>NW_026606108.1:21272500-23772500 GCF_029834395.1 Sorex fumeus | reverse complement strand
GGTGGGAGGGATATTATCCATGGTGGTGGAGAATGGGCACTGGTGAAGGGATGGGCATTTGATCATTGTATAATTGAAACCCAAGCACAAAAAATTGTAAATCTACAACTGTACCTCATGGTGTTTCACTAAAAATAATAAAAAAAATTTAAAAAAAAGAGGAAGGGAGAGTGTGAGTTCAGAATAAGGCCGCTCTCATTCTATTCTGGCATCTGGAAAATATTGGTGCTGCTTACATTGCACAATGAAGAACAGCTCTGTTCCCATACAGGGCAAAGTGGTCAGAGAAGGGCATTGCATATTTGCAGGAGATGTACAATGAGAGCAACTCTTTTCAACTTTAGGTAATTTGGAGGTTTCAAATATTTGTTTTTTCTCTCAATAATTCTATTCCAGAAATCTAGTAGCAAAGTAGATTTCCAGAAATCTTAGTAGGAGCAAATCATTATGGGCAAACATGTTCAGGACACTATTCACTGAAGAAGCAAAAAGGAATGTAAGCAACTTTTATATGCAGCAATGAAGAATAAGAGAAACTTGAGTATATGAAAGCAATGAGATTACACTGAAATTTACCGTGTGCATAAAGAAAAATAAAGAATATTTTATATATTTATTTGGGGCAAGACAGTACAGCAGGTAGGGCTTTGTCTTGCACACAGCTGACCCGTTTGATCCCTGGTAACACATACGGTTCCCTGAGCACTGCCAGAAGTGACACCTGAGTACAGAGCCAGAAATAAGCCCTGAGCACACTGGGTGTGGCTCAAATGCCCTCTTCCTCCACACACACAAAAGGTAGATCTATTACATATATTATGTTGGGGATTTCATAATATAAAGATTGAAAAATGGTGAAAAAATGGCTAGAAGAAAATATGTCCAATTATATCAAGTAACTACATTTGGAGAGTCTAACTGAAGATTATGATTAATTTCTCATAAGAAAGCTTATGCCTTCTAGAATCCAGGATTTCATCTCCAGATCTGAAGATCCCTTGGCTCCTCTTTTTTTTTAAATTTTTTATTAGTGAATCACCATCACAGATTTACAGACTTTTGGGCTAGCATTTCAGTCATACATTGATTGAGTACCCATCCCTCCACCAGTGCCCATTTTCTACCACCAATGGTCCCAGCATCCCTCTCATCATCCCCACCCCCATTTCCTCCACTCTATACCACCTCTGTGGCAAGGCTTTCTCTTTTGCTCTTTTTGGGTGCTGCGGTTTGCAATAGAGGTCTTAAGTGGCCATCATGTTTGGTCTATAGTCTACTTTCAGCCTGCATCTCCCATCCTGAGGAGGCCCTCCTAGCACCCTTTACTTGGTGGTCCCTTCTCTATCTGAGCTGCCTTTTCCCCCAGCATGTGAGGACTCGGCACCTCTTTAAATTGCCCCAAGCAACCCACAGGAAGTGACTCCCCTCACTCTACAGCATTGTTGGGCATGGCCCCGAAACAAAAATACCCAAGTGAAACCCCAAACCCTCCCACATCAAAAAAAAAAATCTTCAATAATCATTGCTGGGCTGGAATGATAGCACAGCGGTAGGGCATTTGCCTTGCACGCAGCCAACATGGCCGACCCGAGTTCAATTCCTCTGCCCTTCTTGGAGAGCCCGGCAAGCTACCAAGAGTATCTCGCCCGCACGGCAGAGCCTGGCAAGCTACCCGTGATGTATTCGATATGCCAAACACAGTAACAACAAAGTCTCCAATGGAGACGTTACTGGGCCCGCTCGAGCAAATCGATGAACAACGGGAGGACAGTGACAATCATTGCTGGGGGTGTGACTCAGTGGCAATTCATCTGTCCTTCATATGTGAGGCCCTGGATTTGATCCCCAGAATCATCCAAATTTTTAATAGCACTGTAGCACTGTCATCTGGTTGTTCATTGATTTGCTCAAGCGGACACCAGTAATGTCTCCATTCATCCCTGTCGCATGCTAGTGTAGCCCAATGGCATCTGATCACTCCAGGAACACAAAGTGAGACTTTTTCTTACTGTTTTTGATATATCGAATACGTCACAGGTAGCTTGCTATGCTCTGACGCGTGGGCAGGATACACTCTGTAGCTTGTCAGGCTCTCAGAGAGGGATGGAGGAATGAACCCGGGTCAGCCGCATGCAAAGCAAACACCCTACATGCTGTGCTATCGCCCCAGCCCTTAATTTTAAAGAAACCTCTCACATTCAATTTGGGGGCCCTTCAACATTATTATTTTTGGTTTTGGTTTGGAGGTCATACTCAAAGGTATTCTGGATTTACCCCTGACTCTGTGTTCAGGAGTTACTCCTGGGTTACAGAGAATTGAACCAGGGTCAGTCAGTGCAAAGTAAGTGTCTTATCCTCTATAATATCTCTCAACAATATATCTAAGTATTTTTGAGTATTGGGAGAGGTGGTAAAAAAAATAAAAACAGCATTAGAAAGTTGTTCTGAGATTTCACTCAAATGGCAGAGAAAGAACTAAAGCTACCAGGAACAGGTAGAACTAGGAAAGAGGAAGAATAGATTAGAGGAAGAATAGATATAACAGAATGAGTCAACAGAATGATTCTTAACAGAATGGTTCTTAGCCATAAGCTATCAGATAGATATATGCAAAAAATATCAGGACTATTATATCCTGCAGAATTCTTAAGAGGTTTGGGTCGTGGAGACACCAGAAAAGGAGAGCTTATGGATGATAGATGAATTGTAAATGGAAGCAGGCTCATGGGCAATGAAAAGCAAAGATCACTTATGAAAGAGCTAAATACTCTCCAATGAGATAAATGATAGTTTCACACTGAATATTTAAAAATCTTTTCTTGATAAAAGAACCCCCACATGCCTATATAAAATAATTTTCTAGAAAAATGAAGCCCAGAGATGGTTACATTGCACAAAATAAAAAGGTTTCAACAACTAGATAACCACATGCAAAATAATAGTAACATTTATACCCCAGCTTCATACAATGCACAAAAATCAGTTCAAAATAAGTCAAAAGCTTAAATGTAAATAGTAGTACTATAAAACGTTAAAAAAGAAACATAGATGGAAAATCTTCTTGACCTTGGGTTATGCATGAGTTGAACAAAAGCACAACCAAGAAAAGAAAAGTAAATTGGATAGTACTCAAATCTCTGGGCATCAAAAGGAACTATAAAAGTACAAGACCCCATAGAATGAGAGAAAATATTTACAAACATATAGCTGAGAAGGGTCTAGTATCCAGAATACATAATAACTCCAATAACTTTGTTTTTATTTATTTATTTATTTATTAATAGTGAGGCACCATGAGGTACAGTTGTAGACTTACACATTTTTGTGCTTGGGTTTCGATTATACAATGATCAAACACCCATCCCTCCACCAGTGCGCATTTCCCACCACCTCGGATCCCAGCATCCCCTCCCCCCCCCAGCCCCATCCCACCCTGCCTCTGTGGCAGGGCATTTCCCTCTCTCTCCTTTTGAGTGCCATGGTCAGCAAAAGAGGCATTGAGTGGCAATCATGCTTGGTCGACAGTCTACCCTCAGCATGCTCTCCCATCATGGGCGGATCCTCCCAACACCCTTTATTTGGTGTTTCCTTCTCTTTCTGAGCTCCCCCTTCCCCTAACATGTGTGGTTGTCCTCCGGGTCATTGAGTAAAATTCCTGGTACTAATCTCTGCCATACTTGGGTGTTAGTTTCCTATTTTGTTACTTTATGTTCCCCAGATGAATGCAATCTTTCTATGTCTAACCGCTGGCCAAGCAAGTGAAAACAGAGATAGATAAATGGGACTATCTTAAACTAAGAAGCTTCTGCACCTCAAAAGAAACAGTGACCAAAATACAAAGACAGTCAACTGAATGGGAAAGGATATTCGCCAACTACACATCTGATAAGGGGTTAATTTCAAGGATATACAAAATACTGGTTCAACTCCACAAAAAGAAAACATTCAACCCCATCAAAAAATGGGGAGATGAAATGAATAGAAACTTTGACAAAGAAGAAATCCGAATGGCTAAAAGACACATGAGAAAATGTTCCACATCATTAATCATCAGGGAGATGCAGATCAAAACCACAATGAGGTATCACCTCACACCACAGAGACTGGCCCATATCCACAAGAACAAAAGCAACCGGTGTTGGCGCGGCTGTGGTGAGAAAGGGACACTCCTTCACTGTTGGTGGGAATGCCGACTGGTTCAGCCCTTCTGGAAAGCAGTATGGATGATTCTCAAAAAACTAGAAATTGAGCTCCCATTTGACCCAGCAATACCACTCCTGGGAATATATCCCAGAGAGGCAAAAAAGTATAGCCGAAGTGACATCTGCAATTGTCTGTTTATTGCAGCACTCTTTACAATAGCCAGAATCTGGAAAAAACCTGAGTGCCCGAGAACAGATGACTGGTTGAAGAAACTCTGGCACATTTACACAATGGAGTACTATGTAGCTGTTAGGAAAGACGAAGTCATGAAGTTTACATCCAATAACTTTGAACAGAAAGATGAATGAGCCAGTTGAGAAAAAAAATAGGTCAGGTCATAATAGACACTCTTGAACTAGATATAAATAGCCACTACAGACATAAAATGATAACACTATTCATCATTAGAGAAACCCAAACCCAAACTAGAATGAGCTACCATGTCACACCCACTAGGATGACTGTCACTGTCACTGTCCTCCCGTTGTTCATCGATTTGCTCAAGCGGGCCCAGTAACATTGTGAGACTTGTTACTGTGTTTGGCATATTGAATACGTCACGGGTAGCTTGCCAGGCTTTGCCTGTGCGGGTGAGATACTCTCTGTAGCTTGCCGGGCTCTCCAAGAGGGGCAGAGGAATCGAACTCGGGCCAGTCGGGTGTGCCACATGCAAGGAAAACGCCCTACCCGCTGTGCTATCACTCTAGCCACTAGGATGACTATGATTTTTAGATGATTTTCTAGTAGAAAATAACAAGTATTGGAAAGGACACAAAATAGTTGGAATCTTCATATGTTGCTGCTGGTGGGACTGTGAAATAGTGGTCACTGTGGGAAATTTTGGCAGTTCATAAAATGCTAAACAGTATTAGTATGTTACTGTCCTTTTGTTGTTCATCAATTTGCTCAAGCAGGCACAGTAACGACTCCATTGTGAGACTTGTTGTTACTGTGTTTGGCATATTGAATATGAGTATTAGTATATAGACCCATAATTTTACTCTTAAAAAAATTGAGTACATTAGTCCCCATGAGAACGTGCATTCAGAGGTCAATAGCAGCACTAGTCATAATAGCTGAAAGGTAGAAAGAATCCAAGTGTTAGTTGATAAATGAATAAGAAAATACAGTCTATTTATACAATGAAATATTATTCATTAATAGAAAGGAATGAGACACTGACCCATTTTTTCTTCATCAATGAACCTTAAAATCCTCAAGCTAAATATAAAAAGCCAGTTTTTTTTGTTTGTTTGTTTTAATATCTGTAACTGAAGACAGTCATTCTATGTTTGCCTCTCTCCCAGAGGTGTTAATAGCCAAAATACATAAGGCACTGATAGAACTTTACAAGAAAAAAATACAATCCTATCAGAAAATGAGGAGACAGATGAACAGAAACGTCCTCAAAAAAGAAATACAGGTGACCAAAAGTCACATGAAAAGTGCTCTACAACATGATCAGGGACATGCAAATCAAAACAAAGAGATATAATCTTATACCGCAGAGACTGGCACTCATCAAAAAGAACAACCAGTGCTGGAGTTTCCATATGACCCAGCAATACCACTCCTGGAAATATACCCCAGGGACCCAAAAACACAGAGCAGAAATGAAAAAGCCAGTTTTAAAAGGCCACATATTATATGTTTCCATTCATATGAAATACCGAGAATCGGCAAAGCCATAAAGATTGAAAGCAGATTAGAGATTTTCTCAGGTAGGGGTAAAGGCATAGAGAGCAACTGCTTAATGGTTATTAGATTTCCTTGGGGGAATGATGAAAATGTTCTGAGATTAGTGATGTCATTTGCAAAATATTGTAAATGTACTTAATGTCACTGGAGTTTAAGCTTAAAATAATTAAAATGGTAAGTTTTTGTTACATGAATTTGATCTCAATAAGTTTGAGAAGATAGGTTAGATAAAATTATACATCTGTGTTTACACAGAGATAACCTGTCAGACTGCCTAAAAGACTTTTTTTTAATTTGAAGAGTAAAATTTTTCTAATGATAAAATGCCTAGTAGAAAGTACACGTCAAGTTAGCAACCTGAACTGCATTCGTATTCTTTTGGCCCCTAAAGCACTATCTTTATTTAGCACCACACACAACTTGTGGTAAGAATATTGTAAAAGCACAAAACATGAAAAGATATAAGTAAATCTAATCTTTCCCCCAGAGAGGAAAATTTCCTTTGTGTATTTACATATACATCTATGTGCAAACAGAAACTCACTTATCCATGTCTAACCTCCAGAAAGATTTAAATTTTAGCTGTTCAGAACACTGTTTGTTTTGTTCTGAAATAAAATGAAATTTTTTATTTTACCCACTAAGTTTACAAAAATGAATTTGAAGTCATTTGCCTGTTATACTTAATTAATTTTTTTTTCCATTAACAAAGTTAGAAGCAACAGAAACTAATGCCCTTCCCTTTGTTTTCATTCTGATTAACATTGATTTGGGAAAACTTTATGATTTGTGTATGATACTCATAATATAAGCATATGAAAAAGACAAATTATTGTCTATGCCTAACTGAAAGCAAGATTGACTTGTAATAGCACCGAATTATCATATTTCAACTAACAATTTCCGTATCTATATCCATAAAAAGGATGATTAATATGAAGTCAAAGAGTGTCAGCTAGATTTAATGCCACCTGAATTAGCTAGGCATCTTTTAAGAGAGCAATTTGTTTGTGAACATTTCCTACATAAAAAGGTCTTTTTAAAAAGTGGCTGACACTGGCCAAGCAAGTGAAAACAGAGATAGACAAATGGGACTATCTTAAACTACGAAGCTTCTGCACCTCAAAAGAAACAGTGACCAAAATACAAAGACAGTCTACAGAATGGGAAAGGATATTCTTCCAATACCCATCCGACAAGGGGTTGATACCAAAGATGTACAAAGTACTGGTTGAACTCCACAAGAAGAAAACATCCAACCCCATCAAAAAATGGGGCAACAAAATGAACAGAAACTTTCTTCAAGAAGAAATCTGAAGGGCAAAAAGGCACATGAGAAAATGCTCTGCATCATTAATTATCAGGGAGATGCAGATCAAAACAACAATAAGATATCATCTCACACCACAGAGACTGGTCCAACAGAACAAAAGCAACCGGTATTGGTGCAGATGTGGCAAGAAAGGGACCCTCCTTCATTGCTACTGGGAATGCTGACTGGTTCAGCCCTTTTGGAAAACAGTATGGACGATTCTCAAAAAATCAGAATTTGAGCTCCCATTTGATCCAGCAATACCACTCCTGGGAATGTATCCTGGAGGGGTAAAAAAGTATAGTTGAAATGATATCTGCATTTCTATGTTCATTGCTGCACTGTTCACAATAGCCAAAATCTGGAGAAAAAAAAAAACCGAGTGCCCGAGAATGGATGACTGGTTAAAGAAACTTTAGTACATTACACCATGGAGAACTATGTAGATGTTAGAAAAGATGAAGTCATGAAAAAGTACCACTTTTACATACAAGTGGTATTACATGGAAAGTATCATGCTAAGCGAAATGAGTCAGAGAGGGACAGACATAGAAAGACTGCATTCATCTGGGGAACATAAAGTAACAAAATAGGAGACTAACACCCAAGAATAGTTGAGATAAGTAACAGGAGGTTCACTCCATGGCTTGGAGGCCAGCTGCACATGCTAGGGGAAAAGACAGCTCAGATAGAGAAGGGAGCACCAAATAAAGGGTGTTGGGAGGATCCTCCTAGGATGGGAGATGCATGCTGAAAGCAGACTATAGACCAAACAAGATCGCCTCTCAATGCCACTTTTGCAAACCACAGCACCCAAAAGAAGACAAAGAACAAAGGTGAATTCCCTGCCATAAAGACAGGGTGGGATGGGGAGGGGTACTGGGATCAGTGGCAGTGGAAAATGGAGGAATGGGTACTCTATCATTTTATAATTGAAACCCAAGCACAAAATTTTGTAAGTCTACAAGTGTACCTCAAGGTGTTTCACTAATAAAATAAATTAATTTTTAAAAAGTGGCTGATCATCCAAGCAGCAGGGAAATATTTTATTTCATATTTCAGTGCGATTTTATAATTCAATGATTTTTTTAGGTTAGCAAACCTGTCTTTGGATTTCTTTCCTCCAGCTCTGTCTCCATAACTCAATTCTCTTATCACTTCAACTATGTGATGACTCTTTCCCCAGGAAACACATTCAAGCTCCTCTGATCCTAAACCCAGGCAAAACACTCTCCTACCTGGATTCTTCTTTTTCTGTCCTTCCCTTTCAGCCAAGCTTCCTAAAGAATCTGTATCTAAAATTATGTTTTTTCTATCTTCACTCATTTCATAGCTTTTAATTTTTCATTTGCAAGATGAGAATAATATATAATAAAATAAATTGTAACATTCACTAATCTCACCACTTTTTAAGAAAATTTGCACGAATTAACCAAGAAAGTCTCCTCTCATCACCCAAGTAAATTTTTTGTCAGAAGACTCTTAGAAAACTCTGCCAATACATCTTGGCCTCTGTCTCAATGGTCAGTGTTCATTCTCTGTCATAAGGCACTTGCCTTAGTTACATATTTCAAAATCAAGGAGAAAACACAGTAATATACTCAATTCCAACTGTTTCATGTATATATCAGAGCATAAGAACTGTGTGATTCTTGAATATTTTAGTAAGGAACATTGTCCTAAATAAAAAGCTGGATGTGACTATCACTATCATTACATCATCTTTGAAGCAAAAAGAAGGGATCAACGAGCAGATTGCATGGTGGACAGTATTCTTCAGGTAAAATAACTCTAGGAAATAAGTCACAGAATCAAGCAGGGGATCAAGAAAAGAGAAGGAATAATATCTAATGTGTCATATTTAGTGAAAACAAAAGGGTCTGTGAGGATTCCTTATGACTGAATCTCACCTTTGTGTTAAGAACCTCTACTTGGGGCCAGAACAATAAATAGTACAGAAAGTAAGGTGTTTGCCTTGCATGTGACCCACCCACATTGCATCCTGGTCTGCTACAACCTTCCCCAAGTCTGGCGCAGGAGTAATCCCTGAGTACAGTAATCCCTGAGCAGTGTTGGGTTTGGTCCCCAAACAAAACAGAAAACAACAACAACAAAACACTCTCTTATTCTCATTAAAAACAAACAAAAAAAACAATTAAAATCCAGGAGAGAAGTCTGAGTCAAGAGTCCTACCAAACATCATACCACCTGACATCTATTTTTCATTTTTCTTTGCACACATATGTCTACTCCATGATTTTTCAGGAAATGCAATACAAGGAATAGTTCGCATCTGAAATGAGGTAAGCACTGTTGCTTTACTTTTACAGTCCCCGTTCTCCTAGCAGAACCAAGAGAGGCTGGGCCTGAGAGGGTCAGGCCTGGTGATGACAAGTCCTGATTGATTCAGGCCCTGGACACTACTATTGGTAGCTTTTTCAAGAAGCTTGATTGGAAGGGAAGAAAAGTAAGTGGATGAAGTTGTATCAGTGGGAGGTATTTTATTTGTGTCTTTAGGATAAGGGAGGATAGCATGACTTAGTTGACTGAAGAAACCTCTTAAAATTATCAGCTTGATATAATCTGTTTATTTCAGGACACTGAGCAGAAGTTCATCCAATTCTGAGGAGAAAGGAGCTAACCGGTGAAGACTAAATTAAGCAAAGGCAGAAAAGCAATGGTCTGCGGCCAGAAATCATGGTTTGTCCCAAACAAAAGTGAAAAGAAGTATAATGTTATCACATGGCTGGAAGAAGCAAGAGCTATAAACACTCAAATAGCACTGAGTTCTCCCCAAGGGGAGAGTCTTAAAGGGACATCCCAATAGACAAGTCTCAGAAGTTCATCTAACTTTAAGTCATCACTTTCCATAGGCAGCGATAATAATAATGACTTTTTTTTTCTTTTTTTCTTTTGGATCACACCAGGGTTACTCCTGGCTCAGGCACTCAGGGATTACTCCTGGCAGTGCTCAAGGGAACATATGGGATGCTGGGAATCAAACCCGGGTAAGCCACATGGAAGACAAATGCTTACCTGCTGTGCTAACGCTTCAGCCCCTACATTCATTTTAATTTTTTAAATTTTTTTCTTCATTTATTTTTTTTTAGAATTACAGACTTAAGCGTTTCATGATTACATTTCAATCATACAAAGATTGAATACCCATCCCTCCACCAGTGCAGTGCCCATTCTCCACTACTAATGTTCTCAGTATCCCTCCTACCACCCCCACCCGATCCCCCACACCTCTGTGGCAGGTACATTCCCTTTTACTCTCTCTCTCTCTCTCTCTCCTTTTGGGAGTTATGGTTTGTAATTCAGGTAATATGTGGCCATCATGCTCAGTCTATAGTCTACTTTCAGCACACATCTCCCATCCAGAGCAAGGCCTCCAAGAATCCTTTGCTTGGTGATCCCTCCTTTATCTCAGCTATCTTTTCCCCCAGCACGTGAGAACAGCTTCCAAGCCATGGAGGAATCCTCCTGGCCCTTATCCCTATTATCCTTGGGTGTCAGTCTCCCATTATGGTACTTCGTATTCCACAAATGAGTGCAATCCTTCTATGTCTGTCCCTCTGTTTCTGACTCATTTCACTCAACGTGATACTCTCCATGTTGATCCACTTATATGCAAATTTCGTGACTTAATCTTTTCTAACATCTGCATAGTATTCCATTATTTAGATGTACCAGAGTTCTTTAACCAGTCATCTGTTCTTGGGCACTCAGGTTTTTTCCATATTCTGGCTATTGTAAATAGTGCTGCAATAAACATTCAAGTGCAGACCTACATTCATTTTTAAAAGTCACACTGGATTAAAAAGATAGTACAGGAGTTAAAGCACATGCCTTGTACACTGACAACCCAGGATTAACCCCTAGCACTGCATTCGGTGTCTGGGGTTCTGCTAGGAGTGATCCCTGAGCATAGGGCCAGGAGTAAGCTCTGAGTACTGCCAGGTGTGTTTCAAAATAACAACCAAAAAGTCATATGAATAAATGGCTGTGACACCTTCCTGGATGTGGAAACCTGGCTTTAGCAGTCACCAAGTCTTCAAATTTTTCATTAAATCCTAAAAACTGTAAAGATGTCAAAGGCTTAAAGAATCCTCTTCATGGAATCAAAGAAATCTTCTTCGCTGATTCTTGTACAGTCAGCTCAGGTTGCAATAGTAAAATACCATAGACTGAGTAGCTCTTTAAAAGATCTTTCTTTTTCACATTTCTGTAAGCTGCTGAGTCCAAATCAAGGACCCAGCAGATTCAGCTCTTGGGAAGAGCTCCTTGACTGACCTAAGACAACTCACTGCCCCAGAAAAAGAATTCTGTGGCCTCTCTTCCGCTTCTTAAAGGACATGATCTCATCATGGGGCGCCTTGGGACTACATCCAAATTAGCACCCTCACAAGGGCCCATATCCAAACACTGTTATGCTCAGGGGAAGGGCTTCCCAATCCAAGTGGGGCAAAATATTGAGAAGGGACCAAAAGAATTTTCAGTCTGTCAAATTCCACAGAATTCAGGCACTCCTCACATGCAAAATACAGTTCTTGGTTGTTCCTAGAACTGTTCTCTCTCCCTGAAATGCAGTTAAGGGGTTTCCTAACACTGTGTACCCCAATTTCATACCATTAACTCCCAAAGTATTAACTCGTTCCAGCATACTCTAAAATCAAGCTTCATCTAAATACCATCTAAGCAGTACCACATATGGTACCCTGTGCACTGCCAGGATTTACTCTTAAGCACAAAGCCAGGAATAGCCCCCAAGCACCACTAGTGTGAGCCCCAAATCAAATAAGCAAATAAATAATCTAAATCATATATAGATGATACTTGAGATATGATTCATCTTGAAAAAAAATCCCTCTGCAGCTATGAGCCTCTGAAATTTAATTTAGCTGAAAATAATACTTCCAGCATATAGTAGTGTGTGTGTGTGTGTGTGTGTGTGTGTGTGTGCACGCGCACACATGTGTGTGTATGTGTGGGGCGGTGGGGGAAAGTGAGAGCTCAATGGGCTGTGTCCATGCTTTTGGTCCTGGAGGTCTGAGTTGGATCCCCAGCACCACATAGTACTCTCAGTACCACCAAAGCAATCCACAAACATCTAGCTGAGAGAAGGCCCCAAGAACCTGCAGATGTGGCCCCACAAACCCCAAAACACAGTGATGAGACAGGCCTAGAACAGATATTTCCGTTACAAATGTCATTACAAAATTTACACCCCAAAAAAATTCCATTACAAATTGGAAGAAAGAAAAGAGGACTGGTCCCAATCAAATCCTAACCCTTACAAGAAAAATATATTAATTAAATAATAACAATGATTCTCTTTGCTTCGATGCTGCCTTCAGGAACCTCCGGGGCTCTCACCACTTCACCCCCACATGCACACTTGGCTAAGGTCTCCACTAGGTTAATCAAGGATCAGTACTTTACCAAACTCTGGACAGCCAGTATCTGCCTGTTGAATCCAAAGTGACAGCCTTAGATTCCACTAAGCAGCCAGTGATCTCTGAATCACCTTTTGGATCCTTCTCCTCCAGAACTGAAGACTGGCACAAACGCCCAGTCCAGTAGTGCATGGTCGGTCTGATTCTCTAAAGCTAAGGAGTCAGCCTTCTTTCCTTTTGTCCCATATCTGTCCCTATGAGTTCAGAGGGAGTGCTTATGCAAGCTGGTTCCCCAGTTATAGTTAACTCCTTATCAAATGACTGAGAAGAACAAGCTTTTTACATTTTTGCAATCCAGATATGTATCTTTTGTTTTGCTCTGTATCTGTATACAGATATCTGTACCTTTTGTTTTGCTTTGGGGCCATGCCCAGAGGTACTGGTGGTAAAGATTCCCACAAGTGCTCAGAGAACCACCTGTTGCCTGGGATCAAACCCAGGCCTCCTGCATGCAAAGCCTGCACTCCAGCACTCTGAGCCAATTCTCTGACCCCTTGTTTCAAGGTATTTTAGTTCTGGTTCCTTTTATCTTAGCAGCTTCTTCCCTGTTTCATCCCTTTCCATCCATTTGACTATAAATAGGAAAAAGAAAGCTCTTCAACACCTTTCTTAGGAAGTTAAGGCCAACACTCAATTTCATCACAGTGTTGGGGATAAAACTGGGGTTGGATGAAACCAGGGTTGATTTGCACTGGATAGGCCACATGCAAGGCAAGAACCTTAACTCCTGTTCTATCTCTCCAGACCCCTATCATGGCCTGGCGAGACATTCTAAACCACTTCTACATTTTCAGGAATTTGTTATAGTATTGTTATTCTTTTACTTACTTCTTGTACCAAAACCTGCATTCGCCTGCTCAAACTGACAAGACAGTCCCCTAGAGACTGCTTGGTTTAAAATATAGCAAGAGGGTTGGGTGAGGGCATCCTGGATCCATGTGCTGGCCAGAGTTCTCTTTCTGGCTTGACAACGGACTGTCACACTTTCACTGTCCTAAGAGGGGTGTGCGTGTGTGTGTGTGTGTGTGTGTGGCGGGGGGCGGGAGGAGGGATAGAGCTAGAGCTAGGAGAGAAGAGGGGAAGAGTTGAAGAACATGAGGTAGCCCAGAGTGGGAACAAAAAAAGCAAGAGCACGAAAACAAGAACAAGAGAGGGAGGGGAGAGAGAGAAAGACAGAGAAACACACCACTAGCTCTGATTTCATCTCTTTTAAGGACACCAAGCTTGTAATGGAGGCTCAAGTTTCTTGACCTCACCTAGACTTAATGACTCCTCCCCCCCCAAAGTTCCCCACATCCTAATAGCATCATGTTGGGGATTCTGGCATTAATATATAACTTTGGAGTATGGGAAACTAATATTATTTGGAGGGAGGGGTATGACATAAACATTTAGTCCTTAACAGTCCCTGACAGAGAGAGGCTTGGAAAAACTGAGGAATTCCAGTAATCTTTTATTGATCCTGATAGAACACATTGCAATTTCCTGGTCCAGTTATCTTTCTTTGATGTAGCTATGTGACTGACGGGGAAGAGGGAAAAAAAGGGTATTCATTATGGGATCACAACAGAATCACTCATATTAGTTTATTTCCCCAATAAATTCATTTCCTCCTAGACTTCTTGTTGGCCATCTCTACTTGCTCTTATCTGAGAGATGACACCAGGGGTCTGTTTCACGTTAAATATACAGTCAGGCACCCTTTTACCCTCAGCAGCTGTTTCTCTGTCCTGCTTAAATAAGCAACTGTTTCTACTGATTTTTTAGCTCTAAACAAAAACTTCCTTCTGTAGATGTATCTTTCCACATCTTCCTCAGTGAAACACCACATAATCAATGCGGTTGCTATTTCTTTTAAAACAAGGGTCTCCCCAGGAGTGTTTATGCATATGGGACCCAACTCCACAATACTTCACCTGGTAGGATGGTCTAGTATTCAGTTTCTGTGACCAACAATGCAGGTGTGGAGGGGTGGTTCTGGGTGGTGTCTGGGATCCAACTCTGGGCCTCCAGCATGCAAGGCATACATTTTAGCCTTTTGAGTTATCTTCCGTGTCCCATAAAATGAATTTTATTAATATCCTGCTTGAAAGAGGAAACTGAAGTTGAAAGGTTAATTAAGTAACTTACCTGAAGTGATCCAGTCCACAACTGTCAGAGCTGTGATTCAAACACAGGTTTATGTGGCAGATGCTGATGCCCGAGGCTCTCCTGCCTGTCTTCACCTTCTTATGCATCCATCCCTGATGACCCCATACCTCCCAGAAGCTGGGACACTGTCTGCCCTGCACCACAACAAACAGCTCAGCTTTCTGTGAAAGCCCTGATACTCCGGGAGGCTTCTCTTCTCAAACGCAAACCAAGGACACTTCATCTACTTTGAAAAAAACAGGATCCCCCTATAAAGTAACAAAATACGAGATTAATACCCAAGAATAGCTGAGATCAGCACCAGGAGGATTACTCCATAGCTCAGAGGCCAGCCGGGCATTATAACGGAAAGGGCAGCTCAGATAGAGAAGGGAGCACCAAATAAAGTGTGTTTGGAGGATCCTCCCAGGAGGGGAGATGCATGTTGAAAGTAAACTATGGACTGAACATGTTTGCCACTCAATGCCTCTTTTGCAGACCACAGCACCCAGGGGAAGAGAGAGAACAGAAGTGAATGCCCTGCCACAGAGGCAGGGTGGGATGGGGGAGGGAGGGATATTATCCATGGTGGTGGAAAATGGGCACTGATGGAGGGATGGGTATTTGATCATTGTATAATCGAAACCCAAGCACAAAAAATTGTAAATCTACAACTGTACCTCATGGTGTTTCACTAAAAGAAAAAAAAACGATTAACCAACATTGTAATCAGCATTGTTAAACCACCATGCTTAAAGTAAAAATTTTTTTAAATAAAAAAAAATTTAAAAAAAAAACAGGATCCCCTAAGGAAAAGGACTCAGTCCAAGACTCTGGCTATGAAATCTTTGCTAATTCTGTCAACTGCTTAATGTGTTCAGATAGAAACCTTTCTAAAACTCTTTGATACAGACACAAAATTGTGTTTCATCTATGCTCTGTAATAAGCGCTAAGGAATGAAAGTCTTATTTCACAACTATTATGGCAGTGACACATTCCAAACAGTTTCAAAAAGCACAATGAAAAGGACTAACAAAACAAGTGTTTCCCTAGAACCTCAATCTAGATCAGTCAACTTCAGAGAAGGAAAGGTATGGTCCAAACAGGATATGAGTGAAGGGCATAAAGGCACTAGTCACATACAGGAGGCATCAGGGCTTAGGAGAGCATGAAGGACTCACAGACCATGGGTGGTCACTGAGCAAGGTGCCTGAGGGTTGCCAGACCTGTGAGGCTGCCGGAGGCTGCTCCCTTTCCACAGAGGTGTGTGTTCAGTCTCCTGAAGAGCCTGCAACTGGATCTTAAGTTCTCTTAAAGGGAAAGTGGGTGCTTCTTTACAATTTAGGGCTGAGGCTAAAAAAAAAAGATCTTTTCCAGGACAGAGAGATAATACGAGGCTCATTTTTGAGCACAGAGCCCTGCACACAGCTGGCTGTGACACAACACTTCACCCCTGACCAACCCTCAGAAAAGTAATCTCTTTCCTTTCTTGAATATGAAAATGAAGTATTTTTAATTCTTTGTCTCTTTTGCTCTCCCCTCAGCTCAATCCGATGCTTACTGTCACAGAAGTGGTTTATATTCAATTACTGGGTGGAGGGGCGGAAATAGCTGTCAATGTTTTTGGTTTAGGGGCCACACACTCAATGAACCACTTAGAACCCTGAAGCATTACATACGCTTAGGTCTTTGATCCTGACCGTCAACCTTCTATCATTAACTACACATAAATCTATATGCCATAAGAATTGGTGTATCATGTACTCTACACTTTGAACAAACCTGAACTCTGACAAAGTCAAAATGGGAAGTAGGACACAATATAAAAACAGCGAGTGATGGTCCCTAAGAAAAGACAAAGTCATGAAATTTGCTGCTAAGTGATGGATCTGAAGAGTATCATGTTAAGTGAAGTTAGTCAGAGGGAGAGGGCCAGACACAGAATGATCTCTCATATTAGGGATATAAAGAAATTTAGTAGAGGAAAAACAAATGCCCAAAAACAGTGAAATGAAGAGCAGGGGAACTGGTCTTTAATAAGAAACCTCTGGTGGGGCAGGATTGGGGGCTAAAGTTTGGGAATGGTTCACAAGGACAATAGTGGAGGGGGAAAGTACCTGCCATATAGGTAGGCTGGGGGGTGGGTGAGAAACTGGGGAAACTGGGGACATTAGTGGAGGGAAGTGAGTACTGGTGAAGGACTGGTGTTGGAACATCGTACGCCTGGATTTAATATTAACTTTGAAATTCATGGTGATTCAATTTTTTAAGTGATTTTACAACCAGCAAGTTTTACAACAAGGTTTTGATTTCCAAGACACAATTTAATATGCCTGCTATTATCTAATATACTCCTTCATAAAATCATGGGAAGAGCATATCTAACTTGTTAGAGAAGGACAAGTGAGTCACACATGAAAACAGGGCTAAAGGGACAGTACAACAAGTAGGCACCTGCCATGCATGAGCCCAACCCAGGTTTAATCCTCGACACTAGATATGGTCCTCTGACCCCCACCAAGAATGATCCCTGAGCTGCGTATTGCCAAGTGAGGCCTCAACACAATAAAATAATAATAATAATAATAACAATAATAAAGTATGGAAGTAGCACCTAATAGTCTTCTCCCTAATACACAAATGCTATACATAAGAAGCTGGGATAAGAACACAGAAGAGTAAATATAACACAGGAGTCCCTAGGGCTCAAAATATATGTTTGAAATACACACAAATGAGAAGAGAGATATAAATACACACCTAGACTGTAACTCAAAGTACTGGAGGGAAGGACTTGGGTAAAAGGGAAAATATGGTGTGCAATTGTGCACAACATATGACAGAATGCCAGAAAAATAAAATCAACTTTAAGCACAATAAGCCCTTTGCCCTTTATGCCCTTTGCATAAAGTGGTCAAGATACAGTTGCTGAATAAATTTTATAAGAGCATAAAGTCAGAAAACATATACTGTGATATTAAGAACTTCAAACAACACATTTCTTATCTACTACAACCTAAACATCTGGTAATCTTTGACCAAAAGAAACTAAACTTCCATAAATAGCAAAAATCAAAGCTACAACACTTTATCACAATAAAAACGAGAAAAAAAATTTTTAAAGGCACCTTAAGAGAGGTATCTCATCTAAGAGCTAAAGATGAGAACATAAGACAGCAATTACAAATCATTCCATTGGGGCTGGGAACATAGCTAACACCTAGTGTCACAAGCTTGGCTTTTGCCATATCCAAGTACAAACCCCAGTGCCACAGGGTCCCCAGAAAGACCAAGTGTGGCCCTCAAGGCCCCAGAGCACTACCAGGTATGTGGGTGATGGGGATGTTGACATGGTGGAACTGGGCCCCACAGAACCCAAGCAGCTCTGGAACCTTGGGTCCTCACTTTGAACTTGCAGCCTTAGTGGCCCAGTAGCAACAGGAAAGGACCCTGGGTCCTCTGAGCATTGCCATGGAGCAATCCCTCTTTCAAAATTATTCTGGTAAGGAGAAAAAATTGCAAAAAGACAACTAAGCTTTGAACTGTATCTTTTTTTTTTTCTGACAGGCTCAGCTTTTAAAATGACAAGGCAGGGGCTGAAGAGTTTGTAATACAAATATGAGACAGTAAAATCTTTAGCTCTTCCTAGTCACAATTAGTTGAGGATTTCTTAAACAAAAAATGCTGAAGCAAGCCCACCACACACATACACACACACACACACACACACACACACACACAAAGGTTTTATAAGCCATATTTAGAATCAGATATTAAGAGTTGATGGATGATAATGAGAACGCAGGGCTTAGTATTCTTTTACTGTCTTTTTGAAAATCAAGAATAATAGCCTGGCAACTTATTGGGCAGGGGGCGGGAACTGTCAAAAAGGAAATTAAATCCATGATACAGACAGGCAAAGATATGCAATGACAGGCTTGTGATATTAACACATATAAGATATTCTGTGACAGGTGTAATGGCTTGACAGGACACAAGACCAATCAAGTCTCCAACAGACCTGGCTAAGTTTCATAGTGGGAAACCTTACAGATGATAAGGTATAGAATTAGTGCTTTTGGGTTAGTTAGTACCATTAAGTGAAGCAAGAGACCTAAACCAAACCACTATTATTCAGCATTAGTGCAATGTGACAAAATTTGGGAGTGGAAATATTTTATCTTGTTTGGAGGTCGTTGAGGTTACACGTTTACAAGTGTTTATGGTCACACTTACAGTGTACAAAATGACTGCCTCTCTACCACATGCATACCCAAACCTCTACCACTGTACCAGAATCACTTTTAGTCCCCTTCTTTCCCTGGTCCCCACCAGCTTGGTAACCTCTCAGTTTTGTATTCACAGTCTAAGGGATTGTCATTAGATACTATTACTTTGCGGTTTTCCTTTATATTTCACTTGAAAGGTATATCTGGTACTTTTGATACTTTTCTCCCTCTCATTTCACTTAATATGATGGCTTCAATATAAAACAAAGCTTATAAACACTTGGCATTATTTCCTTCCCAGAGACAGAATTATAGTCCCTGCATGAAAAATCACGATACTTTCAGTTTTAAATTGTACATTCTAATGAGGGCAACTGTCAATGGTACTTGGCATTGAGAGCTGTTATGAAATCCATGCTGCCAAGAGGCCCTGACCTCCACACTGAGCTGAGGAAATGGGTACTAAGAATTTGCCACACTCTCCACAAGTTAAGTGAAGAAGTTGGCAATCAAACTACATTTGTCAGATCGCAAAATTTACACTCTTGACATTACACACTGCTTCAATATGTAAGTTCATTAGGGAACAACTCTTAACCTCTTTTGTTTCATTTCTAATAAGTCTACTATGTACTGTGGTACATTTTGGTTAACATTGTCATCATTCTTAATACAATTTTGAAATTAATTTTTCTTATACAAAAGGAAGAAAGGTTATCATCTTTTACTAATTACAGCATAAGTTTTTTTAAAAGTGGGGGAGGGGGTGCCAGGGAGATGAATCAATAGACTGGAACATATTCTTTGCATACAGGAGGCCCGGTTTCACTCCTGATACCTCATGGTCCTAAAAGCATTGCTGCCTTAAGCAACCCTTTAGCATTAGACTGGAATATTAGTCCCTGAGTATTACCTAGTATAAAATATGTATTTTTTATCTCAACCATTTCCACTGTAATTTAGAACAGAGATTGGCAAACAATGATCTATAAATCAAATTTAGCCCTTCATTTTTTATAATTTCCACAAACCCAGAGTGCTATTTACACTTTAAATAGTTCGGTAGGGGGGGTATCAAATGAGTACTTCACAACACATATAGTTATAAAATTCAAGCCACTGAGTTCACACAGAATACTGGACTGGAACATAGCCGGTCATTCACTTACATATTGTCTATAGCTGCTTATGTGAGACAGAGGTGGCACGAGGGTGGCGACAGAGACTACATACTCCTGCATCTTCACACTGCCACTCAACACACCAAAAAGCTCAAGGGATGTGGTTATGAGCGGGCAGCATTTCAAGTGGCACACATTTTTTGTCATACATTTTACAACTTTTTATTACTAATGTATACTAATTGTGGGGAAAAGGGGTGAACTGAGTGTGTCATGCTTTTGAGGCACAGTAGAATGTGGATTATTTTACTATACAATTATGTCACAATGCATCGCTTTTTGTGAAATGACACTTTTGTTGTGCTAAAAGTATTTAATTTATGTTCACGCTACCAAACTATGCACTCGTTTCAATCTCCCCAACTCAAAGGAAAGCAATAGTCAGGACAATTAGAAAAATGAGAGAGAGAAATGAACAGCAGATAACATCACAGTAGAATGCATTCTCACACCAAAATGAGAACAAGGGTACAACCAAAATGGCTCATTTGTTAACCTTAGCAAAGAAAGTTATTTACTAATGACAGATTAAAGGTAATTAAATGGTGTACAATTGCAGAAGTCGGAAAGCGTGTCCAAAAAAAGTGGTTTTAGATTACTGACAGAGACAAATTCTAAAGACTGAAGAACATATGAAAAGTCAACTAAGACAGCAAACAACTAAAACGACTTTGATGGATTTACAGATGTCACCCACACTGCCCAGTTGCTGTTTATTGGAGAAGTCAATGCTGAGGATCAAAGCAATAATTGAGCAAGTAGTTTGCCTCATATGCAGTTGACCCAGGCTCAATCCTGTCCTGAGATATGGTCCCCTGAGCACAGAGCCAGGAATAAGCTTTGAAAACAGCTGGATGTCATCCCTAAACAAACAAAAAGTCAGTCAATGATGAACTTGAATTGACTCAAGAATTAGTCTCTGACCAGAATGGCACACTAAGACAATGGAAAAGGGAAAAAAGTGTCTGGTCTAGAGGCAGCTGGTGGGTGAAAGGAAAACTGGGGACACTGGGTGAGGAAAATGGACACTGGTAAAGGGACTGGTTTTGGAACACTGTATTCCTGAAACTTAATAATGAATAGCTATAATTCACAGAGTAAAAAATAAGTTTTAAAAAGTCCTTATTAAAAAATATTAATCTCTGATGTTGTCCATTAAAACAACCACAAGGAGTAATTTTTCCAAAGAGCTTGAGAGCTGGGGAGAGAGTTCAAAGGCAGAGAGAACACATACTTTGCCTGAGAGGAACTGAGTTTTGCTCCCAACATCAAAGAGTCCCCAGAGAACAGCCAAAGAGCAACTCCTGAACACCAAACCAGGAGTTTCTCCTCAAGCACTGTGGCATGAGGAAGAAAACCAAATAAAAACCAAAACAAAAGGGAATCTGACAAAACACTAATTCAGTAAAAAGTCAAGTGGAAGTGCCTAGATGTGTTGCAACAAGTATACAAGTAGATGTGTGGGGCATAGAAAAGCACATAAACTTAAAAAGCTTATGAAAATGTGCTTTTGCTTAAACTCAATGGTTAGACATATCAATATATGAGCAGATATTCTGTGGAAAATATTTCCATCTGTACTGCTGGGTTTCACTCATTCAATTTTAATCAACACTTTCATTTTGTCAGAAAGAGAGACTAAATTCTTAACTTGCCTGACAGCAGTTTTCGATGGCAGTGATGAAATTTTATTATAATCATTTAGCTCAGGACCAGGAAAATTTGTTTTCTAAATAAGAATCAAATTCACCCACTACTTACAATCACTAAATGGTAATGAGTTTGTTATTGCTGCAGATTTGACAAAATTCGTAATAAATGTTCATTTAAAGTTGTGAGACAAAATACTACATAAGGCATAGATGGTATTAATATAAAGTAAAAAACATACATTATGTCAAATAACATTTAAAGACAAGAACTGTCAAGCTGGTTTACACACAACCCAAGCAGTTGAAAATTTTAAAAAGCAGCAAGATCTCTATTTTCATACAAGTTTGCAGTGAATATAATTTCAAAAATCATTTACCATTCCAATACACTTGGGTACCTCAATGCACGTGCAAAGGAAACTTCATGTTTCAAAATCCACTGAAGTGTACAATTGAGGAACCACCACCTAAACTTAATAGAAACTGACTAACCTGCAATGTAAAATAT
The DNA here is from genome assembly GCF_029834395.1 of Sorex fumeus. NCBI lineage: Eukaryota > Metazoa > Chordata > Mammalia > Eulipotyphla > Soricidae > Sorex > Sorex fumeus. The sequence goes on along the minus strand of NW_026606108.1, from coordinate 23,750,127 downwards.
GCCAAAAAAACAAATATCAAAGGCAGAATTTAATGAAATTCTATAGATACCTACCAAACAATACGTAAAACTAAAACTATACAATTGAGAACTGATACATTGAAGAGTACTTGAAGACATTTCAAAGATGAAACACATAAAACTGCACTATGAACCAGCATACCACATGAATATTTGCAATGTACTTCAAACCTCAATTAAGTAAAATATTAACCCTCCAAAATAACTCAACAACTGGTACTCATATTTAAAAAAAAATGTTGTACGTGAATGTTATACATTTTGAACTTTAGCAATAAGAAACCTGTGAAAATGTATTCCCTTTTTCATTATACAAGAAAATAAACACAAATTTTGCCTTTTACCCACAAGTTCAAAAAAGGTTTGCTAGCTCCTACTCTAAAGGAGTATAGGGGGAGTGGGAGTGGGGGCGGGTGTCTATGAAGTAAAAATCACAATATGCTAAAAGTTGCTAGTAAATAATTATTCCTTTTGGGAGGGAGAACAATATTACAGAGGCTGAGCACGTGCCTTTCACAGCTGACCCAGGTTTAATCCCTGACACTCCATACGGTCCCCCGAGCTCTGCCAGGAGTGATCCCTGAATACATAGCCAGGAGTAAGTCCTGAGCACCACTGGGTGTGGCCCAAAAACAAACAAAAAAAATTAATTATACTTTCTTAAAAAAATATTTTTTTCATACTGTGATATTATTACTGATAATATGTAATCCTTTCTTTGGGTACGTCTATCTACAGGGCTTGTAATAGAACAACAAAATATAGGTCTGTGGAGTTAAAAAGACAAGAAACTAGTTATCCTGAACAACAGCAAAGTTTTATATTCCATTTACTAGTAAACTGTAGGAGAAAAACTTATATTTAACCCTACTAACCTAAGAACAGGCTGGAGCGATAGCACAGCAAGTAGGGCATTTGCCTTGCACACGGCCGACCCAGGTTCGATTCCTCCTCCTCCATCTCTCGGAGAGCCTGGCAAGCTACTGAGAGTATCCTGCCAGCATGGCAGAGCCTGGAAAACTCCTTGTGGCCTATTCGATATGCCAAAAACAGTAACAAGTCTCACAATGGAGAAGTTACTGGTGCCTGCTCGAGGAAACTGATGAACAAGGGGAGGACAGTGCCAAAGTGCTAAGAACACCACTAAAAACCTAAAAAATGTTTTTAGAATAACATCAACGTATTTTTACCTGAGTTTAAACACTTTTCAAGTGTATCCATTCAAGCAAATAAGTGATAAGTGATTTCTAATAATAAATTATAAGTAGTAAATTATAAATTCCATAAATTTATAAAGTCTCTAAAGAAACGGTAACTGTTTTCTAATTTAGAATTTTACTTATTGAAAGAGAAATAGCTCCATGGGCTGGAATACACACTGTGGATACAGGAGCCCTGGGTTTGATTCATAGCACCATATAGTCCCCTGCACAGGCTGGGAATGAATCTCCAGTACCAAGTTCATGGTTGTCCCAAGCACCACTGGGTGTGATCCCTCAAAACTGGATTTATCTTTGCACTCACTCTAGTCTAGTTTTTTCACATCATGATAGATATCATTAGATATCCATAAACCTTTGCCTGCACGGTATCTAGTGATGCCCCTTCTGATAACAATATACTTTGATTCCTTTTGGATAACATCCTTTCCTGCCTCATTTCTCAGTCTACCATATTCGTGGAAAATGGGCCCATGATTCAAGCATAGTTGTTGGGAGAGCAGTTTTGCACTGGACATAGTAAATGGCTCAAGTGAAGACATGTGAACCAATGGAAGAATAAAATGTCAGTCTAAGGTTTTTGCAGGAACTGCTGAAGTGACTCATTTTTGTTAAGGTTCCTAAGAGAGAAATCCGAAGCTGCTGGGTGCCAGTTTCCCTGCTAATGAAAACAAGTTAGAAGGCAAAAGGCACACAGAAAAAGTTAAAAAAAAAAAAAAGACTATACAATCATTTAGAATGGATTTAAAATTTTTCTAGATAGGGTATTTGAACTATATTTTATCTCCAAATGTTTCTATTATTTATGAATGCTGGTATTTAACACACTATTCATGGGCTTGGTGTCTTCTGCTCTGCCTTGTCTTGAATCTTTTAGTAAGCAGAGCACCATTAATATCATTTCAGAGAATCCCTTAAAGCACAATCATAAACAGATTCTATCACAGATCAATCAATGCTCTCCACTGATATAATTTTAAGTTTATTCACTTAAAATTTCATTAATGCTTCATTTTTATGGAAATAATAGCAATGCTTCATTTAAAAACTATGAAATGATATATCTCCCATGGTATATTAAAGACATTCATGAAATTGTTTAGAATTATGTAAAAAAAATTAACTTCCATTTTAAAAAGCTTAGATACCTTCCTTGTCTGTTCTCTTCACAATGGGGTTCTAAGAAAGCAAAATAATAACAAAAAAGAAATCCTCTTTACTTCCATTTCTCACATATATGAAACTAAATGAACTAAATTTTTAACAATCCTATCTGAAATTAGTGAGTGGCATCATTTACCCATGATTAGAGGAAAGGGGAAAGAGCACGTTTAAAAAAACTACCTTTATTTTTATTTCTTTTTCAGTTACATACTTTTAAACAGGGATGTGTTTCATTATTCAGACATTCAGGCAATGTTGACTTCATTAGTGTTGACAGAAAAGAAGCATAAAAATGCAAAACATTGTTGGCTTAACCTGAACATACCTGCATTACCTATTATTGACCAGTTTGTGTTGCCAATAGACTTATTCCTTGGCATTAAAATGGAGCACTTAAAAATATTGCTAAAAAGCAAATGTCTACACACTGGTCTTTGCAGCAAATAAGGGTATTTATACTTTTAAAATATTTTAAGTCCATAATTGAATTAATATACACACCTTCTTATGTATAAGGAGTTCAGATCATATAAACACTGTACAGTCCAAAAACCCTACTGAGAATAAAACTAAATCGGCTTATGATAAGAAATACAGATATCGCATGTATTTACAAATATCATAGACACACAAATTTGGTCAAATACTGTAAAGAAAGAAGTGGTTTCACATTATAATGGCCAAAACATCCATCTACCTTGCTCAAAGCAAACAAAAATAAAAACTCAGTATGTGACTCCTGTAGTTTAAGACATTATGACAGTATACAAACAGAATGGAAATTGTTGACCAAATTATACAGCAAATGTTTTCTAGGCTGAGTGTAGGTCATTAAAATCAAGAACTTAAAAAGGTAATTCATAGGATTCAGAGCAACAATGAAAAACAATGTTCTGATTAACAATATTTGAATGGGTGCCTAATTCATCAGAAACAATGAAACTTTTGGCTAACATGAAAAATAAGTTACAAAGTACAATTAAATCCCTGTAGATGAAATAATGAAGTCAAAAAAATGTAGATTTAATTATACATTTTGAATGTTACCTTGAGACAATAAAAATAAATAAGCATGCCTGGGGGCAGGCACTTAAAGACAAAGAGGCTGTGTGGAAGGAGTTAAGTAACAAGTTTATAAATGAAAGGTGACTATGAGACCATCTTTCTAGCCAGTCATTTTGTTTTAACTCTTCTGGAAGATTCTGGCTAGTCTAATGTGGCAAAAGCACACCTGTGTCTGTATGGCTTAAAACAAAGCATACTTGAAAAGTGGAATGGGTTTCTTTTTTTTTTCTTTTTTTTTCTTTTTTTACAAAACCGTTACTTGTTCATATACAGGCACTTCAAAAGACTATGGAGGCAAAGCACCTGACCCATTCTCTCCAAGATAATTTTCAATCATCAAAATTATGCTAAAAAGTAGAAAAATTCCAGAGAACCAGCAAAGTTGAATACAAGAGACTATTGTGCAGAGGGCAATAGAGTGACCCAGTTTTTATTGCTGGGGTGGGGGTGGAGGGAGTCTATTTTTTTTTATCAAAGAGCAAATCATTAATAAACAGACACCATTGCATGGCACATCCAAAGTTTTCTGCTGAGAAAAGTATGTAATCATTCTGCAGTAGGTTTCTGGGGGATCTCCTTAGACTTAACTTATACATTGCAATGAGATTCACATTTATTTCTTCTCCTTAGTGTATTGTTTTTAAAAACTCCAACATATCTCAATTTCTCAAAGTATTCATTTCTTGCTGCCTAACATACATTATTATCTGGAAGCATAAAGTTACATTATACAAATATTTTGCGTTTTTAAAAATAAGCGCTTTTGCCACTTCGGCAACACTGTACTTCACATAGTGGTGCAACAAAAGCAGAGCTCACTAGCTACCACACTACATGTGATTGGTTTTACCACCTACCATCTGCCAAACCCATAGAACTTTGTCCTAAGTACCTCTGGGCAGTGACTGTACCATGATTTCACAGAGATAATGTTAATATGACTCATGAATAGCAGTACCATCAGTAATACTGAAATCAATGCAGATGTCACACTCAAATAGAAGCTTCTCAATAAATAACCTCTTAAATGTTTGGGCAACTCTGTTTTCTCTGATGTGTTACCCACTGAGAGAAAACTGCTCTTGGATTATGCTCTTGCTGAAGTTATAGAAGAACCAGATTAGGTATAGAACTGGTTGACACAATGCTACCGTACTGCTTTCTACAACAGGAGAGCTTCTGAAAATGTTTTTTAAACTGTATTCATCAATACCACCTCATTGGTCCGTTCCATTTACTGATGGGCAAAGCACTCATGTTTTGACAAAACTTTAAAGCTTCCATGAAAGTTAAATTAAGGGGTGGGGGAATGAATGTAAGACAACCACAAAATGAAGTATGAAAGTATGATATTTTTGTTTCTGAGTGAGTCCTTGAAAATATATGTGGTCACTACAGAGATGATATTAATCACAAGACAGCAGATGAACACGTAAGAAACTCCCCATGATCTGTCTGTGTCCAGAGTCATTTGTGGCGCTGTATGGTTTTCCTTTTCCTTCGTTTGAAGAAACAGCAGCACCTGCAGATGGAGAAAAGTATTATTTTTACATAAAAGTAGAAAACTGTCACAAGTAAGGTTGAATCTATCATAGTTATTTAAATGATCATAAAAAGCAACAATCTAGAATGCAAGAAAAAGCAAACATGCCAAGGAAGCGTATATATTAGTCAAACTATAGCAGAGTGCTAACTACTGTTTTATAATGTGCCTTTTGGGAATAGAAAGGCATTCTATGCAACATTAAAGGAAAACAAAGCTACTGAACTGAAAAGGTTTCTTTAACCAAGACTCAGAAGCTACAGAGCTCTGAACCCGAATCTACCACATTTATTATGGTACAGTTAAACTCGGGCAATGACATACTTTCAAAAAACTTGATCTTATTTTAGGTGGGCAAATGGCATGGGGGTTTACACTTGGTAGTGCTCAAAGTTCACTCCTTGGGTGACTATGTGGTGCTAACCCCAGTACTATCTCTCCAGCCCTTAATTTTATTTTTCCACTGGGGCCACCTAATTGTACTCAGAGACCCAGGGGCCACCACCCAAGAAGCTCGGCCTACTGGTGCAGGGAGAGTTCAGAGCTGGCGTCAGGCTGCTGTTTGGGCCCTATGGCGCCAGCCCATCCTGGCGGTGCCTGGGGACCATGGGGACCACACAGTGACAGCAATCACATTCAACTTTGAGTTACCTCAAAGCACTAGCATATTTTTTAAAAGTTCATCTTAGTTGTTCTGTCTCTTTCTTCCTGATACTTATATGATTGTTGAAACCACTGTCAGAAAAACAGTAAGGAAAAGGTAAAGGTAAAGGCCCTCCCGTTAATCGTCGATTTGCTCGAGCGGGCCCAGTAACGTCTCCATAAACAGTAATGATTCTAAATAGAGGGGGATTTTTTTTTCATTAAGAACTAGATAAGATCCCCAAGGCAGATAAATCTAGAATTACTACTTCAATAAATGTTCCCACCTTATTTACAAACTGGAAGAGGAAAAATACCTGAACCACAACAAGAATGTCACGGTCAGCACTTTTTCATTCTTTAAGGGTTCAAGAGGTTATGCTTATCATTATTTATCTTAATTTAGGTAAAAATTATGCTTGGCATTTAAAACTGCATAATCAAATTGATCAGTTTTAGGGGGCTGGAGTGATAGCACAGCAGGTACAGCGTTTGTCTTGCACACAGCCACCCTTGGTTTGATTCCCAGCATCCCATATGGTCCCCTGAGCACATGAGCCAGGAGTAACACCTGTGCATCACCAGGTATGACCCAAAAGCCAAAAAAAAAAAAAAAAAAAGAAAGAAAGAAAGAAAGAAAGAAAAAAACAATACAAAACAAGACAAAGTGATCCAGTTTTGTAATTACAATCAGATGCAGGAAATGGCTCAAAGGGCCAGCGAAGCACATGTTGACGGGGAGCACATGTTCACATGAAGCACATGTTCAACTCCTGGCACCAAGTGTCCCTGGGAAGCCTGAGGAATGGCCCATAAGCACTATGCAGGGAGTAGCCCTGCACGGTCCTGCAAGCTATAGCCCCCAAATACACAAAATCAACAAAATTCAGATTCAGGTTAACAGTCAATAAAAAATATACACACTGTAAGCACTGTCCTATCATTGTTAATCGATTTGCTCGAGAGGGCACCAGTAACATCTCCATTGTGAGACTTGTTACTGTTTTTGGCATATCGAATATGTCATGGGCAGCTTGCCAGGGTTTGCCCTATGGGCAGGATACGCTCGGTAGCTTGCTGGGCTCTCCAAGAGGGGCGGAGGAATCGAACCTGGGTCAGGCACGTGCAAGGCAAACAATCTACCCGCTGTGCAAGCTTCAAAAAATATATACTGAGTTTTATTCCTAGGTAAAAAAAAAAAAAAAAAAAAACCACTTAGGTCCCTAAGAGACCTTGTATTTCTCAAGTATATTCTCACGAGAAAATGCCACACAGACAATATAAATAGAGCCTATATCAGTAAGAAGTAAGGCTGGTGCAAAATGTAAGTAACATAAGAATCACTGATGAATGAGATAACTCAAGATTTGGCATCCCTTCCAATGAAGGTCTGATTTTCTTCTTTCATACCAAAAGAAAGACAAGCTATTTGCATATAATGATCTCAAACACATCTAGAGAAACCTTTATTTTTGCCATTGAATTCTGATGTATGATGTACTCTGATGTCAATGTGCAAATCACCTTTTCTAATAAAAGCAATGCTTAGTACTTGATAATTCTATCAACGAGAATCTGCATACTCAGTGCTTACAATTAATATGATCTTATAAACATATTACTGAAAGTAGAGCCCATCTTCATAAAAGGATATTAATTTAATACTTTCAGCTAAGCATGAAAGAGACCATGCAGTTTCATACAGATAAGAAAAGATGTTAAAAAAAATTCTAGGTATGTTTTGTAACTTTTTGTGAAATGTACATAGGAACCCATATAAATTACACAATCTCTCCACCTATGTTATCTTTAGTCAAAGATTATTTCAGACCATCCATTGTAATTTATGCCACGACTAAAAAATTACTAAGGGGCATTCAAAACTAAATTATACATCTGCATTTTAAAGTACAATCAGCACATAATGATTAGACCATGCAATGTGAATTCAGAACTGGATCTGCTGATAAAATTCAACTAAAAATATATGCAATTATCAGTCTTTATGAATCCTATTTCACTGAGGTGACTATAAGAACAGAAATAAATAATGGGTCCTTGACACAATCAAGGACCTTGAAAAAAAGTTATACCATAGATTTCAGTTGTAACAGATTTTTCCCGGAGGTTAAAAAACAAAGCAAAACTATTCTTAACTGCTAGCTACCTAATACTTTTTAAAATCCATAAAAAACAAACAAACAAAAAAACCTCAAGCCATTACTAAGAAAAACATTATTTTAGGAATAACCTATTTAAGGTGTCTACCTCGTATGCAGCCAACCTGAATTTGATCACTAGCATCCCCTGTGGTTCCCCGAGACCCATTAGGAGTGATCCCTGAGCACAGAAAGAGGAGTATGCCCTGAGCACTGCCACATGTGACAAAAAAAAAAAAAAGGAATTGGGTTTTTCTGGCAATCAAGTAGTAAGGTTAGCCTTCTAGAGTCCATGTACTAAAAATAAAATTATAATCTAAAAAAAAAAAAAAAAAGAATAACCTATTGGTTAAAGAACTGAAAAACATGGTCCTGGGTAGAAGGATACTGACAACTTTGTTGGTGGAGCAGTATCTCTAAAACATACGACTAGTCATACAAATCAAAGTTTACCTCATAAAGATTTAAAAATTTGGGGGTCAGTGTGGTAGTATAGATTGCAGGGCTGCTATACTGACCTATAGAAAATATATATATTTTCCCTGCATGTGGCTACTTCTAAATAGAAATTTATTACCTGCTCAATATAAAGTTTTATTAATAATGTATATTAATTAATAAGTTTAATTAATATTAATTAATAAGTTTTATTAATAATGTATAGTTTTTAAAGGCAGAAGTGATAGCACAGAAGGTAGGGCGTTTGCCTTGCACGTGGCCAACCCGGGTTCAATTTCTTCTCCTCTCTCGGAGAGCCTGGCAAGTTACCGAGTATCTCACCCTCACAGCAAGGCCTGGCACACTACCCATAATAAATTCAATATGCCAAACACAGTAACAACAAGTTTCACAATGGAGACATTACTGGGCCCGCTCGAGCAAATCCAGGAACAAAAGGAGGACAGTGCGACAGTGTGACTGTTTTTAAAAACTGTCATTTATCTTTAAACTCAAAAAACATTTTTTTAAAAATTTTCTACTTTGTTTTATAATAAGCATTTTGGAACGGAAAATGTTCTCATGAAAAAGTTCAAGTCTTAGATATTTTCCCTTGTATTAGCAATTCACCTTGCCCAACTCTGGTACACCATTAGCTGCTTTCAATTCTGAAAACTGTTATCTTAATTTTTTATCTTAATTTTTCCTACAATTATGTTCTTTGACACAGAAACAGTGAAAGCATCTGATACCAAAAAAAAAGACTTTTAAATGGATTATAATCATAGAAGCCTCTTAAACTCAAAGCAATTGACAAAAGACATCTATTTTCCAAAAATAAACTCCACAAAATAAAACGTACATATGCCCTTTAGAATTGCGAAAATACAGCTGGCATACTACTAAATTATCACCAGAGGGCAGCATTGCTTTAGCCATTATGATTCATCCAGCAACATGATGCTCTCAAATACGTAAAATACTGACAAATAAAAAATATTAGTATTTAACCCTGTAGATTATTTCTGAAGAAAAAATTCATTACAAAAAAAGGTTATTTATAGCTTTAGTGGTTACTAAACTAGGTCTCACCCAAATAAATGTTTGTCCCTGAGCACTCAATCTAAAACACTACAGCTGCTATATAGCCATGCTGTCATTTTATTTTCCTGACTAGTTACTATTAAATATAAATGCATTATATTTTGTTTACTTAATCATATTACCCCACAGAGAATTAAAATTTCATAAGAATTTGGTGACAGATACAATGCCACAAAGCCTTATTACTCATTCAATATTTTCTGAATAAATGAACAGCAAACCAATCAACACTCATAGTAAAGTACTAGTAAATATTCTAAAGCATATTCTAAACCTCAAAGAATGAAGATTTTAGTGCCTATAGAGGCATTTCTGGGGAAGAATGCAGTGTGCCCATTTCTTTAAAATCTAAATCCCAAGAAGCACTACATGGTCACTGCTCCTATCGCCCTGTTATTTCTACGTATCTGAAAAGGCCTAGTCCTGTATTCTATGTGCCGAACTCTGGAGACACTGAGATGGACTCCATGCCACTAATGTATGTAAGTACAATCAAATGCATAAAAGGAAAGAATTTTGCCTATTGGTACAGTTAAACAAGAAAAATCAAGATCCCAGGAATTATTACAAGTTCTCAAACATTAGAAAGCTATTTCTATTTTTTTTAATTATATGGTCTTAGAAAATTATCTACATCCTTAAAATTTGAAATACATCTCTCCTTGCTGCTCAAGGATACATCTTTTTACATGTTAGTTCATACCTCATTTGGGTTCTCTTCAAATCTAGACTAGTGACAACTAACTCAGGGAAAATGATTAGCTTACCACACATTTACATCAAGTTCTTGTCAATGTTTCTCTATTTCTTGGCCCAGTCTTGACTCCTTATGTGGTTCCACTGAACCAATATGCTTTCACAAATCATGATCATTCAGTAGCTTCTGCTTTGAAACTCTATCTCTACTCTTCAATGCTAAATCTAGCTCCTTATTAAATCAAAGGTTTCACTTTAAATACAAGTGAGATAGGAAACAGGAACCCAAAATGAATCAAAGTCTTAAGCTGCTGAAGCATATGGTGATGGTCATTTTACACTAATGTTATGTACCATTTCCCCATCATTGTCTTTTCCTTTCTGTTTAAAATTTAGCTTGTTTTCCTGGATGAATGTCAAGTATTTCCTTATCATAAACTGTCCTCAGAAACTGAAATGTTTCTATCTGAACCTGAGATCTCTATCCTTTCTTTAACCTGTCCTTTGATTGTTAGACTTTGGTACCTACCCAATCCTATCCACAAGGACTCCAGAAACTAATCTCTTTTAACTGGGGTTGATAAGTACAAGGAAAAATTATCTCGTGATGTCTAACTTTGACAATATATGTTCCCCTTAAAATTTATACCTAAAGTGTAATTTCATATCTACATTTCTTGTGGACATAAGTAAGACATTTGCCTTACCCATGCCAACCTGGTTCTAATCCTCAGTTCTGCATATGGTTCCCCAAGGTCTACTCGGGTCATCCTGAGCACAGAGCCATAAAAAGCCCCATAACACTGCTGAGGGACAAAACCCAAATAAATAAAATCTGTAGGTAAGCAAAGAGTTTGTATCAGAGGAGAACACCCATATATTCCAATCATGAACCTGCAGACCCACCCTCATCTCCGATCTACTCATTCACTTGTAACTAGTCTTTCAAAACTAAAATGACTTTTAAATTGTCCTCCAGCATACTCAAGAACTTTTCAACTTGCCTCTATTATTGCTAGGAGTTTTTTAACTGACATACAAGTCTCGGTTTATTCTCTCTCCAATCTGCCATCCAAAACATAAACTTTGTTACTTTCTAAAACAAACAAAAAATAACAGAAAACCAAATGCCCCTTCATATAAATACTGTCTTTTATCCTTGTAAGTCTTAGTAATGGTTTTCCATTATCTAAGGTTTAAAAACCAAGCAATACTTATTTGCTTGGGCTTTAATATAATGTTTCAATCTATTTCCACTTTCCTCTTGTCCATCTTTAGAGTTCCTCTGTATCTATGCCACAGAATGAGAACAAAAATCCACATTCTACTCCAACCTCATGCAACAAGGTCTTTCAAGGTAACCAATCTTTGCCCATGTTCTTCCTAGAGCCAAAAATCTGTTTTCCCTCTCAGAAGATGGTTAAGTGGTCTTTATTACACTGACTATAATTTTTTTTTGTTTCCTCACTGAATTGTGATCTTGAAGAAACATGATGTGCTAACTGAATATGTTGTAGAAACTAAAAAGATAGCCCAATATTATCATCTTAAAATATTTTTTTAACAAGAGTTTAATAACTAGAATGTGACCCAAAATATAGTGGTATAATTTTAACCACCACCCCCTCCCCCCAGTGACTGTGATATGAGGCAGGGTTAAGAATCACTTTATACTGGGTCGAAGATATAGGACGGGGATAAGGCCTGCATGCAGCTGATCTGGGTTCAATCCCTGGCAACCCTGTATGTTCTGCCCCACTTAACCAGTGAAGAGTTAGTGAAATTTTGAGAATTACTTGACTATCGGCTAGTTTTCATTCATCCAAAGTAAATGCTGTATCAGAGGGAGAGCTCAGAGTCGGAGCACATACTTGGCACTTGGAAGGCATGGGATACAATCCCCATCATGGAATGGACCCCAAACACCAACAGGAGCAACCCCCAAGTAGTGTGCCAAGAATAGTTGCTGAACACTGTTAAATGAGGCCCTGAAAACAAAAATATTTTTTAAATAAAAGCAATCATGTATCATGAAATATAAGCTTTTGACAAGGTATCCAATTCACTAAATTTAGCATGTACAGGAGTTCTGTGGTCATCGTCACTAACTTCAAACTATCTTCATCACAAAAAAGACACATTACCTCCTACCCGTCACTCCCATCTTGTCCTTTCCTGTTCCATGCAAACACTATTTTACTTCTGCCTCCACAGATTTGCCTATTGTAGGCATCTCTTATATATGGAATCATTCAAGGTGGCCTTTTGTGTCTGGCTTCTTTCACTCAGAAGTAAAAAGTGTTTCAAATTCTTTTTTTAATGTTACCAATAATAATCTACTATATGAACAGAATTCATTATTTAGTCATTTAGTCATAAAAATTTGAGGAATATTCACAAACATCAGGAATCTAAAGATGAAAAAGCCTTGTTTTTAAGAAATTTAAGGCATTTCCCAAAAAAAAAAAAAAGTTAACTAGATTCTTAAAAAAAAAAAACACGCAATCTATCTTGCTGCATAGCTGGAATCCTGCCTCAGGAGCAAAGGGGAGAAGGCAGCTGGAATAGAGAAGGAATTGCTAAGAAAAAGATGGCTGGAGGAATTGGTCGGGATGGGAGATGTGTACAGAAAGTGGATAAAGGACCAAACATGATAACCTCTCAGTGTCTGTATTGCAAACCACAATGCTCAATGGCAGAGAGAGATTATGGGAAATCATGTCTGCCATGGAGTCAAGGGGGAGGGTGGGAAAGTGGGGTATACCAGGAATATTGGTGGTTGGGAATGTGCACTGGTGGCGGAATGGGTATTGATCATTGTGTGTCATTGTGTGATTGTAACCCAAACATGAAAGCTTGTAACTATCTCACGGTGATTCAATAGAGTTAAAAAATAAATAAATAAAAACACACAATCTATCGAAGGCAGACTAAAGGAATCAATGGCACACAGGGTGCAGAAAGGAAAATGAGGCTGGCAAAGACAGGCAGACTAGCTTTCCTAAGCTAGAAAGGGCTGTGGTGCTGGGCCAAAAAATCTGGACATGATGTTCCATGCCACAGAGAACCTTCCCTTCAGAAATAACATTCCGATCAATTCTTTTTATTTGAATTTCCAATGCCTACAGACAGAAACCCAATCCAATAAACGTACACACCCATACCCATTTTACTAAATAAGTTTACTGTCATTCTTCAGAACTACCTCTACAAAGCTTCCTCTGATCATGCTGCCAAGTAAATCTTTTACAGTACAAGCTCTAATGGGTTTTTAAAAATACCTTTTATATAGCATCTGCCATCTATTCATACAACTGCAATCTTCACTGCTGGTGTATATTCTACTTAAGGGCAAGAACATTTTAAGGTGTCTCTGAAATCCCAGCTGTTACAACTGTTCAATTCATAAATGGGAAATAGCATAGATCTAGCTGAAAGCAGATCCGTAGGAGGGCGGACATACAGAACAGACATTTTCAGTGATTAGCAAGGACAGAGTAGTAAAAATATTGGCCAATCCAGGAAGAAGCACAACCCTGGAAAGAACAAATGAAGAAGGCTGGTGGCAGATGAAGATGGAGAAATAAAAAGGGGTGATAACAGCTATGAACTACTGCCCATGTGCCAGAGAAAAGGCCAGTGCTCTCGCAAATCAGTTAGTTTTCTTAGGAAGCTCAAGAGATAGGTAATAGTTTCATTATTTAAAAAAAAAAAAAAAGCAGCTTGGAAGAAGTTATAAACAAGTGGCAGGATTAAGAGTTTACAAACTCTAACTGCAATCCATGCTTTCCAATCACCTATAGTACCATTTCAACTGCTTAGAATTGTACTTAAAATTCAAAGAAGGAATGATTGTTTTTATTTTTATATAAAAATGCACAAGTTATATACCTTACTACTAATTATTGACACCCTCTAAGCTAAGTTATACTGTACATAAGTACCTTTAGTCAAAGGTAACTAAAATGAGAGCTGGAGTGATAGTACAGTGGGTAGGTCACTTGCCTTCCACACAGCCAACCTGGGTTCCATCCCCCAAGTCCCACCAAGAATAACCCTGAGGACAGAGACAGTAATAATCTCTGAGAACAGCCGGTAAAGCTCCAGAACAAACAAACAAATTAACTAAAAAGATGCCAGAACAGTGCTCTTTAAAAAGAAATATCCAGGAACCAGAGTGATAGTACAGTGGGTTGAGCACTTGTCTTTCAAGTGGCTGACCGGTGGTAATTCCTGAGTGCAGAGCCCAGGAGCAAGTCCTGAGCATCACTGAGTGTGATCTCCAAGAAAGGGGGGGAAAAAAGAACTATCTAGTTAAGTACTAGTAGTATTGGCACTTGCCCAATTTGGGTTTATTCTTGGCATTATATGGTCTCCTGAATGTTAAAAGAAGCTGTCCCCAGGCACTGACAGGTTTGACCACGGATGCATCCAGCACTGTAACTGTGGCCCAGATCATTCCCAGCACCAGAGAAGCATCACATGCGAAGGTCCTTGCATTGAAGTGTTAGCTAGATGGCCAAGACTCCAGTGGGACCTTGAGACCTCCTGAGCACCTTTTGGGACGTCCCAACTAAAAGAATTCACACCCACAAATGTTTTCTCATATTGTAGCCAGATAATAAACTTGATTTTGAATATTAGGGAGATGTCTTTTAGAATGATCTAAACAAGGTTTTTCACTCATTCTAAGTCTGGCTCAAAATTTGTTCTGAAACTGGTAGAAGAATGTTATTTTAATTTGGGGAGTTCTTGGACCAACCCAGAAGTGCTTGGAAGCTCCCAACTCTGCTTGTGCAAGTTGGCCACATGCAAGGCAAATGTCCTAATGCCATACTATTTCTCCAGCCCCTGAGAGAAGCATTTTAAAGCATTCCAAAATAAAGGCAAATGCCAGAAAATAATTATAATTCAAACCATTTCTACTAAGCAGGTATATTCTTTTACATATCAGCAGGAACTAAATAGATGAGGATTTTTCATGACACACTCACTATAGTTTATCATGAAATTTATTCATGCATAGCATGTGCACAGTATAGTTAGTAAATGAAATATTTTAGTGATGCTATTGAGTAGGGGTGGAAAACTGCTAAGCGTATTTAACAATTATAAACAGGAAAAGAAAGATTAATTCAAAAATTTGTCTATTTTAAAATATCAAAGACTGTGTCACTAAATAAATTTATAAGCACAAGCAGGTCTGGTATCCCATCTATTCAGTTAAAAGTGCTCCCAAATCTATGTCACTTGAAGCAAAAAAAAAAGCTGCAGCAGGCAAAAGAGCTCCTCAATTAGTTCTTGCTTTTCAGAGATAAAACAAATGATATCAAATGCTTTAACAGCTTTTACCAATTTTAATTTCTATGTTTAAATGTTTTTGTTTTATTTTGGTTTGTTTTTAAACACAACGTTTTGCTAAACTTTTAAAATTATAGTAACCGGAGCTATTTCTGCCGGCCTGCACTTGAGAACTCACCACATGTTCAACACTTTCTGGCAGCTATACACACATACACGAAAAAAAAAATACAGGGGAGAAAGAGGGAGAGAGGGAGAGAGGGTAGTGGAAGAGGGAGAAGGGGGGGGGAAGAGAGATCATCAGATACAGCCCACATTGAAATTATCACATTGTTTTTCATGCTTAATTTTTTCCCAAGCCACATTATATATAATTTATGCTCAAAATATTAATTTTAAACTTATTAATGCATGCAACATAATGTAAAATTCATAATTTATTCTTATGCTTACAGGAAAAAACTGAGCATTTATAATACACTGATGATTTTCATGCATCAAGATTCCTGAAAAATGCTAAAATATTCTCATTTTAAATAAGAATATAATTCCTGATTTGCTCTTGCAATTACTAACTTACCAGAAAAGCTTTATTTGATTAAAATAAATACACTTCTCATTTTGCATGTACCTATTTTTGGATAACAATCTCCTAAAAATGACCATGACTACAAATGGCCTATCAACATTGACTATAAATCTCAAGCATGCCTAGTTTAAGTACAGAAAGTGAAGAAAGCAAAACTAACACGTACTTGGTTTCATCCATCACTTCTACTTCCGTAGGGGCCGTGATGGGAGCATTTGAACGTCCTGCAGTGGGGTCATCTGTGTTCAATTCTCCATTTGTAGAACTTACAACCTGTCCCCAAAAAATTATACATATACAAGTAACAGGTTATACAGTGATAAACATAATCAAGGTAAAAATATTTAAATTAGAAAAATGAGGAACACAAAATAATTAGTATTAAGTTCTTTATAATGAACTAAGTCTAGCATTATATTAAAGACCAATGTCATACAATATTTTCTTTTCAATTTTCTTCCATTCATCTAGAAATTTCCTGCTCCTGTCTCCCCTCTTTTTTTTTTATAATTTATTCATTGAATCACTGTGGGAAAAATTACAAAGCTTTTAGGTTTAGGTCTCGGTCATGCAAATATCAAACACATTTCCCTTTACCAATACTTATTTTTCACCACGAAGAACCCCAATAAAGCCCCACCCCCTCACCCCTCCCAGTGCCTGTGAGGCAGATGAATTCTAGTGAACACTCTATCTACTTTGACTAGATTCACTGTTTCGATAAAAGATGCATCATTATTATTTAGAGTTTACACCCCAAATCAGACCCACTGAAAAAGCATTGTGAAATGATTTGCTTTCTACAGCTGGGTTCAAGAATTAAATGATGCTGCACGGCCGCAATAGCGGCCGCGCGGTTTTGGATTTCTGCTATTTTACTTATTAAGCCTGGAAGTATTTCTGCTGAGAGTCAGATAATTAAGAGATTGGTTTCTGTGCTCTGGGGCCGTGGCTGTGCCAGAGAGCCGCTCGTGGGGGGCAATTGAAGGACACGCCGGAATGCCCCCCCTTCCCATGAGGTTTTAGTCACCCCATCACCACCGGCTCATACCTACCCTCTGATTTTTAAGGTTAATTCCTATACTTAATTTTCAATCACTTATTTCCTATGTTCTCATCTTTTTGACACATTGCTATATTATTTCCCCTACAAATATTAATATGCTTCTTCCAATGGTTTGCTCATTTCAATATGTAATATAATCAGGTCTCCCTCTGAAGTTATCCATACAAGTATCCAATTATTTAAGCCTCAAATTCAGCAATCCTAGTGATTCCTCTTTCACTTAAACATATCTGATCTATCACCTGGTCCTTAAATTTCTCCCTCCAAGTATATCTTAACTCTAACCTGTTTCTTTATAGGTCTACTATAATAGAATTTCAGTCCATGTCATTATCTCTTAGGAAAATAAAAACAAAAACCTAGTTAACTTTGTCCTTTTGATTTTACTTGTACATACCTATTCTTGTCAATGTATTGTCCAAACAACTACCAAGGTACTTTTTTTAATTAAGATCATTTAAAAGTTTCAAATCATCTCATTTAGAATTAAAAATTTAGAATTAAAATCCGTTATTATTTAGCATTAAAATCCATTTTCTTTAGACCAATTTACAAGGATCCACAAGCTATGACTCCTACATGCCTCTCAAATCTCGTACCACTTTCCCCTTCACTCACTAGCCACCATCCTGTGTGTTAAGCTTACTCCCATAGTAAAGTCAAGATGTTATCTGTTCTTATTGTCTGGAATTCTTTTCCTACTCACTGGCTATATTCTTTCAGAATCACAGAAAACCTCTTAAAACAGACCGTTTCTATCATATAATTGGAGATTTATATATATACATATATATCATGTCTACTCTATTTTTAGCTCTTTATTATAAGTTAACATATATCTATATGGTTTTCCTGCTGTTTCCCGACATCCACCTGCCTCCTGTCTCCATGACTGTGAGAACCTAATGTTGCTCCCTGCTCTGCTCTGTCTCCCAACTAGATCTAGAATAGAATAGGTACTCAATAAATACTTGTCGAAATAAAATGAATGCATGCATGCATGCATGCCTGCAAGAATAAAATCCTAAAACAATAATAAAGGTTCAGTAATTTTGTGTATCAAAACCAAAGCCACTATTGTAAACATGTCACCTAATCTACAAAAAGAAAAAAAAACAAGTATCATAAAACAAAATTAAAAAATCACCAAAATTCCCCAATTGTCCCAAATTATCTTGGTCTACAATGTCACCTTACCATCTTATTTCTTCTTTTTCCCTAAGCATTTTTAAAACAATAATCTTAACTTCAACTCCAAGTTCTCCCCAAATTGCCACATGTTTAACCAATCTAGAAACTCTCAACCCAGTTTTGGATTTTGAGGGAGGAGGGGTGTGTGTGTGTGTGTGTGTGTGTGTGTGTGTGTGTATGTGTGTGTTTAAATTTCCATGGTACCAGAAATAAAATCCAGGGCCTCACAACCACAAGGTTAGTGCTCTACTGCTGAATCTCATTCCTGACTCACTCTTCTACACAATCTGGGTTCTCACTAAAGTTTCATTACATAAGTAGACACTTTATTTTCCATTAATTTGTTACTTAATTCTTTGCAATATGTACTGAGTTCCTACATCAGAGTTCTCAAGTGCTACCAACAAATCCCAAAAGATGTATTCGACGGTCTTTTCTTAGTACTCATTTTCCTGCACATTTTTATATCTCTTGGCACCAACTGATGACTCTGGAGTAAGGTAAACCTATTTTAAAAGCCTCGTTCTACGATGTACCTCTATAAGTAGGTGACTCTTTGTGACTTTACTTTGCTAAAACCATGTTCTCAAGCACAAAATGGAAAACAGAATTATATTTAACTACGATGAAATGGAGATGAAATGAAATCAATCTCTAAAGTGGGCGTAAATAAGAGCTCAATATAGTGGGTGTGAATAAGAGCGCAATAAAAAGTGATCATTAGTATTATTCTGTTCAACCTACATAGATGCTACCTTTTGGAAAAGAGCTCTTTCCACTGACAAATGGCTCTGTCACAACTACAAAGAGGCTATCTCTATATAAATAGCTCTCAGAGTCAGAGTCAACTACACACCTATATTTTTAATCAGTTAAACCACTTTTGGTACCTAAAATTCACTATTTCCAAAACTAAACTTGTGCTCAATTTTAAATATATTTAATTTTCCCATACTTCCAATTACCTTTAAAGTCCTATCATATTTCTAGACACCAGGTCAAAGTGTAAGAATCAATCCTTCCCCTATCTAATCTTTCTATAAGGAAAAAAATAAAAGCTGAAATATCAAAGGCCCACTGCACCAGAGTTGACAGTTGCCTACTAGACTTAAGTACCATGAATAGGGGCTGGAGAGTCAGCACAGGGCTTAAAGCCTTGCACAAAGATGATCCCAGTTTGATCCCCAGCACTACATAAAGTCCTCCTGAGCACCGCCAGGAAGAACCCTTGAGCACAGAAGCAAAACCTGCGCACCAGCAGGTATGACCCAAAAGCCAACAACAAAAAAGTAAAATTAAATAAATGGTGCCATGTTTAGAGTCCCATTATTTCTAAAATTTAACAAGGTCAAAATGGTCTTAATGAGAGGTTACAATTTGTCGTGCATTGTTCCAGGAACTTGGAAGACTGGAGTAAATAGGACAGACCAACATCCCTACTCTTGAGAACCAAGTATTAATAAGCATAGAGAAATTCCCTGCCCCGCAATAAAGTAACTTAGAAATGAAGACTGCATTTGGGCCCACAGCTTTTAAAAACATTCCATCATCTATAGAGACTAACCAAGAAGACTACGCCACACAAAAAGATAAGTCTCTATGATTCTAAGATACCTATTTCCTCCTGTTAAGCTTTTGTTGGCTTTTCCTTTTATTTCTCCCACTTTCTAAACTGTTATAATTATTTGTTCTTATTACATAACTTAAGCCTTTAGTCTAAAATATTTATTTTAATGTGAGAACCTCTGATAAATCAGAATAGAAAGAAGAATCTTTTGCATTCTCCATTACTTTTAACTATCAGAGTACCTTGCCTACAGAAGAATATTGGAACAGTTCACCAATTTCCACTACGCTTCCCTTAACATATTACTCCACTGGGTTATTTTCCTTCTATTTTTTCAACAGCCCTAGGTTAGAACTATTCCAACTTGAATTACAGCATCCTCTAACATGTCTTTCTTTCCTGCAGGCACATCAAATGAAAATTTTAAATGTGGCTATTCTAAATTTCCTGCAACAGAAACTATATATGCATAATAATGTGATTTATGGGTCATACAAAGTCATAGTGACTCTAATAAACTTTATTTTGTAAAATAAAGTACCTGGTTGACAAAAAAAATCAGAAGGAAATGTCACCTCCCTTTAATTCTGAAATGCAATTTTACCTCTAGTTCCCAATTTTCTAACTCTCTAAGCAGAGGTCAATATCCTAAGGTCAGAACTGACTGAATTCAGGAACAAAATTCTCTTGCATATGTGGCCTACTAACCCCCAGCTGTATCATGACACTGAAACTAGTTTCACTTAGGAAAACTAGAGATCTGTTTTGCAAAGATATTTTATAAAAAATAAAGGTAGTAATATAAATTTCAAAAATCCTGAATCAATTGAGAATATTTATATTACTAGTGTCTAGCAGTGTGGTTTAATGAAAGTAGATTTTTAAAGTATACATTTTAAATGACTGAAGCTCTTGAGGTTAAATAATTCAGATGTTAAAAACATAATTTCACAGGAGTTTCTGCTCTTATCTTTGTATTCAGTGAATTTAAAAAGTCAATTAATATGCTTTCTGAAAACAGAATGGTTTCACAGAAATTAAGAAGATAGCAGGATAACTAATTTGTATTTTAGTCCTTGTACCAACTGCCAATTTACTAAGTAACCATACAGCTATCTATCCAATAAAAGAACTATTAGGACAACATATATTTATGCATTCAGCTTTTTCTGGAAAGCATCCATTAGAAAGTACATTAATAAATAAAATATCATTAAAAGAGCAACTTCCAAGAAGCTTATTAGGGTTCACATGTACTACATAAAATCAGTTTTCTTACTTTCTAAACACTATAACTAGAGTTATCATTGATATATCTGATATCCCAACTGATGGCCCAAAGGTATAGTGACATTCAATAACTTTCAATAAAGAAATTTAAAAAACTTTAAATCTGACAATATAAGTTACAGAAGTCTTATTGAAAGCACTATATTCTCTGGGTATTCCAGGAATTTCAGACATTTTAAATGTTACTAAAGACATTAAATTAATTTTAATGTGATATACTAAACAGATTAAAGATGTGCTTGAAATTATTTATATATATGATAACCCCTCAGTATCTGTACTGCAGACCATAATGCCCAAAAGCAGAGAGAATACGGGAGAAATTATCTGCCACGGAGGCAGGAGAAAGGTTGGAAAGTGGGGGTATACTGGGGACATTGGTGGTGGAGAATGTGCACTGGTGGAGTGATGGGTGTTTGATTACTGCATGATTGAAACTCAAACATGGAAGCTTGTAACTATCTCATAGTGATTCAATAACAAAAAATTAAAAATAAAAAAAGAATTATAATTAAGAAATGTACCCAACCACAACCTCTCTTTTGTCAATTTGCCCAGTAAACTATGAATAGTAAGATCAATCTGGACCCAAGAAAAAGTATAGTGGGTAAGACACTTGTTTTGCATGCTGCTGACCAACAATCAATCCCTGGCACCATAAAGTCCCCGAAGCCTGACAGATCACTTAGCTCAAGTGACTTAGCTCAAGTGATCCCTTAACGAAGAGCTAGGTGCAAGACCTAAGCACTACTAGGTGTGACCCAAAAAACAACAACAAAAAAAGTTAAATTTTTTTTGCTACCTCTATTTTCAAAAGACACGAGAGAGAACACTGACAAGTTATTCAAAATGTTTTAGGTCAATATTAATAATCAGTAAAATTAAGAACAAAGGGCATCTATTATTCCTCTGGCTTTTAATTTCTTTTATTTTTTTATGCTCTTTAATATAAGAACTTGCTCGAGCGGGCCCAGTAACGTCTCCATTGGAGACTTTGTTGTTACTGTGTTGTTACTGTGTCTGGACTGGAGCGATAGCACAGCGGGTAGGGCATTCGCCTTACACGCGGCCAACATGGCCGACCCGAGTTCGATTCCTCCGCCCCTCTCGGAGAGCCCGGCAAGCTACCGAGAGTATTCGATATGCCAGACACAGTAACAACAAAAGTCTCCAATGGAGACGTTACTGGGCCCGCTCGAGCAAATCGACGATCAACGGGAGGGCCTTTACCTTACCTTTACCTTTTAATTTCTATGTTTTTTCCTTATATTTATCTAATTTTATCATCACCCATACTTAATATATTTCTTAAGTTATAATGACTAAAAGGATAACTGCTTCCCACTTATTGTATGCAAAGATAAGACTCCTGCTATCTTTCATTTTAATCAAGCGCACAAGCCTGCATAACTTATTCTGCACCACTTGTGATGTGGTCCTTTATTCCTCCCCAGGCACTTAAGGCCACATTATTTCTCTGATGCAAAACAAAAGCTATATAAACAATTAGAGGAGATTTCAAAACAATTATGCCACACAAGGAGTTTTCAGCAGTGTCCTTAACTAGTCTTCCCTATTTGCAACTACCTATCAGCTTCAGACGATCCATTCTCAGCACTGAACACACTGCTATCATCTAAACTGTATTCTAATCCTTTTCCCTCAGCCTTTCTACCCAACCAGACTCTACCCGTATACAGCTTTTGAAATTCTTACATTTCTCAGCTTCACCAGCTATCATTTTCTACTAGACTCTAGATAGCTGTATCCTGGCCTTGGATTTATATCCCTTCAATGCAATCCCTAGCAAAAGCAACAATTAGAAAATACTGTTTAAGTCCATACCTTATTCAGTTCTCTCTACCCAATGGTCTCAATAAAATCCAAAGGTAAGACTTTATAAGTACTTCATGGTATGCTTCCTGTCTACCTCAGTCTTACACACACCACCAGAATGACTGAGTTATAATTTAATTCATAAACATGGCTCACTCTCTGTCCTCCACAATCTTACACGTTTCCTCTACTCCCCTTTGATCTTTTCTAAACTTCCTTAACTGCTAACATCAACTGATATTCACTGCGAAAACACCTGAAAACTCAAGACTCAAAATATTTGCGTTGTCTTTTGAACAGAAAAAGGTTGTCAAAAATATAGATGAATCAATCATTCATGGTAGTAAATTAACAAGATTTCATTAAAGAAATAAAATGAAATTGGGTGAATGAATCTACTTAACAATGCATTATTTAAGCTGTTATAAAATTTGAAAGTATCTTAATTTAAAACAACAGACGACTTGGCACTTCCTGAGCTTCAGTCTTGCTTCTGGAAGCTCTTTTCACCCAAAAAAAAAAAAAAAAACCCACCATCATGAGGTAGAAGTATTAAAGTTCTTCATTGTATTGATGAATAATGCAAGGCATCGAATCTAAACTGAAATCTGACTATGACGCTTATGCTCTTAATTATAATGAAATCAAGTTGATAACTGATGTCTCATCTGTTTATATATATGTTTCCAAAATAACAATTTGAATTTAGACCCCAATGTGCAATTTATATTAAAAACACAACTGAAATAATATTGGGTACTTCATCTGGAGTCAATATAGCATGAGGTTTCATCTTGCAGATCAACTGGTTTCAGCCTACACACTTTGAACTGCCACATTAAGAGCAATATGAGTTCCACAGGAAAGAGAGCAGTGATAAATAAAGGTCAGAGGCCTCAAACAGCTCATTTTTAGGAAAACTATGATTAACTTCTGAATATCCTACATTACATTCATTTCCAGGTAGCTATATGCTTATTGTGGAAATTTCTTTCCTGAGAGAACTATATTGCCTGAATACCTGAGAATAATTTACTAAACCATCATATTAAGTCTTTGCATGCCCTCCAAAGTCAAGTCTTAAAACTTTGTCCAATGGTGTTGGAGCAATAGTACAGTGGGTATGGCCAACTCCGGTTCAATCCCTGGCATCCCATATGGTCCTCCAAGCCTGCCAGGAGTGATTTCTTAATACAGAGCCAAGAGTAAGCCCTGAGCATTGCTGGGTGTGTCCCAAAAACAAAAAAAGAAAACTTTGTCCAAATCTCAGCTTAATGATCGTTTCACAAAGAATATCAAGGCCAGAACACAGGGGATTGCCCTGCCACAGAGACAGGGGGGATGGGGGGATGGGGGTGGGAGGGATATTATCCATGGTGGTGGAAAATGGGCACTGGTGGAGGGATGGGTATCTGATCATTGTATAACTGAAACCAAAGCACAAAAAATTGTAAATCTACAACTTTAAAAAAAATAAAATAAAATAAAGGGAAAAAAAAAAAAGAATATCAAGGCCAATTACTCTCCTGTTTTCTATTAATGAAAAGTATTTTCTCTCTCTTTTTTATTTTTTTTTTTTGGTTTTGGGGTTACATCCAGCTGTGCTTGGGGCTTACTCCTGCCTCACTCCCAGGCATCGCTCAGGCAAGAACATTACCCACTTACCCGTCCCTAAACTAGTTCCTTTCTTAAACTCTTGAGAATAATACAACATGTTGTTTCCCTTTCTTCCTTCCTTTGGATATAAATACAGTATTCAATTAAGTAACTAAAAAAATGTGTAAGATTAGCTTAGTTTTTGTTTGTTTGGGGTTTTTTTTTGTTTGTTTTTTTGGGTCACACCCAGTGATGCGCAGGGGTTACTCCTGACTCTGAACTCAGGAATTACTCTTGGCAGTGCTGGGGGACCACATGGGATGCTGGGAATCGAACCCAGGTTGTGTGCAAGACAAACGCCATACCTGCTGTGTTATTGCTCCAGCCCCAGATTAGCTTAGATTTTAAGTCCTTTTCTTTCCTATACTATACCTCAAACTATAATGTCATTATTCTAGTTATGTAGATATAGCTTAACTATAGACTTTCAAAGTTTGTAAGATATAAATTACAAATAAATTCTTTATTTTGGGATACGATTCAGGCAGGCTATAACTTTAGGCTTACTTTTAGCAAATTTTTCGTGATCATCAAACATGCTTAAAGTTTATTGTATGCAAGAAGTTACTGTGATGAAGTATGTTCAAAGAGTAATAAAAATAATGTATATCTTTATCTATGCAACACTGTAATTCTACTAATTAAAATTGATACTCATTGAGTTCAAAATTAAGACAGATGTAGGTAATTTTTTGAGACAGTCAAGTCTGAAAGATGGTAACAAATGAGGAAATTTGAAATATCCTTGAAAATCTGTGAAAATAACTGAACATAAGTACTGAATAAATGAGCCACTAAACAAACTCATCCACCCTTTGATAGAGCACAGAAATCCCATTAGTCTCCTTTGGAAATTCCACACAGTGAAAAGCAGCTAAGAAAACATATTTCTGATACTGGAACAGAAGTGATTGGAAACACTTCCAATAGTACCTTAATTATTGAAGATTTCCCTGAGCACTAAACAAAATACTTGTGAAAATATCATACAGGATTTATAAACATGTAATCATACACAGAGGTATATATAATTCAGTATTATAAAAATTAAATATAAACTGCTCAATAAACATTTCTATTAATATGAACTGGCATCATTAAAATAATTCTACAATTTAGGCACCCTTGCTTTTGAGTTTCTCATTCTAGATTTTTATAGAGGTAGTCAAACACCTGTGTTAAACATTACTAAAAACTACAAAGTTCTATAAAAATATTTGGTTATGTAATTTAAATTACAAATTTATTAGATCTGGAGCAATAGCGCAGTGGGTAGGGCGTTTGCCTTGCATGCAGCCGACCCGGCTGAGCCGGGTTCGATTCCTCTGCCCCTCTCGGAGAGCCTGGCAAGCTACCGAGAGTATCTCGTCCACACAGCAAAGCCTGGCAAGCTACCGGTGACGTATTCGATAAGCGAAACACAGTAACAAGTCTCACAATGGAGACGTTACTGGGCCTGCTCGAGCAAAATCAATGAACAACAGGAGGACAGTAATTTAAATTATCTATAAGATTAAATCGTGAGAAAAATGAGCAGTTACAAGCTCTGGTCACAAATTTATTTTTTAGAATTCAAACAAAAACAGAAAATATGGGAAAAATAGACTTAGTAGATTATGCATATACAGAGGTATTTAAGAAAAATACAAATTTGAAAAAAATAAACAGTTCAGGTAAAAATTTGAGGAAAAAAATATTATTTAAATCAAGGTTCGAGAGAAATCAAAAACAAATTAGTGCAAGTAAGGTGCTTTCCTTGCACACAGCCAATCACGTTCAATGCCCAGTACCACATACCAACCCCCAGCACTTCACTCCTGCACACACTTGGTTGTGTTCCCCTTCCCCAAAATCAAGGCTCTAAACTGAAATGGACTGAGATAACATCATCACCTCAGTTACTTTAAACAACCATCTAGATAACTTTAGGCATTATATAAAAAGTTCAAAGATTATAGAAGTTATCAGGCCTAATAACCTTGCTTGCTTCACACATAAGAGAATAAAAACCAAGGCATATGTGAGGGCAGACTATAGTAGCTATTTCTAAGTATATGCAGGGAAAGGGGAAAGGAACACATCAAATATATGAAATTGCTTTAAAATTTTACAAATATTCAGAAAACTAAAACACTTAAGAGTCTTTTTACTTAAAATTATTTTCTCCATCTGATATTTTCTATGAGTACAATCAAAATATACCATAACAAAATTTAGGGTCATGTTTACTGAACAAACTAAAGAGGGAGTACAGTCTGACTAGTAAGGGAAAAAGTTAGATATCTACTTAATTGACTTATGTTTGAAGGAGTCAAATATCAATAGGTAAAGGTAAGGTAAAGGCCCTCCCGTTAATCATCGATTTGCTCGAGCGGGCCCAGTAACGTCTCCATTGGAGACTTTGTTGTTAGTGATAGCACAGCGGTAGGGCGTTCGCCTTACAAGCGGCCAACATGGCCGACCCGAGAAATATCAATAGAAAAGATATAAAATTGTTTTATTATATCATTAAAAATTATATTGAAAAATTAAGATTAACACTTATTTCAGTTAAGTTTTTCCAATCCTCTATATGATTTTCTTAAATATTACTGCATATAAATGCAAAAATGATCAAAGGCAAACTCTAGTATCCTAGTTGGTCTTTCTAGACCATGTTAATTTTGCTTTTTAGTTAAATACAAAGGAATAGAATTATGGAGAGTTCAGCAACAAGTTTTTCATTAGGATATGAATCATGCCATGAGTTCCAAAAAAGGGTTAGTTGTATAAATTTGGGAAATAATCACTCATGCAAAAATCAGAAAATACCTGTACCGAGCCACCATGTCTGTCTGCTGCAAGGTGAGCTCTCAAATGGTGGGGATTTGCCTGCTGGGAGTCCCAAGCTGCCCTGTGGTCTGCCGACTGCCATTTATTTAATGCATGTGGCATGCATGGAAGAAGAAAGACCCAATATGTTAAACATCTCATCCTTATAATATAGAAAACAAATGTATAAAAGGAAATTTTAAATATCCTTACTATTCTGAGACTGCAGTGATCTTTGCACACTGAATATGGAGAGATTTTAGTTAAGTTGCTAAAATAGTCAAATGATAAAATATGAAAGTAGAACCATTGAATTTTTAAACTGAATGGACCTAGACTCCATCCTCTAACTTTATAAAGTTAACAACCTATCCTCTACCTTTATAAATAAAGTTAATAAAAAACTAGGGAGGCAAAAATAAAGTGCCTGAGAAAGCACTACAATAAATCATGAATGTATTAAAAAGCCATCCACTATAATTTATCACAGTAAAGGTCTCCACTGGTTTTATGAGGAGGTATTACTTTTTAGCAAGGTTGAAAATAAATAGGAGACAGTTCTTAAGTAGCTGTACTTAAGAGTCCTAGAAAACCTTTTTATTTTTGCCTATAAATATGAGGAAAAAAAGAAGTACTCTTTGAAACAAGAGAGAAATGTCACAGAATACAATGAGGACATGACAAAACAAACTTTTAAAAATGACATCCCTAAACATATTAATCCCTCCACTTAATTTATCATTTTACATCTACTACAAATTAAAGAACTCAATTCTACAACTCGATGCTTTGATGCTTTTTGATGCCTTAGCAAATCTGCAAGGCAATAACCACAAAATAATAATAAAAAAAAAAAAACCCTAGCAGAAGTAGTAGGTGCTTTAAAAGGGTCACTTTCTATTTCAGGAAAACATAGGTTAAACTAATAAAGAGACGGGAGAAGAATATATTAAGTTTCTATTCCATGTCTGGTTCAGCATTATCTGCTCTGTTTTATGACTGATAATAGAAGGTATCCATACTTTACTGATGAAGACAATAAAACATTCAGCATTTTCCTAGGCATGAAAGTAGCAGAGCTGATTCCAACTCTTAGCCTAACCTTCTTCCAACAATACTACCTTGCTCCTTACCACAATTATTTTCGTTTAAAAAATCTTTAGTATTTTTTTTTCTTTCTTTTTCAACCATTTTAAGAAAACTCTTGCCATGAAATCTGAAGTACTCTAGGTTATAAGGGGTTCTGAGAGTATCAATGGCTAGAGCAACAATTCAGGAGAAGAAATTTCAAATTCAGGCAGACACAAAGAATGAATGTTCCAGAACTAGGCTTCTCTGGTATAAAATATGTCATCAAAATTATTATCATACTTCTGTAATATTTTATCATCAAACCTTCCAAATTTATAACCAGCATTTAGTATATTTGTAACAAAATAAAACAAATCAAATCAAATATAAACATATGATAGAATGAAAGTGATACTAAAACTGGGACAAATATCTAGAGAAAAGGCAACATGTAGGAACTCATGGACCTCTAAGAATAAAGTTCTAAACCCTTGCCTCAGAAAGCATTTATATGCACTCAACACATTAATGAAATTTTAGGATCACTTTGAACCACAGATTCTGTTACAAACTGCATATCTGGAAACAAAGTTACCATCATTTGAAAAACTGGCCAGTCCCTTTAGGATTGTGAACTATGGGTTTTTCATACAATTTAAACTGTTCAATGTTTCACAGATATTTAAGATTTTTTTTTCTAGATATACAGCTGTTCCCTCATTGTGACAGTCTGAATATCCAGGTTTCATATTCAATAAATCAACTAACCAAAATGATATCATGGGGGGAAAAGGTTAACTACCCACAGTCATTGCAACAGGGTTCCTGCCACTGGTCAAACACAACTTAACTAGGTATGTCAGAAACATCCAGAAAGGCAAACTCAAAAATATTTTAAATATAATTTAATTCAACAAAAGAGTTTCTCTTATTAAATATCTAACATCTCTAACAGCTGTGTGCTTCAGCTCTGAAGATTCAGAACGTTGCATAAATTATTGACTATCTTTTCAAGTACATTTGAGAAATTAACTCTGAATTGTTTATAAAATACAAACTCCCAATCTTGACTTATGATCCAGATCTTCCTATATACAGCATCTTATATAGCACCTTAATTTATGATTCATGTCTTCCTCCATATACAGCATCTTATCAAAATACTAAAGCTATCAAGTAGTTGTAATTTATATTTAAAGTAATTTATACATAAGATACTTTTCTGTTCTAGTTTTTTTAAGGTAAAAATCTTAAACTATATTTTTTAAAAAACTGGCTGTATTTTAAAGCCTAGTTTGTTAAATATCCCCTGATACAGATTTTTCTACTGGCTCTTAATAAATGACATTCCTTCCTTTGAGTTTAACACTTAATTGAACTCTGATGGAGTAAACGATATAAAATTCTATGAGATGATAGATTATAATTATATAAGATGATATCCCTCAACAAACATGATTATATTAAAAATTCTGAATACACTAAATTCAAGGTGACTGCAAACATTTTTGTCAGAGGAAGTTCTAATAAAGATTTTCTTTTAACAAAGAAATGAAAGCATTGCTCAGAAATTTCAATCACTTTCCATTAATAACCTTATCCAGGAAATTCTCCCCACTCACTGATCTTGTATTCCTTATCTTGAATATACTGTTCCAATTGTTTCAAGCAAATTTAAATGCAAAATAATCCTACATTTTCAAATTCCTGCTTTGTACTGTTTACTGTTCAATGTCCCAACAAGTGCCCATATTCCTTCACCTGCCTTTAAAAATTCCATTCATTCTTCTGCTAATCCCCAAAGCTACCTTTCTTCATAAAATATTTATTAATCTCCACATATTCCAATGATCCTCCACAGATTGACTATATTGCATGCAACTGAGCTTATTCTGCTTTGTAATATACTTACGAATAATATCACTGCAGTAATCATAATAACAGTGTATCAGTGTTGATAACTCTATATGCTAGAGTTATAATACAAGTTATTTATAATTCACAGATGAAAAAACTTAGGCTTCAAATAGTTGACTAAACTGCCCAGAATCCAGTCACATCAAGGTATATATGATTCCAGAAACTGAGTAAGCTTTCTGTCTCTCATTACAAAATCATTTTCTACAGAACATACTACTTTCTTCTGCAGTTCAACAACATGCAGAACATGAATTTTCTTTTCTTTTTTCTGAGGTATTGGGAATTAAACACAGGGCCTCACACCTGCAAGGCAAGTGCTGTACCACTTACCTATATCCTTGGTCACAGAACAGCAGTTTTCAATTTGTAGAAACCAAGCAAGTAATACAATAAACTAAACTATAGTTAGAATGACAAACTGCCATCACAATTCATACCAACAGGGTATACAAATATTTCCATTCTAACAGCACTGCTCAAAGTTTATACTAAGCCATTAATTAAAAATTTATCATTAAATGCTTTAGTATTATTAAACTAATGAATATTTGGGGGACACAATTTTTAAAAAATATTAATTTTTAATCTTTGACAGGTGTATGCATATAGTTGTATATAGTAAATGAAAGTGTCTCTTTCAGTATCTTCAATGTGTGCATATGTCCACATGCACACCAGATCCACAGATATGCACACCTCTAAAAAGCTATTATCTGGGCATGATAAAACACCAAATAAATTAATAAGCCATCAGAAAGTAATACTGAACCATAGTAAGACTTTTCATATCTTAAAGGGCAGCAAACCTGGTTTTTGGATTGTTGCATCTTATCTCTGTGTTGGTGAGCTTCTCTGTTAGATGACAGAGCAGGATCTTGCTGAACTGCACCCACTGGAGTCGGCTACAAGACAACAACATTTAGCATCAATACATTGTGCTTCGGAAATTTAATCTAAAGTCATTTTACTTTTAAAAAGTATCAAGGCTGAGCCAGTACAATAGTAGTGTGGGTAGGGAGATTGCCTTGCATGCAGCTGACCCAGGTTCAATTCCCTGGCACCACATATGGCCCTTGAGCCCCACCAGGAGTGATTCCTGAGCAAAGAGTCAGGTGTAAGCCCTAAGCACCCTAAGTAGTGCGTTTGCCTTGCACGTGGCCAACACGGCAGACCTGAGTTTGATTCCTCTGCCCCTCTCAGAGAGTCCAGCAAGCTACCAAGAGTATCTCGCCCACACGCCAAAGCCTGGATCTCGCCCACAATGCAAAGCCTGGCAAGCTATCCGTGACGTATTCGATATGCCAAACACAGTAACAAGTCTCACAATGTTACTGGGCCTGCTCAAGCAAATAGATGAACAAAGGGAGGACAGCGACAGTGACAGATAATGTCTTATGAAAGACATCTCACAATACACTGAACTTAGAAAATGAGAATGTTTTAAACATATTTAAATATTTTATAGCACAGTGGTAGGGCATTTGCCTTGCGCGCAGCCAGCCCAGCCAAGCTGGGTTCGATTCTTCCGCCCCTCTCGGAGAGCCTGACAAGCTACCGAGAGTATTTCGTCTGCACGCCAAAGCCTGGCAAGCTACCAGTGACATATTAGATATGCCAAACACAGTAACAAGTCTCAAAATGGAGACGTAACTGGGCCCACTCGAGTAAATCGATGAACAATGGGAGTACAGTGTTTGTTTATTGCTTATAGCAACATAAAACATTTCAACATAGTAATTTATTATCAGTTTACTTTATCAAGTAACTATTACTAATGAATTTATCTCTCTTCTTCTCCAAGAATAACACATGAATAGGATAAAATGTTAAATAGAAAATTTAAATTCTAGCGCATATTTTGTCTAGCTATGATGCCTGAGCACACGTCTGCCGCCATGTCCCCTCTTGAGGTGGGTACTTTCATACTTTAAGACAGGCACGTGTACTGGGTTCTCTTTGCTTTGGAGAAGCCTGGGTTCTCTCTTGAGCACGCTACTCTTTCTCTCTCTCTCCCTCCCCTTCCTCAAAATTTCTAAATCAAACTTGCTTTTACTTTTAAAATCAGAAAAAAGAAAATTTAAATTATATTAAACATAACAAAAAAATAAGAGTAATTTTAAAATAAGCTTTTAAAAGTTCACTGCTAATACTTTACTCAAATGCTTATACATTTAAAAAAAATTTTAGTATATACCCAAAACCACTGAAAATATGAGATCTAAGCTACAACCACTAGAATTTTGTAACATGTCTGTCAAGCTGACAGGTGGGAATAGGGTGGGGGCTATAGGCGGGGATGAAGTATGGGAGCACTAGTGGAGGGAAGTTGACACTGATAGTGGTATTGGTGTTGAAACATTGTATGCCTAACACTCAACTATGTAACTTTGTAAATTACTGTTCTTTAATTCTTTTTAAAAGTAATTTAAAACTTAGTATAAATAATGAAATTGTACTCAGACTTAAATCACAAATACCACACAGTGTGACAGTGGAGTTAAAAAAAAATGCTAATTTTGATAACCTCTCAGTAACTGTATTGCAAACCATAATGCCCAAAGAGACAGAGAAAGAGAAAGAAGAAAAGTGCCTGCCATAGAGCTACGCTGAGGTGGGAGGAGGCTGGGAGGGAAACGGGGGACACTGGTGGCATAAAATGTACACTGGTAGAGGTATCAGTATTAGAACATTGTATGAATGAAACCCAACCATGAACAGTTTTGTAACTATGTATCTCACAGTGATTCAATTTAAAAAAATTAAATGCTTAACAGTCACAAATATCTGAATCTGAAAGCTTGGCAGTTTCCAAAAAAAAAAAAAATGAAATAAATCTCCTAATTGTGAAAACAAGGACAACTGGTAAAATATTCATTTGATATCATAATGTTTGAATGATTTTTAATGTTTTAAGTGATGAGCACCCAGTCCACAATTATAATCAAGATTTCTTTTTAGTTACAAAGACTTACATGCCATTTGAAAACCATAAGCATGGTCCAATTTATTTAAAAAAAAATAATAACCTAAAATGCTAGATTAAAGCATAATTTTTAAGGGCTGAAGAAATAGTACAGTGGGTAGAGTGCTTTCCTGGCACATGGTCAACCAAGGTTCAATCTCTAGCATACCATACAGTTCCCCAAGCATGCCAGGAGTAACCCCTGAGCACTGCCAGAAATGTGGTCAAAAAACCCCCCAGATAAACAAAAATAAGTAAATAAAACAATTTACTTTAAGTATTTTGAAATATAGTTGATGTAATAATAAAAGTAAAATTAACTCATAATCACTCACACATTGAACAGAACTATACATAACTAACTCAACTAACAATGAAAAGTTGAAAATAAATCATTCTAAAAAGCAAAATGTAAGCTGGGAATAGCTCAGATGCAGAGCATGTGCCTTTGCACGTGTGAAGCCATTAGATTCAATAACTGGCAACTCTAAAAAATTAAAATTGAATAAATAGGATAATATCTAAATGTAGGTGTTTTCCAAATTCGAAGAAAAGGCTTGGTATTCTTCTATCTGAAGTATTTTTTTTAAAGCATATAAAATTAACACTTAAAAAAGTACTGGCTTTCAGGCCAAATTTGTTTCTCAGCTTTAAAATCTTTTCCTTTATAGCATATAGTACTTACCAACTGTTTACCAATCCAGTCATACTCATAATCAAACATATATCCTTTCCGATCAAATAAGTCAGTAAAAAGCTTTCGTAAGTAGTCGTAGTCTGGTTTCTCAAAGAAATCTAGCCTTCTTACATAACGAAGATACGTTGCCATTTCTTCTAGAAAGGAAATAAAAATTATTCGGATCATAATTTCTCATACATTCAATACTAAATTTAATTACCTAAAATCCCGTAAGTGAAAATGAAGTAGCAATTCTATTGCAATTTAAAATTTTATAAATTACAATGAGATAAAAGAATCACAAAGAAAATTAGAAAAGGAAATAAGAACAAAAGGCAAATGATGTATAATTTAAATAAACACTGTTTTCATTTCATTTCATTCAGAAAGACTATAAGTTTTTATTTAACTTTTTGTTTCTGGGCTACCAAGCAGGGTGCAGGCATACTGGTAGGCATGCTGAGCAAGTCTCAGCCAACTGGGTCAGCAACTCTATAATAGATCTAGCCCGGAGAATCACACAGGACCACTAGGGTTTGGGTTTCCAGGGTTACACCTGGCAATCCTAAAAGGCCCACACGGTACCGGGGATCAAAGCCCTATATATCTCCAGAATCTTCACATTACTATCTTAAATAAAACTTGGAGTAGTATTAGTTTGAGTAGCACCGTAGTACTGTCCTCCCGTTGTTCATCGATTTGCTCCAGCAGGACCAGTAACGTCTTCATTTTGAGACTTGTTGTTACCATGTTTGGCATATTGACTACGTCACGGGTTGCTTGCCAGGCTTTGCTGTGCCAGCGAAATACTCTCGGTAGCTTGCCGGGCTCTCCGAGAGAGGCGGAGGAATCGAACCCAGCTCGGCCAAGCTGGCTGCACGCAAGGCAAATGCCCTACCGCTGTGCTATTGCTCCAACCCGAGTTTGAGTAAGAATTTAATAGATAATCAAACACATTCAGTTCATGAACTGTAAGAGTCATGTAAAATACTAACAGAAATTTATTTATATGAGTACGCTTGTGCTAGCTTGCTGGATTTTGTTTAAAATCAGTTACATTCCTTTCTTTTTTCTTCTCACATATGCCCAAATGGAAAGCAGGAGTAGAGGTTGTCACCCACAGCAATGCATCTGAAGAATGCCAAGGGGCCAAGGAGTCTCTGAGGTACAGTCCTACCAAGACCCAATAACAGCTTATAGAGCATTAAGCCCCAGCAGGGGACACAGGTTACAGGATTCAAGCTGAATACTTCAGACTATTAATGGTAAACTGGATGGAGAATGGCAAAGGGACAAGAATAAATCTACTTATGTGCTAACAGAAAGAGATGTTACGCCTAGTGGCTTTTCGATCAAATTCCTTTATCATAGTCAGTAAGAAGAGGATCACACAAAGTCAAAGGCAACAAAACCAGTACTGTGGACCTTATTTGTGTGTAACTCTCCTAAAATACCACATTTTATCATTGGAATCTCCACTTTTATCACAGAAATTCGGATAGGCTTCTTAAGAATATTATGTCTATCTGCCTACAAACTGCACGGGTTTAACTAAGTTTCACAGCTATGAATTCAAGTTCACAGATTCTTCTGTGTCATTTAATCTGCTGCTTAACACCTCTAGTGTATTTGTTAATTCGGTTGTTAATATTCTTCAGTCTTGGTGACTTCTATTTTACATGTTCTTGTATTTTCTCTGAAAACACAAGAGTTGAAATTCTCACTGAGCTTATCCATTCTCCTATCTTCAGTAAGCACTTTTATCACCATTATTCTGAACTCTACACCATGTAAATTACCCATCTCCATTCATTAATTTTCCCCGAGTTTTAATAATCTTGTTCTTTTGAGTCACATTCCTCCCTTTCTTTAAATGGATTTTGCTTGATTGTAATGGTTTCTCTGCATTAGATAAAACAACTTTGCAATCTTGATGTAGTAAGGTAAAAGGTAAAGGTAAAGGCCCTCCCGTTGATCGTCGATTTGCTCGAGCGGGCCCAGTAACGTCTCCATTGGAGACTTTGTTGTTACTGTGTCTGACATATCGAATACTCTCGGTAGCTTGCAGGGCTCTCCGAGAGGGGCGGAGGAATCGAACTCGGGTCGGCCATGTTGGCCGCTTGTAAGGCAAACGCCCTACCCGCTGTGCATGAGAAATTATCTTTGACAGTATTGAAAAATCATAGTCATCCTAATCAACAGAAACAATTTTTTTTAATTTAAGGGGACAGAGAGATGTACAATGGGTAGGGTATTTGTTGTGTATGCAGTCTGGGTTTGGCATTTCATATGATCTCCACAGCACTGCTAGAACTAATTCCTGAGTGTTCAGCCCGGAATAACCTCTGAGTACTGCCAGGTATGTCCCAAAACAAAAACAATAAAACAGAGGGATACAATGATATAATTCTATACAAATAGATAAGAAATACAGATAGACATTAAATTAAGTACATTAAAATTAATATGATAGTATTTTAACCAATAAATTAAAATCTTTCTAAATATTTTGAGTATATGAAATATTTGAGTTTACATAGTAAATATAATTTCCACCATTACTTTTCAGAATAAAAATCAGTACAATTATGAAAACCAAGCAGGGCATTAAATAAAATTAAAATCATTAGGTATTAATCAGCTTTATTTATTTTTGTCTAAGAGACATTAACTTAGCTTATATTTAATTGTATTTATAAGATGATATAACTGTATTTATAAGATGATATTATTTATAATTTAAACAACAAAATCTAGAATATGTTGATATGAATCATAGAGTCCCTAGAACGTGGATATATAATAGCACTTTGATGAATAGGCTGAGTGAAAAATTCAAATTAAAGAAATTTACCTACATAGTAAATCTGTGCTTTGTATTTTTATGTTTTTTTAAAAAGTTTGCTTCAAGGAAGTTCTAGTGTATATATATAAAGAATATAATAATATTCTATTGTATACAATAGAATGCATGTTAATATTCTATTATATATAAAAAAGAATATAACACACATATATTCTTTTTACATAGAATAGAATATATTCTATATATATTCTCTATATATGTTTGTGTGTACTTATGATGACTTAAATTTATTTTGAAATGATATGGAAAAATTATCTCCAAGTGTGAATAAAATCATAATTTTTTCTCTTATTTAATAGCAAGAAGCTTTTTGCTGATCTCTGAAGTTGTCTTCTATTAGTCTTAAAAGATCAAACTTTTGGTGCTATCTTTACTATTGTTATTTTGTTACTGAATATAAAAGCAGTTTTTCTCAACATTCTCCAAAAGGCAGACTTCATGTCTTTGTTCTTCAGGCTATAGATGATGGGATTCAGAGTTGGTGGAACTACAGTATAGAAGACAGATACCATCAAACTCCAAATAGAAGGGGACTTTGGCACTGGCTTTAGATAGGCAATGGACCCTGTATTGAGGAAAATAGTCACAACTAGAAGATGAGGAATGCATGTTGAGAAGGCTTTTGACCTGCCTTCGACTGATGGAATCCTCAGGACAGCGGAGAATATATGAATGTAAGAAACCAGGATGCAAATGAAACACATAATACCTAAGGATGTTGTGATAATGATGGCTGCAAACTCAGCAAGGAACTTCTCTGAGCAGGCGAGTTTGAGTAATGAGGGGATCTCATTAGAAGAACTGGTGGACAAAATTTGACCCACAGAACGATAATGAGAAGGTAGCGGTAGTATTCAGAAACCCAGAAACAATCCCACTAAGCCAGGAAGCAGCTACCATTTGCTCACAGGCCCCTTTCCTCATGATGAGCTGGTAATGGAGGGGCTGGCAAATAGCTGCATATCTGTCATAGGACATCACGGTGAGCAATGCCAACTCTGTGCAAGCAAACAAAACAACCAGGAAAACTTGTGCTATACATCCCAGGAATGATATGGAGCTATTTTGTGTCAAAGACTGAGTAATGGCCTTGGGAACTGTGACAGAAATGAAGCACACATCTAAAAATGATAGTGTCCTCAGAAAAAAACGCATAGGACTATGAAGATGCTGGTCTAAGGTGGTAAGAAGAACAATGAGAAGGTTGCCAACTAGAGCTATCAGGTAGATAAGTATGAACAATACAGCATGGAGAATTTGATGTTCCCAGATGTCTGAAAATCCCTGGAGGATGAATTCAGTTGCCAACATGGTGACATTGGTCATGATAACGCTTTCCTGAGGCTTGGCAGAAGGAAAACACTAAGGGATAAAATGTGTATCACTAATGGGTAGATCCAGATCTTGAAAATTTCGTTTATTTCTGTTATAAAACAAAATTACAGTTTATTTCTGAAGCAAAATTATTGGACAGACACAAGTTTACCAGGATCTCTCTTAGATTTCCTATTACAGTTATGTTGTCTTAAAATTGAGTAGAGAAATAATATTAATTTGAAAATAAATGGAATCTAAAAAATTTAGGAGAAACCAGGAATTAAATTTGAATTACAGACTAGAAAAATATGTCCTTCTCATTAAAGGTCTACACAACTATTTATAATTCTCTGACTAACAACGTTTATCAGCCATTTTAAAGGTAAAAAGGTAAAGGCCCTCCCGTTGATCGTCGATTTGCTCGAGCGGGCCCAGTAACGTCTCCATTGGAGACTTTGTTGTTATTGTGTCTGGCATATCGAATACTCTCGGTAGCTTGCCGGGCTCTCCGAGAGGGGCGGAGGAATCGAACTCGGGTCGGCCATGTTGGCCGCGTGTAAGGCGAACGCCCTACCCGCTGTGCTATCACTCCAGCCTGTTAGTATTCAAGTCTATTTGTGTTGGTTGTTTCTTAAATCTTTGTGATAGACCAAGAGTTCTGTTTAAATTTTAATAACTCTAGAGATTGAGGATATACAAAGACTATCAGTATTCCAAAGGAGGGGATCTCTGTGAGCACCTAGATTCGGGTTAATTGGAAACAAAACATTCAGAGAGTACCTTTTTTTCTTAATTATATTTTTTAAGAGATCCCCACCCCCACTTCATTGCGGCACCAAGGTATACAATTACTGTTAATGATACCTTCGGAGTATCTGGTTCTTGTCGTTCCACCAGGTCATATACATTTATAGATTTTAAAACCTGCAGCAGCTATATGAACGAAAGGCCTACAAGAGGCAGGTGATATGACAATATCCCTCTGTAGCACTGTAGCACTGTCCTGTAGCACTGTCCTCCGTTGTTCATGAATTTGCTCAAGCGGGCACTAGTAAAACCTCCATTGTGAGACTAGTTACTGTTTTTGGAATATCGAATACGCAACAGGGAACTTGCCAGGCTCTGCCATGTGGGTGGGATACTCTCGGTAGCTTGCCGGGCTCTTCAAGAGAGATGGAGGAATTGAACCCAGGTTGGCCGTGTGCAAAGCAAATGCCCTACCTGCTGTGCTATCGTTCCGCTCATCCCTCTGTAGCAGTCACAAAAACCCAAGTCCTGATGACTCTAACAGTTCCTTCCTGGGAGACACAGGTGACCTGCAACAAGTCTTAGAGTGCAAAGGTGGTGTGCACTCCTCTTCCCCCTTCTACCACCACCATTGTTCTCCATTCCCTGAGATCCCACTGTCAGCTTCCAGGAGTATGCCAAACCGGAAGGTCCTCCTTGGGCCAAAGCTCAACCATAAGCAAAGAGGCTTCTTTGACAAAGAGACCAGATATGGTTTCAGTGTACAGTCTATGCAGTGCCCTGGAGGTGGCAGACTGCCAAGAACTCTTTGGGATGGTTACAATCCAGAGGGACCCAGGATCACTATTTCCCCTGGCCTCCACATCCAGGTGATCAAGGGGTACACTGTGAACAACTGACAGGAAAATCAGGACAACAGATACAAAAACTAGGACATCAGATACTTTTTAAAGATTTCCTTCTGTCAGGGAGATGCTGGTGTTCTAGAGCAAAAAAGAGGAAGACAAGCAAAGAGCAGCTGCCAGAAGTCTCCCAGAAAGGTTTATAGTCAGCCCTTAGAAGTGTGCTTAATTAGAAGCCTGCCTGTTTGGCTATAGTATACCAACAGGCCTCTTCTACAGAAAGATGCAGTTTCAGGGTCTATGCCTCTTGCTATGACCTGAGGGATGTAATTATTTAAGAGCTCTTTCTCTTTTGGTTACAGTCCCCTGGGGTTGCAAGCATAAGACCTACACTCTAACAGAGCAAGCAACACAGAGGCTTCTCCATGGCATCA
Organism: Sorex fumeus; assembly: GCF_029834395.1. Classification (NCBI taxonomy): domain Eukaryota; kingdom Metazoa; phylum Chordata; class Mammalia; order Eulipotyphla; family Soricidae; genus Sorex; species Sorex fumeus. The sequence continues at coordinate 23,709,930 of NW_026606108.1, read as the reverse complement.
GGATACCAGACGAGGATATAAACGCCTTTATGGAAAATGATGATGAGCAGAGTGGAAAGCTGAAAGAATGGATCCTGCAGCCTCTATCCCCTGAAGCAACTCCATGCATACCTTGAAGTGTGCAAGGTCCTTGCCACAGCTCCTAGACAAGCAAAAATTCTTCTTCTCTGAAAGACTGCAAGTGTATTTCACAGACACAATCTATGCAGTGCCCCCAGCGTGGTAATCCATCAACGATAGTCTACAATTATAACAATTCCTGTGACCCAGGACTGCAAGTCCTTTCGCCTCCAGAGCAACATGATCAAGGGGACCATGCCTGCACATCTGCTGATATTATTATAATACCATAGGTTCTCAGAGTGAACCTGGGGTTTAGCACGTACAAGACAAAGCCCCCACTAACACCTGAGCCATCCCACAATCCCTTACAGCTATTAAATATTCTGAGCTCTTATATTTTTAAGCACGAAAAAATGCAAACTTAAAGAATGAAAATCTAAGTTCTGGTTTTCCATATAGAAGCCCATTCCTCACCTGGAAAGTTTTCACATAACACTTCTATTGGTGTGGCTCGTTTTGTATCTCCAATCTTCTGATATCTCTCTTTTAATGTGTCAGCCTAAAGAAAAAAAAAATCTTCAGAAGGTGGCAATTTTATAATACTTGAAAGATCCAAAAATCATAAAATATTAATATGACATTTAATATTAAAAAATAAATTACCTTTAAACCTTGCCAAGGAAGACTGCCTCTCAGAAAATACATGAACATATGACCTAAAGCTTCTAAGTCATCTCTTCTACTTTGTTCTGAAATATTAAAAAACATAAATTTAATTTTCCCTTTTCCAGTTAAGGAGGCAAGAATGGAGAACTGATTCTTTAATTATGTATAAACCATTCCCAGTATTTCAATACATAAACGTGAAATACAGGTCTATTTTATAAACAAATTTTTGTCAACTTCAATAATATATATTTTATGTTTAAACTTTTATGCATTTTAAACTATACTATGATTATTTTTTAAATGCTACTGAAGATTTATTTCTCTCCCTGGTTTCTATTTATCACAACACAAAGCAAGGGGAAAGGGATCCATGATTAAATAGAGAGTTATCGTGGACTTAAATTTGGAATATAACACATTAAAGGATCTGAAACACCCTAGAGTTAAAAATGTTTACCGTTACTTCATTCTGCATTTCCTAAACTTATATGAGCATAGTCTTCATCACACAACTTCTCTTAAGATAAAATGCTTAAAACTTTTTCATCACCACTAAAATTATGTTAGTAGAAAAACTTTCAAAAGTTCTACTTTTAGTAACAAATTGTTTTTCTTTGTGCCAAGGATGAAAACCAGGGTCTCACAAGCACAAAAGTGGATAGCATATAACCACAACCTCACAAAAAGTTTTGACTTTTTTTGTTTGGTTCTTGGGCTGCCCTCACAGTGCTCAGAGCTTATTCCTGGCTATGTGCTCAGGGATCACTCCTGGCAGGGAACCATATGCAATGCTAAAATCAAATCCAGGTTAGTCACATGCAAAGCAAGCACGCTACCCGATGTACTATCTCTCTAGGCTCCCCCATCCCCGTCCATACACATACATAAAAAAGCTGTTTTACAGCACTGTGAGGCAATTACAGATTGAGATGCTTATAAATATTTGCTATTTTTTTCTATTTTTTATACTTAAGCTGACTATTCTATTTTTTAAAGTAATACAACATGCTCACAAGTCCCTGGAATCCCACTGGGTATGGCCTAGTGGCCTACAGTCACACAGGACCCAAGAAGTACCTAAGAAGGACCAAGAAGCTGGACCTAACAATTGAACCATTTGGCCCAGTTGGCCAAGTACAGTCGAAACTGGCTCCCAGGCCCCAGAGCTCTGCTCGGAATGCAAAAATAAGTAAAAATGCTTACAGAGGAGAAACACTATTTTAATAAGAGAAGGTTCATATGCTAGATATTTTATTCAATTGACTAATTATCATACTATCTCAGCAGTACTAAATGCTTCTGGAAAAGCAAACTTTTCAAAGATGACCTGACCTGAAAGAAAGGGTTGGCAGTTTCAATATTTACCACATGATATCATGGTATTCCGTAAGTATCTGTAACATACTACAATTTGGAAAAATATCATTTGTCTTACTATTTGGCCAATATTTATTCTTCCACAAGAAAGCAAGTCTCAGAAGGACAGGTGTTCATTTGGCTAATTACTATCCCTAGAATATTATACAAAGGCTGTCAGAAAACAGGCATCCAATATAATCCACTAGCTGACATAAATGGTTCTACATATACATATAATATGCATTAATAATTTATTACTAATAAATTATTAATAAGTTCTAGCCTTCCTATAAGGCTAGAAAAATATCAAGGAGAAAGGACATCAAAGTAGAGGAGTATGAGATTGAATAACTAGACAGGACATTTCAACTCCTCATTTCATAGACTTAAAACAGTGTGATATAATGGGAATGTTTCTTCTTCCCATGTATTTTGTATTATAACAATCTAAGTAAGTGCTATTAAAAATAGTAAACCTTTAAAACAGATTCAGAGGGCATTTTTCCTGTAGTATTTCATTTTGTTGTTTACTGAAGTACATTGTTTAATAATATGGCATAAGTTTTCCTGATCCACCACTGTAAATCAGCATGTGTATATTCTAATAAAGCTCACCAGGACTTTCAGTGGTGAGCTTATAATTTCTTTTTAAAACCATAAATGAAATTTGAATCGTAAATAACAAAAAAAATAATGCCTTTACAACTAAATTTTACTTTATTACTTCCTGAGAGTCATGCAAAGAAAAAACATGTTCCTGCAGTCCTGCTGGGAATGAAAATCACTTAGGAAATTTAAAATATCAAATGAGTAGCACATATAGCACAGCAGATTGATTCCTTGGGCATGATGTGGGGTAAAAGAATATATACTGTCAACATTCAACAGATGATTCTGAAGTGCTGCTAGAGCTGTTAACTAATATAAAAGAAACTACTGGAAGCCAAAGATGTAGCTCAGTCATGGCATATTCGCCTTGCATTTGTGAGGCATTGGTTCAATTCCCATCCCAGGGCTGGCCCCTCCCCCAAATTATTACACAAAGAAAGAAAAACTATTTTATTTTATATGGGACTCAGCAGTGCTTAGGATTTGCTTCTCTAAACTCAGGGATCACTCTTGGCAGGCTTGGTGCCTAAGATCAAGCTACATGCAATGCAAGCACCTCACTTGCTGTATTATCTCTGTGGCCTCCAAAGAGAAACTTTTTTTAAAAATAATTTTACATATAATCAAACAATGTAAAGGTAACCAATTAATAAATTTAGAAAACACACCATAGTACTGTCACAATTAAGAAGTATTTTCAACACTCCGAAAAATTTCCTTAGACCTATTGCCTGATATTTACTTCTTTGGGTTTCAAACACCCATCCATGCCTTTTGGTTTGGGTTTGATGGCCATAGCTAGTGGTGCGCAAGGCTTACTCCTGGCTTGATGCTCTGGTATTACTCCCAGTCAGGGAACCATATGGGATGCCAGGGATCCAACCCAAGTTGGTCATGTGCAAGGGAATGTCCCTACCCACTGTTATCTTTACAGCCCCCAAACCCCCTTTTTATGTAGCTCAGTACTAAATCTGATCTCTTATAGATTCATGTAACTCATTTGTGTCGATTATTTTGTTCGGTATATTTTCAAAACTCCTTCATATTGTAGTGTGCATTAGTCACTTGTCACTTTTTACTGCCCTGAGCACCACCAGATGAGCCGTGCCCGACCAAAATAAAAAAAAGGGGAGTAGGGGAATGGAGGGAGGTAAAAACTCTCATCAGGAGCCAAGGAAACTGCACAGGAGACAGGGTGCTTGCCTTGCACGCAGCCCACTTGAGCTCCATGCCCATCACCACATACAGTCCACTGAGCACCACCAGGAGTGATTCCCTGAGCACAGAGCCAGGAGTAAGCCCTGAGCACCACCAGGTGGGACCCTAAAACCAACTAAAAAAAGCAACACTTCATCAAAGAATGACTTCACTCTGATGAAAGACAAAGGAAAACCCTACTGTTAATATAATTTTTATGTAGTGAAAGATGCCCATAATAATATCAGGAACAAAACAAAGATGTACACTGTCACATTTTCTATTGAAAATGCTCACTGCAAAATAGGAAATAACACAATTCTCAAGGTAGAAAAGGAATAAAACTACTTTTTGAAATAGCAATCTAACTGTAAAAAATCCCATATACAGGGGTCTGGAGCAATATACACTGTACGGTTTTTGTCTTGCAGACAGCCAACCCAGGTTCAATCCCCGCCATCCCATATGGTTCCCCGAGCACCGTCAGAGTTAATTCCTGAGTGCAGAGCCAGGAGTAAATACTGAGCATCATGTGACCCAAAGAGGAAGAAAGGAAAGAAGGATAGAAGAAAGGAAGAAAGGGAAGGAGGGAGGAAGGGAGGGCGGGAGGGAAGGAGGGTGGGAGGGAAGGAGGAGAAAGGAAGGAGAAAGAGCCTATGTACACAAAATATAAAAGCTATCAGAACTAGTGAGTTTTAAAACTACAATATCAAATGAAAATAACTAATTTATTTCTAAACTACCAATGAACAAATTGAATTCCAGTTAAAAATTTTAAACACCATTTAGAGCATTAAAACACAAGAAATGTATGGAATAAATTTAAGAATACACGCCAAGACCTTTATTATTAGCAGTACAATTTAAAAGACAAAATTATATACATGCTGATCCCTACAATAGAGTTTTTCGTTAAAAGAGAGACTGTCAGGAGAGAAGGCAATTTCCCTCTGAATTCAATTCAAGAGGATTCTAGTTTCTACACCACCAGCCAAGCTCTGGTAATAATCTGATCCCACCTAAATGATTTTCTGGAAATAGTATTACTCTCAAACCTACACGGAACTAAAAATTCAAGTAACTAGTAAAATTACCCTACTACTGAAACTAGGCTGAAATGTACCGTGAACTCTTAATTCCCTTTCTTGTATTCTTTTGCCAACTGACAAGTCTAGAAGTAAATTGGACAACGTAGTTAAGAACAGAAGTCATGGGAAAGGTTTTCTCTTTGAAGCACAGTAACTAAAGATTACCTCCAGACCTCCTGAATAGTTCTGGAAGGGGGGAGGGGGGAATTGCCCAAGGTAATTCAGCCCATGTTAAAGCCTGTTCACATATTTTTAAGTACTTAACTACAAAGGCCTGTTTGAAAATGACTGTTTTCCTCTAAGTCAAACATCCTTATTACAGGAACCTTTGCTTTGAGCAACTAAAAAAATTAGAAACTGAAAATGTGCTTTGTAACAGGTATTATTAAAAATCCTTTTAAGGGGGTTAGAGAGACAGTACACAGGTCCAGTGTTTGCCTCTCACACTGCTGATCTGAGTTCAATCCCCAGCACCCCAAATGGTCCCCTGAGTCCTATCAGGAGTGATCCCTGAAATCAGAGTCAAGTGTTAAGCCCTGGGCACTGCCAGGTGTGGCCTCTCAAAAAATATGTATGTATTTAAATAGATTACCACATTTTGAGATTTTTGTAAATTAAAATTTTGCTCTATAATAGAACATGTGTAATGAAACACAACTAATACATATTAAGAACATTACTGGTCTGTATTCCAAATATTACCAACTGAACTTTGATAAGGGAGCAAAATAATTCAATGGAGCAAAAATAAGCCTGTCAACAAGTGGTACTGTAACAAGTGAACATCTGCATGCTAATAAATCTAGACACAAACCCTAGATCCAAAATAGAACTTCAAGTGGATTGTAAATACCTAAGTTTCAAATATGAACTACAAAATTCCTAGGAGAAAATACAGATAAACTTGGGCTTGGTGATAACTTTTTAGATAGACAGTATCTTTGGCAATACCTTGGCAGGGGGGAAAACCCACTGCTAAGATGGTTATCATGAAGTTAAAAACTTCTGCTCTGTGAAATAAATCATCAAGAGGGAAAAAGACAAAACACACTGGGAAAAAGTATTTGCAAAAGACATATCTCATAGGGGCAGGAAGAAAACTCACAGAGGAAGAGGACATGCCTTGCACATACTAGGCCCCAAGCTATACCTCAGGCACACATGCCCTGGAGTTCCACATAAGTGTGGAACACAAGGAGCAACAATGAACTCTCAGGTCCCTCTGGCCAGACAAAATATCTGGATATTTTCCTGAGGCCATCTGAGTAATATTTGGGAGAGCCGCCTCAAAAAAAAATACATCTCATAGAGGATTATTTTCTGAAGTACATAAATAGCTCTTAAAAGCAACTGTCACTGTCCTCCCGTTGTTCATTGATTTGCTCGAGCGGGCCAGTAACGTCTCCATTGTGAGACTTCTTACTGTGTTTGGCATATTGAATACGTTACGGGTAGCTTGCCAGGTTTTGCCGTGCAGGCGCAATACTCTAGTAGCTTGATGGGCTCTCCAAGAGGGGCGGAGGAATCGAACCCCGCTCGGCTGGGCCAGCAGTGTGCAAGCCAAAATGATTTTAAAAAGGAACATAGTTCTCAATAGACACCATACCAAAGCCACACAAATGACAAGCAGATGAAAAGAGGTGGCAATTTATCAGAAAACATACATTAAAACAAGACAGCACTAGATTCCTATTAGAGTGGCCAAAGTCTGTGCCACTAACAACTCAAGATGCTGGAGAAGATATGAAGCAACCAGAACTCACATAACTTGTTGATGGTAACGTAAAACCAATTTTCACACAGACAATTTGGAAAATAGTTTGGTGCTTTCATACAAAACTGGAGATACTCTTAAATATAAGCCACCGAGTCATGCTCCTTGGTATTAACCCAAAGGAGTTAAAAACAACTCCATACAAAAACCTCCACACATATTCTGGCAGCTTTATTCATACTTTTTAAAACTTGGAGTAACCAGGTTGTCCTTCAGTAGGCAGATGGTTAAACTAGTACATTCTGAAAACTGAACATATTTAGCAACAACCAAAAAACATTTGATTTTTTAAAAGACTCTGAGGAACCTTAAACGCATATTATTAAGTTAAAGAAATTAAACTAAAAGATTATATATTGTCTGATTCTAAAATTACATTTGTAAGAGGCAAATCTGTCTATGGAGACATTAAAAAGACCTGAGGCAGCCAGGAAAGGAAGAAAAGAAAAATAAGCAATACTGTAACACTGAGGGAAGTGAAACTACTCTGTATGATATAATTAGTTATTATATGCCATTAGTGGGTAGGGCGTTTGCCTTGCACGCAGCCAACATGGCCGACCCGAGTTCGATTCCTCCACCCCTCTCGGAGAGCCCGGCAAGCTGCCGAAAGTATCTCGCCCGTGCGGCAGAGCCTGGCAAGCTCCCTATGAAGTATTCGATATGCCAAACACAGTAACAACAATGTCTCCAATGGAGACGTTACTGGGCCCGCTCGAGCAAATCAACGAACAACGGGAGGGCCTTTATTAATTTGTTCAATGCACAGAATTTATACTACTAAAAGTGAACTTAAAATGAACTATGGCCTCTAGCTGATAATGATGCATCAACAAACAGATACTATAATTCTGATAAATGTACCCTCTTGATGGGTATGTCAATAATGGGATAGACTATGCGTGTATTAGAAGGGATTAGACAGGAGAATCTACATCTTGTACTGAATTTTCTTATGGATTTATACCTATTCTAAACAATAACATCTGCTAGTATACAAATTAAACTATTTTTTAAACTATTTAGATAAAAGTAAGTATCTTTACAGTCTCCAACTTACTCTGATAGTCTATAACACCAAGAAAATACTTATGTTCATTATACTATTAAAGAAAGCAAAAAAATATTCATTTTTGAATTAAAAATTGTAATTACAAACTATAAACACATATTTTGTTTTTTGTTTTAGTTTTTGGGCCACACCTGGCTGTGCTCAGGAATTACTCCTAGCTCTATACTGAGAAATCATTCCTGGTGGCCTTGGAAGACCATAAGGGGAGCCCAGGATTGAACTCAGGTTGCCACAGCCCGTCACCTGTAAGACAAATGCCCTATTCACTACACTGTCACTTGGGTCCCTATAAACATTTTAAACAGTTAAAAAGTTATTTAAAGAGCAAATCTCAAGAGGTTGGACAATTAACCTAGAAATTTATGAATCATGTGATATCAGAGAATGACTGAAATTATTTTTGCAAAAATAAAATTCTGTAATTATTTTCTACTCAGAAATCTTACCACTTAGAGGCTTGAAATAAGCAACTGTGAGCTTATTTCCTAGTTGCTTTACTCATAATATTCAATAATTTTTAATTTTATTTTATTCTTTTTTTTTTTGCTTTTTGGGTCACACCCAGCGATGCAGAGGGGTTATTCGTGGTTCATGCACTCAGGAATTACTCCTGGCTATGCTTGGGGGACCATATGGGATGCTGGAAATAGAACCCGGGTCAGTCCGCGTGCAAGGCAAATGCCCTACCCCCTGTGCTATCATTCCAGCCCCTCAGTAATTTTTTAAAAGACAACATTTTAAGGCAACATGTCAAAAACTATAGTTGTTACTTATTTTCAAATAACCTCAACAAAAGAATGCATAAGACGAGCACTGGGATGGCGACATAGGACAGGGGTTAAGCTTCTTCACACGTGGTCAGCCCTGGTTCTACATAGTCCCACTTCAGTGATCCCTGAAGCCCTGAGCAAAGCCTGGTGTGACCAAAAATCAAAAAATAAATAAATAACAGCTACATAGTACTCCATTGTGTAGATGTACCAAAGTTTCTTTAACCAGTCATCTGTTCTTGGGCACTCAGGTTTTTTCCAGATTCTAGCTATTATAAACAGTGCTACAATGAACACACAAGTGCAGATGTCACTTCGACTATACTTTTTTGCCTCTCTGGGATATATTCCCAGGAGTGGTATTGCTGAAGTCATGAAATTTATATAAAAGTGGTACTACATGGAAAGTACCATGCTAAGCAAAATGAGTCAGAAGAGAGGGATAGACATAGAAAGATTGCATTCATCTGGGAAACATAAAGTAGCAAAATAGGAGATTAATACCCAAGAATAGCCAAGATAAGTACCAGGAGGTTTACTCCATGGCTTGGAGGCCAGACACACACGCTAAGGGAAAAGGCAGCTCAGATAGAGAAGGGAGCACCAAATAAAGGGTGTTGGGAGGATGGGAGATGCGTGCTGAAAGTAGACTATAGACCAAACATGACTGCCACTCAATGCCTCTTTTGTAAACCTCAGCACCCAAAAGGAGAGAGAGAACAAAAGGGAATGCCCAGTCACAGAGGCAGGGTGGGATGATGGGGGGGTTGGGGGGGAAACTGGGATCAGTGGTGGTGGAGAATGGGCACTGGTGGAGGGATGGGTGTTCGATCATTGTATAACTAAACCCAAGCACAAAAAGTTGTATGTCTACAACTGTACCTCATGGTGTTTCACTAATAAAATAAATAAATAGGGGGTATGGTGCTGCCAGCAGGTCAATCTGTACCTGTGAGGTGAGTGCATCAGTAGCCTCATGGCGCCTTCAGACTTCCAGATACCCCAAAATTGCTGCTGTGCCTTTGGCCTGACCCCAAAAACTTGGGGCAAAGTTTACCAAGAAAGTAAACAGCCAAAAGTTAGGTATGTGGGAAACACACCCACAAACCACCTCCGGCTCAGCTATATAATTGAAGGCAAGGCCTCTCTGGTTCCTGATTGAACTGCTTAATGGCCATGATCCCACAGACTCAGAAACGAATCTTGGAAACCAGCAGCTTTAGGTAGAAATGCATCCGGTCCCTGCAGTTACCGGCGCTGGGCCAGCCCGAGTAGGAATAGGTTTCGTGCCTTGGCTGGTTCCCCCTACCAGCCCAGTGGCCGCCATCCTTCAGAGGCCACTGGATAGTCAGGTTTGGGCCCCCAGTGACGAGACACACAGGGCCTCACGGGATGGGGGTTGGAGCCGGGCTTGTCCTCCCCACCCCAACGAGACCCCAAGTCATCGCCCACGAATGGCCTCTCTGGCTCCTGATCCAGCTGCTTAATGGCCATGATCCCAGAGACTCAGAAACAAATCTCAAAACCCAGTGGCTTTTGGCAGAAATGCGTCCGGACCCCACAATATGTTACTGTCGCCGGGCCACCCCAGGGAGAAAAGGGTGTCGTCACTCCACCTGCTCCATCTTAGCGGCTCGGTGGCTGTCATCCTTCAGAGGCCATTGGACAGTCAGGCTTGGGCCCGCGGTGACGAAACTTGCTGGGCTTCACGGGATGGGAGGGGAGCCGGGCCTGTCCTCCCCTCCCCAATGAGACCCCAAGTCATCGCCCACGAATGGCCTCTCTGGCTCCTGATTAAGCTGCTTAATGGCCTGGATACCAGAGACTCAGAAACAAATCTCAAAACCCAGTGGCTTTTGGCAGTAATCCCTCCATATTTAAGTGTTAAAATTTCGAAATTTCAAAATCACATGACTCTACTGCAGCCACGCAACATCATATGTTATTCATAACCAGCAATAGAACACAAATTGTCTATTGTTGCCTTTTCAGCAGATCTGAGTGTTGGGGTAAAATCTCAAATAATAATGGCGGGTCTGGTGTCAAAATATCGAATGTGATCAAAGTAGAGAGAGAGTAATGTGGAAATCATCTGCCCCACAGGTGGGGGGGAGGGTGTGGGATGGGGGTATACTAGGGTTTTTGGTGGTGGAGAATGGGCACTGGTTAAGGTACGGGTGTTTCATTGTATAACCGAGACTTAGACCCAAAAGCTTTGTAACTGCTCTCACAGTGATTCAATAAATAAAATTATAAAAAATGAAAAAAAAAGTAAGGTGGAGTTCATGCACAATTCAATCAGCTAGTCAGTGGCTGAATAAATAGCAGTACTCCTACAAAAAATAAATAAATAACTAGGAAGAGGTGACGTAAAGAAAAATTTTTAAATGAGGCTGACAAGGGTTTTTAAAAATAATAAAAAGATACTTGACCAGGCACAATTAATAATAATAATTCAACATGACGGTACTGAAGAAAGCTTCCACTAAAGCTGGCCAAAGAAATCTACTCATCATATAGACTTAAAATTTTATCTCGATAATATAAAGTAACAGAATGGGAGTCAAACACCCGAGAATAGTTGAGGTAAGTACCAGGAGGTCTGCTCCACGGCTTGGAAGCCGGCAGCACATGCTGGGGGAAAAGGCAGCTCAGAGAAAGAAGGGAATACCAAGTAAAAAATGTTTGGAGGACTCACTCGGGATGCGAGATGCATGCTGAAAGTAGACTATAGACCGAACTATAGCTACTCAATGCCCTGCCACAGAGGTGTGTGTGTGTGTTTTTTGGGGGGGTGGGGGGGGAGCGCGGCGGCTACCTGGGATCATTGGTGGTGGAGAGCGGGCACTGGTGGAGGGATGGGTACTAGATTATTGTATAATTGAAACCCAAGCACGAAAGTTTGTAAGTCTACAACCTCATGATGTTTCACTAATTAAAAAAAAATTATCTCGATGACTTCCACAGGTATGAGAAAGGCATATAAGTGAATTATCACATCTGTCTCCTACAAATGAATCTCCTACATAAATCCACAATACTTTAATCCACTTACTTTAATGCACGGAAATAAAGATACTAAATTCTACAGTTAGATCTTACACTATTTCTCCATACTGTTATATTAGGAATTTTCTTTTAAATTCTAACACTGCATCCATCTGCACAACGAAAACATTCTTAAAAACCTGTAGTATCCCTCAGACCAAATTCTCTATTTTGAAAAGTTCATGCAAATCTGAAGTCCTTGATTGCAGAAAAATGAACTGATAAATGACAAGGATTTAAATGTCATTAGCAAGGTCCAGGAAGAGGGAGGTTGAAATTATATAAACATAAACTAAAATCACTAAAAGGTTAAGTAGTCACTGCTTTTCTCCTTTATCTGTCTGCTCACAAACTTTTGTAATTAAAAATACTACTTAAATAGTCTATGTTAACAGTCATCTAAAACTTAAGAGTTCAACACTTTTACTCTTCAACAGTAAAACTCTCATACTTTTTTGTTCAAACAGGAATTCACTTGGCCTAGAAAAACTAATTTTCTCTCAATTAATATTACCCATCTATTCCAAAGGTTTATTTCAAAATAGAAGCAAGGCTTTCATAAAAAGTAAGAAAGTAAGAATGCTCTTGTTCTTGCAGTACTTATCATGTAATTTTTTGTTTCTATCCATGAAATCACCTGTAAAGGTGATTAGAGCCTGCCCCAAAAGCCTCCATCTCTCTCGGAGAGCCCAGCAAGCTACCAAGAGTATCCCACCCGCATGGCAGAGACTGGCAAGCTACCCGTGGCGTACTCGATAATGCCAAAAACAGTAACAATGATGGTCCTCATTCCCCTGACCCTGAAAAAGCCCCCAATATGACATCAGGCTACACTAGCACGTGAGAGGGATGAATGGAGACGATACTGGCACCCGCTCAAGTAAATTGATGAACAAGGGAGTGATAGTGATAGTGATACCATGAAAAATGTGAGCAAGATACTTCAATGGTCAAACATTATTTCACAAGCTCTGCAGGCTTTTCTTAACACAGACAAACATGAGACTCACTTTGCCATTTCTACAAATAGAATGCTATTATACTTACCATTGTTTCAATAAAAAGCATTAGGCCATAAGGAAGTAGTAACTTCAGTTCCATAATAAATTGGTATGAGCCTTTGTTAGTTATTTAAAATATTTCCTAACAATTATCCTTACATGAAATTTCTCAGATACTGGTCATAAAATTACAAAATTTATTATTAATGGAAGACATAATCCCGAAAGTTGTATTTCTACCCAATCATTTTATTTTTCATTGGTTTGGTTTTGATGTGACACTGAAGGGTGCTCAGGGCTTACTGGTGGCTCCACACTCAGGAATCACTCTTGCAGGTGTGCGGGGACCATATGGGATGCCAGAAATTGAACCCTGGTGGCCATGTATAAGGCAAACACCCTACTTGCTGTACTACTGCTCCAGCCCCAACTCAATCTCAAGGAAGTTTGTTCTTGAAATCTACTCCCTCCAAATATCTACATACAACTATCTTTTACAATTATACATTTTTGAAATTTAACTTTCTTAAAGAAAGCCAAATATGCTTCTTGTACTTAAGACATCAAAAAAAAAAAAACCCACCTGCCTAATAACAGGTTTGTCAAGGAAGATGCCAAGTATTTTTAGTTCTTATTGAGAAACAAAAGATACAGGAAGTTCACAGCAGTAAGTCTGGGGAGAACAGTTGGGGGGGAAAAAAGCTTAAGACCAGTAACTGGAGTAGGATTAGGACAAACTTTGAATTATATGTTGTAAGATACATTTAATCAGTGATAATAACTACTGGTTTATATTCTTATCTATTCTCCCTTGGAATTAGATGTCAGGATATTATCTAAAAGCAGGAAACAAAGTTCAATTTCCTCTGATATGAAACAGATTGTGCCTTAAGAATGAACTATTATAAACAACTTAGAACTAGACACACAAATTTTAACAGGAAAGAATACTGTATCACATAAAGAACCCAAATCCCTGTATTACAGATTTAAGAAATGAAAAAGATGAATCCAACATGGTAGAAGAAACCATAACAAAAATGTCTTCATCACATGAAGATAAAGATTAGAATACGAGTTGTGGTTGTTAAAATATGCTGTTACATTTTTAGGTTGTTTTTTTCCTTTTTTTTGTTTTTGCAGGGGGAGTGATTTTTTTTTTTTTGGTTTTTGTTTTGCTTTGTTTTGTTTTTTTTGGTTCACACCTGGTAGGAGTTACTCCTGACTCTGCACTCAGGAATTATTCCAGGTGGTGCTCAAGACAGGTCATAGACCAAAAAAAAAAAAAAAAAAATGATAATAATAATAATAATTCAGAGTATACATTTAACAAGAATTTATATCCAGAATATACAAAGATTGTCCATAAATGAGCAATATAATGATGCTTACTTCATAAGATGATATAATTATCTATAAGAACACAAAACAGTGATAAAATCATTACCTGGGGAAATAAAATACTACCACATATTCTCTAGAATTCCAGAATAAGGACTTACAACACAAAATATTGTCAAGAATGTGACAAAAACACAATTCTGATATGGAAATAACATGATATCAGTGCTTTAAGGAACTGACTTTCCCAAGACATTAAACAATATCTGCCAATCACACAATAATTCCAATCTAGATATTCCCCTCAAAGAACTGAAGTATATGTCCACTAAAAAAATATGTCAGAAAGCCATGATTTTCTTCCTAATAGAAAAGAATTGCTAATAATCAAAATGTTCAACACTAGAATGCCTTAAAAATTAACAAAGTACTACATTCTGGATACACATGGACAAATCCTGCAACTAGCATACTAACAATAGCAGATAAATAATATAGTGGATAGGTCATTTGCATTGCACACAACCAACCGAGGTTCGATCCTTGACATCCCATATAGTTCTCCAAGCACCACCAGGAATAATTATTGAGCAAAGAGAGTCGAGAGTCAGGAGTAAATCCTGAGCACTGAAGGGTTGACCCCCCCCACCCCAAAGAAAATAAGTCAGATAATTTGTTTATATTGACCAGAAATAGAATCAGCAAATTAATCAAATCTACAAGTATAAAAATCAGATCCTTTTGGAAAAGGCAGGAATTTCAGAAAGAGCAAGAAGGAAGTCACTAGATGATGACAGAGTTTGAAATCTTGATGAGACTGTGCCTTAACGTAACTAAATACACTGGTCAACACATTATAAACTCAAATATGTACTTTTCTTAGTATTTTGCCTCAATTTAAAAATAACCAGTAAAATAGAGTAAAATTCTAGTAAGTTTGGTTCTTACAAAATATTATAAGTTGGCAATTCTGAAACAACATTCTGAATATCCTAGGTTCGAATAGTGGGAGACAGATTTCTCACTTTTGGCAAAGTGACATATAAATACAAAAAACAGAAGGAAATTACAAATATATGATGAGGAATACTTCTTGGTGCTACACTGAATGAGAAATATTAGCATAAACTCATGGTTTTGAATGGATACAAATATATAATATATGCCAATATATGTATAGGTATATTTCCATGTGTTTATATACTCAATAGGTTTACAGATATTCTTCCTCTTTTCTCTTCCTTCACTTCCTAATTCTGTTGCAGAATGGAATAATAAAATGCTAGTAGCATATCTGCTGTCCAAAGGTTTCTACATGCCAGTAATCAATAAAAGGACCTAAACTTTCCTAGACAAGTGTTGGTTTCTAGACCAAAACAAAGAAAACATAAAGATGAGCCTGGGAAAACTTACTATACCAGTCAAATAAAGCCTCTTTAAAAATTAGGAGAGCGTCCTTGGTGGTGGAAAATGGGCACTGGTGGAGGGATGGGTATTTGATCATGGTATGACCGAAATCCAAGCACAAAAATTTGTAAGTCGACAACTGTACCTCATGGTGTTTCACTAATAAAAATTAAAAAAAAAAAAAAATTAGGAGAGCGTGTCAAAAGGAAAGAGTCAACTTGCTGACGTAATTGTCACTGTCACTGTCCTCCTGTTGTTCATCGATTTGCTCCAGCGGGCCAAGTAACGTCTCCATTGTGACACTTGTTACTGTGTTTAGCATATCGAATACATCACGGGTAGCTTGCCAGGCTTTGCCATGCGGGTGATATACTTTCGGTACCTTGCCAGGCTCTCCGAGAGGGGCGGAGGAATCGAACTCGAGTCGGCCATGCTGGCTGAGTGCAAGACAAACGCCCTGCCCGCTGTGCTATCGCTCCAGCCCGCAGACATAATTAGTGGTCAAATCTTGGACTATTTCAATACCAAAATAAAGATAATAATAATACACATAATACACCCAACAAGGTAAGAATTCCTAAGTTCACAATGACATAAAAGTCAGTAAAATGAAGGAAAGGAAAGCTTATTAATAGATAAAATATGGACTGAGCTAGAAAATCATCAACAAATGCTAAATATGGTGAATATAAGAAGAAGAGCACAATTACATGATCTCCAAGATCTATAGTTACAAAGTACTTTTTTAATTACAATGTGAGCATAAGAAAAAAATTTGAGTGGGGCCACATCTGGTGATATTCATGTGTTACGCCTGGCTCTGCACACAGGAACTACTCCTGGCGGTGCTCAGGCAAACATGTGGGATGACAGGGAATAAATGTGGGTCAGCCTCATGCAAGGCAAATACCCTACCCGCTAGTTCAAAGTAAAGAGAGCCACTTTAAATATAGCAGAGAGGTTATTTTCTTGGGTAGTCATATCACAGAGCAATTCTCAAATCTAATGTTCAAACACAATAAATTCAATTCAAAGTATTACTTCATGTTTTCTTACTCAAATGCATCACTCTAACTGTTGGTTTCTAGACCAAAACAAAGAAAACATACAGATGAGCCTTGGAAAACTTACTATACCAGTCAAATAAAGCCTCTTTAAAAATTAGGAGTGTGTGTGTACAAATACAGTGAATAAAAATATCTGTCATTCTTTTACTTAAGAACAACTTTCAAAATTACTAAGTAAAAGTAATTTCTATGTAAATATGACCCCCCAAAAAACCCCACAAACAAGTAAAGGTAACTTGAAAAGAACTAAAAATGAGGACTGTTACTGAATTCAAACTTTCATATCTGCAAAGGATAGACTTACCTTTTCCTAAATGTGTGTTTATGCTCATGTATCTTGCTGTTCCTGTAAGGCTCTTGTGTTCTCTGTATGGTATGTGTTTCTTTGTCTCTGGATCAATATATTCCTTTGCCAAACCAAAATCTATAATATGAATAACTTGCTGGGTTTTATTTCCTGGTCGTCCTATTAAAAAGTTCTCAGGTTTTACATCTCTGTATATCAAATTCTTTGAATGGACATATTCCATGCGAGAAATCTTAATTCAAAAGAAAAAAGATAAATTTTCTTTCAAGCTTCCACTTGTATAAAAAAGTCAGAAATTTCATAATTTAAAGAAAAGATGAAAAAAAGACTCAAATTGTTTCAATCCTTCAATATATGAAAAATAAAATGGACATAACATAATAGGCCTAAATCTTTTCAAAAGTTTATCCGGTTATGACTGAGCAATAACTATTAGCTTTAACTATAACTAAATGAAACAGAATAAATTCTTTACGAATCAGTAGTCTGATTCAATAAACACTATCAGATGCTTCTACCCAACAAAACTAAAAACTTTACTAGTTTAAATATTAAAACCTAAAGTATAAACAAATTCCTAATTTTCTATCTTATTAGTTATATTCTAATACTCTGTATTATATTCTAACATAATTATATCATTAGAATATTATAACTTTTAACTAATGTTAAGAACATTTTTCATATCACAGAGCAGTCCCAAAATTCAGTTTTAAAATGGATACATATTATTTAATAGCTAATAGTTGGTGCAACTAGCCCTGCATTTCCACACACTTGAACTGTTTAACACATTATAAAATATCTCCGCACAAGAAGTTTCAAGTGCATTGGTGTATTTCGATAAGAAAGGTTTTCAGAAGCATAATGACTTCACAAATCAATGGATAGAAACAATCTTGAGACTTCTGCAGCACACTGCTATTGGTACACTTTGACCCTTCCTTAAAGCCATTCTCTTGGTTTCCCCATTAGTTCTCTGACATTTAAGTAATTTATGACTTTCATTGTTTTCTTTTCTAAGTTATTAGAATTTATTACTAAGACTAAAAACCTACTTCTGATCATTTTCACTTTCTCTATATTCATTTTGTACATGAAAAACAGTGCTGGAAACAATTCTCAAACTGGACATTGTTAGTGCGGTGAGATGTTAAATATTCCTTGCAAATAAAATACAGTAATTTTGAAGTGATATGCATATTAAGTTATATGCAACTTATAAAGACAACAACATGAAAACAAGCTATATCACTACTAGGCTGAACGCTCTTGAAGACTTCTCACCAAACTGTAAACATTTAATATAAATTTGATATGAACAAACCATTCAACTATTCAAACAACTTCAAAAAATCTTGTTTTACTTACCAATTGAATAGCTATCATGAGAACAGTTTTAAGAGAAAATGTTCTGTCACATAAGTCAAACAAGTCTTCCAAACTAGGTCCCAGCAGTTCCAGCACCATAGCATTGTATTTACCACAAGGGCCAAAATAGTAAACTTGAGGTATACCATCTGTGGGGAAAGAAAAGGGTTTTTTTATTTGTTTGCTTTTCTGGGGGCGGGGTGGGGGGGTCAGGTAATAAGATATCTAACTTTTCTTCATAGAAAAATCAGTAAACTTTTTAAATGATAGTATTACTTAATGGCCTGGAGCAACAGCATAGCGGGTAGGGTATTTGCCTTGCACGCAGTCGACCTGGGTTCGATTCCTCCAACCCTCCTGGAGAGCCGGGCAAGCTACCGAGAGTATTCCACCTGAATGGCAAAGCCTGGCAAGCTACCCATGACATATTCGATATGCCCAAAACCATAACAACAAGTCTCACAATAAAGATGTTACTGGTCTCACAATAAAGATGTTACTGGTGCCCGCTTGAGCAAATCGATGAACAACGGGAGGACAGTGCTACAGTGCAGTGCTACAGTATTACTTAATACAGTGCTATATGATATTGGTAGACAAATTTACTATATCTTACCACCATCAAAATTTACACGGTTCTCTACCACTACATCTCTTTATTATTTCTAGTCCAGTTTTCATCTCCCCACCCTATTCCCTCACTCGACCCCTCACTGCTTAGTAACTGGTTCTGTAATCCAAGGCCAGTGGTTTGTCATTGTTCAGTGTTGTCTATTCACTTGTGGAAGTCATTATCTTCCACAAGTGAGTGAGATCATCTGGTTTTTGTCCCTCACCTCTAACTTATTTCACCTAATTCAATACCCTCCAGTTCCATCCACATTGCAGCAAAGTGCATGATTTCATCTTTCTTACAGCTGCACAGTATTCCACTGTGTAAATAGATCACAATTTCTTACCAGTTCAATTGTTAGGTATTTGGGTTGTCTCCATATCCGAGGGCTATTATACTAAGCATTGCATCAAACAGGGGTGCGCAATCTTTTCAAATTAGTAGAGGGGTTGTTTGTTTGGGGGTTAAATCTCAAGAATAGCACCCATATTTTTACTTTTTCCATGGAAGAGTAACATTAAAGATCAGAACAATAGTGCAGCTGGTAGGTGCACGCAGGCAGCCCTAGTTCAATCCCCAGAACCACATCTGATCACTTAAGCACTTCCAGGAGTGAACCCTGAGTGCAGAGGTAGGAGTAAGCCCTGAGGACAGCAGGGGATACCTCCATCACCCCAAAAAGTTAGACAGTAAAATTCTCATGACCTAGAGCCCTTCCTCACTGTACCTTCTCTTAGATATTCAATGTACCCTAGTTATCCTACTTAGACAAATACTGAAACTACCATTCTAAACAGTGGCTCTTGTTGAGCTCTACTCCCTCCATCACAGACAGGACTAGACATTGTAGTCTTTTTCTCATGGCCTAGAGAAAAGCTTGGCATAGGGAAAAATAATTATCAAGCAAAGGACTCACTGCTACCCTCAATAATCCTACAGGTGGTATACCTCAAACCACTCTAGTGTAGATTAAAGAGTCCCATCCTCCAGTATATACACTCCCTACTATCCCTAAGTGTGCGTAAAATTCTCAGATATCAATCTTGTAATAAAGCTGTTAGAGGCTGAAAGTGATATTCATGTGGTCCTAATGGTAGTAGAAATTAACCAAACCATACCCTGGGAAGAGTGCTAGAAGTAACACAGCCAGCCTTGCAGGCAGCAGGCTGCAGGATACAACTTCCCACACCATCCACCTATTACAGTGGCATCTACATAATCCCAAGGGTCAGAGCAAAGTGCCACCACAGTAAGCATCACAATCCTGGTCCACAAATTACAACAATATTTTTATTTCAGTCTGGCAAGACCCTCAACAGAGGACCCAGCTAAGCCATGTTCAGATTCTGACTCATGGAAATTGGAATAAGTTTCTTATTCTATTAATTCTAAATTGTTTCTTTTGGTTGGAATGTTTTTAGTTTTCCTTTTTAAAAATTTTAATTTTTAAAAGTTCTTTCCAAAACATTAAAACTTTCCCATTATTTTGAAGATTGTCTGGGTAATAGAATTTTGTATTTACCTTACTATTTTGAATATTACTACAGGAACAAAATACAGAAAACACTGAACTAGAAGTCAAGAAAACTAGTTTTTTTTGTTGTTGTATTTTGTTTTTGGGGCATACCCAGTGGTGCTCAAGAAACTATGTATGCCAGGGATCAAAGCCAGGGATCCTTCAGGCAAAACATGGACACCAAAGCTTCTAATCATTTCCCTGCTCCAAATCAGCTTTCTTAATTAACTACTCAACACTGCATCAAATAGGCTTCAGTTTGCATATCTACCATATTAGCAGTCAAGTTAAGATCAGTTTCCTTAAATGTGAATCTAAGACACATTCTACACACCTCCTTCTACACACCTCCCGCCCTACACTCACAACATCCCCTTGTCACTGAAAATCACACTCTTAAGTGAGCCACACTACCAGAGCAACTCTATAAATGTGTCATATTTACTTCTCTCCCTGAGCAAAAGCAGGGGGAAAAGGTTCGAAACAGTGTCAAAAAGCAAGCCTGCTAAAATTTATTTCAACTCTGAAATACTACTAGTGAAGAGAGTACAAATTAAAAGCATGGATCAGCACAATGTCTTTAAAATTACTAATAACATGCATATCCCCCATCTCTAAACCACTGAAAGTTGTTCATACTTATGGTCTCAATTTAGCAATCTCTAACTCCTTATACTGTAGGTCACAAGGAAACCAGATCATCAAGTTTGTAAGACTATATATAGAATGTAAAAATAAACAAGTTCTGCAGTCTTCAATAATAGAACTGTCAAAAGGCCTTTCTACTTCCTTCTTAGCCATCATCTTTACTACAAATAGGTGAAGTCGTGAAATAATTTGTGATAAGGTAGAAATAAACTCTAGTTTATTGAACAGCTGATTTTTTTCCAAATGTTTTCAAAGATTTCCAAAACTGGAAAATCATTTAAGGAATGTCCTAATTATTTTGATAAGTGCTTATTGAAAGTCCATGGTCTCCTTATGGAACTGAGTTAGAAATGGATCTTGGTGTGAACAAAACATGAACAAGATGATTTATTCCAGAAATGCAAGTTTGGGTTAACATTATAAAACACGCACAGACACAACACACACACAAACACACACACACACACACACACACACACACATTCAAGTAAAACTGGAACTTTCAAAATTTATATATGCTAAGAGCTTCCTAATATTTAACCAAAAACATTTTTTTTGGTGAAATTGTGGTACTGTATTTTAGTGTTAACATATGAAATATCTGTATAACAGTAAATTAATATTTCCCAAGTTACTAATTCATATATGTATAATTTCATAACAGGTAACTAATCTTTACAAAGTGCAATGTTTTAATGAGAAAATCATGAAAGTTTCATGTGGCTAACTACTTTGTATGGGAACCTATAAAATTTAGTTATGGGGGTCACTCCAGTGAGCTACGCAATGACAGGAATCAAAACCAAGACCTCAAAAATGGAAGGCTTTATGCTGTACTGCATTAGCCACATTTCCAACCCTCAAAAGATACTGTCATTTTTGGTTTTTGTTTTTTTTTGGTTTGGGGAGAGTTTTGTTTTTTGAGCCACACCCAGAGGTGATCGGGGGTTATTCCTGGCTGTACAGTCAAGAATTATTCCTAATGGTGCTTGGGAGACAATACTGGATGCCCTTCACGCTTTACTATCTATCTGGCCCCCAAAATACTGTCTTTTTAACCTTCTTTTGTATGTCTTTTCTTTTTTACCTAATTTTAACTAAGGATATTCATTCTTATTTTAAAAATTAACTACTCAAGGTTGACTTCGATTTAATTGTGGATTAAAACTTGATTGGTGAGAGCAAGAACTGGTGCATTTTTGAGGGAAATTTATTCTATCCTTTTCAAAGTAAAAGTATTCATGCAATGATGTTGCAATCTTTGTAATAATAAAAAATGTGTTAAGAATAAAAAACTGGGAAGTAAAAACAAATTCTATATTAAGATAGACATTTGATAGGTATCTAACTAACTATCACACCTAATTAGCCAAATGAAGTCATAATGGTCAGATGCAGTAAGATATAACCTTTAGCCACTTTTGTGGATGAACTGTGATGATTATTTACATCAATTTCTTATATCTCTTATAATTCTGATACAGCTGACATGATTTATAACTATGATGCATAACTCTTAAAAATGCTTTCAACGAGTTATTAAAAAACAAAAACAGAACACTAGAGGAAAAACAAGAATGCTAACAGAGGGGCTGAAGCAATAGTGCATTGGGTAGGGCAATGCCTTGCATGCAGCAGACTCAGGTTAGATTCCCAGCATCCCATATGGTCCCCTGAGCACCACCAGGAGTAATTCCTGAGTGCAAAGCCAGGAGTAACCCCCCTGCATTGCCAGGTGTGACCCAAAAAGAAAAGGAAAAAAAATGCTAACAGAGATTGCTAGGACTAGTGATTGCCACTTACACTTTTTAATCTTTTAGTAGGGGATGCTCAGAAGGTACTAGGCCCCTTTGTGGATTCTCAGCCAACTGGTCATTGGTTCTGTGCAAAATCCCTAAGGAGGTGAGAGGTGATGCTGCTGGAGCCTGGGATAGCTCAGCCACCCAATGCACCCAGAGACACTACACAGGAATTTCAGGGCACCTCTAGTTTTGCACATGCCAGGTATGTGCCCTAACCAATGTGGTGTATCTCCTGGTACCCTTATTTTTTTATCTATTAAACTTATCCAAAGTATCATGAAGAACACAATTTTTGTAATCAGGAATAAAATACACTTTTCAAAAAGTCTTCTTGAACTCAAAGAAAAAGATTGGAAAATATCTAGACCACATTTATTTAATCCATGTATTAACTGTTAATCGAACGAGTATTTCTCCAACAGTCTCTAAAATGATCTGAAGTCATAAGCCTTACTTCAAATGGCATTAGCTATTACCAAAATGGAGATCCAAGAAATAAGGAATACTCTCTAGACTTTGTTTGCCCTACTTATATTTGATTTCTTTTCCCACCACAGCTCTATTTTAAGGAACAAATACATAATAAAAAACCCTATTTATTCTACTTTATTGTGAGCTTTTCTAATGGTTATCATTCAAAAATGTCTACCCATGTCCTGCCATCCAATGCCAACCTTTGTTTTGAACCAATCTTCAAGTCTTTTCAAACTATCCTTATTAATAAGCAAGACCCACAATGTATTATTATTTGCACATAGTGCAGAAAAGATACACAAAAGTAAATCTGCTCTGTATTTCTTACAAATCAACTAATCATAGGAGGGGAATTAAGGTGTTCCTAACATATATAGTAAATCAATCTTGATATAGTTAAAAAAAATCAGTAAAGAAACAGAAGAGACCCAATTTTTCCAAGTTTTTCTTAATGACTGCTAAATGTCTCAAATTGATGCATTCCTACATCATACAAGATGGTTAAATTCCATAAACAGCACTATGCTGCACTGAATAAATTATAGACATTTGCTTTTCAATATGAATGAAAATACTTCAACTTTATAATTCAACATAATTTTCTCCTACGATATGACTCAGCATAATCTTTGTGGGAAAAAACGGTAATTCTAAATTCTTTGAGATAGTGTTTTATGCAGCAATCAAATGCAGAAACTTCATGGATTACTATTAATGTATTTCAACACAAATTTTGTCAATAACGTACAGAATCAGGAATTACTTATTTTTATATTGCTTTGTTTTTTGGGTTACATTCAGCTGTGATCAGGGTTTACTCTTTGTTCTGTGCCCAGGAATCACCCCTAGCAGTGCTTAGGGGACCATATATGGTACCAAGGATTGAACCAGGGCCAGCCACATGCAAAGCAAGTGCCTTACCTCCTATACTATCTCCCCAAGCCTAAGACATAACCATTTTTTAAAACTGAAGAATGTAAATACAGTAAAGGTAAAACTAAAATTTCATTTTCCAGGACAAGCCTGAACAGTTTTATAACAATGAGCAAACAAATTAAATATTATTTGAGTTAGAAAAAATTACAACTGACAGAAGCTGTGGCCATACCTAAGTAAACAAACAAAAAACAAACACTGTCCTCCCGTTGTTCATCAATTTGCTCGAGCGGGCCCAGTAGCATCTCCATCGTGAGACTTGTTGTTACTGTTTTTGGCATATTGAATATATATCGAATATCGTCAAGGGTAGTTTGCCAGGCGTTGCCGTGCGGGCGAGATACTCTCAGTAGCTAGCCGGGCTCTCTGAGAGGGGCAGAGGAATCGAACCCGGATTGGCCAGGCTGGCTGCGCGCAAGGAAAACGCCCTACCCTCTGTGCTATCGCTCCGCCCTACCTAAGTAAAACTGAAACAAAATAATGACATAGATAGATTCTGGAAATGGGAAACATAGAGGAAAAAGAATAACGAAAGTATTAAGTACTAGGGTGTGTGTGTGTGTGTGTGTGTGTGTGTGTGTGTGTGTGTGTGTGTGTGTTCGTTCTCACTCAACAGCCACTTTATTGAAAGGGGGACAAGCCGACGCCCTCCTTCCTTACCTCCATGGGCCTGGCAGCATGGTCTCAGGCTAGGGCACTCATTGCATCCTACAGTTCCCAACCTTTCTCTCCCTCTTCTCTTTCCTCTCCTCTCCTTTCCTCTCTCCCTCCCTTCCCCCACCTTGGGTCACTCCCAGCTATGCTCAGGGGTTACTCCAGGCTCTGCTCTCTGGAATTACTCCTGACAGAGCACAGGAGACCACATGGGATGCCAGGGATTGAACCTGGGTCGGCCGTGTGCAAGGCTCTATCCGCTGTACTATTGCTCCAGCCCCTCTCACTGTGTCTCTTGATCAAATCATCTGGTTAATAAATTATAAGAGTGCAAATCTAACTTAGAAGCAAAAAGCAAGCTTTCAGATTTATTCTCACACACAGTGAATATTCAACTATAAACCAATGCTCCACCCAACTCCAACTGTTCTAAAATTATTTTTAAGACTACTATAAAAAGGGCTGGAGCGATAGCACAGCGAGTAAGGCATTTGTCGGCCCAGGTTCGATTCCTCCACCCCTCTCGGAAAGCCCGGCAAGCTACAGAGAGTATCTCGCCCCCACGGCAAAGCCTGGCAAGCTGCCCATGACATATTCGATATGCCAAACCCAGTAAGAAGTGTCACAATGGAGATGTTACTGGGCCCACTCAAGCAAATCGATGGACAACAGGAGGACAGGGCTACGGTGCTATAAAAAGTCATCTATTGTGATTTTGTAAAAGCTAGTTCTGATAATTTCCAACATCATTAATTTTCAGGGATGTATGCCCCCCTAGTTTTCAAGAGAATTTTTTTTCCCTCAACCAAAGGTCCAGAATGAATGGAGTAGGAGTTAGAAGAAAGAGCATGCCAGTTGAAAATATGACCTCGTTTCTTACTTTCCCAAAATTAATTTTACTAAACACTTTGTATCATATTTCAGCCTTACCTTTAAGTGATAAAACAATTTATAAAACCATTTAAGTCACAGAACAACAACTGAAGATCTAACATTCAAAGACTGCTCAGTACTATAAAGGAGTGAAGTGCTTCAATTATTTTATAGATGGAAAACATAAGTAACATACATATGTTACAATAATAACTTAAAGGTGGACAATATAAGTAAAGTATATGATTTAAAATGTATCAAGTTTCACTTGACTGTTCATATAATAAACAGAAATGATTATACACATTAACATACTTATTAGAAAACTTAAGTCTCTTAAAACTTTAAGACCAGCTAAAATCTGGGGGCCAGAGAGACAGTACACTGCCTTGCACATGGTTGACCCAGGTTCAATTTCGCCCACCAAATGTACCACAAGTGATCCCTGAGTATAGAGCTAGGAGTAAGTAAGGAGTAAATGCTGTATTCCTAGCTCAGCAGTTCTCACTGTGTGTTCTAAAGGTATGTGGAGGAAGAACTGAGTGGCCTATGTTAGAGATGTGAAAAATGTTTACAAAAATATTAATATGTCATTTACTTTTTTTACTCTCATTCTCTCACAATATTTGAACTTTTCAGAGGCTAATTAATATGTGATACCCTAATGGGCTGAATTCAGAAATATGAGAATCTAGCTGTATTCTACCAAGTCACATATTAAAGAGATCAGCAAATAATGTAAAACAAGCCACTTTATTTACAGTTTTCTTAATTTGGAATAGTTACTTTAAAATATAATATTCGATTTTTAAACCCTTACAAAATATCTTTATATTTTCAGGAGCAATAGCACAGTGGGTAGGGAGTTCGCCTTGCACAAGGCCAACTAGAGTTCGACTCCTCCACCCCTCTCAGAGAGCCCAGCAAGCTACCGAGTATCCCGCCCGCACAGTGAAGCCTAGCAAGCTCCTGGTGACATATTCGATATGCCAAAAACAGTAATAACAAGTCTCACAATGGAGCCATTACTGGTGCCTGCTCGAGCAAACGATGAACAACGGGAGGATAGTGCTACAGTGCTCGTATGGCAGCTGTCAAGAGCCAACTACAAAACCTATTATTAGACATCCTAAAGAAATTGAGAATCTTTGATATGAATAAACAGGTGTAATAGTTTTGGACTTGGTAACAGTCCTTTCATTAAAATACTACAGTACAAATCATCAATATAGTTCTAAAGGTACAATATATGCTTAACATGTACAAGGCCGGGACATCTTATTATCTCATTCCTACTTTGGAAAAATGGCAGACTACCGAATGTAACCTGCCCACACGGCAGAGTCTGGCGAACTCCCCGTGGCGTACCCAATATGCCAAATACCAGTAACAATGATGGGTCTCATTCTCCTAACTCTGAAAGAGCCTTGAATATGGCACTTTTTTTAAAAATCTCAGGGCTAGGACGAAGGAGACGTTACTGGGGCCTGCTCGAGGCAATTGACGAATAACAGGATGGTCGTGATCGTGATGTACAAGGCCCTAGGTTCTATGCCAGCACCAAAAAGGGTCCCTCAAACACTGCTGAATTTTAAAAAATTAGTGTCAGAGAGACAGCACAGGTGCTAAAGCACCCGATGATCATGTTGCTGACCCCAGTCATGTGGCACCATTTACAGTTTCCAGAGCACCATAAAGTATGAGGAGCAAGCTCTGAGCACAGCCAGCATGGCCCAAAAACCAAAAATATTAATTTTTAAATTATAATGAAAAAATATCACAACACCTACATTTAGTAGTAAGTTTCTACCAATTAACTCCAGAAAACAGAAGCAAATCCATCACACATAAAAAAAAGCAATGTTTTTCCAAGATACTTCTGTTTATACACTAAAAGTTTAAGGAAATTTCAAAGAATATTAAAAAATATTAACTACAAACAAAAAGTTATTCTTGATTTTCTCATACTGAATAGTATACAAATATCATATGATGTTTAATAAGAATATGTTACATATTCCAATATTCAGGATGTTACCCTCTTTGGGCTGTAATAAATAAAAGTGAATTCTCTTCTGTATTATTTCTACCCCAGATTGAAAGCTTACAAATTTTTTTACAATATTCTACCTTTTATCCTTTAAAAAATAAGTTCTTATCCTTTTTTTTAACCAATGGCATGCTTTCCCATTACTTAATTATATTTATATTAAAAGTAGGAAAACTGTTATATCATCACATTAATTTTTATGACCTGAAACTTACTTTGTACCAAAATGAGATACCATATTTTAGAACACTTAACCCCTCATCACCTTAGTTATCCCCTCCTCAAAGGTATGCTTTGTTTTGTTAAAACTTTCTTTGGGAAACAGTGACCAAAATACAAAGACAGTCTACAGAATGGGAAAGGATATTCACTGAATACACATCTGACAAGGGGTTGATATCCAGGATATACAAAATACTGGTTAAACTCCACAAGAAGAAAACATCCAACCCCATCCAAAAATGGGGCAATGAAATGAACAGAAACTTTCTCAAAGAAGAAATCCGAATGGCAAAAAAGCACATGAGAAAATGCTCTACATCATTAATCATCAGGGAGATGCAGATCAAAACCACAATGAGATACCATCTCACACCTCAGAGACTGGCCCACATTCAAAAGAACAAAAGCAACGGATGCTGGCGTGGATGTGGCGAGAAAGGGACACTCCTTCACTGTTGGTGGGAATGTCCACTGGTTCAGCCCTTCTGGAAAACAGTATGGACGATTCTCAAAAAATTAGAAATTGAGCTCCCATTTGACCCAGCAATACCACTCCTGGGAATATATCCCAGAGAGGCAAAAATGTATAGTCGAAGTGACATCTGCACTTGTTTGTTCATTGCAGCACTCTTTACAATAGCCAGAAACTGGAAGAAACCTGAATGCCCAAGAACAGATGACTGGTTAAAGAAACTTTGGTACATCTACACAATGGAGTACTATGTAGCTCTTAGAAAAGATGAAGTCATGAAATTTACATACAAGTGGTACAATATGGAAAGTATCATGCTAAGCGAAATGAGTCAGAAAGAGAGGGATAGACATAGAAAGATTGCATTCATCTGGGGGATATAAAGTAACAAAGTATGAGATTAATACCCAAGAATAGCTGAGATCAGCACCAGGAGGATTACTCCATAACTTAGAGGCCAGCCGGGTATCCTAGAGGAAAGGGCTGTCCAGATAGAGAAGGGAGCACCAAATAAAGGATGTTTGGAGGATCCTCCCAGGAGGGGAGATGCATGTCGAAAGTAGACTATGGACTGAACATGTTTGCCACTCAATGCCTCTTTTGCAGACCACAACACCCAAAAGGAGAGAGAGAACACAGGGGATTGCCCTGCCACAGAGACAGGGGGGATGGGGGGATGGGGGTGGGAGGGATATTATCCATGGTGGTGGAAAATGGGCACTGGTGGAGGGATGGGTATCTGATCATTGTATAATTGAAACCAAAGCACAAAAAATTGTAAATCTACAACTTTAAAAAAAATAAAATAAAATAAAGGGGAAAAAAAATGAAAAAAAAAAAAAACTTTCTTTGGATCGTGTGTTTCAATCTTTTCGTGGCCCTTTTCTGGTCTTGTTTCCTTCTTGTGGTACCCCTGTCCTACAGTTCAACCACCGAGGTTCATGTTACTTCTCCCATTGATATGACTTTCAACCATGGCCCCCTTGGAAAATACTGGGTGTCAATATGATGCCAGTGAGAAAAGCTATACTGGGTAATATTCTAAATAGTTTATTTCATTTTCATGATTTCCACAATACTCTCTTTCAGCTCACTCAAACAGACACATACCAAAAAAGTAGAATTTCTCAGAAGTCTTAAAACATGGCTTGAGAAACTATTTCTAGCAACAGTGAATAAATTATATATTCTATTTAATGCATATATCCACATTCACAGTTTGTACTATATTACCCATGTGGAAAGTAACATAGATTTTCCATACATTAAGAAATGATTAACACTAGCATCAGAGCTAACGAACCTTGAAAAAAATTGTGAAAATGTCAGACATAAGTAATTGTCCTTTCTGCACATTGCTATTTGGGAACAAGTATATTTTAAATTTTATATTAGCTATTATAATGATCTTTTCTCATCTTGTTCTAATCATGCTTTTATATTAAGGTTATTGAACATAATTAAATGACCTGAGTACTAGTGTCTCTTTTTTTCTACTCTGACTACTTTGTGTGAGATAGTGATAGCAATTTCCTTGGACGTTTGGTAAACTGAAAATATATATGCTTGTATTTTTTAAGTTAATAATCTATTTTAAATTACAGATTAATTCTGTTTTCTTTTATGTCAGTGTTCAAAAGACATCTTAACAAAAATATTTCCCAATTCGTTCCAAATTTCAAAATTATTGGAATAAAATTGCTTATAATGTCTTCTTTGTCTGCATCATCCATAACTCTGTCTGATATCATCTGTTTTTATTTATTTTTTCATTTTCTTTTGGTTCAAATAAAAGTCTTTCAGCAAAGTCTTACCTATTTTATTAACCTTTCCAGTGAACAAAATTTTGGCTCTACAGAGGCAGGGTGGGATGGGGGATGGGGTGGAAGGGATACTGGGATCCATGGTGACAGAAAATGGGCACTGGTGGAGGGATGAGTATTTGATAATTGTATAATAGAAACCCAAGCACAAAAATTTGTAAGTCTACAACTGTACCTCATGGTGTTTCACTAATAAAAATTTTAAAAAAACAAAAAAAAAATTGTGAAAATGTAGGCATCTACAAAAACAAGAGCAAAACATGTAGGAAAATAAAATGCAGACTTCCTGATACTACTATTATCTATTACTATCAAATTATTCTTCAGAGAAAATAAAAAATTCACTCCTTTGAGAAATAAGACATAATACAATCATCTCAAATATTATATTTAATACCATTTCTGTAGAGTATTAAAAGGTAAAGGTAAAGGCCCTCCCGTTGATCGTCGATTTGCTCGAGCGGGCCCAGTAACGTCTCCATTGGAGACTTTGTTGTTACTGTGTCTGGCATATCGAATACTCTCGGTAGCTTGCCGGGCTCTCCGAGAGGGGCGGAGGAATCGAACTCGGGTCGGCCATGTTGGCCGCGTGTAAGGCGAACGCCCTACCCGCTGTGCTATCACTCCAGCCCTTTTATTACAAAGAATTTCCATTGATAAGTGATTTGTAATAGGTGAAAACAGCTATTTTAGTTTCTGTGATAAAGGTATCATTTGATAAGAAATTTCAAGAAATAAATTATTGAAATTTTTCTTAAAACAGGTTAAGTTATTTGATACCAATGAATAAATCTAATCTTTATAAAGAAGCACTATTCAAAAATCACAAAATCTTCAAAGAAAATTTCCCCATAAAGTTCATAATGTTCTAAACATTTTTAAGAACATCACAACTACACGTTTTTCAAAGTAATTATAAAGCATATTTAAAATGAAAAGCTATGTTTCTCTAAAAAGTGATCATTTTTACATTACTGAATTATAGAGTTCAATTAAGGTAAAGGTAAAAAGGTAAAGGACCTCCCGTTGATCATCGATTTGCTCGAGCAGGCCCAGTAACGTCTCCATTGGAGACTTTGTTGTTACTGTGTCTGGCATATCCGGTAGCTTGCTGGGCTCTCCGAGAGGGGCTGAGGAATCGGACTCGGGTCGGCCATGTTGGCCGCTTGTAAGGCGAACGCCCTATCCACTGTGCTATCGCTATTTGAAAATTACCCATCTTTGTTGGTTTATTAACTTAAGTACTTAAAAAATACTCAACACTGATCATATTTCTGTAGCACTGTAATCCCGTTGTTCATCAATTTGCTCGAGCGGGCACCAGTAATGAGACTTGTTACTGGTTTCTTTTTGTTTTTGTTTTTAATTTTATTGAATCACTGTGAGAAAGTTACAAGCTTTCATGTTTGGGTTACAATTATTAGCATATTGAATACACCACGGGAAGCTTGCCAGGCTCTGCTGTGTGGGCAGGATACTCTCAGTAGCTTGCTGGGCTCTCTGAGAGGGGTGGAGGAATCAAACCCAGGTTGGCCACGTGCAAGGCAAATGCCCTACCCATTGTGCTATCTAAATATCTAAAATGAGAAATTAAATCTACCTAACTATAAGAGAGTGAATGTGAAATTCACATTTCAATAATGCAACTATTTAAACATTAAAATGTCAAATTCTAAATATAGAATCATACAGGTTAAAAAGCTATAGGGAAGTTGGGGAATTATCCAT
Organism: Sorex fumeus; assembly: GCF_029834395.1. Lineage (NCBI taxonomy): Eukaryota > Metazoa > Chordata > Mammalia > Eulipotyphla > Soricidae > Sorex > Sorex fumeus. Next base: position 23,677,976 of record NW_026606108.1, on the reverse strand, counting down.
CACTTTCCATCGAAAAGTCATTGTCACATCCAAAAAAAAAAAAAAAAAAGAAAGCAGGGGTCCCTGTCTAACCCCCAAACCAGGCTTCCCCTGGCACCCAATATGTTCCAAGAACTTCCAGGAGTGATACTGAAGCAGAGTCAGGAGGAAGCCCTGAGCACAGCCTGGTGTACAAATTTAAAAAAAAGGAGGGCAGACTACTGCTCTCATTTTGGAATTCTTACTTCAATCATTTGTCTATAATCATTCATCACCTTGCTTAACTTCAGTAATAAAAAGATGAATATATCATTTCACTATTCTCAAAAAAATTCATAATTTCTAATTGAATGGAGGGGGATAGACATAAATAATATGCTAAAAAGAACAATAATATTATTCAAAATAATTTTAAGTCGTAGAAACAGTGAAACAAAAAGATGTCAGGAAAATACACTGCCAAAGAAATGACATTTAGCTGGGAACTGAAGAGACAGATTCATTATTAAAAAAGATATTACAGACATGAAAATAAGATCTATTCAAAGTATAGTGAGTTTAGTAATCCTAAAATATAGATCAGTAGAAAATAGAAAGAAATTTAGGTTTTTTTGTCAAATGATGAGCCTCTAGGGACTGGAGTGATAGCATAGCGGGTATGGTGTTTGCCTTGCACGCGGCCGACCCAGGTTCGATTCCCAGCATCCCATATGGTCCCCCGGGCACCACCAGGAGTCATTTTTGAGTGAAGAGCGAGGAGTAACCCCTGAGCATCGCCAGGTGTTACCCAAAAAAAACCAAAAACAAAAAAAGATGAGCCTCTATAAGGAGTGAAGAAATGGAGATAAGATGAATAAAGGGAAGCTTAATTCAAGGAAAATGAGTTTGAAGAAATGAGACAATGGAGACTGAAAGAGAATGAATCAGGAGATAGAAACAAAACAGATAAAACTATTATTATCATAATAAGTTGAAATTAAAGATGATTAATTTTTTATTTCCAACAGATACACCACTAGTGGAATAAAGGAATCTGGAAGAACTAAAAAGTCTTTTTGAGAAGAAAAATATTGGGAAAGGCAGGAAGCTCAATTCTAGGCATACAGAGTTGGATGCCTAATGTATGAATACCTAAATAGGAATATGTACATTTTTAAGAATACAGGAGACAACAAAATTTATACATAATCTTTTCCTGAGTGACACCTGCTTAGCCAAGCCAAAGACTCAGCCTCTCCCAGCCTTTTGTCATTTGCATGCAGGCAAGCCGTTACTTCCACAGCATTTCCATTTAGCAATAGGGCTAAGCCACCTGTGCGAACGTTCAACTCCAGAGGGCAAGTGCAAACTGTGAGAACATTCTACTCCAGAAGTACCAGCTACCTATTAAGCACAGCTCACCTTAGAGGTTATCTAACCACACACAAACCTGTGCAAACACAGAACAGATGGGAAACTGCCAGGCTCTGGTGATACAGCATCCCCTACTGCCACCAAGGCCCTCCCTCCCAATGTAAATGCTCAGGCACCATAGGGCATTCTTCATCTGTGATCTGAAGCAGAATCCTCCACAGTGCATCTGACCATGATCTCTGGATATGACTCAGGTCAGTCAAGCATTGACTTCATATTCACTAGCAAAAAAAAAAATAGCAACTCTGGTCTGGTCAGCACTCAGGGACCAGACCTTGTGTGAGACCTTAGCATTATACTAACATATGTAACCACACTCTGCAGCAGGTATTCAGCCATCATCATTGACTCACTTTTGTGGGCAGTAAGCCCTGGTCACCACCCACAGTATTTTGTACTTGAGGGCTTACCCTAGACACAAAAATGAAGAAATTCATATTTATCATCGGATGGGGAGAAAAGCTAAAAAATTCTTCAAACAAATCAGAGCTTCCTAAAATCCCGGAGGAAGACTTGCCCCAAAAACGCTACTGATGCTGCAACGTGAAAAGAAGAAACAGTAGAAGAACATTAATGAGTTCATTATGAAGGAAATGAGTAAGTCAAAGAATACAACTGCCAACACTCAGCACCAGAAAGGGCAAAGCAAAATCTTGTATCAGTGACCTCAAGGAAAAATAGATGATATCATGAAAATAGAAGAGAAAAAGATTTATAGATCAGCATTAATCTACACACAGAGCCTGCCCCTGGCCACTGTTGCCCTTTTGGGGAAAAATTTGTCATGTTAAGTAAAATGCTACAATCCAGAAGCCCAGGAGCGCCCTCTGAGGCCCGTGACTACTGACTATTTCTTCCTGTCCCTGCCCAGGCCAGAGGGGAAGGCATGTGGGAGTGGGGTCGGGCAGCGGTGTGGATTTCCCATCCTTGCAATCTGGGGGACTCCAGATCTATACCATTTGTTCTAGAGACTTTTAAAATTTAAAAATTATATATTTTTAAATATAAAATGGACTATAAAATCCAGCTCCCAGAAGCATGTGGCTGCATTTGCAGCCGTGCGACATCTTATTATCTCATTCTTACTTTGGACAACCTGGCAGGCTACTGAATGTAACCTGCCCACAGAGTTTTTCATTTTTTTCATTTCATCATCCTGTTATTCGTCGATTGCCTCGAGCAGGCCCCAGTAACGTCTCTTTCATCCTAGCCCTGAGATTATATTCAAGGCTCTTTAGGAGAATGAGACCCATCATTGTTACTGGTATTTGGCATATTTGGTACGCCACGGGGAGTTTGCCAGACTCTGCCCTGTGGGCAGGCTACATTTGATAGCCTGCAAGTTTGTCCAAAGTAGGAATGAGATAATAAGATGTCATGAAAAAGATGTCCTGATAAGATGTCGCGCGGCCCACACAGTAGAGTCTGGCAAACTCCCAGTGGTGTACCTGATATGCCAAATACCAGTAACAATGATGGGTCTCATTCTCCTAACCCTAAAGAGCCTTGAATATGGCACTTTTTAAAATCTCATGGGTAGGACGAAGGAGACGTTACTGGGGCCTGCTCGAGGCAATCAACGAACAACAGGATGATCGTGATCATGATCGAATAAGAAAAACATCCACATCATAGAGACTCCTGAAGGAGAAGAGGGAAAACTGCTGATAGAAGAAATTGTCAGGGCTGACAAGATGGTACAGGAACAAGGTGCTTGCCTTGCATGCTGCTGACCATTGTTTCAAATCCCTAGTACTGTATATGGTCCCTTGAACACCAAGGGTCACTCCTGAGCACAGAGCCAGGCATTGCAACTGAGCACTGTTGGGTATGGTCCAGAACAAAAATTTAAAAATAGACAAAAATTTGAGAATGAACACATATTCTGACTCAGGAAACCTAAAGAGTTACAAAACCAGTAAGCCTAAGGAGAACAAAGGGAGAGAGGGGAGAGAGGAGAGAGGTGTGGGTTCAACCCCAAAGACGCTACATGGTCACCCAAGCCCTATCAGGAGTGATCTCTGAGCAAAAAACAAGAAGCCCTTACACTGCCTGGTACGACCCCCACCCCCCAAAATTAAAAAAACTTATCAAGCATCCAATTTGTGTCACTTACATTAAATACTTAAAAATATCCACACTTTGGTCAGAGAATCAAAGTCACTACATCACTACTTTTCAGAAAATACTATTCCTGCTCTATCTATGTAGATACTGTGACATGGAGCAAAAGGTAACACCTTTCATTATACAGTCTACCCTACGAAGAGCAATCCCTGGAGTTGTAGAAAGCTGTAACCCTGACACTCCAAGAGTACAGGATGCATGATTTGTATTTATTATGATCTCTGGCATAATTTTTTTTTTTTTTTTGCTTTTTTGGATCACACCCGGCAATGCTCAGGGGTTACTCCTGGATCTGCACTCAGGAATTACTCCTGGCGGTGCTCAGGGGACCATATGGGATGCTTGGAATCGAACCCGGGTTGGTTGCATGCAAGGCAAACACTCTACCCACTGTGCTATCATTCCAGATCCTCTGGCATAATTTTCAAGCTTAAAAATAAGGCCTGAATCTGGAATACAGCTCAGTGGTAGAATACATACCTGTATCTATTGGCCCTGGTTTTAAACCCCTACAGAACATGAAACACTGAAACATAAAAATACAAAACAAAAAATTTAAGTTTCTACTGGCCAAACCACTGAATGGTCAGGCCTGTACTGCCAGAGAGGTTATCTCAGGAGTTGCGCCAGGCATCACCAGAGAAAGTCGTACCCCTCCAAAAATAATAAGAATAAAGTTTAATAAGGCTCAAATTAAAATAACAAAAGTCTATCTGTGGTATTAAACTCAATTATACCCCAAACTACAAAGTGACTTATTCATTCTTCTATAACTATTCAACTCCATTTTCCAAATGATATTCTACATAAACAGACTGATCTGTTCCCTTCAACAGTCCTTTCTCTGTTAGCATTTCAATTGCCCTTTAGGCAAACACCTCTCCCCATTCTCCATCCCTACTCTTTAGGCAGCTCCAGGAAGCAGTACAAGATCTAAGCCTGGGCAATCAAATATATGATGATTTAATCAAGAAAAGTGATAGAACCCAAAATAAGTGAGTAAAATTCAGTTCTAGAACTTTTGCTATAATTTTTAAAAAGTTGTTTTTAAACACGTAAGTTCAGGTATTAATAGTTTTCCCTATCCACTATAGGAAGAGCAAAAAGGGCCAACTAAAAAACAAAGCTTACATGCATACACACAAAAAGAGCAAACCAGCAGAGAACTCAATAATCATCTCCAGGGGCTGGAGCAATAGCACAGCGGGTAGGGCATTTGCCTTGCACGCAGCCAACCTGGGTTTGATTTCCAGCATCCCATATGGTTCCCTGAGTACTGCCAGGGGTAATTCCTGAGTGCACAGCCAGGAATAACTCCTGTGCATCACCGGGTGTGACCCAAAAAGAAATGAAAAAAAAATCATCTCCAGTAATGTTTAAAGACCTTAACATACAGGAAGGTCTTATCTAGTTCCTTCTTAAATGTCCAATATGTGAATCAATAAATATTTTTCCTCCTTGATTTTTTGTTTTTGGGTCACATCCAGTAGTGCTCAGGACTGGCTCTGCACTCAGGAATCACTCCTGGAAGGCTCAAGGGATGCCAAAGATTGAACCAGGGTCAGCCTTGTGCAAGGCAAGCACCCTACCCACTGTACTATCTCTCTACCCTCACTCCTTAACTTCTAAGGTTTTGTTAGTTGCTAGTCTTAATTACTATGAATAGTTCCACAAAAAACTAACTTTATCCCATTGTAATAAAACGTTAAAAAGCATTAATTCTGTTTACTCATGGAGGATTGTCTCATCAAACTTGATATTAAATACAAAATTTCCAACGTATATTCACTATGATTACCTAGTCAAATGTGCTTAGGAAAAATGCAAAAATTGATAACCTATTAAGAATGTACATTTCTATCAATCAAATGTAAGTATGCCATAATAAAGAAGGCATGACAAATTAAATTTTATTAAATATGAGAAAACTAAGTCTCCCCACCTAAGGAATAAGACATAAAAATTATCTGCGTTAGTATATAACCCTGTCCTCCCATTGTTCATCAATTTGCTCAAGTGGGCCCAGTAATGTCTCCTTTGTGAGACTTGTTGTTACTGTGTTTGGCATACTGAATACGTTATGGGTAGCTTGCCAGGCTTTGCCATGCGGGCGAGATACTCTCGGTAGCTTGCCGGGCTCTCCAAGAGGGGCGGAGGAATCGAACCTGGCTCAACCAGGCCGGCTGCGTGCAAGGCAAACACCCTACCACTGTGCTATCGCTCCAGCCCGTGTTAGTATATAGGAATAAAAAGAAAAAGAGGTCTAAGAAGAGAATAAAAGATAAGGAAAATGCAACATACAATAGAAAAATTTCTCATTCATTTTTTACCATAAGCACAAAAATATACACTTAGATTTAGCATTTATAGAAAAATGTATTTGTATTCATTTTATAGGTTATTTTACTGCACACTGTAATTTAAAAACAAAAGTTTCTAGCTTTAGAGACTAGAAATATAAATCAGTTATTAATAGGTTAAATTTAGGCTGATTTTATATTTAGGCTGATTCAGGTGCTGCTTTCATCTAGAAAAATTAAACAAGAGTTCTAGAGGCCTCTTCCAGGTTCTGTGGTTTACAGCATGCCCTGGTTTATGGCCATCACTTCAATTTCTGCTCTATGCCCACTCTGTCTTCTTTTCTGTATGTGAAATGTTCTCGGTCTTTCTTTACAAAACATTTCTAGTTACATTTAGAGTCCACCCAGATAATCTAGAAAAACCTACCCATCCAAAGATTCATAATCAAACCAAAACTCAAAATCTTTGTCATAAGGTAATATTTACAGGTTTTAGGGATCACAAAGTAAGTATTTATATGGGACCATTTTCTAGACCACCACAATGTCCTAAGTCATTTCAATATCTGTAATATAGCCAAAAGAGCCAAGAATAAGGAAGTCGTACATATTTTATAATCTCATAATACATTTTTCACAATGCTTTCTACTCATATTTCCATCAACACAAAAGCCTTCTACAAATACATTTAAAATGAAAACTGACTCTAGTAAGAAAACGTCCAATAAGCATAGCCTGGAGAAATGATTCTTTTTATTTGTTTGTTTGCAGAGCCACACTTAACTGTGCTAAGAGTTTATTCCTGGCTCTGAACTCAAAGGTCACTCCTGGCGTTGCTCAGGGTACCATACAGGGTTCAGGGGATCAAACTCAGGTAAACTGTATACCAAACACGTGCTTTGCCTGTTTGTTGTACTATCTCTCCAACCAAGAAGTGATTTAAAATACTCAAAATACTCTTCTTTAAAGAGGCATTATTGAGATGAGTCATTTTATTCCAATTTTTTTAATTAAAGTGAGACTTTACCTCCAGATCCTAACTGCTTGTAGAATCTGTATTCCAAATGTAGTTGTGGTGCTCTGGATTTCATGGGCTCCTAATTAAAAAAAAGAAAAACAGTAACAAAAATTATTACAAGACCAGTAGTTCCCATTAAGGTTATAAATTTTGCTGTCAATTTTTGCATATGTATCTAGTCTAATTTCTGTGCCAATTTAAAAAAAAATGTCCATTCAATGTAAAATGAGTTGATGCCATAAATGTAAAGGTGAAGTTGCTACTAGTCCATGTATTTGTACTTGACTTTTTGACCCTGAAAAATATTTTCTGAATTTTCCTGATTAGGGAAATGATGCCCTTAGTCTATTTCTCCAGTTCCCAGGAATTCATCTTTGAACTGTAAATTTCTAATATAAAAACTAAAATGTAAAGAGAAGTCACAGAAAAGTAAGCATTGCACTGTAGCACTGTCCTCCCGTTGCTCATCAATTTGCTCAATCGGGCACCAGTAACATCTCCATTGTGCGACTTGTTGTTACTGTTTTTGGCATATCAAATACTCCACAGGGAGCTTGCCAGGCTCTGCCATGCGGGTGGGATACTCTCAGTATCTTGCCGGGCTCTCCAAGAGGGATGGAGGAATCGAACCCATGTAAGCCACATGCAAGGCAAATGCCCTGCCCACTGTGCTATTGCTCCAGCCCAGAAACGTAAGAAGACACAAAAATTCAGATAGTCTCAATGTAATTTTAAAAGCTTTCAGTTGAATAAAAGCACAGTTCCCAAATGTTGGCCCATACACTTTTGTTTATATAGCTCTGCAAATCCTTCAGAAGATACGTCTTCTTTGAAGGTGAAGGAGAGAGAACATACCCAGTGGTCCTGAGGGACTATTCCCAACTCTGTGCTGAGGGGACCATATGGTAGCAGGGATCAAACCCTAAATCTCCTATTTGCAACACATACACTCAATCCATTAAACACTCTTCACAGTTGCTGAAATCACTATTTTATTTCTGTCTTTTGTGTACTAGTTTTGTCACTGAATTTCATATCAATGACATTCTACAGTACAGCTCTTTTTACTCAAGATGTCAAGATTTATAAGCACACATATATAAAGACAACATAAAGTAAGAGAAAAAGTAGAGGCAATAACAAGAAATAATTGCTAAGATTTTTCAGGAAATGGTATGAGAAAAACAAATCATATATTCAACAGGAATGTGGATCCCAAACAATAACTATAAATATGTTTACATCAAAACATGTCATAATAAAACTAAAACCAAAGACAAAAAACTTCAGATAAGGTATTAAACTCTCTCAAGAGACAGTATAGTATAGTAGTTAAAAGCAAATGCGAAAACTAAATTGTATTGAGTTTAATCCTGACTCCAATTCTTATTATCTACATAATTTTGACAAGGACTTAATTTTCCTGTATCTTTCAATTCCCCCATCTATAAAGTAAAAATACAATTTACCTATGCTATTACTAAAAAGTGTCTTCCACAAAACAAGCTGCCTTATTTCCTATAATTCTTCACCTACCTATATGAAAGTGCATAAAAAAAGATGCAGAAAAAGATGTCCATTTATGCATCACAAGTAAAACTGAATACATAACTTATTCAATCACTAATTTCTCTAGGTAAAAATAGTAATCTAGTTCTAACTCCATTCAATCTGATACTAGTACTTTAATGCAGTAAAGTTTTATTGTACCACCATATAAGAAAGGCCACCTCACACTGGATGGCATTTTCATGACTCAAGAACACAGTTATATAAGCAAAAACAGTAAGGGTGGTTGACATCAAATTAAGAAATTATTTTAAAACAAACTGCAAAGTGAATTAGGGTAACATTAAACAAATATAAAAAAAATTAAAACCACATTATGATAGCAGAGCTAAAATAAGTACATGAAAGCTGCTCCCTGAAAACTATTATCAAATAATGACTTTATTTGTATCAAAACATAAAAATCAGATAGCAATGAAGACTTATAAACATATTTTCAAATGATTAGTTTTATTGCAAATTTCAAACAAAATCATGCTACTTATTATAGGCAGATACAGCAGATACAAATGAAAATAAAGATATTTTACAAATATATTTAGTAAATTAATTCCAACAGTTTATATGAAATGTTCTGTATTCTTCCAATATATCTTTTGGATGAATTTAAAGCAAACATGACTACATACCATACTTCAACCTCAAAACTACTGCAAACATGGATAGAAAAATATTTCCAGTTCCCCAAAGGAAAACTGAATAGTATTTTTGTATGGGGTGCTATTCACTGCGCACAATAAAAATAGACAAATTAGAGCAGAAGACTGTCAAAATAGGAAAGGAAGAGAAAGGGGACAGTGATATGACAAAGAAAAGCTACAATATATGTTTGTATACACAAGGCATCTAAAAGATACCTTTACTTAGGTATCAATGATATGGACAGAGTAGAAACCAACTAATGACTGAAACATATAAGATCCATCTAAAGCTATCAGCTAAATATCATTCACATGCTCCTATAAGTTCCTACAACTAGAGGTTGCTGTATTGATAACAAAAATAGAGTGTTCACACTTCTATTCTTGTGTCCTACCCTACTTTCAACAGCATACAAGTCCAGAGCGTGGGTAAAAAGAAAATTCCCAAGAAATGAACAGGAACAGGGTTCATTCAAGTATTATGTTGTCCCTGCATCCTGGGTCTCCCTGTTCTGACTGATACTAGCAAATCCCCCTTTATCCTGATATCATGCTCATGTATCTCTGAACTTGGGTTACAGAGAAAACTGGAACTCTATTATAAATTAGAAATCAACTTTACTAAATATTTACATCTTTAACAGTTTGACTATAGTATGAATAGACTGATTTCTGCAAATACACCTGATTAATATTGATAATCTCATTGAGATGAACAAGATCTTCTGTCACGAAGCTTAAGGATAAGGACCAAACTTTAAAAGCAAGAATGAACACATTTAAGTATAAAACCACTCCAACTCCATGTCAATCACTTCTGGTGACACAATCCTGCTGCACACATTTGTTACATTTGAAACTTGGTCTCTACTCAAAAAGATAGTTAGAATTATACAGTACAGTTTCCCATCACATCTTAAACTTTTTCTGTTGCTTGCCAGTTAGGGCTTCCTCTCACTGTTCCTCCTTATACACAGCCTCACTACACTAACAAAATATTACATTGGGAAGAGACAAGACTGAGAAAAGCAGGCAGACAGGGAAAACCAAACTGTGCTGAACTCAAGAGAAACCTGATCAAAACAAACTAGCAAACTAGATCAAAACATTACAGAAGAAAGCAATGTCTTATTAAATTCTCAAATTTCTACTTTTTCAAAAGATCTGCCTTAAAACAACTGGTTTCAACCTCATCTAGGACTTCAGAACAGTCTCACTTTCCCTGCAGTCCTCTACTCAATCAAGTATTTCGCTTTGAGGCCAGAGAAATGGTAAACTGGATAGGAAACTTGCCCTGCACAAGGCCAACAAAATTAGATCCCAGGTACCCCATATGGCCCCCTGACAATCACCAAGAGCGATCCCTGAGTGCAGAGCCAGGAGTAAGCACTGAGACTTGCTGAGTGTGGCACAAAAACAAAGGATTTTCCCCCTTTCCTGCAATCCTCTAACCACATCAAATATTTCTAATCCCTTAGATCAAGCAATCAACAACTTATCACATATGAAATATCAACCAAAAAAAACAATGAGAGGGTTCAGAGGGGAAATGGAAGACAGTACAGCAGTGAGATGTACCCAACCAGAGTTCAATTCCCTGCACCACCTGGTACATATATGGCCCGATAGGTGGCCCAACTATTCCTGGCACTGCAGAGACTGAGCAGCATCACATAAATGGGTAAGAATAGTATTTTGATCTGGCCTCTTTCACTAAACCAATGGCCCAGTTGACCAAAATTGCCAATGGGGCCTTGACTTCCTGTGCACAACTTGAGAAGCCTGTGTCCCCTGCTCCCTCCCCCCGCCCCCAAAAAAGGAGATTTTTGAAGCTGTCATTTAAATAATAATCCAGATAACATGAACACTTTTGTACTAATCACTGAATCAGAAAGATAAAGCTTGCTTTATACCTTTTATTGAATTTTAAAATGCCAATATGCCAGCTTCTTAAATTTAAAAACAGTACAAAAACTCAAATCTTATAATATTTCCAAGAAAAAGGGGTTCTATGCTAAAAAAAAAAGACATAGACATCTCTATAGATTACCTTATTCTTGAGGAATAGGATCATCCTGGGAATGTAATATAAAATAACAGCTAAAATGCAATTTAATTATTAACAAAAAATTGTAAGAAAAGAAATATAAACTTACCAGTTTAATTGCCACATATTCATTTGTGTATAAATTTTTCCCTTAGAAAAGAAAGAAAAAAAGTCAGAATCTTTACTTTTTTTTTCTTATTTATTTATTTTTGATTAGTTATGTAGTGAACAAGTCATTATTCAGTAAACTCAGAATCTTTACTTTTAATGATAGATTATACAAAAGTGTACTCTCTAAAAGCCATTTTTAAATGATGCATAGGTTTTGGCTTCCAACTAGAGGCAAAAATATATTAATGACAACATTATATTTAAACTTATGATCAGCTCAAAAGTATTTAGTATTACAGCTGGGCTCAGTTGAAAATAATACCAGTAATACTAGACTACTGAAAAAGACAAAGATTTTTATTTTGTTTGAATATTGCATATAAAAATAGAATTTTAATTTTGTTGGAATACTGCATAATACTTAGAATGAAACCAATCATCAAACACAAGTTTATTTAAACAAAATCCACAATTCCAGTACAGAAGGAAGGGAGATACTTCAGGGGTTATAGTGCAATCCCCAGCACCACTAACCTCCAGGGTGTGGCCCCCTGCACTGCACAGCCTGAACAGCTACACATCCTTAGCACAGTTGACCTAGTATCACTAGTAGCTCCCAACCCCGAGTACTACTTGGCAGAAAGTAGTGGGGGGTGGGGGGGAGGGTGGAGAAAGAGGAGAGGGAGGGGGAGAGAGGGGGAGAGAGAAAGAGAGAGAGAGAAAGAGAGAGAGAGAGCGCACATAAAATACCACTCCCAACCACTATTTTATTATTTTTTAATTTATTATTGAGGGGGTCAGAGAGATAGTATAGCAGGTAGGGTGTTTGTCTTGTATGCAACCAACCCGGGTTCAATCCTCAGCATCCCATATGGTCCCTCAAGCACTGCAAGGAGTAATTCCTGAGTGCAGAGTCAGGGGTAGCCTCTGAGCATTACTGGATATGACCCAAAAAGAAAAAAAAATACATATATATATTATTGATATTACTTTTGTGGGTTTTGGCCATCCCCAATCGTGCTCAGGGCATACTACTGGCAGTGCATAGACCATATGCAGTTCCAGAGATCAAACCGGGGTTGGCCACATACAAGACAAATGTACATTACTTCCTATACTAGCTCTACAGTCAAACAACTTGATTTTAAAGCCTTCATTATTAAGGGACATAATCTTATTAGGGCTAATATTTAAAATAGTAAATATATCAATTTGTATAAAACCTAGACTATATTAAAAGTATTATTCCAGGGCCAGAGATAGTACAAGGGTAAGTATGTCTTCATTGGTAAAGGTCTGTCCAGCTCTCCCACTTTTTTGATGGAATTGTTGAGTTGAGTTTTTTTCTTGTATGTTAGCCTTTTGTCAGATTCATGGTATTCCAATATTTTTTCCCATTCAGAAAAAAACTGTACTTTATTTTTTTTTCCCTTTATTTTATTTTATTTTTTTTAAAGTTGTAGATTTACAATTTTTTGTGCTTTGGTTTCAATTATACAATGATCAGATACCCATCCCTCCACCAGTGCCCATTTTCCACCACCATGGATAATATCCCTCCCACCCCCATCCCCCCATCCCCCCTGTCTCTGTGGCAGGGCAATCCCCTGTGTTCTCTCTCTCCTTTTGGGTGTTGTGGTCTGCAAAAGAGGCATTGAGTGGCAAACATGTTCAGTCCATAGTCTACTTTCTACATGCATCTCCCCTCCTGGGAGGATCCTCCAAACATCCTTTATTTGGTGCTCCCTTCTCTATCTGAACAGCCCTTTCCTCTAGGATACCTGGCTGGCCTCTAAGTTATGGAGTAATCCTCCTGGTGCTGATCTCAGCTATTCTTGGGTATTAATCTCATACTTTGTTACTTTATATCCCCCAGATGAATGCAATCTTTCTATGTCTATCCCTCTCTTTCTGACTCATTTCGCTTAGCATGATACTTTCCATATTGTACCACTTGTATGTAAATTTCATGACTTCATCTTTTCTAAGAGCTGCATAGTACTCCATTGTGTAGATGTACCAAAGTTTCTTTAACCAGTCATCTGTTCTTGGGCATTCAGGTTTCTTCCAGTTTCTGGCTATTGTAAAGAGTGCTGCAATGAACAAACAAGTGCAGATGTCACTTCGACTATACATTTTTGCCTCTCTGGGATATATTCCCAGGAGTGGTATTATTGCTGGGTCAAATGGGAGCTCAATTTCTAATTTTTTGAGAATCGTCCATACTGTTTTCCAGAAGGGCTGAACCAGCGGACATTCCCACCAACAGTGAAGGAGTGTCCCTTTCTCGCCACATCCACGCCAGCATCCGTTGCTTTTGTTCTTTTGAATGTGGGCCAGTCTCTGAGGTGTGAGATGGTATCTCATTGTGGTTTTGATCTGCATCTCCCTGATGATTAATGATGTAGAGCATTTTCTCATGTGCTTTTTTGCCATTCGGATTTCTTCTTTGAGAAAGTTTCTGTTCATTTCCTCACCCCATTTTTGGATGGGGTTGGATGTTTTCTTCTTGTGGAGTTTAACCAGTATTTTGTATATCCTGGATATCAACCCCTTGTCAGATGTGTATTCGGTGAATATCCTTTCCCATTCTGTAGACTGTCTTTGTATTTTGGTCACTGTTTCTTTGGAGGTGCAGAAGCTTCTTAGTTTAAGATAGTCCCATTTATCTATCTCTGTTTTCACTTGCTCGGCCAGTGGCGTGGCATCTTTGAAGATACCATTAGCTTCAATGTCATGGAGGGTTTTGCCAACTTTATCTTCAATGTACCTTATGGTTTCTGGTCTGATGTTGAGGTCTTTAATCCATTTTGATCTTACTTTTGTACATGGTGTTAGGCAGAGTTCTGAGCCTATTTTTTTGCATGTAGCCGTCCAGTGATGCCAACACAATTTATTAAAGAGGCTTTCCTTACTCCACTTCACATTACTTGCACCTTTATCAAAGATTAGATGAGCATATGATTGAGGAGAGATGTCAGTGTATTCAACCCTGTTCCATTGGTCTGCAGTTCTGCCTTTGTTCCAGTACCATGCTGTTTTAATTATTACTGCTTTGTAGTACAGTTTGAAGTTCGGGAGGTTGATTCCTCCCATTTTCTTTTTCCCAAGAATTGCTTTAGCTATTCGTGGGGGCTTATTTTTCCATATAAATTTCAAGAGTGTTTGCTCCATTTCTTTGAAGAATGTCATGGGTATCCTTATAGGGATTGCATTGAATTTATACAATGCTTTCGGTAGTATTGCCATTTTGACAATGTTAAGTCTCCCGACCCATGAGCAGGGGATATCTTTCCAAAAACTGTACTTTATTTTAAAGATAGTTACTTTCATTTTAAAATGACAAAGTTTTATATGACTACAAGTTTGAGACTACAATTCCAATCTCCCTTTCAGCTTGGTATGGCCACTTAATCAAGTTCTGAAAATGAGTAAAGGTGAATCTCTCCCTTCAAAAACCAAAGCATATTCTCCAGGCCCTTCTTCTTGATGGCCAATAGATTTAAAAAACTGAAGTAATCAACTTAGTACTGAGACTAAATTTAGCCACAAGAGAATTCAGATGTACCCATGCTCAGGTCCATTTTGTGAAAGAAAAATTAACATAACTTTATTCTGAGATCACGAAGACAATGTTTATGAGAAACGGTCTTGTTCCTGACGTTCCATTCTCTCTCAACAGAACAACCATCTGCAAATGCAAGTTATATGTACCTAGGTCGAGAAGTCAACATGACAAATGACCTGGGACCTGAGTTGCGCAGGAGGAAGAGAGCAGCTTGGAACACCTTCAAAAGCGTCAAAGAAATAGCAAAGAGGACGAAGAACCTCTGGCTCAGCTTGGAACACCTTCAAAAGCGTCAAAGAAATAGCAAAGAGGACGAAGAACCTCTGGCTCCGGGCACATTCTTCGATTCCACTGTTCTTCCTTCACTAACATACACCTCAGAGACCTGAGCCCTACAAAAACAGGATGAGAATGCTATTCGGGTCTCCCAAAGAGGAACTGAAAGAGCTATGCTTGGAGTATCACTTTTCACTCAAATGAGAGAAAGAATCCGGAGTTTCGACCTCCATCGACGATCAAGAATCAGGGATGCTGTCTCATTTGCCAAGGCATCGAAAATCAGATGGGCTAGACACATAATGAGATTTCGAGATGACCACTGGACTAGAGCCGTTACCGACTGGATTCCACGGGACGTCAAAAGACCGCATGCGGCTGCCCACCTACAAGATGGTCAGACTTCTTCATCAAGACCCTTAATGATAGGTTTGAGGCTCTTCCTGTTCCTAGAACAAACAGACGCCATTGGGCTACACTAGCATGCAACAGGGATGAATGGAGATGTTACTGGCGCCAGCTCAAGCAAATCGATGAGTAACGGGAAGTCAAGTGATCAAGTGATTCTGAGATCACTTTGTTATAGAACGATAGTCTATTCCTACATCATTATGAATTTCAGTCAAGTTTTAAACTATGCGTCAGTTAGAATTGGTAGAAAATAACTGTACACAGCACTACATTATAGCATTGTCCTCCCATTGTTCATCGATTTGCTCGAGTAAGCCCAGTAACATCTCCACTGAGAAACTTACTGTACTTGTTCTTTAAACCCGTCTTCTCCCTTGAACATGTACCTAACTTGCTTGTCTCTAAGTCTCTTTGCCTTTTTCACTCTGGAAAAGCCCAGGTTCTTTACTGAACATGTACTCCCGGTCTTTCTCTTCCCACATATCTTTCTAAGGAAGTTTCATTCCATAAAACTATCTTGCTTCACAAAAATAAGTAAAAGATAAGCCTAATCAAGTTAGCATATCCGTGTCTGTATAATGTGTATCTATATATACACATAATACACACATTAATATACACACACAAACTAAGGGTTGTAGAATTTTCAAAGGAATTCTTCAATAGAATAATAAAATCAGGACAGTAGTGAGCTAATAAGAAAAATAAGAAAAATTGTGAAAACTTCTGTGGTATACTTGTCTGAATAGTTTGATACATCATTTCAGATATGGTAACTCATAAAGCAATATGACATACATCTGTGTACTTTATGTTAACAATCAATCAGCTATAGCCACAAAAGTGAACACGAAACAGAGTAAGAAAAACAAAGTTTAGTATATTACTTGTACTATAAAGTACAAGTAAAAACCATGGATAAAAATCACGTTTTGCAGTATGGACGATTCTCAAAAAATTAGAAATTGAGCTCCCATTTGACCCAGCAATACCACTCCTGGGAATATATCCCAGAGAGGCAAAAATGTATAGTCGAAGTGACATCTGCACTTGTTTGTTCATTGCAGTACTCTTTACAATAGCCAGAAACTGGAAGAAACCTGAATGCCCAAGAACAGATGACTGGTTAAAGAAACTTTGGTACATCTACACAATGGAGTACTATGTAGCTGTTAGAAAAGATGGTCATGAAATTTACATACAAGTGGTACAACATGGAAAGTATCATGCTAAGCGAAATGAGTCAGAGAGGGATAGACATAGAAAGATTGCATTCATCTGGGGGATATAAAGTAACAAAATATGAGATTAATACCCAAGAATAGCTGAGATCAGCACCAGGAGGATTACTCCATAGCTTAAGAGGCCAGCCGGGCATTCTAGGGGAAAGGGCAGCTCAGATAGAGAAGGGAGCACCAAATAAAGGATGTTTGGAGGATCCTCCCAGGAGGGGAGATGCATGTTGAAAGTAGACTATGGACTGAACATGTTTGCCACCCAATGCCTCTTTTGCAGACCACAACACCCAAAAGGAGAGAGAGAACAAAAGGGAATGCCCTGCCACAGAGGCAGGGTGAGATGGGGGGATGGGGGTGGGAGGGATATTATCCATGGTGGTGGAAAATGGGCACTGGTGGAGGGATGGGTATTTGATCATTGTATAATCGAAACCCAAGCACAAAAATTGTAAATCTACAACTGTACCTCATGGTGTTTCACTAATAAAATTTTTTTTTAAAAAAATCATGTTTTGGTCAGGTAATAGAAGACAAAAGCAAAAGACATGCTTAAGGTAAAGGACTTTAGAGGGAGTTTCCACAAGAAAGGCAAGGTAGGGTAAAACAAACAATTTAGGATTAACTAGCTTGAGTAATTCTGAAGGTGAGTAACTCTGGTGACCTTTGTCTAGGTGCTGAAGCCCTTGCATGATTAAGGAAGAAGAATATTGTTCCCTAGAGTATATAGACTAACCAAACAGATCTGACCAAATGCATGCTCCTGAGTACTTTGCAAAAATAGCTGACTAGCCCCAAGAGAACTCTTTCCCCAGTCCTCCCGTCTTCTCCCTTGAACATGTACCTAACTTGCTTGGCTAATTTTGTTTTGGGGTCACACCCAGCAGTGCTGCATGGGGACTAGTCTGGCTATTCTCATGGCTGAAGGAACATGCAGAAGCAGAGATTAAGCCCAGGTCTCCTGAGTGCAAAGCATGCGCTCAGTCTGCTGCCATCTCTCAATCCCAGAAAGGTTAGATTCAAAACACAATAAAAGTACAATAATATAGACAATATGCTATATTCTATATTCTACTCTTCTGGCCTTGTTTCTTGGTGTTTTGGTTGATTTGTTTAAGCTAAAAATATAGCTACTAATAACTAATACATAGAATGCAAACCCATTGTCAATATGGAGGATAAAATAAAGTCAAACTATAATTCATCTTCTTACAATAAAAGTAGCACTGTACCACTGTCCTCCCTTTGTTCATTGATTTGCTCAAGCAGGCCCAGTAACATCTCCATTATGATACTTGTTGTTACTGTGTTTGGCATACTGAATATGTCACGAGTAGCTTGCCAGGCTTTGCCGTGCAGGCAAGATACTCTCGGTAGCTTGCTGGGTTCTCTGAGAGGAGTGGAGGAATCAAACCCAGGTTGGCCAGGTCTGCCAAGTGCAAGGCAAATGCCCTACCGCTGTGATAGCACAGCAAATACATTTTAATTCTAGGCTATTATTTGAAACTATTTTTACATCTCAGGGCCAAATTTTCATAACTTTTTCTTTTTAATATTTAGGGTTATAGCTCAATGGGCTAAGCACATGCTTGGCATGCAGGTGGCCCAGGCACATGGTCCCCCAGCATCTCTTGGAGGAACTCCTGAGCGCAAGGAAAGGAGTGGCATCTAGCACTGCTCAAAACAAAACAAATAAAATTACCTGCACAAGCTTTCAAAAGTAGGTAAAACTCTCCTGGAACAGCTGGATGTGGGTGAAAGGGTGATTGTGTGGGAAAGTGTTAACTCCTATCCAGAGGCAAACAGGTCCAAATTCTAAACATCATCATTACACAGGAAAGCAGTCTACAAAAAGCAAAATCTGTAGTCTAAAATGTCAACAGCATCTTTGTTTAAAACCAAATATCCAGGGCCAGAGAGATACTACAGAGGGTAGGGTATTCACCTTACCCTCAGCCAACCCAGGTTCAATCCCGGGCACCCCATATGGCACCCTGAGCCCTGCCAGGGGTGATCCCTAAGCACAGGACTAAGAATAAGCCCTGAACATCACTAAATGTGGCCCAACACAAAAACAAGTGAATAAATCACATACCTATAGCATGAATAACTACATTCTTTCCTACCCTAACAGCAACCACAAAAATTTTAGTAACCATAATCAAACATTCAAGGTACGTGTATACTAATGAATTTTTAAACAAAATAAGAAATCCCTCTGAGCACTACCAGATGGGATGCCCCCTACCAAACCCCCCACCAAAAACAACAAAAACAATATTTAATTAAATAGAAATCTTAAGCATGCTTTCTATATAATTCAGGTACAAAAACATATATGCATATAATAACTTTTTCTAGTTGGTGAAATCTCTTAGGATCTTACAGCAAAATACTCATGAAATGTCTACTGATAAGGTACTTAATTAGCTACATAAATACATATTGTACATAATGAATACAAAAGCACAGATACATTCTAATGTAATACATCTAAACAAAAGTATACAAACAATATAGTTTAGATAAGACAGATGATAGATGGCAAAACAGATTGATATTCCTATTCATGTTTACTTTCAGACTGCAAAAGAAAGAGTACTGCATGGATTTTTCAACATAATGTATACCCAGTTTCAATATATATACATACATTTTCTCATATTTCCCTAACTAAAATATTCTACTCTAGTCATACTGGGCACAAACATGCAGACACATATACACATACAGAAATAGATTTATTTTTAAATATACTGCAAAGACCCTATTTTGAAAAAAGTTGGCTGTAGTATATGCAAAAAAGAGGTTCAGCAAGAGATACAGTACACATGCATGATATAGCATATAGTAAAAGATTAATATGAATTAAAATACACAAAGAAGCCATAATTTTAAATTTTTGTTTTTAGTTCATTCTCGGAGGAACTCAGGAACTTACTCCTAGTTCTGTGTTCAGGAATTACTTGTCAGTGCTCAGGGAACCATATATGATACCAGGGATTGAACACAGATGGGCAAAGTATCAAACCCAGCAAGGCAAGTGTCTTACCAACTGTACTGTATCTCCAACCCCTGTCTTTTCAAAATGTAAAGCACAATATTGTTCCTTTTATATTATTAACAATGTTTAATCCTCACAATAAACTGACACAAACTGGCAGGCTACCGAATGTAACCTGCCCACATGGCAGAGTCTGGCAAACTCCCTGTGGTGTACCCAATATGCCAAATACCAGTAACAATGATGGGTCTCATTCTCCTAACCCTCAAAGAGCCTTGAATATGGCACTTTTTAAAAAAAATCTCAAGGGCTAGGACAAAGGAGACGTTACTGGGGCCTGCTCGAGGCAATCGACGAACAACAGGATGATCATGATCGTGAATAAACTGAGAAATGGAAACGATTCCATTTTAAAGTTAAGAAATTTAAGGTCCCAAATGGTTAATGACTTATATATCCCATAATGGCTGGAGAATTTTCAGAGTTTTCCATTATAGTACTAGTGTCTAATCATGTCTCACACCTGAAAATATGCAATATATATTATATATATTTAATGGATAGTGAAAAGATTAATGGTGCTCAATGTTAGACAAGTAATCTGGTTTTTCTAACTCAAAAATCAGAAACAACTTAAGAATATCAAAATTATCTATTCAAGAATCTTTTGAAAGGAAAACATTCATCCTTTCAAATATTTGAGAACCTACTAAATACAGAGTCTGCCAGTAACATCATAATACAGCTATGCACAAAGTATGTTATTATCTTTTATAGGCTTGCTTTATTCAAAGATTTAATGTATATTAACTACACAAAACATTAATAAAATGAAGGGGTAACTATAAATTAGGCTGTTTTATAAGAGGAAAGAAAGAAGTTGAGAAGATATAAACATACAAATGGATTTGCTTCTAACAACGAGGTTAGATGTAAAGAAAAGTGTAGAATCAGCCTGTTATTTTTATTTCTCAAGTTTCCAATTTGGGAAATAGTACCTACTGACCTGACCCTTCAAATTACCTCCACACTGATCCCCAAATAACCAAGGAAAATACTCCTTGTTTCTCTTCAATGAATGAAGTCACATTTCCTTCTATTCTAGACATACAAAAGATGTACTTCAGTTCTGACTACATTATTGTGTGAGATGCAGCAGGTAACCTTCTCTCACCAAGTTTCAACTGCCTCGTATATAGAGTTAGGAGATTTAAATTAGACCAATGTATCCTAAACTTACCTGAGTATAAGAACAAAATAAAGCATCCCATGTTAAGAGTAGATTTCCAAGCTCTGCTATGAGGTACTTGGGAAGAAGGGTTGGATGGGGTGTTAACAAATTAAAATTTTCTTTAACCCACTTCACTCTTTATTACCTTGAGTTTAAGCTACACATAGCCTTGTAAGTAATCATTTACCACGTTTTGAAATCTGAAGATGTTAAATTTTATTCTTAGAAAATACACACATAAAACATCCTGACATTTATTTCCATCTTCTTTTTTTTCTTCAGTGTGGCAGCTCTTTATTTACTGGTTGAAAGAGTTCAACAGCAACCTCCATCTTTATCTTATCTTCTAGATGGTTAATTTAGACATTCAAAGGTAGAGAGATTGCCCAAAGAACAAGTGCCAGAGGTTCAACTCTCCCCAAACCCCACAGTACTTCAAGTAGTGCTACTAGGGTGTGACCCCAAAATAAAAACAAAATCTAAATGTTCCTATGTATATGGGTGTTCTTTGCAAATGTAAATTCAAATAGATAAGAATTTCCTAATGTCCATATCCTTTAAATTACCACAATTCAACAAACAAACTTTTTTTCATTAAAGTAGCTTTCATTTTAAAATAATGCTCTCAACATAATAATCAAAAATAATGTAGCAATCAAAATAGTCTTACCTAATCGTAATTCTCCAAAATTGCCACATCCAATTTTTTTTCCAACTCTAAAATTAGGTCCTACCATTAAAACTCCAGAGGATGAAGACCCAGTTCCACGAGTACTATGTCCAGACCGACCACTAGGCCGGGCCATTCTTTCATCTGATTTGTCCTTGTCTTTCTTTTTATTATCCATATCAAGTTTGCGGTACTCCACTTTGAATTCTTTGATCAAGACAAGCACAATGAAATAGGATATTGTGAGAATAGGTACATCACTAGGTAACTGTACCAGGTGGGTAATGTTAACATTCAAATTGCAGAAGGTAGTCAATTAACTGGCGCTTGTTCATCCCATTCGTAAAGTTTTCCTCAGTTGTCTTTTCAGCAGAACATGTCTTCAATACAATCCTCCAATGATGTAGGCTGATACTGATAGAGAGCTAGAATATTAAGAAAAGAAAATGAGTTATCTGTTTGGGAAATGAAGATAACAAAATTTAGGCAATGAATTACTGCTAGTTATAGCTACCCACTGAAAGCAAATCACAGAATACTGTATTCGTTAATGGTATTTATATAACTATTACCCATATTCATATAATAAAGGTCACAAAAATGAAAGCAAAGCAAAAACAATAAGAATCTGACTTTATTTTTAAAAAGTAATAAAAATACACTGAGTTTTTTAAGCCAATATATTTACTAATGTAAATCTTTCCATGTAAAAATATTTTAATTTTTAAAAAGAAAAACAGGGCCAAGAGAAAGTATAGCACGTAGGGAGCTTGTACTGCAATGTTGACCCAGGTTTGATCCTAGCAACACGTGGTTTTCAAGTCCCACCAGGATTAAATCCTTGAGCCCAGAGCCAGGAGTAAGGCCTGAGCATCACTGGTTGTGGCCTCCCACAAAAAAAAAAAAAAAAAAAAAAAAAAAAAAAATCTAAAATTAAATTAAATTTTAAAACTCCATTACAGACTAGAAATGTAACTCAGTAATAAAGATACTGCCTCCACACACACACATACACACACACACACACACAAAAGATGTTACTAAAAACATCTTCCACAAATTTATATCCTTAATAATCTTTAGTCTTTTAAAATCTACATTGCCACCTGATCTTCATCTCTTCTCCACTAACTACTATATGGAATATAAGGCTCAGAACTAATAATACAAAGAACATTCTTGCTACAGTTCCTTAATTCTTACAGAACTGGGCTCTGAAATTCAAATATGATTCCACAAGGATAAAAAATGTTGGCATTCATCAGCCTCATGAAGTAGGAAATGTAACCTTTAAGTTTTGCAATATACTGATAAATCTTTTTTTTTTTCTTTTTGGGTCACACCCGGCGATGCACAGAGGTTACTCCTGGCTCTGAACTCAGGAATTACCCCTGGCGCTGCTCAGGGACCATATGGGATGCTGGGAATTGAACCCAGGTTGGCCACATGCAAGGCAAACGCCCTACCCACTATGCTATTGCTCCAGCCCCCTCTACTGGTAAATATCTTAAGCTCAAAAAATTTTTTAATTTAAAATTTAAAAATGTTTCTGGAGGACTCTACCCTTTCAGCTTGTCTAGAATTTCACCCATCAAATACATCTCAAATCTGTAAAAAATCCTCAAGTTTAAATAATGCTTTGATCTAAACAGTGATGTCCTACTGGTTTTAATATAAAAGATCTATTCCTATTTCTGAAATTGTTAACAAGCAATCATAACAGCACTTTCTGATTAAATTTCAGCAAACCCCACAGCAATTAATTCTATCACAGAAAGTATTTTTTTAAAGTTTCCTATTGTCATAGTCTTAATTTTCAGATGAAACATCAAGCATGTGTTCGGTACATGTAGAACTAAGTAAGACTTGTTTTCAGCATACAATACCAGTTAACTGATACTGAACTTCCCCTTCTGCTATAAATATAAAACTGAACAAAACATATGAAGCACCTGTTTTCAGGCATTAGACAAAAGGCAGTGCAGACTGTGATCTTTGAGAAAAGGGAAGGCAAGTTCCACCTTCACCCAAGCTCTGTAGCTAGGTCAATTTTCTAAATATAGTTCAAGCACTGCACAGTGATTACAGATCAGAGTTGGGACTGCTGAAATGAGTAGAATGTGGGAGACTATACTAAAGATGACACAATAGTAGCTTTGGGTGGAAGGGAAGGATAGGTTGCATGTTTGGGGAGGAATGTTCTGAAATATCCAGGAGATAATGGATACTATAGGATTAAATAAAGTTACTAACTGATGATACTAGATTCTGGGTACTGCTGAGGGTGATGGTGAAGAAACTCTATTAATCACAAAACTCAGATCTATTCTGTATTCCCAGAAAACTCAGGTGACATAAAGATCTGGAACAAAGAGTACAGACCTACCTCAGAGTAAAGACTAGTCCAAACCGGCCTAACTACAGTCTGAATATCTCCAATTAAATTCATTACTGTTCAAAATGAACCTCACCATACTTATAAAGACCAAAACCCAGGCTAACAATGTTAAATAATGTTCAATGAAGTGTTAAAATTTACCAGACAATGCAAATTAGTAGAAAATATGACCCGGAGCTGGGTTTTCAAAAAACCAGACTCCAAGATGAATCTGAGGAATTAGAAAATGAGACTTTGAACTAGTAAGTGGCTACTAACATATTAGACTTTAAAAAAAAAAAGTACAAAAATTTTTAATAAATGAAAATTTTCTAACTTTGGTGAAAAACACCAACCTGCAAATAGATAAAAATATAAAAATTCAACAATTCCATTGAATACAATAAAAATAAATCTCATTCTATCATAGTCTAAGTGCTAGAAACTGAAATCAAGAGCACTTTCAACTTTTTATAAGAAATAATGCAGACACTCTGCAATTACCACCATACTCCCGACCGGACCCCACTGCTCAGACAAGCCTCACTCAGAAATTAATTTGTTCAAACACTCAGGTATGCATGTTTTGTGACTGAAATCTCCAGCTTTCCAGGGGTCAGGAATAGGCTACCTTCCTCCATCTCCCTGTATTTTGGAAGCTTGGCAGTAACTCATACACCCGAAAGTTGCCAGTCAGTTAAGAATTTAACTTCAGCTGTATCACCCCCTTAGAAATTCTGACACCCTGGAGTGCATGGCAGGGATTTTGGCCACACAACATCTCAAAACCTGTAACACTAATAAACCAGAAGTAGCACATCAGATTGGATGGGATGTAATGTAGAAGGCAACCAATATCGTCGATTGCCTCGAGCAGGCCCCAGTAACGTCTCCTTCATCCTAGCCCTGAGATTTTTTAAAAAAGGCTCTTTCAGGGTTAGGAGAATGAGACCCATCATTGTTACTGGTATTTGGCATACTGGGTACGCCACGGGGAGTTTGCCAGACTCTGCCGTGTGGGCAGGTTACATTCGGTAGCTTGCCAGTTTGTCCAAAGTAGAAATGAGGTAACAAGATGTCGCGCGGCCAATCTCAACCAATCTCAATTAACAGAATATAAACAGAGAAGGCTTAATCTGTAACAACATTTTAGTAATCTCTTATACAAGAGGTTAAGGGCTCCATGGTGAGACACAACAATCTTCACTACTTCCAAGGAAACATTTTTTGATCATCCTTTTAGCAAATTAGTTATAACAAGCAATGTAAAATAAATTATTGAAGGTCTGCTATGGGGGCAAGTTCAATAGCGGTTGGGAAAATTGGAAATAATGGTGGTGGGAAGGTGCGTGGTGATGAAATACTGAAAAACTAAACTGACTTAATAAAGTTATTTTTTAAAAAAAAGAAATAATTCAGGTTATTTTCCCAAAAGTGGGAGGACATTTTCAAAGCAATGAAAAAAAATGAGGGAAGGGGCGGGAAATCTTGCAATTAAATTTCTATATCCTGTAGTGTTTTCTTGAATGATTCTTTAAAACCTCAATAAATCATTACATCAGATAGAAGCATAAAACTTCAAAAATAAATGAAGTGTTGAAAATCAGAAATACACAAGTAATTTGCTATTTCAAGAACAGATTATCTCTTAGTGTCATAGCATGTGAAAGTAAAATATATGACAAAATAGTAGGGGAAGGTGACAGTAAAGGAAATATTAAGAATCTTAAATTTGTTAAGAATCATGTGGTTCAATATTAACTCTAACCAATGAGAAGAATGCATTTTGTAGCACCTAGACCAAACAACAAAAACTGAGATAGAATAGAAAAGCTATAAAGAAATAAATTGAAATGATAAACATTTGATCAAAATGAGGGGGGGGGAGACATAAAGCAAAAAAAAAAAAAGACACTAAGCACTTAAATGAAAATAGACATATTCTCCCTGTAGAAGACAAATATTTTCAGATTACATAAAAAATGTAAAACCTAACTATTTTCTAGGAAACAACTTTACAAAGACACAAATCAAGTGCAATTAAATACTATGCAAGCAGTAAAAACATAATTTAAAATGTTGAGTCTATAAAATAAAATAGCAAGAGCATTTCCAAAATCTAGTCATTTCAAAATGACAATTTTGACATTTCAAAATGACAATTTCCATAATTAATAATATACAAGACAAAAATACTACTATGTAAGCTAATATAATGTGTCTAATACTACTATTTACCCTCACAAGAAGACCAACTAGATCTACCCACAGACAAAACAAGAAAAAAATTTCCAAAACCAGAGCTGCTGATAATGCAGGACCCTGGACCACAGAGACCAAGATGAACCAAATAAAAAGGCCAAGAGGACTGGTTACTCTTTAAGCACTTCATCCCTCCCCTTAGCTGACAAAGCACCACACCTAGAAGACTGCTCTCAATATACTATTTTCCCAGTGGATAAGAATGCCTCAGGTGGGGGGCTGGAGCAAATAGCAAGCGGGTAGGGTGTTTGCCTTGCACGTGGCCGATTCGGGTTTAATTCCCACCATCCCATATGGTCCCCCAAGCACCGCCAGGAGTGATTCCTGAATGCAGAGTCAGGAGTAACCCCTGAGCATCGGCTGGGTGTGACCCAAAACACAATTAACAAAAAAAGAATGCCTCAAGTGGACATCCAACTCTGTGGTACTAAAGGGTATTTCCTGGGAGGTTCACTCACATCTCATCTCACAGGGAACAGTGGGAAGATTCAGAAGATTATAAATCTCAACAAGTAACAAGAAATTTAATCCGCAATCATGAAAATTCCGGATTTCTGGTGAAGAAACACCAGAATTCTCTTATAAGTTACTGGTGTGAGTGCATAATAGTATGATTTGGAAAAAAGAGCCTGAGAGTTTTATTATAAAGTAAAATATTCAACTATTCTATGACCTATCAATACCACTCTTAGGTAGCACTGTCCTCCCATTGTTCATTGATTTGCTCAAGCAGGCCCAGTAACGTCTCCATCATGAGACTTGTTGTTAACTGCGTTTGGCACATCAAGTATGTAACCGGTAGCTTACCAGGCTTTGCCTTGCGGGCAAGATACTCTTGGTAGCTTGCTGGGCTCTCGAGAGGGGTGGAGGAACTGAACCCGGCTCGGCCGGCCAGCTGCGCGCAAGGCAAATGTCCTACCGCTATGCTATTGCTCCAGCCCACCACTCTTAGGTATTTACACTTAATTTTACAGAGATTTATATGTGTTTATAGCAGCATTATTCACAATAGCCAAAACTTAGAAACAATCCAATGTCTAGTAGTAGAAAAGGTAAGCAAGCTAGTATATTCATTTACGGTGGAATACTATTAGGTAATTAGAAAATTTTTTGCTAATGCATACAACAGTATGGATCTCTCAGGTATCAGCCTAAATAAAATAAGTCAGACACAAACACATATTATATTACTATAGCTATATGAAGTTGTAGAATGAGAATGAGTTATTTGCTTGCAGTATTTTCTAAAGTGGGTAATGGGGAGGGTGTGCTGAATGCTAGAATAATCCTGAAGCCTCTGGGGCAACTGCAAGGGAAAGGAAAGCTTTCTGCTTTTTCACTTAAAAGTAGATTTCCAGAGGTACATTGTGTGATTTTTTTCCTGAAAAGCAGATGACAGAACAAGGAAGTTTTAAAACCTCTGAGCTACTGTTTAAGGTGGTAAGATGTCTGACTGCAAGGAGACAGGAGGAACTTTCTGGAGTAATGAAATATTTACATTGATTGAAAGAGAATAGCACAGCGGGTAGGGTGTTTGCCTTGCACGCAGCCAGGTCAGTGGACCCAAGTTCGATTCCTCCACCCCTCTTGGAGAGCCCAGCAAGCTATCAAAAGTATCTCACTCACATGGCAAAGCCTGGCAAGCTACCTGTGACGTATTTAATATGCCAAACACAGTAATAAGTGTCACAATGAAAACGTTACTGGGTCCGCTAGAGCAAATTGATGAACAACGGGAGGACAGTGACAGTGACAGTGATTGGAAGAGAATTAGTTGTACATATCTATGTAAATTCATCAAGTTACACTAAAAAAAAGTTTTGTTTGTGAACTACACCTCAAAAATGTCTTTCAAAGTAATTTATTTCCCCCAAATGAAAACTTATCAAAGCTTATTTATAACATCATAAAGCTTATTTAAAATGCTACTTTAAAAAAAGGTTATGAAAAATAAGAACAAAAAACGGTTACTATACAAATCACTATTTTTAAAAGTCCTTCTTTCTTATTTAAAAAATTGTCATTTTCCTTATGCAATTTCCTATATCACTTTCAACATAAAATTTTTTTGTGTAAAGTTAAATATCCACAATACAATCTGCATGTAAAAAATTCAAACACTGTAATATAAAAATACTTTGGGGGATCTTAGTTCTAGTTGAGGTACTTATTTCTTTCGATCTGATGTGTATGTTTCAGAATTATTCTGTAACATCTATACTCAAGGACAGCAGTATCAGTTACTCAAAAGAGGTACACATTAAGTCTATGAAAAGCAAAGCTGCCCCAAAGTATGTACATTTGAAAATGTGCCATGTAGGGTGCCTTTCTTTCCACCAACTACAGAGGAGCAAGCGTGATGGGAGGAAGTCAAGAAACTGCCTGCTAAATCCTTCCCAATAGAAGGTCAGGGGCAAACCCCCAAACTGGGAGGTAAAAAAACAGAGGCAAGAAGTGATGGAAGAACTTAATACAGAACTTAATACTGAACCACACACACAAGTAAAAAAGTATTTTTAATAACTCAAAATGAGACCAATGATCAAAATGAACTTAGGCTGAAAAAAATATGTGACAAGAAATAAAGGGGTTCTGACTAGACCACATCTAAGTGGAGAAGGAAGAACAATCAACACATGTATCCAGCAGTGGATAAAGAGAAATTATGCTGTTTCCAAAGTTATTCCATCCAGATCCGCCCTTTCAATAAACTACTGATAAACAAATACAATTTTTTTCAGTTTTCATAAACATTTCTAACATCAGATTTATCATCAAACTATTATTAAGGTAACGTTACTATTTTCCTACAACAGCATCTTACAAACAGTATTACAATTAACCACAAGTCTGTCTGTGTCAGTAGTCAATATTAACTTCAGCCTACAGACTAAATACAACCTCCTACCTATTTTAACACAGGCTACAAACTAAGAAAAGGCTTTCGTAACACATGGAAATAAAATTTTAGCGTTAGGAAAACTTCCAATTTTATTTTGTTTTGTTTACAGTGCTGTATATCAAACTCACAGTTGGGAGACATGTGCTCTACTAAGTGCTGAGTCCCCCAAAATTCAGATTTTAACGTTCGTAAGTTTTATAAGAATGAATCCAAGCTAATTCATATTCTGTGGTTTTTGACTGCTTCACACTTCAGAAGCAAAATTTCATTGTAAAAGATCATATGTAGCACAATCATTTCTTACTTTTGCTGCCCAAAAAACCACAAATTGCATGAAAGTTATAATTCAGTGTTTAGAGGGCCATACCTACCAAGATACAAGTACCTTTTTATTTACATTTTCATTACCACTGCAAACCCATCATGTCAAAACCAGAAAAGTGGGTGCTCATATCATAATTTTCATAACCTTCAGGTCTTAAAAAATATGTGGATCGTTAACAAATTAAATGGCAAAACATTATTATGTAATGATACTATGCTAACTAAAGAGATAAGTATTATATTTTCATTACTACTGCTGCATAACAAATTATCAAAACCTCTTATATCAATAAACATTTATTATTTCAATTTCCACAGACTAGATGTCTGGGCATGTTTCAGCTGAGTCATTAAGCTCAGGGTTTCACAGATTCATTTAAGTTATCAGCTTGAGCATATTCTTATCTGGAGGCTAAGTGGGCAGGGTAAAAAATCCTCTTGTAAACTTGCTTCAGATTATGAGCAAAACTTAGATCCTTGCAGTTTGTAAGTGAAAGTCCCAGTTTTCACTTGGCTTTTAGAATGAGGCTGCCCTCACAACCTAGAAAGGGTCAATATGTAGTTCCTAGAATTTGTCCAGTTTCCTGTAACATGGCTTCTCTAACACCACTTACTTCAAGTCTTCCAGAAAGAATCTGTAAATCCAATCTTCTAAGAACAATTTTACAAAAAAAAAATAATTACTACTTCACACTGAAGTCCAGCATTTATACATTGCTCAAATACAGGTTTTGGGACCCTAGCTGCTTCAGGACCTCTTTGATGTTACTATTTGTGTATTCAAGAAAGTATAAAATTAGATGAAAGTAATTTTGGAATCCCAGTTTAGTTATTAGCTAGTTGTACACTTTGGACAAGGTTTATTAATGTCTAAAATTAGTATTTCAAAAATAGGAAGATCAGACTAGGAGACTTCTCAGGTAGCAGGACATTATGTGCATTTGATGACAAACTTATAGGTAACCGTGTGATCTCTAAACCTACCACATTTCCAGGAACCTAGGACTGACAAAAGATACTCTTTCATTGTATGATTCCTTCCTAGATCCCCTTAATTATATACTCGCAATTCCTTAACATTAGGCTTTTACTTATTTGAGACATCAAACCTCACATATGTAAAGCAGTATGCCCCAAGTGTTCCCAGACAAGCACTTTCTAATGAATATGGCACATAAATTACCTTATGCAAGTGAGATTACCTTATGTAAACTAGTTTTCTAATGTCTGTGTTTCTATGGATCCATTTTAATAAAAACAATTATATAGGTTGGGGGTTGGAGGGGTGGAACCTGGAAACTTATACATCCAGAGTCACAAATTCAAATACCAAAATAGCAAAGCAGGTAACATGAGTTAATCAAACTAGTGTAGTTACTACAAGAGAGCTTATTGCTTTCTATAATCCACTAGAAAGCAAAAACCCCATTAAAAGGCATCTAAGATCTGTACTCCCGTATTTACAGCAGCATTATTCACAACAGTGAAGATATTTAAAGCACCCAAATATTGGGGCTGGAGAGATAGAACAGTGGGTAGAGCACTTGCCTAGCATGTACCCAACCCGGGTTTGATCCCTAGTACTCCCCATATGGGCCCCCTAAGCCCCACCAGGAGTGATGCTTGAGTGCAGACAGGAGTAAGCCCTTAGTATCACTAGGTATGGCCCAAACAAAATAAAACAAAAAGAATCACTTCTGCTTTCTAGTAGTCAAGCAAAAATCAGAAATGAGTAGATAAAAGATCCAAATTGTCCACTAAAATACAAGTTGCAAAAAGAGGACCCAAAAATCATTCTAGAATTATATATTAAAGCTAGAGAGGCAGTAAACAATAATCACTAAAATTTTTAGGACTTTTAATATTTAAGAATTACAAGGAGAACAATGAAAATAAACAACTTAAAAACTCAGAAATTAAGCATCCATAGAAATAAAAAAATCAAGGGAAAAAAGCTTGATAGAAATATGCCCAGGCTTTAGAAATGATCACTTTGGACAAAAACTAATACTGAAAGTAGGTAACGGGATATACATGACAACCTTTCAGTACCTGTATTGCAAACCATAATGCCAAAAGGGAGGGGGGGAGGGGGGGACGGAGAGAGGGGGAGGGGGAGGGACGGAGGGAGGGAGGAGAGGGAGGAAGAGAGAGAAAGTGCCAGTCGTGGGGGGGGGGATTTAAAAACTTGGTGGTAGGAAATATATACTGAAGGGGATGGGTGTTGGAACATATTATATAACTGAAACTGAAACCCAACCACGAACAGCCTTGTAATTGTATATCTCACCGTGATTCAATAAAAAAAATTTTAATCTAATAATATAGTTTTTTTAAAAAAAGAAATATGCCCAGCTTACAGTTTCTTTTAACACAAATAATCATTTATGTAGCTGGAGGGTATTTTAATGTTTTAAATGTAGTATACATATAAATGAAACCTAAAACCTCCTACAACTGAAATGAATGGACATGCATTCAGTTAATGCGCAGAGCTATTTCAGCTTGCGTATATGGTAATAAAATATTTAGTAATTATGTTTAGTTCTATCATCAGTCTCAGCAAACTTATTAAATATTTATATTAAAAGGATAGAATTCATCTAAAGAATGCTTTATAAAAACTATCCTTGAGAACAGCTAATAGAATTGCTTTCATCAACAGTGACAATTTTGATGTAGCAACATTCACTAAAAAAGACCAAAATGAGTTGCTAAGTACAGGAAACATTAGACATAATCTGATTACATGAATATAAATGCAGGCCGCTGGCATATTTGTAATTTGACAACCACTGACAAATCTTTAAGTATAAAATAGAAAATCAGATTCTCTAATCTGCACAGCCAAATAATTTAGGACATTACAAAAACAACTGACATCCTAAAGGCTGCAACTAGGTAAAATAAGTGTATTCTCTTACTGTTCTTCTCATAAAAACTATGCAGTTAGCTCAAGCTTTCAAGTAAACATTAAAAGTTACTATGTTCTAAAATGATTGTTAGAATTTCTATAAGTACCTCTACTAATGATTATTAGAAGTTTTTACAGGTATAATCTCACATTTAACATCATATTTAATGTTCCTTGCATATACAAAATTAGAAGGAATGTAAATATTTAAATTAAAACTTTCATGTTACTTGCTACAATACTGATTTCTCACTGCCTGTTAGCTTAAATAAAAAGTTCATATTTGGCATCTAAAATGACTCATTCAAGTGTTTTAAATGCCTTTATTCAGTTTCTATAAAAACTACATGTCTCCAGGCTTCTTCAAAATTTAAATGAGTAAGGATATTTGTGATGTGATGGCTAGCCGTTACATCACATGCTTCTATTAGCAGCAAGTGTCCCAGTTACTGGTTTCTGGCAAAAGCTCAACTGTGGTTGTCTAAGAAAAGACTAAACACTTATTTTTAAAAGCTAAATCATTAACTGTAATGTCAAAAATGGAGATCAATTTCTCTAATTACACACTACAGACATTTGTTTTGTCTCAGTAATATTTAGTAACTACCATCTACACTTTACGTTTTGAGAACCCAATTTCAGCAACATCACTTGTACATTCCTGTTAAGAATCAGGAAATTCTAGTATTTAAAAGTTACCACCAGTTCTATTAGACTAATGTCCTCCCAATTATGCATAACGACTATTAGTTAAATCACCTACTGGATCTCAAACAAAATTTTTTCTAAAGAATAATAAAAAAAAAACTTAGTGAGTATATATGTAGTAAGAATAGTTCTATTGTGAGCTGGAAAAATAGTACAGGGTGTTAGGATGCTTGCCGTGCACCAAGTTGGTTGACACGGGTTCAATCACCTGCACCCCAAATAGTCTTCTAGGCCCACCAGGAGTGATTCAGAACAGAGCCAAGATGGGGTATGGTGCCACCAGCAGGTCAATCTGTATCTGTGAGGCAAGTGCATCAGCAGCCTGATGGCACCATGAGACTTTCAGATACCCCATAATTGCTGCTGTGCCTTTGGCCAGACCTCAAAAACTTGGGGCAAATTTACCAAGAAAGTAAACAGCCAAAAATAAGGTATGTTGGAGACATACCTACAAACCACCTCCAGCTCAGCTATATAATTGGAGAAATGGCCTCTTTGGTTCCTGATCGAACTGCTTAACAGCCATGATCCCAGAGACTCAGAAACGAATCTCGGAACCCAAAGGCTTTTGGCAGAAATGCGTCCTGTTCCTGCAGTAGGTTACTGGCGCTGGGCCGCTCCAGATGGGAATAGATTTAGTGCCTTGGCCTGTTCCCCCTGGCGACCTAGTGACCGCCATCCTCCAGAGGCCACTGAAGAATCACAGTCAGGTTTGGGCCTGCAGTGACAAGACATGTGGGGCCTAACCAGATGGGGGTGGAACCGCCCTTTCCTCCCCACCCCAACAAGACCCTGAGTCGCCACCTAAAAACAACCTCTCTGACGCCTGATCAAACTTATTAATGGTCATGATCCCAGAGACTCAGAAACAAATCTCAAAGCCCAGAGGTTTTTGGCAGAAATCCATGTGGACCACATACAAAGTGGCCGCCATCTCAGAGCTTATTGGAAAGCCAGGTATGAGCCAGTGGTGACGGGGCAACTGCAGTCTCATGGGAAGGGGGATGGTACCAGCTCATCCTTCACGCCCTACCAAGGTCACGAATTGCCCCCACAAGCAGCTCCCCGGCACGGCCATGGTTCCAGAGGCAAAAGGACTTAGTCCAGAGCCCAGCAGCTAGCTGCAGAAAAGTGAATGGACCATGCCTTAAACTACGGTGCCATGCCTCCCGGGAGGGAAAAGGTATTGCTCCCTTTTGCCTCCTCCCCACCTCCCCGACCCCCCCCCCCCCATGCCACCCAGGCAGCAAGGTGGTTGCCATCTCAGAGCTTATAGGAAAGCCAGGTATGAGCCGACAGTGACGGTGTCGGGGCAACTGCAGTCTCATGGGAAGAGGGGCAGTACCAGCTCGTCCTTCACGCCCTACCGAGGTCACGAGTTGCCCCCCATAAGCGGCTCTCCGGCATAGCCATAACACCAGACGCACAGAAACCAATCTCGTAATTATCTGGCTTTTGCAGAAATCCAAAATCATTATATGATTCTCATAACCAGCTATAGAAAACAAAGTACTTCACAATGCCTTTTCAGCAATTCTGATTGTTGGGGGGAAAATTCTAAACAATAATGGTGCATCTTTTGTCGAGATAATGAATGTGATCAATGTAGAGAAGAGTTAAGTAGAAATCATCTGCCTCACAGGCATTGGAGGGTTGGGTGGGGGGTAAATTGGGGTTCTTGGTGGTGAAAAATGAGTGCTGTTGAAGGGAAATGTGTTTGATCATTGTATGACCAAGACTTAAACCGGAAAGCTTTGTAACTTTTCCCAGCGATTCAATAAATAAATAAATATAAGAAGAAAAAAAATAAACTACAAAAAAAAAAAGTAAGGTGGAGTTCATGCCCAATTCAATCAGCTAATCAGTGACTGAATAAATAGCAGCACTCCTACACAAAAATAAATAAATAAATAAACAAATAAATAACAGAGCCAGGAGTAAACCCTGAGCATTGTCAGGTGTAGTCCCAAAAACGAGAAGAAAAAAAGAATTCTATTTAAGATCAGAGAATACAGCAGACAAGAGACTTGCCCTTCATATAGCCAAGATTTCCATTCCTGGCACCCTGTATGTATAGTCTCAGATCACTGCATGTGATCTCTGGGCATAGAGGCAGGAGTATGCCATAGTGGTGTGTGGCCTCAAAAAAGGCAAATAAAAAATAAAATTGTTTCATTTATTGAAACTTTTGTTTTGGTTCTTGAAATGTATACCACTGACATGGTGGGTAACACTGATATGTAAAACATTTCTGTAGGTTGTAGTAACCTTTTCTATTTGGGGGGCAGGGTCACACCTGGCAATGCACAGGGGTTCCTCCTGGCTCTGCACTCAGGAATTACTTCTGGCAGTGCTCAGGGGACCATATGGGATGCTGGGGATCGAACATGGGTCAGTCAAAAGCTCTACCCACTGTACTATCGTTCCAGCCCAACCTTTTCTATAAGTTATGGTCAAAAATATTTATAAGTTTAAAGTATTAATGTGAACGGAACATTTAAAATAATAGCAAGTTATATAACATACACAAGCACAGGTATCAAAATGATTTAATATTACAATGTAGTAATTCAGTCCTCTAGTGGGGGTGACCTCCCAAGGAATGCTCAGGAGACCCTAAGTTGATTTTTTTTTCTCTTTTGCTTTTTTTTTGGGTCACACCTGGCAATGCACAGGGGTTCCTCCTGGCTCTGAACTCAGGAATTACTCCTGGCCGTGCTTAAGGGACCATATGGGATGCTGGGAATTGAACCCGGGTCAGCCGTGTGCAAGGCAAACTCCCTACCCGCTGTACTATCACTTCAGCCCCCTAAGCTGACTCTTCACCAATCAAGCCAGTGGTTCTATTCGAGCACCTGATAACGTAACTAGCAACCAGATAAGGTAACTATTTTAAAGGTGTTCAAAGTGTCTTCTGTGCTTCCTCTTTTCAATTTCACATGTGAATGCATATTCCCATTGGTAGTAATCATTTTATCATTAACTAATGGTTATCGACAGTCAAAGAGAAGACAATGTTAAATTTGGAAATGTCCAGTCCTGTTAGCATTTAGTGTATGCACACCCAGAAAAAAATGCAATCTTTATCTCCTGCCACTTTAAGCATGATAATCAAAAAAGGAATCAAGTAGAAGGTATATTAAATTTGTATTTCTGATATACCATAAATTCAGTGACAGACTTGATAGCGCAAACTTGATGGCAAACCCCATCACAAGAATGATACTAAATTTAAAATTCAACAAGTTTAGAGGTACTTTTATTCAACAAATATTGATTGGGGACCAGAGTGATAGTACTGAGGGTAGGGTGCTTGCCTTACACACGGTCATTGCAGGTTCAAATCCCAACACCACATATGGTCTCCTGGACCCACCAGAAGTGATCTCTCAGTGCAGAGCCAGGAGCAAAGCCTGAGCAGTGCTGGGTGTGGCCCAAAAACAATGTGTGTAAAAATAATAAACATATATTAATATATAATAAATGTAACATATAATAAAAATTTATATACATCCACATACATATTATTCACACCCTGTACTAGGCACAGTTCAAGACTGTGGTGCTACAGCAATGAATGTGCTCCCAGATAGGGTTTCACTAAACCTCATAATGCCTAACTTCTTCCATGACCTTCAACTTCCTGTACTGTATTTTTACATCATTTAAAAAGCTCAGTCTTCTGTATCTCATCAAAAACCAAGACGTTTATTCATAATAATTCATGTCGACAAAGATGCTATAAAGAGTGAACTAAGAAAAATAAAGGGCTGAGGCTCCTACAGGCTTCTGACCACATGTTTACCAACCCATCAATACATAACCTTGTTTAAAGTATATTTCTGTATGTGTGTGTATACATAAAACAATGAACTCATGCCAATGGCACTACAATTCATGCTTCACCTAAGCTCATCTGACACGTTATTTTCTCCATCACTGTCACTGTCACTATCCTCCCGTTGCCCATCGATTTGCTCTAGCGGGCACCAGTAACATCTAACAACAAATTGTGAGACTTGTTGTTACTGTTTTTTTGCATATCAAATACGTCACAGGTAGCTTGCCAGGCTTTGCTGTGTTGGCAAGATACTCTCGGTAGCTTGCTGGGCTCTCGGAGAGAGGCTGAGGAATTGAACTCAGGTCGGCCAAGGGGAAGGCAAATGCCCTACCTGCTGTGCTATCGCTCCAGCCAATTTTCTCCATAAGACATATAAAAGTATTTCGAACATTCATATAGCACTTCAACACTGCACTTGGGGGTTATTTTAAACAGCAAAGGTACTCAGAGATGAATAAATAGATCCAAAAAAGCAAAGCAAAAAGGCAGACCACTGCCTTATTTGATTTCAGCTGAGACCTGGCATATCAGGTTAAAAAAAAAATGTTGACTATTCAACAAAGGCCATAATGACTTTAAAAAAAAAGGATGATAAAGTCTTGGGAGTTACAAATAGATTTTAACAAATTTTCAAAAAGAAAATCTGTGAATACTGAAGATCAACTCTGATGAAGGACAGTTTCTCTTTAAATGTATTTAAATGAATAGAAATGACAGAATTTAAATATTACCACTGTGCAACCTTAATGAATTAATAGAAGGAGGCAAGGATTTCAAAGACTGCTAACATCACAGAAAAACAAACTTTGATCTTCCTGATGAAAGGGAAAAAAACTTAAACTGAATTTGTTCAAACCTCTACATATTACTAAGAATTTATAGGAAAAAACAAGGGCAATGTTTGCACTCTTTAAGAAAAACCATTTTTTAACTGGATATCCTCAAGGCGAGGATATTTTATTCAATTCATATTTTATTTATTCAATCTCCCCATTATCTTCTATAATACACAGCACACAGATGAGAAGGTCTGTTAAATAAATGAGCAAATTAAAATACCTCTTAAAAGTTTAGGAACCCTTGTTATAATTATCCTCTCTTTTCCAAATAAAGAAAAAGGTACCAGAAGACATTTTAGGAGACACTAAAAGAAATGAACTATAATGCCTCACTAATCAAATACTGTAATTTCAATTCCAAAACACAGCTACCAACAAGAGAAAAAAATTCACCAAGAGGTCACAAAATGTATATTCTGTTCAGAAAACTTTAAGAGCCCATAAACCCCACATTAAATTATGTAAAATTGAAATTATTTATAAAAAATAATTCACACTAGAAACAGAACTAAAATGTGAGGTCACTAGTAAAAATATGACAGAGAACAAGAAAGATAAACAGTCTTATATACCACATTCAACTCAAACATTTCCATACTCTTATAACTACACATTTGTAATTGTAGATCTAAATAAGAGCTGAGTTAGCCCCAGTTTTGACTTTTTGTTTTTGGATTTTTTTGGAGGATAGTGGGAGGTGGTGGGGCCACACTAGGCTATACTCAGGGCTTTCTGCTGGCTGGCTCTATGACCAGGTACACGTTGAGAAAACAATACTTACAAATTTAACCTTGTAAAATTCAAGACTTTAAAAAAGCCAAGAAAATCAAAAAAATAAAATAAAAATTTTAAAAATTAAAAAAACGAAAATATTTTAGTTACACTGAATAACCTAATTTAGGAATCACCTAATTTACCTAACACTTCGTTCCCTGATAATGCCAGGTAAGAGAGAATATATACTCAGAAAAGTCAGTAGCTGTTTCACAAGTGGCTGTTATAACAAAGTTTTATTCTTTCTTCTTAACCACAGTGCAACTTTGCTAATTTATTAAAATACACACTTGGAAAAGTCTGGCATTAGCAAAGGTCACAAATTTATGGGATGAGAGCAATAGTACAGCAGACAGGATGCTTGCCTTGCACACAGCCAACTCAGGTTCAATCCCCAGGAGCCCATGATTCCACAAGCACTACCAGGGATAATTTCTGAGCACAGAGCAACAAGTGACCCATGAGCATCACAGGGTGTCGCCCAACAGCCAAAACAAACAAACAAAAAAAAATTCATAAAGGTTCATTCAGGGGTACTAACATTTGAGAATTTTATTATAAAGCCAGTATTTAAATTTCAGAATTTTTTTTTCATTACAACTCTTCTATATTGTTGGTGAGAATGTAAAATGCTAGAGTTGCTTTGGAAAACAGGTAAGCAGTTTATTATAAAGTTAAATGTACACTGCCCTATAAACTCACAATTCCAATCCTAGAACTTGTCCAAAATGAATGAAAACTTAAATTCACTTAAGTAAACAAATATTTGTGATAGCCTTATTCAAATCATACACACATCAAAAACAGGAAAGGTAAAAGGTAAAGGTAAAGGCCCTCCCGTTGATCGTCGATTTGCTCAAGCGGGCCCAGTAACGTCTCCATTGGAGACTTTGTTGTTACTGTGTCTGGCATATCGAATACTCTCGGTAGCTTGCCGGGCTCTCCGAGAGGGGCGGAGGAATCGAACTCGGGTCGGCCATGTTGGCTGCGTGCAAGGCGAACGCCCTACCGCTGTGCTGCAAAAAACAGGAAAAAAAACTAGAAATCGCTTTAAATGATGAATGAATAAACACACTGAGGTATACCATAGTATATCCATATAATGGAAGATTGCGTGGCAACAAAAGAGAAACTCTGGACACATTACCGTATGGATGAATTTGCATTCTACAAAGTGAAAGAAGCTACATATATTTTTAAATCACATACCACACAATTCATGATATTCTGGAAAAAAACAAAATTACAGAAACTAGAACAATTAGTGATTTGCCAGTTGGAAGTGGAAAGGGGTTTTACTACAAGGAAACGAAGGAGGTATAGTGATGGGTTTATTTTTAATCTTGATTGTGATTATGATAGTGGAGAGAATGAGTTTCAGTGACAATTTTTAAAAATAAAATCTATGGGACCAGAGTAGTAATACAGTGAGTTGGGTGTTTGCCTTGCACATGGCAAACCTGGGTTTGATTTCCGGCACCCATATGGTCCCCCAAACTCTGCCAGAAGTGACTGATCCTGGGGCACAGAGCCAGAAACAGCCCTAAGCACCACAGGGAGTAAACCAAGAATCAAAAATTAAAGATAAAATGTAACTAAGGTAATAAAAATATTACAATAAAATCATAAATAACTGAAAAGCTAAAATAAAGGAATTATTTCCTTTAAATTTCCCAGCTAGCTCATAAGAGCATTCAATTCATCTAACATTCAAAAAAATTCCTATATTTCCCCTACTTTAAAGTCTGGGTAATAAGTCAGTTGTGTCTTATTATTTTATTTGAACTATTTTATTTGAATTAAGGTCAACAACTCTACAACTTATGTCATGCAACTGTGATCATGTAAATTAAATTGATTTGGGTGAGCCTGGAGCCTCAGGAGGCATTTAATCAAGTTTCTTCCATATGAAAATTCTGCCTAATAAAAAAGATGAAATGATTAACCCATTCAACCAAGAAAATTACCAGATATGTATTCTGAAACAGGAAGTATAAATAGAACCCAATGAAAATCCCTAATACTGCTTAAACAAGTAATTCAACTTATGATCTGTAGTACAATTAAACTAATGCTCTCAGTCACCAACTACATGATACAACGACCCATGCAATTTCTAAGTCTCCCATTAGAAACCATTATCTTAAAGTACCTGATCTTTCAGTAAGCTGGGAAATACCTTAAGTATATGCAACACAACCATGCCATTTATTTCAATATTTAAGGATGGAAAGAAAAGACCACATACACAGCATATTATCCCTATACAAGCAGTATAATAATTACTCCTCCACTGCAAAGCCTTCTCTGGGGAAACACCAGAATAGGAGATTTATTTCTGTAACCTTTACAGCAAGCAGAACATTTTTCCAACACAATACCATAATTACGAGCTCCTTTTGCTGAGAAATATTCTTTTAAAGGGTATGGGGTACATAAGAAAGCAATAAAGAAAGCAAAAGGAGAAAAAGAAAACTGAGGGGAGGAAGTCCGAATAGGTATAAAAGATTTTTTTGGAGTGAAGTCTTAAAATCAAATTAAGGAAGTTTCTTCTTTTTTTCTTGTATTCCCCCATTCAATCTGGGCTGCCACAATCAAACAGGCAGAAAGCACAAGGACACTTTTTTCTTGCATCTGTAGAAACTTTAAAGAAACTAAAAGACATTACAATCACACCCCATTTAGGTTCTGAAAAAGGAAGTCAAAATATGTAAAAAAAAAAAAAAAGAGAGAGTTGCCTGCAGGTGCTCTGGCATGAGGCACAGAGGTAAAATTACATAACCCCAAAGACTAAAAGAGTGTGTGAGGACTACTCAGCTACATCAGAGTTACCCAAAGCATTTTCCATCTCTAGCATCCTTATTACACAATGCTTCTGGGACCACAATGTGGCACACAGGACGAGGGTTAATAACTTAGTGCCAAAAATCCAGAAAATCTTTCAACAACCATTAAAGAGAAACAGACTAAAAGCACATCCCCGTATGTGTGTATAAATGTATAATATACATTAGTATAATATACACATGTATCAATATATAAATATTTTTATTATGCATAATATATTTATATAATATATGTAAAAAGAAATACTTAGCATCTTACTAAAACCCTAATTCAAGTAAGATGCTAAGCAGTTTCCAATAAAGAAGAGGTAGAAACAAATTAATGCAGATCCACAGCTCCCTTTCCAAAGATCCTGCAGTCAAACGTGTTTTGCAACTCAGAATTTTAAGGATTCTTTGATGAATGATACAATGACATAACACCACATATATTAAAACACCTCCAGGAGCACAGGGAATCCCATAACCAAATATTTACTATTTTTGTGGTGAAACTTACAAATTTATGAATAGAGTTCATATAGGCCTTAAGAAAAATTAAGTCATGCTACACAGACATGGGGGGGGAACCTACTTTAAGAGTATGTATAATTGTTGAAGTTATGGTCCACTGGAATAGTAGCTATTACTCCATTACTAATTTTACCAGCAAAATGCTACTGGTAACCTCTTAATCACGTGCTCAACTTTTCACCATATTTTTTGGTGAGTTCAAAATAATTATAAAATTCCACAATGTTAAACAAAATTTTTTAATTGATAGTTTTAAAAGTTTTCCATAGGTGTACACAGTACCATATCCTCTACATTTTATCCATCTAAAATTTTTCTATACAAATCCTATTACCAAAGGAATTCATGATAAAGAAACCTTATCCTTGAACTGTAAAATTCAATTCTGCCACTATGCAGAAAAAGTTTGCTGAGTAGTATTTAATTACTGAGTTCATAAAATGACTTCATTTTGCAGAAGGGAAACACTATATAAAAATGGAATATCAGGTCTTGACCCAGAAAGTGAGTCAACTAAGTCACAAAAAGAACCCCAATCTGTCATGAATAAATAATAATAATCATGAACCTATTATCATAGCACACCTATGTATATGCATCTATTGACTATTGTGTAAAAATATAGTATATCTGGATAAAGAAACTATGGTACATCTATACAATAGACTACTACACAGCTGTTAGGAAAAACAAAGCCATGAAATTTGCTTACAAATAGATGGACGCGGAAAGTACAATGCTGAGTGAAATGAGTCAGAAGGAGAGGGACAGATATAGAATGACTGCACTCATTTATGGGATATTAAAAAGAAAAAAAAGTATGAGACTATATCCAAGGCTTGGAAAAACAAGGGCCAGGAGAACTGGTGAATGTTTGGAAGCTTGCCCCAAATGTGTGGGATGGGTGTTGGAACATTACATAACTGAAACCCAAACATGAACAACCTTGTAACTGTGTATCTCCCTGATTCAATAAAAAAAATTTAAAAATATATAGTGTACTATAACAGCATACTGTAACAATAAATACTGTAAATACTGTAACAAACAGCAT
The DNA here is from genome assembly GCF_029834395.1 of Sorex fumeus. Classification (NCBI taxonomy): domain Eukaryota; kingdom Metazoa; phylum Chordata; class Mammalia; order Eulipotyphla; family Soricidae; genus Sorex; species Sorex fumeus. The sequence goes on along the minus strand of NW_026606108.1, from coordinate 23,635,021 downwards.
CTCATTAATAGTGGTATCAAGTTGAGAAGTACAATTATACTACATAACTATTAAGGTGCCTTTTCCTTCCTGGTTCATAAAAAATATAATTCAGTATTTTAAACATGACAAATAAAACCTAAAATAAACTTTTGATGAGCAACAATTTTTCCCTCCTTGTTATAAAGTTAGAGCAACTAAAGATGTAACTGTCTTTATCCTTCACATTTCTTAAGATTCTAGGAACATCTTTTCTTTTTCTTGGTTTTTTTTTTTATTTTATTTTTGGGCAGACAAGCTGCTTTAATCATTTACCAGAAGGGTCACAGGGCTGCCTCTGCAAAATATCCCAGAAAGTCCAACTTCACCTCTGCTCCCATCCACTCCATACTGCCCCAATTCCCCCACCCCAGGCAAGCTACTTGCAACTGAGGTTGAGGATGTTACAGTGCTCAAGCAGTGGGTCCAGGTGTCCAGATGCCAGTTCAAGTCTTTCACCCCTCTGCCTACAAGCCATGGACGCTTCCTTCAGGACTCTCTCCACTTGCTGCTTCTGCATCTTCTGCATCTCCTAGACTGCCTAGGCCTGGACACACTTGTCCAAGCAGCACGGGTCCTCACTCTCCCCCTATTAGCCCATCCCCATGCCTTCCAGGAGCTTTATCTACTCTTTCTCCCCCTCCTGCTTTATCTCGCCCAGATTCAAAAAGCCTTTCAGTTTCTGCAGCTCCTTCAGCTGCCATGGCACCTGTTGGTTTTCTGTAGCAGGCTCTCTAAGGATACCCTGAATTGATACCTTAATCTATTCTTGAAAATTTTTCCTTTAAAATATTTTCCAAGCTTCAGGGCCGGAGCGACAGCACAGCGGGTAGGGCATTTATGTCCCTTTCACGCGACCAACCGGGGTTCAATCCCCGGCATCCCATATGGTCCCCCAAGCACCACCAGGAGTAATTCCTGAGTGCAGAGCCAAGAGTGACCCCTGAACCTCGCTGGATGTGACCCAAAGGGGGAAAAAAAAATTTCAAGCTTGAAAAGTTCCAATTTTGTTGCTATACATATCAAAAGCTGCCAGTGGTCAATTACTAAAGTGGTATCACTAAGGACTGAGTACAAAACAAGTGAGAAGTCAGTTCCTAGCCCGGTTTCTCCAGCAAATATTTTTCTATACATTGCTGTCTCATCTTAACATTCCCATCCCCAATCAAAAAAAAAAAAAAAATGGGGGGGGGGGGGGACTTGTAAGAGGTCATTTAAAAAAAAAGCTTGTATTTACAAATATATATATATCATATATATATATATGGAAATTACTCATTTACAACCCTGGCGCACTTCTGAATCACCTCTAAGATCCTAAAATACAGCAATCCCCAGGGCTGGAGAGACAGCACAGCAGGTAGGACATTTGCCTTGCAGGCGGTCGACCCAGGCTCGATTCCCAGCATCCTATATCGTTCCCTGAGCACCGCCAGGAGTAATTCCTGAGCGCAGAGCCAGGAGTAACCCCTGTGAATCGCCGGGCGTGACCCAAAAAGCAAAATAAATAAATAAATAAATAATGATACAGCAATCCCCTAGCTTCACCTCAAATTCAAAAATAAACTAGTGTTGGAGGAAAACCAGTATGTCTTTTATTTGGGGGGGGGGGGGGAGGAGAGCAGGAGAGGGATGGATAGAGGGTGGTCCACACCTAGGTGTGCTCACAGATCACTCTTGGCAGTACTGGGGCATCGTATGCAATGCAGGGGTCAAAATCATGTAAGACAAGCATCTTAATCGTATACAATCTCTCCAGCCCCCCATCTGTCATTTTTAAGGGCCCCAGAAAATGTTAGTGTGGAGCTGGGTTTGAGAAACATTGGTAAAAAGCCTTTTATATCTTTTTCCAAAAACCTTTTATAGCCATCAGTATGGTAACACTCAGCCCTTCAGCAAAGATTGCAAGGGATCTTAAAATTTTTCCATTTTTCTTTACTCACTTAGTCTATCGCAGAAAAAAATTTACTGGGATCAGAGATAGTACAGTGGGTAGGGTACTTGCCTTGCACACAGCCAACCCAGGTTCGATCCCAGCACCCTATATGGTCCCCGAAGCCTTAGCAAGAGTGATCCCTGAGTGAAAAACCGGGAGTATGCCCTGAGCACCACCAGGTACAGCCCAAACAGCAAAGAAAAGAAAAAAAAAACTGCTAATTTTTCACTTGGAAGATTTTAAACAAGTGCATAGAGCAAAATTAATATTAGTAAGGGCTGGAGAGAGAGTACGGTAGGTACGGTGCTTGCCTTGCACATGGCTAATCCGGATTCAATCCTTGGCACCCCTTATGCCCCCAGAACCCTGCCAGGAGTGATCCTTGAGTACAGGGCTAGGAATAAGCCCTGAGAACAGTTGGTGTGGCCCAACCTTCCCCCCAAAAAATTTATATTAGCTATATTAGCTTGTTTCATACTCTCATTCTTGATGCGCATAAATCTTACTATTTACTAAGTCGTGAAAAGACAACTGCATTTGTAGACTAGTTAAATGAATAGCAGAGCACATAATAAGCACAATGTACAACACAATTACCAACTTTCAACAGATTATCAAAAAAAACTTAAAATTTTTATTTTAAGAGAGTTAAGGTACTTGTCCTGCATGCACTGGGCCCTGGATCAAACCCCCAGCACCACATATGGGCCCCAGCATATGGCCAGGTGTCATTACTGAGCACACAACCAGGAATAAGCCCTAAGTATCATCCGGTGAAACCAAGTCCAACCCACCCTCCAAAAAAGCATTTTGGAAGAGCTGATTATGTTGATAGTGTATCAACTACATTTACAGAACCTCAATTATATTTTTTAAATAATCTATAAATGTTAATTTTATAAAAATGCTACCAATTACTGAACCTACTAGTCTTACCTAATTAAGACTTAATTAAAATGCCCATAGTCAGTGCTGGAACATTGTATGTCTAAAATTCAACTATTTAATAACTTTGTAAATCATGGTGCTTTAATAAAACAAAATTTTAAAAAAAAATAAATGGTGCTGAATGAAAAAAATGCCTACAGTCATTTATCTATATACAGCATAAGACTGTGGAACAGAACTGACTTCCTTTCTTCCCTCCTTATTGAATTACCTATTATAATTACTTGCCATTTTAAAGTATTCACTGCTAGAATACAAAATAACTCATACAAATAGAAAATAAATGACATACTACATGTAAATAAAAAACATTTTAATTCCCAATTTATTAAAGCAAACTAAACTGTGTCTAATGTATCCTATTCTAACTACTGACAAGTGTAAAACCAATGTCAAGAGTTTTTTAAAAAATATTAATAGTTACAAATTATTCAGAAATCTACTACTTCTATAAACATGTACTTCTACCAAAAGTTATCAGATGGTCAATTTGAACTTGAAACTTTTAAAGTAATGCAACCAAAACCAATTTTAAAAATAAAGACAATCACAAAGTATCAATGCATTCAGGGCATACTTTATTCAAAGAACCATACAATGAAACAAAACATACTGAAGGCAATGTCATCTTTAACATAGCCATTTTCTTTAACATGTCTCCACTGTGAGACTTGTTACTGTGTTTTGGCATACTGAATGTCAGGGTAGCTTGCCAGGTTTTGCTGTGCAGGCGAGATACTCTCGGTAGCTTGCTGGGCTCTCCAAGAGGGGCGGACGAATCGAACCTGGGCCGACCAGGTTGGCCGCATGCAAGGCAAACACCCTACCCGCTGTGCTATCACTCTATAAACTAATTTATTTCACACAAATATTCTCTTGTGCAATTTTAGACAGACTGGTTACATACTGTGCATGCTGTTAACTGATTAAAAAATGAAGAGTTGTCTATCTACTTATTTTATTTTAAAAAATAAATAAACCTCTGGCTAAAATTTTCCAAGGCCTCAGAACATAGATACCTGTACTGACTAATCTACAGATAAGCCCACAAGCAAAACTGCAAAGTAGACAAAATGTTTTCATGGCCTCTGACCTCTTACTCAGAAAGAAAACCACACTACCAATTAGGATACGAAAGTACTAATAACCAGTTGTGTGACTTAAGCACTTACCACTTACCCCCAAACTTCCTATAACGCTTCAATTCTGAAATTCTGATTCTTTTCCCCATATTACCAACTCTTTGTTGTTCTTAAGATACATATATTTTTTTACATTATGCCTTCCCTGTATTTCACAGGAATTTCATTATTCAAACTCCCTCAGACTAACTCCTATTTCTTGTATGTATTTACCATCCTCCTCTAGTTATAATAAAGAAGCTGGGTGAAATCACAGGTGTCAGCAAATTTTAGTAAGAAGAAAAGGCAGCAACTCAAAACTTTTTTTGGAAGTATAAGTTTTATTTGGAGGTTTTGAGAAAGGGGGAGACAAAGAGGGAGAGAGAGAGAGAGAGAGAGAGAGAGAGTAATACACTCATGAGAGAATATGGGCTTCTCCAGAGTGGAGAAGGAGTCCCAGTACACACTCCAAGAGGGGAGATAAAGGTAACACATGTGCTTGGGTACCACCTGCATGCAACATCAAAACATGGGCACAGGCAGCACATGAGCTCTGGCAACAACACACGCCAACTCAAAAACTAGTTTATAGCTACAAATATGTAAAACTGAAATAATTATGAGATTAGGGAAAAACATAACTTTACATATTTTACTGTAAAGTTGATTTTACTGACTCAAAATTAGTAAGAAAAACTGTGTTTTTAGCTCCTAAAATATTTATACCTGAATGTATTTAAGATAGAAACATGGAAGCAAGTAGCTTTCTAATCTTCCATCCATTATATCTGTACAACACTTTAAAGTTCAAAGTGCATTTATATGCATTATTTATTTTCATTCTCAAAACAACTAAATGCAGTGGTCATTATTGATTGCCTAACATCCATTTCCATATATTCTTCCTTCTCACAGTTTTTTTTTTAAATATCTTACTTCTATCATAAAATTGAGGGAAAAAAATAACCCTACTGTCAACTGCAATATATTCTGGATATATTCTAATTATTAGAAACTAATCATTAGAACCTTATTCCTCTTTGTCATAAGTAGTTAAAAAGTATAGATGACCTAATTCTGCTCAATAAAATATGAAAAGTATGCTAGTAGGGTTGTACAAATTAGTTCTTGGACAATAAATATATAGATGTGATCTTGCAACCAGCCTGAGGATGAATTCAACTCACAGAGGTTAACAGAGCCAGGAAAGTCTCAGAAAGGATGACGAAAAGTTGTTGGAAAATTAACCTTTCCTCCATATTTCTGTTTCATTTCAATACCTATGTTTTGCATTTCACACACTGTTATATAGCAATATCAAGAGAAACAGTACACCCCAACTTAGACCTAGCCTTCCGACACCCTTCCACTTCAGCAGAGCTAGCAAGACAAGAGGGTACTGTTAACGTTAGACCACTGTGTTTTGCACCAAGCTCAACTTCTCCTTGATATACATCATGACTGTGGCATTTCCTCTTCCAAGGGTCAATTTCCTCTACCAATTCACCTCTACAATCCCTACTGAGTGTAAGGAGATACTGTAATTATTATCTCTAACACAGATGCTGTATAAAAGTTGAAAGGTAGTGCATATGAAATCCAATAAAAAAAAACTCTATCCAGATATAAATGAGAACCATATACTGATCACTTTGACTAAATTATCAAACCATTCATTCTAAAGTGCAAACAACTAAAGATTCAAGAATACCAGGATTAATTTTTTTCAAAGGAGATGCTTCTTGTGGAACAGAGAGAGAATACAGAGGGTAGGGTGCTTGCTTTGCACGCTACCAATAAGGTTCTATCCCCAGCACCACTTTTATAATTCCACCAGGAATGATCCCTGACTACAGAGCAGGAGGAGCAAAGTGATGATCACCATGAGGTAAGGCAAAACGAAAAAAAGATGAGGTGGTGTTGTTTTTCCAAATCTCTGTAACAAAATATAATATGGTGGTATTTTAGAAACCAGTTACCCTGTTTTAATATATTAGTCACCAACAATTCATTAGTTATGAGGTGATTTAAAATGTACACACTTCAATGTTTTATTTCAACTAAAATATAAAAATGCATAAGACAATCCTTTATCTCAAAGAGCAGATGTTTTCTTCAAATATGAGTTTACTGCAGTGATTTTATCTTGAAAATCAAAACTCGCAATACATCAACTATGATTCCAGTTTGTTTCTTAAACATGAAATGACAGCTCACACACCCTTGAAAGCAGAATCTTTTTAGGGCTTTTCCTAGCAGCTGAAGTTACTTTATTCTCACCTGTGTCAACTTTAGTTGATTTTCGATACCTGTTTTAAAAGCAGTCACTGGTTCTCATATAAACACCTTTCTACCTTCACAGTTCACTGAATAATGTTACACTAAACTATGAAATTATAACATCAAGTGCAACTGCCATTAACAGTTTGTTGAGTACAAATACAAATGACTCTTGGTAAGCATGCAATAACTGATAGGAATAAAACTCCAAAAACAAACTACAAAGTTTGTCATTCAATATAGTACGGACATTAAGTGGTAAATGAATGAGAAGAATTACTAATCTTCTGAGTGAGCTAAGCAGAGGTGCTTCAATATTTGCCTGTAATAAGCTGCTCCCAATCGCCTTTGCTGATTCTACCCACCGATTAGTCCTCACATATATCACTACTCACATATACCAGCAATTTCTCATTGGAAAACATTTACATAACACCTACTATGTGGCAGCATTTACATCTTAGCACAAAGTATTTTGTTCTATATTTCTTCCCTCTCCTACCACTACAGAGAGCAGTTCAACACTAAATGAGATAAATATATTAATTTTAAATACAGCTAAAATATGACATTATCTCACTAAAGAGAATGAGCATCATCAAAAAATTTTAACTGCATACTCTCATATGTGCAATCTAAAAATACTACACAAAATTGCTGCTATACTGAATAAATCAATACTTAAAGCACAGCGTAATGAATATAGTTAACAATACTCGACTGAATACTCGAAATATAGTTAGTTAACAATACTCTACTGAATACTGGAGATGTTGGGAGAGTGAATTTCAGGTGCTCTCATCTCACATTTACAAAAATAGTAACTGAGATATGTCAACTAGTTTGACTATGTATTTGTGCATCCAGTAACACTTTACTTTTCAGGAAAGAGAGATGGCTCTACAGGATGAGCACATGCTCTGAATGCATCCGTGAACCACATGATCTCCCAAGTACCACCAGGAGTGGCTTGAGTGTCAAACCCACCGGCTGTGGTACCAAACCCAAAATACTTTTATTTAAAAAGAAAAAAAGTGTTTAGGAAAAAAAGATTGTCAAGCTAGAGAGATGGTAGAGGGTAGGATGCTTGCCTTGTATGCAGCCAATCCAGGTTGGATTTCTGGTTGCACATATGGTCCCCGGAGCCCTGCCAGGAGTAGTTCCTGATCCCAGAGCCCGGAGAAGTAAGCCTTAAGTACCACAAGTGTGACTCAAGATTATCTAAGGGCTGGAAAGATAGTAGAGCAAGTAGGGCACTTGTGTGCATGCAGCCAACCCTTGCTCTCTTCCGTCCCCACACCCCATATAATTCCTCCAGTCATACCAGGAGAGATGGTGAGGGCAGAGTCAGGAGTAAGCCCTGAACACCACCAGGTATGGCCCAACATAACAAAAAATTTTAAAGGTTTTTAAAAGGAGGAGGAAAAAGAGGAAAGGAAAAAAAAATTTAATTATCTAACATGAGATTTTTATCCAACTCTAGTAAGAGTATTTTAAGATGCAGCCATTATTTAGCCATAGGTGGACACATTTGGCTATAAAACTGGTTATATCTATATAATACATCGTTAGTAAACGAAAATGACCAGAACAGTCTCCTCATCTTTTCAAAGCTAAGTTAATGGAGAACTGAGAGGAGAGAATATAACCAACTCTTTTAAGTGCAAATCACTCTGTACCTTCCCTATGTTCTTGAAAGGAAGAAACCCAAATAGTTCTAGTTTGTAAACCTCAACATCAAGAAAGTAGCACTGTAGCACTGTCCTCCCATTGTTCATTGATTTGATCGAGCGGGCACCAATAACATCTCACAACAAATTGTGAGACTTGTTGTTACTGGTTTTGGCATATCGAATGCGTCACAGGAAGCTTGCCAGGCTTTGCTGTGCAGGCGAGATACTCTCGGTAGTTTGCCAGGCTTTCCAAGAGGGGCGGAGAAATCAAACCTGGATCGACCGCGTGCAAGACAAAAACCCTACCCGCTGTGCTATCGCTTCAGCCCATCAAGAAAGTAATTGCGGAAAAAAAATTATGACTAGTAAAGGGGAAGATAGCTCAACAGGCCATGCTTTGCATGCTGGAGTCTCAGGTCTGATCTCCAGCACTGTATGTAGTCTACTGTGGCCCCAGAGTGAACCCTGAGCACTATGCCAGGAGCCCCCAAGCATTACCAGGTGTTGCATCACCAAAAAAAGCAAATAAAAATAATCGCTAACAACCTCTATTGTGTTTCTAAAATTTATCCCCACAATTTCCTCATTCCTTATTTTTTAAATAGTTCAGAAGCTAGCCAATGTAAATTCACATGAATGAATAATAAACACTCTTATTTCTATACATTAAAATCCTAAGTATGGTTTGTCCTATAGATCAAAATAGCGAGGTCCTGAGGTGGTTTAAGCTACCATAACTATACCAGGGACTCCTAACAGAATGCCTACAATTAAGAGAAATACAGATAGTCAGCCCAAAACTGCAATTTCCAAAGAAATTACATCTTGAACCAACACCCAGACTCATATTAACACCACCAATCAATACCTCTAAGTGCCAGCTGCTTGAGAAAAGACAAAAAAGGAAGATAATGGAAGACTGAAAAAGACGTCAGAGGTGATTTTAAGACTTCGAAGTCAGTAAAAAAATTTTTTAAAGTCACTCTGCTACTTCAAAACATCTTAAAAAAGCTTCTTTAATTCTTTAATTTATTCTGCTTCTTATCCTTAAAAGGGAAGATTATGAAGCTGGGGATATAGTTCACAGGGTTAGATTACATGCCTTGATGCACTAGGCCCTAAACTCAACCAACCCCTGGAACCACATGAACCTCCAAACAGCACGGTGGCCCTTGGTGGCACCAAGTATGGCTGGGTCAGAACAGTGAACTAGCAGGCCTATAGGGTCAGGCCCAGTAGTATCACAGGAGTAGTACCCCCTGAAAACTGCTTGGGAAACTCCCCCATAAAAATGAAGGTAACACTATTTCACAGAGTTCTCAGAAGAGTATATTTATGACTCCCTAACAAATAAGCACTTAATAAAATGCATCAGATATTGTAGGAGATTCAAGGTAACAACTTTAATTATAATAAAGTTTGGGGATTGAGGGGTCACACCCCCAGCAATTCTCTGGCTTTAGTCCTAGCTCTGTGTTCGAAGGTCACTCCTGGCAGTGCCAGAGGGACCATAAGTAGTGTCAGAAATCAAACCAGGGCTGACTGCAGGCAAGGTAAGAATACTACCTCTCCAGCCCCTACTTTTTTTTTTTTTGAACAGCAGAAGGGGAGCAGTTAGTAAAAACAATGAAACTTTCTGTAATGTGATTTTACAAAGACTTAAGCACTGATGTTGTGAAGGTGCTATTCTTTTAAAAACTCCTTTAATAATGATTAAGTTTCTGGTAAATTCTTTTAGTACCATCTGATGCATGACTAAAATTCTTGTATTTATCTAGGATCTGTTGAAGCTTCTCATTTTATCAACCCACAGTTTATTTTCTTTTTGTATTACAATTTCTTACATTTTATTTTATCCATAATTTATCCACTCTTCCCCCCACCACACACACACCCTGTGGGGGATGGGAGAATAAAACAAAATGAAAACCTTATCCTCTATTTAGTTTAATCTAGAAGTTCCTTGAATCTGAACAGCCCCATATTTCCCTCTGTAAGAAAAATCTTACAAACGAATAAACTACGTGATCTACATCAGAATAAAGGTCTATTCCCAGTGTTGTCTGTGTTTACAGGATGGATGACGGGTCACAGAGAAAGCAAATGGAGAGCTTCCCATTTCTTGCTGAGTTTTACAGCACTATAGCACTGTCCTCCTGTTGTCCATCTATTTGCTTGAGCCGGCACCAGTAACGTCTCTATTGTGAGACTTGTTACTGTCTTTGGCATATCGAATAAACCACGGGGAGCTTGCCAGGCTCTGCCGTGCAAGCGGGATACTCTCAGTAGCTTGCCGGGTTCTCCGAGAGGGACAGCGGAATCGAACCCGGATCGGCCTTGAGCAAGGTAAACGCCCTATCAGCTGTGCTATCACTCAAACCCCTGAGTTTTATAGTCTGGATTTATTTAACATAAAATCAATTACCAGATAACCTGACACACCCATTCAAAAGCAAATAAAGAAATACATCAAAGTCAATGTCTTTTTCTTTACCTTATTAGCATAAGTGATAACAAATTGACTCCTCTGTTATCATTTGTTTCTTCAAACTTAAAATCCACATATGCCTCCCTATCAGCATAGCATCTACACTTAGACCTTCACACAAGGAACTGACTCATTCAAACACAGGCATTCTGGACTCCAAGGACCTGACTCCTTCCAGTGTCCACAGCTTCCTCTCCCAGTCAGGCCTCCTCACAACAGCAGCCCCAAGTCAGGCCCCAAAGTCCCATAACACAACCACAACCTCTATACTTAGGCTTCTCCCCTGACCTAGCAAACTACCCTTCCCCTGCCCATTTTATCCATTAAAACATTTTAAATTGGGCCAGAGAGTACAGCAGGTAAGGAAGGTACACGCCTTGCTTGTCATGTATGGGGGCTGGATCCCTGGCAGCCCATAAGCTCCCAGCCCCCTTCAGCCCCACCAGGAGTGATCCCTGAGCACTGAATCAGGAGTAAGCCCTGAGTACTGCCAGGTGTGACACAAAAATATTTTTAAGTTCGAGGCAAAAGTGCTAACTAGGGGAACCAGCTCTAAGTCATTCATAATTTCCCCAGTCAAAAAAAGTTCCTTCTCTGTCCCTCTCCTCCCCACCCCCCCAACAAGCTTCCATGTACATCTAATAAAGTCCACAGGACTCCTGTGCTGCGCTGCAATTATTTCTGTATGTGTCTTCTCCTCCCTTGACAGTAGCCACTGGGTCTCAGATGTTCATCTTACTCTACCCACTCTTTCATCTCCACCACATACCAAAGGTCCATTTTGCACAGTAAAGGTCCCGAATGACTAAACCAGCATTTCTCAAACAAAGGAGGCACAGGTAAGGGCCGCAGCTAGAAAGACGTTTAGAAACACTGGTGGTCTAAACTATTCCTTGATTAAACGAACAACTTCATGTGTTGAAGACTGTGTCAATTCTTATAAATATAATGATGAAAATTTCAATTATTACCTGATGCATGAAGCTGGTCAGTGAACACAACTTACTAATACAAAAAACTATTTCCCAAAACCCCCAAAAGTCTCAGACACAGCAACACTAACCTTTCTATGCTACTAAGAACTACTTGTACCTGATGCACAATGCAAACTCCCCAAAGTGGAGTATCTATACAAAGCCATGAATTGTATCTGATAATGTCATCCAATGATTTTCATCTCTCCTGCAACTGTAATGAGTAACATATACAAAATATGAAGGTAACTTATTTTAGTTCACATAAGACCCAGAGCAAAGTTTGGGAGTAAGCATAAAATGCACTGAGTACACATTTCCTACCAGCAACAACCCCCCCCCCCCACCACCACCACCATCACCAATAAAAGATTTACTGAGAATGTGACCAAGTAGACCAGCTATATTTATACTAGAAATATGTGCTTAAACTGGTTTCAGAGCTTCTAATTCCAAAATGACTCTAATTTCTGTCAACTTTTCCTTCCACAACCCCCTCGCCTGTTTAATTTTGGGGGTGAAGTGGGGGAGGGGAGGGGAGGGAAGAGAAAATAAATTAAAAAATTACCAATCCTCCAAAACTTACATACCTGGTTGTAAAAGTTAAACAATGTCTTATTTGGAAAGGACTCCGCCTTAGATTTGCTTCAAACCCTCCGACAACCTGAGACGGAAACGTCATCCATCGGATGGCAAACAATTGCCAAAGTGAAAAAAATAATAACAATATTGACCGCTTTTCTAACCTTGTTTTTAAAAAAAAAAAACCCACACGCAACATTAAACCAAAGTTAAAATTAAAAGACGGCTTCTAATTGCCCAAGTCGATGTGTTATCACAAGGTTAAAAATAAAGTGTGTGTGTGTGGGGGGGGGGGGGGGGTCCCTTACAGACGAAGCTTCAAACTTAAGACAACACAGTTGAAACCCCTGCGCCCCGCGTCCCCCGTTTCGCCCCCCCCCCCCCCACCGCCCACGTTGTGCCTCTCCCAGCACCAACTTCTCTGCGGGGCCCCCGGGGGGAAGCCCGGCCTCCGTGCCCGCAGCCCCCCGCCGCACACTCGGCCTCATCAGCACCCCGCGGCCCAGGGCCGAGGGGCCCGCCGAGACGCGGCGCGTCCCCGCCAGGTGCGAGAAACAAACCCAGCCGCCCCGCAACCGTCACCAGGAGCGATGGGCCCCGGCCCCGCCGGATGCCGCGGTAAGTTTGGAGCCGCGGCTGAAAAGCGCTACCCGATAGGTAAATCCCGGCCCCCCCACCCCCACCCCGCCGCCCTCGAACAAACAACCCTCAAGGAAGTTCCCCCCGAGAGACCAACGCCGCCTCCCCCCGCACGGGCCCGCGTCCTCGGCCCGCAGCCCACCCAAAGCTCCCCGCGCCCCTGCAGCCCGGGAAGGGACCGAGAGCCCGGCCGGGGCGCGCGTCGCGCCGCAGCCCCGACCTCCGAGCCCCTCCAGGGCGCCTCCCCCCGCCCGCCCGGAGCCCCTCGGGCCGCCCCACTCGGGCAACTTCTGCCGCCGGGCCACCAGCGGCCCCCTCGCCGCCCCCCGAGCCCGCGGCGGCCCCCGCCCGCCCGCGCGGCGCCCGCCCCTCCCCCGCGGCCCCCCGGCGCGGCGCCGCCCCCCCACACACACACACACCGGACCCGACCCAGCCGGGACCCCCCCCAGCCCCCACCCCGCACGGCCCTCGCGGCCCCACCCGGGAAGGAGGGAGAGCGAGGCGGCCGCGGACGAGCCGGGGGGCCGGGCCGGGGCGCCCCGGGGCGGAGAAGGCTTTTACCTCAGAGGCGCGGCCGCGCGGGCAGCGGGGTCGGTCCCGGGGGCGGGCGGAGCCCCCGCAGCCCACCCCACCGCGCTCCGTCCAGTCAGCGGCGGCGGCGGGGGCAGCAGCGGCGGCGGCGGCACATCACACCCGCCGGCGGCCGGAGGAGGAAAGCGAGCCACGCAGGGAGGGAGCGAGCGAGGCGGGGGGGGGGGGGGGCGGGGGGGTGGAAAGGAACGAGCGAGAGTGAAGGGAAGGCGGCTCGGCTCCGACGCGCTCCCCGGCAGGGCTGCCGGTGCCTTCCTACCGCCGCCTCTGGCCCGGGAGTCGCCGCCCGACCCGCTGCTGTGGCCGCCGATGCCGCCGGGAATGAATGCACAGCGGCGCCTCGCTTATCCGGAGGTCAAACATCCTTCTGCCTCGGGCATCCGGAGCGGCGCCGGACCCGGAAGTGAACACATGGAAAAAAAAAATAAAAAAGGAAAGCGTCTCTCCCGCGGCGGAGGCCCCCGGCCGCCCGCATCGGCGGAAAGAGCCGAGGAGAGCCGAAGATGACACCGGCGGGCCGCGATTGGTCGGCTCGCCGACCGGAAGGGATGAGACGCGCTCATTGGCTGGGAAGTCCTAGAAAGGCCAAAGCCACGCCTACCTCCCCACCTCCGCGCCAGCGGTGCGTGAGGGAGACCGTGGAGTAATTGTGCAGACGGGTGTGTTTTCCCCGGGTGCGGCCCTGGGAGGAGACGCTTGGGGAGGTTTGTGGAGAGCACTGGAAGTAGACGCTCTCCTCCTTGAGGCGACCTGCTGCGAATCCCGCGGCTTAAAGTGAGCAAAGAGCCCGAAGGCGCCACGGTGCCAAGTCCGGGTACTAAGGCTTTCCTGAGCATGCTGAGCATAGCCCTCCAGGTGCCAAAGAATTTTAGGGCCAGGCCTAAGGGAGTGATATCACTGGATTGACATTTCCCCCCAGCCTCCCTCTTTTTTTTTCTTTTTGTAACCCCAGTGCTATATCAGGGAATCAGCTGCTTGGAAATTGTGGCTCACATTTTCCTCTCCTTTGCTGTCTATATAGAGAACTCCGCTTAAGAGCTCAGGTAACCCGCGTCACTCTTAACATGTTGGTAGCGAGTCTCTCCATGTTTCTCACGAATGTCTTGAATTTGAGAGACTACACATGGCTCAAGTCCTCCCTTGTAAAGTCTATCCAGATCCAGTGTTTTCTGCTCTTGCCTTCCAGTCCCCTCCGAAAAGAGAGAAGATTACATTCTACCTCTGGTAGCTGAGTTACTGAGATGAAGATACATAACTTTAGAAGACCCCCTATGAACATCATCAGGCCACCCCGAAGGATGTAGCTAGAGGCCTTTCAAACTAGACATTTTTCATTGTAATAATATTCGCTGTGACTAAAGTCCTTTTAGAAGTCAGACTTTAAGGTAGACACAAAGACATCCTCCTGTAGCTGTTTACTCTTCATTTAGCAAATATGTTTATACTTTTGATACACTGTATCAAGGCACTTGTGTCCTCTCATTTGTACACACAAAACAAGAAGCTCCAGTTAATCAAATGTACCTAAGTAAAATTAAGTAAAAGGAGAGGCTTTGACTCATTCTTCCACGCTACATAGACTGAAAATGCTGGATTTTTTGTTTGTTTGGAGCCACAGCTGGCTGTACGCAGGGCTTACTCCTGGCTCTGCACTCAGGAATCTATGCTATGGGCTAGAGCTCAGGGACCATGTAAAGTGTCAGGTGTCAAATCCCTATAGACTACATGCTAGGCAAGTGTGCCCCACCCGCTAGACTATATCACTTCAGCCCCCTGATGATGTTGTTGACATGTAACACTTAGAGGTATAGGTTCTTAGTATGAATAATACTGTTTTTGTTTTTGTAGTTCATTAACATATTTTTATGTGGTACATTAATGCCTTTTTTATTAAATCTCTTATCTCAGGCACTTTCCAAAAAGAAGTTAATAAGTGACAATAGGAACATTGCGTGGCAATCATTCTGTTAGAGGCTCAAAAGATTTGTGCATACTCACATTTGCCTAATCAAGTGACACATCCCAAAGTTTCCGATCTATTCCAGAATCAAACAAGAGATTAAAATTTTTATTTTAACTCCTGAGCATCACTGGGTGTGGCCCAAAAAACAACAACAACAAAAAATTGACTTCATTCTTACTCTACCGAGAATTTCTTAAGAGAAAAATATTATGAAAGCCAGTTTGAGGAGAGAAAAAGAAAGCAGTATTTCTGGGTTCCTGTAGTTTTATATCTGAGATAGCACACATGCTCCAAAGGATCCCTTTGAGTCTTTGTTTTTCTGGCTCTTCCACTCATTCCTCCGTATGCTCACCTCTTTTTCCAGCCCCACTAAGACACATACACACAGTAAAGAGAATATAGCCTTTAGTTTCAAGCAGAAAAACTCCCATTTCCTTCTTCCACGAGAACCTTTGTTGCTTACAGAAAAGGGAAACTGGCCAGCTTTATTTTTTCACAAAATAATGCTTCTTAACATAAGGACTTATAGGACATGAAAAGAAAGCATTCTTTCCAGTGTACTATTGAAAACCGTAGAGTGCTAGCATATAGATTTGTCCTGTAAAATAGCTCTCACACCACCCTTTGATCACATTATTAGAATAATATTTCCAAGCCAAATTTCTTTGGCACAAACTGACCAAAACATACCCCAAAATAAAAATAGGTCACAAAGATTATTCATCTCGTACTTTACTTGGTGCTGTATATCAACTGTGTGGTCAATCTCAGCTAAAACAGGCAGATATTTTCCAACACTGAAATAAAAGAATCATTTGTGTAAACTCTAGTTTTACTATATCATCTGATTCTGAAAACAGCTGTCTGAAATAAGATAGCATTATTGTATTTTTCCCTGTTTAAAAATATGGACAGATAGGGTTAGAGAGATAGTATAGTAGGGAGGGTACTTGCCTTGAACATAGTCAACCTGCATTCAATCCCCAGCACCCCATATTCCCGTGAACCCTGCCAGAATGATCCCTGAGTGCAGAGCCAAGAGTAAGGCCTGGGCACCAGTAGATGTGGCTCAAAAAAATAAAATTAAAAAAAAAAATTAAACAGGGACAGTTAATTCCAAAAAAGTTAAATGATTTGCCCAGGATGCTAGGAAATGACCACCTATGAACTATGTAAAGCAAAATTATGAAATTGAGATACAGAAACTGAGGAACATTTTCTTCCAAATGGTCTAATTGCAAGAATAAACCTAGCAGAGTTACTTAGTAGTTGATGTAGAGTGAGACCTCGGGCAATGCCAAGCTGCATGCTTACTTTTTCAGTGTTATTAAGGTAGACTTACCTAGAGAAAAGAAGTAATTTAGAAACAGTTAATAGTCAATAGAAATAAGGACAGAAAATGAGCAGTGGTCATAGGAACCAGGTAACCTGGGATCAGAGTTTATTTTACCAGTGAATTTTACTAAGACCTGGGAAATAACCTCTTCCCTAGTCAATACCTCAGTCAGGGGGAGGGAACGGAAGGATTCTGGGAGAAAGCCAGTCACACTCAGCAGCTAGGTCAGGTTTGGGGGAAGCTGTCACTTAGCAACCTTTCCTTCAGATTGTTACATGAGTACAGCTAGAAAGGGTCAACACAATGGTTTATGCATCCTTAAAAGGTTCCTTTTAGTTTTATGTAGATGGAAAAGTGAAAACACAGGAATCACAAAACTTTTTTGAGACTTTATTTAATCATCATCTGCAGTAATGTTTAACAAAATTACATCTTTAGGACTCCTGGTCTTAGTCAATTTGGGCAAAAATAATCAATGAAAGCAAAAATAGAAGGAAAAGAAAGAAAAGAAAAGAAAAAAATTACCACAGACTAGGTAGCTGAAAACATGAGAAATTTTGTTTTCTCACAGTTCTGGAGGTCGGGCCTCTGTGGTCAAGGCACAAGTTTGGTTCTGGTGAGAGTTTCCTTCTTAGTTTTCAGAAGACTGGCTGCCTTTTTTGTGGTTTGTAGATATGGCCTTTTGTTTGTGTCTGTGATCTCAATCTCTCAATCTCGATCTCCATCTCTCTTTTTCAAAAAGACACTAATCTCAGCCTGAGTGCCCCACTCCCAAGACTTCATCTAAATCTGATTTTCTCTAAAAGCCACATTTCAAAAGACCAACACATTAGGCATTCTGACATAAACATGAATTTAGGAGAGATACAATTCAATCCCTCCTCAAAGGAATACTTTGTGTGAAGAGTATACCAGCTATAATTAAAAGGAAAGGTGCAGGTTCTTCAGGATATTAATCAGGAAAGGCCACTTTGAAACAAATTGGACTATCCCAAAATGTGCCATTTGTGATCAACAGAAGAGATTAAAATTTGGGGGTAGGGAGGCTGGTTGTTGTTTTGGTTTTGTGAAGGATATTTTTTGGAGGGGAAGGAGTGGTAATGCTTTTATGAACAGTTTGAATCCTGGATAACACAGAGATTTAATGTTTCGGTACAGTCATAGTGATTTGCTCCTGCCTCATTTTCCTTCCCGTTGTCTTCATTTACTCCACAGAGTTGCGGTTCCTTGTATCTATTTCAGGCGCCCATCCACACTTATGAGCCAACTCTGACCAAGAGTCAAGCATCTCATCAACTCCCACTCATAACAATTGTGTTATACTCTGGCTGCAAATATGAAAAGCCGAGTAAGAGCTCTGGACTACGGTAGATTTTTTTTCCAACTGCCACTCCCTCATCTATTATCCTTTGTTAATGTTTTCCCCATTGGACATCTTTATTTTCCCTTCCTAATGGAAACTGTGGCCTTTCCCAAAGCTTCATCCAACATTGAGAAAGTATAAGCTTGATTAGGATTTGTGTGTGTATGTGTGTGCAAACATACACACAAACACACACACACGCACACGCACACACACACACGCACACACACACACACACACACATCTCAACCTGGTGGTGATCAGGGACCCAGGGCTACACCAAGCAGTACCAGGGTGGAGCAGGGGGGTGGAATGAAAGGCCAGGAATAGAACTCAGGATTATGCTTATGAGAATTATGTGCTCTACCACTTAAGCTACCTCCCCAGGCCTGATTTGGAGTTGTTTTTTTTCTTTCACCAGTTCCAATGCTAACTAGGTCCTAGGTCCCCCTTTAAGGTCCTGCTACAAGAAATGCTCACAAACTACTAATCTTTTTTTCAAGTATCACCCACTGACTAAGTTTCCTGTATTACTAGATCCTTTGCGATTGGATGACATTGGTGCCAAAGTTTGTCTAAGCATATCTGAACTCCGTATAACCATTGGACCAGGAGCAGAGAACTATCTTCTTGGTGTCTTTATCTCTGTGTTTCTGTATTTATGTTTATCTCCTTCTCTGCTGTTTTTTGGTCAGGTTGAAACTTCATCTCTCCCTCTTTATTAACCCATACTGATTTCCTGATATGTCTTCATCTTCCCACTGGTTCCTATTAAGAATACTGAGGCTTCTTCTGAACAAAGCTTTAAGTTCAACAGTAATATTAATGCAAGAGGATGGCTGTAGCTAGAGCCCTTCACTCCCGTTTGGTTCTCATTCTACTTCTATAGTAGAATTATCCTTATTTTCAGTTTCCTTTTATTTCCATTCCATACATATTTTAAGTAGCCTGAACCTTAGCTAGCTCATCTATAAAATGAGACAGTCATACCTAAATCATATCATTATCGGGAAGATTAAACATGATGATACATTGGGAATGCATGTACCAGAGTGTCTGGCATAGCAGAAGCACTAAATATATGCTTGTTGCTACCTATCTTGTGACCCCTAGGAACCTGCATTTTCTAATCCAATATGAATAGTCATCAGAAGTTAAAAACATCACACAGTTCCCTACGTTTAAAAGTCCAGGACTTCTAGAACTGAATGTGTAGTCCTGAGGCCAAACATTACTTAAAAATTTTTTCTAGGCCCTATATTTCTTTATTTTAATTGAACAAAACAAGTGGGGCAGGTGTAATGGGTAGTGGGTAGGGATAGCACATTACTTAAGCAGTATCAATTAGACTTGTTTTTATTTTATTTTGGGACCACACCTAATGGTATACAAAACTTACCCTGGGTTTTCTGTGCTCAGGGATCACTCCTGGGAGCATTCAGTGACCATATGCAGTGCTGGGAATCAAACGAGTCATGTGCAAGGCAAGCATCTTAACTGCTATACTACCTCTCCAATTCTAGATTTGAATCTTGAACAGAGAACACAGAAACAAAAAAATATTCTAAGCCCAGAGCCATGCCTCAACCATATAATTCCTATCCCAGGGGATCACAGCCATGGGAGCATTTTAAATTCTTCCCAGACCAGGTTCTCCAGCTTCCTTTCTCAATTCTGACACTCTTCCAGTTGCCTTTCAGAAACTGCATCTGTCTCCTATCACCAATTACCTTCCTACTGTTTGCAAGTGAATAATCCTATCACTGAGTCATAAATGGCTTTGGGTTCACTTCACCCCTGTCTTTCCTACCACTTTTTCTGTCACGTGAGCCCGGGCTCCGTTTCCAAAGGAGTATATATATATGGCAAGCTGGGATTCAGTTCGACTTCACCTCTTTACCCTCCTGTCATTTCTGATGTTACTGTGAGGCTGTCTGACTTCAGACAGTATCCGCCTAATTGACAGAGCTGACCACATCCTGCCAAAGCTGTGTTTCAGTCACCAGGCAGCTTTACCTCAGCCTTCTACAGAAACTCTGCCAATTGCAGACCTAACTCTTTGCACTGTGACTTAATGCTTTGTATTCGGCCAGTTTAGCTGATCTGATCTGGGAAGAAACGTCAACCAAATGCCAATAATTACTGCTTTCTAAAATGATCTCTTTGATATATATTAGTGTATATTTGTCAATTTATATTCATTGCAATAAGTCAATATAATTCTATATCCTATATCTTATTTCCTTTACACATATTACCTTTGTTCTTCTGATCTTGTTGACCCACAATGGCAAATAGAAAGCAATGTGGTCTCTTTACTATGGAGTAAATTGTGTATTTTAAAGTTACTAGAGTTATTTGAGCTCTTAGTGATGGGCTAGCTTGTGTGTGTGTGTGTGTGTTTTGGCTTTTGTGTCATAACCAGCATGATGCTCAGGGGTTATTCCTAGCTCTGCACTCAGGACTTACTCCTGGCAGTCATCAGGGAACCACGTGGGATGCTGGGTATTGAACCCAGGTCGACCATGTGCAAGGCAAGTGCCCTACCTGGTATACCACCATCCTGCCCTCTGTTCTTATTTTCGTAAATGCTATATCCAGACCTTGGGATAGTAAAGAAAATCCAACTCTCGACTGTTTGAGCTATTACACCACTTTTGTTTGTTGTCTTTGTTTTGGAGTCATACCTGGGTGTTCTCTGGGATCTGGCTCGATTATCAGGCATCACTTCTGATATTACTCAGGGCCCGTAAACAGTGGTGGGAATTCAACTGGGGGGTCAATGCAAGGAAAGTGCCTAAATCCCTGTTAGTACAGACTACTCTCTGGTACTTTCACTGGAATTCTATTGGTGGTTTGAACAGGTTGCTCCACAGAGTCAAAATAAAGGTTGCAAAAATAAAATAAAAGTTGAGTTTGTAATTTATCTTACTGATATTAAAAATCCAAATGTATACAATTATTACAAGGAATGCATGTTTTGATGATGATAATTAAATTTTATAGACTAAAACGTTGTCCAAAAACAATGAAAATTCTTATCTGGTAGCTATTGGGATGTTAGTGAGTAAACAGAGGGAAAAAACAATGATTTTTATCCTGCACAAATAATGTTTTTTGGTTTTGGTTTTGTTTTTTTGTAGGAAAGGCTACTCAAGTGCTGCTGGGAGGCCTGGGAATCCCTCCTGGTGATACACTGTGGTTTGATGTAAAGCCTCAGCATGCAGGACCAGGGATTGTCCTGCCACCCTAGTGCTACTCAGGATATTCAGGGGTGTACCCAGTGATCCTCAGGGGACCGTATTGTACCAGAGCCAAATGTCCATGACGTATGACTTTAATGTGACTATTCTCTCTCTCTCTCTCTCTCTCTCTCTCTCTCTCTCTCTCTCCAGTAAAATGGTTTTAAAAGATCGTAATTCTAAGTGACTTGGAAATATAGTCATTTGAGGGGGTTAGGGGAATAATACAGTGGGTAGGGTGCTGCCTTGCACGCAACTGGTCCAGATTTGATCCCTGGCACTCCTTATGTTCCCCTGAACACCACCAGGAGTAAGTCAGAAGTAAACCTTGAGCATTGCCACATGTGACCCAAACACAAAGAAAAAATGTAGTTATTTGTTTATATATACCTCATGGGAAATAATCTATAGCCAAAAAAATAATTGCAAGTTTCAAAATGCTTTTCAGAATAATACTATTAGTGATAGAATTGGTAATTTTTTCCCTAAGACTTACATATGTCCATGTGGGATAAAGCAAAATGAGTAATTATAATATAGTCCAATCCGGCTGTCCCTGATCTGAAACAAGATCAAAAAAGAAACCAACAGTTCAGTTTATAATCCAAATTTGAATGGGAAAAATTCTTTAAAATTTACAGGCATTTTGTATAGCTGTTTCTTAGTTCAGTCCACCAAAATGATCCAGAAACCAGCCCAAGTTGCAATGAGTAGCCCCATACTGTACAAATAGCAGAACCTTTAAAAAATTTAAAAAATAAAAGTAGAAAGCAGTGCTACATCAACATCCTATAGCTGATGTGGCAAATTCCCATAAATTTAGTGGCATCAGATAACATATTTACTGTCCTGTAGGTCTGAAGTTCAGAAGCTCAAATGGTCAGTGAGCTGAAAATCAAGGTTTTGGCACTGCTGTACTTTCTGGAGGTTTAGGGAGGATTCTTCTCCATGTGTTTTCCAGTTTCTACAGGCCTCCTGCACTCTCCATCACAAAGCCTTTCCATCCCCGAAGTCAGCATCATACCATTTCATATTATACCTCCATCACCCTATCTTCTCTGAATCACTCCCCTGCCTTTTATATCACTTCTATAAACTCTGATTATATTAGATCCACTGGGGATTATCCAGAATGATCTCCCTGTTTCATAATCCTTAATTTAATCTTAATTCAATACCCATTTTGCTCTATGAGGTAGAATACTAATGATTTCTGGGAATTAGAAAATGGACATATTTGGGGGAGTGATTATTCTGCGTACTAAAGGTACCAAATGAAAAGGAGGGTTTGAGTTGTTGAACATAGGCATTGTATGCTTGAGGTCTGGATCAAGTCACCAGCAATGTAAGATCCTCCAGCACCACGTGAAATCACCACTAAGCATAGAGTCAGGTGTGACTCTAACAACCAAACAACCGTGCCAGGTGTGACCCCAAAACAAGAAGAATAAAAGAATAGAGTCTTACCTCAATTGTTGATGTAGAGATCCCAATGCTTATAAATGTCATTCTTAGAATAATCTTATCAATTTCGCCTAAGTTCCTGCACAATAATAAATGAGGTGGAGTAAAACTAACAACTACTGAGAGTGTCAGATACTTTGTAGGATACATTTCATTTAATTCATATGTAGGTATCATTTTCTCCTTTCTATAGCTGTGAAAAGTAAAACTCAGTTTAGCCATAGATTTAGGTCATTTAGATAGAAGTTGCAGAATTAGAATTTGAACACAGCTAAATCTGACTCCAAAGTCCACATATTTACGCTTCTTTTCTTGATGTAGCAGGAAAGATGAAAAAGGAGGAGGCCCTTCCTGGTACATAAAATAAGACTGAGGGATTACCTGTTTCCCTACTCCCTGCTGAATCTGTTTAACAAAAGAAGTAAAAAAGACGAAAGGAAAAGGAAAGGAAGGATGCAAGAAGAAAGAAATAGAAGGTGGATGAATGACAAATTAAATGAATGATCGATATATGAAGCTAAATTAGAGCAACTGCCAGTATGTATATGGGAGAGGGTTGGGGCACAGGCTGAAACCCTAAGACTTTTTTGTAAGCACACCCTGGAGGATTATAGCACTCACAGGAAACCATAACAGTCAGATCACTGTGGTCTGTAATCAGACACCTCTTAATCAACTCTATTGCAAATGTCATGTCCCAAAGAATGAAAGATTTTTAAAACCAAAGTGCCAATATTTACTTGGGTACAATTAACTTCCTGACATATTTTTCCCCAGCTGCGCATGTACACCAAGAATTACTTTATATTATTTTCAGTCAACATTGTTTAACTCTTAACTGCTTACAGTTCTATATACTTGTTGCACTTTTTTAGCTAATTTATCCTGGAGCACTCAATAGGAAGTTATATGGTTTGAAATTATATAATGTCTGTTCTAACATGTCCTGATTAATTGTGGTTTTGATAAAAAAAAAAGTACCACTCTAATCAATGGCTCTGCCATTACTAAGAAAGAGAGGAGTTTGTTTGAAGCATACCTGTAACTGCCTGATAAATAATACCAAAAATACATTTAAAATATTAGAGAATTTTCTAAGCACACTTTTCTATCAATATTCTCAAATTTAATTCCTGGATTTAATATATGTATCCCACATTATTTTGTGTCTCTCCTCTGTACACTCCCCTCCCAAAAAAATCCACTCCTTTATGGACTTTACGCAACTGTTCCTTTCTGTTATAACATTGTCTATACTGAAAGGCATTTCAAGAGACAATCTTATGAAATTCTCTCTAGTCATTACTGTGGGAATATTTTAAAGATATTTATAGCATCCTTCCTATTACAGGAGGATCCAAAGAATGTATTTCTTTTAAGTGACAATAGCAGGAAGACCTATGCTTTTTTAAAACCGTGGGCTTGTTTTCATTCTATAGATGTTATAAATTATTTAACTATTATATTCACTTAGGTGCCAATTTCTAGGTAGCCTGGAGCTTATTTTGTAAATTCTCTCTAAATTGGCCATGTATCTGATGGCATGCAAGTTGGTGAACTAACTCTGGTATATTCTTGCTTTATATATTATTTCTTTTTTGATTTCATATAATCATACTATATTTGTAAACTGCCTTGAGTTCTTCGATAATAACACTGCATTGTCAAATACACAGAAAATTTGTCAACAAAATTCAGCTTCTGTTTGTTTGTTTAACACATTTAGTGAAAATTGATTTTTGTTTGTTTTCAGACTTGGAGAGTTTACTTGGATTAGTCTGATTTTAATGTGGTACTCCTGAGTTGCGCATCACTCAATAAGAAATGAACTCACATTCCATTTCAGAGTGTGAGTATCAAAACTAAGGTACAAGGGAAATCACATGACCACATGTCAAGAGACATGTGGTTATGTTAGATTAAGATGTTTTTCTTAGAGAAAGCAATAGCATTTTCAAATATAAGATCAAACTTGAAAGAAGCAAGCAATCATTTGATATGCTACTTACCTGAGCACTTCATTTCTATATTCCTTCAAAAGGTGTATTAAATGTGTAATAACAGAGACTTCTTTATTGGATAATGATTAATGATACTACCTAGTGATATTAACTGAATGTCACTGTCACTGTCCTGTCACTGTTCTCCCGTTGTTCATCGATTTGCTCGAGCGGGACCAGTAACGTCTCCATTGGAGACTTTGTTGTTACTGTGTTTTACATATCGAATACATCACTAGTAACTAAAAAAAGAAAAAACAAGCACAAAGTAACTGTCAATTCATCATATGATAAATAAGTATGATAGCACCAATGAATAACTATTGTTTACTATATACCAAGAACTTAATTACTTCACAATCTCAGCAAGTGAATACTTTTTCTAGGTCCATTTTGCAAAGGAGAAATGTAAAAGAAATATTACTAGAGGATATGAATATGATATAATTTGATTTATATCTGAAAAAGAACTTTTTAGCTAGTGGGAAGAGATTAGACAGTAAGAGTAGCCGGTTAGGAGTTTATTGTAATATTTGTAATAGTGTAGCACAATATGGCCACTAGGACCTGAGAGCTCATGGCAGAGGTGCTAAGAGGCATTCTATTTGAATATATTTTAATTAATGTTTATGCTCTGGAAGATGATTTTTTCCCTCTCAAATCTTCTCAGTAAGTTGAATACATGTTGTCATGTCAACATAATTAAAAATTGAAGTTCTCCAGTCCTTCCCATCTCCATTCTGTGGGTGAAGTATGGATTTTTAAAAAAAAAATTATTGAATACTCATGAGATAGACCATTACAAAGCTATTCATGATTGGGTTTCAGTCACACAATGATCCAACACCCATCCCTCCACAAGTGCACACCTCCCACCACCAATGTCTCCCGTCTCCCTCCCACCATCTCCTAACAGACCCACCCAGCCTACCTGTATAGCAGGCACCCCTCCCCCTCTCTATCTGTCTGTCTGTCTGTCTGTCTCTCTCTCTCTCTCTCTCTCTCTCTCTCTCTCTCACCTGTTTGCAATACAGGTACTAAGGGGTTATCACGTTTTTTCAAGGTGTTCAGTATTTTTATTGGGAAGTTTAATGTGATCGCCAAGTCTTCCGGAAGTACAGGGAGGTGGATGGAGGTAGCTCATCCTGACCCTGAGAAAGCAGGGTTTCAGATTTCAGATTTCAGTCACAAAGCCCCATACCCAAATTTTCAGCAGAGTATGTCTCTATGAGGTCCATCCCTAGACTGTGGAGTTTGGCTGGGGGCATAGCAGTGATTTTGGATTGTGGGGGAGCTAGCAGCTACTGGGGACTCTCTTGGGCAAGCACCAGGCTGATGTCCCCTCTAATTTATCCCTGTCTGTTCAGCCTTGTGCAGGTCCAAGATTAACTGTAGCATTTTAACTCTTTTGAGATTTATTTATTGGTCTCTGAAGCAAGACTGGTAAAAGAGTTTACATGGTGACCAAGAGGGGAACCAACTCTGCTGGTGACTGCTGGTGCTTACAGGAGTATAGGGAATAGCGGGGAGGTAGTCCATCCCAATTCCAAGAAAGCCTGAAGATTTCAGTCTCAACCACTGCATATCTGAACTTTCAGTAGGTTAATACCTTGGTGAGGTCTCTCTTGAGAAACTTGGTCCAGACAGGGGCATGGCAGCAATTATGGATTGTGGAAGCAAGTGACTGCCAGGGGTTCTGCTTGGTTAGACACCAAGTTCACCTCCCCCACCTCTAATTTACCCTGGTCTGTTCAGTCTTATGTGGGTTTGAGATTAACTGTGGCTTTTGATCTCTTTCGAGATTTATTTATGGGTCTCTGAAGCAAGGCCAATAAATGCATTTGTATAGCTGAGCTGGGGGTGATTTATGGGTGTGACCCCCACATACCTAACTTTTGGTCATTTAATTTCTTGGGAAACTTGGTTCTGAGTTGTTGTGGTTCAGCCAGAGTCAGAGCAGTAATTTGGAAGTATCAGGCAACCTGAAGGCACCATCAGGCCGCTGATGCACTTGCCCTGCGGGTACAGGTTGACCTGCTGGTGGCAACACCCCCCCCCCCAGAAGAATTGATCTTTTTTTGTGACAATGTGATTGCCTTCCAACTACTGGGTATGATTTTGTTGTGGGAAAGAGGGAACAAGCTGCTACCTTCCTTATTCTGTACCTTCTTGGCCAATGACATTTAAGTTCTCCTTTGAGCTAACTGTCATTCACATTGTGTAGAGCAAGGGAACCAAAACCTTGGCAGGAATTTAGATGCCAAGACTTCACAATTATTTCTTTGTGCCTCTTCTCTCCATAGTTATATGTCTTCTCCCATTTTCTGCAGTTTTCACATGGTTAGTACATTAAGCAGGAAAAAATTTTTAATAGACTAGAGAGCAGTATCACTTGATCACTTGATCCCCCGTTATTCATTGATTTACTCGAGCGGGTGCCAGTAACGTCTCCATTCATCCCTGTTGTGTGCTAGCGTAGCCCAATGGCATCTGTTCGTTCTAGGAACATGCAGATCCTCAAACCAATCATTCAGGGTCTTGATGAAGAAGTCTGACCATCTTGTAGGTGGGCGGCCACGTGATCTTTTGATGTTCCGTGGAATCCAGTCAGTAATGGCTCTAGTCCAGCGGTTGTCTGAAAACCTCATTACATGTCCATCTGATTTTTGATGCCTTGGCAAATGAGACAGCATCCCTGATTCTTGAGCATTGACGGAGATCAGAACTCCGGATTCTCTCATTTGAGTGAAATGTGATATTCCAAGCATAGTTCTTTCGATTCCTCTTTGAGAGACCCAAATAGCGTTCTCATCCTGTTTTCGTAGAGCCCAGGTCTCTGAAGCATATGTTAATGCAGGAAGAACAGTGGAATTGAAGAGATGTGCTCGTAGCTGGAGGTTCTTTGTCCTCTTAGTTATTTCTTCAACGCTCTTGAAGGCATTCCAAGCAGCTCTCTTCCTCCTGCGTAACTCAGGTGCCAGTTCATTCATCATGTCGATTTCTCGACCTAGGTATATATAACTGTTGCATTCGGAGATGGTGGTTCCGTTGAGAGTGAATGGAGCGTCAGGAACGAGGCTGTTTCTCATAAACATTGTCTTAGTGAGATTCAGCTGTAGTCCAACCTTTCCACACTCACTATGGAAGAGAGCAGTATACAAAGTAAAATCATGAAAAAGAGTTTAAATCTTTTTCAAACCTCAAGCTTCAGGAATGAATTTATCCTGGGTTACCAAATTTGTCTTTCTGCAAAACAAAATAACTTTCAAAATTATCTAGTATAATGGAGACATTCCAGTTCCACTGAAGGTCTCATTCTTACCATCTTCTTGCCTCAAAGCTATTTTCTCTCTTTATAATCTCTACATTGTGGTCTCCCTAATGGGAGTTTCCCATAAGCCTCCCTACTCTTTGCAAAAAGATTATATGTTTTATGATTCTGTAATGTGGCATGACACTATCACCATATTCTTGGACTAGCCTGAGTAAAATCAAATATGGGATGGTATAGTCACAAAGGATGTCACTTTAAGACTGCAATGATTTACATGTTAAAAGTATGTATAGTACCATATGCCTTCATATAATATATGTGTTTTATAAATCAGTTTTAAATATGGCTATGTTTATAATAGGTAATAGAAATTTAGTTACTAGTTTTGTTGTGGAGCATAGTCATTTTCTATGTAATTTATCACTCCATATTTTAATGACAGATTGCCTCAATGAGCAAACAAATCTATCCATATTCACCTCCCAAAACTGTCACATTTATAATGAAGTTTTACTGATTTTTTATGAAGTAAATCAATACATTTTTATGTTTAATTTTATCTCTTTTGCAAATTTAGACACCCCTTTCGTTCGAATGTTTTTTTTTCTTTTTGGGTCACACCTGGCGATGCACAGGGGTTACTCCTGGCTCTGCACTCAGGAATTGTTCCTGGTGATGCTCAGGGGACCATATGGGATGCTGGGAATCAAACCCGGGCCAGCCGCGTGCAAGGCAAATGACCTACCCTCTGTGCTATTGTTCCAGCCCCTTGAATGCTGTTTTAAGAATCTCATGTGCCTGGTGAATGAACAGGTGTTGGAACATTATATGACCGAAACCCGATCATGAACAACATTGTAACTGAATTTCACTGTGTTTTAATTAAAAAAATAAATTTAAAAAATAAAAATTTCATGGGCTATCAGATTGGATTGTGATGACTGAAAATGGTAACAGTTACAGAAGTAAAGCACTGGAAACAAAGGAAAAAGCTGCATTTAGGTAATAAGTCAGATCTAAGTGTCGTGAAACAATTTCTACTTTAACCATATGCCATACCGCTGTGCTCTCACTCCAGCCTGGTATAGCACTGTAGCAATGTCCTCCTGTTCATCGATTTGTTCGAGCAGGCATCAGTAACGTCTCACAACAAATTGTGAAACTTGTTACTGTTTTTGGCATATCGAATGCGTCATGGGTAGCTTGCCAGGCTTTACCCTGCGGGCAAGATATCTCAGTAGCTTGCCAGGCTCTCGGAGAGGGGCATATAGGAATCGAACCTCAGCTGGCCGTGTGCAAGGCAAACGTCCTACACGCTGTGCTATCGCTCCTTCCAGCCTGGTATAATCTGAACTAATAATTCCAAGTCATTCTTTGATCCACATCATGTTTGTCATGTATACTAAGTGCCTTTAGTATCTCTACATTAGAACAATGTATACAATCCCTTAGCAAGCTAAGAGTAAACAGCACCATAGCACTGTCCTCCCACTGTTCATCCAGCGGGAACCAATGACGTCTCCATTGTGAAACTGTTTTTGGTATATCAAATACACCATGGGGAGCTTGCCTGGCTCTGACATGCGGGCGGGTTACTCTCTGTAGCTTGCCGGGCTCTCTGAGAGGGGCTGGAGCGGTAGCACAGTGGTTAGGGTGTTCCCTGCCAACCCAGGTTCAATTCCTCCGCCCCTCTCGGAGAGCCCATTATGTCAAACACAGTAACAAGTATCACAATGGAGACATTACTGGGCCCGCTCAAGCAAATTGATGAACAATGGGAGGAAAGTGACAGTGACAGTGACATTAGAACAAAGTCCATAATCTTGTCTTGTCCCTGATTTCTCTAGTTAGGTCACTATTAAACCAACCCACAGCAATATACATACAAATCACCTACTTAACTAGAATTATGGGAACAACCTAGAACAAAGATAGTTCTTTAAATATCATCAAGGTTAGGAGTAGGAACACTTCTTACAACAACTGATTTCTAGATATCACCTTTTTTTTCATCTTATCCTCCAAATTTTGTAATACTTTCATTTAAAAAAAAAGATGTGTTCATTAACTATTTGGATACCTAAAGTATTTTTCATTTTCCTGACTCATTACCAGCTTCTAGATTTCTATGGCAATATCTGATACAGAAACAAACCTCTGGAGCCAAACTGACATGCAAAACTTTTGGCAGCTTTGCTTTTGGATGAACTCACAATACTTTTTTTGGGGGGTGGGGCGGGTTTTATAGTTCCTTCTAGGCAATTCACAAGATAATTAGCCAGCACCATCTTTCTTTCTTTCTTTTTTTTTTTTTCCTTTTGGCTTTCTGGCCGTGTTCAGGGGTTCCTCCTGGCTCTGCATTTAGGAATCAATTCTGGCAGGCTCAGGTGGGATACCCGGGATTGAACCCAGGTGGGCTACCTGTAAGGCCAGTGCCCTGCTGCTGTACTATTTTTCCAGTCCCCCATCTTTGTTTCTTGACTACTTGAAATAACTTCCCTGTATTTGAAACAGCAGTCCAGGTTCAATAAGGTAAAGGTAAAGGCCCTCCCGTTGATCGTCGATTTGCTCGAGCGGGCCCAGTAACGTCTCCATTGGAGACTTTGTTGTTACTGTGTCTGGCATATCGAATACTCTCGGTAGCTTGCCGGGCTCTCCGAGAGGGGCGGAGGAATCGAACTCTGGTCGGCCATGTTGGCCGCTTGTAAGGCAGACGCCCTACCTGCTGTGCTATCGCTCCAGGTTCAATATACTTCTCAATACCACATTTCCCAATCCCAACCAACTGAGGCTGTCTGTCCAGCTGAATCCATGTTTCCACCTAAAATGACAGAAAGAAAGGTATTCTGAAATTAAAGATAGTTCTAACTTCAGCTTATCAATCAACAGCACCACTGATGAGTAACTTGGATAAGACACAAAACCCATTTTATCTCCAGTTACCACACCTATAAAAGGAGATCATAACACCTGCTTTCTAGGATGTTGTAAAGATCAAATGATACCAATCATGATGAGAGCTTTGTATACAATACAAGACTACACAAAAACAATTTATTATACTTTGTTAAGTCAGAGCTCACAGCCAAACTTTAACAGTGACCTAATGATTGAGGGCAACCAGCTAAGTTATTTTTACCTAGGTAGGACCTTCCTCAGTTTCTTCTCTCAAAATAACAAATATAAGAGGTCACTACATCCTTATGAGTTAAACCTAGTGTGGTATTCTGGTAAATTTGTAACAACTTGCTCTCTGGGGAGTTGGAGGAAAAAATGATTTATAGAATTTGTACATTTTCATGGTATAAATATACATATCATGTCTATTTCAGGTTATCAATATAATATCAATCTTCTAACAAAATTCATCATTATTTAACATTTTGCTATTCAGCATAGTACTGCTGCAGTCTGCCTTATTACAAGATAAGATTTTTTTGTGTGTGTTAATCTAGGTTCTAAGGAGAAAATTCTGGATACTAATTTGGGCAAGATTAACTTTTTTCATCACACTAGTATCTGTTTTGATAGCAAAAATTCTGAAAATGAAGGCCTTGTTTTATTTTCCTTAAGAGTGAATTTGTTCTCTGATTCTGAGGATACTATTTATTTCTAATTTAATTAGCTCTCAAGAGTTTAATGACTGTGGGGTTTATTTTGAAAAGATGAACACATATCACAATGACTGTTAAAACTTAGAATAGAAAAGAAATTTACAATGCCTATAAAATTCTAACTTATAAAAGAGCTAATATTTACTCAAATATTAACTGAGCTCTCTGCATTTTGTGTATGGATGCATCCTTTTGTAGTTGCTTTGTCTTTCACAGGCTGACAATTCTCTTATGACTAATGTTATAACAAGATGATCACCATGGAGAGATAATATTGGCAACATGCCCACTGCTTCAGTGCATACATGCTTTTGAGAATTGATCTGGTTTCCACTAACTCTTGGAGGTAGGAGTACCAAGGGAATTCTGGCTGACTCAGACCATTTCCAAATTGAAGGGCTGTTAGGTAAGTGATTTCTGGTCTACTTATGGATTGGAATGAACTATACTGAATTTGTATACACTAAATTTATTATTGCTTTAGGACCCTAATTGTTACCCTCGGTCTAACCCCACATTAGATTTAAATCCTTAAGTAAGTTTGTGTAGACTACGAATGAACATAATCAGAATGTTAGAACTAAACTCAGTCCTAACAAATCATATTACTATATCATGGTAAAAAAGAAAACAAAACATACTGACATACCAAATCATTAGACATACTATCAGGTATAAATATATCTATTTGTAGTCTGAGCCATTCTATGCATATATCTCCTACAGAAAAAATATTAACACAAATAGGTATTTTAATCTTCAGAATTTTTACCCTTCAGTTATTTTCCAACATACAACAGAGACAAGATATCAGTATCATATAAAAAATACTTAAAATGTGCTGAAATAAGCATTGGATTGGTGACATCTTTTATACCTTGGAATGTATATATTCTTTATTCCTTACAATGACCTTAATTATTATTAAAAAGATAAAGCTGAAAGTTCAGAGAGCTTAATATTTCCATGGATTTCATCATGACTTGGTTCAGCATAAAACTGGAAAAAGCAATACAGTATATGACCATACTTTTTTCCCATAATTTAAACTTTTACTAAAATATATTTTCATGGAAAAACTAATTTGAGTGGGATGAGGGATCTCTCCTTTAAAATTAAAAATAATTGGAATATATTAAACTTATATGTGAATTTTCCTCAAAAACATTCAAATATTGCCAATCAGTGAAGTTAGATATTAGTCAATTTCTAAATATGTCAGAGAATATTTTTGGAAGGATGCAAATTACCTTAGAGCTTAGGTATAATAGTGAACCACTGACTCTCCTAATGCCTTATGGGTGAATTTCTTCTGGATATATCAGCTATATTCAAATCATTTCATCT
Source organism: Sorex fumeus (assembly GCF_029834395.1). NCBI lineage: Eukaryota > Metazoa > Chordata > Mammalia > Eulipotyphla > Soricidae > Sorex > Sorex fumeus. The sequence goes on along the minus strand of NW_026606108.1, from coordinate 23,602,168 downwards.
ATACATATTTTTCAGGTTCTGAAATTACACCAGCTAGATCTCTAATTTTAAACTAACATTTTTAATTGCCAAAGTTCATTAACCATAAGCTTGAAGGCATGAAATTGACTTAAAATTTTTTTGAAATAATTATAGATTCATATGCAATTGTAAGAAATAATATGTAATAGTCCCTTAGATGATATCCCTCATTACTCCAGTGATAGCATCTTGCTAAATCACCTGGGAGGGTGACTCTAATAAAATCTACCAATTTTATTCCAATTTTTCGAGTTATCTTTGTACTTGTATGCCTTTATGCGATGTTCTATAAATTTTTTCACCTCTGTGGTCTGTACATCAACTACGATTATTATCACAGTGGAAAATTCATGTATCGAAGGGAGGACATACCCCTGGGTGCTTGGGAGCAACTCACAGCTAAACACTGGGATAAAGTCACTCCTGGTGTTGGTTGGGGGATTATGTCATAGTGGAGACCAAACCCGAGTTCTCCAAATTCTGGCCTTTTTGGGGGGTTGGGGGGTCGTACCCAACAGTGCTCAGGGATTATTCCTGACTCTGTACTCAAGGATCATTTCTGATAGACTTGGAGACTTGGGGGACCATAAATGGGTGCTGGTGATCTAACCAGGGTCAATCGCATGCAAGGCAAACGCCCTACCTGCTATATTATCACTGCAGCCCTTTAGCATTTTTTTATGAATGTTCAAACATGATGAGCAATTATTACATGTAAATTTATACATAAGTTCAGAAAATTTACTTATTTTATATGTTATTATTTTTTTAAATTTTATTGAATCAGCGTGAGATAGTTATAAGCTTTCATGTTTGGGTTACAATCAAACAATGATCAAACACCCATCCCTCCACCAGTACACAATCCCCACCACCAATATCCCCAGTATACCCTCCTTACCTCCCTTTCCCATGCTCCCCCTGCCTCCATGGCAGACAATATTCCCCATACTCTCTCTCTACTTTTGGGAATTATGGTTTGCAATATAGACACTAAGAGGTTATCATTTTTGGTCCTTCATCTATTTTCAGCACATATCTCCCATCCCGACCGGTTTCTCAAGCCATCATTTTCTTAGTGATGCCTTCTCTATTCCATGAGGCAGGCTTCCAGCTATGGAGAAATCTTCCTGTCCTGTGTATCTACTATCCTTAGGAGTCATCCTCATGTTATGTTGTTTTATACTCCACAAATGAGTGCAGTACTTCTATGTCTGTCCCTCTCTGACTCATTTCACTTAGCATGATACTCTCCATGTCTATCCATTTATAAGCAAAGTTCATGACTTCATCTCGCCTAACAGCTGCATAGTTTTCCATTGTGTACACCACAGAGACTGGCACACATTCAAAGAACAAAAGCAACCAGTGCAGGTGTGGATGTGGAGGAAAAGGGATGCTCTTTCACTGTTGGTAAGAATGCCCGCTAGTCCAGCCTTTCTGGAGAACAATATGGACAATCCTTCAAAAACTATAAATTGAGCTTCCATATGATCCCGCAATACCACTTCTGGGAATATATCCCGAGGATGCAAAAAAGCACAGTAGAAATGACATCTGTACCTATATGTTCATTGCAGCACTGTTCACAATAGCCAAAATCTGGAAATAAGTGCCCTAGAACAGATGACTGATTAAAGAAAATTTACTTTTAACTAAATTGTCTTCCTATCTACAAATAGAACATATATTAGCTAGTTCTCTTTTTAATCAATGTTTTATAATCTTTAGCATACATACTCTATACAAACTCTTTTAAGTATCTAGGTATTAAAATTTCTTTAGACAAATCATAAATGGTATTGCATTTTTGTTTTAATGATGCCGTAATTGTGGTCTGTTTATTGTTCATGTATAAAAAAAGGATTGATTTGTGTGTGTGTGTGTGTTTATTATCCTGTGATCTTGCTGAATTCCTTTCCTTGTTATAGGAATTCGTGGAGTTTATGGAGTTTAAATTAATAGATTCCATGGTATTTTCTGAGAAAACAATCATGTTATATACCAATAGAGGAAATTTTATTTCTTCTTTTCCAAACTGTTCCTTTAATTTCCTTTTCTTGCCTTACCAGTAGAAACTTCCAGTGCTATATTGACTAAGATTGTAAGAACTATTTCCTTTCCTTCTTCCTAAAACCTTAGTCTTTCACCATTAATTACAATGTTTGCTATAGATTTTTTTCCTGGTAGATGTTCACTCTTGAGTTATATTAATTAGCCTTTATTTATCATTGATTTGTGTGTGTGTGTGTGTGTGTGTGTGTGTGTGTGTGTGTGTATGTGTGTGTTTTGGGACCAGACACAGAAATACTCAGAATCACTTCTGGCAGTCCTCAGGGACCATATGTGGTACCAGGCAACAAACCTGGGTCAGCCGCATGCAAAGTAAATGCCTTAACCCCTGTGCTATCTCTTCAGCCCTCCCTGAGAATGTTTATCACGAACAGGTATTAGATTTCAGCCAAAGCTTTTTACACATCAATTTACATGCTTTGGGATGTGTGTGTGTGTGTGTATGTGTGGTGTCAAGGATCAAACTTCATACATGCAAGGCATGCACTATACTACTGAACTACAGATTACACGCCTTGAATATTTAGCCAATTTTATATGCCTGTAATAAATTCTACTTAGCTGTGGTACAAAAAATTTTTCAAGATATTGTTAGAATTGATGTGCTAGTAATTTGTGGAGAATTTTTAAATCTTTGTTCATGAGAAATAGTGGTCTTTACATATGTTTAATTTTTATGCTGCCTTTTTCTGGTTTAGGTTTAAAAATAATAATGACTTATAAAATAAATTAGTAAGCATACCATCTTTTTTCTGGAACATGTATAAAATTAATATTACTTCATCTTTATTTAAGAAGTTATAGGGGATATGCCCACTGGTGCTGGGGTTGTTGGAAGAAGGACATGTAATAAAAACAATAAAATTCAGGGCCTCCTATGCACTGGGTTCATGCTCTACCATTTGAATTACCTCCCCTGTCCCTTACTTTGTCTTTAGAACGCTACTCCTTCCCATCCTCACCTCTACCTATTGTTCTGAGGTTTCTGGGTGAAGGAAGAACATGTTTGATTTACAAAAAGAAGAAGGTTCACAGGGAAGGCCTTTGAGTCTCTCCTGTTAGCTCTGCCTGCCCATGAGGACAGCTCTCAAGGGATATGGAAGTCTGAGGCCCCATTTAGAAGGTGGGGACTCACTTGTTTTCTGCTCACTTATCTCTGATAGCACCAAGTCCATTTCCATGACTGGTGGTATCCAGTTCTCCTGATAAGGGACTCCAGCTTAACCCAAGAGAGGAACAAAGCTATCCATGCTGCCTTCTGATGCTAGGTTGAAAGACAAGAAGTTTTTATCTGGGAGCCCAGAGAGATAGAACAGGAAGTCAGGCACTTGCCTTTCACATGGCCACCCCTGGTTCAATCCTGGTATCATGTACTTGAGTACTTCCAAGAGTGATCTATGAGCACAGAGTCAGGAGCAATCCCTGAGCACTGCTGGGTATGCTCAAAAAATAAAATAGGTAGAAATCCATGTGTGAATGTCCTTCCACTATTAGGTAGACAAAGGCACCCTGCCACTGGACTGCTCCTAGAGTCCAAGGTCCCAAAGCATTCTACATTCTTCTAACCACATCTCACTAGTAGTATCTTACATTTCATTTTCAGCATTTATACTTGTGTTTAGCAGGAAGAAACAGGGAAAAGCATCTACACCATTCTGTTCTAGTTAGAAGTGACCTTCACTTTTAGACACAAGAACTGACTCAGTTCCAAAACATCTTACATTGATTGAATTCTGCATAAACGAGAAAAGATTTAATCTGAAGATGAAGGAGAGGATCTAGACTCACATATCATTGGTACCAATCTCAAGATGATACAGCACAAATGGACAAAGAGTAAAAACAAGCTAGCTAGCAATATGAAGCAACGTATAAATGTGTGCCATTTTTGTTTATTTACTTTTTTTTTATAATAGCTGTTGGTTTGCTTGTCTTTTCTTGGTATTTGACTCTCTGACTCATGTGTTGTTGTTGTTCTGCTAATGTGGAGGGAGGGTTGGCCCACACCTGGTGGTGATTAGGGATCACTACTGGCATTACTCTCGGAATCTATGCAATGCTGGAAAAGGAACAGGAATGAGCCACATGCAAGGCAAGAAAGAGCCTTAACCTTGAACTGTCTCTGGCCCTCTCATGTGTTTTGTTAAAATAAAGGGGTCATCACCTAACCATGCCCTGGAGGCCATGCAGTCTTTTTTTGGACCACACCTGGCTGTTAGCAGAACTCACCAATGGCTCTGAGCTGAGGGATCACTCCTGGCAGGCTCAGAAAGCCATACGCAAGGCCAGGGAATTGAATCCAAGGCCAATTGTGTGCAAGGTAAGAACCCTACCAGCTGTACTATCTCTCTGGCATTCAGGGTCTAGGACGGAACTAAAATGTCTTGGCCACACTTGGCATGTGCTGTTCTATCGAAGTCACATCCTCAGGGCCTCTGCTTCATGGCTTTAAGGTAGATTTTATATCTAATATTTTATATCTAACATGTAGCTAGTGAAAAAATGTGAAACTTGTGGGCTGGAGAGATAGTACATGGGGAAGGCTCTTGTCTTGCAAGTTGCTGATTGCAAGTTGCAGCAAGGAGCTGCATATGGTCCAGGAGTAAACCTGAGCACCTCTGGGTGTGGCGCCCCCCAATCCCCCAAAAGACTGAAACTTGGAGCATAACTGCTGTTCATTGCAAACAGCAGATTCAAAGGTAAGTTTTGCTCAAACTGTTGGGCAAGCTCAAAACACTATCATTCATCAGCCAAAGATGGAATGATGGTGATTAGCAGGAACATGTTTTTGTTTTCTTTTTATCTTCCTTCTTTACTTTAATCATCCTTTGTAGAAGACAAACAACGTATTATTTCCTTAAGAAAGATTACGTGGTTATTTCTTCCCTGAAGAAAAGCTATTTTTGATTCTGCATATTCATTATTGATCAGCTCCTGTCTATGGAAGTGAAAACAGACACTATTTATTGAAATTCCTTATTGGAATTCATTTAAATAGGCCAGCATTTGAGATTCTTAAAGAGAGTAATACTTTGAGGTAACTAAGATGAACAGCCTTTAAATAATAGGGAAATGATTGTGACATAGTTTATGTCCTGTGCTTGTGAAACAAGCTCAGTTACTACATATGTGATAACGTTTAAACTCTTCAAACTACTTTTTTTGTTGTTGGTGGGGTGTGGGTCATACATAACAGAGTTCAAGACTTACTTCTGACTTTGCAGTGTTCAGGGGACAATACATTGTGCTGGGGGTTGAACCAGGGCCTGCTGCATGCAAAGCAAATACCTTGACCTCTATATGACCTCTACAGACCTTAACTTACTTTTTAGGGCAATCCATTCTCTTCAGCATATGCAGCTCCAAATGTAAATAATTAACATAGCAGAGGAAAATATGATCAATTCCTAAGTATCCTATGAAAATAATTGTTATATTAACTCATTTCAGTATGATAGTAGTATATATTTTAGACAGACTTATAGCAATTGCTGGGTAGTGTTTTCCACCCTATTAGTGAACAAGTATATATCACTATAGAAATTGCACTGTAATATTTACTAATGGAATATTACTACTTGGGAAAATTCTCATAACAGTAACTATATTTGGCTCTAAAAATAAAATTCTCCCACTCAGAAAGTACTAGCAGCAGCATAAATTCAGCTGGAAATCCTAGAGAAATAAAATGCTCTGTGTAGTGAAAAGTCTGCTTGTTCTCTGGAGATTCATTACATTTACTAATATAGTAGATGTTAGAAATTGTGTTGTATTCATGGTTGATCCTGTTTCTATCCCCAACACACCATATAGTCCCCTCTGCATTACCAGAAATGATCCCTGAGCCCAGAGCCAAGAGGGATCCCTGTGCACAACTGGGTGTGTCCTCAAAAACAAAATACAAACAACAATAAAAAAATTGTGCAGCACTTTCTAGGTTATTTTATGAATCACAGAAGAAAGTTTAAGCTTTTAGGCCTAGCGAGAGAGTGCAATGGATAGGGCTCTTGTCTTGTACACTGTTGACCTGGGTTTGATCCCTAGAATCCCATATGGTCCTCCAACCACTGCCAGAAATGAGTACAAAGCCAGAAGTTACCCCTGAGCATTACTGAGTGTAGCCCCTACCCCCCAAAAAGAGAAAGTTTAAGTTTTTAAGTTATGTCAAAAGATTAAATGATATACTAAATGATAACTGTTATGAAATTTGTGAAGTGATAAGACTGTTAAAACCTAACATTAATTAGTTCATTGCCACGTTTTAAAGAAATGTGTAGGTGCATATGCTGCCCAAGCCCGTGTCCTGCTTGCGCTCGCGTGGCCAGACACACGTGGTGCCTGAGCACGTGTGTCACCCGCATCTCCCCTCTTGAGATGTGTACTTTCATGATTTCTTATCTAATGCTGGAATGTGTATAGGGACTCTCTCCACCCTTGGGGAAACCCGCGTTCTCTCTTGAGTGCCTTACTCTGTCTCTCTTACTCTCCACTCTTTCTCACTTTTTTCTTTCTCCTTCCCTTCAAAAACCCTCCAAATAAAATCTGGAGAGTTTTTTACTTTTAAAAAAATGTGTATATTGCCTTATTTATTAATGTCAATATTATCATATTCAATATAAATTTTTGAGTTAGCTTGTTTAAGTACTAGAAGCTTAATTTTCTTCTCCAGATTAAAAAAAATTGTCTTTCTTGCTTATACCTTTTTAGTAATATTCCCCTTCCCAAATATTTCAAGGCTAGTATACACTGGGTTAGCAATTTATATAATTCCTTGAGAGAGGGATCCAATCTCATTTATTTTTAGAGCCCTAGAATTTGGTGCCATGTCTTATACATAATGGTACAGAAAATCTTCATTATGTATCAGTTAAATTAATTTATTAAGTTATTGTTGACTTGCTCGAGCGGGCCCAGTAACGTCTCCATTGGAGACTTTGTTGTTACTGTGTCTGGCATATCGAATACATCACGGGGAGCTTGCCAGGCTCTGCCATGCGGGCGAGATACTCTCGGTAGCTTACTGGGCTCTCCGAGAGGGGCGGAGGAATCGAACTCGGGTCGGCCATGTTAGCCGCTTGTAAGGCGAACGCCCTACCCGCTGTGCTATCGGGCTGGAGCAATAGCACAGCGGATAGGGCGTTTGCCTTACATGCGGCCAACATGGCCGACCCGAGTTCGATTCCTCCGCCCCTCTCGGAGAGCCCGGCAAGCTACCGAGAGTATTCGATATGCCAGACACAGTAACAACAAAGTCTCCAATGGAGACGTTACTGGGCCCGCTCGAGCAAATCGACGATCAACGGGAGGGCCTTTACCTTTACCTTTAAGTTATTGTTACACCCACCAACTGCTATGTAACCCCATCAATGGCCAAGATCCAGAGACTTGTATAAAACCAAGCTCCTGGAAATGCGCAACTGCATTTGCGCGACCTCTTATTGTCTAGTTCTCATTCTCAGAGAACACGGCAGACTACCTATAGTATCCTGCCCGCATAAATGCCTGACTGGGAGCACCTGTAAAGGTGATTAGAGGCTGTCCCAAAAGCTTCCATCCCTCTCGGAGAGCCAGGCAAGCTACAGAGAGTATCCCGCCCACACGGCAGAGCCTGGCAAGCTACCCTTGGCTACTCAATATGCCAAAAACAGTAACAATGATGGTCCTCATTCCCCTGGCCCTGAAAGAGCCCCCAATATGCCATCAGGCTACACTAGCACGTGACAGGGATGAATACAGACATACTGGTGCCCGCTCAAGCAAATTGATGAACAACCAGGTGAGAGTGATAGTGATTATAGAGGCCACACCTGGTAGTGGTCAGCGAATTATTGTAGTATTAGAGGTCGATTTTTTGGAAGGGTCTCCAAGCAGTGCTCAGGAGCTCCTGGCTGGGCAGGGATGAGGAGTCTGGTGGTTCAGTGAGAGGGTCCAAGGACATGTGTGTGCTCAACCAGTACTGCTAAGGATCACCAGGTTACCCTGACAACACTCAGGGGCCTCCAGGGCCACATCTGACAGTGCTAAGGGGGTTCCAGGGCTTCACCTGGTGTTGCTCAGGGAACCAGGAGGTGCCAGGATTAAAATGGAGTTAGCTTCATGTGAGGTGAGTGCCTTAACCCTTGTATTGCTCTGGTTTTACATTGGTTTTATTTTAAAAAATATTGGAGAAATAAGGTCACTGTCCTCCTGTTGTTCATCGATTTACTCGAGCAGGCCCAGTAATGTCTCCATCATGAGACTTGTTACTGTGTTTGGTATATCGAATATGTCACGGGTAGCTTGCCAGGCTTTGCTGTGCGGGAGAGATATTCTCGGTAGTTTGCCGGGCTCTCGGAGAGGGGCAGAGGAATCGAACTCGGGTCGGCCATGTTGGCTGCGTGCACGGCAAATGCCTTACCCTCTGTGCTACCCGCTCCAGCCCCATTTGAGAAAAATTATTTTTAAATTTATATTTATGTACCACTGTATGAGGTCATAACATTCACAAAAGTATAAAAGGTTTTACTTGGAAAACCATCTTTTGGTGGCAAATAGCATAAAACACAAATGAAAACCCAACTTAATTAATAAAGTACTACGTTATAAAATAAAATACTTACAAATAAGTATATTTGTATACTCAGGACTGGAGCGATAGCACAGTGGCAGGGCGTTTGCCTTGCAAGCTGCTGGCCGGCCGAGCCAGATTCGATTCCTCCACCCCTCTCGGAGAGCCCGGCAAGCTACCAAGAGTACTTTGCCCGCACGGCAAACCCTGGCAAGCTACTCATGAGGTATTGGATATGCCAAACACAGTAACAACAAGTCTCACAATGGAGACATTACTGGGCCTGCTCGAGCAAACCGATGAACAACGGGAGGACAGTGCAACAGTGCTACAGTGCTACAAATAAAATAATCAAGTAATAGGGTAAGAGAGACAGTATAGAGTTAAGGATCTTGTCTCACAGGCTGCTGACTCTGGTTCAAATCTAGGGCAATGCTTATGGTCCCCTGGGTACCACCAAGGATCACTTCTGAGCACAGAACAAGAAATAGCCTCTGAACACCATTGGGTGTGGCTGATAATCCCCAAAATAATAACCATTACAAAATAATTAAGTAATAAAAGGGATTTATTGATGTATGACAAAAAGGTGAGGCTTCAAATATAGTCACACCTTGAACTGCACATTGCTGCAGCCTCTCAGCTCTGCTTTTTTTGTTTGTTTTTAGACCACACCTGGCAATACTCAGGGCTTATTCCTGGCTCTGTACTCAGGGACCACTCCTGGCAGAGCTCAGGGGACCATATGGGGTGCTAGGGATATAACCCAGGTCTTCAGAATGCCAGGCAAGCGCCCTGACCCACTGTCTATCCAGTGCCAGCTCCATGACACACTCTTCTGCTGGGTTCAACTGGCTTCCTTCAACCTAGCCAAACAACTACAGTCACCCCCAGACTGATCCAGCATATCACCACACAGTGACAGAATCTCTGAGAGCAAATGTCTTTCAAGAGTGACCACAGAATCCCCTCTGAAATCTCTTCATAGAACCCTCTAGCTAAACAGGATGATGGGCTTGAGCCCATCAGAGTCACTTAAATGAACTGAATTCTGCCACTAGCTGCTTTTTGGCAGAGTTGGGAACTAAGCCTTGTCTTATGCATGCCACCACAGAGCCACATCCTGCTTCAAGACACAGAAAGACAAGAGAACTAGGCAGACTATAGACATATGTTCACAAGACATAGCGTTACCAATTAAGAATTGAAGAATTTAAGTAACTTGCCTGATAGGGAAGATGGTTTCAAACCAGATTTTGACTCAAAAATTTGTATTCTTTCCACTTTAAATGGCATCAATTGTTCGGAGAAATGACAGGAGAATATCAAATATCATTCTTGCCCTAACTTTAGAATGAAAATAATACAATCCTGGGAGAAAATGTGATTCAATGAAATGTCATCCCTTCCAGGCTTCCGCTACTTCTTCCATCCTCACTTCCACTTTTCAGAATAGGAAGGCACATCTCTCCCACCCCAGCCAACGGCTCATGCACTCTCAGGGCAGGTGTCCTTGATTCAATCATCTTCCCCTCCGTTTTGGTTTTTGGGCTGTTGTTGGTGGTACTAAGGGCTTTGGAACCCAGGACCACTGTCTGCAAGGCAAGTGCACTACCCACTGAACTATGGCTCCAGCCCTCATCTTTGTCTCTTAAACTTCCATTCCTTAAGAAGTTAGATAAACAAGTCCACATGCATCATTAATATAATGTATTCCCACTTCCAGAAATATTTGCCATTTGTATCATAACACTAGCTGGACACAGCCCCATACATTCCTGGCCTGCAATTGTTTCTCCAGGAGGGACTTTAAGAGGAAGAGATACCAAAAGGTGGGTGAGAATTTTGTCATAAACTTTCCCTGAGATCAACCTTGAGAAATAATGTTTCCCATGACCTCCATGAGTGAGTTACCTGGCATGCCAATTCATCTTTCCCTGGAGTATTGCCTGTTTACCAAAAGAATTTCCTTCGGCTAATCCTCTTGGTTCCACTTCCAAACATTTTCTTTTTTTATGTTCTTTGTTTTGGTTTGGGAGGCCACACCAGGTGGTGCTCAGGGCTTGTTACTCCTGCTTCTGTGCTCAGGATTACTTCTGGTAGGCTCAGGGGACAGAGGAGATTCCAGGGATTGAACTCAGGCTGGGCTTGTACAAGGCAAGCACTTTACCTGCTCTACTACCTCTCTAGCCCTCCATACATGTTGAATCCCCTTTTACACACTGAAAAGTCATAGTTGATTGATATTTCTTATGTGATGGCTGATTCATTTCCTGACTGCTCTTATTCTCTCCTGAAGATAAGAAGAACAATTATCCTCACTTAGAAATGATTTCCAGAATCCATATTGCTTTCAACTGTGGCCCTATCCTTCATACCCCTCTCCCCCCACCAACAACTAAAACAAAAATGTAGGTTTCACTTTCTTAAAGTCTTTTAAAAGCCTGACGACAATCCTTTTTAGAAAGTTGTCTTTTAAAAAATGACAATATATGCAATGCATTCATCCCAATTTTATTTAGCTCCTTCTTACTGATATAAAACCAACCCCACTTGAATTAAAAAACCAGGAAACTGGAATAGCTTGGGTGGCACAGTGTTGATTACACACAATGTAGCAACAGCATTATGGAAAGAGGAAAGTTAGATTTCAAAGTGCAAATGTGTGGCCAGTGCTGGTATAGACTATTGAGAACTGGATCAAGGGTTGGTTAGGGCCCTTAAGTGATTCCAAATGAGACCGTGGGCTCTAGGTTACTCACCTTGCTTTAATGCACTCAGCAGACACAAAGTCTATGTGTAATTGCTTTATGCTCATAAGCTTTACCAATGTTTTCCCTGCACTGCAATCACCAACATATTTGCCGCTTAGCTGCCTGCATGGAGGACATCCCTTCCCGCCCACTACCCACGCCTAGAAATGCTGCTCTTTCAATATCTGAGCTGTTCCACCACGGCAGAATCAACCCACACACAGTCACTGTTCAACTACTTATTATGTCCTCCTCAGAAGCTGATACATTGAATTCTGTTGTTGTTCCTAATAGAAACCAACATTTTACATATTTATAGACTTTTTCTTTTTTTTTTAACAGACTTTTTCTTAAACTGGATTTTTTATAAGACCCTGTAATGAGTTGTGTAAGACAATGTCACAATTATGAAGTATTTAAGTAATTTTTGTTGTGAGTAGAATGGGGACTTCTTTTTAAATTGAAGAAAAGAAGAAAAGAACGGGTACCATAAAAACCAGGGAATTTCAAATGTGGGTGGCAGCTCACTTGGCCATATCTATTTAAGCTGAAATTAACTTATGGGTGTGATTCTGTCTGCCAACATTTATAGAACATTCTCCCCACTCCTAATGTGATAGCATGCGAAGGAGGTGGAGAAGGGGGATGTGGGTGTGTGGGGGGAAGGGAGGTTCAGTGTTTCCATTAAAAGTTATTGCTCACTGTCTCAGGCTGAATATAAAATACTCTTGCTGCCCACTCAGGAACAGACAAGGCCTGTATAAAACACAGAATCAGATGTTGTTAGAAAAATAACTTGGTGGTATAAGCTAAAGGCTTTTCAGTTTATGTAATTAAAACGATTTGGCACAATATACTATGTGACCATACTATGTAAACTGAACGTGCAATTTTTATTATCAGTTTTGTTGTTTTGTTTGCTTTTGTTTGGAGACCACACCTGGATGTGCTCAGGGTTTACTCCTAACTCTGTACACAGCAATCACTCTTAGCAGCGCTCAGTGGACCAAATGGGTTATCAGGGATCAAACCTGGGTCATGCGTGGAGGACAAGTGACCTACCTCCTGCCCTACCTCTCTGGTCTCTACTGGTTCTTTTTAAAGCAACAATCTTAAAGGAAATTTCTTTGCACATGTAATGCTAAAGTGTGATTTTTACACCAATGTTATGACAAAAAAGAAGTCTAGACAAACTGAACCCTGCCTCTAGATTGTTCATTTTTTGAATGAACTGTATTCCTCAGTGCTGATTGTAGGAAGTTAACAAGATAAGAAAAACAAGAACTGTGCCTACATTTGAGAAGACCTGTTTTATGTGCTGGGAGACGCTGAAACACCTCATAAGCATTTAGAGTAGTAACCTTTATAATTGAGGGACATACGTTAGGAAAGACAGACCCTCAAAAATGACTAAATAGGATGAACTAAACACTGGTGTTTGAACAGGAGTATTTAAAGGGGATCATTGTTTAAGTAATCAGATTATGCATGATGACTTCCTGTTATAAGACCTTTTGTTCCTTGATATTTTGAGGTGTGGTTAATGTATCCTCAATAGTATGACTCTCTTTTTTTTTCTATTGAATCACCATAAGATATAGTTACAAAGCTTTCATGTTTGAGTTTCAGTCTTACAATGACCGAACAACCACCCCTCCACCAGTATACATTTTCTACCACCAATGTCCCTAGTATCCCTCCCCCAACCCTGTTTGACCCCTCCTACTGCCTCTATGGAAGACAGTTTCCCCCATACTTTCTCTCTACTTTTGGGCATTGTGGTTTGCAATGTAGATACTGATAGGCTATCACATTTGGTACTTTATCTAACTTTGAGCACACATCTCCCATTCCAAGCCATCCCTCCGACCATCATTGACTTAATGATCCCTTCTCTATTCCAACTGCCTTCTCCCCCAGCTCATGAGGCAGGATTCAACTATGGAGCAATATTCCTGACCCTTGTGTTCACTGTCCTTGGGTGTCAGTCTCATATCATGTTATTTTATATTCCACAAATGAGTGCAGACCTTCTGTGTCCTTCTCTTTCTGACTCATTTCACTTAGCACAATACTCTCCATGACCATCCACTTATAAGCAAATTTCATGACTTCATCTTTCCTAACAGCTGCATAGTATTCCATTGTGTAGATGTACCAAATATCCAGGATATACAAGAAACTACTAGAACTGTACCAAAAAAAGGCTTCTACCCCATCAAAAACTGGGAAGAAGAAATAAACAGAAGCTTCCTCAAAAAAAGAAATATAAATGGCCAAAAGACACATGAAAAAATGCTCTACATTGCTAATCATCAGGAAGATTCAAATCAAAACAACAATGAGATATCATATCACACCACAGAGACTGGCACAAATCAAAAAGAATAAGAACAGCCAGTGCTGGCTCGGATGTGGGGAGAAAGGGTCTTTCTTTCATTGTTGTTTGGAATGTCAACTGGTTTAGCCTTTTTGGAAAACAATATGGGCATTTCTTCAAAAACTAGAAATTGAGCTTCCATATGACCCCGTAATATAGTTTCTGGAAACATATCCCAAGGGTGCAAAAAAAGCACAGTAGAAATGACATCTGCACCTGTATGTTCATTGCAGCACTGTTCACAATAGCCAGATTCTGGAAACAACCTGAGTGCCTGAGAACATCCGGTATCTCTTTTCCCCATGGTCAGGACCCTTTTTTCCTGATTGAGTTCTGCTCAAAAGCAATCCTAGTTTGCAACTGAATAGAATAAAGGAATCTTTGATTTAACCCCCAGAGAGCTGCTGTGTTAGTGAATTTAAAGCAGGTTGGTTAGGGCCAGAAAGATGTGGATAAGGCCTCTTTTTCCATGTGACTGACCCCAGTTTTTTCCCCTTACTGAATGTGAGCCCCAAATCTGCCAGGAGTGATTCTGGAGAGCAGAGGCAGGGATAAGTTTTAAACACAGCTCAGAAGGCCCCAACTCATATAAAATAAAATAAAACAGGTTGGTTAGAGTCATGGGGAGCAGGCATAAGAAGAGAGGACAAAGCACAAGACATACCAGTAATACTCAGGTAAAGAAACTGGATTTCACTTGTGACTTTCTAATGATGTTGTTGTCCAACTTAAACCTTAGAGACTGAAACTGAGGTTCAGAGATGCGTAATAATCTAAGATTACATAGTATTAGATTTGAGCTTCTAACACAGTTCCTCAAACATAGGTAGGCTGGGCCTGGCCAGACAAAGGGTTACTTTCTTTAGTTAGTTAATTTTTTGGGAGGTGGGGGGCACATCCTGCTTTACTCAGGGATTACTCCTGATGATGGTAGGGGAACCACTTGGGGTATTTGGAATCAAACCATAATCAGAAGTGTGCAAGGTAAACGCCCTACCCTCTATATGATCTCTCTGGCCCCGGAGAGTTAACTTTAAGAAATAATGACACTGCAGCCTGTTGTTTACTGTTTCTTTTCTTGGCAGTGCCAGGGACCTCCTCATACAGGTGATACAAATGTGCTGCTTCTTTCTTCAACTGGGTGCTGGATACACTAAAGAGCATCCTGCAATCTGTCCTTCCTTCAACCTTTAAGAAGTTATCCTCAGCATTTTGTATCCTTTCAACATTTACTAAAAACAAATTTTAAAGCAGTCAAGTTAGAAGGGAACCCTGGACGAGCAGGATTGCAAAAAGAGTTGTTCCTGACTTGAACAAAGACAAAGAAGTTGGCAGGCGATCAGCTGGCAGCGGCAGAATCCCATCAGGAATATCCAGAGTGTTCTGATGGGAGCCACAGAGAACAGGGGAAATCCAGAGCAGTCAGGCAAAATCCAGGGGGAGTTAGGGAGTGGGGGAAAGAGCACCCGGCACCTCCTGGTAGCAAAGGAAAACAGGAGGAGTCAGGGGGTGGGAGGAGCAACTATCCAGAAGTAATGGCAAAGAACCAGTCCAGCTTAGATCCAGAAAGTATAACCTGCTCCCAGCTGCACCTTTGCACAGCACCATGGAGATCAAGGTTCAGAGATGCAAGATGAGAGGCTCAGAGCCAGGAGATTGCATCTCCGGAACAAAACAGTGTCCAAGCTAAAGCTAACCCATACAGCACAGCCCATGCCAACGACTGCAGAAGCACCATCCTTTCGTAACGGAAGTAGAACATTTCCACTGGCAGTGTTTCCCTTCCCGTCCTTGAAGGAAGTGGTGGTGGGGGCTGTTTCTGCGGGGACCCCACACACTCCCTTGCTGTGGTGTTCATAGGCAGAGGGGTGGGGCTTGCCGGAGATCGCACACTTTAGTTGTGCTAATACACAACTTAGTGGTTGTGCTCACCAGGGGCAGACTGCTGAGACTGGCCAGGGTGCTCTACCACTAAGCTGTCTCCAGCCCTGGCAGAGCTTGTAGATCTTTTCTAGGAGATGAGCCTGTAATGAACAGATGCGGGAAAGACTTGAGGAAAGTGTCAAGAATGCAGCAAGAGGAGTGACCTGGGACAATGTAGAAGACAGGTCCTAAAATGTTAGGAGAGTAAAATGCCGCCTACAAGATGAATTTGTACTCTTTACCCCCTGCGCCTTTTCTGATAATAGCTTATTTGATTCACTTTGAGATCCCCATCCCAGACCTCAGGAATAAAGGCACTGTAGGTCTGCTGGGACCCCCACTAGGCAAATTAAAATTATTCGCTCTGTCTGTCTGTCTCTCTCTCTCTGTCTCTCTGTCTCTCTCTCCCTCCCCTCTCTCTCCCCCCTCTCTCCCCATGCCCCCCTTCTTTCTCTCCCCCTCCCTCCCTCTCTCAGATTTTGGATTTCAGAGAAAGGAAGGGATGGAAAAATTTAGCTATATCTACATATATGGTGCATTATGCTTTCATATATTTAAATTAGCAAAGGTCATTTCTGTTGCCTGCAACGGAAGCATTCTAAGTGATTCAGTATAGAAGATGCCAGCAGGATTCCAGTTCTTTTCAGAATCAGCCTTCCCAAAGGTACAGTCAGAATCAATGTCCCTGAGTCTGCAGTTTGGAGAGCCCCGAAGAGCTGCCCTGGATCTGTAGAATCATATTTCTCCTGAAGCCTACCATGCCAGGCAGATTCCCCATCTTAACCTCCCCCACCCCATTTCCTGTCAGCTAAAAAGCCCGTTTTCGAAAGCCCTAAAATGCCTAAAGCATGACCTAGTTTAATATGACTTTTCTAAACTTGAAAACATTTCTAAGTTTTTAGGTTACCTAAATATTGTTTCAAAAGCTCAATTTTTAAAGGCAGCACAGATACTATACCAGAAAAAAATGTACCATGTTTTCAATATATAGCACCTGAGTGAAAATTACCTTGGACAGATAAAATGATTGGGCTAACATGACTTTTTATTGCAAATGCAACAAAGAAAATGACACTTGGAAGCCAGAGGTACAGCTCAGTACCTCTGGCCTTACAAAGGTACTGGTCTTGCAAATGTGAGGCCGTAGGTTTGATCCCCAGCACCAGAGGGAGAAAACATAAGGAAAAAAGAAATAAATAAAATGATACTATTCTTATTATAAGGCCAAAGAGCAAAAGAATCCTTTTTATGGTCCATGATGAAAGATAAATTTTAAATACATGCCTTTTAAGAGTTTATAAACTTACAAGAAATATGACATACTTTTCTTCTAGGTCTGTGATTTAATTGCAATATTGTCATTAAAAATCTCAGAAAACTATAAATGGGGAAGATAGAACAATGAGTCTTAAACAGAAAGAGATAACTGTGGTTATTCATAATCATTCTCACTGGCAATCAATATAGTATAGATTTTCTATTCTTGCTCCTCTTGCAGTAATGTCCTTGGCTTGAAATTCAACCTAAGCTAGGAAATATTAGCAAATAAAGCAATGCCAGCCTAAGGAACTGGAAAATAGAATCAGAGAGCAAAAGCATGGGTACTCTTCAGACATGAAAATAACTGTCTGCTGTCAGTACATCCTGCTGGTCAGGTGACGGTAGCAAATTGAGCTAGGTAGAGAGGGAGCCTGGTGGAAACTTCCAGATTCATTTGATTATATAGCACCCTTACACCGTTAGTATCCTGGGTGGTCAGAAGCATTCTAATCACAGGACATGGCCAGAGTATCTGGACTGGGATGGGTTCAAATCACCCGTGCCACAAAATCTACATCAACTGTGTACTTTGCTGACCATCAGTAGCATTACCTGTGTCCACAAGGAAAAGCAGAATCTCATTCAAATTTAAACGGAATTGATCAAATTGAGGGGGGCTGGTGGTGGAATTAACTACCATGCATTAAAACACAAGCCATTAAAGAATCCCTGAGGGAATTCATTCCAGAAGTTCAGCACAACAATTTCTTATCAAATCGAACATGTTGGGGCCCATGTTGAGTAATTCACAGATAAAGATCAAAGCTCAAATTTTCAAGAAGAACTGGATCTGAAATAAAGATGCATCCAGGCTCTTATTTGAGAAGGATAATATCAGTGGTTATTGAAAAATTCAATAAAAAGTACCGTTCAAGCATATATCTCTGCTTTTCTAGTATTACTGTATTGCTTCTCCTTATCCTTAATCAAAGCCAAGAACGTCTCTCCTGTCTCTCACTCTGTGTCTGTGTCTCTCTGTCTATGTCTGTCTGTCTGTCTCTCTCTCTCGTTTTGCATGCAGTTGACCTGGGTTCAATCCTGTCATCACATATAGTCTCCTGAACACCAGCAGGAGCTCTCCCTGAGCACCACTACATGTGTTCCTGGGCAGCACAGAGACAGGAGCAAGCCCTGAGCACCACTGGGTGTGGTCCAAAATAAAAATAAATTAAATTTTAAAAATACTAATAAATAAATAAATCACTGTCAGGAGAATTAAAAATTGTAGGATTGCATCTTCTGTAGTACAACATTTGGTAATCACATCCATTCTCACAAAGCACAACTTACTGCCACATAGAAAATACGTATGTTGCTCTATATAGTGAATGAAAGGTTTAAAATCCAAGTTTATATATACAGGTTGTAATGCTCATCAAAAAGTATACAAAGAGAGAGAAAGAAGCTGAACAGCCCCTCCAACAAACTGAAATCTGCACTTTCCACCTGGGTGGGTCCCTTTATCCCTGCATGCTCACCCCCATGTCAAGATTCTTTTGCACATAGTGACAAAGTGATTTCCTGAGATACACCTACACTGATTTCCTTCTGATAAAGCATAGTCTTGGATCAACAGTTCTTTCCCCTTCTGCTTACCTTTCTTGCAAGCAGAAAACCAAAACACAAAGACAAACTAGCCTCAACTGTGTAGCAACCACACCTTGACTATGAAAACTCTCCTTTTCTAACGTTGAGTGATACATACCCATTCAGATAATTTTCTGTACTGATGTTTTATAAATTCAGGACAATAGTTATTTTGTCGAGCAGAAATTGGACTGGTCCTGGGCCCCTTCTCCTAAAAAAATGATTGCTTTTTGCCCCATATTTCATTTTCTTGGCCTTGTTCTTTTTTTTTTCTTTACCACATAGAGTAACTTATTTACTCTGGGAAATGAAAGAAAACCATAGTTCTGATGGAAAAATTAACTCTGCAAAGTATACAAACGCCATGGATAAAGCTTTTATTTAAAACCCTAAGAAGAATTCGTGGAGCGCGGCCACAACATCTCATACTCCATCCACATCCCTGATGTACCAGGAGGGGCACACGACAGTGGATGGGGTGTTAAGTAAAAGACAACTGATCTTAATCAAAAAAATATATTGACACACAAGGCTCAACCTGTAACAATGTGCTAGTAATCTCTTATAGGGCTTAATGGTTCCAGGGTGATATACAACAACCTTCACACACTTTCTTCTAAGGAAACTTTTTTGATCATTTTTAGTGGATTATTCATAGCAAACAATACAAAATTAATTATTTTGGGCCTGCTTTTGGGGCAGGCTTGTGTGGTGGGTGGGAAACCTTGAAATAATGGTGGTGGGAAGGTGTACTGGTAGTGGTATTGGTGTTGGAATATTGAATGTAATAAAATATTGTGAACCACTTTACAAAAATAAAATAAAATTTAAAAACCCTAAGTAGTCTCCACTATCACATATGTTCTCCCAGGTGCTGCCATGGGACACTTCTGAACCCAGAATTAGGAACAGCCTCTTAATTGAGTGGGTGTGGCACCAAAACCAGTACATATATATTTAACTGGAAGAGTTATTGTACAGTCTTCCTGATGGATCTGATGTTAGCATCAGATGTGGCTGAGCTTCATGACTGTTTTTTTTTTCAACACTCTAGAATATGCCATCTCATGAAGCAGTTATCTGATGAGAAGACAGGTGCCCAACACTGTATTTCAAATATCTCATGGATACTAGGAGAATGTAGTATCCATGAGATATTTGAGATATTCTCTTCACCAAGAGAATGTAGGAAAACTTGTAGAAAGACACCATAATGAAAATTTAAAGAAGGATCAATTATTTTCTAAATTTGGATTTAAAGACAAGAAAATTGAGCTACTATGAAGACATGCTATTTTGGTGCCTATCCATTCATGTTTAATTAAATTAGTGCCAGAATGAGATAGCCAAGGGAATTAAGGCTTTAGGCAACCTCATGACAAATACTAGGAGACAATATAAAAAGCATGAATGGAATGTTTCTATGTCTGGTTTATCCTGGATATTTCATATCTGTTGTCCCAGTTTAATTTTAATTAGCCTTTTCTATCATACTCCAAAGAATCCTCATATGAATGATATACCCTATGGTCCATCTAGGATGAGGACATGAAGAAAGATTAGATAAACTAATTGCTTTATTTGGTTCCAGTAACCTTAAGTTTGTGCATCACAACAGATTTCTATAGCACTATTTAGCAAACAAACACAAACAATCAGCACCAGAGAACAGCTGAAAGGGTTGAGTTCTTTGCATGCAGGAGACCTGGTTCACTCCCCAGCCGACATGGTCCTCTGAGCACCACAAGGAATGATACCCAAGTGCAAAACTGTAGGTATGCCCTAAGAACCATTAGGTGTGTCCCAACATCACCCCCACTATAAATAAAAATAGTGAAGATAGTGTATTTAAAAATAAAAACACAGGCAAATAAGCATACAAAACCTTTTAGTTCTTGAAGTTGCTGGGCTAAAACAGTCAAAAATAAACAAAAACTGATCTAGTGGATTGTGGAGTAATGTTAATTGAGTACATGGTGTCTGCCTTTTTCTTGCATGAAAATTTAAAATATGCTGAATAACTCTAGGAATAGGGATGTTTAGAAGGATATAGCTGTGACTATCTTGGTTGAAGACCAACCCTATGATAATCTCACCTCAGAAAGTTATCAAACAGGGGAAACTGAGTTCATGTGACTGATCCTGGCTTTCTCCAGGCCTATAATTAGAGTCCCTAGAGACTTTCCCATGAAGGGCCTGTAGGATTTATGTAACAACACCACTTGTCTAAACTTGGAGAAGTCTGCCTTGAGCTACCACAAGAATTACCATTCTTGTCCTAATTCTTAGATCTGAGTCCATACATAGACATCCCCAGAGCATTAAGGGTACATTTAAGAAAAGAAGCTAAAATAATGTCATAAAAATGTTCCATGATTTTTTTCTCTACTCCAGGAAAACTGTACTTATTTATCAGAATAACTGGCTGGGAAAAAACAAATACCTCAGACCTTTTTAGAGTTGATTGGATATTTGTCTGAGCTAAGACAAATTTCAGGCAAATTTCATTGTTGTTCACCAATTAGAATTGAAACTAAAGGAGATTAGAAAATAAATATAAATATGAAGCAAATCTAGGTCATGGAGGCCAGGTGGATTTCTGACACTATCTAATAATCATTTTTCTGGTTCCTAAATTATCAGCATGAAGAATATAAGCAAATGATTAAATACTCACATAGTGTTCCTGACCCATGAAGTAGCAGTTGATATCTATTTTTTCCGAATAATTATTAGCAATATTTTTTCACTGCTAAAAAATACTGTTTCCTTAGTAAAGTATATGGTCACCATACCTATTATGGTAAAAAGAACCAAGAATACCCTTGGAATGTGCCCTCTCTGGCATCAGAAAGTAAATGAAAAAACATATCCTCTTCTTGGAAAGGAAGATGCTAGGATAGTTAAGAAAGGACATACAAAATGAAATGTTTATTTCAAAGACTTGATCACTTGATCACTTGGATCCCATTACTCATCGATTTGCTCGAGTGGGTGCCAGTAACATCTCCATTCATCTCTGTCGCGTGCTAGTGTAGCCCAATGGCATCTGCTCACTCCAGGAACACAAAGAGCCTCAAACGATCATTTAGGGTTTGACGAAGAAGTCTGACCATCTCGTAGGTGGGTGGACATGCTATCTTTTGACGTCCCGTGGAATCCAGTTGGTAATGGCTCTAGTGTAGAGGTCATATCCAAATCTCATTATGTGTCCAGCCCATCTGATTTTCGACGCCTTGGCAAATGAGACAGCTCCCTGATTTTTGATCGGCCATGGAGGTCAGAACTCTGGATTCTCTCTCTCACTTGAGTGAAGCGTGATACTCTAAGCATAGCTCTTTTGATTCCTCTTTTGGAGACCTGAATGGCGTTCTCATCCTGTTTTCATAGGGCCCAGGTCTCTGAGGTGTATGTTAATACAGGAAGAACAGTGGAATCAAAGAGATGTGCCCAGAGCCGGAAGTTCTTAATCCTCTTAGCTATTTCTTCGACGCTCTTGAAGGCATTCCAAAACACTCTCTTCCTCCTGCGCAACTCAGGTGCCAGGTCATTTGTCATGTTGAGTTCTTGACCTAGGTACACATAACTGTTCCATTCAGAGATGTTTGTTCTGTTGAGAGTGAATGGAATGTCAAGAACGAGTCCATTTCTCATAAATATTGTCTTTGTGAGATCCAGCTGTAGTCTGACCTTTCCACACTCTCAGTTGAAGTCGGTGAGCATTTGTGCCACTTGGCTAATGTTTGGTGTTATTCGAACGATTTCATCAGCGAAGTGGAAGTAGTGGTGTAGTTGCTGACCATCTATCTTCACTCCCATTCCTTCCCATTCCAGTCATCGCATGACGTTCTCGAGGGTGGCACTCAAGAGTTTCAATGAAATGGTATCACCCTGTCGAACCCCTCTCTTGACATCGATGATTGTTTCTTTGTAAAATGGTGAGAATTTTACAATTCACCTGGTAGTGATTCTGTAATACAGCTCACAGAGGATCCTGATGTATTGAGTTTGAATGTCCTGTTTGGCTAGGGCTTTGATGACCACTTCAGTCTCAACAGAATCAAAGGCTTTCTTTAAATCAATGAACATTAGACAGAGCTGCATCTTGAACTCCTGAGAAACCTCAATGAGCTTTGTTATTGTGTGGATATGGTTGATCGTGCTGAATCCTTTCTGGAACCGGTTTGCTTGCATGGTTGTCCTTCATCTAGTGTTCTGCCAATCCTATTCAGGATGACTCGAGTGAACAGCTTGTAGACAACAGACAACAGGCAGATCAGGTGATAGTTGCCAATGTCGTGGATGTCTCCCTTCTTGTACAATAGAACAGTCCTGTTAATTTTCCATTGTGATGGAACCTTGCATTCAGACAGGTAGCATGTGAAGAACTGAGCCAAAATGAAGAAGGACTAAAATAACTGTCTACTTTCAATGCACACACGCTGGCATTGGATGCATCCATCGAGGACATGATGGTATAAGCGCAAAAAATCAAGTATGACATCATTGGTGTGACCGAGATGAGAAGGCATCAACCACATCACACCATTTTCAACACTGGAGAAGAAGTATTCCTCAGAACATGTAACAAAAGAGGCATTGGTGGTGTCCTTGTCAACACAAACTTGGCCATGAGCATTGATTAATTCGAATGCCTAACAACCCGAATTGGATGATTACACTTGAATTGATCTGGCTCACTGCTTGCAGTTTCTATCTTCATTGTCTATGTACCAACATCCAATTACAATGGAGAAGAAATTGAGAAGTTCTACATGGAGCTGGAGAAGTTCTATAAAGAAGATCACACCTTCTACAAGATCATTGTTGGTGATTTTAATGCCAAGATAGGACCGAGAAGATCAGCCGAAGAACTCCACATCGGGACCCATGGCCTAGAATGGAATGAGCAGGGTGAGAGACTGTCTGAGTTCATCATGTCGACCAAGACCATCCATGGTAACTCACAATTCCAGAAGGCCAAATCTAAACTTGGACATGGGAGTCTCCCGGTGAATGGCTCCACAACGAAATTGACCACATCATATTCAATCAACGGTTTTGCCTATGTCGCTGTTGTTCCAAAATTCCAAACGGGATCGAACCATCATCTCCTTCATGCAAAATTCTACTTCACGGAGTGGGGAGAAAGGGCTGCAAAGTTTAAGAAGAGAATTCCTAAAACGTCCACCAACTGGGAGCTCCTTGGCACTATTGCAGCAACATGGGAAGATGCTGTTGTTAACAACACTGATGAAGAATACGATTGACTGGTTTAGCACCTCCGTGATTGTATGAGGAACACTGAGAGAGAGATAGCCATGAAAAGACACCTGTCTTTGAAAACTCTCAAGCTCATTCACCAACGTGGCTTGGCGCGAGCCTCAGGCAGGCGAACATCCGAGCTCTCAAAGCAGTGCTGAGAAGCAATAAAGGAAGACCTCAAAGAGAGAAGAGCAGCAGTGTTGGCCGATATGGCAGAAGCTGGGAAAAGCATTCGCAGCGCCTGCCTGTACTTCGCCAACTACAAGACCAAGATGACTGCCCTCCAATGTCCTGATGGATCTATCTCATATTCCAGAAGGGCAATGGAGAAGATTATCCATGACTTCTACTCGGATCTCTTTGATAGCCATGTCCATCTGCCCACATACCAAATTCTGCAGGATGGATATGTCATTCCCAACATTCTCCCTTCTGAAATCCGACACACCATTTCATCGGTAAAGAAGCGAACAGCACCCGGCCCAGACAAGGTCAGACCCAAACACCTGAAGAACCTGCCATCAGTACACATCAATACACTGGCTCGGCTCTTAATTTCAAAGACTTAAAAGGTAGAAAAGCACTGGTTTGCCTTATGCCAGTATCACTTTGAACTCAGATAACACTTTACATCAACTCTTATCCACTTGATGATCCTTGGTTTTTTTTTTTCCTTTCATATCATAGTGACCAAAGTAGATATAGTTTATTTTCCAGAGTATATGAAAACAGTTTTAGTTCACTATATTGATCTGGAAAAAAATGCTATTTCAACAAAGAGAGAATCCCCAATGTTTACATTTTGTGGCATGAAAAATATCCTTGTCTCAGAATGCCAAATCCTGAAATCTCTGCCCCACTTTGGTGTCCAAGGAATCATGTTAATCTAATATATCATCACCTCATGCAAATAAGACCCAGCAATAAAAATAGAAAGGAGCAGTGACTTTCAATGGATTTCTTATCTGCCCAAATTTTAGAGGGATATCTCTACAATATGAACACATGTTACTACAACTTCCATCGGATAGTATTAAGGAAGGAGGCTTATTAGGATTTGGAAAGCAGTATATATATATATATATATATAGATATAGATCTATATCTATATCTATATATATATAGATATCTGGGTATGTTTCTTTGATTCATTTACAGGGTGACTCAATTTATTGTAAATCTTGATTTGATTCCTAGGAAGTTCAAACTTCACTGCCCACAATACTGTCCCTTAGTGTTTAAGAGTGGAATGCTCTCTAAAGCATAAGGAAATGCCAATACACTAGTGAAAGCAGTTGGTTTTTTTAGTAAAACACATCCTCTTTGCCGGGAAATAGCTCTCCTTTTGAGAAACAATTTTTGGCTTGCTTTTGGGTCCAGATAGAGATAGCATATCTGTCTTTGGGACTTCATTCACTGATTTTCTATTAGAAATGAGTTATTTGCAATAAAATTGGAAGCAATTCCCGAAACAATTGTTTGCCCAATGTCCTCATAAATAAAGTGATCACATTGAGATAAGTAGTGCCTCTGCAGGAACTTAGCTCTAAGAAAAGTTCCTCTTCAAGTCTGACCTTGTTTCTACCTCTGCTGAAAGTCTAACCTGATATTTGCAGTAATTAGAAATTAGCCTCTAACATGGGGTTGTATTCAATTCAGACTAATAGCATTTGTTCATGAAGGAGCAAATTTTTTTTTTATTAGTGAAGCACCATGAGGTATAGTTGTAGATTTACAAATCTTTGTGCTTGAGTTTCGGTCATACAATGATCAAATACCCATCCCTCCACCAGTGCCCATTTCCCCCCACCCCCCCTCCCACCCTGCCTCTGTGGCAGGGCATTCCCCTTTGTTCTCTCTCAAAGGAGCAAATTTTTTGGTCTTAAATAAATTATGAATCTACGTGGAGTTGAATTTGCTTTTCTGACTGTAAGCAGCGATCGATACACAGTGGTAGGGCGTTTGCCTTGCTACCGGCCAACATGGCCGACCCGAGTTCGATTCCTACGCCCCTCTCAGAGAGCCCGGCAAGCTACCAAGAATATCTCACCTGCATGGCAAAGCCTAGCAAGCTACCTGTGGTGTATTCAATATGCCAATCACAGTAACAATGGTCACAATGGAGACGTTACTGGGCCCACTCAAGCAAATCGATGAACAACGGGAGGACAGTGACAGTAACAGTGGTTGTAAGCAGCATCCATGGATTTCGATGAATACCTTATCTATTAGGAACTTCGCTTTCAAAATAGCACCTTCAATCATTTTTAGTTAAATATGCAAATATGCTGAGACCCATGGGATCTTTGGTCTCTACACACCATCAGTTGAAGATAGTTTGACTTATCTAACAGAAAAATGATTATTGAGTTACACATTCAGTTACTTAGCTAAAGAAACAATATTTTGTCAACCTGGGTGTAGTACTATAGATGCAGTATGTGCTCTGAACAAGACATTAATATTTAGTGTTTTTATCCTACAGTAATAATATGTGAGTCTAAAATCCAATGGGTCAACTTGGTAGAAGCAGTTCTCCTTATGAAATCATATGACCTTTCTTTGGTAGGACTTCTTATTAGAACACCTAAGGAACAGATTTAAGTACTTGGATTTCCTCCACTGGCTAACCTATTATAATTCTATTGAATTGGATGGAGCCCCTTCCACTAAGCAATGTGGTACCTTCTACTGAGAACAAGCTAAAAAGGGGACTGCATTTGTATTTGCTGTGTGAAACATGTGATGTGTATCTTTAAGAACCTTGTATGAATATTGGGACCAGAGCAATAGTACATCGAGTAGAGAGTTTGCCTTGCATGAGGACCAACCAGGTTTGATCATCAGCATTCCATAAGGTCCCCAGAGAACTTCCAGGAATAAATCCTGAGAGCCAGTAATAAACCCTGATCATTGCCTGGGGTGACCTCAAAATAAACACACACACACACACACACACACACACACACACACACACACAAACCCCTTGTATGCATTTACCTTTTGTGTTATAGTAATAAAGCATCTTGTTCTAATAAAATCAGTAATATTATAACCATTTTGTGACAAATGTTAGTAAAGTTTCTTGAAGAAGGAACATTTTTTATCTAATTTACAAAAGATTGTCATAAACTAATGGAAATCATTAGTGACAGTGAAGGTTAGGGGAATTGACTCTATTAAAATTTAGCACACTGATTAAAATTGGGCTTAGATAGAGGCTATCATGCTGAGTGAAGTCAGTCAGATGGAAAGGGAAGGATACAGAATGATATGTCTCATATATAAAACTTAAAGATACACAATAAGGTAGTAACAAAATTCCAAAGGCAGTACAACGAGAGAACTGATCCACACAAATGAGTTAGTGGTGGTAGTGGAGCTTTGAAAGGGAAGAGCATTGAGTTCCTTGTGGGGAAAAAGGTACTAGGATGATGGGTGTGCCCTTGGAATTATGTGCAAGAGAAATCATTATTTGCAGTATTTTAAAGCACAGAATCAGAATCAATAAAACAATTTTTTAAATAAAATAAAATGGGGTCTAGATGCAATAGAAGGATGTGTAGCAAGCCTCCTGGTCATGGCAACGTGGGTTGAGTTGGACTTTTTCTTCTTAATGTGACTATATCATTTCCCAAAGGAAGTCTGTAGAAATGAATTTCAATAAAAATGGAATGTGTGGACAATTGCTTCCTTCTTTTGAGATCATCTTACAGCTAAATCTCCATGAATGATTTTCAGATGTTCCCACATCTCTCAAGAGAAATTTCTGTGGGAGCAAAGTCTTGATCACATGCCTGAATGAGAATCTCCTGGAGCATGAAGATGGAATATTTGATGACTGTGGCTTCTATAGCAGAGGATACTGATCTAGGGGGTATTCAGCCCAAATAATAAGGCATCTGAGAAGCTGAAAGCCTACCTTCTCACCCAACACAAAAATAGACATTAAAAGAAAAAACTGGGCTGGAGAGAGGAGAGCGATTCAGTCTTGTGTGCAGTTAACTCCAATTAGATTTATAGCACCACATGATCTTCCAAGCATTGTCAGATGCAGTCCTGGAGACCTGTAAATACCACTGAGGTGATATCCAGGTAATCTTGGGTACCACAGAAACTTGCACCTTCAAGCCCTCACATTGAACCACTGGACAAACAGTTTAAGAATAATGATAGGGATTCCAGGACCTTCCAAGCAGTGCTCAGAAAGCCCTAAACAAACAAATCCATGTAAACTTAAAAAAAATTCTAGAACTCAGCTATCTAAAACCTCCCAAGTTGCATGTGGTACATTCACAAAAACAATTAAGTCAGTTAATAAGTAAAATCAAAAGAAGTATCTTTCCTAAAACTCTGTTAAGTCTATGAAAGCAATTTATGTTGAAAACATCCTTGTTTCACTGCAATGTGATTCCATGATTGCACAAGAATTTTGACAAGTGCTTACAATTTGCTAAAATAAAATTTGAGTGGCGGGGATGGGGGTGTGGGTAGGGTGGGAAGTGGGGCAGGAAGTCATATACTACTGACAATTATGGTGACATGCCCATTGTCACATTTTCTCAGGTGGCTCATGATATGATTTTTTTCATGCAGTTGGTTTCTTGAAATCTCCTCTTTACCTATCTATATTCCATTCACAGGATGGGAATAGACTCCAAGGTATAGTCTGCAGAAGCCAGAGAACAGGTTGGGACTGGATGGAGCAAAGGAAAGGGCTTCCCCTGAGTAACCAAAAGCAGCATGATCAAGAAAGTGAGGATCAGTCATCACAGGGAGGGAAACCAATGACAAGAATGAAATGAAGGAGAAGGTGAGAAGCTGGAACACATCTGAAAGTAGCATGGTCAGGGACAAAGACTTGCTCCTAGAGGCATGCACACTGCTAATATACCAGTCGAGGTATGTGTGTGTGTGTGTTTGGGGGGGGGGGGGTAGGGAGTGGGAACATTCCAGAAAATGTTGGAGAAGGCATTTCTGGGCCCCAGAGAACAGGCATATTTAGTGGTAGCAGCTCAGAACACTCAAGACTTAATTTCTGACTAGGCATAAGCTACGAATTACCCATAGCATCAGGTGGCGTTGGCCTGTGCAATGTCCATAGAACTGTTGCTGCTGGCTCTAGGGAAGCCACCCATATCCCTTTCTGGGTCAGGAGCTCCCGTTTGCATGTGAAGTTGAAAGGCAATCCCCTCCGCCTCCTTAACTTACATGAGAACTTTCAGCACCTTTTCTACCATTATTTGGAAAAAGAACGGGTTTGTTTTCATGAAGAGTTGCCTCTCCCCTCCCCCCCAAGTAATTTATGTTGCTTTTCCGTATCTAGGACATTAGACACTGTTTGGTGACACATGTCAAACTACCTTTATATCACGGATGTGTCTTCAAAATTCTCAAAAAAAAAAAAGGGGGGGTCCATAATGCTTATTAAACTGCAAAGCTTTTTGTGTTTCAAAGCAAAATTCCAGCAAATCACCAGAAAAGACAAAGGAATCAAAATCCGTACTGACTAGAAACAGACAAATGACTGTTTAAAGCTTCAAAATGAAACAATATAAACAAAAGTCAGAAAGTACTTTACATAAATGCTATGGTATTTTAAAGTCAAAATTGCTTCTTTTCAACCAGAGAGAGGCTTTCGGGGTTAAGGTGCTTACCTTGTACATAGCTGGATTCATTTCAATCCCTGAACACCACCAGAAGTGATCCTGAGAATAGACAGCCAGAAATAAGCCCTGAGCACAGCTGAGTGTGGCCCTACAGTCCCGCTTCAACTGTTTTTTAATGAAGTAATTTCAGTTGAAAGAACCTTTAAATTCTAGTCATTTAATATTGGATAATCTTGAAAATACTTTGTTTGCTTCCATATTTCTATGTGCCGAATATTTTTCTTGTGCTAATATATTCTCATTAGGGGTCAAAGACATAGTAAAAAGTAGAGACGGCTACTTGCAAGTGACCAGCCCCTGTTCAATGACCATGCTTGAACTGCATGGAAACCTAGCACTGTCAGTCATAACAAAAATAAAAGAATTTTTTAGAAATTTCTTTAAATTTTTAAAATTTTATTTAATCACTATTGTTTACAAAGTTGTTAATAATATAGTTATCACAGACTTCAGGTGTCCCAACACCAATTCCACCACCTGAGTGACTTTCCCTCCACCATTGTCTTCATTTTCCCAGCCATCCCGAAGCATGGCCCCTTAGCAGGCATGCAGTATTTGTAATACGTGTTACACTCAAATGATTAAAGGAGATACAGTAAAAGAAAATTTGCAAAAATTGCTATATCTCACCATGGGATTAAGTCTTTGACGTAAACTGTTCGTCACTAGTTGAAACTTCTATGGTATTGTTTTTTTATTTGATGGGATTAGTTGGCTTCTACATTACTTTATCATCTAATTTGGTGTGCTCCTACTGGAATTTCAGTACTGGTGGATTTGGAGGTGTCACGGCCAGCTGCACAGTTCAGAAGCTTCAGGAACTGTAGAACTGGGATAAGTCTGCAGAGATTCTTAGTGCAGGTGTGGTGTTAGGCCATAGGTCATTGGTGTGGTGGCAACAATGGTATGCAGTTGTGGCTACCAGGGTAGAAATCTCACTACACACAAAATAGAAAACATTACCTTCTCATGAAAAAAATGCAAATTGAGAAGTTCAAAATTTTTTTTGTCTTTTTTGAGGTGAAAAGGATTAGGCTCAACTGGAGTTGGCCAAGGCTTACTCCTCACCTGTGTTTAGGAGACTATATGAGGTACCTGGGGATCGAACTGAGGTCAGTTGCATGCAAGGCAAGCACCTTGATTCCTGTACAAATATTTTCAGTTTCTTCCATAGATTTTTAGCATAACAATTATTGACATATTACTCAGTCCATAGCCAATTATCAGCAAAAGAGAAAATATTCTTACCCTCATGGACTCATATTATGCTTATTTCTAATAATATTATCCCTGTATTCTTGTTTATAATGTGATCAAATCTGATTTTTGCATGATTTATTAAATTAATTTTTTTCTAATATCCCACTCAATTACTTTAGACTTTATTACTGCTTTTAGTGCTTATTTATTTAAGTCCAGGTGATCTATGCATGCTTATTATTTTAAGATATGATTCTATGTTAAAAATTTTTGAAAGAGTAAAAAAAATTCTCCCTCTCAAACCTCTCTGTCTTTTCATTTTCTTCCCAGAGACAACTACTACCAGTTTCTGGTCCTGATTTTAGGGGTTTGTATCTGATTACACATTCTGTATAATCAGAATATATGCCTATACAAGAATTTTAAAATATATTTGTATTGGTCATGGTCATGGTCCTCCCGGTGTTCATCGATTCGCTCAAGCAGGCCCAGTAACGTCTCCATCATGAGACTTGTTGTTACTGTGTTTGGCATATCGAATACGTCACAGGTAGCTTGCCAGGCTCTGCCGTGCGGGCGAGATACTCTCAGTAGCTTGCCGGGCTCTCCCAGAGGGGCGGAGGAATCGAACTCGGGTCAGCCATGTTGGCCGCTTGTAAGGCAAACACCCTACCACTGTGCTATCACTCCAGCCCACATTTGTATTATTCTATATAAATATTTGATAAAAGGGGAACATGTTATGCACATCATTCTGTATCTTGCTTTTTCTTTGTAAAGATAACAATTTTTGAGCATCTTTCTATATAAATATACATTGGTCTCATTCTATTTTATCTTTTTTTTTTGGCTTTTTGGGTCACACCTGGCGATGCACAGGGGTTACTCCTGGCTCTGCACTCAGGAATTACCCCTGGCGGTGCTCAGGGGACCAAATGGGATGCTGGGAATTGAACCAGGGCCGGCTGCATGCAAGGCAAACACCCTACCCGGTGTGCTATTGCTCCAG
Source organism: Sorex fumeus (assembly GCF_029834395.1). NCBI lineage: Eukaryota > Metazoa > Chordata > Mammalia > Eulipotyphla > Soricidae > Sorex > Sorex fumeus. The sequence continues at coordinate 23,570,421 of NW_026606108.1, read as the reverse complement.
CCCCTATTTTATCTTTTTAAAACTTGAATTTCTTAAAATTTTTTTGCTTTTTGGGTCATACCCAGCAATGACTAGGGGTTACTCCTGGCTCTGCACTCAGGAATTACTCCTGGTGGTATTTGGAGGACCATATGGGATGCTGGGGATTGAACCCAGGTTGGCTACATGCAAGGCAAGCGCCTTATGTACTGTTCTCTCTCCCTGTCCCCACTTATTCTCTTTTATTAGTTGCCTGATTGGTGAATGTTTAGCAACTCACAACTTGCTGAAATAATCCATATTGCATTAATCAGAATAGAGAAGTCCTGTTACAGAAACAAATCTTTGCAGAAATTTCAGTGACTTGTTTCTTGCTTACAAAATGTATGTTGAGTGCTAGGACAACTTTCATGGCAAAAACCCTCTATATGTCTATTCAGTAAACACTGGTTAGTGGTTCCACCTTCCTATAGCTGTACCATCTGTAACAAGTGATTGCCTTAGTTGATCTGGCAGAGAAATAGAGAGAACGGGTCCATAAATAAAACTACACTACTCCAACCTGAAAGAGACTCACATATCTTGTGAAGTTTATTCACAAGATCTAGAATCACGGTCCTTTTTTAACTGTAAGAGAGTAAGGAAGCAAAATTCTCCCACTTGCCTAAGAAAGGGAAGAGTAGGCCATGAAATTAACTAAAAACTATTAAAAAACATATTTGAAAGCCATGTTATTGATTAATCTGATTCCTCTTATGGAAGTACCTCTCCTATTCTTTTGCATGTTCAAACAATATCCGTTTGCTTGCCAGCATTAACAGTCTACTCATGCCCTTTAATAGCATAGCTGACCAATGAATGGCATCTTACAAGGAGTAAATACTCTTATAAGTATAAAACAGTTGACTCAAAAATTACCATCACATGGTAGTTTTTAATTAGCACTACTCTTTTTGAGGGGATAAAAATTTGAATTTTTAGAGGGGTAAATATTTGAAGAGTTACTTTATTGGTGGCCTTGTTCACTGATGAGTAAATTATCAAGTCTCTCAGAGATTAACAGCAATAAGAAAGATAAGTTTAGAATACCCAAGTTTATAGCTATCACAAAAGGACAGTTACTGTATGATTCTACTTATATAAAGTACCTGGAGTGGTCAGATTTATCACTTGATCACTTGACTTCCCATTAATCATAGATTTGCTCAAGCGGGTGCCAGTAACGTCTCCATTCATTCTTGTCGCATGCTACTGTAGCCCAGTGGCATCTGTTTGTTCTAGGAACATGAAAAGCCTGAAACCGATCATTCAGGGTCTTGAAGAAGTTTGACCATCTTGTAGGCCACGAGGTCTTTTGATGTCCCATGGAATCCAGTCGGTAACAGCTCTAGTCCAGCGGTAGTCTCCAACTCTCATTATGTGTCCAGCCCATCTGATTTTTGACGCCTTGGCAAATGAGGCAGCGTCCCTGATTCTTGACCATCAATGGAGGTCGGAACTTCGAATTCTTTCTCTCATTTGAGTGAAATGTGATACTCCAAGCATAGCTCTTTTGATTCCTCTTTGGGAGACCCAAATAGAATTTCCATCCTGTTAGATTTATAGAGACAGAAAATAGAGTAATGGTTGACAGGGCTGGAAGCCAGGCAAGTTGTAGGAAATGGGGACTTAGTATTTAATGGGTGCAGAGTTTCAATTTATGTTTATGTTTGTATGTTTATGTAAACAATTATGTTTAGGGGTTTGTATCTGATGACACATTATGTTCAGTTTATGTAAAGTGGGTTTTTGCACAGTTGTAAGAATATACCTAATATGTACTAACTATACACGGAAAATGGTTAAAATGATGTTTATGCTACATATGTTGCATTACTCTCTAGAGAAAATAGAAATTTAGAAATGAAATTTAGAAATTTCATTTCTAAAAATCAAAGCTACCCATGATTTATTCGATATGCCCAACACAGTAACAACAAAAGTCTCCAATGGAGACGTTACTGGGCCCGTCGAGCAAATCGATGAACAATGGGAGGACAGTGACAGTGAATTTCTAAAAATCAAAGATGAATGAGTAACAATCTCTAGAAAATGACCATAACGTAAGATTGTTCTTCTTCCTCAAAAACATGTCAACTTAAGAAGCAGTTGACATGACAGTAGGAAACAAACAAAAAAAAAAAAAACAGGAAAAGAAACAATTGTGGTCAGAAAACAAGAAGTCAGGTTTTATGATTTTGAAGGCCAAGTTTCAGGTGACAAGACATAAGCTAGGACAATGGGGACAGATAATCAAGGAAGAATAAGAAAATCCAATGGACTAAATGGCAGAGAAGCAAGAGGCCAGGATATTCGATGGGACATTAACATGGTTGTTTAAATTTCTCAGGAGGGTGGCTGGGTTTGGAATACAGAGAAAGACTGAAAACAAGGGGTTAAATTTTCCCAGAGTGAATTAGGAGATTTCACACTATTGGAACCTAGCCTGGCTTTAACTTCTAAAGAACCAATGCATCCCAGAGGAGTTTGTGGGAGATATTTTCTTTAAATGAAAACAACAGTTAGGGAGTTGAGACAAGAAATGTAGCTATCTTGTGGACTTTTTTCAAGTCTGCAAAGACAGCACATTCCTTCCCTGTAGGAAATTTGTGTGGGAGAGCATATTACATCCAAAAGCTCTTGAGTGAACATGGGATGAGAGAAAGGGTGGTGGTTTAGAGGGGCAAAGAGAAAATTGCAATTGCTTAAATGACAATGACACCATCCCAGAATAATCAGGTTTGTCAGCCTCTAAGTGAGTGTCACATGCCACAGGTCCCAGGCAGAGCAGAGTTAGAATACCTGCCTTCACTGGTGTGATTTTTGATGCCTCCTGTCTCCTAGTCACTTATGCTGATGACCCAACTTTTACTGACCCATTTTCCTTTATAAAAACAATGGCATTCATTAATCTGTAACCAATAATGAAATGATTAGGGAGGCAGTGTGCCTTGGTGAACTATGTTGCCATTTCCTCTCAACTGAATGTTTATGTTTCCACACATTTCACTGTTGTGATCCTAAGCCCTATTTTAAATTTAAAATTTTTTAAATTTTATTTAAAATGTTTAAATTTAATTTTATTTTTATAAATTTGTTCATAAAAATTCATTACATTTAAGATTCAAGCACCAATCACACCACCATTGCTCCTTCCCACCACCATAAGAGGAAAGTGTGTGAAGATTGTTGTATTTTATACTGAAATACAAGAGCCATTAAGCCCTTGTATAAGGGATTACAAACATGTTTGTGTGCTACTCTTGGCTCATTAGTGGTATATAGTATGAGAGGTCGAGCTTCAGGAATTCTAAACTTTAGAATATGATTATAGAGCAGATTCATTCATGGGTGAGGACTATGTTGCTCTCTTCCAGGAGCTTTATTTCTGAGTCTCTGGATCTTGGTCATTGATGAGATTATTTGGCACCAAGGGCAGTTTGTGGGTGTAACTGCCAACCTACTGGTAAAGTTGGGAGATGGAGGGACGAGGCCCATTTCTGCTCTGAGTGCTGGGCGATTTCACTCGTGGGTCCCCGCGTACCTGAATTTTTCTGCAGATTCACTTGTGGGTGACGATCATCCAAGCCTGTGGAGAGTGGCCATGAGCATGGCAGCAATTGGGTTCTAGAGGGTTTGGGCTGCTGTGGCTCTGTTGGGGAGGGGAGGGAAACTCAACCTGCCCCCCTCCGAGTTGCACTGGTGAAGACAGCCTGGGAGGTAACTCCTATTTTAATAATATTTGGAGATGGCCTTGGAGAGGTACTTGGGTCTATGTTAAGTCACGTGGATGGAACTTCCAAGATACAATGAAAACCCTCAGAAAAAGAAAGACCAGATCTCACATTCTCCCTTCGCAAGAAAAGCCCTTTTGAGGATGTATCAGAAATAGGTCCCTCATCTTGAACCCGGCTACACTGATAGACTGATTTTGAATTTTCAACTTTCAGAATTGTGAAGCATAAATGCTCACTGCATAAATCACACATTCTATATATTTGTTGCAACAGCCCTGGGTGAGGAGACAGCATTTTTCTGATTTTATTCACTGGTGTCATTTTTGGTAGATTCTAAGAGTTATGTGTTTGCCTTTTCTTAGAGACCAAAAGAACTATAATTTTGCTTTTACTGTTACTATCACTGTTTCTTTTTTTGTGTTATAGTTATTATTTTTCTAGTTTCTCAGTTTCTTTTCTTGTTTTTTTTTTTTGTTGTTGTTATTGTTGTTGTTGTATTGGGGCCATATCTGATAGGGCTGAGGGTTTACTCCCAGATCTGTGATCCAGGGATCAAACCAGATCTTCTGCAAGCAAAACATGAACTCTGACTCACTGAGCTATGTAACCTGTCGAGCTTTTCAAAGTTTCTGCTGTGTGAGGATGAAGGTAAAGTCAGAAATATGTGGCAGTATTCACCTACATGGCGTATAATTTTCTCTAGAGGACTTTCAGAAACTGAGAGAAGACATTAGGATTTTGGGAAGAGAGTACTGAAGACTTGTATCATAATATGGCCTTATTGTTGTCACAAAAGAGAGTAGCTAGTTAAAGTTTTGATTGTTAGGAGAAAGGAACAATGGACTAGAGATCTAATTATGCTCTAGAAAAATCATTGTGAGAATAGCATTCAAAGAGAAATAGGAAAAAAGGAAGCTTTAGGCAAAGCAGAGTATCTTTGAATTAGTCACTCTCAATTGGAACTGTTTCAGCTGATTTAAAATTCCAAAGGATGAACATGAGCATGTCTAAGATAGGATTATGTAAGCCAGTGCTTGTACCACAGATCCACAGATGGGTGGAGGTGTAGAAAGTTTAAAATCCCCTGGTCTACCACCTTGACTATAACTGCCAGTATGTCAATTGGTATGTGGGACAAGTGCCAGCGTACAGATGTAAAAAGGTTGAAGAATGCTGGTGTAAGTCATGGAAAATAACTGAGGGAGGTAACAAAAATTTCTGAGAACAGACGGAGGAAACGACCAAGTTGCTGGAAATATGGCCCTGGAAAGGAAACCCAGGAAAGGAAACCCAGGATGCTAAAACAGGAGGAAGTCACGGCCATTTTAGGAAAGGGAAACCTAACAGAGTACTGATAGAAAGGCAGGAGAACAGCAGTTGGATGATTAGATTGTTTCTAGACTAGTGCTTTGCATATATTAAAATGGGGTGGGAAGAACTTTATGGAGAAGTGGGCTGAAAGGAGATAAGGATAATATTTGGTCATTAATGAGTAATCAGTATTTATGGAAAGTCGTAAAGTGACAGCAAGACATCAAATACTGAATCTTATTCTTGCTTCAGATCTTAGGAGAAGTACAGTTATTAGGAATTCATTCAGAGATACTATTTTCCCCCTTTAATATTAAAATACCAGTCACTATTATAAATCTGCATTTAAAAATTTTTTCTGAAAAGATTCCTCTATATAAATTTATGGTGTATTCTGAACTAGTTACACCTACTCTTCCACTACACACTCACAGGCCACTTTTGTGCAGTTTAGATAATTCTCATGACAGTATTGCAATTCAATTGCTTTTCTGGTGGAAAACAAAATAAAAGATACGGTAGTAGACATTTTAAAAAGCGACAGCTTTATCAATATTTAGATATACCTTTTATTTTGCTGGATATATGTATTTGGCTCTATTGATACATACATATAAATACATATATATCACGGTCACGGTCCTCCCGTTGTTCATCAATTTGCTCAAGCGGGCCCAGTAACGTCTCCATTGTGACACTTGTTACTGTGTTTGGCATATCAAATATGTCACGGGGAGCTTGCCAGGCTTTGCCGTGTGGGCGAGATACTCTTGGCAGCTTGCCAGGCTCTCCGAGAGGGGTGGAGGAATCGAACTCAGGTCGGCCATGTTGGCTGCGTGCAAGGCAAATGGCCTACCAATGTGCTATCGCTCCAACCCCACATATATATCAATGCAGATATATAATTAAATACATATATGTTTTGGGTCACACCCAGCAGTGCTCAGGGATGACTCCTGACTCTGTACTCAGGGATCACTTCTGGATGGGTTTGAGGAACCATATAAGGAGCTAGGAATTGAGTCCAGGTCAGCGTGTGTGAGGCAAGCACCTGACCTGCTGTAACTATCTCTCTGGCCCTGTGTTAATATTTTTGCTGTGTGTGATGTGACCTCCTACATTTACTAGATCGGCATCTAAATATTTGTTAGATAGCACTGTAGCACTGTCCTCCCATTGTTAATCAATCTTCTCGAGTGGGCCCAGTAACATTTTGAGACTTGTTACTGTGTTTGGCATATTGAATACATCATGGGTAGCTTGCCAGGCTTTGCTGTGCAGGTGAGATACTCTCGATAGCTTGCCGGGCTCTCCGAGAGGGGTGGAGGAATCAAACTTGGGTTGGCATGGTCTGCCATGTGCAAGGCAAAACACCCTACCCACTCCCACTGTGCTATTGCTCCAGCCCATTTGTTAGATATATGTGATAAATATAAAAAGTATAAATTATACATTTTCAAACTAAATTATGCTGACATGTCAATCATTGAAAAATATTTTTGTTTAAAATATATGCCATATACCCATACAGTACACTTTTTACAAATTAAATATACCTGTATATATGTGTATGTATATATCATGTATGTGTGTGTGTGTGTGTTTGTGTGTGTGTGTAAAGAAAACACAGTCAAATATCCCTAGCCAATATATTTTGAATGCCCATTAATGATTCAAACACTGCAGAAGTTGCTATGGCTAGCACAACATCTAAGACAGAGAGCTCTCTTGCTTTCTGAAGATTTCAGTACTTAGGGGAAAACAAACATTAAGCTAATATCATAAACATGAAAACTCTCAAAGTGGGAAATATCTGCTGGTGTGAGTATGTAAAAGACAGAGGGTGTAGAAGACAAATAATCCAAAATGTTAACAGAAATTATTTCTGTAAATAAAAAAGGTACTGGTGATTACATTCCCTCCTCCTCCTTTATTTCCTTTTAAATTACAAGCCTCCGATTTAGTACAACACTTTTGTTACAAGAAGACATACGTTCATCAAGTGCAAAAAAGTCCCAGCATTTTGGCTTCACTTTATTTCTTGTGGGTCTAATTAACAACTTCAGTACAGGGATTGAGGAGCTCACCTTGTGTGAGGCTTACCCAGCTTGATTCCCAGCATCACATATGATCCCCCAGCATCAGTAAGCCAGAGGTATGTCCTGACGACTACCCAGTTGCCCCACAAAACCAGGGAACAAAAATAACAACCTCAGGAAATTTAACCCCAATTTAAAACATACTAAAATATGTCTTCTTTTTCTAATTCTGGTGACTCAAAGGAGGACCTCACAAATGGCAAGTATTCTACTGCTAAGTCACCTCCTGGACCCTAATACTAAGCTAGGATACTTGCACTTTGTTTTCCTGGAGTAGTCCATGAGAGTTCCTGATTTTTATCTAATTTTGGACATACAATAAAATTGGAACTGAAGAATAGATTTAGGTGAGGCATATAAAAATAAGCACTAATTTGAGGCCTAAGAGATAGTACAATGGGTAGAGTGCTTACCTTTCAGGCGGCTGGCACAGGAATGATTCTGAGCACCACATTTGGATGCCTGAGCCTGCCTGAGGAAACTCCTGAGCACAGAGCCAGGAGTGAGCCCTTAGCACAATTGTGGCTCTTCTAAAATGTTAATTAAAAAAACCCAAAGATTCAAGCTTTATGCTGTTTACATAGAATTTTTTTATATGTTGTACCTCAGTTCTGCCAAAGAAAGGAGAGTGTGATTGATCACTGGGTTATAGAAATAGGCTATAAATCCTGGATAAATATACCATAAGCAATGTACTATTTGCTGTCATGTATTTATTGCCACTCAAGAGCACGCATAAAGAGTAGTTGATGGAAAATTTAGTACCAGACTCTTTCAAGTAATAATTAGATACCTTTCATCAGTATGATAATTCAAAGCTTAGAGTATGTACTCACTAGAATACTTCTAAGAAGTTGTGCATTATATTTCAAAAGAGATTAACAATTAAATGTGCTCAACACTAAAAATTAACCAAAATGACATTAACCAAAATTTAATATTTGGGATATTTTTAGATTATTGAAATTCATTATTATGAGCATCATTTGCTGTAGACTTTTTGAAAGTGGCAAGCTTTTGTAACACATACCCTACAATTACTTGACAAGAATACAAATTAGATTGACTCCTTTTTTGTCAAATAAGAATTAATTATCAGTCTAGTAACTGGCATATTAAGTGAACTTTTAAAAAAAGACAATAAAGGGAATATTTAAAGATATTTACATGATGATAGTTACTGTATTTGAACTTCCTTTAAACTGAATGTTGAATTGAAACTCTACTATAAACTGAACATTGTAGTTATCATTGTATTTGTTGGTCTTTAGAAGACAGCAATGACAAATGAAGGTTGGGCAAAATAGTAAGTGTTTCAATGGAAGGAGCTTGACAGCAACTGTGGCAAGGTTATGACATTGGCAGTTAGCTAATGTCAATTATAGCACTTAAGAAATACTGTGCAAGAAGGCTAATAAATCACAGTCTGCCATATTTAGTAATTCATGGCAGAAGAGAAAATAGGAAGAAAAGAAAGTGAACAATTAAGAGGAAACATTCAGTAACAAGATGCACAATAAAGCATAAAGCATAACTGGAATTATTTTTATAACCAGAGGACCAAGGAAATGTTTTCTTTTTTTTAAAATAATTTATTTATTTATTTATTGAATCACTGTGGGAAAAGTTACAAAGCTTTCAGGTTTAGGTCTCAGTCATGCAAATATCAAACACCTTTCCCTTTACCAATACTTATTTTTTACCATGAAGAACCCCAATAAAACCCCACCCCCCACCCCTCCCAATGTCTGCGAGGCAGATGAATTCTAGTTAACACTCTATCTGCTTTGATTAGATTCATTGTTTCAATAGAAGATGCACCACTATTATTTAGAGTTTACCCCCCACCCCAAATCAGACATGCTGAAAAAGCATTGTGAAGTGATTTGCTTTCTACAGCTGGGTTCAAGAATTAAATGTTGGTTTTGAATTTCCGCTATTTTACTAATTAACCCTGGAAGTATTTCTACTGAGAGTCAGATAATTAAGAGATTGGTTTCTGTTCTCTGGAGTCGTGGCCGTGCTGGAGAGCCGCTCGTGGGGGGCAACTGGTGGCCTCAGTAGGGCGTGAAGGACGGACCGGAACGCCCCCCTAAGGAAATGTTTTCTATTAAAGAGTTCGGCAAATCACTGAGAGGTCAAAGAGATAGTACAGCAGATAGGACATTTGCCTTATATGCTGCCAACACAGGTTCAATCCCTCTACACTGCCAGGAGTGATCCCTGAGAATAAATAGAAAAAGCCCTGAGAATGTCTGGGTAAAGGTAAAAGGTAAAGGCCCTCCTGTTGATCGTCGATTTGCTCGAGCGGGCCCAGTAACATCTCCATTGGAGACTTTGTTGTTACTGTGTCTGGCATATCAAATACTCTCGGTAGCTTGCCGGGCTCTCCGAGAGGGGCGGAGGAATCGAACTCGGGTCGGCCATGTTGGCCGCTTGTAAGGCGAACGCCCTACCCGCTGTGCTATCGCTCCAGCCCAATGCAAATGTCTGGGTATGTCCCAAAAAACAAACAAAATTTTAAAAACAGTAATTGCACTTTGTACAATACCTAAGATCTGGGATCATCCTAGGTATCTAATGACAGAGGAATGGATTATGATGATGTGAAATATATATGTGTATATATATACATATGTATACACCAAAAATGAAATACTATGCAGCTGCAAGGAACAATGAAATATTATAATTTTCAATTTGCTGCTACCTAGGTGGAATTTGAGGATATCAAGTTGAGTGAAGTAAGCCACAAGAAGGACAAACACAGGATGACCTCACTTATCTGTGGTTTATAGAATAACCCTGTAGTATATAGAATAACTGGATGAGAGAAAATGCAATATAATAACAGAGTATAGAGAAGAGGACAGAGAGAAGCCAAGGAGAAGGAAGAAAATAAGAAAGAGAAGTTACAGGGGATCAGGATCAGGAGACTAGGGTATACAGGTGGCGCAGTGAAGTGGTATATCTATATATCTGAACCACAAAGTCAGCTACACTGAAAATATGAAATCAAAACTATGACCACTAAATTTTCAAAGTGCCTGTCAAGGTGGCAGACTGGAGTGGCATGGGGGAGGAGTAGATGGGGAGAAGGAACTTGGGAACACTGGTAGTGGGATTGGTGCTAGGACATTATATGCCTAAAATTGAACTATCAATGATTTTTTTTAAATCATGGTTCTTTAAAAAATTTTTTAAATAAAATATGCCAAAAAAATTAAACCTGGGACATGAATATTGAGGATAACTTAATCAACAAAAAGTTTTGAACAACCTGGTTTATTTTCTAATTGGAAATGCTCTCTTTTCTTTATCAATGAGTTCAGCTGGCAAGTGAATTGAGTCCTAGGTCCAGGGTTCACTTTCTATTTGGTATCACTCCCTCTCCATGGATAATAATCTCTTTCCATGTGATCACACACAGTACTCCCTGTCCTACATAATCACCAGGTGAACTTTGTGACCAGCAGGAATTAAACAAACACAGAGATGGTTAGGTGAAAGTCTATTATTCCCCTAGAGGGAAAAGTTCCAAGAACAATAAACTATTGATTTAGTAAGACATCTGCATATACAAAAGAGCAAAACAGTTTTGTGGTTTAAGGTGCTTCTTTCCCAAAGAACTTTGGATGGGGCTTTAATAGTGAAGTGTGTCTGGAGACAAAGGAGGATCTAGGATAACTGCTAAAGTTGGACATAGCACCTGCCCAATCACTAGAATGTAGGAATTATTAAATGCAAGTATGTGAGCCTACTTTCCAGGGTTAAGATTTTGGTCCTCTCCACATCCCATTCTCTCTTCACATTCCTTTCTCAGAAATGCCAATAAGAATTTGACAGTGATTGACAGCCTCTCAGCACCAGAGGAAGTTGGCAGGCCTGGTGCCATGTCTCTACTGCATGCAGTTGAAAAATGATTATAGTTCTCATCCTCTGGATATTCTGGTGAAAACTGTCTCTTCAAAACTTGTGAAACTTCAAGCTATTCATTAGTTCAGTCATATGCAGGAGGCTAAGAGAATATTGGTTTTTAATCTGGTTTCTAGCAACCAATAGGCTACTTGAAGCTTCCAGTAGTTCCCGTGATCTGTACTAGAGAAGATGAACATCCAAACAGGAACATTAGTATTCTCTGAATTCCCAGGGTAGTTCCTTGATAGTTTTTTTCTTCCCTTTAAAACTTATAAATAATATCATACTACTATTTATTCAGACATTGATTAACCTGATTGAAGTGGGCATGAAGTCCACATTACTTTTTAAAAAATTTTTCTGTAATTGAATATCCATGAGATAGAACATTACAAAACTGTTCATAATTGGGTTTCAGTCACACAATGATCCAGCACCCATCCCTCCACCAGTGTACATTTCCCACCACAAATGTCCCCTGTTTCCCTCCCACCACCCCCCAATACCCTACCAACTACCCTCAACCTCCCTCTATTGGAGACACTTTCCTTCTTGCTCTCTCTCTCCTTTTCTTTTTGTGCATTATGGTTTGCAATTCAGGTATTAAGAAGTCACGGTGTTTGTTCAAGGCATTCAATATTTTTATCAGGATGGTAAGGCTGGGGTAGCTTTTTAACTCTGGCAGCTTTGGGGTGTGGATTTGACTGCCAAAGCTTCTAGAAGTACAAGGCAGTGGGGAGAGATAGGCCATCCCAACTCTGAGAAAGCCTGAAGATTTCAGTCACAAAAGCTTCACACCCAAATTTCAGCAGATTATATCTTGGTGAGGTCCATCCTGAGATGGTGGAGTCAAGCTGGCAGAGATTTGGGGTTGTGAAAGCAAGCGGCTGCTGGGGGTTCTGTAGGCAGAATATTTTTTTTTAATTTTTATTTTTTAACTTAATTTTTTATGAAAGTAACTGTGGTTCATAAAACTACATAGATTTCAGCTGTATAGCATTATAAATCAATGTCTTGGAGAAAATGGCATTATGTTTACTACTAAACATTAACATTCATCTTTCACCACACAGTTGAGTCCTTCTGCCCAATTTACACACACACACACACAAGCCACCCTCCAACACACAAACACCCCATTTTTCTTCTGGTAACCACCAATCTGATTTTATAGTCCAAAAGTTTGTTTTCATTGTATTAAGTTCACTTGTTTTGTTTCTTTTTGTACCACTAAAGAATAAAATCATAAGATTATTACCATTCCACCTGATTTCTTTCAGGAAGCATTATACTCTACAGGGGATGATCATTACAGTGATGACTGGAGGGTTGTAGTAGTTTTGAAAGTTTTTACTTGACAATAGTCTTACCTACCTACACACATCAATTTGTGTGTAAGACTTCTTCTGATGTTCATAACATAGGCAGGTGTCTCATAGTAAGCAAGGGTTCCTCTCCTCAGATATCCTTCCTTGATATCCAAGTTGTCTCATTTCCAATAGCTTCACTCCCAGCTAAACTGTTTGTGTTATATACTTAAATGCTACCAAGCTAGGGGCTGCTAGGAATCAGATATTGTGGAATCTCTATGCAAAAACATTCTTGTAGATATTTTCATTTCACTACAGTTCAATAAAAAATGTATTATGTTATTGAAGTATAACAGCAAATCAAATTCTAGAATCAAGTTATAAGTCATGCTCCAAAACATGTCCATTTTCTATTAAATTTGATTTGGAGATAAAACAGGAAGCACCACCAGATGGGCATATACTTAGGAACATGCTAGTAACTGCAATCACAAATTGCAAGGCAATATGTTTAGAGTGGAAAGGATTAATGGCCAGATAATCACCAATATCATGATTAGTAGAAGATGAAGAAAGGAGTTGACTTTCAGCTCACTTTCAGATTATCGTGTAAAGTGCATACAATCTCTAGTCAATGGTACCAATGCTAAGATCATAGAAACAGTGGGTAGACACACTTGTCCAAATAAATGTAATCCACAAGGAATGCCTATGAAGTAGTTTATCACACTCCATTATCATGAAAATTTGAATATCCCCTAGTTTTATTCATATTAGTTTCCCTTTTAATCTGTCATTCTAAGTCTCAAAGAATAACCTTTTTAGGTACTATTGATTTAATTGCTTATCTCAACTGAGTTATCATTGGAAAAACACTTTTAATAGTTAATACAAGGAAAAAAATTAGTACTTCTATTATGGACTAGTTTAAGGAAGTAGATATATTTTGAGCTCTCTTACCAGCCATCTGTATATCACAGACTTATAAGTGCTCACTAAGAGATCAGAGACAGGACTGGGTGATTAACTTAGGTTTCATCACCAAGGTTTCATCACCAGTGTGAAAGAAAAGGAAACAAAATAGAAGAAGAGAGAACAGAAAGAAAGGAAAGAATCCTCCCAAAAACATAGAAACATATGGAAAGCTTTACTCTGTTTTAAATCACATTTACTAAAATTAGTAGAGGGATATAACTTGTCTAAAAGGAAGTACAAGAGAGACAATCTCCAATGTTGATTCAAAGAAGGGGGCTGGATTTCATTGGCATCTTTGTGCCACCTAATAGGAGGAATCAGAGTCCTGATGATTCATGTGTATCATAAATCAAGAAAGCTGACAAGGAGCTGTCCCTGCCCAGCACTGCAGGAGAGTGTTATACACAGTTTCTAGGATGCTTATCCTGAAGGTGAAAATACAAGGTTGAACCAAAATACAAAGTTGTAAATTGAGGACTATCTGCACATACAAAACTTATTATAGTTTAATCTTATAAATTAATCACAGAAAGATATCAACAACAACAACAAAAATAAAATGCAACAATATACTGAATAATTACTGGGAATGTGGTCTCTTTCTCAAAACAGTTCACTGGATGTAATATTTTGAAACACTGTTGATTCTGACGTATGAAAATCTTGGAAGGACAAACAACATGTAAGGGAAAACTAACATAAGAACCGTAGAGTTTCATCAAGAAATAAATTAGTCAAAATCAATAACCTTATGAAATAGATATAATTACTACTATGGTTCTTATTAGATGAGAAAACTGAGGCACAAAGAAGCTATATGACTTGGTTAAGGTCACAAAGACCCACTTAGACCTGGACTATCTATTCCTCATCCCCTGCACTGTACTATTCTCCATATTCACCACACAAGTCTGAGAACTGCCAGGCTACATACGTGACTTTCTGTTTTATTTTAGGAACACATCTAGACCTTATAAATCTAATATTAGACTTCTTATACTACTACCAATTAGTATTGAATTACTTCTTAGTTAGATTTGAAAGGCAAATGACTATATTAGGAGCTAATCAGTCTAAAAAGACATTAAAAGTATATTATTCCCTAATTTAAGCACTATATTTAAGTATTTTAGTTTAGTTAAATCAGTGAAGCAAAACTAAAAACATGAAGAGGTTAGTTGGCATGCTTGGAGGGAATGGTCATAAATCTTAATTTGGGGGGAATACTTGCTCTGGATCTACACTCCTGGCAAGCTGGGGCACTATATGAGGTACCAAGAAGCAAACCTGGGTCAGCTGTGTGCAAGACAAGTGCCCCAGCCACTGTACTATATCCTTGGACATATCTTTTTAAAGAATCGAACTCGGGTCGGCCATGTTGGCCGCTTGTAAGCCGAACGCCCTACCCGCTGTGCTATCGCTCCAGCCCTAAAAATCATCTTTTAAAAATAAAAAATACATTTTCTCCAGAGGGGTTCTAAGAGGTACTAAAATTGAAAAAGAAGGAAAGAAAAAGAAAGAGAGAAAAATAGAACCTTGAGAAATATTAAAATAGTGCTGAAAATCCTAAGCCAGTCAGAAGATGAAAAAGAGGATGAAACTACCTTCAGGGAGAAAGGTAGCTTTCCCCTCTTTTAATTATCCTATGTTCCAGGAAAAGTCTAAGCACTCCAACTTGAAGATGGGATTTACATCTCATTAAAGAAGGGTCTGGCTTGATCATTAAGAATGTTAGAGGTGTTGGAGGTATGGTGTTGCCAGCAGGTCAATCTGTACCTGTGAGGCGAGTGCATCAGCAGCCTGATGGCGCCTTCAGACTTTCAGATACCCCAAAATTGCTGCCATGCCTTTGGCCAGACCCCCAAAACTTAGGGCAAACTTTACCAAAAAATTAAACAGCCAAAAGTTAGGTATGTGGGAGACACACCCACAAACCACCTTGGGCTCAGCTATATAATTGGAGGCTTGGCCTCTCTAGTTCCTGATCAAACTGTTTCATGATCCAAGAGACTCAGAAACAAATCTCGAAACCCAATGGCTTTTGGCAGAAATGCATCCAGTCCCTGCAGCAGGTTACTGGCGCTGGGTAAACCCAGGTGGGAATAGGTTTCATGCCTTGGCCTGTTTCCCCTGGCGGCCTAGTGGCCGCCATCCTCCAGAAGCCACTGGACAGTCAGTTTTGGGCCCGCAGTGACGAGACATGCAGGGCCTCACGGGATGAGGTGGAGCCGGCCCTTTCCTCCCCACCCCAGCGAGACCCCGAATTGCCGCCCACGAACAGCATCTCTGGCTCCTGATCAAGCTGCTTAACGGCCATGATCCAAGAGACTCAGAAACAAATCTCAGAACCCAGTAGCTTTTGTCAGAAATGCATCTGGACCCCGCAGTAGGTTACTGTTGCCGGGCCACCCAGGGGGGAAAGGGTGTTGTCCCTCCATCTGCTCTCCCTAGGTGGCTCAGTGGCTGCTATCCTCCAGAGACCACTGGACAGTCAGGTTTGGGCCCTGACAAGACACGTGGGGCCTCACGGGATGGGGTTGGAGCTGGCCCTTTCCTCCCCATCCCAACAAGACCCTGAGTCACCGCCCGTGAACGGCCATTCTGGCTTCTGATCAAGCTGCTTAATGGCCATGATCCCAGAAACTCAGGAACAAATCACGGAACCCAGCAGATTTTAGCAGAAATCCCTCCAGATTTAAGTGTTAAAATTTTGAAAATTCAAAATTTCATGGCCACTACTGTAGCCACGCAACATCATATGTTATTCTTAACCAGCAATAGAAAACAAATTGTTTACTGTTGCCTTTTCAGCAGATCTGAGTGTTGGGGTAAAATCCCAAATAATAATAGTGGGTCTGGTGTCAAAATATTGAATGTGATCAAAGTAGAGAGAGAGTGATGTGGAAATCGTCTGCCCCACAGATAGAGGGAGGGTGTGGGATAGGGGTATACTGGGGTTTTTCGTGGTGGAGAATGGGCACTAGTGAAGGTATTCATTGGTGTTTCATTGTATGACCGAGACTTAAACCCAAAAGCTCTGTAGCTGCTCTAAAGGTGATTCAATATATAAAATTATAAAAAATGGAAAAAAATAAGGTGGAGTTCATGCCCAATTCAATCAGCTAATCAGTGGCTGAATAAATAGCAGTACTCCTACATAAAAATTAAAAAAATAAAATAAAAGAATGTTAGAGGTGTTTTGTACTGGTTTGTGTGTGTACTCTGGTTTTTGATGGTTTAACTAATTTTGAGTCAGTATCATGTGAACTACCCACCTACATTGTAAAGTGCATGAGACTGCCCTTCAGACACAATGTGTTGTGCAGAAACCTCGACAACCCACTGATTTGGCATCATTGACATTTTTATAGCCTCTGAATAACGATCCTTAATTTCTTCCAGCAACAGCCTCTCATAACCTCTATTGTAGATTCTGTGTCTATGCACTGGATTATTTCTAACAATCATCACGTAAGAGGAACTAGGCAATAAGAATATTTTTATTTATTTATTGCTTTTTGGGTCATACCCAGTGTTGCACAGGGGTTACTCCTGGCTCAGGAATTACTCCTGCAGTGCTTGGAGAACCATATGGAATGCTGGGAATGGAATAAAACCCAGGTTGGCCGTGTGCAAGGAAAATGCCCTACCCATTGTGCTATCACTCCAGTCCTAAGAATCCCCCCCTTTTTTTTTTCGACAAAAGATGTACCATTATTATTTGGAATTTTCCCCCAACAGTCAAACCTGCTGAAAAGGCATAATGAAATAATTTGTTTTCTAATGCTGGTTATGAAGACCATTCTATTTTGGATTTTTAATATTTTACTAAGCAAGTCTGGAGGGATTTCTGACAAAAGCCGAAAGTTCCGAGATTAGTTTGTGTGCCTCTGGGTCCATGGCCGTGCCAGAGAGCTGCTCGTGGGGGGGCAACTCGTGGTCTCGACAGGGCAAGAAGGATGTGCTGGTTCTGCCCCCATTCCATGAGGCCGCAGTTGCCCCATCACTGCCAATTCATACATGGCTGTCCAATAACCTCTGAGGCTGCGGCCACCATGCCGCTGGGGCGGGGTGGGAGGATGGTGGAAGAGATAGACATCCCTTTCCTCCCGGAGGCGGGGAGAGGGCACAGTGCTGTAGCTTACTGCATAGTCCACACTTTTGCCAGAAGCTGCTGGGTTCTGAATTAGGTCCATGTGCCTCTGGGCCCATAGCCGTGCTAGAGAGCCGCTTGTGTGGGGCAACTTGTGGTCTTGGCAGGGCAAGAAGGATGTGCTGGTTCCACCCCCCCGCCCCATCCCATGAGGCTGCAGTTGCCCCATCAAGGAATCCCTTTTTAAACAATAATATTCACTTATAATGTCCTCCAGGTTCAGCCACATTGTCACAAATGGCAGGATTTCTTTCCTCTTTTTAATGCTAAATAATAGTTCATTGTATGCACATGCTATATAAATTTTTAGCTGGCACTGGATTACAGATATGATGACTATAAAGTACAGAATAGGTTTGCAATAGATTATGACCATTTAGTTTAATCTAATTACAGGTAGTGATGTAATAACAAAAATCACCTAAAAATACATTTCTAGGAATACAACCTCTTCCTTTAAATTTTTGTTTGGGGGTGCTTGGGAGCCAGGCCTGACACTTCAGGGTTTGGACCTGGCAATGTAATGCAGTGGTTCTGGGGACCACCAGAGGCATACCTGGGAAGGTTCAGGTGGGCATGTGGTGCTTGGAATCAAACTTAGAGCTCTGTAAATGCAAGGCATGTGTTTGAGTCTTTTGCACTCTCCCCCAGGCTAGCCCTTTACTTTTTCTTAATTGATTCATCACTTGAAAACAGTATGATATGATAAAAGACAGACACATAAAACAGGGGAAAAGAACAGAGCCCAGAATCAAGCCTACACAAATAAGGTCAACTATCATTTTTTGGGGGGAGGGCAATTTTTTGGCCAAGACCCCCAGTGAGGAATAATCCCACCAACACCTCTATGTGTGACACCCTCCACTTCTCCCATGGGAGAAATATCTTACTCATAGGTTAAGGGAGAGGTAGAATGAGTTTCTATTTCTTTCTGCCTTCTAGTGCGAAGCAAAAGAAGCATTCAGGCCTACCAAATAGGGCCCTTAATGTGATTTTGTAGTAAATTTAAGCCCTTGCTTACAGAACCCAAAGCAACCAAAGGGATAGTACAGAGGTAGGATGCTTACCTGGTTTAGCCCCTGGCATTCCATATGGCTCCTTGAACACTGCCAAGAGCCAGGAGTAAGCCCTGAGCATTGTTGGGTGTGGCTCAAAATACACACACACACACACACACACACACACACACACACACACACACACACGAAGCTCAAATCATCCTGAACTCATTATTCAAAATTAGATAAGAATAAAAATATATATATATAAAAAAGGAATGTCATATGACCAAAGTAGGAGTATGATTTTTAAAATCCCAATTTTTTGTACCTAGAGATAATCAGTATTAACACTTTGTATATAGACTTCTATATGCTTTATACAATCAGGGTTATGGAGCCTATGTTGTAATATAAATCTGGTTTTTAAAACATTGGGTTTCTTTTTATTCTCAAGCATTTGTCACTTGAGACAAGTGACATGGAATGAATGAAATATGCAACCAATCAGCAATTCACCAACAGTCACCATGGTGAATTCCTGAAGAAAACAGGACAGAATTTTCATAACCAGTGAAAAACACAGATTTTCTAATTATCTTTGGGAGGACAGAAGTTTAGGATTATTTGTCTTAATAAATGAAATGCCCTCAATTCTGGTTTAAAGTGCCTTAGAGGTAAATACATTCTTTCTATCTACTAGGGGTGCCGGTTAAAGTGAAATTCTAATTTGCTAATGGTCCTCTAAAGACCTTTAAGCATCCATAGAAACTGTCTAATTTACGCCTGAGTCTACCACTTCCCAAATGAATTTCTGTTGGAGTCTGGGTGGAAAGAAAGGCAGTATAGCTCACTCCAGGGGCCATAGAGCATCTGCCCAGTGCCTCAGGGGGCAAGATATTGAAAACCATGTCTGGCTGGGAGACATGTGGGCCCCAGACTCCCTCTGCTACCCACCAGCTGTATGAGAAAAAACAGCCAAACTCACAGTGGCTCCCAACCAAGAAAAACAGCAGTAGCACACAGGGCATGCTTCTGAACAAATATCATCATGGAGGAACGCACCCAACTTCTCAGGGAACATTTTGGACTGAGATTGGGGGGTGGGGGCAGGCAAAGGATTGTTTTTGTTTTTCCTGTGCTGTGGGACTCAGAAACCTGGGGGCATTATTCCATAGACGATGTTGGGAACCACAGAGCTGGAGAGTCTGTAAGGCATCTTGTGCACTATGGTTCCAGGATTCTTAATACATCACTGTTTGTGTGGATGGAGACAAAGCTGGCTCCAAGCCAGAATTGATTCTAGTTATCAAGCCAAAGCCTGCCCTTCAAAATAATGAGCTTTTGAAGAGGCTGAAACTGTTTTTATTCTTGCAGCAAGCAGCCTGCTTATATTAAAAGAAGAGCAGACTCCAAGTTAAGAGTGTTCCATTGACTCCCAAATCTAATATCCACACCAAATGAATCTGCCATAGACAATTATAGTTGCAAAATTAGAAATGATTGTCATCATTTTCTCCTTCAAGTTTAACCATATGTGACAGGAGTTTTTTCAAGGTCACCCTTTAAAGACCAACCACTTTCTTTATCCATGTTTAATACCAAACACTTTTTAAAAATTAAAAATGAGAAACTGATCATTTTCTACATTTCACTGAGAAAAAGAGAACAGGACTATTCCAATGAGCAAATTCAGACCATGGAGACTTTGTACTCTTGCCAGGTCTCAGATCTTTGAAAGGAGACATTTGGTCTAGTACACCTGACCAAGGGGTGAACTAACCTATTTTGTGTCATTCCATAAACAAGTAACAGAAATTGGAAAGAAAAAGGAAACAGTAGCTTCCATAGAAATAACAAAACAACATAACATTTCACAGGCCTTTCAGACTTCCCATAATTCAGGAGAAACTACAGTTGGGAGTTGTTTTGCAGGAGAAAATATACTGTAGTACTGTAGCACTGTCCTCCCATTGTTCATCAATTTGCTTGAGTGGGCACCAGTAACATCTTCATTGTAAGACTTGTTGTTACTGTTTTTGGCATACCAAATACAACAAGGGCAGCTTGCCAGGCTTTGCCAGGTGGCCAGGATACTCTCGGTAGCTTGTCTGGCTCTCCGAGAAGGGCGGAGGAGGGCAGAGGAGGGCAGAGGAATGGAACCTGGGTCGGCCTCATGCAAGGCAAATACCCTACCCACTGTGCAATCGCTCTAGCCCTAGCTAGAACCAGGAGAAAATGAGAATCAAAAAATGTCCTAAAGAAATTTTCTAAATTTTCTGAAGAGGTTAGGAACAGGGGCCAGAAAGAAAATAAAGGAGGTAAGACACTTGTCTTGCACAAGACTTGGCCAGGTTCTATCCCTGGTACTATTTATGGTCCCCTGAGCACTGCCAGAATGGAGTTTTGAACATAGAGCTGGTAGTAAACCCTGAGCACAGCTGGAGAAGAAGAGAGAACAGAAACTAAATAATAGTTATAAAAACTTGCAGTGTTAGGAAGAATTAGAAATGCCAAAGGAGGAAAACTCAATATTTCAAAGGGCATAAATTGACAAAATACATATGTAATGAATATATTACATAATAAAATGTGTATACAGGTGTGTGTATATAAAATCATAAAATATCAACAACTACTTTACTTCAATAGCTTAGGCTGAGTAATATGTTTTGGGGGTGGACATATCCACCAGTGCTTAAGGGCTATTCCTAGCTCTGTGATCAGGATCACTCCTGGCCTTGCTCAGGGGACTGTATGTGGTGTTAGGGCGTGAACCAGGATCAATTGCTTGTAAGACAATCACTTTACACCCCAACCCCCACACTAGCTTTCCAGCCCATGAGTAATATGTCTTATCTAGCTCTACTGACATGAATTTGATGGGGAAGGATAAGATTTCTAGAGAAATGTATTAACCTATTCAGTCATGTCTTGGTGACTGAGAACATTTGCATGTGTTCTGGGTAGGAAACCAGGAAAACTACTGAGCACCCTTTGTTCTGCAAGCTCTTGAGAAGAGTTGCATAGCAAATAGTCCTGGAAATCAACGAAAGTGCTGACCTTTGGAGCAAAGGGAAGGTTTATTCATAGCCTTGGCAGATAGGGATAGGGTCAGCCTTTGGAGGCATGTTTAACACCTAACAAATATTATACCTCCCCAGCAACAAGCAGACAGGTTTAAAATTATAAAAATTGTTGAGGGCAATGAAAGAAAATGAAAGGAAGATAAATTAATTTGGTTTTGAAAAAAATTGTTGAGGACCAGAAAGATAGTAAAGGGATTAAGATGCTTGCCTTGCATATGGCTGACCCTAGTTCAACCCATGGTATTGCATATGGTCCCATGAGCACCCAGACATTTCCCTTCTCCTCCAAATATTGTGATTTTTGCGGCTGGGGATGTGGTTCAGTAGTGAAGCACTTGCCTTGTATGTGTGAGACTTTGGATTTAAATCTGCAACAACACAAAATTCCCCAAGTGGTACTAGAAGCAACCTTTGAGCACTAAATCATGAACAATCCCTAAGGACTGCTTCATGTGGTCCCCAAGTCACAACCCTACCCTAAAAGGTTGTGGCTCAAAGTTCCTTTGCTATAATACAACACAATATGGTTGTATTACAATTGGAACCTGGCCTTCTTTTTGTGGTCATGTGGGATTTGCAGTCCAGGGAAACTGCATTAAAATGCTGACACTCTGCTTATTGCTAATGCTGCCCTTCATCTCAGATCCAGGTGTCTCATGTGGTCTACCAGTAGCCATGAAATTGTGACAGATAAACTTGTGAGTCTGGACAAGTAGTAGCTCACAAACTAAACAAAGGTAAAACTGAAGAAGAGTAGAAATAACTGTCTTATTTGACAATCCTTTCATTGGTAATTACCTTGGAAACATCACTTGAACTTGTCTGAGTTTTTCTAAGTTCTTTTTCATTAAAGACACAACCTTTGCACCTTTACTGGACTTTGTTCCCAAATCTTCTCTGGCACACATTGACAGAGAGTGACAGGACTAGTTTCACAAGTTCTGCTTCTACACACACAGTTCTATGTTGTTTTGGCTTCATTTTTTAATAGTTGAGATTAGCTAAATAGTCTGTGTTGTTGTCATCTTCTGGTACCCAAAGGGATGGCCTCTGGTGTTGGCATTATTGCATTGCTTGGACTTGTGAGACTTAGAATTTCTAGAGCTCCAATCCAGGATTTCTGGGCCCAAAATGCCAGAGAAGCACAGGTATCTGGTTTGTTAATTGTGTCAGGTGATTCTGATGCCTCAAAATGAGACAGCACATTGCTTAATTCACAATGGGTGACTAAATTTAAGGGTTGTTACAACTATTTAAGAATATTAAATATAAATTTTAAAAATTTTTCATTACTAGAACTTGAAATATTTTGCTGTTAAAAATCATTTTTGGGGCTGGAACAATAGCACAGTGGATAGGGCATTTGCCTTGCATGCGGCCGACCAGGGTTCAATTCCCAGCATCCCATATGGTCCCCCAAGCACTGCCAGGAGTAATTCCTGAGTGCAGAGCCAGGAGTAACCCCTGAGCATCACTGGGTGTGACCCAAAAAACAAAAAAAAAATCAGTGTTAAATTTTTATTATGATTCAAGGAAGCTACATGAAGGCTTCCTGGTACCTCTCTGTATTAGTTTTACAACATTCTCTGAGTCTATAATTATGTCAAAATAATACTTTTTGTTATTGTTTGTTTTGTGCTATTGGGGCTCAAACCCAGGCCTTCACACATGCAAGGCATGTGCTTTATTGTTGAGGTACACTGCCAGCCCAATATTTTTTTACACTTGAAAAATGCATTATTTTTCAACAAAAACAAATTCACTCATATGGAAGAGTAAGCTGTTCTCACTGCACATTGATAAAAATAGATGCTTTCTAAGCAACCTGTATTATATTAAAATTTCTCTAACTTTTTTCTTTATATCAGTGAAATGAAAAGAACAGCTTAGTTCCAAAGTCACAATATTTAGGTGGTAACTGTATGACAGGCAACAAACAAATTAACATGTGACAAATTTGAAGCAGCACACAGAATATAAGATTTTTAAGGGGTGGGTGTTGGGCCACACCTGAAGGTGTTCAGGAGCTATTCCTGATTCTGTGCTCAGAAGTGATCCCAGTAGTATTCTGGTGGCCATATGTAGTTCATGCAAGGCAAGCGCCTTACTCCCTGTACAATTTCTTCCTCTGGCCCCAGAATATATGGTTATATTAACAAAAAACTTTGCAATTTGTGGATATCCAAGTTAAATTCCTAAAAAGCATAGGGGGAAGCATTTTAGACATTTGCTGAGTGCTTATGCTGCAAAGAATAAAAATGGCCATGTTTTCACAACTGAATGTTCTTAGTATTAAAACAGGTCCTCTGAGAAGTAGATTCCAAGATCGAATTAGTCATACAGTAGACATGCAAGAAACTTATTAGGGGAAATTCTAATAAAGGTAAATGAGGCGTATGTAGGTGAAGGCCTGGACAGGCATTAACCATAGATGGTGGGGAAAAGGAGAAGGGAGTACCTTTATATAGTAGCACCAATTTAAATAATTTTAGCTATTCTGAGGGAGGGGGAGTCCTTAAGGGAATATTGTCTCATTGATGGTGAGCCTCGTCCAGCAGCAAATAGGCCTGCATTAACAACCCTCTGGGATTAATCACTGACTAGGAGCAGGACCCATGGAAATGTGACCTCAGAGGGCTGGAGTGAAGCATAGTGGGTGGGGTATTTGCCTTGCATGTGGCTGACCTAGTTTTAATCCCCAGCATGCTAGATTCCCAAGTGCAGATCCAGGAATAAGCCCTGAGCATTGCCAAGTGTGACCCCCAAACCAAAAAGAAATTTTTAAAAAATGTAACCTTTATTCAGACACTGAGGTGGATCTACAGGGTTGGGCTGTCCAACAGCTAAGTGCCTACAGCAAGTGATAGGAGCAGGTCGTCTTTGTGTTCACTGGCATCTCAACCAAGGGATTTCAAAAGTTCAAAAATTATCCTGAAAGGAAAAAGATATCTTCTTCCTGTTCAAACCACACCATCATCATAACACAGTGATGAGATCTCCCAAATCATCTTTGTCATGCTAGAAAATCTCTGAATGAATCAGCAAATAGTGACTATGATGTGTCTGAAAAAAACTGATGCTAAGATTTGTGGTCCTTCGGTTTGAGACCAGAATATTCTAAGTACTGTGCGGCAAAAATTAGTAAATCATCTTACATAAGATACTGTATGTTGGCACACAACCTAATTGTTTTACAACTTTGTTCCTGGGTTGGGCTATATGTTTCAGAACTGTAAGCTGCACCCCTTGTCTGATTGTGCCCATAGGAGCACATCTAACCCTTGGAGTACTTAGAAATTCATTCATGTTTGCACAGCACACATTAATATCTTTTTAAAAATATATAGATGTTGATTCACAGGCCATGATCTAGAGACTCATAAATAAATTTCGAAAGAGATCAAGTTGCAGAGATTCTTCTTGACTATGTGCAAAGCTGAGTGATACAGACCACCTTAGAGTTGAGCAAGTGAGCCCAGCGCCTGCCCAAACAGAGCTGGACAGCTAAAAACCTCCACACTAAACAATTGCCACTCTGCTTCCATTAGGACTCCACTGCTTGGGACAAGCCTCATCCCAAGATTGATCTGTTGAAAAACTCAGGTTTGTGACTGAAATCTCAAGGAGACTTTCATGGAGTTCAGGATGGGCTACATCCCCCCATCTTCCTGTGCTTCTGGAACCTCTGGCGGTCAAATACACGCCACCACCCAGTTAAAAATTTAAATCCAGCTGTATCACCTTGACCCATTACAAATTTTGATTTTCTGGAGTGACATCTCAAACTATACAACACTCATAAACCAGGAGTAGCACACCACATTGGATGGGATGTAATGTAGAAGGCAAACACTCTCAACAAAATATAAACACAGAAGACTTAAACTGTAATCTTTTATACAAAGGCATAAGGACTCCATGGTGAGATAAAACAATATGCACTGACTTTCTTCTAAGGAAACATTTTTTGATCATTCTTTTAGCAAATTATGTACAATATATAAGCAATATAAAATAAATTATTGAGGGTCTGCTACAGGGGCAGGCTTAAGGGGTTGTTGGGAAAATTGGAAATAATGGTGGTGAGAAGGTGCAATGGCGGCGGAATATTGAATGTCTGGAACAAACCTTCACAAACAATTTTATTTGTATCACACCTGGTGGTGTGCAGGGCATACTCCAGGATTCGTGCTTAAGGATCACACTGAGCAGTGCTCAGGAGACAATATGGGTTTCCAGTAATTAAACCCAAGTCAGGTGCTGGAGCAATAGCACAGTGGGTAGAGCATTTGCCTTGCACGTGGCTGGCCCGGATTCCCAGCATCCCATATGGTCCCCTGAGCACTGCCAGGAGTGATTCCTGAGTGCAGAGCCAGAAGTAACCCCTAAGCATCGGCTGGGTGTGACCCAAAAAGCAAAAAAAACAAACAAACAAACCCAGGTGAGCCAAATGCAAGCACCCTACCTGCTGTACCAACCCCTAGTTATGTTTTAGAGCACTTTTGGATTTACATAAAAATTAGATGAACTCCATAGTTTATAAACCCTCATGATGCCCTGGCAACCACTGATTCTTTTTGACTGTCTTCATAGTCTTGCTTTTTTGTTGTTGTTGTTGTGTAGTTTGCTTATACCTTATGTAGTCTTAGACAGCCAGATTCTTTCAATAATAATCTGCACTGAAGGTTATTTTGTATCCTTTCAGGACTTGGAAGTGCATTTCATTTTTACTTTGCTAAATCATAAACAGTTAAATTTTTTTATTAGTGAAACACCATGAGGTACAGTTGTAGACTTACAAACTTTTGTGCTTGGGTTTCAGTTACACAATGATCAAGTACCGATCCCTCCACCAATGCCCACTCTCTACCACCAATGATCCCAGTAGCCCTCGCCCCCACCCCACGCCATTTCCCCCCACCATGCCTCTGTGGCAGGGCATTCCCTTTTGCTCTCTCTTTCCTTTAGGGTGTTGTAGTTTGCAATAGAGGTAATGAGTAGCCATCGTGTTTGGTCATTAGTCTATTTAGATCGCATCTCGCATCTGGAACGAGTCCTCCAAACATCCTTTACTTGGTGTTCCCTTCTATCTGAGCTGCCTTTTCTCCCAGCATGTGCTGCCGGCTTCCAAGCCCTGGAGCAGACCTCTTGGTACTTATATCAACTATTCTTGGGTATTTAACTACCATTGTGTTACTTTATATTCCCCAGCAGTTAATTCTTTTTATAGAGTTCACCTCCAGTAGCGCTGGGCCTAATGATTCAGTGCTCAGACCTGGTGGGGCTTAGGGACCACTAGATCTATACCTGGTAAGGGCTTGGGGTGAAGGCCTAAAATGCTGGCATTGAACTCCCAGCCACATACAAGCTAGACATGAGCTCTACCTCTCGAGCTGTATTTAAGTTTTGCCAATTACAAGTAAGTTTGCTATAAACATCATGTGCAGCACTTTAAAAAAAACTTATTTTGGACTGAAGAGCTAGTACAGGGGGTTAGTTGCTTGACTTGCTGATAACTGATTTTGCTATGATCCCAGCACTGCATACAGTTCCCTGAGAACAGGGCCAGGAATGATTGCTGAGCACAGAACTAGGAGTAAGCCCTGAGCACAGCTGGGTGTGGCCCTCAAAATAAGTGTGTGTGTGTGTGTGTGTGTGTGTGTGTGTGTGTGTGTGTGTGGTGGGAGGGAGGGAATCCAAAATAACAAAAACATACCACAAACAGACAAAACCATCTCATTTGGGTCAATAGAATTAAGTTTGAGTGTCTGACTCATCAGATAAATACCAAGGATCATGCTCTAAGAGGATGTTTAGTTTTATAAGCAACTGATAAATTGTCTTCCAAAGTGTCTGCAGCACATTAATGGGTTTGGTTTTGTTTATAGGAGTACTATAGTATGGCCCATTTATTTACTTATCTATTTATTTTATGTATTTATTCACTTGTTTTCTATTGAGGAACATTGGCTTACAGGGCTGTCTTAGGAGTATAATTTCACACACTCCTCACCAACCCCTGAACTACTTACGTATCATACTTTTGTGAAATCACACTAATTTCCCTGTTCAAGACTCAAAGGAGATTTTTTTCCTCTCTCTTCACAAAGTAGAAAGAGATGATTAGAAGGGAGGACAGATAGAGATTTTCTTAACGTCACTAAAAATAAGCCCCACCTCCACCCCTCCCCAAAATCTTTCTAGTACAAAGCAAGACTTTAATCCTAAAAGAGAATTTCTTTAAAGAACTTAGTGTTATGGCTGTTTATGCCTCAGTCTGGGCTACTAATTAATGCCATTTTCAGCAGTAAACTTTTGAGACTCAAACTTGAGTCAAAGCTTATATTCCTAAAATGTGGTGGACAGTCTTGTGAGTAGTTCCTAAATATATGGTCACTGAAAATAACAACAGAAGGTAATGCTGATGGCAGGAAAGGTATTAATTTTCTCCTAGCTTTTCAGCCCATGAGGATAGATTTTTTTTTAATCCTCTTCCATTATCTTTAAAAAAAAGTCTCTACAAAGAGAAACAGATGGGGGGACAGCACCTACCACACCTGTTTTACAGGTTACACTTAGATAAAGCTTCAGAAACAAAAGATGCATAGGGATTTACTAAAAATACTTCATCGTTATAATTTGTATATTCCTCTAAGGTATCAAAGATGTGAGGTTCTTTTATTTTTATAGCTTAAGGACAATGGTTCTTAATAAAAGGAGGCTTGTTAAATAACAAGAGATCAACTACATTTTGTAAAAGTAAAGCATATTCACTAAAATAATTTTAAGAAATGCAAAAAAATTATGAGTATGATAAAAATTTTCTAATTTTTGTACTTTAGAGAGAATCAGCATTAACACTTCAGATAATATAATTCTATATGCCTTATAAAATTAGTGTAATACAGCATATGTTGAACTATAAATCTGGCTTTTAAAACTTTCATATGTCCTACTATCTGTTTTTTGAAATATAAGTATTTAATTTTCCAACTGTTCATTGTTAATACATAAAAATTTAATGGCTTGCTTTCCAGGTTCGTATGGAGCTGGAACGCTCCCCTTTGCCATGCCGCATGTGCCACCTTTTCCCACAGCTCTGAACCCCCTCCGCTGGGGAGCCAGAGAAGACTTTGGGGAACACCTGCCCAAGTTCCTCCAGACATCCCATCCACCTCTTCGGGCCCAGCCCTTCCAGGTTCCTGGGTCAGAGCATCCATGGGACCAGCTGGAGGCTTGGTCTCCACTTAGGGGACGTGGCATCCCCACAAGTGGGTATGGCCTTCTCTGAGGTGGCTGCAGTTACATTTCCAACTCTCAGCACTCTCTACTCTCATCCCAGCCTTTATCACCTAATTCTGTGGAAAAAATCCTGGCCGCCTCAACTACAATGCAGCAATAATCCACTGGCCTACTCCAATTCTAACAAAAGACCAGTACGCAAAGAAGCTGTCCAAGCCCAATATTAAAGATCACCTCCTCTAAATCTTAACTGGATGCCCATCAAAAGCCAGAGAATAATGCCTCCGAGGAAGGTCAGACTCTAGAAAGGGAGAAAGGTGACCACCATCGACTGACCTTATCCAGAATCCTTTCCCATGATAAGAGGGAACAGTGCTAGTGAATTCCAGAGTTCTACCTCTAGACAACCAAAAACAACATGAAGAAACAGCGCAAATCTCCACTACAAGGAGAGGATGAAGAAAAGAGTCCCAAATCCTCAACCGGGGTTATCCACAAATATGCTCTCTCTGATAAAGAATTCTGAGATGAAATGCAGAGGATGTTCAAGTAACTACTCAAAGAATCAATGGAGGAGATATCCAGAAAACTAAAGGAAGAAGTGAAAGAAACAGTAGAACGAATAGTCAAGAAAATACAGGAAGAAATGAGAGCAGAAATAAAAAAGCTACAAAAAGAAGTATCACAAATAAAGGATTTGGTAAACGAAATTAAAAACTCAGTAGATGCCCTCAGCAGTAGGATGAATACAGCTGAAGACAGGATCAGTGAGCTTAAAGATTAGCAACAGAAATCGGATAGGGAACAACAAACAATGGGAAAAGACCTCAAAATCGCTCTAAGGAGAATCAGAGACCTAGGGGATGATGCCAAGAGGAACAACATTAGAATCATCGGAGTTCCAGAAGAACAGGGAGGCAACCCCAGTGAAAAAGCCATAGTCAAAGAAATCATCGCTGAAAAGTTCCCAGAGTTAAAGAATGCAGACATCCAGATCTAAGGAGCCAGAAGGGTCCCAGCTAAATGAGACCCTAACAAAAACACTCCAAGGCATATCATAGTCAGAATGATGGATGCTGTGGACAGAGACATAATACGGAAAGCAGCAAGGTCAAAGAAGAAAATCACATACAAAGGAGCACCCTTTAAATTTACAGCAGACCTATCAGAGGAAACCCTCGAAGCCCGAAGACAATGGTGAGATATAGTGAAAAAACACAATGAACTTAATGCCTCACCAAGAATACTTTATCCAGGTAAACTCTCACTCAAACTCGATGGAACTATACACCATTTTGTAGATAAACAACAGTTCAGGAACTTCATAGACTCAAGAACAAATCTAAAAAAAGGATTAAAGGGGATCCTGTAAGATAAGAAGGAAAACACTTATAAACACAACCAACCCCTATAGAAAGATGGCACAAAACCCCATGACAATAATCTCTCTCAATGTCAATGGACTAAACGCACCAATCAAGAGACACAGAGTGGCAAAATGGATCCAGAAACTGAAACCAACATTCTGCTGTCTACAAGAAAATCATCTGAACAATCAGAGCAAACAGAGACTCAAAGTTAAAGGATGGAAAACAACTCTGCAAGCAAACAGCTCCCTCAAAAAAGCTGGGGTGGCCATACCAGTATCCGACAACATAAATTTCAGGTTGAAAAAGATTAGAAGGGACAGCGAAGGCCACTTTCTATTTATCAAGAGATACATACAACAGGAAGAAATCACATTCTTAAATCTATACACATCTAATGAGAGAATAGCTAAATTTAAAACCGAATTACAGTGAGATACACAGCTACAAAGTTGTTCATGATTGGGTTTCATTCATACAATATTCCAATACCCATCCCTTCACCAGTGTACATTTCCCACCACCAATGTCCCTAGTTTTCTTCCTGCTCTGTTTAGATCTCTTTTATTGTTAAGTATGTCATCCTAATGATCACCATTAGCTTGATGACTATACCTCCAAAAGGTTTGTACCAATATAACTCCTGCCAATATTACAAAAGAATCCTTATTTTCTACCACTCACAATCAACAATCATAAGTATAGTTTCAACAATAATAAGTTAAAAAAATTGAAAATTTTTTTCAATTTGACCATACCATATTCTTCTCATGGTTAAATCATAATTAATTTTGCAAATCCCATTGATAAACAATTTGATTATTCTAATTTGTTGATTTTACATGCGAAGGTCACATGCCTATAAAATATGCTTTTTGTTTTTGAGATGGGGACCATACCCAGTGGCACTCAGGCAGGGATTGTCCTACTTCTGTACACATGAATCACTTATTGCATTACTCTTGGAGCCCAAATGGGGGGCAAAGGATTGAATCCAGTTAGATATGTGCAAAGCTAGAACCTTACCCACTGTCTGTCTGGCTCGGATTCTTGAGGATCTGATCTAAAAAATAGTTTGTTGGACCAGAGCAATAGTATAGGGGGAGGCGTTTGCCTTGCACACCGCTGACCTGGGTTTGATCCCTGGCAGTCCTTATGGTTCCCCGAACATACCAGGAGTGTTCCCTGAGCACAAATTCAGGAGTATCTTTGAGCACTGCTGGGTGTGACCCTTAATTTTCTAAGGTTGTTATACATACTTTTTTTTTTTTTGCCTTTGGTGTCACACCCAGCAATGCTGTGTTACTCCTGGCTCTGCACTGAGGAATTACTCCTGGCAGCGCTTGGGGGACTATATGGGATGCCGGGGAGTGAACCTGGGTCAGCCTTGTGCAAGACAAATGCTCTACCCACTGTACTATCACACAAAACCTGGTTGCTATATTATTTAATTGTCCTCCAAAAGGTTTGTACCAATATAACTCCTGCCAATATTACAAAAGAATCCTTATTTTCTACCACTCACAATCAACAATCATAAGCATAGTTTCAACAATAATAAGTTAAAAAAATTGAAAAATTTTGTCTCAAGGTTGAATCTTCTTATACAGTTCCTTAAATATGTAGTTAAGAATATTTATTTGCCTATTGCGCATTTGTATTGTCATTTTCTTATGTTTTTATTAGGATATAATTTTTTGTTGACTAAATACATCACTAAATATTAACTAAGCAAAGTGGCTATTGAATTTCTAAAGAAGCTACTTTTTTCAAAAAATAAACATTCTAAATCACAGTGCTTTAATAAAATTTTATTAAAAATCTCCATTTTATTCTAAGAAAACTAATATTAGGAAATCTCAGCATATGCATTTTATTCTTAAAAACACGTAAAAATCAACAGCCAAAACTGCACCCAGCCCGCGCTTACTGCCCATGGCTCCAATGCCCCACACCACACCAGCCCTCCAAAATCAGGTCAACCCAAGGAACAAAAAAGACGTTTTAAATTTGTGCACATATTGCTCTCAGTTGACAGTCTCTGAGAATTCTTTTGCACTCAACCATGTAGTACATATGTATATTCTCTATCTTTCCAGAAAAGAATGGGAACTCAAGGAATAAATGAACACAACAGCACACTTGCTTTATGATAAAGGACATATCTTCCTGCATTCCCAATTAGGCTTTAAGTAGAAGTTCTGCATTTTTGTGGGGGAAAAAAAGACACCCTGAATCAATGTTTTCCCATTGTTCCCTGAGAAACGTGGTAAATTCAGACATCTCTTCAACTAAGTCTCCAGGTTTTGCCCTACTCCAAGGCCTCTAAAGAATATGATGCAGGAATACTGAAAGCTTTTCCTATTCTGAGTCTAGAAAACGAATAGGTGCCAAGGTCCTAAGTTTGCAAAGAGTAAAAAAGTAGAGAAATTAGAAATAAAACATGTAGGTTTTAATGATATTGTATAGATTTGTGTGTTGTATAGAATTTCAGTTTGACTTATTTCCATTACATAGAGTTTTAGGTTTCTTTGGTTATTTTTTACTCATCAAGGATGTAATATAATTTATGTAGATTTTGTGTTCACGGAACTATAAGAAAAGACTTAGGCTTAAATTCTTTGTCATCAAAAACATCTAACATGGAATACCTTTGTTAACTGTAAACAAAACATTGTGAGGAAAGAAGCATCTTATTTAATCTGACTCACCTTTCAGCTCCTTTCAATGAAAAGAATGATTTCTTTCCATAATGTGTATGCTCTTAAAAAGCACAGAACCTGGTCAAAGCACAAGCAATGCCAGATGAAAAAGAAAAGGGCTTAGTTCTTCTTTCGAATTAACTATTTTTTGTTCATTTTTGTTTGGGGGGCACACACATCAGTTTTCAAAACTAAATCCTGGTTCTGTATTCATTCCTGGCAGGGCATTTTGGGGACAATATGGTTGTCAGGGATCGAACCCATGTTGATAGTGTGCAAGGCAAGGGCATATATTGCTATATTATTTCTCCGGCCCCTCAACTCTAATTCTTTTTTAGGGAAAGTGTAAAGGATACCAAACCTCTGCAAGAAATTAAAATATAATTTTTTTGGAAATATAAAACCCTATCTTGTTCGTAAACTCATTACTGATTTTATAAGTTTATCTTATTTTCTAATGAGATTATAAACATTTTTGTATGAGTGGGAAGGGAAGACTCCTAACTTTCCTGTATTTTCTCACATTGTATACAATATTTGCATATATATTACTTTTCAAGGCTGAGAAAAAATGACTTAAAAATATCTACAGTTCTAGGAAGGCGCCTCCTGAGCAGTGCTCAGACAGTGCAAGGAGAACTTCCAGTGAGAACTCAGCAACTAGACCGAACCAGAGAACACACAGCTGGTTGACCCTGGGGAGTACAGGCCATTCCAGTCACATCCACTGGAAAACCATGCAATGCTGGAGAATGAATCAGGGTCCTGTCATGCACCCCACACCCCAGTTCTATCTCCTGAAACCAAATATTTACAATTTTATGATATAATTTATTCCTAAGGTAAAGGTAAAGGTAAAGATGATTCATAAATTTTACTAAGGATTTCTACAATTATTTTCTCTGAAAATAATAGAAACAAACTTTGTAGTTTTTCATAGTCTAGTGAATCTTCACTGAAATCAGACTATTGTATATTGTGCACTAACTCTGTGTGTGTGTGTGTGTGTGTGTGTGTGTGTGTGTCTGTGTCTGTGTCCGCACATGAGCACATGCATGAGTGTGTGTGAGTAGGAGTGTGAGTGGGTGGGTGAGTGCATTCCCTATGTTGACTGAAAAAATTTCAGTCCCAGGCATAATACTAAAGAAATAAGATCAAAAACTCCATTTTATAAGCTGGTGTTTTAGCTAAGACTATACCATAAAATTTTAAATTTTTCCTGTAAAAATTAAGAATAAAAATGGAAAACTGACCATGAGCTATTCATTCTACCATAAAAAGTTGTCATTAGGTGTACCTCTAAAATGAAACTGGAACTTCAAGTTTTGCTAGCTTCCCTTTTGAACTATAGCTATATTTGGCTATATATTTATCTAAATATAACTATATTTAGGTGACCCGAAAGCATCTATATTCTTGAAATACACACCCATGCTTGCTTCTAGACAACAGGTGGTTAAAAGCCATTTAGTGTATGTAAATTTTATTCATTTATTTTACTTATTGTGGGGGCTATCCTTGGCAATGTTAAGGCCTTGTGGTGCTCAGTGGCCTCTCAGGCATATGCCCAGTGGTGCTGGGGTGGGGGGAATTCACTTCAGATATTGAAATGAATGCAAGGCTTGCATTCAACCATGTAAACCAAATCTCTAGCTATTTCGTGTACATTTAAACATAAAGGTTTCATGTAAGATGCCTTAACAAATCAGTCAAAATTTTAAGTTTTATAATTATTTGCATTAATATCATTGGCCTATAGGATAAAGAGGTGAAATGCCCTATTAAGAAATAATACTTTCAGGGCTGGAGAGGTAGTATAGTGGTTAAGTTGCTTATCTTGCAAGTGACTGACCTGGGTTCACTCTTCTGGAATGATTCCTGAGTGCAGAGCAGGTGACAAAGAAGAAGAAGACAAGAAGAAAATGACAAAGAAGATAATAATAATAATAATAACATTTTTAAATGGGTGTAGGAGCCAGAGAGATGGTACAGTGGGTAGAGCACTTGACTTCCATATTGATGGCCTGAAATCAATCCCTGGCACACCATATGGTCCTGGTCCCCAAGGCACTCTAGGAGTGACCCTTGAGCACGGAACCAAGAGTAAATTCTACTACTTGGCTACTTTTGGCTACCACTGGATATAACCAAAAAATTGAAAGGAAGAACTTTAAAAAGGGTGCAGCCCCTATCAAAATATTTAACCCAACAAAGGAGAAATATGACAAGAAATAAATAGCTTTCCCACAAACAGAAGAATCTAGAATTAAACTTATACAAAAGATGAATAAATTAAATTGAAATTAAGAAAAGAAACACAATAGATTGTAAATAATGAAATATATATAAAAATTAGGGATTAGGTTTGGGTATGTCCAATCTTGAAAATGAAAGTCAGGTATAGGGCTATTGTTAAAATTGGGCTAAGTGGTAGGTTTAGGTTAGAATAAGGTTAGTATAGGGTTATTATCATTAGGGGTAGGGATTGGTTTTATGATAGGATTACAGTTTAGTGTTGGCTAAGTTCAAAGTTAAAAATCAATGTTATGTATAGTGAGATTGTTAAAGTTAGACTAACTGGTTGGTTTATGCCCAGGGTAGGGTAAAGTTAATATAGGGTTAGGATTAGCAGAGTCTTCTGCCCCCATGCCTGATTGTCTTCACTAGGGCCCCTCAGAGGGGGCGGGTTGAGTTTTTCTCCCCACCCCAAGAAGAGACCCAGTAGCCGAAGACCTCCGGAATCCAGCCACAGCCATGCTCAAGGCCACTTTCCACATGCTCAGACGAGCCTCACACATGAAGGAACCAGGCGGGGGAACTCAGGTGTGTGGGACCCGGGGCTGAGATCTTCAAGCCTGCTTGGAACGGGACTGGGCCTCCTCCACCCAGATTTCCCATTTTCCAGTAGCTAGGCAGTTACACCCACAAATTGCCCCTGGCGCCATGCAATCCCATCAACAGCCAAGATCCAGAGACTATAAAACAAAGCTCCTGGACTTCTTATAGTCTAGTTCTCCCTCACGGAGAACCTGGAAAGCTACCGAGAGTATCCTGCCTACACGGCAGAGCCTGGCAAGCTCCCCGTGGTGTATTAAATATGCCAAAAAGAGTAATAATAATGGGTCTCATTCTCCTGACCCTGAAAGAGCCTCCAATATGGCACTGTTGGGAAGGATAAGTAAAGAGAGGCTGCTAAAATCTCAGGGCTAGGACGAATGGAGATGTTACTGGCACAAATTGACGAACAATGGGATGACAGTGATACAGTGATACAGGGTTAGCATTATTGTAAGATTTAGGAAAAGGATTAGGGATAGTGGTGGTAGAGTTAAGTTTTACATTTCATTTGCTTAAATTTGAAAGTTAAAGTTAGATATAGGGGGATTGTTCAATTTCAGATAATTGCTAAGTTATGCCTTTTCTTAGGCAAGGGTTAGTATAAGAGTTTGACTAGAATTAGGGTTTGTTTTAGAGTTAATATTTAGCTTTTACTATTTTTAAAATTGAAATTTAAAGTTATTTATAGGGCAAATGTGAAATTTAGGCTGTTTGGTAGGTTTAAGCTAGGTTAGGGTGAGGTTGGTACGAGGTTAGGATTAAGGTTAAAGTTAGAATTAGGTTAAGGGATAGAGTTGGGGTTAGGGTTCATGTTAGGATTCAGAATTAGGTTTAGCTATATCTGAAGTAGAACATTGAAGTTAGATAAGGGCAACTATTAACTTTAGGCTGATTCCTAGGTTTAGGCCTAAGCTAAGGTAAGATTGGTATAGGGTTAGGGTTAAAGTTATGTTTAAGCTTATGGTTACAGTTAGCACCAGATTTAGTGATTAAATTTCATTACGTTTATTCTTTAAAATGAAAGTATAAAGTGAGTCTAACATTTAGGATAACTGTGTGTTTATTTATTTATTTTTGGCTTTTGGGGGGGTAGGAGTAGTCACACCTAGTGATACTCAGGAGTTACTCCTGGCTCTGCACTCAGGAATTACTTTTGGTGGTGTTCAGGGAAACATATGGGATGCCGGGGGTCAAACCCAGGTCAGCCACATGCAAGGCAAATACCTACCCATTGTACTATTCTCTGGTCCCAGGACAGCTGTAGGTTTAGCTTGGATTAAGGTTAGGTTATATAAGATTATGTTTAATCAGAATTAGCACCAGGTTTAGGGTTAGAGTTAGATTTTTTTGATAGGATTAGGATTTAGGTTGTGATGTTAAAAGTTAAAAATCAATGTTATGTATATTTAACATAGGCTAATTGGTAGGTTAGATCTATGTAAGTTTAAAATAAAGTAACTTTTTAATATAAGACCTGGACTTACCTGGCTTAGACCTAGTTAAGTTTAATATAATATTTTGGATAGGTTTAGCATTGGGGTTAGGTTTTGCAATAAGATTAGGGCTTAAATTTGGCTATGTCCAAAGCTAAAATTAAAAATTATGTATAGGGAAATTGTTCAATTTAAACTAATTGATAGGTTTAAAACTAGACGAGGGTAATGTTAATATAGGATTAGCATTAGGGTTAGGGTTAAGTTTTGCAATAGGATGAGTGTTTACGTTTGACTATATTCAAATTTAAAAATTGATGTTAAATATAGGGTGATTGTTAATTTAAGCTAAGTGGTTGGTTTATGCCTCAGCTAGGGTAAGGTTAGAATAGGGTTAAGGGTTAGCATAAATGCAAGGGTTAGGGATAGAGTTACAGATGGTATTAGAATTAGTGTTTAGGTCTGGCTATGTTTAAAATTGAAAGTGAAAGTTAGGTATGGGGAAATTTCTATTTCATCTAATTTTTCGGCTTTTTGCTTATTCTTACTAAGGCTTGGTATAAGGGTTCAGGTAAGATTAGGGCTAGAGTAAGGATTAGTGTTAGTTTCAGAGTGTGGGTATATTTTTGGCTATGTTGAAAGTTGAAGGTAACAGATATAGGGCAATTGTTACAGTAGGCTGAGAGGCAGGTTTGGGTCTAGACTAGAGTAAGATTGGTAATGGATTTTGGTTAGGTTAGGGTCTCACTTATGCCCAGAGGTATATACTTAAAGGGCAGGAATGACCTGAGAATTCTTTGGGCCTGAGAACTAATACCGAGATAAGGCACATGCCTAGCATGTGTCCAATC
The DNA here is from genome assembly GCF_029834395.1 of Sorex fumeus. NCBI lineage: Eukaryota > Metazoa > Chordata > Mammalia > Eulipotyphla > Soricidae > Sorex > Sorex fumeus. The sequence goes on along the minus strand of NW_026606108.1, from coordinate 23,532,380 downwards.
CCAGATTAATCACATGGCACCACCTGTCCCCCAGATCATTACCAGGTAAGGCATGGGAGACCTTGAAACACTTCTGGGTGTGTGACCCTTGAGGGCCCTGAGCACAGTTGGGTAGCCTTGGTAATCCCTGGCACTACAGGATCAAAATAGCATTTCATCCTTGGGCCTGAATATTGAGCCACCAGCCCGACTGGCTCAGAATGGTCAGGAATGTTTGCCAAGGTCACCAGGCAAACATTAGTGCTAAGGAGCCTTACCCAAACAGACAAACTGAAAATCAGCTTCTTAAACTTTTTCCACTTACAATCCCCCTTGTCTTCCAAGAATATAATGCATCAGAAGCACCTTGATTCATTACATGTTGGATCTTGCATTACTTTTTTATCATTGTACACTCAGAAATCTTTACTATTGCCAAAGGTTTCATGCCCCCTACTCCCACCTTCAGTTTCATAATTCCATATGGGGGTGTCCAAGATGTTAGCATGGTGGCTATCATCTGAGACCTGTCTGTCTTCTCTGTCATCTCTCTTTGTCTACATGTCAGTGAGTGCATGTTTGTGTGAATTTACAGGTGTTCACATTTTCTCCTTTTGTAAGAATACTAGTCAGGTTGGAGGGGGCACCAGACTAATGGGCACATTTTAATTTAATCACCTGTGTAAAGGCCATCTCTCCAGGGGCTGGAGAGACAGCACAGTGGGTAGGGCATTTGCTTTGCACGTGGCCGACCCGGGTTTGATTCCCAGCATCCCATATGGTTCCCTGAGCACCGCCAGGAGTAATTCCTAAGTGAAGAACCAGGAGTAACTCCTATGCATCGCCAGGAGTGACCCAAAAAGCACTGCACTATAGACTGTCCTCTCGTTGTTCATCAATTTGCTTGAGTGGCACCAGTAACTTCTCACAACAAATTGTGCAACAGTTGCTACTGTTTTTGGCATATTGAATACATCATGGGTAGCTTGCCAGGCTTTGCCGTGCAGGTGAGATACTCTTAGTAGCTTGCCAGGCTCTCAGAGAGGGGCGGAGGAATCAAACCTGGGTCAGCCACATGCAAGGCAAATGCCTTACCTGCTGTTCTATCGCTCCAGCCCCACCCAAAAAGGTGTGTGTGTGTAGCAGGGAAGGCCCTCTCTCCAAACAGCCACATTCTGAGGTGCTAGGGGATTAAGCTATAACATGAATTGGTGGGAGTGAGTGAAGGTTTTTGTGTGGGTGTGTTTGTGTTTGTGTTTGATAATAGAGAGTACCTTAATAGAGAGTAACTCCTGTTCGTTAGTTAAGGTTCATGCTAACCTCTAAACTTTCAATAGCTCCTAAAATTGCCTGATGGGCAAACACTTGTTCTTCTCCCACCCCCCTCAGAGAAAAGTCTCCCCAAGAGAAATATTGGCTGGAGAGGAGTATGTACCCCTGGACAGGAATTGAGGTGATATAAATAATACAGCATCACACTGAATATGACTCAATTCCCTGGAAGTTATGAGGAAATCCTTGGGGTATGTTGTCAATGCTTTAAAAAAAGAAATTTAGTCATCATGAAATTACAAAGTTCCTCATGACTGGGTTTCAGGCATACAATGTTTCAGTACTGATCTGTTCACCAGTCTCCACTTCTCTCCACCAATGCCCAGCTCCCCTAACCTCATTTGCCTCCTACCTACAGTTCTGATTTTATGAGGTTTTTATTTTTCAAATAAGTTATTTTGCACTGGTTTACAGTACTGTAAACTGTTTCTGTTAGGTTTTCATACATAGCACTTGACCAATTTTCAGCACCACCTCCTTCCAATTGATCTTTCCTCCTCCATGGATGTTGCGTCCTTCCCCCACCCCACCCTGTTCTATCCCCCCATCCTCTGAAGTGGCATGTTTCCTACTGAACAGGAGTTCTCATGCTCTTTGTTTCCATTGTCTAGGTATTTATTATTTCATCATTGATCACTTGATCACTTGACTTCCCGTTAATCATTGATTTGCTTGAGCAGGCACCAGTAATGTCTCCATTTGTCCCTGTCGTGTGCTAGTGTATCCCAATGGCATCTGGTTGTTCTAGGAACACGAAGATCCTCAAGCCAATCATTCAGGATCTTGATGAATAAGTCTGATCATCTGGTAGGTGGGCGGGCGGCCACACAGTCTTTTGAAGTCCCGTGGAATCCAGTCGGTAATGGCTCTAGTCCAGCGGTCATCTCCAAATCTTATTATGTGTCCAGCCCATCTGATTTTCGACGCCTCAGCAAACAAGACAGCGTCCCTGATTCTTGATTGTCGAAAGAGGTCGGAACTCCGGATTCTTTCTCTCATTTGAGTGAAATGCGATACTCCAAGCATAGCTCTTTTGATTCCTCTTTGGGAGACCCAAATAGCGTTCTCACCTTGTTTTCGTAGGACCCAGGTCTCATTTCACCATTATGTATTTGTATATAACACATGTGAGAGAGATCATTCTGTTTCCCTCTAACTTCACTCAATATGATATTTTCCAGATTCCTCCATATTGCAGCAAATTTCATAACTTTATCTTTTGTTAGCCATTCTTACACGGTGGCTGATAATACTCCATTATGTATATGTACCATAGTTTATTTATCCAGTCATCTATTCTTGGACACTTGTGTTGTTTACAGATTTGGGCTATTGTGGATAGTGCTACAAGGAACATTGGGGTGCAAATGTCCTTTCTCCATTTTGTTTTAGAACCTTGGGGAATAGTCCAAGAAATGGAGTTTCTGGGTCAAATAGAAGCTCAATTCCTAGTTTTTTTTTTTTTTTTTAGGAATGTCCATATTGTTTTCCAGAAAGGCTTCACCAGTTGACATTTCCACCAGCAGTGAATGAGAGTCCCTTTCTCCCCATATCCGCACCACCACTGGTTATTCTTTTTTTTTTTTTTTTTTTTTTTTTTTGCTTTTTGGGTCACACCTGGCAATGCACAGGTGTTACTCCTGGCTCTGCATTCAGGAATTACTCCTGGCGGTGCTCAGGGGACCATATGGGATGCTGGGAATAGAACCGGGGTCGGCCGCATGCATGACAAACACCCTACCCACTATGCTATAGCTACAGCCCCAGTTCTTGTTTTTTAACAAGAGTACCAGTCTCTGTGGAATTAGAAGGTATTCATTTTTGTTTTGATTTGTGTCTCCCCAATGACTAGTGATAGAGAGCATTTTTTTACATGCCTGTTGGCCATTTGTGTTTTTTTCACTAAGTCATCTTCAAGAATGAAATACTCTGACCAAGCAAGTGGAAACAAAGATAAACAAATGGGACTACATTAGATAAAGAAGTTTCTGCACCTCAAAAGAAATGATAATCTGGATATAAAGACAGCTCACAGAACAGAAGAAATTGTTTACCCAACACTCATCTAATATCAAAGGTTTAGCATCAAAGATGTCTATGGGCACTGGTAGAACTTTACAAGAAATAAACAACCAACTTCATCAAATAATAGAGAAAGGAGTTGGGAATACATTTAATACTTGCTAATTTCTCCTGACCCATCCTTCCCAACTTCCATTCCACCTCTCTTTTTCCTTCTCAACGAGCGGAAATCGCCTTCAGGCACACCAGCCTTTGGCAAGCATCAGCAACTAACCATCACTCCACACCATTTCTATGGCCTGTTTATTTTCTCTAACCTCATGAGATCACCTAGCCCTTTCCACTTGGGGTAAGGGAAATTGTTTTCCAACCCAAATATTGATTTTTAAAAGTTTAATATTAGATTTTTTAAAAAGCTAATATAGATGATATTTAGTGTTTAAATTAATTTAGTATTAGATTTTTTTAAGTGAATTGGTTAAAGAAATATTAGTAACGGCACAGGTGGCAGTTAGGACAAAAATCACGAAGAAGGTGGACAGGGGACTAAGGTCTTAGAAAAGTTGTCTGGATGTATGAGTTACTGGTCTTGGTGAACGGTACACTGAGCATCGTTCCTAAGTGCGATGGCTCTTGCAGCTGCCCTCTGGGCAAATCTATGGCCACCCCTGTTTCCAAAGGAACTTATTTGCCTAATCCCAAGAGGCTATTAGGAGACAGCACAGGGTGGAGCTGTTTCCGTTGGTCTCCCCAAAACAGTCAAAAGTCAGACTCAAAACAAATCTCCACCCTCAGGGCGAGAGCTCCTTGCCCAGCTCCTTTCCTCTTCCTCCAGGGCTAACCCTGACAGCAGCAAGGCCTGTTTCTAACAGGAACTGCTCTCACTGGCAGTCTGATGCAGACATAAAAAGACAAGTGTTTTTGACCTGTATCAGATCCTTGTACATTGTCTCATTCCTATTTCTCATTTGTGGTCTCTCTCTTTGTCACACTTTTGCTTTATAGTAGGGAAGGTGTGCTTTATAGTAGGATGCTGTGCTTCCTATTGCATTTTTGTAGGTTCACTTAGACTCTGCTAGCTTGAATAGCAGGCTAGATATTTGTGTGGGGCACTCTAGAGAGGATTTCATCTGCAAGAGTAAATTAGCTCCTGGCAAAATAGTGCAGGGGTTAATGTGCTTGCTTTGCAAGTCTTGGATCCTGATTTAATTCCTAGCACCACAGGGTCCTCAAACATGATTGAGTGTGATCCTGAGCATCGATGGACTGGTCTGGATTTCCACAATACCACAGGGCTGAGCAGCACCTAAACCTTTGGGATGTCATGTTGGTCTGCCTGCCAAGTTAATCAAGATTCACTGGGAGGGGCCCTGGAGCTTCCTGAGCACCACTTGGGAGATTCCCCTCTAAAAATACTCATATTAGATCAACCTCTGGGCCGGAGCGATACCATAGCTAAAAGGGAGTTTGCCTTGCACACGGCCGACCTAAGTTCGATTCCTCTGCCCCTCTTGAAGAGCCTGGCAAGCTACCGAGTGTATTTCCCCCGCATGGCAGAGCCTGGCAAGCTTCCCGTGACATATTCGATATGACAAAAACAGTAACAACAAATCTCACAATGGAGACGTTACTGGTGCCCGCTCGAGCAAACTGATGAACAATGGGAGGACGGTGCTACAGTGCTACAAACCTACCTATAGCTATATATGTGATGGTTCAAAAGTTTTGTTTTAATACACGAAGGAAAGCTCATAATATATTATACAAGGAAAGCTAAAACATGGTGCAACCCCAGTTAATAAAAACATTCTATATTTTTTGTTTGTTTGGGGGCCACACCTGGTGGTTCTCAGGGCTTGTACTCAGGGATCATTCCTGCAGGCTCAGGGGACCATATGGGGTGTTGGGGATAAAACACAGTGGGTTGATTGCAAGGTAAATGGTACATTGTTACACTATTGCTCTGACAATATTACATATTGTGGACTGGAGCGATAGCACAGGGGTAGGCGTTTTCCTTGCACACAGTCAACATGGCCGACCTGAGTTCAATTCCTCTGCCCCTCTCAGAGAGCCCGGCAAGCTACCGAGAGTATCTCGCCCTCACGGCAAAGCCTGGCAAGCTCCCCGTAATGTATTCGATATGCCAAACACAGTAACAATTGTCACAATGGAGATGTTACTGGGCCCGCTTGAGCAAATCAATGAACAACGGGAGGACAGTGACAGTATCATATACATTGCATGCTATATAATAATTGAGTCATATATAACTGCAATACTATTCCATATTATCTAGAGTTAACTGGAGAGATTGAGAGTTGTTCATTTTATGCTTTCTACTTTTCTACAATGCTTAATATTTTTACATTTAATTATTACTTTATTAAAAGTTTTAGGAAACTATTAAATGAAAAATGGAGCCCAAGTTTAAAAGTATTATCCTACTCAAATGTTCCCAAGATGATCACACAGCAGTGAAGAAACCTGGCTGGTGGGCACCACAACACCCAGAGAACTCTTCAGGCCCCATACCGAAACCATCACTGGGAGGTCCCAGATGTGGTACGTGCAGTCTCCCCGCCTTCTCCAGATGGAATCCTGGCGACCATGAGCTTCTACAAGCATTGCTCTGGTATGTGGACACCAGGACTATTCTTCCGAACCACGTGGCCGCTTATGCGACTGCACGACCTTTCCTGATATGCAAAGTGAGCAATGGAAAGTAAATGATCTAGCGTCTGTCCCTGGAAGGCAGGTTTGAATGGTGGTGGGAAAATTTGAGCAAAATATAATGCCCAACCAATATGCATCTGGACTGTGCATTAAACGACGGCACTATGCTGCCCCGGGAGGGGAGAGGTTGTTTTTCCCTTCGTCTTTCCCTCCTGGCAGTGGCAGCATAGTGGCCACCATCTGTTAGAGCCTAATGGACAGCCAAGTATGAGACTGAATTGATGAGGCACGTGGGGCCTCATGGAATGCGGGGGTGGAACCGGCCCTGCTCCCCACCCTGACAAGGCCCCGAGTTACCACCCATGAATGCCTCCTCTGGCTCCTAAATGACCATGATCCCCAGAGCACACAAACCAATCTCAGAACCCAGCGGCTTTTGGCAGTAATCAATCCCTCTAGACTTGTTACTAAAATATCAGAATTCCAAAATCATGTGGCAGCAGTAGCGGCTGTGCAACATCATATGTTCTTCATAATCAGCAATAGAAAACAAATTATCTAATGATGTCTCTTTGGCAGGTCTGAATGTTGGGGAAAATTCCAAATAATAATGGTGGGTCTTCTGTTGTAATGTTGAATATGGTCAACGTAGAGAGAGAGTTCAAAGTGGAAAGCTGCCACACAGGCAAGGGGAAGGGTGGGAGGGGGGTATACTGGGGTTCTAGGTGGTGGAAAATATGCACTGGTGAAGGTATGGGTGTTTGATCACTGTTTGATCATTGATTGAGACTTAAACTGAAAGGTTTGTGACTGTACTCACAGTGATTCAATAAAAAAAATTTTTTTTAAAGTTCCTAAGATGATATCTACATCACCTAATACAGTGAATGCCGCTAGTTGGGGTTCTTTGATAAATAGTTAGTTCTCTGCTAAGATGTGGTTAGTGATGCTGAAATCAGTCCTAAGTCATTCTTCACCAAGAAACAGAGTTTCAGATGAGCTACAGATGGGAACATGCCAGGCTAGGCTGATTTCCCCAGAACCAGGCAAGGTGAAATCTTTGTCCCCTTTTTTGTACTCTCATCCACTGCTTGTTTGAATGTTGTCTGGGTCAACCCCTGTGGAAAACAGTGTAGAAAGATCTCAGAAAACTTAGAACTGAGCTTCCATACAAATCAGAAATTACACTTTTGTGTTACCTACCCCCAGGACACCAAAACATTTTTTTGAAAGGAAGTATGCACACTTACATCCATTGCAGCACTTAGCACAATATCTAAGATATTGAATCAGCTTTGGTACCCAATGACATGGATTATGATGATGTATATACACACGGACACACATACACATACGCACACACACATTATGCAGCTGCAAGGAATGATGAAATCGTAATTTGGAATTGGAATTGGAAGACATCATGTTGAGTGAAGTGAGCCAGAAGAAGGACAGACAACGGATGACCTCACATATCTGTGGTATATAGAATAACTGAATGAAGGAATGCAAAGTAATAAGTATGCAAAGTAGTAAGGGGGGTGGGAACGATACTTAGATCAAACTAGATCCCAGATTATAGAGAGGAGAACAGAGAAGGAAAAAAAGTGGGGGGGGAGAAGAAGATGAGAAAGGGAAGTAATGGGGGAGAGGCAGGGGTCAGGGGCTTTGGGTATGTTGGTAATGTGGTATAGCTATATATTCAAACCACAACTCAATAATATTGAAAACATGAGATTCAAAGTACAACCACCAAACTTTAAAATGTGCCTGGCAGTCAGCAGGCTTGGAGGGGAAGAAAGAGAAGCAAGAGAGAACCTGGAAACACTGGTGGTGCAATTGGTGTTAGAACTTTGTATGCCTAAAACTCAGCTATCAATAACTTTTGTAAATCATGTTTTCAATTAAAAATTTTTAGATAAAAAGGAAGCAATTTCTCCTTTTTCCTCTGAAAACAATGATATTCTTATAATTAACAATATTGTAAATGCTGCTACCTTAATAAGAACAGTAAAAAATCAAAACAAAACAAAAAATACTGGCAGCCTTTAGTACAGGATTTGTGAGAACAAAAGGTAGAGTGAAGAGAGACTGATGTTAGAGCAAAATATCAATGACAAGACATATTATTCTATTCCTTTACAGTCATTTTTTTCTCCTCACATTATAAAACTCTAAGGACTAGAGAGAAAATAGAGAGGTTAGGCACTTGTCTTGCTTGTGATACACCCAGGTTTGATCGTCAGCACACATATGGTCCCCCGAGCACTGCCAGGAGTGATCCCTGGCCACAGAGCAGAGCCAGGAGTAAGCCGGCCAGGTATGACCCTCAAATGCCTCCCAAATTAAAATTAGTGAGAAAACTCTCTAGAGCAATACTTCTCTATATTTTTTCATTTATATGGGTCCTCCTAGCACAACTCAGCTCTCTTCAACACTTTTTGAAGACTGGCAATATGAGATTTCATCCAGAGGTGCTCAGGGGCCGCCAGGGCCATGTCCAGTGGGCCTGGGGTTCTTGGGTTTGAACCAGGATTGGGTGCATCCAAGGCAAGTATCTGCCTTGCTGTATTATTTCTCTGGCCTCAGTAAATCCTAAACTAGGATAGGGTTTAGAATTTCACATTATTAAATCTTAAGAGCAACTCATTTTCAATGGAACAAGAAAGAGAGGTTTATATAGGTGCAAATGAGAATGGGAAGGAGAATTTTACTAGAATTAAAATACTTCTTGGATCAGTGGTAGAGCACATTCTTTACATGTATGAGTTTGATCCCTGACACCACAAATAAACAAGAACTCCTAAATACTTTAGATATTCTATCACCTTGATAATTACTCCTCTTTCATATTTTGTTCCCTCTTGTTGACTAATTAAAAAAACACACATGTCGCTATCTCCTTTGCTTCAAGCTATAACATTATTTGTACTACTAGCCTTCATTTTTCATTCTCCCTTTCCAAACATACCCTAACTATTTTTCATCCCCAGCTTCAAAAGAAGGTCATCAGCAGGACTCCTGCTTAAGAATCCCACCTTGGACTGTCATCTTTGACATTCCTCTAGTCATAAGCTTGCCTGAAAATGAGCAAGAGAGGCAATGGGAGTCAGTGAGACTCAAACTGCCCACCAAGAAATATCTTTGCTGCTGGGAGAAAAATCACTGGAAGAGACATGTTTTTTTTCTTCAAGTCACTGTGTGCTACTATGAAGACACTAAATTATAGCATCTTCCCAGTGAAGGATACTGACTTGAGAAAGCAACAAAAAGGGGGGGGGGGCATTCAGGGACCTGCAGGGACTGTACAACCCTAAAATTCTCCCCATTTATGGGATCTGGAGCAATAGCACAGTGAGTAGGGCATTTGCCTTGCACGCAGGTGACCCGGGTTTGATTCCCAGCATTCCATATGGTCCCCTGAGCACTGAGCACCGCCAGGAGTAATTCCTGGGTGAAGAGCCAGGAGTAATCCCTGTGCATCGCCAGGTGTGACCCAAAAAGCAAAAAGAAAAATCCAAGTGCATCAAGTTCCTCATTTTGTAATTCAGTTGGGGTAAAGGTCTTCCTTTGCTTGTAGCTGAAATACATACCAATACCCACACAACATTGGCAATAAGGAAAAATTGCTCAAAATATAGGTTTGTCTGATCACATAATTTTAGTGGGTTTCACTTGTAGGCTGAAGTGAATAAGGAAAGAGAAGTTAGTTCATCTCTGTAACTATTAATTTAAATTAATCACCTTAAGTACTATCTTAATTCTAAGTTTCCATTAAATACAGCATCATAATAAAAAATGAGTGAATTACTTGAAAAGGTACCATTTTTGAAAAACATTAGGACTATAAGAGATGAGATCTTTTAGCAATCACAAAATGCCAAAGAAAGATCTTAAAGAAAATCTCAATAAGAGGATCTGTGCTTAAACTAGGTTTTACCTGTAATGTCCTTGAGATCCATTCTTAAAATACCAATGCTGATAAGAAGTGATTAAAATACACTTCTCTGAATAATTTATATATCACATCATCAAGCAATAATTACACTGAAAAGAAACTTCAATAACTATAGTGTCAAAAATAATCCTATTTTTTTTAAAAGTGGCACCTCTTCAAGTACTTCATTCATTATGTTGATGGGACTGCTTTTAAAAAAATGAAAATTCTGGGCTGGAGTGATAACAAAGTGGGTAGGGCGTTTGCCTTGCACACGGTCGACCCAGGTTTAATTCTTCTGCCCCTCTCGGAGAGCCTGGAAAGCTACCAAGAGTATCCTGACCACAGGCAAAGCCTGGCAATCTACCCACGATGTATTTGGTATGCCAAAAACAGTAACAATAAGTCTCACAATGGAGATGTTACTGGTGCCCGCTCGAGCAAATTGATGAACAATGGGAGGACAGTGTTACAGTACTTTGAAAATAAAACTCAGATAATAAAAAATAAAAATAGGTCAGTTTTTAAAATAGGTAAACTCACTTATTTCCAATTTAGTGAAATTATTTCATATTTTGTTCTGTAACTTGTATGCCAAAAAATCAGTATCTTGGAGCTAGAGAGATAGTAATGTGAGTAGGATTCTGGCATTGCATAGGCCAACTTAGGGTCAATCCCAGAATCCCAAAGGGTCCCCTGAGTTTAGCACTCATCCCTGAGTGCAGAGCCAGGAGTAATCTCCAAGAACTTCTAGGTGTGACCCAAAAATCAACAAGGAAAACTTAAAAAAAAAATCAATATCTTGAAGGAATGGGGAAAAGTATATGGGATAAGAAGCTGACATGAGGATGGTCACATAATTATTTTTTGGGGAAATACAGTTGCATTGAAAATACATTTTTGAAAATGGCTTAGGTGCTAAAATCATTATGGAACACCTGTGTGACATTTCAACTGAAACTCTTCTGCCTTTTCAAAGATGCTTATTTGGGGATTTTCATTGCTTTCCATAAAACTCAGCAATATATTTTTAGGCTACATATTCACCGGAACTTTGCCATCTATCCTCCATTATTCACTTATACTTAATTTTCTAGATTCATAGAGCCCCACATATTATACTAGCATGTGGATATGGAGAAATTAAAGTATTCAGGCTAGCTGAATGTTGATCATCCAGATTTAAATGGATTTTTATTTTGCTGACACAAGAAGGAAGAAAGAAAAGGTTATGCCAAAATAGAAAGCTCTTAAATTAAGGTAAAATGTATTAAGATAACTATTTTTTGTATGTATATATAGAGGTTCATGTTTGAGATTTTAGAACAGAAAGCAGTATCTAAAAAGTTCTAAAAATTAGTATGAGTTGATCTTTAGGCTCTATTCCCCAAATTCAATTTCCAAAACCTTTGTTTTGTAAGAATACTCAAACAAAATGTCTCAATGGATAAGTTTTGAATACTGAATATGATAAAGAACATATTTACATATTTTTGAACATAGTTATGGTTGACTGAGGAAGTGGGAGAAAAATGTATGGAATAATGTTGTCTCATTACCAGGTATCAGATTAAAGTGTGTATTTTGATTTTAGTGAATTCAAGATTAGTGAAGGCCTATAGACTGAACATGATGGCCACTCAATACCTATATTGCAAACACCCAAAAAGAGAGAGAGAGAGAGAGAGAGAGAGAGAGAGAGAGAGAGAGAGAGAGCAAAAGGGAATGTCCTGCCACAGAGGGGGGTAGGGTGGGGGAAAAGGTGGGGGTTGTGGGAGGGATACTGGGATCATTGGTGGTGGAGAATGGGCACTGGTGGAGGAATGGGTACTTGATCATTGAATGACTGAAATGTAAGCATGAAGGTTTGTAAGTCTGTAACTGTACCTCACGATGATTCATTTAAAAATGAAAAAAATTTTTAAAAAAAGATTAGTGAAGGCAAGGAATACTTGTGAAGTCCACCTTTTTGGTACCAAAATGATAACATTAGATACTCTTACTCATGGCATCAGTCTGAGTGGCAAAAAAGTAAATTGAAAAAAAAAAAGACAAGAAACCTGACCATATGTAAGATGAGCTCTCCTTGAGCTCTCCTCTTAGAAGCAGAGCAGGAGCTATTTGGATGGGATAGTAACTGAATGCATTGCAATGCACTTTCTGTACCACTTAAGAGTTTTAAATGGAAGCAAACTCAAGTTCTGGCATCTATTCTTAATTATCCTAAAACTCAGGAGCTTACTGCAATTAAAAAAATCATCAGTGAACTTGACTGAACAAAGATATATAATAAACTTATTCAGTTACTTTAAATTTAGAGGCAAAATTTCCAAGATAGGTGATGAGTATAAATTTGGGTGTTTAAAATATAAAGAAACTCCTAGGATTCTTATGATACTGTATGGTTCTGTTTTAATTTGGTTTATAGAAACAGGAGAAAATACAAAATAAGTATAAAAACTGACGAGTGAGGAGAAAGTTAAGAGACTGGAGAAATAATACAGGGGATAAGGCACCCACCCCTTAAAAACAATAGAAAGTTAATAGCCAAATTAGACAAAATAATAGAACTTTTTACTTCAAATAAACGGTAATAAGAAATTGTTTAAAAATTTGATGATTTTATTATAGAGGACATTAAACTGATTAAATCAGGGTTGGTTTATCAACAGATTAAAATCCAGGATAGTTCTATGATTTTTTTCACAGTAATTATTAAATATCTGGTGAGTGGCAAGCACTATCCTAGACTTCAGGGATCAAGTTGAAAAAACAAGATCCCTGAATCAGGGAACTTTAATTACTAGATTGTACTTCACTGGCATTTGTGATATTGACATAATTGATGACTTACTAATTTAAACAACTTTCTGGGATGCACTGTATCAAAACAGCATTAAAATTCTCAACAATAAAACCACCAACAAACATTCCCCTCCCACATCCCACATCCCCAGTCATGTAAACTCTTTGGCCCTGTCTTACAGATTCAGAATAAATCTTCGAAGAAATGTAAGCCAAACAGCTAAAATTTGAGGGTACACAGTCTTGCATCTTGTGGTTGAAAACTCTGGGGTGCTCTGGGGAGGGGGTGGAAGTTCAATCCCCTCCCTACCAAAGTGCCAACAACCATACCCACATCCCACAGCCACCGCCATGGCAATGGCCCAAATTCACTGCTTCAGGACTAATATCTGCAGAGAAGCTAAGTAGAAGAAAATTCCAGATACACCAGTTTTCAGGCCGAAAATTCTGATGCCTTCTGGAAGTGGAGAGGGCAACCTCCTTCTCTCCCTCCATACTTCCAGATGCTTCAGCCACCACACCCCACATCTCACAGCTGCCGTCATGTAAACTGATTGGCCCCGTTGTTTGGTTTTGAAGTTCCTGGAACTTGCAGTCACATATGCTGCCACCATGGCAAACCTCTTACACCTCCTACTGACAGCCCAGTAGGAGCACACCAAATCAGATGAAAAAGCAGCATAAAAGTCAATTTAGCTCAATAAATAAAAAGAGTAACACAGAAAGATCAACTAACAACAGCTTAGTAAAACCTCAGAGAATGATTAATGACCCCATTGAGAGTTATAATTTTCACAAAAAAGTTTTTTTAACTGAACTATTTTTCAATAATTCCACTAGCCATTTAGTTGTAAAATGCAATGTAAAATAAATTATTTTGTGTCTACTAAGGGGGCAGGTGGAAAACTGGGGAGAATGGTGGAGATAAGGTCACGCTGGTAGTGATATTGGTGTTGGAACACTGAATGCCCAAAACAGCCATATTATGAACAACTTTGTAAACTGTGGTGTTTAAATAAAGTATACAGAGTAAATAAAATTTAAAAAATAAAATTACTAACAAAGAAGTGAAAAAAGTCTTTTTAGCCATAATCTGCTGAATAAACATAGTTTTGATGCATTCATTCATATTCCTTGATAGAGACAACAGAAACAGGCTTTTTAGTAACATTGTATGCTTGGTGAACAAGATTTCAACAGCTTATGTCTTGGGACAATCCAAATGTTGCTTAAATAAGAATTGCTAGAACTGGCATGCAAACACATACTTTAAAAATTTTTAAATGCCTCTTATTGCATCTATAAAGATTGATTTAAATTGTACAGAGGCTAAAATATTTTTTCTTAAAAAATACTTTGTGGAGGGGCCACAATTGGCAGTGCTCAGTGCTTACTTCTGGCTCTGTGTTCAGGGATCACTCCCAGAAGAGTTTGGTGACCATATGTGACCATGTGTGAGGCCAGGGATCATTTTGTCATGTCATTATATGTCATATTGGTTGCATACAAGGCCAGCACTTTATCAGGTGTACTCTCTTCTTAGCCCTTTTCTTTTTCTTTTAAATACTCTATACCATCTCTAATGAAAGAATAATCTTTGCTTCTCAAGCTTCTTATAGTATGACCAACAAGAACACTAATGAAATACAGAAATCTGATATTATATTCTGTATTCTTTCCCCCATCCCCATTCCTATTTGTATTTTTCAAGTTTAACCAACTCATGCTCATCCCTGATAGCCTGCAAAATCATCAGCTTATATCATCTCAACTTTTGGGATAAAGCATCATATGTCTTTTCTTTCTCCCCCAGTTGAATAAATTATTTTGTTTTTTTTCTTTAAATTTCTGAAAAGCTTATTTAAAAACTTCTTTTTTGGTTTTGGGGACACACCTGGTGATACTCAGGTTTTACTTCTGGCTCTGTACTCAGGAATTATACCTGGTGGTGCGCTGGGGACCATATGGAATGCTGGAGATTGAACCCAAGTTGGCTGCATGCAAGGCAAGTGCCTTACCTGCTGTACTATTGCTCTGGCCCCTAAAAGTTTCTGGTTAGAGAGTAGAGGGGTTAAAGTACATGCCTTGCACGAAGCAGACCCCAGTTTGATACCCAGCATTGCTTGACACCCTGAGCACAGAACAAGGAGTGGCCTCCCCAGAAACATGGGTTGTGACCCCCAAACCCCCAAAAATAAAAGTTTCTAAAGTCAAATAAATAGTGTTTCTTAGTATATCAAAGAATGACTAGTGAGGTCTAAACTTCACTAAGATATTCAGCCATATTTTCTGATCCGTACCTAGCTGTGTACCCTAGCCCTCTCCACATGGGAGAATAATTATTGACTATTAAATGGGTCAGATCTACTTTTAACATTGCTGTACATTTTATTTGACAAAAATTTACAGACCTAGTAGTACAAATTTAATCAAGGCACTCTTTTGGGCTCTAGTAATATGACAGTGAACATAATGGAATTTGCATTTACTGATTTTTGGAAACTGGTATGCACATGTGGGCAATATTAAGATAAGTCAACCAATGCTGACATCGCAGATTTTTCACCCGAAGTAACTGCTTTTACATGGGATGCAACTCTTATCTGGGACCTACATCCGTTTTATGGATAAATGCAATTGACATTTGTAATAATTATAATGAAATAATAAACTAACATTCTACTCTCATCCTCATTCTCACACTCTCAATTCCGCGTGGCTCCATCTTCAGCTGAAGTTACAGGAATATGCAGAGCAAACTCGCAGTAAATGGGAAGTAACGAAGACTTTAGCATGTTATTAGGATAATCTCTGCATACTCTAAGGATTTTTTTCATTTTACTTTTTTGGAGGGGGGTTTCCCAAATAATGCTGGGTCCCTGGGTCCTACTCCACCAACCTATCTGTGTTTTTGGTATTCTGATGCCAGGCTGGAGGATGGAGCGCATCCTATACTCTGTGGTGTGGGGGACCATCAATGCTACTCCAAGGCTGCACCCTGCCATGCTCCAGGAACCATGAGGTTTCAGGGATTGAGCCAGGGTCAATATTGTACTACCTCCACTGAATATTCCTTGAAATTAGAACACTATCTCCTCGTGATCACCATTGAACAGCGGGGAAAAGTGAATCTGGCTCAGGACTGAAGGCTGTCTTCTCAAAGAGCCTGTGTAGTGAGCCCCGAACTTAAAAAGAGGGACTGAAAGCGCAGACTTGCCTCGGGCCAGGGTTTGATTCCCTCTGGCACCTCTGTGGGGCCCAAGGCAACCTGCCTTATGCTGAACCATCCTCCAGTGGGACCCCTCCTCTGGCCTTCCCAATCCCCACATAAATATAAATGAGATTTAAACCTGAGAGAAGGTTCATATGGAAAGGTTTGGGTGACGTTTGAAGCTGTAGTCCCTAAGTAATATCTTTAAAATTCTATGCCTGATCTTTAAACTTGGCACAGAATATTTTAAGGCACCATCAGCTTCATCTTGCAGTCAGAAAAGCAACGTTTGGTTTCTTACCTGGGCCCCACCGAGCTGCTCCGTAGCCACACGCAGGAGTTTATGCTCAGGATTCCTGGCTCAGCGTCTGCTTCCAGGCCGCCTCACGGCTCGACCTGAGCACACAGAAGACCTGAGTTCTGACTGTGCGTAAATTGTTTTCAGTGTACCATCTTCAGCCCCAGTGGGCCTCTACAGGGTGGCTGGGAATATGAGGAGTCAATACAAGCTCTCTCACCTCCTTAAATTACTGATTTATTCAATAATCTGAACGTGGCCACACTTCCCCCCATATCACCACCAATTACTGCTTTAAGCTGTGTTCCTTTGCATCTCCTACCCACCTTACCCAAAAGTTGGTCATATCCCATGCTTTTTTGGATCACTTTCAGCTAATAAAATATCAGTTCAGGGCAGAGGGATCGTACAGTGTGTTAGTCTTTTACCTTGCCTGCTGCCAACTTTTGCAGTGGTCCCCCAAGCACTGCAAAAAGTAGTTCTTGAGTGCAGAGGTAGGAGTAACCCCTGAACATTGCAGGTCATGACCCAAATAGAAGCCTCCTCGCTTCCCCAAACCAGAATCAGTTCAGGGCCAGAGGAGGGTGTTGGGGGATGGTAAGGCACTTGCAGCCCACCCCAGTTCCTTCCCCAGAAATGCGAATGGTCCCCTGAGCACACCCAGGAGAGATGCCTGAGCACAAAATCAGGAGTAAGCTCTAAGCACTTCTAGGTGTGGATCCAAAACAAACAAAAAATGTACATTCTGGGGTCTGAGAGCACAGTGGGTTAGTGCCTTGCCGTGGACCCAGGGGACCCAGGTTCAACACCCTATTCTAGGAGATTGCCTACCCGGCACTTCCGTTATCTCCTGTTTAGCTGTTTCTGAAGGCAGATCCGTTTCCAGCTCAGGTCTATACCCCACATCTCACAGCTTCTGTCTCCTCACCTGCTGGCCTTCTTCTTGGATACCAAGGCAGCTCAACATTCAATCCAAGTGGCTGCCATAATCTTTAGTTTTTGCAATGCCAGGGATCAAACTTTATCACTTACAGAGTCACATGCTAGGCCCTGCCACCACCATCTTTTTACTTTTTATCCATGGAACCCAGGACTCTCACAACAAAATGTAGATGCAAGTGATTGTGCTCTCTCTCTCTGTCTCTCTCTCTCTCTCTCTCTCTCTCATACACACACACACAAAATTTTCTTTTCCTTTATTTCCTTTTTGTTTTATGTTTTTTGTTTCTTTGTTTCCTTGTTTGGGGGCCACACCTGGTGGTGTTTGGGGGTTATTTCCTGGCTTGGTGTTTGGGTCCTGTAGGTGTTAAATCCCATGGCTTTTATGTGCAAAGTCTGAACTCTGGCCCTTTAAGCTATCTTCATGACCTTCTTCTTTTCTTTTTCATATCTCAAAACAATAAAAATTTAAAGTGAGCATCCATCATCCTCCCTTAGACCCTCTCCACTCTTTCTCTCAACCCTACTCTTGTCCCCTCTGGTAACTTCAATTTTGTGGTTTGTATTCACTGGTTTAGCACAGCGGTAGGACGTTTGCCTTGCATGCAGCCAGCCCGACCGAGCCGGGTTCGATTCCTCTGCCCCTCTCTGAGACCCAGCAAGCTACTGAGAGTATCTTGCCTGCTTGGCAAAGCCTGGCAAGCTACCCGTGACGTATTCAATATGCCAGACACAGTAACAACAAGTCTCAAAATGGAGATGTTACTGGGCCGGCTAGAGCAAATCAGTGAACAATGGGAGGACAGTGTTTATAATGTTTATCAGTTGTATTTCCTTATATTGCACACATAGGTGAAATCATTCAGCACTTTTCCCTCCTAACTTGTTTTACTTCATATAATCTTCTCAAGTTTCTTCCATTACACTTCAAATATAATTTTTTTATATAGCTGGATTATATCCTGGTGTATATATACAAGATCTTCCTTATCCAAACATCTATTGTTAGCCACTTTGTTTTTTCTGATTCTCAGTTATTGCAAATACTACTGCAGTTAACAATGATGGTAACCACGCAATTCAATTATTTCATATTGTTCTTCTAAATACCCGGGAATGTATGGGGAGGAATCTATCATCTCTGGATCGAGGCCATATACTTAGAAATTTACTCTGAACCCAAAGGAGGATTTTGTTTTTAGCTCTTTGCTGTGATTTTGTTGCTGTTCATTATAACATGAAGAGATAGGAAAAAGTGATTTTTTTGGGGGGTGGGGTGGGGGGGTGGGGAACACCCAGCAATGCTCAGGGATCATATGGTACCAGGGATTGAACCCTTCTGCTGCACGCAAACCCATGTGCTCAATTTGTTGATCTCTCTTTCTAGCCATCATAATTTTAGTTTTATTTTTAAATTATTTTATTTGGGGGCCCACACCCTGTCGTGCTCAGGGCTATTCCTGGCTTGGTGAACAGGGGCGCCAGGGATTCAACCTGGGCCACCTATGTGCCAAGCGTTGCTCAGCACACTAAGTAATCTCGTGGGTAAGTGAAAGGTTTGTGCCCTTCAGGTATATTTGCCCTTCAGGAATAGAACCCTGTGCCAGGAGTATCTTGACCATGTTCCTTTTTAGTGGGCTCAGTCTTCCATGGGCCAAAACTCTCACCCAGAAGCCTGGGGAATTTCTTCACCAGACAGCTGAGTAGGCTGGCACCAGAAATTCCTCCACTCTTGGCTTCAGTTTTCAAAAGTAGCTTTTGAAAGGGAAAACAAATCGAAGAGTACCAGGCACCAGCAACTTGCAAGTCCTGCAATGTCCTAGCAAGTTTTTCCGTACAGTAGAGGGCCTTCCTCACCTCCGGTCAGCTCTGTCCTTCACCCCGGAAAAGAAATCTTGTCCACATTCCTCTCCTGGAGGAATGGGCTGGGGAGGGGGCAATTCCCCAAGTGAGACGGAGCTATGTTTTCCCAGCAAGTCCAGAAATATTGCCCAGTTGACCTCAGGTGAGTCATCTCCATCCAGTTCCTGACAGGGTGGCTCAAAGCTTGTTCCAGATATGTCACCCCGGGAAGCTGAGTCCACAAAGGAGAGAAGGCCAGAAGTACTGTTTTTCTTTACATTCTCACGAGTTCAGGGTGGTGGTGGGGGGGAAGTGTACCAGGAAATAAACCTGAGCCCTCATTGGTGGGCAGCTTGCTTCCCCAGATAGCAGTGTAGAAAAGGGTGCTGGTACCGGCAAGCATTTGCAGAGGCCTGCAAAATGTTTCTCCTGACTGGCTGCTCAT
The DNA here is from genome assembly GCF_029834395.1 of Sorex fumeus. Taxonomy (NCBI): domain Eukaryota; kingdom Metazoa; phylum Chordata; class Mammalia; order Eulipotyphla; family Soricidae; genus Sorex; species Sorex fumeus. The sequence continues at coordinate 23,512,894 of NW_026606108.1, read as the reverse complement.
AACCAGTCATCATCCAGCACCCCACCTCACCCCAACCTGTCCATTGTGCCCTGAAGTCCTAGTGAGCTTTCTGGAGATGTGTCAAGTTAGGGGCATCAGAACCTGAGTGGGGATGAAAAACTGGGGTCTAAGGTTTGAGTTTCCTTAGGAACCCCTGGGGCTTAATTTTTCATTTTGTCCACAGCCAGGCAGTCGAATGTAGGTGCCCATCATATATTTCCCATTACCTCTCTTTCTCCCAGGTTATTTGGCCTCTTTTATTTTGGGGAGGGATGGGGGGAAAGGAGTCGCCCCTGTGGTGCTCAGGGCTTACTCCTGACTGAGATCAGAGGTTACTCCTGGTAGTGCTGGGGACCATATGTGGGGAAGGGGATGAAACCCTGGTCAGCCTTACTCACTATGGTATCCTTCCAACCCTAGGCAACCTCTTCTCTCTTTTCCTTGCTTGGTGGAACACCAGTTATATAACATTTTAATGAAGTTCAGTCCCAGGTGATGAACGCTATTGCTGGCCAGAAGTTTTGGTTTCCGCTCAAGCCGACTATTGTTTTTTTTTTTTCACCGAATTTACCAGCATTTCAAAATTGGATGCATTCCCACATAAATCTGCAACTGGGGCTTTATGAGGAAATTTGCAACATCTGGCTTCTATTGGTTGGCAATACCTGGCAGGGCAGGGAGGGGTGATCTCTTTCTAGTTTTTTCCAAGTGGAAAACACTACTTGGTACTATCAGTGGGGGACACTTTCTGCTTGTTTCCTTAAAGAAGGTAGATTATTTGGAGGCTGGAGAGATGGTGCAGCAGGTTGGGTTGTTGCCTTGCACATGTTGACCTGGTTTGAACCCAAGCACCATATGTGGTTCCCTGAGTCTTGCCCAGAGTGATCCCTCTGCGTAGAGCCAAGAGGAAGGCTGACTACCGCTTTTGGGTGTGGCCCCAAAACTTAAATATGAAGGTAGATTTCCAACGTGCTGCTGACTTTGATTTTCTAAAAAGGAGGTCATGGGTCATGTAAGTTTGTCCAGTTCTGCTCTTCTTCTCTTCAGACCATTAGGATCCACCACAAAGCTTCATGCAGATTCATGACCCCAAGAAGAGTTGGATTTGGGGGTGCTATGCTTTATACAGAATGTCACAAAAGTCAAAGGGAGTCACAAAACTTGCTATTTGTGGTTATTTTGGAGGAATATTACCCCTACAACATATACCTGGGCTATGGTAAGGAAGCATGGATGACCTGGTATCTTGGAAAAAACAGAAGGAACAAGTCTGAAAGTATCATAATACTTTATCCCTCCACTTTATCAATAAAAATAGGAACCCTGTTAGAGATTTAATTTTGCCACATTGGGAAACAAAACTATTTAATTTAATTCTCCTAAATCATGTTGAAGAAAGGATGATGGGGCCTATTCTACAGAGGGAGAAACTGAGGCTCAGAGAATTATAACTTGGCCAAGTGAAAAAGCTGTGGTGGTATGGAACTGGGCAGCACAGCCTTTCCAACCGTCCACATTTGTGGACCATCTTTGTGAGATTAAAGGCACCCAAATCGCCAAGTTTGATTATATCAGATGCTGGAGGGGAAGTTGAGTCATCCTGGCACTGGGAACAAATAACTACCCCACTCTCATTTCATCTAAAAGAAGGCATTTTTTGGGGCACTTCTTGAGGACAGGGTTTCTCTGGTTCCGAGCCTTTGCAGAAAGAATTTATGTAATAGATGAGTTTGTTTTACAAGTCCTGAGAGTGTGTCTTTATCTCCCTATGTGAGTGTGTGTGTGTGTGTGTGTGAGAGAGAGAGAGAGAGAGAGAGACAGACAGACAGACAGACAGACAGAGACAGAGTCAGGGACAGAGAGAAAGTATCTGTGTGTGTGTGTGTGTGTGTGTGTGTGTGTGTGTGTGTGTGTGTGTGTGAAAGCATATGTGTCTGCATATGTCTGTTTGTTGTGTGTCCAGGAGGGAGGAGGAAGAGGAAAGAGGCCAAGGAAGGGAAAGGGGATGCAGATTTTCTTTCCTCCTATGGTCAGTCACAGAAGTTAAAGAGATTAGAAACAAACACAGAGAGACAGACTACAAGTGTTTTTCAAAAATGTGAAGTAGCTGCAGAATAGAAAGTCTGAAATGGGGGCTAGAGTGATAGCACAGCGGGTAGGGTGTTTGCCTTGCATGCGGCCGACCTGGGTTCAATTCTCAGCATCCCATATGGTCTCCTGAGCACCGCCAGGAGTAATTCTTGAGTGTAGATCCAGGAGTAACCCCTGTGCGTCACTGGGTGTGACCCAAAAAGCAAAAAAAAAAAAAAGTCTGAAAATATGCCAAAATGGGGTTGGAGAATAGCTCATAGGTTTGAATGTGGGCTCATGGGTTCGATTCCCCAACACTTCGAGGTCTCCTGAGCACTGCCAGGAGTTACCCTCACAACAGAGCCAGGAGTAGCCCTGAGCACTGCTAGATGTGCCTCCCTACCCACGCAAAACAAAACCAAAACAAAATTAGTCAAAAAACTTTACTTGGGGTCCTAGGGCAACAGCTTATGTGGTAGAAAATATGATTAGCTCGTATGATGCTGAGAAAGTCCCAGGCACCTCCTTGTCCCCCAAGCATTGTGAGGGACGTTCTGTGACAGCACCAAGGAAGGAACATCATTTGGACAGCCCCTATCCCTATTTTAAGAAGTGAAAAATAGCTTTGTTTCAGTCTCTTTCTGTTACTGTAAAAATACATAAGTAGAATGCTACCTAATATGATAGGCTACTAGGGGTGATAAATTAATAAATCCAAAATCAAGCACAAAATGAAACATGTCATTTTGAATTTACATGTTTATAGTATAATGAACCTCATATTGTTTAATAGGCAAGGTTTATATTTTAACAGCATTTACTTACACATTCTGAACAATAATTGGTATTTCATAAACTATAACAAAATATTCTCTCAGGAATTTAAACTAAAATATGGTGATTTATGCCAGAAGTCACGACTGTTTCATATTGCATAAAGAGGAAATTAGATTATAGAATTATAGATAAGGAGGTTATAGAGACTGATAGAATTATAATCTCATTTCTAGGGGGATAAAAGTGAAATTTCATGGCACTTATTTTGTTATGAAAACACCACTGCCACTGTGCCAATTAGACTGAGGACTATCCAGTAGCTGTAATAATATGATTTTAGAAGTCATAGTATTGTTGTTTGGGAGGAATGGGGGTATATCTAGACAAAGAGGACTGAATGAAAATGTTACTATGTGGAAAGTTTCTCAATTTCTATGATTTGTCATATTTTTTTCTGGTATGAGGATATTCCATACTTTTCACTGATGGTTTATAATGCAGGTGTTAAAACCTCCTGGAGATCGTAAGCATAACCACAAGGTTTTATTTTATTTTTCAGTTCAAATCTTTTTTACATCAATTAAATCTGGTTGATAGATGGCAGTTCCTAGTTCTCGTAACTGTAAGTCCTAACGGTTTGATGTTCTTTGTTCATATAAAAGATATAAAATAACATTTACTATCACTAATCTCTCAACTAAGGAATCATACTACTGTATGTACCAAACTAAGGAAGCAGAAGATATTTCACCACATAATTGTCAGAACTGTGTGGGTTTTTTTTTTCTCCAATAATATCATGAGAAAGCAAGCAAGCTAGGTAGCTTCAAATAATGGTTGCACATCACTTGAAAAACTATTTGGGATTAAATCAGCCACATGGAGCGATAGCACAGTGGTAGGGCATTTGCCTTGCACGCAGCCAACATGGCCGACTCGAGTTCGATTCCTCCGCCCCTCTCGGAGAGCCTGGCAAGCTACCGAGAGTATCTCGCCCGCACAGCAGAGCCTGGCAAGCTCCCCGTGACGTATTCGATATGCCAGACGCAGTAACAACAAAGTCTCCAATGGAGACGTTACTGGGCCTGCTCGAGCAAATCGAGGAACAAAGGAGGGCCTTTACCTTTTTATCTTACCTAAATCAGCCATGATTATGCAGGGAAATGTGGGTCTAATTAAGTCTCAAAGAAAAAGCGATTTGCATAAAGCCACCCTGTATGTATATGTAGAGGTGGGTCACAAACCCTGCTCTCCAGGGGTTCTGTTCAATGAAAATATAAGTCTCCTAGCTTTAGGCCTCTTTGTTTCCTACAGTTTAATGTCAAGGTTGATTGTTTTGATTTGTTTTTGTTTTTAACCTTCTGATAACTTTGTGTTTTGTTTGTTGATTTCTTTTTAAAACTAAAAAAATACTTCAGCATTTGGCCCTTATTTGAATATTTTTCTGGTAGTCCTGGGGGACCATATATGGTGCCAGGGATCAACTTGGATCAGAGACAGGCAAGACAAGTGCCTTTCCTCCTGTAGTATCTTTGTCCTGAAAACTTCTTTTCTTAGGTGGGGAGCGGGGAAGGAGATAACCGAGGGGCTAGGGACTCATGCTTGTGTGTATCCCAGCCCTGCACAATTCCCAGGCCCCTGACCCCACCATCTCTGGTGTGCCTCTGGAGACAGGCCAGCATTGCTGTACTTAGATCTGGTAATCCAGCATTGCAGGGTCTGAGCAGCACCATATCCTTGGACTCTCTCCTTGGACCACCAGTGGGCTGGGGTAAACCCTGGGGGCAGCTCAGAGACAGCTGAACACAGCTTGGGAGCAATCCCCTCCAAAATAAAACTATTTATCTTGTTCGTATTGGAATTAATGAAGTGACACATTGTTAGGGATTTATTTTGGAATACTCTGAAGATGTTTGAGATAGGCTGATGATCAGTGAACAGCACTCCTGCAAACGCATCGCATTCTTCTGCTCACTTTTGAGTCTGACATCTTTCACAAAAGACTGTAGTTTTATGATGAGCCTAGAGTAGATCAGCGCTGTGATCTCATAATAATGCTCAATTCAAAAAGGCTTCTGAAAAGGACTTAGAAGTAAACCAGTTCTAGTGCAATTTCCAACCTCCTTCTCCTCATCTTTTAGGTACAAAGCAACGGTGTGGGGGGTGTATTATTCTCTCCTCCTCCCTTTTCATAAGCCTACAAGGCTTGTCCGAACTTGGCCCCGTTCCAAACTAGGCGTAATATTTGCAATATTCCTTAAAATAAAGACAGAAACTTAAGAGGGGGTACAAACATCCCTTTGACGGAAGTTTTAGAAGTCTGGTTCAATTTTTGGTCTTGACTTTGCTAATTACGTTGCGGTAGGGGAATAAAAGAACCTTTAGTTTCCCTACCCACGTGACAATGTTTTGTTTTACGGCAACTTCTAATGTACAGGAAATTCCCTGAGAGCTCGCGTCCCCGCCAACAGTTACAGTAATTACCGTATAGACGCTACTTTTTCAAAGCGTAGAAAATGCGTAGAAACCCGAAGGACCGTCAGAGAAAAAAATTAGGGATTTTAGAGCTCAAACTTGTCATTGTCTTTCACTCAATTTGAAGCGGTGTTGGCCCTGAGGGACCTGAACGGAGCTCGGCCGGTGTTTTTCTCTTTAATCCCTACTGATGGATTTCCCAGGCGGTCTGAGAGGCATAAAGTCGAGCATATACTACGCTCAGGCGCCCTAAAGGGGAACTTCCGGAAGCGTGCTGGGCGGTAGTGCGCCTGCGCACTGTCCACTTCAACTGCGGGGCCCGCAGAGCTCGCTTTCCCCCGTCCGGCTGGCAGGGGGCGCTGTGGGACTTAGTGGCCTGGCTTTCCCTCCTAGGGCATTGGAACGTAGCGTTAAAGGGCAGGAAGCGAAGCGGACCTGGGACGTTCTATCTTCCACGGCCCTGCTCTCTATGTCCCTTTGTCCTCCAGCCTCCCCCGGGCGCTGGGCCTGCGGGCCTGGTTGCTAGGCGGAAGCTGGGCGCGGCGGTGTCCGCCGTGGCGCGGCTTGCCCGGGCGTTTGAAAAGCGGCTACGCAGGCGGCAAAAGGTCCTCGGGCGGCGGGCTCGTGTCCCGGGCTGGCCGGGAGCCCGGTTGTCAGAGCGACGTGGGCGTCGAATCGGGGCCGGGCTTGGGGCTTTGGGATGGCGGCCTCGGGCAGGGGAGTCGGACGCGCTGCCGGCGGGGCCGGGGCGCGGAGCCGGAGCCTGGTGCCCGGAGCCCCGGGCGGGCGCTGGGGACCCCGCCGGGAGCCCTGCCGGGGCTCGCGAGCTGCCCGCTGCTCACCCCTGCCCCTCTCCCCCCCTGCAGGCCGCGCCCGCCGCTCACCGGCCGCCACCATGGTCTCCAAGTCCGACCAGCTGCTCATCGTCGTGTCCATCCTGGAAGGTGAGCGGCTGGTCGCCTGGGGTCGCAGCTGGGGTGCGGGGCGTCGAGGGGACGCCAGTGGTCACGGTGACAAGTGGGGCTGCCTGTTAGAGACGCACGGTGCTGGGACTTGGGGAGAGCGAAGAAGCAGAGCCCGGGTTCTCCAGGTCAAGGGAGGTTGGGGTGTGTGTCGGGTGAGAGGAACGTGGAGAGCGACGAGCAGGCTGGGAAAGCGGGAAGGTTTCCTGGAGCAGGTGGCATGTCTACCCTTGGTGCTCAGGGTGATTAGAGAGTTTGTCAGGCCACCGAAGCAGAACCAGACCCGGTAAAGTTGGTGGTGGACGGGGGACAGAGAGCACTTAAGGTCTGGAGAAGGCAGATTGCTTCTCTGATTGCTGGAATTCTGTGCCCTTGGGGAGCAGAGTATGGGAAAGTGGAGAGGCTTGAGGCTGATAGGTAAATTGAAGACTGGGTGAATTACAGGGGAGTCGTACTGAGAAGCCTCATCCCCACCCCCTTTTCCACTCCCTGCTGGATGGTGTTCTATGGAGACCTCGCATTTGAGGTGGTGGGGGCTCACCAGATAGTTACAAGACATTAGACACCTCACTTTTGGCTTTGGGAATCTTGAGATTGACTCAAAACTATAGTTTGGGACCTTTAACGATTAGGTTACCTGTTGCATGCTTCAAGACTGCCTGGAGAGATAGTACAGCAATTAAAGCACCTGTCTTGCATGTGGCTGACCTGGGTTCTACTCCAGGCACAACATATGGACCATGGAGCACCACCAGGAGGATTCCCTCACCCTAGCCATGTGTAGCCCCTAAACAAAGAAAGTGTGTTTAAAATCATAGGATTGATGCTCCCTTATGATCAGGTTCACAAAAAGCTTTGGGATGTGCAGTGCAGCCTTAGGATCTTGACAGCCCTCACAGCCTAGGTTCCTAAAGAGGACAGTTTGGTAGCCAGCTGGTTGCGGGAGGGAGTGGGGGGGGGGGGGGGAGGCCAGGGTGGTAGTGGGGCCCTGCCCATCACCTGTCCACAGCTGCTATCTCTTCTCCTTCCATGCTGGGGCAGCTGCTGTTTGGGTTTTCATGTGAACCAACCCTACTTTTGCCTTGACCTGACCTAGAGTGAGGCCAGAGCGAGGTTCTCTCTTGCTCCCCAATTTCAGAATGGGCTGTGTTGATTTTCTATTTTGTAGTCATTGTAGGTGCTCCATACAGACCATTTAGAGAGTGAGTTTCCATCGGCAGGGATTTGGAGCCCTTGGTATGCATGTCATCTATTTTAGTATTTTCGCAGTTTGTAGGTGTTCTCTGAAAAAAGTATACTGTCCACGTTACTCTCCCCAAGTAATCTTGCTGAAATGCAAACATCATGTTTTATAGACGCCTTTGAGTCCTGAAGGAGCTAGACCCATCCTTCTGCCTGTTCCCAACTACGCTGTACCACATTGTGTTCTTTTTTTTTCTTCTTTTTTTGGGCTTTTTGGTCACACCCGGTGATACTGAGGTTACTCCTGGCTCTGCATTCAGGAATCACTCCTAGCAGTGCTCAGGGGACCCTATGGGATCCTGGGGACCAAACCCTCATTTGGCCCTGCCTGCTGTACTATTGCTCTGGCCCCCCCATGTTGCTTTCCTTTTGGTATTACTAGAAATACTTTTTCCTCAAAAGAAAGTGGTGGGCCTTCTACCTTGCGCTCCATTTGGACTCCACACTAGTTTGTCCAGAGGAAAATGACGGGGCTCCATTTTCCCCCCAGATATTTTCCAGTATTCATTTTTTCCAAGGCAGGCATGTCTTTGGGAAGAGACAGGCCATCTGTTTGTTCTCTTCTGGTCTTCTGTATGCAGACTTTCTGGAGGCTATAGTTCTGAGAGTGTCTGGAAAGAGCTTTCTTTCTTTCTTTCTTTCTTTCTCTCTTTTTCTTTCTCTCTTCCTATTTTTCTCTCTTTCTCTTTTTTTTTTTTTTGACATACATGAAAATCATTTGGGGAATCTCGTGCTCCTTTAGAGCTGTTAAATGTGGTCCTGAGAGAGGCCTCGGTGAACACTGGCATGATGGATCAGTGCACAGGTGCTAAGTCTGATAGGAATTTCCAAATGAAGATTGGGTTGAAATTCCGATTTTCCAGCCAAGGGCCTTGTGAGCCACTAAATTCTAACTGAGCAGTTCGTGCCAAGGGAGTAGCAGCAGGATGTCTTTAATCGTTGTGAAAATGCCTCTTACCACCTTGTTCCTCAGACCTTCAGATGGGCTTACTCAGTGTAATTAAGTTTCTTTCATTTCCTCTGTCTTTTCCATTTGGTTCTCAGTTCCTTGAGGCAAGTACTCTCTTTGACTTCTTTTCATCTCAACACCTCTGAAGATATATACATATATATGCACAGTGAAGGAATAGGGCTAGATAAAGCAAATGAAAAGTGATGTGTAGATAGAAATATTGACATTTCTGAGTCATGCACATCATTGTCCTTGAGCACCATGTTTTAAAGCTTTTTATTTTTTGCTTTTTGGGTCACACTCGGCAATGCACAAGGTTTACTCCTTGCTCTGCACTCAGGAATTACTCCTGGCGGTGCTCAGGGGACCATATGGGATGCTGGGAATTAAACCCGGGTCGGCCACATGCAAGGCAAACACCCTACCACTGTACTATCACTCCAGTCCCTAGGCACCATGTTCTACAAAATGTTCTTAGTAGAGTTTGTGGACCACTCTTGGCTGTGCTCAAGGCTTCCTCCTGGCTCAGGGAGAGCTCTTGCTGAGACCATGGACTGAACCCTGGTTGTCTGCATGCAGGGCAAATGTCTCTGCTATTCTTTAGCCCTAGTAAGATTTCATACATGAAACACTGCAGCAATGCCCTGTCCACTGCTCTGTGGTATCTGGCTGCTTTTCTACCATTATCCCACTGTTCTCATGTCATTCCACTCCCCCTTGCCCCCCCTACCTCCTCACCCCCCAGCTTCCTACTAAAGACCAGTTCTCATTTTCTGTTGCCTTTGGACATTTCTTATTCCCCTGTAATGATTTTTTGTATCCCATATATGAGAAATTATTCTGTCTCTCTTCTAATTTCACTTAATGTAATACTCAGATCCATGCATATCACAGCAAATTTTATGATTTCATTAGTTTCTTACAGCCTAGTAGTAATCCATTGTGTATATGTACCATTGTTTCTTGATCCAGTTACCTGTTTTTGGACACTTGAGTTGTTTCCAAATTTTTGCTATTGTGACTAGTGCTGCAGTGAACATAGGAGCAAACTTTTTTTTTTTCCATTTTGGGTCACACCCGGCAATGTATAGAGGTTACTCCTTGCTCATGCACTCAGGAATTACGCCTAAGAATCACAGGAACCACATGGGATGCTGGGAATCGAACCAAGGTTGGCCTTGTGCAAGGCAAACTCCCTCCCGCTGTGCCATCGCTCCTGCCCCAGGAGCAAACTTTTTAAGACAATTGAGTTCAGAGGAAAATTAACTTCAAGTTTCAAACCTTGAAAATTCACTTTGTTCTGTATCAGGTTACTGGAATAGCAACATCTAAAATTGGTGTAATCATGTTCTATCTTTATTTGTGCTTATTTTTGTTGTATTGGGGATCAAATTTAGAGTTTTACACATGCAAAGTAAGTGCTCCACTGATGAACTGCATCCTTCACCCCCACACTTTCCTCTGTAAATGTTACTGAGATTGTTGCTGTTCAGACTGAACTGAAGACAAAAGCATTGCCCTGACTTTGGGATCTTTTTAGAGATGCAGACTCTTAGCTCCCACCCTAGTCCACCTTAGAGTAGCTTATAGTTGTATAAGTCAATTTAATACTTCTCTGTTAAAACATGCATTGTAAGCAGTTGTGTTCTTATTGTTCGATACTTCTGATGAACCCATGCTGCTTTGTTTTTTTATCAGGACGCCATTTCCCCAAACGTCCAAAGCATGTGCTTGTAGTAGAAGCGAAGTTCGATGGAGAGCAGTTGGCTACTGATCCGGTGGATCACACAGACCAGCCTGAATTCGCCACTGAGTTAGCCTGGGAAATTGACCGGAAAGCTCTTCATCAGCACCGGTGCCTGTCACTTTTACTTTGTTTTATCCTTTCTTCATTTGGTTATAAGTCATCAAATAAATAAACTTAACATTTCTCATTAGACTGTAGTAAAAACATTTGTTGAGCTTCTTAATGTGTCAGGAGAGTTTCAGAGTTCTTTGCAATAATAATTCATTTATACATCAGAACAACCTTAGGAAGAAGGGACTGTTTACTCCTCCTCTGTCATAGTGTAGAAAACAGACCTAAGAGGCAAAGTAATTTGTCAAGTCAGCTCCAGTGTCCTAACGTTTTTTGCTTTTTTTGTTTTTGTTTTTGTTTTTTGCTTTTTGGGTCACACCCAGTGATGCACAGGGGTTACTCCTGGCTCTGCACTCAGGAATTAAGGTCCTGGCAGTGCTCGGGGGACCATATGGGATACTGGGAATCGAATCCGGGTGGGCCGCGTGCAAGTGAAACGCCCTACCTGCTGTGCTATTGCTCCAGCCCCCAGTGTCCTAACTTTTGATCATGATAAATTGCTTCCCATCCCTCATAATATATGAGAGACTAAGTACAGTGCTAATGCCTACCCAATACTAAATGATTTAGAATGTTATTTTTATTTACTGTATATTTAGAGCAGTTCACTGAGAGGTTATGAAAAGAATACACAAACTCTTATAATTTACATTTAATGTCAGACATTTATATACTTCATTGGTATGGCCTCGACTATATTTCATGAGCTCAGACAACCAGAAGCAGGCAAGAAGAGTGATACTTTTTGTTTAAATAAGAATTTCCTTCTGGAGCACACATGATCACTTCAAAACTTGCTCTTTTTCAGTACTAAATAAAATCAGCATGCAAAGTTGAAAAACTGAGAGGAGTAATTAATTTTCTTCTGTTAGCTCAGCCTATGGATTTTTTGGAGAGGCAGTAATACATTTTTAGAGAACATTAAAATTTTGTATTTTCTTTCAGTGTTTTTTAGAATCTATTTAAGTGGAGCCTGCTATGAGATATTAGTCCCTGCTTTAGTAGTCAAGTTTATACTTGTGTTAATGTCATTGGTACCACTCTGATTCTTGCAGGTTGGGAAACATGATACAGATAAGTTGAAATTAAATGACTTTATGCCAAGGGCAGATTTTATACTCCATTCTTAGTAGAAGTGTTGGTAGAATCTTATGTGCTTATTGTATGAGGAGAGTCAATGTCATGTGTACCCAATATTGTCATAGATTACATTGGTATGGCTCTTAGTAGTTTTTATTTTAATATATTTAATTTATAATTTTTAAAGTACAAAAATAATTATAAGTATATATTTATCATTTTACAGTGTGTGAGACAAAGAGGACAACAATTTAAAATTCTTCAGGACTCATGATCATTTTTTTTACTTCAAGTTTTATGTATTACAGAAACATTGATGTAAATGGCAGCTTAGATGAGAGAGAGAGACTAAGATTTTTGACATGTTTTGTATACTATTTCATTGATAGGCAAGTGAACATGATTTATTTTAGCTGCTGAAGAGTTATTCCCCCCCTGCCATGTGATTCTGGATTAAACCCAGAGTATCATATATGCACAGCAAGCTACGTTCTCAGCCTGTCAGCTGAAGAGTTTTTTTTTTTTTTTTTTTCAGAAAATTCAGAACATATTTAAGTTAACAAAAAAGCTATGGTTATCTTCATCGTGGCAAGCTATTTTCTTCAAGAATAGAAACCTGTATCGATCAGAAGCTTTTTAATGTATCACATAATTTTTATTAACAGGCTCCAGCGTACTCCTATCAAACTCCAGTGTTTTGCCTTGGATTCTTCATCTTCTGCCAAAGAAATGATAGGTTACATTGTTCTAGACTTAAGAACTGCTCAAGAAACCAAGCAGGTACTGCTCTTTGATGATTCCTTACTGCCGTCAGAGCACTGATGGTTTCAGTGACTGCTAGACCATGGACAGGGCAAGAAACACTAGTGGGATGGATTATAGGTTTTATATGTTGTCATTTATAGTTACGTGTGAGAAAGTGCTAGTTTTGCTCTTTCTCATGGTCTGTGTTTGAGATCAAAGAAACCACTGTGACAGGCTGAGATACACATACTGTGCTGAGCGCCTCCCTTTTTTTGCCTCTGTCGGAACCTCTTTTTGGTGGTTTCCTCCTCCTGATCCACTTACTGTTCTGCATTTCACTTTTGCCACTATCATTACTGACCTGGACTCTCATCGGAGCCTTGTAGTTGTTCCTCTGTTCCCAGCTCCTTGCTCCGCCCTACGTGCTGTGGCAGTCAGAAAGTGCACTTACTGAAACACTTAGGAAAACATATGCCCTCATCCAACAAGAGGATTCAACATAGTAGTCTTGTGTTTCTTATTTTTGAAAATGTTTCTACTTAGGCCTTTTAAAGTATCTCAAACTTTTTGTACCTTACTGACTTTAAAAATGCTGATTTTTTTTTTAATTATTTTGTCATGACTTTTGAAATCTTTGTATAATCAGTTTACTTTTTTTTTTTTTTTTGCTGGACCAGGGATTGAACTCAGGGCCTTATACATTCAAAGCCTGCAGTTTGAATCTCTTTTGTGGTTGTTTTTTGGTCACATGTGATGGTGCTCGATGCCTACTCCTGGTATGGAGATCTCCAGCCTCTTATGGAGTGAGGTGGAGTTTGGGCAATACCTGGGGTTGCTTAGGGTTTACTCTAGATTCTGCTCAGGGATTAGTTTTGGTGGCATTTGGGGAAATAAATGCAATGTTGGGGATCTGAACTCAATGTAGTAGCTGTGCACAGCATGCATTCCAGGCTTTTGAGCCATTTCTCTTGCCCTTGGTTTGAATCTAATATTAGCATTTTGAAAAAAAAAATTCCCTTGTCATTAATATTTTTGTTGCTAAAAAGCAAATATATTTGAAAATGAACTAGACATTTCCCAGTTGCCCAATCATTCATGGAATCATTTAAAAGAAACTAAAACTAATTTTATTATTTTTTTTATTATTATTATTATTTTTTTTCTTTTTGGGTCACACCCGGCGATGCTCAGGGGTTACTCCTGGCTCTGCACTCAGGAATGACTCCTGGCGGTGCCCGGGGACCATGTGGGATGCTGGGAATTGAACTGGGGTCGGCCGCGTGCAAGGCAAACGCCCTACCCGCTGTGCTATCACTCCAGCCTCCAAACTAACTTTAGTCCTCATAGAGTATTCACCTAAATGAGGACTTGTTTTGTTCATCCATTTGTTCATAAACATTTATTTGCCCATCATGTCTCTGTCCCTTAGTCCAGAAAAAGTTTTCTTTCTTTAATTTTATAGCCTGAACCAGACCATGATCATACAAAAGTACTGAAAAACTACAGAAAAAAAAATGTGGAACCTTTAGGACACTTTCTACTACTATTTATTTTCTACTAACCACTATTTTATTATTCTCTAGGCACCAAAATGGTACCAGTTGCTGAGTAATAAATACACCAAGTTTAAGTCAGAAATACAGATTAGCATAGCTTTGGAAACAGATACAAAGGCACCAGTGGACAGTTTTAAAGCAAAGGGAGCCCCGCCCCGAGATGGAAAAGGTTTGTGCATCCTCTCTGAGAACACTGTCTGAGAAGTCTCACCTCAAGACTGGGGCTTTTAAGAGGGAAGATAATAAAGGGAGAAGTTTCTCGAATTTTTCTTAGACGAGAAGTCTAAGCAAAATTTTGCTGTAGCACCTGAGACTAATATGTGACATTGTTGAACATGGTACAGGTGTACCACTTCACGAAACTTAGAAACAGATTTTCTGTTCAAGATACATATGTATCTAAGGAAAAAAAGGATTACGTATTGCTTTTATAAATTGCTGCTCAAGAGTTATTTTCTCCATAGGATAAGTGTACGAAAATTTAAAATGTCGTTTCCTATAAACTTAGTTTTAAAAACCCTTCATAGTTCTTCAGTTGATAAACTTCGTTTTAAATTTAAATTGACCCCCTCTTGCCTCTCTTGGGTTGTGGTGATGACTGGGGCCGCCACACCTCCAGTTGTTATAGTCACATACTTGGCCCCATGCTCTCTTGAGAACTGCACACGTTCAGTTGCGATGGCTCGCACATACTCTGCCAGGGTCCCACCCTTTCAGCCTGTGCTCTTTTCCTTGTGCATGCACACAGCTACTTGGCTGGGATACCAGAGCAGAGCCACCAGAGCTGTGGTGCTGGGGACTGAACTCACGGCCTTACCCTTGCAAGATAGTACTCTAGCCACTGAAATTTTTCCCAGCTACTAGACTGTTACTATATCATCTGTAGTTGTATCTTCCAGATAGTTTCCACTACTCTAAAAGTTCTCTCTATTCTTGTTTATTCCCATCCTCTTCCCCCAATCCTTGTCATCAATTGATATTTATTTTTCGGTATCTTTATAGTTTTGCCTTTCTTGGAAGATGATATAGTTGGAATTCTACAGCGCAGAGCTTTTTAGTTTGGCTTCTTTTCACTTAGTGTGTTTCAGATTCCTTCAAGGTGCCCCCTCCCCCCCCCCCACCCCCCCCGCCATGGCTTGAATCCTTTTAATACTGAGTAATACTGTATTGTCGGAGTATATCACAGTCTGTCTGCTCACTCACTGAAGGGCTACTTGGTTGCTTCCAAGTTTTTGAAATTAGGAATAAAACATTGACATCTCTGTATAGATCTTTAGTAGCACTGTAGCACTGTCCTCCCATTGTTCATCAATTTGCTCAAGCGGGCACCAGTAACATCTCATAACAAATTGTGAGACTTGTTGTTACTGTGCTTGGCATGTCGAACACGTCACGAGTAGCTTGCCAGGCCAGGCTTTGCCGTGCGGGCAAAATACTCTCAGTAGCTTGCCAGGCTCTCCGAGAGGGGTGGAAGAATAAAACTCGGGTCGGCCATGTTGGCTGCTTGCAAGGCAAACACCCTATCACTGTGCTATCGCACCTGCCCATAGATCTTTGGTATGAACATAAAGTTTTATTTTACTTGGATAAATACTAAAGAGCATGACTAATGCATTATATGGTAGCTATTTTGTTTCATATGCTGCCAAAGTGGCTGTACCATTTTGTATACCTGCCAGCAGTGGAGGAGAGTTCCTGTTGCTCTTTATCCTTGTCAACATTTGGTGCTGTCTGTGTTGGGTTTGGAGTGTTTGAATTGATGTGCATTACTATTCATTGTTGTTTTAATGTACAGTTTCCCAGTGATATGGTGTTCACTTCCTCTCACATGCTTACTTGGTGAGGTGCCTGCTCAGGCCTTTAGTCCACTTTTTTATCAGTTGTTTCGTTATTGTTGAATTCAGAAAGTTCTTTGTATATTTTGGATAGGAATAAATGTTTAAGTATGTGATTTGTCTTCTTTTTCTCTTGAGATTATTTTCAGTGGGTACAACTTTTTTTATTAGTTTTATGCAATCCAGCTTAGTTCATTTGTGGATCATGTGCTTACTATTGTATCTAAAAAGTTAACATATCATACATTTTTCTTCTAGGAGTTTCATAGATTTGACTTTATTCTTAAATACATAGTCTGTTTTGAGTTCATTTTCTTGCTAGTGTAAGTTCAGTGTCTAGATTCGAACTTTTTTGTATAGGTGTTTAGTTTTACCAGCACTGTTTTTTGAAAATGCTGTCTTTGCATCACAGAATTGCCTTTGCTCTTTCGTTAGTGATCAATAGACTATTTATATGGGTCTGCTTCTGGATTTCTTTCTGTTCCATCAGACTGTGTATCTTCTCTTTCCCCAGTACTACAGTCTTGATTATTGAAGCTTTATAGTAAATTCTGACCTTGAATAATACCAGTCCTCTGCCATTATATTGAAACAGCATAATTAGCTTTCAGAATCCTTTACTGTTTCATGGCAAACTAGAATGTGGTCTAATTGTGTCTTTCTCCATCAAGTACCGGCCAGCCTGTCTGGACTTGACCCCAAGGACATTGTGGCAGTGCTGAATGAGGAGGGCGGCTACCATCAGATCGGAGCAGCGGATCGCTGTACTGACTTCTTCATTATGTCAGTGACCATAGCATTTGCCACCCAGTTGGAGCAGGTGAGACTCCCTGAAGTTAAGGATTCATGAAGAGCTGCTATTTTTAAATCTGCCCTTTAGAATTTAAGAAAATTCTCTAGTACGCTTTTTTTTTTTTTAACCTATTAAGCATCTTAAGGAATGTTTCTTTCTCAAAGGTACTTTTGGGGAATTGTGCAATGTTTACAAATACCATGTCAGCCATATCTTACTACTAAGGACTTTTACACTCAGGTTGGCAAGCAACATGAATGTCAATCTTTCCACTATTTCCTCTCCCCATGCAGAGGCTGTGCTTTTTTCAGGTTTCAAGTTGGTTTCAGTGTAGATTGATCCAGGTCTCAGGTTTCTTGGGTTTGTAGGCAGATATAAACACAGGTTCTCCCTGTGGGGCCATTTTTTCCTTTTTAATTTATTTAAAAAGTTTTAGTTTTATAATACTGCTTAAAATGGGGTTTCATGCATAACAGTCCAGAACCACACCCCGTCCCAGAGTGTTCACTTTCATCATTGCCCCCAGGTCCACCCATCCTAATATCCTTATATCCCCTCCCCATGGTAGGCTTCCTACTGAAGACCAATTCTCAGTTGGCCATCTTTTTTATCTAACCATTTGTTTTAAGCGTCTTTCATCTCAGGATATCATTTATCTATATGTAACTAATATTAGCTATAAAACTATTCACTGTATAGATTTTAGTATCTCCTATTGATGATATCAGTGGTTTAGAATATCTGTTATGATTAATACATTCTTAGAGAATTTATGATGTCTTAAAAGAGATAAGAACCCCATGTTGCCATGAAATACCAACACTGAGAAGAAATCCTCCTAGTATTAGTCATTCTTTTCCAATTGCTAAGTTATAGGTGTCCACAATTTGATAGTGACTGTGTAGCTTTTTAAGCAAAAACCTGGACGAAGCTATTACGTTAAGAAACCTGGAATAAGAGTGTTTAAGCACCCTTTCTAATTTATGAAAGGAGTAGTGGGATAATATGACATCAGGTTTGGGATAATAAGAAAATCTCATTTATAAGAGACCTTTCCTACAACCCAAGTGCCCAAGAACGGACAACTGCATAAAGACGCTATGGTATACACAATGGAATACTACTCAGCAGTAGATGAAGATGAAGTCATGCAATGTGCTGCTACAGGGATGGCTCTAGAGAGTTCCATGTTGAGTGGAATAAGAGGGAGAAGCACAGACACAGAATAATCTCTCATATGCAGGGATATGAAGAAAAGTAGTAGGGGAATAATATACCCAAAGGCAATAGAAAAGAAAAGCAGTAAGAAGCTTGCTCCTGGGCTGGGGGTGGGGGAGAAGACAATAAGGGAACACTTAGAATAATGGTGGAGGGAAAAGCGTCTGCCATAGAGCTAGGCTGGGGGAGTGGCAGGAGGGAAACTGGGGATGACGGTGGAAGGAAGTATACACTGGTAAAGGCATTGTTGTTGGAACATTGTATGCTTGAAACTTAAACTTAATAGTAAAACTTTGTAACTCTGTAGTTAACAGCGATTCAAAAAAAAAAAGAATTACCAAAAAATAAAATTCCCCCTTTTTTGCCTTGAAAGAAAGTTCACAGGTTCATGAACAACATGTCTTTATAATTTGTATGCTTCTGTATGCTATACTATTATTTTGTTAAATTTTAAAATATTAAAATTTTAAAATAATTTAATTATTGCTTAGTCACCCCCTCTGGCCCCCACCCAAGCAGTGTGGCCCCTCCTGGTGATTCTGTGCATCAGTCAGGCTCTTCAGCACAAGGGCCAGAAGAGGTGGAGCTGCTTGGGCTGTGCAGAGCAAGGCATACTCAGGGATATAGAGGTGCTGGGGTGCCCCCAAGGCCACACCCTGTGATGCTTGGGGGCCTCCCTGGTGGTAACTAGAGGTGCTCAGGGGGCCATGCTGTGCCAGGGATCAAACCCATGTGGGCTACGTGCAAGGCATTTACCTCAACACCTGTGTATAGTCTCTTTGGCTCATTATCTTTTTTTTCCTTCTGTATTATGTCTGTTTTATTTTTTTAATTGAGATTTTGTGATTACAGTTCTGTTAATGATGGTTTCTGATGCATATGATTCCATCATCACACCCATCACCAGTGTACCCACCTTCTTCCCCCAAAGACCCCAAGTGCCCCTTCCTTTCAGCCCCGTGCCCAACTCAGTCGCATGGATCAGTTTTCCTGTTGTGTTGCCTTTTCTCTGGCCCATATCTTTAAAAAAGAATCAGACTAGGAGTTTTATGGTAGTTTTGTCAAGATTTAGGATTGTTAAATGGTTGATTTTAGGACCTGAAATAAATTATGGAAATTTTAGTAAATACCTTGTGAATTTATTAAAGCATATGTAATGGGTTATGAAGTAATACTCTTTTCTTTTTCCTTAATTGTTTAGTTAATCCCATGTACCATGAAACTTCCAGAAAGACAACCTGAGTTTTTCTTTTACTATTCTTTACTGGGAAATGATGTTACAAATGAACCCTTCAATGATTTAATCAACCCAAACTTTGAGCCAGAACGAGCATCTGTTCGAATACGTAGCAGCATAGAAATTCTTCGTTTTTATCTGGCTGTTCAGTCTAAAATACAGGTAAGTAGCTTAGTAGTTTACTGTAAATTAGTGTTTTTAAACATTTGAGCGGTAACTAAACTACCGTTTTTTCTGTAGTGGAGGTCATTTCTCTGCCATGTCTTAATTTTTTAGGAATTACTCTGACTGGTAAAGTGAAAAAAAAAAAATAACAGTTTAACTCAGAATTTTTGGAGATAATATACTTTTTTACCTAGTTTTTGAGGAAACAGGTATAAATTAATTTTAAATTGATTTCTGTTTAAAAGTGATCTACTAACAACTACTGTTCTTATCTTCACACTGAAATGGAGTAATAAAATGCCATGTTAGTTGTTTTTTTTAAAGTGACTGAGATCAAGGCGATATACGTGGTATCGGGGACTGAACATGGGAACAGCTACTTGCAAGGCAAGCGCCTACCCGCCATTCTCCGCCCCTCTCGGAGAGCCCGGCAAGCTACCGAGAGTATCTTGCCCGCACGGCAGAGCCTGGCACGCTCTCCGTGATGTATTCGATATGCCAGACACAGTAACAACAAAGTCTCCAATGGAGACGTTACTGGGCCCGCTCGAGCAAATCGATGATCAACGGGAGGGCCTTTACCTTTACGTTTACATTTAGACTGAATTTTCAGTGAGAGGTAAAAAGAGGCACTAAGACATTTTAGTAGAACAAAATTTAGAACTAGTTCTGATAAACCCAAGCCAAACTGAAAACTAATGACTGTATCAAAAGATGAAATGCTGAGAGGATGTGTATTAGGTTTTACTGTGTCTTACATATCAACATATCAATCTTCACCCATGATATTAGTTTCTTTATTCATTTGATTTTCACTTGATCACTTGACATCCTATTACTCATCGATTTGCTTGAGCGGGCGCCAGTAATGTTTCCATTCGTCCCTGTTGCGTGCTAGTGTAGCCCAATGTCATCTGCTCACTCCAGGAACATGAAGAGCCTCAAACCGATTGTTCAGGATCTTGATGAAGAAGTCTGACCATCTCGTAGGTGGGCAGCCATGCAATCTTTTGATGTCCTGTGGAATCCAGTTGGTAGCGGCTCTAGTCCAACAGTTGTCTCCAAGTCGCATTACGTGTCATCTGATTTTCGACGCCTTGGCAGATGAGACAGTGTCCCTGATTCTCCATCATTGATGGAGGTCGGAACTTTGGATTCTTTCTCTTACTTGAGTGGTGTTATATTCCAAGCATAGCTCTTTCGATTCCTCTTTGGGAGACCCATATAGCGTTCTGTTTTTGTAGGGCCCACGTCTCTGAGGCGTATGTTAATGTAGGAAGAACAGTGGAATCAGAGAGTGCCCGGAGCCGGAGGTTCTTTGTGTTCTTAGTTATTTCTTCCACACTCTTGAAGGTATTCCAAGCCACTCTCTTCCTCCTGCGCGACTCAGGTGTCAGGTCATTCGTCATGTTGAGTTCTCGACCTAGGTACACATAACTGTTGCATTTGGGGATGTTCGTTCCGTTGAGAGCAAATGGAACGTCAGGAACGAGTCCATTTCTCATAAACATTGTCTTCGTGAGATTCAGCTGCAGTCCGACCTTTCCACACTCACAGTCGAAGTCGGCCAGCATTTATGCCGCTTGGCTAATGTTTGGTGTTATTAGGATGATGTTATCAGCGAAGCGGAGGTGGTATAGTTGCCAACTGTCTATCTTCAGTCCCATTCCTTCCCATTCCAATCATCGCATGACGTTCTCAAGGGTGGCACTGAAAAGTTTCGGTGAAATGGTATCACCCTGCCGAACCCCTCTCTTGACATGGATGATCACTTCCTTGTAGAATGGTGAGATCCTGGTAGTGAATCCATAGTACAGCTCATGGAGGATCCTGATGTATTGAGTTTGAATGCATTGTTTGGGTTAGGGCTTCGATGACTGCTTCAGTCTCAACAGAATCAAAGGCCTTCTTTAAATCAGTGAACGTTAGACAGATTGGCATCTTGAACTCCTGAGAAACTTCAATGAGCTTGGTTACCATGTGGATATGGTTGATCGTGCTGAATCCCTTCGTGAATGTCTCCCTTGTACAGTAGTACAGTCCTGTTGGTTTTCCACTGGGACGGAACCTTGCATTCAGACAGGTAGCGTGTTAAGAGCCGAGCCAGTGTATTGAGTACTGATGGCAGGTTCTTCAGGTGTTTGGGCCTGACCTTGTCTGGGCCAGGTGCTATTCGCTTCTTTACCAACGAAATGGTGTGTCGGATTCCAGAAGGGAAAATGTTGGGAACGACATATCCATCCTGCAGAATTTGGTATGTGGGCAGGTGGATGTGGCTATTGAAGAGATCCTAAGGTAAAGGTAAAGGTAAAGGTAAAGGCCCTCCTGTTGATCGTCGATTTGCTCGAGCGGGCCCAGTAATGTCTCCATTGGAGACTTTGTTGTTACTGTGTCTGGCATATTGAATACTCTCGGTAGCTTGCCGGGCTCTCCGAGAGGGGCGGAGGAATCGAACTCGGGTTGGCCATGTTGGCCGCTTGTAAGGCGAACGCCCTACCCGCTGTGCTATCGCTCCAGCCCAGTAGAAGTTATTGTTAATCTTCTCCATTGCCCTTCTGGAAGATGTGATAGATCCATCAGGACATTGGAGGGCAGTCATCTTGGTCTTGTAGTTGACGAAGGACAGGCGGGTGTCATGAATGCTTTTCCCGGCTTCTGCCACATTGGCCAGCATTCCTGCTCTTCTCTTTGAGGTCTTCCTTTATCACTTCTCTGCACTGCTTCGCGAGCTTGAACGTTTGCTTGCGGTTGCCTGAGGCTTGCGCCAAGCCACACTGGTGGATGAGTTCGAAAATTTTCGAAGACAGGTGTCTTTTTGTGGCTATCTCTCTTGGCATTCCTTGCACAATCATGGAGGTGCTGAACCAGTAGATCGTATTCTTCGTCAGTGTTGTCAACAACGGCATCTTCCCATGTTGCCGCAATAGTGCCAAAGAGCTCCCAGTTGGTGGTCATTCTGGGAGTTCTCTTCTTAAACTTTGCAGACCTTTTTCCCCACTCCATGAAGTAAAATTTTGCATGAAGGAGATGGTGGTCTGATCCTGTTTGGAATTTTGGGACAACAGCGACATAGGTCAGGCAAAACCGTCAATTGAATATGATGTGGTCAATTTCGTTGTGGAACCGTCCACTGGGACATGTCCAAAGTTTAGATTCGGCCTTCTGGAACTGTGAGTTACCATGGATGGTCTTGGTCGACATGATCAGTCTCTTACCCTGTTTGTTCCATTCTAAGCCATGGGTCCCGATGTGGAGTTCTTCGACTGATCTTCTCAGTCCTATCTTGGCATTAAAATTGATTTTCATGACATTAAAATCATAAATATCTTTTCCCTCCAACTTATTTAAAATACTTAATAAGTTTGTATTCTGCTTTTTATTTGTATTTTAAAAAATCACTGAATTAGAAAAAGTTTGTTTGAAAATAAAAATTTGCCCCAGTTGGACTGTTAAAAAAAATGCCAGGAGCACTTAATAACTAAGAATACCCAGCTCTGTTGTGTCTCTTGCTGCACTCAGATATACACATTAGTAAAATAAATCTAGATAGTTTAAAAAGTAGAAAGTTATACCTAGTAACTTTTAGACTGTTTCAGATCATTTATGAGATTAGAACTAAAAAATTTTTTTTCTTTTTTTAAAAAAATTTATTAGTGAATCACCATGTGGTACAGTTACAGACTTGTAAACTTTCGTGCTTGCATTTTAGTCATACAATGATCGAGTACCCGTCCCTCCACCAGTGCCCATTTTCCACCACCAATGATTCCATCATCCTTCCCACCACCCACACCCTGTCCCCTCTACCCCACCCTGCCTCTGTGGCAGGGCATTCCCTTTTGCTCTCTCTCTCTTTTTGGGTGTTTTTTGGGTCTTGTGGTTTGCAATAGAGTTATTAAGTGGCCATCATGTTTGGTCTATAGTCTACTTTCAGCCTGCATCTCTCATCCCGAATGGGCCCTCCCTAGAACCCTTTGCTCTAAAAAAAATTTTTAATTATTATTTCTATCCGATGTTTGCCAGTGAAAAAGGATTGTTATATAACATACACTCGAAACAACTCTTTTCCCTTTCTTTCTTTCTTTCTTTCTTTCTTTCTTTCTTTCTTTCTTTCTTTACTTTTTGGTAGTTGCAAAAGCTGATAAAGTTGTTAGAGCAATAGCACAATGGCTAGGACCCTTGCACATGGGTCAGCACATGGCCTGATCTTGGCTTGATCCCTGATACCACTTAAGGTCCCCCTAGCGGTCCCTGAGTGCTGAGCCAGGAGTAAGCCCTGACTACTGCTGGGTGTAGCTCAAAGCTAAAACAAACGTTGAATTTTTGGTTAGCTATTAGTGACTAATAGTACTTGCCACCCCAGAGGTGGTTTTTTTACTATTAGACATTGTTACTTTGTATACAGTGTAAAAAACTAGAAAAGGAAGAAATTCTCAAAGTATCTTATGAATTAATAAAACAAGTTGAGGTTCTTTAATTTCCAAATATGTTGTGAATCTTTTAGAATTACATTAGTTTTCAAAACTGCTTTTAATTGATGTTAATATGGAAATTGAAACATTTTAAGGTAAATACAGTTTTCAAATAGATCAATAACATACTATAATATTAGAGTATTCCTGCTCAAGGAGACAAAAATGAGTGAAAACATTTCTGTATGTCTAGTATTAAAAGGAAAAATTGGAAAATAGCTTTATTGTTGAATTCTTGATAAATTTTGTTTTATCAACAATTATAACAGTTGTATTGAGAATTTATTCCTTACTTATTGAAAGTAAATAGAATAATGAGCCACGCAAGGAAATACAATGCAGATTATGTAAAAAAAATTTTTGGATGTGTTTAGTAGAAAGAAAATATAAAGCCCAATTTTGCCTTTCATTTTAGATCCATCTCTGCTGTGGAGACCAGTCACTTGGGAGTACAGAAATACCCCTGACCGGGTTACTAAAGAAGGGAAGTACAGAAATCAACCAGCATCCTGTCACAGTGGAGGGTGCTTTTACCCTGGAGCCTCCAAACCGAGCCAAGCAAAAGCTCCCCCCCATTCCAGTGGAGCTTGCCCCAACTGTGGGAGTCTCTGTGGCTCTGCAGAGGGAAGGCATAGACTCACAGGCAAGTGGTGACCTCTGCCCGTCCTCCAGTGCCATTTCTGATTATTCACCAAAGTGGAACTTCAGAAGTTACCTAGTGTAAGGAGCAGCAATGACTCCTCACTGGCCTACATCATATGACAGTTCCCTTCTGAGAAGACCTTTCTGAGAAGCACTGTGATTTTCCCGGCTAGGATTATAAATGACCTTAGCGAGGCCCTTAGGGACTATTGTCTCTTCTCTGAAAACTGTCACTTCCACATCCACCCCTAGCCCATAGTCAGTGACTAATGGCAGAAAAAGAATTCCAATAAAAACAAACATTTTCAGACCTAGATCCAGGGCATTTGTATTAATGGGGATTTAAATGGGCAAAATTAACCAATCCATAAGTGGCAGATATATTGAAGGGTCAAACTCACGGGGCAGGAGAGCCAGTTTGTGCATGCAGGATACTGGGGCCAGGCTCTTGCACTGGGTTCTCCCCCAAGTAATCGCTCTGGAATTTTAGTTGCACTAGATGTGGTTCCCAGACCAAAGTAATAATAATAATAGCAGCCAGGTATTGTTAGTTCATAGACTCTTCCATATGGAACTGGATAGTTCCCACTGTACTGTTTCCTTTTGTACATCTTATTTCTGTCTTTTTTTTTTTCTGTCTTTTGAGCTGAAAATTTGTATATTACTTTCTTAAAACTCACAGACTTGGTCCTACTTTTGATTTAGCTTTTTATTGTATTTTCTGTAGGAGTCTGTAGAGTCCATCATAGCTTTCTGTAGCTCTCTATGGAATCTGTCCATCTTGTCTTTTGGGCTTGCCATATTCTGAGTGTTTTTTTCTTATTGAAAGCTTCAGTGTGTTAATTGTTTTTGATCATTTTATTTTCTGAGTTTGTTATTATTTTTATTCTGTCATTGAGAGTTTTTTAAACCTTTGCTATATCCTTTTACCACCAAGTGAAGTTAAACATACAGCAGTTTGAATGCTACATGCCAGGGAGATGGTCTTCCATGTCTGAAGTTGGGATTCTAGGGAATTGTTCTCCTTGTGGTGTCATTAACCCGAAAATCTCAGATTTCCAGCCAGTTTGGCAACTTTTTGTTACTATTATTTGCTTGTTTTGAGGCTACACCTGATGGTGCTCATTGGTTATTCCCGGCTTTGCACTCAAGTGCCGTGGATTGAACCTGTGTCCACTGTGTGCAAGGCAAGCACACTACCCATTGTTCGATTGCTATGGTTTAAATTTCCCTTTTTTTTGTTTTGTTTTTAAAATTTTACCTAAAGAGTGGAACTACTTTTACTTTTCAGACAGGCAATGCTCTCTTTGGTTAGATTTTCTTTTATGTGGTTTTATTTGCTGGCATCCATCGGTACTAAGACTTGTCACTTGCATGCTTCAGAGTAGGGTAGGAGCTTGAGCACACTCTGGTAGGGGAAAGGACAGGAGGCCAAGCCTATCCTATGTTTTGTGGCATCACTGATAGCCCACCCCTCCAAGGCCTCACACACAGACTCGCCATTCTGTCTCCTGTCAGTGGTCGTCCTCCTTGCTGGGGCCCTGGCCTTTGTGGAGCACTCTGGCTCCTTTGTGTGGCTGCACGGGGATCAAGGATGTGTCCCTCACTCCATTCCTGCTTTCCATCCCTCCAGTTCTCTGGCTGGGCCAGCACCCGCCACCTCCACTGAAGAATGACTCTCCGCGCCCTGTGTGGAACTTGAACGTGTAGGAATCCTCTGTCTCAGCCCTGGCTATGGGACTCTGGGTCCTGTCTGTCTTGTTAATTAGTAGGTCCTTTGGGAACAAAGCAGGGAACTTCTTTTGTCACTATTGTCCTGTAAGCCTGTGTCCTAATCGTTAAAAGAACTGGTCTTCAGGGGCCAAAACAGTAGTACAGCTGATAGGGCGCTTGCCCTGTACTAGGCCAACCCATGTTCACAATCTCATATGGCCCCTGGGTCCCACCAAGAGTGACCCTGAGTATAGAGTCATGAGTAATCCCTGAGCATTGCTGGGTATGGCCCCCAAACAAACAAAAACCTTGATCTTTATCTAGGTTATGAGTTAAAGGTAGAAAAATTAAAGTAAGAGATTTCAAAGTATGAATGTATTTATTTTTAGAGAGTAGTAGAGCAAAGAACAATAAGAGGTGGTTACTGGTGTTGGTTTTTGATTTTTTTTTTTTTTTTTTTTTTTTTTTTTGCCTTTAGGGATAAAGGCCTCTATTTTGTTACATTGTTAGGACTAAGCTATCCTAGAGGCATCTACGCCTGACTTTTTTAAAATCAACTATCCTGTCAGGATGCAGTCTGGTACTCAGCTCTGGATAACATGTTTTCTCCCTATTCACTTTTCTTTTTCTGGCCATAGATACTAGAAGAAAAGTTGCAAATGATGAAGAAAACTAGACTAGGAATGTCTAAATAGGGAAGAGAAGCTATTTTTTTTAAATTAAGCTTTTTTTGCTTAATTATGAAAGTTTTTTTTTCTAATTTTACTTTATCAAAAAATTGATTTCAGCCTTTAGGTGAATTAAAGACCCAGAATGAACATGAGCCTCAGCATTCAAAGAAGAAAGTTTTAACCCCCATCAAGGAAAAGACACTAAGTGTACCGAAATCTCCAAGCATGTCCCCTGTTCTCCCTCAAAACCAGTCACCCCCAACAAAAGATGATGCAACAGAAAGTGAAGTGGAAAGCTTAATGTATGATCGAGAAGCAAAACTTAATCCAAAGGGTAAGGTTCTGATTGTACAGATTTTTTTGAAATTAGTATTTGTAGAAATCTCAGAAATCACAATGAGACTTTTCATGGGCCTTAAGTAAAATTTGTGGGTTTTTAATTATAACAGTGTGTGATGCTATGAAATAAATATAAAGGAATAGCAGTTTATTTGACTTAATAGAAGTTGTAATGTGCTGCAAGAGAAATTTTTTTTTATTTTCATAGTAGAAATTGCCTTAAAAAGGTACAGTAATTTTGATTGTAAAGAGACTGAAGATACTATTAATGCAGGTTTATAAAAATTTCTCACCTATGGCAAAAGAATCTACGGCTATACTTGCTACCCTGGAGTAGTGAGTGAGGAGTTAAATGGATTGGGTGTAAGTTATAACTCTGTCTGAGTAGCTATATGATTCGAAAATATCTCTGTTCTTAATAGGTTTGTTCTAGTTATATCTCTTTTTTCATGTTTTTACTTTCTGTTAGACTGTGCCATTTGTGCCTAAAATAGCTACTGACTTTTAAAAACATGATGTAATTATGTCTGCCCTTCGTCTCAAATATGGTCCCTTGAATAATGACTTATGTTTATAGCTCCTCTTGAGTGTCTGCCAGGCCGCTGTCAAACGTGACTGTATCAGTATTATATGCTGTTATGCTTTGCGTCATACATTATTTTGAGAATTAGCTTTTTTCAGAGTTCTGTAATGGGAATTAAAGCAGTGTGATTTGGGGTAGTCATTATAAGACTTTTATGCCTTAATTCATGCTTGTAAAACCAAATAGTTAAATTTCTTGCCTCTAAGTAAATGAGATATGGTATCTTTAAATTATTTGTGTAAGAGAAACTACATATATAGTTCCTGTTGTTGTTGTTTTAGCCATCAGTTCTGCACCTGCCCCAGTGACTACATCCAACGTATCCGAGACAGTATCGGGACAGAAAATCGCTGTTCCAGCAACATCGCATCATTTCTGCTTTTCAATAGACCTAAGGAGCATCCATGACTTGGAAGCTGGCTTTCCCATCAACTGTATATTAAGGTGTGTTTCGATTTTGATTCAAAAAATTCTTTTTTTGCTACAGTATTTACAGTATGATTTACTGGGGAAAGGAGAGTCTATATTGCAACAATTTAAGCATACAGTTCACACCATCAGTGGGAGGGAAGGAGAGGGGGAACTCTAGTGGACCCTGGGAGACTGGCGTGCAGGCTGCTGGGCACCGTTTGGGTACAGAGATTTTCCAAGTGCTGAGTGGCTATTACCAAAAATTGGACAAGTCAAGGTATTCTTTTCTGAGGAATTGCTAATACAGAAGTGTCACCAAAGAATTTAAAATGTAAAACCAGTGGCCTAAAAGAGTATACTGTCTCAATAATTTGGAACCTAACCCAGGATGGCAGGATGATATCAGTGTAATAGTTATTGGTCCTGAAATAATTTATTAATGATGCTATTTAAAATTTATTAATGCTTGAACCTAAATATGTTGTTTCTGGAAAAGGCGCTATAGGTCAAACTAATGGAAGCATGGTACCTGCTATTCCTACAAATCTTTATTACATTTGCTCGAGCGGGCCCAGTAACGTCTCCATCATGAGACCTGTTGTTACTGTGTTTGGCATATCGAATACGTCAGCGGTAGCTTGCCAGGCTCTGCCATGCGGGCGAGATACTCTCGGTAGCTTGCCGGGCTCTCCCAGAGGAGCGGAGGAATCAAACTCGGGTCGGCCATGTTGGCCGCTTGTAAGGCAAACGCCCTACGGCTGTGCTATCGCTCCAGCCCAGTATTTAGTTATAGAGTATTTAGTTTCTTATTAAAGAGTATTTTGTTATTAGAATATTTAGTTTCTCTTTTTAAATGTATTTGTAGTAATATGAGCATTTACATTGACTTATTCTTTATGTGATTGAAGAAAGTCATCTTGGATTCTGTGCCCAAGCATGTAGGTGACTGCTCTTAGGTGATGCATACCTATCTATGAGATGCATGAGTTCACTCATAGTTTCAGTTTCAATTCTCTGATTCCTTACTGTTTCCAAAATTCTCTGAGCTTTGGTGTGAATGATAGAATCAAAGGAACCTGGGACTGAGTGTAACTATGAACTCACAGAATGGAAGTCTGAGATCTCTCCTGTTGCTACCAGAAAGTAGCAACAGGATCCTTTCAGACCATAAGCATAGAGCATAGGAATGAATATCTAAAATTAGATGCTGTGAGGGGAAAGCCCACTTAGGAAGCTCTAATAATGGGGTTTGTATTTCCTTCTTGCTATAAAGGCAGTTTGTTCGCTCATGAAACACTTATTTGATGCTAGCACTCTACCTGCTGTTTAGGAATTGTGGTCCCTATGAAAATGCTCAGTCATAATATATGTATTTGTTTTAGGGCCATACATTGTAGTACTCAGGTATCACTTCTGGCAGGACTTGGGGACCATTTGTAGTGTCAGGTATCAAACCTGGGTTCATTCATGTGCAATCCAAGCACCTGTTTTACTTTTTAAAATTCCATTTGCAGAGCCAGAGAGATAGTATAGGGGGTAAGGTGCATGTCTTGCTTATAGTGGACCCGACTTTTTTCCTGGCATACCCTATGGCCCCCTGAGTCCTGCCAAGAGTGATCCCGGAACACAACTGGTATGGCCCAAAGCAGTGCCTTAGAAATTCTATTTGCTTATAATATTCATAAGCTTAAAAACAAAACAAAAACTAGAAATCTCATTTTTAAACTATAGCATAAGATTTAAGAAATTTCAGTTATTTTTATATAACTTTACAATGTTTAATAAATAACTTCCGTCAATGGGGCTGGATAGTATAGAAGACTTGTATGTGACAGACCTGGGTTCACTTCCCAGCACCACACATGGTCCCCTGATCATCTTTGGAGTGACCCCTGAGCACAGAGCCAAAAGGAAGCCCTGAGCTCTTCCAGGTGTGGTCCAAAAACATAACACAAAAATTGATGTCAAATAGTATAATATTCATTTATAAATTTTCTTATTCAGAAAATTTTGATTTCTAAATAAAAAATTGCACTAGTTTACTTTCTCAAGTATGCTCTGCTCACTTATTTCTTAGAATTATGATTTTTTCTGGTGTATTCCATATCCATATTATATGAGGATTTTTTTTTTAAATTCTAGGTATTCATATCCATTCTTTGGAAGTGCAGCTCCTATTATGACTAATCCTCCTGTAGAAGTCCGGAAAAACATGGAAGTTTTTCTGCCTCAGTCTTACTGTGCATTTGATTTTGCAACTATGCCTTACCAGTTGCAAGATACCTTTTCAAGGTATTGTATGCATTGTATATATGGTGTCATTTTCCAAAATTAATCTTAGTTTAAATCCATAACAATTTATGCAGTTGAGAATCTAGAAGCAAATATACCAGTAATATCGCCCATGAAAGATTTTGCTGTCACTATATTTTATGTCACTAAGAAGAATCTGAAGATTTTTATAGCTCAAATATCAGAACTTTGTTAACATAACCTGAGTAAAGTAGAAGCTTTGAAAAATAGTTTTGCCTTTTTCTAAATTATACAAAGATAATGAAGAACGTTTGTCATTCAAATCATGAATAGTATTCTTTGTTTTTCATCTGTAAATAGTGAAATCTATCGTATTGACATCTGAAATAAATTTGTGAGGAAAAATGAGATCTGCAAAATATATTTTTAGTTTTTCAGAGTACCACAGTTTAGATTTAAATATAATTTTTGAAGGAAAACAAAGATAATTAAAAATTAACCAGTTGTTGGAATTATTGTGTTTAGTGTTTGATTACTATTGCATAAAAAGATGTAGCACTGTAGTACTGCCCTCCTGTTGTTCATAGATTTGCTCGAGCGGGTACCAGGAATGTCTCCATTGTGTAACTTGTTGTTACTGTTTTTGGCATATCGAATATGCCACGGGGAGCTTGCCAGACTCAGCCATGCGGGCGAGATACTCTCTGTAGCTTGCCGGGCTCTCCCGAGAAGGGCGGAGGGATCGAACCTGGGTTGGCCGCATGGAAGGCAAATGCCCTACCCACTGTGCTATCGCTCCAGCCCATAAAAAGATGTATAAAAAAAAAATATTTGTTCCGTATGGAATTGACCCCCTTCAGACCATAACAAAGCTACCTGTGACCACAGGAAGGGGACTCAAAAGGTATTATTTCAGAATATAAGCTTATTTGGAGTTGAAGTTTATAAACACATTTTTCTCATCCTTAGAATTCCATTGCTGGTTGAATTATGGCACAAGGATAAAATGAGTAAAGATTTGCTTCTCGGAATTGCCAGAATCCAGCTTTCCAACGTCCTGTCTTCAGAAAAAACTCGGTTTTTAGGTTCCAGTGGTGAACAGTGTTGGCGTCAAACTTACAGTGAAAGTGTGCCAGTTATATCGGCACAAGGGTAATTTAATAAATTTATTTATTTAATAAACTATCAACTTACTCATTAATAACATAAATTAATTTATAAATTAATAGTTTATTAATTTATAATTAAATTTACTTAATAAATTTGGTCTTTGCTTTTTTTTAAATCTCTGTAGTGATTCTGAGTAGCTAGCTACAACAGAATCTTCCTTGAACATGAGGGTTATATCTCATTTGCTTTTCTTAGCTTTCTGATCATAACCTCATACACGGAAGAAGCTCTGCTAATATGTTAACACTAATACCTATACTTTCAAGGTTAAGGTCAGATTTATAATGTATTCTTTCATTAATGTGTATTAGACACGTCTGCTTGAAAAATATTTTAACTTTTGCCTCAGAAATCTAAAGAGAATGTTACAAGTGTCTAGCACTGTAAAAAAATAATTGAATTTTTACCTGAAAATTTATTATAATGATGAGCAGTTTAACAGAATTATAGTTTGTTGAGCCAGGAAGATAGCTCACGGGCTTTGGGT
This sequence comes from Sorex fumeus, assembly GCF_029834395.1. Lineage (NCBI taxonomy): Eukaryota > Metazoa > Chordata > Mammalia > Eulipotyphla > Soricidae > Sorex > Sorex fumeus. Next base: position 23,481,189 of record NW_026606108.1, on the reverse strand, counting down.
GCTGGGGTCTGGATTTGCTCCCTGGCACCACATGGTCCCCTGAGCACCACTGAATATGACCCAGAAAACAAGAAAAACAAAATCACAATTTGAGTGATTTTAAAATTAAACACAAAATTTAACAGATTTAATTAAAAACAAGTTACATGAATTAAATTGACCTATAAATACTAGTTTCAGGTATATAACATAGTATTTTGGCATTTGTATGTATTGCAAGGTGATCACTACTAGGCTAGTTATTAGCTGTGGTATTTTAAACATTGTTATGTAATTTATTTTTTCTTGTGATGAGGACTTTTTAGATGTATTCCTCTTTCAAATGTTGCATGTGCTTGTATTTTTAAATGCTAATAAAAATGTAGAAAGAAATCAGGCCCAGTAAAAAGCTGAACTATTGAAGAATTAAATGAAATTTATTTACTTAGTCTTCTCCATCTGAAGATATTACCGCTTGCATGATCTGGAAATTGGTATTTTAGAGAAGCAGTAGTCTGGTTAACTGAAATTTTTTTAGTTTCAATTTCTGTTACTGAAAAAGCTTTAAAATTACCATTTAAATTTTTCCAAATAATCCACAGCTACCAAAGGTCATTTGGTAGGAAGTGTAAGTTAGGTACTTAATAAGGTGTTTGTGATCAAATAAAAATCATGTATATTAGCTCTGAAAGCTGAGAGGCTGCTACAGCATGAAGTGTTGCTGACTCAGTGCATTATTATTGGGGAATAAGAGGAAAACTAGTAATTTCATGAATTTTAAGACATACTTGATTTCTTTTGTAGGACAAATAACAGGATAGTAGATCTTTCTTACACAGTGACTCTTGAAGACTATGGATTAGTGAAAATGCGTGAGGTTTTTGTCTCTGATTCATCTCAGGTATTTGTCATCCTATTAAGTTATTTTTTTAACACTGTTCTGTGTATGAATGAATTTGTTTCATTTTTTTTTAATTCATCTCTTAGGGTTTATGTCCTGTACAGCAGAAGCCTTTTTCTCTTCCCCCAGCACCTTGTCCTTCAGAGATCCAGACAGAGCCACGTGATACCTTAGAATACAAAGCAGCACTTGAACTAGAAATGTGGAAAGAGATGCAAGAAGACATTTTTGAAAATCAGGTTACTTGGAAAATGTTACTTAACAACTCTATTTTTGTCTGCCTGATATATTTTTCCTTCTCCATGGTAGACATCTCTTTATGTTCCAGGGCTGCCCTATCTAGGCCTTCTCAATAGCAAGAATGACTTGCTCAAAGAAAAACAGAAAATAAAAATAGTGTGATAATTTGGCAGGAGCCTCTCAGAAGGACTTCACTAAACTTTATGTCTGATTCTTGAGTGGAAATGGAATGAGGGGCCAGAGTGATAGTTTAAGGGGCTGTGATGCTTGCCTTACCCGGGGCCAACCTCAGTAGCCAGCACCACCGGAGAGATCCTTAATCGCTGCTGGGTGTGGCCTGAAAACAAACCAAAGGGAAACAGTTTGGTATAAGAGAATTTTTTTTTTCTTTCACAGGGCATACCTAGCATGCTCGGGGTTGGGGAATCGTGGGGTGTCAGGCACAAAGGCGCCTCTCCTAGAGATACTCGGTCTGGTGGGGTGGGCCTGGCAGCCAGTGCTCCATGCTGCAGGCTATCCCTAGTGGAGCTGGGGATGGACCTTCAGGCCTCACACTTCCTGGGCATGGGCTCTTCTACTCTGAGCCGTATCCTAGCCCTGGAAGAAAGTTTTTTTCTTTGTTTTCTGGGTGGTGGGGTTGCTTCCCTGATAGTGCTCAGGGATTCTGGGGGCCTCTCCCCATGCTACTCTGCCAGCTGGGTCAGAAGGTTCACACTCGGGCTCTGCACTTGTACCCCGACCCCACTGAGTTAGTCCCTGGCCCCTGAAGGAATTTTAAAAACAAAATAGTTATAGAACTGAAAACGGGTCATTGAGTAATACAGGGCTTTTCATGATTCTTGTTTAAATTTTATTTTACAGCTAAAGCAGAAAGAACTGGCTCATATGCAGGCTCTTGCAGAGGAGTGGAAGAAAAGGGACCGGGAAAGAGAGTCGATAGTAAAGAAAAAGGTAATAAATAGCTTGCACAGAAATTGGAGGAGAGGCAGCATCTTGCATGTACATTTAAGAAAATCTCTAGAAGAAAGAGCTAATTATACTGATTCTATATTGACCCATAAATTGAAAGCTGGACAGGGGCAGAAAGAGAGCTTTTTACTGTAAGATATTTTGTTTCTTGCATTTTGCTGAGATTCAGGTCTCCTGATCTATTAACTTCTGAAGGGTATGATTTGTCACTGACTCCATTTGGGTTTATTTTAATTCTGACTTCATCTTTTTCTTTACATTCTTGAGTAATATATTCTGAAATTATTTATAATAGGTTCTCTGCTAGTTCCAGCATCTGTAGTATTTTGAGATCTGTTCTACCGATTCCCAGCCCCTCCCCACCTTTCCTGGTTTATAGCTGACATTTTCATGTTTCTTTTGCATGGTTGGTAAATTTATTCTTACATGAGAGAAGTTAGGAATTTGATACTACTGACTGTCGTCCTTTGTTCTGGAATGCATTACTGGGGAAGTGATCCTCTGAAGCCTTGTTGGGTCCCATCAGTGCTATATGCTTGTTTTTATCATCTCCTGGGCGTGAAGGACCGGATGCCGAGTGCATCTCTGCTACTTTTCAGTTTTGCTGGGGGAAATGTACACTGTTCACAGAGCTGTCTGAGCTCTGAGGGCGGCTGAGCCAGTTGTTTCCCCTTGTAGGTTCCCAGCCTCAGACACGCGGCTCTCCAGTGCTCGCTCGCTCTCTGCACCCCTCCTGCTGCCTCTTTAACTCCCTAGTTCCTTCAGCCTCCCCCTCACTGCGCCAGTGCTGGGCGCCTGGGCATCCCCTGCCCGAGCTACAGCCTGCATACTCTTTTTCCCATTTATTTGCTGTCCCAGACTGCCTGCTTCCCGGTATCTGAAAAGAGTTGTTTCATCTCTGTTCGATCTGTGTTTGTAATGGAGAGCAGTTAAGTCTTTTGTGGTGGCAGCAGAAGTCCAGTTCTTTTACTCACTAGCTAAATATGAGTGAGTTGGAAAATAATTCAGTTTTCTAAAATTTTCAGTCTGCTTCTAGAATGAGTTTCTTTTCTTTCTTTTTTAACATTGAACCACCAATGTTAACATTGAACAACCAAGATACAGTTACAAAGCTCTTTATGATTGAGTTTCAGTCATGCAATGTTCTAGCACCCATCCCTTCACCAGTGCACATTTTCCACCATCAGTGTCCGTGGTTTCTCTCCTGCCCACCACCCTCACCCCACCCCCTCAGCCCTCAGCCTACCTCTCTGGCAGACACCTCTCTCTCTCTCTCTTTCTCTCTCTCTCTTCTCTCTCTCTCTCTCTTCCCCTCTTTTTCTCCTCTTTTGGGCATTATGGCGCTCTTTCTCTCCCTCCCTCCCTTCCTCTCCCTCCCCCTTTCTCTCCCTTTCCTTCCTTGTCTCCCTCTCTCTCTCTCCCTCCCTCTTTCCCCCTCTCTTCCTTTCAGGCATTGTGGTTTTCAATACTGTTACTGAAAGGGTATTATACAGATCACTTTACCTCCTTTTAGCACTCAGTTTTTGTATAGAGTGTCTCTTTTCTGTCCTAACTGCACTCCTCCTCCACCTTTGTGGCAGTCTTCCTACCATGGACCAGACCTCCTGGCCCTTGTTTCTGCTGTCTTTGGGCATTATGCATGTACTGTTTTTTTGTTTGTTTGTTTGTTTTTATCTGCAAATAAGTGCAAACATTCTGTTTGCCCCTCTCCCTCTGAAATGAGTTTATTCTTGATCCCCCTTTTTAAAGTACTATTAGTTTCCCATTGTTAAGGTTTGCAAAATTCAAGTCCACCTGGTGCCATAATTGAACTTTATGTTGCCCCGCCCCCCAAAAAAAATTTCTGCTGTAAAAGTTGAAAAAAGATTCACCAAGTAATTTTAGGTTGATTGCCATTTTCGTATTATGGTTAGTGCCATTTAAATAACTTATCCCACCATTTCAACTTAAATTGATAAGCTCCTGACAAGTTAATAACCTTATTCAGAAAATATGCCTATTAAGAAAATGACTGGGCAATTTATATGAATTAGTCATATTAGAGGGTATATTTGAGTTTGCTATCAAAGTGCATTTTGAGAGCACATATTTTGAGAGTAAACAACTTATTTGTTTCAGTGTGCTCTATGTTTAAAAATCTTATAAGACACTAAGATTCGGCCAGGAGATTTTAAAAAAATGATACTTTTTCAACTTGATAACATATTTTAAAGTTAAGTAACTGAAGAGTCCAACTAGTACTTTTTTTTTTATATCCTTAAATATAAGAAGCTTTTTGTTTGTTTGTTTTTTGGGTCACACCCGGTGATGCACAGGGGTTACTCCTGGCTTATGCACTCAGGAATTACTCCTGGCAGTGCTTGGGGGACCATATGAGATATTGGATATCAAACCTGGGTCGACTGCATGCAAGGCAAATGCCCTACCCACGGTACTCTCTCTCCAGCCCCAATATGAGAAGCTTTTATGGTGATTTATTGTAGCCATCTGAAGTGTTTTTAAGATAACTGCAAAGCTTAAGTACTTGAAAATTTATTTGAAGGAATCTGTGACATTGGTGAAACCCTGTACAGTTGTTTCCATTTTTGCTATTCTGCACAAAATAATGAGCTAATAATAAAGCTCATCTATTTTTTGAGGAGCTGTCATGGTTAAAGATAGTAATTAGCTGATAGTCATAAATTTAAGATGAAATAGTGAATTAGTCTAGATAATAAGTAAATTCAAGTTAGAGTCTAAATATTAATGTTTCATAGTAGTAAACGAATATTTCATATATATACATGTAGTTGATTTTTTTTTTTTGATCATGCTTGGCAGTGCTCAGGGCTTACTTCATGCTCAGGGATCACTCCTGGCAGTGCTTGGACGACCATATGTGGTGCCTGGGATCCAACCTGGGTCAGATGCATCAAGGCAAGCTGCCTTACTGTACAATCTTTCTGGCCCCAGATTTGTTTTTTTAACCTATCAGGTTTTATTGGTCATTTTGCAGGAATTCTGTTTTCTGAAAAAGAACAGATTATTTACGGAAATTTTTCAGTCTGATAATTTATCCTTTTGTGTTAAGATTTTCTCCTCAAGTAAAGGAAGCCATCGTTAACCATGAAGTAGCTATTATAACACTTGCTTGGGGTGTCTGGGGTAAAGTTAAATATGTACAACTATACAGAACTGAATTTAAAGATTAAGAAAACTGTGAATATTTCTTGAAGAGTTTGTTCTCTCACCTGGAATAGGACTCATATCCTTAAAGAGAGAAGAGCTGGCCGTAGGCCTGTAGAAATCAGGGTGCTCAGGAAGGGCCCTTTTAGGAGACAGCAGTTAAGAGTCGTCCATCTGTACGTGCATAACCCCATTTTCAGATTCTCTGAGTTAAAAAAGTAATTCATTTCTGAACTGATGTTTTGTATTTGAAGAAAAGATAAGGTCATTTTTATTGTGTTTTAGGTGGGTGAATATACTGTTCTTGAGGGAAAACTTCAAAAAACCCTGATTGACTTAGAGAAACGGGAGCAGCAGCTTGCCAGTGCAGAAGCGGAGGTATTGTATTCCTCTCTTTCACGAATCTATGCATTAAGTTCCTGCCATGTGTTCCTTCTTCCTTTATACTTAGACTAAGTAGTGAAAAGTTTTTATTTGAGATAGTTAACTGTTACTCAGCTTTGTGTGGCTTCAGTGGCGATTTCTGATTATTCTCTTATGTGGCAGGAAGGAATGTAGCCTAGATTGGGGAGAAATGTAGCATAGACTTGGACCTAGAGTACTGATTTGGGTACCAAAATATCCTTCTCTCTTGCTCACTGAAGATTAGATCCCTGAAATAGAAGAAAACTTGGGACCTAGTACTGTGCTTAGGTAATATTTTCCTTAGTTTTATATTACCTAGAATTTGTATTTTGATTCAGTTGTTTCAGCATAGTGCTGTTTGTTGATACTAAGGCTTTGTTATCTTCCATGTGCCTAAGCAGTTTCTGAAAGAAGTTTCTGAAAGAAAAGAAATTGTGAAATATTTGTTTATATTAACAAATGAGTTCTATTTAAGTAGAAATTTTTGAGTAGATCCCCATCACTTTTCCCTCTCTCTTCTCTGCTTGGAATTCAGACAGGGGTGTGGGGCGGGGAGGGGGTGGCGAGAAGCAAAGCAAGGACCTCAGCAGTGCCTGTACTGTCTCTGGCCCTTGGGCATTAATGGAGGTTAACGTGTAAGTATTCTGATTGAAGCTTCAAAGAGAACGAAAGGAAGTGAAGTCAGAACGTGAGCGGAATTTGCAAGAGCTTCAGGATGCTATCCGCAGGGCAAAAGAAGATTGCGTCCACCAAGTGGAACTAGAGAAACTCAAGATCAAGCAGTTAGAAGAGGACAGACATCGACTTCAGAAGCAGGTTGGACAGTGCCTGTCAGCTCCTTACACTTCAGTTTATTTGTACTCCAGAAATAGAAAAAAATCAGAATAATGTTGATGTTTGATCATACTGATTGCATTAAGGTTCACATATACTTAGATTCAAATATACTTTAAGTTGGGTGTTCTTTTCCTAAGTGAGAGTGAAGGACTATGTTGAAACAACTTTCTTTCCTTTAAAAGTATTTGCTTGAGATTTATGTCGTATTTTATATAACATTCACTTTAACATCTTTTTCTGAAAATCCTCCTTTTAGCAAAGATGGAGCATTAGCTGTGTTCCTCACTTTATCCTCTCCTTTTCTCCTTCAACAAGTTTAGTGAGCATTTTTATTTATTATCTTAGTCATATTAACTGATGACATCCATGGTCATACTTCATTTTGTGTGTTCTCTTAACTTCTTTAACTCTCTTCCCATAGTCTTCGATTTCCACTCCTTGGCTAGGTGTGTTTTATCAGTCATTAAATATTGGGCTTCTCCTGGGCTTTTCTGTACTTTGAACTAAACAACCATATTCATGCCCTGGTTTCAGAAACAACCTGTACCTGTGGAACTTCTGTATTTTATCCTAGACCTTCATAGTAAAGTCTCCTGCCTGATTTTCTTTTTGACACCTCTACTTGAATATCTTCAGTTAGAATGATCCTCTGTCTACTCTTATGTATTCTCACGGAGCACGTCATAATGGCCTCTCTCATCTTTTCTTCCTTTTGTCGTCAGAGTGATAGTTTTGAGATTTGGGAAGCATGGTGTCCTTCTCTAAAGCCTGTCAGAATCAACTTAGTGCCCAGAGGATAAGGATCAGAATCATTCCCTGCATCCTCTGCTTCTCTAGCTTGGACCCAGCCCAGCTGTCTCACCTCATCTCATTCCTTGAGCTTTGCTTTCTACTCTTCATCAATACTGCTCTTCTCAGGTCATCAGGCATGCCATGTTCACTTGACCCAGGGACTCTCTCTGTGTACAGCTTTTTGAGCTAAGTGAACTATATGCATCCTTCAGTTCTTGGATTAAGCTGTTAAGATTATCTATTTTTCTTAAATTTCAGTGTAGATTAGATAAGTATGATGAATGTCCAAAGTTCATTAAGTTCTGTCATGAAGAATGGTTTCTGTAACATTTCAAGTCAGTTTCTTCTTAATTTAAGGACACTTGCTATCTGTTTTCTTCAGAGGATATTATGGGTGGTTCATATATAGGTGGGTTGTTACTCAGAGGGGCTCATTTAAATCCTAACCAAGGACAGTTGTGATAAGTCTCACCAGTAATGGGTCTTTTCTTCCACTAAGAAGCTCCAGCTGTCATATATTTGAGTCATGGGGGATGGATATAGTTAACAACTACTTTCTGGAAACTGGAAAAACTACTCAGGATGCTTCTAAAACATAATCTGGGGGGTATGGAGACGTGCAGAGGGCAGCGGAAGTATCTGGAATGACCAAATTGCTTATTCCAACACTATAAACATTTCATAGTTTAGAAAAGTTGTTAAGTCCTTACACTGAACCACAGTATATGTACCAGACAGTAGAGTGTCAGCAAAGAAAGGGAAGGTATCAGTGGAAGCCACGAAGAAAGCCCTGCATGCCTGACAGCTTATTGTTTAGCAAACTGCTAACAATCTCAGTGATTCTGATAATGGCCTTGAGTGGTAGAAAAATGCCAAAAATTAAGTTAATTAGCTTTTGTTTACAACAGGAAAGTGAGATACTTCAGAAAAAAATGATTCTAATTATAATTTAATTCCTCTGCCACAGATTGTTCTTATTTCACATTTGTCCTGAGTTTTCAGTAAAGATATAACTGCTTTAGCACATAGGTGGTACCTGTATTGATTGATACTATAATTTGGGAAAGCAGTCTTTAGCAGAACCTGTTTGTAGTTGATTATAATGTCCCTTAAAGTGGAGCTTCAAAACTGCCCAGAAAAATAAAGCTATGAGTGGTGAAATTGCTCCAAAGGAAATCAAGTCAGTTTCTTCTTAATTTAAGGATACTTGCCATCTGTTTTCACCAGAGGATTATTCTAGCAGATGACTTGCATTGAATGGTATTCATGCCCTTTGCTACTGACTAGCTTTTTGACCCTCAGTTTTTTTTTTCCTTTCTTTGGCTTTTTGGGTCACAACCAATGATTCTCAGGGGTTACACTTAGCTCTGCACTCAAGAATTATTTCTGGCAGTGCAGAAAGGACCATCTAGAATGCTGGGTATTGAACCTAGGTCAGAGGTGTGCAAGGCAAACCCCCTAACTGCTGTAGTATTGCTCCAGCCCAGCCCTCAGTTTTATGATCTGTAAACATTAGAGGGTTGGGTCATCTTTAAATTAGCCTGTTATAACAGTATTTGAAATTTGAATTTAGTAACAAAATGTGGTATGTATACAGTATTAGTATTATAAATAAGGTCACCTTTTCATTTGTCAACTAACAAAAATCGGTTGTAGGATACTGGTTTTATAAGAAATTTCATACTCAGATTTTTATATAATGTATATATATATTTATATAATTTTTTAGGATTAATAGAGATCTGGAACCAGAGTGGACATTCAAAGGATAGGATCCTTGCCTTGCATGTGACTGACCTGGGTTTGATCCCTGGCACAACCCTGTATAGTCCACCAAGCTTGCCAGAAGTGACCTCTGAGCACAGAGCTAGGAGTAAGCCTTGAGAATGATGTGACTCCAACACTCAATAAATAAATAAAAATGTAGATCCTAGTTTGCTACATATTTTATAAGTTTTTAACTATGATTATACTTTAGGATAAGGGGGAATTGATTATATTGAATTTTCTAGTGCTAAAACTTTGCATACTACTGTTTTTAAATATCTATAATTTTTTAAATACAGCTAAATGATGCTGAAAATAAATATAAGATTTTGGAAAAGGAATATCATCAGTTCAAGGATCAGCAAAGCAATAAGCCAGAAATCCGCCTGCAGTCGGAAATAAATCTTCTCACCCTGGAAAAGGTACGAGTGTCAGTTTACAAAAACTTTATCTCAATGATCAGTTTATAAAATCTTCAGAAGATAATTACTTGCCTTGGCATTCTGGTCTTCAGTAAGGATGCATTAGGGAACTGAACGCACATGGCATTTTCAGTGCTTGAATTTCTTGGCTCTTATCAGTTGTGTTTTATGCTTAGTAAAGTCTTTGTTGCAAACAACAGAACTAACTTAAGGGATACAGGAATTCAGTCAGCTGTCAGGAAGTTTGAAGAACCAGTTTCAAAACAAAGGCAAAAGCCAGAGGAAGTAAGGCATTGCCACAATTTTCTGACAGACTATTTTCTGTCACAAATAGTCTACTCTTGGTGCTGTTGTTGGCACCGTCCCTTCGTGTCACTGGGTTTTGTATCCCGACTATGGTTTCAGTGGTGAACACTCAACTTTGCAGTGATATTTTGAATATTCTCTCTGCATATCGCTACCCTTTCGATTGTTGCGTGTGTGTGTTTGTGTGCGTAAGACTGACTTACTCTCATTTGTATTGTGATCTGCTACAAACAGAATATTTAGTTTCTAGGCATTTAAGAATGACTTAGTGTCCAACAGACAATCTAGGTTTGACTACAAGTGCCCTTGCATCTTATTATTTGAGAAGTTTAAAGGATTCAGTGGTGTGAGACTTTCCCTTTTCTTTCTGCTCTGTGGGCGTTCCTTGCCCATTTCAACCACGAGGGGGCACTAACAGAAGACTGGTATATGGGAGTTGGGAAGAAGCCAAAGCAGTTTGTGCTTTTCTGTTTCCCTTTTCCTCTGACAGTTTCTATAACTCATTTTAGTTCCATCTTGCCACACAGCCCTTCTCCCCCACTTCCTTCACGCAGCCCACTCTGGCCCTACCTCCCATAGGCCCTCGTCTCCCAGGAACTAAGGGCTTCTCTCCCATCTCCCCTGGCATTTCTGCTCTTCTGCTTCCATCATCTGTAACACTGGTTCCCTGTATTTGGGCTCTTCTGTTTCAGAGCCCAAGAGTGATTTGCTCATGGGGAGCTGACTGGTTAGAACTGGTTTCTCATAATCGGCGCTAATTATGACACTGTGATAATATGACAATATGATAATAAGACAATGAACTTGTGAAAAACAAAAAAAAAGATGAAAAATCTTTGGTAGTCTACTGACAAAAGGTTACCCCAATAATTACACAGAAAGGCAGATGCTAGCAAGTATAATTTTAGTGCTTCCCCCCCAACACACACAAATTAATTGAACTACAGTGAGGTACACAGTTATAAAGTTGTTCATGATTGGGTTTCAGTCATATAATGTTCCAACACTCATCCTTCACCAGTGTACGTTTCCCACCATCAATGTTCTGAGTTACCCTCTCACCCCACCTTTGCCTCTCTATGGCAGGCACTTTTCTTCTTTCTCCTCTTTCTCTCTCTCTCCTCTTCTCCCCCCCCCCCCCCTTTCCTCTGTCTCTCTGCTATTTAGAATGCAAAGGTAGAGTACTTTAGGTTGAAGAATACAAAGTGAGACTTGAAGACAGAACCAAAATGATAGGTGAAGTTTTAAACAGATAAATATGTGAGGTTATTCCAAAGAGACATTCTAGAAGAGCTTAAAAAAAGTATATTGCATGTTTGAAATAGCAGCTTAACTAGAATGTAGAGTTTAATGAGTGCAGTAGTATCAAAATAATCATAGACCTCTGAAGGCTAAGACTTGTCTTGGTGGGTGGGGAGGTGTTGGGGGAAACTCCTGGTGGTGCTCAGGAGCTGCTCCCTGGCACCTGAGATGGAACCGGGGCCTCCCACGTGGAGGGCATGCTTTGAGCCCCTTGGGTGGTGCCCTGGGTAATCCGTGGCACTGCATCCTTGGGCTCTAGTATTAAACTGGGTGTCTGAGAAGCATGAGGAGAGGCTCCCCAAAGTAATTAAAATTGTGGAAGGTTGTAGAAAATTTTCCTGAAAAGAAACAAGAGTCCAGGGGCCTCACACTGCAGAGAAAAGCTTATTTAGGATAGGAAAAATGCAGGAATACTTCTAGATTGAGGATAAAAAATTAGTAGCAAGAAGTTGCAGCTTGAGAAGGGGATGATTGAAGCATAGAAAGAAATGTTAATGTTTGAAAGATGAAACAGAGAACAAGAGTGAGCATATGGAAAACTTGGGGAACAAGACCAGTAAAGAAAATCTTAAATTGAGTTATTAGGCCTGGAGAGATAGGACAGCAGGCAGGGCACTGGTCTTACATGTAGCTGAGGATAAATTATCAGACAGAAAAATTTCCCTGAATAATCTGTTCTTTTTCAGAAAACAGAATTCCTGCAAAATGACCAATAAAACCTGATAGGGTTAAAAAACAAATCTTGGGCCAGAGAGATTGTACAGTAAATAAGGCAGCTTGCCTTGATGTGTCTGACCCAGGTTTGATCCCTGGTACCCCTTATGGTCCCCTGAACAATGCCTGAGCACCACTGAGTATTACCAAAATACACCTCCCCCCTAAAAAATAAAATAAATTTGAGGGATTAGGAGTTAGGTAAAAACTTTCAAGGTCTTTGTCAGGAGCAGCGAGCTTTGCTCCTATCAGATACTACAGGACAGTCAAGTAGGAAAGGGAAAGCTGAGTGCAGAACTGTTGAACATGGAAGGGAAAAGTAGCAACTACAGTGGGCCTCTCTTTGAAATCTCTGATGGACCAGAGGACTGCAATTGAGACCAAATTGTACATTTTTTAGGATTTATTACACCATTTAGGAAAGATTAGAATAGGCCTTTTGCATCCCCAGTGAAGATACATTGACAGAAGTACCCTGGGTTCAAAGGAATGTAGGTCCTAGAGAAGGCAGTTCTTTTTTTTTTTTTTGTGCTTTTTGGGTCACACCTGGCGATGCACAGGAGTTACTCCTGGCTCATGCACTCAGGAGTTACTCCTGGCAGTGCTTGGGGAGACAATATGGGATGTTGGGAATCGAACCTGGGTCGGGCACATGCAAGGCAAACGCCCTACCCACCATGCTATTGCTCCAGCCCTGAGAAGGCAGTATCTTTAAAAAAAAAAAAATCAATATTTGGGCATTAATTGGACTGGGAGAACACAAAAGTTCACTGAAACTGAAAATAGGTAAAGCAGAAGTTTGAAAGGTCAGGAACAAGGGGGTGAGCTGTGAGTGGAAAGTCTTGGAGAGAAAACTGTGATGGTGGCTCTGAGGAAGGAGCCCAACCCCAGGTTGGTTGCTGACGGAGATAAACTGAGAAAGTCACAGCACCTGAAGTGTAGCACGTTGCATGAGATGAGAATGGATAGCAGGGGAAAGGGGGGACCTGGCACCGAGATTACGGAGGAAAGCTAGAATAGGAGAGGGGCAGGTTGTGCTCTGGAGCATGTCGCCTGCACTCTCAGTCAGAGCACCTGTCTATTCCTTTGGGGTTCTTTCTTGAGACTTTCATTTTGATAGAGCCACCATTGTGTGGGGGTGGGGGGAATCAAACCTTGAACGTGTCTGATTTCTGAGTTGGAAAATGATAGTGAAGAGTAACGTAGATGAATGGAGATGTTTCTTAAACTCCTGTCTTTGCTAAATGATGAGGGAAGCATAATCAGAAAGTGGCATCTGGGATAATGGGCTAGATGAGAGTCACAGTATGGGCCTGTGGAGCCGTAGCAGTCCCTGTTATTGTTGACAGATCTTGCTTGCTGTTACTTTCTCTCACTTACCGGGACAGCTCTGTTTCTTTAGCAGTGAACTTGAATCCAGATAAATGTTTCTCTTTCTTCTTGATGTTTGTAAATAGGAATTTATACCAACCAAAGATATCGCAAACTCTTATTTGGACAGTAGCTCATTGAATCTCACAAACTATATAAACTACTACAGATTATATTAGAGACTATATATAGAATTTAATTTTAAGCAGGTTTCAAAATACCTTCCAACTACTTTTCACCAAAAAAATACTCACCAATCATCTTACAAGTAATACTGTGATGTTGGCTGGGGGATATGTAAATGAGCACTCTCTAATAGACCTGATGTGTTCATCCAGCATGTTTAAGTGTATTCAAACAAGGCTTTTGGGGTTTTAATGGTTTTGTTTCTTTAGTTAATTTTGGGTCCCATCCAGCGGTGCCCAGGCGTTTCTCCTTTCTCTGTACTCAGGAATTACTATTGGCATTGCTTGGGAGACCATATGGGATGCCAGCGGTTGAACCTGGAACTGGGTATGAGACATTTAAAGTGGAAATCTAGAATTTAAAGCAAGACATTTAAAGTGGAAATCCAGAATTCTTTGTGCCAGTGAACTCTACTGAAAAAAGGGATTAAAGCGATAGCACAGTGGTAGGGCGTTTGCCTTGCACGCAGCCAACATGGCCGACCCGAGTTCGATTCCTCCGCCCCTCTCAGAGAGCCCGGCAAGCTACCGAGAGTATCTCGTCCGCATGGCAGAGCCTGGCAAGCTCCCCGTGACGTATTCGATATGCCAAACACAGTAACAACAAAGTCTCCAGTGGAGACGTTACTGGGCCTGCTCGAGCAAATCGATGATCAACGGGAGGGCCTTTAATAGATTTAAATAATTTAAAAGAAAAAAGAATGGGGGCCGGCGTGATTGATAGCACAGCGGGTAGGGCATTTACCCTGCATGGGGCCAACCCAGGTTTGATTCCCAGCATCCCATATGGTCGCTCCAAGAACCGTCAGGAGTAATTCTTGAGTGCAGATCCACGAGTAAGTCCTGAGCATTGTTGGGTGTGGCCCAAAAAAGCAAAAAAATTAAAAAAGACTAGACAATGTCATATTGCCATATTTCTCTCTTTCCCTCTCTCTTTCGATTTTTGGGCCATATCCAGTGATGTTCAGGACTTAACTCCTTACCTGCTGTACTGTCTCTCCAACCCAGGTTTTAATTTTCTCTTTTGCTGTGCTTGGTCTCTAATGCAAATTCTTTTCTGCTGAGCTATAACCTGAGCCTTCTTAAAAGCTCCAGGGCTTCTCAGCTTTTTAAAAAATTCTCTATTGGACTGGAGTGATAGTATAGCAGGTAAGGCTAAGGCACTTGCCTTGCACGTGACTAACCCAGGTTCGATTACCAACCTCCCTATGGTTCCCTGAACCCAAGCAGAAGTGATCCCTAAGTACAGAATCAGGATTAAGCCCTGCGTATAGCCAAGTGTGGCACAAAAACAAAACAACAAAAAGTAATTTCTGAAATTTTTTTTGAAGCCAGGAGAGGGCAGAATCTATTTTCTTCAGTAAGAGGTCAAAGTACCTAAAAGCAAAAGTGTCTAGTTTAAGTGTATGAACTTTTTCTTTCTGATTTTAGTAATTTCCATTTTTCCTGAAAAGTCTCAAAATAAGACACATCCTGATACCCTTTATTATGAAAGTGGTGAATGGTTGCTTGTAATTTTCTTTTAGCTGTAAAATGTCTTAAAAATAGTTAGGACATTTATATGAGATTATAACTTAGTAGGCTAGAGAGAATAGCTAAAATGCACATATTTAAGAATATTTGATAGCTCCCTGTACCCAAAATATACTTTGACAATGGGGGGAAGTGAGATAAGAAGAGTTACATTATCCTTTAAGGGGGGGGCAAGGCTCATTTTAAGTATTTAATAAACTGGAAAATGATTACCCTTAAGCAACCAGGTATAATTAGATTGGGGAATGGGATAGAAACTTTGACTCAGACATAGCAATCATTTGTACTTTGAGCAGGAAGGAAAGAAATCATGTTCGGAGGTGTCTTGAAATATAGGAGGGAAAAGTTGGCTCAGGACTGTAGACTTCCTACTCAAGAATGGTTTCACCTAATTCTGTTTTATAGGTTTGTGGATAGATTAGATAAGGCTAAGGTGACAAGAGAAGTCAGGAAGAGTCAGAGCTAAGGAAGTGAAATAGGAATAGAAAAGAATCAAACAGCAAAACATTGAAAGTGGAAATCCAGAATTCTTTGTGCCAGTGAGTTCTGTTGAAAAAAGGGATTCAAGAAAAGACAATGGCATATTTCTCTCTCTTTCCCTCTCTTTTGGTTTTTGGGCTACACCCAGTGATGTTCAGGACTTAACTCCTGACTCTTCATTCAGGAATCACTCCTTGCAGTGCTCAGGGAACTATACAGGATGCTGGGGACCTAACATGGGTTGGCTACGTGCAAGGCAAACCCCCTACCCATTGTACTGTATTATTCCGGTCCTGACAAAGTCGTAATTCCATGGAGAACAATAATTGTGGACATCTGGAGGGAAGAAATGGAAATTAAAGAGTAATATTCATTGGTCTCTGCTCTTCAGCTTTTCTAGCCTCTGAATTAGCTGTATGTCCTGAAGTTAATTTTCATTTCAGGAGTTTATAACTTGCTCTATGATATTTAATTGCCAAAGACCAATAAAATTGAATTGCAAATACAAGGACAAGTCTTTCCGAAGTCTCAAATCTACCTAAAGACTTTAACTCAAAGTCATTCAGTACCTAGAATGATATAAAAACTGTTTACATTTCTCTGGGAACTGGTTGATAGCTTTCCTTAGAATTACAGAGGCAACTGTATCTTTGAAAAAGTTAATCATTGATTGGGTAATAGGAATAAATTAGATTTGTATCTCACATTTGCTAGCTATCCTTTTTTTTTAAATACCTGTTGAAACTAATAGTTTATATATGTATATATTTAAGTATATGAGCGATAGCACAGCGGGTAGGGCGTTTGCCTTGCATGCAGCCAACATGGCCGACCCGAGTTCGATTCCTTCGCCCCTCTCGGAGAGCCCGTCAAGCTATAGAGAGTATCTCGCCTGCATGGCAAAGCCTGGCAAGCTCCTCTTGACGTATTCAATATGCCAAACACAGTAACAATAGTCACAATGGAGACGTTACTGGGCCCGCTTGAGCAAATTGATGGACAATGGGAGGATAGTGATAGTGATAGTATAACCTTCTGATAGAGCCAATCTGTTGGGTAGAAACAGTATTTTGAAGCTTACCCAAGGTCCCAGACCATCTCCAGGATCCATAAACATGATCACCTTCATGACTGCACACTTCCTTTATCTCACAGCTATAAAAAGATTTTTTTCTATTACTCTGTCATATTGTTATTGTTGAATTACCCGTATGTGTAGATTTTAGGGGTAAAAGTGGAAAAGATAATCTTTGATAAGCTCAGAATATGAGTATCATTTTATTTAAGATCTGTGTCTTAGTTGTGAAATGTCAACACATTTGAAACCCAGGCACAGGGGAATTGTAAAACAGAAAAGATCTTAATTTTATGAAGTCATATATTACTGCAGAGAATATTCTAGTCTTTTGTGAAGGAAATTTGGCAAGCCACTTTTCCTTTCACAGTAATTTTCTGAAGTTTGAATCTTTGGATAGTGTCTTCGGTTTAATTTTCCTGAAAAATATTGAGTTGTGTATCTGGAAAAAACTAGACTTGACATAAAAAAATTAGATCAGTTTAGACTAGCAGCATTTTACTGTAATTCAGGCACATTATTATATTATCACTTAAATAGTAAAACTGCCTGTTGGCTGCTTGGATCTGTTTGGTGCTTTGTTTGAAACATTGAGAGAGTGCATTCCTAAACAGAGCCAAATTGGCCGTAGTTCATGCACAACAGATTGCCTGCTGCAAGTATAAATAACCATTTTTTAAAATTGAATCACTTTTGTGTTTTCATTTATTTGAGACAAAATAAAAAGTAAAAAATAAAATTATTTTTCTTATTCTTGATTTACTTTTAACAGTCTTAAAATACTTTCGACTCTTTACTCTTAGTAAATTGCTTTCTGATAAAGCATTTCCCTATTTCCAGCATTCTATGATTTTTTTTCCAAAATAAAGTTATGAAAGTATTCCCACTAGCTTTTCACTTAAAACGAAATTCCACAAAATGATATGCCTCCAAAAAGAATAATTTGAGTTTTCAGAGTGCCAGCTAAATCGGAATGCTAACAGTTAGAAATGTTTTCAGTAAAAAATGAACGTATTTTTCTTTCTGTGATCTTTATGTAATATGCATGTTTTAAATACATTTATAGTAACTGTCTGGAGTGTAAGACTAATACAGTCTTTTTAGCGAAGGCTGTTAGGCAATAGAAATACAACTATATTTTAAACAAGAAAATGTTCATGTGCCATAATATTTATAGTAAATTATATAACAGTTTTAGATGATGTCGTATGTTACACTACATAAACTCTTTTCTTAAGCCAGACTCTTTGTATATATTATCTTTCAGTGATTGTACACAGTGGGATAGTGTTTCACTTGATATGATTTTAATCACTGTTAGGTTGAACTTGAAAGAAAGTTGGAATCTGCAACTAAGTCTAAACTACATTACAAGCAGCAATGGGGACGAGCTTTGAAAGAACTTGCCAGACTTAAACAGGTATGTAGTTTATAACTGATGATGGATTATTCCTCTTTTTTCCCTTGATTCTTTACAAGTTTGCATATTTGGCAATATCTTTTAGATTCAAATGTCTGCATTTAAATCACCAGTGCTACTTTTCCGAAGAGGTTTTTTTCTTTTCACTTTAATGTGTTGTATATTTTTCATTATGTAAAATAACCTTTCAGGGCTGGAGGTAGTATAGTAGGCAAGGTGCTAGTTTGCTTTGCAGGAAGCTGACCCGGGTTTAGTCCCTGGCACCACATATAGTCACCTCAGCACAACTGGGTTTAGCCCCAAAGCAAAAATATAACAAACCCACCAAAATGAATTGCAAAAACAAATTCCCAGGCTTTTGTCGCCCCTTTCTTTAGTTGCCAGTACTTTCTTTCCCAGAAAAATTTAGGAATTATTTTTTTACTTTCACTTTTAAAACTACTAGTTTTCCTCTCAGTATTGCAATATTAATTTCTTTTCGTTATGAATGTTGAAACCTAAATTTAACATATCCTCAATTAAAAAATAATTTTAAAAAAAGGACACAAGGGAGGCCTGGGTTTCATCTCCAGTAACCTTGAGCTCACTGCAGGGAGTAGCCCAAACACCTCCTTCCCCCCACTTGCTTCCCCAACAAAGAAACAAAAGCCTAATATATGATTTTGGGGAGTATCAAGGAATTTTTTGAATTTTCACAATTTTAAAGTGATAATTGTTTTCCAGATTCTTTTTGTTACATTTTCTCCTCCTTCCTTGTACTTGATAACAAATCCTATTAGCTCCCTGACAAGGAAGTTAATCTTAATTTGGGGTGTAATTTCCTGGTTAAGATTGAAAAATAAAATACGAACAAGAGTGTTGTCTTTAATCTAATGTACTTGACTGAAGTTTGGCACATAATCTTTCAAATTTGCATTTTAAAAAATGTCTCCATAATCATCAGGTGGTATTAAGCATTGTTTTCATTTTTCAGTAAATGTTTACTATTTTCTCAGAGGTGTATGTACTAGATTGTAATGAGAATTTGAAAGTGGTACCCATTTGCCTTAATGTAACTTATAAATGAGTTGAGACAGAAAGTATACAAAGATACTACATAGAACGAATTTATAAATGCTCACAGGACTGAGAGTAAATGAGTAACACATAGAACTGAGTACCTCCTCCATTCAAGAAATGGCACTAGATTTGTAGATACAAGTTAAACACAGGCCTTTCCCTCAGGGAACTTACAGTTTAGTCTTGTGGAAGACACAGCTATAAATCTAATGTGTCCTGCTAATAGCGATCCCTGGAGAGCCTGAAGAGGAAAGCAAGCCTATCTGCATAATAGGAGTTAGGGAAGAGGCCTTCCCAGAGGAGGAATCAGTTGGGTGGGGAAGACCTTTGGTGTGATTTAGGAAAAGCAAGGATTAGTCATAGTAGCAAAGATTTGTGAAACCAGAGAGTCTAACCTGTACTTGGAAAACAAAAGCAGGCCCACTTGAGAGGTCATTTCAGATACTAAAGTCTGAATTTTGTGTGGTGGGTATGACAAAGAGATTCTTTTAAAGGACATAGGCTTGGTGGACTGGTGCCTGGAGCTCAAGCCTGTGTATCTGGAAGGAGAGTTTCCACATCAGAAACACTGTCATTAAGACTAGAAGCTGATTGGAGTATGGGAAAGAGGTAGAGCTTAGAAATTTGTGTGGTTTGATTTTTACAGAAATTGAGCAAGCAGTTCTAAAGGTGAATCTAGTGGTTGAAGAATGATTGGGCTTAAACACGATAAAGGAATCCTTCGTGGATTCCTTGAAGGATTCCATGAATCCATGGCAGCTAGAACTTAGAATTTACGCATTTAAGAAGAAAGAGGGCAATAGAGGGAAAGATGATGGTAACGGTGCTGACATATCAGTGTCAGGTGTCTGTTCTAGCTCTTCATAATCATAACCAGATCCTTAGATACTAAGTATAGTATTGTTTGATTAGGCTTTCCCTTCAGAATGTAAAGGTTATAATGCTCATAGAAGCCAGTAATGGATGAATGGCATGAGAGTTGCTCTTGAAGACAAAGGTACCATATGATATCAGGTAGTATACATGGCAGTTTTGAAACAGACTCCCAGAGTAAGAGAGCTAGGCTGAATCTCAGCCCTGCCCTCCATACTACTATGTCTTAGGTAAATGAATTTCTCTGATTTAATCTCCTCGTTCGTATAGCGAAAAGAATATTCCTCACAGGTTGTTCCAAGAATTTAAATGACTGATTTATGAACATTTAATAGTGTTTGGTATATATTATGTGCTCAATGTATGGTAACTACTGTTAAAAGAATATGAATCATAAAGCTATTGTGTGTCAGGTTCTTGGTGTCTATCAGTAGGGACCTAATTAGGTGGTAGCTTTGGATACTGATAAACAGAACAAATATTGCAAGGATTTGTGACTAGTTACTCAGAGGAACGATAGGTACCAACAATTAAACATTGTTATATGTCCGAACGATTGGCAGATGTTACATAGTGGTAGCAGTAGGGACTTTTAGAGTAGGATATAGTTTGAGTGATAACTACTTTGTAACTGGATGGTGTTTTTAATAGGTGTTCTATTGAAGCAGCTATAGGTGTTCCATAGAGGGAAAAAATAATTTAAGGGCTGTTGATCTGCAAAAGTATTGGGAGGTAAACTCCGTACATTTGGGTGAAAAAATAAAGAAATTCGAGAGTGTATTCTTTAAGTCTAAAGAAACATCTCTAGCTATTTGATTCACTCATTCTAGTACTTGCTGAAAACCTACCACAAACAGTGCGCAGGGGTTCATGCACTGGGTCTAACAGTTTCAACCATCAGGGACCCAGAAATCAGCTGGAAAAACTGACATTAATGAGACTATGGCAGTAGTGAGAAATGCAATTATAGTTAGCGAAAACACTAACAATTATTAAACAGTTATTAAAAAGGACACCATGGTGACGTATTTTGTCACTGAAAGTTAAGGGATGGTGAAGAAATTGCATAGTGAATGATTAGGGACTAATGCAATGGTAATTAGTTATGTGGCAGTAAAGATAGAAAGTATTAGCTGTTACTTATTTCTCCAAAGGAAATGCCCTAATCAGCAATTATTGAAACATATTTCATTATAATTGTCATGTTTCTTACCAAGAACCATTCAAGAACTCTTAAAAAATCATTTAACTTATGTTTAAATGTGTACATTGATAGATGACAATGTTTTCACTGTTTGAGGTGAGTTTTAAATATAAGTAAAGACATAAAGTCTTGGGTATAATTCCCCAAGTTCACAGCTCACTGTTAGTGCTACACAGTGACATTGAGGTGGTCTCCCACTCTCCTATGTATCCTCATAGAGCTGTGCTATATTATAGTTCTTTTTACATAATCCATTTTTTTAAATTTATGTATCCTTTTAGTGTATTTTCTTGTCCAAAAAGCTTTGGCATTTTGAACATTTTTGATCCTAATAACAGAGAGGATATCTCACAAGTTCAGACTTTTTCTGTTATTGTTGTCTGTTAAGGAAAAAAAACCTAGTGTTAAATCAGTGACTCAACTCACATTTCTACATGAAAGAAAATGTAATTCTGACTAAACTTCATTGTAGACCAATTTTATTTCTTTATTCCACAAACTTTCCACTTTAGAAACATTGTAAACATATTTCTAGATCACTGGGAATCACTGATGTTTTGCAGACATATTTGAAATCCAGCACTTTAAAGAAGAAATGTAATAGACCTTGGGATTATTATAGTAAATTGCTTTCTGCCACTGTTTTAGAAAGATCAAAATTAATAACTCCATCAAATTGGTACAGTTCTTATATGTGAAAATTACTTCAATTTTTTCCCTAAAATTTCATGAAAAACACATTATTGTGTTCGAATATAAAACTGTAATCCTCTATCTGCTTTTGTTCAAGGGATTGTTTGTGCAACTTTTGTTTAAATTGGATTAGTACCATGTTAATTTTACATTGCCTCTGGTGAATAGCCACGGGGCTATAATCTCTGCCAGTAATTTGTCACAGCAAAATCCTCTGGAGGGCCATACAAAACATTTGTGTAGTACAGATTAGACGGCAAAAGCCATATCTTAGATTGTTAATAAATGTTAATGACAAAACCCAGCTGGTAAAGCTTGGAAATAAGATCTAATGCTTGGTGCCTGTTGCCAAAAGAATGTTTAAACAGAGATTTCCATTACTCAAAGGTGACCTAGTCTGGTCAATTTTTGAATTAAAAAATCATAATCTTCTAATTATTTAGAAAACTTCTCTTTTGACTAACAACCATAAAAGTCTCTTGTTTTCAAGTTGTAAACTTTTTGTGGTTTGGTGATGCAGAGTGGATCCTGATTCAGAAATCATGGACATGATGCCCATACTGGATTTAGTATCTTTGGTAAAATGTGCAACTCTAACTCCAAAGCTCTACTTGCTAGGGACAGCAGGGGAGCTTTTGTTTCCTTCTTTACCCAAGTCCATGAGAATACATCATAGAACTATTTAAATCAAAACATACTTGACATAATGTACAAATACCCAACTTAGGATTGTTGTGTTGTTCTAAGTAATATATTTAAAAAAATTTTTTTTACACATTAGACTATAGGTATGTAGGAAGCATAAAAGCTACTAGATTTTTTAAAAAATAAATGAATCATTGGTAAGAGGTTTGATGTGTTTGCGGAAAGTCTAACATTTTTATTATGTCAGATATATTAAAACTAGGTATGCTTGGTCCCAAGACAGGAAGCAGAGCTCAGATTTTGGTAGGATGTGGGTCCCTTACCATATTTGTGCACAGTAGATCTGTTTAAAACTAAGCTGATATATTTAGTTAAAACAACACAGACTTCATTGGCTGACATCAGCACTATCTTGTCCAGCCTCCTGCTTATCCACTCAGAGTAATTAATTTGATTAATTTATAAGTAATTTAGCCAAGGATGGGATGTAAATCTTTGTTTAAGAAAACAGTTGGAGGTCCAAGTCTTGGTTAAAAACTGTGTCTTGAAACCATCCAGGCCCTCCTACTGACTTGTCAGCTCTGGGTTATTTTCAGAAAACTTTACTTGAGTTCCTTAGTTTTGTTGTAAGTTTTTTCCCACAGACTTACATGGTATGTGTGAGTGGGAGAGTAAGTAGTGGCCACTTTTTAGCCGTTGTTTAGTCTAGTGTATGTATGTTTACATCTCCTCTCTGGATTTATAGGCAGTCAAGGCAAAATAAAGATTATACTCACTTGATTAAGGAGCCTTTAACCCAGAGCACCTGGCAGCAGAGAGGATGGTTTTCATGAACCTCTATTTTTCGTGCATGCCTATGTGATTATTATTAATGTTGTCTATTACATTTAAATTTAAGACTTTACTGAGCTTTAGAATGTGCATTTCTTTAGTTTTATAAGTACACAGTTTTACAAAGTAACTGAAGGTTAAATAATGATTTTTCTTTTTCTGCTTGCAATTATACTTGCTCCATGTTTGGGGGAAAAAAATACAAATTTTGTGGTACCACATAGCAATATAAAAAGTACTGATACCCTTTTTTTCCATGACTAGATTTGGATTCTTCTCCTCCCTCCCACTGAGAATTCTCAAACATATTCCAAGCCCCACGTTTGAATTTAATAAACAGTTTCCTCTCTGTACTTTAGGAGCCTTCTGTGTGTTTTTTCCTCACTTGAATTCCTGCCAGAGGAGCCTCTTTCTTTGAATTTGCTCTGTAATATTCCCTTGTTTTTCTTCAAAAGTTTTAGGACTATTAAAACACTGATAACTTATTAGCATATATTTTTATATATTTTTAAACTATATACATGGAATCACTTTTCTATGATCTTATTGATGTTGAGATTCAGCTATGTCTTCATTGTTTAAAACTTAAATGTTTAAAGCTTAAACATTTGAATATACCAAAATCCATTGATTGCTTTAGTGAACATCTCCCCCGCCCCAAATTTTCTTATGTAATAAGACAATGTTGAGCATCTTTTCATATGCTTCTTGGCCACTGGCAGTTTCTACTGTGGAATATCTTTTGCTCAGTAGAAACAGAGCAACAGATCAGATACTCTATATTTTGACCCAGTCACAGAATTTGAAACAACTGTTGTCACTGTACTCTAGAAAATAGATGATGGTGAAAGTATTAGAGAAGTGAAATCTTTTGAACTGTAGAAATTCTGGAACTGAAAAGCCCTGCAAGTGACAGTTGAACCAACAGCAGGTTACACATCAGGAGAATGAATGTGTGAACTGAAAGTCAACTTAAAAACTACAAAATAAGATAGAAAATAGAAGTAAAAGACAGAAGTGAGATGTCAGAGCATCATACTATGAGACTCTGTCTCAATTCAGTTGTTAGAACAGATGGCTATTACAATAATCAACAGAAACTTTGTTTCTCATAATCTTGGAAGCTGGAAGTTCAAGTTTAAGGCAATCCATGGTTAGGAGGGCCTGTTTCCCATTTCATAAGCAGCTATGTTTTATTGTGTCCTTATATGGCAGAAAGAACTAGGGAGCTCTGTCTTTTGAAAGGGCAAAGGGCAGTCCTCACATTCACCAGGACTGTCCCTCTTGACCTATCACCTTTGAACTCCTTG
This sequence comes from Sorex fumeus, assembly GCF_029834395.1. Classification (NCBI taxonomy): domain Eukaryota; kingdom Metazoa; phylum Chordata; class Mammalia; order Eulipotyphla; family Soricidae; genus Sorex; species Sorex fumeus. Next base: position 23,456,711 of record NW_026606108.1, on the reverse strand, counting down.
GGGATTGGGTTTCAACATTAGAGTTTTATTCAACATTTGAGACATAAACAATCAGCCTATGGTCATCCCTCAGGAGGAGTCACAGAGGAGAAAGTGATATTGGGAAAAGATACTGGCTTAGAATTTTATAAAAGTGAGAAGGTCATCAATATATAGATTCAAGGATTCTGTGAATTTGTCATAGAAAACCTGAAATAAAGATGTTTTTCAGGCCAAAACAAAATGATCACAAATGAAAAAATGAGAATGAGAAACAATATAAATAATTGTTAATAGCAATACAAATATATTAATATATTATTTACGGACTGAAGTGATAACACAGCAGATAGGTGTTTGCCTTGAAGGCAGCTGACCTGGGTTCGATTTCTCGGCTCCTCTCGGAGAGCCTGGCTAGCTATCGAGAGTATCTCGCCCGCACCGCAAAAGTCTGGCAAGCTCCCTGTGACATATTCAATATGCCAAAAACAGTAACAACAAATCTCACAGTTTGATGTGAGACGTTACTGGTGCCCACTCAAGCAAATCCATGAACAATGGGAGAACAGTGCTATTATTTACAATTATAAATAATTATAATATATAATTATATATAACAATTGTATAACAATTATATATTAAATTACGATTATTATATGATTATGTTGTGTATTATATTTAAATTTTATTATATATAAGATACATTTTATATTTTACATTATATATGGTTTTGAAAAACAATTATAGTGTCTTGAGGGTTTAAAATGTATAATTACTTGGCATTATCAATTAGTATTATTACTTTGAATACTGAAAATATTTACTGATGTTAAAATTTTATAACCCTGTGACCCAGCAGTGAATCTTAGATATAGGCCATAGAAATGCATACAAATAAGTACCTCAAAAGGCATGTTATAATGATAACCACATAAACTGTATAAAACTGGATAACTAATAACGCAAAGTAGTCCATTGGCAATGGAATGAATAAATTGTATATTCATCCAGTGGAATGTTCCATGTAATGTGAATCATCAGCCACACATAATATGGATGCATCTGAAAAACTGTTAATGGAAAGAAGCCAGACCTAAAGTAATATATACGGTATACTTCCATTTACATAAAGTGGAAAGAATAGAAAATTTGTTTTTGGTGTTAAAACTTAGAATTGTAGTTATCTTTGGGAAAAGATGCAGGGTTAGTGACCGATTGGAAACAAGGACTTCTAGGGTTCTGATAATCATATTTATTGATCTGGTTGCTATTTAGATAAGTGGTTCAGTTTGTCAAAGTTTATCAAAAGGTACGTGTGATTTTTCTGTTACTTCTTTTCCCCCAAATGACCCATACCTGTTGATCGAGCCCTCTTTTGGGGGTGTTCTGTTGTAAATTAAGTAGTCATACTTAAAGAAGTATGTATGCAGACTGAGGAGCTGCCTGTGTTAGATAATAGCTTGTCTCATTGCAGCGATGTTATACAGTGACAAAGTGCCCGTTACAGTGGTTGAAAAGATCACTCAATTACCAGTGTGTGGTTTATAAAGAAATAGTTTTATCTGTTCATAGATTGTTACGCAGTTCTGGAGAAGAGTAGAGGACTTATTACTTCCTTCCACTCCTAGGAGTGGAATTAGTGCCACGGCAGGGACGGTTACTGTTTTTCTTAGTACATCATTATAATTAACCTTTCTTGGAGGCTGCTCTTACTGGTGCTGCTGTAGCAACCAATTAGGCAGTGGGCTTTTTCTGGGGGTATGGGGGAGGGATGGGAGCACACCTCAGGGGGCTTAGGACTTACTCCTGGTTCTGTGCTCAGGGGTCATACATGGCAGGAACCCTTTTTGATGCCAGGGATCGAACCCTGGTCAGCCGCATGCAAGGCTATCCCAACCCACTGTACTCTGGCCTGGCAGCAGACTCTTCCTTGTCTTCAATTTCAATCCTCAATAGAAGTTACCTCCATCACTGATTGGGTCATGAGTGATTATAGCTCATAACAAAAACTAATCAGAGAAATTTTTAAAGAGAACTCAAGAGTATTTAGATGATTGTGACTTATAGAGTGGCAGTGAATGTCATTAGTACTGTAAAAGAATTATAATCAAAAGAAAAAGTCACATGAAATATACTGATTCCTAATACTAGGCATTTGCTTTATTTTTTTCAAGAGGGAACAGGAAAGTCAAATGGCTCGTCTTAAAAAACAGCAAGAAGAGTTAGAACAGATGAGACTACGGTACTTGGCTGCGGAGGAGAAAGATACTCTGAAAACCGAGCGACAAGAGTTGTTGGATATAAGAAATGAACTGAACAGGTAACTAAAACATTTTTCACAGCGAAATAAATTCTAATATGACAACCTTTAAATAGTTGGGGCAGAGAAACTACCTCATATTTCTTAAGAATAGAGTAGGTTATGTTAAAGAATTTGTGCCAAAGGCCATTAAACTTATTGTTATTTTTTTTTTTTGCCTTGAACCAACTGTATCTTTTATGTAAAAGGCTAAGAATGTAATAAATTTGGGACTGGAATCATAGCACAGTGGATAGAGCATTTGCCTTGCACATGGCTGATCCTGGTTTGATTCCCAGCATACCATATGGTCCCCCGAGCACCACCAGGAGTGATTCCTGAGTGCAGAGCCAGGAGGAACTCCTGAGCATCGCCGGGTGTGACCCAAAGAGAGGGAAAAAAAAAAGATTGTAATAAAGTTAAAATTTTTATTTATATGTGACTTTCAGAATTGCTTATTTTAAGATAATTGATTATACAGAATTTTTAATTAAATACAAAAAAATTGGGCTGGAGTGATAGCACAGCGGGTGGGGCGTTTGCGTTGGACTCGATCGACCCGGGTTCGATTCCCAGCATCCCATATGGTCCCCTGAGCACCGCCAGGGGTAATTCCTGAGTGCATGAGCCAGGAGTGACCCCTGTGCATCGCCGGGTGTGACCCAAAAAGCAAAAAAAAATATATAAAAAAATTTACTTCATGTTCTATTAACAGTGGAATAATTGTTAACCTATTGAGCCCTTACTTTGTGTGAACTATAGGTAATGTCTTTTTCTGAATCTAACTCATTTTCTGGGCTGGCGTGATAGCACAGTGGGTAGGGCATTTGCCTTGCACGCAGCCAATATGACCGACCTAAGTTCGATTCCTCCGCCCCTCTCGGAGAGCCTGGCAAGCTACCGAGAGTATCTCGCCCGCACGGCAAAGCCTGGCAAGCTCCCCGGGATGTATTCGATATGCCAAACACAGTAACAAGTGTCACAATGGAGACCTTACTGCACCCACTCAAGCAAATCGATGAACAACGGGAGAACAGTGACAGTGACAACTCATTTTCTAAATCTTCAGAGCAGATTTTTGAGGAAGATTTGATCCTCTCTTTAGAGATGAAAACACTGAAGATTAATATTTATATTGGCTTCAGCCAATATATTTTGTTTGTTTCTTGGACCACATTTGGCAGAGCTCAGGCCTTACTCATGGCTCTGTGCTCAGGTACTACTCCTGGAGAACTTAGGATGCTATAGTGGGTGCTGAGGATCAAACCCAGGTTGGCCTCAGGCAAGGCAAGCACCTGCAAAGTTTGCTGTTACGTGTATATAACACTTTTTGTTTCAGTTTTATATATATTTAACCTCTGCTGTTTGCTACTACTATTTTGGTGGCTTAAATTTTGACGATCAAAATTTATGTCATAAAATTCTATTTTATCAATATAAATTGGGATTCAGAAAGATTTAAAACCAGCGAGATCTACTAGATTAAAACAAGCATGTTTCTTATAAATATAAGAATAATAATAAGAATAATCTTAAGTGATATTTCTTACATAAAGTTCATGAGACATCTAGAAGGATTTAAATAGACGCCAATAAAGTATAACTTGGCTTCCCAAAGTCAGTGTAGTTAGAGGCTTAAGTGAACTAGTATTCAGTACTCAGCACTGAAAATCACTTCTGGAATATTCTTACCAAAGTATAAAGAACCTTGAAGGAAATCAGCTGCCTAGGGAGCTTCTACTGAATGTGAGCAAAAAGTAAAGTGAGGGATATTGAACTTGAGAAGTTGAGGCAAAATATTAAATAGCTGTCTTCAAATATCTGAAGGACTACTGTATTAAGAAGTTATCCTTTTCTGCAGAATCATGGCCAGTTATTGGAATGTATAAGAACACAGGCTGAGTTGAATATAAGAAAGAACTTTTTAACAGGAGTTCTACAAATATAAGTTCCTAGTGACAGGAAGTGTACTTCAAGGAGTCCAAACAGCATTTGTCAAGGGAGAAGTTTTCTGTGATTGCTTGGTGGGCTTCTGTAGCTGCAGAGTCCTGCAATCCTGTTATGACTGATGTTTTACATTTTAGCAAAGATTTGTTGTAATTATCAGTTGTGTAAAATTCCCATTTGTCTCTCTCACACACACATGAAACAGGGAACTACTTGAACTTTCTAGTTTATCGTTTGTCACTGAATGACAAACTGAGGGAATCTATTTCTAAGACTGTAGCACTGTAGCACTGGCCTCCCGATTTGCTCGAGTGGGCACCAGTAACATCTCCATTGTGAGACTTGTTGTTACATATTAAATATGCCACGGGAAGCTTGCCAGGCTCTGCTGTGTAGACTGGATACTCTTGGTAGTTTGCCTGGCTCTCCAAGAGGGACAGAGGAATCGAACCCGGGTTGGCCGCATGCAAGACAAACGGCCTACCCGCTGTGCTATTGCTCCAGACCTCTTTCTGAGACAGCTTTAAGAATTAGGGTAGAAAAGACAACTACCTGGAAACCCTTCTTACCCTTCCACATAAGTGCTTAGTTCCAGTATCCGCACTAACCACTCACTCCACCTCTTTTTCAAAGCACACAATTCCACTCTTTAGACTTTCTTCTTGGAATAGCAGAGATTTTTTTCTTTTTTTCTTTTTTGGCATGGCTAATATGTTTTCATTTTTCTTTTCTTTTTTTTGAATCACTGTGAAATACACAATTACAAAGTTAATCATGATTGCATTTCAGTCATGCAATGTTCCCTGCCTCCAATGTCCCCAGTTTCCCTCGTTCCCCCCTTTCCACTCCCCTGCCCCAGCCTGCCTCTGTGGTGGCCTCCCTCTCCCTCTCTCCCCTTCCTCTTTCTCTCTCCCTTCCTCCCTTCTTTTAGACACTGTGGGTTGCAATACGTTACTGAAAGGTGTATCACTCAGTTCTTTTCCAGAATGGTTATTTCCATTGATCGCTGTCCCTTAGTCGTCCCTTTGGAGATTTTTTTTTTTTTGCTTTTTGGGTCATACCTGGCTATGCACAGGGGTTACTCCTGGCTCTGCACTCAGGAATCACCCCTGGGCGGTGCTCAGGGGACCATATGGGATGCTGGGAATCGAACCCGGGTTGGCCGCATGCAAGGCAAATGCCCTACCCGCTGTGCTATTGCTCCAGCCCCTGGAGATGTTCTTTAATGTCCTCTCTGTATACTTCGGTGTCTCATGGGAAGTATTTACCAATTCAAGGTCATATAAACAAACAAAACAGTCTTGCACTCTTTTTGGCCCCACCTGTATGTGTCAAGGTGGGACTTTTCACTGGCTCAAACCCACCACGGGCACAATCAGCAGTTGGTTAGGTTCTCACAGACTTCTTACGCTGAAGACCATTTAGAAGCAGGGACTTAGATTCAACCGCTTCACCTTACTTATGAAGACAACATTTAAGAGTAGTTGCAAATTAGAACCTTTTTTAGTAGCCAGTTACTTAGAGGGATATTAAATCCTCTTATTGGTTCGCCATAAATTCAATTAAAATGAGTTTAATAGAACCTCATGTTTATCATTCAGACTCTTTCAGTTTTCAAGGACCAATATGATTGACAATAATTCCTGAGAAAGAGCCTAGTCCCAGATTGCTACCAGTTTTTTTTCTTTCAGGTCCTAGTTGAGATCACAAACTTAGCTTGCAAGGTTCAATGTAGAACTCTGAAACGTGCTGGTCCTTTTAAATAGATATCCACATTTATAGAATTTCACTCTCTACAAATAAGAGATATGAGTTCCATAGTAGTAGCGACATTTTTATTCTAGATTCACAATATTATTTCAAAACCTAGCTCTGGTGTAAATTAATACCTAGTGAGTGAATTTAGAAGAAAATTATATGTACAGAGCAAGGCTGGAGATTTAATAACAACCTAAGAACAATAAAGGATGATTAATGGTAAAACAAAATGATGCAGTGTTGGCAACCATTCGGAAAAACAATGATGTGGGAAAACACTCATTACATTAATAAGTGAAGAAAACAGCACAGGGTATTGCATATATTTTAGAAAAGTACATGTTTTTAAAACACAGGCATTATATATGAAAAGAAATACAAAAATTACTCTGGTGGGTTTTTTTCCATTTTTACACATACCCAAACATTCTAGTTTTCACGTATTTTATTTGTAATTCAAAAAACAAGTATTGTTTTTAACACTGCCTTTTTAAAGTGTGCTAATTCTGGCTAACGGAGTGGAACACTGGTGGTTGTTTCCTTTCTAAAAATATTACTCAAAACGAATTCTACCATTAAATCATTTTGTTTTGAAATAGTGGTGTTAAGAAAACCAAAACAGCTTTTGTTGCTTGCTAGAGCAGGATTTGTTCTCGACTTCCAGGTTAAGGCAACAAGAACAAAAACAGTACCCAGATTCCAGAGAGATTGCGAGTGGAAAAACGGAGGGCCCACATAGCAGCGCCCTGGAAGAAGGCTTGGACGATTACTTGACTCGCCTAATAGAAGAAAGGGATACTTTGATGAGGACGGGTGTGTATAATCACGAAGATCGAATCATAAGTGAACTCGACCGACAGATTAGAGAGGTTTTGGCAAAAAACAATGCCAGTAATTAATAACACTTGGGGAGTCATTTTAGAATCTAGGTATAAAATTTAAATTCTGTGAAATACCCCCAAAGTCAGGGAAAAGAGATCTTTTAAATGCAATTTTCAATTTTTATAAAGACATTTTTGTATGTTATTGTACAGTATTTATTTGCTTTTATTTGCCTTAGTGCTGTCTCTCCCCTTCTGCTTTTATTTGTAATTGCATTTTATGAACTTATTTTAAATGACTTTTCAGTGTTTATCATAATTTTCAGTTTCATGGCTAACTTTAAAAGCAGCTTTTCACTAAGTTTGTTCTAGGAGAAATGACTCGTATAATTTCCAGTTACATCGTTCTTCATGGTGAGCCAAAAAAGTATATGCTGCACTTGTCAAATGCTATGTCCTTTTGATTTGAATATAGTTATCTAAAAGCTGAGACCAGTTGTAAATGTCACCAGTTCGATAGCTCATTTTCAGTGATCTGTGTTTTAAGTTCTGTAACATTTGCAAAGCACCAGGTGTGAAAACAGAAAGCAGGATCAAAGCAGAGAAGCAGTGATCTATGAAAAGACAAATAGTTGTTTATTGAAATAAAACTGATATAATTAAACTTATTTTAAGTACTATTAAATGTTCAAGTTTTATGCTTTCTTCTAAAAAAATTTAAAGTAATAGCTTACAGAGTTCTTCTCTGTCTCCTGCTCAAGATTATACTGTTTTTACTGAAAAGATTTATTTTTTTTATTTTTCAGTTACTAGTAATACTAATTCTTCATTCACACCCTCTTTAATATAACATAGAAACAAACACAAAGGCTTTAACTGCAAAAAAGTGAAAACCTCTGTTTTTTACTGCCCCCAATTTGAATCAACCTTTTTGAAAATTACATGAGATTAAGTCATTGGATTTCTGTAGTGCCATGTGTGAATAAACTAAGAATTCCTTTCTTCAGAGCCAGCGTTAGACCTCAAAGCTATGCTTTTCACCTCCTTTTTATAGGGTACTGAAAAGGTTTATTAGAAAATTCGCAGATTAGGTGGGTCTTAAAATATACGTACTAAAACTGTATACTTTAGGAAGTACATACCACTTACCCAGTACTTTCATAAAAGCAGAATAGGCTTTAGTGACATTAAATTAATTTTCTGTTATTTTCAAGGAGGTATATTTCCCATTTGGGAAATTAAAGTCCCTACACAAATTATATGTTTTTACCCCCCTTGGTCGACAAAGGTATTTATTGTCTAAAAACAATCTAGCAGTAAGTAACAAAGGAAGAAATTACTGAATGAGAGAATAATGAGAGTGTGAATCATAGCAGGAATCTGAAATATTAATTGTGGTTAGACATTTTCTCTCATTGATTTTCGTGCCACATGAACGGAACAGAAATATTCTTTTTGTTTTGGAAGGTCTGGGGTGAAACTCACTGCCTTCTGTTGCAGAATGTGCCTGGGACTCTTTTCAACACTAGAGGGGGCCTTAGATTTAAAAAAACGGAAAGGATTTTCTAAAATGGAGATGTGTTTTGCTTCTGTAAAGTGACTTTTTGGCTATGTGAATTAACAAATAAAATCATAACTGTCTGCATCTTCGCACTCCTGAGCTTTCTGAGTACTCTTGTTTCTGCGTCGAGCCAGGCAGGGCTGGGCACTTCCCATAGCAAGACTCTTGGTATTTTGCTCACTTGGTTTTCAAGTGCTTACATTGCAGACACTTTTCTCTGTCTTAAAATTAGGTGCAACTAAAATCTAAAATGCTAACACCGTTTCGTAGTTCTCCACCAATAGCCATTTTGTTTATAAGTGGCATTTAACAGACTATTCTGAATCCTGAGCCATGATTCCTGAGTTGCTGCCTGGAGTAGAGAGAGTCCGTGGGAGTGAGTGAACGAGCCCCCTTGTATGGAACAGGGAACAGGCTTTTCATCAAACATTTGGATTGAAATAAAGTTCACCTTTAAAATGTGGTTCTTTTACCTGGATAGGAATCATTTCCACATCTCAGGTCGATAGGAACTGTAAACCCAGGCCCCACTTAGCTGATCCAGAATTCTCTCTCCCCTTGCCCCAGACACACTGCTCTTCCTCAGTCACCTCCTCAGGGACTGACCTGCTGACGGGCCTCTGGTAGCCATGTATGGATTTGTAGAATTTGGTGTGTCTCAGAATAGAGGTGGTATAGTGTTGAATGGCCCTTGGGCCGCTTTATTGGTGGTTGGGTATATTAATTTTGTATATCAGTACGATTTATTTTGACACAGATGTAACCAATTTTACTTAAACCATAATTCACACACACACAGTCTTTTACTTCCATTGTGACTATCTTGACTGACATACACAGTTAACTGTTTTAAAGTGGTAAATACCAGCACTTTGAAGCATAGTCACAAGTTTGTACAACCATCCACTATGAAATTCTGGGATTTTTTTGGGTACCCGATCCCTGCCTTCCCCCCTCCCAAAATAAAACACCCCAAATCAATTTTCAGTCGCTCATTCTGTACTCCCCCAAGCCCAGGCCCAGGTAACCACTAATCTGCTCTCTTCTTTTCATTTGCTGATTCTGGATATTTTAGATCAATGTCCAATTTGAGGGCCTAGTTTCATGGTTTCATGGCCTGAGTGCATGCTTGGCTTGCACGAGACTCAGATTTGTCCCGTGGCTCCAACAGAACCAAACCCCAAACAATTGCCACATGAGTCTTCCCCCCCGCCCCATCAAAACAACAAACCCAAATCCAATCTGGTACTAAAATTTTGAAATCTTGAAAATCTAAAGTGTAATTTTTCTATGCCTAGCATGTAGGCTTTACCACAATTTATCACATATTAAATGTTCCAAAGGTTCAGAATGTTGACATAAAGGGCAGCATTATTGAGTCAAGACTACAGCTCAGCTAGTCTGCTGCCAGTCACCTCTTCACAGGCAGGCAACGTTCTGCTGCAGCATCTGCAGTCCTGTGATGGTGCGGTTCTGGCGCACGACAAGTGCTACACCAACATTTAACTGCATACCTGCTCCCATGTTTGGCCACAATGGGAAGTGTGTTAACCAGAATGCCAGGGCCAGGGAGATCAGGTATTTATTCATATATCAGCGGTGCATACAGGTTTGCCCCAGGTAAGCACATGCGTAACACTGGCTGCTGATCCATGAAGAAAATGAAAGATTGTGTATAGTCTGACCACCCAAATCAGTTTAAACAATTGATGACCATGGAGGGGCTAGGAAATGGGCTCATTTTCCCTGCTCAGGCGAAGGGTCGCAGGGTTTTGTGCATTGGGTTGTTTTTGCTTTTTAAAATTTTGCTTCAAAGACAGAGACAATAAAGGTTACTGAGGGCTGGGGTGGGATGGGGGTTGCGGGGTATGGTAGTGAGCAGGAATGGGGAACTGTTGAATAGGTCGAGTTTTCTGTTTGGGATGATGAAAAAACTCTGAATAGTGGAAGTGGTTGCATGACATTGTGAATATATTAATGCCATGAAGTTGCTTGTTTTAAAGTGGTTAAAATGGTAAATTTATTTGTTTGGGGCTGTACCAGGTGATGCTCAGGGATCACTCCTGGTGGAACTCAGGGGAACATCTGGGGTGACAGGGATGGAACCTGCCTGGGCCACACGCAAAGCAAGTGCCTTACCTTTGTACTATCTCTCCAGCTCTTAAAATGGTAAGTTTTGTTACCGACATTTTATCCCAAATCTTTTCAAGTTTGCTTCCGACTTTCCTCCAATCTGCTTACCGAGTATTTTCACCCTAAACAGTTTTTGCACGTGGAAAGTGTTTGTGGAGCTCCTCTCTGACCCCCCAACCCTGCTTTTATTTTTAATTTTTTTTTAATTGAGCCACATTGTGATACACAGTTACAAAGTTGTACATGATTGGATTCCAATCATATAAAATTCCAACACCCATCTTTTCACTAATGCACATTTCTCACAACCGATGTCCCCATTTTCCCTCCCATCCCCCACCCCCACCTGTATAGCAAGCATCTCTCTCTCTTCTCCCCTCCCCTTGCTCTTTCTGTGGAGAGCTTCTTAAAAAGAATATATTTTCTCGTCCCTTCAGCACAGAAATGGATTTTAGATTGTACTATATGTTTTATGATACCTTTGTTAATAAAGTCTGGTATTAGTGAATATTAATGAATACTTTTTAATAATGAGTAAAAAGTAAGATTAGAGGATCCTTAAAACTGAACATTGTAATGCTGTTCATAGTTACTAAATTATAGTCATCTTTTCAGAAAGATTCATGAACAAAACAAAATATTAGATGTGTAATATAGCAGATAGTCTTTACCATAGATATAAATCGAAGAGAGAATTTTTCACGAAAAATTGTTCCTAAAAGGAGACTTTTATTGATGGCAGTTTTATTGGTGGTTGGTGGTTATATTTTAGTTGGTAAAGTGATTTGTGGAGGAACGCTAAACAAAATCATGTTACATTTTTTTTTAGGGGACTTAATCCAATGGTGTTCAGCCTCTACTCCAAGCTCCTTCCTTGAGAGTCACTTAGTTGGTGTTGGGGAACCGTGTGTTGCCAGGGCTCAAACCCAGGCCTCTCATGCAAAACACACAGCACCAGCCCTTTGAGCTGCTGGCTAATTTTTAATGGTATGAGTTGAAAACTTAAATCCACCTTTGATATTTGGGTTTTGACCAGCATAACTGGTCTTGGGCAGCAGGCTATTTTAGAGGCACTTTGTCTGCCGCCTGGTGTTGCTCCAGAGCACAACCATATTCTTCCTACCCATTGGAAACAAAGATTGTCTTCCACTGTGGTGTGAATGCGGGAAAAGAGATGTGTTTCAACATTGAAGATCTTCAACTCCTAAAGAACTAAAGTTCTCACTGATTTTGTTATGTAACCTATTTGGCATCAAATTACGACCCACTATTGTTAGGAATGTAACTGTAGAACTGCTGCTATATACTTAAATCTCATTTTATTTGCTTCTCTCGGGGTTGTCTTTGTGTTTTCATTAGAAGTGTTTTTACAGATGTAAGCTCTTCAGATATAAAGTTGCTGAAGTGGAGACTCAGAAGTTTAGCTTTCAAATTGAAGGGGGGTAAAAATCTGTTTAGGAAGATTAATTTATAGATAAATAATTTACTGGCTCTGATACATTAATGTACTATAATCCCTAGGGGCTTTTAAAGATGTAGTCATTATATTCTTAAGGTTTCTAAGAATGTTAAACCTGTCATTCATAATAGGAGAGAACTAAAATAGGGCTCATTTATTATTTTTTCTTGGAAACATTTCATCTACCAATTCATAGACAAATATTTTTCCTTTTCCAAATAACTTATCTAATAGCTGGACAGCATAGCCTTTTTCTTGATTAACATGTTAACTAGTCAAAAGCATGCAGATATGCTGGACAAGTGCTAAATTTTCCTATTTTAGATCCAAACTTGGCTAGAGCAAACAAAGTATTACTGCAAAAATCCAACGTTGACAGTATTGTAAATTTTAGTGAGTGCCAACCTAATAGAGAGTCGAGAGCGTTTGTAATATGTTACTCAATTCTTTAGCACAATTTTTTACTAGTAAATAATAATGCTCTTGGCTGTGCTCAACATAAAAAGTTAGTTGTACATATTCTTTTTGTAATCTGAAAAAAAAAAGAGGATTGGTTTCTCATTTTCCTTCTGTTTTCTTGTGAGATGATGCTCTTTCAACATTGAAGACTAGCCTTGCAACTCGGGCTTAGATCAGATTGGGTGTGAAGTGTGACATGCTGCAGATGGTATGTCAAATTAAAGATTTCAAGCATTACTATTCATTATGTTATCTTTTGTCATCCTGTTTCGATTGAATGAGATAATGTAGCAGACTGGTAGCTATTCACCTGATTGTTGCTTGGAGAAAGGAAATTTCTATTCCTGACTTAGCTTCATGGTTGGCAGATGAGATTAATGGTCTTGTCTGCATTTCTGGCAGAAGCCTATTCAGTAAGTAATTAACTGAAATGTATGAAAATTGCACAAAGCAAAGATACTAAATAGAAAGTAGATTTTTAAATCGTTTTCAAAAGTCCTATAACCCACTTTATTTTTCTGCCAATAAAAACTATTTGCCATTGAAGATGCCTCTAGTTTGTTTCAATGTCATGAAGCTTTCTGCCTGTTTTCATCAATATAATTTCACCAAGCAAATGACAGCAGAGATAGTGGGACTATAGCAAATTAAGAAGCTTCTACACTGAAGAAAAAGAAAGATGGCCAGAATAAAGAGACACCCCAGAGACTGGGAGAAAATATTTTCCCACCACTCACCTGACAGAGGGTTAATATTCAAGATATATAAAACATTGGTAAAACTCAACTAGAAAAAAACATCCAAAAATAGGGAGAAGGTAGGACTGGAAATTTCATCAAAGAAGATATATCAATAAGTATATGAAAAAGTGTACTGCATCACTTAACACGGAAATGCAATTGAAAGATTAGCTCTCAACACCAGTGTGACTGGTACACATCACAAAGAATGGAAACAACCAGTGTTGGCAGTGATGTGGGGTAAAAGAAGCCCTCATTTACTGCTGATGAGAGTGTCCACTGGTGAATCTTCTAGGAAATCTACTTGGCATCTACCCTAAAGGCCCTCTATTCAGAAAAGACATTTGCATTCCTATGTTCACTGCAGTACTATTTATCCTAGCCAAAATCTGCAACCAACCTGTATCCAAGAATAGATGACTGAATCTAGTGGAATACTACTTGGCTACATGGATGGAGCTGGATAGTATTATGCTGAGTGAAACTAGAAGGAAAGGAATAGACACAGAATCTCTCTCATATGTAGGATAGACGGAAGTGTCGCACTGTATCACTGTCATCCCATTGTTCACTGATTTACTTGAGCAGGCGTCCGTAATGTCTCCATTCGTCGCAGCCCTGAGATTTTAGCAGCCTCTCCTTACTCGTATTTCCCAAAGCTGCCATATTGGAGGCTCTTTCAGGGTCACAATAATGGGTCTCATTTCCCTGACCCTGAAAGAGAAGGAAATACAGGGAAAACAAATGGCAAAGAAGGCAACAGAACCTAAGAACTCTACAGAACAGAGATTACCATGACAGGGAGATGAGGTAGAGGTTGGATTTAAGTGGAGGATTCTGGGACAATGTTGGGGGTAAGTGGAGTGGACTCCAATGGAGGGGCTGGGATTGAAATGTTCCATGCATGAATTAAGTCATGGTGCCTAAAATCAGAAAAAAATTTAAAAATTGCCAGTAAATGGCTTATCTTGTTTCCTATCATAAACTGATACATTTTTCCCTTTATTTTCTCTCTGTGGTAGCGGAACAGGACAAGAAACTGGGTGAGGAGAAGGTCTTACACTCCAGCTTTTTCTTGATCTACAGTTTTGGTTTTGCTCTGAGATCTATGAAGTTATCACGTGGTTTCCCTAGTTGTTCATTATTCTTTTCTATGTTTTCACCTGAATGTGTCAGTATCCAGATTTCCACTCCAAATACTGTGGTCATCCCACATTTAGTCAGGGGAAGCGATGATCAACCTCGTGTGCTCTGGCATGAATTCAAAGTATATGGATACAGCTGCTCTTTTACTACCATAGCTCGGCACAGTTGGTGATTCCAAATGGCATGCCCTCCGGATAAATGGAGGAGAATAAACTTTGAGATCAAATAAAGTGAGGAATGTTTTATTTATAGGCATACACATCATGCTTTGTTTAACATAAAATGCAATATGATTCTGTTTAAAGGATTAATACTATGATTTGGAGAGACAATGTACCCTTCGTGGTTGTATTGAATCCAGGTATCACTGGACCTCCAATCCTTTGTGTGACCCACAACAAAGAGTAAATAAAACGGTACTTTTACATTATTTCCTCATCTTTTTTGTACATTCATAGCTCTACTCACTAGTTTTCTGTAATTATGATGTAAAATCAACAAAAGTTCCCAGTCTTCAGATTGAGAACTCTAACAATGCATGTTAACTATTGTATGTCAGAGAGACCTTAATCACATACAGAGTGGAATTTTATACTAAAAGTATTAGGAAATCTCTTTGACCCAGAATAACAATTTATTTCCTAAACGACACCACTTCAGCTGCTAGTCATACTGAAACTTTAGTGCTAAACACATGAGGCCACTGAGAAAATAACATGAAACCAAGCAGGTTACAAGCTTGTGCTCCAGCAAAGTTGACTAGAAGAAAGGTAGGGTGCGTGTGTTTGAAGGCAAACTTGATTGGAATTTAAGTGGCCTCGCCAGCCAGAGTTCAAAGTAGTCTCTAGAATGTGGCTGGCAAGTTTGAGGTGATAGTCATGATGAGGTGAAAAAAAGCACTGATGAACTCCAATCTCCATTCCTGATAAACAGAGTCTACAACAGGAACTTTCTCAACTGATAAAGAAGGGCTACAGAAAACAGCAAAATCCGCACAAACTAGATACTAACCAGCAAGAGTGTTTTAAGTATTGACCTACTTCTATTCAGTATTGTACAGGTGGTTTCTAGACAGTGAAACAAGGCAGAAAAGAATGGGAGAAGCTAGAAGCCACCCTCCCCCAACAACAAAGCCCTGGTGAAAAATGCTTCTTGATGAGAACAGCCCTGGGGGGATTCAAGAATTCACCTTAGGGCTGGAGAGGTGGTCCAGAGGGTCAGTCACTGGCCTTGAACATGGCAGGCCCCAGTTTGATCCCTGGCATTACATATGGTCCCCTGAGGTCGACCATGAGTGATCCAAGGGCACAGAGCAAGTAGTGAGCCCTGAACACCACCAGGTGTGGTTGAAAAAACAACAACAAGTTTAAAAAAAAATTTTTTTTTTATCGTCTATAGCAACACACAAGATTAAATAAATAAATAAATAAATAAATACTAACCCCACAGAAAAGATCTCTTCATAGATTGGCTTAGCTGGAAGGCCAGGAAGAGAAGGACAAGGACAGTAGCCACAGTCCACAGCGGCCTGCTTTATGGAGGACCCCAGCAGCTTCTGTCACTGAGGTCTGCAACAGGCTTCAGCTATGCCAGGTACTCACTATTCTGCAAAAAGCACCAGCTCTAATTACCTTGTCAGAGTTTAATAACCACTATCTGGGAATTCCTCAGAGTGCAGGTGCTACAACATCCAGGAAGGAACTTCTATTCAGCCATCTGGGAATATGGATCCAACTTTTACTTCAAAACTTACATATACCAAAACCTCATATCCACAGCTCTTCCACCCTGACTACACAGCTGCTCTGCATGCACCCATATTTCAGGCACTGCAGGCAGAGCCCCGGAGTTCAGAGCTGCTGGCCTACAAGTCCACTCATTCTCTAGTCCCAGGATCCATGGTTGATTATGGGGAAAGCACATTTTGGACACTGGAGCAATCATGACTGCAAACAAGATAGTGTTCCATACCCTGGAACACCCAAGCCACAAGGCCTGCCTCGTGAATGGTCCATGTTGTCTGTACACAATCAGAACCACCTCCAAGGTTAAACTGGAGCCAAGAACGATCTCCCTACCACATCATCCACACGAGGAGAAAAAGATCAGGAAGGAGGAGAACAGCAG
This sequence comes from Sorex fumeus, assembly GCF_029834395.1. Taxonomy (NCBI): domain Eukaryota; kingdom Metazoa; phylum Chordata; class Mammalia; order Eulipotyphla; family Soricidae; genus Sorex; species Sorex fumeus. The sequence continues at coordinate 23,440,282 of NW_026606108.1, read as the reverse complement.
TCATCCCTAAAAGAAGCCCAACAGACTTGATTACTACTTCAAACCACCACCACTCAATGGCTGAGGACACTGCCACAGTGACTGACAGTAACCTCAGCTGATGGAATTGGAGAGAAGACTCCGAGAACATTCCGGAGAAGACTATGAGATCACACTAGAGAAGACTATGAGACCATAGAAGCACCTCTGAAGCAGGGACTCCAATACACCCTCACATACACACACCAGGAAGGTTTTTCCCCACCACAAAAATCTGGAAAAGGTGATTGTTTCATCAAATGCAGTCATCAACTCAAGAGAATCATCAACCATAGAGAATATGACAAAAGTTAAGGATGCCAACACTTTTCCAGTAATTGATCTCAAAGAAACTTTAAAACTATGAATTGATAGAGAATGCCATTTCTATGAATTGATAGACAATGGCTTTAAAGAGCCCAGAGAAGTATGACAACACAAGATACCTCAAGGAAAAATGGAAAATGGCATATTCACAAATGGACATGTAAGAGACATAAACTATGAAGAAAATAAAAGGAGCAAAATAATCTGGAGGTAAAGACTATAATGAAATGAAAAAATGTGATAGTACATAAATGACATGGTTGACCAAGCAAAAGAATCATGAAGTGAAGATAGGTTATTCAAAATTATCTAGCCAGTGAATAGAAAGGGGGAAAAGGAGATTGAAGAATAGTGAAGAAAGCCTCTGTGAATGATGACAATTAAGAAAAGATTTGGGTTATGGAAAAAATAGAGAAAAATAGAGTAAATAGAGAAAAAGAGAGAAAAGGAGAGAAAGCATATTTATAAAATAATGACTAAAAACTCTGGAATCTAGAGAGAGATTTGGACATCAGGTACATGAAGATCAGAGATTCCCAAGTAGCATCAATTGAAAGAGGATAGTAAAAAGACACATTATAATAGTACTATCAAAAAAAAAATCAAAGACTAGGAGTTTGAAAGCAGCAAAAGAAAAATTTAACTAATACAATGGATGTCCTCTCCCTGCTAAGATTTGATCACTTAATCACTTGATATCCAGTTACTCTTCAATTTGCTTGAGCAGGCGCCAATAACATCTCCATTTGTCCCTGTCGCATGCTAGTGTAGCCCAATGGCATCTGCTCGTTCTAGGAACACGAAGAGCCTCAAACCGATTGTTCAGGGTATTGATGAAGAAGTCTGACCATCTCGTAGGTGGGTGGCCGTGCGATCTTTTGACATCCCGTGGAATCCAATCAGTAACAGCTCTAGTCCAGTGGTCATCTCCAAATCTCATTATGTGTCCACTCCATCTGAGTTTTGACACCTTGGCAAATGAGACAGTGTCCCTGATTCTTGACCGTCAACAGAGATGAGAACTCCAGATTTTTTCTCTCATTTGAGTGAAACGTGATATTCCAAGCATAGCTCTTTCAATTCCTCTTTGGAAGACCTGAATAGCATTCTCATCCTGTTTTCATAGGGCCCAGGTCTCTGAGGCATATGTTAATGCAGGAAGAACAGTGGAATTGAAGAGATGTGCCCAGAGCTGGAGGTTCTTTGTCCTCTTAGCTATTTCTTTTTTTTTTTTTAAATGTAGGAGTACTGCTATTTATTCAGCCACTGATTAGCTGATTGAATTGTGCATGAACTCCACCTTACTTTTTTTCCCATTTTTTATAATTTTATTCACCGAATGACTGAGAACAGTTACAAAGCTTTCTGTTTGTTTCTAAGTCTCGGTCATACAGTGAAACACCTGTACTTTCACCAGTGCCATTCTCCATCCCCAACAACACCAGTATACCCCCATCCCACACCCTCCCCCTACCTGTGGGGCAGATGATTTCCACATTACTCTCTCTTTGATCACATTCAATATTTCAACACCAGGCCCACCATTATTATTTGAGATTTTTACTTTAACACTCAGATCTGCTGAAAAGGCAACAGTAGACAATTTGTTTTCTATTGCTGGTTATGAATAACATATGATGTCGTGTGGCTGCAGTAGTGGGCGTGCGATTTTGAAATTCTGAAATTTTAATACTTAAATCTGGAGGGATTTCTGCCAAAACCTACTGTGTTCTGAGATTTGCTCCTGAGTCTCTGGGATCACTCTTAGCTATTTCTTCAACACTCTTGAAGGCGTTCCAAGCCACTCTCTTCCTCCTGCATAACTTAGGTGCCAGGTCATTCGTCATGTTGACTTCTTGACCTAGGTACACATAACTTTCTCATAAACATTGTCTTTCTGAGATTCAGCTGTAGTTCGACCTTTCCACACTCATGGTCAAAGTCAGCCAGCATTTGTGCCGCTTGGCTAATGTTTGGTGTTCTTAGAACAATGTCATCAGCAAAGTGGAGGTGGTGTAGTTGGCGACCGTCTAGCTTAACTCCCATTCCCTCCCATTCCAGTTGTCGCATGATGTTCTCGAAGGTGGCACTGAAGAGTTTTGGTGAAATGGTATCACCCTGCTGAATCCCTCTCTTGACATGGATGATCACTTCTTTGTAGAATGGTGATATCCTCATAGTGAATCCATAATATAGCTCACAGAAGATCCTGATGTATTGAGTTTGAACGCCCTGATTGGCTAGGGCTTCAATGACTGCTTCTGTCTCAACAGAATCAAAGGCCTTCTTTAAATCAATGAACATTAGACAGAGTGGCATCTTGAACTCCTGAGAAACCTCAATGAGCTTGGTTATTGTGTGGATGTGGTTGATCATGCTAAATCCTTTGTGGTACCCGGCTTGCTCGCACGGTGGTCCTTCATCAAGTGGTCTGCCAATCCTATTCAGGATGACTCGAGTGAATAGCTTGTAGATGACAGACAATAGGCAGATCGGGCAATAGTTGCCAATGTCATGGATGTCTCCATTCTTGTACAGTAGTACAGTCCTGCTGGTTTTCCATTGGGATGGAACCTTGCATTCAGACAGGTAGCGTGTGAAGAGCCAAACCAGTGTATTGATGAGTAACGACAGCATGTTCTTCAGGTGTTCGGGCCTGACCTTGTCTGGGCCAGGTGCTGTTTGTTTCTTTACCGACGAAATGGCATGTAGGATTTTGGAAGGGAGAATGTTGGGAACGACACATCCATCCTGCAGAATTTGGTATGTGGGCAAGTGGACATGGCTATCGAAGAGATCCAAGTAGAATTCATGGATAATCTTCTCCATTGCCCTTCTGGAAGATGTGAAAGATCCATCAGGATGTCAAAGGGCAGTTATCTTGGTCTTGTAGTTGGCAAAGGACAGGCAGGCATTGCGAATGCTTTTCCCAGCTTCTGCTTCATCTACCAGCACAGCTGGACTTCTCTCTTTGAGATCTTCCTTTATCGCTTTTCTCCACTGCTTTGCAAGCTCAGACATTTACTTGCCTGAGGCTTGCACCAAGCCACCTTGGTAAATAAGCTCAAAAGTTTTCAAAGACAGGTTTTTTTGTGGCTATCTCTCTCTTGGCATTCTTCACACAATGATGGAGGTGCTGAACCAGTTGATCGTATTCCTTGTCAATGTTGTCAATGACGGCATCTTCCCATGTTGCTGCAATAGTGCCAAAGAGCTCCCAGCTGGTGATCGTTCTGGGAGTTCTCTTCTTAAGCTTTGCAGTCCTTTCTCCCCACTCCATAAAGTAGAATTTTGCACAAAGAAGACGGTGGTCCGATCCCGTTTGGAATTTGGGACAACAGCAACATAAGTCAGGCAAAATCGTCGATTGAATATGATGTGGTCAATTTTGTTGTGGAACCATCCACCCGGAGACTCCCATGTCCAAAGTTTTGATTCAGCCTTCTGAAACTATGAATTACCATGGATGGTCTTGGTCAACATAATGAACTCAGATAGTCTCTCCCTGTTCATTCCATTCTAGGCCATGGGTCCTGATGTGGAGTTCTTTGGCTGATCTTGTCGGTCCTATCTTGGCATTAAAATCACCGACTGTGATCTTGTAGAAGGTGTGGTCTTTATAAAACTTCTCCAGCTCCATGTAGAACTTCTCAATTTCTCCTTCATCATAATTGGATGTTGGTGCATAGACAATGAAGATAGAAACTGCCAGTAGTGAGCCACATCTATTCAAGTGTAATCGTCCGATTGGGGTTGTTAGGCATTTGAATGAATCAATGCTCATGGCCAAGTTTGTGTTGACAAGGACACTGACACCTCAGATGCCTCTTTTTTCGCATGTTCTGAGGAACAGTTCTTCTCCAGTGTCAAAAACAGCATAATGTGACTGATGCCTTCTCATCTCGGTCAGACCAATGATGTCGTACTTGATCTTTAGCACTTTTACCATTAGGTCCTCGATGGATGCATATGATGCCAGCATATGTGCATTGAGAGTACAGACAGTCATTTTTGTCTTTCTTCATTTTGGCAGCCTAGTTTGGCCTTGAGATTTTATCAGCCCCTCCTTCCTCATCCTTCTTAACACTGCATATTGGTGGCTCTTTCAGGGTCAGGGGAATGAGACCCATTGTATTTACTGGTTTAGGCATATTGAATATGCCACAGATAGGCCAGGCTCTGCCGTGCGGGCGGGACACTCTCTGTAGTTTGCCAGGCTCTCTGAGAGTAATAGAGGCTTTTAGGGCGGCCTCTAATCGCCCTTGTAGGTGTTCCCATGGTTCAACCCATATTTGAACCCTATCAAATACAGTGTGACAAACTTGGAATATGGGTATTAAGTGTCTTATGATGTGTGTCTGGAAAGTGTCCTGGAGCATGGTGGTGGCTGTGTAGTGGAGGTAGTGGAGGTCTGCTGGTGAGGTATTTATCTGGTACAGTAGGGTGGGTCTTCTGTGTGTAATCCCTGGGTCGCTGGTGGTTGGTCGAAGCAGACAGGGCAGGGAAGGGTGGGGCTCTGGTCTTAATCCCTTGGTCACCTGTGGTTGGTGGGAGCACGCAGAGGATCTCTGTTCCTGGGTCCATTGAGCCTGGATTCCAAGGTCTCAGAGTTCCGCTTATCTGGTTCTGTGGGGCTTCACTTGTGCTTGAGTCTCAGCCTGAGCATCCAAAAAGCATCCTGGAGTGTGGCAGCAGCTGGGTAGTGGAGGTAGTGGAGACTATGAGCAAAGACTATGAGCAAATTTCTTAACAGAAATTTCAAGGCCAGAAAAAAGTGGGATGGTACATTCTGAATGCAAAAAAAAAAAATTAATAAATAAAAACACTTGCCAACTAAGTATACTAAATATGGCAAAGGTCGTTTTTAAAAACAAAGAAGAGATTAAAAATAAAAACTCTCAGACAAAAGAAAGTGGATGAAGTTCATTATCACTAGATCTGCCATACAAGAAATACTTAGAATCTTCAAGCCTGAATGAAAGTAAATAATAACAAAACTTACTGGTAACAACCGGTACTAACTGGTACATCTATAATCAAATTCAAGACATTCTTTTACTTCAGTGGTAGTATGTAAATCACAATTCTAGTGTAATGATTAAAAGACAAAAGCTGTAAACATACTTATTGTTATAATTTCTTAATGAACTTACAATATGGTAAAACAGAAGAGATGACATCAAAAACATAACAGTGGGGGAATAATGGGTGATTTAAAAATATGAACATCAGGTTGTTATCAGCTTAAAACAGAATGTTATAAATAGATTTTATGTAAGTCTCAGTAGCCACAAAACAGTGCTAACAGTAAATTCTGTAATTCAGTAATAGTAAGAGAAAGTAATCAAAGATTATCATTATGAAAAATCATCCTGTCACAAACTACTGTAAAAGATGAAAAAAATAACAGAAACTTCAGAGCAGCTAGAAAATGACAAATAAAGTATTAATCACAGAACTACTTGGAAATAATCATTTTAAATGTAAATTGAAATTTATTTAAATCGTCAATCAACGAACAAAGGGACTGAATGAATTTTTAAAGAAACAACAACCGAATTATGTGCTACTCAAAGGACTTTCACTGGAGCTATAGTACAGTGGGTAAGGCTGACCCGGGTTCAATTCCTTCGCCCCTCTCGGAGAGCCCAGCAAGCTACCGAGAGTATCTCACCTGCATGGCAAAGCCTGGCAAGTTCCTTGTGGCGTATTCAATATGCCAAAAACAGTAACAACAAGTCTCACAATTTGTTGTGAGATATTACAGGTGCCTGCTCGAGCAAATCGATGAACAATGAGAGGACAATGCTACAGTGATACAGGCTGAATAAGAAGGAACAGAAATGGATAATTTGTAAAGCATTAACCAAAAAAGTAATCAAGAATAGTTGGATTTCAAATTATAGTCTCACAAAAGATAATGAAAACCATTATATCATGATAACGGGGTCAGTTAATTAAGCGGATGTTACAAGAGTAAGTATACATTCACCCAGCAATAGTTTATAAATATATTAAGTCAATATTAACAGACTTGAAGACAAAAATACAAAGCAACTCCAAAACTATATTAACGAACTTCAATAACCCACTATCCACAATGGATAGATCATCTACACAGAAAAAAAAAAAAACCTTTAAAAATGAACTTGAAGTACACTTTAAAGAAATCTAGCAAACCTATAAAAAGTGTTTCACCAACACAACAGAAGGAACATTCTTCTCAAACACAAACAGAACATTCTCCAGGTTTGATCTTTTCTGACCACAGTGGAATGAAACTAGAATAAGTATCAGGAGGAATGCAGGAAAATTCTCAAATATGGGGAGCTGAATATCACACTCATGAACAACCAATGAATCAAAGATGAAATAAAAAAAGAAATCTAAAAATATGCAATCTAAACAATAGAAATCTTTAAAAAATGAAAAAGGAAACAGCATTTTACAATATAGTAAAAACAATTTAGCAATAAACAGTTATATGAAGAAAAATAGAGATTAACTGAATTAATTGTCCAACTAACATTTCAAGGAGCTTAAAAAAATACCTAAGTTAGTCAAACATAGTAAAGAACAGATCAGAGTGACAATAAAACACAAAATAAAAAAAAAGATCTAGGAAAACAAGAGCTATTTTTCAATTTTTAAAAAAATATATAACAAACAAACCTATTAGTTAATTTTAAAAAAAGAGTCCCCAAATTTAAAATAGAAGGGGAGCCATGGTAACTGACATGGCAGAAATACAAAGATCATCTGTGAGCAATCATACCCCAATGAAGTGGATAACCTAGAAGGAATGTGTGAATTCCTAGACACATACAACCTACCAAGACCGGCACTGAACAAAAGAAAATATAAATCACTAATAAGGAAATTAAATCATGAATTTAAAAAAAATCTTCCAACAGAGAAAAGATCAGGACAAGGTGGCTTCATTTGTGAATTCTATTTAAAGAATTCATTCCTACTCTTTCAAAAAATAGAAGAGAAAGAAACACTTCCAGACTCATCTTACAAGGCCAATATTATTCTGGCATTAAAGTCAGACAGGAAAAAAACAATTACAGTCAATAATCCTGATGAACATAAATGCGATGCCCCGCGACTCACAAAATACTCATAAACCAAATCCATCACCACATAAAGAATTATACATCATGTTCAAGTTGGAATTTCAGCATATGCAAACCAATTAATTGACATATAACAAAAATGGAATGAAGAATAAGATCATATAATTATCTCACAAATTAAAAAAATACATATTCTAGTTCATCTAGCAATTCTACTACTGGTTCTATATTTTAAAGAAATGAAATCAGCATCTTGGAGAGATACCCACACACCAGTGCTCATTCACAACAGCCTAAATATGGAACCAGGTGTAAGTTGACAGAAGAAATTGGAGCCACATATATACCATTCTTCCCTAAAAAAAGAGACTAACACTCTATGGCATCACATGGTGTGTGTGTGTGTGTGTGTGTGTGTGAACTCGTAGAACGAGAGTAGAATGGTGGTTGGGGGTATACCTGTGTATGTATGGTTAGGAGGGGAAAGATATTGGTCAAAGAAGTAAACTGCAACCTTCCTTGTTTGGGGGGTCATACCCAGTGATGTTCATGTTCAGGGGTTACTCCTGTATCTGTGGCCAGGAATCACTTCTGGCGGTGCTCAGGGGACTATATAAGATGCCAAGGATGGAATACAGGTCAGCCACATGTAAGGGAAAAATCCTACCCACTGTACTATCTCTCCTGCTTCAGGGTGCAAACTTTTAATAGTAATATAAGTTATGGAAATCCAACATACATCATGGTTGTTATAGCTAAGGACACTGAACTCTTGAGCGGGCCCAGTAACGCCTCCATCGTGAGACTTCTTGTTACCGTATTTGGCATATCAAATACGACACGGGGAGCTTGCCAGGCTTTGCTGTACGGGCGAGATACTCTCGGTCGCTTGCCGGGCTCTCCGAGAGGGGCTGAGGAATCAAACTTGGGTCGGCCATGTTGGCTGCATGCAAGGCAAATGCCCTACCGCTGTGCTATTGCTCCAGCCCACTGAACTCTTAAAAATTTAAATTTGCTACAAAAAACTTCTAAGTGTTCTCTCCATTCACATAGAGTTACCATGTGAAAGGATACTTGTGCTCATTACCTTGACTGCAGGAATCATTTCACAATATGCTAATCTATCCCATCATCTTCTTGTGCACTTTAACACATTAACACTGCTGCTGCTAATGTGCTAATTAAACCATATTCAAGTGTGAGCCACTTATGGTACATTCCAGCACCAACATGTTAAATATATACAATTTTGTCAGACCTCAATAATACTAGCGAAAAAAAAAAAGCAAAACTTACAACAAGACTTATAAAACTTAAGTGATAAAAAATATTAAAAACCTATGCACATAAGATTCTAAAACACTGGTGAGAAAACCTCTAAAACATCGGTGAGAAAACTTTAGAGAAACACCATTCACATATTAAATAGTATTGTTAAGGTTTCAATTGTTTCCAGATTGATGGATAGAGCCAATGCAATAGCTATCAAAATTGTATCATGTTTTTATGGATCAAAATTGAAAACCTGTTTCTAAAATTTACGGTGAAGTGCAAAGGACCTATAATAGCAACAACTTAAAATATGAATTTGGAAAATTAATTTCAAGACCGATAAGGCTACAGTAAAAACTAAAAATAAATAGCTATTTTTCAACAAAGAAGCAAAAGCAACTAAGAGGACAGAAGAATTTTATTTTTGACACATGTTTCTGGAAAGATCAGATGTTCACCTGTGAAAGATGAATCATTTGTTCTGAACTTTACAAGAGAAACAAAAATTCACTCAAAATGGTTCAGATTTAAAGATCTAAAACTATAAAATTCAAAAGAAAACAGGGGGAAACATTTCTGAACGTGAGTCAGATTTCTTACTTATCACAAAGCTCAATCTATAAAAGAATAAAATCAATGAAAATAATGTAATCAAAATAAAAACTCTGATCTGCAAAAACATTGATTAAAAAATGAAAATGCTAATCTGAGCACTGCTTGGTACAACACTTCTTCCTAACCTGTACCAAACACTACAGCAGCAATAGCAGGGCATGTGTGCACACATGTGTACACACACACACACACACACACACAGGAAAAAAAGTCATATAGGGAGAAAATATTTGAACGTAATATGTTTATCCATAGTATATGAACAACTCTTGCAAGTCAATAAGGGTGGAAGAAGGGAACAATTACTCATTTTTCACAAAAGTAAAGGTAAAGGTAAAGGTAAAGGCCCTCCCGTTGATCGTCGATTTGCTCGAGCGGGCCCAGTAACGTCTCCATTGGAGACTTTGTTGTTACTGTGTCTGGCATATCGAATACTCTCGGTAGCTTGCCGGACTCTCCGAGAGGGGTGGAGGAATCGAACTCAGGTCGGCCATGTTGGCCGCTTGGAAGGCGAACGCCCTACCCGCTGTGCTATCGCTCCAGATTATCGCTCCACAAAAGTAAAACATCTAAACATATTCCTTACTGAGAAAAAGAGTAAATGCCTATAGTAGACTATGGGTGTATTGTCAAATATATACTCTACCTCAAAAAGGATCTTCAGAATTAGAGGAGAAAGGTTTGCAGTCAAGTAAAAGCTAGAGTTCATCACTACCAAACTACCCTTAGGAGGTGTGTAAACTCACACAAAAGGGTGCGCAGCACACAGCAGCGGTGGCTCTCTCTCCCGCCGCCTGTGTTCGGTAGTCTCACCCTTCTCCCACCCCAGGGAGGTCGATGGCGATGGTCAGGCAAAGGAAGGAATGAGGGCCAGACTGGTTGGTCTTAGTCGAAGTTTATTCCAATCCTCTCTCCATCTACACCAGTCTCTCTTCTCTGCCTCTGCTGCCTCTCTTCCTCCCCCATGCTACTTCATTCTCCTTCTCCATCCCCCTTCATCCTCCTTCTCTTCCTCCTGATCTCCTGCTTCTTCCTTCTTTCTGATCCTCCTCTGAACCCCAGCCTGCTCTTATGGTCTAGTTAAATCCCAAAGCATGAGGGGTTGGGGTAATTATTACACATAGGTGTGGTCACAATCAATAGTGGTAGAAATCTTAGCCTCAGGGAAAGCCGCTCCTAGGACAGACTCTCATTATCAGATCAATCCACCCTAGAGCGGATTCTCCTGGGTGTGTTTCTCCTCTCCTTGTCTAGCAAACATATAAGCATATATAATACCAAATCATTTTGTATGGGTACAGTAAGAAATATCTTAAACTTATAGAATTGCTCTCCTAGGGCCATCTCAATCTCAGACTACAGTGCTCAGGCCAGATAGTCTTTCCCACCCCTAGCAGGATCCTAGTCTCATCGTTACCTTTGGATCATGACAGCATTTGTCTATGATCAAACTCTTAACTTATAGTTAAGAATCGTGACACTTTGGCCTGGCCCATTTCGACGCCAGGGTAGCTAACCGCTTGCCCTGGGTCCATTTAGTCCCTCGTCGGAACCCTGCTTTTGGGGTGTTAGGAACTAAGAGCAACTGAGACTTAGGTCGAGAAAGCAGATGCCTGGGAGTGAATAATATTCAAGGCCAATTAAATCCTAAGTTACAAAGCATAATGTTAACGGTCTTCCTGTATCTATACAAAAAAGGTTATTGCTTTAAAGTAAACTGTTCATAAGGCATAAGGAGAGGAGAAAGGCAATATTTCACTCATACATATAAAATCATAGATTTCTGAGAAATCTAACCTTACAAATTAACAGAGTCTGATTGGGGGAAAGCTGATTAACTGGGTGGGGAAGAGAGCATAGGGAAGACTGTTTACAGATAAACACAATGGAATGGAAGTGCCTCAGGAGCACTGTGATGGGTGTAACCAGATAAACCTAAACTTCTTGTGGAAGAAGGACAAAGCAATGTCACCCTACAGGAGGAAAGTTCAAGGGACTACTTGGATTTGAAACAAAAGGACCTTAATTAGCAACATGATAGTCTCTAGGTGTGTAAATCTCACTAGGCAGGGTAAATATATGATAATATATAATATTGTAGGGGCTGCAGATATAGAACAACTTGAAGGATACTGGCCTTGCACAGGCCAACTGAGTTCAATTCCTTGGCACCCCATATGGTCCCTGAGCAGACTCAGGAGTAAGCCGATGACTACTGAGTGTAGGTTAAAAAGCAAAAAGAAAAAAAATCTAGTATTGTGAAGAGGTGGCAGATTAGTAACATAAATATAGTATCAAAGATAAAAGACAAAAGAAACAATTACATAAGTCTTTTTATGAGCTTTATGATTTTACATATTAATTATTACAATAATTAGTTGGTACACCACATAAAAAGCTATCCGATGTTACATCAACAACAAAAGGTGTATGTTGAGTGAAAATGTTGAGCTTTATGAAGTGTTTGAAATTAAGTTGTTATAAATTTAAGATACATCTTAAATTAGTATGAATCGCTTTGTTCGTGACCAAGCTGTAAACACCCCAAATGTTCACCAATGAAGAAAGGATAAATCATGCAATATCCATATTATGGAACATTACTCTAAAAAATGAGCCACTGATATAAGCAACAAGGATGAATCCTCAAATAACTACAAAGCATACGTACAGAATGAAAGAAATTCAACATAAAATGAGCAAATAACATGTGACTATAATTACAGACTGACACGCTGCCTATCTGAGTTCGATTCCTCCACCCCTCTCGGAGAGCCCGGCAAGCTACGAGAGTATCTCGCCCGCATGGCAGAGCCTGGCAAGCTACCCGTGAGGTATTCGATATGCCAAACATATTAACAACAAAGTCTCCAATGGAGACGTCACTTGGCCCGCTTGAGCAAATCGATGAACAATGGGAGGACAGTGACAGTATAATTACAGAGACTTGAGCCTCTCCTGTCTTGGATATCTAATTTTAAAAGTCACTTAATCACTTAACTTCCCGTTAGTCGTCGATTTGCTCGAGCGGGCACCAGTAACGTCTCCATTTGTCCCTGTCGCGTGCTAGTGTAGCCCAATGGCATCTGTTCACTCTGGGAACATGAAGAGCCTCAAACCGATTGTTCATGATCTTGACGAAGAAGTCTGACCATCTGGTAGGTGGGCGGCCACGCGCTTTTAAAAGTTAGCACAGGTTAAAAGGTTGGTGGCGACTGAAAACCATGGTAAGTACTATGACCTCTAACAACTGTAGGGAGATGTAGAAGAATAAGATATTATAGATAGAAGATCATAATAAAACTTCTAAGCCCCCCAGAATATATAGAAAGGGGCCAGAAAGATAGTATCATGGGTAGAGACTTGTCTTACACACAGACACACCTGGGTTCTATCCCCAACACCTCAGATGGTCTTGCCAGGAGTGATTCCTGAATGTGGAGCCTCACTGTTGAGTGAGGCCCCCACACAAAAATAAAGTTAATATTTATTATTAACTTTATTCGGGTAGGGCGTTCGCCTTACAAGCGGCCAACATGGCCGACCCGAGTTCGATTCCTCCGCCCCTCTCGGAGAGCCCGGCAAGCTACCGAGAGTATTCGTATGCCAGACACAGTAACAACAAAGTCTCCAATGGAGATGTTACTGGGCCCGCTCAAGCAAAGTTAGTAATAATAAAAAGAACATATATTTTTAAAAACTCAAGGAAATGGACACTTTTAAAACTAGCCAAGTAAAATGTGACACCACTTTCCTGGGAGCAACAGCATTTGCTACTTGCTATTAGCTTTGATCAGGATAAGCCAGAGCCTTACATATAGCTTGTATTTATGAAAACTCCACACTGATAAGTGGAGACTTCACAGGACATCCCTCCTTGGCCCACAGTCACCTCTCTCATCACTGTAAAATATACAGCCCTGATGTGATTTCTCCGTCATTTCCTGCACATTGCAATATGTCTATTATATATCCCCCAACTGTGCATGTCCATAATTCCCCTCATAAATGTGCCTGAATTTTTGCGAGTATTTAGAAAGTATTACTTAATATTTGCAGAGTATTATGTCTCACTAACTCTATTCTACATAAACTTACCCCCACACCCTTTTTGCGGCTTGCTTTACCAGCCTAACTTCCCCACTTAATTTTTTCATGCCAGTGAATCTCCTCTCTTTAACTGTTCCTCTGATGATAAGATCTGAATGTCAAATCTAACAAATTATTCCTATTCCAATATTAACAATGAGCCAAGTACAAAGAGAAACTATGAATAAAGCACATGCACAGTCTTGGAGAAGACACATGCCTAGAAATTGTGTCAGAAGACTTTAAGCCCTCAGGTCAGATCAATTAGTCAAGTTCTTCTCTTGCATGGAATCAGTGTGCAAAGGGTGGAAAACAGCTCTACTTCTTTTGAGGGTACTATTTTCAACAATGACCAAAAAATCCACTCATACTTCAAAGAATCTGGTGATACAAATACTTCCCCACATGGACTTAAGATTTACTTGATAAAGATTTTAAAACAACTATATTAAACATATTTAAAGATCTAAAAGAGAAGATGAAGAGGGAGTTAAAGGAAAACAGTAATGAACATAATGGGACTATGAAGAGAGAGAATTTGTTTAAAAAGAGCTAAATAGATGAATTGAAAAGACACTAAAAGGTTTTCAAATGCAGGCTTGGCTGAGTAAAAGAGAGAAAAAGAACTTAAAAACAGGTTGTTTTGACTACTGAGTCTGAGGAGCAAGGATAATCAAGAATGAAGAAAATTTAACAGAGCCTATAGGGACCTACGGGATAGTATTAAGCTGAAAATATGCAAATTATTGGAGAAGGTGAAGGAGAAGAGTAGCAGAAGAAGAGGAGAAAATACTGATTTTAAAAGAATATTCCAAAACATCCTAAATTGAGGGGCTGGAGTGATAGCACAGCGGGTAGGGCGTTTGCCTTGCACACAGCCAACATGGCCAACCCAGGTTCGATTTCCAGCATCCCATATGGTCCCTGGAGCACCGCCAGGAGTAATTCCTGAGTGCATGAGCCAGGAGTAACCCCTGAGCATCGCTGGGTGTGACCCAAAAAGCAAAATACAAAAAAAATCCTAAATTGAATGAGCACATAGAAATGCAAATAAAATAAAAGACATTAGAATAAGAACAGTTATAGTAAAACGTGAAATTCAAAGCAGCAAGATAAAAGAGATAAGCTCTGAATAAAAGATCCCTATAAGATTATCAACAACTACCCAACTGAATCTTGCAGGATAGAAGGCAGCTTGATGAGAAATTTAAATGTTAAAGGTAAAAAAAAGCACACAGTAATTTTTTTTTTCTTTTTGGGTCACACCCGGCAATGCACAGGGGTTACTCCTGGCTCTGCACTCAGGAATTACCCCTGGCAGTACTCAGGGGACCATATGGGATGCTGGGAATCGAACCTAGGTCGGCCGCGTGCAAGGCAAACACCCTACGCGCTGAGTTATCACTCCAGGCCCATCACACAGTAATTTTATATGCAATAAAACTATCCTATCAAAACTTGAAAAATATTACAATAAACTAAAAGTTGAAAGAGGTCATTACCACTGAACCTGCCCTATTGGAAATGCTAATGGGACTTAAAATTATTGATAGCTGAGCAGGTCAATCACAAGCAAGGAAATCAATACATAATTACAAACATCCACAAAAACAAAAGTTCAGGACCAGATGGTTTCACTAGTTAACTCTGCCAAATCTCAAATGAGACATAATTTCTATCCTCCTCAAACTTTTCCCAAAATATGAAAAGGGGTAAATTTCCTCAAACCCAAAATTTATGAGACCAAAATTATAATGATCCCAAAGCAAGACAGGATACATACAAAAATGAAAATGACAGACCAGTATGTCTGATAAATATAGATTCAAAATTATTTTAAAAATAAATCTTGAGCCTAGAGAGAAGGTACAGTGGTTAAGGCACTTTTCTTACACATAGTCAATCAAGGTTGAAGTCCAGCTCCTTGCATGGTCCACTGAACCCCGAGCCAGGTATAAGTCTTGATAGTAGCCAGGTGTGGGCCCCCAAATCAGATGACAACAACAACAATAACAACAAATGTACTGTATGAAATCCAACAATATATCAAGAGAACCATACACCACGACTGAGATTTATTCCAATGGTAAATATGTTTCAATACATATAAATAATGATTTTGACATATTCTATATGTCAAAAATATATGCAATATGCCAATATGTCAATGAAAACTATGCAATATGTCAATGAAAGTGAAAACTAAATTTAAGGTATATCAATACACATTGAAAAGCATTTGACAGGATTCAATACTCACTTATGATTTTAAAATTCTCTTTAAAAATTGAAAATAGGGGCCAGGGAGATCATTCAAAGGGCTTGAGTCCATGATCTGCATGTTTTAGCTCCTAATTCAATCTCCAGCACCACAAGGTTTCCCAAGTACACAGGGTATTACTGTCCCCAGAACAAATGAAAATTGGGAATAGAAGGAACATAATTAAGATCGCATACATAAAGACATAGCTAACATTACACTTGATTGAGAAATACTAAAAGCTTTCTTTCCTCCTAAGAATATCCACTCTCATTTCTACTATTGCACTGCAGAATTCCTGTTCAGAGCAATTAGGGGAGCATGTATAAAAGGATCCTAATTTGGATATGAGAAATTAAACTATCATTATTTTGTGATGACATGATAATGTATTGGAAAACCCTAATGATTCCAACAAATAACTGCCAGAAAATATAAATAAATATGGTAAAGAGGAAGGATACAAAATGAACATACAAAAATCAATTGCATTTCTATATACAATGAACTACAACAGGAAAAAGAAATTAAGAAAATCCCACTGACATATATATATAAAAAGGGTAAAATACCGAGTACACTTAAAGGTGATTAAAAAAACTATTTGGAGAGCTACAGGATATTGTGAAAATAAATAGGAGAAAGAAATACACCCCTGTTCCTTGGATGGAAGAATTAGTATTGCTATAATAATACAATTAATATGGTAATTCAGGATGGGGAAGGTGAAAAAAGTATCATTGCATAAAACAACTTACAGGTTTAAGGTAATCTCTATCAAATTTCCAGGAGCATTTTTCAAGAAACTAGAACAAATAATTCTAAAAATTTGTGGTACAGGAACAGAAATAGACACATAGATCACTGGTCACATGCTCCAATAATACCACTCCTAGGCATTTACTGGAATAAAACAATATCAACATGGATTTTAAAGGATATTTGCTATGCATGCTTATTGCACTAATGATCATAATAGCCAAAGAAGGAATCAATCTGTTTGTTGATGAATGACTGAATAAAGAAGGTGTGCTACTATGCAGAGATTTAAAACAACAAAAAAATCATACTTTTTTACAATGACATGGAACTTAATGTGATCACTGGTAAGTGAAATAAGCTACAAAGTAAAAGAAAATTACAGATGGTTTCATGCACATATGGAGTATAAAGAAAGCAAACAAACTGAAAAACATAACACATAACTCAGATAAAAAATACTGCTACCAGAGGGAAAGAAAGTGGGGTTAGGGGAGCAAGGAGTCATTCTGATAATGTGATGTCAACAGAACTTTGATGTCAGGTGTGCTGGCACTGATACCCTGATAGACATGCAGAGTTACAATCCCCAAATTTTCTGTTATTGTGTATCAAGTGTAAATCAATAAAATTTGACTAAAACTTAAAAATCAATGTATTCAAGTTGAAATAAAAGAGTGCTAAACAGTATGAAAAGATTAAATTCTCCAAATATTTGACCAAGATAAAAACCTGTACTGTAATTTTACTTTGTAACTACACTTTTATTCACAGGTTTTAAAAGACAAAATCATAAATGTCTGTATATATTTATGAATAATACACAAACATTTGTGACATCAATAATACAGACCAAGGGAGCTATAAAGGATTCCCCCCAGTTTCAGTGAGTTATAATTTACCAAGGAATAAAAGTTATAATACACAATTGAAGACACATTGCTATCAGCTTACGATAAATTTTTATAACTTTAGGGTATTATATCCCCACTACAGCCACAAAGAAAATATCTCAAAAGAAAATGAAAAAGAAGTCAAATTACACATCTGTAACAAACCAACCATACAGAAAGAATGGTGATATAGAAGAAAATTTTAAGATAAACAGAAAATAATAAAATTGTGTTAGGTCTTTAATAGAAATTACTTTATATGCAAATGCATTAATCCTCCAATTAAAAGACAAAGATGAAAAGGTTTTGAAAAGAAAAATTGGACCAACATCTTACTATGTTTAACAGATTTTATGGATCTAAGAACACACATGAATTGAAAGTGAAAGGCAGAAAAGGACTGTCTGTAAACAATCACCAAAGGTAGGTAGGAATGGTTATATAGCAATAGCACTGTAGCACTGTCCTCCCGTTGTTCATAGATTTTCTCGAGCGGGCACCAGTAATGTCTCCATTGTGAGATTTGTTACTGTTTTTGGCATATCGAATATACCAACGCTGGTTGCCAGGCTTTGCCGTGTGGGTGCGATACTCTCGGTAGCTTGCCGGGCTCTCTGAGAGGGGTGGAGGAATCGAACCAGGGTCAGCCGGAGTTGGCTGCGTGCAAGGCAAGCACCCTACCCACTGTGCTATCGCTCCTACCCTTATATAGCAATAATCAGACAAAACAGTTTAAACCTGACAATTAAAGAGACAAAGAAACCATGTTATGATAAGTTATGATCAGTAAGAGAAGATGTAACAATTATTCATTTTTATGCACTAACGCATTTACCTTATCAGCAAACTTGATAGAACAGGGAAAATGCAGAGAGAGCTTGAGCGGGCTGATAGAACAGAGGATACAGTGTTTCTTGGGTTTGTTTATCCTGCGGTTCTGAAGCCCCGAATAATTGTGAAGCTGTAGCACTTGTCTGAGGCAGGTTTTCCTGTCATGGTCGAACTCACATGTGCAAGAAAAACTGGAGAGAAGTGTCTTTGGATTTGCAGAGAGCACCAAGGTTCACCATAAAGTGGGATACTGATTTAAGATTTCACTTTCTGACCCATGTTCCACAGCTGCAGCCATGTAAACAGCTCAGCTCCACAGCTTCACGACTCATGTCTGAAAAGAGAAGCCAGCCAACTAAACTCCCAGGTACAGCAATTCAACTAGCAGCTAACAGCTCAGTAACTCCATAGATAATGACTTAATAGCCCAACCGTGAAATATAACAATTTTCACAAACTTTCTTTTACTGAACTACCTTTTGCTAATTCCACTTACCATTTCATTGGAATAAGCAATATCAAATTTGTTTGTGCCTGCCACAGGGCCAGTCTTGATGGGCAGGTGGGAAACTGGAACAGTTAATGGCAGAAAGGTCACATTGGGCGGTGAAACACTGACCGCCCCAAACAACTGTATTATGAACAACTTTGTAAATGACAGTGTTTATTTTTTAATTTAATTTTTATAAAGCAGTTCACAATATTTCCTCACATTTAATATGAGAACACCAATCCAACCACCGTTACACCTTCCCACTACCATATTTTTAAAAAATTTTTATTAGTGAGACATCATGAGGTAGAGTTGTAGACTTACAAATTTTTTGCTTGGGTTTCAATTATACAATGATCAAATACCCATCCCTCCACCAGTGCCCATTTCCCACCACCACGGGTCCCAGTATCCCTCCCACCCCCATCCCCCCCCATCCCACCCTGCCTCTGTGGCAGGGCATTCCCTTTTGTTCTCTCTCTCTTATTGGGTGTTGTGGTTTGCAAGAGAGGCAATGGGTGACAATCATGTTTGGTCTATAGTCTACTTTCAGCATGCTTCTCCCATCCTGAGAGAATCCTCCCAATGCCCTTTATTTGGTGTTCCCTTCTCTATCTGAGCTCCCTTATCCCCTAGCATGCCACCACCACATTTTGGATATTTCCATCCCAAACCCCAACCCCTGCACCAAAGAAGAACCAAAATAATTTATTTTGTATTCTTTGTTGGAGCAATAGCACAGTGGGTAGGGCGTTCGCCTTACAAGCGGCCAACATGGCCGACCCGAGTTCGATTCCTCCGCCTCTCTCGGAGAGCCCGGCAAGCTACCGAGAGTATTCAATATGCCAGACACAGTAACAACAAAGTCTCCATTGGAGACGTTACTGGGCCCGCTCGAGCAAATCGACGATCAACGGGAGGGCCTTTACCTTTACCTTTTTATTCTTTGTTATGAATAAACTGCTGAAAATGCTCCAAAAAACTTTCCATAGGGGAAAGTGTGTGAAGATTGTGTCTCACCCAGGGACCATTAAACACTTCTATAAGAGTTTACTAATGTTGGTAAAGGTTGAGCCTTGTGTACTTGTATGCTTCTATAGATATATAGATATAGGTATATACCTATATCTATATATCTGTAAAAATATATTTCCCTCTAAGATTGGTTGCTGTCTACCTTAAAACCCATCAAATGTGGTGCGCTACTCTTGGAATGGGCTGGAGCGATAGCACAGCGGGAGGGCGTTTGCCTTGCATGCAGCCAATATGGCTGACCTGAGTTCGATTCCTCCGCCCCTCTCGGAGAGCCTGGCAAGCTACCGAGAGTATCTTGCCCGCTCGGCAGAGCCTGGCAAGCTCCCCATGATGTATTCGATATGCCAAACACAGTAACAAGTGTCACAATGGAGACGTTACTAGGCCCGCTAGAGCTAATTGATGAACAACGGGAGGACCGTGACCATGACTCTTGGAATATGAGTAGTGTGAGGTATGAGATGTCGTGAGGCGATACAGGAATACTCATGCATGAGGCTCGGCCAAGCATATGGAGAGCGGCTATAAATGTCAGTGTTTAAATAAAGTTTTTGTTTTTTTTAAAAAAAGTATTTCACTTTCTGTTTTTTAAATAGCTAATTTATTGACATGGTTCAATGTTCAGAAGGAACTGTCGTCCAGACAAAATGTCTTCCTCTCACTCCAGGGCCCCTGCCCAATTCTCACCAAATGAGAGCCAGCAAGTCCCGATTGTTGAGCAGGAGTACTCCTGGAGTTGCTTTCATGCCTGTACCAGCACCACTGTCAACCTTGTTGGTTTCCCATCCAAACATCTAGGAAATGACCACAGTTAAGATATTTCTCACTACCCACTAGAATAGGTGGTAGGGGGTGGGGGATGGGGAGTTGTTTGACTCTACAAAGTGTTGACATAAATGTGGTATCTGGACTCCTCAATATATCACAGACTGGTATTGTGAAATGTGACAACTACTTTCAAAAGTGTTCTGAAGTTTGTACCAAAGTTAAACATGTCCTAACCTGTGACTCAGCAGTTTCACTTGCTGGGGACCAACCCAAGAAAATTGAAGACAGATGTCCACAAAAAGATTTGCTGGAGTTGTTCGTGGCAGCTCTCCTCATAAGAGACCCAAATCAGAAATACCACATGCCCATTAACAGGACAATGGACAAACTGTGAATGTTCATGCAACAGAATAGCACTCCAAATGGATGAATTTCAAAACATTAGGTGGGTGAAAGAAGCCAGGCATGATACTGCATGATCCTCATTATATTAAATACAACAAGCCAAGCTAATCTATGGTGATAGAAATCAGAACGTGTTTACATTGCGGGTGGGAGTGAAGCAGCAAACACTACTACGAAGGGGCCCAAGGAAACTTTCTGGGACTGTTCAGAATATTCTGCTCTGATCCAAGTTGTGGGAACAGGGTGGACACAGATGTAGAAATTCATTTATCCAATTTATACATTATATTGTATATTCCATGTTTTCAGGGCATTCTCAACAATCTTACTATTTGGGGATCTTACAGTAGGCAAATATCTTGAAAGAGCCAGAAAATAAAGGATTCAATGACAAAATTAGAATATTAGACAGGAATTTTAATAACTTGACATGACTGGAAAGTTCTGACAGCCACACAAGAGGTAATTAAGTAAAGAGAAGAGATTTTACAGAGTGTAGGAGTGAAGAAAAGCTAAACACAATTGTGCTTACATCTAACTGCGCAGACGGCTCAATAAACCAGTTACAATTCTGTTATGGGACATTCAACCTCCACATAAAGTGGTCCTAGATTGCTTATGGAACATACTTCTGCAATAAAATGGTTTTTGAAAAAGCAGGACAGGAATGTAAACAGCCAAGTAAACATTTCAGGAGAATGGTCTGAAGAGAAAGGAGCGGGCTGGCTGGAACAAGAAGAATGCCAAAGACCCTCTCGCGGCACCTTTCTATCCTACAACACCCCACCCACCCACTTACTTTTTTCTTGGGGGCAAAGATTTTAAAAATATAAAGAAAGTAAAAGATTGAAACCATTAAATCTAGGTGTTGTCTTTAAGAGAAGTCTTATATTTTAGCTATAAGTTACAGTTGGTGAAAATATCTCAACTAACAACCACAATGAAATAGTTACATATTAATAAAAGTTAGCTTAGCACTGGGGACTTAGTTCAATGGTAGAATTAGCTCAACTCTCTTGCATGCGTGAGTTTCTGGGTTTAATCCTTGGTACCCTTACTCCCCTAAATTACCTCCAAAATTTACTGTAGGCATCACAATTTTACTTTATTTATTGTGATACTGTGATTTACAAAAAATTTTAATTATGATTTCTTGTGCACATAATTCTAACACCACACCCATCATCAGTACCTCCTCCCCTTCTCCCAAAGACCTTCAACACCCGCCCCCCTCAAGTCCTTATCTCCATCGTGTGGATCAGTTCTCTCACTATGTTGTTGCTTTCAACACTTTTTTTTTTTTGCTACCTTGCTGAAGCATCAGAATTTTACATTAACTTTCAGTGGAATTATCAAATAAACATAGACTTATGTATAGAGAGTTTTCAAAGAATATCCAATATTTTCTTTCAGTGGTATTTAACAAATAATTTAATTAAATGAGTAGTTTACATAATATGAAATTTGTTTACTTTGACTTTCAAGCAAGACCACATGGTCCTGGGTACTGAAGCCAGGCAGGGCTTCCTCAGGCAAAGCACATGCTCCCAGTCTCCTTGTCCCATAAATTTGTCTTTTTATTTCCCTGTACTGAGGATCAAACCCAGTACATAACACATTCAAGATAAGTGTTTTGAGATTTTGAGGTTATGAAGTGCTATGGTAAAATCATGCAAATTTTCAGAAATGGCTTTGAGATCTAAAGACATAAATTTGAGATCACACATATTTTAATTGTATCATTTTATTAAATTACCTTATGGAAAAGTTGTAATGAATATATTGTTCTTTTAATCAGTATTTAGGACTACCTAGTGTGTTGTTAGGACACTGAAGATGTGCTATATTGCTACTGCTCTAAAGTTTTGGAGATAGTTACAGACCTCAGGATCAGAGGATTTTAAATGGTATACAATAAGTATTATTTAAAAGTATTATTATACTAAGTATTAAGTATTAATATTATCCAAGGTCTTTAAGTTCTATCTACTCATTCATTATTTGATGACTTCAGCTATTATTTTGTTTTTGTTGCTGAAAGGCACATACTCCCAAAATAATTAAGTCGTTCTCTTGAAGTCTAAGACATCATAGCTGTCATGACTCATTTATTAACATCACACAGTTTTATGTGTTCTCAAGAGACACATTAAACAAATCCCCCAAAAAAAGAAAGAAAAGAAGAAGAATAAAATGAGCTAATCTCAAAACTCCTTAACTAAAAATGGCTCTATGAAAGAACATCTTTAGGATTTCATATTTAAAATGAGTAGTCAAATTTTGCAGGCTTGAATACTGACAGAAAGGATAACTTCAAATCCAGCTTACTAACTGCTGAAGAGGTCAGAGATGGCCAGATATTAGCAGTAGCAACAGTAGCAAGGATGACCTTCCATTAGAATGAAATAAAGTCCCAAAGGGCAAACTCCCAATTGCCTCTTGGCCCTCAGGGGAGGCCCTGTGTTCAGAATCAGAAGTTCTGGCTGCAACTACAAGCCCTGACACTTAACCTTTTTATACCCCTACTTTCTCTGCTGTCCAAAGTCCAGACATGGATCACAGTCCAACCCCAGGAAGGACTCTACAACAGGAATCACAAGAATCCACTCAGTTGGATGAAGGTGTGTTGTGAATTACAATTCATCCACAATCCTGCTGCTGCTCATCTAATCCAGTGTGACAGAAGCTAGATGGAGCTCCCCAGGTATGCTCTGGAGAAGGCAAGTGGAAGACACCAGCAGGTATCTCTAAGGAGGACTTTTCCTATGATTCTTATTTTCACTGTTGAAATGATGGCTAATTATGTTTGCTCTTCCACTGACTAAATGTTGTCCAAGAGTTGAGGAATCCTCTCTACCTGGTCAGCTAGCTGTGGAACTATGGGGGGAAGTTCTATTTCACTCTCTCAAGCCTCTGCTTCCTCCTTTGTAAAGGAAAGTTCACGATACCAATCTCCCTTCTAAGTGGCTTACAAGGATGAAACCAAACATCACATGGCAAACTCCTGGCGTGATGCCTTGTATGTGCTGTCTACTGTGTGGCAGCTCTTGTTATGATTACCTTCCTCACAGTCTCAGAGCAGTGAGAGAATACTCCTGGAGACTGCTAAGTTCTCACGGGGATCCCAATTCTGGTGCTTGTAAATCTAGTTTGCACCACTCAGGAGAGACCAAAATGCAAAATGCAAATGAAATTTGAGGGATTTAGTTGAATTGTTGCTGTTTCCACCGTTTCCAACCCCCCCCCCGAATTATGCATTTAAATCTCTGCCAAAAATCTCATTGATATTTGCCAACTTGCTGAAGTTATATTTTTCTCCTTGAATCAATTTTTTGCCCTTTCTGAGCTGCTGGTTTCCTATGCCCAAGTGTTAGTCCTTGGAATGCTAACATGGCACCGCCTTTACTGCTGCATTTGGTTGAAGGAGCAGTCTGATCAGCACTGACAGAATAACAAAATACAGAAAAGAAAGGCCTATTGAAGGGCACCCAAGCCGCAATGGTTCCAAAAGAAATAAAAGCTGTTCACTGAATATCACACCACAGACCAAAAGAAATCCCACCAGGGAAAAGAATTTTTAAAATTTTTTAAAAAACCAAAAAACCAACAAGAAACAAAACCCTCAGGTGCTAAAGGTTTTTTAATATACAAGAAAGAATTGGTGGATTTAATTTCTCTAAGTCAAAAACGCCATAAATAAAACTAAAGCAAAAGCAAGAAACCCGAGTAAAAAGATGTAACATATTTGGCTGGAGTGATAGCACAGCAGGTAAGGCCATTTGCCTTGCATGCGGCATACCCGGGTTCGAGTCCCAGCATCCCACATGGTCCCCCGAGTATTGCCAGGAGTAATGCCTGAGTGCATGAGCCAGGAGCAACCCCTGTGCATCGCCGGGTGTGACCTAAAAAGCAAAAAAAAAGATGTAACATATGATAAATTTATGTCTTTATTACAGAAGAAAAAAATCAGGGTTGTGGAGCAAAGATTTACAATAGTGACAGATTAGCCAACCCAGTTTATAAAATGGGAATAGTTTTTAGAATGATCCAGAATGGATAATGCAATTTTGTATAACATTAGAATGAAAAAATTCAATAATGGTATGCTTAGAAGAGATAAATGTGTACATACCTAAACATAGAAAATGGTCATATAAAATTAAATGGAAATTATGTTACAACCATCTGTTAAATAGGACCTTAACATTAGGCCTATGAGCTGACAAGCATGACTAGATTTGGGGGTATTTTGCATTTTCATTTGATTTTTTGTTTTTCCTTGAATTTCAACAATGAATAATATGTATTTTATTATTTTTTTTATGTAGGAGTACTGCTATTTATTCAGCCACTAGATTAGCTGATTGAATTGGGCATGAACTCCACCTTACTTTTTTTGTTTCATTTTTTATAATTTTATTTATTAGATCACTGTGAGAATAGTTACAAAGCTTTCGGGTTTAAGTCTCGGTCATACAATTGAACACCCATACCTTCACCAGTGCCCATTCTCCACCACCAAAAACCCCAGTATACCCTCGTCCCACACCTTCCCCCTACCTGTGGGGCAGATGATTTCCACATTACTCTCTCTCCTTTGATTACACTCAATATTTTGACATCAGACCCAACATTATTATTTGGGATTTTACCCCAACACTCAGATCTGCTGAAAAGGCAACAGTAGACAATTTGTTTTCTATTGCTGGTTATGAAAAACATACACTGTCACGTGGCTGCAGTAGTGGCCACACGATTTGGAAATTCCAAAATTTTAACAATTAAATCTGGAGGGATTTCTTCCAAAACCTGCTGGGTTCTGAGATTTGTTCCTGAGTTTCTTGGATCATGGCTGTTAAGCAACTTGATTAGGAGCCAGAGAGGCCATTCATGGGCAGCGACTCAGGATCTTGTTGGGATGGGGAGGAAAGGGCCAGCTTCACCCCCATCCCGTGAGGCCCCTCGTGTCTTGTCACTGAGGGCCCAAACCTGACTATCCAATGGTCTCTGGCAGATGGTGGCCACCGACCCACCAAGGGGGAGCAGGCAGAGGAACAGCACCCTTTCTCCCCTGGGGTGGCCTGGCAACAGTAACCTACTGTGGGGACTGGAAACATTTCTGCCAAACGTCACTGGGTTTCGAGATTTGTTTCTGAGTCTCTGGGATCATGACCATTAAGCAGCTTGATCAGGCGCCAGAGAGGCCGTTTATGGGTGGTAACTGGGGTCTCGTTGGGACAGGGAGGAAAGGTCCAGCTCCACACTCATCCCATGAGGCTCCACATGTCTCATCACTGTGGGCCCAGACCTTACTGTCCAGTGGCCTCTGGAGGATGATGGCCATTGGGCCACCAGAGGGAACAGGCCAAGGCATGAAACCTATTTCCACCTGGGGTGACCTGGTGCTGGTAACCAACTGCAGGGACCGGATGCATTTCTGCCAAAAGCCATTAGGCTTCGAGATTTGTTTCTGAGTCTCTGGGATCATGGCTGTTAAGCAGTTTGATCAGGAACCAGAGAGGCCATGCCTCCAATTATATAGCTGAGCCAGAGGTGGTTTGTTGGTGTGTCTCCCACATATCTAACTTTTGGTCATTTACTTTCTTGGTAAACTTTGCCCCAAGTTGTTGGGGTCTGGCCAAAGGCACAGCAGCAATTTTTGGGGTATCTGGAAGTCTGAAGGCGCCATCAGGCTGCTGATGCACTCACCTCACAGGTACAGATTGACTTGCTGGCAGCACCATACCCCCCAAATATTATGTATTTTAACTAAAATCTAGCATCCCTCTATGCAATCAGAACTACCATTTCCATGCATTCCACACCTATTTAACGATGCCAGCTTCCTTTTGTTATGAAGTGGGGCATTTGTTTTCTCTCCTTAGAATGTCAGTTGGCACTGAATTGGGCATCTACAGAATGAGTGAGTGGTTTGCTATGAAGCAGATACATTTAAAAAACCAGAAATACTTGGCTACGGTCACTGCAGTTCTCTTTAGAGCGTGCTTATGGGTAATCAGGCATCTTTGCTTTGTACTTCCAAGTCTGACTAAATCTTGTCCAGCGAACACACCTGAATCATGGCTACAAGGAAATCATGTCTGTCTGCATGTATATGTACATGTTCTAAAAATGTTAAAATAGATCATGAGCCCCGAACTGCTCTATATGTTCTATCTTCAAAGGTTTCTTGATTCTTATCCCCCCATGTCAGGTGACAACCTAAAAGTGCTGAACAATTTCTGATTGCCTAAGGTTAAATGGTGCCTGGAGTTCTACTCTCCAGGGGTAGGTGGGCTGTTGTTAAAGATGAGAAGGAAGGAGGAGGAGGACATTTGTGCAGCAATGGAGAGATCACTAGGGAAAAGAAACCTAAATGGAAGGTGGAAGGGACAGGAGGGAAAGGCAAAGCATTGCAAATCAATGTTTGCTGGCCTCAGATATGCTGGCACAACTGGGTTAGATGCCGAGTGGTGAGAGCACCGGCCTCTGTCTTCGGGGAGTCACAGTCTCTGAAAGGAGCATACAGTGTGATGATTCCTCCTGTGCCTCCTGTGATGAACTTCTGAAGTTTAGGTACCTTCTCTGCTTGAGCAGACAGCTACTGGGATGGACAGCATGAAGTAACATTTTTTAGAGACTGTAAAAGTGTTTGACTACCTTCAACTATCCTCCTTGACTTTATTCTCTATACCTCTATGTCGGACACACCCTTTCATTGTATGTGTGTTGGGGGTGGGGTGGGGGGGCGGGGAGGGGTGGTAGGATTCCAGAACCCAGCAGAAATAGTTTCATCTTGGTTGTTTAAGGTATTGTTCTGAGAATATCTTTTTTAAAATTTTTTATTAGTGAAATACCATGAGGTACAGTTGTAGATTTACAAATTTTTGTGCTTGGGTTTTGATTATACAATGATCAAGTACCCATCCCTCCACCAGTGCCCATTTTCCACCACCATGGATCCCAGTATCCCGCCCACACCCATCCCCCCATCCCACCCTGCCTCTGTGGCAGGGCATTGTCTTTTGTTCTCTCTCTCCTTTTGGGTGTTGTGGTCTGCAAGAGAGGCATTGAGTGGCAATCATGTTTAGTCCATAGTCTACTTCCAACATGTATCTCCCCTCCTGGGAGGATCCTCCAAACCCCCTTCATTTGGTGCTCCCTTCTCTATCTGAGCTGTCCTTTCCCCTAGAATGCCAGGCTGGCTCTAAGGCATGGAGTAATCCTCCTGGTACTGATCTCAGCTAGAGAATATCTTTTCTCACCAGAAAAAGGAGAATTATTTGTGAGGTGGGTGTAAAATTTTTACACCTGGAAGTGGAGAGAAACAAAGTTGTTTGTTTCCTGCTTTGTAATTTTGGGGGTACAGGGGAGAAGGGATCCCAAGCAATGCCCAGACGGTCACTTCTGTTTCTCCCCTACCATCTGGGCAGGACTGTTGAATGCTCAGGTCCTGTGATACAGTGCTCAGTGGCCCAGCAGGACTCTAGAACCACTCATGAGGTGGGGGAATGCCATATCAGGGATTAAACTTGGGTCCTTACATATGCAAGATATGTACCCCTGAACTTTCTTCCATATTTCTTCCTGTGAGTGGATATGAAACCTTACTCATTTCCTGGTGGAGGTGCAAAATTCTTTGATTCCCCTCCAGTGTCAGTCTTTTTCAGTCACTCTCTCGTAGCAACGTTTGCTATTTCTCTGTAACCCCTTCAGGGTATAAAGTGAAGGGGCCCAGACCTTTGCTGTGCTGGACACACTGTTTGAGTTCTCACAGGGTAATTATTTTGGCTCTGGACTTTGTTTTTTTTGGGGGGGTGGGGGGTTGGGAGGCTAGTGTTCTCTAAAGCAGTGCTCAGGAAGCCCAAGGGCCCCTCACAATAATTCTTGGCCAACTGGGATGGGAGTTCAATGAAAATTAAAAAAAACCTTACAGTCATACATGTTTGATTCTTTCTCCACCAAGTCCGTCACTTTGTTCATTGGCAAAGGGACTCTGAAGTGACATTTCTAGCCCATATTTGCTCTTTTCCCCCAATGGTTTACTCTAAAGTGTTACAGATGGCGGCAAGTTAACTTGTTTTCACAGTACCAAATTTCTTAGTCATAAAATAACAAAATTGTAATTTCATTACCTAACTGTAAAATATAACACAAGCTCACATTAAGAAAGTCAAAGTTGTATTTTAACCTGCTTGTGTGAAATTTATATGTGGTTTTAAAAACAACCTGGGTGAGAGAAAGAAGAAAAGTGGAGGCACAAGGAGGGGGGTCGGGGGAGAAAGGGGGTTGATGGCAAGAGGGAAACTGGGTTCACTGGCGGTAGGAAATGGGCAATTGGTGAAGGGATAGGTATTGGAGCACTCTATGACTTAAACCCAATCACGAACAACTTTGTAACTGTGTATCTCACGGTGATTCAATAAAAAGAAATAAACAAAAAAGTGAAATTAAATGACCTGAGCTCTTGTTTCAGTGAAATATGAATCAAGGTATATTCTAGAAAAGGTCCAGCTAGGGACACAATGATGGTGGTTTCCAGAAAGGACTGGGGGCAGTAAAGCACGTGGAAGGGACAACAAAAATGTTGTTGGGTTTAAATGTAGGTCACTTTATTGGAGTGGCCGTTAAATCTCCCAACATTTTTTTTTAAAAAAAGAACTTCATTTATCTTTGGGTTCTGGGCCACATCTGGCTGTGCACAGACTAACTCCAAGCTCAGTGACTATATGCAGTGTTGGGGACCAAATCTGAGTTGGCTGCATGCAAGACAAGTGCCTCTGCCTTATCTATTGTGCTCTCTGGTCCAAGAACTAGATTTAAAGTGCTAGAGAACAATTTATCTAATAAATGCCTTTTCCTTGGTTAAGCAGGTGGTTTTAGAAGATGAAAATTAACCTGATGGGGTGAACTGTGTTGCTCAACTAGTGAACTTTCACTCTACTATTGTCTTTGTTGTCAGAGTTTATTCTTCTGCAAGAGACCCCAGATACCAAACAGCTGGATATCTGTTTTTCCAGCTGAACCACAAAGATAGACCCCGGAAAGGATGAAACATCTGCTGAAAAGCTTTTGTAAAATGCCCTTCTCTACTACTGGTCCTACTATTATTTTTGTTCCTACAGATAATAATGACCACAATTTTCTCTGCTTTCATATTGTAGGTGACTGCGATGGCTGGAGCTATCGCAGCCTTTTAGGGATCCGAGGACTAAATCCCACAATATTAACATAACATGATAGCAGAAAGACAGTAAGAATCTGGGTTTCTTCTGACATCTTTAGCTGCCACACTTACTTTCCTAGTGAATGAGAAAATAAACGCACATCCATTAATAATCTTTAGTTGAATATTCTATCATGAGAAGTCAAAACCAATGTATCACTATCTCTTAGCATCATGCTACAAAAACAGACAGTATAAATTGAGAAACATACCTTGAAAGTGGTCCTTGTGAATGAGTGAGATATTTAGGACAGGGCAATGGACTGCTTTGTGCGTTTCACAAGCTGTAAATCCCTGATATTAGTTCGGGCATCAATAAGTTATTAGTCCTGAGTCAGTCACACAGTATCTTTGGCATGCAAGCTATTTTCTTCTCTGAAAAATGAGGGATTTGCATTGAGAAATACACATGAGATCCTTTCATCAATGATACTATCATCACTGATAATATGTGTTTTTGGTAGTGTCAAGGGCTGGGTTCCCCTAGGAAGGAGACCATGAGCCAGAGAGAAGCTGGAGGAGGAGAATAAGAAAGTGCTGCTGGGAACATCACCGGTGGGTGAGACAGGCCAGCCAGAGGAGGTGGGCTGCAGCACAGTCCCCATGGATGTGCTACCCTACATCAGTGAGTCCCATGGGCCCAGGGGATGGATGCAGCAATTGGAGTCTCTCTCTAGCAAAAACAAGAGACTGATGACAAGTCTTTCTATGATCCCCTCTCCCATCCACTGTGGAATAGGCACCCACCACAGTAGGGACTCTAATGTACTTTGTTGAGTTCCTACCAAGAAACTATCACATACTGTTGATGCTTTCCCTTCCACTTTGGCAATCAAACTGGAAAAAAATGGGATGGAAAACTTCAAGCCATCATCAAAGTAGAAAGACCCAACTAATGAACACCCATTAAATCAGTCCCCTCCGCTCACCCTGCCTGACTGCAATATGGATCCACTTTGTGCCATTCTTGCTTCATGGATTCACCACCTCTACATTTTCCCTCCTGTGGAAGTATTTGAAAGCAAGCTCAGAACTCAAAGGGCTGGAATGTGTGCCTTGCATCTCCAAGACCCTTGCTCAATCCTGGGTTCCCCAGAGCACCCAAGCGTGGCTGCCAAGTTTGGCCTTGGTGGCCCCCAAGTCTCATGCAGAATGGGTCTCCTCCAAGTCCCCTGCTTGGAAGCACTGCATGGGAGACATTCCCCTCCATAATGAAGAAAATATAGTAACAGAGGCTCAAAAATTATAATAACCACATATGGTTGATGATATACAGCATAAATTAGGGTGCTTATATGTGTCCCTAGCCTTTGAGGGCTCCATAGCCCCCAACTTGTGAGTTCATTTCTAGGACTTCTCATAGAGCTCTGAAAGAGATCTTCAGCTCCAGAAATTCCCCCCTTCCCCCACCCCTCTCTTGTATTCTTCAGTAAGAAACCTAGCCCCGACTAATTGGGTCTGAGACAGGGAGCAGAGGGTCCTCCCCATCAGATAAGCAGATTTAGGGATCCCCCAGAGAGCTGTGTCTTACCACCCACATTCGGCTGAACAGTGGCAAGCTGTGAAACACTTCTGGGTAAATGATGCTTTTATGGTCCTTGTTCCCCTCCACCACCATCAAACATCCAGGTTTAAAAACAGCATTTGTTTTTGCTATGGCCTCACTTGTCAAAAATTCTTCCCCATAATGGCATCGTTCAATCATTCCCACTCCCCAACCACTGCTAATCCAAAGCAGGGTATCCATCCTGTGGCCATAAAAGAGATCCCAGACCCAAAGGGACCTCCAACAAAGCAAGAGGATAAACTTCTCCAACAGGTCAGCTGAAAGGTCTACATTGACAGAAATTGAGGCCAGGTCAGATTCATGCCTTTCGCAAATGCCATCCTGCCTCAGGAACTCACGTCTGAGATCTGGTGTTCCAGCAAATGTATCTGAGACCCAGCAAAGGACTGATGAGAGCCGAAACTCACTAGAAGCTGATGGCTTTACTGTGAGAAAGAACCAGGCAGACATAGCAACATCTTACTAAACAAATTAGAAGCACAAAATAGATAGATATTTGTACACCCAAGTATCAGATGCTCTCATATGGGAGTTTCTTTTTCTTGT
Organism: Sorex fumeus; assembly: GCF_029834395.1. Taxonomy (NCBI): domain Eukaryota; kingdom Metazoa; phylum Chordata; class Mammalia; order Eulipotyphla; family Soricidae; genus Sorex; species Sorex fumeus. The sequence goes on along the minus strand of NW_026606108.1, from coordinate 23,408,099 downwards.
CAAAAGGTACTGAGCAACGTGTTGAAAAATGCTCTTTATATATCACTTTCATGCAGAAATTCAGGTCTTCCAAATGCTATTTGAGAAGCTGATTTAATGATAAACTCAAGGTTTAAAAGTCAAGGGATGCAGAATATACTTGGAAAGTGAAATGCTCCGGATACTCAGGAGCGGTCTTCACTAGGGTAATAATTTATTTGTGTATTTATGTATTTATTTATGTATTCATTTTGAAATTGTGGTGACACCCAATGGCAACTCAGGAGTTCTTCCTGGCTCTGTGCTCATGAGTGACACATTGTAGGGCTCTGAACCAGAGTAGCAGCTGCCATAGTGGAATGCAAAGCAAATGTCTCATCTCCTATCTAGTTCACAGAGAGGTTTTCACTTGGAAGCAGATGTTTCTAGCAAGTAAAGTGGAAAACAGCTTCAAGAACTCTTTGAAGGTTTAGCAACATCAAGGCTAGGTAGAAGCAGGTAAATTTATTTCACTCCGACGAGATAAATACTTAAAACATAAAATGGAGAAGTCCTAAGAAAAATACTAGTAAACTGACTCCACCCTACACAATAAGGTTCTAGCTCCAGATTGAGTTTTTTCTCCATTGCAAGGTTAGTTAGACATGAGAAGATAAGTTACAGAAAGTTCTCACAGTAATTGAGAAGCCTTGTCATCATAAGAGTGAAGAAATGTTTTAGAAAACTGTAAATACATTTATAATAAAACTTCTTATCAAGAAATAGATATATGCTGGCTAAAGACTGAGATAAAAGGTATCAATCACAAACAATGTATATACATTTATAATAAAAACCTCTTATCAGGAAATACGAATATACTGGCTAAATGCTGAGATAAAAGGCATGAACAATACACTCAATAGTGAAATATTGAGAACAGGCCCTTTGTAATTAGAAATAAGACAAAGCTGACTGCCATTAATTCTAGTCAATTGTTCTCCAATTGAGTCAAGTAAAGTATTACATTAAAATAGCATAAGAATTGGAAAGTAACAAACCTGTATTGACATCCAAGTCTACGTTGTTTAAGAGAATAGCAGAATTATAAGTTGTCAGATACATAAATTGATTGCATTTCTACATTCCAGCATATAGTTTATGAAGTTTTCCAAAGAAGTTGTATCACCCCCAAATTAAAGATTTTAGAAAAAACTTTAAGAAAAAATTGGAAGATTTTTATGACAAAAAACAAAAGTTCACTGAAATATATTAGAGAAAGCTAAAAATTAAATTATGTTCTTGGAATTGAAAGTTCATTATTAATGGATCAGTCTTCCTCAACTTATAATGACATTTGATATGATTCCAATAAAAATACCACATGTGGTGCCAGGGGTCTATGAAACTGACCAGCTGACTCTAATATTTATGTAGAAAATGAAAATCTTAAAGGTAAATTTAATAAATATAATCATTTATAGTGAAACTATAATAATGGATTCAGGATAAAACTAATTTAGGTATAGATAAATTGATCAAAGGAAAAGAGTTAGCATGTGTGGGAACACATGCAGATGCATGAGTGTACACACACACACACAAATACACATGCATGCACATAAGTATTTGACAGAAGTTGTTACATTTCAGGCACTTTTCAGCAAATGATGCTGGGAAAATTGCATATCAAAATCATAAATGAACCTGGGTCCAAACCTAAAATTATATACAAAAATCAATGCCAGGTAGATTCAAGACTAAATTGTATCAGATAAAATTATAAAACTTCTAGAAGACACTATAGAAGAGAATCTAACAGAGGCTTAGGGGAGGGACTCAAAAGACATACACACAGTCACATAGACAAAGACAGTGATAAATCAAGCCATGCTAAAAGCAAAAAACTTAGTTCATCAAAACTCAACATTAAAACATTATCCTTTCACTAAAGGATAAGCCACAAATCAAGAGATGATATTTGCCAAACATCTAACAAAAGGAAATGGGCAATGGAAGCCAGGCCCTTCACAGAAGAGGAAAACCAGATGGTCAGTGAAAAGATGTGTGACCTCATTAATAATTAAGAAAAAGGCAAGTGAAAAACTATGAGCATCTATTTGCCACTAGATAGGCAAAAAATTACAATATTAAATATTGGTGAAGGTAGTCACTACACATAAGCACACATAAAATTGGGCATTATCAGTAAATAAAGATGCATATCTCTATGACACAATAATATCCCTTCCTGCCACATATACTGGACTTAGAGGAATTCGAGACTATTCTGAGTATTTAAAATGTATAAAACACCAGTATTTGCAATAGAAGAACTTGTCAAGCAAATATCCACCACTACAGAATAAATGAGTATAGATATGAATAGTACTGAATTCTACCATGCTACCTGAAGAAAAAGTGTGCTACACATCATGAATGATTCAGGAACAAAGTGTTACTTGAATACAGGCCCGAACAATATGCTCAGTAGGATTCTATGCCTATAAAGTTCAGAAATATGCAGAAATTTTAAAGTTTCCCAGAAACACATGGGAAAATTGCATGTTAAACTAGTAAGAGATTGTTTTGAAAATTCAGGATGGGAAGGGACTCTGAGTCAGGAGGGAAGTTAACAGACTTAAAAAACAAACAGCTGTATTCTTAAGTAATGCATCCATTGTATCATGATCATTTCCACCTTATGGATTTGAAGTATTCTTTGGTTAATAGGTGTTAAAATTTTAAGACAAGAATTCCTGACCCGAAACACTCTTTATATTGACCCAATTGATTTTGTGAGTTTTGTTTTGTTTTGTTTTAAAGAATTCTTGCCTTTAGAAATCATTTCCTGTCGGTGATAATGACATAGAAGTTTTAAAAAGGAATCCTCATTAGCCCAACAAGCATGACAGAAAATCTTCAAAGAGGTACTGGGACAGAGGAGGAGGGCAGGGTGGAAATACATTCTCCCCCTCCTCCCCCCACTCCCTGGAAAAGGAGCGCGGGAGACCAACTCCCCCAACCCCCGGCCAACACGGCTTGAGTTCTATGATAAGGCTGTAAATTCCCTTCCCGGGCCTGGAGTTTAGTGTAAACACTCGGCAGGGCCTGGGGACCACAGAGAGAAAGAGAGAAAAATGGCCTGGCTCTGGCCGTTCCCTTCTAGGCGGACCGCTCATATCAGCTTGGAATCGCAAAACCCACACCCTCAGCATCCATCAAAGGTGGGTGGCTGGCCGCCCTGCAGTGGGAGAAAACATGCTGTGGCGGCAGAGAAGGGTGGACCCGGGGGCGGCGGTGTGTGTGTCCCACAGTCAGCACCCCCAACCCCTCCCGCGAGTTTAGCCCCTGGGGTTCAGGGTCCTGCAGCTGCTGGCAGCTAGCTGCCCTGTGCTTGGCTGGTGGAGCTGGGACCGACCACGTCGCACCGTCCTGCTCCCGCGACTCTCTGGCCTGGGCCGATGGAAATATACGCACTTTTCCAGAGCTCACTCTGGCACTGAGGCTGATGGATGCTTTATTTCCATGTTCCTGCAGGAGATGCAGGCACATCTTGCAGTTCACCCGGCCCGGCCGCCTCCCTGCTCGCTCTGAGGGATGAAACCAGCGAGAAAACAATCCCACGCAGGGGAGCAGCCGCCCCACGCTGCCTCGCCAAGCCCCAACTTCTCAGAGAGCAATTGGCAATAGCAGTTCAGCCTGTCAGCTCTGGCACTTAAAGCTGATGGATATATATTATTTCTGGTTTTTTTTTTTTTTTTGAGGGAAAATGTCCATTCTTCCACTAATGACTCCTGGAGTATTAGCTCAACTATTTTCTTTCTTCTTAAAATAAAAGATGATTTAGAATGGTTTCCCATGGTTTGCCACTGCACTCTATAAGTTATGCCAGTATGCGTTTTCAAGTCAACTTTACCGAGGTATAATTTACATACAATAAAATGCACTGTTTTAAGGGTCTGGTTTTATGCGTTTAATTTGCACAAATACTATAATCATAATGGATTTGCATCACTCACCCCCCAGAAGTTCCTCTGCTCCTTCTGAGAACACAGTCCCCCTTCTCCTGTAACCCTGGTCTCAGGCCATCTCTGATCTGCTTTCTGTCACTACTGATTAGTTTGGCCCTTCCTAGAATTTTAAATAAATGGAATCAAGCATATACATCTACATTCCACGTCTCTCCCATTCTGATACACTTCCATCTCGGGGAGGTGTTTCTTTCCATGCTTACTGCTGAAAAGGGAAAGCCCCTAGTTTATTCTATCCCTCTCCATACTTCCTGGTCTTGCCAGTGATAGTATCTCTGCTGCTTGGCACTGCTGGGCTGGTTTTAAACTTGAAGCCAGAAAAGTCGGAGATGTCCTCAGGAAAGTGAGAACAACTTGGGAGGTTCAACTCTACCACTTACCTGCTCCACATTTGTTAATTGGAGGAGCTGCCCAATCCTTTTATCCATGGCTAACTCCAAGCTTCGACTTTTTGGGGTGGGGGGGGTGTGGGCATTTTAATTTACAAACTTCATGAACAGGACAAAGAGAAAACAAAAGTGTCAACACAACAGCCAATGAAGAGGGAGTGAGAAATAAAAACTTGCCAATTAAAATTACCTATGCAATCCCCCTTCTCTGTTCAGTCACTTGTGGGGACCAGAGAAGATGGCCCTCTTCACATTTCTAAAATGCCTTCTGACAGACACAGAGGAGCACTGGGACACTGACTAGTATACCACCAATTGCCAAATGAGTCCCATCAGACAGAAAAAAAGTCTTCTCCCCAGGGGTGTCTGAGTCCCTTCTATTCACAATATCTTTTCTGGGGGTGGAGAGGTGGGGTCCACCTCATGGTGCTCAATCCTGAGCACGGAGCCAGGAATAACTCCCAGTAGTGCTCAGGGATTTGAACCAGGGTCAGCTGCATGCAAGGGAAGTGTCTTACATCCTATATTGTTTCTCCAACATCCCACGTGCCCCTGACCCCCCCCCCCCATCTTGCCCCCAATGACAATATATTTCTAGACAGTGTTTCAGGAAGCTCAGGAATGGACTTCCCCACTACCCCCCCCACACCATTTTTTTTTTCATTTTTTCTCCATCTTCATGGCTGCTAGCTTGAGAGCCCACAAAGCTGCAAGTGGTTGTATCCTATTACTTCATCCACTGTGGCAGAAAAGGAAAACTCAGATTGTTTTCCTGCCTTCTATTTCTGTTACCCACCATATCTATTTTAATGGCAATTAAACTTCAGTACCCTTGCTTATCTGAGTTGGCTAATGGATTTAATTCCACTACTCCCCAAGGGAATAATCCCAAATCTCCAGCCTGGGCTGTATTAAAGACCCATGCATGCTTAATGAGAGCAAACAGAGGATTTGGTTTGTATAAACAGCCAAAGCTCTTGTCTTTCATGTCCAGAGAGTGGGATTGAAAGAAGAAAATGATGATAAATCATTTCAAGAAAGAGTATAACGTAAATGTTGTCTGTTTATTTAAAACTTCATACAATCATTTGTCCAGAGCTGTGGCTGGCTTCAGGAAAGTGACTTGTGGTAATGAGGTTTGGAGGAGAGTTGTGGTACATGGCCAAAAAGACATACTGGTTTCCTCCAACCCCCCAAACTGGCTTATGGGGAAAATGATAAGCTTTTAAGTAGACCCAAAGCATCCAAGAGGGTAATGCAACAGGAACACACAGCTCGGGTGGGTTTTTTTTTAATAAAGCAATTTTTTTTATGAAGTTCTTGGAACACACTAATATCATCTCAGATGGGTTTAAAGACAGTAAAAGGATGAAATTTTTCTTACTATTTTTCCCCCTGTGTTGAAATGAAGCATCCAAGTTTAGATTATCCCTTAGCTGGTTTATGAAGGAGGAAATTAGAATGGTGTGGTGAGGCTGGGAATGGGGAGAGGGCTAGGAGTCTGGGGTACACTTCTTCTCTGTTGGTATTTATGAAGGAAGAAGATTCAATTGTGTTCGGGGACTCAGGATTGGGCTGCCAGCTACCTCCCTGGGTTTGAATTTTGACTCGTCCCTCTCAGACTCTGGTTTGGGTGAGAATTCTCTTTCCTTCCATCTTTTCTCTAAAACAGGATGGTTGGGAGTACGATGCTGCCAGCAGGTCAATCTGTACCTGTGAGGCGAGTGCATCAGCAGCCTGATGGCGCCTTCAGACTTCCAAATACCCCAAAATTGCTGCTGTGTCTTTGGCCAGACCCCAACTATTTGAGGCAAAGTTTACCAAGAAAGTAAATGGCCAAAAGTTAGATATGTGGGAGACACACCCACAAACCACCTCCGGCTCAGCTATATAATTGGAGGCATGGCCTCTCTGGTTCGTGATCGAACTGCTTAACAGCCATGATCCCAGAGACTCAAGAAACAAATCTCGAAACCCAATGACTTTTGGCAGAAATGCATCCGGTCCCGGTTGAACTCCACAAGAAGAAAACATCCAACCCCATCAAAAAATGGGGTGAATAAATGAACAGAAACTTTCTCGAAGAAGAAATCTGAATGGCTAAAAGGCACATGAGAAAATGCTCTACATCATTAATCATCAAGGAGATGCAGATCAAAACAACAATGAGATATCATTTCTCACCACAGAGACTGGCCCACATCCAAAAGAACAAAAGCAACCAGTGTTGGTGCAGATGTGGTGAGAAAGGAACCCTCTTCAACAAATGGTGCTGGCATAACTGGAAAACCACATGCAAAAAAATGGGCTCAGACCTCGACCTAACACCATGCACAAAAGTCAGATCAAAATGGATTAAAGATCTCAACATCAGGCCAAAATCCATAAGATATACTGAAGACAAAGTTGGCAAAACCCTCCAGGATATTGAGGCTAATGGTATCTTCAAAGAGGACCCTCCACTGACCAACCAAGTGGAAATGGAGATAAACAAATGGGACTATCTTAAATTAAGAAGCTTCTGCACCTCAAAAGATACAATAGCCAGAATGCAAAGACAATCCACAGAATGGGAAATGATATTTACCCAATACTCATCTGATAAAGGGTTGATATCAAGGACATACAAAGCACTGGTTGAACTCTACAAGAAGAAAACATCTAACCCCATCAAAAAATGGGGGGATGAAATGAACAGAAACTCTGTCAAAGAAGAAATTCAATGGCTAAAAGGCACATGAGAAAATGCTCTACATCACTAATCATCAGGAAGATGCAGATCAAAATCACAATGAGATATCATCTCACACCACAGAGACTGGCCCACATCCAAAAGAACAAAAGCAACCAGTGTTGGCGTCGATGTGGCGAGAAAGGGACTTTCCTTCACTGCTGGTGGGAATGCCGACTGGTTCAGCCCTTTTGGAAAACAGTATGGATGATTCTCCAAAAATTAGAAATTGAGCTCCCATTTGACCCAAAAATACCACTCCTGGGAATATATCCCGGTAAGGCAAAAAAAGTAGTCAAAATGACATCTGCACTTCTATGTTCATTGCTACACTGTTCACAATAGCCAAAAATCTGGAAAAAAACCCCCAAGTGCCGAGAACAGATGACTGGTTAAAGAAACTTTGGTACATCTACACAATGGAGTACTATGCAGCTTTTAGAAAAGATGAAGTCATGAAATTTACATACAAGTGATACTACATGCAAAGTATCATGCTAAGTGAAATGAGTCAGAAAGAGAGGGACAGACATAAAAAGATTACATTCATCTGGGGAACATAAAGTAACAAAATAGGAGACTAACACCCAAGAATAGCTGAGATAAGTACCAGTAGGTTCACTCCATGGCTTGGAGGCCAGCCGCACATTCTAGGGGTAAAGGCAGCTCAGATAGAGAAGGGAGCACCAAATAAAGAGTGTTGGGAAGATCTGCCCAGGATGAGAGATGCATGCTGAAAGTAGACTATAGACTGAACATGATTGTCACTCAATTCCTCTTTTGCAAACCACAGCACCCAAAAGGAGAGAGAGAACAAAAGGGAGTGCCCTGCCACAGAGGCAGGGTGGGATGGGGGGATGAGGGGTGGGAAGGATACTGGGATTAGTGGTGATGGAGAATGGACACTGGTGGAGGGATGGGTATTAGATCATTGTATAACTGAAACCCAAGCACAAAAATTTGTAAGTCTACAACTGTACCTCATGGTGTTTCACTAATAAAAATTTTTAAAAAAATGTGTCCAGTCCCTGCAGTAGGTTACCGGCTCCGGGCCATCTTAGGTGGGAATAGGTTTCATGCCTTGGTCTGTTCCCCTTGGCAGTCCAGTGTCCACCATCCTGCAGAGGCCACTGGAAAGTCAGGTTTGGGACTGCAGTGACGAGACACGCAGGGTCTCATGGGATGGGGGTGGAGCCGGCCCTTTCCTCTCTGTCCCAACGAGATCCTGAGTTGCAGTCCATGAATGGCCTTTCTGGCTCCTGATCAAGCTGCTTAACAGCCATGTTCCCAGAGACTCAGGAACAAATCTCAGAACCCTGCAGGTTTTGGCAGAAATCCCTCCAGATTTAAGTGTTAAAATTTTGGAATTTCAAAATCGTGCGGCCACTACTGCAGCCACATGACATCATATGTCATTCATAACCAGCAATAGAAAACAAATTGTCTACTGTTGTCTTTTCAGCAGATCTGAGTGTTGGAGTAAAATCCCAAATAATAATGGTGGGTCTGGTGTCAAAATATTGCATGTAACCAAAGTAGAGAGAGAGTAATGTGTATATCATCTGCCCCAGGTAGGGGGAGGGCGTGGCATGGGGGTATACTGGAGTTTTGGGTGGTGGAGAATGGGCATTGGTGAAGGTATGGGTATTTCATTGTATGACCGAGACTTAAACCTGAAAGCTTTGTAACTGCTCTCATGGTGATTCAATAAATAAAATTATAAAAAATTTTTAAAAAGTAAGGTGGAGTTCATGCCCAATTCATTCAGCTAATCCGTGGCTGAATAAATAGCAGTACTCCTATATTTAAAAAAGAAAAGGAAAAAAAAATAAAAAAGGAATTTGAGAAAGGCACAAACCCCCAAGGTTTCTTGCCGAGATTCAACAGGGAACGCTGAAACTGAGAGTGGTGTGTAGAGTGTGCTGCCCTCCCATGGGACAGCCCTTCTCACAGGTCTCTAACACAGTAAGAAGAAAACCTCTATGGGATTCCGGGACTGGGAGACTAGAAAGCAGATAGCCTAGCACATGCCTGATCCAGCTTCGACTCCTGGTACCACAGGGTCTCTGGGATCACTGGGAGCAGCCCTGGGGGCCCCCACACCACGGCACCTGTAACACCCTTGGGACCTTGCATTGAACCCCCAGCATGGGGGTTTACTGGTGTCAACCCTTCCAACACCTCAAGAAACCCTCTGGAGTGATTTCACTAGGAAGAGGCGAAGGACTGGGGTTGATAAAAACACTGTTCTGTTCTGTAACCTTGAAGATCAGCTTTCTTAGAGGAAGGGGTGAGAGAAGGAGCTACAGCTGATGTTCTGAGGTGAGAGCGGGTGAGAAGGGGTATGCCATACCATGCCAGAGGTCAAACTCTTTGAGCATGTGAGACATGCACTCCTTGGTCTGCAGCTTTCTATGAGGATGTTCGTTCTTTTGCCTATTAGCACTCCAGAGAAGTGGCTAGATCAGTTTGAGCTTTTTGAACCAGCTATGGGTCACCGTGGTGTTGTCACATACACTCCCGGTAAAACTAAAGTTCTTTCAGTGATGGTACTGCCACTTGAATAAGCTCACAATTTGACCTGCATCAAGGGCTTAAAAGCTCCATCAGAAGTTCACTATATCCTCTTGACTACTGGCGTGAAATATTTTCTCTTTACCCCCTCATTGCTTTGAATGTGCATGCGGGTGTGTATGTTAGGTGCAGCGGTGGTGGAAGGTCAGTATCCTCCTCCTAAATAGGAATAATCTTATTGCTATTTATTTTAATATATGAATAATCCATTGACTCCAAGATCTGATCCAGAGGAAGACAGCATTGCTGTAGTTGTAAGTAGTTGTGAGAACTGACTCTTGAGAAGGAAAAGGAGAATATAGTAATGTAATATCGGGCAAAAAAATCATTTCAACTTCTGCAGCTTGTAGGGGTAACATGTTGATCCTACCACATACTAGCACATACTACCATGGCTCACACTTGAATGTGGCTTAGTTAACACAAATGGCAGCTCCATTTGAGCCATGTAACTACTACAACTTCCCCACAACTGCAAGGAGGTGCCATTTCTTCAGTCTTGCTGCTGTCCAGTATAGCTCTTTGGAATTATCCTGCTACGTGGTCAGGAAACCAGGTTCAGCCCTGTGGGACTTGCTCTCTAAATGTTCCCAGGCTAGCCTGCCTGTGTGTCTGAGAGTATGTTTCTCATCCAGATAAATTAGGATGATGTTCTTCTCAAAGTCAATTATTTTATTCTGCTCAAATCAGTTATTGATGATAGAGTGGTCTAAGATAGAGTGACCTAATCCAACACTGTAAAATCCTGTTTTCAGAACACAGAAGCAAATAAAACAGTGTACTTGATCTCTTGGCTTTTCTAATTAGTATTTATATGACTTATCTTTATAGGGCAGAAAGAAATCTGAGGGAGCAGAGCTGGACAGCTGAATGCTTCACGACTTATAACCCAGACAGGGAGGTTAAAGATACACGCAATGAGGCGTTTTACAATAAAATATCAAGTAAAGTAAAGTAAAGTAAAGTAAAGGCCCTCCCGTTGATCATCGATTTGCTCGAGCGGGCCCAGTAACGTCTCCATTGGAGACTTTGTTGTTACTGTGTTTGGCATATCAAATACGTCACGGGGAGCTTGCCAGGCTCTGCCGTGTGGGCGAGATACTCTCGGTAGCTTGCTGGGCTCTCCGAGAGGGGTGGAGGAATCGAACTCGGGTCGGTCATGTTGGCTGCGTGCAAGGCAAACGCCCTACCCGCTGTGCTATCGCTCCAGCCCTTGAATTCTGAAGAGAATTCCGTGCATAGGACTAATTCTTCATAAATCTCATGTGAATCAAAATTAAGAACGAGCAACTTTACTACTCATATATCTTATACATATTATAAGCATTTTTATATTATTCCTTGCTTCTTTTATTATTTTATATTTAACCCAAGGGATATTATTATACTGAAAATATCAATAAGAACTAATTTAGGAAGGAGAATAGGAGAAAATGAGAAAATGATGCCATGAAGCAGAACTTCTGGTCGAGAGTATAGAGTTGGAATGTTATATATGTGAAAAGGGTGATTTGAGATAAAAAAAAAATAGACCAAGTAGTCTCTGCTGTGCTACCACCACTGTAGCTGGCACTGTTCTCCTGGGATGGGGGCCCAAGCCCCTCCAGAGTAGCTGCCTCATGCTAGGGCATGGATGAGTCATGGGGATGGAGCAAGCAAGGCGTTCAGTGTTCCTCCCCTCCCCCTCCCCCCGCAGTCCCTCTCCCCCCGTACACACCCACACCCACAACTACACCCACACACACCACTTGCTGTTGTGAGCCCTCAGTTTGCTTCCGTGATGCTTCTCCCCTTCTTCCTGGCACTAGCAAGCGACCAACGATCTTTTTGGGCTTGAGGTCTCCTTTTCACTTACTTTCTGATCATACCCATAGTTAATAATCCACACCTCTGTCCAGCTTGTTTCTGGAGCCCAGGAAAGGTTTTGCATCCTTCACACCAACTTTGGAGGTGGGTTATAGCTAAAGGAGGGTGAAACTGAGATTGACACCCAGGCCTCTGACTCCACAGTGACACCCTGAACCTCCATGCTACACTTGTCATTCTAGAACCTTTGGTAAATAGCTGGTGTTACTCTCTTAATTCCAAAGGTTGGATGAGGAATCACTGTTGGTAGGAATGTAAATGGGTTAAGTGTTTATGGAAAACAGTATAAAGTTTTCTCAAAAAGTTAAAAAATAGAAGTACCAGGTGGGAGAGTACATCAGGTGAGGGGCTAAGAAGTAAGTCCAGGAGTAAGCCCTGAGCACAGCTGAGTATGTCACAAAAACAAATTAGAATTCCCAGAGCCAGAAATTCCACCGCTAAGTATCTATCCAAAGAACACAAAACCACTAATTCAAAAAATATATATGCACACCTATTTTCACTGCAGCACCTTTTACAACAGCCAGAATCTGGAAACAGTACAAGTATCCAACGACAGATGAGATGATAAAGTATGTAATATACACCATGGACTACAATTCAGCTACTAGGATAAAATCTTGTCTTTTACTCCAACATGGACAGAACTGTGAATTGTGCTAAGTAAAAAAGTCAGAAGGAGGAAGAAAAATACTGGATCCTCTCACTCAGACATGGGATGTAACAAAACAAAGCAAAAGAAAACACAGTGTTCAGTGAAAACAAATCCTTAGATTCTGACCACAGAACTGAGGGTCTCATAGAGGTGGGAAGAAGAAAGAAAGGGTGGCATAGGGGTGGGTGGGTACAATGGGCTGGTGGAGGGATCCTGGCACTCTAGCAGTGGGCATGGTATAACATAGCCTTCAAGCTTATAAACTATTATACCATTAATACAAACATTTATACTCTTGTAACCCAATGCTACCTCAAAAAAATTTTTTTTAAAAGAGGAATTTGTTCAGCTAGTCAAGAAAAAAATTGTAAAAGTTTACCAGGTTCCACCACTCAGATGTTCCTGTAGCTGATCTGGGTCTAGGAAAGCTCATGGGTTAGAGAAGGACAAACCAAGGAAGGCCAATCTCTCCAAGGTAATCCCATAAGCAGTTTCCCGAAGCCTCAAAGCAGGTGGCATCCCTGTTAGTCCTTTGTGCCCTTGTCTAATAGGTGCAGTTTTATTTTTTAATTTTTTATTTTTTTTTTGTTTGTTTAGTGAAGGAGGCACATCCAATGGTGTTCAAGGCTTACTCCACGCTCTGTGCTCAGGGGACATTATGTGGTCCTGGGGATTGAACTGAAGTCAGCCACATGCAAAGAAAACTTTATCCCTGCCCCTCCAAACTCTCTCTCTCTCTCTTCAGTCCATGGCATATTAATTCTATTTTGTGTGTGCTTGCTTCCCTACACAGTCCTTGCACACAGTTCTTTGTAGAAATGAGCTCTGTAGTTGGGTTTCTGCACAGCCTAGGAGACTGAGGGTTAATAAAAGCACTCAAGGACATTTGCAGATTTGTAAACATGGTTTTTCTGGACCACTTTATCAAGCTTCAGAGCTGGGGCTTTATTTAAGTTTTCTTCAATGGTTTTTACACTTTGTTTGAAAATGTCTTTCCACACATAGTGTAATGGAAAAAAAAATCCAGAAATAAGAGGTCCTGCTGGCAGGTGTTTTAACAGCTCTAAAATCATAAAGCCAAGGGCCCCTGCTCATATCTTTTAAAAATTACCAGGACTTCAGGGTCCCGATTATTGTTTTCTCAGTTCTATTAATAGATTTTCTTCTTCGGCGGCCTGCAACGTATAGTGTGAGGCATGCTTAATGGAAACACTAACAGACTATTTTGGAAGTTTCTTTTTATTTTCTTCCAGACTTGACATTACATGTTTGATCAGAAGAAATCATAAGTCATACTTTTTTTTTTTAGGGGGGAAGGGGACAAGCTAGTTGTTTTAGTCTCTCAAAGTGGGAAATGTCAGTCTAGAGAAAGTTCTATTTGTGAGTTAAAATCCTTGGAAACACAGAACATGCACAATCCTTGAAAACTACTCCAAAAAGTCTATTTGACTTCCTCTGCAAAATTAGTCAAGTGCAAATTGAAAAGGGGTTCACAAAAACCCTACTACTGCCTGTCATCTATCTTTCAAGCTTGGGAAACGGGATCAGAACTGAAAGCTTTGGGGCTCAGGTTTAGTGTCACTGACAACCCCTAACCCTGTCCACCCCAATTTCCAGGGAGTTGAATGGATTAGTCACTGTTCAGAAAAGTCATTTATGCATGCAGCTAACAATTCAAACAGCATAAATGAGTCTCTCGACAGAAGCAGAGCTGTCTTTTACATTTGGTTCCCCCAGTTATTACTTTGTGTCCTGACCCCAGTATTAAACCCTCATAATAACCACCCATAGGCTACACCCTGTTGGATGAATTTTCAGAGCAGGCTTTCTTTGCTGTACAGTGAGTTTGGCAGATGGTATTATTAACACATATAGATCTATGGAATACTTTTATTTTTATTTATGTTTTAGTGAAGCAAGGTAGTTTTTATTGCATGAAACTTACTTAGAAATACATTAGGGGAGAGAAAGAGAGGAAAAAACGTTCAAGAGAGAACATGGGCTTCTACAGAGTTGGGGGGGGGAGTACACAAGGAGACACTGAAACAAGCAAAAGAGATACATATGCATTCAAGGGAGAAAACAGGCTTGAAGAGTCAGTCTACGGAAATATTTTGAAAGGTTGCTTAGTATTCCACAGCACAGTTGGTGGGTCCCCTATTCATGAGGGTGGGCTCATTTACAGGTTTTGCTACTGGACACAATGAAGTCTATTTCCTGGAAGGGACACAGCTAAGTGAACCCGGAGCTCACATACCGCCATAACTCGGAGAAGAGAAAGTCCTGGAAAGGTGAAGAACATCAGGCTAGCCACGCTTACTCATTTCTGTTTGTTTGTTACTTTTTACTCTGGGTGAGGGGCACATCAGTGGTCCTAAGGGGAGGGGCTCCTCTCAGCTCTGGGCTATGAGTGGCTTCCGTGGTGCAGAGATGGAACCCTGGCCTCCCAGAGGCAGAGCAAGCCCTTCCACCCCTTTGGGTGATGTCTCCAAGCTCCACCACCCCAATCCTTTCTCACAACTTTGAATACTTCTGATGTATAGCTGTGCATCTACTACACCAATGTAGTTTTCAAATAAATAACAAAAATAAGGAAATTAATCTGTGTGATTTTAAAAGTGTATAGGAATCACTCCTATGTCAGAATGTGCCACTGCTAGTTGTTTAAGTGAGAACCATGGTCTTGACCTTTCTATGGAGACCTCTTTGGCGATTAATCTGCAAAACCACCATCTCTACGAATCTCCCAACACAGTTTGCGTGTGTTCCTCAGAGTAAACCAGACCAAAAAGAAATGGTCACTGCAGCATTTTTAAATTCCCAGTGAAAGCATCTTGCCTGAAATAGTGAGCCTAGGTCAGATCAAACACGTGCACCAGGAACATCACAGAAATCAAACGGTGAGATGTTCTAGACCAGATGTTCTACCACCTTTCACCTGAGAAAATTTCATATGACCCCATGTTTGCAGGTATATAAACAAACCCAACATAAATTGGCAATCTCTAATGTATTTAAGAATACTTTTTTAAAGGGGTCACCAGCAGTAATTTAAGAAGCAAAGTTCTAGAACAATGGTTTTCATAATGGATTGCTCACTGCAATCAGCTGAACAAAGTTAAATATCCTGACACCAGGGTATTCCCTGCCCCTGATATGAGCGATAGCACAGCCGTAGGGCATTTGCCTTACACGCAGCCAACATGGCCGACCCGAGTTCGATTCCTCTGCCCCTCTCTGAGAGCCCGGCAAGCTACCGAGAGTATCTCGCCCGCACGGCAGAGCCTGGCAAGCTCCCCATGACGTATTTGATATGCCAGACACAGTAACAACAAAGTCTCCAATGGAGACGTTGGGCCCGCTCGAGCAAATCGATGATCAATGGGAGGGCCTTTACCTTTACTTGATGTTGCTGTTATGGTGAGGTTTGGCCTCAACCACGAGTTGAGGAAGAGCCAAAAGACTTCTATGAATTTTAAAAGTTCTACAGGTGAGTCAAAGAAAGGAAGTTTGAAATCCTCTATTTTAGAGGCTAAACAAGCTCACTTTTCCCCATAAATTTATAACACAGCAAAAGGCGAGAACCACGAGTCGGAACAGAAGAAATTATGAGCAGAATCAGCCAAATGGTTTCATAGTGGATTGCTCATCTTTGTGAGCAAATATGAGAGGTGGATTTGATTTAGATTCAAACTGTCTGTAAGCAAACAACACCAGCAGGCATTTGCTTTGGGTGCTGGGGCAGGGATGGAAGAGGTTAAACGCAGCACAGTTGAAAAACCAGTTTGGAGGTGCTGTATTAGTTTACAGGGGCTTCTATAACAAAGGGGCATCGTGGCTCTTGAAACAACAAGACAAGTCCTTACCTTTACCCACTTTCTCTGAGTCAGCGGGGTTCATGGGCGGCTTTTCCTTCTCTGGTCCCTACGAGGTCTCCCTGCCAGGCACAGCTTCTCCTCTTATTAGCATCCTGGGTACCCACCCACCTCCTGACCTAAATAAACCGAATGACCTTCTTAAAAGCCCAGTCACCTAACTCAGTCACATTCTGTGGTGCTGCAGGTCAGACTAGTGGATGGGTGCACAAATGACCCCACAGTTGGTACCTAGGAATGTTTCTGTAATAAAAAGTTCTGTCAACAACAGAAACTCTCCACATGGGCAGGTGAGTCAATCAAGGCAGGTTTCCTGCCAGGCCCCAGGAGACGCAGGTGAGTCTAATGTGCCTGTTTCCATGAGAATCCCATGGCCACTCACCTGAGCCCAGTAAGCTCAGAGGCTTCGGTTCACCCATAAACACACAGACCTTATACTCTAACAATCTGCTTTCAGAGGATTATGAGTTTTAGGATGTGCAAGAGATCACTTCACCGGGTGGGAAGTGTTAGCATTCTGAGAGGAGAGGTGCCAAGTTGTTTCCACAGAGCCCGGAGCATAGGACAACTAATGGATTAAAGGAAGGAGGTGCCTGGTTAACTCCTACTTTTCTTAAATATGTAACAGATTATTTAATATTCTACCACACTCTGCCCCTTAAACAAACCCAGGACTGTTTGTATAAGGGGTTTTTTTTTTTCTGGTGCAGTAATTTAACCCAGGACCTTACTTATCTGTGCAAAGTCTCTGCCACTGAGCTACATCATTAGGTCACCATTTCTATAAGTATTATACTATTAATCATGAGACTTTCATGAAGTGTGGTTTGACAATATCTCTAAAAAATCTATAATGCACATTCCCCAATGTTTTTTCTTATTAATTCCACTCACTTCCCCACCATAATCAAATGAGCTTGTCTTGCCAGACTTTCCCTTAGGGCTCTCATGGGGAGAATGAATTCCCTCAGGCCTACCTCTGCCTCTCCAAACTGCCTCCTCCAAACCTTGAAGAGTCCCCTCAGATACACATGTCTATCAGCCCATACTCGCTCCATGTTCCTCATTCCTGTACCCAACACCCGCCGAAAAACATTGGGGAAGTCTCATAGGCACCCCTAATACAGAATATCCCAAGTCTGACTGTCCATCTTCTCTCCTCAACCCACATCTTTCTATCCCAGTCAGAAACTAGACCCCAATAATGCTTCTGTCTGCCTCACAAATCCCAGATCCTTTTCTCCTAAATATGACTGAAGTCTAATCCCCCTTGCTCATCTTTACTCCACCATTCTGGTCAAAACTACTTTTCTCTTTCAAACTCACTATTGCAGCGGTCTTACTTGGTCTCCCCTTATCTTCTTATGCCTGCTTTCCTTCTGGCCTCCACAAACTTCTTTTAGGAGAGCACGGAGGTTAGATCACAGCCACCTAGGAGACACTTCAAATCAACATCTTTGATCACAGAAGGAAGTCCATGCTCCATCATCAATTTTATAAAACCTAATTTGCTGAAACTCCAAGCCACCTCATACACAAAATACTAAATGAGGAGATCCAAAGACATGGACCTATAGTGGACTAAACAAGTAAACAGAATCACCCTACCCATACCCAGTGCTGTGACTGAAATGAGCAAGTTCTGAAAGAAAGAATCTGGGAGAGGAGGGCTGGGCTCCCTGAGATGGGGTTCTGGGGAAAGCTTAGAGAAGAGGCAACAGTTAAACTGATCCTAGAGGTCTGATGCAGTGCGTTGGGGGAAAGAGTGTTTTAGCATCTTGAGGCTAAAATAAGTGACAAAGAACAGTAGAGAGATAGGACAGTAGAGAGATAGGACAAGCTTGCCTTGTATGTGACTGAGGCCACATCTGGTTTCATCCACAGATTTGCATGGTTTGCTAAGCACCACCAGGAGTTATCCCTGAGCACAGAGCCAGGAGTAGTTCCCAGGCACCACTGAGCGTGACCAAAGAGAAAATAATTAAATGAATGATAAGACAAAGAAGGAGAGGGCATTGTGGCTGAAGACTACTGAATCACAGATGGAATGGTATGAGATAAAGTGGGGATGTGGGTAGGAAATGAACTGGGACTCTATTCTATGGACACTGGAAAACATTCTTTTCAAGCACAACACTCTGGTCTCACTGTGGCTTGTTTCTTTGACTAATTCAACATGTTTCCTGGCCCAGAGCCATCTAAATTTGGTGCAGAGCATATTTCTCTCTGCCTGCAACATGTATTTCTTCCGTTAGCTTCTTAACTCATCATCTCGCTGATGCTAACACCTCCTTTGGGTCTCAGCTGAAATGCCTCTTCAGCCCAATGGTCACACCTGGCCTCCAAGCCTCAGGCCCCATCACACACCCTCCTGGTCCCCTGTAATTCCCGTTGTGGCATCTATCACAACAGAAACAAGTTAAGCCAATGCCTGGTTGTCAGTTAAGAACTGGACACATGCTAGATACTTTTACAAGTTTACACCTACACATACTAACAGTGACTCTCACTTGAATGTAGTTTAATGAACACAAATTGTAGTGCTGGCATTAATAGGTTAAACAGATTCTTTTTCTTCCTTTCCTTCTTTTCAAAATGTAATATATGGCCTGTATTTACAACTTTACTGATTAAAAAAAGAAAGAAAAGTCTAAAACAAATTACTGCTGGACTTTACAGTTGATGCTGCTGGATTAAAGATGCTTCCTTTTTTTTTTTTTTGCAGTCTGGGGATTAAACACAGGGTCTCACATGAGTAAGGCAAGTGCTCTACCACAGAGCTACACTGCCAGCCTCAGATGTCTCATTTCTTAATGTCCATCAAGATGCACAGTAGTGGGCAGGAGAGGGAGCTCAGCAGACTGGAGGGAGCACAGGATTTGCATGCAGGACACCTGGGTTTGGGTTCCAGCACCACAAGATTCCCGAGCACCACTGGGAGTGATCCCCAAGATCACTGAGCCAGGAGCACCCTCTGAGCATGGCCAGATGTGCCCCAAAATAAAAAACCAAAAAAGATACACAATAGTGAATCTTTCTGAGTAGTTTCCATATGAAGCACATGTTGGTAGTTTAGACATCCTTTCAAAACATGGATATACAAAGGAAATGGAATTGCTTACTGAAAACTGCACTTAATGAAGGATCTATAATATTTTTACATAAATGAATAAAATTGAGGCCAGCTTAGAGTTCGTTAGACCAAGGCCGACCATGACAACAGAAACCTGAAGGACTTTGGAATTCTTTTAAACTAAGCCGAACCAAGAGAGCAGATAGGCAGTCCCCGGGCCCAGCAGGCCGGCTCCACACCCACCTGGAGACTCCACACATTTTCTTGCTGAACTCTGTAGTCCTTGAATAAGGTCCTGAGGGAAGTGAATTCCTTAAAACAAACTTTTTCTGGCTGCTACTAACTGACTCGGAAAGGGAAAATAATACAGGCAGCATTCACATTGCCCTGACGGATTCAGTTACAGAGATTATAGTGTCAGTGTGGTCAGATTCTAGCCTGTCTCTGCTCTGACATGACGGAACCAGGGGAGAGCTGTCAAGAGTGTCCCCTGGGATTCCACACCCCCCACACACACACCAGGCCCCCCCCAAAGCCTTGCTTCAGATTGTCACCGGTGGGTCTGGCCCGCTCCAGAGAGCCCAAACCCACCAGCCAGAAAGAATAACAGGGGTATTGCAGCGAAGGACTGAGACCTGTTGGCACCAAAGTGTGGGAAAAATTCTCACAAGGCCTGCCCACAGCCAGCCTGGTTCAGGCCCAGGTTATTAATCTTTCATGTCCCCAAACACTCAAGCCTCAGAGTTTTGAAAAGGGAAAACAGTGAGATGGCGGGAAGGCAAAGTGGCAGTGTAGAAAGATCAACAGGAGGTAACCTGGGAGCCTCCAGGTCCTCAGGAGAATCTGAGAGGGACGTAGTGCCTAGGGATGCGTCTGCCCTCTGCCAACCTCAGCACTGTGGGGCTATTTCGGAATCCTGGTTATCTCTCAGGTTCAAGCCCATTTTCAGGCAGTGGGGGAGGGGGGTCATTGACAGAAACGAATGGAGGTACACTGCTTTGATTCTCAGGGAGACTTTCCCCTGTAATATTACCAACTTTGAGCCTCTCAGTGCCTCAGCACCCTCATCTGTTAAATGGGCCCAGCAGGGCAGGTTTGAAGGTGACAAAGGATGACTGATGAAAGTAGCCAGTCCATAACAAGCGCTCAAGAGCTATTAGAACTCGGTACTATCTTTGGTTCTAGGAGAAAAATTACTGCAGAAAAAACAAAAATCCAAAAATCATGGGAGGTGGAGTTCTAGAAGTTATAGGTCACTTGCTTAGAGGAGAAGAAAGAAGAAAGAAGAAATTCTTCAGCCACCACCTGTATTCAAGTGATGTGAAGGACTCTGGTACTTTGGACATAAATAAGTAAGCAGGACTCAGATTGTACATACATATTCCCTGTTGTCAGTTTTGCAAAGTCTTCTACAAAACCTAAAGTGACTATCTATATAAAGAAAAGGAGACGTATAAAATATGAGAGGAAGTGACTGTTTGTGGCTCAGTAGTAGAGCACAGAGCACCTGCCTTACTTGCATGTGTGAAGCCCTGGGTTTGACTACTGGTACTGAACAAAAAAAACTTCACTAACTCTGAGACAGAGGGATGAAGTTTATTTCAATTTTCTATTTATTTATTTTTTTTAAATTAGGCTATCTCTATTTTCCCAAGTTGTTCAGCGTATTATTTGGGGGGAAGTAATTTTTTTATAACATTAGAGAAAAGGGGAAATAAATGAAGTTTTCATCAATGACTGTATGGTAACTTCTATCTTAGCAATCCTTTTTCTGTGATTCTGATGATGGATCATTTTTGATTTGCTCCTTTCCACGAAAACTTATTCTTACAACTGTTCCCAGATATTTAGTTTGTGAAACAAAACAAACATAGAAGGAGTGAATGTCACTGAGAGACAGAAACTTTTCACAGCACAGTTACTATTCTCAGTGACTGAAGCAATCAGATGGTATAATGGATTGAATGTTCATAATCTAACAACTGAGAGGAATATCACAGCCCTTTTGACAAGTCACAAAACTCCAAAGAAAGTGCTCATGCAGGCAGGTGCTCACACACAGTCTCTAGGTAGCCATCATCCCAGTTTCTACTTAATGCACGCTTAATTCAACATCCTCAGAAAATAAGGATGACAACAGACAATGAGAAAGTTGACGAATGCAAAAATAAAAATCTCTTGTTTCACTGCTTTTGAAGTGATTTTCTTTGATTTCTTATATAATTCTGGGTCCTCCTCCCACTTGTGGTGGTTGCTCACCACCGGTTGCTTGTCACGTATGGTGGTGCTCTCATGGTAGTACCTCTAAGGAGACTGCATTTGGCATGGAGGGTGTTGCTGGGGGCTAAACCCACAATCCCATGCCTCTAAGGCAAATGCTCTACCAACTGAGCCACATCTTCAATTCTAATCATACTAAATGATTAATGAAACTTTTGAAGTGTGCCCTTTTTTTTTAAAATTTATTTTTATTGAATCACCGTGAACTACCATTACAAAGCTTTCATGTTTGAGTCTCAGTTATACAATGATCAAACAACCATCCCTCCACCAGTGTACATTTTCTACCACCAATATCCCCAGTATTCCTTTCCTGACCCAGTTAGACCGCTCCCCCTGCCTCTATGGCAGACAATTTCCCTTTTACTCTCTCTCTACTTATGGGCATTATGGTTTACAATACAGATAATGAGAGGCCATCACGTTTGGTCTTTTATCTACTTTCCACACAAGTGTGCTCTTTGAAAGGCTGGCTCAAAGGTGCTTGTTCGACATCTGTGAGAGTGTGAATGTTCTTGAAGCTGTGCTTCCTGTCCTACAGTTCCTGTCCTTAAATCAGTCTCTTCCAGAAAGCAATTGATGGTCATAGCCTATTTTTTGAGAAAGGATCTTTATTCTATTTTATTCTTTCTGGTTTGGGGGCCATTCAGGGCTTACTCCTAGCTCCACACTCAGGGATCACTCCTGGTGGGACTCAGGGGACCATCTGTGGGGATTCAGGAAAACACTGCACCAGGATCAGCTGTGTGTTAAGGCAAGTTGCCTTACCTCTTGTACTATCTCTCCAGCCCCACAATGGATATTCTTAAATGTTTTCTATTGTATGTGGTTCTGAGTACAGCACGGTCATAGATAATCAACGTTTTTAATTTGAAAAATAAAACCCCTTCAAATTCTTTCCTGCTCTTTGGTCTGGGATGGGAGTTGGGGCGTGGGCTCCAAAGGCAGAGAGAGGCATTTCAGAGTGAGACCGGGGCTTTTTTGTGCTAATACAGGGCGATTTTCCTTTTTCTACCCCCAAACACCTATTATTTGAAATGAGATCTGGGAGCCCTATTAGGCAGGCCCACCAAATCACTGAGCTCACAGCTCACAGCCTCTCCAAGCCTTCTTCCCCCCTCTAATCCAAGTAGTTGGGTGGATCCTATTGAACTTAAAGATTTAATGTGTAAGAGGAGACAAATCCCAAAGCACTTCTGGCTTTTGACACCTTGCCTCCGCCTTTCTGAAATATTTTAAGTAGTGTTTTGGGAGACTGAAAGGTGAGGATGGGTAAAGAAAGAGTTGAATGAAGTTCTTCTCTTCTTCCATTGCAGCATCTTGCTAGATTGCTGCTGCAGCACATTTAGAAACACCCTCTCCCTCAACCCCAGGCTTCCCCTTTGTGGAGGTTTCTCCTTTGCTTTCCTTCTTGACACATCAGGGATGCTCGGGGCTGCTGCCACTAAGGCCTGAGCGAGACCTGCTTGGGAGCTTTAATGAAATCACTACACCCTCATTTTACTGGCCACATAGACCCTCATGCCACAGTTTCTGGAATGACATTTATAGCACGCTGTGCCTTCTGTCTCTTTCATGAGGGAATGTTTATGTGTCACTAAAAATTACTGGATAGTACTCTTTATTAGCCCCCTGACACCCCAGCCCATCAATACTTGTCCAGGCCTGATGAGATCATGCGAAGGTTCTTAATCAGAGTAAAAGAAAGCAAGAAATACCTTTATTAAAAAATCAATTGGAAACCAGTTGGCCCAGGTGAACAAAAAAGCATCATCAGGGCAGGAAAAGAGGCTAAAAAAATATTGAAAGAAAGAGGCCAAAGAGGCTGCTTAGGAAAAGGATTAAAGGCCACTGATCACTTCCTTCCATGACTTTTGTTTTAGAGAAGGTGCTTTCTTTCAAATGCAAAAAATACAGCTAAGTGTCATTCTCCTGTCCTCAGATTTTTCTAGGAGCAGTGATTTTTTTTTCTTTTCTTATAAAGAACCACCCACAGGTTAATTATCAACATACTTGGCCACAGGCAGGATATACAGCTGATCTGAGCAGGCAGAACCAACCCAGTCTCTCTGTTTTGGAAGTCACAGGGTGGTAGCTTCAAGTTAACTAGTTGGGGTGCTCTTCCCAGAGAGTCCAGTCTAGTTATGCAGAGAAGAGCCAGCCAAATCCATACTTGTTTGTTTTTTGGTTTGGGGGGGCCATATCTAGTGGTACTCAGGGTTTACTTTTGGCTCTGTGCTCGAGGATCGATCCTAGAGGTTCTTGGGGGGGAGAGACGGGGGCACATATGATGCTGGGGGTTGAATCTGGGTCAGTTGCATACAAGGAAAGCACCCTAACTGGTACTATTTTTCTGTCCTCTAAAACTAAATTTTCAAGCAAAAATAAATGCTAAAAACCACTCTTTGAAGAATATGATGTGGTCCGGAGTGATAGTATAGCAGGAAGGGTGCTTTGCTTGCACAAGGCCAACCTGGGTTCAGTCCCTGCACTGCATATGTTCCCCAAGCACTGCCAGCAGTATGTAGAGCCCAGAGTAGCTCTTGAGCATCACCGGGTGTGGCCCCACTAACCCCTCCCCCTGTCCCCTCCTCCCCCAAAAAGAAAAGTCCTCTTGAATTCAACAGATCACCAATGCTCAGATCTTCCAGTGAAACATCTGGGTCACCAACCACCATCCCCAAACAGGAGACCAACTTTCTCCTCCCTCCAAATTTCCTCAAGCTCCACTCTTCATCCAGGCTCACTTTCTGACATAATCCTTCCTACTATAGTGACTTTTGCCTGTTCTAGAATTTTGATTCTGGAATGATACTCTGTCATGTCTTTCTCCTCTTGCACAATGTCATGTCTATAAGATTTCATAAACCAATGAATGGAGAGAAGAGTATGGGGTCTGCATACATTATGGAGTATTTAGGCATAAGGACCTAAAGGCCCTGACTATCCTAGCCACTTATATTTAATTGAAAATAATTTCTTGCTTGCTCTTGGTACATCATTTTATGGGCTATTCCCAGTCCTTGATTGTTCTGATATATTTTTAGACAGCACCATGACAGGCCCCACTTAACTCCCACAAGCTGCCATTGATTTTTTTAAAAATTTTTATTAGTGAAACACCATGAGGTACAGTTGTAGACTTACAAATTTTTGTGCTTGGGTTTCAGTTATTCAATGATTATCCCTCCACCAGTGCCCATTCTCCATCACCACTAATCCCAGTATCCCTCCCCCAACCCCCCCATCCCCCCCTGCTTCTGTGGCAGGGCATTCCCTTTTGTTCTCTCTCTCCTTTTGGGTGCTGTGGTTTGCAACAGAGGCATTGAATGGCAATCATGTTCGGTTCACAGTCCACTCTCAGCATGGATCTCCCATCCTGGGAGGATCCTCCCAACACCCTTAATTTGGTGCTCCCTTCTCTATCTGAGCTGCCTTTTCCCCTAAAGTGTGAAGCTACCATTGTTAACATTATCATTCTTAATATAATTTTATCCTCTAAGGATTTATTTATATTTTTATATTGCTTTGGTTTCCTTTGCTTTGGTTTCCTTTGCTATTCAATAATAATGGGGATAAATAAGGTGACCAGATGGCCTGGGGAAGTACTTTTTATTCAGGCTGTCAGATTCCCTTTGGAAGGTCCAACCATATCAGTCTGACTCTCAGAGGTCAAAAACAAAATGGCAGACAAGCTTGACAGCTGTCCAGTTACCACACCAACACTTCTGGCCAGGCCCCTTTTTGTTTTTATTTTAGGACCACACCTGGCAGTGTTCATGGCTTACTATTGGCTCTGCACCCAGGAATCACTTCTGGCAGTGCTTGGGGGACCATATATGGTGTCAGGGATGGAATGAAGGTCAGCAGAATGCAAGGGTAACACCCTGACTGCTGTACTGTTGCTCTGCGTGGCAGAACCTGGGCACTAGTGTGATTTTCCTTCATTTCCTAGAGAGTCATGAACATCAAACAGCCTTGCTAGAGCAATGCTGAGTCCTGAGGCTCCTGAGTAATGTAGCCAGATTTCTTCAGACACAGGAGACCTTTGGTGGGAGAAGTCCAGCTCCACCAACACTCAATTTCTAGAAGGGGGACCATGGACATGCTTATGCTCTTGTTAATGGTTTTTCAGCTACAATTATGGAACTTTATGAAACTCAGAACAGCTATTAAAATACACACATACAAACACACACACATACACACACCAGAGAGAATATTTCCCTTAGGACACAAATATTCTCATGTTCATTTCTGATTCTACTGGGGTCCTTTATATGGGAATGTAAATAGCAGTGAAACTAGTGTTGGATTTATTCTATTATTTATGTATTTATTTTTGTCAAGTAAGTTTTTAACCTGAAGTCCCTCTAGAGCAGATTAGAAATTCTTTCCAGGAGAATTAAATCTAGACCTAAAAAATATATGGCACTAAATTCCCCTGGTAGAAAGTCCAATATTAGACATTATGCCCGGCTTGGAAAAAATAACATTCATATTAGACAGCTTGCATTTGGAAGGGAAGGGGGTGGGGGAAGTCAGAAATTCTAGTTTAGGACAACTTTTCTCTGCTAGGCTGATGGCAAGAGAGCACAGCAGGTCCTGAGAAGGATGTGCTTCATTGGATACATTCAATATATTATTGACAGAATATAAAGAAGAGTATGGGGTCTGCATACACTGTGGAGTATTTAGGCATAAGGACTTAGAGGCCTTGATCATCCTAGCCACTTATATTCAACTGAAAAGAATTTGCTTGCTTTGCTCTCAGTACATCATTTTATGGGCCATTCTGAGTCCTCGATTGTTCTGATATAGTGTTAGTTGGCACCTAAATGCATGGATGCTAGAGGAACACCAATCTCTGGCTTTTCATTTGCTTTTGTTTAGAAGTCACAAACAACTGTGCTTGGGGGATCCATCTGACCAGTAGCTCAAGGGGTTGCTTCTGACAGTGTCCTGGGAGACTGGTGCCAGGAATTGAACCCAGGGCCCCACATGGCAAGGTTTGAGTTCTTTGATCTCTCGTTTGGGCTCTAAATTATTCTGATTCTATTGTACAATCATAAACACATTAAATTAATTAAAGAAAATATTGTTTGGACCATATTTTTTAGTTTGTGGGATTATTATTTCTTCACAATAATAAAAGCAATAGGATTTCATTTGTGCCCATTTTCTTCCTGGAGCTCACTCTATTCTGTCCCAGGGAACTTATTCTGTGTCTTGTATTGCTGGTGAGTTGATCATTCTGCTCTGGAGGCTTGGGGGCTGGGGCATTCCTGGGGATTCTCAGCCACAAGACTGGGGGTTTAACTAGAACCTTGTGGCTACACAACTGCTCAAGTCAATGATGCTGAGGTCCCTCCAGAAACACCTTTAGTTGTGTGCAAAGCAAGTGCCTTAGCCCCTGTACCACCACTCTAGGCCCCACTGATCTGCATGGAAAGAAGTAACCTGTTCCTCCTTCACTGCCTTGGACTTTGCACAGGGCCCAGGAGCAGAAATGATGAAAACAAGCAAAAAAAAATTAATGAATGAGTAAAAACAGTGAAGCTCTTGTCATTTTCCCTGGGAGAAAAAACTCAGAAATAAACACTTAATAGAAGGTGATTTGATTAAGAATCATCTAAAGGGACAGAACCTGGATCAAGGCACTGTCTATGCCTAAACACCCACTCAATCCTTGCACCCCAGGACCCCAGCAGCAGCACAGGGCCAGTCTTGAGCACTGAACCCTTTGGCCAAAGATCACTGGGAGTAACCCCAAGATCCTCTGAGCATTTCTTGGGAGCCCTCCCCACATCCCTCCCCTTCCCACAAAAAAAGAGTTCTGGACAGGCATTCCTGGGTAGTTTACAGGAAACTCTTCTTAGGTCTGGAGTTAGGTCTCAGGAAAGCAAATGTCATTTAATAAGTTCCCTTGAGTCTCATCTGGTATATCTGGGTAACTTGGAGCAAAAATATAACAGAGCAGTGCCGATATGAGATAAATGGAAAACAAAGAATATTGCTCTAGCTAGAGAGCTTATTTGCATGGACAAGGATCATCAGTACCTAAACACACACTTTCAAAGAAAGAAAAGATCCCCTGTAAGCTTTCACTTAAGCAGAAGTTCAGTTTCAAAGCCCACCTGCCTTTTTCAATAAAGGGGCACCCCTCTCTAACAGGCTGTGTCCCCGCAGGTCCTGCGACAGCACCTTCAGAATGGTCTCACGGCTGCTCCTTCTGTTACCCACTTCCATTCCCGATGTAAATGAGGGCCAGTCTGAGGTTGCCTGAGAGGTAAATTTACTGCGCATTGATTTTCACAAATCCAGCAGGACCTGTGAAACCCTCTTAAATGAGTATCAGATACGGGAACAACAACAACAAAAAAAAGTCCTGAGAAATTGAATAGAAACACCACAGCACAGGGTAAATGTGAATGTTGGTCTCTTCTGCTGCAAAACATAGGTCAGGACTAACCGGGCAGCCAGCCCTGCGATGCTGGTAAACACATATTTTAAGGAAAAGTTTCAGACATGCCCAATTATTGTATAGATGTCCAGGTTAGAGCAGGACAAATGGAACAGTCACTCTAATTGGCTTCCTGGACAAATTCAAATGTTGACTAAGCCAAAGAAAGGGGCAACTGCTATAACATTATTTAGCACACACTCTTACAAAAGCATCACTTACCTGATGCTCTAAAACAAAATGTGCCTCTTCCTCAAGCCATTCACTAAGTGTCACCTGCAAGTTGCTGATGATCAGCAAGGATGGCACCTCTGCCAGAGATAGGAGGCAGCTACCTTTCCTCCATTGAACTCAAACACAACAGGCTGTGGTGCAAATCTGCTCATTTGCATTTTAGTGCAATTGAGCTCATTGTGTATCTTCTTTGATAGTGTCTCACCGGCTTCGTGCTTGAAGTATAAAGCATAATGAGGCTGGGTCTAAGACATGAAGGGTTTATATCTGATAGAATAGTGGCCTAAAATAAATGACATCATAAAGGTAGAATGTGAGAAATCCCCAATCGTGATAGAAACTGGTGTTTCTTAAACATTAATGTGCACACGAGTCTGGGGATCTTGTTATAATGCAGATTCTGGTTCAGATTAGTCTAAGATGAAGCCAAGATCCTGCATTTTGAACAAGCTCCCAGAAACCACAATGGAAACTTGGTTGGCGAATTGCAAGTTGGGTAATGAGGCCTTAGGCATCAGAGTGCAGGGGTCAGGTGGCAAGGTAATGCGTGGCGTGCAGTATGGGGAATTACAGATACATGACAGGCTTTTAAAGCCAGGGCATGAACTGCAGAGGGGGGGAAGAGAGAGAAAGAGAGCAAGAGAGAGGGAGTGAGATAGAGAGAGAGAGAGAGAGAAGGGAGAGAGAGAAACAAGTTTAGAAGTGCTAATCATGCATGTCATGTATACAAATGTCTGTAGATTTAAAGATTACTGTTCAAGGAAAGTCTCTTTATACAAGTGTAGCTTGATCAAAAGGTTTCCATCGAGGAAAGGCTCTTCAATATCTGGTAGCACGAAACCAGAAAGGTAGACAAGGCTTTTACATCTTACAGCAAAAAATCAATTCTAAACAGTTCAAAGACTTGAATGAAAAAACTGAAATGTGAGGCAATGTTTCCAGTCATTGACCTCAACAATGTCCATGTGAATTCCTCCCCAAAAGCAAAGGAAACCAAGAGGAAATAAAGAAATAGGACTAGATCAAGCTAAAATGCTTTTAACGCAGCAGAAGTAACCGAATGGAAAAGGAAGAGGATAGGAGAAAATATTAAAAAATTATACATACTATCAGGGGCTACTACCTAAAACATAAAGAACACATAAAACTCAGCAACAGAGAACAAAGACCTGATTAGAATTGACTGAGGATCTGAATGGACAGGTCTCCCAAGAAAACACACAGCATTCATTATGCACATGAAAAGCTGCAGAGCAAGGAGTTATTTGGGAGGTGCAAATTCTAATGAGTGTTGGTGAGGAAGTGGATAAGATATACTCTTCTGATGGTGGGGAGGTAAACTGGAGTATCCACATTGAAGTCAGTATGAAGATTTTTCAAAACTTAATTAAGAACAGATCTATCATGTGATTCATCTTGAGCATTTAAGTAACAGAGAAGCACTAATATGAAAAGAAATACCACCATGTTCATGGCAGCACTATTTTCAACAGTCAGGATTTGGAAACAACCCAAGTGCCCACGGGTGAATGGATGGATGCCCAAGGAAGATGTGGATATGAAAACAATGGAGCACTCAGCTCTAAAAAAGGAATCTTGCCATTTGTAGCCACATAGATGGATCTGAAGTTTATTATGCCATTAATAAGTATGATGGAGAAAGATATTCTAGGATTTCACTTGTGTGAAGAAGATAAAGAAACGAATGAATAAACAAACAACAAGATTATGAGATTTTAGGTGGTTTTAGGAGAGGGGTGGGCAAGTTCAACAAAGTGGTCAATTACATAGTTATGTAATTGGTAGTTAGCAGGCAGAAATTGGGCTTTTGGTGGTGATCATGATGTCAAATATACAGATGACAAATTACGATGCTGTACAAATAAGACATACCTAATGTTCTGATCCAACATTACTTCAATAAAAATGTTGAAACAACAAAGCACATCCTTTTAAAGAAACAAATTCCCCTAGTAAAGGGGTTTCTTTAAGAGCATTGAAAAAGAGATCTAAGTTGTGATGTCTGGTTGTAAAGGGTATCAAATGCCATTTAAAGGAATTTGAACTTGAAGAAACAATTCTTGCTTTGGTGGTCTTGGGAGACTCGTGCAGTCTCAGAGAGGATGGCAAAATGACATCAGCCTCATGGAGCCACTCTACCCATGCTACACAAACAGAATCCCAGGCAGCATGCAGGGTCACTGTGTTCCTTGGACCCCGAAAATTCCATGAAACATTTCAGACAGCAATTCCAAGTGACTTGCTCAATACTGTAAGTGAGTTATTCCTATAACTGACGGCAGTCCATAAATATGACACATCTCTGTTTGGTAATTGCTTTATTTCAGAGAAGGAATAGCAATTTTCTTGTCAGAGACAGGCATGTGACAGAAAACTGGTGGGGACATTTGGACAGCTTGGGCAGTTTTTGCAATTTGAAAAGTCATCTATAGCTCTTTTCTTTTAGATTCATATGGCAGATTTGGCATTCACACCAAATTTACTTTCTCTTGTGGTCTTTTTTGGGTTGATACCCTCTGCAGCTAAAGCACTTTATTAAGCCTCTTAAGTCCTAAACCTTCCCATTCAAAGGGATTAACTCTACTGCTAGAGTTCTTGAAAAAGAAAGGTGGAAAAACTGGATGTTGGTAACGGACACCCCAGTTGGCTACTACCATCTTCCCTAGTCATTGGTCCAACTGTGCACACACCCATGTCTGTATTTAGCTCGGTGTGACCAGCTAGTCACCAGTCATGTGTCTTCTATATATTAATATGGGTGTGCTAATTCTGCATTCCCATGGTACACTGGGGAGACACCCAATGACAAATGTGACTAACTCATTCCTTTTACTCAAGGGAGCAGTCATAACTTCCTTGCCACTATTGACTGACTAGTATTTTTCGAAATCATTTCTTAGACAGCATTATTATGCCAGGAGAGAAAGCTAAAGGGATCCTTCTCTCTATATTTAGGTATCAAAACCTGATGTTAACATTTAAAAATGATAACACTGCTCATTCTGGGAGGTAACAAGTGGCTATATTTATTTATTTGGCTATATTTATTTTGCCTACTTCAAAAATATTTTAATTTGATTTGATTAAATTAAAATAATTCGATTCCTCCGTCCCTCTTGGAGAGCCTGGCAAGCTACCATGTATATTCTGCCTGCACGGAAGAGCCTGGCAAGCTCCCGGTGGTGTATTCAATATGCCAAAAACAGTAACAAGAAGTCTCACAATGGAGACGTTACTGCTGCCCGCTTAAGCAAATCAATGAACAACGGAAGGACAGTACTACAGTGCTACTTTAAAATTATTTTAATCTGAGGGTTGGAATAATAGTGACAGCAGATAGGGCAGGGCACTTGCCTTGCGTATAGTCAACCCGTGTTCAATCCCCCGAACTATGTATTATCCCCTGAACACTACCAGGGATGATCCCTGAGCTCAGAGCCAGTAGTAAGCCCTGAGCACCACTGGGTGTGGCCCTTAAAACAAACAACAACAACAAAAACAAAGCTCATTTTTTTCAAAACCATAATAATTTCAGTTCCAGTGATAACTCTGGATAAACAAGCTTCCAGGCACAAAATGACTTCCCTCTGCCTTGTCGTTTTTGTCTTGCTTCGACTTGAATCAGAAACCATGTCAAGAGACTTAGGCAGGGGGCTGAAGTGATAGCACAGCGGGTAGGGTGTTTGCCTTGCACGCAGCCGCTGACCCAGGTTCAATTCCCAGCCTCTCATATGGTCCCCTGAGTACAGCCAGGAGTAATTCCTGAGTACAGAGCCAGGAATAACCCCTGTGTATCTACTGGTATGACCCAAAAAGTAAAAAAAAAAAAAAAAAGAGAGAGAGAGAGAGAGAGAGAGAGAGACTTAGGCAGCAGTACTGAACTTGGGGCCCCTTAAACTTGCTTGAAACTCTTTTTGGTTATGGTGATTTTTAAAACACTGATTCTTTTTGCAATTTGCCATGCACCGGCAAAGCTCAGCCTTTGGGATGTACTGGTCAATGAGTTTTGATATACATTGACTGTAAACCACCACCAGAGTCAAATACCAGATGATCTTTCCCATATCTTGGATAGAGAGAAACAAAACAGGAAAGACAAAATCAGTGGAAACAAATCCATGGACAGTGACTGCAGAACAAGGTACCCTGAGAGGGGTGGGAAGAAATATCTAGATGGGAGGTCCACTGGATGCTGGAGACTGGTGAAGGGAGACTGGTACTTTGGTGATGGGCATGGTGTATGATAACACACATTTGAAGCCCTAAAGCATAGAATCTTTTAAATCGTGACCTCAGTACAAGATTAAACATTGAAACAAAAGATTCCATAACCTTATAGTCCAAATATTTTCCCACCTCAAACCCTGGCAACCCCCAATACATGTCTATCACTGCAACTTAGCCTTTTCCCAAACATTATCTATTTGCTTTGAATTTTAGACCGCACTCAGTGATTCTTAAGGTCTACTCCCAGCTCAGTGCTCAGAGAACACTCCTGGCAGTGTTCATGGGACTATATAATGCCAGGGATTGATCCTGGGCCTCCTACATGCAAAGAATGTGCTCAGTACACTAAGCTATCTTTCCTTCCCTCCTCCATCGGCAAAAACTAGTTTTTAAGTACCATTATTTCTTTCTTTTTTCACAATAATTCCATTTATTAGGGCGTTTGCCTTGCAAGCGACCAACATGGCTGACCCGAGTTCGATTCCTCCATCCCTCTCGGAGAGCCTGGCAAGCTACCGAGAGTATCTTGCCCTCATGGCAAAGTCTGGCAAGCTACCCATGCTGTATTCGATATGCCAAACACAGTAACAACAAGTCTCATGACGGAGATGTTACTGGACCTGCTCGAGAAAATCGATGAACAACGGGAGGACTGTGACCGTTTATTTTATTTTATTTTTTAATTTTTATTAGTGAAACACCATGAGGTACAGTTGTAGACATACAAATTTTTGTGCTTGTGTTTCAGTTATACAATGATCGAATACCCATCCCTCCATCAGTGCCCATCCTCCACCACCACTGATCCCAGTATCCCTCCCACCCCCCATCTCCCCATCCCACCCTGCCTCTGTGGCAGGGCATTCCCTTTTGTTCTCTCTCTCCTTTTGGGTGCTGTGGTTTGCAAAAGAGGCATTGAGTGGAAATCATGTTCGGTCTATAGTCTACTCTCAGCACGCATCTCCCATGCTGGGAGGATCCTCCCAACACCCTTTATTTGGTACTCCCTTCTCTATCTGAGCTGCCTTTTCCCCTAGCACGTACGGCTGGCCTCTAAGCCATGGAGTAAATCTCCTGGAAGTACTGTTATTTCTTTAAAAAGTATTTTTTATTTTCAGAGAACTCTTATTTGACAAGCATTAATCTTAAGAGTGTTTGATAAATACAGTATAATTTTTTCATTTTCCCAACCAGTTGGGAGTACTCAGGAATGGAAGAACAGCTTTGCAAGTAAGTCCTTACTTCATCTCTCAGACTCTTGCTTCTTCTCTCATTGCATCTGAATTTCTAAGCCAACCTCCCATTTACTGATCTTTTTTGCATTAAGTGGGTTTCACCTGACTCTCCCATTGAGCATGAACTGCAGCTCCCATTCAGCCATTAGAATCTCACATGCAATTTCTGTCAACATCCCCGGGAAGGGTGCAGCACGCACCAACACCAAGTTCATTTTACTCATGAGAGCTAAGCAGCAACTACCTTTCCGGTTTCTGTTTGTGCCAGAGCCCACTGGTAAGCTGATCTGACAGGGAAGTGACAGCATTTCTTTTCTTCTTCTGTTCCATTTAATTATTTTTAGCAGACACATAAAGAAGGTTCAAAATTGCTTTCAGCACCTTCTTTTCAAATACTACATTCCAAGCTCAAGCTCAAACTTAAGCATAACGAGCCTGTTATCAACACTTGACCAAAATGAGCGTAATGAATGGACCCGTTCCAACGCCCTCTTGACAAGACTGTTCGTACCATTCCCCAGGAGAGTGCATCATAGATGGCTTCCATCCACTTATGCATATCACTTTTCATGTCTACCTGGGTGCCCTCACAACAACTAAGCATTTCCCAGTGAAATAACTTCACTCTATGGGTGATGAGTAAAGAAATTAAGTGAAAAGTAACACCTTTAACTTTGTTAATTTTGAATTTTCACCCAAAGAATCAGAGGGTCTGTTCTGATCTGGAAATTATAGCTGCTTTGTCAATGGAAGCCAGTAAGAAAGCACGATTATTTTCTTTAGTTATTTAAAGAAAAGATTGTTTTAGTACATGCCTTAGGTAAAAAGAAATCTATTAGTCCAGTGGTCATTGAAGTAGCAATGAGATTGACAGACCAAAGAACACATACAACCTTAAAGGAGTCTTTCATTATTCCACTCTGCTTATTACTGTAAAGAGTTTAATGTGCATATCGACATGTGCAATTACCCTTGCTTTTATGGTATCAAGTGAACACAGGCTAATTGATTTCTTTCATAAGGAACAAACCTAACACAAATGCATAAAGGCTAATTTACAGCATAAAACAGTAAAGAACGATTGTCTTTCTGTTCTCTGTCTCTAAAAGACTGTCATTTCTTAATTTAATACTTAGAGCATTATGTAATTTTTCAACAAAGGTACTTCACTGTAATACTGTATTTCTATGTATTCTTTAGATAACCCAGGAGCTGGCTAAAGCAGGTGAAAGCTAATAGTCAAAATAATCAGTTGCTAATCTACATTTCCATTATAACACTTTAGACACTTTTAATTTACTCAGATGGCATACTTGAATACGCAAGCAAATCCATCCCTACAGAGAAAAGAAAAATATTTATGTACAAATAAATAGTGTGTTAGTGAACAGGCACTCAGATGTGAGGCCTGATGTTTTATGACTTGACTCTTAGCCTCAATAAAACATGCTCACAAGGCAGCATTTTTCTTGGAGGATAAGTCATAACTTTGCCATCGAGGGCTATTAGGGGGCCATTTACTGACAAGGGACTGAACCTACAATTCCCACAGAGAAATGTTATTTAAAAAGGAACAGTGATATAGGAGATTTTCGGGAAAATCCCCTCAAGGGACACAAGATTCCCCAAGTGTCAGATGTGCAAAACAATTTCCTTTAGTGCCATAGAGAATGTTGTAGTGGAGCATATAATCATGGAGGGCAATGCCATGGAGGATACTGCAATAGAGCATGCTGCAATGGAAGATATTGCAATAAGGGATAGTGCAATGGAGGATACTGCAACACAGAATAATGCAAGAGGATATTGCAATGGAGGATATTGCAATGGAAGATATGGCAATGGAATGTCTTCTGCTGCTCTAGTTTGCTCCATAGTGAGATGTGGCAGAAACACATTATTTCTCCAGGTGACAGAGTTGCAGGTTCACATCATGAAAAGCCTCTTGGCCTTAGTGGACAGGGTGACCACAGGAAGCTCTGTGGGAAGGACTGTTAGCATAACCACATCCTCAAATAGCTCATAGTCAATACAATTAATTTATTTCCCTAGGCATGCTTTATTTTATATTTTATTTTTGGCCACACCTGGACATGCTCAGGTCCTACCCCTGGCACTATTCTCAGGATCACTCCTGGTGGGACTCCAGTATCATAGGGATTAAACCTAGGTCGACTTTGTGCAACACAAATGTTCTACCCATTGTGCTACTGCTCTGACCTCCCTTAAAAACATGAATTTCTATCCATTTTGGTATCTTATGATCATTGGCTCTACGGTGGAGTCAAGAATCAAGGGGTCTCTCAGATTATAATGAAATTCTATTAGGGGTAGGTCTGACTGGTGCCAAGAATGGTACAACTTAATATAATTCTTCAGATAGAACTTATTAAATAGTTTGGATTTTCAGCACAGTTTTCAGAAAACAATTTCTATAAACATTCTTTCTTTAGAGATATTAATCCTGTGGTATAATTAGTCAGAAAAAGTTACAGAATCATCACTTAATCACTTAACTTCCCGTTAGTCGTCGATTTGCTCGAGCGGGTGCCAGTAACATCTCCATTTGTCCCTGTCACGTGCTAGTGTAGCCCAATGGCATCTGTTCGCTCCAGGAACATGAAGAACCTCAAACCGATCGTTCATGATCTTGACGAAGAAGTCTGACCATCTGGTAGGTGGGTGGCCACGCGGTCTTTTGACATCCTGTGGAATCCAGTCGGTAACAGCTCTAGTCCAGCGGTTGTCTTTAAATCTCATTACGTGACCAGCCCATCTGATTTTCGACACCTTGGCAAATGAGACAGCGTCCCTGATTCTTGATCGTCGACGGATGTCAGAACTCTGGATTCTTTCTCTCATTTGAGTGAAACGTGATATTCCAAGCATAGCTCTTTCTATTCTTCTTTGGGAGACCTGAATAGCGTTCTCATCTTGTTTGCGTAGGGCCCAGGTCTCTGAGGCATATGTTAATGCAGGAAGAACAGTGGAATCAAAGAGATGTGCCCGGAGCTGGAGGTTCTTCGTCCTCTTAGCTATTTCTTCGACGTTCTTGAAGGCGTTCCAAGTCGCTCTCTTCTTCCTGTGCAGCTCGGGTGCCAGGTCATTTGTCATGTTGACCTCTCGACCTAGGTACACATAGCTGTTGCATTCGGAGATGGTCATTCCGTTGAGAGCGAATGGGGCGTCAGGTATGAGGCTGTTTCTCATAAACATTGTCTTCGTAAGATTCAGCTGTAGAATCATAGTAAATAATATTTTCCTCCTGGATATTCAGTTCCATTTTTGTCTCAGACCCTCTCCAACTCAAAATTGTCAGGAATAGGTTACAGATGTT
The DNA here is from genome assembly GCF_029834395.1 of Sorex fumeus. NCBI lineage: Eukaryota > Metazoa > Chordata > Mammalia > Eulipotyphla > Soricidae > Sorex > Sorex fumeus. The sequence continues at coordinate 23,371,147 of NW_026606108.1, read as the reverse complement.
CTTAAAGTTCCACTTCTTATCCTAAAAAAATGAACATCAATTTTGCAGTTGAATCTATAAACAATATTTATTTTAATAACATATTTTAAAAATATTTCATATAAACTATCTTATTAGGTTATTTTCTCTCCACATCTTGTGTCCTTTATTAGTATTTCTATTATTCTCAATAATAAAGGTAATGCCATTGTAGGCAATTAGGAACTATCATGTTATAAATTTAAAAATACTAAACTCACCCTCGTACTAGCACTTTTTTTAAAAAAAATTTTTATTAGTGAAACACCATGAGGTACAGTTGTTGATTTACAAATTTTTGTGCTTGGGTTTTGATTATACAATGATCGAATACCCATCCCTCCACCAGTGCCCATTTTCCATGACCACTGACCCCAGTATCCCTCCCACCCCTCTACCCCCCAATCCCACCCTGCCTCTGTGGCAGGGCATTCCCTTTTGTTCTCTCTCTCCTTTTGGGTGTTGTGGTCTCTGCAAAAGAGGCATTGAGTGGCAATCATGTTCAGTCCATAGTCTACTTTCAACATGCATCTCCCCTCCTGGGAGGATCCTCCAAACACCCTTTATTTGGTGCTCCCTTCTCTATCTGAGCTACCCTTTCCCCTAGAATGCCCGGCTGGCCTCTAAGTCATGGAGTAATCCTCCTGGTACTGATCTCAGTCACACTTGGTTGTTAGTCTCCTATTTTGAGATAGCACAGCGGTAGGGTGTTTGCCTTACAAGCAGCCAACAGGGCCAACCCGAGTTCGATTCCTCCGCCCCTCTCGGAGAGCCCGGCAAGCTACCGAGAGTATCTCGCCCACACGGCAGAGCCTGGCAAGCTCCCCGTGACTTATTCGATATGCCAAACACAATAACAACAAAGTCTCCAATGGAGACGTTACTGGGCCCGCTCGAGCAAATCGATGAACAACGGGAGGGTCTTTACCTTACCTTATGTCCCCCAGATGAATGCAATCTTTTTATGGCTATCCCTTTCTTTCTGACTCATTTTGCTTAGCATGATAGTTTCCATGTAGTACCACTTGTATGTAAATTTCATGACTTCATCTTTTCTAACAGCTACATAGTACTCCATTGTGTAGATGTACCAAAGTTTTTTTAACCAGTCATCTGTTCTTGGGCACTCAGGTTTTTTCCAGATTCTGGCTATTGTAAAGAGTGCTGCAATTAATAAACAAGTGCAGATGTCACTTCGACTATACATTTTTGCCTCTCTGGGATATATTCCCAGGAGTGGTATTGCTGGGTCAAATGGGAGCTCAATTTCTAATTTTTGGAGAATCGTCCATACTGTTTTCCAAAAGGGCTGAACCAGTCAGTATTCCCACCAATAGTGAAGGAGTGTCCCTTTCTTGCCACATCTGCGCCAGCATCGGTTGCTTTTGTTCTTTTGGATGTGGGCCAGTCTCTGAGGTGTGAGATGGTATCTCATTGTGGTTTTGATCTGCATCTCCCTGATGATTAATGATGTAGAGCATTTTCTCATGTGCTTTTTTGCCATTCGGATTTCTTCTTTGAGAAAGTTTCTGTTCATTTCATTGCCCCGTTTTTGGATGGGGTTGGATGTTTTCTTCTTGTGGCGTTCAACCAGTACTTTATATATCCTTGATATCAACCCCTTGTCAGATGTGTATTCGGCGAATATCCTTTCCCATTCTGTAGACTGTCTTTGTATTTTGGTCACTGTTTCTTTTGAGGTGCAGAAGCTTCTTAGTTTAAGATAGTCCCATTTGTCTATCTCTGTTTTCACTTGCTCGGCCAGTGGTGTGACATCTTTGAAGATACCATTAGCTTCAACGTCATGGAGGCTTTTGCCAACTTTGTCTTCAATGTACCTTATGGTTTCCAGTCTGATGTTGAGGTCTTTAATCCATTTTGATCTTACTTTTGTACATGGTGTTAGGCAGAGTTCTGAGCCCATTTTTTTGCATGTAGCCATCCAGTTTTGCCAGCACAATTTGTTAAGGAGGCTTTCCTTACTCCACTTCACATTTCTTGCACCTTTATCAAAGATTAGATGATCATATGATGTAGGGGAGATGTCAGTGTATTCAACCCTGTTCCACTGGTCTGCAACTCTGCCTTTGTTCCAGTACTATCACTTTTAACAAGATGATACGTTCCCTTTCAGTTATTTTCACATATATACAACATATAAATAGATAATTGTGTAAATGAATGCATACAGATTAACACATTGACGCCCAAGCTTCATTTGTATTAAGTCACATTCACATCTGAGCCACCAGTGGCATACACTAGTGTGAAGGTGTTAGGTCCACTTGATCTATAGCATGCTTTTCTACTTAATTGTAACTAATATTCTTTTACTAGAAGTTTTATGATAATAAAAGTTTGAAGTACAGGACCTGGACCTTGGGTTTGAATTTCAACTCTGTTCACTTATTCACCTCGGATTCCTAATCTATAACTGAGGTTAGTAAAAGTAGTAACTTTGGAGGGTTATGACAAATCTGTACATGTAAGAACTTAGACATTCCAAAGCACCTTATTGACCAGGGTTATTTTTTCCCACTCATCTGAGGCTACCTTTGTTGTATAATGAATTCCCTGTGTATTCTGTTTCCTTCTAGTCTTCTTCCTGAGAACTTTTCCCTTGCAAAGTCTGTCTATTTGTGTGCCCCTAAGTCACGGTCACTGTCCTCCCATTGTTCATCGATTTGCTCAAGCGGGCCCAGTAAAGTCTCCATTGTGAGATTTGTTGTTAATGTGTTTGGCATATCGAATATGTCATGGGTAGCTTGCTAGGCTTTGCCATGCGGGTGAGATTCTCTCGTTAGCTTGCCGGCCTCTACGAGAGGGCCGGAGGAATTGAACTGGGGTCGACTGTGTCGGCTGTGTGCAAGGCAAATGCCCTTCCCGCTGAGCTATCGAGTCTCATGTGCCCCTAAACCTAGTTTTACATGCTATCTTTATAGAAAGAGGAAAAACTGCTTAGGCTACCTTTCCCCCACCCCAGAATACTCTTGGCTCATCTTTCTTGTTCATTATTCCATATGATCTCAGAAAAGTTTTCATAGTTGAATGGGTTTTTCTTACTGTTTGCATTTAAATGATAGTTTCTGAATATCTGAATCCTAGTATATCATCCTTTATATTCCTGCTACAATTTACAGTTCTTCAATTTCATTACATAGTACTTCAGTTTCACCTTTTCACCTCTTCTTTTTTCTCCTAAGGTTTTTCCCCTTACCACAATCTTCCTTAACCTCAATGAATGATTTTTTAATAATTTGATCTTAAACTTTATTTGAAACAAAAATAGGAGAGGGAAGTGAAATAAGGATCAGGCAATTCCTAAGCTAGACATATTATATTTTAAAATATTTCACACTATCTTATAAGGTCATTTTCTCTCCACATCTTGTGCCTCACACAGGGGAGCAAGCGAATATCAACAGATTTGATTATACAGGAATAAAGAGCAGGATGTTATTGAAACATATTTTGGAAATCCAGAATTAAATGGAATCAAGGACACTTTTATTCTGTAGGAACTCTCACAACATTAACATCACTGGCATACTTTCTGACTCCCAAAACAGATCTATTTTGCAGAAGTGCCCAAACTTAGGACCATGCATCCTTTTCTAGAAAGAACATCCCTTAGGGATTGAGCTCCTAGACACACTACTTTGGGAAACTCTGCTGTAAATGGGTTGCTTCCAAGATTTGGGGGATTTTGGTACCAAGGGAAATTTCCCGCCTGTCCCACTACTGTGGGTCCTGCCCAGGGAGGCAGATTGTTTATATTAAAATACAGCCTAACAGTCTTGATCTAAGATTTGGTCTATGATTTGACCATGAGAGCCACCTTTAGTGATGGAGTACTGTTCACCTCTTCCAATGTTTTCACGTGTATGTGAGTGGAAGTTGAGAGCCTCTCTAGAAGCCTGATGGTAGTACTCAAGCCTGATGGTACCACTCAAAAGGAGAAGTCTGGGCTGAAGAGACAGAGAGGCTTAGGCATTTGCCTGGTAGAGTTAACCCCTGTTAGAACCCCAGCACCACAAAGTGGTGTCCTGAGCATCCCCATATGTGATTCCTGTGCATAGAGCCAGGAGCAAGTCCTGAGTACTGCTGGTGCGTCCCCTTCCACCCAAAAAAGAATTCTCATGAAATACTCTATTACTCACACCCTAAATTGAGTCAACAGTAAAACTGTTGACTAACACAGACCAAGTGGTTCCTAAAATACATAGAAATTATTTTTAGAATACTTCATTTGGAAGAGAATAATTTTAGTCTTTCAGAGAACTTTTATTATTTAAATACAACACCCTGCATTAGGCCATATACCAAAATAAAGATTTTTTCTGGGCAGGCGGGAAATCATTTTCATGTAGGCATGTCATAGACCTTGGGGTAAAATTATATTTCATAGTTCTCTTGTTCCCAGGCTATGGAGAAAAAAAAGAGATTGATGTCTGAAATTTCAACTGTATTTGTTTTACAAATTTGTCTGATTCTCTTGGGAATAATTATCTGATATCATTTGAAGGTTAGTAATTCCTTAGGAATGACCTTTCTGGTATAATTAGAGTAAGGAGACTTTCATGCAGTTAGGAAAAGTGAAAGCAAATGGACTTCACTTCTGGCACTGCTGTTTTATGAAACCGTTGATCTTTAAAACAAATAGCGGGAGACTAAGAAGATTGTGCAAATAAACAGATACCTTTTCTTTTCCAAGACCAGATAATGTTGAAACATGTTAAACCTTCTTCAGAAATATCTCAATGTATAAAACTAAACATAGATAAACTTGGGAAAGGTGTGTCAGATGACTGTGAAGATGGATTTCTAAGAATTTGTTCTTTCTCAACATGTTAAGTAGAGGTTACTTAGAACCACACACTAGGTTCAGGATTTCAGTGGAGTGGGAGGGATGAAAGGAGAAAGAGAGAGGAGGGAAATAAGGAAAGAAGGGAAGAAGGAAGGGAGGGAGGGAGGAGGAAGGGAGATGGTAACAACCAGCTGAAGGATTTTGAGTGAAGGTATTCCTTACCCAGAGTTAGACGTTTACAGTTTTGCATGGGGTGTCTGAGTATACTAGGAGTCCCCAAGTCACAGAACATGCTCTGTAACTGGATCACGGACTGAGTCATGAAGGAGACTAACGAGAAGCTAAATGAGATTTATCTCTACATGCCCTTAGGTTTACAGCGAAAATCTCGATTTTAGCTATCTACCATACACTGCTCCAAATTCATAAGTAAGCCCAAACAGCAGAGACCAAAATCAGGCCCAAAGAGAAACCTGGGTAAATGTAAATTACTTTGACCTCTGTTTCTTTTTTCTTTTCTTTTTCTTTTTTTGTTTTGAGGCCACACTGGTGGGACTCAGGGATTACTCCTGATAATGGTAAGGTAATATGCAGTGTTGCCGATCAAACTGGGGTCTGCCACATGCATCCGCTTTCTATATAAATATGAACAATTCCTCGTACGCTGGCTAGGTCTGTTGCTAGATTTGATACCAAGACATTTTAAAAAGACACTGTATCTGGTTGTAGAGGAAGTTTTTAAAGCCCATATATTGGTCTAGATGAGTTGAAGAACAATTACTGAGACCTCACATAAAACTGAGATGCCTACAGCTACACATGCTAGAGGAAAAGGCAGCTCAGATAGAGAAGAGAGCACCAAATAAAGGGTGTTGGGAGGATACTCCCAGGATGGGAGAAGCATGCTGAAAGTAGACTATAGACCGAACATGATTGCCACTCAATGCCTCTTTTGCAAACCACAGCACCCAAAAGGAGAGAGAGAACAAAAGGGAATGCCCTGCCACAGAGGCAGGGTGGGATTGGGGGGTAGAGGGGTGGGAGGGATACTGGGATCAGTGGTGGTGGAAAATGGGCACTGGTGGAGGGATAGGTACTCAAACATTGTATAACTGAAACCCAAGTACAAAAATTTGTAAGTCTACAACTGTACCTCTAGTGTTTCACTAATAAAAATTTTTAAAAAACCTGAGATGCCTAAAAAAACTGTTTATTTAATATATTTATTGCTATTAGTGGGGATCTCCTAAGCACTCTCAGGGATTGAGGGCCACTTCCAGGGATCCTCAGTCAACTAGGCCTAGTGGTCAACCCCAGGACTGGAGGTCTCAGGCTCTGTGGTGTCACAGGCTATCCCCTATGATGTCTGGTGGCCCATGTAGTTCCTGGAATCAAATGGAGATCTCACACAGTCAAAGCATGCTCCCTTAACTAGCATGCTGAATCCCTACCCATCTATTTAATTTAATTTTTGTCTTTATTTTTCCTGTATGTTTTTGTTTTTGGGCCACACCTAGAGCTGTTCTGAGGCAACTTCTGTCTCTATAGTCAGTGATGGTTGGGGAAGCATGTGGTACCAGGGGTCAATCAAGGATCTGCTGTCTATAAGGTAAGTGAGTTAGCCTCTGTTTCTTTGGCTCTGAGCCACCCACCTTTTTTAATGTAGGAGTACTGCTATTTATTCAGCCACTGATTAGGCTGTTTGAATTGGGCATAAAATTCACCTTACTTTTTTTCCATTTTTTATAATTTTATTTATTGAATCACCGTGAGAGCAGTTACAAAGCTTTTGGGTTTAAGTTTTGGTCATACAATGAAACTTCTGTACCTTCACCAGTGCCCATTTTCTACCACCAAAACCCTCAGTATACCTCCATCCCACATCCTCCCCCTGCCTGTGGGGCAGATGATTTCCACATCACTCTCTCTCTACTTTGATTAGATTCAATATTTTGACACCAGACCCACCATTATTATTTGGGATTTTACACCAACACTCAGATCTGCCAAAAAGGCAATGGTAGACAATTTGTTTTCTATAGCTGATTATGAATAACATATGTCGTGTGGCTGCAGCTGCAGTAGTGGCCACAAGATTTTGAAATTCTGAAATTTTAACAATTAAGTCTGGAGAAATTTCTGTCAAAACCTGCTAGGTTCTGAGACTCGTTCCTGAGTCTCTGGGATCATGGCCATTAAGCAGCTTGATCAGGAGCCAGAGAGGCCATTCGTAGGCTGCGACACAGGATGGGGAGGAAAGGGCCCAGCTCCTCCCTCATCCCGTGAGGCCCCACATGTCTTGTCACTGAGGCCCAAACCTGATTGTCCAATAGCCTCTGGAGTATGGCAGCCACCGATCTGCCAAGGGGGAGCAGGCAGAGGAACAGCACCCCTTCCCCCCTGGGGTGGCCCGGCCACAGTAACATACTGCGGGGTCTGGACGCATTTCTGCCAAAAGGCTGTTCGTGTGCAGTGACTCGGGATCTTGTTGGGATGGGAAGGAAAGAGCCCGGCTCCTCCCGCATCCCGTGAGGCCCCACACGTCTTGTCACTGTGGGCCCAAACCTGACTGTCCAGTGACCTCTGGAGGATGACAGCAACCAGGCAGCCAGGGGGAACAGGCCAAGGCACGAAACCTATTCCCACCTGGGGTGGCCCAGTGCCAGTAACCTACTGCAGGGACTGGACGCATTTCTGCCAAAAGCCATTGGGTTTCGAGATGCTTCTGAGTCTCTGGGATCATTGTGGTTAAGCAGTTTGATCAGGAACCAGAGAGGACATGCCTCAAATTATACAGCTGAGCTGGAGGTGGTTTGTGGGTGTGTTTCCCACATACCTAATTTTTGGCCGTTTACTTTCTTGGTGGGGATGGAGCGATAGCACAGTAGGTAGGATGTTTGCCTTGAATGCGACCAACCTGGCCAACCCGAGTTTGATTCCTCTGCCATCAATTCCTCCACCCCTCTTGGAGAGCCCGACAAGCTACTAAGAGTATCTCGCCCGCAGGGCAAAGTCTGGCAAGCTATCCATGACGTATTTGATATGCCAAACACAGTAACAACAAGTCGCACAATGTTACTGGGCCTTAATTTGCTTAAGCAAATCGATGAACAACGGGAGGAGAGTGAGAGTTGAGTGACTTTCTTGGTAAACTTTGCCCCAAGTTTTTGGGGTCTGGCCAAAGGCACAGCAGCAATTTTGGGGTATCTGGAAGTCAGAAGGAGCCATCAAGCTGCTAATGCACTCGCCTCACAGGTACAGATTGACCTGCTGGAGGCACCATACCCCCTCACCCCTTTAAAAAAAAAAGCTATGCCTAAGGACACAAGGAATATATTAAAATTCTGAGGAGTATTTCCAAGTGAAAACCAATAGGTTCCTTGAAAATTCTGAATTTAACCTCAAAAATGAATATAAAACTGGCCTAAAGACACTCAAGAGATGCAAACTGTTTTGTTAGGACACTCCCAAAATTTAGAGTGTACTGATATCTCTTAAAATGATCTCTCTGCACAGTGAATCTCTCCTGCAAAATTATAAAGCTGCAAGTAAATAATCAATAATAAGCAAGAGTCAGCAAGACAACTTAAGTAATAGGATAATCAGAGCTTTGTCTCTAGTAAAAATAACTATAAGTATATATTAAAGTAGTACAGAAACCACAATGAAATAATGGGATACAATAACATTAAACTATTTTGACCAAAAAAAAAATGATAACTCCACAATACTGGTTTAAAAAAATGGAGGCACTGAAATGAGAAAATTAATGTCTGTATTAAAAGTTTATCAGACACTGCTAAAGCAAGTATCAATGGTTTAGATTTGGGAGATCTCTTTTTCCTAGAGAATCTCTCTTTCCCTTCCCCCTGCTTCTCTCTCTCTCTCTCTCTCTCTCTCTCTCTCTCTCTATCTTTCTCTCTCTCTCTCTCACACACACACACACACATTTAAGATGGAAATCTGGGAACTGGGTGATGACTCCGTGGCTGAGGCCATGAATGTGATCCCTGATGCTGCCCGCATGCATCTAGCACAACCCCAGATCCTTTGGTGTCAGGGACTGCTGATGTCTGTCAGCACGTGTGAGCCCCAGCACACAATCAGGGGCATGTGAGCACCAAAACTAAAGCCTCCAACTTCCTAAGAACATCACCAAGTGTGGAAGCACCCATAACAGGAACAACTACTGATTATATGCACAACTCAGGAACAAGGGAAGGGAAAGGAAAGAGTGGGGTGAGGAGGGGAGGGGGGGAAGGAGGGGAGGGGAGAGGTGGGGAGGGGAGGGAAGGGGAGGAGAATACAGGTGGAAAACACAAAGGAGAGTTGAAGAAGCATAAGCCCAGCATGCCTGCCATCATAGAAGCAGAGGGGAGAAGAAAATGTGAAATGATCACAGTCTCTGAATAAACTGACTAGAATCACTGAAAAAGTGGGCCATGTGTCTTACCAACTGTCTGTGAAGACCGTCAGTAGAATGACGAGAGAGCCCACCAGGTTGCTTTCCAGAAGGGAGGATTCAGGGCTAGCCATTGGTTTTCATGGAGATGTAAGGTAAAGGTAAAGGTAAAGGCCCTCCCGTTGATCGTCGATTTGCTCGAGCGGGCCCAGTAACGTCTCCATTGGAGACTTTGTTGTTACTGTGTCTGGCATATCGAATACTCTCGGTAACTTGCCGGGCTCTCCGAGAGGGGCGGAGGAATCGAACTCGGGTCGTAGATGGTTAGAAAACTGAGTTTCCTCAAAGTTTATCGAGAAATGAGGAGAGCTTTACTGCATTATTTAACATTTCTTGTAGGAATTTCTGAAGTGCTGGCCTTTGAGCACAGAAATTTGTCTGAGAGAACTGAGTATGCTCCACTGTTTGCTGCACAGTCATCTGCTTGTTTAAGCTGTATGTTTTGTCCCTGGAGGCTATTTTAGTGATTTCCTTAATGTTGACATTTCCTATTTTCTTGTTTAGACACAACCCCCCCATACACATTTTTCAAAATAAAAGTAGCTATTTTAAAGATTATTTTAAATCTCAGAAAAAGTATCTTATTCTTTCACAGTGAATACTGGTGAAAAGATGCACCCATTTGATAAAGCAGAAACAATCAGGGAGTCATAAATCTTATTATTCATTCACTCATTTTGTTTTAAATACTGCCTTTAAATACTGATCAAACACCTATTTTATTCCAGATACTGCTGTGGTTTTTGAGAATAAATTTCAAACACAGAGTAAAGATGGAAAGAAAACAGAGGAAAAAGGGAAAGAAGCAAAGAAAAAAAGAGTAAAGATCAAAATAAATAATATCTTAAAATGGAAATAAGCCCGTGGTAGCTACTCATTAACTGTAAACTTTATGAACTCATTTTACTGAACTCAAACTGTCTAATAATGCTTTAGGAGGTTCTAGTAGTTCTAATGGTTCCCTATTACCACTGCAATAAATAATCGTATATAGTGGCTAAACATAGTACAAAGGGACCTTACAGTTCTAGAAGTCAGAAATCCAAACTCTGTTTCACTGAGCTCAAGGCAAAGAGTTATCAAAGCTGACTCCGTGGGAGACTCTGGAGGTAAATCCATTTCTCTGCCCTTTGCAGCCTCTGGAGCAATCCTAACTCCTTGGCCTTTGGACCCTCTTCCAGCTTTTTTCTTTCATTTACATAACACATGTCGGCTCCCATCACGACCCCCTGTCTTTCTCTTATATTACATGATATTGGGTCCATCTGGAGGCACAAACAAGCTCCTTTCTCATTATCCTAACCATAGTCTAAGATAGCTTCAATAAATTCTGGGGAATAGGACGCTCCAGGATAAATTTGGAAATGGGATGGTGGGGGGGGGGGAGTGGGAGGGATAGGGGTTGGGATCATTATTTTGTCAACTAGAGTCTTTTTACTGGGCCCGCTCAAGCAAATCGACGATCAACGGGAGGGCCTTTACCTTTACTAGAGTCTTTATTCATTTTCACTTTTGAAGAAACGTCTCAATCTGAAAACCAAATCCAGCTAGACTAAACCATTCAAAGATTGTAGACAAAATAATAAAATTTTAGGCAAAAAAATTTTTTTAGAAACTCTATACCATAATTTTATTGAAAACCTTAATAACATTAAAAATGAGAATTCTCCTAAGAACAATCTATAAATTTAATAGACCAAGTGTAGAACCATCAATTTTCAGGGGATTGGATTGGGGGGGTCACATCTGATTGGTGCTCAGGGGTCATTCCTGATGGCTAGGCAAAGATTTAGAGCTTTAATAGTCATAGATGCATGCTGAGAAAACCCCTTGCCACTTTTTCTTAATCAGAAGAAAACTGAGTATAGAAGGATGTATTGAGAAGCAAGATGCAAGGACATTTTAAATGTACATATATGTATCAATGACACTAAAAACAATGCTATCCAGCATTGGAAGCTTGAAATTCAGAAGGACATGAAAAGTTGAGAAACAACACCATAAAGTTAGAGTGGAAGTTGGGAGTAATGTTGGCAACAACCTGAGGTTCAAAGGAGCATGGAAAGAAGGCAGCAAGGATATAGCAGCGAATCCCAGGAGACACCACATCACTGGAGATCTCTCTGGGCCCTGTACTGAGCCAATTTCACTGGAGCACTTCAGATGGAGCAGGTGTGCTCTCCCCACTGACTCCAGATGAAACCCCAGTGACCAAGAGCTTCCAGAAGCAAGGCCCAGGTATGTGGATTCTGGGATTAAGACTATAGGCCACACAGTGGTGGCAGAGGAGTCGAGCTATCCCTCCCTGGCTCCTTGCCTGGTTGTGTCCTGGCTGTTATACCCACAATCTTGCTCTGGGTGCCATCTCAGCGCACCAATGGCTTTGGTCCAGAGACTCCCAGTTGAATTCTAAAATGGATTATCGCCCTACAGACATGTCTCTGGACTCCAACCATTTATAATCTTAGAATTCCAGAGGCGCACGGCCCACTTTTGTTACTGCATGACCTCTAATGATATTCAAATAGAAAATAAATTATATCTGGGGGCTGGAGCAATAGCACAGCGGCTAGGGCATTTGCCTTGCACGTGGCCAACCCATATTCGATTCCCAGCACCCCATATGGTCCCCTAAGCACCGCCAGGGGTAATTCCTGAGTGCCGAGCCAGGAGTAACCCTGTGCATCACTGGGTGTGACCCAAAAAGCAAAAAAAGAAAAAAAAAGAAAGAAAATAAATTATCTTTATATTCCACAAATGAGTGCAGTCATTCTATGTTTGTTCCCCTCTCTCTTACTCATTTCACTTAGCATAATACTCTCCATGTTGATCCACTTATATGCAAATTTTATGATTTCATCTTTTCTAACTGCTGCATAGTATTGCATTATGTATATTACCAAAGTTTCTTTAACCAGTCATTTGTTCTTGAGCACTCAGGTTTTTTTCCAGATTCTGGTTATTGTAAACAGAGGCAGGGGTGGGGTGTGGGGTGAGGGTGACGGGAGAGATACTGGGAACATTGGTGGTGAGGAATGGGCACCGGTGGAGGGATGGTTACTCGATCATTGTATGACTGAAAAGTTTGTAAGTCTTTAATTGTATCTCATGGTGAGTCATTAAAAAATATATAAATAAATAAATAAGTAAGTAAGTAAGTAAGGCCCTCCCGTTGATCATCGATTTGCTCGAGCGGGCCCAGTAACGTCTCCATTGGAGACTTTGTTGTTACTGTGTCTGGCATATCGAATACTCTCGGTAGCTTGCCGGGCTCTCCGAGAGGGGCGGAGGAATCGAACTCGGGTCGGCCATGTTGGCCGTATGCAAGGCAGACGCCCTACCCGCTGTGCTATCGCTCCAGCCCAATAGCACAGCGGGTAGGGCGTTCGCCTTACACGCGGCCAAATAAATAAATAAAAAGAAAAAAAAGAAAAAATAAATCATCTAGTGTCTGCCCCTGGCAAGCAGGCTTGAATGGTGATAGGAAAATTCGAGCAAACTATAATGCCCAAAAGTAGAGAGAGTGTTGGGAAAATTGTCTGCCATAAAGAGAGAAGAGTAAGGACTGAAATGGGGGGATACTGGGGACACTGTGGTGAAAAATATGCACTGGTGGAGGGATGGGTGTTCAATCATTGTATGGCTGAAGCTCAAACATAAAAGCTTTGTAACTGTATCTCATGGTGATTCAATAAAAAAATGAAAGAAAAAAAAAGAAGGCAGCAAGGTCCATTAATGCAGAATTACCTGTTAACCTTTTGAATCAACTCTAAAAAAGCAGAAATATATAAAATGGAGAGTCAAAGAAATTACCTATAGATACAACAATTTTAGATTCAAGACATAACAAAACAGCCACAAAATGAATTTTAAAAAGTGGACAGAATAGCAAGGTGAAACATAGACTATAATGGTCAAAGGATACACAAAGTCATCACTCTTAAGGATAGGTGAACAAGTCAATGAACAGTCTTGATATTATTAACTAGAAAGTACTCTATCCACTGATAGAGTTCGTGATTCTTTCAAATACACATGAATATTTATCGAAATAGATCAAACAACAAGCTACAAAACAAGTGAGAAAAACATTATATAGTCTCAGTCAGTGGAATTCAATGGAAATATAATAGAGTCACAGAGTCAAGTTCTGCATTTTTCTGGTGGAGGGATGTGTGCTTGATCATTGCATGAATGTAACTCAAACATGAAAGCTTGTTACTAAATCTCACAGCAACTCAATAAAATAAAATAACTGGGAAAAAAAGTTCTGCATTTTTAGTAGTCCTGTTCAAAAATCTGAAAAGAGATATTACAGTAGGTAGGATTTGAACAGAGTCAACCCCAGCTTGATCCCTTGTGTAATATATATGAGCCCCTGAGCACTGACAAGAATGATCCCTGAGCACAGAGACAGCAGTAAGCCATGAGCACAGCTGAGTGGCCCCCAAACAAAAGCAAACTGAATGAAAGAGAAATCCTGTGTCTAGCCTGATATTGGATACTTCTGTCTTCTGAGCTTCCTCCAACCACAGTCTAACTCCCTTTAACTCTTCCCACGCATTGGGAGTCAACAGTCAAGAGATACTTGTCTGTCCTTTTTTTTTTTTTTTTAAATTGCCACATTATCAGGGAAAAGAAGGGCTGAATTGACAAAGCTGGAGAGAAATTTTTCTTGGAGAGAAAGAATCAGCTTCCACTGAATTCCAAGTTATCATATCCTACATTTTTTTTCTGCTAATGATGATGTCATACAAAAACACTGCCAGACACATTTTCTAGCCAAAGAAAGTCATTATTACCTCTCCTTCTGTTTTCTAAGTAAAGGAAACATGGTGTCTTAGCCCAAAGGATTTACCAACTTCACGTGGAGAAACTGGCCAAGTCTGAAAACGAATGTTTCAGGGACTAATCCTGAGCCCTCTACCATGGGAACAAGGCCCAGTTCCTCAGATGGATGAAGAGAATTCAGGAGTCTCCTCAATTTGGGTGGAAGCTTAGCTTGTCATCTCCCCTCTGTGCACATAGACCTGTCCATCAGACTCCCAATTCCTTTCTAATGCCATCATTTAGGAAAACCCAATATATTCAGAATCTATAATATAGTAACAACCACGTTTGGATTACATTCATACCCAAAACTCTGGGGGGAAAAAACCCACGTAATGTTTATATCAATGGAATTCCCTTGGAAGCAGATAACTTGCGTACTGCAATTTCATCTTTCCAGCCAAAATCTAGGAATAATTTTCAAGATATTTTTGTGACACTGAGTGAAGAGGTGTACAAAAACTGCTTTGAAATTTCCTGATGAATATCAAGTGGCATTTGGGTTTGGGTTGCTATTAGCATTAGGAGTTTAAAATATTTTTTTTCTTTTTAACTGAATTCTCTTCAACCTGGGCTGGAGCGATAGCACAGCGGGTAGAGTTTTTTCCTCGCATGCGACCAGCCCAGCTGACCCGGGTTCGATTCCTCCACCCCTCTCGAAGAGCCCAGCTAGCTGCCGAGAGTATCTTGCCCGCACGGCAAAGCCTGGCAAGCTACCCGTGACATATTCAATATGCCAAACACAGTAACAAGAAGTCTCATAATGGAGATGTTACTAGGCCCGCTCTAGTAAATTGATGAACAATGGGAGAACAGTGCTACAGTGCTACAGTGCTACAGTGCTCTTCAATCTATAAATTTGATTTTAGATGAAGGAAGCTAGACAGGAAGTTGAATGTGCATCACTGAATTTTTTACTCCAGATTTCAACTACCAATAATAGTTTCCTTCTTTTAAAAAAGAGTGAATTGGGTACAAAGTTTTTTTTCTCTAAGGGTACCAGAACCAGAAGTCTATCTTTAGCTGAATCACAACAGAATGAATCATCAAAAAGCATTCCACAACACCCAAAAGGAGAGAGAGAACAGAGGGGAATGCCCTGTCACAGAGGCAGGGTGGGATGGGGGGATGGGAGATGGGAAGGATACTGGGATCCGTGGTGGTGGAAAATGGGCACTGGTGGAGGGATGGGTATTTGGTCAGTGTATAATTGAAACCCAAGCACAAAATTTGTGGGTCTACAACTGTACCTCATGGTGTCTCACTAATAAAAATTCAAGGAAAAAAAAGGCATTCACCTGATGTTCAACAGTCAGTGGATCTGCAGGTTGGAAGCAGGGTGGTGGAAATAAGGATCATGTTAGGACGTTCCTTTTGGAGCAGCTGCCTGGCAGTGCTTGAGGACTACCAGGGCTACTCCTGGTGCTGGGGGTAATGTGGTACTGAGCATAGAACCCAGGGTTCTACAAGTTCTGGGCATATCCTCTACCACTTAAGCTGTGTCCCAGTCCCAGACTAAGATAATTCTTTTCAAAATATTTTTGAAAAAAATGTTTATTTTCTTCATTGTAAATATTACAGGAATACTACAGGAAAGAATTAAACCTCACCCAAGATCCCAACACCCAAAGAACAATCAGTTTCAAAGTTAGTGAATTTGGAGCTGTTCTCTTCTCATTCCCAGTTATCAATTTGTGAACACCTATTGCTCCACTATAGTTACAATTAAAAATATCATCACGATAGAACAATTTTACATGGCTTTGTTCTTTGTATGTCTTCAATAGATGCACCCATGACATTTAGTGAATTATTTACTTAAAGGCATTCACCTGTTTAAAGAAAAGTAAATTGGTACTTTTTCCATCTCTAGAATTGATTTTCACTGGACAGATTTTCAGAAGGGAGAAAATAAGAAAATAATGCCAGTACTTGATTCCTGTTTATTTATAAGATGTTTGTAATCATTTTATTTAAGTTGAATCTTTGTGCCTGCCCAAAGGAGGACCATTGAGCTTCTCTGAGGAAATGGTCTCACATTTACAATGTCGTAATTTCAGATTCTTCCCTCTTCAAAATGCCCCCAATTTGCGGAACACTACATTATAATATGGTTGCAGTGTACTTTTGCAAAATCTGAATTTTTGTACTCTTTTATGATTCTTGGAAAAGTTAGGACTTAACTCAGCATAGAGGAGGGAACTCATTAAAGATGAGAGAGAGAGAGAGAGAGAGAGAGAGAGAGAGAGAGAGAGAGAGAGAGAGAGAGAGAGAGAGAGAAAAGCTTTATTTTGCTTTGCATCATGTTCTATAGCTCCCAGGAAGGTTGTGACCAGAGTATGGGAATGTCCTCAGACATGCATTTCATCTCCTCTTGACCATGTGAAAGTAACTATGCCAGGAGTCCTGGATGTCTGTTTGCAGCCCAGAAATCAGGCTGTTGGGATTTAGTTCCCGAGCCACGGTACAAATTCCAGAGGGACAAATTCAAGAAGGACTGAGAAATTATAGACCAGATCACACAACTGTCATAAAGCTATCATCAGTTAATAAAACAGTCTTTTCTTTCACTAGAAAAAAAAGTTGGCTTTGTTCCCCCTTTGGAAAAAAAATATTGATGTTGGAGGCTTTTGGAATCTTGTCTGACCCCCTTTCCGCTGACATTTTCATTTCCTGTTTCTTTCCTCCCCCATCCCCCCTCCTGCACAAAGTGGAGAACTCAGAAACAAGCTTCCAACGTGTTAGGAACCAATATACATTCCCTAAAAATAGTCGTGCCTTGGTGTCCTGGCTCCCAGAGCCCTGCTATTCTAGGGTGATGCAGCCGGGCACAGAAATGCAGCCGCATCCCCCCTCCCGGCTCCTTGCAAGCTGCTCCCGAACAACCAGGCCTCGCAGCCATGTGTAGGATGGCGTCCAAGAATAAGCGGGTGCACATTGTGAATGAAGAAAAGTGCTAGCGCGGATGGATACGACAGAGTGCACTTCAGAGATGGGCTTGGCGGCAATGCCTAGTCTCCGTTACAGCTGCACAGGGGAGAATGGGGCAGAGATACTCCAGAATCTCTCCCCGACACACCCGCTCTAGAGCATTGAGTGACCCAGCAGTAAGATGGCATTCTAGGGTTTTCTGAGAAGTACTGACAAGGGGTCCATGCTGATGGCCAGGACCCAGAGGCCATGGAGCAGGGTTGTGCTGTGATGCTGGGGATTTCAGCCAAACACAGGGGATGCTCTGGGATCGCAGAACTAAGGGATGATGTGGCACTAAGAGCTGCCGCATGAAGGTTCCCTGCAGACCTGGAGTGGCAAGCAGCCAGTCAGGTGGAAGATGAGCAGTCCTGGCCCAGGAGCTTTGCTGGTGGATGGGGGAGCAATGTCTGGGGAGCCTGCTGCCCTGTCCCTAACAAACAAATAAAGAACAAGAGGCGCTTCAGGGATGGCAGGATGCAAAGGTCCTAAAGGCCATGAAAGATGTTTGAACTTGATCCCCACAAGGATTACCGAAAGCAACCAATTGGGAAGCAAATGTAAGCAGCATGTGAAAACATGGCGGCATTTTCTTCTCTGTCATTCCCCCCACCCCAGCAGAGAGATTATGGTGGCTCTTTAGTCACACCTGCCTGTACTACAACTCCTTCCCAACACTGTAGGGGAGGGAGCTGTACTACAGGCAGGACTGGGAGAAACACTCCTTGCCAAAGATTCCCCACTTTTCTTTCCAAAGGCCTAAGAAGCCATCAGAGAGGGTCTGGCTACAGAAGGGAGCAGGAGGAGGAGAGAGATAGACTTCTGACTAGACTGGGGACAGATTCCAAGGAGTCAGGGAAGAGAAACAAAGATGAGAAGGCCTATGAGAGTGGGCACTGGGGCCCGAGAGCATGCCTGAATGAGAATGAGATACAGAGACAATAGGAGCCCCAAAGACCATCCATGGAAAGTCCCTAACACCTGGACCAGAAAAGACCCTGCGAGACTGTTACAGTCAGGGAAGGGAGGGGCTGGGAGATCTCAGGGCCACCTGAAGGTGATGCTTCTATCAGTCTGGAACAATGGTTCTTCCAATGGGTGCTCACGGAACCCCACACTTCTAAAATTCTACAGTCCCCTTGCACCGCTGACTATGGGAAGCAGGTCTCCTGGCCCTGGGCATCCTGAAGGCTCATTTCACTCACGCAGAACATGGGGATTAGAGGAAGGCTGGCCAAAGAGGTAGGTGACTGTGCCCAAGCAACAGATGAGAGAATGAAAATAAATGGATGGGGCTGGAGAGAGGACACAAGGGTCAGGGCGCACACCTTGACCAACCACACGGGGGCAGAGCCCTGGAAACCTGCTCCCCCAGCACCACCAGACCAACTGGAACCCCAGGGCCCAGCAGCACTACTTTCTCAGGCCCTAGCTTTGAACTGCTGGCACAGCTTGTTAAGCATCACCACTGGAACTCCCGCCTCCTGAGCACTGCTTGGGGGATCCCTTCCTACAGAAAATTTAAAATGAGTGAATTTTCCAAATATTTAGAAAATACTTAAAAAAGATACTTGGTGATTCCTTGCATGTGGCCATCAGAAGGAGCCTTAAGAATATAGATCTGGTGGGAAGTTTCCTGAGAACACCTCCTTGAGGGATGCACAGTGAGGATAAAGGGCTTCACCTGAGGCTTTTAGCAGACCCACTTGCAGCTGTCCCATAGGAAGTAACAGGTCCGTGTGCAGCTGTCTCATGGGGAAAAAGTAATTCTTGACCCAGTGTGTATGACAGAGACATCAAGGGCTGCTGAAGGCAGATACTGTAGCTTGTCGCTATAGAGTGTGACTGTCTGCTGTTACCACATTTTCAGGAATGGGGCCGGTACAAGTCATTTGTCTCCTCTACTTCAAATACCAGGGATTGGACTTGGGTGGGTCACATTCAAGAAAAGTGCCTAACACACTGTAAGTTTCTCTAGCTTTTCCTCTGATTTCCCATGGACCCACAGGAACAGAAATTGTCACTTATGTGTGTTGGCCTGGGTGCTGTGAGGAGGCAGGGGTCTTCCATGACAGAGCAGGAAAATTTCAGTTCTAAGAGAACTCTGAAGACCAGAGAACTCTGAAAACCAGAAAGAATGAGACTGGGCCCTTCCAGGACACTGGCATTATAATGTGAATTGTATAAGAAAGGGACTTTCTTATGTCAGTCACTTCAAGCTGGACATTCACCTGTGACTGGCACCCATGTTGCCTTAACAAAACTAGGATGTGGAATCTTATGCTAATACCACAAGACAATACCATGTGCAGCACTGGCTTGGCAGCCAGTCTAGAAGTTCTCAAAGAGAGTGAAAGGAGATAAGGTTGCTTTCTGGCTATTAGCTGACTTTCTCAGAATAATAGGCAGAAATGAGCTCAGGAAGAAACCAATCAACTATTAACGGAAGAGGGAAGAGGATACAGAAAGTTCAGACAGCAAGGATCTTCCATGGCTGGGAAAAATCCATTGCTTGAAGATCCCAAAAGTTATATAAAAGAGATTGATGAGATTATACCACAGCTCCTGAACTTCTGCCTTTTGTTCCACCATTCCAGATGAGATCTACTCTGGCTGACATCACTGAGTCTACTCCAGAATAGGAGGCAGAGACCCGCCTTTCTGGTGAGGTCCCAGAAGACCCCACACCTGATCTGCTTCATATTAATGGGCCCACACCATAGATCCTGAATCAACAGACCTACTCAGCAAATTATTCACTGCTCAAGGTTACACTTCCTATCAATGAAAATGGGAGGAGGAGGAAGAGAGCAACTCCCAGCCGAATCCCTCTTTCAGAGGATCTAACTACAAAGACTCACTCCCACCTCACCAGAACAGCAAGAACACTAGAGGGAAAATGGAGAAAACATGTGGAATCCCACCAAGTTTAATGGGTGAAAATAATATCACCGAAGGCACAAAAACTGGCAACCAGCTCAGTAAATCCTCAATGACCTTAGTGACACCATGATGAGGCTGTTTAATAAATCCAAAGAAATGATGGCACAGACAAACAGCAAAGCAAAGGAAAGTATAATAGTGGAAATGAAAGACTGCTTCCACCAGGGATAACAGGAATGAAGAACATGGTAGATGATATAAAAACCTCAATAGAAACTCTGAACTGCAGAACAATAGCAGTTGAGCAAAGGAACAAGGAATTCCAAGATGAGATGGAGGAAACTTCTGGGAAACAACATAAAAATGTGGAAAATAGTCTGCAAAGAAATGAACAGCACACCAGAGAACTAGGGGATGAGTTCAAGAGGACCAGTATAAGAATCATCAGAGTCCCTGAAGAACAGGAAGGTAAATTTGATGAAGAAGCAATAGTTAAAGAAATCTTTGATAAAAATTCCCGAGTTGAGGAATAATCCAAGATTCAAGAGGCCCAAAGGGTTCCAGTGAAAATAGAATAGACTCAACTAGAAAAATTTCAAGACACATTGTACTTAGATGAAAATATTCAAAGATAGAGACAGAATATTGAAACCAACAATATCCAAAAAAAGGAACTTATATACAAAGGAAATGTCATCTTATTTACATCAGATGTTATGAGACTACAAGCCAGAAGAGAATGTAGGGATAATAGTACAAAAACTCAATAAAATGAACACATCACCAAGAATACTCTATCCAGCTAGATCACCATTAAGATTTGAAGGAGCAATACAGAACTTGGGACGTGAAAGATTATGGAATTCATAGCCTTGAAACCAGTCTGCAAGAAGTGCTAGAAGAGCTCCTTTAAAACACAGGACAATCAACGAGATAGTAACCTGTTGAATATTTGGATATATAGGTTTTGTGACTGAAATCTCCAGGCTTCCTTGGAATTGGGATGGTATATCTCCCCTCACTTCCCTATACTCCATGAAGCACCAGAAGTCACCCCCATGAACCAACTCCAGCACCACTATGTAAGCTCTTCTACTGGCCTTCCTTCAGAGACCATAAATAAATCTTGAAAGAGATTAAAAGCTAAAGTTAATTTCGAACCTGCACAAGGCTGAACAGACTGGGATAATCAGAGAGGGTGGTCAGCCTCTTGACCATCAAAGTAGAGCCCTTGTGGCCTCTTGCTTACAAAATCCAAAATCACTACCATGCCTCCAACCAAACTCCACCATCTTAGGATGGACCTCACCGAGACATCGTCTGCTAAAAATTCTGGTATGTAGGTTTTGAGACTGAAATCTCCAGGCTTTCTTGAGGTTAGGATGGGCTACCTCGCCTACCTCTCTGTACCTCCAGAAGCCTCAGCATTCATGTCCATACTCAAAGCTACTATCCAGTTTAAAAAGTCTAGTTAAAAAAGTTACTCCATCCTTATCTTCCTGATAAAACTCTGAACAAACACAATGACCTATTAGTACCTGTATTGCAAATCATAATGCAATGGACAGAGAGAAAGGGAAAAAAGTGCCTTCCATAGAGGCAGGCTGAGGAGGGGGGTGCTGGGAGATGGTGGGAGGAAAATGGGGGACATTGTGGTGGAGAATGTACACTGGATAGATGGGTGTTGGGTCATTGTGTAACTGGAACCCAAACATGAACAGCTTTGTAATGGTCTATCACAGATCACAATCACGACCATCCTGTTGTTCGTTGATTGCCTCGAGCAGGCCCCAGTAATGTCTCCTTCATCCTAGCCCTGAGATTTTTTTAAAGTGCCATATTAAAGGCTCTTTCAGGGTTAGGAGAATGAGCCCCATCATTGTTACTGGCATTTGGCATATTGGGTACACCACGGGGAGTTTGCCAGACTCTGCCGTGTGGGCAGGTTATATTTGGTAGCAGATAGTCAATAAAAATTAAAATAAATAAATAAAACACAGGACAAACTTCCCACCATAGAATGAGAGAAATAGTACAGTGGCTAGGATGCTTGCCTTGCTTGCACCCACCTGGGTTTGATCCCCAGCATCCCATATAGTCCCTCAGAGCCTACCAGAAGTGATTTATTTGGAAAGGGTCTCCATTAAGTGATGAGTTTCTATAGATAATAAAGTAGGTAATAAAGTAGAAGAAGGCACTGACTAAATTCCATGGGCCCAAGCTGGCTGGCTCAGGAGCTCTCCCGAGGATCACTGCTGCATAAAGTGTTTGATGACATGTCTGGGACCTGAGGGAAATGTTACAGGAAACTTCACATGAGACAAGAGCCTCATTCACACACATACACACGGATCAGGTGCTGTGAGGTGTTAAGACACTTTGGGGGTAGGGTGGGCATGGACTAAGAAAAGAAGAAATAGCACTGCACTGTAGCACTGTCATTCTGTTAATCATAGATTTGCTGGAGCAGGTGCCAGTAGCGTTTCCATTTGACCCAGCCTGAGATTTTTAGCATTGTAAACTTTATGCCCTCTCTCCGTGAATGCGGTGCACCAGCCGAATGTCCTTGGGCATAATGGTGATGCCCTTGGCGTGGATAATGCAAAAGTTGGTACCCTCGAAGAGCCCCACCAGGTAGGCCTTGCACGCCTCCTACAGCATCATGACGGCTGAGCTCTGGGAGCGCAGGTCAGTCTTGAAGTCCTGCTCCATCTCGCACACTAGCCACTGGAACAGCAGCTTGTGGATAAGCAGCTTGGTGGACTTCTGGTAGCGGTGGATTTCTCATAGCGCCACACTGTCAGACTGGTAGTGGTGCAGCTTCTTCATGCCGCCCGTGGCTGGCGCGCTCTTGTGGGCTGCCTTGGTGGACAGTTGCTTTCAGGGCACCTTCCTGCCTATTGACTTGCGCACCATCTGCTTAGTCCCAGCACTCTCATTCTTCCCAACTCAGCTGGAGACTCCTTCAGGGTTAGGGAAATGAGACCCATTTTTGCTACAATTGTTGGCATATTTAGTACATCACAGGTAGCTTGCCAGTCTCTGCCATGCGGGCAGAATATCCTCGGTAGCTTGCTGGTTTCTCCCGGGGAAGGGGGGAATGGAGGCGTTTGGGGCGATCTCTAATCGTCCCTGCAGGTGTTCCCAGTCTACCAAGTAGTAAGCTCCTGGTGACTGGCCTACTGTAACAATTTGCACACTGACAACATGCACCTGCCTGCATCTCCAGGCATTTGCGGCCTCAGGCTGATCTCCTTGAGGTGGATTTAGTGCACCCAGAGGTTGTTGAATAGCTGACAGAGCAAGACCTAATCGCATAGGGTCTGTGCCAGGTCAATCACTTGTGCTGAGTCACTCGGTGGTTGGCAGACAGCGTCCTGCAGTGTATAAGCTATTGCACACAATACTGTCACTGTTCCATGCTCAATGGTGTTGTGACTTGGCCCCGCCGGGTGAGGCAGTGATGCTGCAGCCACTGCCACGGTTTTTCCTCGCCCCGCCAATGCCATTCTCTCTTAATCCCGCAAAGCAGCCGGTGATGTCCAGCAGGAATCATGCACAGAGTTCCAGCAGGGATCACATGCGGAATTTCATGCCTGGTGTGCTGAGTCACGCATCATCCTCAGTGAGATGGTGAGCTGGGTTCGGGAGAGCATGAGGGGTTCGATGGTTGTCAGAGCCATCTTGTCTTCAAGAAGAAATAATCCAAAGAAAATGGGTGCATGCACACACATGCACAGACATGGACTACACCTGACTAGTTGTCATGGGTCAGCAGCACCATGAGGGAGATATATAGACAAGAGGGCCAGAAGTGCTGCCCTTAAGTCCAATACAAATATCCAGGCTTAACAGAGTGTTGATCCTCTGAAAACAACACTGGCAGCTGTTCCACTGGGTCACAATTATTTAAGCAGCACCAGAGGGGAGGAAGTCATGGGGGTGCGTTTCTTCTTCCTTTTTTCCTCCCCTCTCTCTTTCCCTTCCTTCTCTCACCGATATCTATTCCATTTTCAATTGCACTATTCATTTTTAGTCTCTCTCTCGAGGAGAGAGTGAATTTAGATGCTCCCAGGGGGACCCTAGCACCTCCCTTTCATTGCTTTGGAGGCTGAGACTGAAACTGGCAGAGAGTTATTGAGAGAGCAGCCATTCATGGGCTACATCCTGCTTCCTCCTGCTCACACATCTACCAGCTGAGCTATTCACATGCTGTCACGTTGGGCAAAATTGTTTAGACATCACATAATGCTAGTCTATGTTGTGTCTGTCTGAGCCCTGGCGAGGAGTCTGCTCTGCATTGGATGGTGGGACCCAGGCGCATGGTCAACACAAAACACAAGAGATCCATATTTGGGCATGAGTACGAGGTTTGGCATACACCGTGGCTCTGGAAATCCAACCCACAGATCAAGTCACACATCAGGCAAAATCAAAACAGAATTAAGTTGGCCACTTTTTCTTTGCATAGACACACGAAGCATTTGGAGTTAAGTCTGTGAGACCTTGTATTTCATGTTCAAGTCAGTATCTGGGTAGAGCCAAATGTTATCAGTGCTGTTTTGTACAGCATTTTCCCATACACAGAAGAGGCGGCTCAGAGACTGCCACATAGCGCGGCATTGGGAGTAGCACAAGATTCAGTGGTCCTTCCTTGGTTAAAGGACTTTGAGATCCTGGATAAACATGGATCTGTTGAGAACTGAGGCTTCTGCTCCTGTTCATGGCTAGGGAATGAACAGGATTGGGTCCATGATCTTCAGAAGTAGGACACAAAGTATTAAATCTCAGGACAGAACATGGATTCTTGGCTCTCCGTTATCCTTGGCTGTGCTTTTTGTGGACCCTGACATTTGGACCCTTTTCAGACCTATCATCCAGGATTTCTCTTAATGAACTCAAAAGTCTCACTCATACTGCTTAACTCTTTACTTGCCTAAGTTTCTTTCCTCCTGGGTCTCCGTAACTGGGAGATGCCTCTTCTGAAAACTTTTTTTTTCTTTTACATTTATTATCTTTTATTATTATTATTATTATTTGTCAAAAATCAGATGGGCTGGTCATGTAATGAGATTTAAAGACGACCGCTGGACTAGAGCTGTTACCGACTGGATTCCACAGGATGTCAAAAGACCGCGTGGCCGCCCACCTACCAGATGGTCAGACTTCTTCATCAAGATCATGAATGACCGGTTTGAGGCTCTTCATGTTCCTAGAGCGAACAGATGCCATTGGGCTACACTAGCACGCGACAGGGACAAATGGAGACGTTACTGGCGCCCGCTCGAGCAAATCGCCGATTAACAGGAAGTCAAGTGATCAAGTGATTATTTTTGAGCCAAACCTGATGGTGCTCAGGTCTTTTTCCTGGCTCTACTCTTAGGGATCATTCTAGAATAAGAATCTTACCCACAGCATTATCCCCCAAACCCAACTTTTAGCCTTTCAAATTGTCACCCTCCTTCAAGTCTTTGGTGGTAGGTGACTTTGGAAACAAGCATGCCCCTCTTCAGCCTTGCAACATATCTCTTTAAAGACACTTGTCATTTTCTACTATGTTCCAACTGTAACCTAAGAGAAGTTAGATGTCACTAGAGGGAGTGCTTGACAAAAAGAATGGAGACTTCTAGGTCTTGCCGTATTGTATTTGTTTGCTTCTCCCAATGGCTGCATCCCAGGCCTGAACCTATGAATGCCACTTTTTTTCCTAAAGCATATATGTTATCATTCTGAGTACTGTGGATGGCAGGGAAATGTGCATCTAGTCTGGAAGGAAAGGGACAGACCACCGTGGCAGCTCAGGAACAGGACTTTGCCTGGTGGCCAATTTAGAAAACTAAATGGGAGCCAGAGCAATAGTAGAGTGGGTAGGGCAGTGGCCTTGCATAAGGCCAACCTGGGTTCAATCTCTATGGTCCCCTGAAGTGCACCAGGAGTGATTCCTGAGCTCAGATCTAGGAGTAAGCTATAAGTACCACAGGGTGTGACCCAAAAAGAAGAAAACTAAATGATGGAAGCCACCAGTGAGAGAGAAAAGTACAGGTCTCAGACAAGACCAACAATGGTTCCTTTGACAGTACAGGCACCCAGAAAACTGGAGACCCAGTCATCCAGCTACCAGCTACAGCATGCACATCAGAAGTTTTTAATGAGAATCCTCAATCAGAAGACAGTGTCTTTCTCTCCCTGGGACTGGTGGCAAAGTGCTGGAGGATACTGAGGATGGAAGAGCTCTCTGTCTTCTCGTGTAATCCGAAGACATGCTATATGTTCAGTTGTTCCCTCACATAAGTCCTCTCAGTTAAACACATTTCTTCAGGGGCCTCTCCTGGAGTCCTTGGGAAGCAGGAGGCGAGGGGCACAGGCATGGTACTAAGGGGTTAACTCAGTGAAGAAAGACTTGACTTATTTTAAAATTTTGTTTTAGGCACCATGGTTTACAATACCATTCATGGTAGGGTCCCATGAATAACACAATTCCCTAGCAATCCTTCCCCAGAGTTTCCACCTCCCACCCCACCCCCCACTATCCTATTGTCCCCCCCACTTCCATCCCCTGTGGTAACTGCCTACTGAAGATCAGTTCTCAGTTTCTGTTGCTTTTGAGAATTTGGAGGCAGGCAAGGTAAAGAGAGGGGAGGGCTTCCATGCAGGTGCTCTGTAAAGAGATATTCCAGTGTCCTTTGGTCCTGGAGGGAATCTTATACCTTGGCATTTTCTCGGGGACAGTAGTGTCTCTGTTATTCATTATGGGGCCTTGGATCACCCCCAGGCTGGTGCCACTGAGATCCCACCATGGGTCAAAAAGATCAAGCACAGGACAGAAGGCTTGGGACTTTGAACTTTGTGTCAATAAGTCCATCTCTGGAGATGGGGTAAGGGTTCCTTAGCTCTGCTCACACAATAAAGCCCTTCTGAGACCCTGAGGTATTGGAACTGGGGAACACTTCCACCCAGGGGTGGGTGCATAGATGGGGTAGGTGGTGATGCTCCTGAAGAAGCCATAAGTTCTGCACTGGCTCCCTCCCAGAATCATCCGGGGTATCTTTTCATACAGGTGATACAGATGTATCCCTCCACCAGTGAATCAAACTCCAGAGAGTTGGTGTGTGAAATTACAGCAGCAGGATAGTAAGTGTACACAGGACGAGCATTGAGACAGATGGCTTCCAAAACCTGGACACCGAGCATCTTATAAAAACCAGGTCCCTTGGGGAGAAGAAATTAACAGAAACTTCCTCAAAATAGAAATTCAAATGGCCAAAAGGCACATGAAAAAATGCTCCAAAAAGCTAATAATCAGGGAGATGCAAATCAAAACAACAATGAGGTATCATCTTACACCACAGAAACTGGCACACACCAATAAGAACAAGAACAAACAGTGCTAGCGCAGATGCCAGGAGAGAGGAACTCTCTTCATTGTTGGTGGGAATGCCAACTGGTCCAGGCTTTTTGGAAAACAATATGGACATTCCTCCAAAAACTAGAAATTGAGTTTCCACATGACCCAACAATACCACTCCTGGGAATATATCCCATAGATGAAAAAAAAAGTAGAAATGACATCTGCTTGTATGTTCATTGCAGTACTGTTCACCATAGCCAGAATTTGGAAAAAAAACAAGTATACAAGAACAGATGACTGGTTAAAGAAACTCTGGCACATCGACACAATGGAATACTATGCAGCTGTTAAAAGAGATGAAATCATGAAATTCTCATAAGTGGATGGACATGGAGGGTATCATGCTAAGTGAAATTTGTCAGAAAGAGAGGGACAGACAGAGTGACTCACTCATTTGTGGAATATAAAATAGCATAATATGAGACTAACACCTAAGGACAGTAGAGATAAGGGCAAGGAAGATCATGCTATGGTTTGGAAGCTGGCCCCATGTGCTGGGGGAAAAGGCAGTTGGGATGGAGAAGGAACACCAAGTAAATGATGACTAAAGGGATCACCCAGGATGGGAGATGTGTACTGAAAATAGACCAAGGACCAAACATGATGGCCTCTTAATATCTGTACTGCAAATCAACACTGTATCACTGTCATCCCATTGTTTGTCAATTTACTTGAGCGGGCGCCAGTAAATTCTCTATTCCTCCCAGCCCTGAGTTTTTAGCAGCCTCTCCTTACTCATCTTTCCCAATGATTGGAGGCTCTTTCAGGGTCAGGGAAATGAGACCTGTTATCATTATTATTTTTGGCATATCGAATACACCACGGGTAACTTGCCAATTGCCAAACTCTGCCCATGCAGTCGGGATACTCTTCGTAGCTTTCTGAGATCTCGGATATATATATATATATATATATATATATATATATATATATATAGTAAAAATATGATTTATTTCTCCCTATGATATATTTCTCTCTATCTGGGACTCTGTGCTAGGCTGTTTTCACTCAGGACGCCTCAGAATAATGGGGCAGGTGAGAGCCCTCCCTGCCCCAAGGGACTCAGCCCAGAAGCCAACCTCCACTACCCAACTGCCACAATGCTCCAGGTCACTTTCCGGACCACGGCCGCACAACACATCATAAGACACTTCCTACCCATTTTCCATAATTACCACACCATATTTGATGGGGTCCAGACATTAGGCAACAAATTGTAAATCATAATGCCCAAAATTAGAGAGTAAGAAGGACTGTATCTGCCAGAGAGTCAGGGAGTGGGATGGGGTGGGGGTGGCAAGTGGGACACTGGTAACAATGACGGTGGATAACATGCACTGGTGGAGGGATGAGTGCTCGAGTATTGTATGACTGAAATGTAATCATGAAAGTTTGTAACTGTATCTCACAGTGATCAAATAAAACTTATTTAAAAAAAAGAAGTTTCAAACCAAAGCTTCCCAGTTCCATATGATGGAGTCAGATTGTTTTGGATTTTTTCCAGACTGTATTTTTGGTGCTTATTGGTATGTTTGTATCCTCAGCAAACCCGAAAATTCCTTAGACCACCTGAGAAACTTTCAACTGGACTTGCTGAAAAAAGAAAAGAAGTCTTGAAATGCATTCTATCACTTCCACCAATCTTAAGGCAATCAAAGCTTGATTTTATAAAAAAGCCATATTCATTTTATGCCTAGGCTAACAAGAAGAGAAATATAGGCATCAAACTATTCACCATAGTGATTTCTGGATCAAAAAAGGTAGGAATTTTTCCAGAGTGTATTTTTTTGGCGCTTGATGGTATGTCTGTTGTTGCTATAGTCTCTTTTATGACATCATAAGATGAATAGTAATAGGTGGGGCAGGGCATACTTCTGGGAATAGAAAGGTTTTATAAAGGACAGACAGACACCTAGCATTCCTATGCACCTTCCTAACCATTTTCTTCTGCTGGTATTATTTTGGTGCTGTGATCTCGGACTAGTCATTTCACCTAAATATCATTCTATGCTAAATCGAGGCTGAAACAAGATGGCTAAAATTTCTTTCCACTCTGAAATTCTAAGTGCATGGCTAAGGACTGAAGTTCAAGTGCCCCTTCTCTCCAAAGCATCCACAGATGTTGGAGCTGGGGGAGCAGGGTCCCTGACTAGGTGAGCGCGGTGAGGGGACGATTTGCATAAAGCTGATTTAGCAAGTGAAAAATGGGCTGTGACAGATTAATGCAGGGAGGCTTGGTCGGCTCCTCCGGCTCGAGCCCACACAGCCTGGTCTGATCACATCTTCAAAGTCATATGGTCCCTATTTGGTTTTACAATAAATAACTCAGACTTCGAAGTTAGACACCAATTAATGAAGTCATCTTAGCCCAGAGGAAAGCAATTCTCCGGAGCCCATATTTTGGAAGCACGGGCCCTGCAAACCTGGAGATTGTGCCAAGGCTGGTTTGCCAGAGAAGGAAATGGTAAGATTTCTCCTCCATCTAGATGACCTTTGCTCAGAAACATGCCCAAGGCTGGCTGTGGACTTCACAGAGGGCTTGGGTCCCACAGATCTCTTGATGCGGGAAAACCAGTTCTAATGCTCGCCAGATCCCGGGGCTCAGTACCTGAAAGTACTTGGGGTGGAGTGAGCTTCAGATGAAGAGCAAAAAACTTCTAATCAAACTATATTTGCTTCTGTTTGTTTCTATCTCCCAGGAAGCACTCCAGGTGCAGTGGACTTGGAAAGTATTGGCGGTAGCATCTTGAGGCATCGCCTTGCCGGTTGAGAAAGAAACCATTGACGCATTTCTTATAGATCGAGAACCAAACTCACCAAGCGTCCTCAATAAATATCAAGCAATCAATCAATTCTCCAGCCACAGAGAAGCTTCCTGTTCCAAGCATGGAGTCATGGAAGGGGAGTCTGGCCCGAGACCTATCTCTCTTTTCCAAATGATGTGGCTCCCAACTCCAGGAAAAGTTCTGGGTGGTTTTCCATTTTCTTCACTCCCCCAGCCACTGCCAGCACAATCCTTGGCAGCCCGAGAACAGCAATTTCCAGACCAAGACATCGATTGTGACTCTGCCACGTGTGGGTCAAATTTTCACAACTTAATGGAAAGAGGATCTTAAATTATCCCCCAGGCAGCTAATTGGAAGTGACTGTACCTGTTTTCAGAAATGCTCTACATTTAAATGAATATGATTTTTTTAAAGTGGAAACTCTATTGTATGGGACTCTTTAGCTTTGAAAGCATTTACTGGAATAGAGCCATACACGGCATTTGAGTCATTTCTACATCAGTCAGTATGCCTCAAACATGACATCTTGCATTTTTCATTTAGTGGTATATACATTATAAATCTGACCTTGAAGGGTAAGGAAAGAGAGTGTTACAAATTCACAGACGTGGCTGACAAGCTCCTAACCGTTTCTAAGCGCTGCTGTTGCAGAAGTGATTACCACTAACGTTGGAACCATTGGGAATGACTCACTGTTTCACATATAATGCTGAGGTTTCCCCAAATGCAAAATCCACTGCTGAGGGTTCCACTTTTCTCACTGTCCTTTAAAATGATGTATGTCTTAATGGCTCCTTGGGCACCTATGATTTGCAAGATGGTTTCAGCTGTAACTTTATAGACCTCTGGACAGACCATTTGTCTTTGGTGCTTAGAGAAGGGAACTAAAGTTATGTGATCATATATGTTTTCTATTTAACGGCCATGCATCACATCTCTGCCTACTCCTGAGTGTGGTGGGATAATAATAGGGTGTATTAATCATGGGAGGTTTTCTCCTTTCCATTTTCTTTGCCCTGTGTCCCCGAGAGCAGCTCCAGAGGTGGGAGTGAACTGAAGGGGAAACAAATAGTTTTTATATTCCAAAGCTGCATCTCCTGATATAGGATGCCGGAAGAAAAGGGAATCCAACTGCATAACTGAGTGAGCCTCTCTGGGACCCAGTCCTCACCTCCAACCAAGAGAGAGAAGCTCATTTCTGGGGGTGGGGAACAAAAAGTTGAGAGATTCCTGAGTGACAAGGGTAAATCTCTGCCCAGGCCTGGGGATGGGTATTTAGAGACCTGGGCCTGTTTTCCATCATGAGAACTGAGGTGGGGGAAAAGCATGACCCTAACAGAATTTATTTTGTCACTGTGCCTTTGAAAGCCATGTCATTGGGCTGAAGTCATGAATGGGAATGAGGGGCTAGTGTAGAGTTTTCAGGGGTACCCAAGAATGGGGCAAGCACTGCTGCCAAAGGAGATAAGTATAGCCACATTCAGAGTCTCACATGGCTGTTTTCACTAAAGCATGGGGCACCCTGAAGTGACCAAGACCAGGCAGGACACAAAATCCATGACACTTATGAGCTAAGGCCATGGGATCCAGAGAAAGAGAGGTCCAAGCACCTCCCAATATCTCCTCCTAACCTGCCCCTCCAAACCAGGCCACTAAGAAATTCCCTCCCCAATCCACTCCACACCAATGTTTTGTTATGAAGGAACAGCCCCCAGAGCATTAGTGCCAAGAAAGAAAAATTCCCTGTACCTATCCCCCACACCATCCTGCTCACCAGCCCAGCAGTCCTGTGGGAAGGAGGTGCTTCCGAACCCAGAAAGCACACAGAAGGGTAGGAAAAAACACCCACGTAAAGAATGACAGAGCTCAAGGTCACAAATATCCATCAGATGTTCAGGCTGGCTGGCTTGTGCTTTGGCTGTCAGAGCCAGAAAGAAATAAAACCCGGGGAAAGAGCCTGGGTTCTGCGGAGTCTGTGGCCGGAGAAATACGTGGTGCAGTGTGCAGTAAACACATAGATAGGCACAGCAGCTACAGCCCAGCAGCTCACAGAGAGAATATCTTTGACTTGGTGAGGTCCTGAGCACAGGTTTTCTGTGGTGGTGGGTGAATGGAGAACATCATGTCTAAGCCTTCCTGCCACTATATCTAGACAGGTAATGTGCATAAACCATCAGGGGTCTGAGACTCCCATTTCCTATATGGAAAATGGGGATTATTGCTCTTAGTTACTGTGTCTGGCATATCGAATACTCTCAGTAGCTTGCCGGGCTCTCCGAGAGGGGCGGAGGAATCGAACTCGGGTCGGCCATGTTGGCCGCTTGTAAGAGCCGGAGTGATAGCACAGCGGGTAGGGCATCTGCCTTGCACGCAGCCAACATGGCCGACCCGAGTTCGATTCCTCCGCCCCTCTCGGAGAGCCCGGCAAGCTACCGAGAGTATTCGATATGCCAGACACAGTAACAACAAAGTCTCCAATGGAGACGTTACTGGGCCCGCTCGAGCAAATCGATGATCAACGGGAGGCCCTTACTTTATTGCTCTTAGTTGGCAAGATTCAGTCAAAGTCACAGTGAAGTTGAAAGTTGAAGCCGGAGCAAATCTGTGATTGTGTGCCTCTCCCAGACTTATCCCAAGTGAAGGCAAAGGCCCTGGGCCACAGGGCCAAAGGCAATTCTAACATCTGACTGTGATAAGCAAAAACATGAAGATCCCAATGATGGGGGAATGGTTGGTGGACTGGGAGCATATTGACCTTCAGTGCTTTGGTTAACATCTACACCTAGCAAGTGAGGAACTCATGACATCGTTCAACCCTTCTTTTGCCAAAAATTCCAGGATAAACAACTTGGAATGTCTATCTGGCACTATTGTAAATCATGTTACCTCAATGACATCAATTATAAAGTTAAAATGAAAATTTTTACTGAAATATTTTTTTGGAAAAAGTATTTAGTATGGTCATTTGGTATTTATTCAATATGGGTATCTGATATTCTACATGAGTGTTTGGTATTTGGTATGTACGTTTGGTACTTCTCTACAGTTTGTATTTATCTTTATTTTAAAAAAAACTAGTTCTTCATGTCCAGAGCACTATCGGAAGTCAACCACTAATCTAAATTTAAAATGTAAAACATTCTATACATCATTTCAGTGAAGGTAAAATCGTGATCAAGAAGTTCTAAGATACTGCAAAGAATCAGGGCCATAAAGAGAGTCTGGATTACAAATGAGCAAAGGGGGCAATCGTGTGGTCACTCAGTACCATAACCCATACCTGTGTGTCCCCTCCTCCTCTAGGAAGCCTACATGGGTGCCATTCATAGCTCAGCCAGTTAGTCTCAGAAAGATGCTTTATGCAACTAAACCTAAAATTGTAACCTGTCTCTAACCTTGATTTTGTTTTGTGTTATAAGCTTTTACACATGCATATTACCACACTTTGAGGCATTATAAAGGATGTTAAAGGATGATTAGACTGTACATAAGCCTTAAATCCTGACTTTGGGATCTAAGGAGAAAAAAATGAGACTTTGTTGGCCCAGATCTTAGTAATCACTTCTTACTACACTGAACAGAATTCCAAATAAGACAAAAATGGTGCAAAATTGTTCAAGCCTCTAAGCAGAATCATCTTAGCCATATTTACCAAGCTTGGGAGGGATATGTTAATTCCAAATTTATCTTGAAATGAATATCTATGTGAGATTGACAGACCTTGATAAGATTTGTGGTTCCTTTGTTAGCAAGTTTATTTCCCTTATAGCTAACCCAATTCTAGGTCTAACAGTGCGTTTTCAAAATCCACAGGAACTTGGCTCCCAGAGGCGCTGGCTTGACACGTGGAACAGAAGGTAAGGTGAGTCAAGCATCACAGGCTCAACCCAGACCTGACATGGGGCAGAGGTATCAGATGTAAAAACCACTTCATTTTCATCACATCCAAAATTAGGACGAGAGGCATACATGCCTCTGGAGTGGATAACGCAGACAGAAAGTCAGTCAGACCGTCATCTTACCAGTCTGCTTTCGCTAACAGTCCCCCAAGGTCCCAGTGGATTTGGGCAGAACAGAATTCCACCAGCACCTCGGTATGGAATTATTATTGACATCTTTAGCCGGCAAAATCATGATAAAAATCTGCATCTCGGAGGCCTTTCCGACAGGTTACTTTTACATATCAGCAATCTCAACAAACAGTGAGTGACTAAAACAGCTCTCCATGGCCCCCGAGAGGGGGAATGGAAACCTCACATTCTTTCAAGCCCTTGGGAGGTCTGGGCACAGTGGAGCTTCCACATTACAAGGGAGGCAAGTGGAGGATGACGGCAGCTAACGGTATTCATTCTATTCTTCATGTCATTGGTCAGGGCAGAATGAAAAGTTTTCTCTCCAGGAGCACAAAGTCCGTACATTTCATCAGTTAAGGACTCCTGGGAATCAGTTTATTGCGGCTACCTGGTTCAGTGCCTTCATACTGATTTGGCCTTTAAATAATTACAGAAAACAGATTTTATTTTACTCTCTTTGCTGGAATTATAGAATTTCCAAGGGCTACAGAGGAGAAGGGCTGGAGCGATAGCACAGCGGGTAGGGCGTTCGCCTTACAAGCGGCCAACATGGCCGACCCGAGTTCGATTCCTCCGCCCCTCTCGGAGAGCCCAGCAAGCTACCGAGAGTATTCGATATGCCAGACACAGTAACAACAAAGTCTCCAATGGAGACGTTACTGGGCCTGCTCGAGCAAATCGACGATCAACGGGAGGGCCTTTACCTTTACCTTTACAGAGGAGAACAATGCCACCACCCTCATTCAAAATATTTTCATTTACTTTTTGTAGCTCAATGGTAGAGATCTTGCCTTTCACGTGTGAGGTCCTGACTTTAATCCCTGACCTCCTTTCCCCCATCCCCCCACACATAAACACATACACATAAACACACACACTTTAGTTTTAGAATTAGTTACTAGTTCTAGCACCAGGGATGTGGTTCAGTGGTAGAGTGCTTGCCTTGCATGTGGGAGCCCCAAGTGTGATTCAGGCACTACAAGGTTCCCCCAAGTGCACTCTGAGTAGCACTTGGTATGGGTCAAAAACAAAAGGTGTAGTGGTCAGGGAAATAGTTCAAAAGGCTGGAACATATGTTGTCCAAAAAGGAGGCCTGAATTCAGTCCCAAACTGGGTACAGCCCCCAAAGTAAAATAAAAATTGCTGATCTGTAGTTACAAAGATTCATTTTTTTCTTCACTGCAACACAAATACCTGCTGGGGACAATGGGTTTCGTAGGTTGCTAGCGCAAGATGTCCAGATGTATACAGAATATCCTTGAATTGGTTTTCTGTGGAATTTTCTGACTTAGTTGAGCCCTGTCCCAGCTTGAATTATGAGCGAACAAACCAAAAACACCTGTGGGGTCATGCATTCCTTCAATGTCTGTCATTTGTCTCCTCACACGTTTCCTTCTGGCTAAATAAGCCAACAATTTCTCACTGGCCTTCAGAATATTCATATCTTTGTGCCTGTGGTTTTCACTAACACGGTACGTATATCTCCTCAAAATGCAAAGTTAGCCTCCTTCTGTATATCAACCCGAGGACCCCTGACTCTTGCACCTTCCCCACCATCCCACTGTCACCCACTTGCCGGAAACTTCTTTTTCAACCTACCACAGGTGGTGAATGAGAGGTAAGCAGGCATGTGACACAATTGCCCTAGCGATAGCACAGCCGGTAGGGCATTTGCCTTGCACACAGCCAACCCGCCAATCCGAGTTTGATTTCTCCGCCCCTCTCAGAGAGCCTGGCAAACTGCTGAGAGTATCTCACCTTCACGGCAAAGCCTGGCAAGCTACCTGTGACATATTTGATATGCCAAACACAGTAACAACAAGTCTCACAATGTTGCTGGGCCCACTCAAGCAAATCGATGAACAACGGGAGGACAGTGCTACAGTGCTAAAATCTGACCATCTGACCCTTTCTTCCTCAGTCCGAGGTAAAGCACATAACTCTCAATGTTCCCTGACAGCAACAGGGAAGGAGAGAGGTCTTTGTCCAGCACACATCATTCCCAAACTAGGAGAGTGGCATCCAGGGGTGACTATCTAGTTTTTATATTCCTTATATCCCTCAGCCCCTAACACATAGGTCTGTGTAAGAAAGAAGTAAGGTTTTAAGGCAGAGACTTTGTGTTCTTTGTGTTCTGAGTGATCCCATGAGAAGTTGAAAATACTACTTTTTTGTTTGTTTTGGGGTCATATATGTTGCAGGGAACTGAACCTGGGTTGGCTGCATGCAAGGCGAGCATCTGACCCACTTTACTATCTCTCCAGCCCAAAAGAAACACTTGATTGCAGGGAACAGCCTGGTTAAAACGAGACTAGCTCACTTCAAGAAATGCCCTTTGGTTATAAGTCTCTTACCAGAGCCACCAGTGGTTCTTGTGAGAATGTTCTGAGGTCCTGGGAAAAGTAGCAACACCCCTCTGGGAGCACCTGTGAAACTGGAGCTGAGATGGAGATGGACAAGTGACCCACTAGGAGCTCCTGGGCCCTAAAGCAGTCCCAACAAACCTGCCTTTAGGACATCAAAGCCCCTAAGGAAAGCCTGGGGCCCTGATGCAGGTTCCTAATTCTGTCAGAGATGGAGCCAACTGAGCTGTTTACACCTTCGCAGGACCAGCCCAAGGCATGGTGCTGCACAGGATGTGGTTTGAGTCTTTCTGCTGCCTTCTCAGACTGACCCACTGACCAAACATGATACCCCACTGCTGCCTGGGATTTTGCAAGTTTATAATCCATAGAGAAGAAACATTGTTATATAAACTGTGCCAAGACTATGGGCCTTTTACAGTTCCAGCTAAGAAGCCGACAAAATTTATGGCAGTGTTGCTGGATGAGGAGGCCAAGTAAACGCACAGTGTTGATCTTAGGTCTGTTTAAATTTCTCTTGCCTTCTGGCACTTTAAGCAGCGGGTGGAAAGAAATCATTTACTCATAGGTGCATTAAGCATTTGGAGATAGGGCAGGAGTCGGGGGACAGGACAGAAAGACCATTAGGAACAGAATGGATGTTACACCCAAAGTCCCAGACTTCTGCGGGGGAAGGATCTAAGTCCCCAAGCCAGAGCAACCCAGGTCATGGGTGGTACAGAACTTACCAGTGCCCACTTGGTAGACACAGAGGGAATTCTATGTAGACTCAGTTTACCTGCCACAGACGGCAGGTGGTTCATTTGCCCTCCCCCTGCTGGAAGGTGCCACTCAATCTTCACAGAAAGAAAATCCAGCAGGTCTCTTAGGATAAGGCTGTTGGTTCTTACCATGCAGGGTTTTATTGCCCACTTAAATGAGCCCTGGGTGTCCCTCATGCTTTCTGTGTCTGCAAAGGACCACATCATTAGAATAGGAATGACCCTTTCCAGTGCTTCGAGGCATCCGGGAGGCTTAGGAAGAACACGGAAAGTGTTGGCGTTTGGCAGATGATTTAGCCTTTGTCCACTATATGTCTTGGTGGAGGAATCAAATTCAACCCACACTGAACACATTGGAATGAGAGCCAAGGGCTGTGTGCAGGAGGGGAAGGCTTGCTGCTATAGGAATCTCCATGGGCTGAACTGGAAATGCGCTAGAGGAGCCTATTTTTTACCTCCCACATTACTTTGATTTAATGCAAAGTGAAATACAATGTGCTCTAAGAGTTGGTACTTCACTCACAAATGACTCAAGGAAAAAGTTATTTTAATGTAAAGTCCTGGAACTGATGCCTGACCTTCCCAGGGAGCTGGCTACTGGTGGGCCCTGTAGATTCTCTGTGAGAGGAATTTTCTAGATAGGCCTAACCCTTATCTGCCCTTCCCTCCCATCTCCATTTTGGTGTTTGCTTGAGTGTCATCTGAGTGTTTCGTGGAGAGAAAACTTGCTGCAGTTGAAAGGGGTTGCGGGGGAGAGAGAAGAAACAGGCAGTAGTAAAAGCTATCAATCTGTAAGTCATTCAGTCAGGCTGGAGATTTACTGGAATATTCCCTAAGAATTTTCCATGGCCCAACTTCTACAAGCAGCAACCTATGTCTTTAAAAGACACTGTAAGCATGCTTCTCTGGGATCCATGATGGTGGGAAATGGGCAGTGGTGGAGGGATGGGTATTTGATCATTGTATAATTGAAACCCAAGCACAAAAATTTGTAAGTCTACAACTGTACCTCATGATGTCTCACTAATAAAAAATTTTTAAAAAAGTGAAAAAAAATAAAATAAATCAAGATAAAGAAAAAAAAGACACTGTAAGGTAGGACTAAAGAGATAGAACAGAAGGTAAGGTAAGCTGGCAATCAGTCAACTGTTAGTTTGATCCCTGGGACCACATATGATTAGTCAAGTATTCATGGTGGGTATCCCTGAGCACAGAGCCAAGAGTGAACCCTGAGCACTTTTGGGTATGGCGAAAAGACCAGAAAAGAAACAGAAAATGCAAGGAATGCCTTAGGAATTTTTTTCAAGCTGAAGAGAACTGAACTTCCTTAAAGCCTATAGAATTATTAGACTATAGACATATACATGTATATGTGTATATGTATACACGCATATGTATAGAATAGTGGGGGTGGGTTGGAGGGGGGAGGCAGGCCTGCAAGAAGACAAAACAAAGACCTTGGTTTCTAACTTCCCTGTAGCAGAAATGACTTTTTTTTTCTGCTCTCATTCCCTGGAGTCTCCACCCTAGTCCCATTAAGTTCTTGGATTTGTGTATCTTTAGATACAGACACTCAAATGCTTTCTTCACTCAGGAAGTTACTCTCCTCACGCCTTGTGAGGTCTTGGAACAGAAATTAGTTGAGAGAGAAACAACTGCTGCTTCTCTGTCCAGAAAAAGAAAAATCACATTGCATCATGTAGCTCAGAAAGAGGCCCAGTGGGGTGGATGAGTTTTTGTTTTTTGTTTTGTGAGGGGAGCAAAGTGGTGACCCTGTGACGAGGGGGCAGGGAGGAGGCAGGAGGGAAGGAGGAATCTTCTTTCCTAAGTATGGTTTGGCCTTTGATTTCCTCAGGGGGGCGTGGAAGCCCACAATTACTGGCTGCTGAAGTGGCTTGTCAAGGAATGAAACAGATAAGAATAATGTTTGAGTTCATGCATGGTGTGTATGCCTGGGAAAATCTTGAGCTGCTCTCTTTGGTCAAATTTCTTCCTGCCATTCCTGGCTATCTTATCCACCAAACCCTACCCACCCCCAACACAAAGGCTTTCCTTAGTGACAAAAAACAATTTAGAACAAGTAGGTTTTATACTGACAAAGTCTGAGGTTGTTCCCTCGCAGGCAGGGAGGGGGACTTTGGAAAAGTTCCCCTTGGGCCTCTGTAAATCATGCTCCTCACCTGCACAAATGCCTGGGGTCAAGGGCCCCTTTCAGAACTTGGAAGCCCCAAAGTGCCTCTCACTGGGTTCTTTATTAGGCCTCCAGAATCAGAAAGGGTTTCACATGGCCAAGACTTCAAACAACGATGGATGTCCTTGATCTTTGCTGCAGAGACTTTCTCAGAGATATGCCCCAACCTAAGGAGGGTGGGGTGTGTTTCTGTTTGGAGGCAAAGGAGGGACAGAGATGGGAGGAAGAAGAGAAAATCCAAAACATTCCAGATGATGTAGCACCAGGAG
This sequence comes from Sorex fumeus, assembly GCF_029834395.1. NCBI lineage: Eukaryota > Metazoa > Chordata > Mammalia > Eulipotyphla > Soricidae > Sorex > Sorex fumeus. Next base: position 23,331,326 of record NW_026606108.1, on the reverse strand, counting down.
CAAAGATGTGACTAGTTATCTCCTCTCACTTCATTCCTATTTAAAATAGAGGTCACGACAGTCACAGCTCCCTAGTGCTGCTGACTCCAGAGTGAGGAGGTCAGTACAGCACAAGGGGGGTGACACTAAGTTTCCCTCTCAGTCCTCCCTGGGTGGACACTGGCTCTTAGTGCTCTAACTGTTCTCATCTGTAGAATGGATTCTACGCAGATTGAAGACCTACACATCAGAGCAAAACCTATAAAACTCTTAGAAAAAAAATACACGTTTCATAGTGTTGGATTTGGCAGTGATCTCTTGTATATGATACCAAAGGAATAAAAAACAAAGGGAAAATAAAGATGAGTGGAACTTCATGAAAATTCATAACCTTTGTACCCAAAAACCACTGTCAGCAGAGTGAAAAGGTAGCCCAAATAGTGGGAGAAAACATTTGCCTATCATCACTCTGATAACAGGTTCATATCTAGGACATATAGAAGTCTCACAACTCAACAACCAGAACCCAATTTTAAAACAGGCCAGGACTTAGAGACATTTGTTTAGAGAAGAGAAAACAAACAATCAATGAGTACCACAAAAAAAATGTTGAGCATCACTGACCATTAGTGGAATAAACATAAAACAAATGGTGAGCTCTTCATACTACAAGAGGGCCATTATGGAAGAAAATAAGTGCTGGCAATGCCTAGAGAGATGATGAAATGGTTGAGCCACTGTGGGTATCAGGATAACTGTTCCTCAAATAAATTAAAATAGAACTTCCATATGATCTTGCCATTAAAACCCTGGGTATGACCAATTCTAGGTAAAAGTGAAAGAGTTCAGGCATCTGGAAGAAATATTTGTATAAGTATACTCATATTAGACAAAGCTAGATGCAAGACAAGTAAGTGCCTATCAATGAATGAAAAGATAAAGAAATCACAGTGCACACATATAATGGAATGTCATTAGCCTTAAGATGTAATGAATCCTGACACATGCTACCACACAAAGAACACTTGAAGACATTAATGTCAACTGAACTGAATCATAAGAGAACCAATATTCGCCTACTCCAGATGGAATCCTGTGACCAAGAGCTTCCACAAGCAAGGCCCAGGAGTGTGGGTTCCATGACTAAATCTCCGGGCTGCACCGAGGCAGAAGAGTTAGGCTGTCGATCCCTGGCTCCCTGCCTGCTCAGTGGCCTGGCTGTCATGCCCACAATCAGCCTCCAAGTGCCATCTTGCGTACCAATGGCCCTGGTCCAGAGACTCCCAGTTGAATCCCAAAATGAATTCAGAGATGTCTCTGGAAAGCTCCCTACTGAGATGTCTCTGGGACCCAACCATTTACAATCTAGAATTCCAGAAGTACGCCATTGCTTTTGTGGCTGCATGAGCTCTCATGATATTCTAAATGAGAAATGGAAAATAAATTATATAGCGACTGCCTCTGGCAGGTAGACTTGAATGGTGGTGGGAAAATCAAGCAAAACATTATGCCCGAAAGTAGAGAGAGTATTGGGGAAATTTTCTGCCATAGAGGCAGTGGAGAACTAGGATGAGGGGGGTTGGCGGGGATACTGGGGACATTGGTGGTGGAAAATGTGCACTGGTGGAAGGATGGGTGTTTGATCATTATATGGTTGAATCTCAAACAAAAAAGCTTTGTAACACTATCTCACGGTGATTCAATAAAATAAAAAAAATTGATAAATAAAGAACCAATATAGTGTAATCCACCAGGTTAAGAAAATAAAAGCATTGAAATTCTTAAAACCGAAAGTGGAAGAGCCATTGTTAGAGTGGGGGAAGGGGCATTATTATTTAATGGGTAGAAATCATCTGGAGATGATTTGTGGTGACAGTCATATGATAATGTGAAAGTACCTACTACCACTGACCTGCACATTTAAAATTGGTCAAAAGGTATATCATGGTATATTATAGTATATTACTAGAAATATAGATATATTTAACTGCAATTAAAAAAAATTACAATGCATTTATGCTGAAAGCATTTTGGCATTCGAAAGAGCCCAGGAAGCACCCCCAGGTTTGAAGTCTGAGGTTATTCTCCTTAAGGTGGGCAGGTTTCTTGGAAAGGCTGAAGGATAGGTTGAGATAAAGCAGACATGGTGCAGCCACGCTGGCCTTCGGCAACCCAGACATAGTGGCAGTGTGAGCTAGCGCAACCTCTGACTTTCTTAGATAATCTCCTCTTTTTCCCAGTGAACTAGATTCCATTTGGGCCTGAGTCCTTATTACTTTTTGAAATGCGGCTTTGATGGGCAAAAGCTGAGCCTCTCCTTGACGCCTCCTTTGCTGTTCATGAAAAGAACTTTGGAACTGGGCAGAAGACCACTGAGCCAGTAAGACTAATGTTCATGTCCAAAGCTTAGGCCTGAGGATTTGGAGAACTTTTGAAACTTGGCCTGAAGGAACAGGGCTGGAAGGAAATGCTGCCAGAAAGTTGCCAAACTCTGGGTATCAGCACAGGAAGCTGGGACAAACTGGAGCTTCTTTGGGCGACTCCTGCCAAGAGCAGGGGGAGAGTGGCAAGCCAGAATCCAGGTCTTGCTTCTTGCTCACCTGGCTCACGTTTCCCAAGACTCAGCCCCTGGAATAGGCATGTGTCCCACAAGACTTATACTCAGGGTATATATGAATGTATCTATGTCCAGAAAAGCAAATCAGAAATGGGAGGAAACTAGAGACCAGGAAACAGCAGCAAACCTCCTTGTGATTTGTGTAACCTCATTTTGTGAGACTCAAGAAACCTAGGCAACAAATCCAGTTCTTTGCCTCCTTTGAGGGACATGTGATCTTCTGTTCATTAACCCAAAGCAAATGTATCAAAGTTGCTCCCTGTCAGCAGCAATGGAAGATAGCAAATGTTTGTTTCCTGGGTCAAGGTCAACATTTGGGAGGCAAATCCCTTCTACACCTGAAAACACGCAGCTGTCGCTTTGGGCCTATTTCCAAATGGATTCATCTAGAATGATTTCTCTTAGTGCAATTGCTTTCTGGCCTGTTGTGTGTGGATGACACGTCTTAATGCAGGTGTCATGGATCAGGTCCTTCCTGCTAAGAAAGGAGAGCTCCATTAGAGGGTGGGCTGTACAAGGACAGGGCCAAACAGAGCAAACTATGAGGGAGAAAAATATTTTTTTCCCAGAGTCATATACAAAATTCACAGCAGGGCCAAGAAATAGCAATTCAATTCCCAAGGCTAAGCAAGGGGATATTTGGATACCGCTGAGTCAATCTACACAGACCATAAAAGGAGCTCCTGAGATTCCCAGAGGTTACAGGGCTAGAGAGATCTTGAAGCTATGGCAGAGATGAGCATTGCTAGCAAAGGCATTCACAGGCTACCAAACACTTTCAATGTTTTAGCTAATTTCAAAGGTCCTTTTTTCCCTCCTTGTCCTGGACTAGTTCTATAATGAAATGTCCAGGAAAAAAATCTTTGTAAATAATTCAAAGGTTGAAGCATATAGAAAATGGAGGGTGGGGGGCATGGCTCAGAGACGAATTAGTAGCAGAGGAACATTTGTTCAGGTCTTTGATAGCTGACATTATGTCAGATGGTCTGTGACTGTTTCTAGCATGAACCCCCATTCTTGACATTCCTTTCACAGGTGTGGGGGTCAGTGTCTCCTCCCTTCATTATGGGCAGGTCTATATCAGCTTCAGCTAACTGAATATGGCTACGCAACTTCCAAGTCTGAACCTCCTGGGGTGCTGGCTTGTGGGAAAACAATCACCAAGTGAGACAACAAACTCCCCTAAGACTGCCACACTAGAGAGGCCAGGCCCAGGCTCTCCAATCAGCAGCCACTCTGAGCACCCAGCTGACAGCCAATCAATATCTAGCCCCACCTGAGTCATCCTTGATGTGTTTCTACCCTTTGGATTCTAGCCATTGGAAGACTCCACCCCTTCCAGCAAGCTGACTGCCACCTACTGAAAACCATCCAGTCGAGCCCTTCCTGAAATCTTTATCCACACAACTAAGAGTTATTTTTATAAAAGGCCAGTTCAAACCATTAAATCTTCAAGGTTCCTGGTTATGTAGCAATGTGGTCTCTTGGTAACTTACTGATTTAAAAGAAATGTGAGGTGATGACTTTATTTAGCTACAGGGTAAGTCACAGTGCAAGTTCATTAATAGTTTTTGCAAAAATCTCACTCTGTATTCAATTACCTAATATTCTTAAGTACTACAGAGGTAGTACAATGGATAAGGTAGTACAGAGGTTGTTAAACAGTACAAGCTTTGCATGTGGCTGACCCCTGTTTGATCCCTAGCATCACATGGTTCCCCTTGGGCCTTACAGTAAATCATCATCCTGGTTGGCTGAGAATCACAGGGAGGGGGACCCCAGGCCTCCTAAGAACCACTTGGGAGATTCCTGACCCCAATCCAGCACAAAAAGTTACACATGTCCTTTTAGGATTATAATATTAAGATATTTCATGATTAACTGTAACACCACAATCCATCATTATAATGGCATTATTTATAATAGGTAACTTTGTATTTTTCAACTTCTCTCATTTATATATTAGCTGGCAATTCTATGCCAATTGTTTCACATAAATACATTTGCTATTTATACCGGCTCCCAGAAGGCAGGCATTATTATGACTGTCCCTTTTTGTAGATGAGACAAAGGGAGTCAAAGTTAGGATAGAATTCTAGTTCATTATAACATAATTCTTTATTTTATTATTTTTTTTTGTTTTGGGGTCATACCCAGTGATGCACAGGGGTTACTCCTGGCTCTGCACTCAGGAGTTACTCCTGGCAGTGCTCAGGGGACCATATGGGATGCTGGGAATTGAACCCGGGTCAGCCACGTGCAAGGCAAACGCCCTACTCTCTGTGCTATCTCTCCAGCCCCTCACATAATTCTTAAGTGTTGGATTTGCAGCCTCTGGCTTGAGAGCCCAAATGATAGCCTGATGCTTCCTCCCAAGTGCTCAGTCTTCTATTCCTGCCCACCAACACATGCACAAGAACTACACAATAATAGAGTGCTATGTAAAAGACATAATAAAAATATACAAATAGAAAATCACACTAATCTAAATCAGAATTCAAGAGTAAATTTTAATATAAATGATCTAGGATGAATCAAGTGTATGATATCTAAAAATTAGATTTAATAGGATTTACTCATCTATTTACCTGCCTCTCTTGGAATTGTAAGGAAACTTTGCTATAGAGTTCAAATCTCCTTCCTCTTTTATTCCTCTTCCTCTTCCCTCTTTTGGTGGTGATTGTTGGGATGACTAAAATAAGTACAAATGTTGTTGTAGAGCAGGGGGTATAAACTCACACTTGACAAGGCAGCCACTTTGCCATTGAGCCATTCGGGGGTCTCCTGTTCTTTAAAAGCACAGCCCCATGGCAGGAGAGATAGTAGAGTGGGTAGGGAACTTGCCTTGCAAAGGCACAGTTCAGGTTTGATCCTTCAGATGGCCAGTTCAGGTTTGATCCCCGGTACACCATAAGGTTCCCGGAATACCACCAGGAATGATTCCTGAGCACAGATTCAGGAGTAAGATCTGAGATTGACCAGGTATGACCAGGAAAAAATGCATAAATACCTTAATATTTACAAGACTCAGCTCCCACAACTCCAGATTAAATCACGGGAGGGTTTCCAGAGCCAGTGCAGAAGAATGATCTCTACTACTGAATTCACAGCAGATGCTGCTAAGACATAGGAAAGATCTGGAGTACTGAGGCAGGATCTAAAGTGCCCCCTCTCGGGACTTTCCTCAATATAGTTAAAGCCATCTACCACAAACCTACAGCAAACATCATCCTCAACGGGGAAAAACTGAGACCCTTCCCCCTAAGGTCAGGGACGAGACAAGGATGCCCACTCTCTCCACTGCTGTTCAATATAGTACTGGAAGTACTTGCAATAGCGATTAGGCAAGAAAAAGATATTAAGGGCATCCAGATAGGGAAAGAAGAAATTAAGCTCTCACTATTCGCAGATGATATGATACTATACTTAGAGAACCCTAAAACCTCTACCAAGAAACTCCTAGAAACAATAGGCTTGTATAGTAACGTGGCAGGCTATAAAATCAATACCCCAAAATCCATGGTTTTCCTATACGCAAATAGTGAAAGAGAAGAAAGTGACATCAAGAAAACAATTCCATTCACAATTGTGCCCCAGAAAATCAAGTACCTAGGAGTCAGCTTAACTAAGGAAGTAAAGGACCTGTACAAAGAAAACTACAAAATGCTACTTCAGGAAATAAAAGAGGACACGAGGAAATGGAAAAATATCCCCTGTTCATGGATGGGGAGAATCAACATCATCAAAATGGCAATACTTCCCAAAGCATTGTACAAATTCAATGCAATCCCTATAAGGATACCCATGACATTCTTCAAAGAAATGGGGCAAACACTCCTGAAATTTATATGGAACAATAAGCCCCCACGAATAGCTAAAGCAATTCTTGGGAAAAAGAAAATGGGAGGAATCAACCTCCCTAACTTCAAATTCTACTACAGGGCAGTAATAATTAAAACAGCATGGTACTGGAACAAAGGCAGAGCTGCAGACCAATGGAACAGGGTTGAATATACTGACATTTCCTCCCAAACATATAATCATCTAATCTTTGATAAGGGGGCAAGAAAAGTGAAGTGGAGCAGGGAAAGCCTCTTTAATAAACTGTGCTGGCAAAACTGGACGGCTACATGCAAAAAAGTGGGCTCAGATCTCTGCCTAACACCATGCACAAAAGTAAGATCAAATGGACTTATGACCTCAACATCAGACCAGAATCCATAATGTTTATTGAAGACAAAGTCAGCAAAACTCTCCATGATATTAAAGCTAATGGTATCTTCAAAGATGTCACACCACTGGCCGAGCAAGTGAAAACAGAGATAGACAAATGGGACTATCTTAAACTAAGAAGCTTCTGCACCTCAAAAGAAACAGTGACCAAAATACAAAGACAGCCTACAGAATGGGAAAGGATATTCACCAAATACACATCCGACAAGGGGCTGATATCAAGGATATACAAGGTACTGGTTAAACTCCACAAGAAGAAATCACCCAACCCCATCAAAAATGGGGCGAGGAAATGAACAGAAACTTTCACAAAGAAGAAATCCGAATGGCAAAAAGGCACATGAGAAAATGCTCTACATCACTAATCATCAGAGAGATGCAGATCAAAACCACAATGAGATATCATTTCACACCACAGAGACTGGCCCACATCCACAAGAACAAAAGCAACCAATGCTGGCGCGGATGTGGCGAGAAAGGGACCCTCCTTCACTGCTGGTGGGAATGCCAACTGGTCCAACCCTTTTGGAAAACGGTATGGACGATTCTCAAAAAATTAGAATTTGATCTCCCATTTGACCCAGCTATAGCACTCCTGGGAATATATCTTAGAGAGGCAAAAAGGTATAGTCGAAGTGACATCTGCAATTGTTTGTTCATTGCAGCACTCTTTACAATAGCCAGAATCTGGAAAAAACCTGAGTGCCAGAGAGCAGATGACTGGTTAAAGAAACTTTGGTACATTTATGCAATGGAGTACTATGTAGCTGTTAGAAAAGATGAAGTTATGAAATTTACATACAAGTGGTACTACATGGAAAGTATCATGTTAAGCGAAATGAGTCAGAAAGAGCGGGATAGACACAGAACGATTGCATTCATCTGGGGAACATAAAGCAACAAAAAGGGAGACTAACACCCAGGAATGGCTGAGATTAGTACCAAGAATTTTGCTCCATGACTTGAAGGCCAGCCACATGTGCTAGGTGAAAAGGAAGCTCAGATAGAGAAGAGAGCACCAAATAAAGGGTGTTGTGAGGACCCTCCCACAGTGGAAGAAGCATGCTAAAAGTAGTCTATAGACCAAACATGAATGCCACTCAATGCCTCTCTTGCAAAACACAGTACCCAAAAGAAGAGAGAGAGAACAAGGGGGAATACCCTGCCACAGAGGCAGGGTGGGATGGGGGTGATGGGGAGTGGGGAAGATGCTGGGACCCATGGTAGTGGATGATGGGCACTGGTGGAGGGATGGGTACTTGATCATTGTATAACTGAAACCCAAGCACAAAATTTGTAAGTCTATAACTGTACCTCAGGGTGTTTCACTAATAAAAAAAAATAAAGTGCCCCTTCTCTGCAAAACAAGCCCCACCACTGCCAACCAACTTAGACAATCAACTGTCTGTTGAGTGTCTGAGATGCTGTCTGGCAAAATCACCATCTTTGGAGAAGTTCCCTTGTGGGAACTTGGCACTGTGGGCATCACCTGGTATCAATGACATGGGGAGTAGAGATGTCTGCACAAGACTGTCATGTGCACATGACTGTCATGTGCAGGAAGTACAGGGACTTCGGGGACAGAATGTCCACGTCCACATCCCAATACTGCCACTTGTTCACAGTGACAACAGGCAACTTAGCCTCTCCAAGCCTCCATTTTGTCATATGCAAAATAAAACTCCTAAGAGTACTTCTAAGCTGTTTGGAGGATCAAGAATTAATAATACAAAACACTTAGGACAACACCTGGCATGTGCACCTGCTACATGAATACTTGTCAGGACTCAGTAAATGACACAGTAAAAAAGATATTCACAGACATTCGCTTTGCCATTGAACAAGACCCCTCATGGGCATAGAAGATACAAGTAAACAGATGATGGTGAAGTGCAAAGATATCAAAATCTTCAAGGGCTGTCCTTATGATGGACGAGGTCATTTCCCTCACTCTCTGCTACACACAAGTTCAAGCCTGCTCTATTTGAAATGTGGGGTAACCCAAGCTATACACTCACAAGTCAAAGGGAATAACTCCAGACCTGTGAAATAAGAGACCATGTCTATGGTTCAGAAAGTATCTTGACCAGACCCTGGGAACCTGAAAAGCCCCCTTCTCTGCCAAGGTGCCCTCCTAGCACCTGGTCAAAGGGAACCCCTGCAAGCCTTAAAGTGCATCAGAGGTGAACAGCCAGACCCATGCAGGCACCTAAGCGGCCCTTCTCCCCACAGGTACAGCAGCATGATGGGCGTGGCCTCCAGGGTAGCAGCTGCTCACGTGGCCACAGATATTTTCCCCCTTCCCAACGCTTTGGACTCACATCTCAGCCTCCATGACCTAATTATGACAAGGATAGCCTGGCTATCCCAAACACATAAGGCCAAGATTCCACTAGCCTATTCCAATCAGAATACTCTCAAAACTCACCAAAATTATGGTGAACACAAGAATCTGAACAAGCCTAATGTAAAAGAACATATTCCCTGAAGCTGCACTAGTGGCATCACATAAGGCATAGAGGAGCACCAAACATATAGCATTCTTAAAGGGGAAAAAGGAGACCACCATCAACCGAGCCCATCTAGAATCCTCCCTTGCAGTGAGAGGGGTCACTGATAGTGAACTGGAGGGACCAACCCCCAGACTACCACAGCAACATGAAGAAATCACGCAAATTCCCACCACGAGGAGTAGATGAAGAAAAGAGCCTAGAAGCCTCAACAGGAAATATCCACAAATACAATCTCTCTGATAAAGAATTCAGAGATGAAATGTTGAGAATATTCAATGAATTCAAAGAAATGGTGGAACAGGCATCCAGTAAATTAAAGGAGGACATGAAAGAACAGTGGAATGGACAGCCAACAAAATACAGGAAGACATGAGAGCAGAAATAAGAAACCTGCAAAGAGAAATGTCACTAATAAAGGATTTCGTAGATGAAATTTAAAACTCAGTGGGTGCCCTCAACAGTAGAATGACAACAGCCAGAGACAGAATCAATGAGCTTGAAGATGAGCTGCAGAAAGCATACAGGGAGAAACGTACAATGGAAAAATATCTCAAAATAGCTCTAGGCTGAATCAGAGACTTAGGGGATGAATTAAAGAGGAACAACATAAGAATCATCAGAGTACCAAAAGGAAAGGGAGGCAACCCCAATGAAGTAGCAATAGTTAAACATATCATTGCTGAGAAGTTCCCAGGGCTGAAGAATACAGGCATCCAGATCCAAGGATACTGAAGGGTATCAGCTAAAAGAGGCCCTAATAAAAAGACTCCAAGACATATAATCAGAATGATGGACACACAGATAGAGACACAATACTGCACGCAGCTAGGTCAAAGAAGGAAATCACATACAAAGAAGCACCCCTTAACTTTACAGCAGACTTATCAAGCCTGAAGACAATGGTGAGATATAGTGAAAAAACTCAATGAAATGAATGCCTCACCAAGAATACTTAATCCTGCTAAACTCTCACTCAAAGGAATGATACACTATTTCATGGATAAACAACAGCTCAGGGATGTCACAGACTCAAAACCAACCTTAAAAAGACTAAAGGGGCTACGGTAAGACAAGACAAACCCCTACAAGGACAACAAACCTCTACAGAAAGATGACACAAAACCCATGACAATAATCTGTCTCACGGTCAGTTGTCTAAATGCACTAATTAAGAGATACTGAGTGGCAAAATGGGTTAAAAACCGAACCCAACATTCTACTGCCTACAAGAAACACATCTGAATAGTCAGAGCAAACACAGACTCAGAGTCAGAGGATGGAAAACAACCCTTCAAGCAACAACTCACTCAAAAAAGCTGAGGTGGCCATACTAGTATCCGACAACACAGATTTCAGACTGAAAAAGATTAGAGGGGACAGCAAAGGACATATTTAATAATTAAGGGATATGTACATCAGGAAATTATCACACTCCTAAATATATATGCACCCAATGAGGGGCCAGAAAAGTACTTAAAACAGCTGCTAATAGACTTCAAGGAGGACATTGGTAGCAACACAATAGTATTCAGAGACTTTAATTCAAGTCTTCAATTCAATTCAATTCAATTTCAAGGTGGAGGAAACTCTTCACCCTATCACCTCTTGATAGATCAGCAAGACTAAAACTTAGCAAGGAAGTACTAGTTTTGAAGGAAGAAATGGAAGAAAGGGGGCTAATAGATGTATTTAGGGATTTTCATCCCCCCAAACTAAATATTCATTCTTTTCCAGTGCACATGGAACATTTTCCAAGATGGACTACATGCTGGGCCACAAAACATACCTCAATAGAATAAGGAGATAGAAATTGTATCAACTATCTTTTCAGACTATGATGCACTGAAGATAGAAGTTAATCACACACAAAAACGGAGAATCAAATCAAACACCTGGAAATTAAACAACTCAATGTTGGACAATAAATGGGCCAGGGAGGAAATCAGGGAAGAAATAAAAAGATACCTGGAAACAAATAAGAACGAAGACATGAGCGACCAGAAATTGTGGGACACGACTAAAGCAGTGTTAAGGGGAAAATTTATAGCTCTTCAAGTATTTTTCAGGAAGGAAGAAAGGGCTCACATAAATAACTCAACTTCACAGCTCAAGATCTTAGAAAAGAACCAACAATAGGAGCCCAAACCAGGCAATAAGAAGGAAATAATAAAACTTAGAGCAGAAATTAATGACATGAAAACCCAGAAAACAATCCAAAAGATCAATAAAACCAAGAGCTGGTTCTTTGAGAGAATACATAAGATTTATAAACCACTAGCAAAATTCACAAAGTAAGAGAGAACAAGGGTCCTAATAAACCGAATCAAATGAAAAGGGGGACATCACAACAGAAACCAAAGAAATTCAAAAGATCATCAGAGATTACTTTGAAAGTCTATATGCCACAAAACAAGAGAACCTAGAAGAAATGGATAAGTTCCTGGATTCCTATAACCTCTGAGCCAAGAAGATTTGAAATACCTGAATAGACCTATCACCATCAAGGAAATTGAAACAGTTATCAAAAGACTTCCCCAAAACAAAAGCCCAGGTCCAGATGGATTCACTAGCAAATTCTTACAATAGTTTAAAGAGGACCTATTGACAGTCCTTTTCAAGCTTTTCCAGGAAATTGAAGAAACAAACTCTCCAAAACAGTTTCTATGAGGCACATATCACCCTATACCAATAGCAAACAGAGACAACACACACAAAAAAATTACAGGCCAATAAACACAAATGATGAATATGGATGCAAAGATACTCAACAAAATATTAGCAAATAGAATCCAACAATCCATCAAAAAGATCATACACCAAGACCAAGTGGGATTCATCCTGGGGATGCCAGGATGCAAATCAATCAATATAATCCATCATATCAATAAAAGAAATGATAAAAACCATATGATCATATCAATAGATGCAGAGAAAGCATTTGACAAGATCCAGTATCTGTTCATGATGAAAACTTTCAGCAAAATAGGAATTGAAGAAACTTTCCTCAATATAGTCAAAGCCATCAACCCCAACCCTACAGCAAGCATTATCCTCTATAGGGAAAAACTAAGAGCTTTACCTCTAAGATCAGGATCAAGACCAGGATGCCCACTCTCACCACTTCTATTCAATATAGTACTGGAAGTACTTGCATAGCAGTTAAGCAAGAAAAAGACATTAAGGACATTCAAATAGGAAAGGAAGAAATCAAGCTCTCATTATTTGCAGATGACATGATACTATATTTAGAGAACCTTAAAGCCTCTACCAAGAAGCTCCTAGAAACAATAGAGTTGTATAGTAAAGTCGCAGGCTATAAAATCAACACCCAAAAGTCCATGGCTTTCCTATAAGCAAATAATGAGAGAGAAGAAAATGATATGAAAAAAGCAATTCTGTTCACAATCATACCTCAGAAAATCAAGTACCTTGGAATCAGTTTAACTAAGGAGGTAAAGGACCTCTACAAAGAAAATTACAAAATGTTACTTCAAGAAATGAAAGAGGACACGAGGAAATGGAAACACACCACCTGCAAATGGATTGGGAGAATTAACATTGTCAAAATGGCAATACTCCCCAAAACATTATACAAATTCAATGCGATCCCTATAAGGGTACCCATGACATTCTTCAAATAAATTGATCAAACACTGAAGAAATTCATATTGAACAACAAGCCCCCATGAATATCTAAAGAAATTCTTGTGTGTGGGGGGGGAGGGGTGGAAGATGGGAGGTATCACCTTCCCCAACCTCAAACTATACTACAAAGCGGTAATAATTAAAACAGCATGGTATTAGAACAACGACAGAGCCGCAGACCAGTGGAATAAGGTTGAACATCCTTACACACACCCTCAAATATATGACCATCTAATCTTTAATAAGGGAGCAAGAAATGTGAAGTGGAGCAAGGCAAGCCTCCTTAACAAATGGTTCTGTCTAAACTGGACAGCTACATGCAAAAAATGGGCTCAGATCTCTACCTAACACCATGCAAAAAATTCAGATCAAAATGGATTAAATACCTCAACGGCAGACCAGAATCCATAAGGTACATTGAAGACAGGGTCGGCAAAACCCTCCATGTCACTGAAGCTAAAGGTATCTTAAGGACAAAAAGCCACTGATCAAGCAAGTGGAAACAGAGAGAAACAAATGGGACTATTCTTAAACTAAAAGTTTCTGCACCTCAAAAAGGAACAGTGACCAGAATACAAAGACAGTCTACAGAGTGGGAAAGGATATTCACCCAATACCCCTATGATAAGGGGCAAATATCAAGGATATACAAGGCTGCAAGAAGAAAACATCCAATATCATCAGAAAATGGGGCAATGAAATGAACAGAAAATTTCTTAAAGAAGAAATTCAAATGGCCAAAAGGTACATGAAAAATGTTTCTCATCACTAAACATCAGGGAGATGCAGATCAAAACAATGAGATATCATCTCACACCACAGAGACTGGTACATATCAAAAAGAACAAAAGCAACTGGTGTTGGTGTGGATGTGGGGAGAAAGGATCTTTTCTTCACTGCTGGTGGGAATGACGACTGGTCCAGCCTTTTTGGAAAACAATACGGACATTTCTCAAAAACTAGAAATTGAGCTCCCATTTGACCCAGCAATACCACTTCTGGGAATATATCCTGGAGATGCAAAAAAGTACAGTAGAAATGACATCCACATCTGTATGTTTACTGTAGCACTTTCTACAATAATCAGAATCTGGAAAATACCCGAGTGCCCAAGAACAGATGACTGGTTAAAGAAACTTTGGCATATCTACGCAGTAGAATACTATGCAGCTGTTAGAAAAGATGAAATCATGAACTTTGCATATAAGTTAATGGACATGGAGAGTATCATGAAATGAGTCAGGAAGGGAGAGACAGACATAGAATGACTGCATCATGCATATGGAATATAAAGTAACATAATAGGAGACTAACACCTAAGGATAATAGAGATAAGGGCCAGGAGGATTGCTCCACGGCTTGGAAGCAGGTTTCACGTGCTGGGGGAAAAGGCAGCTGGGATAGAGAATGGACCACTAGTTAATGATGGTTTGAGGGCTCCCTTGTGATGGTAGATTCGAGCTGAAAGTAGACTATGGACCAAAAATGATGATAGCTTTGTACCTGTATTGCAAACCATAACACCCAAAAGGAGAGAGAGAGAGAGAGAGAGAGAGAGAGAGAGAGAGAGAGAGAGAGAGAGAGAGAGAGAGAGAGAGAGAGAGAGAGAATGTGCCTGCCACAGAGGCAGGGGGTGGAAAGGGATGGGGTGGCAGGAGAGATACTGGGAACATTAGTGGTGGAGAATGGGATCAGAGAGGGATGGTTACTTGAACATTGTATGACTGAAATGTAATCATGAAAGTTTGTAAGTCTGTAATTATCTCACAATGATTCATTTAAAAAAATTGAAAAAAAACAATGAATTTTCTATTAAAACCTTGCTAATATCTACCCATTTTCAATGGATTTTTATATTGATTAAGGACTCTTTATGTATTGATTCATTCTTTACATAAAGGGTTGTGAATATTTTCCATATATGTTCTTCATCTCTTATGTTTGTGATTTTCATTTGTGGGAGGGAGCATATAAAACATGCTGTTAGTGTGGAAAAAAAAGAAGTGTCTCCAAGATATTGTAGGCATTTTTATAGAGATGAATGTTTTAATGTACCTAAAGCTTGTAAGCTGCATTTCCATGAACAGCTTGTACTATTCTCTGTAGCTTGAGACCCCTCTGATTTCTAAGACATTGTAGTTTTTGCATCAAAACCTATTATTTCTTAATAAGACAAAACTGGAATGCAAGTGTCAAACTGCCAAGAGCTTTTCAGATACTTGATCCATTTCTATCATTTGTTAGAGAAAACTATCAGTGGTGTGTTACTGGATACATTTCAAAACCACCAAATAATGCGACAACAGAACAGGAAGCCATACCTTTCCTAGCCTGACTAACCAGAAGGGATTAGGAAACCACATGTCTTTAACTCTGACACTGAAATTCAGAGTTTTAACTTGTCAGATTCTGCCACACTGCTGTAATTTGGAACCAAAAATATTTTCCTTAACTCCTGGGTTTTTGTATAATATGAATCCAGTCATGAATACCTGTTGCCAATGTCAGTCACTAAAATGCATGAATTAAGAGTCTCTAAAAGATATAAAGAGGGTATAAGATAAAGTTCAAAGGGGAAGAACACAAACTTCATGTGAGAGGCCCCAAGTTCAATCTCCAACAGCTCATGGAGCCCTGAACTCTGCTGGGGGTGTTCCTGTGGTAACCCTCAGCCCTGCTGGGCCTGAGCAGTATCACCAGATCCAACTAAGGCAACAGGCAGGTCTGCATAGTCAGGTCAAGCACTACCAGAACCCCAAGCACTACTGGGGAGACCTCCCAAATTATATAGGAAAAAGGTCTCCCTAATAAGCAATGTGTAGAAACACTGCAATATAGCATGTATGGCCCCAGTCACTGCAACAGCAACAAGAGGGGAAAGAAAAGGGAGAGATATAGGGAGGGAGGTGGGGAGGGAAGAAGGGAAGGAGGGAGGGAAGGAAGGAAGGAAGGAAGGAAGGAAGGAAGGAAGGAAGGAAGGAAGGAAGGAAGGAATCTCTCCACTAGGCCATATGAGAACCATAATGATTTTCAGGATGGTAACTTGGAAAATATTAGATGCAAAATTATTCATGTAATTCACATAAAAAATTACGATGCTTTCAAAGAAAGTTTGCTATTTAAAGATGATGAGAATTCTTTGGAAGCAGACAAAGTGAGTGGACTACATCGATGCTCTTTATCATGCTCTACATAACAGAAGATTAAAATCTGAAAAAACAAAGGTCAGCAAGTGTCTAAAGCAGTATGTGCCAATGCTGAGGCAGCAGATGCAGAGGCAGACTTGAGGGTTGGTGATTGCTAAAGTCCAGCGGCATATTAATTTCCTACAGATGCCACGCAAATGATCACACACTTGCTTACAACCACAGAATTCATTCGCTCACAGATCTAGAGGCTCCCCAGGTCTGAAGTCAAGATGCCACAAAGTCGTCACCCCTTCCCAGTTTCGCAGGAGTCTTTCCTTTATTCAATCCTGGTGCTTCTGATGGGACCTTGGCATATGGACACATCATACCCACCTTAGCTATATCCACACCACCTTCTCCTCTGGGCATCTTCTCTGCTCTGGCTCTTAGGATATATCACAGAACCAGAGTAATAATACAACAGGTAAAGTGCTAGCTTTGTACAGTCAACCTGGATTCAATTCCTGGTACCCCCCCCCATGGTTCCCTAAATCTGCTAAGAGTGTTCTCGGAGCTCAGAGCCAGAAATAAGCCCAAATTCCATTCAAGTATGGCCCAAGAACAACAAAAGAAAAACAAACCAACAAAAAAAAAGAGAAGGAAATATCACTATATTTAGGCCATGCTCGCATAACCCAGGATGATCTTGAGATAATTACATTTGCAAAATTCTTTGGCAAAATAAGAACTTATTTACTGGTTATGGGAGGTGACATGCCTTTTTGGAGGGTTGGAGGCTAATTTATTCTATACATGGAGAATAATTAAAAACTCAGAAGAGAATACAGATTGAAATTATAAGGTGCTTTAGGTAAAATAAATTGGTATCTATGTGTGTGTGTGTGTATCTCTCATAGGACAGAGAAAACTGATAGAGTACTTTATTGTCACTTTCACTTTTTTATGTGGCTTATGACCAAAAGATGCTTTTCTAGCTCTGATATATACCAAATGACAGGTATTTCTTATAACTAAGGTAGTTAATAGTCACTTAGAAATGTATGCAACCTATGTCTAATTTCTACAAACATATGTTTGCTATTTCATTTGGGATAGGAGGAGGGAATAACCTGGGTTGATAACAGGTGGGGAATCTATGCTTGGCTCTTTAAAATTATAAAACAGTGCACACAATTGCTTGGAGTTGACTTCCTTTCTGGGTCTTTATGGGCTTTGCACAATATAAAATACTGGGAATGGGGGACGAGAAGGCTGGGAAATCTCTGGGAACAGGCACCCACCCAGACTTGGAATCTTCACATAGAGAAGGAAGAAAAGACAGGTCTTTACTGTCTACCAAGAGTCACTTGGCGGTGGAGGGTGAGGGGTACACTCAGCGATGCTCAGTGTTTACTCTGGCTCTATGTTTAGGGCTTACTTCTGGCCATGCTCAGGGAATCTTAAGTAATGCTGGGAATTGAATCCAGGTTGGCCACATGCAAGGCAAGCATCTTACCCTCTGTACTATCTCTCTAGTGCCGAATACCAGGAGTCTTTTGTTCTCAACTCCTTCTCAATATTTTAATGGCTGAAAGATATTGTTCTAAATACAAGATTCTTAGAGCCAAACATTCTTAATTTAAAATCTGCTCCTGAAATTCAAGGTAAGCTTATGTATGTTTGCAAGTTTTCCTTTGGAACAGTCACATTCTCAAATAATTTTCTCCATCTCCCCAGAAAGGGAAGACTGTCCATATATTCTCTCAATGCTATGAACCATCCATTTGTTTTCGACCTTTGTAAACTTCTTACCATGTACAAAACTGACAGTACCAAGAAGCGTCCAAAGACCAAAAGAAAAAACCCACCCAAAATTCTTTGATTTGAGTATGGCACAAATATCCTCAGGAATTTGTCACTGGGTCGCCATCAATGTTGGTGGCAGATATTCCAAATGAACCCACATCAACAGTTTTTGGTTGTGGCTGTTCAGAAGAGAATCCAAACCCTTGTCTCTGTTCATTTTCATTCACATCTCATACTCGTGTGAATTTCCAGAAGAGCTTCTCCTTCAAGAACCTCCAGAGTTGACACATGGAACAATGACAAAACCGTGGCCTTGGATTACAAAACTGATGAACAAATGGGGTGCAGGAAGGGGGCAGGGCAGAAAGGTATGTGTGGTGGTTGGGAGAGTAAAGATCTGACCAGAGGTGACATAAGGACGGGGTGGAGATTCTTGATTATTTTGAGGTGGTGTAAAGCAGTAATTTTTTACAATACCATAAGATTTAAAATTATGGTAATCGTGGAAAGAAAGAAAGAAAGAAAGAAAGAAAGAAAGAAAGAAAGAAAGAAAGAAAGAAAGGCATATAGACAAACAGGAAGGAAGAAGGAAGGAAGGAAGGAAGGAAGGAAGGAAGGAAGGAAGGAAGGAAGGAAGGAAGGAAAGAAGGAAGGAAGGAGAGAAAGAGAGAGGGAGGGGGTGGGAGGAATTGTGGGGAGGAAAAGGAAGGGATGGGGACCCGAGGGTGATGAACATACTATTTTGGGTGATAACTTCTCATGACCTCTTTACTCAAGCAACACTGGTGCATGTCCTTTCTGGGTAATGAAATATCTCTGGGTTGGCACCTCTGTGGCAGTGTCTGGCCACACAGGATTCAGCCACCTAGCCAAGGGGCTACTTTGCCTGTGTGGTCATTCTACAGAAATACTCCTGATGCTTACAGGAAAGAAAAGCAACCCAAGAATATAGGTGGGGCCCCTAAACTAAAAATATTCTAGTTGCTTAAGCAAAAATCCTTGGAGTCATCGTTGAATCCCTCTAACATCCCACATCCGTTTCCAAGGTAGGTCCTGAACCTATCTAAATCCTTCTGCCTTCACCTCTACCATTCAAGCAAGACAAAGCATCCTCTCACCTGTACTGAGACAGTCTTCTACCCATCTCAATCTGAGGCCCAGCCTCACCTCATCTCCCCCCTCATCTATTCTCAACCAAGTAGCTTGATTCTCACCAGTCACAAATGCTTCTGGCCAGCTTTTATCACACTAGGCAGAGGAAACATCTTAGCTCTCACAGTGCCCTTCCAGATTCTATGTGACCTACCCTACTTTACCTCCTGCCTTTACCTCTTACATATCTCCATCTCTTGGTCTGTTTCAGCCTCAATGTCGTTCTTAAAGCTTCTTGAAACTCAGAGTGAAGTTTTATCTTCTAACAGAACAAGAAAGCAATCCAACAGGTGACACTGGCCTTCTGCTGGGAGGATGTCAAAACCCTGGATGCACAGAATGGGTCCCAGAGCTAGGCTACTTTCATAGCAAGGGCTTTCTGCTTTTCTTAAGTTTTACAGATGTAAGAGATCAAATATCAAGTCTACCCTACTCCAGAAATTATGGTTGGGCTTCTGCGTGTAAATTTCCCTGAAATGCCTGCCCCCAGCCTTGTTGGTTGAGCAAATGAGGACGTGAGGACAGGAGGAAAAGAGCAATCTCAAATACATCTGAGTGAACCACAGGGCTGATTTTAACCACCTCTGTTGGCTAGTTCTGCAAGCTTTCTCGTTCTGTTTTCTAGCTTAGGTTTCCCCAGGAGGAGGAGGGTACTGTCTGTTTATTACCTGCGAACTGAACAGTTTGCATTTGGGCAAATAAAGAGTGTGGAATGAGAAAGACAGAACCCAAAGGCAGACCAAGTCACTATAGGAATATTTTGTCAATGAAACAAATTTGCATTTCTTGGTCAATGATCTCTACATGCATGCCTGTTTTTCATTTAAGTACAATGTAATCCTGGCTGATTTTTATCTAAAGTACAGCTGCACATATGTTCTCAGTGGTTCTTGGTAGTTATTTAAGAGATGATTTTATTAAAGTTAAAACATAAGTAAATTGCATATGATTCTAATTGCTGGATACTTTTTTATTGTCATGGGGGCCACTCCCAGTAGTGCTAGGGTCAGGAGGTTCTGGGGGACCGTACCGAAGGCCTTGCATGTGCATGACATGTACTCTACCACTTGAGTCTCATCCCTGGCCTGAGATGATGAATCTTGTTCTATCAGCAGCATTTAGGGCAAGAACCCCTCCCGATACTTTTATGGGAAGTTTTATGTATTCTCTAGTCTGTTAAAACTGTTTCAAAGAGAATTGGAATTGAGCACTGAACTTGGCCATTTTATTGGATGGGAAGTTAGAAAGGGGTCTTTCTACAACAATGCGAACCATTTATACTCACTGTAAAATTACTAATAGGAAATTCACACCATGCCTTGCTAGCATCTAAATAAATATCATACTTCTAGCAAAGCATGCCACCAAGACAGTTTCCCCCATGCCTTGATACAACAAAATGAATTCATTTGAAGATACTTGATTTCCAAAATAATTTTTGTGGCTCTGAGTCAATGTTTTTCTCAATGTCTGAGTCACCACCTTGGATGGTATGTAATATCAGAGCAAGACTTTCTCACAGACTACTCATAACTTTCCAGAATAAGTCTGCCTCTTTTCTTTTCCCCTCCATTCTCTCCAAGTTTAGAGAAACCTGAGTATGTTTACTCACTAGTTCATAGAAACCAAGTTTACAGGGGTTGGTTTTCTTATCACTTGAAAATGCTCAAATGAGTATCCATGGGGGCACCATGAATTGGTTGACAGAGAGTCTAAGGTAGCAGCTCTCCAGACACACGTACTGCTTACTTGCTGTGACAGGATTCTTACCCAGAAAGAGTTGTACCTGAGATCTAACTCCAAACTGTTGAAGTCCCTCTCCAAATATTTTTTAGTCAGAAGTGATGTGCTAAACTTTGGGAGATGTTTTTCAAGGCAGGAAATAGGAAATACCAGCTGGAGTCTACCATGTTTGACTGACTGGGCTGGGCTGGGATGGGATGGTGGGGTGGGGTCGGAGGGACAAACAGGCTTATAGTCCTGACAAATAGAAGTGCTTGTGAGAATTGGATCTGGGTATAAGCAGCATATACTATGGTCTCAATCCCAGGATAACGAGTTGATCTGAAAAATAGGTGGACTCATGAAGAAATCTTGTGAAATGACTTTTTGAGCCATGTTTACACTGCACTTAAATTTTGGAAGAATTTCTCAGTACAACAGCATAGTATCTCATATTTGTCAGGATGAGATTGGTGCCACTCACAAAGCAAACCTATGACCACTCTTGTCATTTGACCTCATATGCCAATGACATGAGCACATATTGTTAAAGGACATGCTGAAGAGTGACTCCAAATGATGCCTGAAAAGTCACTCACTCAGAATTTAGTCAGAACAACGAAGAAACTATTTTTCACTTAGCCCTACCCAGGAAGTGTTTTCACTGGTCAAAGGTACTCAAGTCTAGCTTTTCTTTGTTGTCCAGTGTCCAATAAAAACCTGCCTCTTGTCATGGTCATAATGTATATCAGGTATTTAGAAAGATCCCTGCTCCCTTTTTAGTATTCTTAGAAAACAAGTGCAGATTTAGAAGAACAAAAATAATGCTTGTGAGAAAGGAGGTATTTGATAGTCCTTTGTCCAGCAGCATGGGTTTAAAGATGACAAATTCAGCATGACAAATGATAATGACAAACTACAATGCCACCTGCTTTTGGGGCATATCAACTTGTGCTCACATAATGCAAAAACATTGTATCAGCAGGCTTTACCTATGACTTAAGACACAGACAAGAAAGTATTTTTCCTTTAAAAAAAGTTAGTGTCATGTAATTTTGTAGGGAGGGTAAAGCAGCTGTGAAGATTAAATAAACACAAGAAAGGGAGATCAATAGTGTCTATGTGAGAGGTGCTGAGGAGTAAAGCAGATGACCTGCATTAAGCATTGAGAAGTGTCTAACGACAAACTCTAAGTCACCACCATTATTGCCTATTACCAACCCCATCAATATCTGAGAATATGCTCACATTTTATTCTTCCATTAAAATGGACTCAACAAATTTTTTTCCTAATTTAAGTGATGGTGGTCACATCTCCATGTGTTAAGGAAGACAATTCAACAGTATTATGCTTTTGCCCTGTTTCATGATATATTTTTACTTTTTCACAATCAGTGTACATATTGATCTGATGAAAAAAATATCAAACACTGACTACTTACAAGGAGAAATAAGGGGCTAAAGAGATAACACAGGCATAAGGTATTTTCCTTGAATGTGGCCAATCCTGCTTCCATTCCAGGCACCCAGTGGTCCCCCAAGTCTGGAAAGTGCAGCCCTAGACTTCACCAAGCACTGCTGAGTGTAGACTTTGGAGGTTTCTGAGCATCAGGTGGCATAGTTAATATGTGACTCTGCAGAGTCTCAGCAATAACACATTCTTGGGCCCTTGCATTGAACTGATAGCCTGGTAGGCCCAGAATTGCTAATGTTCTTTAAGAGGGAAAGAGGGAGAAAGAGAGAGAGAACTAAACTGTTTCAAATGTTAAATCTGATCATGGATTACAGGCTACAAATGTAGTGGAATTTCCACTAGCAAATAGTTCTTTGATAGATTATACCTGACAAGTGATCACAGGCCTTATAGAATTTCATCTTGACAGGGTCTGAAATATATTGGGCATCATCCCAGGATACCATGTTGCTATTTGGTGGCTATTCAGGTAAGTGCTAGCAATGGACAAACTTAGAGCTCTTGGTGCTCTTGATGAGCGCCCAGTCTCTTCACCTTGACTGGATCCTGACACATCACTCTCACTGTTCTCCTGTTATTCATCGATTTGCTCGAGGGGGCCTAGTAACATCTCCATTGTGACAATTGTTGCTGTGTTTGGCATATTGAATACGTCAGGGGTAGCTTGCCAGGCTTTGCCATGTGGGTGAGATACTCTCAGTAGCTTGCTGGGCTTTCCGCCAGGAATCGAACTTGGGTCGGCCACATTGCCCACTTGCAAGGCAAACGCCCTACCCACTGTGCTATCGCTTCAGTCTCATAATCCTGACACATGAAAAACATTTATGAAATGTACTGTTATCACTTCAAGAAGCCCATCTCTTCATATCTTTCAAGGTTTCATGGCAGGAATTGGTAGAGGCTATGGTATATTAATTTCACATCAAAACAATAAAATAGAAGCTAACCTGTTGAAAACTGTGTTTTCTTACTCTCTGTTGTTCCTAACCTGGTTTCAGTGGGTTTATGTGGCCTTAACAGGAGGTGTTTGCTCCTGAGCACAAACCACTGAACCCTTCTGTTCTGTAAAAGTCAGAAAAGCTTTGTGAGACTCACCCTGCTCTCCAACTGAGAGAGTTCACCAGAAAAGTGAGTCTTTTTTTAAAAATTAGTACAACACAAATATAGTGATGATGCTCCTTTTACTGATCAAGAGATCCAACACTAGGTTGTTTATTTTTTTTTTAAAGAACAATGACACAAGCAATGGATCTCTGGAAAGTAGAAGTGACTTTGCTCTTGGCAACTCCTGAGTGCGTTTTGGGAGGCCCACCCCTGCATGTGTCAGAGCACAGACTGGACACAAGATTACATGGCCCTCGCGAGAACCCTTAAGCCCAGGATGAGCCAGCAGAGCTCATTCCCCCTCCAGCCTTGTCCCTAGTTGTTGCCTTATCAAGAGAGATTAGGATCCTAAAATCTCCAAGACGCCAGCTCCAGTCCTGGTCTCTTCATGTAGTTGCTAAAAAAAAAAAAAAAAGAAAGAAAAAGAAAAAAAAGGTGCAGCCCAACCAGTCAACCAGAGACAGTCAAATTGTGTACCTTGTCCTGCTTTGAAATTCGCTACCATCTGGTCTCCAGTTGAGTTGACATCTGACATCCATTAGGCTTTCAGCTGTAGCACAATCTTTGGAACTTCCCAGAGGAATGACCTGAAGCAGGGCTTCTTTAACGCTTTCCCATCACAATGGTTTTTCAATGAAGACATGCAACTGGGGGTAGGAGTTGCCAGGGACACTGTAGATTTATTTTGCAGTTGATTTTGAGTTAATTTTTGATCACTAGTGTTCAGAAACCTTTTACTGTTGCCAACTTTGTGTGTCCCTCCCCCACTTCAGTTATACAACCCCAGAAGAGGTCTCAGCTCAGAGTTAAGAGCCAGGGATATAGCCAGCCACTTCCAAGGAGACAAGAACTTGCGAGTTTTTTCCTAGTCGCTTAACTAATGCTGCTTATTATGAACAACCATGGTGGGATCTTCATAAAATATTATTTGAATGAATTAAACAATGAACCAATCAACTAATGAAAACATTTGATGAGCTGGTTAATTTTTTTGCAAGTTTTTATATATTGAGACTAGAATGAGTTTTCCAATGGACAACTGTAAATCCCATGAGCAGAGAGATGCAATATTATCTTTCCTTTTTTTTCAGTTGTGGAAAAAACCTCTCCACCCTCCCCAGCCCCCATAAGGCTACAGGACATTCAATAAATATTTACTAATTTAATCACATTGTATAAATTATACAAGATAAAGTTTTACAGCTTTAGTTATGCATACAATAACTATAAAAGCATCTTCCCTAGGGAGAGGGAAAGTCCTTTTGAAAGATAAAGACAACTCAAATGAAAAATGGATCTCAGAAGGGATTCATGCACATATCTCAGGGAAAATATTCAGTTTTCTCTGGATTACTAAATTTTTTTTCTAGAAATAGACACCTGTGTCCCATCCCTTATCTTTCTGCACCTCAAATTTAATGTGTCACACATTAAAGGCTTAAACTCTTATGGAGACAAATAAGCACATGCTAGGAGTTTTTTCCTGAAACTAAACAAACAAGTACTCTTGTGAATACAAAAGAACTCAAAGGGACTGTCTCAATAGCCAGGTTCAATTCTAAGGTCTTTCTGTTCATCCGAGACTCTCCCCCTGCTCTTTCTCCATGATTAGAGAGAAAGGTATTACCTTATTCCCTCTGCACTGGGCTTCACCATGGCAGCTGCTTTTAAGGGAGACAGGCAGTTTTTCCAACACCCACTTGGAGGTTCAAAGGGCTCATTTGTCCATTTAAATAGAAAATGTCTTAAAGTAATTATTGGGAGGTTGGAATGAGAATCCTCCCAGCTTCCCCCCAGGGTTCACTGCCATCAAAATCCTTCGGGGCCCAGTTTCAGGGCCTGCTTGAGTGCCCCATGCCAATTAAATGCCTTTGAGGTCTGTCTCTGGAAGAGGTTTGGGACCATCTGACCAGGTCATTCCAGGGACAAGAATTGCAATCAGGTCAGCTCCTGTAGGGAGAAGGCAAAGGGGAAAAGCCTTCCCCCTTTCCTGTGTGGGGAAATCACAGAATGGGGGGTTGGGGGGAGTGCTATGCTATTGAGAAATGGAGCCAATGGCTAAGATACTGTCTCTTGAAAAAAGTGAATATGAGAACCAAGAATATCATAAACATACATGTGAGTCCCTTCGTGTCATTTTCAAAACTTCTGACCACATGCTTCAAACTCAGTGCATGAACAAGCTTGCTCATCCAGGTAATCCATTTGCCACTTTCTTCCAGTTTGGGGTTAATATGGCTACACACTCCTTTCCACCCTTCCCTGTGTCCTGAACAGTTGCAAATGTCTCCAATTATTTGGGCAAGGACCTACACAGAAAGAATATACTGCAATCTACCAGAGGGAATACTTTCAATCAGCCACACTGCACAGACTGCTGATACTTTTTTTTTTAACAAGGAACAAGAAGTGGGAGTGGATGATAGAAACTATTTTAGGTGAGTGATTTGCAATTAACCATGTAATTAGAGTTTTCTATATTTCTCGTAAAGGTCTATAATCTTAAAAGATTGTTCTGAGAGAGAAATAAGCACACAACTGGTGTGGCCCAATTTTATTCCATCTTAAATGCAGTGTCTGGGAGCTAAGGGATGGAGAAAACAAATTAGGCGGCAAGAAAGATTTTTTGAGAATTAAACATGTGACAATATTCATGTGTACGTGCCCTGTATCCCTATCTTTCAGTAGTTAGCTTCATCCTGAGTTCTTGTTGTCAGGGATGGCTAAAAGGCATTGTTCTTCCATCTAGGAACAAAGGACCTACAGAAATCATTGCTCTTAAGTATGCGAGATATAAACGTGTAGCTATATCTATACCAGCCATCAAGGTAAGCTGTGCTGTGTCTCAGCCAAGATGTTAGAAGAGAAAATGGACCGTGGTGACAGTCACTGCCATTACTTTCCCAAATGTCCCATTGCTGACCTGCCAACCAGCTAGAGGAAGTTAAACTCATTTTCTTGGCCCTCCAAGAACTGTGTATATTATCCTTCCTCTTTTGAAGAAACAAGGTGGACATGAGATAATTATCAAGGGCCAGAGAAGATGAGTCCTAAAGATAAAATTGGCTGTTTTCCTAGACTGTTGATTCTACCCATAAATGCTCTCTGTGGCTAATCCTTTTCTGGACTATGGTTACCTTTCTCCATAGGAATTACCTCCACATCAGAAATGAATAAAGCGTCTCCCTAAGCCTCAATATATGAGGGGGAAAGATGGAAATATCCCTCGAAGAACCGTTTGGTCATGAGGGACCATGCTTTTGCTCTCATAGTCAACATATTTGCCGACACCAGAAAAATTACTTGCAGTCTAATACATTATATTGTCAGCCTCATACTGAAGAACTTTATTTTGTATTTTTTAAAGCTAAACGTTACTGAAAACAAAAATTTTCTCCACTAGCTGCTTTGGAACAATATACTGTATTATGAAGCTCCATACATTGTAAAAGGTTTCTGAAATCCTGACAGGACAAACAAAATCCCCATCCCCCTTCTTCCCTTCCTTGGATCTGGACCTTAAAACCATTTTCTTCTTCTTCTCCTCCTCTTCCTCCTTTTCTTTTCCTTTCCTCCTCCTCCTTCTTCCAGGTTCTTAAGCATCAGGTATGGGCTGCTGGGCAGAAGGAGCCTTGTGAAAAGTGTGTGAGAAGTGAGCGTGGAAACACCCAGGAGTAGAAGCCTTTGGGGCTGAGGACCAAGCTGGCCTCCAAGGCTCTCACTTCCCAGGTCCCCGTCAGGCCATCAAGTCAGGCCAAGCAGAACCATAACAGCAGGAAGCAGGGCTGTACAGTGGGGTCCCCTCGAATCATGCTACTCAAAAAAGGTGCCACGAGAAACAAGTTGCTGTGCATTCTCAGTCCCAAAGGTGGGCAGAGGAGCCCACACGATCCTCCCTTTGGTATTAAATAACAGTTGTTTTTATTTTATTTTTTTAAAAAAAGCTTTTTAGAAACAAAGCAAATGCATGGTGGCACTGGAAGTGTTAGCCATTCCAGGTTAGCTGTCCACTGAAATCAGTCTCATCCCTAGTCATAAATAAATAATCTCTTTCCTGGTCTGACTTCCACCATGGGATCAATATCTTCTAACATCTTACTTATTTTATTACTGCTTTTGGTTTTCTGGGACTGATTGAGAGTTGCTCAGAGGAAATCTTTGGTTTTGCTTAAGTGTCCGTGACATTTAATCATGACTTTTCCTTGCAGTTTAATTCCAACCAGTCAATCCGTTAATCCACTTCGATTGATTCGGGGCTCTCGGTGATTGGCTTGCACTCATTGGGCATCCGCTGGTGTCGGCTCAGCTGGGTGGCCTGCGTGAAGCTCCGCTCACACCTCTCGCACCTGGTGGAGGCAAGAGAGAAAATTGAGACCAGGGAGCGGGGTGTATCAGGGGGATGCGCTGCCTCTCATCCTGCCTAATCGGAACAGACACTCCAAAGTGGCTTCAGATTTGAGCGGCTCAAGAGGTGTAATTGGTGGCTACTTCCAAAGCCTGGGTGCTTGTGCTGGGGCCGAGGCCCCGTCTGGTGCAGAACAGAGGGATCTGTCAATAGGCAGGGGGAAGGTGATTTCTCCAGAGAGCCCTGTCCTGCTGCGGCTCTGATCACTGTCACTTCAAATAGATAAAGAACAAAAAGAGACGGGGAGGAGTGAGCCATCAAAAGCAGCAGCTTGTCTGCAGTTTTCTGCGCAGTAACCCCGAAGAGATATGGATGACAAATATAATTTCTCCTGCTGCTCCTTTAAAATCAGGAATTCAACTTCAGATGGGTGTGTGGGGGGGTGGGGTTGCAGTTAAGGAGTGGTCTCTGCCTCTAGAGAAACAGGAGGAGGATCCATCTGTTTGCAGGAATAACAGCACTGGGGTGGTGACCTGGGTGCAAAGGCTGGGACATCACAGTCCACCACACTGGGACTATGGCAGTCTGAGCTGAGATAAATAGGAATCCCACCAACATCTGTTCCCTTCAGGAAATTCATCTCTCCAGAAAGGAGAAGGAATGCAGTGGTGTGCCATCAGGAAGGGCCAGAGTGCATGAAGTTTCACAGAGCAGGAATGAATCTCCCTAACTTCAGAAACAGACTTCGATGGAGTCTGGCCTAAACCACGGTGCAGGAGAAACTCAGCATACACAGTGGAACAGTAGCCTCCGGTCTTCTAAGGGTTACTGCTCCGGGCTGGCTGAGTGTGGGTCTAGGCATATAGGCATGTCCACAAATAGTGGGGGCCCCAGATTCCCCTGCTGGTGATAACTCTTCCTGGGTACTTGTGTACATTTGTACACACACAATTGTAATGGCAGCCCCTGGTTTCCCTGTTGGTGGTTAACTGTTCCTGGGTGGTTGTATACAACTGTATGTACATACACATATACACACACACATACTCATGCAAATACTTGTAATGGTTATGTATGGCTTTATCTATACACACAAACAACTGTAATGGTTTATGGTTTTATCTACACACACAAGCAACTGCAATGCTTGTGTATGATTTTACCTACACAGATATTGTGGCTTTAAGCTCATACACCGACTTTCCTGCCACAACCCTATTAGCAGGCACAGTGGCCTTGGTAGTCTGCCCCTTACATGCCTTCCTCAATCATCTGGAGACAAGGATGAGAACTACCCACAACTGTTCCCCTTTTCACCGAGGCATCCTGAGATCACTAAGCGGGGCTAAACACTGTTGCTAAGCTATCCTGTGGAAGTCCTCACAGCCCTGTCTCTGTGTCACTTGCTGCCCCCCCTCCCCAGTTCATGGGCATTTCCCTTTCTCCTCTGAAGTCTTCTAAGTTCCTTTCCATGGGTAAAATGGGCTAGAAAATCGGACACGTGGCATGATGACTCTCATGCTGAGGGCCTGGGGCTCCAGCCTGCAGCCAGGGTAAGGAAGTTGTGTTGCTCAGATTGTCTTCCAGAGAATATTTTTAGCAGCCTGTTCCACTGTTAAAAAACTGCACTGTGATCTTGACAAATGTAGAATGTCAGCTTTAATGTATCAGACTTATCAGCTCAATGAAAATAACTCAGAAGTATTGATCAGCTAATGATTTTTAGTGTATTCATTAACGTCCCTGGGCAGCTCATCCCCTCTCCTGAGTTCTCCAAGTGCTGATGACATGTTAGTGAATTGCTGATTGTTTATTAGAAAACAGATTAGTTACTGGATTTGGTGTGTCAAAATATACTACCTTTCAGTCCATGACAAACTTTCAAATGATTATATTTCTTCTCAAAAAATAAAAAAAAGCAAAATCTTGCAGCTCTAAAACCAATTTTCAAGAGAGCAGAGTGGTCTGCTTATGAGGAATGGCAATTTACCAGGGGCACGCGTTCACCCCTCTAATGCTGTCTGTTAGAATGAAAATAATTTTACCCTTGGGGAGTTTACTGTTTCATGGAAGGTAAAAGTGTACATCCACATATAAATGCCCAGAAAGGATGGAGAGGTAAAACAGAGAATAACATTTCTTTCTTGATGGTCTGCTTTTACATGCCTCATAGCTGTTATGGAACAGTTTGTTACGTGAGTCAGGAAATTTGGGGCCGGAACAACAGTACAGCGGGTAAAGCATTGAACACAGGAGCTCCTCCATTTATTTTCAACCTTGGAAAAACTCCTTTCACAGCTTAATAAAATTCATCTGAGGGAAGGACTCATTGCAAATACCTAAGCCAAAATTGGGATTTCATTGGTCATGAACCATCACTGCAGAAGAACAATGGTGGAAACATATCTTGTGTAAGCTGGAGTTTCATCAGGTGCAACAGGAGGAAAGAAAACTATGGATAAATCAGGAGCAAAAACACCCACCAGCACTCAGGAATCCCTTCTAATGCTGAAGGGGCTGAAGTTACTGCCTAAACACTCAAGTGAAAAATTTTCTCAATATTTCAGCAAAGAAAAAGACCCCAACTTACTACCATATGGGTATTTTCATTAGATGTGACTTCATTTCTGAATCATTATTTCACATATGGCTGAGTGGACAACTGTTTTCTGATATTGACGGGAGGTGCAGAATAATGTCAAGTTCTGTTGCATGAAAACCCCATGAAAACTCTTTCTTTCAGGGCCTCTTTAACCTGTCACAAAATACTTCTTGAGTTGAACCAAACTATGTGAGACTTTTTACATAGGACAGATTTATTGTATCTTAGCTGTGTATTCCTTTAATATTGATTTTTTCTAGATGATCTTGTAGGATATTATATACTCTTTGGGGGACATACATAATGATGCTCAGGACTTACTCCTGGATCTGTGCTCAGGAGATCACTCCTGGAGGTTATTGGGGTTCATATATGGTTTTGGGTATCAAAACTGGGTCCACCATATGCAAGGCGAGTGTCAACCCTTGGACTATCTCTCCATCCCCTAATTTTTCTCATGCAGACTAACACCCAGGAATGGCTGAGATTAGTACCAGGAATTTTGCTCCATGACTTGAAGGCCAGCCACATGTGCTAGGTGAAAAGAAAGTTCAGATAGAGAAGAGAGCACCAAATAAAGGGTGTTATGAGGACCCTCCCAGGGTGGGAGAAGCATGCTAAAAGTAGTCTATAGACCAAACATGATTGCCACTCAATGCCTCTCTTGCAAAACACAGTACCCAAAAGAAGAGAGAGAGAACAAGGGGGAATACCCTGCCACAGAGGCAGGGTGGGACGGGGGGGGGGGGGGTAGAGGGGGATGAGGGGGGGATGCTGGGACGCGAGGTGGTGGAGGATGGGCACTGGTGGAGGGATGGGTACTTGATCATTGTATAACTGAAACCCAAGCACAAAAATTTATAAGTCTATAACTGTATACCTCATGGTGTTTCACTAATAAAAAAATAAAAAATAAAAATAATTTTTCTCATGCTGTGCTAGGCCATCTTCACACAAAGCTGTAGTGATGAGTCGCTTCTCCTGCTTCTAACCAGGAGGAAACGTAGAGTCTCCTCTCTGGAAAGTCTCAGTCCTCTAAGATTCCAATTCTCAAAGCAATTCCCAAGGGTGGGCCCCACAGGGCAGTATCTCTAAAATCTTGTGAGATTGTGTTTAGCAACAGAGGGGGATGAAAGGAGTCCTCATTGTAGAGTAAGTTTTATATTGCCAACCTCCTTCCTTCCACCCATCCTTGCTCCTTCTTTCTCTCCTTCCTCTTCTCATAGAGTCCTTGGCAATTGCTCTTAAATGAAATGACATCTTGATTTTTGCTCCCTGATCTCTATGACATCCTATCTCAGATGGTCAAAGTCAATAACCTTCCTGTGATCCTTTAACAGATACTTCCTGAGCCCCCCACCCCCACCCCCACCTTCATGTGTTCCTCTATCTGAGAATTTTCAAGTCCACAGTCCAGGTGAGCTGCTGATAAACAGATGAACTTCTTCGAGTAGGTGTTCTGGGGGAGGGGTTTCTTCAGAGGCATCTCAGTTTAGTGAATTCCAAGGATAAATCTGTCACATCTCCTTCAGCCTGCTGTGAATGGGAATAACCTTGATCTGCCTTTAAGACCCACTTTCCAACAAATGTACCTGAAAAACTGCAAATGGCTCTTCCCTGTCCTGGCAGGCTTTATCTCAGTTGACCCTGAGGATTCTGGGCACTTTCGGGGCCCTGGGGGTTGGAGTGGAAAAGCCAAATAGAGAGCCATTTGGGGCAAGGCTTGGAAGCTTCCCACCATGCAGTTTAGGGTTGTATCTCATTCCAAGATTCTTTCTCTTCTTTGCAACATTGTTTTAAGACAATGCCCATTAGTTGAAGCAGTAAAATTAACTGTTGTGGTGAAACCCATTTTATTGAATAATCTGCAACAATTTTTTAAAGGTTTGTTTTATAAGCCTGAAAAAGGATATCTTCATAATATTTACAAATGTCCTTGGGATGGTTAACCATGAGCTCTGACTGGAAGATACCCAAAATTCCCTCTGGAAAGTTCAATCATACAAGATTTGGTTGTATACACCAAAGGATTTTAGCTTTCTATTTCTCAGATGCTTAAGTATTAGCACTTTGAAATAAGTGATAGTTGAGTGAAATCAGTGAGAGAGAGAGAGAGAGAGAGAGAGGAACAGACTTAGAATGATCTCAGTCATATGTGGGATATGAAAAAAACTTCCTAGGGGAATACCAAATATCCAAAGGCAATAGAAACAAAGACCAGGAGAACTGGTCTTCAGTAGGAAGACTGCCACTGGGGCAGGGAGGGAGGGGGATAAGTTAAGGAAGGGAACACCAGGGTAATGGGAGCAGGGATAAGTGCCTGCCACAGAGGCAGGTGCAGATGGTGGGGTGTGGTGAGGGGGAAACTGAGGACTTTGATGCAAGGTAATGAGCACTGGTAATGGGACTGGTGTTGGAACAACTGTACACCTGAAACTCAATCACAAATATCTTTGCACTTTGTCGTTTATGGAGATTTTTAAAAAGTAAGTCAATTTTTAAAAAGAAGATACGTCTATATTCACTTCTCCCTGGGCTAAATTATATTTAATAAGTTCATTAAAAACAACACACCCAAATCCCCACAGGCTATATTTATAAGAACTGTCACAGAACTAAAACATAAACTGACTTGAACCTTCTCAATTCTGGTTGTTTCCATATGTATAATTTTTTTCCAGATGAAATTAGGTCAAGGTCATCCAAAATACTTTTTAGAAAGGAAAATGAAAGTATTGCCAAAGTCCCTCAATTATAAATTTGATGCATTAAAATTAAGTTAACATGGCAACTCTATTGGAAAGGTGACAAAAACAGGATGTTAAAGAAAAAAAATTGACTGCAGTCAACAAGGTTACACATAAGTAACACCTTAACATTAATAGAAATCTATTTCCCATTTTGACCCTGAAACCTCTTCAATTAATTACTAAAACCTATTTACACAGCAACAAGATAAAAATCAATTGGCTCCTGGGCACCATGCCGTCTGGAGGCCTTCTCTCATACACGGGGCCAGTGGGTCCTAAGTGCCCCAGCACCTCTGCCTCTGAGAAGCTCCCCTGCACGCAGGCCCTGGGGACACCTTTCTCAGCTTCCGCTTCTAAGGCTTCAAAGTCTCTGAGCCCCATATGGGTTAGTCTTCCAGGTCGAGATCAATGGCCAAGGCCTCTGCACAGGGCACTAAACCATGGGTTGGGCACCCCGAGTTATATACAGTTATGTTCCAGTCCATCTGACCTTTTGAGTGGGTTAGAAATGAATGGCCCCTGGGCTCTTTGTGTTTGTTTTTTCAAGATTTTTTTTTATTGCGTCACTGTGAGACCCTTACAAAGCTGTTTATGATTAGGTTTCAGTCATACAGTGTTCCAACACCTAACCCTCCACCAGTGTACATTTCCCACCACCAACATCCCCAATTTCCCTCCCATCACCTGGCACCCCTCCCAAACTACCTCTATGGCAGGCACTTTACTTCTCTCTCTCTCTCTCTCTCTCTCTCTCTCTCTCTCTCTCTCTCTCTCTCTCTCTCTTTCTCTCTCATTGGGCATTGTGGTTTACAATACAGATACTGAAAGGTTATCGTGTATATCCCTTTACCTATTTTCAACACTCAGTTCTTGTCCGGTGTGATCATTTCCATCTATTATTACCATACTAGTCCCTTCTCTAACTTATCTACTCTCTTCCCCACACATACTTGTGGTAGATTACAACCACTGACCAGTCTTTCTAGCACCTGTTTCCTTGTTCTTAGATATTACTCTTCTATTATATATATTTTTATAGACCATAAGCGAATCCATTCATTCTGTATCTGTATCTCTCCTGTGACCCACTTCACTCAGCATGATACTCTCCATATCCATCCATTTATAGGCAAATTTCTTGACTTCATTTTTTTTTCTAACAGCTGCATAGTATTCCATTGTGTAGGTATGCTGTTGTTTTTGTATCCATTCTTCTGTTTCAAGGAATTCAGGTTGTTTCCAGATTCTGGCTATTGTGAATAGTGCTGCAATGAACATAGGAGTGCAGATGGTGTATCTGCTGTTTGGGTTCCTAAAGCCACAGAGGGCCCAGTGTGGCTGGTGGAGAGCAGCCTTGTCCCAACACTCCACCCTGTTCTCTCAACCCAGTTGCTGTTATGCAGCAGAGAAGCTGCCCCCATGTACATACATCACTGAAATTATTTAACCACAAAGGAAAATAACAAAGAAAGATAACTTCTTTGAAGGGAGGTGAGTGAAGATGACAGCCTTTTCTGTGCCCCTTCCTTCTCTGGCAGACACTGAGATGGGCACAACCCAGACCAGCACCACCTCCATGGTGTCAGACAAAGTCACGGAGAACAAGGGCTCTGGGAAGACTTCGTCACTGTCTCTAGCAAGGCCATGGATCTCTTACTCTGAGCTCCACTGATGGCTTCCTGGACCCTGTTCTACAGAAAGGATGTCTGACTACATCACTTTCACTCTTGATCTTCCTCCAGGAATGACAGCATGACAAATGAGTAATGAGACATGTGTGAGGGTTGAAAAAAGGTTAGCACAAAGAGAAAGAACTGCTTCGAGATGACTGGAAGTACATGCTGGTGTGCACACCCAAACTTTCCATGGGCTGTCTGGCCTGCTAGAGAAGCTACTTTCCCTCCATGTCTAAAAACTCCCACTCACCCTTTAAAGCACATCTCAAATATCGCCTCTTCCAAACAGTATTGAATGGTCCACCATGAGCAACTCTGGAATGCTGCAGAGGCTTGTCTTAATTGTCTTTCACTTGTACACATTCTACCCAATCATGTTTGACTGTTAACCTGGCCTCCCCATAAACGATGATAT
Organism: Sorex fumeus; assembly: GCF_029834395.1. Lineage (NCBI taxonomy): Eukaryota > Metazoa > Chordata > Mammalia > Eulipotyphla > Soricidae > Sorex > Sorex fumeus. Next base: position 23,296,165 of record NW_026606108.1, on the reverse strand, counting down.
CTTCAAAGTGGAGGGGACCCTGTCTCCTTCACTGCGGTGCTCATGTCCCTTGCAGAGAGCCTTGGATGGAAGGGGGTTCTTAAAAAAGACCTACTGGATGAACAAACACCTACCTAAAGGAATGAATGGGTGAGAGCGAGAAGAGTTTCTTTGCACCAGGCAGATGTCCTGTGCCTATGTGAGTGCACTTTACTGAGATACATACTCTTGGGCCATGGTGACCCTTTCCTACAAAACCTGTGACAGTCAAGCTGACCTCTCCCTGCAGTTCCTACATTCTCGAAAACTTAGACGGGCCCTCTCTTTGCTTTTGCTTGTCTTTTTTTCATCAACCCAATAATTTTCAGTTATAAAGGGGCACACTGAAAAGTTACCAGCTGGCTGCTTCGAACAGAATCAAACTTCATTAGCCCAGAGCAAAGAAGAGGAAACAGTTCACAGGAATCCGGTGAGAGGATTAAACAGAAGTCCAAAATTGGGTCACCTTGCCAACTGGCTAGTGGTCTATAGGCAGCACGCTGGGCAGGGGAGACAATACGAAGGGCTCAAGCACATGCTTTGCATGCAGAGCCCAGATCTGAGCACCATGTTCCCCTTAGCGGATGGCCACCTGAGCACTGTGCACAGCTCCCAGCTCAAATTCTACAAGAGAGGGTCCTCAGAAACTAGAATCTTCACATTTCTTTCTCCTAATTCCTTCTTTTAAATGATGAAACGACAGGCCCAGAAAGATGATCTGAGGTCCCAGCTGGCCCAGCTCAGGACAGGATCACCCTGTAAGATTCTGACTGACTATTCTCTGAATGCATCTGACCTACCAGATGCATTTTGCAAGTAGCCTGCAGGCAGGAGCTTGGGCCGCCTGGACACAGGCCTGCCCACAGCCTTCTTTCCTTGGGAGCTCGTGCCCCGGGGGCACCGCGCCGCCCCGACCCCCAGCTTGCAGGAGCGGCTAGGAGAAAGAGGGTCGCAAGGGCTGCCCCGACTTACTTGAAGGGCTTTTCTCCAGTGTGGGTTCGGATGTGATTGTTGAGGGTGGTGGCCCCGGCAAAGGCACGACCGCAGTAGCCGCACTTGAAAGGTCGGTCACTGGAGTGAGTGACCACGTGGTTCCTCAGCTCTGAAGGTTGGGAAAAGGACTGGGAGCAATGGCCGCACTGGTAAGGTCTGAAATAGATAGAGAGACTGCCTGGTCAGCACGGGTGCATGCTCGCGGGGCAGGGGCTGAGGGTCAGCAGCACAGGGCAAGGGCCAAAGCTCAGGGTTACCGTGTGCGCAGGTTTGGGGGGGTGCCTTATAAAGGGGTGCAGAGAGCTTAGGTTGCTGGGTTCCCATGAATGGACTTGTCACCACAGGAATGAAATTCACAGAGCTGCTGAGACACTCTCATTCCCCAGAGCTATGCTGCTCAATTTGGGGATGAACCCCTCTACTTCCAGCACTCCTATTTTCCTGTTGGTAGCCCTACACCCTGACTAAATGGGAATACAGAGTGAGTGAGTACACGGCATGGGCAGATGGGACCAAGAAGCCAAAAGGGAAACGTTCAAAGGGGACCATGGCACTTTCTACTTAGCATTGGGCTGTCCAATAGGCCAATGGCTTCTTCTGGACACTTGCTGCTAATGAACTCTATCTGGAAACCAGAAGATCAACTGTGCACCGGAAGTCAGCTCTTGATGCCTTAGAGCCCTGATCTAAGTTTCCGGGGAGCACACAGGCAGGACAGTAGGTTGCATGTGAATGTTAACAAATGCTCAATGGTTGGGTTATGGGTATTAGGGTGGACCTAGCTACTGCACAACCACTGGCAGGCATTGCTCAGCAAGTATCTGGGTCTCCAGATGTGTGTCTTTGTAAAAGAGACCATGGTTTCTACCTCCCAACACCCACTAATATTTATCTGTCGGCCACTCTTGTGTTTTGGTTTTGTTTTCCTTCCACTCCCCCATTTAATGCAGTGGCAAGCAAGCAATTTATCACAGACCAGAAATGACACTTTGTCACTGTGGTCGCAAAAGGATGATGAGAACTCAGAAGCAGAAGGGAAAAAGTTCGAGACAAATACCTAATAATTAGCAAGATTTTCAGAGCACAATCTCTCCAGCTCATGAGAAAGAAATCAATTTTTGGTTTTCAGGAAATAGATTAAAATGCTGCCTTCTCCACACAACTTCTCCTGCTTGCTTGAGCAGAATTTGGTGAGTGATATAAAACCAGGGAGTTTTTCCCCATTTGAAGCTATTTTTTATCCTTCTCTGACAGGACTCTAATTTGTTTATCAAAGTTTTGGTTAAGAAAAATTAATAATTTGTCAGGAGAGATTTTAACCAAGCTGGTTTGTGGCCCAGACAATGCTGGCTGCATTGAGAAAGCCAACGAAGAAACCAGACCTCATTGCTTCACCTCAAACAGATGCATAGGCCTCAGTGATCAGAAACCTCAATGAAGGGCCCCGAGACAATGGTGACAGCATGTGCACAACAATTCAATTAAGTGCAAAATAAAGTGTACTCTCTCATTTGTCAAGTGAAGTGCCTAATTGTGGCTACTTGCCTCACTGAACACAAATACTATTATTTACCAGGCTTCAGCATGCTGAACACTGATTGTAGAATTTTTTAGCTTGATTAATAGTCCAGGATTGGTCAATAACTCAATACTATACAATTTTAATTACTTACATTTAGAAATCTATCTAACTGCTCTCAAACAAGTTTCAAAGAAATATATAAGAGTCCTTGGTAAGGAGTTTATCAATCTTGACAAATTACACATGCATTTTATTGCAATTATAAAATAATGCTTTCCAAGCCATTAAAATTATATGCAGATAAAAAAAACCTCTAGCCAACTCTGCTCTTTGCAGTAACTATTTACCTTAAACGACTCTTCAAGAAATAATTCTCTCAGGGGTAGGGTATATTTTTTAATGTTATTGAAGAATGTAAACAAAATAATAAATTAATATATGCTCTATCCAGAGACAATTGATTTTTCTAATAGTGAAGGGGCCATTAACATTTATTAGCCTCTGGTTATCTGTTTTTAATAGCTATCACAATAAACAATAAGCCACTAAATAAAACCAATTAATCTTTTCTTTTTTTTCTAACTCTGCTGTCAAAAGTTGGGGTGATTTATTTCTTACCATGAGAAGTCAATCCTTCGTTTTAACGTTAACATTCATGGCAGTAAAGATTTACAGAGGAGAGCAAAAATGGCCACAGAGGAGCTTCTGTGGAATTCTTATATCAAGGGAACACTGATGAAAGGCAAAGAGATTGTAATACATCACCTTTGCCCTGCACTGGCCTGTGAGACATCAAGGTATCTGCATTTTTTGAGGCAGCTAGAAACCTATGGCGGGATTTAGCTTGTCTGAATAGAAGGTCCAGAGCCAGGGAGGCTGAGTGAGTCCTGCGTGAGTCTGAACCAATCAACTGCAGGGTTTGGACCAGTTCCTCAACTTCCCTGACTTTCTACTTTCTTCGGATAAGGGGAAATCTGAAATCTCTTTAAATTCTGTCGGACTCTGTCCAAGACAGCTGCAGACACTGTATCTGTCATATCAGCCTCATCTCCCACAATGCCCTGCAGGCTGAGCTGACTATGAGCTTGAGTGTGTTCATGCACTAATCTGAACAGCAATCCATTTAAGCTATTTTGATAAACATATGAAGATTCAAAGTAATAAAAAAATTATCAGTACCCAAACAGGAGACTAAGCCTTATCTTTATGGCTCTCTAGAAACCTTTGTTGAGTCAAAAGGCCCTTCATTTTTAGTTTTAAACTTCATTTTAGCTTCATTTAAACTCCGAAGACTCAGTTTAGACCAGATTCATCTCTGTAGGAGCCAATTTCATGAATTTAGATGTGAAATTCTGTGAGTCATGACAACAACAGAATGTTTCACTCAACTTCCAAACACACACTGAAGGCATCTGCAAAAGCACAGAGGTGATCTAGCAAGAAGACGAGATTCCCTTTTCACGACATCTAGTATTTACTTTAGAAAATGAATTAAAGAATCGAAGAGGAATTTCAACACCAACTTTGCTCTGGGGTTTGATTTAAGGACACAGGAATCCATTCAAAATGGAATGACACATTTACCCCAAGAGCGAGGCCTAGAAGACATCGCCACATTGTGGAACCACAGACCTCACCGTGTCCTGGAGGGCTGAGTGGCCCCAGGTGTGGACACCAGGCCCAGACTGTTTCCAGTAGCACACAACTCTTCACCTCTCAAAGGGTCTCTGTGGCCCAGAATCAGTTAACACCCATCTTTTGACTCTGGTGGGAAATAATATTTTCATGAATTTTCCTAGGTCTGGCCAAATGACCACATTTAATTTTGACTCCAAAGTTCGATCTCCTTTTCAGCAGCTGGGTGTGAGGTGGGGAGTCTGACATAGGCTGGTATCATGCTTCACAGTCTCCAGGATCTTGGGTGATCACACCCATTCATTGAGGTCTAATTCTCCTGGATCCTTCCCAGGTCATCACCTGTGCCTGGAGATTATCAGCAAGCCCAAAACAAAAGCAACAGCCTTCCTTACCCCAAAGGTCACATTTTGAATCAGAAGACATTTCTCATGACCTCCCTGGAGAAGAGTTCTTCAGCTGTATTTTCCTGTATAGGTACTGAAATAGAACCAGGAGCTCTGAACACTTGATTTTGATTCATTTAATTGTAAATGGCCTTGTGTGGCTAGTTTCAACACAGATCTATCAAGCGCAATGAACAAACCAGATGGTTACCTGCACTCAATGATGAAATAATTAATAAAAGGCCCAATAAGACAAGGCCCAGGTCATTGAAGTGTGTATATATCCACGCCAGTCATTCTTCTGGCAGAAGAGCAGTGAGACCATCCTGTCCATCCCTGAACCAGTCTCTGAAATTGCAGCTTCCCTGCCCATGATGACTCCAGAAAAATGTGCAACTCATTTACCCAGGGAAGGGGGTGGGGGTGGGGTGGTCTGCAATTGGTTTGGTGTACACACAGGAAAAAGATGAAACATATAACAAAATTAAGTGTGGGTTGTTTTAAAATATTAGTAATCCTGCTTTGAATTTTCTTTCATGGCATGAAAACCTACGGGACCAAAGCTGTTTCACGGGGGCCACATTGTTTCCCTGCTCTTCATCCTTTGGCCCACATGCCAATCTTCTGACATGTCAAAAACTGAGGAGTGGCAGAGAGGAGGGAGAAAGGAAGGCCACTTTTTGGAAGGGCTCAGAGATTTCAGAAAAAGCAGCAAAAGAGAAGAACTGGTGAACAATGGAAGCTAGAAAGATGAGAGCCTATAGCTGGGGTTGGCAGGGAATGGATGGTTGAATGCAAAGACATGTTGCAAAGAACTCGCCAGAATCCTTCTATTCAGCCTTTTCCCAGCAAACAGCACTTTCTAGATTCCCCCGGCTTCAGGCACCACCACACAGATCAAGACACAAATGTGAGCAACTGATGGTGTGTCTTGGGGCTAAAAGCACATTTCTCTCCATGGCAAAACACTCAAAAAGGACCAAAGAAAAGGAAAAGGTATGCAAAATAGAGATAAGCACTAGGTAATCACTTTCTTCAGAAAATGAAAAAGAGCAGGTCTATCAGGAAATAATTCACTGAGTAACGCTGGACTTACTCCTTTCTGGAGGTGTCCCTCATTGCCGCCACCCAATGGAAATATTGAGAGATTTTCTATAGCAGAAAAGAGCAAAGGAATTCTATAGCAAAAGCAAGGTATGCTGTCCCCATCCCAAGGTATGGAGGGAATGAGTTTAAAATCAAAGCCCCAAATTTTTGTGAAGCCCCCATACAACGTCTTGTTCATAACAGATTATAACAGCTAATCTTTTCTATGGATATGCTCAGAAAAAGAAATGCCACTTAACTTGGCAAAAGGGAAGAAGAGATTTCTGGTTTTGTTTGTTGGCCATGAACAGAACAAAAATCAAGAACTAATTTATCTGTGGCTCTTGGATCTGCTCTGGGCTCTTTCTATCTATTCTGCTAATTCTTACCTTGCCAGGTAAAATAAGTTTCTTTTCTACATTAAACGTAAGGAGTTTAGAAGTAGAAAATGGGGTAGCTGCCCCTCCCCACTGGGGTAAGTTTCTTGGGCTCTTTCTTTGACAGTAAGGTGAGGTTTCCTGGAGGGCTCTCTCATGAAAAAGCTCACCAGTACAGACGCAGTCTCTTTGAGGAACGGTCAGATGTCTTCGGTTTCCCGGCCAAACATGCAAACTGCTGAGTGAAAGATCTTTTGGATCTCAGTTCAGGGGCTGTTTCAAATTTTGGGCCTGTTTGAAACTCAAACCTGTTTACTTTCTGACTTTGTCATCTGCGTCTCCCTTTCTTGCTTCTGGTTGTAGCCAGACTGTCCTAGCAAAATCAAAGCGTGGCATTTTTTAAATGGAAGGAGATGGCTTCTCATAGAGAGGTGCTAAGCTTTTTCACTGCCTTTGGCTGGATGGGCACAAAGTGTTATAGCCTAAAAGCCAAATATGCACACTCTGCAGATTTAAGTCTCATCCCTGCAGGCCAGATAGGTGCTCCAGCCCCTGGAGCTATCTCCACGGCCTGAAGTCATAATTCATAACTCTAACTAGCTCAAAGTTGACAAAGAACACCTCTGTAGTCTTTGAATCCCACACTTTCTCTCTGAATATCAAGCACCCTTTCTTTCCATCTCCTGGGGAAGGTTGGGTCATGCCACACTTGAACATCTGAGTCAAATCAGCTGGTGAGGTCTCACCTGGGAAATAAATCTTGCACACCCTGGATTTTGCCAACCAATTGAAATCTGCTTAGAATTGATATTGTCCTAACAGTTTCTCATGAAAGCGTATTTATATGCAACGTGTAAGTTTTGATTTGTTGGTAATTTTTTTCTGACAATTTATGTACCATATTTCACCAGAAAATCACTGCCCCCACATAATCATAGCACCCAATTTTAAAATAATACTTGAAGAATTTTTTTTAAAAAAGCTTTATGTAATAGTCACATCCCAATTTTTGGCCAAAAGACCGGCAAAAAATCTGAAATTAGGCCGTGAAATGCGGTAGATGCTATAAATCATTATACTTATTACTTTATGAGAGCGATGTCACAGTCTTAAACTTAGTGTAACTAGAATCAGAAATCAGTGTTTGGGGTATCTTCTTATTTACTATGAATCTTTCCACTGCTATATGTGACATTTCACATGAAATTGTACAATAACTAGATAAATTCTGAGTGCTGTTATCCAGAATTTTCTCCCTATCACTTCATCTTGCTCACATGATCAGTTATTACGGCAATAAAACGGTCCAGAAAAGAGACACATATACCTGAACTCACTTGATTTAGGTAAGAAATTTTAAAATAACAAGTTTAGCAAATTTTCTATAATAAAAAAGCTAAATGCTTTGGAAGCTGAATATATGTACATATATGCATGTATATGCAAGTATATATGGGCATCCGTGTGTGTATATGTAAGCATGTGCCTATATCAAAATGGGTATATTTATACATGTATTTATTTTAATGTGTGTTAATTTATCTCAAGGGTTTATATCTACTTGCAAGGAAGGCAAATTCCCACCCCTCAAATCCTTTCTGAGTAAAGATTTTTAAAACTACCTACCACCTTCAAAATTAATAGGACTTAGATGGGTAAAAGTCTGTCTATATTTTCATCTGAGGGTTCTCCTATTGAAAGTAAAAGAGAGGAAAGATACCTAATAGCCCTACAGAAAAAAATAGCATTAGCTAGTTACAGCAATGTTGATGCCAAGCAGGTGGTTTCAAAATGGCACAAATTAAAACTTATGCAGTGGTAAATATCTATGTGTCCCCTAAAACAAACTACTGTTGCTATTTAGAAAAGAGTTCCCCTATTTCCATTTCTTCACTACTCTTGCATTTTCCCTGCCTGCTTGGGCTTTGAACAGAGGGTGTGGAGAGAGAGGGATGGGTAGGTGGAAATTACTGGATAGGTGGAAATTACTGTCCAGGAGAGCTGAGAGGCTTAGGGTTAATAAGAGGTCAAATTAAGAAAATAATTCGAAAATCCTGCTTCCCAATCTGCATCCTCCTCCTAAAACTTTCATCTGCTTCTAGTCACAGCACATTTTTCAATGTATTCCTTAGACGTTTGGGGTTAAATCTGATTTTCATAGGACGTGAAGGAGAGATAAAACACAAGCCTTTCTTATTGAATTAATTCGAGTTTTGTCTTCTGTGGGCCCAGCTCTCAAGACTGTCGAATAAACCAGTTTTGATTCATAAATAATAGTTCCATTCTATCTCCTATGCCACTCGTCAGAGTACCTGAAATTTTAATTCACTTGTTCAGCTAAATTTCATCCTCTCGGTTCATGGCCATAAAATTCTTTATTGACAAACTTTCAAACCAACTTTGACTCCGAGGTATCTAGTCAACATTTTTCTTCTGTGCGGATATTAGTTTATTGAATAAGCGGCATCTGTTTTCCTCCACATCACTAGCAGGCTAGGTATTTCCTTTTGACAGCTTCGCAGGATTTATGGGCTTGCATGCTCTGAAGAAAAATAGTACTAAGCAAAAAATTCCAATTCATTACCTCTGAGGACTTAATGAAGTTCCTACCCGTGGCACACTGGAGGTGAACCCTGAGACAGCGGCGGTAGAGGCAGCGTGCTGGCTCAATTCTCTTTGGAAGACAGAGTGGATTCTAATGACGCCGACCTCCTCTTCTTGGTGAGGAGATTTGGGAAGGTCCCTTGCTGGGCATCTGTCCCCCTTCAGATCTGGACAGAGTTTGTGCCTCTCACCCCTTTTGGACAGGGCAGCCCGGGAAACAGGAGCAGCAGCCTTTTTTGCAGCTATGGCCATGCAGCCCAACCCAAAGCACACAGGCCTGCGTCGCCCTCCAGAACTTTGCAGAATTTCTCCCTGGCACAGCTGGAAGCTGGCCAGTGGGCAGGGGTGGGCATGAGCTGCAGAGTGTAGCTCCCCAAAGCAAGCTCCTAGCCTGATCAGTAGTGGGGTGGGGAGTGGGAGGGTGGGGGGTTACCTGTCAGGGTTCTGTGTGCACACGTGCATCTGGAGGAGGATCCGTTGCGTGAAAGTCTTAAAGCACTGCCCGCATTTCCAGAGGTGCCAGTCACTGAACTCGGAGTGCAGCTGGCTGGTGGAGGTGGGGCTCGCCAGGACGCGCTGGTTCTTCACACTGATCTGGCTGAAGCCTGGCTCCAGGGGTCCGGACTTGTCCAAGAGCGAGAAGTTCCGGCTGCAGGGTGTCTGTGGGAACACCACCGAACGCTGCTGGGGTGCCGAGGAGAGCTTGCTGCTCTTGGCGAAAGGCTGCAGGGCATCTTGTCTGCACATGGCTTCCATCACCGTGGAAGGGACATTTACTGAGAGGAAGCAAGGGTTCAGAGGAGGAGATCAGATTACGTAGCCCTTGTATGCCAAGTCACACTTTCCAAAGTCCCATCTATACATCATCAATGTTCAATGTCTCTTTCTCCGGCTCCAAGTAACTACACCAGTCACTGAGCGGAATGAAGGGGGAAACCCCACTTGTCACAGATTATGAAGTCAGTCCACGCCTATGTACTAAGCCACTGTTGTATGCTTCAGACTCTCCTCTCACAACATCTGCCCTTGTGGAGCTCGCTAAGGACTGGAGACATCAAGACTCTAGGATGAGGTGCTGCCCTCAGGTTTGGAGGGCATGCAAAGGAAGGCACAGAGAGAGAGAAGACAGACAGACAGAGAGAGAGAGAGAGAGAGAGAGAGAGAGAGAGAGAGAGAGAGAAAGGGGAGAATTTTAGAGGGAAATCTCCCAAAGAGGGCTGGTCTTAAGCAGTGTAGAGAAGTGAGGTGCCAACTTTCTATCTAACTTGCTGGCACAGGACAGGGCATCCAGAAAAACTGGCTAGATAAAGGGATAAATAAGGAAGATCCTGCCAACAAAAGAGAGGTGGGCAGGGGTACAGGCTAACCAGGAAGCTGTTGGTCTGGTGGGAATGAAGAGGAACAGAGAACTCAAAGGGTCTTTCTAGCCCAAATCAGACAAGAAACAAAAGACTTCAAGCCTCAGAAATTGATGCAAACATTTTCTGTTCCAAGGACCAGCATGAAAAAATAAAAGACTTTGTGCTAAGAGAGGGCTCAAGCGATAGGCAAGGAGTAGTAGAAAACCAGTGAGAAGAGGATGCTGTGGAAACCTGGACTCTGGAATCAAACATCATGAGTCTGCCTTTAAAAATCTTCATTATCTTGACCAACCGGCAATCTCTCTCTCTCTCTCTCTCTCTGCCTCAGTTTCCCCCACTGTAAAATGAGAATGGTAATGCTTCTACAAGTAATAGACAGCAGCTTAGTAGTAGGAACATCCTAGACTTATACTCTGCTACATTCAATCCTGATGACTGTGAGCAAGTGCAGAACATTGAAATCCACAATTTAGTCCCAGGTAAAATGCAAAATCATCAAAGAACAGAATGAGATGATGCACAGGCAACATTCAGAAAATGCCATGGCTGCCAGTCTAGACACTCAATATGAGCTCTATGGGCTTTCTTTTCCACACATTAAAATCCCCTTTGATGAGCTCTAAATGCCATCACTGGGCCTCTGACCTGCCACAACAGCCACCATCTCTTATGAGTAGGCAGCTGAGCCTGCTGGGGTAGTAGCAGAGAGAAAGTTAGAAATCAGAAACATTTTTAAGGAATGAAATCTAATATAATTATGATGCGGCTTTTTATTTAAATTTGCTACTGTGTTCAACATCTGACAGGTATTACTCACTGATGGGTTAATCCACAGGGTCAGAGCTTACTGATTAGTGTCTGATATGCCCCAAACCTATTATAATCCTTTTATAAAAAATTAAAAAATAAGAAGTAACAACAGTGTCAATAAACGTTCTAACTTTTATTTCAGGGGTCAAAGAGGTGGCAAGTACCAGGGTGGTCAAAAGCAGGCATGTTGGGAGCTCAGATAGAGAAGGGAGCACCAAATAAAGGGTGTTGGGAGGATCCTCCCAGGATGGGAGAAGCATGCTGAAAGTAGACTATAGACCAAACATGATTGTCACCCATTGCCTCTTTTCCAAACCACAAAACCCAATAAGATAGAGAGAACAGAAGGGAATGCCCTGCCGCAGGGGCAGGGTGGGATAGGGGGGATAGGGGGTGGGAGGGATACTGGGATTCGTGATGGTGGGAAATGGGCACTGGTGGAGGGATGGGTATTTGATCATTGTATAATTGAAACCCAAGCACAAAAATCTATAAGTCTACAACTGTACCTCATGATGTCTCACTAATAAAAATTAAAAAAAAAAAGCAGGCATGTTGAGCACAAAAGTCATTTGAGATGTAGGATGGGCAAGACTGTGACAGGAGAGAAGCATGGTGGTGGGCACTGGTGGGGAGCATGTGCCTGGTCACTCTGCCTGTGCCCACAACCATGCATGACTGATTCCCACTCAGTTTGGCACCTGAGTGGTCAAAGTAGGGAGCCCCAAGCTCCGGGGCACAGGGGCACCACCTGGGAGCACCTGGCTTGGTTGGGATCTTCCCCACGAGTCCCAGGAACTCAAGAGAAGAAACTGTTTGCAGGACCCTTCACCTATGCACCTGGACCTGCAGGGAGCCTCAGGCCAGTGGCCTTTGTCCTGATTATATACAAGACTCCTAGAGGAGACTTTAAAAGTCAATCGGATTCTCTTGGTAGGACCTGGACATGGGCATCTGTAATGGCTCCCCATGTGCCTCATGTACAACTGGGGCTGAGAATCATCGGTCTGTATAGTTCATCATTTTCTGATGAGAATCTCTGTTGAGAAGTCTCTGATGAGAAATTTCAAAAGGGCTGAAGTTCAAGAAGGTCCAGTAATTTGTCCAGGGTCACATATTCAGCTAAGCTAAATGCTCAACTTGCTAAGATTTAGGGCACTGTTTCTGGATCATACTCCTCTACTGCCTGTGTCCAAGCCATATTTCAAAAAATAAAAATGTTGTTTAATAGCCAGTACAGTGTCTGATAACATGTACATTCTACACATATGCTTCTATACACACATGTTTATGCTTGTGTCTTATATAGGAATATTGGTATAAAGGGCTGGCAAGATGGCTTAAAGGGTTGTAGCACATGCTTTGCCTACAGAAGGCTCCTACTTCTCTCCCTTGGCATGGTCCCATGGTCCCACAAGCATAGAGCCAAAAGTAGCCCCTTTGGATGGTTTGGGGAAGGGGGGTCACTGCTGGCTGTGATCCCAAGATCTCTGTGTGTGTGTGTGTGTGTGTGTGTGTGTGTGTGTGTGTGTGTGTGTGTAGAATTTCAACTTCTGGGGGAAGAGTACATCATCAATATGAACTTTGTGAGCACAATTTCAATGTTCAAAAAAATTCTGTGACTGCATACAGACAGAAGGAAGTCTTTCCTTTTTGAATAGGTATCACAGATAAGGAGAGATGTTTAATGGCATTGTAGCGTTCTTTCAGATAAAAAGTGAAAATGGTATCATTGTTGGAGACCTGGGGAACCCCCATCTTGTTCATCCTGTGGATAATTAATCTGCAAGAAACAGCACAGGGAAGCACTAAAGTCTCTAAGCTGTGGAGTTTGGAAATGCCAGAGCACTGTGAGAGGGGCCACATGGAAGACAAGATGTGTCACTATTGAAATGAGGACTAGCAAACCTCTGGAAAATATACTACATAAGTCGCACTCAGTATAGAGATTATAAATCCTGACTTCCCATTGGCTCCTTGGAAGTAATCTACTACATTACTTAAAAAATTAAGATCACATAACCTTTAAATATAACAAAAAAAACCATGAGCTGATGGGCTGTTTATAAGTGTAAGGATCAGTGTCAAAGTAGTGATAAATACAAATTTGTATCAGTTTGCATGACAGTCCAGGATTTGGGGATGCCAGTTAGTGGGACAGGATAAAAGCATTTGGAGAATAAGATCTGAATAGCTGAAATGAATTTTATCTTAGCTCACTCTTCAAGCCCATGTTCTCCCTTGAACACCCATCTCACGTGTTTGTTTCACTGGTTCTTTGCCTGCCTATTTCCACTCTAGAGAAGCCTGTGTTCTCTTTCAAACATGTACTCCTCTCTTTCTCTCTTGTCATTCTTTCTAAATAAGAGTCAATAAAAACTTTCTTGTATTATACACAAGAAAAAAATCTTGGTTTTATTTATATTCTTCCTCCGGATACTCCAGAACAATATATTAAAATGTTTTCTTGATGTAGACATGACATTTGTATGCCATGTTCCACTTTAGGCATGATCTTTTATTGAGCGATAGCACAGTGGGTAGGATGCTTGCCTTGCACGGCCAACCTGAGTTTGATTCCTCCGCCTCTCTCGGAGAGCCTGGCAAGCTACCAAGAGTACCTCGCCCACTTGGCAAAGCGTGTGTGGCAAGCTACCCATGATGTATCCAATATGCCAAACACAGTAACCAGTCTCACGATGTATACGTTACTGGGCCTGCTCGAGCAAATCGATGAACAATGGGAGGAGAGTGCAGACAGTGTAGTGCAGATAATAAAGTCAATGCTGCTGAACAAAATAAACTCAAAGGCTAAAGCAAAGAAAAAGTAGAGATGAGGATAAATAGTTTGAGGTTAAAGTGAGAAAATAGTGGGTAGTATATTTACTTTGCATGTGGCCAACCTGAGTTCAGTCTCCAGCACCTCGTATGGTCCCCTGAACATTTCTAGGAGTGATCCTTGAGTGAAGAACTAGGAGTTAGTTCTGAGAACAACAGTTTTGGTCCAAAAGTAAATAATTAATTAATTTTCAAAAAGGCAACCATCCTTGGTTTCTAAACTGTCCTGCCTACCTCCATGAACCCTGGGGGCCTACCAAGTATGATTCTTTAAAGAAGAACTCACGGAACAGAAGATTCTGAGTGTCAGTCCTACTGAGTATCAGTATTCCTGACTATCAGACTTACTGCTCAGGACAATTCAAAGTGTGCACACAGAAAATCATCAGAAAGGAGGATAGGAAATGAATCAGAAGACACTCTCTTGTCCCAGCTCAAGAACAGCAGACATAAGGCCTGCATAAGGCCAAGAGATGACTGACTGAAATGACCAAAAAAGATGAAGCAGTCACTCTATGAAGACATATGGAGCTTGTAAACTCTCCTCATCCTTTAAGACAATGATCCAAGTAAAGACGGCAAACTCTGACCACCCTAAAGCAGCATTTCTCAACAGCCAGGGGCTGCGGGCCTCTGAGACATTCCAGGGAAAGGGGTGAAAGTGGAATATGAGATTAGGGACATGAGATTAGGAAGCCAACAGGTAGGACAGGGAGAGATCACAGGAAGAAAACAAGGTCAGAAGAAAGCCACAGTTAGAAAAGGGTTGAGAAACACTGCCTTAATGTACACAGTCCAGAAGACCATGAAATGCTGGGAAATGGAACAGAGGGAGGCAAGTACAAGCAGCACTAGACTTCAAGCTTGTCGGCTCGTTCTGATCACATCTGCCACATGCCTGACTCTGGGCTGGTGTCTGGTGTTACAAATGCAAGAGGAACAAGAATGCCTTAAACACTGTCCTCATGCCACTGAAACTCCAGTGGGAGAGGCAGCTGAATAGCTACTCTGTTTCACCAAATCCAAAGTCATTAATTATAAAGCACAGCACAAATGATAGGTCACCGTTCCTTGTAACCCATTTTCTGTGCATGCAAAAATATGAAGTTGTAAAAAATATATGGATTTTACCCTGATAATATACAATTGCTATAGGTGTGAGGAGCACTGCGAGAGAAGAGAGGTGTGGGAGGGAAGCAAGTATCAGGGAGGGCTAAGCCTGGGTGAAGAGGGATGGCTGACCTTGAATGTAAGCCCCAAAGGGTACGCAGGGGTCAGACAGGGAAGATTAGGCAATGAGAGGAGTTGAAACACATACAACAGTATATGCTATGCTGGGGCGGAAAGCAAGTTCAGGCACTGAGGGGATTGAAGAAGGGGCCCCATGGAAGGCGAGGAGAGGGATGCAGCTAGAGATAAGGGATATGATCACCAATGGGCATGGGACATGGGCAGGTAAGAGAAGCAAGCGGTGGTGGTAGGCAAGTCTGCAGACCCAGAGGGCACGACCAGGGTGGATTTCAATGGTGTGAAATGAAATGTGAGTCACACATAGTACTTATGGAGATTAATACATGGTTGGTAGGCTACCACGGTAAAGAAGTAGGGATTTACTCTAAGAATACCGGCAAGCCACAAAAAGCTGGAGTGCAGGGCAGTCAGATTTGTTTTAAATGCATCAATCAGACCCCACTGAAAAGGCAAAGTGGAAAAACTGCAAACAATTTATCTAGGATGCTAATACTAGGATAAAAGAGAAATTCGTGGTGGGAAATGTACACTGGTGAAGGGACAGGTGTTGGAACACTGTATGACTGAAACCCAACCAAGAAAAACTTTATAACCATGATTTTTTTAAAAAAATGATAACTGGACTTAAAGTAAAACAAAAGGGGAGTTGGGGGAGTGAGAGCCAGAGAAAGGGGGAGAATATATACATAGAGAATGAAAGGGGGGAAAAAAGTGTGGCAGAACACCTAAGAATCAATCCTCTGCTCAATCTCTGACAACTGTGTCCACAATACTTTCTAGGTTTTCATCTATGGAAATTGAACTCTCGATGAACCAAACTAGCCGGTCAACTGAAAAAAGTACCAAGGGAATTTCACTCTGGATGCAGTGATGGCCATGAGGGAAAGGGTCTGTAGGAGGTGGCCCGGCCAGAGCTGTTTGGTGAGGGGTGGGGTATTGTACTGAGAGTTGTCAAAGAGAAGAGAAACACATTTCAGCATGGATGATGCACAGGGATACGAAACTAGATGGAAGCGAGAGGAAGAAGGAGATACCACAGTTTCTAGGAAGGGCAGCTAGATACTGGGAGTGAGTGTAACTGAACTGGAGCAGAGGCAGCTGTGAGCGGAACACAATGACTTCCATTTTACTGGGAAATACCCAGTGCACGTTGGTGACTGCTTGGGGCAAGTCTGGAGAAGTTCGGGCTCTGGGCAGAGGAAGCCCCTTGGGAAATGGGGGTGGAGAAGAGGAGATGAAAATAATGGCTGTGCAGATGGGAAGGTGCCTTAGAGATGCCCTGCATTGGGATCATACGCCCATCCTGAATACTCCCCACCATAAAGACTTTCCACTGACCATGGACTCCATAGAGGTAAGGCCCAGGGTGTCTAGAGACCCTCTAAGGCTACACAAAACATCCCCCACCACTTTCAATCCTGGGACTCTTTCTCTTTCTCTCTCTCTCTCTCTCTCTCTCTCTCTCTCTCTCTCTCTCACACACACACACACACACACACACACTGCAGCAGTGGGGCAAGATCTAGGCAGCACCTCAGAATGGCCTAGGGCAGCCAAGAGGTCCACCCTCTCTCTGTGTCTTGTGAAATTTCTCCACACAAAAATGCTGGGTCCTTGGTGGAATATTTATCTTCAAAGTCTGGACCAAAGTAGCTAAGGGTTTCTTGGCTCTGGATTCCTTAGTGGAATGGGTAGGATCAAGCAAAGCTCCACTCATTCCCCTAGCTGGGCCTGGAATGGAGAGGACCATCTGGTTCTTGGATTTGGGTCAGTCCTTGTCCCAGTTTACCACCACACAGAAGCGAGGTGGCCTCCAGACTTGACTACCCCCAGAAGCACCGAAACTTAGCTTGGCTTCGCATATGTGCACGGTCTGAGTGCATGTGTGCATATGTATCAGTGTGCTCATGTCTGTGTGTGTCCGTGTGTCTGTGTATCTGTGAGCATGCATGTGTGTGCATGTCTTTGCATGCATGCATCTGTACTTGTGCACCATCCCTGAGGCCACGGCCTGAGTATTTGCATTCCACCAGGCCTGGCACAAAGATGTTCCTACTAGCCGGAGCGATCCCATTTGCTCCCTAAGATTCTTGAGCATCACCTTTTTTGAGGAGGCCCTGTGGGATGAGGGTGGGTGAACTGGTGCAGGTGAAGCACCCCATTTTTGCTTCTGCTCTCAAAACTGCCAAGGAAGAATAAACAGGGCCTCATGGAGACACAGCTGACCCCGGGGCAGCGACCCCCACGTGGCCATCCAGGCTCACATTCTGCTACTTCAGCGTCACCCACCCGGACAGAAAAAGCAGCAGGAAGACTTGTTTGACATTTATTCCCAGGTTTTTTTTTCATTTCCTCTGAAATGAATATGAATCCACACTGGTCTTTACACTCCACAGGAGCTAATCCACCCCCTCCTGGAAGCTTGGAGGGGGTGGGGGGGCTCATTCCTTCTTGCGGATACCATCTGTCGACACAGGCCTTCCCGCGGCCGTTCCTGAAAGGCCCATGGTGGACAGAGAGGCTCGCTCTTCAAGGCTCGATTACATTCAGAGTGAGGCCTTTTAAAAAGAAAATACCCCAGGAATTGCTTCCAGAGTCCAAATGCCTGCGTGGACGGCTGGCTCCTCTGTGAGCACCGGCGCCTGTCAATGCCTGCGCGGGTGGGGAGAGCGGCCCCCACAGCTTTGGGGGCACTGCTGGAGAAAGGGAGGGGAGCACTGGAGCCTGACCCCACCAAACACGCGCAATGGGAAATGGGGACTTTTTTTTCACGTTGAAAGAGCCATGGGAAGAAAGCAGTGTTTTTATAAAGGAAAATGCTTAATAAGTATTATTCACTAAGCAAAATCACATTTTCAATTCCTGTTTTGGCCCATGGATCCATTTCATGAACAAGATGGGGCAGGGGGCGGGGGGGGGGGGGGGCGGAATCAGGCTAAGTCGCTGAATGCTGCCTCATAATGGCAGTGAAATCCTCTCTAGGAACATTCATTAACTGCTTGTTGTGTGTAGAACACTGTAAGGTGGCTCGAAGGAGGCCTTTGAGCTCATCAGTCTGGCCTGGGAAAGCTTCCTCATAAGGGAACTGAAGTTGTCTGGTGGTCAGCAGAGAGGGCTAAAACTTATTGAAGGATCACCAATCCAGTGGAGATGACTTAAGTTCCTCAGGGCCGTTGGGAGGCTATCTGTTCAATATATAACCTACCCAAGCCATTTTACTTATAGGAGTTTTCAAATCACAGTGTTTTCCTGGCACTGCATAAGGAAATCTCTTGGTAAAGCATTGCCAGAGTCTCTCTGTGAATCATGTCAAAGGAGAATTCATCTTAGAATTAGTGTCAACGTGATCTATCTCCCCCATGCTGTCTGATGAAGCTTTCTGCTGGGTTCTTGGGTGGCCGGTCATCTGACAGATATATGATTTTGTGATGGGAACTAAAATAAAATTCCTATAATACCCTTGGGGTGATGAGGTGGATTTTCACTGTTGAGCATTTCAGTCAATGACTTAATTCCCTGAAAACTTCCCTCAACCCTCATTTAGAGTGCCCTGAACTCAACCCAAGAAGTCTGCTGAATTTATCCACATTGCTACAAACTTCTATGCAAAAATCTTTTCTCCTAAGGATTTCAGGTGTTAAATGTGCTGGGAGAGTTTATTTGGTTCACTAATGAGCAGCTTCATAAAAAGGCTTAAGGTTGGACTGTGCATGCCTACTGGACAAAGAACTGCAAATCAAAGTCTCTGGGTATTTCCAGAATGTATACTTTTCCATGGCACGGGGAGCTAGATCTGAAGACCAGAGAACCCAATGTCAGTGCTTCACACCCTTCCCCATTGTATATGCCACATAAGACACTCCCACTCCCCATTCTTCCAGCCCAGGTCCCTAGATCCCTCTCCTCCCAATGGCATCATGAGGTAGAAGCAATGCTTTGGCTCTCCATCCCAGCCATCCATGCCATGTCTGACGAATGTCCTCTCTAAGCAGCAGCCTATGGTTTCTGTTTCTCATAACTGAGTGCATGACCATTCCATCCTTGCAGTGCCTCTGATAAAGGCTTTGAAGTTAACCTGGATGTCATGCTCCTTCCTACAATGTCCAGTATGTCAACATATGCCCTTGGCTTTAATTTCTGAAGAGATCCAGAATCTAGCCACTTTTTAGGACTTCTGCCACATCTACACTGGTCCAAACGACCATCTCCTGTCCCTTCAGTTCCAGCAAGAGGCTCCAAATGAACAAGCTCCCCTTCCTGTTTAGTCCCCTTCATCAGCCAGGTTCAATTCTCCCTCTGACAACTTCAGTCAAATCCTATTGCTCTTCTCTGAAACTCAGGAAGGAGCCCTTTTGTCTGGCCCACATAGAGTAAATGCCAAAGCACTGATGGTGGCCTCCTAGGCCCTAGAAAATCGCAATCCCTCGAGATGTAAGTTACTTCCCACCCCTCTCCCATCTCTTTCATGCCAACTTCCATGTTGATTTTCCAACAGGCTGGAAACATCCCCATCTTGGGGCCTTTACATGTTCAATCTGGCTACCTGGAAAGACCATTCTTCCAAAACAATGCCTGTCCTGTCCCTTTACTAAACTTCACAAATCATTGCCAACTCCTGGCTCCTTCCTCTCCTTTGTTATCTCTGCAACTCTTTCCACAATGGGCTCACTCACTTGTTAATAATCTATCTTCTCCACTAGAATGCAAAAACCAAGGAAATGTTTTTTTTTTTCCTGCTTTGGCTATGGCTATATTTGCAGCACTAAAAGATAGTGACTAAGACTTATAGGTGTTCAATAAATACCTGAGCAACAAATAAAAGTTTGAACCATGTGCTATGTCATTTTATATCACTATATTTTGGTATGCTTCCCCCTCCCACACCAAAGACTTGCCTAAATAATGCCTTCAGAGTCTGCGGCAGGTATAGTAAAGAGATAGAAGACATTTTCAGAGTTTGTGTAAATCTGGTTCCATACTATGTCACAACTCTAAATGCAGAGCCAGGCTCATGTCTGCAAACAGGGATGTAGATATTGATGTGTTTCTACCTGGGACTTAGGTCTGATTTTAGGGGAGGTAGGATGTGGGCTCTTTCAGGAAGCCCATCTTTACAGCCTCATTGCCTCTGAACCCTGCTGAATTCTCACACACCAACCAGACTTTCTCCTTTGAAAACAATACTCTTTCAAAGAGGATATCTCTGCAGGAATGTGTCTTTCCAATAGGAAGTAAGAGGTACCAGTCCAGATTCACGAAATATTTTTGTTTGGGGGAGCCCATACCTATTGGTGCTCGGCTGCAATGCCTGGCTCTGTGCTCAGGAGTAATCCCTGGCGGTACTTAGGGAGACTATATGTGGTGCTAAGAATTTGAACAAAGTCAGCCACATGCAAGGCTTCACTCCTGTATAATCTCTTCATCCCAAGTCACTTTCTGATTTTATATATCTTGTTTACAAGTAAAGACAATGTGAAGAGAAAATTATCTGATCATTATTTTGCTCAATATAATAAGCTTTCTTTAGAGAGAGAGAGAGAGGTGTGTGCATATGCGTGTAAGAGAAAGGGAGGGAGAGGCAGAGAGTGAGAGAGAGGGAGAACAAGTACTAATTCAAAATGAGGTTTCTTATATACGTATAGAGAATCTATTTTTTCTCTTCCTATTGAATGACATCAATTTTTCAGTTCAGACAAGTCTATCTCAAATAGCATTATTGAAACCACTATTTTTCACTGAAATTCCTCCTAATTACCTAATCATGCCCCAAACACCAACCATCACCTTATGATATCTCCAAAGAATTGATAAAAACAAAAATATAAAGTTTATGTACAAATTGCAGCAAATCTGCACTTTCCTGGAAGTTGGATTTTTAAAAAAAGATAATAATGATTAGGACTGAAGAGAGAAGAAAATTGCAAATTCATTTTGGACTAGAAAACAAGAAAAAAATTCCTCAGTCATGACTATAATTTTTACTACCATTTTGCATTCCATTGACTACCTTGACAGAGTAGGGGAGTCTTTGTTTCTGCCAAAGGTCATTTGGATATTTATGCCATACAATGTAGGCATATGGGCTATGGGCAGCTGGTGAGAAGTATCCTCATCATGCACTGGGGGCCAGATCCCAGGATTTCATGGCCCTTTATACAACCAGCAGGTTGGAGGTTCCCCTCCCCTACTTTGGGAGAAGGACGCCAGGATGCACTTGACAGATGTCACTTGGATTTTAAAGACCTTGCTTACTTCTGGTTTCATCTGTGCACAGCGTGAGCTTTTTGGCTAGACTGTAGATCCTTTCAATGCATAGTCACCCCGTGGGCTGCTCTGGGGAGCCCAGGAGGTGACAGGAAGGGAACCATATGCACAGCAAGTGCTCAAGACATAACACCCATTTCAACGTGCAAGGCAGAGATGACTGAAAATGTGGGCAGAAGTTCTGACTTTCTGAACAGGCCAAGAATAACTGGGCTGGACAAGCTACTGGCCCCATGTCCAAAGCAAAGGATGAACAAGGCAAAGAAAATGAGGGAGCAGACAGGCATTTGCAGCATGCCCCTGAGTGAGCCCCTTTCTAGAGTCCCTCCACACATCTTTAAAAATGTCAGTAAGCTTTGAAACAGGCTTTACATATGCAGAGCTAAAATAAAGTCTTACAGTTTTCATCCTGGGCAATGCATTGTAAGGGTATCCCAAAGAAAGACGTATAGCTGTCATTGTACCACACCAGTAGTTCGGTGCCCCTGGGGATATCTATACAGGCTCGGTAGAATATATTCGACCTATTCAAAACAAAAGAAAACCCAGCTTAGTCATCATCGGTAGGACTCATGTGCCCCCAGCCACATTTTTTTTATCACTACCCACCCATCCACCCAAAAGAAGTTCTGCCCAGTTCTACCTGATTAGTTTCTGATTGCAATCAAGTCTTACCATTTCCAGCCACCAATGAGAGCCTATAACCCAGCAGTTTATTTCCAATGGCCTTTCTTCTACTGACTGGGAAGAAGACAGGCATTTTGGCCCCAGGGATGACAGAAAGGAAGAATCGATTTAAAAAAAAATTCCATCTCTCTAACATGAATGAGAAAATTCTTTTTCTTGGTAAATCGTGACCACAAAGGGCAGAGGAAGGGGGGTGTCTCCAGTCTCCACCCCATATGTAAATGTGTATTAGTGATTTCTTATTCAAAGGATAGCAAGGCATGTATTCTTGAAACCATGGAGATGGTCCTCGAATTTGTACAAAAAGTAAACAATTTTGTAATAGAAGCACCAAAGCTGTGTGTGGGGGGGTGGGGGGCAGGGGGAATCCTTCTCATTGACTTGTTCTTTTTTTTCCATGTTTGTTCTGTGGCCACACTTCAGGGTTTACTCCTTGCTCTATGCTCAGGGGTCACTCCTGGCAGTGCCAGGGTTAAGCAGGGGTCAGCTGCCTGAAAGGCAATTTGCACTCTCTCTCCAGCATCCCTTGTGCTCTAGAAAGAGTTGTCTCCTCTGTGAAAGCGGATGAAAAATCAACCAATATGAGAAGGGCACTTTACTCTTGCTGAAAGAGCACACTCAGAAATAACAGAGCAAGGATCCTGAGAAATAAACACATTTTTATAACAACACTGATACTGCAAAGAAATAACTATAGATTTCAAATTTTATACATATATATAAAGAGGAGCTGGCCACCAGTTTTCTCAATGAAGAATGGCTACAAATATTTGTCTCAAGCTTCAGATCAAGGTGTTTAGGGTTGGTGGGCCTTAAATCCTGCTTCTCTGTGAGGAATGGGCCACAGCCAGGCAATTTGCTCCTTGTAGAACACTGCAGACGCGCCGCGAATGCGCCGCCACATTTTTCACGGCGCTGAGATATGCACTTGTCAACATATTTCGTCACCGCAAAGTGGCTCTTGGCAACAGGATCATAAAGATCAATAAAAAAGTGCAGATTCTCAATATTTTACTTGCAGCTGCAAAAATTTCATTTATCTTGTTATTTTTCCTTCCTTGCTGCCATTCCGTCTCATGAGGGCACTGCTAGCTAAGCAGAATGCTTTTTCCTCCTCCTCCCACCCCAACTCCTGACATTCTATGAATATCTGACAAAAACTATAGCCCATGGGCCGAACTTCCCCACCCTTCCTCTCTCAGCTCCTCCAAGAGAGATGCATTTTATTAATTCTTTCCACTGCTACATAAAAAAGGGGGGGGGGGTGTCCAAATTGGAGCCGGGCTATAAATCACTGGCATCTCCTAAGTTGAGAAAAATTGAGTCTACTTTGTACTTCACCCTTGTAACATTTCATCTCTCGGTTTGGCTTCCCTTAACATAAACACAGCGCCCAGCAAATGAATGTGCTAAACCCAAATGACACGCTTTGCCGCTGAAAGAGCAGGACTGTTTTCGAGCCATGGGTGGTCTGCCGAGGCACCCAGTGGGCCGAGAGGAGGGGGGGGGAATGTGTAAGCGAACACCGTTCCTTACAAGCGGGCAGGGCTTCCAAAACTCGCAGCAATCTCTGCATGTTGAAGCACATCAAAGGGATTTTTCCCTTTTCAGATAATATTTCCTTTGCTGACATGTATTTAGCATTGTGGTCGGATGACTCATAAAGATAGCTCCGTGGCGTCCCAACGCAGTTGAAGCGGAGCACGGGCCAACAAACATTATTGTCAGCCTCAAAATAAAAACAAAACGTTCAGCGCAGGGTCAATCAATCAAGGGCGCTTTGAAGAAAATTCCATTTAGATATTACAAATCATAACAGAATGAATCTAAACCAGCTGACTTTCTGTGAAGAGGACATCCATGTACAATAAAAATTAGGCTGGCTCTTTGGGGTCCAACTTTTCTATTTTCTTACTCTTGGACGTGGTCACGGGGCAGAGGGAGGTGGTGTGGGGGGAGGAGGGTAGATGCCAGTTTTTTTTAAATTGTGTTTCTTTAGTTCCTTTCAGAAAAATCTGAAATAATCAAAAACAGGGCAGGAGAGGAAACAAAGTGCCGGCTTGAGGCATGAGCTCTCCACCACTGCAAGTTGACCGGGAGGTAAGGAAGAACTAACTTCTGCCCACCTCTCCTTTCAGGGGGTGCTGGTCAGAATTCCCCTCCAGAGCTCCCAGGGTGCACCTGGCAAGACTAACCCAATGAGCTCTTGCCGAAGGAACCGGCACAATCCTCACTGATTCTCACTCAGCATTTTGGAAAAACTTGGGGGAAATGTGAGCATCGTGAGTGAGGCTGGTGCTGGGCAGATGCATCCCAGGCCTCTGAGCATGGAGTCACTGAAATGCTAGTGAATAGAAGCTAACTGCAGGGGGAAGCACAGCAGCGAGCAGGGCCGCCCAGAGAGGTTTCCTGAGAATCAGAGACCTTCCGAGAGCGAGCCAGGCTTGCATGGCCTTTCACCTAGAGGGGGGAAGAAAGCTTTATTTATTTTAAGGCTTCATTTTTTCAAAAAAAACCCCAAAATATATATATATAATAATACAGGAAAGGAAAACAAATAGCTGTAGGCAGGACTCCAAGTGGCCGAGCCCAGGGCTCTGTGCTTTGATGTGTCTGTGGAGCCTAATAAAGCTAAACAGTTGCTTCTGATTCTAAAGGGAACAAGGCTGTTTATAACTGAGGTCATATATTTATGCGGCACATGTTTTCGAGGGATTCTGAGCAAAGCAGGCCAACAGCACAGACTTTTTTTCCCCCTTTCTGCTGTAATTTGTCAGGTCCCTCTGGCTGTACCCAACATCCTAGAGCTGGGGGTAGAAAAGCACAAATGCAACCAACAGGTGCTCAGAAAGGTGTGGCATGACCTTGGCTCCTCAGAGCTCCCACCCCCCACCACGGGGAAACTCTGGGACATGGGGGTGGGGGTGGGGATCCACCTTGGCTTGGTGAGTTACCTTTGGGGCTTTGCCCAAACATCTCAGGAGACCAGGGGCTTCTCGGTGCTCTGGAACCTCCTCATCACCTGAAACATAGTCTGATTTGTCCAAAGCCAAGCATGGTGGCACCTTCCAGGGGCGCAGGAGGTGATACAGGGCTCTGCCGCTATGGCTGAGCATGACGAGGGAAGGCAGAAGACTTGGTTTCCCGATGCCACCCAGGAGAGGTGCCTTCAGGTGGCAGATGGCCAGTGATCTGGGACAAACTCCTCTTTCTGTGGGTGCACACAATGCTGGGAGGGCCGGGGTTCACCCCAAGCCCAGTGGCTTGTTGGGTTCCCTCAAGACATGGCTGTAGTCCAGGCAATGAACTCAAACAGATGCATGGAAAAGGCCCTGGTAGCAAATTTGCTCCTGAAGCCTCATGAAATGACTGTTGCAAGAGCTAAGGAGGTTTCAAGAACCCACTGGACACAAAAGGTCTGCCCAACTGGGTACAGGTCTGTAGGAGCCATTCGAGGCGAGAGCAGGAGGCCTGAATATATACCCGCAAGCCCACGGCTTCAGCTCTCGAAGTGGTCAATCAAGATATACTTTACCTGTACTGAACGACTGTTAGATTCTGTTCTCCACAGTGCCTTGCACATCGGATATACCTCATCCAGCTTGACTTACTAGGTTCCCCACCATCAATAAAGTGCTGTAGTGTCCCATCTTGGTCATATATCTAGAGGAGAAGTCAGAAGGTCAAGTAGTTAGAACAAATCATCAGCAATCATTTTCCCTGCTTCCCGGGGTGTCTCTCCGTGCTGGCTGTGGAAATTTATTGCCCTCGAGTTTACCGTGAGGGCTCTCTGATGCCGGTGGCCACGCCACGGGCACCACAGGCGAATATTTTGGGGTGGTGCAAGTCCATCACATTTTTCTTATCAAGCCCATCTTCTCCACATGAAACATATTTGTGGTATCTCAAGGATGTGAGGGACCCTGTTTCCCAAAGAATATTTAACCTATTTTGACAGGCGACTCTTAAGTAATGAGCTGCTGGATAAACAAAGCAAGCTGACGGGAGAGGCCATGCTGACGTGGCTGGACAGCCACGGGAGAGGCGCCCGATCTCAAACACTGGGAGGCATTCGGGAGGTGGTCACTGGCTAGCCCACAGACTGGGGGCAGCCCAAGAAAAAAGGAGCTCAAGAGAACCGGCCAGCCAGGCTCAGACTCTGGTAAACGTCCTCTCCCTGCGCCTGTGAGATGGCAATTCTGCTGTCAGGATCTGGAACTAGAAGGAAAGTCATCAAACACGAAATACCTTCAAAAAGAAGGAAGAAAAAAAAATACTCATTGCTTCCGATGAGTTTCCCATGTCTGAGCTGAGGCAGGACAAATAAGAATGGCCCCAGCTCATCTCACCCAGAGTTTTTTTTCTTTTTTTTTTTTTAATTTTTATTAGTGAATCACCATGAGGTACAGCTGTAAACTTACAAATTTTTGTGCTCGGGTTTCAGTTATACAATGATCCAGTACCAATCCCCCTACCAGTGCCCATTCTCCATCATTTACATTTTTTAAAAAATTTTTTGTTAGTGAAACACCATGAGGTACAGTTGTAGATTTGTACAATTGAAACCCACAGATCAGATCACAGATCATCCTGTTATTCGTCGATTGCCTCGAGCAGGCCCCAGTAACATCTCCTTCATCCTAGCCCTGAGATTATATTCAAGGCTCTTTAGGAGAATGAGACCCATCATTGTTACTGGTATTTGGCATATTGGGTATGCCACGGGGAGTTTGCCAGATTCTGCCATGTGGGCAGGCTACATTCGGTAGCCTGCCAGTTTGTCCAAATGTATTTTGGACAAACAATTGAAACCCAAGCACAAAAATTTGTAAACCCAGAGTTTCTTTTAAGGAAATGAACTCCACTTCAAAACAGGCAGGAAGCATGGGACTGAAGAAGCCTGAGACAGGGCAATGAATACAGAGCCCTCACTCCTCAGGACATGGACCGTGCAAAGCAATATGGAGGGGCATCAGGGACAGCAGGACAATTGCACCTTTTTCCCATAAAATCAGGCTTGGGGGTCTGAACAGCCGCTGAGACATGCATAGAGCATCCTGGAAAATCCAGTCCACTGACTTCACCTTTTCCTTTCCAATCAAACATACAAACTATCATTTTCTGACAGTCTTGTGGGTTTGGGTTTGAGTTCCTTTAGTCGCTGAAAGGACCATGGTTATTCACATTAATTTAGCTCAGTATTTCTATACAAGACCAAATGGCATAGGGATGAGATTCTTCTTTATTATCTTCAGTCATCTGAAACCAGATGATTTTATTTTCTTTTCTGACACTCCACTCCACTTCCCCACTTTCCCCACCCCCAACCTCCCCCCTGACCCCTACAAATAAAAGACAGACATCAATCTCATGGAGGCAACTGTTGGGGAGCTTATGACAGGCTGACATGCCAGAGTGATTATAGCCGATAATCAATGTAACCTGACAAGAAGAAAGGTGAGTCCTGAACTACATTACACTTATGACTGGAGACTTGTTTAGATTTCCAGTTTGGACACAACAACAGAGGACTGAAACATTTTATGTGGTGGACACACCTGCTATGTAAGCTTTCAAATGACTGATACCTATTGGTGTTACATTCCCCTACCTAAAACAGAGGACTCCAATCTTTGTAAGAACCAATCTGATTCAAAGACTCAAAGATCTCAACTCTGATCCCTGATCGGCTATGACAATGCTGCTAAAGTCAACCATCTCTAACCTGTGGGTTTATCTGCCATTGAGATATAGAAAAGGGGTAACAGGTCCTGTCCTTCTCACAGGAACAGAGCTTTCCTGAGGGGTACTAGTGAAAAGAATTAAGAAGCATTTGGCAAAGTGCCATTAACCAGTGTCCTCAACAGCAAAGAGCTTGCTTTTCTCTGCATCAAGAGCTTTCAGAGTGTGAGCCCGTCTGAACATCAGCCACAGCCCATCAGTCCTGGAAACGAGTAGAAAAAGGATTTCCTCTTATACTCCTGTTCTCTAGCAACCTTGTTTTAGAAACCATCTCTTAAGGATGTTATAGCAACAGGGGCTGCAAGTCATTTTTGCCCATCTGATCAAACAGCTGCTAACCTCGAGGAAATAAGTGGATATGACCTGTCAGACTTCTTTCGGCTGTCTTCAAGGAAGCACATGGCAGGGAGCTGCACCTCCCTGACTCAGGGAAGGCTGTCCCTGCACAATTACATACACAACTGTGGAGTAAAACCACATGCCAACTAAGATCCCAGAGCTGCATGCCCGGTGATGTGAACAATCATTCAAGCTCAATGCCATTCTCAGCCTCAGTTCTCAGAACCTAGAATCCAGCTGAACCTGCCTTCCAAATACCATCCATGTGCATCCATATCTCCTGCATACTATACCCATTGGAGCCCCACAGCCTTTTTCCTCTCTGACAATAATGCAGAAGCCTCTGTTCGTCTCCCTGTAGCTGCTTCATGCCCTCCATACCTCTTCTCTGCATCTCCAGGGAGCAGTATGAACACAATCTGAGTCTCTTACCCCTCCACTGGAAAAAAAACAGCATCACAAATGTTGCCATGACAATACATATTCACAGCACCTTCCAGAAGGCTCAACACATGAAGCCAGCCCGGCCAGCACCTCCTACCCACAGGGAGGCTGAACCTTGGGAGCCTTTGCCTCAAGCCTGTGGCAATTCAGAGGGTGTTCTGGTCTGAGCTAAGCCCTCATAACATTCAGTGGCAGACCACAAACCTCAGTGGGAGAGGCTCCGGTTCCATCCCAGCACAAGAAGAAGAAATAGTTAAGACTTAACAAAACAGGGGTCAGAGAGATAATACAATGGGTAGGGCACTTGCCTTGCACACAGTCGCCTGTTCGATTTCTGGCTTCCCATATGATTCCTCCAGCCAGGAGTGATTCCTTGAGTGCAGAGTCAGGACCAAAGCCCGAGAACCTCCAGGTGTGCCCCTGACCCCCAGCCACTCCCCTCCCAAAAAAAAAGACTTAAAAAAATCACACTTAAACCTGGGATTTCTGGGACAGAGAGATAATACAGTAGGGAGGACACTTGCTTTGCACACATCTGACTGGGTTTGATACCGTCCCCTCATATAGTACCCCGAGCTCATCAGGAGTGATCCCTGAGCATAAAGCCAGGAGTAAGTACTGAGCACTGCCAGGTATGACCCAGAAAACAAACAAACAAATAAATAAATCCAGGGTTTCAAGTAGGAGAACAGTATAGGGATGGGGGACATAGTACAGCAGGTCAGGTACTTGTCTTGCACGTGGCCATCTCTGATTTGATATACAGTACTGCATATGGTGCCCTGAGCCCTACCAGTTGTGATTCCTGAGCAGAACCAGAAGTCAGTCCTAAGCATTGTTGGGTGAGGTCAAAGCTCTATTACTCACTCACCCCCATGCCTCTAATGAGCCAACAAAGCAGCAGAAGGCCTCAATGTCTATTTCTGCTCACTCCTCTGGACAAAGTGGAAATATCACCTCCAGGGTTGGATCACCTCCTTCCCATACTGGGGTGACTTGGAGAAGTGGTACCAACTTGGGGGCAGTGAGTGTGCTTGGTGCTTTCTCTTTTTTGCTTAAAGAAGGTAGATTTCCAGGTGGGTGAGTAATTTTTAATTTCATGTAAAGGGGGTGGTAGGTCAAATAAATTGGGAAACTCAGTTCTAAGAAGGAAAATAAAATGTGTGGAAAGGGTACACAAATCTAAGCGCTCAATAGAAAGTAAGAAACCCATGAGATAGTTCTAGGAAGTTCTACCCCTACCCTCCACATGAACTCAACTATGCTTTCAGTGAAGTGCTCGGGGCAGGGAAAAAAAAAGAAAGCTGTGATACTCTATGTTTAATTGAATCCAATCCAAGCACAAGACCCTACCCTCATCAGTATGAAAATTGAACAATCTCCAATCTGGAGCCACGGCAACAATTTCAAACTCAGGCAGCTGATCCTGGAGGTTGCCTTACTATCCACAGCAGAGTGATGCTAAAACAGAATTTTAAGTTGGATACCTAAGAGGCCTCATAAAAATTTGAGGAATGTAAGAAAATGAATTCCTGCCAGAGCCAAGACTTATTTTGTTTCCGTTACCTTTCGAAGGGTTTTTTAAAAGCAGAAAAATATTGAAAGTCACGCCCAGAGTGTTTATACAACCTCCGCCAGACTTAGGAAAATGTTGAAAAGGTGAGAAGTTGTGTTCGTTCAAATTGTAAGAATGACAGCAAGAGAGAAAAATTTAAATGGATGGCTTCCAAAAGAACACTTAAAGAGCAGCAATGGTTTGTTGAAAATAGTGTCTTCCCCCCCACCCCCCGAATCAACATGAACAAAAAACTTTTAATATTTGCTCTGTTCTGTCTAAGGAAGACAAACAAATGAATCTCTGGAGGGAGAGTAATGTAAGTAAAGAAACACAGAGGACATCAGGAGGGAAGGGGGTTACATTTCCCTGAAGTTTGTGTGGGGGAACCCTCAGACCCACTGAAAGCAGATCTGGCACAGTTCTTCCAGAAAGTGTGTCTGAGCACTGCTAAAACAGCTGCCTTGGAGAAAAGTTTGGCAATGCGGAAATCAGGTAGGCAATGCCTACATCCTCCTACCCAGCAATTTAACTTCTAGGGAATCACCTTATGTGAAGCTGACACAAGTGCCTGAAAAGTACAAATTTGAGAGCATTCACTATAGCACTGTAAGAGTAAGGAATTTGTTTTTTTCAAAAAAAAAATGCTTTGAGCAAATAAAATCCGGATAAAGACAGAATTGAGATAAATACAACAGTTTATGTTAGAACAAAAGTACAGCAGGTAGGGCATGTGGCTTTCATGTGGCTGACTTGGGTTAGGTCCCTGGCATCCCATATGGTCCCCTGAGGACTGTCAGGAGTGGTTCCTGAGTAAAGAGCCAGGAGTGACCCCTGAGTATCTCTGGGTGTGGTTCAAAAAGCAAAAAATAAAAAATATATTTATCAAAAATGTCTCTGATTGACATCTAAGCACTCATCTATTAACATATGCAATTCTACAAAAGATTTGCATTGTTAAAATATAAAAAGCAACATTCCTATGGTACAGAGAGAGTAGACTGCATGTGTATCAATACTGTTTTACATGTAAACATAGTAACATACTATAAAGGTACTAGAAGTATTGACAATACTTCAGAGGAGCAGCCTTGGGAAAGACAGGGATTAGACAAAAAAAGGGAATTAACTATCAGAAATGCTTCATTTCTTATAAAAAAATCTCTGACACAGATATAGCAAAGTAGAAGCACAATTATTTTATGGTGGCCTGGACATTAACATTTGTACAAGATACTTTGTGCTTCTCTGTTTTCTTACACACACTCACACACAGTGAAAAAGAAGCCAATTATTTCTTTGTAGTTTTAGTATTGCATGCATTGTTAAAATAGAGAGTTGGACTTATTCCTCTAAGTTAAAAAATGTAGTCTGTATTATCAACCTGGGAAAATATTTGCAACATGTATTGCTACATTATCAGTCACTGATTTCTCTTGGGATTGCTACTGTTGCTATTTTACAATCACAGCTTTTAGTTTCTCCTTTATCTGACATCAATGGAAACAGAAAGGTAAGGGGAAACAAATTTTTGGGGGGAGAATTTTTTTTTTACAGTCTTCAATCCATTAAGATTTACTTAGGACTCATATGAATGATATAGACATTATCAAAATTCTCACTTATTACAAACCATACATACAAGGTATTAAATGAAAACCATCAGCAAAAAGTGCTTTGTTGAATGCCCTCTGCATTTAAAAGTTTTCTTTGCTGTGTTTGGAACTGGAAGATATCATGTTGAGTGAAGTAAGCCAGAAGAAGAAAGACAAACACAGGATGATCTTACTTATCTGTGGAATATAAAGTGCATGAATGAAGAAATGTAGTAAAGGGGGGACGCCTAGATCACCCTTGACCACAGTATTTAGAGAGGAGAAGGACAGAGAAGGAAAGAAATCAAGAGGCGCACAAGAGAACAGGAAGTAATGGGTGAACAGGCATCAGAGTTTCAGTTATGCCAGTGATATGGACGAGTGGTAGAGCCATATATCTGAAACAGACTCACCAACACTAAAAACATGAGATCTAAGCCGCAACCAGTGAAATTTTGTAAAGTGTCAAGTTGATAGGCGGGGATAAAGTAGGAGTTGTTTTGGGGCGGGAGCACTGGGGGAGGGAAGCTGACACTGGCGGTGGGATTGATGTTGAAATATTATATGCCTAAAACTCAACTACCAATAACTTTGTAAATCATAATTCTTTAATAAAAACAAAAGCTTATCTGACTAAAGCTTTAGAGCTACTTGAACATTTTCATCTTTGTGTAGGTCTGTAATATATAATTTTAAGTAAAAAAATAAAAATTAATAAAATATTAGTTTTATGTTGCTTTATTATAATATGAATATTCTATAAGTGGAAAGTCACATATATAAATTCACGAGTTTATATTTATGAATTTATAAATTATTTGTAATTTTCACAAATCTGGTACTCTGTAAGGCAATCAGCAAGATGTAAACCTTGTTGGCATCACAAATTTTGTGATAGCAAATGGTTTTCCTTCTAGTATTTTTAGTTGAAAATACCAAAGAGTTTTTTTTTCTTCCTTCCTTCAGGTAACTGACTTATGATTTGAAGATTTCCATTCAAACACTGCTCTTAATAACATGATGAGTAAATAAAGATAGTTGGGTGTTTAAAAAATTCTAGATGACTAGAATTCTTAACTTTTTACAAATGTATAGTGAAACACAGGCTTATTTTCCTGACGTTCTGTACATGTTTTATATAAAATATGTGTATTATCATGCTAATTTCTAAGTGCCTCCTCCCCATCCACCCTCCCCGCCCTCATCAAAATAGGCTTTAAAAAAAATACTGGTGGGATAACATCACTATTTTCAGAATCCTAGCTTGGTTGGTTCAACAAAACAGTCACTTTAAAGATTCTTTCCTTATTTGTAAAATACAAATTCATCATCACTGCTATCCCAAAATACTTCCCAATACACTGTACACATGGTGAAGAGCGTACATTTTGTTTTTGAGAGTCAAACAAACAACTAAATTTGAAACCAATATGAAATTAGAAGAATTAAATGCATGTGAAATTTAATCACAATTGTGTGTGTGTGTTTGGTGGGGGGCACACCTGATGGTGCTCAGGTCTTACTCCTGACTCTGTACTCAGGGGCTACACTTGTCAGTGCTTGGGGGACTGCATGTAGTGCCCAGGATGGAACCAGACTTGGCTAAGGTGTTTTGATTAAAATATTTTGATTCTTTTTAATGTGTGCCTTCCCAAGAGATTCACCACCACTCCAATGCCAAGCTATTGTTCAGTGCCTGGAGGAATGCTGAGAGCACAACACACTAGATGTCACAAAGCACCATTCTCTACCTGGTCTTATTTTCCAAGAATAAGAATCTACTTTAAATGAGAACAGTGGACACTAAATCTGTGCCATCGTGTGCTACAAAACTGGTCATGAGTGGTTCGCCCATGGCTTTGTCATTAATAAGTTCTGGCAACTTGGATTAACAATAATCATAATCATAGAAACAAGAACAGCCAGCAACTGGCTTGGGCCCATGTCAACATAATAGCAAAAGGAGATTCTCTGAATGACAGAATTTTGTGTTTACTGCTGACTCTGAGCAGTTGTTTCTTTTAAGCAAGATTTGCAAAACTGTGACATTTGAAAGCTGAATCCAAGCTAATGATCAACTTCATTTTTCCTCTCCAGGATTTTGAAGATTTGGAAATGTTATATAATGTCTAATTTTTCTCTAAAATCAGAAGCTGAGCACCTCGTTTCTAGCCTTTTCTCGGAATCTCAGAAAAAAATAGTGAGCCCTCTTTATACAGGGAAAGGGCTTTCCCAGTTTTCTACTGTTCTCACCACTCCCTATCATCTTACCTGCGACTGACTGCTCTAATTTACCTGCTGGGGTCTCGTTCAGCACTTAAGTAACCAATCCTAGCTGCAAACAATTTGTTGCTGCCACAGTCTGTGCAGCAGACTGAAGTGGGTTCTGATGGAAAACTAAAATGCTAACCTCGGAGTAATACAAACATCCTTACTCCTGTACAGCACAGATCCATCATCTGGCCAAGTCTCAGCCTCTCCAGGGAACTGGGGGACAGAGAGGAGAGTGCCTTTCATTCTCATCAGCAGATATTCAATGATCTTTTTAAGCCAGGGATCCCTTATAGTTCAAACAAGTCTTGCTTGCAAGTCCACCACAAAACAAAAAATAAATAAAAGATTGCAAGAAGGCAGTCCTGGTCTACAGGAAAAGAGAAGGTGCAGCAGGAAGCAGTCATCAACTCTACCCCTCTTTCCTTTAGTTGTCTGGAGCCACTGATGGCATCTCACTGAGGCTCCAAATAGCACTGTAGCACTGTCCTCCTGTTCATCAATTTGCTCGATCGGGCACCAGTAGCATCTCCATTGTGAGATTTGTTGTTACTGTTTTT
Organism: Sorex fumeus; assembly: GCF_029834395.1. Taxonomy (NCBI): domain Eukaryota; kingdom Metazoa; phylum Chordata; class Mammalia; order Eulipotyphla; family Soricidae; genus Sorex; species Sorex fumeus. The sequence goes on along the minus strand of NW_026606108.1, from coordinate 23,261,827 downwards.
GGCATATCGAATATGCCACGGGGAGCTTGCCAGGCTCTGCCATGTGGGCAGGTCCTCTCAGTAGCTTGCTGGGCTGAGAGAGGTGGAGGAATCGAACCCAGGTCTACCACATGCAAGGCAAACGCCCTACCCGTTATGCTATTGTTCCAGCCCAAGGCTCCAAGCAAACCTGCCTATTTGAGAAGCACAGCAGAACTCCAGTAGAGGCCTCCACAAAGAGTCAAGTTCCTCTATGAGCACTCAGCCAAGAGTTCCTTGGCTACACTGAGAGCCTCGGGAAAGCACACTTGGAAGGGACCTCGAGGCCATCTGTTCCAATGCGATCCACTTACATGAAAGAAAACAAGATGTCTCCAAGTGAATGGCATGGACCTGAGGTTCTCGAAAAAATTTTGCCTGCAAATTCCTCTTCAAAAAAAAAGTTACTCAGTGCCCCCCTCCCTGGAAATCTGCCTTCCTTAAGTGAACATACAAAAAGCACCCCTCAATTATACGCCAGGCTCCTACAGCTGCCCGGGCTGAGGGCTGTTGCCTACTCAGGAGAAAACTCAGGGAGACCAAGAAAAGTCAAGGATAGTGATAGTCACTACTCACACCTCCTCAAGCCCCTTCATTCCCTGTCTCCAAGTCTGGGCGAGTCAGGGGGCACGATCACTTTCAAAACTCCTACTGACACTCTGAAGAGAACCAGTGACCATGACTTTCTATTTAAATTCGAATAAGTTTCTCCAAGATGTGGGTCCATGAATTGGGGCATTTGGGGGTGGAAGGAGAGGCAAAGCCTTTACGTGAAAGGAGTGGTCTTAGGCTCCCTCTCCTGAACGAACATCTGCTCTTGCTGGATTCTTGTGCACAGCATGAGAGAAATGGCAGCCTCGGAAGTGAGCAGCTGCGAGTGAGCAAACCTTATGCCCAAAGCCCCGTCTACCCCACCCTCCTGCATGAAGGAGGAACTCAAGACAGTCTGAAGGAAAATGAATCAAATTCTCAGACTAATTCTAAAGGATTTTAGGTTTCATTCAAAGTTTTGAGAAGAAATTTCCAGAAATTGCAATTTAAAACTGCCCTCTAAGCACTCACAACGAGGGTTTTTTTATTTTATTAAAAATACTTTGTTCGGGGCTGTAGCAATAGTACAGCAAGTTGGGCGTTTGCCTTACATGCAGCTGACCTGTGTTCAATTCCCAGCGTCCCATATGGTCCCCCAAGCACCACCAGGAGTAATTCCTGAGTGCATGAGCCAAGAGTAACCCCTGTACATCACCAGGAGTGACCCAAAAAGAAAAAAAAATACTTTGTTCAATCACTCTTTTATTAAGTAAACATTGTAAAACCATTTTCAGTTCTAGGGTTTTAATTTTTTTTATTCATTTTGGTTTTATCTATTCATTTGGCCATACCTGGTAGTGCCCAGGATTCATTCCTGGTGGCACCTAGGGGAACATACCATACCAAGGATCAAATCTGGGCCGGCTTCATACAAGGCCAGTGGTATTTCTTTAGCCACTATTTTATTTTTTTCTTCAGTATCAAAAATGGTGGTCAGGGCTGACTCATGCCCATGGCGGCCATGCAGGAGCTGGGCGAACCCGGAAAGGAAAGGTAGAATTGAAAGATCATGTGATGTTGGATTAGGAGGATTTATCTTGGTTATTTTAGGATGCTGGTTCCACTGTAGGTATAATTATGCAAAGCAAAAAATTCAGGAAAGAATTGCCAGAGAAGGAATTAAAAAGAAGATTTTATATGAGAATACCCACCTTGATCCTGAAAGAAAACCAACTGACAAAAACAGCAGCAGCTAAGCAAAAAACCCATATACAATTCATTCAAGTTCAGCATGAAGAGCTTGCAAGCAACGACACAAACTTTTGTGTACCATAATAAAGCAAATAAACTATAAACTTGTTTTTCACATTAAAAAAAATGGTGGTCAGGAGGTCTGGGGTTCTCTTCTACAGATTCTCAACCAACTGGGCTGGCAGTTCAATGGACAGGTAATAGATGACAAGTCAGAGGTGCGGTTGGGCCAGAAGGAGCTGAGGATACCCAGAGCTGCATCTACTGGTGCTAAGGGAGTACCTGTGGGAGGTTTTAATTTTGCTTTTGGTTTCAGTATTTCTGTAGTGGATTCAGGATTAAGACTTGCTTAAACCAGAAGGAACCCTTGTCTTTAAAAGATTGTTGAAAATATCTGCTGGTAAAAAGAAAAGGGGCTCTCCTCTCTGTCCCCCAGTTCCCAGGGACAGTGCAGCATGGAGAGGCTGAATCTTGGTCAACTGCATTCAAGGCAAGATCTTACCCTTTTATTATTTCTCTAAGCCCAGTCAGGGCTATTTTTCCTAATATACATTTTTCTTTTCTCTCAATTTTTATTTACTATAATCTATATTGTTTAATGGCATTAAAGTTTATAAGATCAATTCATAAATTTGCTACGCAGCCCCCACTACCAAATTGCCCACAATCTTCCACCACTGTCCTGACCTCTAGTCTGGTCTGCCCTCTTCCCCAAGGATGTGGCAAATGGTCTGTATTCCAATGCTAAGCGTTTGCCACTTTCTCGCCCCGTTTTGTCTCTCTGTATTCCACAGAGGAGTGAAATCATCCCGTATTTGTCCTTCTCCCTTTGACTTATTTTGTTTAACCAGATGCCCTCCAGACCCATCCCTGTTGCAATTTCATCTTTTTCCTAAAACTGCATAGTTTTCCATTGTGTCAATAAAAGAAGACTGAATGTTGCAGAATTTACTTTTTTAAAATTCTACAAACTACAAAGGTGAATTTCAAATGATTAAAATATAATCAGCAGGACAGTGTAGAAGAGGGTCGCTGGGAGGGCCCATTGGATGCACACCGTAAATCAGTCTAAGTTCTAACTGTTCTAAGTCTTTCAACACTGCAGGGAGGAATCAGGAAATAACAGACAAAAAGATGGCTTCTCTTCCTATCTCCACATGGTGCCATCTTTCTGTAAAATTCAGAAAACTGCAATTTCACTAATCGAGTATGGTAATAACTTGAGAAAGTCAAAAGTACATGCCAAGATGGATAAAAATATTTCAGTCCACAATTTCTGAGTCAGAAGACGCTCCATATTTTGTGACACCACAACCATTTTCTACCAAAAAAAAAAAAAGGCAATTCTCAAGTGGTTCAAGCTAAGCAATTGTGAGGCCCTAGTTTGATTCTCACCATTCTATGCCACTGCTCTACCAATATTGGGTATGGCCCTGATGGCCCCCAACACATGGGTATAGCTTTTATTTGAAGAAACAACAAAAAAGAGCACACAATAGTGGCTCTCCATTGGGTGGGCATGTTACTTTGGGCTATTAACCTCTTGAGGAAGTTAAGAACTTGTCTTAATAAAATGATACTAATGGGGGGGGGGCTGGAGCAATAGTTCAGCGGGTAGGGCATCTGCCTTGCATGCAGCTAACCTGGGTTCAACCCCTGGCATCTCACATGGTCCCATGAGTACCACCAGGAGTGATTCCTGAGTGCAGAGCCATGAATAATCCCTAAGCATTGCCAGGTGTGGCCCAAAAGTTTTTTTAAAAAAATGTATTAATGATAGTCATCATGTCAAATGAATGATAGGGATAGCAAACGAAATAATAATACATGTTAAGAACTTAAATTGATAAGAAGTACACAGAGTTCAAAGAACATTAGTTCCCCTAAGTAGGCCACCACTGTAACAGATCAGGAATCATGTAACTTGCCTATGGGCATGGGCCATAAGGACTACTTACCATGAAAGCAAACTCACAGTTGCTAACATTATCAGACTATAAGCTTAATGGAGTAAAGAAATGCATTCTTTGTTTTAGGCCTCTCAAGTAATACTCAAGAGTGCTAGAGTACCCTTCTAAGTGATTTTCCACTAACTGGAGCAGATATCTGCTGTGAGAACCTGAGGGAGGAGTGTTACTCAGGACTGCACTGCCAGGGATTATCCAGCCAGCCCAGCAGTGCTCAGGGTCCACCAGGGCTCCACCCAGAAGTGCTCAGGAAGCTCCCAAGCTACACCTACCTGGCTATGCCTGGGAGATTCTGTGGTGTTCAGAATCATACTGACATCAACCACTTGCAGGGCAAGTTACTTAACCTCTGACTATCTCTCCAGCTCCCAGAAATGCATTCTAATCACTTTCTAAATACATACCTTACATAAGATTTTGTACCACCAGATAATCAATTTTTTTTGACACAGAGAAAGAAAAGTTAATAAAGATAAGTGGGATGACATAAGTGAGGCCATGGACTATAACAGTCATCCTAGTTTATGTTTTACCCAGAAGAGTTTACCTAAAAAAATCAAACAAAGATAAAAATGCTAGTTGATGGCTAATACCATCTAGAAGGATTTCTTTATTCCCACAATTTTTCATTTCTAGGTGGGATTAGTCTTTGATTTCATGGGTACCATAAAAGACCAAAGGCACAGGCGCCCACCCCTGAAGCATGGTGGAAACCAAGTCACATTTATCACAAGTATTTTCATCAGTGGTAATGCCAAAGTCCCAATGGCTCTCTCAAGGAGAATCACCTCCCTTGCTGGACTGCTGGACCTTTGAAATGAGTGACCCAGAGGTAGCCCAGTACACAATGCCCCAAGCCCTCAGGAATCTGAACACAATGTAAGTGAGTTGTGTGTGTCTGTGTGTGTGTGTACAATCAAATGTGTGGAGAGCAGGAGCCTGGCTTTTCCAAGAAGGGCAGCCCAGAGGGCAGATGAGAGCCTCATTGGCCTGGGCTCCTTCCCTGTTTGGAGAGGGAGAGAGAAGTCAGAAGAGCAGCAGTGAGAACTCCTCCCCACCTGGCTTTCCAATTTGCAAACTGAGCTACGTTGAGGCTTGAGAAAAAGGACCCCAACACAATGCTTTTAGCCCATGAGCCAGTCTCTTTCATCCCTGAACTAAGGGGAAAACTACAGCTAATGACCCAGTCTTCTATACTTGTGTGGCATTTTCGTTTATAAATACTTTCACAAGTGAGTTTGATCCTTATCCCTGACCCAGCAGAAAGGCTGGACAGTCTTCTGTTTTACAGATAAGCAGCCCTGGGCTGAGAATCATTGCCTGCATCGAAGTTTATGCATGTGAAGGGACAGGACGCATCTAAGTCACAGGCCACCATATGGAGATTTTGCTCAGCCCCTCCTAGCCATCCTAATAGGGAGAAATAGTGGAACTTTCCCTTTAAAAGCATCTGACATCCTGCAAAGGACAGTCATAAATATGTTCCTAATGACTCTTATCAGTTATCAAACATATTCCTATTTACAGGTTAAATATTCCTATTTCCAGGTAAATATCGCAGTAGTGAGGCTTACTTAGTAAAACTGACAGCAAGTGACAATGCAGCTGGCAAAATCACAACTCCCCTGACTCTCATGGAAAACCAGTCTCTTTCCACTAGGAAGACCGCAGAATGGTAGGGAACATCAACACAGGGAAGACCGGGGTCTGTGGATATAGTGACAGAGTTTTAAAGAAAGCTTCTTTATGAAAGCAAGTGTGGGCTCATGTGCCCATACTCATGTGTGTTCAATTTTTCAACCCTGTCTTTAAGGACAGGATAGCAGAGGGCCAGGGAAATAGAGAGCACAACTTGTGTTCGCTCACAAGGAGCCGACTTCAATCTCTAGCACTGCATGTTCCTCCAGGTACCACCCTGGAGGTCACACAGCATCACCTGGTACTGCCCTGGTAGCCCCCAGCACTGCCAGGATCATCACTGAACCATCTTTCTGGCTGATTGAGAATCACTGCGAGTGGGCCCTGGGCCTCAGGAGCACTCACAGCTTGGGAGCTCTCACCCCTCAAACTGTAATGCTAATGCAAAGATTTTTTTTTTCCCCTCTTTCATTTCTACCCTTTTCCCCTCCTCCCTCCAATCGCATCAACTTCCTTTGTTGTTATTTCTAATAAGAACCTCCTTCCCCCTCACTTTGGAATAGTTGGGAATGTTTGGAATGCCAGCCTTTTAAGAAGCGGTTACAAAGGTCAAGTAATAAATGCCCCATAAAATAAATGAGTGATGGTGATATACACCGCTGCTGTATTTTCAGTAATGCTGATATAAAGCTATATACTGTACTTTGTCAATTCACATTCATCAAGTTCTAGAAATATTAGAAAATCATTAGAGGTTTATGTTGAGTTTGCAGATAATGCCAACATATAAGTCAAGACTGAAATATGGTAATCAGAAAAACACTTGAAAAGTGTCAATAAACTGTAAAACCATGGGGGCAGGGTTGGGGAACCAGCCTCTGAGGAGAGGCTGGGCCAAGAGATGAGGACGCAGGTTCTGGGCACACTAGGGTAGGAGAGGACAGCTGTTGCCCAGGGTCAGGCTAGCAGGGGAGAAGGGGTGTATCCAAAAATTCCAGCACAAAGGCTCCTGAGAGCCAGAGCTGCCCGGGTGAGTGCCACTTATCTTCCAGGAGGGCGTGGCAGCCAGCAGCACAAGCCTGCCATCCATCAGTCCAGAGTCTTCTTGAGACAGCCTGTCTGTTGACCAGAGGAAGTATTTGAGGAATCAGGCCTCCATGATTAGGATTGGGGCTGGGAGCAGAGTGAGCCTGTTGAACCTTTCACTTTTCAGTTGGCGGAAGCCAAGATGCTGGAAAAGTCCTGACAGTTCATTCATTTCCCTTCTCTCTGGAGCCGGCTGATGCTGGATGGCGCAGACCCGCCCTCTTTGATGTTGTACTCTTTTGAGAGTGGCCCCGCTGTGCAAAAAATTTTATCCATCCAAATTAAAGAGCAATATTCTGTGCCCAGCTGCTCGCTGTGACATGCTCACCATTTTTCAGGGGACTGGCTGAGTGCCATGGGAAGGCGTGGCTGCAGACCTATCTCAGCAACAATATCCACAGCACACCCAAGGCTTCATGTCCACACACCACATCCACACAGGAAAGGCAAAGACTGCTCACCCGACACAACGTCTCAGAAACACTTTCATGCAGCACTGCTTTTTCATATTTCCCATTGCTTTAATGAAATCATATATTTATTTTAGCATCAGCACCTATATCTATCCCAAACTACAAGGCTCTTTGATATAATTCACCCTTATAAAATTTGTTTCTATCCTGCACTGTAGCACTGTCCTCCCGTTGTTCATGAATTTGCTCAAGTGGGCACCAGTGACATCTCCATTGTGAGACTTCTTGTTACTGTTTTTGGCATATTGAATATGTCACAGGTAGCTTGCCAGGCTTTACTATGATAGATAACCAGTTCCTAAAAGTTTGGTTTTTGGAAAGAAAATTCAGTTTCTTTTGCCATTATTGGGGTGAGGGAAGAGGACAGTAAAGAGAACACAATGATGGTAGTGGGAAGTGGTCACTCTGGAGGAAAAGGGGATGCTGAAAGCTGGAAAAGCATTAAGCATAAAAGCCTATCAGTAACACTATTGCAAACCACAGCACCTATAACTTATCACTAAAATGCCTGTCATAGAGCCAGGCTGAGGGTGGGAGGGGAATTGGGGATATCAGTGGAAGGGCAGTGGATGCTAAAATGATCAGTGATGGCACAATCTACACCTGAAACCTAAACTTGATTAACTTTGTAACTCACAGTGACCAAATTTTAAAAATAGTCTAATTTCTCAAAAGCAAGCCACAAGAAGTCTTGACCTCCACCAAAGCTATTGGCAAATGAAATAAATCTGGATCCTGAGAAACTGTTTCATTTGTACAAATCTGCATGTGAAAAAGGACATTTGTAAAGGGTGTTTGGAGGATTCTCCCAGGATGGGAGATGCATGTTGAAAGTAGACTACAGACTAAACATGATTGTCACCCATTGCTTCGTTTGCAGACCACAACACCCAAAAGGAGAGAGAAAACAAAAGGGAATGCCCTGCCACAGAATCAGGGTAGAATGGGGGTGATGGGGGTGGGAGGGATACTGGGATCCATGGTGGTGGAAAATGGGCACTGGTGGAGGTATGGGTATTTGATTATTGTATAATCTAAACCCAAGCACAAAAATTTGTACGTCTACAACTGTACCTCATGGTATTTCACTAATAAAAATACAAAAAAAATTTTTTAAAAAGAAAAAGAACATTTGTTCAGGGAGAGAGGTCTGTGTATAGGCAGAAAAAAATCATAAATGCTTCAATAAACACTTAGATCTAAGTAATCAAAAAAGCCTGTATCTGCTCATATTTATTAAGTGCCATGATGTTGCTTATAAAGTTTGCCACCACAAACTGTGTATGTTATGAATGAAAGGCAGCTCGCATTATTGCTGCCTTTTTCTCAAGGAAAGCTTGTTTTTGGCTTTCCTCCCACCCATGCCTTTCTTGCTCTTCACTCTTATTTTCACTTTCCCAGAGAGGGAGAGAATCTCAGAAACTGGATCTGACAATCCTCCCCAGCAACTGTGTTCAGGCTGGAAACTGCCACCACACACAGTTATTCACCAGCACGTCCCAAGAAAGGGAACAGTGAATTTTGAAAAGAAAAAAAAAATCAACCAAACTGTAAAACCATGTGAGACCAGAGACACAGTATAGTGGGTAAGGTGCTTGCTTCACATGCAGCCAACCTGAACTCAGTCCCTGGCACTGCATATGGTCCCCCAAGCCTTGACAGGAGTGATCCCTAAGCACAGAGCTAGGAGATAAGTGCTGAGTACTGCTGGATGTGACTCAAAAGACAAAATAAATAAACAAAAGCAGCATTTGACAAAATGATCAATTTTGGAAACTAAACCATAAGGGAATTGGTACTAATCTGCTCCTCTTCCTTCCAGAAAACCCAAGTTTTAGACTTTCACTAATGAGAAAAGGTGAAAATCCTACAATGCCCAAACAATCCTAGAAATGGTTACAGGGTGCATGGATGGGACTGCACATTCTCTTGGATATTCATTCAATCCACTAGGTCTACTCTCAGAATCCATGATCATATATCCAAGCTCTCACAAGCATGGTGGACACAGTGCAGGCTTTCTGCGGCTCAAGGGTCACAGCTCATCATCTGGTTCATTATCCAGCCCTTGTGAGAGAGGAACTTTCTGGCTGTGAGTTTCAGTACATATGAGACTGTAAAATTGTTGATAACTGATTTGCCCCCTCAGCATGCATCTACTACAGAATCCTGTTTCTCAGGAGCTACTGGGATTCTAGATAGCAATCAGAAGTATGTACATGACAGTAAGTTGGGAATATTTGCAAAAGTCTGTCCCTGCTGATGGGAGTGGGCAGCTTCCAGTACCTGTGGACACACGCATGGCATGCACCAGAACTCACCCGCTGCCTTTTTTTTTTATGAGAACTTTCTGAAGACACAGAATGTTTGTCCCAGTGAAGTCATGGTTTCCTATGGCCATCCTTCTTTTCAGAGCAGTTCACAGCTTTATGTCCTCTCTGAAATGTGTCACTCTTTAAATTATGATGTTTTCCTAAGTCTACAACATTCTGTTCCTAGCCACGCCAATAAAAAGTGCAATGGTCAGGCACGCTATTTTTTTTTTAAAGGAAAGGGACCATCTGTTGCCAGTAGACAACCAATTTTCCCATCTTAAATCACACAGGAGACATTCTTCATGTCAAACTGGACAGCGCTGAGCATGCACCCAATTCTCACTTGATACCATCCTGCCAGAATCACAGGATGAGTGCAGAGGCAATGACAATGAGCAGATTTGGGGGGATGAGTGGGCAGCCCACAACGGGACCAGATCAAAGTTCTGGGCCAGAGTTCCCATTCTGTTTGCTATCCCCCCAAGGTAATCGCTTACAGGATTAAACAGACACACACATACACACATGCATGGGGATTGAGTTTTCCTTAGACCAAGAGCCATTCAAGGGGGTGAATTTGGGATTCTTGGCCAAATTACACAAGGAGGACCGATTACACACTTTCAGAGATTGAAGCAACACTCACACATGCTCCAGGTCTTCTCTCCATCAGGGTCCAGGAGGGCAGATGGTGCTCTCTGCAGGACAAAACCCAGGTGAGGCACAGCCACACCCACCTGGGAGATGGGGAAAACATTTCACCAGCATCCCCCCATCACCACCCCATGCCTCACCCTGCTCCAGAGCCACACAGAAACCCGAAGTTCACTTCTAGTGACACTTAGTCCAGAGGGCAGGTCTGAGGGGTTAGCACTCGGGCCCAGCAGTAAGCTGTACTAGGGGCCACAAGGGTCACAGCTGAAGGTGCTCGGGAGCCATGTAGTGCCAGGGAAGGACTCATGGCCTCGCACATGGAAGGGAAGCTCTCCATCTTTCTGAGCTCTCTCCCTGGCCCTGGAATGATGCCGCATTGTCTGCCTAAGTGTGCATGGCTAAAATAAACTATTCTGATGATTTGCCCCCTTTGCTCCTTCTTTTTTAAAGTCATATTTCATTGTGGGAGGACAGATAAAAGTGTAAGATATTTAAAGTACACATCTTTGGTGATTTGCTATGCATGTGAACACTATGAAAGGAATCCAATACATGAGCACATCCCTTGCCTTATATATCTATGTGTGTGTATGTGTGCGCGTATGTGTGTGTGTGCGAGAGGGGGGGAAAGGGAGAGAGGGAGAGAGAGAATGTGTGTATGTACTTAAGTTATTCTGAAAATGCTAATGATCTCTGAAGAAATGAGACTGGGCTAGAGCATCCAGGTGGACAGGTGGACACATCAGTCACTGGTGAGGTCAGAGGCCTCTATGGTGTGACCCGGGCTCCCCTCCAGGGCCACTCCTGCTCTGCTCTTCACCCCCTTCCCCCACGACCTTCCCCCCCTGGGCCTAGCTCGGGGGAAGTCCTGGTCACTTCCATCAGGACCCCAGAAGTGTCAGCCCCTCGGCCTGGGCACGCCTCTGAGAATGACCACTGAGCCTCTCCTTCTGGAGGGATTCAAGATCACATGCCCACTGATGAGATCAAAGGGCTCTGGGCCCTCCCGCTCCCTCTGCCATATAGGTGGCCCCTAAGGGCTCTCATAATGACCTAGGGGACAGTGTCAGCTGGGTGGCTGGAACCTGGGGACAAGCACAGATTTCTGAAGAGAAGCTGAGAAGACAAGGAAAGGAACTCTGGTGATGGGGGAAGAGGGGCAGCCAGCAACCCTGCAGAAGTGTGTGCTCAGGATGGCCATGGGGCGGGGGAAGCGGGCTGGAGGGCCCAAGAGCCTCACTTTCCTGATGAGTCTCCACTGGGGTCCTTTGAAGTCCTTTGCAGACATGGGCCAGGGACAATCTCAGAGCCAGACGGACAGAGCTAAAGGGAGGAGGCCTTCTACTCTGCCCAGCCCTCCACTTGAGTCCTTTGACGGGACCACACTGCCTGCAGTGAGCCATAAATTAACATTTTTATAAATCCCGTAATTAACTTATGAATGGCACAATTATATGTTTCTGGTATTAAAAGCATTAACTTGTGAAAGGTAAACATTTAAAGTATACCACTATTTTCGTAACCCTATTTTGGCATTGCTTACGTTTTTTGATCTACCCAGAGTTTCAAAATTTTTTAAAAAAAGAAGAAATGGCCCTGGTCTCTCACCAGTCTTGGTTTCCAGCCTTATTAATAAAGTTTCTTTCACACATGGGGCCAGGGGGCTGGCAAATGAGAGCCAGCCTGGGACCAGGTGCTTGCTCAGAGAGGTAGCCAGTGATCTGGAGAGGCATGAGTACCCGCATCGGCAGTGATGAGAGGAATTTGCCTCACTGTCTGGGCCAGGAGACTTGCAAATCCTCCAGTGAGCTGAAGTACAGCTATCCATACTCCCAGAAAAGCAAGACCTGAAAAGAACCGGAGTGCTTCCTCATTTTCCCACAAGATTTCGGATCCCTTCTTTCCACAGGCAGCATCTGTGCATGGGCTACAAGATTGGAAAGAGACTTCTCACACTGGGCCGACAGAGAGCCTACAGACAAGACTACACACACCACAAATCTCAGGAAAACAAGGTGTGTGCCACCATGGAATCTTCTAGAAAAGAGTATTTATAGGTTTTAATGAATTCTCAAGAGATAGTGTTTCTACACATATGCACATGCACAAAACTACTGCCAGATTTCACACATCCACACAGAAAGACAGTGTTGAATCAAGAAGCAGAGATGAGTTCAGGAGTGAATGAACCATGAAACTCAGCAAGTTCTCTTCCCTGGTTCTCTTCCCTTCTGTCTCCTGAACACCTGCTCTTGATCCCATTTTCTCTTCTCCAGAGTTAAGAGATGCTAACTGCCCTGGGATCCTTTCACTGAATGCACACTTGGCATTGTGCTGTCATGGTGTGTATGTGTTGTTTTTGCCTTGCCATGCTGACACTGGTGCTGCAATTTGTGTTCATTAAACAGCATTCAAGTGTGAGCCACCAATTGTTCATTCCGGTACTGTCTTGATCTGATGACATTTTCTGGGCCACTAGAAAAACTAATCTGGAGTCAAGCCCTTTGCCTGCCTTATTAATACAACAGATACTTTTAAGTGAAAATAGTATGAGTGGGCCAGACCACACTAGGCAGTGAAATATCACTGCTGTGCCAACATTAAGAGATGGCCATTGCTGGTCTCTAGGAGTCAATGGTCATTGATACTCCAAAGTGTTTTCTTCAGCTTTGGTTAGAACCCCCGAATTTCACCATTCTTCCCACTGAAAATATTCAATAAGTCCACTCAATACAATCAATGGCTTTCTGAATGGTCAAGTTTGGTTTTTGTGTGTGTGTAAGAAAGGCACTGTGCCTCTTGCTCTGACTTACATCTTAGTTCCTAGGTAACTCACTGGTGATGAACTACAAATGAAGAACTGAGTTTTATAACTTTGATTTGGGCAATGAAAACTTTCTGATCCAAATAAATTTTCTTTTTGGGGAGTGTTGGTTGTTTGGGGAGGCTTGGGGACCATGCCCGGTGGTGCTCTGGGCTTACTCCTGGCTCTGTACTCCAGGACTACTCCTGGCAGTGCTGAGGGGACCATATGGGATGCTCGGGACAGAACCCAGTTTGGCCATGTGCAAAGCAAATGCCCTACCTGCTGTACTATCACTCTGCCCACCCTCCACCGGATAAATATTTAAAGTGACTCTAGCATTTTCAGTGTGCAATATGGGATTAAGTCACATGACCTTCAGGTACCTGCAACCAAAATTCTATGACCCAATGAACTGAAGACTATTTGAGTGTGGCATACACATAATTTCTTGACTGCTGAAGCCCAAAAGTATAAAAGCCATAATTAAACCATTCTTGAGTGTATTTTATTTTTGAAATTCCAATGCCCAGTTACAGGGGTGAGTATAACATGCCACATACTTAGTAGACCTGAGCTGTAGAGTATAATGAACTCAATAACAAATTCAAAGATATATGTATATATAAGGTAAAGGTAAAGGTCCTCCCATTGATCATCGATTTGCTCAAGGGGGCCCAGTAACATATATTTGAAATCCCAAGTCACTGAAAGAAAATAAATTATATGAATATGAACTTAAACTGAAATGGAAAGGAGGCATGGTGATAGAATAGAATCAGAAAGATTCGATCTGATTCTTGGTTTCAGCAAATATTAGGTGTATCATACTGGGCAAAACACTTGTCTCATTTTTTAGATGAGGAAGATGTTATTGCAACTTCAAGGATTTCCGTGAGTAGAAATGGGCTAGTGTAAACAAGTGCATGGCACATAGTAAGTGATTAATAGAATAACATACACAGCAGAATGCTACTAAGCAGGAGGGAGGGAGGGAGGGAGGGAGGGGAGAAGGGGGAAGAGAGAGAGGGAGAAAGAGAGAGAGATATCCCTACCCATTGCTACAACCTGAACAGAATAAAAGGGGGCTATCCTATGTAAGATGAGATACTGGTAAGTACAAAGAAGGATGCTGGTCTCATTAATCTGTAAAATACAAAGAAACAATGAAAGGGAATGGGAAATGGGAAATTTAAAAACATTTAGATTCAAACAACAGAACTAAGCTTTTAATCACCACTCGGGCTTGCAAGGAGTGGGAAATATAGCATGCAAAGGTCGGAAGAGGTTCTGGCACACTGTTACAAAAGAGCATTCCTAGAAATGCCCTGCCACAGAGGCAGGGTGGGATGGGAGGGGGTGGGGGGTGGGAGGAATACTGGGATCCGTGATGGTGGGAAATGGGCACTGGTGGAGGGATGGGTATTTGATCATTGTATGGTTGAGACCCAAGTGCAAAAATTTGTAAGTCTGCAACTATACCTCATGATGTCTCACTAATAAAAAAAAAAGAGCATTCCTAGAAAAAAATGCTATTTTGTGTAGTTCCCTGACAAAAGCTCCCCAAATTACAACATATCTGAAAAACTTTGTACAACTGTTTAGAATTAAAAATAAAAATCTCAAAGTATACAATCATGCTTAAAGCATTAACAGAGGCACACTCAGACATGAGAACAAATTTTAAAATCAGTTTACTCTCATTGAATAGCACATTTCTTTTAAGTGCAAATAATAATATTTTTTCCTATATCCACAAGATAATCAAACAAATCTGAACTTGTGCTATAAATACTCAAAATGGGTTTATAAAATCAAGGAAACCAGGAAGTGTCACATCATTTATATTTTTTACCAACAGAAATATTAAGTGCCTATAATCACCCTTATAATAATAACTACCATAATTAATCCTAAAATTAACTTAAATTTAAGTCTGTAGAGATAGTCTAGGGGTTAAGGACTTGCCTTGCATGTGATGAACCCCAGTTCCATCCCTTGCAGCACATATGATCCCTGAGCACCACCCAGAGTGACCCCCTGAATGAAGAGCTAGGAGTAAGCCCTGACCATTGCTGGATAGAACCCTAAAAGAAAAAAAAGGAAAGAAAAGAAAAGGAAAGCAATTGACTTTATTAAAAAGGTAAAGGTAAAGGCCCTCCCGTTGATCGTCGATTTGCTCGAGCGGGCCCAGTAACGTCTCCATTGGAGACTTTGTTGTTACTGTGTCTGGCATATCGAATACTCTCGGTAGCTTGCCGGGCTCTCCGAGAGGGGCGGAGGAATCGAACTCGGGTCGGCCATGTTGGCCGCTTGTAAGGCGAACGCCCTACCCGCTGTGCTATCGCTCCTTATTAAATTTTTTAATAGTGTCTGAAGCCCAATTTTAGGACATGTTTAATGAAGGAAGATGCCCATAAGCTTTAGAAATAATAATGTTTATAATTATAATTGATCAATAATTAACAACTAGACTGAAATCTAATCATGAACAGCTTTGTAAGTACCTATCTCACAATGATTCTGTAAAAAAATAAATAAATAAAAAGATTTAACAACTAACCTTCTTTTAGGAAGCATACCATTTATAAACCACAGTCCCAGCAGGAATAAACGCAGGTAACAGCTCCATGCAGCAGAGGAAAGACAGTACAAAGATTCTTCGCAGAAGGACAGGCTTATTGTGTGTCTTACCTGTGCCAGGTCCTGATTCTATGCCCTGCTCCTCAGCATCCTCTAAGTTCTACCAGGTGTGGTCCCTAAAATGATGATTTTTTTTAAAAAAAAATTCTTCTCACTATAAAACCCATTTATCAGACCTCTTCCTTAGTGAAAGTCAAATTAGATAGCATTACTAATGTAACTATTTTTATAAAGAGGATTTTCTTCTATGAGCCATCTTATCATTTCTTTTGCAATAAATAAAACACCAGTCAAATTCTAAATGGTACAGTTAAAATCTAACAGATATCTTTTTTTCCCTCTCTTAAATCGAATAATTTTGTCCTCCTAAGAAGCTGCATAAATCTTGGCTAGTTTGTACATTTTTGCTTTCAAGGATGTAATGGAACCAGCAGAACTGTTACATCATGTAAATAAATTTCAAAGATGGTATTAATATAAAAACTATATCACATAACCCTAAAAATTTAATATAGCTGCCATGGCAATAACCAGATCATTTTTCCAAACAAATATATATTCCATCATGTCATTTTGAACTTTTTCTGACCTTTTTTTTTTTTTTAGAAAGAAAACTGCAATTGAGACCAAATGTTTTGTGGAAGAAAATTCAGGCAAGCTGATTTGGCCAAGCACAGATAATTTCAGATTAAAGATGTATTTTAGAACTTAACCCACTTTTTCATAAACCACAGTAATTATAATCTGAAATTGTGATGTCACTTAGGAAGTCTGTAAGTTTACATTAGGGCTTAGAATAGTGTTTGAATGGTTTGGTACCAACTATGATTAATAATCACACACTTTTACTTTAAAAAAAAAAAGGAAAGAAAAGAAACCAGATTCAGGCTTTATAGGGAAGTGAATTCCAGGCCACATGGATTTGTCAGCACCTTCTCATGAGCAAATTCTAGAAACATGTCTACCAAACAGAGGCTGCTTCCTACAGCATCCTTTTTGCTTCCCCAGTCCCCTCCCATCTATATTGTCCTCCCCTGCCCCACATTATTATATTTAGATTTTGAACCAGACCATACCCAGCTATGCCCAGGACTTACTCCTGGCTCTGTACTCAGGGATCATACCAGGTCAGAGTCAGAGTCAGAGGACTATACACCTTACCCACTATACTATCTCTGCAGTTCTTTTGCCTTCCTACTCAATTTGTTCCAGTAGTAAGCCAAGGCCCCAATATCGACATCTTCAGCAGAGGTTGGATCTGTCAGCAAAATCTAAATAGAAGGTGCAATGACTCCACCGAAATAAGTAGCCAGGGTCCTGCATTGTCTGCGTACCATAGTGAACCTCTGTGGCCAGTGATGGGTTCAGCGTATGATAGTACAGAAATGACTCTCCAAAGAAAATCTTTGGAGAGTCTCCTTTAGAGAACAGAAAAAGATCCTGAGGCCAAACCCATCTACAATTTCCTCCCTCTAGAGCTCATCCTTTGGAAGAACAATAGACTCATAAACATATGCTAATTTGGTAAAATGAAGGCAAGACCAAGCTTTTGCTAAAGCTTATCTGTAAATCAGGGGCTGGGCTCCCTTTAAACAGTTCAACTGAAACTGGTCAAGGGATTCTATACTATATTTTGCAGTTCATATCAGACAGGCATGAGGGAGCTCTAGTTGCAGGCTACTGTAAGTGTGTGTGTGTGTGTGTGTGTGCGCGCGCGCGTGTGTTAAAGATCTATATATTTATATTATAATTTTTATTAATATAAAAATAATTTAGTACTTTTTAAGGAGGAGACAAGCTAATGGGGTCTGGCACTTGCAGGGGCCTGTAAGAGCATACAACTCCTCAGCTGGAGCCCTGCGGAATTCCCAGTGGCTTCCCTCCTTGCCTTCAACAACAAACAACCATCATCACAATCACCCACAACAAAAGCCAACACTATCTAACAGGCTCAGATCTTGAACATACTCCAATGAGGTCTGCTTTGCATTAAGAGAATGTGATATGTAAAAGTCCAAAGGTATCAGAGAGATAAAGGGCTGATCTTGCTTGACAAAAGGCTGAAACAGTTTCCCTAAAACACTCCATTTACTCCTTTTTATTAGTATATACAAATATTGATTTATAGTGTGGAATGCATGAAACTTACATATTGTTGTAATGCAATGCCATTTGAATAAAAATATTTTTAAAATAAAGGAAGGAAAAAACAACTCCACTTACCCAGAGCCCTAAGAGGATGGTTTGAATAAAACAAATCCCAAGTCTTTATGTCACTTCAAAAATATAGCTACTGTGTGCACTGGGGTTTACCTGTGTGCAAACACAGAGATAAAGAGAAGAGATCTTGGCTGAAAAGGAATGGGAAAGTGTTTCTAGGCATGTGATAAGATAAGCCACTATCAGAACCAGACCTGACATTTAGGTTTCACATCCGCCTTTTCCCTCTAAAGTGCATTTCACACTCCCCTCAGTTGGCTCCCCATGCCAACAACCCTTCTTCTCTTTGCCCTCAGGATTCCAAACCAGCTGAGTTTGGCCAACCAATATGTAACCCAGCCTCTTTTGTTGAAAGAAGTTATGAACAATGCCAAGACTCCTCAAGCCTAAGACATTTATGCTCAGATGGATAACCACACACCTTTTTAAAAAATCAAACCATAGAAAAAACAATTTTGTAGTACCCTCACCTAGGATTTCCCTTGTCCCTATCACTCCCCTTATGGATAACTTTTGCTTTAGCTTATACTACCAGAACCATTATGGATCTGATGATCTTCTGAAAATAGCTATAGAGGCCAGGGAGATAGTACAGAGGATAGAGCACTTGCCTTGCAAGCAGCAGACCTGAGTTTTATCCCCAATACCCCATATGGTCTCCCAAGCTTTGTCAGGAACAATCCCTGAGCAGCAGGGCCAGGAGTAAGACCTGAGCACAGCTGGGTGTGGCCAAAAAAGCTAAATAAAAAAGACAAAAAACAGCTTTAAATTAATTTCATTACTCACCATTTTGGGCTGGAGCAATAGCACAGCAGGTAGGGTGTTTGCCTTGCACGCAGCCAGCCCGGTCGAGCTGGGTTCGATTCCTCCGCACCTCTCAGAGAGCCCAGCAAGCAAATGAGAGCATCACGTCCACACGGCAAAGCCTGGCAAGCTACCCGTGTCATATTCGATATGCCAAACACAATAACAACAAGTCTCAAAATGGAGACACTACTGGGCCCGCTCGAGCAACTCGATGAACAATGGGAGAACAGTGCAGTGCTACTCACCATTTTATTAAAGTATAGTCTCACAATATTTATGAAAGTGTGGTTTTGATATGTTATATATATTAAACACAGTTTTCTGTGTATCACCCCCTCGCACACACACACCATTATTTTATATGCAACATCACACCACTCTGTTGAAGGCACTGACTTGGAAAGGAAAAGTGTGCTGGTGGCCCCCATGGCCTGTACTCTCTTGCTCGGTGTGAGGCAGTGAGTCATGTCAAGCTCTTGGGATCCCCTGATTTGCTTCTCCATAAGTCAAATGTCAGGATAATCCCATAAATTTCTTCAAAATTCTCAAATGTGATGACCCCAAGAATCCTCCAGAGACTTACTCGATCACCCTACATAGTAATGTGGAGCAGAACCAGATCCAGAGCTTGTTTTTTTTTCCTCAACATTCAGCTCTGGGCTCTTGCATCCTCATCCTCTCACGCATACAAATCTGCAAGTGATCCAGAAGTGAGTACAATGGGAAATAGCAGCCAAAAGTTAGCCAGTGTTCATCTTTGCCAGGGACGGTTCCCAGAATGCATTATGCCTCCTCCAAGTAAATTCTCACCATCATCCACTAAAGAAGTTCCGTGACAGGAAAGTAAGGCAGGAAACAAAAAAACTTGCCCAAGATAGAAGTGATTAATTAAGGCAATTCCAATCAAAAAAAGAAAGTGAAGAAGAAGCTATTGCCAAATTCAGGGCTAGTAGGGTTAAGGCAGTTGGCTTGTATGCAGCCAACCCTAGTTTAATCCCCAGTACTACATATGGTGCCCTGAGCACCACCAGTAGTGATTCCTGAGCAATGAATAGGTAATAATCTTTGAGCACTGCTAGTCATGGCCTAAATCTTCACCCTACATCCAAATTCCCCCACCCCCGACACACAGACATGTAACAAAACTGGACGTGGGAACCCTAAGAGTTTGACTACAGAGTATGGACTTTTGCCCTCACATCACACTGTGATTTGGGGGTACCTTTTATCTCCTGGAGTTCCTAGACATGCTGTGCTGGCAAAATTCTAAGAACATGAAAAGATCAGTAGGAGACACAGAGGGAATGAAAAATAAAATACAAAATAAAGGAAGAAGATCAAGAAACTAAGATGACATACACTGCAACATCAATTCTTTCATCTTCATTTGACAAAAGTCTGTAATATTAAACCTTCCTAGAGGTCTGTAAAAGCAACTGGAAAAAAATGGAATACTGTTACCATCTCTTCGCCCGGTCACCACTAAAAATAAATAAATAAAATTAAGAAGAAAAAAAATATGGTTAAAATTTCCAAATAGAGTCAGATGAACTAAAATATGTTTGTAATCTCTTAGATTTACTGGCTACTTCCTTTCCACTTGGTTTTTGTTTCTTTTTACATTTTCAGTCTTTCTCTAAAAGAACAGAGACTAATAACAAACACTTTGGACTCCTGGGTATCTATTTTATAAGCTTCTGCAGTATTCAGTGAATAACACTGTCCATTTTACAGCCATTCTCAGCCAACATGAACAATATAAAGGCTTTAAAATAGGACAGAAATGAAGGAGAAGCACTGTGTTTCAATGTGTGCCTATGATGAGCCCATTACACCATGCAACTTGCCAAAAGATACAATGGAAGTCCAAGGGTTATGATCTCAAGACTTAAAACTTGTAAATAGGATGATTTCCAAAAGAAGATAAAAAAGATGACTATGGAGTAAAATGGGACTGAAAAATACAGTCTCATAATTGAAATCTTCCCCCTCAAACTCTCACACGGAATCAAGTAACTCTCACTCCTCAGAAAACTCTGCAAGCCCCAGGCACGTCCAGCAGAACAGGGAGAATTGGCCTAACACAGAGCTTTCACTTTTATTGTAAGAGCTGAGACTATCTGAAAACAAAATTTTAATACTTTAATTTCCTTTACTTAGTGAAAAGTAATAATTTTTAAAAACATATATATCCCAAGGCAGTGCGATATCAAAACAAACTAATGAAACTCTAAAATAATTATCTTGAACTCTGCTGTCCAAATGGACTGGTCTGGTTATTTTAATATTTGTGAAACATGGATAAATATGTGCATGGTGGGGGTGTGAAATGTGCATGAACAGAGTCCAAGGAATTTAGAAATTCATCCAAAATGTGGCCGTTTGAGATGACTTAATGAGTTTGATAATGGAATACAGACACTTTCTTTCTTAAATCATTTGCTTTATTTCAAAGCAGTCAGGGGTGATTAATCAGCTTTAGAGGTTTAGAGATTGTTCCTGAGGGTTAGGGCTAGGGTTTGAGGAGTAATGTTGCATTTTCAAAGCAACCATTAAAGGGCTTGATGATATCCATAGGCTTCAAATTGGAAGGTGAACTACAGCCCCAGGACTCAGAAGAGAGGTAGACACCTTGGGCAAAGACCTGGCCTCCACTCACTCCCACAGCCTTTCTATTTCTTTTCTATTCCATTTGGTTTTGCCTTTGCTCTTGGGAACAGCCTGACTGGGTGACCATCACCATCCCAAGTGGTCTTGAAGATTTTCCCCTTAGCCCTATATCAGAGTTGCTGACTTCTACACCTTTATCAGAAAAGCAATTCTTTAAATGCTTACAGGCAATGTTAGCTTCATGCATATCCCTGGGACAACAGTTTGCATGGGAGGCAGGACTTTGTTGCTTTCACATACGTTATGAATTTGACTTCAAGAGGAGTTTCCAGTTTGGATAAACCAGCAACTGTTCACTCAGAAAGGTCATAAGCTTTTAAACCAGGACAGCCATTGTGATTTGTTTTCAGCAGGCTGTTTCGTTTTCTCAAATTGCATTCTTGCTTTTGCACACATTTGATTCGGCTAAGGTTTTGTTGTGTCTTGTTGCCTTATCTCTTGTGCCATTTACTGCAGGTGAAATGTCTGTGCATTGCAATGTGATTAGCTCCTTAAAACATTGATGTCTTGCATACTCTCCTAACCAACACCTCTCCACACTATGCAGCAACTGGAAATGAACTAATATATTGAAATGTACTCTGAGAATCGATTCCTGGGAGATAAACCGCATACTGTTTAGCAGAAATTTTCTACGGAAAATGATTGGTGGAGATAGGAGTTAATATTTTTTATGTCTTTTTACAGTTATTCTGACTGAACATCATTTAATCAATCTATTTTTTGACAAACACATGAAAAAAATTCAGTTCCTTTCAAAAATAAATTCAAACATACCTATAAATTAGCCGTCTGTGTCTGCTACTATAATTTAAAACACATAAAATTTTAAATGCTTTCTAAATAGATGGGGGCTATCTAACGACTCAATCTACTTAGCCCAGTTCATAGTTTGTTCAGAGACTATACACAAAGCCCATTCCTTGAAGTGAGCTTAATCTATTACGTACAAATTAACATGTACAATTTTCACTCAATTTCTTCCAGATGCTGGTTTGAAGCACTAAAATAAAGATCTCTATTGAAAAACTCAACTGACATTAAATGCATTTACATTTTTTGGTATCACATTTTTTAGCTAAAGTCTCCAATAATTAAGGCTATCACAATTGTTAAGAAAAAGAAAACAAGGAGCCCAAATGCAGAAAATCATGTTAGGAAAAATATTACATAAGAACCACATTTGTTTTTAAGATACATTTTGAGGGTTTTTTAACAAGGGGAAAAGAACTATAACTTGGCTGACTATTAGAGAAAGACATTAGGACAAAGTAACTGAATTTGAGGAACTATTTAAACAGAAGTAACCCAAAATGTTTGTAAAATGATCCTTAACTGGTTTGATTAAAAGAAGGTAATTAATAAGTGACAAGACAGAAGGAAAGCTCATTGGCATTTGATAAGCCACCCAAGAAGTTAAATCAATGCTTTTCTGTTTAATTTCATTATTTGTTTTTCCATTTGAGCTGCCAATTTTTTAAACATGCTACAGAAAGAAGACCTTTTTTTTTGATTGATACACATCAAAGAGTTTTCTTTCAAATCAACTGAATTTTTCCAAGAGGATCTTTGCATCTGCTATCACACTTACAGTAAAGCTCTCCATCAAAACTCTTTCGAATTTCCCCTACTTTTTTAAAAAAGAACTTTGACAAGAACACCATAACAATTCACATCACCTTTGACCTTCAGGGTGTATATCATCTTGTCAACATATAAACAAACACACTATTGGTTGTACTTTAATAGATTTTGTAAATATCAAGATCCAATTTATCAAAAGGTACACCCTAAGTGACAGCTCACAAGTTCTGGATTGTATTTGTAATGCTAATTCCAACTTTAAATGGAAAAAAATATTTTGGTTGTACATTGTTTTTCTGAATCTTAATCTCTTTTTTAAGAAAGCATATTACACTACCAGAACTTTTTTCTTTTACTTTTTGACGATGAAATTTGACTTTGACTGGTTTAAAAGAAGAAAACTACTAGCATACTACTCAGAAGTGCTCATTTCTCTTAGTTACAAGAAATGCACATTTTAGGAAGAATTTATATGCAATTTAATGAAATTCCCACACTCTCCTCCTTAGTTGGACAAAATGCAGAACCCACAAGATGAGTTTTAAATGGAAAAGAAGATTATGACAAAAGTGATTCCCCCCCCCCACCCCTTTTGGTCATCAAGGGCTGTGGGGAGGGAGAAGTGGGGTTTAGTGTGGAATTTGTTGTTGTTGGTGGTGGTGGTGGTGGTTGTGTGTGTGTGTGTGGGGGGGGGTTGTATGTGTGTGCTCTCAAGCATGCACATGTGAATAGGCCTTCCACATGTGACACATCTCTCCTACTGTGCGCTATATATATATTTTTTTTTTCTGGCCCAGTCATTACTTTTTATTTATTCATTATTCAAGTGGTTTCACTACTGACTGTATCTTTGCTTCAGGACATAAAATGAGCTATCCACAGTAATGTGTCCTGTTTCCTTAATAAGGACCTTTACTGGAGTGATGATTCTAGAATGCTGTACCTTTTGTGGATTAGTAAAATGTGATTGACAAAATCCTTTTGTCAGGAAACAGTCATCTAGGTAACACTTGTTGAAGATTATGTGGAAGAGCTGGAGCGATGGCTCAATTGGTAAAGCACATGCCCGGTACATCAAGATCCTGAGTTGGTGTTGATCCTCAACATCAACTCGAGTCCCACCAGCCACTTGGGCCAAACTCTGTTAGGCGTGACCCTTATAAATAAGGGTGGGGGGAGAACATGTAAGAGTTTACCAAATCTCAACACTATAAAGATATCTAATGGGAAAAAACAGTGTATGTGAGAGAAACATTTAATAACTGAATCCTCCGAAGTGACAATAATTAAGAGAAAGGCAAGGCTGTGCCAGATACACATGTGTGCTTCTGGTCTTAAGTACGAGCAAGCACACTGCATCGTGCTGGGAATGATACTTGGAAACTGGCCCACGGAGGCCCTTTTCTCAGAGCCTGGGGCAACCGCTCTGCCCAAAGCACAGACGCATTTAGCAACAGGACCCCCTCCCTGAATGTCAACACACTTGGAGAGTGCTCCACCAGAGATACAGCGGTGATGTTCCTGCTCTTGTGAAAAACTAAACAAGGAAACCCATTAGAAGGTACTTAGAGAACAGTCAAGCACTGAAAAACTCCTCTTTGAGTTCTTGGGAAGAACCAAATAAAAAAGCCTGACCTAACTCCTCCTTCCTCGGCAGATCCTGCTACTGTGAAGAGCTAGTACGTAAAGAATGAAGGGGATTCTCAACACTGGAAAGACCACCGTGTGGGAATGACACTTAATAAACAGAGAAAGTTTGAGGTTTTTCTACATTAACATCAAGTTTGCTAATGTGTGTTATTAAGAAGCTAATGTATGATGGCTGCACTTGGTAATAGTGTGTCTGATGCTAACAGTGTGCAAAGGGTACACTTTGGGGAGTCATCATACATACACATACACATGGGTGGTAACGGTGTGAGATGTGCTCATTAGTTTGACTACAGTGAACATTTCACTGTGACCATGTACATCCAATCATCAGGTCACACATCTTCGGGATATGCAACTTTGTGTAAAATATGAGGAGTGGTGCTAAAGCAACAGGAGAGGGGTTAAGGAACTGGTCGTGCATGCGGCTGACTCTGGTTCAATTTCCAGCACCAAACATGGTTCCCCCAGCAGTGTCAGGACAGACTCTGAGCAGAGAGCAAGGAGTAAGCCCTGAGTAAAGCTGGGTGTGGCCCCAATAACAAAGCAAATAAAAACATGAGAAGAAACTTTTAAAAAGAAAGACAAATGTTGTAAGAGTACATAACTCAGACTTAGACAGGTCCAAGTTGGAAAAGATAATTACTAAGAATACAGAGAGGCCTCCTGCTCCATGCCTGGCACTGTCCTTCCAGCTTGATCTGTATCTTATCTCATTTAATCTTCAAACTGCCTTATGGAAAACATACTATTATTAGGTCTGTTTCGCCTCTGAGGCATCCAGGAACAATTCACCCAAGGACATACTAATATGAGGGATTAAAGTGGAGGCACAAACTTCAACTCTCTGCTGGAAACATAATATACCTCATTATTACTAAGTAATTCGCATCATCACTGTGCCTGTAACAAATGTTTGTTAAAACCTGGGGCTAGAGGGCCAGGATGATAGCTCAAGTGTTAGAACACTTCATTCCCTGGGACCAAGGGACACCCAGGAACCTACTTAAAAGTCAAAGATGGGGGGGGGGGGGGAGGAAGGTGTCTGCCATAGAGGCAGACTGGGGTGGTGGCGGGAGGAGGTATATGGGTGGGGAGAGATTGGTGGTGGTGGGAAATGAATGTAGGGACATTGTATGATTGAAACTCAATCATGAAATCTTTGTAACTATATCTCCAGTGACACAGTGATTGAATTTTAAAAAATAATTTAAAAAATCAAGAATATCCATTTGTCTTCAGTCTGAAGATTTTTTTTAGTCTAAGTGAGGGCCAACATTTAAATACATAATTACAGTACTCTGTGGGGTCATGACAGATAAGAGCTCTGTTTCTTATGTGTAAAATGGAAATAACCCAATCACCCTTGATAGACTGATTCTTGAATTAAGATGAATAAAGTGTACAAAGTACACAGAACAATGCCTGGCATATAGTAAGTGCTGCATTCGTGATAAGTGTTCTTCACAGAACGAACCAAGCAGAGGAGCAGAGCGTGTTGTGCCCTAGAAAGGATCAAAACAAGTGGGACTCCAGCTGAATCAACTACCCAGATGATCTCGAGAGGACAGGCAACTGCTTATTGACTATCATTTGGCTCAAATGCAATCTTAATCTCTTAATACTATAAACATCTTAATGGAACACATGGATATTATTACTTGAAAATATTCTAATATGAGTGAGAGAATGTAAATAATGCCAATACACAAAGTGGGTCGCTGGGCCAGATTCTAACCCCCAAACCAGTGTGCACTGCTGTTTGTGTTCAGAAATTACTTATACCCTGTGCTAAGGATTTTCTCATTCTTCAAGATGTGTTTCAGGGCTAAATGCTGTGAAAGAAGACAGAGAGAAAAAGGATGGGGGAAAGGCTGGCTACCAGCTCACACTTACGCTATTTTTATAAACAAGAATTAGATTAGAAATAGGGGAGCACTGGTTGGAAACACCAGTTGGATTTTCTGATTCTCTGGCTCAGATCCTAAGTGACACAGAACTTCATATACCTGCATGTTCTGGAAAAACATGGGACATTTACAGAGACACTGCTATGTGTGACTGGCAACATGCTGTGTATTCTGCAGAATTTGGTTTTACTTCATGCTTCCAAAGTTCGGTGATATTGCCAGGTGTGACCCAAAAAGCAAAAAAAAAAGTTAAACATTTATACGTGTATAAATGTATACATACACACACACACACACACACACACACACACACACACAGAGCTCTTTCGAAAGAGCTATGCTTGCAGTATTACACTTCACTCAAGTAAGAGAAGGAATCCGGAGTTCCGACCTTTCTCTGCCATGGTGTCGAAAATCAGATGGACCAGACACATAATGCCATTTGGAGATAACCGCTGAACTAGAGCCATTACCAACTGGATTCCACGGGACGTCAAAATAACACCTGGCCACCCACCTACGAGATGGCAGGATTTCTTTGTCAAGACCCTGAATAAACAGTTTGATACTCTTTGTGTTCCTGGAGCAAGCAGACACCATTGGGCACACAACAGGGACGTATGGAGACATTACTGGCACCCACTAGAGCAAATCGATGAGCACCAGGATGACAAGTGATACAACTGATATATATATACTATATCTAAGTAACATATATACATAAGTATATATATGTATATATATATTAAGAAGGCAGAAAGTAGGGAGAAGGAAGGAAAAGAAAGGGGACTAGAGGAAAAAAATAGAGGAAGGGAAGAATAGAAGGACAGAAAGAAAGGTATGGAAAGGAGCTTAAGGAAACTTTTTTTTTTCTTTTTGGGTCATACCCAGCGATGCACAGGGGTTACTCCTGCCTTTGCACTCAGGAATTACTCCTGGATGTGCTCGGGGGACCATGTGGGATGCTGGGAATTAAACCCAGGTTGGCCGCGTGCAAGGCAAACACCCTACCCACTGTACTATTATTCTAGCCCCAAGGAGCACTGTAGCACTGTAGCACTGTCTTCCCATTGTTCATTGATTTGCTTGAGCGGGCCCAATAACATCTCTGTTGTGAGACTTGTTGTTACTGTGTTTGGCATATTGAATATGCCACAGGGAGCTTGCCACACTTTGCCATGCAGGCAAGATTCTCTTGGTAGCTTGCCGGGCTCTCCGAGAGGGGCGGAGGAATCGAACTCAGATCAGCCATGTGCAAGGCAAACGCCCTACCTGCTGTGCTATTACTCCAGCCCCAAGGAAACTTTAAAAAATAACACAAAGTGAAGTTAAAACTTGAACTCCCAGACAAGATTTTCTGAGGCCTTATTAAATGATCCTTCATGGCTCCTTCCATATAGAGGTTCATTCCCTGTAAGGCACTGAAAGTAGAAATGTCCTGGGAAATTTCATACCACCACTGTTTGATGTCCTTGAACTTTGTTATTGTTTACAACACAGAGTGTTTCTCAAACCCCTTGGATCAGTGGGTTTGGGGCAGATTTACCAACCTAATGAAGAACTGAAAAGTCTCCTGAAATGTGAAGACACTTAGACTCTGAAGATTCCATCTATCACTGATAATTTACACACTGAGTTCTGGACTTAATGTGATTTAGTTTTTGTTTTGTTTGGGGACCACACCTGGCAGTGGTTAGGGCTTAGTCTTTATTCTGTGATCAGGGATCACTCCTGGAGTTCTCAGAGGACTGTATGTGGTACTGGGAACTGAACCCTGGTGAGTTACATGTAAGGCAAGTATCTTTCCCCTTGTACTCTCCCTCCAACCCTTCAATATTATCTTACATGACTTTCTATCACTTTTCTAAAAGTTGTTAGAGGATCAAAATCCCTTTATTTCCATTCATAGATATTTTCAGGCACAGTTTAAAAGTCAAACTTAGGTGGACTTTTAACCTTGACTCTGACCTTTAAAACTTCTGTTTGAGAATGGCTCACTCTTATGTTTTCATTTTTTTTTCTAATCTAGTGGCCACTTCTCTATTTCTTTCTCTCAAGATGCTATAAAGAATAGCTCTCTCACCCTCAAACTCAGAGTTCCAATGATTATAAGATCCTTCCCCCCAACTTCTTCCATCTATTTTTCATATTAATTCAGTTTTTCCCTGTCAGAAGGAAGCAAAAGAAAGCCAGTATTGGGAGTAGATTGGGGTCTTTTGTTCAAATTTAGGGAGTTGGGCATTCAGAAACACTTACTCTAAGTCATAGGTACCCAAATAATACAGAGTGTTGTTGAAGGATGGCATGAAGCATCTTTCAAGGTTCCTCACACCAACTGAAGAAACCACTTGAGGTCACATTATAAAGCACACGAAAGAAGTCCTGATGATTCTGATTCTGATATTAAATCTTGTGAGGCTGGAACTAGGTGAACTGCTAGAAAACGTTTTTCTTGAAAGAAAAAGCGGGATTAGGTGTGAAACGTTTGAAATTTCTTTCTAGTGACTCAGAAAATTCTCCCTAAATTTATTTCTTATATCCCTAAGGAAAAGTAAGTATCCTCTGTTTTCTGAGATCAGTATCTTGCTTATGCAAAAAAAACTTGGTTAAAATGAAATCAAAGTCTGGCCTGGTTTTGAGCACATGAATGTTCTATGTTATGGCAGAAGGCTATATCTGTAAGATTAGAATAAGGGGAAAAGGAAATGTTCATCCTAACAGAACTGGTCCTCTGGACCCTGCTGGGGTTCCAGTCCTGCAAAACTATAGAGATGTTACTGCATTCAAAACTTCACCAGAAAAAAAATCACAATTATTTAGGGGCAATAACTCCCATCTTTCTGACTCAAAGCAAGGGGTCAGACATCTTCAATGACATGTCATGCCAAGCAAGAGAGACAGCAGTTGGCACAAGTGTGATGGAACTCATGGGACCATGGCAGCAAGCCCTGGTCCCTCTTTTTACACATATTGACATGATTCTCTTTGAATAATCAGGAAAATGGGGGCCTACTTAACATGAACCAGAGTGAGAAACTCAAATGGATTTGTCAGACCCCTCCAGTGTTCATTCATCATCCCCAGAGGTTGTCCACAATTTCACTGAACTCTATTGCCTAGCTATCAAACTGGAGGCATGAACTATAGGTATCCATGCAGTGGGAAATACATGACTACACTTCCTACACACACATACATACGCACAGAGGCATGCATGCACCAGAATAAACATAAACATGTAAGGAGGGGACGAGACTCTAGATGATAGTGGCAAGAACAGTTCTGAAAATGAGCACATCTATGGCTGCTGTTCCCCTAGATGTCAGGGAAAGGGCATTCACAAGTGCTCTCAAAAATGTGCTCTTTGCAGCTTAGACTCCTTTATAGTACAAAACTCCCTTCCTCTTTGATGGAACCTTCCCTTTGGAACCAACCTCTTTGTCAGATATTGTAAACTCTAAATATTTTTCTTCCTCACTATCAAGTCTCTAAGACTAAAAATCATCCTCCTCCTGCGCACGCACACACGTGCGCGCGCGCACACACACACACATAGAGGATGAATGAAATGGAGGAGTATAGAAGATTCATTCTTATGATCAGGTTAACTTCTTTGCTGAGCCTACACTCGCCTCCCAACAAGAGTGTTCATCGTGTGCACATTTTGCCCTAAACCTATCAGGCACACGGAAGCCATGTGACTGGAGGAGGGACAGACCTTGTCAAGTGGACTCTGAATTTCTGGCAAATGCCCCGCTCTGTATTTCATTTCAAAGACCTAATTATGTCTGCATAAATAAACTGTGCTACGCAGCTTCATGCATGATCATTTGTCATATTAAAACAATGGCCTCTACACTAAATCCCCATTAACATTGTTTAACTTTAATGCTTTGGGGTGTTTGCTACTCATATGATTAAAAATGGAGTGATTGATGATGCTACCATTAAAATGAGGCCTTGAACCAAACAGACACTGAGTCACCAAGACTTCAAATGGACGACAAGCCCAGCTGGGTTAACAGCACGACAGGACCCCATAGCAGTTCACAGTAACACCCAAGAGTTCCTGGATGTGTGAGTCTACAAAGTAAATAGGATACTGGGAAAATCTGCATCACATCATTTTTAAATATGCATTTTATAAGCTTCCTGCACTCCCAGTCTCCAGGGAAATAACTATAGAGTCTATTCTCAAACCTCTGGGATACAAAAAAAAAAGTCCAAAAAATTCACTTTTCTGCAATGATTTGGATATAACAACATGGGTTATAACAACAGGCCTTGCCTTACTCTTTTTCTTTCAGAAAGCCATGAGCAGAAAATCTTTATTTTATATGCAGAAAAAAATAAAGAGCTTGAAGACATATCCTTTCAGAGGCCAGAGATCAGTCTTCTAAAGTAAAACATGCCACATAGGCCAATAAATTAATAAACGACAGAGCTGTCCAACTTTCCAGACTTGCCCGGTCGCCACCATAAATTTCCTGAATGCTGCAATGTCTTAGTTGTCACTGCTGTCAAGCTTGTCTCCTTTCCTCCTGGGTAGAGCCGTTTGAATCCCTGATCCCTGTCCCACCTAAATCAAAGCAGGGTGATTGCCAAAAACAGCAACATTTCTAAATTAGACACTGTATCTGTGAAGGAGCAGAATCATTCCCTCTCATGCGAGCTTGGAGTTAGCTATTGTCTTAAAAAGCAAACTTGACAGAGAAAAATTTTTACCAGTGGAGTAATAATAGTTTTGCCTTAGCCCTTGAGGTCTAAACTTCCTGTAAATACTTCCATAAAAATACTTTGAGGTCTTTTAAAACAAAGCAAAGCGCCATATGATGTGTGTCTAAACAGCACAAAAGTAAACTGAATTTTGGCAATGACCATCCTATCACTGGGAGGGGCTAAAGTGGACAATTTAAGATAAAATCATTCCCACTGGAGTCTGAATTATCCTGTTGGCCATCTCCACTGGAATAATTATTGAGAAAACCATCAGCTTGGCTATTCCTATTGGACCACAATAACAGTCACAAATGCATCTAGCGTGGTGATTTAACATAGCTGCAGTGCAGAGCAGGGTCGCACAAGCCAGCTTACCACAAGCTGCCCAGTCTGTAGGATCAGAGGTCAGGGCTAAGCTGCTCAGCTCCAAATGTGTGAGAGATCCTTTTATCCTGACCTTGCTCATTCCTCTCTGCTGAGCCATGTTCAAAGGCTGTGATCCACTCCCGGTCATGAATGTCTCCAATGCTGTAAAATATTCAAATTTCCCATCTATCCCTCTCTGCACTCAAACCTCAGCTCTCTATGCCATTCTTCTTCCTTTTTCAGTTGCTCCTGATGAGAGTGCCTCTGAGACTAAACCAAAGGTGGCCAGAAACGGCAGCTAAGACATCCAGGGACATAACCTCAGGTCTGGATAAAGGGACCCGCAGGAGATGTGTGCTGAAAGTAGATAAAGGATCAAACATGATGGCCTCTCAGTATCTGTATTGCAAACCATAATGCCCAAAAGTAGAGAGTGAGTAAGAAGAAACTGTCTGCCATAGAGACAAAGGGAGGGGTGAGATGGGGGGAGGGACATTAGTGGTGGAAAATGTATTCTGCTGGAGGGATGGGTATTTGATCATTGTATGACTGGAACTCAAACATGAAAGCTTTGTTACTGTATTTCATGGTGACTCAATAAAATAAATAATTAAATAGATAAAAAATGGACCCACAGTGTCTGAAGTTATCAAAGTGGTATGAGCATTTGCACAGGCATAGAGATCATTTGCCTAGTATAGCATCATTTGAAATACAGTAAGAAAAATAAGGGCAATAAAAATAAAAGTCAGACAATTGATTGTGCTCGCCACACATAGTAGTCTTACAGGGGGGCTTCTCCAAGATCAGAGTCTCTTGGGGAATCAGGCAGTGCAAGGGATTAAACCCTGGGCTCCCCCAATCAAAGCATGTTCCAGCCCTTCAAGCAATCTCCCTGGTGCCTGTTAAAAAAATAAAAATAAAAAATAAAAGAACAATCTCCGTGGCCCCCTGCGAACTTCAGCTATGATATAGCTCTGAAATGGTTCTACTAGATGTAACAAACAAGCAGCTCCAGGACCCCAACTGTTCTTTGTGGTGAAATCAGGTTGGGGCTCTGACTTGCTGAGCTGGCTTTGAAGGCCTCCAGTGTGAACTTTCTAACAATCTCCAAGTCCTACAGGCCCAGCACTAAATCATCAGGCTTGATGGGCCCCAGACATTCTCACTAAGGTCCTAAGCTAAAATCCATTCTTGAGAGAGTAGGGGTAGGGGTGGTGAGGCAGGGGGTACTCACCCAAGATTTCTGAGGGACAAAGGTGACAATGCCGACAGGGATCAGGGAAGCAAGTGCTCAAATACTCAAAGGAGTGTAGACAAATAGGAAGATTCTCTCAAACCCAGTAATATTAATAATAATCTTTAATATCATCTAATATTGATATGGTACTCAGTCTGCCAAAATAGGTTTTACAATAAATTGTAGCTGTCTAGATAAATAATGAAAATAATCAATACTTAATTATTAAAGTGAAATCTTTTCATATTACTCAAATATCTCTTGAATCTATTTTCATCTATACTTCAGTAGTTGAGGTGCTTTATATATACATATATATATGTACTCTCACCTTTAATCTAATGAATCCAAATTCTTAGTGATTTCATCTGCTGGTCTGTAGCCCATTAATTTTCTAGTGGGATTTCTGGTAGATAAACAACTTTGAGACCATCTGAACAAAGGCACATGCATAAAGACCTTAAAATGAATTTTGACCAGAGGAGTATACTTTTTTTCGTCGATTTGCTCGAGCAGGCCCAGTTTTTTAAATATAAATAATCATTATCTAATTCCCTAGTTTTATTCTTCTGGATCTTCCTGAAATGGGACTCAGATCTTACATGGATGGTGAAATGATGATTTATGGTATCTTTATATGATTGCTGCTCTTTCTCCTGGTGGTGATCATATTTTTTTACCACTTTTTGTTGAGAACACTATACTAACATGTCTTACTATATATCACATACATAGTTAACTTTCCTTGAACAAATATTAAGGTCAAAAATATACGAAGTAGGAAGGAAAGAAATGATCTACTATTTCTCTACTTTGAGGCAGTCCATCTGAGTATCTACAGTGTTTGATGCTAGTTGTTTTTCCCCCGCCTAAGGATACAGGTTAGGGGGTGAGAGAAAATTGGAGACACTGGTGGAGGGAAGTTGATACCAATAGTGGGATTGGTGTTGGGACATTGTATGTCTGAAATTTTATTATGAACTACTTTGTAGGTAAAATGTTACAGTATTTGGCAGTTTTCAAACAGTCCAAACAAAAACATTAAAACATTTAAAGTGGAAAAACAGAAATGAGAACAGAGAAGACAAGAAGGGCAAGAAAGGGACCGGAAGGTGGCTTGAAGGATGGAGCTCAGGCTTTGCATGCAGGAGCTTCAGATTTGAGCCCCAGCTCCACACAGTCCCTAGACTGCTGGAAGTTATTCCCAAGTTCCACCAGGAGTGATCAAAAGACAAAAAGAATGGGGGGAAAAATTACTCAGGATGTATGCTAGATACAAGAAAATATTATTTCCTGATTCGTTTCTTCTCCACTGCTTATATTTAAAAATCTAATTAAAAGGTAAGGGAAATGCATCCCAGTAGCCAGAAAACTGCCCCTATAACTGGTTAAAGATACTCACTTTGGAAAACTGGGCAGAAAGCAGCTTTTCAGGAGTCTCTTGTATAAAGAAAGGGATTCTTACTCTTTTGGAATTATCTTTTTTTAAGACATCAGTAAGTTAATATTTGTAAACACCAATTCACAGATCCTTAAGAAAGTCCTTAAGTTAATGATAAAGAACATGGGGCCCTATATACTTAATAAAAACCTACCATTCGTTATAAAGTATCTAATTCGGCATACGTCACCCTTCAAGAGAGAAATATTTCCCATTATATAGAACTTTAAAATTATGACTCAAAAATAACATGTCTAAATATGTTCATAAGATGATGAAAACTATAAGCAATGCAGATCCTAAATGTCTAATATTGAATAAACAACAGAAGTTAAGCAAATTCTAACTCATTCATGTGATGGCCAATGCATTAAATGCAATTTTTAAAGAAGATTAATTATATTAGGACATGTTTAGACAAGCATTTCAAGTAAAAAGATCTTTTTAGCATAAAAATACAGATGTGATAATCTAGGAAAACAGCATACAAATATTAGAGCTTATTTTCAGGTGTGAACAACAAGAAATTAAGGTTTTTCCTATATTTTTCTGAATTTTTAATTAACAAGCTATTAATAACAAAGAACACTTGAGGGGTGGGCAGTCCAGCTGGGTAAGGCACTTACTATGCAGGTGGCCGGCCCAGGTTGGATCCCCAGGCACTGCATTGTGTTCCCTGAGCACCACCAGAAGTGATCCCTGAGCACACAGTCAGGAGTAAAAGCCCTGTGCACTGCTGGGTGTAGCCCAAAAAAACAAAACCAAAATCAAAAACATAAAAACATTTGTAATGAGAAAGCACAGCACAACTCTAGCAAGTTCCCTCATTCCCCACCCCTCACACACACACATGCCAAAGGACACCTGCCCTTAACCCACTCTGCGGCCTCCCTCTGCCCCCTTTCTGGGCAGCCTCCAGAGGACAGAGTGGAATCCCTGCAGAACAGACCACAAGAAGCAGGCCAGGGCTCTGTCCCGCCTCAGAGTGCACTCTTACAACAGCAGCTGGGTGCTCCTAATGACACATTTTTTCTATTTCGAATTTTCCATTTTCATCTTCTCAAAGCATGCATCCTTCCCTCAGGCTTGGAGAGATCTGCAGCTGTCCCTGTCAAAGGGCATCTTTAAATCTTTTTTCAAACAAGGCTGATTGACATGAAACACCTTTAATGAAATGAAAGAGAGTTGAAACTACCAACTAAGTCTTCACAAGACTTACCTCATGTGTTATCAATATTACAGGAGATACAGTAAGGGCAAAGACTTCCAAATAAATTTTAAGCTACCGAGCAGTGAGGGGGAAGAAGAAGCTGGGAGAAAGAGGAGAACCAGAGGTGACATAAGGACAGTGCTGAAGTGTCACAGCGAAGGTGTAGTGACATTCTACATTAAAACCATAAACCCTCACGCTATTGTAACCATGCTGCCTAAATTATAGTTTTAAATTGAAAAATTTTTTAAACACCAACTTTAATTTTTTAGGTTTTTTGCTCAGCTTTAAAATTTGAAATTAAACAACAGAAATGGAAAAGTTTTAAATCTCCTTGAAAGCTCTGGAGGTGGGGTTGGGAGGTAGTGAGGAACCACAGACCTGATTTAAGTTGGTACTATAATTGCAAACATTTCATGTTAACTTCAGAAGGCTCCCTTTACTTGCTCCCTTGAATTCCTTTCTGTTGCTTAATTTCCAAACCAGAGATATTACTGCTGGTCTTAAATGGACACAGCGCCTAAGCAGGGGCTCTGACACCTCTGACAATGCCATTCTAAAAACGGAAAATTATAGATTATCAGCGAAGCAAATTTAGAAGTATCAGCTCAGGGTCTGAAGGTTGTCTGGTTGGCCACCCCAAAACCAGCTTCCCTTGGAGTCCTCCAGTCCAAAACTCTAATCTTCATCCCACAAACAGATGCATTCCTCTAATTCCAAGGGTGGCGGGGGCAGGCACCACTGGCAGAAGCTTCTAGTCACCGGAGCAAGAGGACAGAGGTGGCGATGGCTAAGGCAGCAGCAAGGGGGCATGGAGAGAGGATGCAAAGCCCTCCTCAAAGGGGTCCACACAGGCTTTCCTCCACCTTAATCTTCCTACACCCACTTCCAGTCCCCCTACCACCCTAGTGCCCAGGTCCTCTATGTCTCCAAACTCCTCGTCTCAATCACCCACTTCCCTTCTCATTCTCTCATTTGAAAAAATCTCTCATCTTGTTTTTCTCCACTCTAATCTCTCAGTCACTTAAAAATGTGCATTCCTGAGTGTGCTCATTCATCTGGAGGTTAGTTAGGTTAGTTTCTCTCACTTTCTAGTTTCATGGTGTGCAAGAAACCATCAACATTGAAGGCTGTTTGCTACCCAATCACCACTCGGTATTTACACAACTTTTTTGGAGGAGGAGGTATAACCATCTCTCTACTCCTCAACCCCCATATTTTGACTTTTGCTTCAAGGGTTTTTCTGGTATTGTGGGTTGTCTTTTTAAACCCATATTTTCACAGCTCAGTACCCTGGGTTGAAGGAACAATCCCAAGCAAAGACCATTTGTTGGCAAATCCAGTAAGATGCACTTGGACAGGGGCATGAGCACACCATTGAGAGGACAAGTGCATGTTTTGCATGTGGGAGGCCTGGATTCAAACCCTGGTCCCCCAAACACAAAGCCAGAAGTAGCCCCTGAGCATTGTCAAGTGTGCCCGCCAACCAACTAAATAACAAGACACGTTCATTTGTCACAATTAATCTGTTATTTCTATGTTCCCACAGACAATACACTTGTGACCCAACCATAATTACCATCAGAAAATATTTCTTGTATATTATGTGTATCCCTTTACCTACTTTCAACACTCAGTTCTTGTTCAGAGTGATCATTTCAAAGGAGGGAGGAGGGAGGGGGAGAGAGAAAGGAAAAGGAAGGAAGGAAGGAAGGAAGGAAGGAAGGAAGGAAGGAAGGAAGGAAGGAAGGAAGGAAGGGGAGGGGAGGGGAGGGGAGGGGAGGGGAGGGGAGGGGAGGGGAGGGGAGGGGAGGGGAGGGGAGGGGAGGGGAGGGGAGGGGAGGGGAAGGAAGAGTCTGCCATAGAGGCAGACTAGGGGGAAAGTTGGGGGGTGGCTGGAGGGAAACTGGGCACATTGGTGTACACTGGTGGAGGGATGGGTGTTGGAACACTGTATGACTGAAACCCAATCATGAACGGTTTTGTAATGCTCTATCTCACAGTTATTCAATTGAAAAAAATCAAAGATTAAAAAAAGGGACTTCTTTCGGGTGGGAGTGAATGGATTGGGGTTTTGGTCAGACCCAATGGCGCTCAAGTCACTATTCCTAATCCTCTGCTTAGGAATGACCCCAGCAGTGCTCACAGGGCCATATGCAGTTCTAGGGACCCACCAGGGGACAAGGGCCTTATGCAGGACAGGTGCTTTACCCTGTACTATATCTCTGGCCCCAGAACAAGAAGTTTCTAACACAGAGAGTTATTATCTACCTTACAGAGGCTCCTGGTTGCCCTCAGACATGTCTGTTCTTCTACAGGATACCCCTTGGCTCCTTTTCCTTCTAAATAGCCACTGCCTGAAGTCACATACCAACCTAAAGAATCACCATATATGCAAGTGCCCTAAACATGTCGCACACCCTGGCTGACAGCTCTGGAGAAGACAGTAAACTGCTTTAGTCATGAAATTCTCAAGGGCCCAGGGACCTGACGGAGGAGCTTGATGATGCTGAAACTTTCATTACCAAGAGTATGACCAACTGTCAACTGATCTGTGGAGGCAAACCCACATTCTCTTCATCAGCAACCTGCCCTCCTCAAGTGAACAAGCGAAAGAGAAAGCAGTTTCCTCTGTGCACTTCAAATCTGCTACTCTCACCAGCTTTCAAGAAGCTCATTGAGGTGCCAGCTGGGTTCTTCAGGCACATTTCTTATGTAGATGCACCCACAAGCCCAGCACAGCTGAAAACACTCACCTCCTACTCCCTCTGGCTTTCAAGACCTGCTCCCACCTTGAATACCATCCTCGTGACCATTTCCTGGTCACTCATCCCTGAAAAGCCTGACTGCCGTCCCACCCTCTAGAGGCTGTGGATAACTTGGCTCCTAGCAGGTCCATTCACCTCCTCATTTACTCCTCTGGAGTTTCACTTTCAGGTCTTGTATCATTATCCACCCTAGGATTCATCCTTTTCACTTACACAGCTCCCCTAGGCATCGAATGCCTTCCTCCTTGACTCTGTGATCCTCCCCAAGCACAAATTATGTCTTTCTCATACATTAGCTCCAATGAACCTGGCCCAGGACTGAACCTGAGAAAGGCAGACCATATGTCTAATGACTGGCTGGTAGACCAGCTGTCTTCAGCCATGGTGACCTCCTCCAGAATTTGGACCATCTCCACAAACATATTCTAGATCTATACCAAGGACGGGAGAGGGAGGACTTTGTACAGTGGGCAAGGAGCATGCCTTATGTACAGCAGACACAGCGTGTAGCCTAGTACTCCATATGGTCCCTTGAGCCCTATGATTCCTGAGTGCAGAGCCAAGAGAAAGTCCTGAGTTTACTCCTAGATGTACCCCAAAACCAAAATAACATAAAAACATATCTGCACCATTTCTTGCCCCGTTACTGGTATAACAGTCTCCATCCACACAAAGTCAGTGTGGCCTGGACTTCACATTCATTCTCTAGTAATACCCACTGTAGTTGCTTTCCAAGAGGCTCCTTGCTCCAGAAACTCCAGCGGGACTTAAACAGAACTTCCATCACTGATGATCTTAAGTCAGCAGGGTCTGAGAAAGAAACCATAAGTGACTCTAGCCAAATAAGAAAGGCCCAAACGAGAAAGGTGAGGGAGCACCCAAAATGAAAACCACTAGTTTTCAAGTGTTTTCTAATGTGTCTAAAATCCCATGTTCAACTTTCCAGACACAAAAGTGCTACCATCCAAAATCAAGAGCATGAAAATTTCGATCATGCCATGATACTGAAATGAATTTGCAGAACTCCTCACCATTGCTTCTTCCCTCCATTGCCTTGGAAGTAGGTTGGGTGGGGAGGATGTGGGGGGTAGGGGGTGGCATTCAGGAAACCAAGGTACCTCAAATGACCTGCTTGCTGCTTTCTAGACTGAGTCTGTTTACTTGAGCCATAAGCACCCTTGAAGAGATTTCCTGGAGTATGGGGGTTGTGAAATGCCCTGTCCCAGCCACCACCCCTAATGAAGAATTGGGGAAGGTTGCCTAACTCTAGAGCTATGCTGGTCCAAACTTAAATGAGCTGTTAGGCTGTTGGGCATCTCTGGAGGCCGCCCAGTGGGGAATGCACTCAGCTCCAGGCTCCCTGGCAGGATGGCAGGGACCCATCTGTCCATAAAGCAGGAGGCAAGACAAGCATCTCAACAGAACTCGGTAGCTGGAAAGCTGGTTTACTGGAGGTTCAGAACACAGGAATTTGCCAGCTACAGAAAAAGTGAAATAAATTAGGGATAACATGGAAATTACTGGCTGGAAGACAGAGTTATTATGAAAAGCTGATTTCACTGTCCAGAAATGTTAGCCTGCATTTCTTCCCAAAATTATCCAAATATTTCAGCAATTATCTCTTTATGAGGGTGTTTTCTGGACCTTTCCTTACTGTTTCACTCCAGTCTTCAGAACCCATTCCCTTCACTTTGGTCACAACTCACAGGGCTTATTCTGGCCTCACCCCCTCCATATCCCAGGAAGCTTGACCACTGAAAGGGTTCTCCATTGGACCAAGACAAAATTCCCTGTGAGAGAGAAAAAATATATCTATCTTTTCCCACTTGGTGACATAAATTACGTTTGATTAGCATACTTAGCCCTTCTCGTAGCCACTGTAGACAGAATGCACTGTGAGAAAATATTTGTTTTCTTGTGTGACTCTAGACCTGGAAGACCAGGTGTGCAAAAAAGAGAAAAATCACTCTGCATGGAAAACACCCTTGCTACTCCCTTGGCTGTGCCCAGTCTGCAAACCCAAGTGGCCCTTGTTTTGTACATGTTAGGAAACAAAGTTCCCAATAATGTGCTCATGAGTCACTCCTGTGGAGGGGACTATCATTCAAATCGAATTAACTGTAAATGCAAGCAATTGGGGAAAAATTAAGGCCTTATGTTCAGTGTTGTCACTACATTTGTTAGGGATTTCATCACTGTGTGGAGGCGTTTAGTTCCAGGCTCACATTTTGGCAGATGGAAAACTCTGCGGGAGCTAGTGGGACAATAGAGGGCAGCTCCCACGCTTTCACCTTCCAGGAGTGAGCAGGAGCCTCCTCCTGATGAACACAAGCAGCTTCCCCTGCTCACTTGCACCAGGTGGGCCAGTAAATTTATCTGGATTGGGAGGGTCAAGCCAGCTTCAAAGGGTGTCATTGAGATCTGTGGTCAGCGGAAAGCAATGGGCAAACCTCCCGCTGTGGCTCTTACTTTTATTGTTGCAGTTTCTGTGTTTTTTTCCTGCAAGTATTTTGTCAATCACTATATCAGGTGATTGTGAATATTTTCAAAGTGGAGAGATGGGAGGTGAAGAAAGAGAGGGCAAAAGGGAGGAAGGAAGGGACTGGGATACGGTGGAGCGGGGAAGAGAGAAAGGCAGGGAGAGATCAAGCCAAATGTTCAAACAATTAGATCCAATCATATTTAGAGTACACAGTTTAAAAAAATTGTGAGTTACATATGCAAAGAATTTTCAATTTAGTGAAAATGCATATGATTTTATGTGAGGTTGCAAAGAGCATGTTCTCATATATGTATTAAGGGAAAACACAGCGCAAAATAAAAATTAATCATGGTTCACTTCTTTTTAAAAATAATTTTCTAGAACTAGAAAGACAGACCAGGGATTAAACCACATGCCTTGCATGCCATCAATTTGGGTTGGATCCCAGAACCACCTGGATCTGGGAGCATCACTGAGTGCAGCCCTGGAGGCCCCAAAGCACCACTGGGGCAACCTGGGTGACCCCTAGCACTGAAGGCTGGAGTATCATCACATCCTTGGGCCCTCACCTTAAACTGCACCCCAGTCATCTAAGAATAGGCAGGAGGTGCCCCCAAGCCTCCTGAGCACTCTCTGGGGCATTTTGGGGCATGCGGGCAATGGCCAACAGTGACCGAGGTGATGGGGAGATCCTGGGTAGGATAAGTGCCCCTCTCTGAGGGGTTCTGGCACAGACTGCATCCAGTGAATACAGATTGGTGGTGTGGCTCTTGCATCCTGACTTGTCCCCCAAGACACTGTGCAATGGCTTTGCTGAGCGGTCAGCTGAACAGTCAGAAGGAAGTCTGATTTCTATTGCTGTAAGGGAGGGACATGAGGCAAAGGACCCACCATAGGTCTCACTCTGCAGAGCTAATCCAGACTCAGAGATCCAACTCACCCAAGTACAAACTGCTGGAGACAGCTCAGCCTTGTTTATTCAAGTTCTAACCACCATCCTACTTCCCTCCCCAGAAAACCCCACTCTCTCCAAAGGACCTAAATACTAACACTAACACACAGCTCCAAATTCCTGTCTCCAGTCTCATCCTCCTCTCTGGGTTCCTCCTAAGAGCAACCTGCCCCGCCAAAGCCTAGACAGATTCTTCTGCACAACGCCTGGATTAAACTTTTTAGAACAGAAGTCAGTTCTTACTATTCACCTGGCATGCAGTTTGCTTGGAATAAAATGCAGTCAGCTTTGATTACCTACTCAGTCTTGGAGGTGGAAAGAACACCAGGGTGAAGGTGCTCAGTTCAGGTGCTCAGAGCACTGCTGGGTATGGCCCAAAAGCCCAAAAATTAGAATTAAAAATATTTAAAATCAAAAGCAAAGTCTTATGCATTCAAATTTATCTACCCCATCAACCTCTAACCCCACACACCTGTGAACCCAACAGAGACAGGTTCATTTGTTCTTTCTTCTATCACTTCTCTTGTCAGTTGTCACCTTGACAGTAGCACCAGGTTTGGCAAACAAAAGTGTAGGCTATTCAAAGATGACAAATTGACAAGAATGGTTTCATACTCTGTAGCCTGCGTCTATCACATGAATGTAGGCTGTGGGCCAGATGAGGCAATAGAGCTAAAGGCCAGCCATAGCCAAGAATGTGGGAAGGAAAGAGGATGGAAGAGGCACTCAAAATGAGCTCATGTGATCTTAAGAGATGGTACAGCAGGTACGACACTGGCCTTGCACATGTTTGACTCGGGTTCAATCCTCTGCACCCCATCATGGTCACGGTCACGGTCATCCCGTTGTTCATTGATTTGCTCGAGTGGGCCCAGTAACGTCTCCATCATGAGACTTGTTGTTACTGTGTTTGGCACATCGAGTACGTCACGGGTAGCTTGCCAGGCTCTGCCGTGCGGGCGAGATACTCTCGGTAGCTTGCCAGGCTCTCTGAGAGGGGCAGAGGAATTGAACTCGAGTCAGCCATGTTGGCTGCATGCAAGGCAAACGCCTTTCTTCTGTGTTATCGCTCCAGCCCCCAAACCTTACCAGGAGTGATACCTAAGCACAAAGTCAGGACAAAGTCCTTAGCATTGCTGAGTGTGGCCAAAAAGCAAAACCAGACAAACAAACAAAAAAATTCATGGAAGATGTGACCTCAAAGGAAAAGAGAGAAGGCAGAACCCCGGAATAAGACCAGAATAAGAAGACAGAACCCCAGCAGGGCAAATGAGCACGACATTAATGACAGGAAGCAAAGGCCTGGGGTGAAGGGCAGGCGGAGGGAGATGAGCTGGGCTTGGAAGTACCAGAGCTGCTCTGAGATGCAGGGGCAATCCCCCAGCAAAGATTTTCCCCTGTCCCAGTCTCACAGTGAATGAATCTCTAAGGTCTCAGATCACGTTCCTTCTTTCCTGACCTCCCTAGAAGGAAGGCATCTCTTCCTGCCCAGCGGACTCCTAAAAGAACTTCTAACTCTGCCCCCTGCCCCCAGTGTGAGTATTTGGGGTCCCACTACCCTCCAGGATTTGACAGCAGAGTGAGTCATGCCAGCTCAGCAAACCCCAACAACACCTCCTGCACACAAAGTTTCCAATACAAGAAGTTTTCTAAAGGTTGGGGTATTTCAATGTTCCAGAATACTACACATAGCGGGCTAGTCCAGGATAACTGAGAGACCAGGAGGGAGGGGAAGTTCATGTCTAGTCCCAGAGGTCAGGGTCAGCTGCTGGGAAGATGTCTACGGCAGACACAGGCCCTGTGATATAACGACAGCTTGGGCCCCCAGGAGGAAGGGACAGGTAGCAAAATAAAGGAAGGGCTAAGAGCCAGGACTCTGCAGTGGAAATCCAACCTGCACTAACTACAGTTGTGGGCAAGTTAATTCCTCTGGGCCTTCGCCTGAAAACTGCAAAGAATCATCCTTACCTACGGAGCCATGCTGATGATGAATGAAGCTCTGCTGTCTGCCCACCTTGTGCCCTTCCAAGCCAAGCTCCTGGCACAAACTCTCAGCTTGACTGCATTTATGCTACGATCAGAGTGACCGTGTTTACAAGATGTCCTCTGCATGACAGACACCATGTGAATGGCCAGGAGTGAAAACCTTATTACAACCTCAAGCAATACTCCCAAACACTGGACATCTTATGTCAAAGTGGCCTCTAAAAAGCATTGTAAGGGGCTGGAGCAGTGGCACAGCGGGTAGGGCGTTTGCCTTGCACGCGGCCGACCTGAGTTCGATTCCCAGCATCCCATATGGTCCCCTGAGCACCGCCAGGAGTGATTCCTGAGTGCAAAGCCAGGAGTAACCCCTGAGCATTGCCAGGTGTGACCCAAAAAGCAAAAAAAAAAAAAGCATTGTAAAAGAAGGACAAAGAGACACCTTTGGGGGAAGATGCTGAATTACCCAGCTCAACTAAAAACAAAACAAAAAACCATCAGATCATACAAGTTGGGGGTCTCTTAGAACAGACTAGAGATCAGGGTATACATGCCAGTCTGAGAGCTGTTCTTTGCAAGGGGCCACTGAGACCATCAACAAGAGCATGGACAAAGAGTTGAGATGGGAAACCCACCACGTACTCATGAAGCTCTGCCCTGAATGGGCA
This sequence comes from Sorex fumeus, assembly GCF_029834395.1. Classification (NCBI taxonomy): domain Eukaryota; kingdom Metazoa; phylum Chordata; class Mammalia; order Eulipotyphla; family Soricidae; genus Sorex; species Sorex fumeus. The sequence continues at coordinate 23,217,778 of NW_026606108.1, read as the reverse complement.
CACATGGGGCATGGAGGGAGATGGCAAGGGAGGCACTTGTTTGCGGATCAAACTGGCATTTGATGGAAAAGAGCCCAAAAGGAGCATCTGGTCTCTCTTTGTGATCACAGACGGCACAGAAGCAGCTGGCAGGAGAGCCAGGGAGAGCAGCATGGTAAAGAAGCCCTGTTAGGAACTCAGTAGGGTTGTGGTCACTGAGTTCACGTCCAGGGAGAGTGAGCACTCAAGCCTCTGCTCACCGGCAAATGCCCCCAGACAGGCCTCCTCCTCCAGAAGCGCACCTTGATTACTTAGGTACTAGTTATGCCCTGCCCATCATAGGCTGTGTATGGCTTTCAGTGCTTCCTTGAGACTAGGCTGTGTGGGGGAATTCAGAATATAGAAATTATGGCAGTCAGGGTGGTCTGCTGGCTATTAGGTGATCTTTAATATGCATATGTCTCCCCATCCCTCCCTCCGTAAGTCTGTCTATGCTTTTCCCTCCCTATCTGTGTGTCTGGAGGGCAGCAAGTGGTATGGGAGGAGACTATAAATGACCAGAGATTAACCAAGCCAGAACAGAAAGGATAGACAGGTGGAGACTAGAATTCACACAGCAACGGGACAGCCCAGAGTGGATACAAGACAGAAAGAAGCCAGGTGAGCACATGTAGCTGAGATGGGTCAGAGAGACAGTATAATGGGTAGGGCACTTGCCAGGAGTAATCCCTGAGCACTGTCAGGTGTAGCCCACCAAAATAAGTGCAGGGGAGACAAGAAGAGGCAGCAGAGGGAGAGAAAGCGAGAGAAAGGGTAGCTACAGGGCCACGTGAGAAAAGAGATTCCGGGGTCCCTAGTCAGGACTCCCGATCTCTTAGGGGGTCTGTCCCCAAGATCGAATTTTGCTTGTTCTTATGTTGGGCTGGAGTGATAGCACAGCAGGTAAGGCATTTGCCTTGCAAGCAGCCAACATGGCCGACCCAAGTTCGATTCCTCCGCCCCTCTCGGAGAGCCTGGAAAGCTACCGAGAGTATCTCTCCCGCATGGCAAAGCCTGGCAAGCTGCCTGTGATGTATTTGTTCTGCCAAACACAGTAACAATTGTCACAATGGAGACATTACTGGGCCCACTTGAGCAAATCGATGAACAACGGGAGGACAGTGACAGTGACAGTGACAGTTCTCGTGTTTGGATACTGAAGGATGTTGAGTTTAAGAAAGACCAAGCTAGAGAGCAGATTTCTGAAAACAAAGAACTTTCTTTTGTAAGTTGGAACAAGATTCAACTTCTGTGAAACTTTATTGGTGGTCTGCGTGCTCCCAACAATGTGTGAGCCATCTCCTGAATTCCTTCATCATGCAAATCTGAACCTTTCTTACCCACTAGCGATCATTCTCTTACTTCTCATTTCCTCCACAGCTTTGTTTGCTCACACTCTGGACACTAAGCCAGAATCTATGCAGCAGGAACCTATCAGGCATAGATGTGCGGAGGACCACATATGTGGGACTCAACTAGTTCTCAAATGTTTTGACTATCACCCATGCTTAGGCTATTATCATTGAAGTAAAAGCTCAATGTACACCACAAGAGAAATAATTATGAAATATACCCAAGGGTAATATTGATTTTTTGTCTCAATTTTTGCTCTCAGTGATATATTCTGGTGCTCATACTGAGTACTTGATCTAAAATTTTCTGCCACATGGAATTCTTGCTTTTCATGGGCTCCACAGCATGTGTACTATGTGCTGGTGTGGGGGTATTTACTAGTACACAGAGCTGCACACATATTTTGATGGGCAGTAGCAAACTTGATTTGTTTTCATTTAATACTTATTGACAAGCCACAATATGCTAGGCATTGAGATATTTTTCTATACAGAATCCAATATCCAGTGTCAAACCAACCTGATGAATTGCTCTTGATCTGAGGTCCACGATCAAAAGGCAGGTTTAGTGCTTCCTTATGATTTTTCTAGCTGTTATTATGTCATTCTCCTTATTTCTTTCATATTGAAAACCACTTCTCTGTAAGTAGGGTTGAGAGGGGTTGTTTTATTTACTGAAAACAGACATACAAGGGAAAATTTTATCTGCCCCATAACTAGAAACGTGAAGTTTCAAAAATCAAAATTGAGGCCAGAGAGACAGTATAGATAAGGCACTTACTTGCCTTGCATGTGGCTAACCCTGTTTTGATCCCCAGTACCCTACATGGTTCCCCATATTTTGCATTGGTCCACTAAGCACCAAAAGGAGTGACCCCTGAGTAAAGAGCCAATACTAAGTCATGAGCACAACTGGATGTGGTAACCCCCCCAAAAGTAATAAAATTAAAATTGAGATAGTAGAAAGGTTTGCATGTGCTCCACCCCAGTTTTAAATCCTGTACCAGCTGGTCTTTCAAACACTGCTGGTGCAGCCTGCAGGCCTTTAAGCACCACCAGGTAATCCCTGATATTCAGATTAAGTAGCATCATATCATCAGGACCCTCACATAGAACTGCCAAGATGGCTGAAAATGACCAGGAGGGGCCTCCAGACTAAGAACTACTTGGGAGATCTCCCCACCCACCCCCTAAAAACCCACTAAAACCATCCAATAGTTATATTTGTATACATGTGGAATAGTATCCTTTTAATACATTATCTTTTCTTATTAGCAATCTAAAAAAACTTGCATTTTAGTATGCAAGCTGGATTTTGTTGTAATTAAATCCAAGCACAGGTCATGGTTCTACTGTGCCATAATCTTCTGTTTTAACAAATGATGGCAGTTTTTATGACCATGTGCTGAGTTCATGAGAGACCTAATAATTATGCTTTTTTTCTTTCTTTCCTTATTTCTTTCTTTCTAGTAAATAACTGAGATTTACAAAGTTATTGATAGTTGAGTTACAGGCATATAATATTTCAACAACACCTGTGTCAACTTCCCTCCACAGGAAAGCTCCTGTATTCCCTCCCCAACCCAACCTGCCAACCTGACAGGCACATTACAGAGTTCCAGTGGATGTTGCTCAGGTCTCATGTTCTCAGTTCTGGTGAGTCTGTATTTCAGATATATGACTGTACCACTCATATCACTGGTATAACTGAAACCCTGATGCCTATTCGCCCATTACTTTCCTCTTCTTCCCCCCTTGATTTCTTTCTATCTCTGTCCTACTCTCTAAACACTGGGGTCAAAGGTCATCTAGGCATCCCCTTATACTACATCTCCTCACCCAGTATTCTATATATCACAGATAAGTGAGTTCATTCTGTGTTTGTCTTTTTTTTCTTCTGGCTTGCTTCACCCAACATGCTATCTTCCGGTTCCTAACAGAGACCTAACAACTATTAAAACCTCTTTCGAAAAAAGGGATTAAAAATCTCATTTGGTTACATGAAAGTAATAAATATTCCCTTTCTTTTAATTAACAGTTCAAGAGTTCTTTCACATGTAGAAATGAGTAAATTACACCACTTCCCTGAAAAGTATTTCAGGGAAGTTTTGCTCCGTTTTGGTTAATGCCTTCTATTACAAGCAAGACAGAGATGTTCTTTCCTCCTTGTTCCGAAATGCTATTACATTGTTCCTGTGGAGCCGGGGACGATGTTGGTCTTATTAAAGACAGCTGCTATGAAACATGCAAAAGTATCAGGAGCAGCATTTCTTCAATATCAGAAGGGTCTGCAGACTCTCTGCTACCAGGGAAGATAGAGAGGGAGAAAGGGACTAGATCCAGGATCAAAATCCATTCATGGGGTAAATGAAAACACAGGCAGGTGAGCCCATAGCTGCAGTAAGGCCTTTGGTGGTTGCCATAAAGATGGTGTGTGGTTGCAGGGACAGAGAGCAAAGCTCCTTCAAGACCAGGATTCAGTTAAATAAATGGGAATTCTATTACAAGGACCATACTAAAAATCAACAGATGAAAGATAATACAGGACGTGAGGTACTTGTCTTGCATTTGGCTACAACAGATGCTTGTTCAAACCCTGAGCACCTCCAGGGGTCAGTAACAGAACCAAGGAATATCCCATGAACATTAATGGGGATGGCCCAACCATCAAAAATCATAACCACTGGTCTATAACTCTCCGTAGTTTGAATTTCTTATTATAAGCATTAATAACTTTTAGTACAAAAGTTTATTCTCAGAATTTTCAAGTTTAATAATCAGAGTTTTCACGTTGGGGATGATCCAAGACCAATTTTACATGGCAATAAATGAAAGGAGGCACTTTCCTCAGGAATTTGATATTTTTAGTGCTCTCTCTGCCCCTCCTCTCTCTCAGCAACTATTTGTGCATTTCTTTTTAACATTACACATGAATAGAGGTATCAATTTTAGACAAATGCAACAGATTTCCAAAGTAGTGCATTCAAACCCAGACTTTATTAATGACTCTCTCCTGTGGGGGGTGGGAGGAGCATCCACCAGTGAATTCTGCACTGCTACTTTTGCAATCAACAATAATACTCCCAGTGCTAACAACACTTAGATCTAGCTGCTTTACAAGACACTGAAAACATGACTTGATTACATTTAATTTGATTCCAATTAAAAAGCACTTAATAAGTTTCTACTGAATTAGATTACCCCAAATGTTTCTACAGAAGACACCTCATTATCAGAGGCAGCTTTAATTTAAAATGACCACTGAGTATGAGACCCACAGTTTGTTTTAATAAAATGGGCCAAATACCTTACCGATATTTCACAAGTGCATGTGGCAGACTTGAGTTTATTAAACAGATGGACAAGGGCATTGGCAAAAACATCTGGAATATAGAGTGCCTCATCTACAGTTCACCCAAGACAGATCTCATCAAATGGCTTTTAAGTCTTAATAAAAACCAGAAGTGGTAGGGGGGAAATACTTAAATAAAAACAAGAAGAGAATATCAAGATAATGAAGTGAAAATACTCCTTTCCAACTGAGTTTATAAGCTGTACATTGGGTTCGGGATGTGGCTCTGTGGTCAAGTACAGCCTTGCATGAGATTACGTGGGTTAGATTACACACACACACACACACACACACACACACACACTTTTCCAGTAATTAGAAAAGTTTAAACAGTAACTTTTACAAACAAAAACAAAAGTGACCATCTGGCCTAGAAGCAACGAAACTGGAATACAAGCAAGGTGTCACAGGACTACCCAAAACATGGCATTTCCCTTTTTGAAACCAGCAAGGATCTCAGGATCAAATGACCGTGTTTTCTAATCAGGACCAATGAAACATGTTTTGCCTTCCCCACAGTGGAAAGTCATATCCTGAAGCGCTATTATTTGACAAGTCTCAGTTTGTGTTAGCATTCCAAAATGGGGAAATGACGCTTAAAAACAAAATGATGATTGAAAGCAAATGTCTACAGTCAGCTATTTTGAACAGAGCCTAAACTGCATGGGGAGCGACCCCAGCCAGTGCCAGGGAGCCAGCAACCTGTGGGGCGTCCTCGCAGAGAGCTGAGGAATAAAGGCAACTCTGTGGTTTGTGGTCAGTGATTAAGCACCCAGCGAACTTGTGCTGTGTCTTCTCATATAGGAAAATCTGCAGCATTTTGAGCATTTCACACTGGTGACAATGTCTTTATTATGCCTTCTAGAATTAATCGACCCCCCAATCCAGTGACTCCACGGTATATCTATTGGATAATTAGAACTCTAAGGCCCCACAAATAAAATGCATTATTGACTTTTAGATCTTCAAACAAATATTTATAGTTGCAAGTGGCAAAATTATTTCCCTTTAAGTTGGCATCGAATCAAATTCTGTTCTGGTGGTCTGAGGTACCTCAAGATTGAGGCCCCTTCCTCCTGTCAGTAGTAGGCCTACTAAAATATAAAAAGAAACATCCCATGACTGCAATCTTCACGACACCCTGCACGACCCTGCAACCAAGGTGGGTCCCCTGGGAACACAAATGGGATTTCTGGATTCTAAGCTTCTTTGAAAATCTGCCTGACCTTGAAAGCAGTTGGGGGGGGGCGTGGCACAGGGAAGGCAGGGGAGCTGGGGGAGGAATAGTGACCTGGTTTAGTGACCAGCAGCTATAGATATGAGCACGTGTACTTGCTGTCAATGATCATTGCTGAGATCTGTCTATACCACACCAGAACAATCAATTTTGTAAATGATTGCAATAATCAGGGAAATTGCCTAATTTATAAATCCTTGCATACAGCATTTTAATGGATTCCTCCATTTACTGCTGATGCCTTCAGAGCTAAATGAATTGTTGTCCCAGCTGTCATTACACAAAATGACAAAAACATTCCGTCTGGTGGGGGAAACCACATCTCACGGATATTCAGACCCTCAACCCATAATCACTCATTAGTGACTTCCAGGAAAGTTTCACACTGCTAAGCCCCAGGAAGAGCCCAAGAGCAGGTTTATGAGGGCTCCCCCACCACCCTCTGCCCCGGGTGGAAAGAATCCCAAAGGTGATGGTAAAACATAAGCAGGCAACCTGGCCAGGAGCTGCCACATGCTACATGTGCCCCCTACCCTCCACACCCACTCTGAGAGACACATATTGTCACACTGCTTCTCTCTCCTACCTAACTCCGCTCCTGACCCATGCATGTCAGGGAAGGGGACACAGGCTTGGCACTTCTCAGCTCCCCATGTGCGAAGCACAGCAATGTGGTTGATGCTAGATGCATGGAGTCCACGGGTGGGGGACGGGGTTCCCAACTCTTACCCTCCCCTTACAGGTAAACCTCCACCTGGAAGCCCAGAGCTGGTCCCCTCTGTCCCCCCAGGCCACCACAGGGATATTGCTCTCCTCCTCCACTGTTAAACCTTGGCCAATTGATTCCAGCCAATAGCGAGCTGCTGTCAGTACTTTACTTACTGCTCAATCTCACTAACCTGACATTTATGGCGCACTGATTGGCCTCTGTCAGTGGGGTTGGTTGTAAATTCACTTTGAAAAGCTTTGTGTTAACAGCCTTCAACCAGGCTCCAAGAAGAGTACGAACAGGCAGCCTGACAATTGCTCGACCTTCTGCCCTTATTACAGTGAGTAAATCAGGGTTTGAGCCATTAGCCTGGAGCCTGGGGCCTCCACAGAAAGGATTGACATGACGAAAGGTCAACCTCTGTCACACATGTGTAACAATTTGGATAATGGAATTCTGTAACTTATCTGAGTGAGGTGGCAAATGCTTACGAGGGAGAAGGAGATTCCGCACCAGCCTCACTGGCTTTTATGCTAAGTAGTTATGCTGGAGTCTGTGCTTCTTGTGTAAATACACAAGGAATGTCTGAATTCATGGAATCGTTTGAGTATGGACATTCAAGGAGGGAAGGTAAAAAGTGAGTCATATCATGGTGTCCCTGAGAGGACATTCTTTAGAATAGCAAGCCACCTCCATGCCCCCACCCCCACCCCACCACATACACCTCATCCTCATATTGAATGCCTCACCACACCCCTCTTCCAAACAAACGGGTTGGGAGAGTGGACACAGATCCCCCAAAGTAAGCAGTCTTTCATACTCACTTCCACAATTTAAAATCTGCCCTGCACTATCTGAGCTCAGATAGAGAAGGGAGCACCAAATAAAGGGTGTTGGGAGGATCCTCCCAGGATGGGAGATGCATGCTGAAAGTAGACTATAGACCGAACATGATTGCCACTCAATGCCTCCTTTACAAGCACAGCACCCAAAAGAAGAGAGAGAACAAAAGGGAATGCCCTACCACAGAGGCAGGGTGGGATGGGGGGAGTGGGGGCCGGGAGGGATACTGGGATTAGTGGTAGTGGAGAATGAGCATGGTGGAGGGATGTATAACTGAAATACAAGCACAAAAATTTCTAAGTCTACAACTGTACCTCATGGTGTTTCACTGATAAAAATTAAAAATAAATAAGTAAATAAATAATAAAATCTGCCCTGCAATGACAAAGTCTTCCGGATTTCTGAGCTGGACACAACTGATGGACTTGGGCAATGAAAAGTGCCTTTAGAGATGCAGGAGAATCATAGGGCTCCCCAGAGGGTCCTTGGGCTCCGCACACTTACCGTGATCACACACTCATCAGATCTCTGGCTGCCACCACAGGAAACTGGGGGAGCGGGAGGGCTAACTTATGTGTCCCTCATCCTCAAAGAATCTGATTTTCATTTCTATCACTACTTTTAAGTCAGTGAGGAGGTGAGGGGTGGATTATCTAGAATACTTTAAAAAATGCATCTAGGGACCTAGAAATATTTGTGAACTATTTTCTTCCCGTGTACAAAATAGTCTCAGTCAAAGCAGCAATCTGTAAATGAGAGATAAACTGAAGTGGTGAAAAGAGAAATAATCCTGTGAAACACAACCTTCTTTAGAAAGCACGCACAAGAAAGCAAACCCTGTCACCCTCATGCACAAACTAGGGACAAGCCTCACTGAATGGGACAACTTCCAAACATCCGTTACCATATTTTTCAAAGCAGAGTCATTTTTGTCAGAGTCATTTTTAGAAAGCCAAGGATTCTGATACAGACACACCAAATAGAAAAGCACAGGGACTTGAAAGGGACCTTATCCAGCCCCCTTAAATATGAAGTCTTAATTTTCAGCACAATGCTGGAAACCATTCCAAGAGGTGGCAGATGGTTTTAGAGTTTATGTAAAATTATAAAATGCTCACACTCTATCAAATGGGCACCCCTCGAAAAGATATCTTCCAATCCAATGAGGCAAAGCCAGAGAGAGACACCAGCTGTTACTCTGCATAATTTAAAACGCAGGAGTCACATTACTATGGCTTATTTTTAAGGTGAAATTATCTGGATTTCACAAAATTGACATCTTCAAAACCAAGCTGACAAACAGTCTAGTATCTTACAGATAAATTGCTAAGAAACACAATTTTTACTTAGATATGACTGTGATGACTACTGAATTTGATTCCCTGGTATTTTGGAGAATTGAGCTAAAATGAGCCAAAAACTATAAAGAAAAAATATGGAGCAAATAATGGCAATATGATCACTGAAGTAATTTTTATATAACTACAGTTTAATTTTCAAATGATTCTAACAAAATCTGAAATGATTCCTTTTAAATTTTTTTCAACATCTAAATATACACAAGTGTGTATGTATGGAACTTGGGTCATTTATAGAAACACAGAACACATTTAAAATATAAAATCAATTCATTTCCTTTAGTGTCAATTACCTGTGATGGCTATGAAATATAAACATTTACCAATGTGTAATATATTTTTAATACTGCTTTTCATTTAATGTCTTTTGACCTGAGCTAACTGGTAATGATGAAAAATAGACCATTTGCTTAAAAATAAAACTCTTATTAAATCTAAAATATTATGGCACAAAACCAAACCACAAAAAGGACCACATGTTATCCCCTTTTTCTGAGGAGAAATAATGAAGGTTTTTACACAGTGCAAATGAAAATGAGGCAAATTTACTCAGGCAAAGAGAAGACAGGTCCTATAAAATTAAATCCCTTTCTAGCACCTTGACTGTAATCCTAACAAGTCACTACATTATTACAATTACCAGATTATTTTTTGAGGGTGAAAGTAAGAGCAATTTATTTTGTCATTGTCGCTGAAATTTCTTGTCTAATCAGACTCTGAGCCGAAAGGCCGAGGAAGGTTAGCCTATCTTAAACTGCAACTTTATTTTAAACTTCTGTACTTTATTCCAGTAAGATTGTAAGTATACACTGTGTACATTCCTCAGGTCTAGCCATATTAATTCTGATGCTAAGCAGAAAGGGGAAACCGTGTGCAATGAGATTAATTTATCTCAAGGGAAAAAGGGTACATTAATAATTGAGATAATGTTTTCATAAAAGTTGAATCAAATGTGCCTTTTCACTTCTTCACTACAAAACACATTAGGATAAAATTATCTCATTCTCATCAATAAGGCCTAATTGCTGAGAAAGACTGTGTTTTCTTTGCAAAACATTCAGAAAGATTTTTTTTCCCCATTATGTCCAAATACTAAAAATAAGTCATGTATCTAAGTCTTGTTGGAACAAATGTACAGAATCAAGGCAAGTGATTATTTAACACACTTTAATATTTTTATTTTAAACTATCCAAATTTATTACATTTTGTAAAACATATATAAATTCTGATTCCAAAAGAAACTGTCCCCCAAACAGACTAATAATTTGACTTTTAGCTTGTTAATTTTCTCCATCTACCAAAATAAAAATTACTTCAGTTTATTGTTACAATAAGGGAAAAAATCCTATAACTTCCCAAAAATAGTCGATTCTAAACAAAATGAAGGTAATGGAATAATAATGAAGCTCATTAAATAACTATATTTTAAGTAGCAGAAATTATAGGCAAAGAAAACAAAATTGGTTGCATATTTATCAACTAATCAAATAAATTCTCCATGGCTCATGTAATGTTATATATTCAAGTCATTTTCTACAGATAAAACAGAACTATTAATGATTAAACAAAAGGTGAATCTGGTTGTTTCTGTAATAAGCCTTCATGTGTATAATAAAGTACAATCATACTAAAAACAATGAACTGTAAACTGAAACAAAAATCCATCATCTACTTGGAAACAGTGACGGGGTAAGATTAGCAATCCATTTATTGTACTGAAATAAAGATAAGTAACCCGGGTGAGATCCAGCAGGACCTGAGTATTGAATTCTAAATATACAGACATTTCTTCATCAGTAACTGACTTTAAAAAATGTGGGCAAGAAAAACCATTACAGCTGACTTTTAAAATGAAATAGTCATAATTCAACTGCTTTTAATTTTTACAGATCTGCTTTATGTCGTTCTGATATTCTGGAAGATATCTAAAAGAATGTTTTTTTTATGGATAATTACAACATGAGTCATTAAGCAATTATTGCCAAAAGTTTCCTATTAGACCTATACTAATAAAGTGTACTCCAATTGCTGGTTCTTTCTAAAGAAAATAACGACTAGATTTTTTTTTTCCCACTAAGAATTCAGGTTTGAAAAGGAAGACTATCATTTAAAAACATTCTGACATTTAGAATATGCCATTATAATTACAACTTAAATAGTCATTATTTCATAAAAATAATACATCATGATTAAAAATTAAAAATAAACTCACACACGCTATCTTGAAATAATTATACTAATAAAGTCTGAAACCTATTATAGAGAAAGAAGCTTATCTTCTGTATGTACATTGGCACTGTTACTCAGCCCAGCCAGTCCTGTTTTATATGATCCCTGAATAAATTTTTAATAACCCTTCTCCTTTTAAAGGTATGTTATTCCAATTGTTTTTATAAATAACAATTTTATCAAATTGTGTCCCAAAGCTGTGAGTTGGTACCTGCAGACTATTTAATCAGACAGAAAAAAAACTTTTTATAAAGCAGAGTGAATTCTCTGCACCCCTCCCCAATATACTCAACTTCTATGCCCCCATCGACTGTAGTATAAACAACAGAAAACAAATTAATTCCCCCATTCTCTTCACTGCCACAAAATTCCAAATTCCTTAAGTACAAGACACGAAAGGAAAACTCTCTCACTTTCAAAGTACAGAACCACTATAATCTGCCCGTGAAACAGTCACCGCTGGCTACTTGAACGCCTTTCAGAAAAAAACGAAAGGCCAAAAACACACCATTGGGCTTCTTGTCATGCTTATGCTTTGTCCCCTGGCACTCTACAAATAGATAGACACTAGCCTGAAGGAATCAGATAGGATTTTCTTTTAACCTCTGCAGACAGAGCCAACCGGCACCACTGAATAATCGCTTACCATCTCCCCAGAAAAGGACTGGCCGACCTTTAACTCTACAGTCTGAATGTTCCTAATAGCACCAGTGGCACATGAAAAGTGCCTGTAAGGGATTCTAGAGAACCTTAATTCACACAGGAGGTAACAACAAATTAATCAGGAACAAACCCCAATGAGGAAATATTTCAAAACCAAATGCTCTGATGATCTTCCACTTGTCCATGTTTCGATCCATAAACACCTCTCACTCTCCTAGTGGTACTGACACATTTTCTCCTGCCCATTTTCCCTATGCAATTGTCCATAAAAAAGAAGAAAAGTTGCCGACATACATACTATCCTCTACCCCATTCAAAGCCCACTGCCCTTAAGGACTAAGATTCCTATTTGTTTCCTACCAACAGTCCGCAGGTTGGGGGCCAGGAGTTTGGGTAACAGGGCACCAAAGGGAAAGGGCTGGGCATGGTTCCTGTGCCATCAGCCTTTGGGGTTGTGAGGATCCCTTAGCTCCTCAAATGGAACTCTGCAGCTGCCTAGCTCTGCACCCCAGGTAGGGTCATGAAAGAGTGTTAGAGATCAGGTCTGGTTGTCATGAACACTGGACTAGTCAGGGTGGGGTACCCAGATGAAGCTGACTGGGTCCATGAGGTCTTTTGCTTAGAGAATGAATATGAGGAAGCTCCCAAAGAAATGAGTATCTGGACAGGTTGTGGAGCCAAGTGTGAGGGCCTGGTAAGGCAGAAATGACCCTGAACCAAGCCCTAAGGTCCAGGCCAACTTTGTCCTTGGCACTGGCCAGACTTTCCCCAATTCCAACTCGATTCTTAGAGGCTGGTTTAGCCAACTTAGCCTTGTTGCTTAAGTTTCCAGCACCTTATCTTTTCATGCATCTCTATCCATGGGTAGGAGGGGTTAAAATGGTGGGTGGAATCACCCTTCTAAGAGTCTATCTCTTTAAGAAGAAGCTTCAGCTATCAACCATGAAGCCATGGGAGAAATCTCAGGTGAATGTGTTATTTTCAAATAGGTTAGTTCTGAAGTAATGGCTTCATTGGGTAAGAGCTTGCTACCATAATACTATCACCAGAGTGTTGGGAGTTTTCCTATGTCTTTACATTTCTATCCTCACAAAGATAGTGTCGTTTTGCACCCATTCAGAGAAGTATTTGTGATTTCTGATCCCTATAGTGTGCTCACTTTGGACATTCTGAAAGTCACAAAACACCAGTCTCTCCCACATGGGACACTCACTAAGAAATGCTCTTAGTTGAAAACTATCTGAGTTTCTGTCCTCTTCCTGTCTCTACTTCTGCCACCTCTTGTACAAGGAATTAAAAAAAACAAAAACAAAAGAAAAAAAACACTAGTGGACAAAGTTAGAATGGGACAAGAGGCTGCCAAGTCCCCACTCAGATGCCAAGCTTCCACCTGTCCAGCTGTTTCTTTTGTTCTCAGATCCCAGGAGATGAACAGTCAAGGGTGCACCTGGAGGCCTACCAGAAAAAAGGGACCTGCACCTTGATTGAGCTGCTGTAGGCACACCCTAACCGAACACTCAACTCTACTCTCCAGAAACCCAGTGGGCAGCCAGGCAGGCTCTCCTCTGCCGCAGGTACGCAGCGCTTAGCCACTGTGAACTTACCTCCCAGAGGTGCTGCGTGTTCCTCAGGGCACCTGTCTGCACCTTCTCCGGGGCCAGAAGCACACCCTGAAAGGGCCCGATCCAAGTGCCCTGCTGGATCCTCTGGGCCGCACAAATGCCGTAGGCCAGGCCCGGCACGGTGCTGGTGCACAGGCACACCTCCCGCGGCAGGTCCCGCAGCCACTCCGGCAGCTCAGGAGGCGGCGCCGCGGCTGCTGCACTGCTGGTGCCCACAAGCCTGCGCAGTGAGTGCAGGGGCCCATGCATGGGGCACTCTCCGTTGCGGTTGTCCGCACACATGTCGCAACCTGCTGGAGACGTGTGAGAGGGAGGGAAGAGAGAGGGTTAATTCCGCGGCTCCAGAGAATCCTGGGGGAAAACCCAGGCACAGCATCCTCCAGGAACCACCAACCATGCCACCATGGAGAGGACGGGCAAAGGTGAACCCTACCACCCCCAACCCACCTGGCAGGGGTGGAACTATGCACCACTGCAAAATGCCTGCTAAGCTGGGAGATGGTTGGCCCAATTCTTAGAAGCTAGGGCTCTGAGCATCCCTCTGACCTCCATAATCCCTTCCGCTCACTCCTCTTCTTGCTCTCCCTCTCCCCTATCCCAGGGTGCTATTCACTATCCTGAGTTACAAGAGTGTATCTTTGCACCACACCAATGTCCCTCTTTTACCCACTCTGATTTCTCAAAGAGATTCCACACCAGTCACTGTGCTATTACAGGAGAGACTTTAAAAGTCCCCAGGGCAAGTGGATCACAGGGCTGGTACAGGCACATTTCCACCTTACTGGTCACCCCTCAGCTCCCCCCCACTCGCCCAGCCTACTGCACCAGCCAGCAGACAAAGCTGAGCTCGGGCCACTCTGTAGACTGGAGCCCCTTCCAAGACAAGTCACAGAGAGCAGCACTAGAGTTGGGGTGTCTCCTGCATACACTTTCCAACTGAGGAGTGGGGAACGAGGGGCAGCTCCAACAATTTTGGGGAGCCTGTGCTTGGCTACCAGCTCTCCCAGATGCTAAGAAGAAAGAAACAGCTAATTTTCACCATTCAGGATGAGAGTAGGGCTGGAATAATCAAGAAAGCGATTCAGCAGGCATGGACCCGAGGTCATCCCCTCCTCTTGAAGGTTCCCCCGAGCAGCCAGAACTTCTGGGGACCTCCAAAGTATAAGCTGGGCAGCAGCAGAGCACCAGCATCCCTAACCAGAGCAGGCAACAGGAGGCTGTGGGAAACAAGGCCTGGGGCGAAGGCTATGTCCACTGGCCGAGCCTGCGGGTTATTAATGGGCCTGGCGGAGCCACTGTGTCTGCGTCCTGATCAGCAGACCTGACTCTGCCTTCAGTGCTTCTCAACCCTGCCTGGCTGGAGAGTCTCCACAGGAACCACCAGCACCCATGCGCAAAGGACCCCAATAATGAGGGCCGGGCCTGGTATCAGTTCCAATGGACAGATCACTATTGGGGCTGGAGGTGCTGGGGGAAGGGTGTCCTCCAGGACTTGTCCTCGCCTTGCTCACTTGCTGCCAGGTGGATCCTGCCAGATGGACTTTCTCCATGCAGAGACAGCTGAAACACCCAAGGAACTTGTCACACAGTCCCTGGAGAATCGCTGGGGAAGGAACATCTCAGAGCAACCCAGCTCTGTGAGAGAGGGAAGCCGCCCCACTGAGGGTCCATGCTGAGCTGCCGTTCCCTCGGCCATCTACTCTGCCACTTCTTTCACAGAGACCTCAGGAAAGGAAGGGATCCACGGACTACAGCCTCCTAGAGGTGTACCCTTTCAAACAGCAGCCTATTTCTGCAGTTCCTCTGGGGCTCCCTCCCTCACCACCTTCCTTCCAAGGATATGGGTGCATGTAAAAGCTGGACCTAGAACCCAGACGGAGTGGCACTCCAACCTTGTTCAAAACCCATGGACTGCCCACCTGTGCTTTACCTTTAACTGTGAAAAAAACAAAACTTTTAAGACAAAGGAGATCACTGAGAGTCAACTTAGTGTCAAAACTGGTCCAGTGCTCCCTGCATGGCAGGGACCTCTTCTGAAGTAACCACACATTATATATGTATAATGATTCCCATTCTGTGGATGAGGTCACTAAGATTCCAGGAACAACAGAACTGGACACAGTAACAGAAACTAGAAAGCGCAGAGAGATTCACAGTCAGGCCTGTCTGACAGCAAATGCTCCAACCCAGAGGTCTAGAGAGAATAATGAAAGTGGAGAGAATTTCATATCCAAAGCCATAACTCAGTCAATAGTCATGCAATATTTCATGGAAGTAACTGTACTGGGACCTCAAAAGTTGCTGAAGCATGTCTGAATCACAGAGATTTCTTCACCTCATTCCCACACTCCTGTGTTTGGGGAGGTTTGAGAGAATGACTAGGAAAGCAAATAGATAAGTGTCCATAATGTCGAATATTACTGCCCAACTTCAGAGATGGCCTTTCAGCACCTGGGCAAAAAATAGCTGAAAACAAATGACAATAAGCAAAGGCAACGTGCCCATAAAAATAAATCACCCCCAGAAGTTGCTTACCGGACTTTCCCTCTCTATTTGATTCCATGAAAGAAAGCAAAAGAAGCAAGGAGCAAGTGTGTTCACTACCCTAACAGTCTGCACCAGTGCATCCGTCCTCTTCCACCATCTCAAAGGGAATGCAATACCACAACAAATGCAAAGTAAAGAAAAACGGGTGGTGGGTTGGAGGGGAGCGGTACAGAAGTAACAAAGTGTTCCTCAACCCTCACCCACAACAGGCACACACCTACAGCAAAATGCATGATAAAACCATGACTGAGTTCCAAGAGTCATTGATAAAAAACTCAAAGTAGCATTATGCAGAGGGATTAAGAGAGAGTCTTAATTAGCATTAAGAGAGAGTCTTCCTATACCTGATCCATGTGTCAGGTCCACAGCAGAGTGCAAAAGCTGGTGGACCCAACATGATCTATTTTCACTCTGGAATCACAACATGCTCTTTCCAAATACGCATTTCAAAATGCATGTTATATACTAACAGTGTTTGCTAATACATTTAACCTGAAACACTGGGGTCAAGGGGGGCTTCTGACTTCTATCTCCAAATCCCAAAAGAGCCTGAAGGTGTTTAAGTCAAGTTGCTGAGTCCTCGAAGTTCATGAAGGAGACACAAGTGGGCAAAGAGTCCAGCAAAGTGCTTTTAGACAGTGGACCATAAAAAAATAAGTGGGAGGGGAACAGATTTGAGGGAATGCAGGCAAGCTGCCCCCCCAACATACAGAAATACATATTCTATATAACATGTCTGATGTACACAGTATTCTTGGCCAAGTGACATACAAAATACATCTGTGTTCACAGAGAGGGATAAATATGCCTGCTTTCTCTTCAAACCCGGGTTAAGTTTTTGTCAAGTTCATCAATCTTGTTCATAAAGGAGTTTCTAGAAAAGTAAGAACTATCACCCCAAGCAGACACCCAGACATGCTGTTTCAGTGGCAGAGGCTATAAGAGAGTTGCTCCCTTCTTGATGCTGATAGACCTGGTCATACTCCTGCTTTAGGTCAGGAGCCAGTCTGGGCCAGGTGTACCTTTGCTCACAGATGTGCTCACTATCTCACTTCAGAGGGCCAGACCCAGTGGAGATAAGAAGTGGCTTTCACGCTTCATTTCAAATCCTGGTGCGATGCTTCAGTGTTTTTCCAAGGCCAGAGACCACTTTTGTCTTTGAAAATGGATCTGAGTGCAGTAAAGGGAGCAAGGCAGGCCCCTTCTAAGAAAGGTGAGTTAGAAAATCAGGGGCTGGAGGCTGGGGCAGAGGGTGGGGAGGGTGGTCTCCGAATCTATGAGAGGGTGATAAGCCAGGGCACTCCAACTAGCACCCTCCCCCATAGTGTTCCTTTGCTCCCCAAGGTCTAGGCATAGACTTGGCCCTCAGGGGACCCACTGGAAAGCCTCACAGCCAGGCTGTGGAAGTTACGGAGCTATAAACCATTGGTCCTGCAGGTCCAGCCCATGCGTTGGCCTGTTACGTGAGCTTGTAAGGGGTGAGGAAACCACCCAGGGAGTAGTGTGCTGAAAGGGCATCTCCCCACTCACTGGGGTTCCCAAGCCCCCACGTCTTCCCTGCAGAATCCTCGGTTAGAGGACTGATGCTGGTGGACCAAGAGGCCTTGCCAGTGGTCCTGCAGCCTCTCTGACAGGTTTGCAGGCTGCCCCATGCCTACCAACCAGCCAAAGAGTTTTTAAAGTCAACCAGACTCTGACTCTGCAGCAGATTTGCATCTTACTGCACCCCAATACCCACCTTCCCTTTTCCTCCTCTGGGCAAGGGGGCTCTGGGGCTCTCTCAAGCCAACATCCTGGTGAGATGGGGAGCGAGTGAGGAGGCATCATCAGTCCAGCCACCCCTCCCCCGCCCCGCCCCGCCTCAGGAACAGAGCCTTGGCCACAAACCGGCTCTCTTCCCCTTCCCTAGACACCTCCTTCTGTCCCAGTTGAAGGCTTCCCTGCAAGTGCCCAGACATGCTGGGCTTTTAGGGGCCGTCCTGGAGCCTGGCTGTCTTCAACCGAGAGAGAGAGAGAGAGAGAGAGAGAGAGAGAGAGAGAGAGAGAAGAGGGAGAGAGAGCAGACCGAGAGGGAGGCAGCGCGGTGGCGCGTGGGCTTTTATTTGCTCCCATGACTGTATTAATAAATTAAATGGGAGCACCGGCGTGAGGGCGAGAGAATATTGCGCCGAGATAAACCTCCCGGCCCCTGGCCCTGCGAGGCCGCCCCATACACCGCGGGGATGATGAATAGGAGGCGAGCGAGAGATCGAAGCTGGTCTGCGCTGGCTCCACTCTCTCCTACAAAACTATAGGGCAATTAATTGTGGCTTGTCCCCTCATCCTTCATCTCCTGGTGGCACATATCGATGGAGATTACTGCTGATGGACCATTTTATCACCTTAAATAAACAGTCGCCACCTCTTCTAACCTCAATCTAATATATGGCTCTATGCTGGGTTTCAGGGTGCTAGATAAGGAATGATGTAAAATAGCTAAATCATGTGTGTTCCGACCTGGGGCTGAGCCTGCACACACACACACACACACACACACACACACACACACACACACACGAAGAAAGAAAAGAGAAAAGAGGAAAAGAAAAAACCACCGGCTGCTTCTCCCTCTAGGACATCCCAGTGGGGGGCTTTTGAGAGGGGTGGGGCGGGGTAGAAGGGTCCCCGGAAGGGTAAGGGGCAGGGCAGCCTCGGTGAGTGCAAGAAGCCGTCGTGGGCCAGGGGTTCTCAAACTTTCCTTGGGGAGGAAGATGAGGGCAGGTGAGGAAAACACACACCCTTCTCTCCTCTTTCACCACCAACATCTGGCCTTGACTCCCCCAGTTCTTCTCCCAGGCCCTAGGAGAGGAGGCGGCGCTACTCACTGGAGCGCCTTGGGTTTTTCTCCTACACCGCACGCTCAAGTGTTCCCAGCGCCGGCTGCTCCCCTAAATGCTGGAGCCGCGAATCTCCAGCTGAGAGAGTTGTCGCGCCGAACTCTTCTAATAGAGACCAGGTGGAGCTTAGCGCCCTCCCTCTCGGCGCTAAGGAGCAACACCTCCAGGGGTGGGGAAAAAGGGCCAGGAAAGACGAAACGGTCCGCAGCCCGGCAGACGGCACCGTGTCTGCCTTCCTGATGGGAAGGCCACGCTCGGCCGCGGCCGCTTCTCCGCGCCTTCCAAGAACAGCGCCCGCTCCCAGAGGCCGGCCCGAAGTCACTGGGCGGTGGCGGGCGGCGCTGGAGCCGAATGCAAAATTGGCAGCCGGCAAGCCAGGAGGGCAGTCACGGGGAGGAAGACGGCCCCTCCCCCGTTTATATTATCCAGTGTCCCACCCTTCTGCCAGAGATGAAAGGGGAGGCAGCTAAGCGATCCCAGCTTCAGTGGAAAGGGTGTATCAAGGAGAAAGCGGCAGTGATACACGTGGAGGTAGGGAAAGGGAGCACCGGGAAGGGTCCACCCCGGCTCGCTTGCAGTCTCTGCGGTTTGGAAATCTTCCTGAATGAAAGAGAGCCAGGAGGCCCGGTGCCTTCTCTGGGGCATCTGCCATCCAGGACCGTAAAGCTGGAGGTGAAACGGGAAGCCCGCTGACTCACAGGTGTTGCTGGGTTTCCAATCCACAGCAGAAAAGTTAAGAAAAATAAAATTAAAAATAAAAAGTCTTCTGAAAAGCAGTTAAGACGAGATCTGTGTCTTGGCCTTTTAAGATAAAAAGGAGAAAATGACACTATACAAAGAAACAAAACGAAGGTCTAGTAGCAGAGGGTAGGAAGATATGAGAAGAGGGAGAAGTTCTGGTTCTGTTAACCATCTTTTTAAGGAACACACCAATGCCTCCCACACAGGGACAGAAATCGTGCGGCCACTACCCACCCTCCCCGCTGTCCTGAGTTTCTGATTTGTTTTGCGCCTCTCCTCTTACAGTAAATGCCAGCCCTTCTCACATCAACTCCGTAAAACACATCCATCCCATGGTTTCACACAAGAGCCTGTGCTGGCCCAGAGAAATTCTGGAAAGAACGGAGCTCAGGTCTCCCTGCAGCGTGACACAGAGTGACCTCAGCTTTCTATTTTCTTTCTGAATTGCCCTTTAATGAGGGAACAACGTGAGGTGTAACTTCAACTAGAGGAACTGACTTTCTTTCTCCTCTGGTTCCCCCCTCCACCATCGCCCTTCCCCTTGGCTTACTGAAGGCTCTAGTCCACTCAAAAGGAGATAGTAGAAGATTAACACAATAGAAACAATTTGAATAAGCCATAATTCATTTCTTTTAACCAGAGGGAGAAAAAGTTATCCAGGCAGTAAGTGGGTCAATAGTCATATATTAATTAGGAATCTATCCCAATTCCTTGTGATTAGCTTAAGTTTTTCTCTGACAAAAATGTATCGAACCTCAAGACTTCAATGTAAACAGCTCAGCACATAACAGAGCTTTGGGGGGGGGGGGGTCATTGCTGGCGTCTTTCCCAACACTGATTTAATTCAGAAAAGAAATTGTGAGCCTAATGAAGCAATCCCAACCCATAATTAGTATACTGCACTTAGATGCAAGAAATGGCTTATTCATAAAGCATTTCATATAATTTTGTTTCACATTTTTAAAAGAACTGCCTTGAAAAGAAGTTGTGCAAGAAATTCGGTAGTAGATCGTTTTTTTAAAATTCACTAAAACATAATTTTATAAAATTTTCATAGATGTTAAAACATAAGAACCTTCTTAACTGCAGAGTACATTGGAGCTGAAACCCAAATTTTAAACCAATGCTTTTACCCTCAGGCTGTAGAAAGGAAATAAAAGTAAATATAAGTCCTCTTTTTTATTGATAATAATTATCTTCATCTAAACAATTACTTCTAACCATCATGAACAGATTAATACACCTTAACTATGAGAATCAAACTCAGCATTTTCCATCCAAGCAACAGCTTTGGTTCCTTTAAATAACTATAACCTAGAATTATTTTTCTGTTACAACGAATTAAGTTCTCAAAGCAGCAGACATTCAGCAAGAAGGGCATTATTCAAAACAGGGGAATAATGAAAGTTGAAAATCAACTTTTTTCACACCGCAGCTAAACGAAAGAACAAGATTAAGAAATGAGCTGAGAGCCGATCGCTCGCGTCCCGGTTACTGCTTTCAACCTGCGTCAACGTGTCCTCCAGAAGTCTCTGGAAGAGGTTTATCAAGCAGTTGCCCCAACGCGCTCAGTGTCAGCATCGAACTTCTGAAATTACCAAAAAGAAGCGAAATACAAAGAAGGCCACTTTTCCTGGTCTTCGTTTAGATTTGCGTTCAACACTCAACATAGACGTGTCCTTGTGCTAATATAAGCAATGTGAGATTATGAATACAGCGGCCAAAGCTAGACGGGAACCTGATCTGTATTTGCCGTTTTCTCGGGGACAAGGGGAATTAAACTGTTTCTATGAATCGCTGTCACCCTAATTTGAAAAGAACCAAGGAAGAGTAGCTACGGCCGCTGGCAGCATTAAGGACGCGCGGAGAAAGCGGGATCCGCGGGGAACTACCCGCCGTGAAGCCGCAAATCTTTTCCTCGCTCAGCAGCTGGCATGTCCCCACCCCACCCCGCGCGTCCCCTTTCTTTTCTAAATAAACAGAAGAGGGGGAATAACGCCTGCCTGCAGGCAGACACGGACCGACCCGCTGTCATCCCTAGCTTCCACCCCAGCAGGCCCGGTCGCTCCCCTAAAGCGGGCACACGAGGGCAAGTGCAGGCGCCGGGTGGAGAGACGGAGAAAACGAACGCGGGGCTCCCGAGAAACCCCGGGTCCCTCCCCACCTCGCGCTGCCCGAGCGCATCCGGATCAGAGACCCCGACGTTCCTTCCATCCCGCTTCAAGGTCCCCGAGACTTGGGGGGCATGTGAGAAGACAGAAAGAAGGGGTAACCCCGAGCCGCCTCCTCCCCAGCACCACCAGGTATCCTACCCACTTCCTTGCTTCTCTAACGTCACTTTGGCCTCCGGCGTTCGCGGCGGAGCAGAGCCGGGAACCCGGAGGGGCAACCCACCCCGAGGACCGGGATCCCCCCGCGGCACCCCAGCTGCGGATCCGCCTCCCCGCGGGGCGCCCGCGCCCGACGGTCGCCGCGCAGGGCAGAGCGCGCACTGGCGGCGGCTACGTACGGTTGTTGGGGTCGCTGGTGTGCTGGTTGAGCGGGATGATCTCCATGCGCTGCTGGCCGTACAGGTAATAGTCCAGTTCCTCGGCGCTGCAGCGGAAGCGAGGGGCGCCCCGGCCGTCCCCGCCGCATTTGGCGGGCCCCGGGCCCGACGCGGCCCCGAGACACAGGTCCTTGGGAGGCAGCGGCTCCGCCGCGACGGCGGTCAGGGGCGCAAACACGGGCAGCTGCGCCACGGGCAGCGCCGACAGCCCCGCCAGCGCGGCGGCTGCAGCGGCGGCCGCGGCCGCGGCGGCGCAGGAGGAGGCAGAGGAGGCCGAGGTGGAGGAGGAAGCCGGGGTGGAGGCGGCCGACGAGAGCGAGGCGGGCCGCGGGCGCAGGCTGTCGGGCGGCGGCTCGGCGCGCTCGGGGGGCGGCGGCGGCGGCGGCGGCGGCGGCTGGAGGGGCTGCGGCGCGCCCAGGGGCCCCACGGTGCCGCCGCCCTTGAGCGGGCCGCCGCCGCCGCCGTGCGGGAAGAGTTGCTGCCAGTGCTGCAGATAGGCTGGGTCCACTTTGAGAAAGGCCGAGCCGCCGGGGTCCCCGGGCTTCAGCATGTCCGACGCCTCAAGCTGGAGGGCAGAGGGCAGAGAGGAGGGCCCGCGTGAGGCCGGCCCGGGCAGGCCCGAGGCGGGAGGGGCGGGGAGGGCTGCCGCCGAGCCCCCCGGAGTCCGGGGCCGCCGGCCGCAGCCCGGTTCGGCGGCGGCTCTCGCCTCCCAACTCCGCCGGGGCGCAAAGTTTTCTCCGAAGCCGCGGCGCCGCGCCCCGGTGGCCGTGAGCCCCCCGCCTCACCTCCCCGCCGGCGCGGTCGCAGAGGGCGCTGCCCCAGCACAACTCGTCCCCGGGACGCGGCCCCCACTCCGGCAGGCGCCCGGAGCCGACCCGTGCCCGAGTGGCGCAGCGCCTGGGCCGCGCTGGCCTCCGGCGCCAGGAGGCGGGACAGTCTGGTCCCCCGCCCCCCCTCCCCCCCGGCCCGGGGACCTCCTGCCTCCTCTCCTCCCCGGGGTCCCAGACCCTCAGCCCCTTGCACGCGCCGCGCTTACCTGGAAACTCAGGGCGGCGGGCGGGCGGGTGCGTGCGTGCGTGCGTGCGCCTCGCGGAGCGTGCGGCCGAGGGTGCGCCCGGGTGCGCTACATGCTCCCGGGCAGCGCTGGAGGCGAGCGTCGCTCTCCCCCGCGGCGAAGTGAGGGGCGCGAGGACCCGTGGGGCGGCGAGAGCGCGATTCCGCCGAACGCGCGGGCGTGCGGACTGACTCGGGAGCGGGCCGGAGCCGCCGTGGGCTTCTAGGTTCGGCCGCCGCCGCCGCGTCCAGGCTCCACGGCTCCACGCTCTGGCAGTCTCCCGTCTGGACACGTGGGTTTAACGACAGCACAAAATACGCGCGCGCGCGCGTGTGTGTGTGTGTGTGTGCACGTGAGTGTATGTGAGTGTGTGCTGGGAGAGTGGGGAAGCAGGCAAAAGTCAGACCAGGGGGACCAAGGGGAGAGGAAGAGGGGGAAAGGAAGTTCCAACTCGGCTGGATCCACATGCAGGCTGTGCGCCTCTCCCGCACAAACATCTCCCCACCCACTCCGCCACTTTGGTTATTTTTTTTTTCAGGCGTGACGTCTCCAGCTAGCCCGTTGTCTCTTTCTGCCCATGATCTGTCTTTTCTAGGTGCTGACTTAGTGGCCGGAGCCCCGAAAGCAGTGGGAAAGCGGACACCAGCGCGCACACGCTCGGGCATTCGCTTTGGATCCTGAGCGCGTGGCCCGGGGGCCGGTGGACCCCAGTCCCGGATGGGGCTTACGCTTTTGCCTGACTCTTGACTCTGGATTTGGGTCTTGTTTTTCAGTTGTCCAGCCCGGTGTTGGAATCGCTTTGCGGGCCACGCCACAACGAACACAGAGCTTCAGGGGAGAGGGAGGGAAGAGGGCCCGGGGCGGGACGGGTGTGAGCACAGGAGTAAAAGCCCGGGTTCGGGTCCACTGTGCAGGAGGCTGAGCAGGAGGTGTGAGAAGAGGGTGTCTCCAAAGGGCGGCTGGGCTCTGACAAAACTCAACTAGGACCAGCCGGGCTAGGACACCGGCAGCGGCAGAGTCCTTGGTTCAGGCCCTCCACTCTGGAGATGTCTTGCAATCTCCCCCACCACCTCCCCTTTCCTTGTAGGCATCCCAAGGCAAGTATCCAGAGCTTCCTCCAGGGGTACAGCAGTTCCTGGAAGCAAGGGAGAAGGATTTGCCTTCGGCTGCCCCTGGGGCTCACACAACCGAGGTTCAGGGTGGGAATGCAGCCCCACCCTAACTGGGCGCTTTGGGCGACGCCCCCATGTTGGAGCCTTTGAACTCTTTGAGTGCCTGCATGTCCAAGACTTAAGACACGCACTCCCAGTTATTTGCAAAGCTGGAAGGTTCAGACCCGAGCATGTGAAAATGAGCAGCCCAGGACTTCCCCAACCCAGTCCTGTCCACACCTCAAAGGGAAGAGATGATACTTGTCTTCCCAACCTCCCCGCCACCCACATATACCAGCCTATTTAGCACTCGCCACTCGGAACAATTAATATTAATAGCCTTTGGGGGGGGGGGAGTAAAGTCTTGATTTTGCCTTCCCGCCACTCATTTTGTCCGTTTCATCTCCTGAGTCTGGGAAACGCGCTGTTTAGACTTTGTCCGGATCTCATGTCTCAACGCCGGACTCGTCCTGGATGCTGGTTGGACGGAAAATATTTTGACTGGCGTTGTTGTGACAAGACCCATCAGTCATCCCTGGAGAGATTGATAGGCCCGGAGTTTAAGGCCAGCATACCACAAGGAGCAGTGCTCGTGCTGTGGACCCGGGACCTGGAGTCTCGAGGAGGCAGGGAGAAAAGGTTTGACCTTCCAGGTCCCCTTTCCATTCATTGCACAGAAACAGGAGCCGCGCCTTCGTGGCTCTGGGATCACCAAAGCGGAGCATTCACACTTGCTCGCACTTTCGCTGGGGTTCCGTGCAGAATGAGAGAACTAAAGGCCTGAAACCTAAACCTCTCCAGCCCTACCCACACCCCTTGTTTTTGTCCATCAGCGATTTACAAGCCTAGATCCCCAGGACTGTTTCCCCTTCCTCAAAGAACCCTCCTAATACTGCCCCCCACCCCCACCACCCAGAAAAACACTAGAAAATCTCGGGATTTTCTAAAGCTCAGAGTCATTCTGCCACCCACAGTGTGGGGGCTGGGATTGCTGGGGGTTCCCGGCTAATCCTATTAGCTAACTGTTCCTAAGAGCCTTAGAATGTGCCAGGCGCCTGGCAGAAGAAGGCATAATTTAGAAGGCTTTAGCCCTCTCTACAGAGGGGGACTCTGAGGCTCCGGAAGCTCAGGCAGTTCACCCGTTCACCCACACTCAAGCATTAATGAGCAGTGGAGGCAGATGCTGACGCTGGTCTGGTCGCTGGTCGCTGGTCGATGAGACTCCCTAGGAAACATTCCGCCCACTGGGTTCTAAGCTAGACTCTGGGGTGTGTGGGGAGGAGATGGGAGTGCTGGGGGGGGGGGGGTGTTGGTGACCTGGTTTCTCTTGCTTAGTGGGTGAGGGGAGAAGCAGCGACTGGGGCGGAGGCCCCATCTCCCTCCATGCCTACACGCCCTCTCCCCCACCCCCACCCCAAGCCCAAATGCCCAGGGGATGCTCAAGCCCAGACGCCTTTGGGAAGTTGCCTGAGGATGGATGGATGAATGGAACCTGGCACTGAATGCTTCCCTCATGGGTCAGGAAAGTGTCCCAGCTGGTACTGTGAGTTGCCTCCCCCCACCCCAATGAGAGGCAGGAATTGGGGTTAGGCAAAGGTCAGAGCAGTTCTGAGACCACTGGGGGGGGGGGGGAGCAACCCCAACATCTCTGAGAGCTGCTTAGCAGGGAGGGACCACTCAGGTTTCCCAGTTACAGGCCAACAGGGGCAGCTTGGTCAAGCCCATCCCAGCAGGTAGGGGCACAGAATGGAGCAAGTTTAGAAGCTGGGCGCCCCCAACAGACCTCATGAGACACGGCACCTCTCAAATGAGCTCCCCTCATTCTTTAGAGGGCAACCTCGGAAATAAATCTCACTTTGACCACTTAGGAAGCCGATCAAACCTTTATGAAAATCCATAACTCCCAAATCAATGGGTGAATATTTGCTGGGAATTTGTTGCAGAGGAATAAATAAGGATCACGAGTGTATTAAATGCAAAACGGGGGGACACGGTGGTGTTTTTCTTCATTGATTAATGACCTCTAAAATAAAACAAGTAGAAAGAGGTGCTGGGATCAATAAATTAACTATCCAAATTCATCATTTTCTCCAGTAGTTTTTTTGCCCCCCAAATTATTCTGAATAAGCCCATGGCACCTTCTGCAGAGGGTCGGGGCGGGGGGGGGGGGGGGAGAGGGAAACCAGAGCAGGGAATGAGTGACAGGAAGCAGCTGGACAAGAAGGGACTCCACCTGGAGACCCCCTAGCTGATGTAGTTTGACACAACTTAAAAGTTTGCTTTTCATGTGAATTATTTTTTTTCCCCTGGTGGAGGCGGGGAATAAATGGTCGACTGCCTTTGACAGGACTCCAATAAAGGATTCAGCAGCGCTCCTCTGCCCTTGGCGCTTCTGCTTCTAGGCTTAAGGTCACGGGTGGCTGAGTTAATAATTCATTAATATAGACATTTATTCAGAAGGGTTCTCTGAGCCTCACTCTCCTGGCCTCCTCCCGGAGATTTATTTTCCTGGGGAATGGAGGGGGAGGGGGGATGGAGGTTGGGTTGCAGGTGAAAGGCTGGGAGAAGGAAAGGGAAAAGAGGTGGGTGGGGCCAGGGCACAGTCCAAGGCTAAATTCCTTGTTAGAGTAGGAACTGGTCCTTGTAGATCTTCCAGTAGATATGGCTGGAAATGAAGCATCCGAAGAGCAGTGAAAGGTTCTCTAGAATCCTATTCCCTGTGTTCATACCCGCTCCTTCACACCTATTCAGAAAGCCCCATTGTTCCTGCCTTGTGGTTCCCAGAGGATCAACCAAAGAAAGATTTTTAATACTGCAAAAGAGGGAAATTTCTGGAGAGATATTTTACCTCCCCGGCCAGACCAACTTTCAACTAAGTTCCCAGAGGCAGGACTTTGAGACTAGCCCAGAATCTAAAGGAACCTCCATTCCTAAAGGCATAGCCAGCATGCGGGAACTCTGGAGAGGAACACACAAAGAGATGAGGCTGCCAGAAAGACAAAGCAAAACCCCAAAGCCCAGATCCTCATGAAACTGGTATTATAGAGAGGTGGAAATAGGAAGTATACAATAAATACTTGTCAGCTGGTAACAGGTGCCAGGAAGAGAAACACAGAAATCAGAGGAAGAAAAAAATGCAGCCATGGCTACTATTTAAAATACAGGGCCTGCTTCTCGCCTAAGGTGACGTTTGAAGAGAAACTTAGGATGGACAATGACACTTCTGTGCATTGATGGGGAATTCTGGCCCTAATCTGTAGACCAAGTGGTAATGCCCAGAAGGATCCTTTTGAAAAATTCCCTTTCTCAGACCCTGAGAAATTAGGATTTAATTATTTCAATAAATAAGGCGCAGATTCGGCCACACGACACATCATAAGACACTTCCTACCCATTTTCCATAATTACCACACTATGTTTGATGGAATCCAGACAGTAGGCAACAAATCATAGAGAGAAATATGAAATATATATATATATATGCCTCTCAGAGAGCCCAGCAAGCTACTGAGAGTATCCTGCCCACATGGGCAGAGCCTGGCAAGCTCCCTGTGGCATATTTGATATGCCAAAAGTAACTATAACAGGTCTCACTTCCCTGACCCTGAAAGAGCCTCCAATCATTGGGAAAGACCAGTAAGGAGAGGCTACTAAAATCTCAGGGCTGGGATGAACAGAGACGTTACTGGTGCCTGCTTGAGTAAATTGACGAACAACGGGATGACAGTGATAGCACTGTATAGCACTGTCCTCCCACTGTTCATCAGTTTGCTCAAGCGGGTCCAGTAATGTCTCTATTTTGAGACTTAGCCTGGCAGCCAGCTACCCGTGACGTATTCAATGACAATGATACAGTGAAGTAAATAAGGATTTATTATTTTGAGGGCACAAACACAAAACTTGTGCTCTTTGGCTGATTTTCATCCCTGGCCTTTAGAATAAGGATTTTGCTTGGCAGGCTCTGGCCACACTTGGCTCCCTCAGTTCCTGCCTATCTGGGGATGCTCCAGAACCTTCTACTACTTTTCTTCATCTCCTACTAGCCTCAGCGGAATCACTATTGAGCTTGGTCAGGGATCATGTTTTCTGGGACTCAAGGAGGAAATGGGGGCCAAATGACTGCTAGAGCTTTTTACCCCCTGCTCCTGAAAGAAGAGACTGCATTCTGCGTTCTTTCTCTACCATCCATGGTATATCCACTCAGTTGCTCCATCACCCTATCTCTGGATGCTATGAGCTGACCTGTGCTGATGTGTGTGTGTTTGTGTGTGTGTGTGTGTTGGGGGGGGGTGTATTGAGAAGGAAAATGCTTTTTTTAAGTTGCATCACCACTCAATATGTCCAGTCATTTCCTGGTCCCTTCACACATCTGTCCTTGCTCAGGAATAAAACACCATCAGCACAGGTCAATCTGTACCTGTGGGGCAAGTGCATCAGCAGCCTGATCATGCCTTCAGGCTTCCTGATACCCCAAATTTTCACCTGTGCTTCTGGCTGGGCCCCAACAATTTGGGACCAAATTTACCAAGAAATTAACAGGCCAAAAGTTAGGTATGTGGGAGCCATGCCCACAAAACACTTTCGGCTCAACTATATAAGCTCATTTATTGGCCTTATTTCAGAGACCCATAGGTAAATCTTGAAAGAAATCAAAAGCCACAGTTAATCTCAGACCCTTGCATGCCTAAACAGACTGGAAATAGGAGGGAGGCGGGTTGGCCTGTGCCCATCCAAGCAGAGACCCTCGCAGCCACTTGTTTCCATAATCCAAAATCGCTGTCATACCCCCAGTCTGACTCCACCGTCTCAGAACGGACCTCACCAAGACATAACCTGTTGAAATCTCTGGTATGTGTGTTTTGTGACTGAAATCTCCATGCTTTCTCATGGATGGGATTGGCTACCTCCCCCCACCTCCCTGTAGTTCCAGAAGCCTCAGCAGTCACATCCACACCCAAAGCTGCCACCCAAAAGCTACTCCAGCCTTACCATTCCAATAAAAATACCAAATGCCCTGAACAAACACCATGACCTCTTAGCACTTGTATTGCAAACGATAATACATAAAAGGAAAAGTAAATAGGGGGGGGGGGGAGAGAGAGAGAGAGAGAGAGAGAGACAGAAGAGAGAGAGAAGCAAGAAGGAAAGTGCCTCCCATAGAGGAAGGCTGGGAGTAGGGAGTGGGGGGTGGGGGATGGTGATAGGGAAACAGAGGACATTGGTGGAGGGATGGGTGCTGGATATTTGTATGACTGAACCCCAATTATGAACAGCTTTTTAATGGTCTATCTCACAAATATCCAATTAAAAAATTTTTTTCCTAGAATGTCATTTTAATTTTTTTTAATTTTTTAAAATTTTTATTAGTGAGACATCATGAGGTACAGTTGTAGACTTACAAATTTTATGGGCACTGGTGGAGGGATGGGTATTTGATCATTGTATAATAAGAAAAGTAAAAAAATTTTAAGTTAAAAAAAAAAGAAAGAAACACCACCGGCATCAGGAGAGGGGGGTGAGGAGTGGGAATGATGCAGAGCCTCACATCCACATGGCCAGCTCAGCAGGCAGAAGGCAGCTCCTGCAGCATGGGCCTCCTGGTTCTGCCATAGTCCTGACATTACACACATGTTGTTCCCCTCAGCTCCCTCCTGCCCCCCAAGTGCTGGGAAGTCAGGCTCCTCTGCTTTGCCAGGACAAGCCCAGCCTGTTTCTGACCAACACTCTTTCATCCTCTGCCAGGTCCACTGCAGATGGCACCTGTTCGCTTCGCTTGAAATGCAGCCGAACCCTCCAGCTCTTTTCACCCCACTCACCCAGCAGCTGTCACTCAAACAATGCCTCCCAACCCTCCCGGGGCCTGATTTGGATTTGACCCCCTGACCCTGAGGTGAAAAGCTCTCCAGTCCATGACCATTCCCCAGGGCCAGCTCCTTCTCCCAGGAAAACCTCTAAATATATCCTTTCTCTCTGCAAGGAAACAGGGGATACCTATGGCCAAGGCCACATGAGTTGAAAATCTGTCTAGGTGACCCAGACCCCTGAACAGTTAATAAACAGTGAGTGAAAAACATTCTTAAATTTTTTTTGCTAAGTCTTATCGAAAAGAGAAATAATTAGGCAAAGAGAACTGTCTTTTAGAAATATACATATCTACTTCCATTCTACCTTTCCACCAGGAACTGAATTTTCCATTTACCCATGACTACGTAGGCCTAGATTAGCTTGATTAAAATTATCAACAGGATCAGAGACATAGTACTTTGGGGGTGAGGTACTTGCCTGTGACTGACCAGGTTTGATCCCCAGTACCATATATGGTCTCCCAAGTATTCAATAGTAATCCCTGAGCACCACCAGGTGTGACCCAAGCACCCCTCCCCTACCAAACATAAAATAAAGTCACCTACATATGAACAGCTGTACATACTATTTCACAGCACCACCCACAGACAAGAGACTCTTGGCAGAAAAACTTTAGGACAATCTCCTTTGAAGCTCTTCTAGTAAATGCTACCTGATTTGAACACAGTCTTTGCCAGATTGTGGCCTGGGCTCTGGGAAGCTCATGGGCCTTAATTTAAAATCAAGAGGAAGCAAGCGCATGACAGGGCATCTGTGTAAAATGAGGAGCAGATGCTGCAATCTCTTTCTATGCTGAGGGCTGGGGTTCTAGGAGAGGGTGGGCTCCTGGGTATCTGGCAACAGTCTGTGGGAGCTGAGATTACTTCTGGTTAGCCCACAAGAAAGAGGGCCCTAGGGATTTCTCCCCAAGGAAAAGACCATCACCACCAGGGGCTCTTACATACCACCTAGACAAACCTGGCCCCTATCTGTTCCCATGTAGTCCCTTGTGTGAATTAGCACCCCCACTCTGCCTCCATGAGTTATGGGACAGAGGATGATGCTAATACTCGTGGGGATTTTTTGTTAATGCTAATACTTGTATTTTCCCCCTGTGACCCCATTTTCTCTGTATAAGAGTGTGCATGAAGCCTGATCAGTACTGTAAATCACAGTGCCTCAAATAAATATTTTTTTAAATAAAATTTTAAAATAAAAAAAATGGAATGGAAGAAGAACCATTGTCAGTTTCCTTATTGCCACAGATCTTGCCTTTAGACCTAAAGATGGCATAATACATGCTGCTGTGGGGGCAAGCCAGAAGCCCTTCAGTGGCAGGGCCTGGCCTCCAGTGATGTTTCAGAGGGAAAATGCTCTCAGCAGTCTAGCTCTTTCCATCTCTAGATCCCAGGAATGACAGCCAGAAAATGGCTGGAGAGTTGGAAAGAGGAAACCATCACTAGAGGCTACAAGGTGATGGAGCAAAGCATCCTGGACCAGGTGAGCTGGCAAGATTTTCCACAGGCAGGTTGGGAGAGATAATGTGAAGAAAGGCATTCAGAGAGAGCAGAAGTGCCTAGATGAACAAAGACACCCCCAGCATGCACCTCCAGTCACACTGCAGGCCTGGCTGTCATCCATCCAAGCTCCAGAACCCCATTTCTTCAGGGGCCCACAGTATATTACAGAGAATTGGAGGCTTACAGGAGAACATCGTTCCCCAAAATGTTTGAGTCTGACAATAAACACACAAAGAAGACAACTAAAAAAGTGTTATGGATTTAAGATGAGAGCCATCAGCATAGCAGAACTTCTCTTTCCTGCCTCTGGATGCAGAAGCTCTGAGTCACTGACCTGCTGTTTTTAAACTGTGAAGAACCCTGCCAGAAAATAAAAATTAAAGCCAAGAACAGTATATATATGTATATATATATATATACACATATATATATACATATATATGGAATAAAACTGTGAGAGGTTTTTAAAGACTAGTCACCCGGGCCATTCTGAAGTGAAATCTGTATAAGAAAATGATTCAGAATAATCATATACATATCCCAAAGATTGTCCAGATCATGGCTAATCCCTCTTGAAAAGAAAAAAAAAAGAGAATCATTGTAGGAAAATGTTAAGATTCTAGTGATTCAAAGAAAGAATTTTTTTTTCATTGACAGGGCTGCCAGATTCTTAATTGAACTTTAAAAAAAGGTTGTACATATCATAAATACCTTCTAAGCCCATTTTTGTAATATTGTAACTGACAAGTGACACTGGAACATTGATTAGAAAAATGGCCTTTTGGAAATTCAGGCATTAGCAATTTGACAGTTTAAAATAGTGTGACGTGTGATCCACTGTTTCGGGCATTTTCCTTCTTGCCTGTCTACACTGGTAGGCACTTTTCCATTGAAACATATGTTTGGGTAGAGAAGTATTTTATTTGGCAGTGAACTAATAGTTTAAATATAGATTTCAAAATCAAGCATTTGCTTCGTAAGCAAACATTTTCAAACAGAAGCATTTCTCACAATTGTTTCCTCAAAATAAATGTTTGCTTAAGAGCTAGCAGCAAAAAATGAACACTCTAGTAAATGTTCCCCATCAGTCTGTCACTTGTACCACTCTGTCACCTGCAAAACTGCTTGTTGGTCAAAGGCTGGAAGGTAAAAATATCACTAACAGTGGGTTTCACTTAGAAGTAGATGAGGAAACTTGGAGCACAACTTGGGGGGGTTCCCCCTTTTCATGGAGCCAAGTAGTCCCTTCATCTATGGGAGGGGGGGGGACTAATTTCCACTGATTGTTTTTCAACAGACCTTCAAATTACTTTTGTAAGACAAGTGTAAGGATAGTCAAAATTATTTTTCCCTTGCTGAAAATGAACTGGAAACACACGTATGTTTCATTTCATTATTGCAAATGTCATTTGATATGTGATAAGATGATTGACTCTACCGGCCTTCTCATCTCTAGCTACAGTCTTATGGGACAAGGTGCTAGGTTTCTCTGCACGCTTCTCCTGGCAAAATGGAAGAATACCTAAGTCTGAATTTCTGTCCTGAGTGAGTGTGTCTATGTGTATGTGTATGTGTATGAGAAGGAAAGAGAGAGAGAGAGAGAGAGAGAGAGAGAGAGAGAGAGAGAGAGAGAGAGAGAGAAAGGGAGACAGGGACAGAGACTGAGACAGAGACAGAGAGAGAATGTGATGTGTCCCCATAGTCTTGGAATAGTGTTAAGAAGATCAGAATTACTGAGGATTTTTTCAATTGCAAGTGACAAAATTTAAATTAAATGGTAATAACTTTCAAAAAACTAGATAAGATGCCTTCTATATGTAAAACCAGGTTATAAGATTTCTGACACAGATGTGTCCAGGATCCAGATGGAGCAAACAAAGCTGTGAAGTCTCAGTCTTTCCCTTCATCTCTGGATTCTGTTCTCTTCTGTTCTGACTTCAGTCTCAGGCAGGCTCTTACATTTTTGATTGCTCCCCAGGCTGCTTCTTCTAACTTGCACTCTGTGGAAAAGATTACTTGTTTCCCAATGGCTCCAACCAAAGCTCTGGAACTGAGTCTTCACAGAGACCTGAATGACCTGGCTCTCCCTGAATCATTGCAACCAAGAAATGCACTGTATGGCCCTGAAAGGCCTTGCCCTAAGGCCCAACCAGATGCCAGAGGTGGAGATTGGGACAGGAATGGTTTTCCAGAAAACAAAACAGAACAAAAACAAAACCCAGCACTATTACTAAGAAGATGGGAAAGAAATGCTGGCAATGGATGCTCCCTCCACAGGAAGATTTTGCCTGCTCAAGAATTACAGTTCCCTTCTTGTAGGGGATATTGCCATTGACAACTTCAGGCTGGGTTTCCAGCCATTACTTGGATAATGGGAGGCAATATTTCTCTATCCCTCCCAAAGTCATTGTAAGTATTTCCTAAGAGCAAACTCACTCCTTTAACTTTCCTCTGCACCAAGTAATCCTGTAACACAACCAATAGCTGGCCAATCCAGCTCCCATTGGCAACCTTCTCTCCCCAGTTACTTTCCAAGCATGAATAACTTCACCAGAATTATTTCCCCCATTACTATCTATTTATATTCCTAAATCCTTCCTGAAGAA
Organism: Sorex fumeus; assembly: GCF_029834395.1. Lineage (NCBI taxonomy): Eukaryota > Metazoa > Chordata > Mammalia > Eulipotyphla > Soricidae > Sorex > Sorex fumeus. Next base: position 23,183,507 of record NW_026606108.1, on the reverse strand, counting down.
GGATTTTGCCCTGGAACTCCCACATAGTCCTCACACAATCCACTGGACTTTGTGCAACTACATACACCATTCTTCCACAAAGGAAGGAAAATTAAGAGATTGCTTCCCTAATGGAATGACCAATAAAATATCTACTTTACCATTATCTCTAACAAATACTTCCTATAGTCAAATAATTTCCATGAAGACCTCTGAGCACAAGTAAGAAAGGTGTCGTACATTTTCTCTTTAACAGTAAATGCCAGTGCATGCTTATGAATCAGCAGAATACACTCATATCTCACACCACATTGAGGCTGCAACATGCAAAATGAGGTCCAGTGAGTGTCATAATGGTGTGGGGAGATCTAAGTTAGAAACATTATGAGACCTAATTGACACAGCAGAGAGAAGCCGAGATCCGGCCAAGCCTAGTAAAGCCCTAACTAATCAAAGAGAATGATCACATTCATTTCAAATGACACAGCTTTCAAGAAGTCTATGAAGTTAGGCAACAATGGAAGCTGATTATTTTTTCAAAAATAAGCTCCTAGAGCAAGAGGGGAAATTTCCAGTGATTAAATACACTCAGTTCGCAGATCTTTGAAGCAACATCAAGTCCACATTGACTCAGATGGGAGGGCCACCTGTTGACCGCTCTACTACTGGGGGAAAGAGGGATGTGGTGGGCCAGAACAGATGAAAGAAATGGCAGGTACAAAAAGAAGAGAATTCTGTCCATTCCTCCCAAGAAACTTCATATTGTCTGGAGTTAGGAAAACTGTGAGCAGCCTCTGGGAAACATCTCTGTACCTGCCATTTCTATGGCTCTGTGTGAGTGTTTATGTGTGTGATGTGTGTTGGTGGGGAGGCGAGGTGGGATTTGTTACAGGCCAGATGAAATCTACAGGCGTATCCCATGAAAACAGCGCACTGACCACAGCCAATGTGACAGAATGGAGATTCTTCCCCATCTAAACTATTCAGACCTGGTCATATGGGCTTGTCTCTCATCCCTCCACAGAAGTACCCTCTGTATTCCAGGGAGTTCACATCGCCAATGAGGCTGTTTCTCTTGGATAGTATGACTTAGGAGAGCTTCCACCTCTGTTCCAGAAGGCTCTTTGGAAGAAGAGAGAGAAAATATCTGTCTCTCATAGGAACACAATAGAGAAGTGAAGTAGAGAAAGCCATCAGCTGGTAAGGAATTCCGTGACCCAATGTCTAAAGTGGGGGGTGGGGGGGAGGTACTTTGGTGGCAGTGGGGATCAAACCCAGGGATTTCTATACACAAAGCATGTGCTCCACTTCTGAGCTGTGGCCCCATGTTGTGTCTGAGGATATATCATTGCCATTGGAGGGGTGGGCTTGAGAGAGTGCCCTTCTCATCCAGGGTCCCGACACACATACTATATCATGTTCCTAACCTGGGGTGTTAGGGACACATAAAGATAGTTCAAATATTTCTGGTGATTATTTGCGCTATAAGTGAAAATAATATGGCCCAACCCCTAAATAATGAGCCCTTAATTGATGGTTAGAAGTTTAAGGTACTTGGGCACACAGATAAAAGTATCAACATAGGCAGCGTTCCTGACGCACAGAAGGACTTCCACAGATATTTGTTCAACAAACAGATACTGATCGATTGTTTGCCTTCTGATTATCTTCCTTCCCTTGAGGATAAGGGAAACAGGGCACATAAGGGAAACCCTGCTATCTCTCTCGAAGCTGACTGATAATAATACAATTGGATACAAATTTTATACAAAGTGGTGGAGAGAAAAAACATTAAGTGTGGCAAAATACATCATTACTAGGGTTTGGAGTCCTAATGAACTTTTCAGATCATTGCTACACTGGATCAAAGGTGTAATCTAAATAAGATTATATGTAATGTAATTATATGTATTATAAATAACTTTTAAATAAGGTTAAGTTATCCCCTAATCCACAAATACTGTGGCAATGTTGTTTATCATGAGGAAAAGGAAATGTGAAAGTTTAATAACTCTATGAACTGAGATTCTTCATCCTCACTTGTATGTATATTAATATAATGTTCAGCCTTTCTTTACCATCAAAATGAAATCACTGGTGGCCAAAACAGGAGAGATTTGAGTACAAGACAAAATCATTAATGACTCACAACAGGGCACTGGAAACATTAGGAAAGAGTTTTCTATGAACAATTTCCCCAAGGAACTTGATCACTTGACATCCCGTTACTCATCAGGTTGCTCGAGCGGGCACCAGTAAAGTCTCCATTCATCTCTGTTGCGTGCTAGTGTAGCCCAATGGCGTCTGCTTGTTCTAGGAACACAAAGAGCCTCAAACTGATCGTTCAGGGTCTTGACGAAGAAGTCTGACCATCTCATAGGTGGGTGGCCACACGGTCTTTTGACGTCCCATGGAATCTAGTCGTTAATGGCTCTAGTCCAGCGGCCATCTCCAAATCTCATTATGTGTCCAGCCCATCTGATTTTCGACGCCTTGGCAAACGAGACAGCGTTCCTGATTCTTGACCATCAACAGAGGTCGGGAATCCAGATTCCTTCTCTCATTTGAATGAAGTGTGATACTCCAAGCATAGCTCTTTCGATTCCTCTTTGGGAGACCCAAATAGCGTTCTCATCCTGTTTTCATAGGGCCCAGGTCTCTGAGGCGTATGTTAATGCAGGAAGAACAGTGGAATCAAAGAGATGTGCCTGGAGTCAGATCTTCGTCCTCTTAGCTATTTCTTCGACGCTCTTGAAGGTGTTCCAAGCCGCTCTCTTCCTCCTGCGCAGCTTGGGTGCCAGATCATTTGTCATGTTGACTTCTCGGCCTAGGTACACATAGCTGTTGCATTCGGAGATGTTCGTTCTGTTGAGAGCGAATGGGGCGTCAAGAACGAGGTTGTTTCTCATAAACATTGTCTTTGTAAGATTCAGCTGTAGTCCACCTTTCCACACTCACGGACAAAGTCAGCCAGCATTTGTGCCACTTGGCTAATGTTTGGTGTTATTAAAACAATGTCATCAGCAAAGCGGAGGTGGTGTAGTTGCCGATCTTCACTTTCATTCTTTTCCGTTCCAGTCGTCGCATGATGTTCTCAAGGGTGGCACTGAAGAGTTTCAGTGAAATGGTATCACCCTGCCAAACCCCTCTCTTGAAGTGGATGATCACTTCTTTGTAGAATGGTGAGATCCTGGTATTATGTTGAATCCCATAATACAGTTCACGGAGGACCCTGATGTAATGAGTTTGAATACCCTTATTGGCTAGGGCTTCGATGACCACTTTCATCTCAACAGAATCAAAGGCCTTCTTTAAATCAGTGAATGTTAGACAGAGTGGCATCTTGAACTCCCGAGAAACCTCAATGAGCTTGGTTATCATGTGGATATGGTCGATCGTGCTGTATCCTTTGTGGAACCCAGCTTGCTCGCATGGTTCTCCTTCATCTAGTGTTCTGCCAATTCTATTCAGGATGACTCGAGTGAACAGCTTGTAGATGACAGACAATAGGCATATGGGGCGATAGTTGCCAATGTCATGGATGTCTCCCGTTTTTTACAGTCTTGCTGGTTTTCCATTGGAAGGGAACCTTGCACTCAGACATTCCCCCAAGGAACTAGGATTTAAAATATTCAAACTTGCTTGGTTAAAAATTATGACTATTCACAGAAAAAGAGGGACAGATATAGAAGGACTGCACTCATTTGTGGAGTATAAAACAACATAACATGAGGCTGACACCTAAGGATAGTAGATACTCAGGACAGGAAGATTGCTCCGTAGCTGGAAGCCTGCCTCATGAGCAAAGGGGAGAAGGCAGCTGGAATAGAAAAGGGATCATTAAGAAAATGATGGCTTGAGGAACCGGTCAGGATGGGAGGTGTGTGCTGAAAGTAGATAATGGACCAAACATGATAACCTCTCAGTATCTGCATTGCAAGCCATAATGCCCCAAAGTAGAGAGAGAGCATGGAGAATATTGTCTGCCATGGAGGCAGGGGGAGAGTGGGAAAGGGAGGGGTATGCTGGGGATATTGGTGGTGGGGAATGTACACTGGTGGAGGCATGGGTGTTTGATCATTGTGTGATTGTAACCCAAACATGAAAGCTTGTAACTATCTCACAGTGATTCAATAAATTTTTTAAAAAAAGAAATTATGACAATTCAAAATGTGTGATTCTAAAACTGTGTTGAAGGCTTACAAGGAACCATGCTAGTCTTAATGTTTCTTATCTTTAGAAACTGGGTGATGAGTTACCCATATTTCTCTCCATGGGGCATATATATACTCTTTAAACTATCATGAGTTTCATAGTTAGACTATTTTCTAACTACAAAATCCAGAAGTTTATAAGAGAGCAGGGCATTGAGCCTGTCCTTCATGGAAACCGAGCTGTAATCTCATTCGGTCTGTCCAGGTGCTTGACAGACTTAATCACTTAAATCACTTAACTTCCCGTTAGTCGTCGATTTGCTCAAGCGGGCGCCAGTAACGTCTCCATTTGTCCCTGTCGCGTGCTAGTGTAGCCCAATGGCATCTCTTCGCTCCGGGAACATGGAGGGCCTCAAACCGATCGTTCATGATCTTGACAAAGAAGTCTGACCATCTGGTAGGTGGGCGGCCACGCGGTCTCTTGACATCCCGTGGAATCCAATCAGTAACAGCTCTAGTCCAACGGTCATCTTTAAATCTCATTACGTGACCAGCCCATCTGATTTTCGACACCTTGGCATATGAGACAGCGTCCCTGATCCTTGATCGTCGACGGATGTCAGAACTCCAGATTCGTTCTCTCATTTGAGTGAAACGTGATATTCCAAGCATAGCTCTTTCTATTCTTCTTTGGGAGACCTGAATGGCGTTCTCATCTTGTTTGCGTAGGGCCCAGGTCTCTGAGGCATATGTTAATGCAGGAAGAACAGTGGAATCAAAGAGATGTGCCCGGAGCCGGAGGTTCTTCGTCCTCTTAGCTATTTCTTCGACGTTCTTGAAGGCGTTCCAAGCCGCTCTCTTCCTCCTGCGCAGCTCGGGTGCCAGGTCATTTCTCATGTTGACCTCTCGACCTAGGTACACATAGCTGTTGCATTCGGAGATGGTCGTTCCATTGAGAGCGAATGGGGCGTCAGGAACAAGGCTGTTTCTCATAAACATTGTCTTCGTAAGATTCAGCTGTAGTCCTACCTTTCCACACTCACGGTCAAAGTCGGCCAGCATTTGTGCCGCTTGGCTGATGTTTGGTGTTATTAAAACAATGTCATCAGCAAAGCGGAGGTGGTGTAGTTGCCGACCATCTATCTTCACTCCCATTCCTTCCCATTCCAGTCGTCGCATGATGTTCTCGAGGGTGGCACTGAAGAGTTTTGGTGAAATGGTATCACCCTGCCGCACCCCTCTCTTGACATCAACGATCACTTCTTTGTAGAATGGTGAGATCCTGGTAGTGAATCCGCAATACAGCTCACGGAGGATCCTGATGTATTGGGCTTGAATGCCCTGATTGGCTAGGGCTTCAATGACCGCTTCCGTCTCAACAGAATCAAAGGCCTTCTTTAAATCAATGAACGTTAAGCAGAGCGGCATCTTGAACTCCCGAGAAACCTCAATGAGCTTGGTTACCGTGTGGATATGGTCGATGGTGCTGAATCCTTTGCGGAACCCTGCTTGCTCGCATGGTTGTCCTTCATCTAGTGTTCTGCCAATCCTATTCAGGATGACTCGAGTGAACAGCTTGTAGATGACAGACAATAGGCAGATGGGGCGATAGTTGCCAATGTCATGGATGTCTCCCTTCTTGAACAGTAGTACGGTCCTGCTGGTTTTCCATTGGGACGGAACCTTGCATTCAGACAGGCAGCGAGTGAAGAGCCAAGCCAGTGTATTGATGAGTACTGACGGCAGGTTCTTCAGGTGTTCAGGTCTGACCTTGTCTGGGCCGGGTGCTGTTTGCTTCTTTACTGACGAAATGGCGTGTCGGATTTCGGAAGGGAGAACGTTAGGAACGACGTACCCATCCTGTGGAATTTGGTATGTCGGCAAGTGGACATGGCTATCGAAGAGATTTGAGTAGAAGTCATGGATAATCTTCTCCATTGCCGTTCTGGAGGATGTGATGGATCCATCAGGACGTCGGAGGGCAGTCATCTTGGTCTTATAGTTGGCGAAGGACAGGCGGGCGCTACGAATACTTTTCCCGGCTTCTGCCGCATCTACCAGTACTTCTGCTCTTCTGACACTACTTCCACTACCCAGCCGTCGCCACACTCCAGGACGCTTTCCGGACCCGCGCGGCAGCTCCGGCCGAGACCCACGCACAACTGAAGACCCACAGAACAAGATAAGTGGAACTCTCTGAGACCTTGGACTCCAGGCTCGGCGGACCCAGGGACAGAGCTTCTCTGCTTGCTCCCACCACCACAGGTGACAAAGGGATTCTAATCAGGAGCCCCACCCTACCCTGCCCTGTCTGCTTCCATCAACCACCCAGGGATCGAATTGTGCACAGGAGACCCACCCTACCCAGATAAATACCCCACTGGCAGATTTCCACTCTCGACACTACTTCCACTACCCAGCCGTCGCCACACTCCAGGATGCTTTCCGGACCCGCGCGGCCGCAAGCGGCCGCGCGACACATCATAAGACAATAAATACCCATCTTCTGGAATTGTCGTACCATATTTGATAGGGTTCAAATATGGTAACACCTACAAGGGGGATTAGAGGTCACCCCAAAAGCCTCTATACCTCTCGGAAAGACTGGCAAGCTACCGAGAGTATTCCGCCCGCACGGAAGAGCCTGGCAAGCTATCCGCTGTGTATTCGATATGCCAAAACCAGTAACTACAACTGGTCTCATTCACCTGACCCTGAAGGCTTGACAGACTAGGTCAGACTATGTCAATACTTGACATGGTCTAGTATTTCTCCATGTTTATGAGGTACTGGCATTTCAATATACTTGGGATCTAGAAGTCTCTAATCACCATTTGCTTCCAGTTTACACACTAGTTGTTGGAAGGTCCCCAGAGTGGCAACAGATAGTAGGTATGTGACTCACAGAGCCCAACAGTGGCAAGATAGAGATGCCCAGGCAGTATTAAGAACAACTGTGTGGTTTCCACAAAGCAGCCTGGAAAGAAGAGAGAAGGATTCTTCAGTTGGTGAAGACACCTAGTTAGATGAGCAGGTAAGATCTGCCTTTTGTCTCTTTCTTACCTATATTATTTTCTCCCTCCAAAAGCATGAGATGGAGTTCTGTGTCTGTGCCCTGCACACTGTAATATACAGAGGGCAAAATACCCGAGAGGAAGGGGTGATACCTCTTCCCAACAAAGACTGACTGGGAAGGCTAAGGGCACAGAAGAGGTGTCAGACAGGTCCCCTGAGAAGCAATGAAGAAATTAAAACAGGAAAGGGAAAGGACCAGGCACTGGGTTCATCACAGGGAGTAAAGTTGATGTGAACTTCTGAATGACAAGAATATACCATCTTTAAGAAAACATTTGGGTCAGAGAGGTTTCACAGAGGATAAAGATTTTGGCTTGCATGAGACTGACTCCATCTCAATCCCCAGAACTGTGTATGGTTACTCAAGCCCTGACAAGAGAGATCCTTGAGCACAGAGCTAGGAGTAAGCCCTAAGCACTACTAGGTGTTAGAGCTTACTCCAAACCAAAACAACAACAAAAAATCACTATGGTGTTATCCATTAAATTTAACCTATTTGTTCAAAGAGTGATTTTGCTGTTGTTTTATTTTGTGGTCATGCCTGGGTGATACTCTGGGGTTACTCCTGGCTCTGCACTCAGGAATTACTACTGGCAGTGCTCTAGGGTATATATGGGATGCTGGAGATCACACAGGAGTCAGGTGCATGCAAGGCAAGAGCCCTGCCTGCTGTACTATTGTTCTGGCCCATCAAGAGTGATCCACTTACATAAGCAGAAGTTGTACCAGAGAGCATGGGGATTAAGGTTCTTGCCTTGCACAGTTTGATCCCGCTTTGATCTGTACTCAAGGCAAGAGCCTTATCCCCTGTGCTAACTCTCTTCAGCCACTCCCCCTTACTTTAAAAAATCAGGCTTACCCCTGGCTCTGTATCACTCCCCTCTCTTCTGCTGCTATGAACTCCTGAAAGATCAGGGTCTGAAGATAAAGAACCATTTGTATCAGTCCCTTAAAATCATCTTCGAGGGTATTAGGTTTTATGTTACTTACATTCCCTGTGTATGTTTAACATATACCCTCATGGTTTACTTTCATTACAGGTCATTTCAGGGCAGCAAGAAAATATAGCTATGTGTAATACCATATAAAATTGTGCATCAGATACAAAATCCCCACAGAGGAGTTTAATAATTACATGATTGTTGTTCTTATAGCTTTATCTGACACAGAAATCCTTGATTGGTTAATATATAAGTGTTTAAGCTATTTGGTTATATTTGAGGCAAATTGATTCCAATTTTTTTGTGTAAGCCTGGAGCTTGTTAGCATTACACACATACATATCTATATCTATATAATTTCTTGGGGCTGAAGAACAAGTACCATTTACTGAGCACATGCTTTGCATATAGGAGGGAGATGCTAGGCTCCATCCCCAGCATCACATGGTCCATAAGTACCCTTGGTATTAAGCCCTAAGTACCTAGCAAGTAGTAGTCTCTGAACACTGATACATTTTGGTCCTCCCCCGATTTCTTTTTAAAGTTTTTTAAAAATAAAAAGTAAAACCTAGCTGCTTAAACCGTGGATCACAACTCCACAGTGAAATGCACAACTAAATACTGAGAGTTGTTGGGGCTGAGATAGTAAAACAGGTAAGGCGCCTGCCTTGCACAACACTTACCCAGGTTTAATACCTGGCATCACATAGGGTCCCCTGAGCACTACCGGAGTAATTTCTGAGTGCAAAGCCAGGAGTAACCCCTGAGCACCTCCAGGTGTGGCTCCAACTCCCCCAAACAATATATGAAGAGTTGTGGTAAAGCTTCAGTGTTATAGAATCAATTTATAATTTGGCACTGATATTTCGATGTTTGATTTAAATTTTTTAGATATCTATGTACTGGGGTTAGAGTGGACAGAGGTGAAGTATCCCAGCTCTAAAAGTATTCTGCAACCCTGGTTTACAGCACTGGAGAAGCTTCACTGTGACGCTTCACCTCAATCAATGTCTACACTAACATTGCACACTAAAATAATCTAAACTCCTTCATTCTAAGAGCCCTCCATCTGGCACATTATCAGGAGCAAGCTCAGTGGATGGTGAGCTGTGAAGAACCCAACTGGAGCTGCACAGAGAAATCCCAGGGGTCATGGGGTCTGGAAGAACACACACCAAGGAGGAGTCACAGCCCCGTTCCTGGGCACAGCTGGAATTTAGAGTTGAAGTACATGCTCTGGCGGGGTGGGTGGTGGCGGCAGAAATAAGAACTCATTTGGAGGGAATGTACTGCCTTCCTGAGGTGGCAGGCATTCTGGAGTGCTTCCGGCATGCCAAGACAGATGTAGTGGTCCGAAGTCACCATCTGCAAGCATCAGCACCATGGCATCCCTGTCCCTGTCTGGGGTTCCCTAAGCTGACCTGGTAGACCCTCCTCAGGGAGCAGCCCCACCCCAGTGCTGCTGCAACAGGTCATCACACCCCAAAGGTCTTTCAACCCTGCAAAGGGAACATTTTCTGGGCCCAGGGGTCAGTGATCCAGAGAAAATCTGAAACCCCCAGAGGTCAGCAGCATGATTCCTCTGGAATGCTCAGGGAGAACACCATTTCCTTGCTTGACATCTCCGGAGGCACCTGTGTCCCTCTAGGCAGCCCCTCCCCCATGTCAAGACCAGCCAGACTGGGAACGGGGGTCTCTACCCTCCTACCCCTGCCTCCACCCTTCTAGTCAGGAGCTTCCGATTTCATTACCCCAACCTGGCTACTCAGCCTCTCCCACCACCCCCACCTCCAGACCCTGACTCCCAGCAGCAGCACAATCCTTTCTGTCCCATCAGACAATACACTCACATTCCACTCCATGCTGCCTTTCCTCACCTGGGCCCTAAAAATAGGATCTAGCTTTCTGCACTAGGGGACCCAAGTGCTTCTGTACTCCTGCTGTGCGTATCTCATTAGCTTTCCCTGTTCCCTTTCCAGTCCAGAGCATCCTTTATAAAAATTTATTGAGTTTGGAGATGACCCTCCACTAACCAAAACCTTCTAAAGCCCACCTAAGTAGCTGGGATTGGGGGGCACAAACTAAGCCATTCATGGTCAGCTTCAGCCTTTTGGCCAGTTGCTTCCTCTTCCTGGGATTATAGACCCAAACCAACCATGTGCTGGGAAAGGAGCCTGTGACTCCTTGCAGTACCTGCTCCAAGTATCTCCCTCAGGACAAAGAGCCTCCTGAGGGGGCAGGTACAGGTGGGCCAGGAGGGGCCCAGAGGCACCCCAAGCTGGAGTGTGGCTCTTCACTCTCCCTCCTTCTCAGGACACTGTCCCCTTATCCCATAGACTCTGGGGACTCTCTGGATCCCCTTTAAAATAACGAAGAAACAATACAAAGGTTATGGTGTTTACATAGCACATGGTCAACACTAGTCTGATCCCCAGTGCCACAAATTGTCCCCTTTTCTCCACCAGGAATGATCCCTGAGCACAGAACCAGGAATAACCTCTGAACATTTCCAGGTATGACACAAAACCAAAAATAAAATAAGACATTAAAAAATACTAGAGGTATACTACGGAGATGAGAAGGCTCTTGCCTTGCACGTGGTCAACCCAAGTTTGAATCCTGGTACTGCAGATGATGCCCTGAGCCCTGCCAGGAGTGATCCCTGAGCACAGAGCCAGAGTAAATCCTGAAGACTACCAGGCATGGCCCCCCAAATCAATACTAAATTAAAAACAAACTAAACAAAACTAAACATTTGAAAATTACCAGGAGAGAGTCCAGGGGTTAAGGTTCATGAGAGCATGCAGCTGAGTCTGGGTTGATCCCCAGCACCCCACGGCTCCTCAAACACCACTAAGGACAGTGCTGGAGATCCCTGGATACTGCCAGACACATCCCCAGGGGAGGCCCAGGTAATCCTTCCACTGCAGGGCCCTTGCATTAAACCACAGTTTGGTTTGGCCACGAATTATCAGGAGGGCTCCCCAAGACTCCAGAGAACTACTTGGGAGACTTCCTTCAAAAATTACTGGCTCAAATCTTCAGGAAACCTTCCTTGTCCACTTTCCCATGCTCAGCCCTGCCACAGGCTGACCCCGTCCCACAGAGTCCACTCAGAACCACAGATGCAAGGAAAGCATCCCAGTGGCACAGACGGGGCCAATGACGGCTTCCCTGTGCCCATGCTGGCCCGTCTCTGACCCTCAGGTCCAGGAGGCAGTGAGAGCAGGTTAGAAGAGAATCTCGTTCTCGACCCTCAACCCCTACCAACCCATTCTGACCTTTCAGTATAAAGCTGGCACCTCCTTATTCTCTGACATGGGGCTGAAAAACAGATCACCTTTCTTCAAATGACCAGGGGTCTCAGTCTCAAATCTTCCACCATCAATTCTCTCAGCCGTGGTGGATCACTGGAAGTGTGGATCAGCTGAGACTGTCCCCCTAGGAAGTGACAAATGGACAATCTCATTCCCTCAGTCCTGGGTATCAAGTCTAGTGCTTGTGGAGAATTGGATAGTTATTCATAGGTAATAATGAACTCCCATAACATATAAATACAATTCTACAATATGGGGGAAAAACCCTCAAAATCAAATAATTATATATTTTCCCCTACATGACTATATACTTTTGGAGAAGAAAGGTAAGATTTTCAGGAGCAAACAGTTAGGTAGAAAGTAAAGTTGTTTGTTTTTTAAAAAACATACAGAAATTATTGTTGTGGGGGTTTTTTTAAATTTTTTTATTAGGGGTAATACCCGGCAGTGCTCAGGACTTACTCCTGGCTCTGTGATTGGGATGACTACTGGGAAAGTTTGGGGGGAAACATAGAGGATACCAGTGATTGAACTTGGGTCAGCTGCATGTAAGGGAAGCACCTTACCCCTGCACAATTTCCCCAGTGCACAGAAGCAGCCTAATTTTTAAAATAGACAAAGGAGTGGCAGGGAGATAGTACAGGTTCTAAGGTTCTTGAAATGCACATAGATTAATCCCTGGCCTCTATCTGGTCCCTGAGCACAGAGCCAGGAATGAGCCCTGAGCATCATCAGGTGTGACCCAACCCTCCAAACCCCAAATTGGACAAAAGAGTTGGTGGGCATTCCTTGAGAGAAAATACACAAATAGTCAAGAAGCAAGTGAAAAGATGCTCTACATGGGAAGTTATAGGGGAACACAAATCAGAACAATAATGATACCTTACATGCTCACCATGTTTAAAAAATAACCCAAGAAAATCATGAGTTGGGAAGCTGAGAAGTGAGAGTCCTTAATCTATTTCTGGTGGAATGTAAAATGGTGCAGCCACTGTGGAATACCATTTGGCAGTTGCTCAAAAAGTTAAACATAGAATTTATCATATGACCCAGTATATCTACTCCCCTTTATGCAGAAAGTACTGAAAACATATGCCCACACAAAAATGTGTTCAGGGCACAACTTTACATATATCCATGGCAGCACTCTATATCATGTACATTAGCCATAACCAGCATTATTGGAGGTTCTTCAAATACTTGTGGGGCTCCCAAGTAGTACTCAGGACCAGAAACCACTCCTAGTGATATTTGGGCAACCGGAACCAGGTGAACCAATGCTCAGGGGAACAAGCAGTGCAATGATGCCAAGACCTGGTGCCTTCAGGGCAATACTGGGGAATGTTGACGGGAGTTGGGGGACTGCAGTCAGGCACCTGAGCAGCAAGACTTTCTCGGACTATTGAACTAGATCCCTCAACCCTCTTCAGATCTTCATAATGGTCCTGTTGACAAAAAACAAACCATGGGAGAAATCTAAACTTTGATCAGTGAATAAAGAAACTGTGGCAGAAGCTTAACATGCAATCTCATTAACATGGATTGCCATTCCTTTTGGTGACAGGACATACAAGATACAGAAGCAACCCCATATTTGCTTCAATTGAACCTTGAAATATGATGCTTAGTGAAAGCAGCCAGACCAAGGAAAGTCATACGTGGTATGTTTCCCTGTGATGAAACGTCCAGAGTCTAAAAAGCTGTCATCAAAGCAAACCCCCCAGGCTACCAGCAGCTGGAGCAGAGGCAGCAGTGCTGGTGTTTGGGGGAGGGGTGTGCTTGAATGCATGTTGGGAATGCAGCTTTCTTCAGGAGTGATGAAAATATTTTAGAATTCTCTAAGGTTCCACAGGTAATAAGTGCAGTCAGAGCTCACATCTGGGGTCTTTGAACTCCACAGCCCAGACTTACACACCAAGTGAATTAGCTAAGGAAAGAGCTTGGCATTTTGACATCAACAAGACCTTTGGGAACTGAGAATAAAAACCCCAGAACCAAGACTCCTGCTCCAGCCAGCACTTTCTGTACACCTTCTTGCTACGTAGCTTATGATATGAGAGGTGGAAGGATCAGAGGGCAGTCCTTGCCTTCCCAGAGCCAAAGTTCTGGGAAGTGAGCTCTGAGTCGCATCAACAGTATGACTCAACTGACTCCCAGAAACGATGAAAACAGTAGTGACAACATGCCACAGAAAGGCTTTTGATGATCAAGCAGACTCTTAGAACTATGGGCAGGAGTTGGAAATCAATCTTGTCAAGTGGAGTGAGTTGAACATGGGACTTCCGAAGGATCTCAAGAGCACTGACAGAGCACTCAAGAGCTCTCCACCATGCCCAGCTTCCACTGGGGAGTTCTGTACTTCATGCAGCTCCTCTTGCCTACACACTTGTCAACTCCTAAGAGAGTTCTCCTAAGAGCTGTAGCGCCATTGAAAGAGTAAGTAAGGATTAAAGATCTTATTGATTATTATGAGAGTGGGATGGAGATAAGAGTCTCTTCCATGGGGGGAGCCTGGTTAGACCTGAGGACCCAGTGGTGGGGTGTTGGTGTTCCAGACCAGATTACAGGCAGGCAATGACCGCAGAATTGAAGCATTGAGGCCATGCAGCCCTCCAATGCATCTCACTGTGGAAACTCAATCAGGTCCAGAAATGAATCAATTTCCTTTGCCTGTGTCCTTAAATTTGATGAATAGAGCCTTTGGTTAGAGCTACTGAAGCTGCTATTCATCTCAGTTAGTTGCTAAATAAAACGTTGTTCTTGGATGTAATTCTGGCGAATATGACTTCGGCAATTTTTCGTTTAACTATGTAAGTCCAAATTATTCCCCAAGTGATTCTATATTTGAGCTATTTCTGTTCCACATGCTCCATATTTTTTTCCACGTTGGAGACTGAGCAATCTAGGGAGACTGGATTTTCTTGTTGACTGTGAAGAGGACAAAACTCAGGGCAGGCACAAATTTTTGTGATTAAAACAGACTCATCCTCCCTAAGAATCACTTTTATATTCAAAGGGTTCCTCATCACTTGTTATCAGGACAATGAAATTCAAAATAATAATGAGAAGTCATCTCGCACCAGTGAGGATAGTGAATTCATAAATATTGGAAACAGCCATGCTGGTGGGGATGTGAAAAGGAATCTGCATTCACTCTTGGTAGGAATGTGGTCTGTTCAATCCTGTGGAAAGCAATACACTGCGCATTTAGATTCCTGTCCCCTGGATTGTGCGCATGCTGATGTCCACCGTTTAGGAGACATAGGCTTGCTGGCGGGGGGAGAGGCATGAAACGGACAGCACAAATAGCCACAGCCTCCTCTCGGGTGATGCTGCCCCACCAAGACTGCTTCCTTTCCTCATCTAGGTGTGTGGCTTTCACAAGTGTCTGTCCTCACTGTCCCCAGGGTTTTGGTCATGCTCCGGGTGAATTCTGTACTGTTCTCTTTCTTTATTTTTTCTCTGGCCTTAGTGGGGCACAGTTATATGGTGGTCTCTGAGAAAGGGTGCATGGAAAGCATTTTTTAGAACATTCATGCCTAGAAATGTCTAATAATCTATACTTTATCATAATGCTGACTGGGAATGTCTGGACATATTTTTTCTTCTGAATTTGGATGAATTCCTCCATTGTCTTTCAGCTTCCCAATGATGCATGTGAGATATTTCAAGTTGAGATTCCTGTTCCTCCATATGGGCCCCTCCTTTCTTGGAACTCTAGCTCTTCCCTGTTTTGGGATTTTAAAGTGATGCACTTTGATGTGACTCACTTCTGGTTCACACTGCTGAACCCCTAGCAGGGCCTTTCATTGAGATTCACATTCTCTGGTCCCTTTAGAATTTAGTAAAAAGAGAGAGAGAGAGACAGAGAGAGAGAGACACACAGAGAGAAGAGGCTTTCTTTTCCTTCTTTTTCTATGACTTCTCTCTTTTTTTCCCTGTTATTGCAACTTCTATATTTAGTTAATTTTATTATTCTTAATCTCCTAGTTTTCATTTATCTTTCCCCTTTTATTTTCCAACAACTTCTCCAACTTTCCTTTTCAACTCCAACCCTCATTCAATTTCTGTAACTATGCTCTTTTATTTCTTTTTTAAAAAAATAATTTTTATTGAACAAAACTTAGAGAGATGTGAGTGTAGAGAAATAGAGAAAATAAATGTTCAAGGGAGAACAAGGACTTCTCCAGAGTGGAAAAAAACAAAAAGACATAAAGACAAGGAAGTGAGATGCATGTTCAGAAGACACCACAGCCTTGAAGAACGAACTGTTTTTTAATTTCTAAAAATTAGTTGTTCACTCTTTTAAAGTACTTGGCATTGTTTTACTGTTGTCTGTTTGGTTTTCTCTATCCTTTCATTCTTTCCTTTCTTTGCTAATAAATCCTTAAATGTGGCATCTCCAAGGATATTTGTCTCTGGACTATTTTATTCTCTCTGCACTATTTCTGATTTCTCCATGTTACTATCCCCCTGTTGGCTCATTTTAGCCTCTACCTTTAGCATTAACAAGAATCTGTCAGATACCTGATAATTCATGTCTATGGACTTATATTTAACTAAGGAAACTAGGAAACACACTGGAAGATTGGAGATGCTGGGTTGGAATTATCCATGCCAAACATCCACTAACACCCCCTGATAGTTTGTTGGAGAACTTTTGGCATCAGTAGCATCTGGTCTTTCTTCTAGAACTGGTCAGTCTCCAGCTGGACTGTCTCTCTGTCTCTCTGTCTGCCTCTTTCTCTCTGTATCTGTGTGTGTCTGTCTCTCCTCTTCGCCTCCCCTCTCCACCCCCCACCCCCCGACCTAGAAGGTAAGGCACATTCCTGTATTTTGAAAGTTAAATAGGAAAAGAAGCAAAGAGAGTTCAGCAATATATACTCAAACATTTGGTTCATTTCTGTGTTTGAATGAAAGATCATTCAAAGCTAACCAACCTTAGCTGTGTCAAGTATCCTTGGGTCAAGATTGCCTCAGTTGATCCTTCCAGGATGGGAGATGCATGCTGAAAGTAGACTATTAGACTGAACATTATTGTCACTCAGTGCCTCTTTTCCAAACCACAGCACCCAAAAGGAGAGAGAGAACACAAGGGAATGCCCTGCCACAGGGGTGGGGTGGGGTGGGGTGGGGTGGGGGGATTGGGGGTGGGAGGGATACTGTGATCAGTGGTGGTGGAGAATGGGCACTGGTGGAGGTATGGGTACTCAATCATTGTATAACTGAAACCCAAGCACAAAAATTTGTAAGTCTACAACTGTACCTCATGGTGTTTCACTAATAATTTTTTTTAAAAAAGATTGCCTCAGTTTCTCTTGTGTAGAGAGTAACCTCCCATGCCCTGCTGTGCTTTGAGAGGGAAGACACCCAAGAAGGGGCAACATACTGAGGTGGATATGGATTCTCAGCAGCTTTCCCCAAGCCTCATTATTCTGCTCTCCCTCCAGCCCTCCTGATCCCATCCCAGAAGTCACTACAGCCACCAAGATGTTAGCCCTTAGGAGGGCCCTACATGGAAAGCAGGTTGGTTCTCAACTTTCCATGTTCAGAATTTGGCTTCCTGCTTTGGCCAAAACACCCCATCCACCTGATTTTCAAATGACAAGATGCTGCTGTTCTCATCTCAGCAATTTCCACCCTGCCCTGGTGAGGCCACCCTTTATTTTAAATCTCTTTAACATCCTTTTTGTAGTGTTTCAGGAGACAGAAAAATTGCAAAATTTGACAAATGTGTTCTATCTGTCAAATCATCTAGAAAGTTCTACCGTGTGTTCTTTCTACTCCCGTGGAAATAGCTGTGCTGTGTGGAAAGTTTCGAGGGCAAGATTATGTGGAAAATAAGGACGACAAGATTACATGATGCAGGTAATCTGACAAGCCAGTGAGACTTGGAGAGATTCTGCCTCCACCAATTTAAGTTACCATAACCAATAAAATAAACAAGTGGTTTTGAATCTTAAAATTGAAAAACAGTGAGTAATGGAGAAGAAAAGGGAGGAAGAGAATGAAATTTAATGTACTATTGTAAAGTTGTTACTTCTTGGTAGAATATTAAAGGCAGTGTAAGGCTAGGAACATGGGTCAGTGACAGAGCCACGTCCTGGGTATGGGCCTTGCACTGTCTGGTCCCTGAGCATGAAGCTGAGGGTATATCTGAAAACCGTAGTGTATGGTAAACATAAAAAACAATAAATCCCCCATCCACACACAAAGTAAACTGAAAAACAAAGATTATCTAACATAATAGTGAGCATCAGGGGCTTGTTATCAATTCATGGAAGGGTAGTTATAGGTATTGACCATCCTTGCAGGCAAGTGGTCCAAGAGACTCTGAAATTGCAGTGAAGATTTGGGAGCAGAAGCTGGAAGTCTTCAACAAGCTTGAGAGCTGGAAGGAACAAGAACTCAGCCTCTGAGGCTAACATGCAATGAGGAGAGGGATGAGTCTAGGAAGATTCCAGTTTCTGGGAGCTTCAGGTAGTCATGAGTTCTCTGAAACTCAAAGACCTCAGCTGGGCACCCAAGACTCAAAGCAAGATGAATCAAGGAAGTGAGAAAAGGGCCGGAGAGACAGGACAGTGTGAAGGATGCTTGCCTTGCAAGTGATAGACCAGGATTTAATCACTGGTACCATATATGATTCAATTTTCCAAACCCCTTCAGCAGTGATCCCTGAGCACAGAGCTGGAAGTGAGCCCTAAGGACTGACAATTGTGTTCCCCACAAACAACCAGCAAACACAAAGCTAGAAAAAAAATCTCAGAAGAGAAAGAAATAAGATTTCAGCTTGGCATGAAAAACAAATTGAGTTTCGCTGGAAAGTGAAACACATAGCTCTATACATTTCAAGTTGAGTTAGTAATATTTTGTGTGCCCACAATTCAGCTTCCCGAGGGCTCTTTCTGTTCTCCCTGAAATCATCTGGAGGTCCGTGCAAGCACTGACCTCTAAGGGTTAGAGGAGAGGGAGACACGGAAGCAAGGGGTATGGTCTGTGGTGGTGAGTCTGAAAGGAGAAATTCCTGCTCTAAGTGACTTAGTCCAAGGAGTCTTCTGTTGGGAGATCTCTTCTACTGCATCAATCAGAGTAAAAGCTGTCCAACCCCAAAGCTATTAATATTCCCCTAGAACTTCAACGACTCCCCTCTCCTGAGAGTCTCTTTTTGATTTACTTCTGCACAAATAGTTACAACAAATAGTTGCCCCCTTTGCAGTGTGTATGCTAGGTGCAGAAAGGGCTGGGGACTCAGCTCGGTGGTGAGCACAAGGTCTGAGTGGATGAGGCCCTGTATTTAATTCCTGACACTTAAAAATATCAATAAACCAGAAGAGAAGACAAAGAGATGAGACTGGCATGGCCTCTGCTGACAGAGACATTTGGCTGAATGTCTCTTAGAACTCAGAAGTGACTTGGATGAGGAAGCGCTAAACCAATTCCTTTCCCTTGTCTTTTGTTTGTTTCTCTCTTTGTTTGGGCCACACCCAGCTTTTGGCTGTGTTCTCAGAGATCACTGTTTGATGGGTTGGTAGAGGGATGATATGTAGGACCAGGGAATAACCCCATGTTGGCCATGTGTGAGGCCAGTCCAACAGCTGGAATATCTCTTCAGCTCTTCTTGCAATTTTTAAGAAAATATTGGTCACCCAGCAGCAGTGCCTGGGTATTGGAGACAAGACTGACAGTGCTTCAGGGCCAACTGCCCCACAACGAGTCATGCTGGGGGGATGAATGAGGTGCGGGAGTGAAACCCAGGACAGTGACCTTGTGGGACGTGTGCTCTGCCCTGAGCCAAGCCCTAGTCTTCAGCCAGTTCTGCTAGAGGGAAGGAACGGGCTATCCAAGGGCCCAAAGTTCTGACTACATAGGACTCTGTTTCCTTTCACTTGGTGAAGGCTGGAGGGCAGAGTCAGGCTACATCCTATGATCACACCTCCCTTATTCACTGAAAGCTCCTTAGATTCAGTGTCACACAGAAAAACAAAACAAAACAAGCACTGTTAGATCAGGCTTTTGTAAAGATGGAAAAGAGAAATACCCAGGGGCTTTGCTTGGAAGGCTTTTCCAGCTTCATGGAAGCTGCTGATCACCACATGACCTGGGGGGTGTCCTGAGAGCAAACCCAACCCTCCGCACTCTCGAGGAGGCTCAGCGGAGACAGCAGGTGGTCCAGCTGGGCGGCTTGTTAGTTCCCAGGAACCCAACATGTGACAGTAAGCGGTTGTCCATAGTCCCTTGCAGAAAGGAACTCATATCACTGAGGAAGAAATCCAATGGATAGCGAGTTCTTCCTTTCTCCAAGCTCTCAGTTTCATGTAAATGGAATGGAATGGAATGGAATGGACTGGAATGGAATGGAATGGAATGGAATGGAATGGAAAAACCTATTCCTCACAGAGTGACTCCCAAAGGCACTTCCAGACTCACCTGACCAGCGAGGATGCAGCTGTCTTGGAGATGGCATTGTTCAGCCTGCCCTATCCTGCAGGTGGCGCTGTTCCTCCCATCCTCCAGAGCCATTGTTCCACCCTGTCTGATCCTACAGGCAATGCTGTTCCAGGATGTCACCGAAAAGGGGTTTCTGAGATTGGACCTCCATACTCTCCAGGATGGTGTTCTTCTCAAGGATGAGAGGAGGGAGCTTGCTGAGTACTACGAAGCCTAAGGATTGCCAGCAGTGTCTCTGAAGGGCCACACCCACAAAGAAAAGGCCAAGTCTGATCTTGAGCCCCAAGCAGCGAGCCATCCCAATTCAGAGCTCTTACATGCGCTGCTTCTGGGTCAGCATCTGATGGTCTTGATGCAGGAGGAGGGAGGACTTTTCTGTCCACAGCTTATATCCGGGGTCCTCTCTCTCTCTCTCTCTCTCTCTCTCTCTCTCTCTCTCTCTCTCTCTCTCTCTCTCCCTCTCTCTCTCTCTCCTGATGTGTGCTAAGGCCAGGTGAAACCCGTAACCCCCTTCTGAGGACAATCCATGCTACCAATCTGTGACTTTTGGCAGAAACGACAATTACAACTATAATAAACAACAACAGAAGGGAAGAATCAATCAATCAATCAATCAATCAATAGAAAATAAAATAAAATCCCCCCAGACAGCCCTGTCCCTAACTGTTCTCAACTGATTTTGCCCTTTCTTTTCATTTTTTCCAATAAGTTCTATTTACTTAGAAAGTTATACTAAGATAACACTCAGAAATAAGACATTTTTCAGTGTTTATCAGCTGGAGCGATAGCACAGCAGGTAGGGTGTTTGCCTTGCATGCAGCCAACGTGGCTGACCCGAGTTTGATTTCTCCGCCCCTCTCGGAGAGCCCAGCCAGCTACTGAGAGTATCTCGCCAGCACAGCAAAACCTGGCAAGCTACCCGTGACGTATTCGATATGCCAAACACAGTAACAAGTGTTACAATGGAAACATTACTAGGCCTGCTAGAGCAAATCGATAAACAACGGAAGGACAGTGACAGTGATATCAGCTGCCTAAGAAGAATGGCCCCTGAGACATGTTATATCTGAATCCAAAGTAAGACTTGGCTGTTAACAGAGCTAACTCAACCATCAGGGTGAAGAACAATCTCTAAAAAATATCTCTCCAGTTGCTGAAGAACAGATACCATTTGGGGGCCCAGGATGTGGCTCAGTGGTAAAATGGGTACCTGGCATGCATGAGACCTGGGTCCCCTGACCTGTGAGGGAACAAAAGTGAGAGACCATCTTATTTACTAACTCAGCCAAACATCTGTGAGACTCTACTGGCTTCATGTGACCTTCCTCAGCTGTGATCTCTCTCTTTGTCTCTCTGTCTCTTTCTCTGTCTCTCCCCTTCCTTCTCCCTCTCCCTTCCCCCCTGAGGCTTCTGTGGACTGACTCTGCTGCTAGCTTGGCCTATGCCTGTCCCCACATTTCCCTATGAAGCCAGGTTTTATGGCTTCCCTCGTGATCTTCCTGGCAAGGCCTCCGCATTCCACCACCTCGTTGGAGCTGCCAGGGGCCCTTGTTGTGACAGGGAAATGGCCCTGTGGCTGCTCCTGTGGAAGCTGGGGCTACTGTGTGCCACTGTGTGCTCCTGCAGGGATGACTACTCACACCCACAGTGTGGGATGCAGTCGCTCCTCACTGTGCTCAGGAGTTTGGATGGTAGACAGCAGAACCCATTGTTTTGTTGTGGGTTTGGTTTTGTTGTCACTCCCAGAAGTGCTCAGAGGACCATCTGGTGCTAGGGATCAGACCTGGGGCTCCAGTGTCCAGCCTCTGTGCCATCTCCCCTGCCCAGCAGAGTTTGAGCCAGTCAGCTCACGCAAAGAGGAGGTTATTAGATGACATTCAGGGCCTCACAGAATTTCTGGAAAAGTTGACAAACAGGGCTCAGTTGCCACAGTGTCCAAGGAGATATGGTCCAGGCATTCCACCGGTATATTCCAGCGGACTATCCCAGCACTGCTGGCCCCCACTCCACTCACCCTCCCCAGGAACAGACCCACGGTCTCCAGCAAGGGTCTCCCTCACTGCCCTCACTGTCCCTGCTCGCCACTGCTACCTCATCCCCAGCATGTCTGCCTGGGAGGAGCATCCACAGGAGGGCTCAGGACTAGGAAGAGTGAGGGAGGGTCCTCCTAGAACCAAGCCTCAGAGGCCAGGAAGTAAAATGTGGTAGAGATTGGAAGGGTGTAGAGGGAGGCTAGGGCCAACCTACCTCAGCTGCAGAGTGAGGCACTCACAGCTGAGACATGAGAGTAGCCCCAGTAAGGGGAGCAGGTTCTATACTGGGAGGCAGGAGAGGAGCCAGGGCAGCAAAACAGCCTGCAGCATGGATTGTCTTGGGGGTTCTAGATGTCTCTAGAACTGCATGCTCCACTCTCGGCATGGTTGTTAACAGAGCAGACCAGCCTTCTGGCTGAGGGCCCAGCTCCACCTCTGCCTGCCTTGGGTTTGACAAGAATGTGTACACATGTGCACACATGTGTACATATGTGTGTATAAATACATCTAGAGAGGCATGTGAAGTACTGACATAGTATGGGTATAAATACTTAGGTCTGCATACAGGCAAATGGGTAGAAGTACATGTACAGATTATGTGTTTATAAATTTACATGTTATATAGACTAAGGTTCATATACTTGCATGTGTGTAAATGCAGAGAGATGTATAAATAGATCTATAATATGTATAGTTAGACATGCATGTACATATTGTATAAGTATTTGTAGCACTGCACTGTAGTACTGTCCTCCCGTTGTTCATCAATTTGCTCAATGCGGGCACCAGTAACGTCTCACAACAAATTGTGAGACTTGTTGTTACTGTTTTTGGCATATCGAATACATCACGAGTAGCTTTCCAGGCTTTGCCGTGAGGTCAAGATACTCTCGGTAGCTTGCTGGATTCTCCGAGAGGGGAGGAGGAATCGAAACTAGGTTGGCCATGTGCAAGGCAACCCTACCTGCTGTGCTATCGCTCTGTATAAATACTAAGGTACATGTATATGAATGTATAAATATGTACAGATGTGCACAGAAATATATGTGCATAGAAATATATGTGTGAAGTGTAGAAATAATTAGGTGCATGTGTAACTCTATAGCGTGAAAACTTTAGCTTTCAGGATTCTCTGGCCTCTTCCTCATTGAAGTGAAAACTTAGAGGCTGTTAGAATCATTCAGATCAGAGTATGCTTACTTTCCTCAATTTTACTTTGAGGAAAAGTAAAATTCTCCTCCCTTATTTAAAAGCTCTCAACTGGGCTGAGGTTCAGAGCCCTGCAGTGGGAAGTTCCCTCCCACCCCCCCTCCCCACCCCCCTTCAGCTCCCTGGGGTGGGAGAACAGCCACACCCCTCAGAGGAGATGCAGCCTGCCGGCCACCCCACCCCTATCTCTTATCTGTCCAGTGAGAGGGCTGGATTAAAGCTCTTTCTGTTCTGGTCTCTCCAAGCAAGACATTTCTGCCCCCCACCTTCACATTCCTCCTGGCCAGGCTGGGGTGTGTGTGCAGAGATCTGCTAGAGTAGGTATGATCCTGAGGGCAGGTGGGGTGCTCCTCTCCTCTGCCAGGTAATTCTTCACCTTCCCTCCACTCTACCCCAAACACCAACCTTCATA
Organism: Sorex fumeus; assembly: GCF_029834395.1. NCBI lineage: Eukaryota > Metazoa > Chordata > Mammalia > Eulipotyphla > Soricidae > Sorex > Sorex fumeus. Next base: position 23,159,939 of record NW_026606108.1, on the reverse strand, counting down.
ATTCTTCACACCTTTCATTCTGTAAATAACTTTCCATCTTCCAAAACCATGTCTTAGGCTGGGAACATAGAGATGATCATAAAAGACAGCCCAGAACATTGACTGAATTCAATAGAAAAAGTAATAATAGTAATAATAATAATAATAAAATGCTAAGACGGATGAGCAGAATGTTGGATGAGTAGAATCATCAAAACCTAAGAGGAAAAACATCACAGCCTTCACAGTATTCTCTGAGGGATTGGGAGCTTGATGAGATTCTTTTTCCTTTACTTTTCTTGAAACATAATTATATGGGTTGGGTGATAGCACAGCGGGTAGGGTGTTTACCTTGCAAGCGGCCGACCTGGGTTTGATTTCTCCACCACTCTCAAGAGAGCCTGGAAAGCTACCGAGAGTATCTCACCCACATGACAAAGCCTGGCAAGCTACCCGTGATGTATTCGATATTCCAAACACAGTAACAACAAGTCTCACAATGGAGACGTTACTGGACCTGCTTGAGCAAATCAATGAACAATGGGAGGACAGTGCTACAGTGCTACATAATTATATATATATATACATATATATATATATATATATATATATATTGCTTGTTTGTTTGGTTTTTGTTTTGTACTGGGGAGGAGCACACCCAACAGTGCTCAGGCCTTACTCCTGGCTCTGTGCTCAGAGATCACTTCTAGTGGGGCCCAGGTGACCATATGGGATGCTGGGAATCAAATGTGAGTCAGCCCCATGCAAGGCAAGCACCTTCGTGCAGCCTCTAATTTTTTAAATTAAGTATAGTAAAGGTTCATTTGCTCAAAGAATTTTGTTGTCGCAGGCCTCTACTCAGAACTATGTGTTTAAGAAACAATGGAGAATTTTGTTTTCACTCTTAAACTAATACATAAGCTTGTTTGTATAGACTGATACAAAAGCAGTGACTTGCAGATTACTCTATAATCCACTCTCATTTTATGGCCCGAGCTTAGCCCTGTGACAGTAACTCCAGGTTAGATTTACAATATCAGAGTCTTTTTTCTCCCAGGACAGCCTATGAAACTGCCAGTTCAACCTGAAGTCGCGGTGGCCTGTAGATCCACCTTCAGATAGGAAAACGCTAACAAGAAAAGACATAAAAGAAAAGAGAAAAAATAATCAAGGGAAGGAATGTTCTCAGTAACAATTTCAAATATGTCCTATCAGCTTGCTTTCTTAAGCCCTGCTCATGTTAGAAATCCTAGGACAGGCTTATCAGCTGATGGAGGAGATACTTAAGGAGAAATCCACACACAAGCTAGCCAGTGGCCAGCACCAAAGCCACACCATGATAAGAATGCCAATGTTTAGAAGAGCTGGAACTTTCTGAAACAGAGTAGTACATGGAATTTGTCGATCTGATGTTTTAACAAGGAGATAAATGCCACCCTTCGACTTTGCAAACTTTTCTTTATTTTTGGAAGGGGGGCTGTTTGTTTCAGAGGATGCTAATTATATCTCAAGCTGCAGCCAAGGGAGGGGGGTGGAATCACCCTCTAGGTTACTCTTGTTATTCATCAATTGGGCTCTAAATTGGGTATTGGGTATTTTGTAAACACAGTCAGGTCTGAAATCTTATAAAGTCACTCTTTATAAAATACCAATAATTTGACCTTTCCCAAATTTCCAACTTACGGAAAAAAAAAAAGGGACAGGCATTCAGACCATTTCTGTTCCCAAGTGCATAAGTGACATAGAAGGATTTCCTGTGGAATTTCTCTCTTTGTTACAATAGCATAGTTTCCTTCAACAGATGAGAAGTCGTTACCAATAAATGAGAGACTGTTTGTATTTTACCTTTTAAATGAGGCATAATATATAGTGGGATTCAGTCCCACGAAACATGTTTTGAAGGAGATAAATCTGCTCTTGGTAACTTCACAAATGTTTCTTTGACTTTGGATTTATTATTTCAACTGTCTCCGGTGAGGGCATTTCATATGCTTATAAATCTCTTTAGTTTCTTTTTGTGTTTTAGTGCTTCGTGTTAATGGAGTCTATAACTGTTACATAAAACACATCTATCAGCAAAGGTTTAGGAACAAACATTTATACCGAGACTGTTTAAAAGTTGGCAGTCTCGGTGAATAGTAAATAACAGCGAGTAGAAAAGAACATAAATATACCGATCAATTTAATAACAGATTGTCTCCAAAGAATCTTTAAAAAGGTTGCTCCGACTGTCAAGGTAGACACAGCCAGCATTTAAATCAATGCTGCATCAAGTGGGAATCATCTGGGGCTCAGAGCACTCAATTTTAGTTCTCTCGCTTAAATGGATTTTCCCTAATTTCTGGAATATAATCAACTTCCAGTCCATCTTCTATCTTAAGAACAACAGTCACTGGCTTGCTGCTTCTTATTACTTTACAATTACCATCCTCAAATCCAACTCTGCTTTAGGGTTCCCTAACTTAACCATTTCTGACCACTTTCTTGAATTAGAAACATGTGGAATATCATCACCCTGGAACTTTATAGAGATGAGTATATTAAAGTTTGTTTGAGATGTACTTGATTTTCATGGTTTTATCTGTCTCTAACCATCTGCACTTCACAAGGTAAACCATGAGAGTCAAACATGCTTTGTAAGGAGTAGGAACTCAATGGAGTTTAGAATTTCCTTTGCCGGGGCTGGAGCGATAGCACAGCGGGTAGGGCGTTCGCCTTGCATGCAGCCAACATGGCCGACCCAGGTTCGATTCCCAGCATCCCACATGGTCCCCCGAGCACCGCCAGGAGTAATTCCTGAGTGCATGAGCCAGGAGTAACCCCTGAGCATCGCCGGGTGTGACCCAAAAAGCCAAAAAAAAAATTAGAATTTCCTTTGCAATCTTTCTAAATGGACTCAGTCAGTCACCCCACATTCTCTGCACCACTGGCTTCAAAATGCACCAAAATATCACTTTTCATCATTTCTACCTTGTCACAGCTCATCTGAAAGAGCTCATCTGAAGACCTCTGAAGAGCCTGGTGGGCAGGAAACACATGTTTTTGCTTCCTGAAATCTTCCTTTTTGTATCATTGAGCCTAACATGGTTAACTGTCAAAAAATTCTTCTATTCTGGCTCCTAAAAGAGTCCAGAGAAAATGAGAATGAGGGCATCCCCTGTCCCTAAGATTGCTGAGATCAGTTCTGTCAAGGTTGCAAATAAAAGTCAAGTTTCTTTTTAATTCTTTGAAGACTCTTATCACTGAACATTTAGTAGGAGCAAAGTATGAATGCGACTTGGGTAAAGGACTAGCTCAAGATTTTTTTTTTTAAGGTGCTATGTCCTTATCATTAAGGACAATATGAGAGCTCTGGTAATTTCCCTGCAAACCTTATTTCCTATCCAGTGGGCCCGAATGGGCCCTGATCATTTAAGGAGCTGTATACGTAGCACATTCAAACACTTGAGAGAAATTTCCTAGACAAAGACCCACCATTAATAGAACTAGTAATTAACAAAATCCTTATACAGTCACACATTTGATACATGTAAATTTAATTTAACAAAGATATTTATGCTAGTTCCACTGTAGCTTGGGGGAAGGACGTGTTTTATTTAATTCACTAAAATTTTAGTTACATCAAAGAAAGACAACATTGAAAACATGAATCAAAAATAAAGGGTTTGGGGCTGGAGTGATAGCACAGTGGGTAGGGCGTTTGCCTTGCATGCGGCCGACCTGGGTTCAATTCCCAGCATCCCATATGGTCCCCCGAGCATGGCCAAGAGTAATTCCTGAGTGCATGAACCAGGAGTAACTCCTGTGCATCGCTGGGTGTGACCCAAAAAGCAAAAATACATAAATAAATAAATACTTTGAAGGAAAATTAAAGTAGCCTGGAATTACCAATTTAAAAAGTAACAGAAATATGAAACTTGTTTCTGAATGTGTTACTATAAAATATAAAATTTTTAAATATAAAATATATTTATAAAATATAAAACTTTGTTTTGGTCACACCCGGTAATGCACAAGGGTTATTCCTGGCTCTGCTCTCAGGAATTACTCCTGGCGGTGCTCAGGGGGCCATATGGGATGTTGGGAATTGAACCCGGGTCTGCTGCGTGCAAGGCAAACTCCCTACCTGCTGTGCTATCGCTCTAGCCCTCTAAAATATAAAACTTATTACTAAAAAAAAAAGGCAAAACTGTATCCTCTTAGACTCACCAATAACAAATGATAAAATGCAAGCCCTCTGTGATGAAACAAAACTAGAATCACCACAAGGCAAGATACAATGTAGATACTTACATTGTTTTTTTGATATCACAAAGAAGACTGGGCTGGAGTGATAGCACAGTGATAGGGCGTTTGCCTTGCACACGGCTGACCTGGGTTCGATTCCTCTATCCCTCTTGGAGAGCCCAGCAAGCTACCAAGACACACGGCAGAGCCTGGCAAGCTCCCCGTGGTGTATTCAAATGCCAAAAACAGTAACAACAAGTCTCACAATGGAGACATTACTGGTGCCCACTCAAGCAAATAGATGAACAAGAGGACAGTGACAGTGACAGTGACAAAGACTGAGAGATGATCATATAACTCCTTGGCCCAGCTTCCCAGATTCAAGATTAGTTTCAGAAGAGATGCAAACTAGATATCTCTTCCCAAATTCATGGATATACCAGTCTTCCAGCTGAAAACTCTCGGGTGCCCTTGAGAGGGGGCCAAGTCTCTGCCCTACTGAAGTCTCGGCAGCTGCACCCACCCCCCACAGCTGCCATCATGCCTACAACCCAATTCCACTGCTTCACGAGTAATCTCTTCAGAGATGCCAAACCTTCTAAAGTCCCAGGTACTCTGGCTTTCAGGATGAAAATTCTGTGATCTTCTCAGAGTGGGTGAAGGCAGTCGTTCCCACCCTCCATATTTCCTGAAGACACAGCAGCCACAGCTACATCCCCCAGTCATAGCCACGTAAAGACTTCAGCCCACTTCTACGGATCCTGGAGTCCCTTGAGCACCCGGTCTTGCACACCTCCAGATTCTACAATACTAATAGCCCAGTAGTAGAACACAAAATTAGATGGAAAACTAACATAGAAGTCAATAAACAAACGCTCAATAAACAACATAGAAGGCTCAACTAGAAAACAGCTTTGTAAACTCTCAGATACCCTAATGGCCCCATTGTGAAGAAGATTGCTAAACAATTAGCTAATACTTTCCAAAAGCCACACACATCATATATTTGCATAAATAAAACACATAATGCACCCTTACATTTTATCCTTAATGTTATTTTATTTCTTATTTTTTCCCAGATAGCAAGACTGTCAGACCATCCTGACACCACCCACCTTGTGAGTGGCACTGGGCTTTAAACAGGTATCCCTTAATGATGGAGGGAAGTGGACAATCTATGGAGGGTGTGATGTTGGAACAAAATATGCATGAGACCTCACCATGAACAGTATTGTACACCAGGGTCCCTCTTTGTTTCTAAAACAATGAAGTAAACTTACAACCTTAAGACTGCCACACAAATCCTTTAAGTCACTGAACCATTTTGCTGGCCCATTACCTATGACCTGCAATTTCACCTATGATAGTATCCCTTCAAGCACTTTTGGAAACATGTGAAAGAGATGGCAGAGGAATGCATGCCAAAGAAAGGCACCAAACCAGAGAGTGCCAAACTGATATCAAGTCACAGAATCAAGAAATCCCATGAATTCCAAGCAGGAGCAACAAAAATCAACTTACGCTTATAGTAAAACTGCTTAAAAACCAAATATAGATTAAAATATTGAAATAATACAGATAAATAACTTCAACTGAGTAATAATTAGGCTAATAGATATTCTAATGCTAACATACTATTACAAAAATATATTTCTCAATAAAATAATGAAGCTAGAAGCAAAAATATAAGACATCCATATTACTGAAAGAAAATAATTTTATATTGGATAAAATTATTCCTCAAAAATGACACTTCAGGGTTAGAATGATGCCTCAAGGATAGAACACTTTGCATTTGTGAGACCCTAAGGTCTATCCTGGTACTATATACACACACAAAAAAAGGAATTTTGGGGGGCTGAAGAAATAATACCTTGTATGTGGCTAATCCAGATTCAATCCTCAGTACCCCAGATGGTCTTCCAGAGCCTGCCAGGAGTGATCCCTGAATGAAAAGCCAAAAGTAACGCCTAAGTATTGAGGAGTGTGCCCCCAACAAAAAAAAAGGTATTTTAAGATAAAAGAATTAAAAATTTCATGAGATTAGCACTTCAGGAAATACCAATATGAGCTCTTCTTTATAAGAAAAAAAGAAAATGAGTATAAAGAGAGAAATATAGAAAACAATAAGGAGCAATGATAATCTACATATGTGGACAAATGTAAAATAAATGTACATAACTTTGTTAGGAAATAATTTTGCATTGTGGAGGTAAAAATAAATTATAATGTTGTGTAGTGACAAAATTGGGTAGAAAGAAAACTTTTCTATCCTCCTCTGGGTTCTTCTCAGGCTGGTCAAGTAATTGAATTGTCTTCAGACAGATGAGTAAGAGGGAGAAAGAAGCAAATTTAATTATATCTATACAGAGAATCTATATAGACGTGGGATTCTAAACACATGATGGAAGGCAAGATAGAAGCCCACATTTTATGATAAGGAATGGAAGAGGAGTCTGGAATTCTACACAGAGAAGAGGGATCTCATCTCAAGAAAAGAGTGACACCTGTGATGAAGACCAGCTGTTGTGTACTTAGGCATTTGTCCTGCCATCTAGACAGGTTCTCCTAGAGAAAGGTTAGTGTAATATAAGCTCTGACAACTGGCTGGCCAGTGGACCTGCCTGCCTGCCTCCATCTTCCTCCCACCCCACTCCCCACTCCATTCCTTCCTCCAAATTGAGTATTTTTTTACCCAAATAGTCAATAGCCTTGACTACAAAAGCACCATATCCAAAATGGCTCTTTCAAATGAACACTTTGATAGTGCCTAGGCTAGTTAAGAGCTGCTTTATCTCCCAACAAAACTGTAATTCATTCCTGTTACTCATTCCCTGAGGCTTGCTAACATACTCCCCCCCCTTCTCTTTTCAACTTGTTCTTGTAGGTACCAAGACATAGCTATTTGTCCTGGGGGAGTTTGCTAAAAAATCTTTTCTACCATACAAGTATTTCTAGCTCTAAGGACTTGCAAATGTGAAGTAGGATCTTCATTAGCGTATTTGTTTAGATAGTGATCCAACCCAATAACTAATGAAGAGATGCAAGATGCACCCCAACATAGTGAAAAAGATGCAGGCTTCACAAGATCCAGAAAAGTGCACTCCAGAGTTTGGGTTTAGAAAAAAAAAGCAAGGAGGAACCTTATTATACTTCCACCTTTTGGAACCAATATAATCAAAGACAAGGAAAATGACAAGAATACTTAAACCAAAAGTCTTAAAACCAGCATTGCCACATCCAAATAAACAGTTCCACCACTAATCTCTTCTGCTGATCATAATTTTAGCACATGAAGTCTCATCTTTTTCATTTTCAATGTGTTCTCACAGATAGAAATCCAGAGTTGACTTGGTAAGAATTCCCATCCTCTGGGGGAAAAATAATTTTCACTTACTGCTGGTGGGAATATTTCAGGGGATGGTTACTTCTAAAAAGATTAAGAATTGGGGGCTGGAGAAATGGTAGAGCAAAGAAATAGCACAGCTAACCCAGGTTCCATCCTCAGCATCCCAAGAGTGATTCCTGAGTGCAGAGCCAGGAGTAACCCCTCGGCACTGCTGGGTGTGTCCCCACCTCTCAAAAAATCCCAAATTGAATTTCTATTTGACTAAGCAATCCCATTTTTTTATTGCATCTTCCCTAATGGCCAAAAACCACTAGTTTGTAAAGACATTTGCACTCCTATGCTCTTTGCAGCACTATTCACAGAAAACAAGATTTGGAAACAACCTGTGTTCATGAATAAGTGGATAAAGAAGTGGTAGTATAGATACACAATGGAATACTATGTAATATAAGAAAAGATGAAACCATGTAAGCAGATGGAACTAAAGTGTGTCATGATGAGTGAAGTCAGTCAGAAGGAGGATAGACACAGAATCATATTTCATATGTGGAATATAAAAAAACATAGTAAGGGTATAACAAATGGCCACTGGAATCATAACTGGAGACTTATCCTAGATTTATCCTACATAACTGAACCTACCATGGGATGGGATGGGAGGATGGGAGGTGGAGGGTATCTTGAGAAATTGGTGGTACTTTTGATGTTGGAACACTGTGGATCTAGCACTTAATCACTATAATAATAATAATTATTATTATTATTATTTTGTAGCCATATCTGTCTGTGCTCAGGGCTTACTACTAGATCTGTGCTCAGGGATCACTTCCAGTGGTACTCAGGGGACCATATGTGATGCTGAATTGTATTTGAATCAGCTATTTCCATGAAATTTTATTATTTTTAGTATTATAAATCACAGTGTCTAAAAAAATAATTATTTATTTTCCATCTGTTTGATGAATATTGTCAAGGCCAGAATTCCCTCTAAATCAGCAGATCAGAGTGAGGCATATCCAGTTAAATAAGCCAGATTCACCAAATGGTCAGTGAGAAAAGGAAAATTTCCTTTTCCCTTCTGAGTTATTCTTGGACTAGTCTAGGAATAAAATGAACATCAAAACAATGAGGGAGTCTACACAGATGTGTGATTCCAAAGATAATGAAGCAAAATAGATCCTAAGGGAAAGATATCAGTGGCTGTTCAGAGCTTCAAGGAGAAAGAAAGGATTCTCATGACATAGGATAAGTCAAATGACAAAGACCAGAGCCTAGTAATTCAGTGTTTTTCCTACCACACAGATAGGCTTCTCTGCTAGAAATTTTAGTTTTGGTTATAAGTCTAATTCTGAATAATATCCCAGTGTAGGCCCTCAATTGACATCAGCTAAAAATAATTTGCTTCCCAAGTAGCACTTCTTGGGGAAGACAGTTCTGAACCTCTTGGGATGGACATCCTTCAACAAAAACTATGCAAAAATCACAGAAGAGCAAAGAGAGATCAGGTAGCCTGAGGTTCTTACAGTATTCAAAATGTCAGCAAAAGCAGCAGAATGCCTGAAAAAGAAAAAAAAAAGAATGCATGCTTGGGCCAAAAAGAAAGCAAGAGTTAGGGGTACAAATACAACATTCCTGGGACTCCAGGTGGACCTCAGGCATCCCAAGCCCCCTGGATACCCATCAACCCGAAAGGTCCCCAATCACTTCTACATATAGTCATGATGGTCCCTGGCACTGCAGGCCTGAGAAGTACCACATCCTAAGGCTCAGATCTCTACCTAACACCATGTACAAAAGTAAGATCAAAATGGATTAAAGACCTCAACATCAAACCGGACTCCATAAGGTACATTGAAGACAAAGTTGGCAAAACTCTCCACGACATTGAATATAACCGTATCTTCAAAGATGACATGCCACTGGCCAAGCAAGTAAAAACAGAGATAGACAAATGGGACTTTCTTAAACTAAGAAGCTTCTGCACCTCAAAAGAAACAGTGACTAAAATACAAAGACAGTCTACAGAGTGGGAAAGGATATTAACCCAATACCCATTTGATAAAGGGTTGATATCAAGAATACACAAATCACTGGTTGAACTCCACAAGAAGAAAATACCCAACCGCATCAAAAAATGAGGTGATGATCATGGGAAGGGGGGCGTTCCGGGCTCGTCCTTCACGCCCTACCGAGGTCACGAGTTGCCCCCCCATGAGCAGCTCTCTGGCATGGCCATGGCTCTAGAGCCACAGAAACCAGTCTCATAATTATCTGACTCTTGGCAGAAATACTTCCAGGCTTAATAAGTAAAATATCAGAAATCCAAAATCGCGCAGCCGCAATAGCAGCCACGCGTCATCATTTGATTTTTGTAACCGGCTATAGAAACAAATGATTTCAGAATGTCTTTTCAACAGGTATGATTTGGGGGTGTAAACTCTACATAATAATAATGCATCTTTTGTTGAAACAATGAATCTAATCAAAGTAGATAGAGTGTTAACTAGAATTCATTTGCCTCACAGGCATTGGGAGGGTTGGGAGGGAGGTATATTGGGGTTCTTCTTGGTGAAAAATAAGTACTGATGAAGGGAAATGTGTGTGATGATTGCATGACTGAGACTTAAACCTGAAAGCTTTGTGACTTTTCCCACAGTGATTCAATAAATTAATAAATTTTTAAAAAATGAGGTGATGAAATGAACAGAAACTTTCTCAAAGAAAAAATACAAATGGCAAAAAGGCACATGAGGAAATGCTCTACATCACTAATCATCAAGGAGATGCAGATCAAAAGAACAATGAGATATCATCTCATGCCACAGAGACTGGCTCACATCCAAAAGAACAAAAGCAACCGGGGTTGGCACGGATGTGGTGAGGAAGGGACCCTCCTTCACTGCTGGTGGGAATGCTGACTTGTTCGGTCCCTTTGGAAAACAGTATGGACGATTCTCAAAAAATTAGAAATTGAGCTCCCATTTGAACCAGCAATACCACTCCTGGGAATATATCCTGGAGAGGCAAAAAAAGTACAGTCGAAATGACATCTGCACTTGTATGTTCATTGCTGCACTGTTCACAATAGCCAAAATCTAGAAAAAACACGAGTGCCCAAGAACAGATGACTGGTTAAAGAAACTTTGGTACATCTACATATGGAATACTATGCAGCTGTTAAAAAGACGAAGTCATGAAATTAACATACAAGTGGTACTACATGGAAAGTATCAAACTAAGAGAAATGAGTCAGAAAGAGAGAGACAGACATAGAAAGATTGCATTCATCTGGGGAACATAAAGTAACAAAATAGGAGACTAACGCCCAAGAATAGCCGAGATAAGTACCAGGAGGTTTGCTCCATGGCTTGGGGGCCAGCCGCACACTCTAGGGGTAAAGGCAGCTCAGATAGAGAAGGGATTACCAAATAAAGGGTGTTGGGAAGATCCTCCCAGGATGGGAGATGCATGCTGAAAGTAGACTATAGACCAAACATGATTGCCACTCAATTCCTCTTTTGCAAACCACAGCACCCAAAAGGAGAAAGAAAACAAAAGGGAGTGCTCTGCCACAGAGGCAGGGTGGGATGGGGGGTTGGGGGGTGTGTGGGATACTGGGATTAGTGGTGGTGGAAAATGGGCACTGGTGGAGGGATGGGTACTTGATCATTGTATAACTAAAACCCAAGCACAAAAATTCATAAGTCTACAAATGTACCTCATGGTGCTTCACTAATAAAAAATTTTTTTAAAAAAAAAAGTGAAACAACTCCAAAAAAAAAAAGATGAAGTCATGAAATTTACATACAAGTGGTTCTACATGGAAAGTATCATGCTAAGTGAAATGAGCCAGAAAGAGAGGGAGACATAAAAAGACTGCACTAATCTGGAGAATATAAAGTAACAGAATAGGAGATGAACACCCAAGAAGAGTTGAGATAAGTACCAGGTTTGCTCCAGGGCTTGGAAGCCGGCAGCACATGCTGGGGGAAAAGGAAGCTCAGATAGAAAAGAAAACACCAAGTAAAGGATATTTACTTAACTAAGGAAGTAAAGGACCTGTACAAAGAAAACCACAAAACGCTACTTCAGGAAATAAAAGAGGACATGAGAAAATGGAAAGATATCCCCTGCTCATGGGTCGGGAGAATTAACATTGTCAAAATGGTAATACTTCCCAAAGCATTGTACAAATTCAATGCAATCCCTATAAGTTTACCCATGACATTCTTCAAAGAAATGGAGCAAACACCCCTGAAATTCATATGGAACAGTAAGCCCCCACGAATAGCTAAAGCAATTCTCGGGAAAAAGAAAATAGGAGGAATCAACCTCCCTAACTTCAAACTCTACTACAAAGCAGTAATAATTAAAACATCATGGTACTGGAACAAAGGCAGAGCTGCAGACCAATGGAACAGGGTAGAATATACTGACATCTCCCCTCAATCATATGATCATCTAATCTTTGATAAAGGAGCAAGAAATGTGAAGTGGAGTAAGGAAAGCCTCTTTAACAAATTGTGCTGGCAAAACTGGATGGATACAAAAAAAATGGGCTCAGAACTCTGCCTAACACCATGTACAAAAGTAAGATCAAAATGGATTAAAGACCTCAACATCAGACCAGAATCCATAAGGTACATTGAAGACAAGGTTGGCAAAACCCTCCATGACATTGAAGCTAATGGTATCTTCAATGATGTCATGCCACTGGCCGAGCAAGTGAAAACAGAGATAGATAAATGGGACTATCTTAAACTAAGAAGCTTCTGCACCTCAAAAGAAACAGTGACCAAAATACAAAGACAGTCTACAGGATGGGAAAGGATATTCGCTGAATACACATCTGACAAGAGGTTGATATCCAGGATATACAAAATACTGGTTAAACTCCACAAGAAGAAAACATCCAACCCCATAAAAAATGGGGCAATGAAATGAACAGAAATTTTCTTAAAGAAGAAATCCGAACGTCAAAAAGGCACATGAGAAAATGCTCTACATCATTAATCATCACGGAGATGCAGATCAAAACCACAATGAGATACCATCTCACACCTCAGAGACTGGCCCACATCCAAAAAAATAAAAGCAACGGATGCTGTCGCGGATGTGGCGAGAAAGGGACATTCCTTCACTGCTGGTGGGAATGTCGACTGGTTCAGCCCTTTTGGAAAACAGTATGGACGATTCTCAAAAAATTAGAAATTGAGCTCCCATTTGACCCAGCAATACCACTTCTGGGAATATATCCCAGAGAGGCAAAAATGTATAGTCGAAGTGACATCTGCACTTGTTTGTTCATTGCAGCACTCTTTACAATAGCCAGAAACTGGAAGAAACCTGAATGCCCAAGAATAGATGACTGGTTAAAGAAACTTTGGTACATCCACATAATGGAGTACTATGTAGCTGTTAGAAAAGATTAAGTCATGAAATTAACATACAAGTGGTACTACATGGAAAGTATCATCCTAAGCGAAATGAGTCAGAAAGAGAGAGATAGACATAGAAATACTGCATTCATTTGGGGGCACATAAAGTAACAAAATAGGAGATTAATACCTAAGAACAGCCGAGATCAGTACCAGGAGAATTACTCCATGGCTTAGAGGACAGCAGGGCATTCTAGGGGAAAGGGCAGCTCAGATAGAGAAGGGATCACCAAATAAAGGGTGTTTGGAGGATCCTCCAAGGATGGGAGATGCATGTTGAAAGTACACTATGGACGGAACATGATTGCTACTCAATGCCTCTCTTGCAGACCACAACACCCAAAAGGAGAGAGAGAACAAAAGGGAATGCCCTGCCACAGAGGCAGGGGGGATGGGGGATGGGGATGGGAGGGATACTGGGATCCATGGTGGTGGAGAATGGGCACTGGTGGAGGGATGGGTATTTGATCATTATATAATTGAAACCTAAGCACCAAAATTTGTAAGTCTACAACTGTACCTCATGGTGTTTCACTAATAAAAATTAATTTAAAAAAAGAAGAAAGGGGGGCATGATATTCCAAGCAGCAGCTGTTCATGCTGCAGCCAGTTAGTTTCCCCCATCATATTCCATTAGAACCACAAATTAGCCTCTTCTGTGGAAACCACTAGGGTGCTTGATGACTCAGCCCGATTAGGCCAATACTCCAGAAGATCCTACACCATTCCTTCCAAAACCACAAAAGCTAACTGTGAACAGAAAAATCTAAACTGCAAAGGTAACAATGGTAAATCAATGCAGAAACCCACCAGACTCAGTGAGTGAAGAAGCTAGCCCAGGTGAGCCAATGAGTAATGACCTCTCTGATAAGAAATTTAGAATGCAACTGTTAAGGATGCATAAGGAGCTCAAAGAAACAAAGGAATCCACCACCGATAAAATACAGGAGAATATGAGAGCAGAAATGAGGAAGATGCAAGCAAAAATACAAGCAAAAATGACAGATCTGAAAAACCTGTAGGTGAAATGAAAAACTCACTGGAAGGCCTCAGCAGCAGATTTAACAGCTGCTGAAGAGAGAATCAGCGAGCTCAAAGATGAGGTGCAGAGAACCTCCAGACAAGAGGAGAAGATGGAAAAGACCCTCAAAATAAACCAAAAGATGACAAAAGAAATTGGAGGAACAACATAAGAGGAACAACAGAAGAATCATTGAGTTAACAGAGGGGCAGAAAGAAAACCCTGAAGAAGCAACTGTCAAAGTTATTGCTGAGAAGCTTCTGGAGCTGAAGAGTGCATGCACCAAAATCCAGGTGGCCTGAAGAGTACCAGCTAAAAGAAATCCAAATAAAAAATATTTGGAGACACCTACTAATCAGAATGACAAAAGCCATAAATAGAGATAGCAGACTGAAAGCAGCAAGATCAAAGAAGAAAATTGCTCATAAAGGAGCATCCCTAAGATTCACAGCAGACTCATCGAATTTAACCCTCTGGGTCCTAAGACAGTGGTGGCATATAGGGAACAAACTCAATGAAATGAACACCTCACCAAGAATACTTTACCCAGCCAGACTCTCACTCATATTTGAAAGAACAATACATAATTTCAAAGATAAAGGAACAACTCAGAATCTTTGTAGACTCAAAACCGTTGTTACAAGAAATAAATGGGTTACTTTAAGACAAAGCAAGCCCTACGAGTACACCAAACTCCTTCATAACTATAGCACAAATTCCCATGACAATAATCTCTCTCAATGTCAATGAGCTAAATGCACCAATCAAGAAACACAGAGTGGCAGGATGGACTAGAAAAATTGAACTCAACATTCTGCTGCCTGCAAGAAACACATCTGAACATTCAAAGTAAACATAGTTTCAAAGTCAAAGGCTGGAAAACAATTCTCCAAGAAAATAACCCCCTTACAAAGGCTGGGGTGGCCATACTAGTATCAGACCAGATAGATTTCAGATTGAAGAACGTTATAAGAAAGAGTGAAGGTCATTTCTTAATGATCACGATCACAACCATCCTGCTGTTCATCGATTGCCTCGAGCAAGCCCCAGTAACGTCTCTTTTGTCCTAGCCCTGAGATTTTTAAAAAGTGCCATATTCAAGGCTCTTTCAGGTTTAGGAGAATGAGACCCATCATTGTTACTGGTATTTGGCATATTGGGTACACCACGGGGAGTTTGCCAGAGTCTGCCGAGTGGGCAGGTTACATTCGGTAGCCTGCCAGGTTGTCCAAAGTAAAAATGAGATAGTAAGATGTCGGGCTGTGAGCTTCCGGGAGCTGGGTTTTATAGTCTCTGGATCTTGATGGGATCAAGGCTGCTGTCTCTAGGCTGTTGATGGGATTACACGGTGCCAGGGGGCCAGTTGGTGGGTGTGACCCCTGCCTACTGGAAGGTGGAGGATCTGGGTGGAGGATGCTCAGCCCCAATCCGAGCAGGCTTGGAGATCTCAGCCCTGGGACCCACATGCCTTTGTTCCTCTGCTGGTATCTTCATGCGTGTGAAGAGTGGTCTCAGCATGGTTGTGGCTGGTTCTGGAGGTCTTCGGCTGCTGGGGTTCTGCTCGGGGCAGGGAGGGAAACTCAACCCGCCCCCCTCCAAGGGGCCCTGGCGAGGACAGCTAGGAGTGGGGGCAGGAGACTCTGAGCTGTTATCTTCTGGGAGCTGGGTTTTATAGTCTCTGGATCTTGGCCATTGGAGGGGGGCAGGTTGAGCCTCCCTCCCCGCCCCAACCAGAGTTCCGGCAGCCGAAGACCTCCAGAACCAGCCACCACCATGCTGAGACCACTCTCCACATGCATGAAGGTACCAGCAGAGGAACAAAGGGTCCCGGGACTGAGATCTCCAAGACTGCTCGAATCGGGGCTGAGCATCCTCCACCCAGATCCTCCACCTTCCAGTAGGCAGGGGTCACACCCACCAACTGGCCACCTGGCACCGTGTAATCCCATCTTAATGATCAAGGGATTGGTAAATCAGGAAGAACTCACACTCTTAAATGTTTTTGAACCTAATAAGGGACCAGCAAAACTTAAAACAACTGCTCATAGACGCAGAAAGACATTGATAGCAACACAACAGTAGTTGGAGATTTCAATACCACTTTCCCACCTTTTGATAGACCAACTAGACTAAAGCTCATCAAGGAAGTACTTTATTTGAGGGAAGAAATGGAAGAGAGGGAATTAATAGATATATGGTAGGATTTTTTCATTCCCCTCCCCCAAAGCTGAATACGCATTCTTCTTCAGTGCACACGGGACATTCTCCAAGATAGACCACATGGTGGGTCACAAAACATACCTAAATAATATCAAGAAGATAGAAATTGTATCAACGATCCTTTCGGATCATGATGCATTGAAAATAGAAGTTAATCACACAGGAAAACAGATAATCAAATTAAACACCTGGAAATTAAACAGCTCACTACTGAACGACCAGTGAGTTAAATAGGAAATCAAAGAGGAAATCAAAAGATTCCTGGAAACAAATAAGAATGAGAACATGAGCTAACATAATTTGTGGTACACAGGAAAAGCAGTGTTAAGAGGAAAGTTTATAGCTCTGCAAGCATTCATCAGGAAGAAAAAAAGGTCTCACATCAATAACTTAACCAACACAGCTCAAGTTCTTGGAAAATGAACAACAAAAGGAGCCCAAGCCAGGCAGGAGGAATAAAATAATAAAACTTAGAGCAGAAATCAATGAGCTGGAATCCCCCTCCCCAAATAAAAAGTCCAAAAGATCAACAAAATCTAGAGCTGTTTCTTTGAGAAAATAAACGAGATCAATAAACCACCAGTGAGACTCAAAGAAACAGAAGGAGAGAAACTTAATAAACCAAATCTGAAAAACAAAGGGGGATATCACAACAGAAACTACAAAATTACATAGAATCATCAGAGACTACTTTGTAAATATCTATGGCATGAAACAAGAGAACCTTGCAGAAATGGATAAATTCCTGGATTCCTATAACCTCCCAAGGCTGAACCAAGAAAATCTGGAATACCTGGACAGACCTATCACCACCTAGAAAATTGAAATGGTAATCAAAATTATCACCCCAAACAAAAGCTTAGGTCCAGATGGATTCACTAGTGAATCCTTTCAAACCTTTAAAGAGGATCTATTGCCAATCCTTTTCAAACTTTTCCAGGAAATTGAAGAAGCAGAAACACTCCCAAACAGCTTTTATGAAGCAAATATCATCCTGATTCCCAAAGCAGACAGTGACACCACAAAAAAAGAGAAAATTACAGACCAATATCCCTCATAAACACAGATGAAAAGATCCTCAACAAAATACTAGCAAACAGAATCCAACAACTCATCAAAAAGTTCATACACCATGACCAAGTAGGATTCACCTGGGGGATGCAAGGGTGGTTTAACATTCACAAGTCACTAAACATAATACACCATATCAATAAAAGATAAAACTTTCTAACACCAGACAAAAAAGTCAGACCAAAATGGACGAAAGACCTTGATATCAGACCTGAATCCATAAGGTTCATGGAGGAAATGTGGGCAGAACCCTCCATGACACTGAAGCTAAAGGCATCTTCAAAGATGAAACACCACTGACCAAGCAAGTGGAAGCAAAGGTAAACAAATGGGGCTACATTAAACTCAGAATCCTCTGCACCTTAAAAGAAACAGTGACCGCCCTTCCATTCAGGTACAGCCTGCCCCCAAGGCCTGGGACTCTCTCTGGACATGCGCAGCTAGCTCGATCTCATAGGACAGTCGTTTTTTTCCCCTGATCTGCGCGGGACCAGCGCAGGGACCCTTTCCGGAGCTGCGGCCGCTAACGTGGCTGCGAAATATTCTCCCACTACATATACCCTAGTAACCATAAGCTAACTTCTTAAATGGAATCTTCTCTATTTTAGCTCAGCTACTAGAAAGTCAGTAGCCAATAACTCATAAGCCTATCTCAGCTCACACTGCATATCAAGCAGAATAGTAACAGTGAACGTGAAGGACTAAACCACACTTGTCACAATGGTAAAGCAATGCAAAAGCCCACCAAGCTTTCTTATTGAAGAGGCTAGCCCAGAAGACATCAACAGTACTGTAGTGTTAGACAACCTCTCTGACAAGGAATTCAGAAGGGAGCTACTTAGGATGCTTAGGGAACTAAAAGAAACAATGGAAAGCAATGCCAATAAAAGACAAGAGGATTTGAAGGCAGAAATGAGGAAAATGCAATCGGAAATGTCAGACCTGAAAAACCTGGTAGGCGAATTGAAAACCTCAGTGGAAGGCCTCAGCAGCAGAGTAACAGCCGCTGAGAACAGAATCAGTGAGCTCGAAGATGAAGTTCAGAGACTCTCCAGGAAAGAGCAGAAAATGGAAAAGAGACTCACTATTCGGGAACAGATGGCAAGAGAAGATTGTGACGAAGCCAAGAGGGCTAACATAAGAATTATTGGAGTCCCTGAGGGACAGGAAGAAAACCTTGATGAAGAAGAAACTGTCAAAGACATCATTGCTACAACGTTTCCAGAGCTGAAGAAAACTTGTGACCACATTCAGAAGGCCTGAAGGGTACCAGCTAGTAGAAATCCGAATAAAAATACCCCAAGACACATTCTGATCAAAATGACCAAAACCTTAGACAGAGACAAAATTCTGAAAGCAGCAAGATCGAAGAAAGAAATCTCTTACAAAGGAGCATCCTTAAAATCCACAGCTGATTTTTCTGATGAAACCCCTCATGGCCTGAAAACAGTGGTGGGACATAGTGAAAAAACTCAATGAAATAAATGCCTCTCCAAAAATACTTTACCCAGCGAAACTCTCATTCATAATAGAAGGAACAACACACAGTTTCACAGACAAACAACAGCTCAGGAACTTCATAGACTCAAAACCATGGTTACAAGAACAACTAAATGGGCTACTTTAAGGCAAGAAAGGCCCCTCAAATACACCAAATTTCAACAGAACAATGGGACAAAATCCCATAACAATAATCTCTCTCAATGTCAATGGGCTAAACGCACCAATTAAAAGACATAGAGTGGCAGGATGGATTAGAAAATTGAACCCAACATTCTGCTGCCTGCAAGAAACACATCTCGATAGTCAAAGCAAACACAGACTCAGAGTCAAAGGCTGGAAAACAATCCTACAGGCAAACAGCTCCCATAAAAAAGCTGGGGTAGCCATCCTAATATCAGACCACATCGATTTCAGAGTGAAGAAGGTCATAAGAGACAGTGAAGGCCATTTCTTATTGATCAAAGGATCTGTACAACAGGAAGAACTTACAATAATAAATGTATATGCACCTAATGAGAGACCAGCAAAGTACTTAAAACAACTACTCATAGATTTGGAAAAAGACATCAATAGCAATACAATACTAGTGGGAGACTTCAACACCGCTTTGTCACCTCTTGATAGATCAACCAGACTCAAGCTTAGCAAGGACAAACTTCATCTGAGGGAAACAATGGAAGAAAGGGACTTAGTAGATATATACACGACACTTCATCCACAAAAAGCTGAATACACATTCTTCTCAAGCGTACATGGAACATTCTCCAAGATAGACCACATGCTGAGCCACAAAACATGCCTCCATAAAATTAAGAAGATAGAGATTGTATCAACAATCTTCTCAGACCATAATGCGCTGAAATTAGAAGTAAATCACACACAAAAACAGAAAACTAAATCAAACACCTGGAAATTAAACAGTGCGATATTGAACAACGAGTGGCTTCGACAGGAAATCAAAGAGGAAATCAAAAGATTCCTAGAAACGAATGAAAATGAGGACACGAGTTACCAAAACTTATGGGACACAGCAAAAGCTGTGTTAAGAGGAAAGTTTATAGCTCTACAAGCATTCCTCAGGAAGGAGGAGCAAGCACACATAAGTAACCTAACTTCACAGCTTAAGAGCTTGGAGAAGGACCAAAAAAAGGAGCACAACCCGAACAGGAGAAAGGAAATAATAAAACTCAGAGCAGAGATTAATGAGATGGAAACCCAAAAAACAATCCGAACGATCAATGAAACCAAGAGCTGGTTCTTCGAGAAAATTAACAAGATCGATAAGCCTCTAGCAAAACTCACAAAGAAAGGGAGAGAGAAAACCCTAATAAACCGAATCAGAAATGAAAAGGGGGTCATTACAACAGAAACTACAGAAATTCAAAGGATCCTCAGGGAATACTTTGAGAAGCTTTATTCCATGGAACATCAAAACCTCGAGGAAATGGATAAATTCCTAGACTCCTACAGACTCCCAAGGCTGAATCAAGAAGACCTGGAATACCTGAACAGACCTATCACCATCAAGGAAATTGAAATGGTAATAAAAAGTCTCCCCAAGCACAAAAGTCCTGGCCCGGATGGATTCACTAGTGAATTCTTCCAAATCTTTAAAGAGGATTTACTCCCAATCCTCGTTAAGCTTTTCCACGAAATTGAAATATCAAAAACACTTCCGAACAGTTTCTACGAAGCAAATATCACACTGAAACCAAAAGCAGACAGAGATACCACAAAGAAAGAGAATTACAGACCGATATCCCTGATGAACACAGATGCAAAGATCCTCAACAAACTATTAGCAAATAGAATCCAACTACTCATCAAAAAGATCATACACCATGACCAAGTAGGATTCATCCCAGGGATGCAAGGATGGTTTAACATTCGGAAATCAATCAACACAATCCATCATATCAACAAAAGAAAAGATAAAGAGCATATGATTATATCAATAGATGCAGAGAAAGCATTTGACAAGATCCAGCACCCCTTTATGATGAAAACCCTAGCCAAAATGGGTATAGAGGGGACTTTCCTCAACATAATTAAAGTCATCTACCACAAGCCTACAGCAAGCATCATCCTCAATGGGGAAAAACTGAGAGCCTTCCCTCTAAGATCAGGGACGAGACAAGGATGCCCACTATCTCCACTGCTGTTCAATATAGTACTGGAAGTACTTGCAATAGCGATTAGGCAAGAAAAAGATATTAAGGGCATTCAGGTAGGAAAGGAAGAAATCAAGCTCTCACTATTCGCAGATGATATGATACTATACTTAGAGAACCCAATAACCTCCTCCAAAAAACTCCTAGAAACAATAGACTTGTATAGTAAAGTTGCAGGCTATAAAATCAATACCCAAAAGTCCATAGCTTTCCTATACACAAACAGTGAGAGAGAAGAAAGCGACATGAAAAAAACAATCCCGTTCACAATTGTGCCCCAGAAAATCAAGTACCTAGGAATCAGCTTAACTAAGGAAGTAAAGGACCTGTACAAAGAAAATATAGCCCTCCACCAGTGTACATTTTCCACCATCAATGTCCCCCATTTCCCTTCCACCATCCCCAACACACCACCCCTACCCCATCCTGCCTCAATGATAGGCACTTTTCTTCTTTCTCTTTTTTCTTTTGTGCATTATGGTTTGCAACACATCATTTCCACCTTACATGCTCCTTAGAATCACCTGGATTTTTCTTTATTATGAAACTTTTAATTATTATTTCTTTTTTAAAATTTTTATTTTTTAAATTGAGTCACTATGAGATACATAGTTCCAAAACTGTTCATGATCAGGTTTCAGTCATATAAAGTCCAATGCCCATCACTCCACCAATCTCCATTTCCCACCTCTAATGACCCCAGTTTTGTTCCCACCATCCCCTCCCCCAGCCTGCCTCTATGACTCTATGGCAGTCACCTGGGCACTATGGTCTACATTAGATACTGGGAGGTTTTCATGTTTGTTCATTTACCTATTTTCAGCATGCAGTTCCAATCCAGAGTGATCATTTTCAACTATTTTTGTCATAATGGTCCCATCTCTATTCCAGTTGTTTTCTCCTCCAGCACTTGAGGCAGACTTCCAACCATAGACTAATCCTCCTGGCTCTTGTTTCTACTGTCGTTGGGTATTAGTCTTATATTATATATGACTTCTACTCAAATCTCTTCTATAGCCATGTACACCTGCCGACATACCAAATTCCACAGGATGGATATGTCATTCCCAATGTTCTCCCTTCCAAAATCCGACACGCCATTTCGTCAGTAAAGAAAGGAACACCACCCGGCCCAGACAAGGTCAGACCTGAACACCTGAAGAACCTGCCGTCAGTACTCATCAATACACTGGCTCGGCTCTTCACACTCTACCTGTCTGAATGCAAGGTTCCGTCCCAATGGAAAACCAGCATGACTGTACTACTGTACAAGAAGGGAGACATCCATGACATTGGCAACTATCGCCTGATCTGCCTATTGTCTGTCATCTACAAGTTGTTCACTTGAGTCATCCTGAATAGAATTGGCAGAACACTAGATGAAGGACAACCATGCGAGCAAGCCGGGTTCTGCAAAGGATTCAGCACCATCGACAATATCCACACGAAGCTCATTGAGGTTTCTCGGGAGTTAAAGATGCCGCTCTGTCTAACGTTCATTGATTTAAAGAAGGCCTTTGATTCTGTTGAGACGGAAGTGGTCATTGAAGCCCTAGCCAATCAAGGCATTCAAACTCAATACATCAGGATACTCTGTGAGCTGTACTATGGATTCACTACCAGGATCTCACCGTTCTACAAAGAAGTGATCATTGATGTCAAGAGAGGGGTTTGGCAAGGTGATACCATTTCACCGAAACTCTTCAGTGCCACCCTCGAGAACATCATGCGGCAATTGGAATGGGAAGGAATGGGAGTGAAGATAGATGGTCGGCAACTACACCACTTCCGCTTTGCTGATGACATTGTTTTAATAACACCAAACATTAGCCAAGCGGCACAAATGCTGGCTGACTTCAACCGTGAGTGTGGAAAGGTCAGACTACAGCTGAATCTTACGAAGACAATGTTTATGAGAAACCGCCTCTTTCCTGATGCCTCATTTGCTCTCAATGGAACGACCATCTCCGAATAAAACAGCTATGTGTACCTAGGTTGAGAAGTCAACATGACAAATGACCTGGCACTTGAGCTGCACAGGAGGAAGAGAGCGGCTTGGAACACCTTCAAGAGCGTCGAAGAAATAGCTAAGAGGAGGAAGATCTGGCTCCAGGCACATCTCTTTGATTCCACTGTTCTTCCTGCACTAACATATGCCTCAGAGACCTGGGCCCTATGCAAACAGGATGAGAATGCTATTCGGGTCTCCCAAAGAAGAATTGAAAGAGCTATGCTTGGAATATCACGTTTCACTCAAATAAGAGAAAGAATCCAGAGTTCCGACCTCCATCGACGATCAAGAATCAGGGACGCTGTCTCGTTTGCCAAGGTGTCAAAAATCAGATGGGCTGGTCACGTAATGAGATTTAAAGATGACCGCTGGACTAGAGCTGTTACCGACTGGATTCCATGGATGTCAAAAGACCGCATGGCCGCCCACCTACCAGATGGTCAGACTTCTTCATCAAGATCATGAACGATCGGTTTGAGGCCCTTCGTGTTCCTAGAACGAACAGATGCCATTGGGCTACACTAGCATGCGACAGGGACAAATGGAGACGTTACTGGCGCCCACTCGAGCAAATCGACGATGAGTGGGAAGTCAAGTGATCAAGTGATAATTCAAAAATGAGTGCAATCATTCTGTCTGTCCTTCTCCTTATGACTCATTTCACTCAGCACGATACTCTCTATGCCCATCCATTTACAAGTGAATTTCATAATTTCATTTTTCCTAACTGCTGCATAATATTTCTTTGTGTAGATATATCATAGCTTCTTTAACCAGTGCAGATGGCATTTCTGCAGTGTGATTTTGGGCCCCCAGGGTATATTCCCAGAAGTGGTATTTCAGGGTCATATGGAAGCTCAATTACTGGCTTTTCGAGGAATGCCTATATTGTTCTCCAGAAAGGTTGGACCAATCGGCATTCCCACCAACAATGAGAGTCCCTATCTCCCCACATCTATTCCAGCACTGGGTGCTCTTGTTCTTTTTGATGTGTATGTTTCTGTGGTGTAAGATTATTTCTCATTTTTGTTTCGATTTTCATCTCCCTGGTGATTAGCAATGTAGAGCATTTTCCATGAGTCTTTTGGCCATTTGTATTTCTTCTCTGAGGTAGTTTGTTCACTTCCTATCCCCATTTTTTGATGGGGTTGGAAGTTTGTTTCTTGTAAAGTTTTAGTAAATAGCTGGAGGTTCTTCATCTTCTTAGCTATTTCTTCGACTAGTGCCTTATATATCTCGGATATTAACCTCTTATCAGCTGGGTATTAAGTAAATATTTTTTCAGAATCTGTGGGCTCTCTTTATTATTATTATTATTAGTGAAACATCATGAGGTACAGTTGTAGATTTACAATTTTTTGTGCTTGGGTTTAGATTATACAATGATCAAATACCCATCCCTCCACCAGTGCCCATTTTCCACCACCATGGATAATATCCCTCCCATCCCACCCTGCCTCTGTGGCAGGGCGATCCCTTGTGTTCTCTCTCTCCTTTTGGGTGTTGTGGTCTGCAAAAGAGGCTTTGAGTGGCAAACATGTTCAGTCCATAGTCTACTTTCAACATGCATCTTCCCTCCTGGGAGGATCCTCCAAACATCCTTTATTTGGTGCTCCCTTCTCTATCTGAGCTGCCCTTTCCCCTAGAATGCCTGGCTGGCCTCTAAGCAATGGAGTAATTTTCCTGGTGCTGATTTCAGCTATTCTTGAGTATTAATCTCATATTTTGTTACTTTATATTCCCCAGATGAATGCAATCTTTCTATGTCTATCCCTCTCTTTCTGACTCATTTCGCTTAGCATGATACTTTCCATGTTGTACCACTTGTATGTAAATTTCATGACTGCATCTTTTCTAACCGCTACATAGTACTCCATTGTGTAGATGTACCAAAGTTTCTTTAACCAGTCATCTATTCTTGGGCATTCAGGTTTCTTCCAGTTTCTGGCTATTGTAAAGAGTGCTGCAATGAACAAACAAGTGCAGATGTCACTTCGACTATACATATTTGCCTCTCTGGGATATATTCCCAGGAGTGGTATTGCTGGGTCAAATGGGAGCTCAATTTCTAATTTTTTGAGAATCATCCATACTGTTTTCCAGAAGGGCTGAACCAGTCGACATTCCCACCAGCAGTGAAGGAGTGTCCCTTTCTCGCCACATCCACGCCAGCATCGGTTGCTTTTGTTCTTTTGGATGTGGGCCAGTCTCTGAGGTGTGAGATGGTATCTCATTGTGGTTTTGATCTGCATCTCCGTGATGATTAATGATGTAGAGCATTTTCTCAAGTGCCTTTTTGACGTTCGGATTTCTTCTTTAAGAAAATTTCTGTTCATTTCATTGCCCCATTTTTTATGGGGTTGGATGTTTTCTTCTTGTGGAGTTCAACCAGTATTTTGTATATCCTTGATATCAACCCCTTGTCAGATGTGTATTCGGCGAATATCCTTTCCCATCCTGTAGACTGTCTTTGTATTTTGGTCACTGTTTCTTTTGAGGTGCAGAAACTTTTTAGTTTAAGATAGTCCCATTTGTTTATCTCTGTTTTCACTTGCTCAGCCAGTGGCGTGGCATCTTTGAAGATACCATTAGCTTCAATGTCATGGAGGGTTTTGCCAACTTTGTCTTCAATGTACCTTATGGTTCCTGGTCTGACGTTGAGGTCTTTAATCCATTTTGATCTTACTTTTGTACATGGTGTTAGGCAGAGTTCTGAGCCCACCTTTTTGCATGGAGCCGTCCAGTTCTGCCAGCACACTTTGTTAAAGATGCTTTCCTTACTCCATTTCACATTACTTGCACCATTATCAAAGATTAGATGATCATATGATTGAGGGGAGATGTCATTGTATTCAACCCTATTCCACTGGTCTGCAGTTCTGCCTTTGTTCCAGTACCATGCTGTTTTGATTATTACTGCTTTGTAGTACAGTTTGAAGTTACGGAGGTTGATTCCTCCCATTTTCTTTTTCCCAAGAATTGCTTTAGCTATTCATGGGGGCTTATTGTTCCATATAAATTTCAGGAGTGTTTGCTCCATTTCTTTGAAGAATGTCAGCTTTAACTCAGGTCAGCTGTGTGCAAAGCAAATGCCCTACCCGCTGTGCTATAGCTCCAGCCCTTCAATAAAAATTTTTTAAGTTGAAAAATAAATAAAAGTGACTGTTTTTCACTGTTCACAATAGCCAAAATCTGGAAACACCCCAAGTGCCTGAGAACAGACAACTGATTACAGAAACTTTGGTACATCGACACAGTGGAATACTATGCAGCTGTTAGGAGAGATGAAGTCATGAAATTTGCTTATAAGTGGAGAGAGATGGAGAGTATCATGCTAAGTGAAATGAATCAGAAAGATAGGTAAAGATATAGTAGGACTATACTTATTTGTGGAGTATAAAATAACCTAACATGAGACTGACACCTAAGGATAGTAGATATTCGGGAGAGCAAGATTGCTCCATAGACGGAAGCCTGCCTCATGAGCAAAGGGGAGAAGGCAGCTGGAATAGAGAAGGGATCACTAAGAAAATAACTGGTTGGAGGAATCAGTAGGGATGGTAAATGTATGCTCAAAGTAGATAAAGAACCAAACATGATAACCTCTCAGTATCTGTATTGCAAACCATAATGCCCAAAAGTAGAGAGAGTATGAGGAATACTGTCTGCCATGGAGGCAGTGGGAGGGTGGGAAAGGGAGGGTATACTGGGGATATTGGTGGTGGGGAGTGTGCACTGGTGGAGGCATGGGTGTTTGACCATTGTGTGATTGTAATCCAAACATGAAAACTTGTAAGTATATCTCACAGTGATTCAATAAAATTTAAAAAGTAGTGAGTCTTTACTGAATAGGGATATTCCCTTTCAAAAGGAAGTTCAGTAAATATCCTAATTTAGAGATATTTAAAGCCTTCGCTTTGCATTGGAACCAAGAAAAGTTTATTTCTTTCCTGGGACTTCTATAACAAAGTGCCACACAGTGCGTTGCTTAAAACAACAGAAACTTGTTGTCTCACATTTTCTGGAGGCCAGAAATCTACAATCAAGCTGTTGGCAGGTGTTGGAAAGTTCTTCTGATGGCCTTAAAGGAGGATTCCTCCTTATCTCTTCTCACTTCTGGTGGATGCCAGCAAACTCTGACATCGCTCCTCTATCTGTCTTCATCCTCCTGTAGTATTTCCCTCTGAATATGTCCTGGTAACTCTTTTAGAAGAACAACAGTCATGTTGAAGTAGGACACAGCATTCTCTAGAATGACTTTACATTAACTTGACTACATCGTCAAAGACCCTGTTTCCAAACAAGGTCACATTTGTAGATACTGGGTTTTAGGACTTCAACACATTTAGGAAGTGTGTTGAATACAAAATCATTACTCTCATCACTACCACTTTTGAACTGGAAATCCTCATCAATGTAATAAGGCAAGGAAAAGGAAAAGTACTAAGAATGAAGATTAGAAAGAAAGTTGACTACTCATAGATGATACAGTAATGTCAATGTGGTGAATTTTAAACCATTCACAGATGAAGTTTTAGAATTAATAAGACTCACATTAATCTATTTAATATTAATATACAAAGTTAACTTGACCACAATATACATAATAGGCAAACTTAATCACTTAATCACTTAACTTCCCGTTAGTCATCGATTTGCTCGAGTGGGCGCCAGTAACGTCTCCATTTGTCCCTGTCGCGTGCTAGTGTAGCCCAATGGCATCTGTTCGCTCCGGGAACATGAAGAGCCTCAAACTGATCGTACATGATCTTGACGAAGAAGTCTGACCATCTGGTAGGTGGGCGGCCACTCGGTCTTTTGACATCCCGTGGAATCCAGTCGGTAACAGCTCTAGTCCAGCGGTCATCTTTAAATCTCATTACGTGACCAGCCCATCTGATTTTCGACACCTTGGCAAATGAGACAGCGTCCCTGATTCTTGATCGTCGACGGATGTCAGAACTCTGGATTCTTTCTCTTATTTGAGTGAAACGTGATATTCCAAGCATAGCTCTTTCTATTCTTCTTTGGGATACCTGAATAGCATTCTCATCTTGTTTGCGTAGGGCCCAGGTCTCTGAGGCATATGTTAATGCAGGAAGAACAGTGGAATCAAAGAGATGTGCCCGGAGCCGGAGGTTCTTCGTCCTCTTAGCTATTTCTTCGACGTTCTTGAAGGCGTTCCAAGCCGCTCTCTTCCTCCTGCACAGCTCGGGTGCCAGGTCATTTGTCATGTTGACCTCTCGACCTAGGTAGACATAGCTGTTGCATTTGGAGATGGTCGTTCCGTTGAGAGCGAATGGGGCATCAGGAACGAGGCTGTTTCTCATAAACATTGTCTTCGTAAGATTCAGCTGTAGTCCTACCTTTCCACACTCATGGTCAAAGTCGGCCAGCATTTGTGCCGCTTGGCTGATGTTTGGTGTTATTAAAACAATGTCATCAGCAAAGCGGAGGTGGTGTAGTTGCCGACCATCTATCTTCACTCCCATTCCTTCCCATTCCAGTCATCATACTACTTCCACTACCCAGCCATCACCACACTCCAGGACGCTTTCCGGACCCATGCGGCTGCTTTGCGGCCGCGCGACACATCATAAGACACTAAATACCCATCTTCTGGAATTGTCGTACCGTATTTGATAGGGTTCAAATATGGTAACACCTACAAGGGTGATTAGAGGTCGCCCCAAAAACCTCTATCCCTCTCGGAAAGACTGGCAAGCTACCGAGAGTATTCCGCCCGCACGGAAGAGCCTGGCAAGCTATCCGTTGTGTATTCGATATGCCAAAACCAGTAACTGTTCTCATTCACCTGACCCTGAAGGCTTCACCGACATGGCAGCACTGAGAAGGATGAGAAAGGAGAGGCCGACAAAATCTCAAGGCCAACCTAGGCTGCCACAACGAAGGAAGACAAAAATGATCGTTTGTACTTTCAATAGGCAAACAGGAAACTAATATTAAATAGATAAAATTTACATCAGCAAGGAACAAAAGAACACCTTGAATTAAATCTAACAAAATCTGTGTAAGTGTATAACTATAAAATCTTCAGAAAAATAGAGGCTTGGGGCCAGAGTGATAGTGCAGTGGGAACAGCCAACCCGGGTTCCATCACCAGCACTCCATGTGGTTGTCCCCCCATCAACGTCCCCCAAACCCACTAGGAGTGATCCCTGCACACAGAGCCAGAAGTAAGCCCTGATCACGAAGGGTGTGGCCTGCAAACAAACAAAAAATTAGAGTCCTAAATAAGAGGATGAACATGGGTATTCATGACTTGGAAGATTCAGAATTATAAATCTGCTACACCTTTCCAAAGTGGTCTATCTGTAAGAGGAATACAAGTCCAATAAAAATAATAATTTGGGGAAACGGATTCTCAAATTTCTGTGGACACAGTAAAGGTGAAAGAATAATCAAGGCTCCTTGAAGCTTCTGCCCAGTCCCTCCCCTCTGATATCAGATGCTAAGAAGGATCTGACCAAGTAAGTACTTGAATGGATTCCCCTTGGGAATACTGGAAAGTAGGGTCCTTGGAAAACAGAGAGATAAATGCTTTGCATGGAGGAGCCCTGGACTGTATCCCTAGCATTGCTAGAGACAACCCCCTTCCAAACAATCCAGGTACAACTAGCCCGACTACTGGGAGGTGTGGCCCCCTAACCAAAAAAACAAAACCCAAGCAAAAAACACCAAGAATCCATTGATCAAAGTAGCACTGTAGCACTGTCCTCCTGTTGTTCTTCGATTTGCTCGAGTGGGTCTAGTAATGTCTCCATTGTGAGACTTGTTGTTACTGTGTTTGGCATATCGAATACAACATGGCTAGCTTGACAGGCTTCGCCACGCAGGCGAGATACTCTCGATAGCTTTCCGGGCTCTCCTAGAGGGGTGGAGGAATCAAACCCGGATATTTGCGTGCAAGGCAAATACCCTACCACTGTGCTATCGCTCCAGCCCATTGATCAAAGTAGAGGACTCAATTCAATTCATCCAGAGAAGGCTGTACACAAAGGCTTATTATAAAGCTATTTTAATGAGGACAATGTGGTATTGGCACAGGGATAATTATGCCAGTCAGACAGAAAGGGGGACCACAAATCAATCTATACATATATGGACACTTGCTCTGTGACAAGTAACATTATAGAACAGTAAGAAACGAGGAGATTATTCTTCAAGTTGTGCTAGAACAAATGATTATTCATAAGGGAACAATGAATTTTACTCCAACCTTATATTCCAGTAGAGCGACTTAAGCACATGGATAATTTTCACAAACATATATATGGAAAAGATAAATATGAACAAACATAAATATGAACACACTAAAAATCTCATTCCTATAAAATTAAATTCGAACAAACCACAATATGAGAAGTGAGAATTGTGACTAATTTGGGAAGAAGAAAAGGGATACTAATTGGGAGGGGATATGAGGAAAGTTTCCTGAGATCTGGTGAATATTTTCATTCTATTTTTGGGGGAGAAGGTTGATTTTTGATCCACACCTGGCACTGTTCAGAGCTTACTCCTGACACTGTGCTCAGGTGTGGTGCTCAGGGAATCTTATGTGGTGTTGGGGTTTGAATCCAGGTCAGAAGCATACAAGACAAGTACCTTAGCCCCTGTATTGTCTCTCCAGCCCAATGAGTAGTTAATTTCATGGTTATTCTAAATTTTTTCTTTAGAAGGTTTTTAAAGTTTAGCACTTTTAGGATAGTCATTTTAACTTTGAATCCTTCCAATCCATGAAAAGAGATGTGTCTTAATTTCCTGTGTCTTCTTTTATTTCTTTTAATAGTGATTTATAGTTTTCTTTGTATATTTTACCTCCTTTGTTATCTTGATTCCTAGGTTTCTGGGGTACAATTGTGAGTGGTACTACCTTTTAATTTCTCTTTCTTTTACTTCCTTGGCTGCAGATAGAAATGCTAGAATTTTCTGCATGTAGCCTGCCACTTTACAGGTTTATTGTTTCTATATCACTTTTTGGGTGGAGTTTTTAGGGTTTCTAAACACAACATAATGACATTTGTAAATATGTACAGTTTGAAATCTTTTCTAATATGTATCTCTTTTCTTTTTCTTGCTTAACATCTGTGGCTAAGATTCTAATGTATTGAATAACAGTGGTGAGAGTGGACATCCTTTGTTTTGGGTCAGATCTTAGAGGAAAGGCTTTCAGTTCTTTACCACTAATTATGATGTTATCTGTGGGTTTGTGACTTTCATTTATTGAGGAAATTTCTTCTATCCTCATTTATCATTTTTAAAAATCATAAATGGGTATCAGATATTGCCAAGTGCTTTTTCTGTATCTACTGATATGGTAAACCACTTGATCGCTTGACATCCCATTACTCATTGAGTTGCTCAAGCGGGCACCAGTAATGTCTCCATTTGTCCCTGTCTTGTGCTAATGTAGCCCAATGGCGTCTGCTCGTTCTAGGAACATGAAGAGCCTTAAACTGATCGTTCAGGGTCTTGACGAAGAAGTATGACAATCTCATAGGTGGGCAGACACGTGATCTTTTGACATCCCATGTAATCCAGTCGGTAATGGCTCTAGTCCAGCGGTCATCTCCAAATCTCATTACGTGTCTAGCCCATCTGACTTCTGACACCTTGGTAAACGAGGTGGCATCCCTGATTCTTGACCATCGACGGAGGTTGGAACTCTGGATTCTTTCTCTCATTTGAGTGAAGTGTGATACTCCAAGCATAGCTCTTTTGATTCCTCTTTGGGAGACCAAAATAGCGTTCTCATCCTGTTTGCGTAGGGCCCAGGTCTCTGGGGCATATGTTAATGCAGGAAGAATGGTGAAATCGAAGACGTGCCAGGAGCTGGAGGTTCTTCGTCCTCTCAGCTATTTCTTCGATGTTCTTCAAGGAGTTCCAAGCTTCTCTCTTCCTCCTTCGCAACTCAGGTGCCAGGTCAATCGTCATGTTGACTTCTCGACCTAGGTACACATAACTGTTGTATTCAGAGATGTTCGTCCCATTGAGAGTGAATGGAACATCAGGAACGACACTATTTCTCATAAACAGTCTTTGTGAGATTCAGCTGTAGTCCGACCATTCCACACTCACCGTCAAAGTTGGCCAGCATTTGTGCAGTTTGGCTGATGTTTGGTGTTATAAGAACGACGTCATCAGTGAAGCGGAGGTGGTGTAGTTGCCGACCGTCTATCTTCACTCCCATTCCTTCCCATCTCAGTCGTCGCATGACGTTCTTCAGGGTGGCACTGAAGAGTTTCAGTGAAACGGTATCACCCTGCCAAAGCCCTCTCTTGACATCAATGATCACTCCTTTGTAGAGAGTGAGATCCTGGTAGTGAATCCGCAATACAGCTCATGGAGGATTCTGATGTATTGACATTGAATGCCCTGTTTGACTAGGGCCTCAATGACCACTTCAGTCTCAACAGAATCAAAGGCCTTCTTTAAATCATTGAACATTAGACAGAGTGGCATCATGAACTCCAAGAAACCTCAATGAGCTTGGTTATTGTGTGGATATGGTCGATTGTGCTAAATCCTTTTCAGAAACTGACTTGCTTGCATGGTTGTCCTTCATCTAGTGTTCTGCCAATCCTACTCACAATGAATCGAGTGAACAGCTTGTAGATGACAGACAACAGGCAGATGGGGCGATAGTTGCCAATGTTGTGAATGTCTCCCTTCTTGTACAGTAGTACAGTCCTGCTGGTTTTCCATTGGTATGGAACCTTGCATTCAGACAGGTAGTGTGTGAAGAGCCAAGCCAGTGTATTGATGGGTACTGATGGCAGGTTCTTCAGGTGTTCAGGTCTGATCTTGTCTGGGCTGGGTGCTGTTCATTTCTTTATGGTGTGTGTGATTTTGGAAGAGAGAACGTTGGGAACGACATATCCATTCTGCGGAATTTGGCATGTGGGTAGGCGGACATGGCTATTGAAGAGATCTGAGTAGAAGTCATGGATAATCTTCTCCATGGCCCTTCTGGAAGATGTGATAAATCCATCAGGACGTCGGAGGTCAGTCATGTTGGTCTTGTAGTTGCAAAGTACAGGCGGGCATTGATAACGCTTTTCCCAGCTTCTGCTGCATCTGCCAACACTGCTACTCTTCTCTCTTTGAAGTCTTTCTTTATTGCTTCTCTGCTTTGCAAGCTCAGACATTCGCTTGAGGTTGCCTGAGGCTTGCACCATGCCATATTGGCAAATGAGCTCGAGAGTTTTCGAAGACAGGCATCTTTTTGTAACTATCTCTCTCTTGGAGTTCTTCGCACAATCATGGAGGTGCTGATCCAGTCGATTGTATTCCTTGTCAATGTTGTCAATGATGGCATCTTCCCATATTGCCACAATAGTGCCAAAAAGCTCCCAGATGGTGGTCATTCTGGGAGTTCTCTTCTTAAACCTTGCAGCCTTTTCCCCTCGCTCTGTGAAGTAGAATTTTGCATGACAGAGATGGTGGTTCGATCCCATTTGGAATTTTTGGGCAACAGCGACATTGGTCAGGCAAGACCGTTGATTGAATGTGATGTGGTCAGTTTTGTTGTGGAACCATCCACTGGGAGACTCCCATGTCCAACATTTGTATTCCGTCTTCTGGAACTGTGAGTTACCATGAATGGTCTTGGTCGACATGATGAACTCGGACAGTCTCTCAACCTGTTCGTTCCATTCTAGGCCATGGGTCCCAATGTGAAGTTCTTTGGCTGATCTTCTCAGTCCTATCATGGCATTAAAATCACCAACAATGATCTTGTAGAAGGTGTGGCCTTTTTTATAGAACTTCTCCAGCTCCGTTTAGAACTTCTCAATTTCTCCTTCATCATAATTGGATGTTGGTGCATAGACAATGAAGATAGAAACTGCCAGCAGTGAGCCACATCTATTCAAGTGTAATTGTCCAATTCGGGTTTTTAGGCATTTGAATGAATCAATTTTTATGGCCAAGTTCATGTTGACAAGGACACTGACACCACCGACGCCTCATCTGTCGCATGTTCTGAGGATTAGTTCTTCCCAGGTGTCAAAAATGGCATGATGTGATTGATGCCTTCTTGTCTCGGTCACACCAATGATGTCATACTTGATTTTTCATGCTTGCACCATCAGGTCCTCAATGGATGCATCTGCTAGCGTACATGCATTGAAAATACAGATAGTCATTTTTGTCTTTTTTCATTGTGGCAGCATAGGTCGGCTCTGAGATTTTATCAGCTTCTCCTTCCTCATCCTCCTTAATACTTCCATATTGATGGCTCTTTCCGGGTCAGGGGAATGAGACACCCATTGTATTTACTGGTTTTGGCATATCGAATACACCATGGATAGCTTGCCAGGCTCTGCTGTGTGGGTGAAACACTCTCGGCAGCCTGCCAGGCTCTCCAAGAGGGATAGAGGCTTTTAGGGTGGCCTCTAATCATCCTTGCAGGTGTTCCCATGGTTCAAACCATATTTCAAGGCAATCAAATATTATGCGGTAATCTTGTATTAAGTGTTTTATAATATGTCGCGTGGCCACATTGTGGTTGTGCAGTCCGGAAAGCATCCTGGAGTGTGTCGGCGGCTGGTTATTGGGGGTAGTAGAGGTAATGGAGGTCTGCCAGGCTTCTGGGAGCAGACAGAGGATCTCTGTTCCAGGGTCCGGATATGATAAAATATATTTAAAATATAAGATATGATAAATATATTTTTAAATTTTTTCCTTGTATTGCATGGGCTGGAGCGATAGCACAGTGGGTAGGGTGTTTGCCTTCGATGTGGCCGACTCAATTTGGATTTCTCTGTCCCTCTCGGAGAGCCCAGAAAGCTACCGAGAGTATCCTGACCGCATGGCAAAGCCTGGCAAGCTACCCATGACATATTTGATATGCCAAAATCAGTAACAACAAGTCTCACAATGGAGACATTTCTGGTGCCCACTCAAGCAAATCAATGAACAACAGGAGGACAATGCAACAGTGCTACAGTGCTTCCTTGTATTGATATGGTGTATTACATTGATTGACTTGTAAACATTAAACCATCCCGGCATTTCTTAGACAAATCCCACTTGATTATGGTATTTGGTACTTCTAATGTGTTATTGTATTTAGTTCACTAATTCCCTCACCCCCCCTTTCCTTTCTTTATTGTATTGTTCTGTGGGAGTGCTCAGGGCTTGTTTTTGGCTCTGAACTCATAGATCACTCCTGGTGGGACTTGGGGGACCATATGGGGTACTGGGGATTCAATCCGGTCAATTGTATTTGAGATACAAGTCCCATCTTCTGTACCATCTCTCCAACCCTGGTTCACTGATTTTTTAAATTGAGAACCTGCATCTACATTCACCAACAATATTGGTCTAAAATTTTCCTTAGTAATATTTATTGCTTCTGAATATAGGTTTCATAGAAAATGTCCAGGAGAATTCCTGTTTCTTAGATTTTCTGGAAAAGTCTCAATAGATTTTCAGAGCCTCATAAGTGTTTGGAAGAACTCATTAGTAAATCCACTATTGGGAGTTTTATTTTTGGAGAGACTTTGAACTACCATTTTGATTTCCTTGGTGTGTTCAGGTGTTCTATTTCCTCCTAACACAGAGCAAAAAAGAACTCAAAAATTGATAGTATTCCTAATATGCACACATTTCTTCTAGGTATCCCAATTTTGTGGCATAAAGTTTTTTGTAATAATCATGAATGATCTTCTGAACTTCTCTGGTATTGTAATGTTTCTGTATTTATTTCTGATTCAATTTATTAGAATTTTCTTTTTTGTGACTCAGGAAAATGGCTTGTCAATTTTGTTTTTGTTTATTCTTGGAAAAAAAAACTAGTACTTATTTTTGTTGGTTTGTTGGGGGATTGATTCTATTTTGTTGATTTTTGCTCTAACTTTTATTATTTCTTAGTAAACTTGTTCCTAAGTTGTTGGGGTCTGGCTAAGGTCACAGCAGCAATTTTGGGATATCAGGAAGCCTGAAGCATCAGCATAATGCTGCTGATGCTCTCGCCCCGAGGTACAGGTTAACCTGTTGGCGGCACCATACCCTCTGTTTATCTTTCTTAGTAACTTAAGATGTATAGTTAGGTTATTTGAAACTTTTCTTGCTGCATTGCTATGAAGTTCCCTCTTAGAACAGCTTTTGCTGTGTCCCATATGTTCTGATAACTTGTGTTTTCATCTGCATCAGTTTTCAGGTAACCTTTGTTTTCCATTCTGATTTCCTCTGTGACAGACTGGTGTACAGTAGTAAGTTGTTTAGTTACAAAGTATTTGGTATTTTCCTGACCATCAGGCTAAAAGCACAAGTTCTGTGCAGGCCCCATCACAATTTCCATGGTATTTTTTTTACATCTATTGAATTTTTTTTAATTAGTGAAACACCATGAGATACAATTGTAGATTTACAAACTTTTGTGCTTGGGTTTCAGTTATACAATGATTGAGTACCCATCCCTCCACCACTGCCCATTCTCCACCACCAATGAACCCAGTAGCCCTCCCACCCCACCCCGCCTTTGTGGCATGGAATTCCCTTTTGCTCTCTCTTTCCTTTAGGGTGTTGTGATTTGCAATAGAGGTATTGAGTGGCCATCATGTTCGGTCTATATTCTACATTCAGCATCCATCTTGCATCCCAAGCAAATCCTTCAAACATCCTTTATTTGGTGTACCTTTCTCTATCTGAGCTGCCTTCCCCCCCCCCCCCCCCAGCATGTGCTGCTGGCTTCCAAGCCGTGGAGCAGACCTCCTGGTACTTATCTCAGCTATTCTTGGGTGTTAGTCTACCAATTTGTTACTTTATATTCCCCAGAGGACTGCAGTCTTCCTATGTCCGTCCTTCTCTTTCTGGTTTACTTCACTTAGCATGATACTTTCTATGTAGAACCACTTGTATGTAAATTTCATGACTTCATCTTTTCTAACAGCTGCATAGTATTCCATATGTATATGTACCAAAGTTTCTTTAACCAGACATCTGTTCTTGGGCACTCGTGTTTTTTTCCAGATTTTGGCTATTGTGAACAGTGCATCAATGAACATAGAAGTGCAGATGTCATTTCGACTGTACTTTTTTGCCTCTCCAGGATATATTCCCAGAAGTGGTATTGCTGGGTCAAATAGGAGCTCAATTTCTAATTTTTTGAGAATCGTCCATACTGTTTTCCAAAAGGGCTGAACCAGTCGGCATTCCCACAAGCAGTGAAGGAGGGTCCCTTTCTCCACACATCCGTGCCAACCCCGGTTGCTTTTATTCTTTTGGATGTGGGCCAGTCTCTGTGGTGTGAGATGATACCTCATTGTTGTTTTGATCTGTAACTCCCTGATGATTAGTGATGTGGAGCATTTCCTCATGTGCCTTTTTGCCATTCAGATTTCTTCTTTGAGAAAGTTTCTTTTCATTTCATCACCCCATTTTTCCCTTTATTTTATTTTTTTTTTTAAGTTTTAGATTTACAATTTTTTGTGCTTTGGTTTCAATTATACAATAATCAGATACCCATCCCTCCACCAGTGCCCATTTTCCACCACCATGGATAATATCCCTCCCACCCCCATCCCCCCCATCCCCCCTGTCTCTATGGCAGGGCAATCCCCTGTGTTCTCTCTCTCCTTTTGGGTGTTGTGGTCTGCAAAAGAGGCATTGAGTGGCAAACATGTTCAGTCCATAGTCTACTTTCGACATGCATCTCCCCTCCTGGGAGGATCCTCCAAACATCCTTTATTTGGTGCTCCCTTCTCTATCTGAACTGCCCTTTCCTCTAGGATATCCGGCTGGCCTCTAAGTTATGGAGTAATCCTCCTGGTGCTGATCTCAGCTATTCTTGGGTATTAATCTCATACTTTGTTACTTTATATCCCCCAGATGAATGCAATCTTTCTATGTCTATCCCTCTCTTTCTGACTCATTTCGCTTAGGATGATACTTTCCATGTAGTACCACTTGTATGTAAATTTCATGACTTCATCTTTTCTAACAGCTACATAGTACTCCATTGTGTAGATGTACCAAAGTTTCTTTAACCAGTCATCTGTTCTTGGGCATTCAGGTTTCTTCCAGTTTCTGGCTATTGTAAAGAGTCATCACCCCATTTTTTGATGGGGTTGGATGTTTTCTTCTTGTGAAGTTCAACCAGTGCTTTGTATATCTTTGATATCAACCCCTTATCAAATGGGTATTGGGTGAATATCCTTTCCCATTCTGTAGACTGTCTTTGTATTTTGGTCACTATTTCTTTTGAGGTGCAGAAGCTTCTTAGTTTAAGAAAGTCCCATTTGTCTATCTCTGTTTTCACTTGCTTGGCCAGTGGCATGTCATCTTTGAAGATACAGTTAGTATCTTCAATGTCGTGGAGGGTTTTGCCAACCTTGTCTTCAATGAACCTTATAGATTCTGGTCTGATGTTGAGGTCTTTAATCCATTTTAATCTTACTTTTGTACATGGTGTTAGGTAGAGATCTGAGCCCATTTTTATGCATGTAGCTATCCAGTTTTGCCAGCACAATTTGTTAAAGAGGCTTTCCTTGCTTCACTTCACATTTCTTGCTCCCTTCTCAAAGATCAGCTGATCATATGATTGAGGGGAGATGTCAGTATATTCAACCCTGTTCCAGTGGTCTATGGTTCTGCCTTTGTTCCAGTACCATGCTGTTTGAACCATTACTGCTTTGTAGTAGAGTTTGAGGTTGGGGAGGCTGATTCTTTCCATTTTCTTTTTTCCAATAACTGCTTTAGCTATTCGTGGGAGCTTTTTGTTCTATATGAATTTCAGGAGTGTTTGCTCTCCCATGATATTTTTTAAGGACATGTACCAGATGCTGTTAAAATGTATTTGGAGTAATGAAAATCCCAGAACAGCCAAAATGATCCTGGGCAAAAAAGAGAATTGGAGGCTTTTCTTTTCCCAATTTTAAATTGGAGTATAAAGCAACAGAAAGAAGACTGTATAGTACTGAGATGAAGACATAGTCTCAGAATGATAGAATATAATTGAAAGCCCAGAGACAGACCTTCAGGTGTTTGGACTAAATCTTTTTTTTTTTTTTTGCTTTTTAGGTCACACCCAGCCGATACTCAGGGGTTACTCCTGGCTCTGCACTCAGGAATCACTCCTGGTGGTGCTGGTGCTTGGGAGACCATATGGGATGCTGGGAATCGAACCTGGGTCAGCTGCATGCAAGCAAACGCCTTACCAGCTGTGCTATTGCTCCAGCCCCTGGACTAAATCTTTAACAAAGGATTTAGGTGTAAGAAGTGAGCAAGAAAGACTCTTCAACAGTTAGTATTGAGAAAACTTCTTAACACATGCAAATAAAACAGCAAAACAAAGTAACTTAGAACCTGTACACAAAATGGATTAAGGACCTTGATATTAGACCTGTGCTCATAACTATATCAAGCAAAACATAGGCAGAACTCATATGCTATTGACTCTAAATACATCTTCAATGACTTAATGTCTTTAGTCAAATGAAACGATATCAAACTAAGAAGCTTCAAACTGAAACATAAATGACTAAGAAGACACCAATAGAGTGAGAGAAAATATCTACTCACTACATATGTGGCAAAGGGCTAATATGTATATATATGTATATATATGTATATATACTTATATATAACTTGTAAAACTTAATATATATGTATACATATAACTTGTAGCACTTAAATTTTCTTTTAATGGGGAGACTAGTTGAACAGACATTTCTGCAAAGAAGGCATATAGATGACTAACAGCTAAAGGTAAGGTAAAGGCCCTCCCATTGTTCATCGATTTGCTCGAGTGGGCCCAGTAACATCTCCACTGGAGTCTTTGTTGTTACTGTGTTTGGCACGTCATGGGGAGCTTGCCAGGCTCTGCCGTGCGGGCGAGATACTCTCGGTAGCTTGCTGGGCTCTCCGAGAGGGGCGGAGGAATCGAACTCGGGTTGGCCATGTTGGCTGCGTGCAAGGCAAATGTCCTACCACTGTGCTATCGCTGCAGACCAATGAGGACTAACAGCTATATGAAAAAATGCTTTTCATCACTTATCACAGAAATGCAAATAAAAACAATGAGACGCCACCTGACATCAGTGAGATTGGTACATATCAAAATGAACTGGAACAACTAGTGCTGGCAGTTGGAAAGGAAACAAGGTAATCCTCATTGGTTTCACCTCTATGGAAAAACAGTATGGAGACTTCTTAAAAAAAATAAGAATTGAGCACCCAAATGATGTAGTAATTCCACTTCTTGGAATCTTCCCCAAGAGCCCAAAACTGATATTAAAACAAGCAAACAAACAAAACCTACTGGGCCCCTGCCTATGTTCCATTATTGTTTCAATAAATATTGTGAATATTTACAATATTCACAGCAGTATTCACAATAGCCAACATCAAAATACAACCCAAGTGTCCCAAAACAGATAAGAGCATATAAAGAAACTGTGGTATGTATAAACAATTATAGGAATACTATGCAGTTATAGGAAAAGAGGGAGTTCTTACAATTAGCCACTCCAAGGTTAGAACCAAACAGTATAATGCTGCGTGAAATCAGGCCAGATACACAATGATCTCTCTCATATAAGGAATATAAAAAAAAAATAGCAGTGGCCAATGGCAACAGACCCTGAGAGTGACCTATAGAACTGTCTAAGGGTGAAGGGCAGTGGCAGGGTACCTTGGGACACAGATGGCCAGATGCAGGTACCCTGGTGGGTAGGTAGGTTTGGTGTTGGAACATTGTATGCCTGAGAACATTTTCTATCATTACTGTATATTATTAACAATAGTGTAATTTCTGTACCTAAATAATTAAAAAAAATTTACGGCGTTTCATTCCCTGGAAGTCCTAATTCAAAAAGTGTTGAATTTAGGAAGAATACTTTCCTGTTATAAAATGCATACACATTCAGTGTGAAACAGCTGGAAAATCAGAAAACTACGAAGAAAACAAAGCTGCATCATTCCATCACTATAGCTGCTATTAATGTTGTGGTGCATCTGTTTCCAATATGCCTTTAGAGATCTAATGTTTACAGCCGAGAGCTCAGGATTTTGGCGTGCTTCGTGCAATACGAGTTTCCTCCTCGTGAAAGAGTGAGCGAGCACTCACCGACGTCACAGAATCATCTTCCGAAATATTACTCTTAAAGTCTTTTTAAAAAGTAAATAAAAAATTCTGATTTCCTACTTGAGTCATCTCACTGCGGGGTTACGCATCACGGTGGTGAGGGGGGTAGGGGGGATAAGTCTAGGGGAGTGCGAGGTTCCGAGAGAGGTCCGGGACCTGACTTAGGTTCTGCAGGAATGCTGCACCGTGCGTGGCGGAGGTACAGACCGGCCCCACTTGGTCCCAGACGCGCAAGCGGCCCGGCGACTAGGAGCCAAGTGAGTGACTCCTCTTGGCCTCCAGCTCTCTCCACGTTTACGTTCCGGGCGGTGGCCGTGCGCCCCCGCGCCCTCCCCCCCCGCCCACCCGAGTTCCTACGGAGCCCGGAGGAGGAGCGCGTCCCGGGTTCCGGCCCGAGCTGGGCCGCCCGCCGCACCCCCGCCCCGCCGGAGCCCGAGCGCGCAGGCGCCGCAGCCGCAGTCCGGCTGCCGTCCGGGAGCCCGCGGGCGCGCCCGAGCCCCAATGCCAGCGCTGCCGCCGCCTCGCACCATGGGCCCGCGGCCCCGGCTGCTGGTCCCGCTGCTGCTGCTTCTGCTGCTGCTGCTCGTGGGCGTCGGCGCGCTCGGGCCCTCTGCGAGCGCCCCGGGCGTGCGCAAGCGAGGCCCCTCGGTGACGGCCAAGGTGACCGAGCAGTGGGCCGGGGGTGCTTGGGGGGACCAGGGCTTCTGGTGTTAGGAGCGAAGGGCCGGGAGCTGCCCGGGACGCCAGGGGCGGGAGGCGGCCCCGGGGCGAGGCTGCCCAAGCGGGCTGGAAGTGTGGGGGAAGCACCCCTAAGAATCGGGGGCGGGGAGCGCTGCGCTCAGCCCCTTACCCGGCTTGCCGCTGTTTGCACTTGAAGTATCCGGGTCGGCGTGGGCCCCCCTTTATCCCCCATCACTCCCCCAGCCTGGGATCGTGAGACGCTCCCGGAGGCGGCGGGCCCTTTCCCCCGGGAGGAGCCGTCAGCGCACTTCCTTCCGCGTGGCGGCCTAGGAGCGGGGCCAGGAAGAACGCGAGGAGCGGAGGGGCACCGGGACTTGCCGCGGGGCAGCGCCCGGAGCCCGGGGTGCGGCAGGGCGGATGCCAGGCGGCCCGGTGGAGCGCCAAGGTGCAGCCCAGACTCGGGGTTCGCGCTGGCCCGGAGCGCGCGTGCCCCCTTCAGCTTTACAGCCTCGAGAGGCAGAGGTGCTCCTCAAGGGCTAGGGGGCGGGGAGAGGGGCACCGCCGAGCCCGGGATGGTGCCAGCGCCGAGCCCGTGACACCAGTTTCTAAGAGAAGTCTGCCTTTTGGTCCCCGTTGGGGATGGAATTCAGCATGTCGTGGGTTGAGCCTTTCCAATCGGTTCAGTTCTTTCTGTGGCCAGTGTCTCTCTCGAGTTGGAAGATTACTGGAGTCTGCGGGCGGGGGCGGGGGGGTGACATAGGGATGGATGGGGGCGATGGTTTGGTGCCCGGAGCCGCGGTAATCAGGCCTTGGAATCTGAAAGGTGCGGGGCACCTTAATAATCAGCCTAGAGTCTGCCTGTGGAAATGAATACTGTTGCACCAGAAATGATACTGTTGCTCGAGGAAAAAAACTCCAGCCTCTATCACAGGCTCCGTTCAAGTGTTGGGGGCCTGGGGGTTGGGTGGGAGCACAGTGGGGTAGGGGTGAGTGGGTCCATCTCTCCTGTAGCCCAAGTGTGTAGAGGAAGGTCAGGCCATGCGGGTTGGAGGTGCAGATTCCTGCAGGCAGCTATATCAGTGGGGCATGTGTCATTTGGGGAGATGGTTTGCCCAGGCCACGGGGCCAAAAGGGGCTCTCAAGGGTGGAGATGGGCTAGGATGGTCTTGCAATCTGCAGTGTTTTTAAGGTCTCTTGGAATAGTCATAAATATAAAATTCTGAAAGGAAGGAATTAGGTATAGATTGAATGGCATTAAAGATCTCCCAGAGGATTAAAATAACAATCCCATCAACCAGCCAGGCAAAGACAGTCTGCATGTAAAAATCCCTGAGGAGGACCAAGGGCCAGCCTGAGAGGAGGCTCAAGAGGGAAGCCACGTGGGGTTCGGGTGAGTGGGGGGTGGGAGCCATTATTGGCCTTTTATCAGTGGAGAGTGGTCCGGGGCCAGCCTGGGGCTTGTGGAGACCCTTAAGTCACCTCTGGTCATTGGGGGAATGATTCAGGGTGCGTGGTGGTGACTTGAGTGAGGATAATAGCTGGAAGTGGGGACAGTGGAAGGCCCTGATGTGGATATTGGAGGTGGAACTAACAGCACTTGCAGGTTTAGACAAGAGGTCGGGAAAGGGGACAGGATCACTGTACGAGACCTGAA
The DNA here is from genome assembly GCF_029834395.1 of Sorex fumeus. NCBI lineage: Eukaryota > Metazoa > Chordata > Mammalia > Eulipotyphla > Soricidae > Sorex > Sorex fumeus. The sequence continues at coordinate 23,116,502 of NW_026606108.1, read as the reverse complement.
CAGCTCGCTGGACAGGGAGTTCAGGTAAAACGATCTTGTTTCTGGGTGCCGGTGCTCTGCCATATTTAGGAGAGGTTATACCTGGAAAGCTATTAGACACCTCCTCCCTCCCCCCCAACCCCCCAATACACAGGCCCTCTCAGAGCCATAGCTTTGCAGAGTGAGCTGGGTTGGGAGCCTGCAGGAAAGCGAGAGGCAGGACATCATCTGAACCCTGGTCTTAGGGGCTGTCACTGAGGGAGAGGGTTTCTGTTTCCAAACTGATGTTTAAAACGTTTTTGGAGCTTTGCTGAGAGCAACTCAAGCTCAGTGCTCAGGGGTTGCTCCCAGCACTGCTCAGAGGACCATACAGTCAAACCCAGGCCTCCTGCCTGCAATCCTGTGTAGTAGGTTTTTCAGCCATTTGCCTACCATCGGGTTTCCTTTATTTTATGGGGGTTGAGAAGAGAGTGCTGCGAGAGGCATGGGGTGCCAGGGATGGAACTCAGGGTATCACATATGTAAGGCCTGTCCTCTGCCACTTGAGCTATTATCTCCCCTGATCCCATACAGCCCATTTTAACACCACCACCAAAATATCTCATTATGGTGACAGACTGAACTCTGCTGAGTTACTTTTTCAAACTAAACCTACAGGAAAATGAAGCCATTAGAAATGATTTCAGAGTGTGGGCAGGTCAGCTAATTGGTCTGCACTCTGGGGGATGGTCCTCAGCAGACTCTACTTCTGATTTCACTGATGCAAAAGGAGCCTTTAAGTAAGAGGTGTGGTGGGGACACTTACAGATCTGTGTCAGGGCCCAAACCTTGTCCACAAATCCTTGCTCAGCTTCCTACCCAGGAACCCCTGTTTCCTCTGCTCCAATCCCTTCACCCCCTACCCCTCACCCTGGCTCATAGGTGCCAAATTCCTGGCAGAGCACATTGTGGAGTGCAAAGAATCCCTAGAACCCACTGAACTCAGAGCTGGTGGCCACCACTAGAGTGGCCAACAGGTCACCCACTGTCAAGGTTCACCTCACATGCTCTGGAAAGGAGAATGCCACCAGCCTGTCAGATGTACCCAGAGACCTCTCCCACTCCTGCTGCCCACAGTGAGATGTTTCCCCCTTCGGCCCACCTCTGCTCCACCAGTGTAGCTACACCTGCATGCCCCGAACATCCGAGCATCCTGTTCTTGCTCTCCTGTCATCCTCGTCTTCCTGCCAGACCTGGATCTTTTTCCACTCTTGGGAACTGGCCGTGGGCAGAAAGGCTGCCTTGTGGCCATTCATGCTGTCTCTATGCATCGACCTTGTTTTCTGGCCTGGACCTCTGCCAGGCAGGGCTGGTGGCCAGTCTGGTCCCAGAGTAGGGCTGCCTGTCCCCACACCTTCTCCGGGTGCCTTCTCTGTGTCATTGACATGTCTGGGGGGGGGGGGAGAGGGGGGTAGCGCTAGGCAATGCCACAGGTTGTCTGGGGCTCTGGTTATTTTTTTACTTGTCCTGACTGGATTGAAGTACTTTGGGCGAGGGACATTCTCTGGGCCTATGTGCCACCTTGCTCTGGGATTTCAAAGAGTGAGGTTTGGGTCCCATCTAGCTGTGTGCAGGGAACCAGGCTGTGGCAGGAACTGCACCCAGGCCTTCCAGGCAACAACGTTTGTTCTCCAGACCACTGAGCTCTCTCTCCAGCCCAGCAGTAGGGTGTTTGCCTTGCACACAGCCAACATGGCCGACCCGAGTTCGATTCCTCCGCCCCTCTTGGAGAGCCTGGCAAGCTACCGAGAGTATCTCGCCTGCACAGCAGAGTCTGGCAAGCTTCCCATGACGTATTCGATATGCCAAACACAGTAACAACAAAGTCTCCAATGGAGACGTTACTGGGCCCGCTCGAGCAAATTGATGAACAACGGGAGGGCCTTTACCTTTATTTTTTAATTAAGGTTTTTTTTTTTTTTTCAAATCAAGGAGGCCCAGGTTCCATCCCTGGCATCACATGGTCCTTCTGGATATGCCCCCAAACCAATTCTCCACCCCCCAAAATAGATTGTTGATCACTGTTGACTAAGATTTGATGCTACAGTTTCCATGAAAGAGGGGAACTGCCGTATTTTCTTCCTCTTCTTTGTGGTGCTGACAGAAGGAGGGGGTGGAGCCCAAGGTCCCATACCTACAGAGCCTGTGCTAGACCACTGAGCTATGTTTCTGGCGCCTTGACTCATGAATGAAACTGAAAGACATTACAGGGAGGGAGGGAGGGAGGGGGGGGAGAGACAGAGAGAGAGTGAGAGAGAATGTGTGTTATCATGTTCCTACAAGCATCAGACTGTAAAAAAATCAGCTCTGAGGAAAAGCTGTGGTGGACAGACATGCACCCTCGACTATTTCCTGCTGTTCCCCCACTGTACTCTTTCTGCTTTCAAAGTGTCTGCAGGTGGCCCTCTCCTCTCTGAGTCTGGAGTGGCTTTTCTAGGGTTTCCTCTGGTCTTTCTGTAAGATGATGATGTCTCTCCCCATACTTTCCAGGGGGCTGCATCTTTATTGCAAGGATTCCAGGCGCTTGGTCATGGCTATGGAGAAAGCACCTTTCCTTGCCGCCCTGCTTCCAGACACAGAGCCAGGGGACCCCCAGGAAAGCTCTCTTTGGGGTGCTGCCTCCTCCCCAGCGTCTTGTCCTTTAGGCCGCCCATCAAGTTCTGCTCCATAAACAATAATACAATTTTTGCTGCTTTGGTCATGTAAAAATGGGAAAATGCCACCCGGAACACTAAATATCACATCATCCAGTGACAGACGGGTTGATGTATTGGCAGCAGCTCTTGTCTTGAGCTTGAGTTTGACAGTCTTTACTTCGTGATTTTTCTAAACTGTAAGACGTCTTTTTTCCTTGACAACCCTTCTTCTATATTTTAAAGCCATCTCATGAATGTCTCTCTCTCTCTCTCTCTCTCTCTCTTTTTTACCCATTCAAACAGTAAATTGGTTCATATAATCTAAACTCACTAATAGATGGCCCTTCGACTCCGTGGCCTTTTCAAAAGTGTTCTGCCTTGGGAGCCCCTTAACGCAGTGATTTGTGAAGCAAAATGTATTTAATTTCATTTTAGATGAAACAGAAAGGGAGAGGGAGGCGGGGGAAATGTCCAAGAGAACTCGTAAAGATTAGAGGTGACGCCCACGCTTGCCTGGATATATTTTCTCTCTGCTGCTTAAAAATGCTGCAGTGGAGGAAAAACAGGCCCCACAGTGTGGCTCAGGGAGCCAGGGCATGGGAAGGGGAAGCAGTCCTGTCGGGCTATGCTGGGCCTGGGTCCCAGGACTGCCGACACCTCTGACTGCTCCCTGGGGATCAGCAGTGTGGAAAGTTTCCCCAAAAAGGCATTGGAAAAGCTGTCCTGTTGCCCACCTTGCTCCCTTATGGACATCTCCAGTCTAGGTTTTCTCTGCTCTAGACAAACAGGTTTCCACACAGATCTTCCTTCCAGAAGCTGGGAAACAAATTGGCCACGGACTTGGGGTGCCTGGGAGGGGAGAATCCTGGAAGGCTTCCCTGGCCATTTCGGAAGTGACTGAGTCCATCTTTTGTTCTGGGGCATAGTGGGGACTCCAGATGAAACTTGCTCTTGGGTCTTAACTCTCAGCAGTACTCGTCATGTGATGCTCCTTGGGCCCAGCAGTGCTGCGAGTTGTCAGGTCTACACTGGTGGTGCTTTGGGGGACCGAAGGCCAGACTTGGGGACCAGAAGCCAAACATGTCTGGCAGGCCTGCAATCCAGCACTTCACACTCGCTCCCTGTCTTCTGAGTCCGTGCTTAGACTTAGCTCAGTGCCTGAACCTTCGGTGGTACCCAAATGTGTGTGGGTCAGTGGACTGTGTGTGAGTGAAACATGCCCGCAGAATGGGGTTGGAGCCCCTTTCTTTTACTCTCTGTCCAACCATGAAATCCTGGTCTGCCCAGGTGCTGAAATGCTCAGATTTTCATTTTCACCTCCCTTGGATGTGTGGTGTCATGTTCCCTTTTCAAGTTCTAAACTTTCATTCTACTTTCAAACCACACCTAGGTCTTCTTTGATGTGAGGATTGGAGACAAAGATGTTGGCAGAATTGTGATTGGTCTCTTTGGAAAAGTGGTGCCCAAGACTGTGGAAAATTTTGTTGCCCTGGCCACAGGAGAGGTATGCTCCATTTGCTTTTCTCCTCAAGAAGATCTACAGCCAAAGTCAGATTCTTTTCTATTTAAGCCAGGGGTGGGAAACATCTGTGGGCTGTGGGCTGTAGAACGCCCAAGAAATCCTGGGGTCTGTCCCTGTCACATGACAGGACAGACATGGATGATTCTCATCAGCCATTTGAGGTCTATCTGCCTGTACCCTATGGCCCACGGATGATATTCTACACATCCAAACAGCTCTTGGCAGAAAATGGGACCTTGCCATTGCATGGCAGAAGGGAGGTTTCTGGGAAAATACGTATTAAATCAATTGGCTGAATAAACCTGTAATATCTTCAGGTTTTTTTTTATAGCCTTTGCCCATAAAATCTGGATTCATCAGGCTCTCAGGATCCTTACACTTCTAAGGAAGCTTTCTGAGAGAAAACTATCTTGCTTGCTTTCTCAGTTATTGAATAGGTTCCTCCCATAGTTTATTTGTTAACTTAATTTTTGATTGCTGTTTCTTGGTCACACCCACCAACTGGCCCCCTGGCACCGTGTAATCCCATCAACGGCCAAGATTCAGAGACTATAAAAACCAGCTCCCAGAACCGCGTGTCCGCATTAGCAGCCGCACAACATCCTATTATGACATCTTATTATCTCATTCCTACTTTGGACAAACTGGCAGGCTACCGAATGTAGCCTACCCACACGGCAGAGTCTGGCAAAGTCCCTGTAGCGTACCCAATATGCCAAATACCAGTAACAGTGATGGGTCTCATTCTCCTAAAGAGCCTTGAATATAATCTCAGGGCTAGGATGGAGGAGACGTTACTGGGGCCTGCTCGAGGCAATCGACGAATAACAGGATGATTTGTGATTTGTGTTTCTCAGTAAACCATTCAGGAACTGAGCAGAGTCCTAGAGTTTCTGTAGCTTCCTCATTTTGTTATTTCTGGAGAAATACTGGGGTTTATCTTTCAGGAGGGGTTATGTATACTTGTGTATTCAGCCACCATAATCTCTTTAGAAAGGGTATGGATATAAAGGAAGCACATTTCATCGTGTCATCAAAGACTTCATGATTCAAGGCGGAGATTTCACCAGCGGGGATGGCACTGGTGGTAATGTAGTCTTTTTGTCTTTTCCCTTCCCTGCTTACCTGACTAAAAGTAGAGATGAAGCCCATCTTTCCACCCTAATTGTTGGACACCATGATTTTAGGAACAGAGTCGTAAAATCCCAGTTGTAGCACTGGGTGTGCCCTACTGCCCTCATCCCCAAACCTCAGTGTGCCCTGACATCACTGCACTGAGAATTCCAGCTAGCTATAGGAAAGATTATGGTATTAAGGACTGGAGAGATGATTCTGTGGGCCATGCACTGGCTTTTCATGTAGCTTATCCATTTTTGATCCCTGGAATTACAGAACGCTTCCAGGGGTCACTCCTGAGTACAGAGCCAGAAATAGCCCCTGAGCACCTCGGGGTGTGGATCCAAGCCCTTTCCCTCAAAATACCACTGCTTTCGAGGCAGAAGTTTCACCAGTTGTGGACCAGCTTGGACCCTGACTAAAGGTGACTTGACACAACAGCCAAGCAGGTGGCTGAGCCACAGTCCCTCTGGCTTGATGAACTCCTCCTGCACTCCAGTTCCTTCTTTTTTCAGAGTCAAACTATTGACCCCCCCCCCCCAAGGTTAGGGTTGTGCCCTAGGTGTGAGGCCAGTGGGATTGCCATCATGCATGATGTGTTGTATTTAAGGTTTCTGGCCATGGGTGTGTTCTAGTCCCTAGGCCCTGCTTCTCCTTCCCTAGATAAAGCCCTGTTCTCCTTCCCTTCCTGATGCAGGGTTTCTAGACCACTGCCCCTAAAATCTTATGTTTCTTCTGTTAGAATTCACATAGTCACAGGATACTTGTTGATTGCCCCTCCTATTTTTCCTCCACCTGTCTCACCAGGAATAAGCATTTATGGGGAGACATTCCCTGATGAGAACTTCAAGCTGAAGCACTATGGCATCGGGTGGGTGAGCATGGCTAATGCAGGGCCTGACACCAATGGCTCCCAGTTCTTTATCACCTTGACCAAGCCCACCTGGCTGGATGGCAAACACGTCGTCTTTGGGAAAGTGATCGATGGAATGGTAACTTGCTCTCTCATTTTGTTCTCATTGAAAGCTTTCTGTGCATGACGATAGCTCTTCAGAGGTTGATTTTAATCTTAGTCTGGGCCTCATGATGGACAAGCAACCCTTCAGAAGTGAACAGATTCAGCTTGGCATTTTAATGGGCAGAAGCCGGGACCCAACAGGGACAAGTTGAGGATTTAATTTCTCTTGATATAAATGCTCATAATATAAATCTTCTGACATAAATGAAAAAGTACTCAGTGTGACCCAGCAAAGCCAAGGTCCAGTGTCTGTATCCAGTGGAACAGTGTCCTGCTTCATCAAGGAGGGCAGTCCCAGTGTGTGCCACTACATGGTAAGCCTGGAGCAAGTTTTGTCCAGTAAGATAAGCCAGTCACAAAAAGACAGGGTGATTCCCCTGAGAAAGACATCTTAAGCAGGTAAACAGGAACAAAACAGAGTGTTCACTAGGGACTGTGGGACTGTTGGTAGGAGAAGACAGGGTCCAGTGGGCACAGGATTTCAGTTCTGCAAGATTGAAATGTTTTAGAGATTAGCTACACAGCCTTATGAATACAGGAAATGTTCTCTCGAAGGTGCTGAGAAAGATGGCAAGTCATGTTGGTTACTTGTACTTGGTTCCCTGGAACTACAGAACACTTCCATAATCAAGTTCATAACCAAGTACAAGTAAAACCTTGTTCATAACCAAGTACAAGTAAAATCTTTTTTTTCACAAAAAAAAAAGCAAAACAAAAACAAAAGGAATCCCAGACCAGACACAAGTCACTTTCAAAGACCTGTAGAATAGAAACAATATCTCCAAAGAGCACTCAAATGAATATACTGCTATGATTCAAATATTATCAAAATATTATCAAAAATTATCAAAGATTATCAAAGAACGCATATGGGCATCCCTTGACTATGCCCGCAGTCTAGAGATCCAACTCAGGACACATATGCTAGGTGCACGCTCTCCCACATAAGCTCTCTTCCCATCTCCTCCCCAAAATATCTATCTAAAACCCTCACTCAGTCCCCTCCTCAGCTACTGTCTGCAGTGACTCTCTCACCTCCTAAGTCGGCAACTATGGCGCTGACCCACCTCACCAGCTCAGGCCCATCCTTGACTCTTCTCTCTGACATCCAGTTCCATTTTGTTCAGATTTCTTTCATGCTTGTCATTTTTGCCTCCCTCCTGAATCCTGCAGTCAGCCCCACCAAAGGTAGGGGTCTGAGCTAGCTGTCTCAGAAACTCCTTTCTGAGCCCAGAATATGCTCAAACACAGCTATCGCATTCTACCTGGGCCTTCGCAGGTGGGAGCAGAGAGAAATAGGGCAACGCATCACTAGAGCCAGCACTTAACGTGAAGTCACAGTATAGAACATGTCTACATTCTCATGAGCACACAATTATCCAGCACTGAATCTATTCTTAAGTAATAATGAGTGCCAGCATGCTTCAAGTCTCCTAGTGAACTCTGATTGTGCCACGAGCTTAGCAACAAGCATGTGTGTGTTAAACATGTCTGGGATTCCTCCCTCCAGTCCCACTGGGCCTATTCAGATTCTACTTACCATAAATTTAGACTCGTTCATTCTTTGAGTAGTTTTGAATACAGAATTATGGTAAGCCATAGAAAAACATTGAGAAAAAGTTTAAGGGTTCCTTTTTCTGGTGTGACTTCCCTTATACCCATTAGTATGCATAGTGGGAGGCTGCTCCTTCACTTAGAAGTACAATTCTTAATATCCTACAGTCACTCCTTAGAGAAACTCATGAACACTTGAGGGGAAAACAGGCAGGTGTGTGTGTTTCAGACGATTTGAAGCACTATGCAGAATCTCTTGAATTCTATTCCTTGATCTCTCCAGAGACCATTTGGGCACTTTTGTTACTACTGAAATTTCTGGATCCCATTTCAGATGTACAGATGTATAGAATCAGAACTCTCCGAAGTGGACCCACAAATAAACATTTCAGAACTGCTGGTAAAATGTGCTCAACGTAGAGATGTTTCCATTTTAACCCTTGTGTGAGCCTTTCTAAAATGAAAGTGTCATGTCATTCAGATATATAGCTACTGATCTAGGTACTGTGTGTACACTCAAACACACTACTTAGAAACACACGTGATTACTGGAAGAATATCGTATTTTATTGATATTAGTTCAAGTTGGCCAGAAATTGGATTAATGGGGTCCATGTCCAATGCACTCAGGCAGTTGCTATTTTTGTCTTAGCTATCTTTGGAGAAGTCACCAGAAACTAATTCCTTAGTCCTTCAGCATGATTCCCACATACAAGGCTTTCAGGGTTCCCAGAAAAGGGCCTTCCAGCAGCACTGTGGATTGAGGGTCCACAATCAGGCTCAGCCTGCAGATGAAGAGCTTGGGTCAGCTTTCAAATGGTCAGACTCACCACCACATCCACCTTTAAGTCTGTTTTCTAGCCCATTTCATTAAGACCTACTACCTACGGGTGGGGCAGAAAATCAGCTCCAACTCTGTGGATTCTTAGGCTGGGATGTATTAAGTGAATGTCAACACTTTTTTTCACTTTTTTTTTTCTTTTTGGGTCACACCGGGCGATGCACAGGGGTTATTCCTGGCTCTGCACTCAGGAATTACTCCTGGTGGTGCTTGGGGGACCATATAGGATGCTAGGAATCGAACCCAGGTCGGCCACACTCAAGGCAGATGCTCTACCCACTATTCTATTACTCCAGCCCCAACACTTTTCACTCGTTATTAGGTACTTGGAAAACTACTTGAATTCTTTTATGCATAAAACACTGATCAAGTATGAGGAAATATATATGCACATGTTGACTAGCAAGGAACTGGGGAAAATTTCATGCTGCCATATATAAATTTCTGGAATATTCCCCAGCTTGCCTGCATAGTGTTTTTATTCAGAAGGAAAAGGCACTCACCTACTTATCCTAGGGTTTTGGAAATTACCTTCAGAAGTGACTACAGGTGGAACTTTTCTCTCCCCAGACAGTGGTCCACTCCATAGAACTTCAGGCAACCGATGGGCACGACCGTCCACTCACTGACTGCACCATCGTCAACAGTGGCAAGATCGACGTGAAGACACCCTTTGTGGTTGAGATCCCTGAGTGAGGACACTGGAGCACCAGATGGCACTCAGGCCAGGGCACGTGCATGGGACGACCCTTCTGAGCTGCTTTGTTTTAACTTTCTCCTCTGCTCCAGCTCAGATCACAGGAAAGTTCTCAGCATCAGTGGCTCAAGGTTTAGTCTGCCTCATTTCTGGGTAAATCACTTCAGGTTTAGGGATGTGGAACTTACAAGACATTTTCCTTCCCTGCAATGGTGCTATTTTTATAGTGTGTATAACCAGTCAACTCTCTTTTCTCTGGGGCACACACTCTTTGTTCTCTGTATGCACAATTCTCCCTAAGCTGAGCAATGCCAGAGGTTCTGTAAGGAGGGAGACATGCAGATTACTACGGTACTCAACTTCTTTGGGCAAAAGGAGATTTGATTAGGACATAACCTGATGTCAAAGGAATCTTAACCTGATAATCAAAGGTGCTTTGGTGTTCCTGATAATAAATACTTTTTATTCAAATCAACTCCTTTAGCAGGACTGCTGTATTCCTTTTCTGTTAAAGCACCAAAGTAATCTCTGTGCTCTACTGATAACAGATTAGATAAGTGTCAGTAAGTCAAAAGAGCATCACACCCTGATAGCTCGGGATGGGATGGGACAGAAATCACGCCCATCCCATCTCAAATATTTGAGCAGAGAAAGTTCCACAGAGCCCATTTCCCACAAAGAGGAATGTTTTGTTTTCTTCACTTATACCTTTGGTACCTTTGGGATGGAGGTTCAGTCTAAATTCACATAAGATGAGTAGAAGGGGGACCTTGTGGTACCCAAAAGGGCTGAGCTCTGGGCTTATGGATCAAGTTGGAGATGGTCCCCCTTTCTTCTCCAGGACGCTGTGATCCATGATCTCCATATGAAACACTCTCCCTTCTGAGCTCTCTTGAGGCTTCCTTGGCAGGAGGAGAAAGGCTCACCCAGCGCTGGCTTCTGCCCTCACAACTCTCGTGGAGAGGAAAGCATCCATTTCTCTCTGACAAAAATGTGTTTAAGGTCTCAAAAGTGCCTGATTCCAGATGGCTTGAAGGGCAGCTATATGAGCTTCAACTGTTTGGTGGTGTTTGGGGCAAAGGTGAGAAAGGTGCCAGTGCTGTCAAAAGAAGCTCCATATCTACCGGAGAGGCTGGAAGGGCAGGAGTATGGAGAAGGGAGTGGAATGGCATTCTGTGGAATGGCATTCTGGCTCTCTGAGCGTGGAGGGGTAAGGAGGCCCATATGGGCCTGTCTGGCCAAGGAAAGAAGTTCAAGGCCCTAAGGTGAGCATAAATGGGTCCTGGGTCAGGAAAGAAAGATGGGAGCCAGAGAAGTGAGGGCATTTGTACCCAGCAAGCACCTGACTTTGGTTTTGGTTCCAGCACCCAATGATGCCTAAAACATAGCTGGTGCAGACTTGGAGGCCTCCTACACCTCAGGGGAGGCCCAAGATATCCCTAGTACCAGATCCCAGGCAGCATCAAACCCTCAGGCCTCCGCCTGGTTGGCTAAGAACCACTGGTTGGGCACCTGATGTGTGGAGCACTGCTTGGGAGTCCCCCTCTGCAAAAATAAAAATAAAAGCAGGCCAGTAGAATGTGCAGAGAGGCCAGGGAGGGGAGGCTGAGAGGGACCACATCAAGTCCTGAAGCCAGAGCTAAGGGCTCTGGTCTCAGACCCACCAGGAGGACTTGCTTCAAGTTGGGGACAGGCAGGACACACTCTGCCTTTAAGAAAGAGGACTGCAGTCTTTCTATGTCTGTCCCTCTCTTTCTGACTCATTTCACTTAGCATGATACTTTCCATGTAGAACCACTTGTTTATAAATTCCATGGCTTCGTCCTTTCTAACAGTTGCATAATATTCCATTGTGTAGATGTACCAAAGTTTCTTTAACCAGTCATCTATTCTTGGGCACTCGTGTTTTTTCCAGATTTTGGCTATTGTTAACAGTGCAGCAATGAACATACAGGTGCAGATGTCATTTCGACTATACTTTTTTGCCTCTCCAGGATATATTCGTAGGAGTGGGTTTGCTGGGTCAAATGGGAGCTCAATTTCTAAGTTTATGAGAATCGTCCATGCTCTTTTTCCAAAAGGGCTAAACCAGTTGTCATTCCCACCAGAAGTGAAGGAGGGTCCCTTTCTCCCCACATCCACGCCAACCACGGTTGCTTTTGTTCTTTTTGATGTGGGCCAGTCTCTGTGGTGTGAGATGATATCTCATTGTTGTTTTGCTCTGCATCTCCTTGGTGATTAGTGATGTAGAGCATTTCCTCATGTGCCTTTTAGCCATTCAGATATCTTCTTTGAGAAATTTTCTGTTCATTTCATCACCCCATTTTTTGATGGACTTGGATGTTTACTTCTTGTGGAGTTCAACCAGTGCTTTGTATATCCTTGATATCAACCTCTTATCGGATGAGTATTGGGTGAATATCCAGGAATATAAAGTAACAGAAGGGGAGACGAACACCCAGGAATAGTCAAGATAAGTACAGGAGGTTGGCTCCACGGTTTGGAAGCCGGCAGCACATGCTGGGGGAAAGGCAGCTCAGATAGAGAAGGGAACACCAAGTAAAGGGCGTTTGGAGGATTTGCTCAGGATGCGAGATGCATGCTGAAAGTAGACTGTAGACCGAACACAATGGCCATTCAATACCTCTATTGCAAAACACAACACCCTAAAGGAAAGAGCAAAAGGGAATGCCCTGCCACAAAGGCGGGGTGGGGTGGGAGGGCTACTGGGTTCATTGGTGGTGAATGGGCAGTGGTAGAGGGATGGGTACTCAACCATTGTATAATTGAAACCCAAGAATGAAAGTTTGTAAATCTACAACTGTACCTCAAGGTGTTTCACTAATAAAAATTTCTTTTTTAAAAAGGTGGGGGGGGTGGGAGAAGAGGACTGTGCTCTGAGAATTCTCCTGGGGTGCTCAAGTGCATATTGAGCAATTGTGCTGCCTCCTAGTCAGATACACAAGAGACTATGTGTAACTGCTGCAGCCATGAAGCTTGTTGCTTCCCTCTCATCCCCCAGGAAAAGGTGAAAGCACACACCTCTGAACAGCGCCCGGAGAGAGGAAACTAGATGGAAATGGCCAGTGCCCCTGCACGGACCCACCACTGGACATGTCCCCTCATTTTAACTCTTAAAATTCACACTCACAGTGAGACTATATGCTCCTAAGACATGGGCCCCATAAAGCATGTTATGTAGCTTGAGTCTAAGTCTTCATAACTGGGCAGGGTGATCCTAGCATCCAGCATAGTTTTCATTTGACTCCACCAGTGCTCTTGGCTACATATGTGTTCTTTTAGCAGCATAGCTAGCAAGGTCGTGAACAGCCTCTCTCTAAAGCTTTTGCAGAAAGCTTGGGAGTTTCATGAATCAGTAGTTTATAACCACCAGCGTGCTGAAAGTTTCAGGTAAGACCCCAGGAAAAGGTGACCCTTGGCATTGTTAGCCTGACACCACCCGTGTAGGGGTGTTCTCTGAGCTCCAGCATGTCTAAATGCACCACTTCTCTGCCATTCCTGGAGTGACTCTATGCTCATAATAATGAAAGCCTGAGATCCTGTATGTGTTGGCAAGCAATGTTCGCAGGGGACATGGGTGCTGATGTGTTTGCAGCAAAGGCCCCATCTGTGCATGAAGTCTTTTGTCTCCCTTTTCCTCGGCATTACCTCTAGAGAAGATTCTGAGTTTTCCTTTACTCTAATTGTTACCAAGAAATGTGCCCCCCCCCCCACCCGGAAAGGACTTTCCCACCTAGGCCTCTTTAAAAACTGTTCCTAAAGCTGGAGAAATGGCTCAACAGGCTGAACAGCTGCTGGCATGCAGGAGGCCAGGTCGCTGCATATGACCCCTGAGCACTTCCAGGAGTGACCCCGAGCACAAAACTGGAACCAGCCCCTAAGCACCACCAGGTGTGGCCTCTAACCTAGGTAACAACAACAAAATGACTCCCTAGTCACCCTCACCCCTGAACTGTGCTGTCACCCATGTGACAAGTGTCCAGGCAATACATGCCCGAGTCTCTCCTTGGCTTGTGTCTGTTTCTCTTTTGCTGAGAGCAGTGATCCCTGGGCCTGTAACACTCCTCCAGAGTCCTCTTCCTGGGACTCCACTTCAGAAAGTGATGTGGAAATATCATGGCCGTCACTGTCCTGGCTCCTCCAGCACCAGTCCCCTTGCTCTGGGAATGGCCGCCTACTTCTCTTAGGGACTCAGAACACGCCTTGGGGAGTTCTTGAATTTAGGCTGGGGATGACCTCCCAATGGAGGCACCTATCAGGCCTGGCAATCTCATTCATTAACTCACCTAATAGCCAGTGCTGGGAAGAGATGGAAACACAATCAACCTACTGAAGAGATGCCACATAAATAAGTATCAGGACATCATGATTATAGGTTTCGAAGAAAATGGTAGAGAGTGAAGAAGAAGGTGGTCAGAGGAGGGCCTTGCTGGGCACGAGGGGGTGAGAAGCCATGGAGACAGTGGGGGAAGAGTAGGGTAGGGTCACAGGAAGGAGCACAGAGGCCCTGGTCAAAGGGCAGACTGGTGGGTTCAAGAGGCAGAAAAAAATAAAACCAAAAATCCATGTGCAGAGCAAGCTGGTGGGAGAAGGAGATAGGACTGTCCTGTCTGGATCTTCTTTCACTCTTGACCCTTAATAAGCCTTGACCAGGGGCCTTGTGCTGAAGAAACTGGGGAACATCTACTGTCTTTCTTCTGGGAGGAGTAAAGGAACAGACCGAAGGAAATCAGTGCAGCAGGAGGCCAGCCAGGTGATGGGTTATTGCAGACACTGTAGGCCCCTGGGTACAGCCAGGCCTGATCTCCATCTCAAAATTTTCTCTGGGAAAGAAAATACATCTCTTTTTCACTTAGGCTGGTGTGAACTGATTCCTTATTATGCACTATACCCGCAAGTCTTTATTCAGTAACACTGGAAAACTGGTGTATATATGCAGTTGTAAACTAAGGAATTATTGACAACTGTAAAATACTGGAAATAACCGGAATGTCCCCAAATGGTTATACAGTATGCACCCTATGCTGGTATAGAAGTGTTGAGAAAGCTACTGCTGAGCTGAGAGTCACAGGAGAAAATGGTTATGTGAAGGAAAAATGGAAAAATTCCTTAGTATGCAGAATGCAATATGATCTCATCAAGGCAAATATAGTCTTATAGAGCAAAATCAGTCAAGGCACACTGCTGTATATCAATGTTTTAAAGAAAAATTTTACATTTATCATAAAAAAATTTTGTTTTAGCCTTGTCTTTCTCGGGGGGGGGGTGGGGGAGAGGGCACGCATTTCTTGGTAACAGTTAGAGTAAAGGAAAACTCAAAATCTTCTCTAGAGGTAATGCAGAGGAAAAGGGACACAAAAGACTTCATGCACAGATAGGGCCTTTGCTGCAAAACACATCAGCACCCATGTGCCCCTGCGAACATTGCTTGCCAACACATACAGGATCTCAGGCTTTCATTATTATGAGCATAGAGTCACTCCAGGAATGGCAGAGAAGTGGTGCATTTAGACATGCTGGAGCTCAGAGAACACCCCTACACGGGTGGTGTCAGGCTAACAATGCCAAGGGCCACCTTTCCTGGGGCCTTACTTGAAACCTTTAGCACACTGGTGGCTATAAACTACTGATTCATGAAGCTCCCAAGCTTACTGCAAAAGCTTTAGAGAGAGGCTGTTCACGACCTTGCTAACTATGCTGCTAAAAGAACACATATGTAGCTAAGAGCACTGGTGGGGTCAAATGAAAACTATGCTGGATACTAGGATCACCCTGCCCTGTTATGAAGACTTAGTCTTGAATCTTGAATCACTTTAAAAAACAACCAAAAACATCCAGGCTTCCTGGGCTCATCCTTTTTTTTTTTTAAGTTCTGTATTGTCGAAAAAGAAGGTCTATTAGGACTCTTTCCAAACAACTGACAATATTATTACTGTTCATCTTTGAGGTTTTGACCGGAGCTGACCAAACTCTATCTTTAGTTCAGCCCTGGTGAGTTACATAAAGGGAAAAAAAATAAAAAGAGCAAGGGTTTTATAGCAGGAAAAGGATTTGTTTCTGTTTTTCAACATTCCTATAATTCAGACACTGAAGAACTCTTTGATCTGGAAGGCTTGGAAACTCAAAGCCCCCTCAAGGCACCTTTTATTTTTCCCTTTCAAATTAAGAGTAATAGCAGTATTTGTAACGGAAAAATGGTGATGGGTGGGGGGAAGCTTTTATGTACATAACAACTCTAAGGTTTTTCATTCCTCTTTTGGACCAAAGCATTTGCCCTGTCAGCTCTGGGGGTGATCATAACCCAGTGCGAGAGCTGAGTGTCACTATGTTCTAGAGCAATGCAGGGACAATGGGGGTTACTGCAGAATGCAGGTGCTGAGTCCTGGGAGCCTGGTCTGAAAGAATTCCATATATGAGTATGAATGGGCTAAACAAAATGTGCTCCAACCTTCATATGTGGGGTTTTGAGCCTTTAACGTTTGGGAGTTGTGGATTTGGAGATCACGATCATGACCATCCTATTGTTTGTCGATTGCCTCGAGCAGACCCCAGTAACGTCTCCTTTGTCCTAGCCCTGAGATTTTTTTTAAAAAGTGACATATTCAAGGCTCTTTCAGGGTTAGGAGAATGAGACCCATCATTGTTACTGGTATTTGGCATATTGGGTACCCCATGGGGAGTTTGCCAGACTCTGCCTTGTGAGCAGGTTACATTCGGTAGCCTGCCAATTTGTGGGTCCTGGGGCTGAGATCTCCAAGCCTGCTCAGATCGGTGCTGAGTATCCTCCACCCAGATTCTCCATATTCCAGTAGGCGGGGGTCACACCCACCAACTGGCCCCCTGGTGCCGTGTAATCCCATCAACAGCCAAGACCCAGAGACTATAAAACTCAGCTCCCGGAAGAGAACAGCGCAGCGTTTCCTGCCCCCGCGCCTGGCTGTCCTCGCCGGGGCCACTTGGAGGGGAGCGGGTTGAGTTTCCCTCCCCGCCCCGACCAGGGCTCCGGCAGCCGAAGACCTCCAGAACCAGCCACCACCATGCTGAGACCACTCTCCACATGCATGAAGGTACCAGCAGAGGAACAAAGGCATGCGGATCCCGGGGCTGAGATCTCCAAGCCTGCTCGGATCGGGGCATTCACACCTTATTATTTCATTCTTACTTTGGACAAATTGGCAGGCTACTGAATGTAACCTGCTCACACGGCAGAGTCTGGCAAACTCCCCGTGGATTTGGAGGGGCAAGAAGAAACTCAGAGCACTTACATCCCTTCTAGGGCCAGTTGCCACCTTCTTCCTGTTCTAAGGCACTCTCGGTTGTCAGGGTGCACTTACAGCTACTATCACCCAGGTCTCACCTTCAGAATACGAACCCCTTCCTTCTGCCCTGACAGAGACTGCTTCCCGGGTTTTGTCCGAGCTGTGCCTGGCACCTAGAACTACTTGTTTTATTGAGTCAGAGTTGCTTAAGCTCAAAGATTATCCAGTCAAAAAGAAATAAAATGAAACAAAGCAGGGTCTGGGGAGACGGCCTAAGGAGCTGGAATGTATCCTTGCATGAAGGAGACTTGGGGTTGATCCTGGTCTCCCTGGTCCCTGAGCCCCCTTCAGGGAGTGATCCCTGAGCACTGAATTATGAATAGGTACTGAGTATTGCAAGGTGTGGTTCGAAGAGCAAAAAAGCCAAAACCAAACAAAACCAACCACAAAAAATTATATGTGTGTGTATACATATATGTATATACATATATACGTGTGTGTATACATATGTATGTATACATGTGCCTGCCCACGCACACACACACACACACACAAACACATCAGAAATCTGTGTCTGACCCTTTTGGGAGTCTGGATCCAAGGCAAAGGCATTAGCAGATTTGGAGGCTGTTTCCTGTCATCTTTTCACCACATTCTCATGAGGGGAAGGTGCGAGGGAGCTCCTCATTTTCATAACCTCCAAGGAGTCTATCTCTACTGACTTCACAGCAGGGGTGCAGTTTCAGCTTATGGACTTTGGGGAGCAATGCCGATATTCAATCTACAGCAGGTACTGCTCGCAGTCCTCAGATCCCCTGGTTCAAGGGGAAAACCTGTTCTGGGCTTCCTTCAGCCTCCCCCATCTCCTCCCCACCCAAACTTGCTGCCAAGCTGACACCCCATCTTACCTCCTCACTACTCAGGCCAGGCCCGTCCTCTCCCTCGTCGCATCTGCTCAGGACACATTCAGGCCCTTCTCCCTGAGCAGACCCCACCTTCTTTTGGAAATAAAGCAGATCTGGGGCCTGAGAAATAGTCAGCAGGTAGGGCGTTTGCCTTTCATGTAGCCAACCATGATTCTATCCCCAGAACCTCATATGGTCCCCCGAGTCCCGCCAGGAGTGATTCCTGAGTGCAGAGTCAGGAGTAACCCCCGAGCATCGTTGGGTGTGACCCAAAAACCAAAGAAAGAAAAAAGAAAAAAAGCAGATTTGGTGTTCTCTTGAGTTGCTTTTTGTTTGCTCCTGAAAGAGAGGTGCTGAGTGGGGCTCCCCTCTGCCACCCCCCAGCTCCCGTGTCATAACTCACAGAGAAACCTGGATGCACCTATCATATTTGTAAGTAGCACTACAGCAAAGCACAATCAAATGAAGAGAACTGCATTAGGAACCTTGGAACCCCCGAGGTTTCCCCTACAGGTGGCACTTAGCCAGACTCTGGGTCATCACTTCCTGAGAAGGGCCCTGTGAGACCCCTGCCCCACCTGCACCCTCCCTACAAATCCCCAGTCTTTCCTCCAAGACCTGGACTGAAACTCTCTCCTAATTCTGGGTGCTGGAAGCTGCATGTGCTTCTGCAGTGCGCTGCACCACCCCCCTCCTCGCCCCCCCTTTCTGCCAGGGTCACATGCTGCAGTGCTGGGGTGTAGGTGCGGGTGCTGAGGGTCAAAACCAGAGCTCCCACATTTGCTGTAAGGATTCGATCAGGGCATCAGGGCTGCTGCATCTCCAGCCCCTTCCCCCAGGCTGTCTGGCCAATGCTGCTTCTAACACCCATCAGGCCCAGGTGCAGGACCTGCCCAAATCTAATTAAGTCTCTTTTTGGCAGCTTGGAAATTAAGCTAAACTTTTTTCTCTGGAGTATTGAACATGCTAATTGCAAGGTGGTGGGGAGAGGGGCAAGAGAGGAGGGAGATATTTTTACATCTTCTATCACAAAAGCCTGTAAGTTCCCGTAAAGTTATGATTCCACTTTCCTCAAACACAACTTTAGTTCCCAGCCAGGTGCTCATAGAGTTTGGGCACTGGTTCTGTAAGGAGCAATACTGAAAACGAGGATAGGGAGACTTGCTGTTGTGTCAAGACTTCGAGACATGGGCTGGGGGGAAGGTCATCTGGAATCTGAAAGTCTGCCTGTTAAATTGACGACTTTCCATGAGTGTAAGAACTGATCTGGTGTTGCCAAATGTGTGTTAATCCTGCCATTTCCTTGTACTTGAGTAAAAGTATAAAATAAATTAAAAGAAAAAACAACCAGCTCAACTTTAGAGTGATTTCCAGGATTTAACCATTCACCTGGTTGTGTTCTGTGATGAAGGGAAGTGACCAGAAGCAGATATGAAAGGCCAATTCTAAGTGTATGGGGTCCCTTAGCTTCGACTACAAGACAAATCCCTTATTTTATGGAGTGGCTGCTGTATCGTGCCATTGCCTTAGAGGTGCCAGAAGTCACCAGACCTTTGTAGGGTGGTCCTAGCATATTCTGAGGGCATGTCACATTCGCCAAGCCCCCTAAAAGTATCAATCCTCCTTTTATTTAGAGTTTAACCTGCTGAAAGATGTGCAATGTGAAATGTCTAAGGGTCACCATTCTTGGTCTTCACTGTGCAAAATCACCTGGATGGCAGGTCTGATGCCCAGATGCCACACTCAGGGCATCTGGTGCCAAGAGTTGGGAGCAGGACCTGAGAATTCGTATTTCTCACAAGTTCTTGGGGGGAAGGGGTGATGTCAATGCTGCTGACCCTGAATGAAGGGGCCATCCTGTGAAAACCCCTTTCCTGTGGGCACAAAACTAAGGTTTGTGATTCCTGAATCATCTTATTTATTTGTAAAGTATGCACCATGAGAGGTGAACTTACATGTTAATTCTCAAGGGTATACAACACATTATAATGCCATAGTACAGTAAAAATATATGAAATATGTTAAGTCACTTATTGTATGAAAAGGAAAAGATGGACATTTAAGAAACCACCTAAGTAAGGTACTGCCTTACCTCTTAACCATTCTTTGTGTTACTAAGCTGCTAATATGTAGAAAGTCACCATTTCCATTTTTGGGGTTTGGCCACACCAGCAGTATCCAGAGGTCACTCCCAGCAGTGCTGGGACCTCCAAGAGTCACCGAGCAATGTTCACCACATGCACCAAGCATGACTCTGGCAGTTCTGCTTAGATCCCGGGACAGCACCAACACGGTGACTTAAGTCCACAGCACCCTCCACCCCAGCCAACACTGTGACTAGAGAGACACATGGCCAGTGAGACCAGGAGCTTGACCACAGAGCACACTACACCAATGGAGGTCGGACCCCATCCTAACAACACCGTTGTACACTGAGGGAAGGAAAAGTACATAAATGAGTAAACTATGAAGAAGAGCAAAAACTAGTTCACATTTCATAGGGACGATTTCTATAAACCAAAAACATCCTCCAGTCAATTATAGTACCTCAGTAGATTATGGTGCCTTTCTGACCCCATCCCCACCCACCCCAAAGATAAATGGCTGCTCAAACTCACCAGAATCCAGATTTTTCTCTGTATCACTCGGACTGGGAACCACCAAACTTGCAGGAATCTCAGTTTTGAGTGTCTGCTGTGGCACTGGTTTCCCACGGCTGAATTCAGGATATAAGATTCTCATCAAGGATTAACACCAAAACTGAGTCAAGAAGAAAAGGACCTCTGCGGGCTGAGTCAGAGAGGATGGGGACATAGCTCCAAGGGCTGGAGATTATACCCAATTCACTTTAGTGGAAAGACTCTCCCTCATAAAGAGAATGATGTCTCTGCTCTTTGGGTCACCAACTCTGTGCCTTGAACTAGGCGGGAACTCCGGTGCACTCTGCAGAGTGATGTCACATAAGTCGGTGAGCACAGACCCCTACAGAGTGCTAGCCACGAACATTACTCAGACTTGGCTACGCTGCTGCTTCCAAGAATTCTGCTAGAGTCTGAGTGTCTGTCCCCGCTCCAACTGCACCATTACATATGGTGTGAGAATGTGTGTCCTTTGGGGAATGAATAGGGGGTTATAAATGAGATTCTAGAAAGATCCCCCGGCCCCTTTCTGCCATGGAAGTAAAAAGAGAAAATGCATGGCCCCTCTTTAGGTGGTTGACGTTATCTGGGTCCCTGCTCTTGGACTTCCCAGCCTCCAGAACAGAAGGGCACAAGTAACGGTGGTTTTGAAGCCACCTGGTATGTAGAGTTTGTTACAGCACCCTGGAGGCAGAGACAGGTTCCTCCCTGTGCATCCCGGGAGAACTGGCTGGAGGCTCTCTTGGTAGTGGGTCCTGCAGAAGGCCTGCAAGTTAAAGACCACTCAAGGAGGGGAGTTCACACACTGTATCTTTCCAACAGAGCGCACCCCTACCTGGGTTTATCACAACCAACTGGGCAGTTTTCTACTACCAAGGCCATGCCTCAGCCTGGAGCTATGGGCTCAAATCTTAGGTGATCTGAATGCAACCCCTGGGCGGAAGCCACTGTCTGATACTGTAGAGGATGCTGGGGAGGAGGGGATGAACACTGGCCACTACAGCACTGCCCCACTGAGCCTGTCCTCATTCAAATCTGTTTGAAAGGGGGTTGTTTTTTCGGTATTGGGATAAAGTACACCCAACATGCAAGTTTCCATTTTAATCTTACTGTTCAGTGGCATTAGGACATTCATAAGACCTTCACTCTTTTGCAGAACGTTCTCATCATCCCCCAGCTGAAGCTCCATGGAACATGGAATTTCCATTTCCTTTTACTCACAGCTGCTGCGAAAGACCACCATTCCACTCAGGTATTCACAGAAGTAGTTTTTCTTCGAGGTTTTTCCAGTTTGTGGCTTAGGTCCAAAATCCATTTTTTTTTCTTTTTGGGTCACCCGGCAATGCTCAGGGGTTTCTCCTGACTCTGCACTCAGGAATTACTCCTGGCAGTGCTCAGGGGACCATATGGGATGCTGGGAATTGAACCAGGCTTGGCTGTGTGCAAAGCAAATGCCATACCCACTGTGCTATTATTCCAGCCCCCCAAATCCTTTCTTTTTAAGGCTGAATATTCCATGCTGCTTTTAAGAAAATTTATTGATCCACTTTGCTTCTCCATCCATCTATGTATCCATGGATGCTCACATTGGTTCTGCCTTTTGGCTATTGTGAATAATGCCACTGCAAACACTGGCAAACAAATAACTGCCCAAGTCCATGTTTATTTTTTTTAATCTTTTGGGCAGATAGCCTGAAGTGGAATTGCAAGATGGTATGTTTAATTTTTTGGGAGACTCATCATAACATCTGAGCTCAGCGCATTCCGCATTCCCATCAGCAACTCATAAGAATTCCAACAAATCTACATGCTCACCAACACTCATCTTTGTCTGCTTCTCTGATAGCAGCTGCTCTAATGGGTGAGTCAGAATCTTTCTTCCCCCAGCACCATACGTCACTATTTATGAATTGATCAATGAGTGAAATGAAAGCTATGTGTTATTTCTAAACCCCAATGATGAGATTTCTACCCTTGCCAGAATGAGCTTCTAATTGTAGGGTTTTCTATTTAGTAAGGGTTCTACTCTTATTGGGACTGGACATGTGGCCTGTCATTTGATATGTGTGAGGAAGAGTACAAAGGGCACTAGAAGGGCAGGCCAGGAGGGCTGCCAGTGTGCAAAGGGCCAGGTGAGAGGAGTGGGACCTGTGAGAGGCTCCCCATCAAATAGCACTGGGAACCAGTTCATGAGCCCAGGACTGGGGTCCAGACTTAAAGTACCGTGTTAAGGCATTTGCCTTGCACGGGCTAACCCAGGTTCCCACGGGCTAATCTCTGGCACCACACATGGACCCCAAGCACCACCAGAAGTGACCCCTGAGTGCAGAATCAGGAGTAAGCCCTGAGCACTGCCAGGTGTGGCCCAAACTATAAGAAAGTCCTGGATAAATCAGCAAATCCAACACCAGAGGGCTGGGGGAGGAGGGAAGCCTCCTAGCTTAGGTGGTAATAGGGTTTCTTTCCCATACTTAATTTTGTTGGTCCTCCTTCTTCTCTTCACCACACTGGTGTCGAAGTATTTATGCTTTCAATGAGCTGGTATTTCTTTCCTTTTGGTATTTCTTCAAGTTAAGGGTTCCAGTATGGCTGAAGGGCTGTTGTTATTGGGACACATGTGAATGGCAGTGCCTGATTTTGTATCTGTGTACGTGTGTGAGAGAGTTTAGGGGCCTACACTCGAAAGCTTACTCTTGTCTTTGTACTCAGGAATTACTCCTGCTGATGCTTGGGTGGACCATATTTGGGTGCTAGGAATCCAACCAGGGATGGCTACATGCAAGACTTACCCCTGAAATATCTTTCAGCCCATAGCTAGTGTTTTTACTTCATTAGATCCAATAGTAGTCTCCTGACACTTCAAATTCTTGTTTAATGTGCTGTCACTGGTGCTATAGTTTGTGCTAATAAAGCCGCATCCATGTGTGACCCACCAGTGGTACATACTAGTGTCAACATGCGAAGGCAGAGGCTCCTTTGGTGGATGGGCACTGAAGATTGCTAGAATGTTCTCAAAGCTGTTACTGGAGATGAAGCAGGAGTTTAAAAAGATTTTGGAAAGAAAGTCAATTTGCTATCTATATTTTTTAAAATTAAGATTAGACCATAGTTTCCACTTACTGAGACAGGACAATAAAAATACATACAAAATTTTTTTAAATGAAAATCATCACTAATTAAAAATCAGTCCAATCTTTTTAGAAAACAATATGGGCATTCCTCAAAAAGCTAGAAACTGAGCTTCCACATGACCTAGCAATACACTTCTGGGAATATATCCCGGGGCCCCCAAAACACAGCAGAAATGCCATCTGCACTCCTATTTTCGTTGCAGCACTATTCACAATAGCTAGACTCTGGAAACAACCCGAGTCTCCGAGGCCAGACAACTGGATAAAGAAAATGTGGTACATCTGCACAATGGAATACTACGCATCCACCAGGAAAAATGAAGTCATGAAATCTGCTTATAAGTGGATGGTCATGGAGAATATCATGCTGAGTGAAATGAGTCAGAAAGAGAGGGACAGACACAGAATTACTGCACTCATTTGTGAGATATTAAAAAACATAGTATGAGACTAATATTCAAGGCCAGAAAAATAACAGGGATCAGGAGGATTGGCTCATGGCTGGAAGCCTGCCACAAGTATGTGGGGGGAGGGGGGCAGAAGGCAGTTAAGATAGAGAAGGGACCAAGGGACCAGTGTGGCATTAATAGAAATGATCAGTCTGGCAAGAACTGAGTGCTGAAAGTAGGTTAAGGTATATACATGATAACCTCTCAGTATCTGTATTGCTGTATTGCAAACCATAATGCCCAAAGGGGGAGGAGGGTGGGAAGAGAGAAGGGGGGGGAGAGGGAGAGAGAGAGAGAGAGAGAGAGAGAGAGAGAGAGAGAGAGGAAAAGTGCCTGCTATCTGCCACACAAGCAGGCGGAGGAGGGGGTAGAGGGGAGGCAGGAGGGTAACTGGGGATGTTGGTGGTGGGAAACGTACTGGTGAAGGGACAGATGTTGGACTAGAGTATGACTGAAACCCAATCATGAACAACTTTGTAACTATGTATCTTGTGATGATTCAATTAAAAATAAATATATTAAAAAATTCCAATTCTCAGAAAAAAAATTCTGAGAACCAGAGGGGTAGTATAGTGGTTGAGACACTTGTCTTGTATAGTGCCATCCCATTAGATTCCTAGTACTGCATATGGTATCTCAAACCACCAAAAACTCAGGAACTTGGCCAATAAAAATCTCTATTTTTATAGGTTCTTATGATCTTTGTAAATTATAACTCATGATTATGTATTGGTTTAATATAGGTGATAATTTAGACATCATGTGAGATTAGAAATAAATGTAAATGTATGAAAGCCATTGTGTTTGCATGTACATAATGAGATAAAACACAATTTACATTTCTAATAACATCCTAGAAGCAGAGGACAAGTTCAGGTATTTCTTATTCCTTCTTTTTATTTAACTCAGAATGCTAATAACAAAAACATTAAAAAAAACAACTCCAACACTTTACTGTTATTAGTTCCTGGTTCATGACACTTGATTCATTATTTCTTCTTTCCAATGTCAAGTAACACACATATTCTAAATGGATCTTAGAAAGTTGTAGCAGGTTTAAAATCTAATTTAGATGCTAATCAAAACCAAGATTCAGTTATTAGTTTTGACTCTAAATATTTCCTCTCACACAAAAGCTTATTAAAACAAATAACCATAAATAGGATAGTCATTAATTCGTGCTCAATAAAATGCCGAAATATAGCACATACATAGAACTGGTGTCTAAGCTTTTATCCTTTACTCTATGAACGTTCATATGATGCCTTGTAGAGTTATGTCATAAACACATTTCTGTATTTCAATATGAGGTCAGTGGAACAGTAAGGATGTAACAGGAAATCCCACGGCAACGTCCACTCATTTAATGGATGCACTTGAGTCAACCCAGACAAGTGTCCTGGGCACTGCCAGCTCACATGTGCCTCTTCAAGACCAAGTCTCTTACAGGGCGAGGTGTGATTCTAGTGTTTAAAGGTATGTTTTTACTTCTGCTTTGTATGAAATAACCCCTTAACTGATCCAACAACTTCAGTTGGTCTTCAATTGGCGACAGTCACTTCCTCCAACAATAAAATAACAGCTGGTTGTGGACAGACAGATTTCCAATATGGCACCACTTGAAACGATCTGCTTCATTTCCTTTTAGTCTTATGTGGTGACATCAGATGTGAACCTGGGTGATGTGCAACTCCACTGGACATTGATGTTTAAATGCCATGAATTAAAAAATGCCTTAATAATGTCAGTATCACTTAATTTCCAGTTCAGGTCCTTTTCCGCATTTAGCTGTGAGTTTCCATGATACCTTCCTTGGTGCCAGCATTTTCAGGAAACATCCACTGCTGGCTGAGAAAAATCTCACGATAAAAAGCCTAGTGTGTCATAAAATCCGAACAAAAGAGCTACTGACATTGGCCAGTCTCAGTGTTGATTCAGGAGAGGATTTTTTCAATTAGCAAATGGTGCCCAAGAACTAGGAGCTTGCTTCTTTCAGGACCCCCAGGGGGCTTCTCTGGCTTCCCTTTGCTGGGTTTCTAAAAGGCAGCTACATGCTCTATCTTAAAGGTAACCTCCCCACTACCATTCAGTTTCTATTTTTAAAAGCACCACTCTAATGGGAGCATCCCTGCCCTGAATTAAGCTGGGACTGAGAGCTTTACCACTAGCTTGTGTCACAGAGTTTAGGTTAATTTGGTAGCTATTGATAGCCTTGCCTACGACTTCTAAGAGTTTCTTTGGCTTCTGGACACATCAGATTTCTACCTGGGCTGTAGATGTGGGTAAAATATCCCATGCAGAACTCCTTCAATAACCACGTTGGGAAAATCTGGGAAAACAAAAGGAACACAGCTTTTTAAAATGCACATTGAAGGAAAAAATAATACAGATATACAAGCAACTGAACAATGTAAAGAAAAGTATTTTATTGCTTTTCAGCATCTCCCGAGGTCAGGCTGACTCTTAGCTGGGAATCAACATCCATGGGTGGGAGAATGTGCTATCCGTCACGCTGGGCTGTGTCCAGCCACCAGGACCGTGCGGCCAGATTTGTAGCTTATTGATTTAAGGGATGTTCTAATGGTGAATGCTGCTGGGCCTCAGTTCTTTTATCTGAATGTTTTCTCACAAGGAAGATGGATTACACTGGCAATTCAATTTCTAACAAAATCTCAATACACTTGCAGGAATTCCAAGATTTCTATGGGGAATACTTTGCTGCAGTTTTTCCGCTGTGGTTTACAGCAGCCTGTAGTCCAAGTTGTCATGAGGGGGCTTGTTCTATTGTCCTGGCTTCTGGAGAACAGTGAGATGCGAGGCTGTCTTCCCAACTTAAGGAGGCACACTGCGACAAAATGCCATCCTGTCAAGCTTGAAAAATCAGTTACATTCTTATAGGAGATACACGAAGGAAACGCAGGGGTATCGGGTGTGCTGGCTCCTGTCCCAGGAGTCAGAGCAGATAGAGGGGGGCTGACTAACTTAACAGGGGAACTCATCTTTCAAGTGGTTCAGGATTTTTATGTGTACACTTCAA
This sequence comes from Sorex fumeus, assembly GCF_029834395.1. Lineage (NCBI taxonomy): Eukaryota > Metazoa > Chordata > Mammalia > Eulipotyphla > Soricidae > Sorex > Sorex fumeus. Next base: position 23,089,659 of record NW_026606108.1, on the reverse strand, counting down.
CTAGCACAGCATCAGAATCCAGGATCAGTGCTAAGCCCACTGCTTTAATATGCTCTTATACTTGTGTAAAGCAATACAGTAGCCTAATAGTTGAAGAAGAAAGACTGTGCTCATTTAGTGATCCAACCTCTAGAGTGCTTGCTCTGTAAAATCACTCCCATGGGCATTGGGTGCCATCAGGAAGGGTTGGAACACGAGGAGAGGGGCAGCCCAAGAAAGGGGCACTGGCTCACACCTGGTCAGAAAGGGCGGGAATTCTGGCTTTGTCTGAAAAGGAGTTCAGAGTCTAGGGAAGGATTTTCAGTGGCGTGAGACAGAAATGAAAACAGGGCTTTGAAAAGATGATGCTGGCTGTCATTCAGAGAACGAGCGGGAGTGAGTTCAAAGGGATGATGAACAACATGTGCCTAGTGAGGGATTTCATAACCGGGGCTGCCTGGTAGGGCGTTGGCAAACTCAATGGATAAAAGAAGGGCTTAGCACATGGCAGGTACCAACTCCATGAGGTTCCAGGTACTTACTGTCTAGTTACTGGGTATGTAAGTAACTGTTCTGGCACACACCATGCATTTGCATGCCAGCCTGGAGACAAGCAAATGAATAAAAAAAAAAGATTTTATGGCATAAAAATATTTCCATATGTGTATTCAGTTACTTTTGGTGAATGACAGTAGATTTATTTCTTTCTTTCTTTCTTTCTTTCTTTCTTTCTTTCTTTCCTTTCTTTCTTTCTCTCTCTCTCTTTCTTTCCTTCCTTTCTTTCTTTCTTTCTTTCTTTCTTTCTTTCTTTCTTTCTTTCTTCTTTTTTTTTTGAGGGAAGGTTACACCCAGTGGAGCTCAGGGGCTACTCATGGCTCTGTGCTCAGAAGTGTTCCCTAGTGTTACTCAGGGGACTGGATTGGGGTCAGCAGCATGCATGGCAAGTTACTTAACCACTTTACTCTCTCTCTGGCTGGACACTTGATTTCTTGATGATTACTCTTTTTTTCAATTAGCAATAATCACGCCTCGGATAAACCTCACTGGATACAATACTGCCACTGCAAGCTACCCATGATGTATTCGATATGCCAAACACAATAACAACAAAGTCTTCAATGGAGACGTTACTGGGCCTGCTCAAGCAAATTGATGAACAACGGGAGGACAGTGACAGTGACTCTTTTTTGTTTTGAGGCCACACCTGACTGTGTTCAGAGCTTTTTAATCCTGGAGGTGCTTGGAGAGCCATATGAGGTTCCAGGAATCAAAACCTGGTCAGCCACATTGCAAGGGAAGTGCCCTGCCCATTGTACTATCTCTCCATTCCCAACCTTGATTATTACTTTTATCCAACATGAATTGACATATTTTTTATTAAGCATATCTTTTGCAATACCTAGAAAATACTTATACACTCAGATAGCCTTCAAAAGCAATGATTTCAATTTTAAATATAAATGATTTCAATTTTAAATATATTTATCCCACACAGAAGTGGTTCTAACACTAATAGCCAGAAGAGAAGCTGTTGATTAAATTGAAATAAAATGCCCACAAGGGCATCTGGCGTGCACGAGCATCTCTGTCTTTCATCCTGTGCAGCCTGAACATGAAAGTCCATCTGACGGCTTGTGAGAAATGACCTCATGCACAAACTCAGCTTTAATGGAGTCAGAGAAGTTAGCTCAGAGAAAAAGTACCAAACAGAAAATGACACTAAATACTGTGTCATTATGTATCACTGTAAGGAACAGATCAAACAGTGGTTTAAGGGCAAGGGGAAATCAAGCAGAATCTGGGTCTGAGAGTGGCAGGGGCCTGGGTCTGGTGGGGCCACATGAATGGAGACACTGTCAGCATGAGGGCTTGTGGGCCATGCAGAGCATGCCCAGGACCCAGAAGTACTATCCACTAAGTGCTGAGCATCTGCTAGATGCTGGAGGCTCATAGGGAAGAAAGGGAACTACAAAGGGATTCTGTGATCACCATCATAGAAGCAGCAAGAAGCAGGTACCAATAAAACTATTTTAACCTAGTGGTATTTTTAAAAGCTAGTGACTGACGATGTGATAGTCTGGTTTAGTCTTTTTTTTTTCTGTCTACTTTCAGTTTTGGACTTTGACTTCTTTACGTGTACAACTGAAGACAATGGCTGTCACTGCTCGACCGACTGAGAAAATGGCCCAGGGCTTTGTTTCCTGCTGAGGGCTGATGAGCAAGCATGTGAGGGAGGAGAGCTTTGCTGCTGTTCCTTCTGGTCTCCATCTGTTTCTGAACATTGATTGTTAACCATGAGAGGAAGAGCATGGGGACACCATGCATGCAGGGAAAACCCAAGGAGACAAGACACTAGAGCCCCGAGGAAGTGTCCTGAGAAGAGGAGGGGGTCTAGGACTGTCTTCATGGGAGCTTCCAGGGACTGGGGAAAGAAAATAGAAGGAAAGTGGGAGAACCCACAGGAGGTGTTTGAAGAAGAGTGGTCTAAAGCGATGGTAGGTCAAGTAGAAGGAGGACTGACCCTGACACATGACATTGAAGTTTAGTCACAGTGTGGTCGTTTGGAACCTCAACTAGGGTTGCCATGAATCCAGAAAAATTAAAACCACAGCCCAAGTGAATCTGCTGAGAACAGTGTTCACTTAGTAGCATTCTACAAGAGAATACAACTGAAGGTTGGACTGTGAGATACTCCTCTCCGAGTCTGTGAAGGATACCACTGAAGGCTGGAGCCTTAGAGAGACACCTCTGTCTGACTCTGTGGGCCACAGCACGTGGAAAAGTATCCACACAGTCAACAGCTTCTCAGCAGGAATCTCAACACCGATACAGCAAAAGAACCTGAAAATGTGTTGCAAGTAAAATCCATGTCTAAATGCAATAGACCTATATGATTAGAACACAATATGTCAAGTAGATTTTTCCTTTATGACACAGGGTTGGTCAGAAAAGAAATCTGCTCACAATACCTGGTTCCCTTTCTGTCTTCAAACTTGAGACTTCCATTTCCTCTCAAAGAAGAATCTCATTTTTGTTAGTCACTTCACCCATGCTGACATTCTACTAGATACGTGTGTGTGTGTGTGTGTGTGTGTGTGTGTGTGTGTGTGGTGTCTGGGCCATACCCAGTGGTGTTCAGAACTTACTCCTGTTTCTGCTCAGAGATCATTCCTGGTGGTGCTCAGATCATCATATGGGGTGTCAGGGATCAAACCCAAGTCTGCCATGTGCAAGGCAAATGTCCTGCTTGCGATATTATGTCTCCAGCTTCAAAGGACACCTTTGTCTAGAGCCAGATATTGGCCCTTCAGCTCTTTCCTCCCGTTGTTCATCGATTTGCTCAGGTGGGCACCAGTAAGGTCTCCATGGTGAGACTAGTTTTTACTGTTTTTGGTATATCAAATATGCCACGGGGTGCTTGCCAGTCTCTGTCATGTGGGTGAGATACTCTCGGTAGCTTGCTGGGCTCTCCGAGAGGGGCAGAGGAATTGAACCTGGGTCGGTCGCGTGCAAGGCAAATGCCCTACCGGCTGTGCTATTGCTCCACCCCAGTAATATGAATATTGGCTAAATATAACATTTTGTCAACAGAGTATCTACAAGAGTAACAGATGTTAAATGTGGAAAGCAAACACTCGAGAAAGGCAATTATTTCTCAGAGTTTTCCAGGAAAATTGCAGTTAGGACCATATTTCTTATGACGCTGATGGAGGTGCTAAGAATGGTCCCTCACAGAGCAGGTGTCTAGCACACCATCCCTCCAACTCCACCAGTTCATTGAGTTTTCTGAGCACATGTGTGCTGGCCGCAGAAGACATTCCCTTTCTCTTGCTGACTGCCTTAACATAGATATAGTTTCAACCCATCATTGATCTATAGCTTCTATGCTACATGGTCAAAGAAACAAAGACTGACCATTTGCTATAGGCAAAGAGCATAGAGGGAACAACTATACAAAAAGGGTACAATGATTTGTATGAGGCTAGGAAAGTCGGGGACCTTCCTGAAGTCCATCAGAGAATCATGAGACCTAATCTGCCCATTTCCTGTGAGTATGAAGGAACGATATAGCGTCTGACACTGTGGCTGTAAAGGAAGATTGAATGTAACACATTGACAAGATGGCCAGAAAATGTGAATTTCATGGCACAAGAAAGGATTCAGGATTAAATGCGGATGACATTTGTCATTTGTTTGTTTTCCGCATATACCCAGTGGTGTTCAGGGGCAATTCTGAATTTGGTGTTTGTGGGTCAGGGCAGAGAGAACGTGCGGTGCCAGGGATTGGTTCCGGGTGTGTGGTGAGCAAAGCACGCACGCTTACACTAGTCCTTTAAGCTACCTCTATGGTCCTGGCATTTATGTTGAAATTAATTACACCAACTTCGGAGGTCTTGGGGGAAAGTGCACAGGAAGTAGGGGGTGATGTTCAGTGCTAGGGAAAAAAAGTATCCCTGGTAGAATGTCAATGTGGATGAAATGAGTCATGAAAAGGGGATTCTTGTTTGGGAGCACAGCCGTCTTAATGTGAGTGGGGATACACACGTCATGTACCTCCCCAGCTTGAGTTAAGGAGCATTAAAAAACAAACCAACAAACAAAGGCTTCAGATCCAAACGCTATCACACAGAAAAATACATGGAGGGCAAAATAAAAGCACCCCCAGAAAGTGAAGACCACAAATTACTTTCCCTCCTACTACTCCAATTCAAAAGAGCCTGGTCACAGGGAAAGAAAAATTACATTTCCTCCTTAAAGGGCTGCCCCAATTAAAATTCTAAATGTCTCTCACACCAAGAGCATGGTTTATTGGCAGATTATTAAGCCCTGGACCAATGTCACTCTGTTAGACCTGTATTAAAAACGTGGCTTCCGTGGCGCAGGGTCAGATCAGTAAAGAGCTGTTAGCAGATGACAGCTTTGATTACCGCGGGCTGCAGGCAAGACGTATGGGTCCCTGAGGAACAGCAGCACCGGCTGGTGGGACAGTTTGCTGGAAAGGTCAAGAACAAGCATGTCAGCATCAGGGGACGACGGTAAACAGAAAACACTACAAACTAGCTTTGAGGGGATCAGACTGCAGTGTGGGGATGGCTCGGGGCCTGCGTGTCTCCCTGTGTGGGTGAAGAACAGCAAAGGGAGTTGGGGAACCAACTCTGCAGAGCTCCTGAGCCAAACAGTCCTTGGAATTCAAAGCCGAAGGACCAGCTACACAATAAGTCATTACTGAAAAGTGCTTTGATTTTGATTTTTGGTCACATCCGGTTGTGCTCAGGGGTGATTTCCAATGATGTTCAGGGAATTATAGGTGATGCTGGGGAACAAGCCACAGCTTGGGGTTGGCTGCAGTCAAGGCAAGCATCTTATTTATTTTTTTGCTTTTTGGGTCACACCCAGCTATGCACAGGGGTTACTCCTGGCTCTGCACTCAGGAATTACTCCTGGCGGTACTTGGGGAACCTTATGGGATGCCAGGAATCAAACCCGGGTTGGCCAAGTGCAATGCAAACACCCTACCCTCTGTGCTATCGCTCCAGCCCCAAGGCAAGCACCTTAATCTCTGCTCTCTGTCTCACCTATGCTTTAATTTTATTTCCTAAAAGCTGGTAGAATGATTATTTACAAAAAAAGTAAATTTTGGGGTTGGTGTTTGGACCACAACTGGCTTGGAGGTTGTTTCCAACAGGGCCAGAGATTGAACCCTGCCTTCCTGCTTGCAAAGCACACACTCAGCCCATTGAGCTATTTCTAGATATGCAGAAAAGCAACACAGGGTTCTTATTCCTTCAGATGAGTAAGAGTAAATGTAACTTGTTACTCAGGTCCTGTTGACAACTTATACACTTTTCAAACAAAGGCTTAAGACATTAAAAAAATAATAATTTTAGTCACCGTGATTTACAATACTGTTAATGGTAGGGTTTCATGTATTACAACTCCTGAACCCCATACCCTCTGGGTACCCCCAATCCCCAAACACTCTCCTCTCCTCATCTTCCCACCACAGTCAGTTCAGTTCTGTAGAGCAGTTCTCAGGTTTCTGCTGCACTTCTCCATTTGTTATTTCCTTACTATGCTTTTTCATAATTTATATCCCACATTTATGAGAGATCATTATGGATCCTTTTCTCTCCGGTTGACTCCACTTGTCATGATGCCATTCGGTTCCAACCATGTAGTGGCAAAGTACATGACTGTGCTTTTTCTTTGAGGTGAGCAGTATTCTATTGGATGTATGTGTACCACAGTTTCTTTCTCCAGCTTAACTAAGGCTTTTGCCACCTGGACCCCGGTCACTCACTGTGCTACACACAGCCCCAGCACTGTTCTTGGTCTGTGTTACTTGGAATGGGTGAGTCCTGCACTTACCTTGACTCTTCAGATTCCATCTCATCAAAAGATCTAAAATGTTTTTAATTTAAGAAAGAAAGAAAGAAAGAATAAAACTCATATTAGTTGTATTAGTGTTTATACAACAAAATAAAAAACAACTGATATTCTTAGACATGTGATTAGGGAGATATGAGGAAGAGACTTAGATGTTCTCACAAGCCCACAGCATGGCTGGTGCCTCATCTGAAGGAATCTTGAAATTCTCCCCCACCAAGAAAAATGGGGATTACTTCTCCATTTTCCCATTTCCCTAGTGGTAGATCTCATTATTTACTTGAATAAGGCCCTGGGCCCAATGTCTGACACTAAAAGAAACAAAACAAAACAAAATCAAAAACAACTCTAAAGTCTACTTTGGAGCTTACATAATAAAGAAGGTTTTCAACTTGCGGATAAAATAATATGCCTGGATCCTCAGCGGACAGGTCTGAGGCCCTTCCCCTGAGTTCCCGAAGATGAGGTGGCAGAAGTGGGTGGGGAAAGGGAGCTTCCCCTGGAAAGTTTGGGCTTTTGTCACCTACGACATGAGCTACCTGGAGAAAGGCACTTAATTCCCAGGTCTGTTTGCTACAGAATCAAATCTCTCTGGTCACAGCTTTTATTTCTAATTTTTTAAAAAAAATTTTATTTTTAATACTAATTTTTAATTTTATTAAATCACCATGACATAAAGCATTACAAAGCTGTTCATGATTGGGTTTCAGTCATACAATGTTCCGACACTTACCCTTCCACCAGTGTAATTTCCCACCACCAATGTCCCCAGTTCCATCCGACCCCCACAAACCACTCCCCACCCTAGCCTGCCTCCACTTAGAGCTTTTAAATAACACTAATACATGTGCCCAGGGAGGATGATTCTGCTTAAACATTCACAAATAAAAAATTGTTATAAAATTTTAGATTATTAATTTCCATACCCTGACATCACACATGTGATGGTGTAATTTTAAAGGTTTTATTCCTTAAGTGGAAGTATGAGGTACTATGTGTCGGTCACTTGGCTACAATCTGAAGAGGACTAAAAGGAATTCCTTTGGTTACAGGCAGGGGGCAACCAAGGGCTGTCCCCTGATGAAGGAATGGGCGTGGCCATCCTGGCCCTTCCTGTAACATCACTCAGGCTTATGAGTCAAAACACCGATGGAAGAATAATATGAAATACATGCCCAATACATAAAAAATTCTTACCCACAGCTCTCTGCCTTTGGGAGAGAGGGCAAGTGTCGTACATTTAGGAAATCAAGAAACAGCTTTGGAAGTTCCTCATTTTCTAAAATGACAGCCTGGGAAAGGAAAAAACAGAATTGAACTAGTGTGGTGTACTTGGCAATCCATCAAACAAACAATTTCAAAAAGTCATAAGCATCCATCAAAGCTCTCACCAGTTTCATTCCTCACATCAGCATGAGGAATGGTCCCCTCTTCACCCACTAAGAATTGAAGTTGCGTCAATGCTGAATTTTACCTGTTCTCATATCCAGCCAGACGGAGCAAGCACTACTTCAGTGTACAAGATGGTAAGGAGCGGAAAACATGCTTTCACGGAGAGTCTAACACTGGTCAATGCTTGAAAAACCTGGGAACCTCCACAGCACTGCTCAGGAATGTACCTCAAAATGTCCTTTCAGAAAAATAAAATGGTCCAGTACTATGTGTGTGTCCATTTATCTGCACACAAGACCACTACTGTTTAGGAAATATTATAAATGACTTTTCTAATGAAGAGTTAGTCAGGATCCCATACCTATCATCATCATGGCATCTGGATCAACTCTCATTTATTGCTATTTATTTCTATATATTTATTTTCTATTTATTGCTATTTCGACAGCTCCACTTAAAGACTCTGTAAGAACTTTCCCACCCAGATCTCTTAAAACAAAATCTGTAGAGTTCATTCATTTAGGGAGTTCTGCTAAATAGCTGGCATAATAGCATGACCATGTCAGCTCTCAGATGCACAAATTATGCAATTTCAAGGATAAACCTAATGGAGAAATGGTGCATTGTCATATATATTCATTTTTAAGAATACAATGCTCACTGCCAGAGAATGCAGACTGACTGATGATTTGGGTGCCCCCATCTAGTCCTCCTGCCTTTTTAAACAAAAGCCATAGAAAAGGTACTAAAGACTCCAACAACCTCTAAAGGATTCTATCTAAGAATCATTTCAATCATTTCCCACCACTTTCTCCCCCTCAATAAGTTTGTGTTAAGAGCGACAAGACTTGAATGTGGACTAACATTCACACGCTCAGAAATAGGCATGCAAAGTGGTCACCCGACTGATTACAAAGGGAGGGCTGAGTTCCCTGTATTCTGCACAGAGAGAGCACTGCAGGTTTTATAAGGAGGAGTAATTTACATCCCTGCCCCATACTTGCATGGTTGTAGAATACTGTCCCCAACATCATCATCATCTCAGTACAATACCAAGGGCTCAGCCCCTGGAGGGGTCACCTGGAAACCCCGCATGGAACTTTGCCATTGCTCTCATAGCCATGCTTCCCACAGAAGCTTGGGGAATAAAAGAGAGAGAGAGAGAGAGAGAGAGAGAGAGAGAGAGAGAGAGAGAGAGAGAGAGAAAGGAACGTTCTTGATTTATTCTTTATTCTGTAGACACAAACAACTGGGTACTTCTTACATTAGTCTGAGCTATGGCAGTGCATGGGGTCCATAGAGAGTGGGCTGATGGCAGTTAGCAATAAGTGAAGAACATACGTGGAAAAAAGACTTAGTTTAGAATATTGAGACATGGAATAAAAAACCTCTATCCTTCTCCAAATGTAGTCCAATTCCCTTACCTATGCCCCAACACATCTACCCATCATTTCACCCAAAAGGTTTACTTTAAAGAAAATTTATATAAATGAAAAATATAAATTTATATAAAATATAAATAAAATATATGTTTATATATGTTTAGTTTTGGGGCCACACCTGGTGGTACTCGGGGGTTACTCCTGGCTCTGTACTCAGGAATTACTCCTGGCGGTACTCAGGGGACCATATAGGAAGTCAAAGATCGAACCTGGATGGACCACGTGTGAGGCCAGCACCAGACCCGTTATACTATCTCTTTGGCTCCCACTCCTTTTCTTATCAAAATAGAAATATGAAAATTTCAAAAAGTTCCCATAGAAAAACCTTCTATACCTGAGGCTGAGTCAGAGTTTCATTACTCTTTCAGTTAATTTCTTCCAAATTATTTGATCTTCATCTAAAGCTTTATCCACCTGAGAGAACTCTGTGGATTCCCAGAAGGTAATTAATTCAGTACCCGGGACATTCTAAGAATTGTCATGTGTAAGACGTTCAAATGATTTTCTTTCTGCCAAAACGAGTCACAATGATTATCTAGCTATTTGTTTCTCAATGCTTATGTAAAACGGTGATATAATATCTATCTGAATAATAAAGCTTAACATAGTAACAAATATGGAGCTGTTTGCTCAGGCAATACTTTTAATTATGTGTACAAGAAGTAGTTTTCAGATAAAAAAATGGGGGGGCATTCTTATCTCCACCCCCACCTTTTAAAATAAATTAAATCAATACCAAGTGTGGGACACTTTTAATGACCTGAACTACTTAATTTCCAGGATCTTTAGACATGTCATCCATCACTGCAGTATGGAGGAAGACATCTCTTGAGTGTTCAGGGGGTTACTTTGGTTTTATTAATGCAAGATTTAGGGAATTTTAACAAGGTGAATTGTTTATTTGCCTTGACAGATTGGCTTACAATGCACTGGCAACATCTACAGCATGATCATTAATGACAAAAGACAGGCAAAAAGCTGTTTACACTGCAACACCAGGTCAGGAATTAATCCTGTTCAGTCTCTGCAAGCATGGTACTCCAAATAAAGATGATCCCATTATTTTACATAAGATACAGTCACAAGAAAAATATAGAAACTCCAGGCATTTGTGAGCACTTTGTTAAATGTTCACTGAATATTCTGAAATCATATTTACCACAAAGAAAAGAACCCCATGGATCTTAGGATGGACAATTTTAAAGGAAATAACACTGGGATGGGGGTGAGTAAGCACTCAGATCAGGGGTGGGAATGTTCCCTAACAATGTTCCCTGTTCAGAAGGCTGGTAAGAAAATAATACTTTAGTTCAAATAGAGAGTCTAAATGAATTTACTTAATTTAACATAGTATGTAAAAAATGAAAAATGACCATTAATTAGGACAGAAATACAGAGAAAAATTAGTCCAACCAACTCTTCTGGCTCCTAAATGGATACTTTCATTCAATAAGACGAAACAAGTGGTGGCTGGTGTGTGTGTGTGTGTGTGTGTGTGTGTGTGTGTGTGTCATTTTCACAACCAAATCTTCTGGCTCCTAACAAGTGGTGGCCGGTGTGTGTGTGCGTGTGTGGCATTTTCACAACCAACTATTTAAATCTTCTCCAATTTCAGGAGCTTTTGCTCAAGAAGAACTTCCTGGTGCACTCTGAATCATTCCTACTCTATTCAGTGGATAAATAGACACACACTCTCACTCTCTTTCTCAAATGGGGTGTTGGGAGTTAAACCTAGGTCAGTCTCATGCAAGGCAGGCACCCTACCTGCAGAACTATCACTCTGCATCTGCATTCCTCACTTTTTTTCTTTGGTGAAGCATGACGGTTTTACTGAAACTTATTTAGAAAAGTGTGAGGAGAAGAGAAAGGGAGAAGTGTGTGTTCATGAGAGAAGACAGACTTCTCCAGAGTGGAAACAGGCAAGTAAAGAAACCCAGAGACAAGCCCGTGAGATACACACTCAAGGGAGAACACAGGATTACAGAGCACACGTCAATGGATAGAGTCTCATTTAAAGCATACATAAATTCAGGGGCCAGAGAGAGGCTGAATGGGCCAGAGAACAGGTTTTGCCTATGCAAGTCCCAAGTTCCATCCCAGAGAGTCCGTGGTCCCCTGGGCCCTGCCAAGTGTGGAATGCCTGCTCCCCGCCCCCCCCAAAATATACAAATAACATTCTCCCTCCCCAACTTCATTTAACACCATGGTTTACAATGTTGTTCATAACAGAGTTGCTTCGGGCATTCAATATTCCAGCACTAAGTCGTCCACCACCAGTGTGACCTTCCCTCCACCAGTGTCCCCAGTTTCCAACCCATCCCCAAGCCTGTTCTCTTAGCAGACACAAAATTATTTTACATTGCTTATTAGAACACAATGTCAGATGGGCTACATTCTTGTATAACATACCATATTTGCATCATTTTAGCTTGCTAAGCATTACTTCTGAATTCATCTTCCGTGGCTAATCATTCTTTTTTGCGGGGGTGGGGTGGGGTGGGGGGTGGTATGATGGGGTGACAACCGGTGATGTTCATGGATTACTTCTGGCTCTACACTAAAGAATTACTCCTGGTGGTGCTCTGGGGGTTCATATGGGATGCTGGGGATGCTGGGGATCAAACCTAGGTCGGCCACATGTAAGGCAAATGACCTACCCATGATACAAACTCTCTGGCCCCAGCAATAATGCCCTGCCCTGCCCTGCCCCTCCTTTCCCTGCCCTTCTCTTCCTTTCCCTTCCCTTCTCTTCCTTTCCTCCTTCCCCTCTTGCCCCCTCCCTCCTTTCTTTTTATTTTAAGAAAAATTCACTTATTTCAATTTTGGGGGCGAGACTTGGCTGTGCTCAGGGCTTATTCCTCGCAGGCTTGAGGGTACCATATAAGATGCTGAGAATCAAACCAGGGTTGGCTGTGTGCAAGGCAAACACCCTACCCACTCCAGCCCCAACTATTTTCTTTCCTTAGAGAGGCAGTGTGGTGTAGTGAGAGTTCGTCTTAGAGCAAAACCCCGGTGGGAGTGTTTCCTCTGTTTACCTGGAAGGGTTACTGTGCAGCCTGGATGAAAATGACGAGAAAGCGGGGTCATCTGCTTCCTGGAAATAGCACATAATATCATACTTGGACCCACAGTGGCCAGTGCCCACAGTTCCCCACTGGAGACACCTGCTCAGAGCTCCAAGGTGGCCAGGATGATAGGGCACACCTTCCACTTGGAGCCTGAAGCTCAACTGCCAGTTTGCAATGGGCAGGTTAGCCTCCTGTCTCCTCCTTCAGCATCCTGCCTTAGTGTCAATTAGGACCTGCTGGACTGAGTGCGCACCGTCCTGTGATCAGAATTCATGACTGCTCGAGGCTATGGGCCTTGGCGGGGAAATATCTGTCTGGCAGTGAGGCTACCTGGTGAAGGATTGATCTCATAGACCAAGATCAACTGCTGAGCAGGGTGCAGAAAGCTGGCATTTATGGCTTCTGCGTGTCCCACCAAACGTGGCCATCAACAGGAGGGGGGGCGAGGGGGGGGCCTGGGTTTAGTGCAACACCAAGGCCAATATACCTGCTCTCTGGCTCGAGCGTGAGAGGGTCCTGGTTAGGAGAGGCTGGTGGAGGTGGAGAGACTATTTCCTCAAATCTGCTGAGACATGATTTAGAAGAAAATCATGGCTTTAGCTCAAGCAGAGAGAGGCTGTAATGGAGAAGAATCTCCCTGATACACTGTAACGCAGACAGATGGTAGGACTGTCCGAGGAGCCATGCTTTGGCAGTGATGGACCCTGGGTTCAGCGGCATCTCACTGGGTCACTACAAACTGGGCTGCAGAGCTGGGCTGTAGCTCACTGGCATTGCACGCAAACAAGGAGACAGTGTGGAGCTGCTCATTTAGGCAGTAAAACATCAGAATTCAAAATGAATGTGACAAGCCGGAGTTAAAGTTACAAATAAGTCCCATTAAATTCTATTTTGCAGGTGTAAGTATGGGGTCAAACGTGAGGAGAGGCAGAATTATTCATTCATCCAGACGCAAGATGGAGAGTAGCTGGTTCTGTAGGAGGAGTGTGTGTGTGTGTGTGGGGGGGGGGGGGTGGCGGCGCGTACGGGCTGCCAGTAGAAGTGCTGCTTATGTCATGTGTAAAATGAGCTGTGTAGTTCTCACCACACTTACTGCAACATGACCCCCGTGCTACTCCATAGGAAAGGAGGAGGAGGAAGAAGAGAAGCAGGAAGATGAAAGAGGAAGAGGAAGAAAAAGAGGGGGAGGAGAAGGATAAAGAGAAGGAAGGAGAATGAAGGGGGAGGAGGAGGAGACCAAGAAGAACTTGGGAAGAGCTAGAGGCAAGCAATGAAAAAAATAAATGAGTCAAGCAGCTTCCATAAGAAGAGGCCAACCCACTGCAGTGACCAAGCATGGATAAGGGGGAGGTGGGTGCCAGGGGAGGGGAGAGGGGCATAAGAATGATTGTCTTTAAGTCATCTGGTATTAAAGAAGGTGACTATTTTCAGAGCTGCTGGGAAAAGCAGAAAGCACTGTCCAGTTCAGAAGAGATCTTCCCTCATGAAGTCTGTGAAGGTAGTAGCATAGTAGCCCATGTGTGGGAAAAACCAGCATCTGAAGAACTAAATCTCTTGGGCTCTGAAAACTGGGTAGCTGCCCTTCCACACATAGAGATGGTGTGGCACTCATGCAATAATGCATTAAAAAAACGCCATTAAATTTCTTCCTTTTGCTCTTTCATCGGAGGCGCTAGAAAGCCAAAAGCCTAACACAAGCCAGGGAAATGGTCTACTGCTGAGCACCATCACCGACCTGACATCTAATTTCTCACCCAGGAAGTATCCCGATTACCAATCAAGAACTAGGACAATGGAAACAGGCTTACATCAAAGGCTACGGACAAGAGCTGAGGGACAGAGCTTCATGGTGGAGTACGTGCTGGGGCTGATTCCAGCACTCTAGCCCGAGAAACACAACTGGAACATGTATGCAACATACTATGCAATGGACTCTGTGATCACTATACCCTACTATTCTAACAACACTTCAATTGGGCAACTGTACAATACCTTATAAGACGCCCCCAGAAAAGTATTTATAGTGTTACTTTCAGAACAATAAATGTCTTACTTTAAAATAGCCCAGATATTCCTAGAGAAGAATTACTCTAGGGGCCAGGGAGCTATTTCACCGGGTTGGAGTACATCCTGTGCGTGAGGGAGTACCAGGGTGGATCCGAACAAAAATGAAACAATATCATTCTAGAAGAGTAAGAAAGATCTCTCTCTTGCCCTCTCCCCCCCTCATACACACACACACACACACACACACACACACACACACACACACACGTATATATATATAAAAAGGCCTGTATGGGGCAGAGAAACAATAGCACTGCTCCCAGCGTCCCCTGTAAGCTCAATGTTTACTCCAAGAGAAATGTCTTTTTTATTGAAAAGGTGCAATTATCATCATGTACCACAAATAGCAAAATCCCGATTTTTCTACCTTATCAGCTTTATAAAATCACGCTCCCAAAGGGCATCATTGATTAGTCGCACATGTTCTTTCGGTGACATCCCAAATACTTAATTGTCAGTTATCTTTTCTTCTTCCGCAAGTGAAATGCAGTCACCAAATTACAGAGGGACCTGCTCTGCCTTCACCTTCGCGAGATGCCATCACGCGGCAGAAAACACTGGTAAAATATCACAGGATCGTGCTGGCCGACAAGGGAGCTGTATAAACACCGTAATGATTTCCCACGAGTTTCCATTTTAGAAAATTGTCACGAAGGCGAGCATACACGGTGACACGTCTCCGCCGAGGACACTGAAATCGAACGCTGGCATTCTAGTTAGATCCAAACCTACCCAACAGGCAATTATAATGAGATGGGAGAGAGGGTGCTGCCAATGTGGGCGAGACCACTTGACCACCTTCCAACGGCCGCCCAGGTGGAGATATTTCCAAGCACCTAGGCCTCTTGCCCTCGGTTTGAAACAGGGCCATGAAGGCACCCCTTCTACCTGCCACTGTCCGCGCACAGGTGTATGGTCGCTGGCACAAAAGCCGGGGATATTGAGCTCCCTGAGTGGGAGTTTCTCAGGTCCCTCCCCAGGGCCACAGGCATGCTGAGAAATGACACTTCTTCCTCCCTGGCTGGGGCGGAGGAGCCCAGGAGGAGGGAAATGCATGCAAACTCACTATAGGGAGCAACTCTGTGTCCCTCTCTGCCTTTAGGGACTGTGCACATGGCTCTCTCTCCCCAATATCCGGTAGCCCACACCTGCACACCTCCAGCCCTTCTCCCTGCAGTGAGCCCCAGCAGTATCGCTTCAAGAAGAAAAGAGATCCCAGAAGGCTCATGACTCCCCATGAGGGTGGCTCAAGAACCCCTATGCCCTGGCAGCCTTGTTGAGATAGGGTGACACCCATTCACAGGACGCGTTTGGCTCCCACAATTCAAGAGGACAAGTTGTTCTCCCAGATTATCCCAGAAGAAATCCAGACAGGCACTGAAAGGAGAATGCCAAGGGTCTATTTAACATGGTAAAGGATCCATGAAAATAAACAACGTCCTTTGGTGTAATATTTGCAAAAAGAAATAACACTTCTCTTAAAATGGCTAAAAGGCCAAAACCGTGCGTGGAATAAGAGTAATTGGAAACCCATTTTTCTGAGCTATTTCTGTATTAAAATTTACATTTGGTGCTTCTCTGGACTATGGATTCCTAGAGAAATATTTATGTCACACAACCATTGCTAGACCCTCCCAGGACCCTCTGTCTGGAGAGGGAAATGGCCTGAGACTAAATAATCACAATAATAACTGTGAGGCGGCATATGGGAAGAAGTTACTGGAAGGGAAGTAGCTACCTTGTGGGGTGAAGGAGAGTTTCCCTGGAAATCTGACCCGAGAGCCGTGAATGGAATTAACAGGTAAAGGCAGCAAGCACTTGCAAATGCAAAGCAGAACGTGGCTTGAGAAACTGAAGCAGTGTGTGTTCGTCTGCCACAACTTTATTACTTCCCCACCAAGTAGATGAGCTATTTGGCTACCTCTGAACTGCTTTTTAAGTCAAATTCACAGAATTAGTTTCAATGACTCTACATTGCATCTTTGGTTTTTGTTCAAATTTGCCCATTCTCTTCCCTTTACACTTTTCTTAAGCCCTGGATTATTTGATACTTTAATTTTAGGTTTTCATTAAAATGCCCTTTTACTTGAGATTCTTAGGCTTTTAACCCTATGGAGCTTTGCCTGTTGATTGCCACCAAGAGTTGTCTGTTCTCTGACATTTTGTAGGTTCATGAGCTATAATCATTACTGGCGGAAAAGACTGGGCTAAGTTTACGCATGCCCAATTGTCCAATCAGAGTGAATTTTCTTCTACTCTTAGGAAGCAGATTCCTGACAGGGATTTGAGGGATTTAATGATCTTTCTTGGGAGTAATTCATTAAAATTTTAGATTTAGGATTTTGCGACTGATACTGAAAATAAAGGAGAGGCTCCAAACTCTACTGAAACACTGTAGAAATATTAGGAAAACCTTTTGTCCAAGCTCAGTGGATAATTTTCATAGACTACGGATCACCAAGGTAACAATAGCTGTAATTTTTTTAAAGGGAGAAATTTATCTTAAGTTAAAAAATAAAGAAATATATCATTTTATTTATTTACTTAGTGTGGAGTATACCCACGGCTTATTTCAGGATTACTCCTGGCAGTGCTGGAAGACTATAATGCTTCTGGGAATCAAAACACGGTCAGTTGTGGGCAAAGAAGGACCTTACCCCTTTTACTATCTCTCCAGGCCACATGTTTTTAAATATATGGATTCATGGAGTGACAGAACAGCAGGTAGGGCATTTGCCTTGCATGGGGCCCACCCGAATTCAATTCCTCCATCCCTCTCGGAGAGCCCAGCAAGCTACCGAGAGTATCCCGCCCGCACGGCAGAGCCTGGCAAGCTCCCCGTGGCATATTCAATATGCCAAAAACAGTAACAAGTCTCACAACGAAGACGTTATTGGTGCCCAATTGAGCAAATCGATGAACAACAGGAGGACAGTGCTACAGTGCTATGGTAGCACAGATATGAATAAAATGTGCCCACGTTAGAGTACTAGGTGCAAACACACTTTCTTTTTATAGGAATCTCTCCTGACAGTGCTGGGGAAGCAGGGACCGGGGAATAGGGGGGTGGCATGTGGCCAATAAGGCCCAATCCATCCCAACAGCTATTAAAATAGTCTACATTGGCCTGGCTTATCCTTTTACTGCGGGTGTAGCTCTATTATTGGAAAGGTCCTTCCAAGCTCCCTGTGGCTGGCTCCCACCTCCTATGCAGTCTCCACGCAAGTTGTTCTCTTCTGAGGCAGTGCTCCCCCAGCCCTCGCTCTTGGAAGGATGGGTTCTTCTCTTTTGAGAGCGTGGAATCATTTTATAGAGCTGATGACTAACATTGGATTGAGGCAAATTAATTTTCAACCATTTTAACTTACCAAATATAATCATTTCCATGCAACCAATAAATAAATAAAAATAATATGTACTTAATGCCTCTCCTGGGTACTTGATCTTATTTAATTTTGACAACACCATGAGATAATGTCATCACCCAGGTTCCGTGTCTGTGGGATCTGGGGACTTAGACAGGACTGGAACTCAGATTTCTCTAGCTCCCAAACTACTGATCACCATTGCACCTACTCACTGAGGCACTCATCCATTCATTCATTCCGTAGTGAGACATCCCCAATAGTACTTTACTATATAATTTAATGTTTTAATTGTGTTTAACAGAACATGGTAATAATAGTGTTAATATTAATGGTTATGGTCTGCAAATTATTGCAGTGCCATCTCTACTAAAGTATCAAATTTTTTTTTCTGAATGAATTTACTAGAATGCTGAATTTTTCCCAGTATATATTTTACACCAGGCTGGAAGGATAGCATAGTAGGTAAGGCATTTGCCTTATACGCAGCCGACGTGGTTGGCCCAGGTTCGATTCCTCCGCCCCTCTTGGAGAGCCTGGCAAGCTACCAAGAGTATCTCACCCACACGGCAAAGCCTGACAAGCTACCTGTGACATATTCGATATGCCAAACACAGTAACAACAAGTCTCACAATGGAGACGTTACTGGGCCTGCTCGAGCAAATTGATGAACAACGGGAGGACAGTGCTACAGTATTATTTTACACTGCATTAATTTTACTTTTCAGCTTTTATTTTTGGTGAGGAGGGAACTCCACCCTGTGGTGCTAAGAGCTTTCTCCTGACTCTGGACTCAGGGGATCACTCCTGATGGTGTTTGAGGTTGTGGTGTTGGGGAATCAAACCAGGGTCAGCTGTGAGCAAGTCCAGTGCTAACTTAACTCCTATACTTGCTCTTTGTCGTCACACACTTAATTTAAATACAACTCATGGAACATGTTTATGCAATTGCTATCTTATTACTTTAAGGAAGAAATAGTAGTAAGAACTAATCAGAACTAGGCTTGTAAGATGTGGCTTGAAAACTGCCTCAGGAGACTGTTTTTTAATGAAAGATTTACAATTAGCATAACCTATGTGTGTTGATGAATTGATGTTTCTAAAGTGTTTAAAGTGTTTGAGAACAATTTGCTCTCCCAAGTCTCTTAAACATTCCCCCAACTACCTGGTTTATTACTCTGATTTATTTAGCCTTCGCTTTCTTTACATACTGCACATGTGGACCCAGGCTGGCCCAGCTGGGTTTCAGTGGCTAGGTAGAGATCGATCAGGCCCTTCTAGGCAGATAGTTTCCACTGCTTAAGAGTTAAGATTCAGGGTACTGGGCGAAAAAAAAAAATGGTTTTTTTTTTAAATACAAAGACCACTAGCACTATTTATAGCTGTCCAGTGTATAAACACTGCACTGAGTCTCCTGTTTAACAAATGCCCCCTCCTGCAATAATGCATCACCTGGTTTTGAGACCCTGTTATCAGCAAGGCTCAGGGGCACGTGTTAGGTGGGAATCTCTGTGACAGGGACACTTTGTTCAAGACGCATTTGGGAATCCTCGGTGCACAGGTACAAAGAGTGAAAAGTAGTTAATCGGTCTACAGCAAGAAACAAGACTAGCCCAGAAATAATAAAGCAAGGTAGGAAGGGACCCTTGTTTCCTGGCTACAACATAAAACCACAATGAAACTGTTCACTGAAATCACCTGGGGCTGAAGTGGAGGGGGGTCACCAGCAGCCCCCAGAAACCAGAAAGGAAGAGAAGAAACACAAGATTAAGAGAGAGGCTGAAGGGGACTGGAGCGATAGCACAGAGGGTAGGGCGTTTGCCTTGCACGTGGCTGACCCGGGTTCGATTCCCAGCATCCCATATGGTCCCCTGAGCACTGCCAGGAGTGATTCCTGAGTGCAGAGCCAGGAGTGACCCCTGTGCAACGCCAGGTTGACCCAAAAAGCAGAGACAGAGAGAGAGAGAGACAGAGAGAGAGAGAAAGAGAAAGAGAGAGAGAGAGAGAGAGAGGCTGAAGGAGGCTGTATGGGCAGGAGGGCTCATCCCTGTCAGGCAAGTCCAAGGAGAAAGGGCCCAGTCACAGGCAGAAGTCACATACTTGAGCCCTCCAGCCCAAATCTCATCATGCCCGACGAATCCTTCATAACTTGGAGTGCAATTATGGATGTTTCCTCAGGGGCGCACACTCTACAGAGAACATAAACTTTGTCATAGGGTTCCACTTTATCTGAACCTTTCTCTGATAGGCATTCCCCCCTGCCCCACCTCCAAGAGGCAGGAATAGAATGATGGATGACAGGAAAGCACGAAAGGACGGGCTCCTGGAATCTGCCTGCCTTCTGGCCCAGGGACCCGTGTCACAGACGGCAACTCACCTACCTCAGAGGCACTTGGCCCTCTCCTTCTTCTGTCTCAGTGTTGAACGCCCCCTTTTAATAGCCAGTTGACGGTCACGGTCACGGTCATCCCGTTGTTCATCGATTTGCTCGAGCGGGCCCAGTAACGTCTCCATTGTGACACTTGTTACTGTGTTTGGCATATCGAGTACGTCACGGGAGCTTGCCAGGCTTTGCCTTGTGAGCGAGATACTCTCAGTAGCTTGCCGGGCTCTCTGAGAGGGGCGGAGGAATCGAACTCGGGTCGGCCATGTTGGCTGCGTGCAAGGCAAACGCCCTACCGCTGTGCTATAGCTCCAGCCCAGCCAGTTGACAAGATAGAAAAAAAGTATAATTAAACCCCCCCACGTTCAATATCACCCCCTCCTGAGTCGGTGTTCCCCCACCCTCTGAGCAACTGGCACAGGTCCGCCTCTCAGAGGTCAGTGGAAATCACAGGGTGGACAAAGTGACTGAAATTGATTACTAGGCTCCACCACCAACTCCTCTCTCTCTGCCCTCACTGCACCTGCATCTCCCACACCTGAGTCAACTCTACACTCAGATCTCAGGTGCTGACCAGGGAAAGCTCAAAAGGATCAGGGATTGTTGAACATCTGAGCCCCTAAGTCAAACCCCCAGTTTCCTACCCCTTGGAATGCTAGAAAAACCATTGTCACTGTCACTGTCCTCTGGTTGTTCATCGATTTTCTCGAGCGGGCCCAGTAAAGTCTCCATAGTGAGACTTTGTTGTTACTGTGTTTGGCATATCGAATACGTCACAGGGAGCTTGCCAGGCTTTGCAGTGTGGGCGCGATACTCTCGGTAGCTTGCCACGCTCTCCGAGAGGGGTGAAGGAATTCAACTTGGGTTGGCCATGTTGGCTGCGTGCAAGGCAAATGCCTTACTCACTGTGCTATTGCTCTAGCCCAGAAAAAACATTAAGCTCAAGAAAGAATCACCAATTTTAGTAAATGCCTTTGATTTGGCTCTGTGGACAGGGACCTATTGCCTCTGTGTTCTGGGCCTTTTCTGGGCCCATGGAGAATAGAACTTTTTATTAAAAAAAAAAAGCCAAAAAGAGAGAGAAAACCCCCTAATCCTGCTGTATCCCTTTTAATATACTAATTTTATACTGGGCAGAACATTCCCCACACCCCCAAATAAAGGAAGGAATGAGGAAAGAAGGTAGAAGAAATCCACAAACTCTAGTATTCTATTTTTAACCAAATGCTTTTAGAAAGTTCACAGCATAAAAAATAGCTTCTGAAATAGGAAAAAGCAATTAGGTTCACACCTACTTTGCACTGTCTATAAAAAGCAAGAAAAGGACCCAAACATGAAAAACTGGTCTGTTTAACACAGCAGGTGCCCACTACACATTATAGAGCAGTAAAGAACTCAAACACATAGTTAATGAGATGAGACTAAACAAAGAAAAAAGTAAGCTGATTATACAGAAAAATATCCAACCAAATTGGGTCTATTAAACAAATCATAGACAATATCCCTATGGAAAGGGAAGTGTTTCATTAAACTTATTTTTACAAGGGATTGTCCAAATTACTGTACAAAGAGCCACAGGGAATAAACTAGCATTGGTTGGGGGAAGAAAATACAATTCCATTTGAACAGGTCTTTTAAAACACATACCTTTATCATCTTTTAACTGTTTTCTCTTCAGAGCAATTAAAGGCAGAGAGGAAGGATGCACACTGACACACCAGCAAGCCAGTCGTTGAAATGAGTATGGCCTTTAAGCGCTACGTCTACATCTTAAAGATCTTTGCTAAGTTTGAGGGAGAAATACTATTTTTTTTTAAAGCAGCAGCCGGAAGACATGGCCTTTGATGTCTGAACGTAATGTATTTGGATCCATTTCTTTTCCCCTCCCCCTTCCATGTCTGATGTGGACCCCCACTGAGAAGCCAGATATCACTAGAGCTAGGGGCTATGCGGGGAAGGGACAAATGTGAAGGAGTGATGACCTGCATAGCTGCACAGCTGCTCTGCAGGGGCTGCTCGGGTCCGAGGGGAACCACTTTGAGGACCATTGCTCTAGGACAAACAGCATCACTTGTTTCTTACCTCTTCCTCTACTCTTTCATCTACCTTCCTCTTAGCTGAGACATATCATACTTCAGAGGATAGAGCAGCTACCCAGATCAATTTCCCTCTGTAGCCCATGTACTCTACATACTTACCTCAGCCACTCTCTCTGCCAATGGAGGCGTTTCTCCTCTTCTTACTTACCTCAGCCACTCTCTCTGCCAATGGAGGTGGCATCTGTCCTTCCACTAGAGCCCTGATGCTTTAGGCTGTGACTCTCACCCCACTTCTCGACTTCTATAGTCACAGTAGCTTCTCTTTTGTGCCAACTCAATCTCTAATTCCATCCATCTACCCACTCACCAAGTGATCCATAAATCCATCCACCATCCATCCTTCCATCATCTACCTTCCTTTCTTCCACAGATCCATTTATCTATTCATTGATCCATCCATCCATCCCCCTGCTAAAACACTCCCATCAGCATAAAAAATACATACTCTTGTATCTTATCTCAAAACAGGAGAACAATTCAACTAAAAAAAATACTCAGAAGATAAAGCCTTATTATTATTATTATTATTATTTTTTTTTTTAACAACCTGAGCAGGCTGGAGCGAGAGCACAGCGGTAGAGCATTTGCCTTGCACGCAGCCACCCCGGCAGAGCCGGGTTCGATTCCTTCATCCCTCTCGGAGAGCCCGGCAAGCTACTGAGAGTATCTTGCCTGCGTGGCAAAGCCTGGCAAGCTACCTGTGACGTATTCAATATGCCAAACACAGTAACAACAAGTCTCAAAATGGAGATGTTACTGGGCCTGCTCGAGCAAATCGATGAACAACGGGAGGGCAGTGATCCTGATCCTTTAGGCTCTGACTCTTACCTTACCTCTCGACTTTCTAAACTATGTATTTAGTCACAGCAGCTTGGTGCCTACCCTTCTACTTGCTGAAGTCACAGTGCTTCTATGCGGCTAACTTCAGGGACCATTTCACTGCCACCTCACGTCACTCTCCTTTATAGCACCCTCTTTTCTGGTTTCTGCAGCTCTTCTGGGCTTTCTCTTACTTCAGTCTCACTCTCCTCCTTGGTCCCATCTTTCTCTACCCAAACAGTCACTCCTCACCCCCCCACCCCCACAGAGGCTTCCCAGCTGAGAGCACTGATTACCACAGATTTTGAGACCTTTCCATGAATGAGGTACAATTTCACTTCTAGAACCTGACCATCTCTTCTGGAATCGAGGAGTAAATTGAAGCTCCACTTCAGTGTCTTATAGACATCTTCAACTCAGAATCTCCAGAGTGGAACATACAATTCCTTGCCAATTCCTCTGATAATGACTGCCTCTCCCCCAGCACCCTCGTCACCTCAGAAGAATACAGCACCATGATGGCTGGACAGATGGCACTGTGGGTAAGGAGCTTCCCTTACATGTGGCCAACCCATCTTCGTTCTTTGCCTCCCCACGCCCCCAATATGGTCCTTGAGCGCACTAGGCATGATCCCTAAGCACAGAGCCAGGATTAAGCCCTGAACACCACTAGAGATGGCCCAAAAACCAACTGTGAAAAAACTCCAGCAGCACCATTCCCACAGCTGGTAGAACAGAAAGCCACCACCTCCCCCAACATCCCTGTCTATGCCCAGCCTGTCACCAGCACCATGTGTCCTGTTTCCCACTTGCTCCCAAAGTGGCAGTCATCATGGGGCTCAGGCACAGATGCTAATGCTCCTTCTGGGGCCCCCTTTTCCTTCCTGGTATCTGACGTCCTTGACTCTTGGAGTTCAAGCCCTCTCTCCCGACAGCCTATTCCTCCCGTCCTCATATGCCTCCTTCACAACACTCTCGATCACTTCACGGACAGGTAGACTTCTCAAGTGGGCGGGTGTGGATCTGGGGACAGAAATGCCTGGGGGTTAGCAGCAGAAGTGACAAAGGGAAATGCTGAGAAGGCGAATTCTGGTTTCCTGGACAGAAGAGCTTCACAGCTGAGCTCTCGGTGAATGTTACACTTTGATATCCTGCCCACAGGCAAGGCTGTTTCCCAAAGCAGCTGCAGGTCCACGTACGGCAGAATGTTGAATCAGGGATTTGCAGACAGGTAAGAAATGAAGCCAGGAGTTTGCACAAGTGAAAAAGAGCACGATCCAATATCTACCTAGTATTTTAGGGCTGGCTAAGTGACCTCACATATAATAGACCACTTCATCCTCACCACCCCCTTAAGAAAATAGATATATCATTAACTTACAGCATTGTAGAATTTCAGAGGCATAGTAAAACATTTTTACCACTTAGAGGATTTATCACTCTGGCCACCAAAGTTCCAACACTGTCCCCCAACCTAAAGGCGCCTCTCTGGTTTCTTCTCACTCACCTTCTCTTTCCCTTTGTTAACCACCATCATTTTCACTAAGTGCAGGAGCTCTGTTTTTTTTTTTTGTGTGTGTGTGGGGGGGATTTTGTTTGCTTTAGTTATTCATATTCCATATGTGAGCGGGTATCCTCCAGTAACTATTTCTTTATTTCACATTTCCCATCACCTTAAGTTCTATCCATTTTGTCCCAAATGATACAATTTCGATAGCATAGCGGTAGGGTGTTTGCCTTGCACGCAGCCAACATGGCCGACCCGAGTTCGATTCCTCGGCCCCTCTCGGAGAGCCCGGCAAGCTACTGAGAGTATCTCGCCCACACGGCAGAGCCTGGCAAGCTCCCCGTGACATATTGGATATGCCAAACACAGTAACAACAAAGTCTCCAATGGAGACGTTACTGGGCCCGCTCGAGCAAATCGATGATCAACGGGAGGGCCTTTACTTTACTTTATGATAAAGTAATATTCCAATAGGCGCACACACTGTGACTTCTTTATCCAGTCATCTGTCCATGGGCCTTTAGTATGATCCCACTTCCCAGCTATAATGAAAAAGGCTACTGTGAACCTCTGAATCAGTGTTTTCATGGCCTTTGGATCTTTTCCTAGCTGTGGTATTACTGGGTCATATGGTATCTCCATTTCTGTGAGCCTCTTCATGCCATTTTCTACAGAGACTGCACCAATTTCTATTCCCACCAACACTGAGCCAGAGTTCCTTTTGTTCTCCACTCTCACCAACTTTTGTCTCCAATCTCTTTGTTTTAAAATGTTTTTATTTGTGCACCATAATTTACAATACTGTCAATGATAAGAGTTTCAGGTCTACAATGTTCCAACTCCACATCCGTGGCTGACGGGTCAGCATCCCTAAGTTCTACCATCACCCGAGCCGCCTCAGCAAATTCAATGTTTTGATTTAATTGTTACCATCTGGGTGACATGTTCAATACAGTGCTGGCTCTTATGGTTTTGATAGATACAGTTACCTCCTCTCTACACCACCAAAGTGTCCAAGGTCCCTAACCAATGCCAATCATTTGTATGAGCCACTGGCATTCTCAGGAAAGGCAGCAAGTCCCTCAACACTCAGAGTAAGTATTCTCTTTCCTAAGATGGTCTTTTTTTTTTCTTTTTGGGTCGCACCCAGTGATGCTCAGGGGTTACTTCTACCTCTGCGCTCAGGAATTACTCCTGGTGGTGCATGGGGGATCATATGGGATGCCAGGAATTGAACCTGGGTAAGCTGCATGAAGGCAAATGCCCTACCTGCTGTACTAACGCTCTGGCCCTCCTAAGATGGTCTTGATCTCAACCTCAGAGATGGCAGTGGCTTGGTCTTACTTCCTCAGAACACCAGGCCAAGATTCTCTCTCAGACAGTTTGGCCAGAGTGGGCTGGCTGGGCATCAGGGGCTTGCTCTGTTCCCCGAACATGCTCGCTTCCTGCAGGGTGTGTGACATGACTTCTCCAACAACTTTCTGGTTCTTCTGACTGCACGGGTCCCCCTGGTCCTCTCTGTGGCTCTGGCACACAGTCCCAAGGGGACTATTTAAGCAAGACTCAACCAAAGAAGCTGGGGGAAGTAAAGAGGGTCACAAAACAGGAAGATCTGGTTCATAAAACACCAACAAAACAAGCAACTTCACCTCCAAGACTTGGGAAAAATAAAACAAAGGGTTTCACTTCATTTCATTAGTGGCAATGCTGCCATTTGGTGTCAGACTTACTCTTCTTTTCAAACAAGGCCCTTTCTAGCCCCGTTATTACAGCTCATTATAAGTTGATCATCAACAAAGATGAGATGTGAAACTGCTTGTTGTGAACAGTTCTGAATTCAGATGAAAAACGACAGATTGGAAATGAACTAGCTTCATTTTTCTTTAGTTTTTCAAACCAGATTATCGTAACACAAGCTCAAAATTATTACTACAATTCCAGTTTGGGGGGAATTTTGAAATGTTTGGAATTTGTGGGAACTTTTGGGGGGAAGCATTTTTGGAACAAGAGAACAACTACTTGCTAAAGCAATTTTGTCTCCAGCACAATTTTCTGACCAGAAAATTACAAAGTTAGACAGCAAATAGGACTATTAAAACACACCCCAGAATAAGAAATAATTCTGTGAGAAGAAGGTTCCCAACTGCGATAACTCTTCTTGTTTGGTCTCACTGATATTTTCTGAGGAGGGTTATTGGGTCAGAGTTAACTCCAGAGATCTGACATTCCCTTTGAAACTAATTACATTAAACAGCAGGTGCCCATTTCAAATCTGGGCAGGAAAATGCAAGCCGGGCAGGGAATTCAGAGCACTTGGGGTTAATGCTCTCATTTCTAGGAGCTTCTTTAAGCTTAGATATCCCCAACTCCACTCACTGTGTCATTTGTGTAGGAATGGAAGAAGAATCGATCTGATAAATTGAAATAAAAAAATGATAAAATGCCACATTTTCTGGTGTGCAGTTGCTGCTTTCAGACTAAGAAGTGCAACTTTAAGGTCTTTAAAATGAAGTGGCTAATTACATTTTCAGGGATATTTCAAGGGATTCTGCAGTCATCATACCCCTGATGAGGGGGAGTGGGTCGTCGAGAGATGCTGCTGGACCAGTGTCCGTGTTAGAACTTTCTACCAGCAAACGCTGCTATGACAGAATAGGCATCTCTTGACTAATTAACAAATACAGATTACTTTGCACAAAAACATTGACACCTATGGTAAAGCAAGCCAATGGGTTTCAATGATTTTTCAGTGGCCTTTTGTGATTAATTTAATGAATTAATCCACAATTAATCTGAGTGAATAGTCAGCAAACCACAAAGAACACTTATTTAAATCAACTTTATTTTAAAAACAGAAACAATGAAATCAAAGTTTTTAAAGTAAATTACTTATCACTGTGCTAATTGTGTTTGAAGGACCGTAACATCCGTGTGACTAACGTAATATACTAGCTCTGTGCTTGGTCTGAAAGTCTGTCCTAAGCAGGGACTCAAAGGGATCTCACCTTGAGATGAACAGAATCAACGGCAAATCATATTGTATTCATAATACAAGTAGAGCCAAACAGTCCAAATTGCTTAAAGACCAAAGATTCTAACTGCCTTGAGGCAGGCAAACAAGAAAAAAGAAGAATCTTTCAAGATAACTAGAAGTTGCTCTGAGGTCAACAGAGCACATAAAATTTAAATGATATCCATTGAAGAAAAGGAAGAAGGTAATAGAAGTAAAAGGATAATCAAAACACAACCTATATTACTGTGCTTGAAAACAATCCCAGGAAAGTTCACTGGGGAGCTTCTTATGGAGAATAGATGAGTCTCATTTACTTCTGTCTCTGGGACTAATTTAACCATTATTTTTAAGTATTGAGAAAACAGAGCCTCTCTGTAGTCTGATTTCCTCACTGTCAAAGTGGAACTAACAGACGATTTTCAGAACAGTAAATATTCAAAAATTGACTTGGAAAAACAGATCACTGGCTACTGATGCCTTTTATTATGGTCACTGCTTGTATGATTAAAATAGATTTTAAAAAACTGTTTTTAAAAGATGAAACAGCTAATGCGAAGGCAAATATTTAGCACATTATCTGCTGTATATTATCTTTACACTGAATTACACAGCATGCAAATGCAATCATATATATACACCATATAGATAACATAATAAAATGGACCATAATGGAATATTATAAATGAAAATATCTGTGCTATTATTACATTTAAATGCAGTATTGTGTTTATTTTGTTAAACAGCAGTGGAAAGCTAAGTACATTCTTTAAACTGCTCATACAACAAACCAAAATTTATTTTCCATTAGTATTTGAATATTACTGTATAAGTTAAACATTTTTATTGTAGCTTATGTATCATGTTTACAACAGTATTAATGTTTATAAGTTTTGATTTATAAAGTCACTTTACCTTCACCACCCACAGTGCCCAAGACTCTCCACCACTATCATTCCATGTTTGGTTCACCTCTTCCTCTCCTGCCCTACCTCACACATTTCTTTCAAATGTCACTGTCACTGTCACTGTCCTCCCATTGCTCATCGATTTGCTCGAGTGGGCCCAGTAACATCTCCACTGTGAGACTTGTTGTTACTGTGTTTGGCATATCGAATACATCATGGGTAGCTTGCCAGGCTTTGCTGTGCAGGTGGAATACTCTCAGTAGCTTGCCAGGCTCTCCGAGAGGGGCGGAGGAATTGAACCCGGGTCGGCCAGGCAGGCAGTGCACAAGGCAAATGCCCTACCACTGTGCTATTGCTCCAGCCAAATACACATTGTATTTGAACTATCGGAACAGTCAAAACAAATTTCTCACAGACAAAGATTATGTGTTAAAATACTGCTCTAGCAGTTTCCATATACGTACGCTGGACATATATTTCCACTAAATATCTACTAAGCATCGGCATCTTTTTCGGAGTTGGTGACAGCATGCTATTTATCCTGGTAATGACAGAACGTGTTCAGTGAGAAATGCCTTTGTGATCTGCTGCCATCTTACAGAGCCCAGGGGACTGCTTTTTGCTCTTCTAAGAGCACAAATAATCAAGTTGCTGCTAAGCCACAAAGTTTCACAAGACAGAAAGCACTTGAGCATGCTGTGAAATGTAACATGCCACATGCTACATGGAACATGAGCACCCATGAGCTAAAAACACTATTCACAGTGGAGGGGCCGCAGCCTCACCTAAGGAGGGGTGGTTGTGTGCATGGAAGATGACCAAGGCTTCGTTCCCAATGGACACATGGAAAGGCTCCCCCCTTTCCAGCTGGGATTCACTACGATGTGGGGAGTCAGTCAGAGGTGAAAGCACTGTGGAAAAATTGTCAATCACCTCACAGTTATCCCCTGCAAAATAAATGTGTGTGCTACAGGGGATGACCCAGGCACTGAATGAAGGAAAGTGATGTCCTTTTCCTCCCACCTCTCCTTTTTCCCATTTCCTCTTAACTTTAGGAAGGCTCCAAAGGCACACCATCAGCTATAGCTCTTGCCTCCCGGATGGCAGGCACTGTCAGGACTAGCCCCCTGCTGAGCTTGAAGCAGGCTGGTAGAGAGTGTCAAAGGCCAGTGAGCATCTGTTTGTTTTTTCAAGCTTATAATAAAAG
This sequence comes from Sorex fumeus, assembly GCF_029834395.1. Lineage (NCBI taxonomy): Eukaryota > Metazoa > Chordata > Mammalia > Eulipotyphla > Soricidae > Sorex > Sorex fumeus. The sequence goes on along the minus strand of NW_026606108.1, from coordinate 23,060,025 downwards.
TGGCACAAACTGAGTAGGCAAAAATGTAGATTCTGAGTGGAGGAGGAAACTTGCATTCTAGAACAGAGTCTTGTGATGGTCGCACAATGCACGCAAATGTTCTCAGAGGGACTGAATCGTACAGCGACAGTGTGTGATTTTGCAGTACGGAGGTTATACCACAATAATTTTTTTCCCCCATCTTCTTTTATATCTTTTCTCTTTCCTCTATCTCATATTCAAAAGTTTAGATCTGGTTAAATAAACACAAATAAGGTGCTGACCGAGTTTTCTTGGATCATTAAAAGATTGCTAAATGTGGCTGATAGCTGACATCAGATGTTGCCAAGTGAATGAGGAGGAATTTCCTTCTCCCTATTTGACCCAACAAGCTTTATTATGTAAATGTATTTATTATTTGTTCATATTCTTTGTATTTAATGAGTCTGGAAGGGGGCAGAGGAGTCCTAATCAGTACTTAACCTGTCCTTGATTTTTGAGAGGTAGAGTCACTGTTGGAGTCAGCTTCAAAGGAAAATATTTATAAATTCAACATCTGTAACTCCCTATTGGGGAAAGTCATTTCCAAACCAAATGTGACTGCTGACAAAGGACAGCGGCAAGCTGCTGTGGGAATGGACAGCCACGAGGAGGGCTGTGAGCCCAACTTCAGCACACACGTTTCCTACACTGAGCCCACAGGCCGGGAGAAAACTTGCAGTGATGCTCTTTAAATCTCATACTCTCAACACCAGCGTGCCACAATCGCGCCTCTGCCTGGCGTCTGCTAGGACACTTATTTGTGCCAGGGATGCCTGAGAGCCCTGGCACCCAGCTGTGCACAAGGGCCCGTGCGTTCCTCCCAGCACATCACTGTGATTTCTAGGAAGAGCTTTCTCTTCTCGAAGGTTCACGACTCCTGGGTGCTGCCTGGCGCCTGTTCTGAGCCCCGAGTCCAGCCCACTCCTCACAATGTGGCGGGCACGCTGGGCTGCAGGCTGCACCTTAACTATGGAAGCCAATCAATAGCAGCTGAATGCCATCTGCTTCGGGCCGCAGAACAGAACCAAAGTGTGAGCCATGCATCTTCCCTTATTGAAAGGTTATTTTATGCAAGTAAACAATTCATCGTCTTCTTGCACGCTTGATGCTCATTTACCACTCTGATCAATAAAATATGCAAAACAACAAAAAAATTGAATCCTAAGAGTAGTTCTGATGCAGGCGTGATAGTTAATCAATACCCGGCCTCTGTTCACGAGGGCAAGCAGTGGGGGTGTTCCTGCTGTAACCTGTGAAATCCAGTGCCTGAGACAGGGGGCTCCTTCTGTTCTCAAAGGGCCCCCTTTTTAGATGGGAGATGGGTTCCATTTACCTTGTAGCCAGGAGGACATATCCTCCTAGAATTAAGTCAAAATACTAAGCTCCACAGGCTGGCATGGTACTAATTCCAACCGGCACTTTTCAAAGTTCAAGAAAAAGTCCTGCTTTATGAATCTTTTAATATCTCCAAGACTATTTGGTGGGATGGTGACTGGGGTGCTGTGGCCGTAAACCCTTCTGCTCTTACTAAGCTCAGTCTTATTAAGTCTTGCTTTTCAATGTATTCACATTTCAGGTGAACTCAGTTTTTCTTCAAACAACAGAGTGTCGTGGGAATTTAGTGAGCTGCTGCTCCTGTGAGTCATACCACAGGCTGCCTTATTATAGTCAACCTCTTGACAATTGATTTCAGGCAGAATATTTTTCTCCCAACAACCAAAATGGGATCATCTTACAGACGCTACTACAAAAGAGCCCTAATTCAAGACTACCTAGGAAACCACAAAGCACTAAAAAAAGAAGAAAAAAAAAGAAAGAAAGAAACGGGTTATCTTCCCATTTTTAACCAGATCTTTCCAGCTGACTGGGTACATTTTTAGCATGACATAAGGAATTTTAAAATAAGGCACACTAGATAATTTCTAGAAAGTATTTCCCCCCCCCCCCAAACATTATCTTATGAAATCACAATGATTTACAAGGTTAAAAAAAGGACTGTTTGAGAAGATGTCTTTTCTTTCAGCATCTTTTTCAGATTTTTTTGTACATTATAAAAGTGACAAGCATTATCTATTGATCACATACTCTTTAGCTCTGCAGATAACTACTGTAACAGATTTTTAAAAAACTAGCTATTTTATTCCTTATTCCGACCTGCTGAATTCATCATATTTCCACACACCTCTCAGATCATTATATCTAATTCGTGTTAACTAATAAACACTTTGTTCTATTTTTCATATGTAAATCTCAGCATGCTGTTAAAGACCCTAAATAACACACACAGAAGATGAGATGTGCTTATATGGAGAAGGAAGGACAAAAATCAACATTAGAAAGCTTAATGGGTCAGCTTTAAGACAAAAAGGAAAATTGCACCAAATTTCTATCAATACACTGTAGTCATTTCTCATCCAAAGACATCACAAATACTTTATAAAATATTTAGCCAAGAACAAAATGTCCCCAAAGACCCCCATTATGAAGCAACTGAAAGCATGCAGGACTATCTGAGGGAAGGAATCCCTTGTGTTCTTCTTGGCTCTCCTACAGAGGGACACTGGGTTTTCTAGCTGTTTTTGTGAAATCATCATTCTAGAACTGTATTTAACTCATTGACTCCAATTTTCAGAAGCATTTACTGATACATAACCATTTAAATATTTAATCAAAGGACAGTAATGAAATTAATAACAAGAGCATGACCACAGAAGTGCAGTAGCTTTGAGTCAATGACCCAAACAGCAGCAAGGGTATAATTTAAAGGCAGAAATTTCCAGTGCATGCACCGTTAGCCACAGTGAACCTGTTACTGCTCTAAAGGGAATTGTTTGCCTCTTATTAGATTTTCTACAGCACAGCCATAAGTGATAAATGTACTGCTGTACTCACTGTCAAGTTAATCAATGCTGCCAAAGTTTTGTTGACCTAACAGAAATCCATAAAGTGAGCAGCATTTTCTCCATCCCTATGACATCTCAGTCCACAAAAAGGATTCCCAATCCAAAAGTGCTTCATGGGGGGGGGGGGGGCACTACCACTTGGGGTGGGGGGAAGAGGAGACAGGGGATATGCATAGACCAGGTAACTCTCAAAACAGGTATCACAGTCCCTCATTTTGGGCATTTAGGATCACCATCACAAAGGGGTTCCACCTGGATGTTTGAAAGCTTAATAAATAACTCCCCCGCCCACCCTCATGAAAGAAGATTCCAGAGCAAAATGAACAAATAATAAACCTTCCTGACCTTCAAGATCTCCAAGCACACTGGGCACTTGCAGTGCATGGTCTATGGCCGTCTGCAGTTTGATGCACTGATCAACTCCAGACCAGGCAACCAGTAATAAGAACAGTAATGCAGACAAGGAAAACAAAGCCCCAAATTTAGCTTCCCTGGAAACGGGAGCACGGGAAAGACAGGGCTGTTAGAAATGAGAGAAGAAAGGCGAGCGCAGGCCAGGGACGCCTCCTGCAAACCAACGCTGCTGGGTCTTCACCAGCAATTACAGACATATGAAATATGAATCGCGATTGATTTTTCTTCCTGGGGTCACTCTGCTCTGTGTTTTACGCACTCTAGGCATTTATTTGGGCAGCAAACTGACAAGTTTTGTGGAATGACCTGCGCACTGTAATCTTTGCTCAGACATGGGTACTTCATTGTGACTTCTCATCCTTGACACTTGTCCCTCCCAAAAACTTACTGGAAAGGGAGTCCTCGATAAAGACATGGAACAATGCAATTACCAGCATCCTGGCTGGCAGAGCCTGACCGGGGGATGCTTAGCAACCTTCTGTGAGCCGAAGGAAAAATAAATAGCATCCATCTGGAAGCGTGACTGTCATCTTTGCACTTCTGCAGCAAGTGTTCCTATTTGGCTAGTGACAATACAGCAGGCCCACTGAACTTGGGTGATTTATCTTGCCAATAAGAAGACTAACAATAGGAACCTGCAGTTTTGAGACAAGTACAGATTTCTTATACCTAAACAAGGCTTTTAAAAACTTCAACCATGAAAGATAAAATCTCTTTGCTAGTTTTCCCTAATTCTGACTGATGACAAGATTGTCCTATATTTTGGTTCCCCCCCCTTCGTCCCCTTAGCTCTAGACCATGAATGTTATTGATAAAACAGGACCATGGAGGTGGTTTTGGTCTTTGGAGCATTTCCCGTATTTCCTTCTCTCAGTCCACAGTTCTCAGATAGCTTTCCCTTCACTGTATACAGAGTTATAGCATGCTTTGGTGTATTTTGCATAGCTTTGACTGTGTGAGTATTCCGTTACATTTTTAAACAGTTCCTCTGGTAATGGACAGTTCCTATAATTAGTTCTAATTGCAACAAAAACCATCTTATATACAACAGAACAGGTCAGTTCTGTAGAAAGAATTGTAGGACCCATTTACAGAGACAGATCCGCCAGACTGCTTCTCCAAAGGTCCTTAACAATTTTCAGTTCATAAAGCAATACAGAAATGCAATTTTCTTATCAACAACGTTTTTGTTTTCATTTTTGTAGACCTACCAGCAAATAGGTCATCATCTCACTGCAGTCAGCTATGATTTGATTAATAAAGATGTATCTTTTCCTTTGGCTTATTGATCATTTATAAGGTCTTTTCACGAGTAAATTTTATTTTCTAGAACAATTGTCTTGCTCCTGGTGACTGGTTCCCCAGATCTTAGCTTAAAGGCAGAGCAGCAATATTGGTGATTTGGGAAAGTTCTTTGGGTACCGTGGGAACTGGACCTTTATTATATGTGCTGTACAAATATTTATCTTATTTAAATCTGAAACTTTTTACTGCACAAAATCAAACATTTCTCACCACTAAAGTCCAATTCTTTTCCCATGCATTTTCCCCCTTTGTACTGACTTACCCCATGCCTCCTTGCTTCCATTCTGAAACAGCTAAAGTTTTAATACTGGACATATCACAGATTACAAAACTAGTCCTATCAACTCAGAAACGATGGTTCAATAAAATACAGTATAATGAGAGTTGATATTGTATTTGCTTAAATGATTAATATCCTAAAGTACAGAGAGGAACAAAAATACCAAAAAGGGGGTTTGAAGTATCATCAAATATAAACCAAGCTATCTGGAAGTCTGGTGACAGGAGTCAGGTGGGTGGAGTTGAGGCTAGGAAACTTTAGTTGGGGGGCCCCAGTGTCGGGGAAATGTAGGACTGGTATCCTAGGATGGGGTATATCAGTATCCAAAGAGCTATAAGAGAAGGTACAATGTGATGAGAGAATGCTCAACAAAGTGCATCAGGTTCCAGACAGCGCACCTGCACGTAGAATCAAGGAAGGCCCATGGACAGGAGAGAACTGGAAGAGAGCCTTGAGAGTCTGATTAGGAGATATGGGTAAAGAGTATGCAGGAAAAATAGGATATGAATAAGAGAAGCACAAGGGCCAAGGTGTGGGGATGGGCAGGAAGTTATTGTGGCTGGCACACAGTATCCCAGTGCAGCAAGACTGGGGTTCTGAACCCCTGAACTACAAAGACTCCCATGTGGTAGCTGACAAGGAACCATGAAGTAATGTTTGGTGTATGTGTGCATGCGTGTGTGGTGGGGGGAATTCTGCTCAGCAATGCAGCTGAGAAGCAGCAGCCACGGAGACTGCTCAGAGTGATCTCAAGAAGCCACAGCTAAACAGGAAATATCCCGAAGGTCTTAGAAAAAGGCAGCAAAGCATGAATGATGACCAAAGGCAGGATGCAGGAGAGGTGCACCCCTCCAACTACTGGGGGGCATTTCCATGACATGGGCAGGGAGCGTTCTCACTGAAGAGAATGATTTTATAAAAGGAACTTAAGAAAGGCCTGAATATTTTCCCCCCAACAAACTACAGGATGAGGATGTGTAGGCAGAAATAGATCCATCAAGTTTGGCTGAGTGAGACTGTAGATATGAAAGATGGACATGGTTCCAATAGTGCACGTACATTTAGGCCCTGTCTCCTACCATAAAGGGTTTTCTACAGTTGTAGAGACTGAGGGTCTGGGGTCCTAATGTTACATCCTCTGCTCTCATGTGGCTGCTTCTGGCCAGGTGGAGGTGAGCTGCAGGAACCCAGCTGTTTGCTCTTGCTGGAGGTGGCTCTAGTCCCAGATACACAGTTACTGTTTGGCCCTTTAATCTGTGTCTCCTTGCAGCATTCCGGGAAGCACTGTGCTTTCTTCAAGGTTCACAGGGAAGCAGAAAATAGAGCCCTTAAATCCACCTATTTAATCTGGTACCACAAGCGCTAGAGGATATTGTGATCCAGGCATGTATGGCACCCTTGGTTCTGAGACCTGACTCTGACAGCTGCACTTGTAAGAGGGTTCATTTTGGTCAAAAGAGCACATTTAGAGGAAGTGGAGGCTGTCTCCCAGAAGTGCTTATGATGTACGGACCCTTGATTGAGCCTGACTGTGCAGGCCTGCAGGCTCAAAACTGAATCTGGGTCTGTGGTGCGTCTCAAGCCCAGTGGCATTGGGGACTGTCAGGGCCACACTTGGTAGTGCTCAGGGGGCTCTGCAGTACCAGGGATCAAACTCAGCATCTTGTGAGTGACAGGCGAGCACCACCCCGGGGCCCCCTGAACTGCAATATTCACAAAGCTCAATATACTTCCTTAACCGATGGAAAACAGTGTAAACTCCTCACAGTTTCATTGATGCTTCCTGGACCCCTCACCTCAGAAGCACACAGAGAGAGAGACAAGATTTCCATATGGGCTCTTTTGACATTACGTCCCATGAGAAGCCAGTTATGACAAAGTTCAGACTGATTTGCCAGCTGGCTATTACTCTGTATCCCAAGGAAAGGGGAACTCTGAGGGTCTTGGCTGCTGTTCAGTACAAAGGACCCAGGTTCAGGGAAGTTAAGTACCAGAGGATAGAAATAGAGCAATAGTTCAGGGGTAAGGGGCTTCCCAGCTTCGATCCCTGGCACAACATACAATCCCCACCCCATCCCCCATGCACAGCCATCAGTGATCCCTTACACAGAGCCCTGAGTGAGTAAGCCCTACGTGTGACCAGGCATGACCCCAAAACCCAAATACCAGAGGATACTCTGTGGACAGGAATGTGGGGAGGAGATAATCAATGCTAACTGCCATGTTTATTGTCTGATCTGGAACAGGCTTTAAAAGAAATTGCTCTGGAAGAGGTATATTTGATAAGTAAATGAAGAAGTGAGTGAAGGAAGAATAAAAGATTTTGCCTGAACTTACATTTACCTTCAACATTTTACCTTCACTTGCCCTCTCAGACTCCCAAGAGCCTTTTAAATCATGGTGGTCTCAGTGGAACTGGTGAGATGGTTCCTTTCAGAAGATTTTCTAATTTGTTTTCATGGTTAAATAAGACTAATCATTCATGCCCTAGACTTCTCAGAGACCAAGGGAGTGTGGGATCTGGGGGCAATGTGGACAAAGCATATGTGCCAATATGGCCCAGAATGCGGGAGAAAGTGAGAGCAAACCATGACTGCATTTGTTCTGTTCCAGGTCATGGATGGGGAGTACCTCACGCTTATCAGCCCATGCAGTCATCAGGTACATCTTGAGGTCTGTCCTGTGATCCCCTATTGCAAAAAAGTAATCATGCTTGTAGAGGTTAAGCAACTATCTCAGTTTACCTAGCACGGAATGGGCCAGGTCTCAGACCTATACCCCAACCCCCGGCCTCTCAATCTCAAGGTGGATTAGAGGCTCCCCGTGGGTCTGCCCTGGTACAGGAGGTCTGACTGGGAGCTAGCATCTCCCCCCTGCTAGGTCTTATCGCAGGGAGCTTTCACACACCAGGGCAGGGGAGCAGTTCGAAAGGGAACTGAAGACCTACATAACCTCAAGAGTTTATTAGCTGGCCTTCTGCAGAAAATTCTAGCTAGCTTCAGACAAGCTCTGGCACCGTTGCCTCCCCTGATCTCTCCCTGCACGTCAGACAATGCCCACCTCTGCTGGCAATCACTCACTTTCTCTCTCCTTTCCAAATTCAAGGGCCAACTTTGCTCTAGAACACACCTATAGTTTTGCCCTAATTTGATACAATGGAGAGCAAAATGGTTCTCAGCACTAAATATATAAGCAATCTGGGAGCTTTTCATTGATTCCCATGTTTGATTGGCAGAAGGGACAAGTGACACAGCTAGATGCCAATAATGGCCAAAAATCACTAATAATGTTGGCTCACACTTCCTGTTTGAAGGAATCTGGACCTAATTGCTCTCAATTAATCTGCTCCACCCTTTGATCGCTTACTTATCAGATTGGGAAAGATAGATTTAATAGTGCTTGCTTGAAACAGGTTCTTTAATTGGAAACATCACAGCATTTAGCTCAGTTTGTACTCCAGCAATTAAGAACAATTTGGAAAAGTGTTGTTGATTTTTTTACACTATTGTCTCCTTGATTAGATTTCCAAAGCTCCAGACAAAACAAATGACAATACTAGCTAGCACTATTGGTGCAAATAAAAGCCCAACAGCCAGATTACTTACTATGAGAAATGCGAGCCATCCTCATCTATTTCGTCAGTGTCTGATATTTATTTCCTTGTGTCCCTGTCTCTTGTGTCGGGAGGTAGCAATACCTCTTATAAAGGGCATCGTTCTGTACCCGCCTTCATCCAATTATCTTTTCTCCAAATAAGCCAAATCAACAGCAGAAATTATTTTTCTTGATTAAGCACCCACATTTCTCTTGGGAGGGAACAAAACAAACAATTAATCTTTCCTTATTTGTTCTCACCAGTCCCTGCCTCCTTCCATGCTGGCCATTCAGGTACCTGTGGCAGCCGCTCGGCAGCAATTAGGCCTGAGCAGAAAATGAATGGAATCGAGGCGGAGGGTCTAATCTGCTGAGAGGCTGAGTGAGATGGCAGGGTTAGACCAGGAAAATTCCCTTGTTGTCGGAACACTGTTCAACATTACTACCTGACTTCAGCATAATTAACCAGGCTGGGGAATTTATATGAACTAAGTAATTGGAAAGAATTAGCAAGAGATATGTACATTAATCTTTACCAGTTACACAGTGTTTAATGAAATTAAGGATCTCGGGTGCCTTGGCTTGCTTAGTCTGCACGCTCTGTAGCTCTGTGCTTCACCTGTAGAGTATGGAGAGAAGTGGAGGGGGGGTGGTGAGTGGGATTTAAAATTCTCAAAACTCTAGAGGGAAACAAGAAGCAATCCAGAGGGTCACAAGCAGGCTCTTAGCTAAATGAATTATAATCGGCTTATAGGATAAAGATATTAGTGACGTTTTTCTTTAAAAAATGAATCATTAGATAGTTAATAATAAAACTTGTAGAGATGAAAATATGCTGTCTGGGAGAGACTGGGTTGGGGGTGAGAATGTGGGAAGCAAGACTACTGCTGAGTGATAACTGCTGAAAAGGGATTATGGGTATCTGGAATTTTCAGATATATTATTGTATACTATTATCAGTAATTAAAATATTACAGTGGTATAATGTATTATTCTTTTCTCTACTCGCACACTAAAAATCTCCATAATGAATAAGGTCTAAAAGAAAACTTTCTTTAGAGGAATATCCAATAAAGGAATATCCAATTTATACAGTAAAATGTGTATTTTAGAGGCAGGGTGTGCAGCTCAGCACAACAGAGCATTGTCTTGTTCGATCCTGAGCACCAAAATAAACAAACAGCATCCGCAGAAGAGAAAGGAAGCAGCACACTTCTGTCCACCTGGATGCCACGAGCACTTCGTGTGCTGGCTGACGGATACGCATCACAGGCTGCGCCAGCATCAGCCACCCCTGGTCGGACAAGTGAAACTAACCCTCTGCATCCCCAATACAGAACTGGGCTCTGTGAAGACTCAGGAGTCCACTGCACACACATCCGATCACATATGAATCCACAGCACCCTAGAGGGACGCTGGATTTCCTAGAAGCTCAGAGTGGCAACCTGTAGTTCAAATGCATTCAAACCTGCTCCCGAGCAGGGGTGGTGGTGGGGGTGCGAGGGCACAGAAGCAGAATGCCAGCTTCAGGCTGGAAGCTGTAGGAGCTTGCCTCTCGAGGGACAGAAGCATCTGCTTTTGGGAAACAGCTTTAAAACGAAGAAGTGATGGTGGTGTGGTGTGTATGTCTTTCTCTTCACAACTAATTCATGGTGCCACTGGCTACCATTCCTACTGAGACTTCAGTTGGCTTTCCTGAAATGAGTCTGGGGGCTGGGGACTGTGATGGTGGGTTCCGATACAGAAAGAGCCAGAAGCCCACTGACAAACCACCAGCGCAGCACCGCAGCCCCCACGCCCATCTCACTGGCACGGGCTCTCATGGGGAGCCTGGAACCTCAGTGATGAATGACAGTAAATAAAATAAAATAAAATAAAATAAAATAAAATAAAATAAAAACAGATCAGGGGCCAGAGAGATAGCACAGTGGGTAGGACACTTGCCTTGCACACAGCCAACCAGGGTTCAATCCCCGGCATCCCATATGGTCCTCCAAGCACCACAGGAAGTCATTCCTAAGTGCAGAGCCAGGAGTTACCCCTGAGCACTACAGGGTGTGATAATCCCAACCACTGCCCCCCCCCCCCTCCAAGAAAAAGAAAGAAGAAGAAAAGAGAAAACAAACCCAGATCAGTAGGGACCAGAAAACCAGATCAACACCAGCGAAACTTCCCAGGCTATGATGTTTCCAGTAGGATCCTGTTTCAAGCTTTGGGCTCAGCATGCACAGAGGGCATGTTTCCATTCCACTCCCTTTATCCGGAAAGATTGCTCTTTATGAAATCACAAACTTTTGGGGGTTCCTAAAGCTTCCCAACAGTCACCACCAATCTCTCCTCCCACCCTTCCCCCTCAAGACCTACAAGACAAGACTGTGGGTACAGCTTCCTCCAGGCTCATCACCTGAAGTCAGTGAACTTTTAAATGATTGGTTTCATATTCATTCCCTTGAAAGGCAAGTTCATTTGGTTTCATTAAGAAACATTATGTGGGCTGGTCTCTGAAAATTTAAGAATACACCTGCCCTAAAAACTATTTTCAATAAAGTCTATGCCATTTGTAGATCAGTGGCTTGCAAGCAGAGAAAAGTCAAATGATTTGATATGAAGCAGCATCATTTTCTAGGCCCCAAATGCAAACATTTAAAATTTAGAGAAAAAACACTGCCCTAATTATGTGTAGCTTCAGAAAGTGACTTGAGCTTAACACAAAAACATCTTCTAGAATTATCTACCCTAAAATCTAAGAATCTGTAGTTCATTGCCTACAAAAACAAAACTTAGGAAAAACAAAGACCTCTTCTTTCCCTTTGGTCAATGGCTTCCCCCTTATGATGACAAGCATGTCTGCCCAAGTGTAGATAAGTGGGTTAGGGTTTTCCTGTGTGAAAAACCAGCCATGGAAACTGGAGTTATAGGATTTCTCACCAGGCGCAAGGAAAACATGTATGCACGAGAGAATCTGGAAACCCTGGCTAGCAATGATGGATTTAAGTTATTAACAGATCAAAAAGAGATGGATGGTGGTTTGCTCTTCTTAATCTACATCATCATCTAGATCTATTTAAAGATATGTGGGGCACTAACAAACTGGTTAAGGTTTCGATAAGATCAGTAAAAATAATCTACCCCCGTTACATTGAGTCGGTATCGATCAATAAAATCACTTGTACAAGGAAAGTACTGTTAAGTACTGACAATCCTGGCCATTAATATTATTTAACACACTGTTCACAGGCTTTAACGAGAACAAAGAACAGTTTGTCTCGAGGTATAAGCTGGACCCTCACAGATACTGTTCCTTCCGTGGGCTTCTCGGGGTATTTTTTAAGCTCAAACTGTACATTCCTCTTTCACCACCTCCACGCCTCACCATACACACACACACAGTCTGGCCTCATGTGGGGTCTGGCTCTTGACTTGTGTGACAGTTTCAAGGAAGTTCTTAGAAGAGGTGGAGCTGCCATGACCTCACTTCTTCTCTTTTTTGGGGGGGAGAGGGTCACACCTGGAGATCCTCAGGGGTTACTTTTTTTTAAAGTACTTTTTGAATTATATTTGAATTATTCATAAGGTTCCTCTTTTTAAAAATTTTTTTTTCTTAAATTTTTATTAGTGAAACACCATGAGGTACAGTTGTAGACTTACAAATTTTTGTGCTTGGGTTTCAGTTATACAATGATAGAATACCTATCCCTCCACCAGTGCCCATTCTCCACCACCAATCCCAGTATCCCTTCCACCCCCAATCCCTCCATCCCACCCTACCTCTGTGGCAGGGCATTCCTTTTTGTTATCTCTCTCCTTTTGAGTGCTGTGGTTTGCAAAAGAGACATTGAGTGGCAATCACTGTGAGATACAGCTGCAAACTTGCATGACTGTGTTTCATTTGAACAATGCTCAAGCACCCATCCCTCCACCAGTACACATTTTCCACCACCATTGTTCCCAGTGTCCCACCTGCCACCCCCACCTGACCCCACTCCCTGCCTCTGTGGCAGGTACAGTCCTTCTTACTCTCTTCTCTAATTCTGGGTATTGTGATTTGTGATACAGACACTAAGAGGTCATCGTGTTTAGTCCTTGGTCTACTTTCAGCACATATCTTCCAACCTGGGTGATCCCTCAATCATCATTTACTTAGTGGTCTCAGAGTTACTTCTTAACCTGTGGACTGAACTCAAAATTCTAAGGACTGAGTTCAGGGCCAGGGCAGAGATCAACAGGACATGAGACTTTCCTGTGGCATTTTGGATATACTCAGTATGCTTAGGAATTAAAGACAAAAACAAAAAAAAAACAAAAACAAAAACAGAACAAGACAAAAAAAAAAAAAACCTAGTCCAAGGTCTAGTGCACAAACTCTGAATGCAGGAAACTTCATTTCCCAGTTACCAAGGTGTCAATAACCCCTAATACTGCTAGAGGAGGGAGAGAAAGAAAGAGAGAGGGAGGGAGGGGGAAAGGGAAGAGGAAGATAAAAAAAGAGAGAGAAGGAGAGAGGAGGAGAGGAGAGGGGAGAGGAAGGAGGGAAGGAAGGAATTCCAATTACTTTTTCCCTAGAGTTTGGATGGCTAGGAAAGCCTGTGCATGCTTTATGAACATGAACATGTAAGGCAGAAAAAAAAAGGATAAAAATATATGATTTTTTAAAAAAAAAAACCTCTATACTTAACAGTGTTTTTAAAAGAAAAAAATGAGAAAACTTATTGAGGGAACAAAACTAACCTAGAGATGATTAGAATCTGAAGATCTTAATTAGCAGCAACCCATACTAACATAACCTTTGCAGTTTTGATGATTCATTCCCCAGCAGCAGCTGATTGGAAGTGGTTTGCAATTTGGCCAAGATGAGCAAGAAGCTCCTTCTCTAATAAGTGGAAACACTTGAGACTGGAATCTCAGTTTAGTATCATTTCAGCTGCTCATCCCAAGTTAGTTGGGCTGGAGTGATAGCACAGTGGGTAGGGCATTTGCCTTGCATGCGGACAACAAAGGCTGACACTGGTTCGATTCCTCTGTCCCTCTTGGAGAGCCCGACATGCTACCGGTGACATACGCCAAAAACAGTAACAACACGCTCAAGCAAATCGATGAACCATGGGAGGACAGTGACAGTGCAGTGCTACCCCAAGTTAGTTATGCAACCCTCTTATTCTCATGGAGCAATTCAAAACACCACAATGCTCTGGTGAAGGGTGTGGTGTTGGAATTGTGTGCATGAGTAATCATTATTAATAGCATTATAAACCAAAGCATTTGAATAAAAAGAAAAATAGGTCATGGTTCATATCAAACTTATTAAGTATTTCAAAATTAATATAATTTTAATTTAGCTTCAGTTATTTACATGCTAGAATTAAGTTGCAATATTTATGTTGACGGTGGGTATTTTTAAATGATTGACTAAATGAAGTTGAAAAAAATAATACCCAAAACAAATAGTTTGAGATTCTGCACAGGGTTCAGAGAAAAGCTCCCAAAAGAACACTAACTGCTCTTTTTAATTTTTTCCAGAAAGATGAAAATGCAATGCCTTCCAATCATTTCAGATCACCTTGAGTCACATGTCAGTGGTTTGAGGTAATGAAAGATTCACAACAGAACCTTCTGTGGTAGAAAGAAAAGTCCGTGAGGGGGCTTGGGGTATTTTCCCAACAGCCAGAAACTGCTTGGCTAGTGGGAGACTAGACAAGGTCAGCTCTGGGCCCAGGGGTCAGCACACTAGTCTGCTTATGGTTCTGACCACTGCAGGGAGACACTCCCCCCTCTCATTCCCCGCACAAGGATGACATTCTAGCAACTTTCTGTAGTAACAGGTGATAAGGTCCCTACAAAAGCCCTTGAAACAGTAATTTTCAAAGTCAAAAACCACTCCTAACATTTTTACAGTGTTCCCTGTTGCCTTACAGAGAGAAGAACCTAGTGGCTGCAAAACCTTTTCCTTTGGCAGAGAAGGAAGCTCTGGGAAGAGAAAAGATAAATAGGAAAGAAAAGGGTAGAGATGGAGAGGCAGCCCAGAACGGAATAAAATGGCATTTTAGGCCGGGGGTGGTGGTGGTCCTCCTGAGTGGGGGTGGTGGGGCACTCAGCAGTAGGGGTGGGGTGGGTCCAAGGCAAAAGCAGAGACTCCAGTTTCGTGAAATGCTATGCCACTCAGTCTACACAAAAACAGTAAAATCAAATTAACTAGAAATTCAAAAGTGCTTGTATTACCACGGTCCAGGTATAAGTCTGACCAGCTGCAGCTCACAGAGGAACACCCCCGGCTGGGCAGGAAGCAAGCCACACCTCTTGTTGACCTGCAGCCCAGCACCCCCCAGTGGCTTCTTCAGAACTACATCAGCTGGTCTAAGATCGTGCATAAGATATGCTTATTCACTCTCGCCACTTCTGTTCAATATAGTACTGGAAGTATTAACCATAACAGTTAGGCAAGAAAAAGACATTAATGGCATTCAGATCAGAAAGGAAGAAGCCAAGCTTTCTCTATTTGCAGATGGCATATACTATAGTTAGAAAATCCTAAAGACTCTACAGAAAAACTTCTAGAAACAATAGGTTTGTATAGTAGAGTGGCAGGCTACAAAATCAATACCCATAAATCTATGGCTTTCCTGTATGAAAATAATGAAAGAAAAGAAAACAATAATAATAATCCTGTTCACAATTGTGCCTCAGAATCAGCTTAAAGAGGTAATGGACGTGTACAAAGAAAACTACAATACATTACTTCAAGAAATAAAGGAGAACACGAGGAAATGGAGACATGTTCTCTGCTCATGGATTGTGAGAATTAACAATGTCAAAATGGCATATTCCCCAAAGCATTATATAGATTCAATGCAGTTCCTACAGGGAAACCCAAGACATTTTTCAAAGAAATAGATCAAATACTCCTGAAATTCACAGGGAAAAAATAACCCCCCACAGATAGCTAAAGAAACTCTTGGGAAGAGGAAGGTGGGAGGCATCACCTTCCCCAACTTCAAAATGTACGGAAAACTGGTAGTAATTAAAACAGCAACTGGAATAAAGACAGACCCACAGAGTTGAGTATCCTGACACAGACCCTTAAATATGATTACTTGATTATTAAATACTACTTAATTATTAAATATTAACGAATTATATCAAAATTATATCGTTGATGTCAAGAGAGGGGTGCGGCAGGGTGATACCATTTCACCAAAACTCTTCAGTGCCACCCTCGAGAACATCATGCGACGACTGGAATGGGAAGGAATGGGAGTGAAGATAGATGGTCGGCAACTACACCACCTCCGCTTTGCTGATGACATTGTTTTAATAACACCAAACATCAGCCAAGCGGCACAAATGCTGGCCGACTTTGACCGTGAGTGTGGAAAGGTAGGACTACAGCTGAATCTTACGAAGACAATGTTTATGAGAAACAGCCTTGTTCCTGACGCCCCATTCGCTCTCAATGGAACGACCATCTCCGAATGCAACAGCTATGTGTACCTAGGTCGAGAGGTCAACATGACAAATGACCTGGCACCCGAGCTGCGCAGGAGGAAGAGAGCGGCTTGGAACGCCTTCAAGAACGTCGAAGAAATAGCTAAGAGGACGAAGAACCTCCGGCTCCGGGCACATCTCTTTGATTCCACTGTTCTTCCTGCATTAACATATGCCTCAGAGACCTGGGCCCTACGCAAACAAGATGAGAACGCCATTCAGGTCTCCCAAAGAAGAATAGAAAGAGCTATGCTTGGAATATCACGTTTCACTCAAATGAGAGAACGAATCCGGAGTTCTGACATCCGTCGACGATCAAGGATCAGGGACGCTGTCTCATTTGCCAAGGTGTCTAAAATCAGATGGGCTGGTCACGTAATGAGATTTAAAGACGACCGTTGGACTAGAGCTGTTACTGATTGGATTCCACGGGATGTCAAGAGACCGCGTGGCCGCCCACCTACCAGATGGTCAGACTTCTTTGTCAAGGTCATGAACGATCGGTTTGAGGCCCTCCATGTTCCCGGAGCGAAAAGATGCCATTGGGCTACACTAGCACGCGACAGGGACAAATGGAGACGTTACTGGCGCCCGCTCGAGCAAATCGACGACTAACGGGAAGTTAAGTGATTAAGTGATTAAGTGAACGAATTATATCTTTGATAAAGGAGCAAGAGATATGAAGTAGAGCAAGGAAAGCCTCTTCAACAAGTGGTGCTGGGAAAACTGGGTAGCTACATGCAAAAAAATGAATTCAGACCTCTTTCTAATACCAGGCACAAAAGTCAGATCAAATTTGATTAAAGACTTCAATATCAGATCTGAATCCATAAGGTACATAGAGGAAAATGTAGGCAAAACCCTCCATGACACTGACGCTAAAGACATCTTTAAAGATGAAACACCACTGACCAAATGCGGAACCCTCCATGACATTGATGCTAAAAGCATCTTCAAAGATGAAATGCCACTGACTAAACAATTTGAAGCTAAGATAAACAAATGAGACTACATTTTGTAATTGTGTATCTCAATGTGTGATTCAATAAAAAATTAAAAAGAAAACTATGAAAGAGATAAAATAAAGAAATCATAAAAAAATATTTTTTTTTAAAAAAGGCTCCAAGAAACAACAGTTTTGTATAGCAAACATGCAGGAAAAAAATTGACAAAGTTTATGCCTTTCCCATATGCAAATATGAAATAGAAGAAAGAGATATTAAAAAAAATTCAATTCAGAAATACATGCCCCCCCACCCCCCACCCCCAAATTACCTACAGAAAGAGTATGGGAAATCCATTTAGATTTGGAACCAAACACTGCCAAATACAATCTTACAATCAGAAAAATAATTCAACTTGTTTTCTGAACTTGTCCATGTTTGAAGAATGTGTTAGACATGCGGATCCCCAGCTACCCTGAACACTGCTTGGGAAGCCCCCAAATCTACATGTTCTGTTTAAATATATACATATGTAAACATACATACAGACATATATGCACACAAGACAGTTCTGAAACTTGTACCTGGGATAGGGAACTGAAGAATTTAAAGAAGCCTTAAGTTAAACCTAATCAGAAATTCTGAGTAATGTGCAAGCAGCAAAGCTCTCTCTGTCCTGCACGAGCCCTAGAACTTTGAGCACCCATGCCTGGACCACAAGGACATGTGAAATGAAGGTAAAAACCAATACTTATTAAAGGTAGGGTAGATGTGTGTGTTGGCTGGTGTGATAGCACAGTGGGCAAGGTGTCTGCCTTGCATGTGGCCGACCCAGGTTCGATTCCTCCACCCCTCTCGGAGAGCTCGGCAAGCTACCGAGAGTATCTCACCTGCACGGCAAAGTCTGGCAAGCTACACGTGACGTATTCAATATGCCAAAAACAGTAACAACAAGTCTCACAATTTGCTGTAAGACATTACTGGTGCCTGCTTGAGCAAATTGATGAACAAGGGGAGGACAGTGACAGTGATAGGTGTGTGTGTGTGGGGGGGGGGGGGGGTGTGTAGGGGGATCAAAAAGATGAGCTCCAAAGAAACTCATGGGTCCATCACCAAGATCAGGGAGAGTGAGAAATAAACGGCTTCCCAATTTGCAAACTAAACAAATGAAATGCCCTAATGACTTATGGGGACCATGCAAAGGCACTCATTCAACTTACAATACTTTACTTAAATTATTTCACATGTGGTAAAACTGAGATAGTTCATGCTCTTTATATATAAAGGTCTGAAATCCATATGAAATTTATGTTTGCAGAACATCTTGATTTTGACATGCAATGTCTTAAATATTTCTGAGCTACATGTCAGTAGTGGCTGCACATAGATACCAAAACTGATGGCATGTAAATTATCAGATGATGCAATTTCAGGTTACACTGTAGATGAACAAATTCAGATGCAAGAGGAGGAAAAGGGGGTGGGGTTCTCCTGGATAAGCTCAGTTACAAGAAACGTACTAGAGATGATGTGGCATCAAGAACTCAGTCTGCAAGGGAATGTGGAATAATGTTTGTGCTGTGATGACAAATGAAAATTAAGATGCAATTGACAAAGACTTAATAAAATCATAGACAAAAGCATATATGATAGGAAGGAAACCAGTAATACAGAAGTACAATAGGGTCTCTGATTTAATCATTCTGGTCAGTGTTTATAAATCTACAAAAGAAAGTATTTTGCAAATATGCAGCGAAGATATTAGCCACTGTTTCTCCAACAGAACTTCGGAAGATTTCTGAAGTATTAGATTTTAACAGTAATGTCTAAGTTAAAGAATCTGAAGTAATGACAACCAAGAAGCTGTTTAGGCTGTATCTGAAATCAGTATTTATAAGATGGCTTATATTTCAGGGTGAGAGATGTGATTCAGTGTGAAAACACATACCTTAACTGTGTGAGGCCCTGGGTTCCATTTTTGGCATTGCCAATGAACGAAAAAGAGGCTAATGCTTCAGGTTCAGGGATTGGATCAATGAGGAGCTGTTTGCCCTTTTCAGCAAATGTTGCACATTTTAAAGAATAAAAAGACTTTGGGTTTACTTGGTTAAAATTATGATAAAATTTAAATAAGGTTATTCACTATCTACTGAATTTCCATAAATTGTCAAAAATATCTTAAATTAAGAAAATAAAAAAATACATCAGATTCAGATGGAAAATGGTACCTAGGATTATATTTCCTGGAAAACTGATAGTTAATGAATTAAAAGAAAACAAGTTTTGAAAATATCAACTAAACAAAATATGAGATTAATACCCAAGAATAGCTAAGATCAACACCAGGAGGATTACTCCATAGCTTAGAGGCCAGCTGGGCATTCTAGGGGAAAGGGCAGCTCAGATAGAGAAGGGAGCACCAAATAAAGGGTGTTTGGAGGATCCTCCCAGGAGGGGAGATGCATGTTGAAAGTAGACTATGAACTGAACATGTTTGTCACTCAATGCCTCTTTTGCAGACCACAACACCCAAAAGGAGAGAGAGAACAAAAGGGAATGCCCTGCCACAGAGGCAGGGTGGGAGGGGGGATGGGGGATATTATCCAGGGTGGTGGAAAATGGGCACTGGTGGAGGGATGGGTATTTGATCATTGTATAATCGAAACTCAAGCACAAAGATTTGTAAATCTACAACTGTACCTCATGGTGCTTCGCTAATAAAAAAAAAATCAACTAAACACATTAACTTTAAAAAAAAAAAAAGAAAGAAAAGAAACCCACAGGGCTGTGGCAACAGTACAGTGAATTAGGTGCAGGTGGCCTAGGTTCAATTTCTGCCACCACATGTGGTCCTCAAGCGTTCCCCCCCCCCCCTCCCCAAGGAGTAAGCCTTGAGCACTGTTGGGTGTGGGTCAAAAACCAAAAAATAAAATAAAATAAAGTAACAGCAGGGCAGTTTAGAAAATAGAACAAAAAGAATTCTCAGAAATAAAAAAATGACATTAGATAAAACTGAATTGTCAATAGACAGATGGTCACTTCGGATAGGCTGAAGCAGGCAGGCCTTCTCTGTGCCTCCTATTGCATACAACTAAATCCCAGATGCAGAGATAAAGCCTAAGGTGGTGAAAGACTCAGGAAAGAAAAGAGACCAGCCTGGACTCCAGGAATGACAGAATAGAGTTTTATCTTTCCTGTACTTTCTTTCTCTCAGTGGGGGGTAGGGGGCGGGAGTGAGTGGCAATGGTGAAGGGGGAGCTCCTAGGAATGTTCAGCGGACTTGGGTGCCACATGGTGCTGGGGATGGATTGTGAAGATGCAAAGTCTGTATCCTGACCTCCTAACCAGATCCTTGGTCCATTCCTGGATTCTTTCTGCCCCTCACAAGTTCCAAGTTGGAGCAGAAAGAGTCAGTCACCAGGAAAGGCAAGAGAGGGAGGCAAAGACTCAATAAGACCCATTTCTTATGAAAGGTCCTCAGAAGAGACGGCTTAGCAGAACAGAAAAACTGTGGACACTAATCACCTTCTGCAAACAAACTACATGAAAAATGTCCCAGGCCCCACCTACCTCCACTCACACTGGTGAAGCAAGATGCCTGAAGGCCCACTAAAATGAGGCCCCCAAGGGGAGGGGGCAGGAGAGGGGCCAAAGAAGGAGCCAAAACATTCACTCTTACAGCCAGCAACATGAGCCTTCCCAGAGGGTTAGAAAAGACCACATGAGGTAATACTCCAGGTATCAGTGGTAACTTAGACGTGTACCAGGATATGGGATCACCCACTTCCCCCCGCCCAACACCTTCCTCAGTCTGAGCAGTGTGAGGGATAGCCAAGTCAGACAGGGGGCTTACCTAATAACCGAGTCTTAAACCACAACACACAGACACATAGGATTCAATCACGATCATCCATCATAACAAAAAATCAGGAAGATCTCAAACTGAATGAGCAGGATAATCAATAGATGCCAACACAGAGATGACAGAGACATGAGAATTATCTGACAATGTTTTTAAGGCAGTCACGAACAAAAAAAAAAAAGGTTTCTATGAGTAATCACAAACATGCCTGAAACAACAGAAAAAAAAAAAAAAACAGAAAAACTCGGCCCAGGGAGATAATACAGAGGTTAAGGCTCATTCCTTGCACATGGATGACCCAGCTTTGATTCCAGGCACCATACATGGCTCCACCAATCCTGGTTAGGAGTGATTCCTGAGCACAGAGCCAGGAGTAAGTCATGATCACTGCAAGGTATGATTAAAGATGGAAGGAAGGAAGGAAGGAAGGAAGGAAAGAAGGAAATGTATAAAGTCTCAACAAAGAAGCAGAAGTGGCAGCAACAGAAATAGGGAATGGCTGAGAGATTGAAAGCACCTGCATTCCAAGTCTGAGACCCTGAATTTGACCCCCAGTGTTGCTCATATGTGCTGAGCATAGTCCCAGTGACTCTGCTGTCTGGGGTCCCTGGCACTACAAAAGACAACCTGATCTTCTTCACAGGGCCAGGTGCATGAAAGCACTGCTACAAAAGGGGCTGAAGTACTAGAGAGCCACTGTTTAAAAAAGACATGTAAGTCGGTCACACTGACGGGGAGCTGCAGGAGGGGATCTGATGCTTCTGATGGGGGCATGCGGCAGCACTGCACACCTAAGATGGTAACACTGGTTTTATTGTTAAAAAAAAAAAAAGACAAACCAGACAACCATCAAACACAAAGGAAAGGGGACAAGAATGATAGTACAGTGGGCAGGCAGCCAACCCTGGTTCATTCCCCGGCATCCCACTGGGTCTCCTGAGCCCCACCAGTGGTGATCTCCCTGAGCCCAGAGACAGGAGTAAATTCTGATCACCACTGGCATATCCTGAACACAAAACATGAGAAAATGCTCTACATCATTAATCATCAGGGAGATGCAGATCAAAACCACAATGAGATACCATCTCACACCTCAGAGACTGGCCCACATCCAAAAGAACAAAAGCAACCAATGCTGGCGCAGATGTGGCGAGAAAGAGACACTCCTTCACTGTTGGTGGGAATGCCGACTGGTCCAGCCCTTTTGGAAAACAGTAAGGACAATTCTCAAAAAGTTAGAAATTGAGCTCCCATTTGACCCAGCAATACCACTCCTGGGAATATATCCCAGAGAGGCAAAACTGTATAGTCAAAGTGACATTGCACTTGTTTGTTCATCGCAGCACTCTTTACAATAGCCAGAATCCAGAAAAAACCTGAGTACCCAAGAACAGATGACTGGTTAAAGAAACTTTGTTACATCTACACAATGGAGTACTATGTAGCTGTTAGAAAAGCTAAGTCATGAAATTTACATACAAGTGGTACTACATGGAAAGTATCATGCTAAGCAAAATGAGTCAGAAAGAGAGGGATAGACATAAAAAGATTGCATTCATCTGGGGGACATAAAGTAACAAAATAGGAGATTAATACCCAAGAATAGCCGAGATCAGTACCAGGAGGATTACTCCATGGCTTAGAGACCAGCCGGGCATTCTAGGGGAAAGGGCAGGTCAGATAGAGAAGGAAGCACCAAATAAAGGGTGTTGGGAGGATCCTCCCAGGATGGAGATGCATGTTGAAAGTAGACTATGGACCGAACATGATTGCCACTCAATGCCTCTTTTGCAGACCACAACACCCAAAAGGAGAAAGAGAACAAAAAGAAATGCCCTGCCACAGAGGCAGGGTGGGGTGGGGGGGATGGGGGTGGGAGGGATACTGGGATCCATGGTGGTGGAAAATGGGCACTGGTGGAGGGATGGGTATTTGATCATTGTATAATCGAAACCCAAGCACAAAAAATTGTAAATCTACAACTGTACCTCACGGTGTTTCACTAATAAAAATTAATTTAAAAAAAGAAAAAAAAGAAATACCCATGAGATACAATGTGATTAAATTAAGAAAAAAAAACACCTAATGATAAAAATAAAATCTTGAAATTATCTATCTTAAAGCAACACCAGGGAAAAAGAATCGCTATGGCAGTGGATTACTGTTTCCAAAGGGCACCAGGGAGTGAACCCAGTGCTCTACCCCTGAGCCACATCCTTGCCAAAGATGGATTTTTGTTTGCATTTTTGCGTTTGCATTTTGGAGTCTCTCAAAGCAGTGTCCAGGGGTTTTGGGGGAGGAGGCACCCTGGTAATACTGGGCCAACCGGACCAGGTGATTCAAAGAGACGGTTGGAGAATGCCGTGTCACTCAGTCCTTTGGTGTTCTGGGGGCCCTAGGGCTACACCTTTAGGGCTACACCCAGTGATGCTCAGGAGCCAAGTGGTGCTTGGGTTTAGACTCAGGTTCCAGCTCATACAAAGCATATGCACCTGACCACTGACCTATCTTTTGGCCCCCAGAATGGATGTGTTTGTGTGATTTCTAAGTGATACCCAGTCGTGCTTGGGGGAACGCAGTGCTGAGCTCAAACCTGGACCGCCCACATACAAGCATGCATTCAGCATACTGAGCTAGCATGTCATTCCCCCGAAGCGGATTTTTGAAATCAGATATTGTTGAGGTCACATTGGCACAATGTTTACTAGTGTTGAAAGTAAGAACAGTCAACTCAGAATCCTTTATGCAGATGATATTCCAGACTTGAAACAGTCTATGGTCCTCACAATGCTCAGTGGAAAGCAAAGAAAGCTGCTCATGACCACATGTACAAATATGAACAAAGGGAGGAAATGGAAAGGGACAAACAATATCCGCCACCAATGCAACAGCAGGCAAGAGAAAGACTCAGAAAAAGAGGAGCCAGAAGAAAGCACGGATGGTTGGACGAAGTTAAACTATCAGAAATCAAGAAAACAGGAACTGGAGTGAGTGTTCAGTGGGTAAAGTGCCTGCCTTTCACACAGCTGATAGGAGTTTGATTCCCTCCCTTTTCACACTAGCATCCCATATAATCTTCCAAGCCCCTGTTACACCTCAGTTTCTCCCTCTGTGAAATAAAAGCAGCATGGCCAACTGAACACTGTGTCCAGAATGCAAGAGCTGGTTCGTGGATGAGAGGGAGAGCTGGGAAGGGAAACTGAGCCCAGGGTTCATGATCACGAACTGAAGGGAAGAGTGGGGCTAGGGGGGCCCAGAGCATAGCTGAGTTCCCCTGAGCTGAAGCTGCTATGGCCCTTGCTTACTGTCCTAGCACATCAGCATACCAGACTTGAGCTCTAGGATGGAGCCTTCCAAGAAGGTGGGGGTGGGGGTGGGGTGCTGGCATCTCAGGGTTTGCTCTCTTGGAGGGTGAGGGGGAGTCTCCTGGAGGTAGCCAGGTAGCCAGGCTGCTGCAGCAACTCAGTCAACTCTGTTTACTTGCAGAGACCCAGAGACCCGGACACCGGGAGCCCTCCAGAAGGGGAGCCTGCGCCTGCACCTGCCTTTCCGTGGATGGAGAGAGATAGCCTTGCTCATCTTTACAACTTCCTTCCAGCTCCACCTAGCTCTGTGCACAGAATTGGGGATGGGGGAGTGGCGCGAAAAGGCGCCTCACAACTCAACAACCAACAAGAGGAAGAAGCCAACCCCCCCCTCCCCATATCCTGACTCCCAAGCCCCCTTTTCTGTGAAGTGAAAACTCTCAGCTTGAGTAAACTCTTCTCTGCGCCAGATGCTTTTACCTGCATCTGTGGGCCTGGATGTACAAACAACAGAAAATACTGATGCTGAAAGTAACAGAAGTGTGGGAGAAAATGTGGGGAGGGGGTTGGAGTATCAGCCAAGGCCGAGTTCCAGGTCAGAGCACCTGCATCCACCTGCCCCCTGCAGCTGCAGAGAACCCACGTTTCACCCTTGGCCATGTTCTAACTGCATTTGGGGGTGGGGGTGGTACTTGTCTCTTCTCTGCTGGGCTGCCCCACATGCTGACATGTTCATATGGTTGGAGAACCCACACCTTCCTAGCATCTGTGCCCCTCATCTCTTCTCCCCCTGACCCTCTGTGTGGAAAAGTCAATAGAGACACAAAAGTAAGGCTGCCCCATTCTGTGCGGGACCCTGTATGCCAACCTTCTGCCTCTATGGCCAGGGCAGTTTTTGGCAGCTGGGAGTTCGCCTCTCACTGAGAGAGGTTTGCTCTGAATGTATCACTGAGCGTCAGCCCAGGAGGATGGATTCTCAGCTTCTCCTCACCAGGAATTCAGGCATGACCATGCAGAAAAGCTTGAGAAAGAAGTCACCAGCAGCCTCTCACTGTCCCAGGAGTTGTCCACTGAGGACAGCAGTGCTCGGGGTGCGGCTGTGCAGGGGTGATGAGGCAAAGAGCGGGAGGGTGGGCAGGGGATGCCCAGTCCTTTGTCTCTGATGGGCAGTAGCCCGCCAGGCCTTCAGTAATGCAGAGCTAAAGTCCAGCTAATTTCCTGAGACCCAGACTGCTCTCCCAGGGCCCTGCTGCCTGCTGTCCCGGTGTCCTGGTGCGACCTCAAGCCTGCCCCTGCCCGGCCTTGCCAGAGCAGAGCTCCCAGAGTGCTGGGACCACAGGGGGGCGTCTGTCTCCTGGGATCTTTCACAACTCACAGAAGTGGACAGTCATCACCTGGCAGGGGAGCCCTTGTCTTCCAGACTCTGCAGCCTCCTGCATCCTTCTGACAACCCAAATGCTCACTGCACCGCCTCAACGAGATGTTTATACTCCAGCCGATTTTAGAGCTGGAACCCAGGGAAAACTCAGTTTCCTGGTACTTGAAGCCGGAATGAGGACGTGGGGTGGGTGAAGAGACGCGTCTTCAAGGGAGGAGCAAAACCCAAATCAAAGGGATTTGTAGAATATATATATATATATATATATATATATATATATATATATATCAGTTTTTTGTTTTTGTTTTTTAAGGGCAGGTGCTATCTCACTTTTAACCTTTCAATTCAATTTTCTCTACCCCCTATCCAGAGCCAATCTTAAAGAGATCAACAGAGTTCAGCACCACTCAATTCTAAATGGGACCTAACTGAGGATGAAAGAACATGGGGGAAAGGACACAGCTTCAGAGGCAGAGCACACGGTCCCACACATGCCAGGCTGTGAGTTTGAACCCTGGCCCTGCATTAGCCTCCAGACCCGTGCCTTGTCTCCAGACCTCCTGATCCCGAGCACCTGCGATTCTCCCCTACCCCCAAATAAATAAACAAACCACCCAAATTGGCCGGCAATTTGGAACCAAAATTAGTGACATATATTTCATTTTAAACATACTTCATCTTAATCAAGAATGTTTGGTTGTTTGACATATTTTGTATCACCCCATTTTGTTCTAAGGAAAAAAAAATAACTTGAGGTAGATAAGTATCTAGGCTATAATATCTTAAATGAGGATTTAAACATATCTTACCTGCAAATATGTTTCCAAACCTTGTCGGCGTTGTTCTAACACCTTGGGGATCCAGTTTCTAACATGCTTAGAAGGCATTTCTGGGGTTTTTATACATTTTTTAAGCTGTAAGACAGAGGAAAAAAATACAGAAATGTCTTTCAATTATGAAGATATTATTTGCGTGGGAAAAGGCCAGTAAAAGTCTGTGAATGACAGTAATCTCCGAAACAGGAAAACACACTAAAATTCTGTTCATGAATTCTTTAGACAGTTGTACATGTACACGTTTAGTATTCAGGATAAGAATTTTGTATTTGTGGTGGTTGCTCTTATTGTTATATAATTGTAAATTGTATAATGAGTCTCCTGCCTCTGCGCCTGGCTGTCCTCACCGGGGCCCCTTGGAGGGGGGCGGGTTGAGTTTCTCTCCCCGCCCCGAACAGAGCTCCGGCAGCCGAAGACCTCCAGAACCAGCCACCACAATGCTGAGACCACTCTCCACATGCATGAAGGTACCGGCAGAGGAACAAAGGCATGCGGGGCCCGGGGCTGAGATCGCCAAGCCTGCTCAGATTGGGGCTCAGCATCCTCCACCCAGATCCTCCACGTTCCAGTAGGCAGGGATCACACCCACCATCTGACCCCCAGCGCCATGTAATCCCATCAATGGCCAAGACCCAGAGACTATAAAACCCGGCTACCAGAAGCGCGTGGCCACATATGCATCCGTGAACCATCTTATTATCTCATTCATACTTTGGACAACCTGGCAGGTTACCGAATGTTACCTGCCCTCACGGTAGAGTCTGGCAAACTCCCCGTGGTGTACCCAATATGCCAAATACCAGTAACAATGATGGGTCTCTTTCTCCTACTCCTGAAAGAGCCTTGAATATGGCACTTTTTAAAATCTCAGGGCTAGGATGAAGGAGACATTACTGGGGCCTGCTCGAGGCAATCGATGAACAACAGGATGATCGTGATCGTGATAATGTTTCAGGTTGAAATAATTTTTTTCTTTAAAAAATTACAATTCAACAAATTATAAGAGCAGCAAATACTTTATGATCTTAAAATAAATCAATATATTGAAGTTTTATCTGGACAAAAAATGGTTTTTACACTCCTACTCCTGACAAAAAACTTTTCTGATGTAAAGTCTTTGTATATAATTACTTCACATTAAAAATAAATAAGTAACTGGGGGGGGAGAGAGAGAGAGGGAGAGAGGGAGAGAGAGAGAGAGAGAGAGAGAGAGAGAGAGAGAGGGAGGGATGGAGGGTAGGGTAAGGTGGTGCTGGTCGTGAAAATGGCCAATCTCGATTTGATACTTGGTACTACATCTGGTCTCCCAAGCACCATCAAGGGTCACTTAACCCTGAGTAGAGAACTAGGAATAGGTCCTGAGAACCACTGAATATGGTTTCACTATACTCCTTCCCTCCTTTTTTTAAAAAGTGCAATTTTTTGTTACCAGCATCCCTGGAAATACCACATGAACTAGAACTTGGAATCATTTCGAGAGTTTCTGGAAAACTCTGTCTCACCCCTGAGCACCATCCCACCTCTCACGTAGCGTGACAGTCATACATGTCCTCAGACCCCATCTTAGCAAACTGCTGATTTGAAGAAGCTGCAATGCTAAGGCCCTTGGCAAGGGCTGGAGGTGACAGCTGAGTGCTTCCACGGCCAACAACCATCGAGGAACTGGGAGCCTGGGTCCTATGACAGCCAGGGACTGCATGGGCTCTTGTCTCAGAGAGCGTGGGAGGGGGCCCCTGCCTGGGAGGAGACCCCAGCCTTGGCAGCACTTTCATTTCTGCTTTCAGTGTCCTGGAACGGGGACCCCATCAACCCGCACCCTGACTCCCAACTCCTGGAAACTGCAAGAATCCACTGGTGGAGTTTGAAGTGGCTGCAAGTGTGATTGTTATCCTTCAGCAGAAACTGAATATAAGAGCCTGGGCAGGAGATAGCCAGCCTGGGCAGGGGGGTGGGGGTGAGACGTGGCCACTCAGGAAGGGGCACTGAGTCTGTCTAGGTGGGGCCATGGTCTGACCATGCAGAAAATGCTGGAAAGTTAAAGTTCTGGAGGGAGAAAGAAAAAAAACTGATTTTATTTTGAGAAATATTTCATCATGATCACTTATGGATGTGAATGACCCAGTACTAGGATTGGGAGTAAAAGTCACGGGGTTGGGGAGAGAAAAGGTGGGGGGGAGAGAAAGAGGGGGAGAGAGAGAGAGAGAGAGAGAGAGAGAGAGAGAGAGAGAGAGAGAGAGAGAGAGAGAGAGAGATTTTTTTCTTTTTGGGTCATACCCGGCAATGCACAGCGGTTACCCCTGGCTCTGCACACAGAAATTACTCCTGGCAGTGCTCAGGGGACCATATGGGATGCTGGGAATCGAACCCGGTTGACCACATGCAAGGCAAACACCCTACCCGCTGTGCTATTACTCCAGCCCTGAGAGCTAGAGATTTTTAAAAGGAATAAAACTCTTATTTTATCTATTTTAAGCATTTCTCAAGCAAAAAAACAAAGTTCCAAACTGAAAAATCATTCTGTAGCAGTGATTTAAATTTACATTTAAACTGAAAGAAACATCCTTTAGGGGAGATGCCCAGATCAGCATTGACCCCAGAGTACAGGGTGAAGGACTGAGGAAGAAAGAAATCTCGGGGGAATGGAAGAAGATGAGAAAGGGCAGCAACAGGGAAACAGAAGCCAGGGGCTCGGCTTCACCGGTGATGTAGAAGCGTTGCACAGCTGCAGGACCAAAGCACAGACTCGACAACACTGAAAACATGAGACCCAAACTATAACCCCTGCACTTTGAAATATGCCTGTTAATGGTCAGAGGTAGCAAGGGACACTGGTGGAGGGAAGTTGACACTCGTGGTGGACTGGTATTGAAATACTGTTTGCCTCAAACTTAATTATCACTAACTTTATAAATGTTTTTTTATTAAATAAAAAATTTTAAAACTCTCAAATCCCAATATTCCTTAAATTTCTGAACAGAAAATCATCTCATGTCTTTCTCTGTTGGTTTTATTTTATTGTAATTTTTAATCTTGAAGATAGAGTGCTGAGCACATTTTTCTTTCTTATTCCTGTCAGGGGTGCTGAGGAAGCTGAGCGTCATCGCTGCTGGGATGGGTGACAGCCTTTAGAGGTGAGTAATGAATTGCTTTCCATGAGGAGAGACAAACCCGAGACGTGCTGTTTTCAGGAGGCCCAGCTGCTTACAAGATAAATTTTCCTCTGCCACTC
This sequence comes from Sorex fumeus, assembly GCF_029834395.1. Classification (NCBI taxonomy): domain Eukaryota; kingdom Metazoa; phylum Chordata; class Mammalia; order Eulipotyphla; family Soricidae; genus Sorex; species Sorex fumeus. The sequence continues at coordinate 23,030,474 of NW_026606108.1, read as the reverse complement.
CAGCCCATGATTAACGGTTTCAGCCAGGCTGTGTCCAGCAGATGGACTCTCTGATGCTTGCACACAGCACCCCCTTACCCTGGGGTCCTTGAGGTACAGACCAGTCCCAGGATGTCCATGGGCCCACTCCTTTTCCCTCTTTCTGCAGTGAGAGGTGGGAGACCTTAACTCAGAGCTGACTCCTCAAAAGCCTGCAGGGGGCCATGCAGGGCCCAGAAACACTGCCCCCCACCCTCAGCACATAAAGAAAAAAGAATAGGGAAAAAAAAAGATTGGAGTAGTAGTGAAGGGAACACCCTGGGCACAAATCAGTCTCTGGCTATCAGCCGTCACCATCCCTCTCCACCCCCCCCACCTCCCGCCCCCCACACACACATCAGGGCTCCCTCCAGACACATTCCAGGTGATACCACATGCCTCCTCCTTTCAGCAGTTGGGGGCAGAGGGATACTTCTGCAACAGGCCCTTCATTCAGTGAAACTGGTGAAAACTTATTTGGGAGCCAAAGTCGGTGATGAGGATGGGAGTCCGTAAATGTGAAAGGGAGCCCTGCCCCGCTGAACATAGGCCCTTGTGGAGCTTGGGAAACAGGCAACAGCTGGGAAGTCACAAAACCCATGCTAGTCAGGGCACCCTCAGGAAGAAGCTGACCCTCTCTGTTCCCCTGCATCCGCTATGCCCCCAGGCTGTGCAGGCAGGAGGGGGTCCAGGACCAAAGTAGTAAAGGAGGAATTCTTAGATCACCCATGACTCCAGGGTGTAGGGAGAAGGATAGAAAAGGAAACAACAAGGAGGTGGGGGGAGGGTAATAAAAGAAGGAGGGGAGTTAATGGAGGGCAGGGGTCAAGGGCCTCTGGTACATCAGTGGTGCTGAGAAGTGGTACAGCCAAAGAGCCAAGCCACAGAGTCAACAACACTGAGTTCTGAACTACAGCCACGAAACTTAAAGACATGCCAGTAAAGGAGTTGGAGGGATGAGTAGGGCTCTTACATTGCAGGTAGCCAACCAGGGTTTGATCCCCAGCACTCTACATGGTAGTTAGAGCCCGCCAGGTGTGATCCTTGAGCACAGAGCCAGGAGTATGCCCTGAGCATAACTGGGAGTGGCCCAAACATGAAAACAAAAATAAAAACATACAGTGTCAATCAAGGAGGCAGTCGGGGAGGAAACCTGGGAATACTGGTGGAGAGAAGCTGACATTAGTGGTGGGATTAGTACTGAAACACTGAATGTCTAAAACTCCACTGTCTGGACAGACGATGACCAAGCTCTATGAACCTCAACAATAACACAGAAGGCTAAACTAGCAGTAACCAGTTTAAGAGATCCTCAGATAATGACTTCAGTAACATCATTTCAAGATACAACAATTATCACCAACTGACTCTTGTTGGGCTGGAGCAATAGCACAGCGGGTAGGGAGTTTTCCTCACACGCAGCCGACATGGCCAACCCTAGTTCGATTCCTCCACCCCTCTCGGAGAGCCTGGCAAGCTACCAAGAGTATCTTGCCTGCACGGCAGAGCCTGGCAAGCTACCCGTGACGTATTCGATATGCCAAACACAGTAACAAGTCTCACAATGGAGATGTTACTGGGCCCGCTTGAGAAAATCTATGAACGGGAGGACAGTGACAGTGACAGTGACTCTTGTTGATCCCATTAATCAAATAATCCCATTTGCCTTTTTGTTGTAACAAACAATGTGAAGTAAATTTACTTATGCCTCAAGGTGGGGGGGGGCAGGCTGGGATGGTGGATGGGAAACTAGGGACAACGGTGGGGAGAAGGGTACACTAGTGGTGGGATTGGTGTTGGAACATTTAATTTGCCTAAACAACTCTATTATGAACAACTTGGTAAATCACAGTGTCATAATAAATAATTTCGGTAGGGCGTTCGCCTTACAAGCGGCCAACATGGCTGACCCGAGTTCGATTCCTCCGCCCCTCTCGGAGAGCCCGGCAAGCTACCGAGAGTATTCGATATGCCAGACACAGTAACAACAAAGTCTCCAATGGAGACGTTACTGGGCCCGCTCGAGCAAATCGACGATCAACGGGAGGGCCTTTACTTTTACTTACTTTACTTTTAATTTAAACTCAACTGTGAATAGCTTGCAAATAAGGTGCCTTGATTAAATTAAAAATAAAATAAAATTACAAAGAATAAGGTAGTGAAAGGGGGTCGGGGTGATGGTTGAGGGCTAACTTCCTGCTGCCTGAATATTACAGACACAGTTCCACAGTTCCATCTTGGGGGCAAGTGCAGGAGCCCAACTGGGTCCTAGCCAGCACCACGAAGTGTGCGTAGCAACCACAGCTTAAGGGCACGGGCCTGGGTGAGCACCAGGATATGTGTGTGTGTGTGTGTGTGTGTGTGTGTTCAAGTAGCCTGAGTGGGCACTACCAGGGTGTGTGTGTGTGTGTGTGTGTGTGCGCGCGCGCACGCAGGCGCACGTGCATTCAAGTGGCCTGAGTGAGCACCACAGGGTGTGTGTGTGTGCTCATGCATATGCACAAGCGTGAGTTCAAGTGGCCTGAGTGAGCAACAGGGTGTGCGTGTGTGCGTGTGTGTGTGTGTGTGTGTGCATGTGTGTGTTCAAGGTCCCAACTCAGGAGAGCAGAAGGAAGGGGGAAAGGAGCATTTGTCTGCAATTGCATGTGGGACGCCATGAAGGGTTTAGAAATGAAAATGCCTCTCCTGGGCCTGAGAAAGCACATTTAAAAAAAAACATTTTTATCAGAGGCACCAGGATTTACAATACTTTTACTCACACTGTTCATCATCCTTCATTCCAGCACCAGGCTCCCCACTAGAGAGCTGTGTCCCCACCGAGTCCCAGTGACCCCGCCTGACCCCCAACCCAATGGACGCTCAGGTTGGCAGACAAAATCTTAAGTTCTGATGACTTTGACAATTTGTTGTTCTCTTACTATGTTTCTCTCCTCTCCTCCCTACAAAAAGGAGATTCTCATTCTTTCTCTTTCTCTCCCTAACACCCCCCCCACCCCGCTCCGTGGAGGCAGTGACACCTACATACAGGTATCACTTGATCACTTGACTTCCCGTTAATCGTCGATTTGCTGGAGCTGGCGCCAGTAACATCTCCATTTGTCCCTGTCGTGTGCTAGTGTAGCCCAATAGCGTCTGTTCATTCTAGGAACACGAAGAGCCTCAAACCAGTTGTTCAGGGTCTTGAAGAAGTCTGACCATCTTGTAGGCGGGCGGCCACACGGTCTTTTGATGTCCCATGGAATCCAGTCCGTAACGGCTCTAGTCCAGTGGTTGTCTCTAAATCTCACTATGTGTTCAGCCCTTCTGATTTTCAATGCATTGATAAATGAGACAGCGTCCCTGATTCTTTTTTTGTTGTTGTTTGTGAACAGAGTTCAAGTTTTATTGATTGTTAAATATTTAAAATTTTAATACTGTACTTAACATTTCCTGGGTGTGATAATTAGATTAAAGTTGTTCTTGCCTTTGACGGAGGTCAGAACTCCAGATTCTTTCTCTCATTTGAGTGAAACGTGATACTCCAAGCATAGCTTTTTCAATTCCTCTTTGGGAATTCCGAATAGTGTTCTAGTCCTGTTTGTGTATGGCCCAGGTCTCTGAGGTATATGTTAATGCAGGAAGAACAGTGGAATCGAAGAGATGTGCCTGGAGCCAGAGGTTCTTCGTCCTCTTAGCTATTTCTTCTTGAAGGCGTTCCTAGCCACTCTCTTCCTCCTGTGCAACTAAGGTGCCAGATCATTCGTCACGTTGACTTCTTGACCTAGGTACACATAACTGTTGCATTTGGAGATGGTCGTTCCATTGAGAGTGAATGGAACATCAGGAACGAGACTGTTTCTCATAAACATTGTCTTCGTGAGAGTCAGCTGTAGTCCGACCTTTCCACACTCATGGTCGAAGTCGGCCAGCATTTGTGCCACTTGGCTAATGTTTGGTGTTATTAGAATGATGTCATCAGCAAAGCAGAGGTGGTGTAGTTGCCGACTGTCTATCTTCACTCCCATTCCTTCCAATTCCAGTCGCCGCATGGTGTTCTCGAGGGTGGCACTGAAGAGTTTCAGTGAAATGGTATCACCCTGCCGAACCCCTCTCTTGACATCAATGATCACATCTTTGTAGAATGGTGAGATCCTGGTAGTGAATCCATAATACAGCTCACGGAGGATCCTGATATATTGAGTTTGAATGCCCTGATTGGCTAGGGCTTCAATGACTGCTTCCGTCTCAACAGAATAAAAGGCCTTCTTTAGATCAATGAACATTAGACAGAGCGGCATCTTGAACTCCCTAGAAACCTCAATGAGCTTGGTTATTGTGTGGTTATGGTCAATTGTGCTGAATCCTTTTCGAAAACTGGCTTGCTCGCATGGTTGTCCTTCATCTAGTGTTCTGCCAGTTCTATTCAGGATGACTTGAGTGAATAGTTTGTAGATGACAGACAATAAGCAGATTGGGTGATAGTTGCCAATGTTGTGGATGTCTCCCTTCTTGTACAGTAGTACAGTCCACTACCTCCACTACCCAGCCGCCGCCATGCTCCAGGACGCTTTCCGGACACTCGGGCCGAGACTCATGCACGACTGAAGCCCCGCAGAACAAGATAAGTGGAACTCTGAGACATTGGACTCCAGGCTCAACAGACCCGGGGACTGAGATCCTCTGCCTGCTCCCAACAACCACAGGTGACAAAGGGTTTAAAACTAGGAGCCCCACCTTACCCTGCCCTGTCTGCTCCCACCAACCACCTGCGAGCCAGGGACTGGATTACACACAGAAGACCCACCCTACCCCTACAGGTACAGGATAAATATCTCACTGGCAGACCTCCACTACCTCCACTACACAGTCGCTGCCACGCTTCAGGACGCTTTCTGGACCACACATTATAACACACTTAATACCCATCTTCCAGGATTGCCGCACCATATTTGAAAGGGTTCAAATATGGTTTGAACCATGGGAACACCTACAAGGGCGATTAGAGGCCGCCCCCCAAAGTCTCTATCCCTCTCGAAGAGCCTGGCAAGCTACTGAGAGTATTCCGCCCACACAGCAGATCCTGGCAAGTTATCCATTGTGTATTTGATATGCCAAAACCAGTAATTACAATGGGTCCCATTCCCCTGACCCTGAAGGAGTCACCATAAAATTGTAAATAGGAAAAAAATTTCTTTTTAAAACAAAACCTTTTTTTAGAGGTATACAAATGTAAGGAATATTATGGATAATTCTGGGCTGAAGTGATAGCACAGCAGGTAAGGCGTTTGCCTTGCATGCAGCCGACCTGGATTCGATTCCTCTATCCCTCTTAGAGAGCCGGGCAAACTACCGAGAGTATCTCGCCTGCATGGCAAAGCCTGGAAAGCTCCCTGTGACATATTTGATATGCAAAAAACAGTAACAACAAGTCTCATAATTTGTTGTGAGTCACTACTGGTGCCCACTCGAGCAAAACCATGAACAATGGGAGGACAGTGCTTAATACATTTTAGAGTTTATATGAAATAGGTAAATCCTACAAATGTAAATAAAATTTAGGAATAGTGAAATTTAAGAAAATTTAAAGGGGAAAATATGAACAAGTCTATAAAATTACAAAGTGTGTTTTATCCTAAGAAAGGAAATATTAAATTTTTTTGAAAAAAGAAAGGAAATATTGGCTTTCCACTAGAAAATATTATAGACATTGCTTAAGTGTCTGCATTAAGTAGAAGATGCAAAAACATACCCTAATCAGACATAGAACATTCATATAAATGAGGCATAGTCAGAGAAAGCACTGCATTTTTTTTTTTTTTTGGTTTTGGGCCACACCTGGCAACTCTCAGGGCTAACTCCTGGCTCTGTGCTCAGGATCACTCCTGATGGGCTTATGAGACCATATGGGGTGCCAGGCATCAAACATAGGTTTGTTGCATGCAAGCTAAGTGCCTCACCCACTGTGCTGTGTGGCCTGCACTGCATTTTAAATGCACTATGAAAACATAAAGTGGCAGACAGCTGGGCTCCAGTGGGGTGTGACAGGTGCAGGTGCGGTTGGGGTCAGCACAGATGTGCACGTGGCTGGCCATCCCAGCTGAACTAGGAATTATTCACCAATGACCTTTCCTCTGGCAGGGCAGGGGGTAGAGAACAGAGACCACTGACCAGGAGAACTGGGGTCTGCTCTGCTCCAGCACTGGGGCAGACAAGGGAAACAGGACGGGTTACTGAGATCAGAGTCCCAAAGACTGAAACTCACACAAGAGAAACTCTTCTTCCAAACCAAAATACTGCTCCCAGCGACTCCTAAAGAACAGCAGAAGAGCAACTGCACCAAAATTACCCTAATGACCAGATTTATTAAATATGAAATATGTACCCAATAGGGGAATGTGGTGAGGAAGAGAGTAAAGAAATCCACTCTGTACCAGAGATCAAACCCATGACCTTGCATACAGGATGGATAAGGGAGGGAGAGGGAAGGGAAGAAGGAAAGAAAGAAGGTAAGAAAGGAAAAAGGAAGAAAGGAAAGAAGGAAAGAAAGGAAGAAAGGAAGAAAGAAAGAAAGAAAGAGGAAAGGAAGGAAAGAAGGAAGAGAAAGAAAGAAAGAAAGAAAGAAGGAAGGAAGGAAGAAAAAGAAGCAAAGGAAGAGAGAAAGGGGAAGGGAAGGGGAAGGGGAAAGGAAGGGAGAAAGATGCATCTTGTGGTTAGAGAAAGGGGCCTCCTAAGAGACTCCTGCAGGACTTGCCAGATCTGGTCAATGGCTCAGCGCTCAAGCTGGAGGATGCAGTGCTGCTTGGGTCCTGCCATGATGGACGTAGCACTACCAGGGCAGGGTGGGTGGGCTGTGCCTAAGCGATGCCTTTGAAGACAGAACTGCAGAAGGGATCCCCAGACTTCCATGTGCATGAGTACATCTGGCCTTCTCTGAAGATTCCCAGGTGCCACCATATGGCGACTGATCCCAAGGGCCTGAGTGGGAGCCGAGAATCTGCATTTTCAAGCACACTGTACTGGAGACAAAGCTCTCACTCCAAAATACTCTGACTAGTCAAGAAAACCTACAAGGAAAGGGAGTCAAATGCTCATCATGGCTCTGCAAAGATACCTGATGCCTTTAGGAACATCAGAAGGAGTGAAAATAGACCTGGGATATGACACAAACATCTTAACCTTGAGCAAAAGAAAGAACATCATGGCCATAATAGAAAGGTGCTGGGTGAAAACCACTTACAGCAGAGGGCCTGAGCGAGAGGACTAGAGGTAAGGAATTTGCCTAGGATGCAACTGATCCTGGTTTGAATCCTGGATGGACCCACAAGCACCACCATGGGTTGCTTCTGAGGAACAAACCAAGAACAGCCCCGAACACTGCTGAGAGTGGCACCCAAACCAAAATAAATATGCAAGGAAAAATACAAATTATATTAGGATAGAAGAAATATTCATGGATAACAATAGGCTATTTACCCTGCCCTTTCACTTTCTGTAAGAATTAGTATTATAATATGAAAGTTATTTCCAGGGAAGAAAATAATGTAGATAGGAAAAAAACCAACCTCTTCCCAAAGATAAAGAAACCCGAAGAAAACTTCAAACAATTAGAGTAATACCAGACTACTTTAATACTAGAATATCTCATATTTTAACACCAATAATTATAAAAGTTTTATAATTTTTATAACATGATCTTCGGAGAGCCCGGCAAGCTACCGAGAGTATTCGATATGCCAGACACAATAACAACAAAGTCTCCAATGGAGACGTTACTGGGCCCGCTTGAGCAAATCGACGATCAACGGGAGGGCCTTTACCTTTTACCTTTATAACATGATCTAATTATCACACCCAGGAGAAGTAAAGATAATTAAGAACTTTCTTGGGACATCTAGAAAAACTATCAAATATTAAGGGTTTTAACTCTGCTTGAAAATTCACATGATAAACAGCCAGGAGGCATGCCCATGTCTCTGTGGTATGTGGAGAAGAGACATACACTTTTATTCCAAAGGGGCAGAGCACTTAGTGACTCACACATATTTTAAACTAGGGAAGATGAGTTATGAAAGCTGCTAACAAGTGAGAAACACACTGTAAATTGTATGCAAGCTCAGGCAGAAGAGCAGGACCATTCAAAAAAATCATGAGCACAGACCTAAAATGAGAATAGGAGAACAGATTAAACAGTACTTCAAAGAGAGGCATTTTCTCTAAAATAAAATATCTGAAAGACATAATAAAACTCAGTGTGTGTGTGTGTGTGTGTGTGTGTGTGTGTGTGTGTGTATGATAGAAAATTGCACTAAGGAGTCTGAGAGATAGTGCAGCAGATACAAATCATTTGCATTGCATGCCACAGACCTGGGTTCGATCTGCAGCACCCCAAATAGTTCCACTAGGAGTGATCCTGAGCACAGAGCCAGGAGTAAGCCCTGAGCAATGCTGGGTGTTTCCCCCTTCCCTAAGACAAAGAAAACAAAAACTAGCAACAATAAAATACAAAGAGAGAGAAACCAGAATCATAGTAAAAGGAGAAAGTCACACAGTGTGGCAGGAAAATCAGCCAAATTTCATACTCAGATGAAATGTCTGCCTATTTCAATTCTTTTTCTTTTGGGGGGGGGGTCACACCTGGCACTGCTCAGGGCTGACTCCTGGCTCTGCACTCAGGAATCACTCCTGGTAGTGCTCAGGGGAACATATGGGATGCTGGGAATCGACCCCGGGTCAGCATGCAAGGCAAACGCTCTACTCACTGTGCTATCGCTCCAGCCCCGTGTTTCAATTCTTAACACACAATTTTACATTTCTACATTATTTATACCGCCCATTATTTATACTGTCTTACATAATTTCTTCCCTGCCCGCCTCCCCCCAGTCTAACCTAATTACAAGGCAAGGAAATGAGAGGTCTAGCAGCCACTTCAGCTCTTAATCTCCTAATACTGACTAGTGTGTTCCAACTACAGCCGCCCTGTGAGGGTGTTTTCTCTCCCTGGCCCTGTGAGGATGCTGTACAGTCCTGTTGAGAAATATGTAACACTGAGAGCTTGGGAACGTTTCGGCTCCTTGAAGTCTGGAGAGTCTCATGCTAGAAGAGTAGCTAAGATTAGCAACTAAACTTCAGAAACTGAGAGAAGCATCCTAGAACATCAAGTTAATGCCCAACAGCCTCTCACACATATACCCGACAGTGACTGCCTATGAAGTGTATGTGATCACTGGGAGCGAGTCCTCTTCAGCAGAGGGAGGAAACAGCATTCTAGCAGAGACCAGGGCAGCCTTTGGCTCCTGCAGGCCTAATTGGCGTCACTCAGCTGGGTCTGTTGTTGGGCTGGTGCACGGCAGGGGTCAGGGGCCAGCTGGACTGGGTCAGGGTCATGGGGAGCTGGGTGCTGGCCCGGGAGGTTAGAGGTAGGCCTGCTTCTGACAGGCTGCTGCTGGTTGAGGCCATCTGAGGCCAGGCAGGGAATGGGAGCAGGCTCTGATCTCCTGGCGGGGGGGGGGGGAGGTTGTGAAGGGGACTCTGACTCTCTCTCTCTCTCTCTTTGCCCCTCCCCACCCTTCAAGAGGCGTTCAGCAGGAATCCTGCTAGAATCAACTGTCTCAAAACTCAAGGAAACTGAGGACTCTCTGATGAGTGTGAGACTCGACTTCCAGGGTCTTTATTCCAGAGGCCGCTGTGCTGGCGCCCTGGTAAACTCAGAGGCAAGACAACAGCACCCCCCAAATCTGTGCTCACTTCTACTGCTTCCATTACAAGCAGACATGGATGTCACCCAGGTTTCAGCTGGAGAGTTCAGTGAAAATCATTCCTTGGTCCTGAACAGAAAAATACATAAAGCTTGAAAGGCTTCTTTAAAAGAAAACTAAGGGAAACATGCTCTGATTTCTCAGTTATATCCTGCTGAAATTTATACTCAGTATTTCAGTCTTCAAAAAAAAAGAAATTATGTATGTGTGTGTGGGGGGGGGGGGGGTATAGCTCCAAGGACACGAGCAATGCCCTGCGTGCATAGTTCCCTGAAGGCCGTGATGAAGGAGTGGGGGCAATGTTTCAATGCTAAATGATTTTTCATACAAAAAATCAGTCCCGCACATCACTTATGCGCTGACATTTTTCAGAAAATATAAAAGGTTTTTGAGGAAATGAAAAGAATAGATTCTTCCTTAGCACAGTATCTTCCTTATCTCCCTTCTCAGAGTAACAAGAGTGAATGTTCTAAATTTTCTATACTATGTGTGGATGTGCGTATTGTATAAATATACATACTCCCCTATAAAATACATATCACGATCACGACCATCCTGTTATTCGTCGATTGCCTTGAGCAGGCCCCAGTAATGTCTCCTTCGTCCTAGCCCTGAGATTTTTTAAAAAGTGCCATATTCAAGGCTCTTTCAGAGTTAGGAGAACGAGACCCATCATTGTTACTGGTATTTGGCATAGTGGGTACGCCATGGGGAGTTTGCCAGACTCTGCCATGTGGGCTGGTTACATTTGGTAGCCTGCCAGTTTGTCCAAAGTAGAAGTGAGATAATAAGATGTTGCACAGCCGCAAACGTGGCCGTGCGCTTCTGGGAGCTGGGTTTTATAGTCTCTGAGTCTTGGCCGTTAATGGGATTACACAGCGCCAGGGGCCCAGTTGGTGGGTGTGACCCCCGCCTACTGGAATTGGGAGGATCTGGGTGGAGGATGCTCAGCCCCAATCCGAGTAGGCTCGGAGATCTCAGCCCTGGGACCCGTGTGCCTTTGTTCCTCTGCCATATACATATACACACAGATTTATACATATGCATGTGTACGGATGAAAAATGGCGAGATAGGAGCAATAGAACCGTGGATAGGGTGCTTGTGTATGACTGACCTGGGTTTGATCCCCCACACTGCATATGGTCCCTCGAGCCCACCAGGAATAATCCCTGCATGCAGAGTCAGGAGCGATCCCTGAGCAGCACCAGGTGTTGCCCAAAATAACATCCCCCCCACAAAAAAAAAAGGAAAAATATAAGAGACAGTATTGAATCATGCTAATTTTCTTGTCAGTTTCAAAAGGTACTACTAGTTAGCACAGTGGCAGGGTGTTTGTCTTGTGCGCAGCTGGCCCGGCCAAGCCGGGTTTGATTCCTTCACCCCTCTTGGAGAGCCCGGCAAGCTACCAAGAGTATCTCACCTGCATAGCAAAGCCTGGCAAGCTACCCGTGACGTATTCAATATGCCAAACACAGTAACAACAAGTCTCACTATGGAGATGTTACTGGGCCCGCTCAAGCAAATCGATGAACAATGGGAAGACAGTGCTACAGTGCAGTGCTACTACTAGTTATTAAGATAATCTCAGAAGCTCAATAATAACTTATAGTGTGAACAATATTTAATGAAGGATCCACTCTAGGATTCTTGCCTGCCCATTTCTATCCATCCTCATCCCTTCCTTTCACCTTCATGCTTCACTGGAGACTTTATTTATTTGCTTTTGGGGCCGCAGCGAGCGATGCTCAGGGGTTACTACTGGCTCCGCACTCAGAAATCACTTCTGGCGGTCCTCAAAGACCATATGGGATGTCAGGGATTAAACCTAGGTTGGCTGCCTGCAAGGCAAATGTCCTACCCACTGTACTATCACTCTGGCCCCTTAGTGGAGTCTTCTAATGCCCTAGATCTGAGAACTAAAACTTCAGCCTTAAAAAGAGGCCTTTCAGACTCACAAGAAGGCTGGGTGCCTTCTTCCCTATTGTCCCCAAGGTCTTCAGATGCAGGCTCAGTCTTTTCCAGGCACACAATAAAGTATAAGGTGAAGTCATCGTATTTCTCCCTATAAGCCCATCATTCGCTCCTCCACCCCCAACCGCTTCCTGTAAAGCAAACTGAGAATCCTTCATGGATAAAACTGGAGGAGGGCCTTGCTCTGTGCTTCCAGAACACTCATCCTGTGCATCTGTCCCTGTGGAAGGTCTTAGCAGAAAACCCACACCAACAACAGGACGTGGGACAACACCACTTACTTTAACAGAAAATAAACTGAGTTTGTGATAAAAGAAATCAAAGGTCCAAGAAACAGCCATGCTCTTAGGAACCACGGAAGGCAATCCGAACCTCATTAATGCCACGTGACACATGGAGAAGAAGAAAAACCAGTTACCTTTTTGTGCAAGGCATGGAATTCGCTGTATCTTTTTTCAACAAAATGTTTTCTTCCATTCATTAGCACTTCTATCTTAAACACCTATGGAGGGGGAGGGGAAAAAATAAAGATTAATTCCACCAGTTCCAAACCTTCAATTGTCTGATGTGGTAAGTTTGTGACCATGATAAATTTCATCCCTCTAATTATAGTGGCTGGTTCCCCCCGCCCCCAACCCAGAAGGCTCAAGAGACTCTGGCCCCACAACACTGATTGATGAGCGAGCTCGCGTGGCCCAAAGGTTACCACACCGAAGTCTCCTCCACAAACACCTCCAAGTGTGAGGAACTTGGGGATTCCTGTGCCTCAGTGAGCAGCCTCCCTCTCTGCGCTAACCCACCCAGAATCACGAGGGAATCAGAGGTGGATGTTGTGGCCCCCATAGTCGGCGGCAACAAATCCCTGGCCAGGGCCTCGTGAGGCTGGATGGGCTGTGGCCCCTCTAAGACCATCATGCAGCCTCCCTGCATTCTCGGTTCACATCTTCCCTGCCTGAATATTCATCACCAGTCTCAGCTGGGCTTTGCTGCCATTTGCTGCTGGGAGGAGAAAATGCAGCAAAGGTTTGTCCTCCCCCAGGGACATGAGTGACAGCTCATGCCCAGCGCTCTGGAAGGCTGAAGGGTCGGCTGACTGTGCTCTCATTAGCAGACCCCGTGTGACACTTCCCTGATTCTCAGGTCAGTGGGTCAGAACTGGAAACAGGGGCTGGGGGTGGGGGTGGGGTGCACTGGGCATGGCCCTTGGACACATCTGTGAGGAGGTGATTCCCAAAGCTCGACACAGGGCCTGTGGCACCCCACATGGCAGGGAGACAGCCTGATGACTTGGGCCCTGCCTGTCCCTATGCCCTTCTGAGAAGTGAGCCCCAGGGTCCCCAGCACTCGAGTACTAAGAACTTGCTCTCCTGACACATAAGAGCCAGTGCCCATGGAGCCCGGGAGATACGGGGCACACGTTTGGGATGGGAGAGATCCCAACGGATCTACGTTTCACCTCATCTGTGCGTTAAGTTTTAGAGTAAGTCAGCCATGAGGCCATCTGGTATGAATTGTGGGGCAGGGACCAGGGAGATGGCTCAGAGGGCTTGGGGCAGATAGGCTTGATCTCTACCTGGCATAGGAATATCCCCAAGTACTGTAGGGTGGGATCATGGGGGGGGGGGGGGGAATGCAAAATAAAGCAAAAGTGTAGGGCAAGAGATAAAGCTCAGTACACTGCTCATGCCCCCATGAGTGAGGCCCTGGGTATGACCCCCTGTACCACAAAACAAAAACTCATAAAACATGTTTGTATTTCCATGCTTCTTCAAAAAAGAAACATTCTTCTGTGGTATGGCTCTGTTTAAGAAACTAGTCTTAATTAAATAAGCAGTAAATTTCTCTTTCACAAATTTAATATTTTAAACCAACATTTGGTTTTTCAAGAATTTTCCCTAACAAACATAGTTTCGGGAATAAGCAAAATAGTTTCGCCTAAAAACATATGCATATGCTTCCACCTCTCAAATTACAGTTTTTTGTTGTTGTTGTTGAAAAAAAAATTTTATGAATTCACTGAAGAAAATGATTCTTCTTCATAGGAACTGCCAGAAATAGAATGAGGAAAACACCCTGAGAAACACAAACAAAAGAAGCAGAGTTTGAACTTGGGGGCTTGGTTAATAGGATACAGAGCCCCTTTTGGGGGATCAGGCCCCAAATTTAAATCAGGACAATGTGGGCGCAATTCAAGGAATTTCCATCTGCTAAGCTGCAGGAGATCAGTGAGGTATTGTCCTACATCCAGTTACTGAGGGTTCATCTCACACACACACACACACACACGTACACATACACACATGTACACACTCATACAATACTCTCATACACACACTTACATGTGCACTTATTGGGACATCATTTCACATATACTCACACATTCACTCACACATAACCTTTATACACACACACACATGCACTCACACAAACACACATTTATACATAGATTCTCACATCACACACACTCATATACTTTTTCACTCATACACACTCATACACATATAATTCACAAACACATACACAGAGACACACACTCATGCACACACCTTCACACATACTTATACTCAGGAAAGCCCCTTTAACTCTCTTTTAATATATTTGTCTTTCTCTCTAACTCCACCTTGACTTCCTCTACCATGGTAGATGGGAGGCTGTCCAATCCACGGAGTTAAAAACTATTTTAACTCTTCTGTTTCTATGATGCTGCCATTTTTTAAAATGGATATTGTACTCAATATTGTAAAGACTCCTCCTTTAGGTTTTTTTGGGTAAACATCTTGGGAGATGTAGAATTACACTTGTTTGTTCTTTCTCCCTTGCCACAGGGAGCTTAGGTTTATCGGGTTATACCCATCACAGTGCTCCCAAGTCACTCCCATTCCTCTGTATTTATCTGTAAACTCTTCTCTGTGCTCTCCTCCCCAACCGGCTAATCACCTTTTCTCCCTAATCAGATTCTATTAACTTGTAAGATCAGATCCTTCTAAGGACACTGAACTTGTATTGTTAAGTTATGTCTTTTGCACAGTTCACCTTAAAGCAATGTCCTTTCTGTATGGACACAGAAAGACAGTTAATATTATGCTTTGTAACTTGGGAGTTGACTGACTCCAAATAATATTTACTCATGGACATCTGCTTTCTTGACTCAGTTGCCCTTAGTTCCTAGCACCCCAAAAGAGGGTCCCAACGAGGGACTGAATGAACCCAGGGCAAGCAGTGAGCTACTCTGGCATCAAAATGGGCCAGGCCAAAGTGCCATAATACTCAACTATAAGTTGAGGGCATGATCATGGACAAATGCTGTCATGATCCAAAAGTAAAGATGAGACTAGGACCCTGCTGGGGTTAGGAAGACTAACCTGGCCTGAGGACTGATATATATATATATATATATTGAGATATATGTATCTCAGGAAGAACCAAACCGTAAGTTTATATCTCTTACTGTGCTCATACAGAATGACACTGCTAGAAATATTAGAAGATTTACTAGAACTATTTAAGTGAATTACGATCTGAGGAAAGAAGAATGTGACCCGACACACCCTTGTTGGGATCCCACCCTTGAGGGAATCCCCTAGTAATCTGAAGCAATCTCTTTAGATGAGATTTTTATCCTTGAGTTAATTCCTGGAGGAGTGGTCTTAACTTTCTTTGTTGATTTGTTAATGTTCAACCCACCTTTGTGTCACCACCCTATGTGATTGCTATATAAACTAAGACTGTAAGGTCTGAGCGGAGGGGCAGAGTCAGATCCAGAGGTGGGAAGGAGAATGAGGGGGGAGTAAGAAGGAGAAAGAAAGGGGCTCGAGCTCACGAGAGAGAAGGGGAGTGGAGACTGGAATAAACTACAATTGATACCGACCAGCCTGGCCCTCGTTTCCTTCCTTCGCCTGCCCTTTGCCATCGACCTCCCTGGGGTGGGGGAAGCGGCCTGAGACCAACGAACGCAGGCAGCAAGAAAGATAGAGCGCTGCTGGCCTTTTGAGACTGCTGATTAATCAAAATTTCCATGACAATATGTAGCAAGAAGTGGAGACAATTTAATAAATCTTATTTTCCTGAATTCCATACCAGACTTGCCTCCCCCCCCCCCCTTGTCTTTCTGAGTTCCCTGTCTTTCTGAGTTCCAGGGTCATGTCCCTGCTGCAGGGAAACCCCCTTCCTGTTCTGTTTTCCCAGCCAACCCTTCTTCATTACTCTCCACCACGCAGGTAAGGGAGGCTCCAGTTGGAGCCTGCCATGCACAGAATCCAACAGGCTTCCACCTGTTTATGGAGGAACCGCTGAGCATCGGGGAGATATTCTCAGCACTGGGGATTCAGCAGCAAACAAAACCTGGGGAGCCCTGAGGGGTCCCGATTGTACACAGGAACAAACATGGAGGAGAGAACAAACGCAGGCGGTGGGAGAGATAGAGTGCCTCCGGCCTTCTGAAAAACAGATGCTCTGATGGTCAAGGCCAAGAGCACTGGGGCAGGGGCTGCTTGGGATGGGGGCAGAGCAGCTCCCGTAAGGTGCTGGGAGGTCCAAGAGCTCTTGTGGGAGTCCAGCCTGCAGGCTCGGAGGCCAGTACTAGAGGTGTCCTGGGATGATGTGCTAAAACGCCCAACTGAAAGCCAAGAGCTGGCTGACTCCATCTCCAAGACAGAATAAATAAGGAGTTTACTTGCCCTGCCACTTGGAACAAGAGAAAAGCTGAACAGAATACATGAAAAAAGGGCACTCGAGACACTGGACTTGAGAATCTGAGAAAGAACTAACTGGTCAGAGCCTACAAGGACCCAGGCAGACCCTGGGTTGTGCAGTGGGGGTGGGCGTGAGCTGTACCAAAAGAGTACCCACTAAGCCTGCCATCTCCATCTGAGTCTCACCAGGACCAAGAGCTCAGTGTCTCTGAGAGTGTCCCTCAAAAGCAGGGTGGCAAACCTCGGGACCCTTTGGGTCCTCAGGAGGGCTGGGGAGCATCAGGGAGGCAAAGATTGCTGCAGACTGCTGTCTCCCAGTTATGCAATCACACAGCAGCATGAGACTATTTGTAGGCATGTAAAAATACCCAGCACCTCATAAGATCAAATTCAGTCTGCCACCCAATCAAAAGAGTTGTAAACACAACTCATCATGAGAAGAAAAACTAATCAATCGAAATTGATCTGAAAGTGACACAGATAATACAACTGCTAGACAAAAACACTGACATAGTTGATTTTAAGAGAATTTCTTTTACTCTAGAATACAGAGACAAGGCTGACCATGCTAAGTGGAGGTGCAAAAAAATATAAACAAGACAAAAAATAAGCCTGAGTCCTCATGTATGCAATCAACACAATAATAATAATTAATAATAATAATGACAATATACTCCAGATGGAACAGAAGATCAGCCACAGTAGAAGAAAAATTACTGAATTTGAAAACCTAGGAAGAGAAACTATAAAATAAAATTTGGGGAAGAACTGAAAATTAGAGTATCACTGAACTATGGGAGAACTTTAAATGTAAAACAAACATGTGGATTAGACAGCCCCCAATCCACCATGGTAGAAGAAGTGAAGGTAGAATTGGAGAGAAAGACAAATATATTTGAATAGATCATGACCCTAATTTCTTCCAATTTGATGAAAACTAAAAATCCGCAGATCCAAGAAGACCTGTGGATACAAACATAACAAATACAGAAAATGTCAAAGAAACAACAAAATCAACGTATATTGTAATCCAGTTGTACGAGAACCCAAAAGCAGCAAGGGAAAGAAAAAAAGGTATTGCCAAGAAAACAACCAACAAAAAAACCCCATGTTTGAATAAGAAAAAAACCTCAAATGTTTATGAAAGTAACCAAGATTACCACTGTGATTCAATACACATGCACTTAAGCTATATTTGTACATTAAACATGGAAAATACCATGTAAGAAAGGTATGCAGTAACCGCCAGATGCAGCCCCTTCTAAACAAACAAACAAACAAAAAAACTCAGAAAAAACACATGGAAGCTTAAGGCCAGCCAATTTTTAAATAATTATTTAAAAAATACTTAGTCTTCTCAGATGATAATACTGAGAGCAACAGTAAGAGCGGAAGTTTTTACAATACTGATTCTATACAGGTAGTGCTCTAAACTCTTTCCTTGTACCACTGAATTAATTCTTGCAATAATCCCATACTTTCTGGAATGAGAACCCCCTCTCCTCCCTCATCCATCCAAGGCTTTGTCCTCTGGAGGACTCGTTGCAGGAACACAGTTTACCTAAGGCAATGCAACAAGGTTCTGAGGTACTCATCCCCAACTATTTGGAGCCTGTGTTCCTTCCAAACTAACCAGAACACTACACTTCTTTCTACTACTTCCCCAGGTGGGGTTTGTGATCTCTCCAACCCCCAACCCTCCTTTCAGTTTCACATGCGAGCTTGATGGTTCACTTATAAAAATAGTATGTGGGCTGTAATTCAAGTTGACAGCACGCATGCCTTGCATACTAGAGTTTGACCCTCTAGCACCATATAGCCCCCAAGCACTATTGAATGAGGCCACTATTAAATAAAATAGGGCCCAGGGAGATAAGTCAAGGTCTGGACCACATGTCTTGAACTGGGAAATTCACATTCAATCCCTAACACCAACAGAGCACCAAACCAAAGGTTAGTTGATTGAGGGCTGGGGAGAAGTAGGTCAGTGGTAGAGCACTTGCCCTGCACATGTGAAGTGCCTGGTTTTAATCCCTGGAACTGTAATACATACATACATAAATAAATAAACAAACAGAACAAATAATGTTTGCTTACCAAAAAAAATTTTTTTTAAATCCAAAGTAGGGCTTGGGTGATGGCTAAAAGAGCTGGAGTGCAACTTTGCACATAAGCGTTCAATCCTCAGCACCACCTGATCAACCCAGATGTGGGCGGTACCACCAGATGTGGCACCTAAACAAACCACTGCCACACTGCCACAAAAACAAACCCCAAAGGCTCTGAACTAAAAAAAAGCAAGAGTCTTACATAAGGCTTGTATAAGTTCTTGACTCAAAAGGTTTCATAAAAATTCTCTTTTTTTAATCTTTTTTTTTTTTTTTTATTTTACCGAATCACCATGAAATAGTTACAAGCTTTCATGTTTGGATTATAATCACACAATGATCAAACACCCATTCCTCCACCAGTGCACATTCCCCACCACCAATCTCCCTGGTATACCCCCCACCCTTTCCAACCCTCCCCCTGCCTCCATGGCAGACAATATTCCCCGTGCTCTCTCTCTCTACTTTTGGGCATTATGGTTTGCAATACAGACACTGAGAGGTTATCATTCTTTCAGAAAATGTCTGCTATATATATGTAAGTCCTGCAAGGTTGCAATTATATGATTTTACTTTTAGATATAATTGGAGCCATCTCAAACTGTAGTTCTTATACTTTAGTTTTTTTCATCCAGTGCCTCTCAATACCTTTACTGTTCACATTTTGTCACACTCACTCTTTAATGACTACATAGTATTCTTATGTATGGCTTTCATACTGAAAGTACGTACTCAGAACCTTAAGAAGGATATGAAGTTATTGCAGTTCTTGCTGATTATGCATATATTCACAGATACACATATATTTGTTTTATGTTCTATAAAGCATGTTCATACTATGTACATAATTGTGCACATGGCATATAGTTCATATTTGTATATGTAAGTATCAACATATGTACCCTACATACTTCAAATATATGTAATATATTTTCATATTATAATGTACTAATATATGCATATATATGATAAAGATGCAAGATGCATAAAAATACTCCTTGGTCCTGTATATATGTACCGACATAAAACATAATGCAAAATGTTGCCAGATTTATCCCCCTCAAGTATCCCGAGTTACACTATGACCCATTTGAAGGTAAAGACTTTGTGTCCCATTTCAGCCAACTCTGGTTGTCACCACTTAGGCACTCTGATGAGTGAGATGAGAACTACTCGGGTCAATCTGAACAGGGTGAGTAGTGCTTAAGTTTTCTTTACAAACTTCCCACATAAAATTTCAAAAGGGCTGGACCTACCTAACTCTCTACTAGACAGTTACTTGCCCTTAGAGATTTCAGAAATATTTTTGCATAAAACTATTTATGCAACAAAATTAATTTATTAAGGATTTAATGTACGTTTGCTTGAAAACACACAAATTACAATGTTCAGATGACTAAATTATATCCAAAGGCCTAAGGATAATTATTAACTTCTTGGAAATCAAATATTAAAGAAAAATAAATGCAACTGTGAAAGGAAATTTTGATTCCTAGGAGATGTTTATATGTTAGAGACTTTGCAAAAACATCTCTGAGATTACACAGGAACTCAACCATCAAATACTTTCTGTTATATCGACACGCAATTTTTTTAGAAACATATCTAAGAAATAAAATAGATTTGAGGTTAAGAAGACCCTAAACATTAGTTGTCTCAGTGATCAGAAGCCTATACCTTACAACAATATTCACTTTCAAAGAGCAAAACAAAAATGCTTTTCTTATAAGAAGCGTGAATGTCTAGTAACTGAGGTGCCATGCAAACATAGCAGGAGAATTCTACAAAGTTTTAAGTCCCACGTTCCAAGTAGCTTATAGTATCAAATTGCTATGTTTAGAATCTAAAATACATGAAATACCAGCTTTTCTTATGTATTTAATGATTTACTATATATTTATCTATAACATGTCACATTGAACTGATAACAATAATCAAAACAAAGCACAATATTAACTCTAGATTTGAAACCAACATGTCCTCCTTTTTGGAGTCAGAATAAGCAATAAAGATACAACAAACAGGGCCAAAGGCTGTGGCTCTGAAGCAACACATATGTGTTGCATATGTAAGACCCAGGGTTTGATCCCTGGCACAAAGGGAAAAAATAAAGGAAAATACAACAAATGGGGTTATCATTCCATCACAAAAAGTTAAATAAAAGAACCATTTTACTGTGCCATTTTACTATTGGGAGTCAGGGTCTCAAAACATCTTAATTCATACTAATGGAACAGTTTATTTTTTTAACGAGGGAGAACTGGTGAGAAATGCTCTGATTATAAATTACCATGAGAGCTGATTTTTAAGTAAATTTATAGTTCAATAAAACTAAGCATTCGACTTTTATTGGTCTTCTAAGCTTTACATCTTTCTTCCTCTATTCTAAAATGCCATCTTGAAATAAAAAAGACATTACTAATTGAATTGTCTACACTTTTCTGTGGAGAAGCTGCTAACTTTATTTTTTTAATCTTTGAAATTTCAGGCATTAAAAAAAATTTTTTTAAGAAAATGACATACTTTAAATAAACCATGGCTTAAGGAAAGAACAATTCTTAAATAGTTGCCACCACGGGATAACACAGCTGTGGAAGACCGAGGTATGTTTAAACTTGTGTGAGTTGTAAAAACGTAATTCCACCTTGCAAAGGAAATTCATGATATTCCGAAGGGCAAGGGGGAGAGAGAAAGAGAGAGAGAGAGAGAGAGAGAGAGAGAGAGAGAGAGAGAGAGAGAGATTCTGAGTCATAAAACAAACAAAAAAACTTGTTTGCTTCGGATATAGATGATCCCAGTTTGACCCCTGGCACCACATAGTGCTCTGAGCACCAACAGCAAATGAGCCCTAAGCGGAGAGTCAGGAGTAGCTTCTAAAAACCACCAGGTTTTCTCCCCACCAACCCCCCAGCCTCAAAAAACAAGCAAACAAACAAACAAACAACACCAGAATTAGAGTCAGAGCAAATCTCAAAAATAAAACAAATCTTAATTTCCTTAGCTGGCAAGAACAAAAAGGTTTACCACAATCCAAGCAAAGACAGGACACGGGTTTTTTTAAATAAAAATTACAATAATGAAAAAAAGCATTGCCAAATATGCTGATGGAAAAAGGAAAGAAAAAAAGACGAAGATGACACCATATTGTGCACTGCCATATTCATTGCCTCTGGCCCACACAAATACAAAACAGAGCTGCAGAGCTTTACAAGAATATTATCCATGAATCTAGGGAAAACCACAGAAAACCTGGTCTGAAATTTTAGCTTCAAATTCTTTCAAAATTTGGAAGTAAATGACCCTTTACCAAGAATTCCATATCCAGCCAGATTTTTCTCCAAGGGAAAGTACTGTTTGCAGGCATGCAGGAAGAAGAATGGTGGTTTTATCTATTAGGTAAACGTGCAGAAAATTTTCTCTAAAGAATTTTTAAAGGGGAATTAAAAACACAAACCAAGAAACTATGGCGTCGTCTCAGCTAGACACAAAATGGAGGAGACCTCAAACTGCAGCTTAAAGTCAGAAAATGACTCAAAGTAAAAGAGAAGTCCAAGGGTCCAAGAAGAACGGAGGAGAAAACAGGTCTACAACTAGTAACAATTAATGAAGTTCCAGCAATGGGGTCAAAACCTTGGACGTGCTCTATTCAAAGGAAAGAAAGATCAAGGTCAGAGTGATGGAACAGCAGGGCATTTGCCTAGTACGCAGGGCATTTGCCTAGTATGCAGCCAAACCGGGTTCAATCCCTAATATCCCATATGATCCCCAGAGTACCATCGGCAGTAGTATCTGAGCAGTCAGGAGTAAGTCCTGAACACTGTTGGTTGTGGGCCCCCAAACAATAATAAATAAACAAAAAGGGCCTAAAAATTCTAAGGAAATTAAACAAACCTGTATGACACAAAGGACGTCACTTTGAAAATAATAAAGAACATCCATTTATCATCCATATGAAATAATTCTTGCAACACATTCTACTGAGTAAACAGATTTAATAGTTTATAAGACTACACTGTCTTCTCTATTGTTTAAAACACTGGAGTATATGGTGAAAATATTAACATAGATGAAAGTAAGCATATTCATTTATGTTTATAACATTTAGACTTAGTTTTCTCAGATTCAATCTTAAGCCTACAAGTCAGTTATTTTTTGAGAAACAAACATTTTTCAGTCTTAAGTATCATGCTAAGCGAAATGAGTCAGAAAGAGAGGACAGACATAGAAAGACTGCATTCATCTGGGGAACATAAAGTAACAAAATAGGAGACCAACACCCAAGAATAGCCGAGATAAGTACCAGGAGGTTTACTCCATGGCTTGGAGGCCAGCCACAAATGCTATGGGTAAAGGCAGCTCAAATAGAGAAGGGAGCACCAAATAAAAGGTGCTGGGAAGATCCGCCCAGGATGGGAGATGCATGCTGAAAGTAGACTATAGACCATACATAATTACCACTCAATTCCTCTTTTGCAAACCACAGCGCCAAAAAGGAGAGAGAGAACAAAAGGGAATGCCCTGCCACAGAGGCAGGATGGAATGGGGATTTGGGGGGTGGGAGGGATACTGGGATTAGTGGTGGTGGAGAATGGGCACTGGTGGAGGGATAATCATTGTATAACTGAAACCCAAGCACAAAAATTTGTAAGTCTACAACTGTACCTCATGGTGTTTCACTAATAAATATTTTTTAAAAACCTGCCTTCCCCTGGGCTGGAGCAATAGCACAGCGGTAGGGCCTTTGCCTTGTACGCAGCCAACATGGCTGACCCGAGTTCGATTCCTCCGCCCCTCTCGGAGAGCCCGGCAAGCTACCGAGAGTATCTCGCCCGCATGGCAGAGCCTGGCAAGCTACCCGCGACGTATTCGATGTGCCAAACACAGCAACAATAAGTCTCACGATGGAGACGTTACTGGGCCCGCTCGAGCAAATCAATGAACAACGGTAGGACCATGACCGTGACCGTTGCCTTCCCCTTGTTTTATCCCTCTGCCCTAGTGTATCTTTTCTAACACTGAGCCATTAAGACAAACATTAGCTCTTTTTTGTTGTTGTTGCTTTTTGTGTCATAAACAGAGATGCTCAGGGGTTACTCCTGGCTCTGCACTCAGGAATTCCTCCTCACCAGGAGGAACCATATGGAATGTCCTACCCATTGCACTATCACTCTGGCCCCGACATTAGCTCTTTAGAGTCATGACTTTTAGTTTTCGGGGGTTTTTGGGGGGGGGCAGTCATACCCACACATGCTTATTGGTTACTTTTGGCTCTGGACATAGGAATTACTCCTAGCAGTGCTCAGGGGTCCATTAGGGGATGCCGTGATTGAACTCAGGTTAGCAGTGTGCAAGGCAATCGCCCTACCCACTGTACTATTGCTCCGGCCCTAAATTAGCACCATACCAACTAACTTTTGATCCTGGAAGATATCACATTTTGTTTTTCCTGTACATGAAATTGTAGCGTTGGCATTTCTTTCTGTATATTGCTTTCAGATGTCCCAATAATGACATAATTCCTATTAATGTTTTCATTTTAAATCTCTCTGGTTATAAAGGAAATATTTTCCTGATTATATCTATATCTTTCATTACAACTTTTCAGTCTAAACCTTAGCATGGACCAATTTTAGTTAGTTTTTTGATGGATTATTGATGAAAGGTCATTTCTTTTCCTTCGAAGCTGTATATGACACAAAGCCAATCAATCAATTCAGGAGGAAAGGAAAAATGCAGCAAATACATTAGGCCATACAAGCTGACTGGTCAGTAGTATTTTATTAGTTGAATATCAGGAAACTTGGACTTGGATTTTCTGTTAAGTGTGACTACTGCTGGTTATTTGTGTATTTGAGCTGCTGTGGCAAGAAATCACATATTATGTTAAACAATTAAGTACCTTTATTCTCTTTCTTACATTCTGCTGTGGAAAAATGAAAACAGGATAAATTTTATCTTCACTACTTATAGGTCAAAGCTATAAAAATCTTCAAGCCATTCTGTATTAATAAATTAAAAAGAGGCTAGTTTCTTGGATAACAAATGCATTAGTGCTCTGTACAGTGCATCCACTAACCAAGGCAAAAAGAATCTTCTTCTCTCTCTCTACCCCTCCCTCTCTCCCTGCTTTGTTGGAAGTAAAAGCTGGAGGAAGTTACCAGGTTTCAACAGATGCAAAAGTAAAGATCTGAATACTTGGGTAGTGACTTATCAGGGGCAGGAAGCAGTGAGAGCAGGACAGGTTGACACTGGATATGGAGTTCATTTGAAAAATGAAAAGCAAAAAAGAAAAAAAAAGAAAAAAGAAAAGCTAAAGAGGAATCAGGGTTCCTGATGAGCGTGGAATGGTGAGGCTGGGGGTGGAGGGTATAAGTGGAAAAATCAAAGCACAAGGCACCAGGAACTGAGCTGGGAAAAATGCATCCACTATCAGCAAGGCAAACAGGACTGGAGAAGTACATTATGTGTTGGCAGGGTTGGTGGATGGTCTGAATGGACAGTAAGGGCTGCACGAAAGGTTCTGGGCAGTGATGTACATTTATGGACACTTAATTATGAGTCCTCAGGGAATGAGGATTATTCATCTAGGAAGAAAAATTCATGTTGGGGCCTCTGGATCTTTGAATAGCTTAGGGTTTTACTACTTTAACAGTAAGAGGTTTTCAAGATCTTCCTTTTCCACATTGGACTTCCCTGCGCCTACAGTGGGTGCGAGATTTGGGGCTCCTATCTTTGCCCCAGTGAAGCAGCGAGTCCTGTTCTCCATTAGACACTGACCCTGTGGCTCAGTTGATGAATGAATGTTGATGAATGAATCGTGTCTCCAAACCCATAGATGAGCTACATTAAAACTTAGCACACATTTCTCACTGAGTCCATGCAAAAGATGGATTTTAACTTATCAAACACTATTAGCCTGTTAGATGTCTACATTATATACTCATATTACTTCAGCCCCATGGTTTCCAGAACACAATGGTTTACAGTTCCAATTCCTGAGGGCTGGATCTCTTTGAAGACACAGGAACTGAAGCCTGATAAAAACCCTGAGAGACTTAGGGTTTAACCACAAGGACTTAGACAAACTCAACTAAAATTTGCATGGAATCATAGAACTAAGAAGATGGGAGGTACTGCATTTCTTGATTTTGGTAATCAAAAACACCTGCTCTCCCATGCTCCCTACCATGGTCAAGGTGAGTCTTTTGCCAACAAAATACACCACCATTGGGGCTGCACTTGGTAATGCTCAAGGGCTGCTCTCAGGTCTGTGGTCAGGGGTTCGTTCCTGGTGGTGCTCAGGGGACCTTGTGCAGCGTGCCAAGGACTGCACAGGGGCCAGTCACATGCAAGGTCACATCTGATTATGGACCCTTTTCACAGTGCACCTTCAAAATAGAACTAGCTAGTCAGAGTGAACATCTTTCTAATTAAGGAGCTCAGTACAAAATAATTTTCATAGCTTTAGGGCCCTTACAACAGTCTAGTTGTGGCCTACAACAAGATGTCTATAAGGAGTTTTCTGCACAATTTTCCCTCACTCTAACTTCCTGAGGGTTCTTTCTTACAGTGGCTGCCCCTTGCCACCTTCCTAAAATATCAGGGTAGCATTTAGGTGCAGTTTGTGATTGGCCCTGCCATTTATTTCCTTGATCAGTTTTTCTTTCCTTTTTTTTTTTTTTAATACTTATTGTAGGAATCCGGCCTGCTCTGTTGGCTGGGTAAGACAGTGGGGTGGAACAGTGAGGTTTCAGTATTCGTGGAAGCAGAAATCAAACAACCTAATAATCAAACAACTAACTTAAAACATCACAACATGTGTGTTAATGCCAGCACATGGTTTTCGCAAAGTAGAAAAGTAAATTCAGATTTATAAATATGGGGAGAACGGGGCTGCCTGTTCAGACACTGGTAGTTTTTAGTATTTGCTCTAACCATTCATTCTCAGTGAGGTGAAATATATCATATTGTTTAAACTTTAATTTCTCTGCTAAGTAGTGATGGTTCACAGTTTGGGGTTGGTTGGTTGGTTTGCTTGCTTCATAAGCCTACTGACCCTCCACATTTCCTTTTGGGAGAAGAGTCTCCTCATCTCTATTCCCATTTTTGGATAGGGTGATTTTTTTTTTGGTTGAAGTTTATAAATGCTTTGTCTATCTTTGATATTAGCCCTTTATCTGCTTTGTGGTTTGCAAACATTTTCTCTCATTCAGTAGGTTGTCCTTTTATTTTTGTCTGAATTTTCTTTTGCAATGAAAAACTCTTTAGTTTGATTTAGTCCTGTTTTTAATTATATTTTTTGCTTTTCTTTTTCATAATACAGTTGTTTCTATCATTCAGTTTCAATCCCACCACCAGTGTGACCATCCCTCCACCCCTGTACCCAGTTTCCCACCCCTCCCCAAATGTGTCCTCTTAGTAAGCCAGTACTGTATCACTGTATCACTGTCATCCTGTTGATCAGCAAATTACTCAAGCAGGTGCCAGTAACGTCTCTATTCCACCCAGCCCTGAGATTTTAGTAGCCTCTTCTTACTCCTCTTTTCCCAATGATTAGAGGCTCTTTCAGGGTCAGGGGAATATTAGCAGGCACAATATAATTTATTTTATATTTCTTACAACAAAATAATTAAGTGGAATTATCAAAAAACAGTTCTATAAAAATTGTGAAAACTGTTGTATTTCACAATGGTGTTATTAAAGACACTGTCTGAGGGAAAAAAATTGTTTTTGTTATCTGAAGTCAAATCACTGAGGACACCTCTGAGGTTCATATCCTGGAGAGTTCTGCCAGGGTTTTCCTCAGTTCTGGGGTGACTTTTATAGCCTTCAAATTGGTGGACAGCAAAGCTGTATGTGGCTTTGTGCAGAAACGTGACAGAGGAAAACTTCCTGGGCAGGTGATAGGGGGTATTTATTGTGAACACCTGCTCTTCTAGGCCAACGGGAAAGCCTGTGGAAGCTTCCTCCCACCCCCACCCCACCCCGGAGTCCAGAGAGACTTAATTTAGGGGACTGGAATGAATTAGGCTTTTGCATTTTCTATTTCTCTACAGGGACCCCAGATGTCATGTTACTAAGGGAAAACAACAACCAAGGGGGGAAAAAACCTTGCTAAATGATTGTGTTTTTGCAAGTCAACACCTTTTCCGGAATCCATTGTTCCTTTTTTAAAGAAGCAGGGCAAATTAAGTGATTATGATATATCATGTAACGAGGAGAATCTTTTTGTTTGGGGCAAAAGAAATCAATACAAGAAGCTCTTGGAATGGCCTTTCCCCCTATTCCTCTCCAGCAGTCCCCGTACCTGGGTTGGAAGTGCTGATGCTACATGGGGAATGACAGTGATTCATGTGCGCCTTGGTCTTGTTATGCTCCGCACTTGGAGAGTCCCTGGCACTGGGGTGTGTCATCCACACTTAGAAGAGGTGGTAATTGGTTAAACAAGGCAGTTCCATTGCACATTTTTCACTGATTTTCATTTTCAGAGTCACGTGCAGTGTTTTTATAAGGTGAATATAAATGTAAGATAAACAATAAAGGATAGCTCTTGTTAAGTAAAGCTTTGTGAGCGACACAACCGTTTTCTGCGGTTGTGATCCTTAATGTGACTGGTTGTTCTATTTCAAGTTGCAGCTCGGGGCTAGGGAGATGGCTCCAATGGTTGGAGCTTCTGCTTTGCTTGTGGAAGTCACCCTAGGTTCCAGGTATCCCTCGAGCACTGCTGGGTGTGGACCAAAAAGCAAAAAAAGAAAATCACCACTACCATCACCACCACCATTACAAAATCTTTTGAAGTTAAATATCAACTTGGGGATTGAAGATACAGTTCAGTAGCAGAATGCTTGCCTAACATGTGTGGGACCCTGGGTTTTGAGCACAAAAACTAACAATGACGGGGGCTGGAGAGATAGGCAGTGGGTAGGGAGTTCCCTTGCATGCATTTGACCTGGGTTTGATTCCCGGCTTCCCATATGGTCCTTTAAGTCCAGTCAGGAACAATCCTGGAGCACTAGATCAAGAGTAAGCCCTGAGCACGACTGAGTGTGGATTAAAAATAAAACAGGACAAGATTATGGATAAACAATTCTCTTTGTACTTTTCGGGTTTGATTAGTCAGTGTTTCTGCGTTGGTGGTGTCTCTCTCATGCCATGTCTTCTTAACATTATGTGTGAAAATGTTCACTGATGAGCAGAACATGCTGTATCAGATATTCAAGTCCCTCAAGGACCCTCAGTCATACAATTATATCCCAACTCTGTCTTTCTGCTGGGACCAGATTCTTCCTTCCTGGTGGCTTCCAATTTTCCCAATATGTAATGGCCCTGCACAGCTTGGTGCTTGCCTTTCTCCCCAAGTCCCCACAAAGGGAAACTGTCACCTGCATGAATTCCATGGCACACATTTTCATTTTTCATTTCATCATCCTGTTATTCGTCGATTGCCTTGAGCAGGCCCCAGTAACGTCTCTTTCATCCTAGCCCTGAGATTATATTCAAGGCTCTTTAGGAGAATGAGACCCATCATTGTTACTGGTATTTGGCATATTTGGTACGCCAGGGGGAGTTTGCCAGACTCTGCCCTGTGGGCAGGCTACATTCGATAGCCTGCAAGTTTGTCCAAAGTAGGAATGAGATAATAAGATGTCATAAAAAAATGTCCTGATAAGATGTCGGGGAGCTGGATTTTATAGTCTCTGAGTCTTGGCCGTTGATGGGATTACACGGCACCAGGGGGCCAGGTGGTGGGCATGACCCCCGCCTACTGGAATTTGGAGGATCTGGGTGTAGGATGCTTGACTCCAATCCGAGTAGGCTTGGAGATCTCGGCCCCGGAACCCGCGTGGATTTGTCCCTCTGCCAGTACCTTCATGTGTGCGGAGAGTGGTCTCAGCATGGTGGTGGCTGGTCCTGGAGGTCTTCGGCTGCCCAAGCCCTGGTTGGGGCGGGGAGGAAAGCTCAACCCGCTCCCCTCCAAGGGGCCCCGGCGAGGAACAGCCAGGCGCAGGGGCAGAAGACTGCACTGTTCTCGTTATTGTTTTACCATGGCACACAGGCCAGTGTAAAACAATGTGACCTCACCCACGAGTAACCATGCCCACTGACCTTACTGCCCACACCACCTTGGGCAGGAGCAGACTGGGTCCAATGACAGTTGCCTGAGTCCCCCTTTCTAAAGAGCGAACTGACTTCCCAACGCAGGACCACTCCCTTCCCACCCACCGATCTTACCCACCCTTCCACCTTGTGAACCATTTCTGGCTGTCCATCAGCAAGCTCTAGCAAATGTTAAATACAGGTTAATTTGTACCAGACACTGGGGTCTTCAGAAGTCTGGCTCAGTATGCCCTGGGGGATGGCTCAGTGGAAAAAGTGACAATGGCATTACGAGAGAAAGGCTGGAGCCACCTTACTTACACCAAGTGTGATCCCAGCAGTTCTGCCTTGTGGGACATTCCTCCACTCACCCCCATGCCTTAACAGAGTGAACAATCCTCTGGTCACTGCAGCCAGGTGCCTTCGAGAGCACCAACCCCACCCCGAGTACTGTGGCCAGAAGCATCATCACCAAGTGTGTGTGATCCCCACCTTGTCATTACAACAGTGGCAGCAACAAAGGGGAAAGGCAAGGGGGTGGGGTCCAGCTACAAGCCCCTGCTTACTTGCTCCTCAGGCCTCTTCACCCAGTGGCTTCCTTCTCTCTGCTTCTCTAGAAAGGGATGCAGGAGAGCCTGCAGGAGCCACTGCCCCGAGCTCCCTAGTTTCTAGACTTTTCTCCTACCTTCCAGGGCCACACACACAAGCTCTCACGGCCACAGTGATCAAGCACTTTCACTCATTTACAGGAATGGGTTTTACTTACTTATTTTTGCTTTGGCGACCATACCTGGTGGTGCTCAGGGATTACTCCTGGCTCGGTGATCAGGGATCACTGCTGACAGTGCTCGAGGAACCATATGGGCTGCTGAGGATTGAACCCGGGTCAGTCCACGCTAGGCAGGCACCCTACCATCTGTGTTATCTCTCTGGTACCCCAGAAGCGGTGGGTTTTAAAAGTGGATATTAAAAGAATCTGGCTACATTTTCCCTCTGGAAAGAAAGATGGCAGCCGCTTTGGAGCTTTATGGAAAGCCAGGTATGAGCCGGTCGTGATGGGGCGACTGAAACCTCATGGGAAGGGGGGCGTTCCCGGCTCGTCCTTCACGCCCTATCGAGGTCACGAGTTGCCCCCCACAAGTGGCTCTCTGGCACGGCCATGGCTCTAGAGCACAGAAACCAATCTCATAATTATCTGACTCTCAGCAGAAATACTTCCAGGCTTAATAAGTAAAATACCAGAAATCCAAAATCATTTGGTTCTTGTAACCAGCTGTAGAAAACAAATTATTTCACAATGCCTTTTCAGCATGTCTGATTTGGGGGTGTAAACTCTAAATAATAATGGTGCATTTTTTGTCAAAACAATGAATCTAATCAAAGTAGATAGAGTGTTAAGTAGAATTCATCTGCCTCACAGGCATTGGGAGGGTTGGGGGGAGTTTATTGGGGTTCTTGGTGGTGAAAAATAAATATTGGTGAAGGGAAATGTGTTTGATAATTGCATGACCGAGACTAAAACCTGAAAGCTTTGTAACTTTTCCCACAGAGATTCAATAAATAAAAAAATAAAATAAAATAAAATAATCTGGCTAGGATATCCCCAAATAATGTGACCCATGAAACCAAGCCCTCCAAAAGGTTTTTTTTTTGAGACAACATTTCTCATTTGACTGGAAAAAATTACTAAGATCTATAAGTAATATTCAAAGTTGTGAATGACACTGAATAATAGAAATTCCTTAACTATAGTAAGTTGGTTCAGTTTGCAGTATCACAAATCCAAAATTATTAAATCCACTTTGGGTACATATTCTAGGGAAACTCTTATAATTATTAAGTAGCAAGATGGAAAATACATAGTAACAATGGCAATTCCTTGAAATGGACTATCACCTGGTACCTCTGAAGGCTGAGTTTGGTGCTGGGATGGGGGGTGGGGGAGAACTGGTCCATCACAGGCCACAAGGGTCCTGCTCTGGGCTCTCCTGCGAAACCATCTCATCCCTCTGACAGGGACGACAATTTGTACTTAACATCCTTATATCTCCATTCCAATTATGTTCCTAATAACAAGACAGCCCTGATTTAATCAACTCGTGGGATCGTTCTAGTCCTCTTTCGAAATACAATAACACTAATATATTAAATTCACTGTTTAACACTAAACAGAGTAAAACTAACATGACAATCAGGATGTAGCTCAGCACTAGAGCATTTTGCCTTGTCAGTATGAGGTCCTGGGTTCAATCCCCAGCACGGCCAAGACAAAAATAACAAAAGAACCTGCACCAAAGCAAACAAACAGGAAAACTTCACAAGTAACAAAACCTTTTCTTGCCAGAAAGCTAGAAACTCAGCACCAAATCCCCATTAACTGGGTCCAGTGAACCCTCCCCCCCACCTCACAGTTTCCTGATAACATTTCCTCCTGGTTGCAAGACTGGCCCCCAAATGAGTTCAGTACTTTTTTTTTTTAAATTCAAAGACCCTGCCACTTCATTAACACAATTCTTCATTTTTTTTAAACTTCTTTGTTAGCACCAAGGAGAAATTCCAGGCTGTAAAAGATTCGAATGACTCGGATCCAAATCAGACCTGGACTCTCACCGCGCAAAGTGCCGATTTACATGAAATCTCAGGGAGTTTCTCTGCCTCCATAAAATGTAGATGCCACTGCCCGTCAGGCCGGGTTTGCCTCTCTGCACAAACAGTCCAAAACAGTTTTCCTGATCTGTTTCAACTTGAAGTGTTGTCAATATATGGATTGTCTTGCTTTCTAATTCAGTGAAAAATCTAGTTTTCCATTAGTCTCTGCCTTTCTAATTTTCGATACAGCTTTACTAAATGTAATTATTAAAGGCAGATTCAAGAAAGCAATTACTGAGCTACTGGTTTGTATCTTTGAAGTCTTAATAAGCAGCAAAAAGTTGTAATTGCACTGAGTATAAAATACATTTTCTATACAAGTACCCCCTAGCACTTGTATGTGGGGAGATACAGGTAAAACAGCATAAAAAGCATTTGCTCTTAACCCACATTTAAACTTTTGACAGAGGCAGGCCCTGTGTTATACAGAGTAGGAGAGGGCTTTTCAGAAAGCACTTTCAGAAAGCACACGTCCTCCTCCCTAGGTAACCCACGATCCTTGGTTAGAGCTCTCCAGAACCACCTGTCCCTTGTACTTGTAACTATGTGACGATGTTAAACCAGAGGCCACCAACTACTCTCAGCCTGAAAAAGTCTAGGAATATTTATCTAATGGATGATCTCCGTTAGGATCTGTATGGCAGACAGCAGAAAAGACAGCAAGAGAATTCTAATCCATGGCTGCTGAGGCTTAACAATTAGAAAAGAAAGGGTCAGAGAGAGAGAGTACAGAAGTTTAGCTTGCCTTGCACACCGAGATCCCTGGCACCACAATATGGTCCCCTGAGCACAGTGCATGGAGTGAGCTTTAAGCATGGTTGAGTGTGGCCCTACTTTCAGAAAACCAAACAAGAATTAATAAACAAGAAAATTGTTGTGACTATGATAGTAACAGAATGAGTGTAAAGCAATAAGAGGCTGGAGAGATAGTACAGCAAGTAGGTTACTTTGCCCTGCAAGCAACAGACCTGGTTCAATCTCCAACAACCCATATGGTCCCCTGAGAATGCCAGGAATGATCTCTGAGTGCAGAGCCAGGAGTAAGCTCTGAGCACCATCAGGTATGGCTCCATAAGTCAAGATCACGAAAGCAATATGTAAAAGTGCTACCTTGGTGAGATTAATCACAGGATCTTTGGAAAAAAATCCTAAGGATTAGCTGTACATGAGAATGGGGAATGTCAGGGCAGGAGCAAAAGCACAAAGGGCAGAGTACAAGTTTCTGGTTTAAGCCCCATTCTGAATGTCACTTCATCGCCAAGAGGCAGACCCTGAGCAACCAAGGGTGGCACCCAAAACGTGAAACAGATGATGGGATTCGATGTCTTTGATCCTTATCTGACTCATCAAGTGGTCACTACCAATCATAATCAACTCAGGCAAAAGAGCTGCTCTAGGGATGGGACTCAGCTCCCTCAGTCGTCCTATCTTAGGACCATGGCATGGTTTAACCACTCATGAGCAGCTACTGTTGTTAGTTTACAGACTGGAGATGTATGCAAAACTGAGAAGCATTATCCCATTTCTGGGTGTTTTTTTTTTCCCCCAAAGAGAAAAAATACAAACTGGAAGAAGTGACAGCAGCCCCTGCTCACTCCATTACTGCATTTGCCGGAGCCAAGACGGGGGAAGCAACCTAAGTTCCCAAGGCCTGGAAACTGCATAAAGAAGAGGAGAGAGGAGGACCACACCAGGAAATACTACTCAGTTGTGAAAAAAGAAGACACAGTGTCATTTTCACCGACATGGATGGACCTCGAGATATGTGATGTAAAAAAATCAGATGGGCAGAGACAAATCCCTTATGGTTTCACACACAGCTAGTATATTAAGCAGCCCAAATCAGTGGCTACAACAAAAAGAGTTTCAAGAGAGGAAGTGGAATCAGTGGTCTGCTGCAGGGCAAAAATGGACTTTGTGGTGAACTTAATGTGCTCTATACAGCAGCTACGTAGTATTACAATGCAATGACATGCCAATAAAACCCTTTTAAAAAAAGAGAGAGAAGAAGGAAAACGGAGGATCAGGAAAATAGATAACTTTTCAAAATTCTTCAGGGCTAATAAGCAGCCTTACCTCCAGGAAATGGAGTGCTTCTATAGAAGTAACTGTTGCATAAAGTCCTAGGTATT
The DNA here is from genome assembly GCF_029834395.1 of Sorex fumeus. Taxonomy (NCBI): domain Eukaryota; kingdom Metazoa; phylum Chordata; class Mammalia; order Eulipotyphla; family Soricidae; genus Sorex; species Sorex fumeus. The sequence goes on along the minus strand of NW_026606108.1, from coordinate 22,996,072 downwards.
CTTGTCCTTGTGGATTTTCCACTCTTCAGAAAAACTCGCCACACTTAATGCCGTCCCTTGTTTTGTTAGCACTATTCAGAACACCTATTACTTACCCTGAGAATTACCAAGCTCCAGTCACCACTTCTAATTCAATCTTATGTTAACTAAACTGATATGCGAAGAACTTGAGCTTCATCATTTCTGGAATGTGAGTTAATGGCTGTTGAACAGGGTCCTTAGAACAAGGCCTAAAAAAGTGTGCTGAAGTATTAATCTGGGACCCACGGGGAGTCACGCCCAAGAACCACCTCTGGCACCAAGTAAGCTCATTCACGGGCCATGATCCAGAGATTCATAAATGAGACTCGAAAGAGACCAACAAGTTGCAGAGATGATTCCAGACCCCTTGTGCAAGGCTGAGTCATCAGGGACCCCTCAGAGCAGGACAGGTGAACCCAGCACCTGCCCAAACAGAGCCCTGACAGCCAAAAACCTCCACACTCCACAATCCATGCTCACAGCCAGACTCCAATGCTCAGGATGAGTCTCATGCAGAAATTCAACTGAATAACTTGGGTATTTGGGTTTTGTGACTAAAATCTTCAGGCTTTCAGGGAGTTGGGGAGGGGCTACTTCTCCCCATCTCCCTGTGTTTCTGGAAGCCCTAGCAGTCACACACATGCCCCGAAGCTGCAACCTCACTACAAATTTAACTCATTTAAAATTTTTGAACTTCCTGGAGCGACATCTCAAACTCTAAAACACTGATAAAACAGAAGTAGCATGCCAGATTGGATGGGATGTAATGTAGAAGGCAGCCAATCTGGATGAACAAAATATAAATACAGAAGGCATAGGGCTCCATAGTGAGATGACAATCTTCACTTTCTTCTACGGATTTATTTTTGATCATCTGTTAGCAAATTATTGATAACAAGCAATATAGAACAAATTAGAGGGCCAGCAATGAAGGCAGGATTAAGAGGTGGTTGGGAAAATTGAAGACAATGGTGGAGCGAAAGCGTAATGGTAGTGGGATTGGTGGAATACTGAATGCCTATAACAAATCATTATAACAACTTTGTAAACCTCAGTGTTTATATAAAGTGTAAGGGGAAGATAAAATTTAAAAAAAATCTGGGACCCATAGGTAAAATAATCCATTGTGGGGGGGGGGGAGTGTTTAACTTAACTTTGTGCTAACTAGCTGCAGTTTCAGAACAGGCTGATTTGTGTGACAGGCATCATTATCCTCTCTACCATCTGAGGGTACATCTATAAACTTAAAACGACAGCATAGGGCCTGAGGGAGAGAGTACAGCAGCCAAGGTACTTGCCTAGGATACAAACAACCCAGGTTGCATCCACAGCACCACGCACAGTCTCTTAATGCCCCACCAGAAATGATCCCTGAGCACAGAGTGAACAGTAAGCTCCAAGGTATGCACTGTCCCCCCCCCCCCCCAAAAAAAAAACCAACCAGAAAAAGAAAACACACCACATTGGCTTTGTAATTCCCCTTCACAAAGACCTGACAAGCGACTTGAAGGTAAGGGTAGTATAGGGAAATGAAACTCAGAAGCAAGCAAGTAAACCACACACTCATTTTTGTGTTCTAGGTAAGGTGGAGAAGTCATGGGCTGGGTGTGCAGGGAGTCACCCTTCATTAGCGTCTGGGGCTCTGTCTGGAGGCCACAAGTGAAGGTGAATAATGTGTGAGAAGTTTCCAGAGAGACGCACCAGATCCACACAGCACTTTCCAGGGATTTGAAGAGCAGACTGGGGGCAGGGTCCTCAATAAGGCTCCCTCCAGCCCAATAACAAAAGCAATGCTTACTCATCAAATTTCCGTACAGTCTAGAACTGAGAGAAAGTATGATGACTTAGAGTTTGCCTACAAACACACAGCCCACATCCCAAATCCACCCTACCCAGTTAAGCCTGGGCAGACAGACTCCAGGTGTTGATGTAAGGAAGGCACGGGAATAGAGCCTGGTTTTTGCCCAAAGGTTGTATTTTGGGGAGGCAAATTACAGGCCACAGCAAAGTGGCCAACCCCACCCCTCACCACCCTCTCTCTTGGGTGAGTCAGCATTCACTAGAGTATCATTAAGCCATTGAGCACAGAACTTCAGATATACCAGGATAAAGATGAAAGCCCCAGTGTGAGGTTCATGAATGACTTCATGAATCATCAAATTGCTGAGCTGGAGACTCAGGGGAAATAGCCTCCTAAAACACAAATGTAGGGATAACTGCAAACTTGTAAGTTGATATGGCCACAGTCAGTGGTTAGCAAAATGGGTAAATTTTCAACTTCTGCTTTAAACTGCCCATGCAAAAGGGTCCCCTAAGGAGCCTGACAGGAGCTGCAGGGAGGACATTGAGGGGGTTCACTCCTCAGAGATGCTGGAGCAGTGGCAGATGGGGCTCCCTGGGAAGAAAGCGCACTGTCCTAGGGAAACCAGCATGAGAAGAGAGTGTATGTGTCCAACCCAAAGAATCACACAGAAACAACAGATTTGCTAGCACCACTGTGGGTTTTGTCTCAACTCCTATAATGCACCAAGCGACCTTGGGCAAATCATTTACTCACTTCTAGCACTTATTAGGTCCTCTGTCCAGTACAAATGGACCAATCCTTCTCCGTGTCATCAGGATGTGAGAAGAAGCGAGCTCAGGACACAAGGGGTAGTCTTCCCACTGCTCGAGGGAAGGCCAGCAGAGGCCACTAGTACTTGTGGAACCAGGAGGGGCAGAACCAACATCCTCTCCTTCCACACTGACCAGGACTAGATTTAGTGCATCAATTTGATAACAGAACAAATTTGAAGGAATCCATGTGATCCAAGGACCTGGAAGAAGTGTAATTATGCCTGAGACTACCAGTTACCATGATGGATTCTGGGTTCTGGTCAAACATGGAGGCTGATGACTCATCACTGGGCTGGTGACATGGGTTTGAAGCATAAGAAGTAAGCACTAACCAAAGGTCTAGTTCCCTACCCAACAAAACATGAGTAGAAAAGGGACGACGAAGCAGAGTGTTAAGTCTCCACAGCCTGTTCGGGCATCACGCCTAGAGGAAGGAGAAGGCATGAAGCCATTAAACCCAGGTAGGCAAAGCCCTGAAGCCAGTGTCTTTACTTTGTTGCTAGGGTCCATCCGTCATAGATGCCCTTAAGTTCCTTCTTCCCACTCACAAAATCTGAGTCTGATCAATTTCTCCCCAGACCTAATTCTGATCTCACCCAAAACTTCTAACCTAGGTCCTCGAGATAAAGAAAGATCTTCAAAAATCACCATGGAAATGGAAGAGTGGAGATGGGGTGCTCATACACAGAGAGCAGACCTAGGCAGAGGCCAGGGGATCAGACTGAGGCAGGCCCAAGGTGCCTTGAGCCAAGAGTGCCTCGAACCCTGAACATCAGCATGGGAGGAACCTGAGTTCTGATGTCACTCTGGTGCACAGGTTTCCCTTTCTCAAGGTCAGCTTCTCTCTGGTCATCGGCTTCCTTCCTCATCTCCTGCCTGCACAGCTGTTCTCACAAGTAAAGGGAAGGTTCACTATTTGGAGAATAAACAAATGTCTTAGCGCCTTGAGTCACCAAGCCCTCAATCTACTCTGGCCCCCACACTGCATTCCTCATCAGTGAACAGCATCCATCAGACAGAAAGAGTCCATTAGGTAGGCTGCAAAGGGTGATCAGCCCGAGCTCTCCACTCTCTGGAGGAATCTGCCCCTCAAAGTGGGGCCTTCCTTCAACGAGAACTGGTCGAGATGTACAGGCCAGGCTTTGTGTGGGCCCTGGCAGGCAGGCAGCCAGAGCCAAGGTCTCTTCCCTGTGGATTCAGGCAGGAGATTGAGATGAACCAGTTGTAAACATCTGACTAATTACATGGACAAGAGTTGGAAGGGAAAGGTGGGTGGGGCCAGTCAACTGGATAGGGTGTCCTGGGGGAGCATGACAGACCATCCTGAGACTGAACCCTGTGCTCCACTCTTCTGGATGGTCTAGAGCACAGGTTCCCAAACTGCTGACCAACCGTCACCTTTCCTGCAAAGGAATTAACTCAGTGCCTTGCCCTGGCAATCTACCTTCTTTTGGCAAAGAAAGATAAAGCATCTCTTAATAGTAACCCCTCCCCACTGGCCCAGCACCCCTCAGGGGGGTGATTGTCATCCTGGCTAGGAAACATTACTTCAAAGGAATCATCCCCACAGTGCCTACTAATCTGTCATATGGACCGCTCTTTGGAGACTGAAGTCTGACACTGACACTTCAGCTTTACCAAGTCTTAGATATGGCTTTTTTTTTCTTTTTTTGCTTTTTGGACTATATCTGGCAGTGCTCAGGGCTTACTCCTGACTCAGGAATTTCTTGTGATGGGTTCAGAGGACTATAAAGGATGCTGGGGAACTGGGAACACCTGGGTGCAAGGAAAGCTCCATTCTGCTATACTATCACTCTGACACATCGGCTGTGGCTTTTCTTGTAAATTATTTAAACTCACATTCATTTTTCCTTGTTAAACAGAGATATTGCTTTCTTGGTGATGATTTAAAAAGTTATTAATGACAAGCGCAAAGTGTGGCCTCTAACATACATACAGTAAGCACTCAACAAATAGCAGATTAAAAAAATTATTTTAGGGAGCCTCTCTCAAGTGGTGTGTGGGGCCCCTCCTGGTGATTCTCTGAAAACTGGGCTAGTGGTTCAATTCAAGCCCTGAGGATGTGCTGCTAGTGATTACAGGCCAGCCCAGCAGCACTTGGGGGTCTCCAGGACTGTGCCCAGAGATGCTTGGGGAACTTTGTGATGTTGGCTATCAGTCAGGGTTGACTGCGTGCAAGGCATGGGCCTCATTATAACTTCAGTGTCCTTGAATTTAGTCAATGACAAAAACAAATCTCTTAAAGCAACGCTCTTAAATGCACCATTCTACCATATCTGAACGCCATCTTCCGGTTTGGGGAATGAAAACTCAAAGCAGAGAGCCCTTGAAATAAGCATCCTTTGTTAAGATGGCAACTACTGCCTTCTGGTCTGTGTGTTTCAGATAATCTTGTGTGTGATTTAATTTGATTAAACATGTTTTTATAATTCCATGCTTGGATTTTACTTTTCGTTTTTCCAGGTGGTGCTGGTGATGGAACCTAGATCCCTACATGGGGCGAGCATGCCCTCTGCTTCTGAGCCACATCCCTCACCCTGCCACTCATCTCCTTAAGAGGGAGGGCAAAGAAAGAGAAAGCTGGCTGGCTTCCTGTTGGGCCAGGCATGCTCCCTCCAAGGATACTCAGTCTTGCTCCTGTGAGTTGCCCTCTGGCCACCTTCTACACCAGGGACAGAGCTTGTGCTCCCCCCGCTGAGGATGTGTTGTCCTCTTCTTGCTCCTAGTGCAGCCTTACTACTCTAAGGAAAGTCTTATTCAGTCACATGTCTTTCTGGACTGACACCAACTTCCCTAATTCCATTTCTGGCATCAGGAGATGGTGCAAGCAATCAGTAAGAGCTAATTTTTATTTGCTTTAAAACTGTCCTTCCGTGGAAACCAATAGTCACTGATTCTTCCAGATCTATTTTACATAAGCAACTAGCACACGAACCTCGTATGATTTTTTTTTCTGGAGACTGCTTCAAGTTCTCCCTGTTTTCCATGGTGTGAGCCCACTGCCTGGTGCCCAGTGAATTAGGGCCAGGCGGGCAGCAGTCAGCCACATCGAGGGGGCCATTTCCCTCCCCTCCCTTCCTGCTCCAGGCAAGCTGTCAAGTTTCTAGTTTCTGACGTGCGTTTACATCACTCAATGACACCTGACAGCAGTGAAAGGCCACAGAAAACTGCTTATTGATCAGAGCAAAACTGTTGGACGGAATAGATGAGGCTGTATCATGGAGACGTGGCCACATGAAGGTGAGGCCCCTGCGCCGCCGCCCACAGGCGCTTAATGGAACACAACTTCATTATCCGCGCCCAGCGCCCCGCCGGCTTATTTTGTCTATGAGGTGATGAGGGCAATCTCTTTGTGCTGCCATCCTTGTATTACCAACCTGATTTGCTCATGAGCACCTTGCAAACCGCTCATGAATCTGTCCTGACAGATACACCAAGAGACACTGAAATCTCAGCATCTCTAACAGCTAATCACACTGTCCTTTAGAAGAAGAGGCGAAATGGCGCAGCTCAGGGAGCTGGAATGGTTCCATTTAAAAAAATTTTTATCCCTGGCATAAAATAGTTTCAGTGGGCTTTGTGACATCACCAGGGGGAAAAAAAGAAGAAAAAAAAGACAGAGAGAAATAGTAATTTAAGATCGCCCCAAATTTACTTACACATGAGCACATTTAGTTATTTCTAAGATTAAAAATACCAGAGCCCTCTGCATTAAAATTGCTTTGTGCGGTTTTGAAGATAACAATTCTAACCATTTCCCCTTTCTGCTGCTGGGGAGCAAGACAATTATGAGCCAGTTTATGTTGGGGACTGGGATCAGAGCATGCTGCCATCCAGACACAAGGAAAGAATGCAGCAAATGGGACACAACTAGCCTGATACCTATGAAAAAAGATTGGGGGAAAAGAAAAACAAGGGGAGCAGAAGACCTGGTGTGTGAGCCAGAAACCCTGACTTCAAACCCCAACACTGTCCCCAAAGTGTGTGGGCTTTGGGTGGATCAGCACCACATGTGTGCCTTCTGGATGGCACAGAGCAAAAGGAAGCAGGGGCCCCAAAACAGAGAGTTGATGCCAAGGGCTGGCCCGGCTTCTCTCTGCGATTCCTTCCCAGAGGCAGCGGGTGCTGCCCAATGCTGCAAACACCCCCTCCCCCCCCTCCCAACCCTCCCCCCCCCCCCCCCCGCCCCCTGCCGGCACCACACTCATCCCCTCAGCACTGAGCCTCTCCACACTCAGGCATGATTTTTTTCTTCAAGCCTTTATGGGTTTCAACATAAGTTAAAGGAAACCTGGGGTCAACATGAAAAGAGAACCTACTTAAATTTTATGTTTCCTGTCAAAGGCCCTAAGCCTGAAGCAGGCATGATCTTTCCTGCAGGAAGAGAGCCAGGGAAAGTCAAGTCTGGCAGAGGGTTCCAGGGGAAATGCAAGGAAGTAAGAGCCAGAGAAGCAGACTCACTTTCTCCCTGATGGTTGATAGTGTGGGTGCCCCTGATGCTTTTCCTCTAGCCTTGGGGGTCGGGGTCCAAAGCCAGACAGTACAAAGTTTGAATCCTGTGACTCTGCTTACCCAGCCTCTTGCTGCTTCCCTGGGGCCCCTCCCTGAGTGGGAGTGGGAGTGGGCAGGCAGGCCCCAGGGAAGCTGCTCCCAGGAACCAGACTGCACGGAAAGAGCTGAGCCTCCAATCCCTCATGGAGACAACAGGCCCACAATGTCAAGATATCATTATCCCTTTTCCCACGCGAAGACCTTGGCAGGAACTACTTTGCAGGGAATCAGCTGGACAACACTCTTGGCTGAGGATGCATGAAGCAGAGAAAGGAGGGACAAAGACCCCAAAGAGGGCAGCACTGAAAGGCCTGACAGAGGCTGGGGGCACCTGTGCTGGATGGACCCCGACAACCCTTGGCACTGGGTTCTCCTTCTCCCTTTCTGGGGAATGGCTGCTCTCCTTCAGGAGTGACCCCTGCCTCAGGCTCACTCCCCCAAGGACCCTCAAAATCAGCAGTTGGAACTTCCTGTTAGGGTTGCCAGGTCCACCCTGACCGAGGCAGAGTAGCTCAGTGCGCGCGCGCACACACACACACACACACACACACACACACACACACACACACACACTGGTCACTCAGTACTGGTCAGGCCCCTGGGGATGTATGGGAATCTACATGATGGGTCTGGGGGGGCACAGAGCCTCTCATGGCCAACTTCTGGTCAGCATTATTCTAAGGTTTGCCTGTCTGCAATCTCACCACATGCCTGCTTTAGTTTTTGTAGTTTGAGATCACTTGGAATAACATTTTCTTTTTCAGCCTCCTCACACTCTGCTCTAGCTGCATCCCAGAGTGCAGGACAGAGCCCCAGGGCAGTTCCAGGGGGTGCGAGCAGCCAGAGGTGCATCTGGGTATTCACTTAAAGATGATCCCCTGGGACAGCCAGAAGTGATCTCTGAGTGCAGAGCCAGGAGTCAGCCCTGAGCGTAGCCAGGTATGACCCAACTCCCTCTGTGTTATTTTTCTGGTGTCACAACCTGGATCTCGCCCCTGCCTGAGGCAGCAGGGTAACCTGCAGACACAACTCCCTGACCAGAGTATGACCCATGGGACTGGGTTTAACGGATTCACTGCACCGAACATGTCGATGCCAGTTTGCACCATGGATGGTTCACGCTTGAAAGTGGCTTACTTACCACAAATGGCAGTGCTGGTGTCAACATGTTAGTTACTCATCTTGTTACAGGAGCACAATGCAGATATAAACCGCAGAAGGCCAAAATTTAAGGAGAAGCAAGAAAAAAAAGCTGGCCTCCCGTACCTAGCACAGAATTGTCCCGGGTTCTGAAATAGGACATGCCCCAATATCTACAGCATGTCAGTGACCCTGGGCCAGGCTGCTCCTCATGCATCATATGATTTCATGGCTAATTACCTTTCAGTCAAGTTACTCTGTGTGTGTGTGTGTGTGTGTGTGTGTGTGTGTGTGTGTGTGTGTGCGTGTGTGTGTGTGTGCGTGTGTGTGTGTGTGTGTGTGTTTATGGGGGAGGGCACCGTGGACTGACTGAACCCAGGTGTCAAATATGCAGGGCATGTACTTTACCACTGAACCACATCCCTGCCCTCTCAATTTTTAGCCCCATCACCTATTTGTTTCCATTGTTATAACTGCAATTACTTCAAAGAACTCTGTAAATTTCTAAAAGAAAGAAACTGCATGCAATTAACTTCTACATTCTCCCTATGATCACCCTCAGAATGAGTCATAATGTAGGAACATAGCAAACACTTGCTAAAGGAAAAGAGAAATTAAAAAAAAAAAGTATTTTAAAAAGCTCAACACTGCGATAGTACGGAATACAATCATGACGTCACAAGTCATTCATAATATATAGCAATAATATCTATTTAAAATATCTAAACTTTAAATAAACTTTAAATATCTAAGTTTTAAATAGGGTTACAGAGCTAGTTCAAAGGGCTGATCTTGATCTCTGCTTAGCTGGGTTTGATTCCTGGCATCACAAGATACCAGCAGTGCTGGGAGAGACCCCTCCAGCCCCCCAAACCCAGCACAGATCCAAGAGTAGCCCCTGAGTACCACTGGATATAATGGTAACAAGCTGTTTCCCCAAAAACAACAACAACAAAATAAATATCTAAATCATTTTCCTGCTCAAAAAGAAGAATACTTCAACCGTCCCCCCCTTGGTACCTGTAGCGGGTTGGTTTCAGGACTCCTTAAGGTGCCAATATCTATGGATGCTCAGGCCACTCTGTATTGAGGTATAGCATTTGCATGTGACCCCTGGAAATGTCACATGCAAATGCTATACCTCATAAGTACCCTCCCACAACCTCCAAATACTTTACAGAAGTCTAGATGATTTGTGCTGCCTATTGCAATATAAATACTATTTAAATATGTGTTACATTTTATTGTTTAGGGAAAAATGATTTTAAAAACGTCTATACACATTCAGCAGTAACAACCATATCACATGTGTTTTCTACCCACAGTGGCCTGAATCTGTGAATGTGGATGAGACCTGTGGATAAAGAGAACTCTAGGGGCTGGAGCGATAGCACAGCAGGTAGGGCATTTGCCTTGCACACAGCCGACCCGGGTTCGATTCCCAGCATCCCATATGGTCCCTTGAGCACCACCAGGAGTAATACGTGAGTGCAAGAGCCAGGAATAACCCCTGTGTAATGGTGGGTGTGACCCAAAAAAGCAAAAGAGAGAGAGAGAGAGAGAGAGAGAGAGAGAACACTATATTCATTAAGAAACAACATTATGACTCAGGTTTGTGACAGGCAAGATTTTCATCTTGCTTCTACTTACCTTCTAATCCTAACAATGTCACCTTATAACATTCACGTGGCCATATAGAACTGAAATTTAGAACATGTTTGCTAATGCTAAGATCAGCAAGTTCCTTGCTCTTAATTTTTTACAGGAGGTTTTATATTTCACATTTTTTAAAGCTCAAGCTTCTACTAAGACCTAGAATTTTTTTCCCCCTCAGATGTCAATGAAATACATTTAATAAGAAAAATGCACCTCCTCCATCACCACCACTGGCTATGGGAACTGCTTCATAAGACCATGCATTGTCCTGGAAGATGACAATTTCACGATTTCTTCAACTTTTCATCACTGTTGGAAGCACCTAGCAAAGTCACTGTTCAAGCAACTCTGAAGGGATTAAACTGTTCAAGAAGAGACAAGAGAGACACTACTGCTAAACTATGTTAGGCAACTTTTTTTTCTTGTGGAAATGAAAAACTTCTGCTGACTTGATGATAGCTAAAGTAAGCACACTCCAGCTACTAATGGCTACGGCCAGCCTGAGGCTCTTCTAGAAGAAACCTACCAACATTAAGTGTTTGGCGCTGAAGCAGTAGTAAAGAGGACAGGGCACTTGACTTGCATGCAGTCAATCTAGTTCAACCCCCAGCATCCTATTAGGTTTCTGATCCCCATCAGGCCTGGGAGCAGAGTCAAGTACACCCTAAGCACTGCTGGATGTGGCCCCCAAACAAAACAAACATAACAAAACCCCCCAAATAATTGTTTATGTTTTTTGAGCCAAAGTAAGAGTCACTCCAGACGGGTAGATACAGAAAACTCCACTGGGGAAAAGCAGAGGAGATGGGAGATACTAAAGGTGGGGCAGAGACCTCAGGGTATTCTTCTAACAGGAACACCCAAGAACAAAGGTTTCAAACAAAGATACGCAACAGGAAGAAAACTAAGTTCTTTTCAAAGGACTCAAAAACACTTGAAAGATACCTGTTCATCTAAGTCCACTACAAGCTACTGACAATAGCGAAAACCTAGGCACAACACAGGCATCCAAGAACATGTGTGTTAAGTCAAGATGGGTTGTACAGATACTAGTCAACCAATAAGAAATACAAAGTCTTAGTTTTTTAAATATCAGGGATGGAACAGGAGGTTGTGGAAAGTGAAATAAATCATAAGGAGAAAGACAAACACTGAATATTCTCCTATAAGAAATAGAAACAAGGCAAGGCAACAGACAAATGAAAGCAATTTATCTCCTGGACTGAGAACACACAACTGAAGTTCCGAGTGGGGTGACTGGTTAAGGGGAAGGGGTGGGGACATCCGTGTGTCCAAAGTGTATCCAAAGGATGTTGGTGGAAGGATACTGCTATTCTGTGATGGTTGAAGTGCGGTAACATACTTTGAAGAGGTGTAAATTTGCGCCCCTAAAACATATATAGTCATGTCAAATAATGCTATTTAAGTAAAGGGTATTTCTCAAAAATAACCAGGACCAGAGAGAGAGTTACAGGGCTTAAGGCTTGTCTTGCATGCAACTGACCCCAGTTCAAACCTTGAGCACTGCCAGGAGTGACTCCTCAGCACAGAGCCAGAAGTAAACCCTGACCACTGCAGTGTGTGACTAAAAAAAATAAGTAAATAAAAGCCAGGTGAGACCACCACCAAGAATACACACTGTGACCCCTGCTTCACTCCCCAAAACATGGACTTCCAAGAGGTTCCTGAAGTCCAATTCCTGGGCAATGATTTGGGAATGACCCTACTGGCCACACTGGGTCAAATGCATAGGGAAGAGGCACTGGAGCCAATTGTGGCTGCCCAATAGGTACCTGAGAAAGGCTTAACATCAGCATCCAACCTCCAACCAACCAACTGGATCAGAGTCTCTAGACAGAAATCAGGATCAACAGACATGTCTATCTACCCATCACCAAGATCTAGATGTTTACCTCATTCTCTATGGACACTGATCTCACTTTTGTTGAAGAAATGAAATGTTATTGATTCTGAGACAGTCAAATCTATCTAACATTCACGGTTACATTTGCCCCCTTACCCCAGACATCATGCTGCATCCACAAAAACATAGTAGGGAGAGCTGGCTGGCTGGCCCGAGCCCCCACTGCACACATCTGCTCTCAGCACCATGCCACACTGCCCACAGGGATACCAATTTGTGTTAGTAATTTGAAAAGCTAAAAGTACATAGAGACTTTGAGAAAGGCCGAGTGGATTTTAAACTTCATGTGTATCATGTCTTAAAATTTTCCCTTTCCATCCAACAGGACACATAACCAGTTTTACTTTGTATTTACAGCAGAATAAGGTGGAAGGTAACTGAGTGCTAACTAGAGATGAAGTCCCTGCTTCCGGTTTCACACAGACTCACTCAGACACTAGGATCTTCTCTAAGTCACCCTGTGTGAAAGCAACATCAACATTTTTCTCAAGAGAAAAAAAGCACATATACAAGTATCTCATTTGGAGCAACAGATCATGATACGGTACAGTTTCCCAGAGCACGTTTGTAGCTTGCACTGGCGTGACTAATCTGCAGAATTAAGATACTGCTCATTTTAATACCCCAAGTCTCCCCACCCTCCATAAAGTAACAGAAAACAAAAAGTCAAACACTTTTTTTTTTGAAGGTGCCCACCAAGGTAAATGCATAAGAAAAGTCTTGGATACCCAAACAATAAAGTACAGCGGGGAAGGCATTTGCCTTGCACGCGGCCGACCCGGGTTCAATCCCCAGCATCCCATATGGTCCCCTGAGCACCACCAGGAGTAATTCCTGAGCGCAAAACCAGGAGTAAGCCCTGTGCATCGCTTGGGTGTGACCCAAAAAGTCAAAAAAAAAAAAAAAAGAAAAGAAAAAAAAGAAATATGAGGGGTAGCCTAATGCAATGTCCCTCAAACTTCTTGTTAAAAATCAAAAAATCATCAGGGGTCAAGCATGCAAGTATTTGAGCACGTTCACACATTTATAATGAGCACAATTAAAACTACACATTTATGTATAATGAATGAACACAGGCACATTTATTCACTGCATCTTATTAGGAGGTTTTTTAAAAACGAAATTCTCACGTATGACAACTCTGTGGAAAAATCCTCTGCCTCCTCCCCCAAAAGTAAGTTTTTAGCAGCAAAGCTGTATGGCAGGAGAGTGACAGGCACAGATGGAGTGGGCCATTCTTCCCATTTACTATGTTGGGCTGCAGAGTGTCTTAAGATTCTCATGAAATCATCGCAGACAACTATTTTTATCTGCATGGAGGCAGTCAGATAGCAGGATGGGGAAAGGGTAGAATGCTGTCATGTACTCTTAAGACAGCGGAATAATGTAATTTGCCAAAATAAAAACAGGAAAGAGTAAAAAAAGAGGTTTTTTTTTTTCCTTCTTGGTGGTGCCAGGGATAGAACTCAGGACCTCTACCACCAAGCCCTAGCCTCAGCCCCAGGCCTAAAAATACTGCTGCTTATGACCAAAGAATCCTGGCTTCGGCAAACACCGTAATTCTGCTTTATTTTGGAAATTCACTTGATGGCGTCTTTGATTTCCATTTAATGTACACAGTGACACCTACTGGCATACTGATGAGGCAATGAAGACAAAAGCTTGGAGAACTCACAGGGCAGAGATGTCTCAGACTTGAGTCCCTTGGTGAAGGAGCCTGTTCTGGAACTCTGTCCAGATTGTCCGGAGAAGGGGGCTGGAAGGGAGCCTACAGCCCTGAGCGCCACATTTCCAAGCACGTGAGACTGTCACACATGGATGTTTTAGTGACATGACTGAGGTGGTTCTGTGCATGACTTCCAAAAGCCGTAAGTGTTTATTTTCGGTAGTTCAAGATAAGCCTCCAACCTCACTAAAGTCTGAGAGCCTGGCTGAGGGCAGCACACATAGTGTGATCATTCTGAACAAATCACATCAACTAAAAAAAAATAATGGTGTGTGTGGGAGGGGTTGGGGGTCAGTTGCTTTATAAATAAGCTGTGCTCTGTGAAAAAATAAGCCGACTTCTATTATGAATATGCTGTGGTCAATCTTGAAAACAAGGCATGACTTGAAGGACCCCTCCCCCCTCCTCCACACTCTCTATTTGCTAGTGTTGCATTTGGAGAAAAATGAACTCAAGGTGAAGGAGGTAGGGGAAAAAATAAAAGTAAGTGAGTGGAGCATCCACCAGGATCCTGGAAAAGTTAAATTTTTCTTTCACCTAAGATTACTGAAAATGGGAGGTCATCATGGAGAAACTAATGTCTTCGCCTAACACCTGGCTTTATTTTCTCCTCTATGCTTTTCCGCTTCTCTGTATTATATTGGTTTTTTAATCAGAGCGATTTTTTTTATATAAGTGTGGCACATCAAATGTGCAGACATATCATAACACAGTGCCCTGCTCCAGCTCTGAGGCAACCCTTTTTAAAATGTTTCTATTTCAGGGTGTTCTGGGCACTGCCCCCAGAACTTGACTAACACATCCTGAGAAATCAACCTTAAAAAATAGCTAATGAGCCCCATATGCCAGAGGATGATTTAGTCATCATGTTACTTCTCATTCTGCTTGTCTCTCTCTAAAATTTGAGGGCTAGTTTATATTTTCTTCAACTGGTTATTTTTAAAACTTAAAATCATTCTCTCTGTAAAATCATCATGAGTTCTTCTAAATTTCTCCCTGAGCCGTTTATTGCCTCCTTCCTATTATCCATCAACTATCCATTTACTATTATATCAACAAACCCCTCTAAACATTTGCATTATTTTAATGCCACCCCCCAAGCTGGAACTTATAGTTCATTTATTAAGAGTAATACACAGGAATTATATAACTTTCAATGACAGGAAATGAAGAAGGGAAATAGCATGTGAGAGTTAGCACGATTAAAAGAACGGCTGCATTGTGCAGTCATGCTCAAGGCTAATCTCCACAGGATTGGATGAGCCTCGTCTATGAGGGAAACCTGCAGAAAAACCCAGGTATGAGGGACCTGTGACTGAGATCTCCAAGCTTGTTCCAAACGGAACTGGGCCTCCTTTCTCCAGCCCCCCCAGTTTTCCAGTAGCTTGGCAGTCACACCCACAAGCCGCCCTCCCCCCTCCCGGCGCCATATAATCTCATCAGTGGCCAAGATCCAGAGTGTGTGAAATAAAGCTCCTGGAAGATTGACACAGAACATCCCAGAGTGCGTGGTCGAGAATGCACTCTAGCCCATTGACATACCAAAAGAAGCACACATTTATTTGGGTTTAACATTTTGCTTGTAATCTCTTATACAAGATGTCCAGGATAAAATACAACAATCTTCACACACTTTCCTCTAATGGTGGTGGGAAGGTGCGTGGTGGTGGGATTGGTGTTTGAATATTATCTCTAATGAACAATTGTGAACAACTTCATAAAAAATAAAATAAAATTTTGAAAAATTAAAAAATTTTAAAGAGCTGCAAATTAAATACATAAAATATAGTAAAAAGAATGAGGGAAAAGCAACTAGGGGAAATAACTACAAAACAGAAGATGCCCAGTTTTGCATAACTATTAAAGTATGACAAACCAGATTGACTTAAATACAAGCTAGCCATGAAATCTAAATGATCAAGATTCAGAGATTGTCCTGGAGAGAAAATTTATTTGCAACTTTCTGAGAAACCGTATCTATAGTTTTTTTGGGGGGAAGGGAGTTGACTGGCCAGGATGGGAAACAATGGGACTTGGAAAATCTTACAAGTCAGATGAGTGGACTCAAGAGAGGCCAAATACTGTGCAAAGACAGTGTTTGTTAGAAAACCGTAACCGTGGGGTTTATAAGCTCCATTTCTAGATTCCAGAATGATTATGACTACAAACCAGAAACCAAAATGATGCTTGTGGCCTCGGAAAACATGGCAGGTGACCTGCAGTGAATGCAGCAAGACTGTGGTGCTCAGAAAAGAGCCAACAGCTAAAGTCTGAAATTACATGTGATGCACACACAGAACTCCAAGAAATTTTTACATGTTACCAAAGCCAAATCAAAAGTACAAATCTCTATAAAACAAGGTATACACAATCCCCCTGAACCAAGCATAAATGGTATAATCATAAATGATTTTACTTATGGGAATGAAAGTCAGAGATGAAATGAAACGTGACTCCTAGTTTTAAGTACCACAAGCCACTGTGTCTTACCCCCGATCACCAAGAACAACTGGGGAGGAATGGAAAAGGGAGGGGATGGAAGGGAGGGAAGGGCAAGAGAAGGGAGAGTAATATAATAAAACAGATTTTATATTTTGATTTAAAAGTACCAGTATGAAAATTTTTTTTCACTCTATATTTGACCCTTAGAAAGTAGTATAGACCAAAAGGGTTAACTTAGGACTTAAAATTTTAAAACAATTATTAAACTTTGATTTATTGAAGAAAACTTACCTTCACTTAAAAGGACTGTTTTTATTTTTAGTTGGTACTATACTACAGAATATCATATACTCCCGATACACTGGTCACATCCTGAGTCTATGAGATACTCAGGATTACTGAGGATAGTCAGCTAAAATTGAACTACTGAACTACTAAGAACTGGGCCACCTTTCTTGCTGGTGCACTTTGGAAATCTTCACGTCACAAGATGGAAGCATTTTCAAGAGCAGAAAGTTACCTTATTCTTCATGGCATCACCAAGCAGCACTAAAACAATGTTTGCCTAAGGTTGTTACTCATATAAAAAACAAACACTGTTTTTCCTCTCTGCCCCAATGAGACCCCAAGTCGCCACCCACGAATGGCCTCTCTGGCTCCTGATCAAGCTGCTTAATGGCCATGACCCCAGAGACTCAGAAACAAATCTTGGAACCCAGTGGCTTTTGGCAGAAATGCATCCAGTCCCTGAAGTAGGTTACAGGCGCCTGGCCAACCCAGGTGGGAATAGGTTTCGTGCCTTGGCCTGTTCCCCTGGCGGCTCAGTGGCCGCCATCAAGGCAGTGACAAGACACGTGGGGCCTCACGGGATGGGGGTGGAGCCGGCCCTTTCCTCCCTGCCCCAACAAGACCCTGAGTCACTGCCCACGAACGGCCTCTCTGGTTTCTAATCAAGCTGCTTAATGGCCATGATCCCAGAGACTCAGGAACAAATCTCGGAACCCAGCAAGTTTTGGCAGAAATATCTCCAGATTTGTTAAAATTTTGGAATTCCAAAACCGCATGGCCACTACTGTGGCAGTGCGACATCATATGTTATTCATAATCAGCAATAGAAAACAAACTGTCTATAGATCTGAGTATTGGGGTAAAATCCCAAATAATAATGGTGGGTCTGGTGTTGAAATATTGAATGTGATCAAAGTAGAGAGAGAGTGATGTGTAACTCCTCCACAGGTAGGGGGAGGGTATGGGATGGGGAGTATACTGTGGTTTTTGGTGGTGGAAAATGAGCACTGGTGAAGGGACAGGTGTTTCATCATTGTACAACCAAGACTTAAACCCGAAAGCTTTGTAACAGCTCTCATGGTAATTCAATAAAATTTATAAAAAGGAAAAAAAAAGTAAGGTGGAGTTCATGCCCAATTCAATCAGCCTTATCAATGGCCGAATAAATAGCAATACTCCTACATTAAAATTAAAAAATTAAAAAAAATGCTGTGAGAATGTTATTTGTAAGAGCAAAATACTGGAAAAAATGCAAATGTTAATCCACAGGAAGCACTGGTGACAGAATGAAGTTTCAGGGAGCCAAAGCAAATGAGGAGGGTTTCTGTGAAGTCCATGGAGTTTTCTATGCTATTCTGACTGAAGCAGGAAAAAAGCTAGGAAATAGATTAGACATGTTACTTATAAAGAAAAAGTAAGGACTAGAGCTATAGAGAGTGAAGGAGATACATTTGGGATAAGGTGAATTGTCTGTGAGGAGAGGGGTGAGGAGAGAAGAGATGGGGAGGGTGGGTGTAGAGGGCTGAGGAGAGGGAATGAAAGTGTTCCTGCTACTAAGCTTTCACTATTCCTGTATGTCTACATGTTTTTCAAAATATTCTTTTGAGGAAATGGAAGAAAGAACCTCACTAAGTCAGCCGCAAGGCCGTCCCTCCTCCTAGTCTCAGGTCCCCCCCAGCCTCTGCTGAGAGACACAGGCCTTTGCAGCCACACCACAGACCGGACATCCTTAGACTTTCGATTCCCAGTCATGTCAGTCAGCTGCACTGCTGGGGTCACTAGCCAGTCTCTAACACACACACACACACACACACACACACACACACACACACACACACTTTTCACACAATGGCTCATAACTCGGTATCTAATACAGCGCACTGCTTCAGGAAAACCTGCGTCTTTCTGGCCAGCTCCCCTCCCTGCAAATCTATGTAGAGAATAATCACGGTTACGGTTCACACATTGTTCATCTATTTGCCCAGTAACATTGTGAGACTTGTTACTGTGTTTGGCATATCGAACACACCATGGGGAGCTTGCCAGGCTCTGTCGTACGGGCGAAATACTCTCGGCAGCTTGCCAGGCTCTCCGAGAGGGGCGGAGGAATCGAACTCGGGTCAGCCATGTTGGCTGCATGCAAGGCACATGCCCTACCTGCTGTGCTATCGCTCCAGCCCATAGAGAATAATACAGCTACAAATAACAAGTGTTAGAAAAATATAGGTCTGTACATAACTAAATCACACTTATTAATTTTTTTAAAATAAAATGTGAAAATCTAAAACTTTCTCCACAATAGTAAGAGGATTCAAGGAGAAATCAGGATGTGATGGAGAAGACAGCACTGAGTTTTGTGAAGTTATTTACATGCCATTTCATTCCTGTAAGGAAAGGGCTGCACTGATAAGTATGGACATGATTAAAAAAAAAAAAGAAGAAAAACCAAGTTAGATTTCCCACATTTCCGTCCTATAAAACAGCATCTTCCTGGGGCTGGAGCAATAGCACAGTGGGTAGGACATTTGCCTTGCATGTGGCCAAGCCAGGTTCGATTCCCAGTATCCCATATGGTTTCCTGAGCACCACCAGAGGTGATTCCTGAGTGCAGAGCCAGGAGTAACCCCTGTGCATCATTGGGTGTGACACAAAAAGAAAAAAAAAAAAAGTACCTTCCCCCAAAGGAGATAACCATGATGATTAACTTAGTGTGAAGTGCCTACAGAAATAATGTTGATTTTGTGTTTTCCCTCCACAAACAGTCCCATACTGTATGTAGCATTTTATAATTTCTTTCAAACTTTGCCTTGAAGACTTGTCTGTTTTCAGTACTGGGGATCAAACCCAGGGCCTCACACCTACAAGGCAAGGCTGTATCACAAGCTACCTATTGGAGATTTATTTATTTTTCGCTTCTGTTTTATAGGTTTGGGGGGGGGGGGGGAGCTAAGCCTGGCAGTGCTCAGGGGGGATTTATGGTTCTTATGCTTGGGGAACAAAAATGTGAACCAGGGATTAAACCCCAGGTGCCCTCACAAAGCATGTGCTCCAACCCTTTGAGTCATCTTTTTGACTCCAAGAGGTCTTGTTTTGCTTTGTTTTAATTTTTTCAGTACTGGGGATGGAACCCACACACTCCACACTGAAGACGTGCTCTACCACTGACCCATCTTCCTGGACTTGGGACTTGCTTAAATTTAGCAAACAGCACTTCATAACAGGAAATACATTGAAAATAGAATAAATAAAGACTTTCAAAGTCAACACTCTTGAACAATACCAACGAGAAAAAGAAAAAAAAATCCCTACGTAAAAAATTGTTGGGTAAAGTTTTGCTAGGTCTGAAATGTATATTTTGGGTGACACCCAGCAGTGCTCTGGAGCTATTCCTGGCTCTGCGTTGAGGAGTGACCTGGCAGTGCTCAAGTGGACCATCTGTGGTACTGGGCATTTGAACCAGGGTGATGGACGCCATAGTCACATGCAATGTAAGCACCTTATCTTCATAGTAAGGTACAAAATATTTTATATTGGCCTGAAATATTGCTCTAGTGGTTGAGCACAGGCTTTACGGAGCTAAGTGTGATCCCCAGTGCTACATGACTCTCCCTTGCGGATGGTCCTGGTGCCTCCTCCAGAACTGCCAGGGTTGGGGCCCTGAGCACGTCTGGGTATGATGCCCGTAAGTATGCCACACAGATACAAGTGCATACATTTATAATTTTTATACAAACAACAAACACTGTCCTCCCGTTGTTCATTGATTTGCTCCAGTGGGCCCAGTAACGTCTCCATTTTGAGACTTGTTGTTACTGTGTTTGGCATATCAAATACGTCACAGGGAGCTTGCCAGGCTATGCCGTGTTGGCGAGATACTCTCGGTAGCTTGCCAGGCTCTTTAAGAGGGGCGGAGGAATCAAACCGGGCTCAGCCAGGCTGGCTGTGCACAAGGCAAACGCCCTACCACTGTGCTATTGCTCCAGCCCATGATACACAAATTCTCAATTTGAAAACCACCACAGAATTGTTTAAATTCTTCTTTTGCCTGGCGGCACATGTACCATTGAGTTGTGAACTATGACAGATGAACTTTGAGAGAAGAATAAAATGAGAGAAGCTTTACTTTTTATCTTATGACCTTGCTGTATTAAATTTTATTTTACAAATCTTGTAGGGAGCTACTGATAAAAGTTTTAACTAATATTTCATATCTGTGAATAGGTACTAAAGGATTATGGTTACATTTACTGCTCATCTAAGGCTCCTTTTCTTAAGAATAGTCAATTACACTTGTAATGAAAGGATAACAATGGGGACTCACTCTTCAACACAGGGCTATAAACTCATGGTTTAAAAGTCCCCTACAGACCACTATGACAATAATAGTTGGAAATGATCACTCTGGACAAGAACTCAGTGCTGAAAGTAGGTAAAGGGATATGCATGATGATTCTTTATCATGCATATCATGTAGGGTGGGAGGGGATGAAAGAGAGAGAGAGAGAGAGAGAGAGAGAGAGAGAGAGAGAGCGCACCAGCCGCCAGCCATAATGCCCAAAAGAAGGGAAGGGGGAAGGGGAGAGGGCAATAATGCCCAAAAGAGGAAAAGTAGAAGAAGGAGGGACAGAGAAAGAGAGAAAGAGAGAAAGAGAGAGAGAGAGAGAGAGAGAGAGAGAGAGAGAAATAATAGAGAAATAATGCCCAAAAGAGAGGGAGGGAGAAAGGGGGGGAAGGAGAGAAAGAAAGAAAGAAAGAAAGAAAGAAAGAAAGAAAGAAAGAAAGAAAGAAAGAAAGAGAGAGATAGAAAGAGTGCACCAGCCTGCCAGAGGCAGGAGTAAGTCAGGGCGGGGGAGGGTAACTGTGGACACTGATGCTGGGAAATGTACACTGGTGAAGGGATAGGTGTTAGAACACTATATGACTGAAACCCAATCATGAACAACTTTGTCACTGTGTATCTCACATTCAATTAAAAAATAACCAAGAAAAAAAAATCCCCTATAGGGATCAAAAAGGGCTCAACATCCTGTGCAGATGCTTTGCATTCAGGAGGCCCAGATTCAATACCCAGCACCACAGGATCTCCTAAGCACAGCTTCAGGAGTAGCCCAAGGTGGGGGGGGGGGGGGGGGGAGCAAAACAAACAAAATCGCCTTAGAAGAAAAGCCCTTCTAAAGGAGAGGGAGAACAAAAGGGAATGCCCTGCCACAGAGCAGGGTGGGATGGGGGTATGGGGGGTGGGAGGGATACTAGGATTAATGGTGGTGGAGAATGGGCACTGGTGGAGGGATGGGTACTTGATCATTGTATAACTGAAACCCAAGCACAAAAATTTGTAAATCTACAACTATACAAATATACCTCATGGTGTTTCACTAATAAAAATCTAAAAAAGAAAGAAAAGCCCTTCTGATGTTTGGAGGATTCGCTCAGGATGCGAGATGCGATATGTGCTGAAAGTAGATTACAGACCGAACGTGATGGCTACTCAATACCTCTACTGCAAACCACAACACCCTAAAGAAAAGAAAGAGCAAAAAGGAATGCCCTGCCACAAAGGCGGGGTGGGTTGGGGGGGAATGGGGTGGGGGGCTGGGAGGGCTACTGGGATCATTGGTGGTGGAGAATGGGCATTGGTGCAGGGATGGGTACTCGATTATTGTATAACTGAAACCCAAAGTTTGTAAGTCTACAACTGTACCTCATGGTGTTTCACTAATAAAAAATAAATAAATAAAAATAAATAAAAAGACACTTTCATTCAAAAAAAAAAAAAGAAAGAAAGAAAACCCCTCCTTTACAGAAGAAGAACACTACAGTAAAAACTCACTCAAGCAAAAAAAAAAAATTAAAAAAAAAATTGGGGCTGGAGCAGTAGCACAGCGGGTAGGGTGTTTGCCTTGCACGCAGCCAATCCGGGGTTCGATTCCCAGCATCCCATATGGTCCCCTGAGCACCGCCAGGAGTAATTCCTGAGTGCAGAGCCAGGAGTAACCCCTGTACATCGCCAGGTGTGACCCAAAAAGCCAAAAAAAAAAAAAAACTCACTCAGGCAAAAATCACCAATGGAAACAGAGAGATAGTACACGTGTAAGGTCATGTAGTCAACCTAGGTTCAATCCCCAACACTGCATACATATGTATGTAGTCTCTCCCAAGTGATACCAGGAGTGACCCCTTAACACCCCTTAAGCTCTGAGCACTTCTGGGTGTGGCCCCCACAAAACAAAAACAGAGATTGGGGGTTAGGAGAAATTATTAACAGATGCTGAACCAGTGAGGAAATATTTGGAAAGACAGTATTTTGATCTCAATGTGTCTCACCACATGTTAACAGTTAGAAAAAGGAGAATAGTAAAGATATGATAGAGAAATCAAAAATAAACTAAGCGGTTAAAAATTTGCCCCCTTTTTTAATAACCAAAATTGGATTAGTGCTTACTAATTGGATTGTGGATTACTGATTCAGGACAAACAGATACCATGTGCTATTGTCAGATATGAAACCCCAAAATAGTGATTTTCAGCATTTTTCAGTGATTGCAAGCTGTAGCCCAAAAAACACTGCATCACTAGCAGTTTTCCAGCCACAAATTCATCATCTGAATCTACCCATCAGAAACCAAACTACGGAAGAGTCTATAAAATAACTGACCTGTGCTTTACAAAAAATGACAATGTCATGGAAGAGTGAAAGGCTGAGAGATTATTTCAAATTAAAGAAACATGACAACAAAACAGAATGTGAATCTGGATCCAGTGCCAAAAGAGAAAATAAAAATTGTTAAGAAGGCCATTATTGAGACAACTGACAATTTGGAATATAGATTATAAAGTAGTATGTCAATCTTATACTTCCCGATTTACCATTTTACTTTGGTGATGTTAAGATACTTCCCCCAGAGACACAAACTTTGAAATAATACAGAATGAAGCAGCATAATGTACACAATTTACTCTTCATTTTTTTTCTGAAAAAATCATATACATACTACATATCATATAGCTGTGTATGCATATTATGTGAAGTGGAAAGCTAATAAAGCAAAAGCAACAAAATGCTATAAATTGATAAGATGGCATATGTAGAAATGAAAATTATTTGTACTAAATTTCTTCAAAATAAAGTTATATTGTAAGTAACTCCATCCAATGGTTAACAGGACAGTCTCTTTGCATCTATGACCTGCTGAATTTCAAGGTCAGTGGTCGGCAGATGGGGCTGGAAGCTCCTTCTGCATCAGGAACCAAAACTTCATACTGTGAGGAAAGGACCGTGAGACGAGAGCTGTTTGAAACTGTGGTGTCAGTTGCTGCATAAATAAAGCTGCATCCTAAGGCAGAGAGAGGCAGCAATATAGTCCAGCAACCAGGTACTGGGGAGAAAATCCTATTAGCCCAGTCTGCATCAGTAGTATGTATTCCCACTGCTGGAACAAAAAATGAATGCTTTCTCTGTGCCAAATGCTCCTTGGAGCATCACTCTCTGAGCCACCAGAACAGTTTACTCTCATTTCATGGATAAGTGAAACACAGAAGTGTTACATAACATGCTCAAAGTGACATGCACGAAAACAAAATAAACCCAGATTTGAATTTACAGGTTATCAGGATCCATCCCCTGATGGGACACTGTAACGCAGTGTCTCTGTGCTACACTCTGTGTTACATTCTGTCTCACCAGGAGTTCAGCAGCCTGAGCTGATCTGGAGAAGAGGGAAGTGGGGATAAGAGTCTCTTGATGGTACAATGGATGGAGAGATGGATTCACATCCAATCAACTTGCAAATGAAAAAATTTGGAACACACAAATATCAGCAACACAAAGGGGGATGCAAAGAATAGGACTATGAAAAATTTAAAGAACAGTTAATATATTCAAATGAATTATAGAACAAGGGGGGAAATGCATCTACAGATGCATAAATCAATTCAAATGAAACAGACACAGAGAATCATGAATAAAAAAGCTTATATGTGGAAAAAAATTAAGCCTTGAGAGATTCAGTTAAACAACATGTTAGACATCACTTAAGAGAGATTAGGTGAAGTGGAAGAAAAATAAAAGGAAATGACACAGAACACAGCAGAAGTATCAGGACAAAAATTTGGAAAGCCTAAAGCACGGGCATGAAGAACTCTGTAAATAGCTGAAAGTAGGTTCAAGAGTGGATAACAGTCCAGAATTAGTCACAGACACTAGTTCTGTGGTGTCTAGTCATAGTGTCTAGTTCTGCAGATTAAGAGAACACAAAGTGATACAGAGGATGAATAAAAATGAATCCTCTCCAGGTACTGGAGTGGAAACACTGAAAAGCAAAGATAAAGGGGGAGAGTCCTCAACGTAACCCTCCAGTGCATCAGGTGGCCCCGTGGCATAGCACCTGTGTTGATCTCTGGTGCAAAATCAGGTGTGTGAGCACTGAGGCTGGATGTACAATTCCCAGCAAGCATGCATGTGAACCACGCAGGATCCCCTGGAGCAGCGATAAATAGAAGGCACTGAGAACCACAACTAAAGGAGTATGACCCCCATCACTTTGATAACAGTGAAAACAAAGGGAAAGGAATATTGGTGATAATCTCAGTCTCCTCCTGACATCAACCCAGCACTGGCAGTGACCAGAACATGCCCAAAGCTGTCTTAGTAATAAGGCATGAAGAAGAAATCCACGATTCTTTAAAGAACACTTGATATGCTCAAATGGATTATGGAATAGGGAGAAAAGCAGAAGATGCAAAGTGTGGAGGCTGCAGTGGGTCCTGCCAGGAGTCTGAAGACCCTGCACCAAGAGGGGCCTGCACTGTGGGGCCAGGCTAAGGGTGACAGGGGCAGGGCCGGCTGGAACATGGAATAAGCTTGCACAGAAGAGGCAGGGCAAGGAGTGGGAAGAAAGGAACACTACGAGACATGGGGATCTTCCCTTTCAGAGGTCCAGCCACAGACACCTTCATCCGTAGCAAGGTGCCATGTGTCCAAGACATGGGGAGCAGGGATGGGAGGAGTTCCATGGAGGGTCACAGGAACAAATGCAGAACCTGTATCACCCAGCAGCTGGAGACAGCTGATCCCTCGGTCCCATCTCTCCCAACCCCCTGCTCTGTGCTTCATATGTTGGTTCCCTGTTTTACTTCCCCTCCCACTTCGTACCCCTCTGTCCCCCTGGGCACTGCCCAGCATTGCCTTCCATTTCTCTACCCCTTCCCATTTCTTTAACTCATCCATGTGTGGCAATAAAAGGTGACCAAATCCACTGCCTGCTGCCTCCTTACCATTCATAATTTTAGAAGCCAAGGAGTTGAAAGCTTTACAGGTACCTTGAGAAATTACCCATGGATGGGGCAGGTGGGGAGGGAAAGAGTGTGGGGGGAAAAAGTGCTTCACACAGAAAAGAAAATAAGCTGTTTGGTATCTGGCGGTAAACCTATCTCTCCGCATGGCCAGCAGGTTTGGGGCAGCTTCTGCAGAAGCCACCGAGAGCCCACTGAGTGGGGCCAGGGCACACGGTGCAGAGAGGAGGGTAGGAGCCAGGAGGCTATGGGCGCAGACCCTGGTCTCCAGGAGTGCAGTCTCTGCTACCCTCTCCAAGAAGCCAGCCCCAGGTGGGGCACTGCCCGCACTCGGGGGCATGACAGGGCACACTCTGATAAAAGGGCAGCAAGCGTGAGCAGGGCTATGTGAGCCAGCAATAGCCAGCCCCAGCAGCATGAAAACCTCAGTCCTTATTCAGGGGGACCATTTTATGATTAAGCAGTTTAATGCTCTTTTGCAGAAGGATGTTTAGGGCCTCACCTTGCAGGGACCAGGGGACCAGGGACGGGAGTCGGGGTCCGCCAGCCGCATGCAAGGTGAGCGCCTTAACCCCTGTACATCTCTCCAGGCCCAAGCTTAATACTCTTACCACAAATCCCAGTAGACATTTTCGTCTGTTAAATTCCCTGTGCATTTTCCCCATGTCAGGCAGAGAAAGAGATACTAGTAGTTTTATCTGCATATTATTTTACTGACTCCCCAAATACCACGTGATGTGGTTCTATAATCCTACAGCTGAGGAATGTGCAGTTTAGCCCAACTGAACAAACTACCCAGAGTCAAACCTGCGGAGGCAGACATAGGCTTTGAATGCAGATCTGACTCTGAAGCCTGCGGCTCTCAGCTTCTCGGACTTCCAAGCACATGTGAATCCTGGGGGACTGGGTGAGCCCACAAGCTGTGTCTGTGGGACGGGTGTGTGCTGAGGACTTCACATGTCTCACGAGCCACACCCACAGTCTGCTGAGCCCTGGGCCAGGTCTTGAAAAGCAAGAGGCTGAATAGAGGATGACACACATGGCTAGTGATTTACTTACCCCTGGGACTTCTGAAAGTTGGAATGATTGCCAGCTATAAGGTGCTAAGAGAGGTGACTGTTTTCAAGATTAAAAATATGCAACAATGGGGTGGTGGAAGTAGCACAGAGGCTGGTGCCTGCTTTGCTGGTGGGGGCCCAAGTCCAATCTCCAGCACTTGGTGAATGCCATGTTAACAGAGAGCAGTGTTCTGTTGTGTGGTGGTCACAACAGAAGCCGACCTTGCTTCTACAACAAAACACTGCTCTTTGCTGATTATCCCCAAGCACTGAGTTGCAAGCAGCCCCTGAACACTGCCAGGTGTGGCCCCCAAAACAAAACTAGTGCTACTGCTATGAAGCTCCAGCAGCAATATGGTAGGAATTCGATTGTATTTTTATTTTTATTTTGGGAGGTGGGGGAGGGGGTTGGCGCCATACTCTGCAGTGCTCATCAGAGGTTACTCTTGGCTCTCCACTCAGGAATCATTCCTAGAGGGCTGGTGAAGGGTATGAGGTGGGGTGGGTGGGAGCCATAGGAGATGCAGAGAACTAAACCCAGGTCTGCTGCTTGCCAAGCAAGCACCCTACCTACCTGCTGTACTACCTCTCTGGCCTTCAAGTGTATATTTTCAAATGATTTTATTGAGGGAGGAGGGGTCTGAGCCATATCCAGCTGTGTTTTGGGCTTTCTTCTGCCTCTGTGCTCAGGGCCCTGGGCCAGGTCTTGAAAAGCAAGAGGATGAATAGAGGATGACACACATGGCTTACTGCAGAAGGGTGTTTGGGGGAGCACGTAGGGCACTGGGGATTGAACCAGGGCTAACAACCTGCAAAGTGAGTGCCTTACCCACAGTGCTACTGCTCCAGTCCTTACTTAAGTGTTTAAACCCAGAAAACAGAACCCTATGGCCTCAAATCAACTTTTAATGAAATTAAACAAATCTCCTTTATTTTTTTCTCATGTTCCTGCTGTCCTCCCCGTGTGCTGGACCCAAAGCAGAAACATTCTGCATTTTTTTTTTTTTGCAAGAAGGCCATCAGAATTTATTAAAACGACTGCATCCCGATAGCAGCGAGGACATGACAAATCACAGGCCAAGAGTCAGACACCGAGGAAAGGGTGGTGGCTGTTGGGGGCAGGCCCGCTCGCAACCAAATGATATTGTGCACAGCAGGCCAGGCGGCTGCATGACAAACGGAAGCAATTTCGGCAGTGTCTACGGCCAGGGGAGATCTCACTGATGCTGGCCGGGGCCAGTGCACAGGATTGTGCAGAGTTCCCAGATCTGAATCACTCGGGGCCGAAAGGGCTTCGCTTGACAAGCTACAAATAATTACACCCGACTCTTTCTATTGTACTCTATTATTTTGCCCCCCTTATCTCTGGGAATAGAGCTTTGAGGAACAAGCAAGGTCCACTTCTATTCTGAACACCACACAATGCAACATTGCTCTTCGCTGATATGATAAATAAAACCCTGCCGCTGAAGGGCGGGTGGAGAGAACATTTTCATCAGGCCCATTTCCCACCTGCACAGGCAAAAGGCAGACCTGGTCTCAGCCGGCAGGGCCGAGTGGGATGGGGGTGGTGGTGGGGTGCACACCACCTCACTCAGGGATGAACGTGAACTCTGATACTCATCTGAAAAGCCAAGTACCTCTGGATAGGTCAAGGATATGGGGTTGCTTCCACCATTCATGCTTCCCACCCCACACTCCAGCATGGTCCCCCATCCCCATCCCCAACAAGTTCAGTACTCGGATGCTCGGGATGAAAAAGTTTGGTCAACATGAGATGTGTTGACAGCAAATGGGTCTGCCACATGTTTCCCAGAGACATCAGCATCCTGAATCCAAGTCTGCAGACCATTTCTGATTTTCCAGAGCTGATCACCCATGTCCAGAGACTCCTGAAAATAATACACTGATTACTGCTTCTCATGGTCGATTTAGTAAAGGTAATTTTTAATGAGGGCTGGGGAGCAGCTCAAAGGACTGGAGTGTCTGCTTTGCATGTTGGAGTGCCCTGAGCTCGATCCCTAGCACCACACGGTCCCTTGACCACTATGCCAAGAGTAACCACCAAGCACCACCAGGTGTGGCCCCCAAACAAAAAAATAAGAACCTTTACATTTTCCTATTTTTGAGAGAGAGAGAGAGAGAACAAAAGGGAATGCCCTGCCACAGAGGCAGGGTGGGATGGGGGGAATGGGGGTGGGGGGGTGGGAAGGCTACTGGGATCATTGGTGGTGGAGAATGGGCACTGGTGAAGGGATGGGTACTCGATCGTTATATAACTGAAACACAAGCACAAAAATTTGTAAGTCTACAACTGTACCTCATGGTGTTTTACTAATAAAAATTAAAATATATATATATATCAGGATAGATGATAAACCTATCACTGTGACCTAAAGCTTCAATGTGATAAGTATAAAACAGCCTTTATACATATTAAAACAGCTTTTACACATATTTTAATATGTATAAAATATGCAAAGTTGCAACACTATATGTAAATATAAATAAATTTATATACATGAAAAATAAATACATAAATTTTCCTATTTTTTTACAATAAAAAAAAGAAGGATGTGACTTTTTACTTCAACTCCAATCTTTAATAGCATCTCATGAAGTTCTGGGGCCTAGAAAAATATACTAATGATTAACACAAACTCAGATAAACCATCCAAACATTTCTTTAACTATAATGTATTTTTTAAGTCTCCAGTATGGACCAATTCCCCACGTTTAATTCTTGCCCTGATTCTTTAAGCATAGAATTTCATATAATAAAAAAATGCCTGCTATGACCACCTCCATTTTAGACAGCATGAAACTAAGACACAGGACAAAAAAGGCATCTGCCATCTGTGCAGTGCTGCTAGCATGTCAGTGCTCGGGGTGGGAACGGAGACCCTTCCCGTACCGCTCCTGGATTCCAGGCCCCACTAAGGATAGTTGACCACCAGTGTCCCCCCCCCTCACTCCTCTAGGGTTTCCTATTCCGCATTTTTCATTACCTGTATCAACTGTTGCCCAAGAAGACCACGGGAAGCGGGATGACTCGAAGAGACACATTCCTCTCACTTTTCCGAGAGCATACTGTGCCCTGAGTTTGTATTATGATCAGTGACTTGAGTCAATCTCTTACAGAGGCTGATTGATAAATTCTGCAGGGGTGGAGAAAGCAGAGCACTGCTGGCCTCAGGAGACCACAGTTTGTTTGAACTACCTGGCTCCACTTAGGAGAGAATTCTCTTTAACCCATGTTCCATGTTCAGGGATTTCACCAACTGTGGCTGCAGAACCCGAGGATGGGGAGATCATATGCAGGTTTCCAGTTGCTGGGGCGAAGTATCCCCCAAATCCCCAGATGTTCAAGGATCAACGCAAGGGTCTGAGGATACAAACCCCCAAAATTGGGAGTCCAAGTTGATAAAGACAAATACCAGTGAAAGGAAACCCTGCACACCAGCTATAGCGGCAGAAACTCACAGCTGCCACTGCAGAACTCTTTCTTCCTTCTCACTATAGGAGTAACTGCACACCCAACCTGGAGTGCCTGTAAACCTGCTCCAGCCCAGACAGCCCACTAGCAGCTGCCACCAGTCTCATGTGAATGACATGTGACATGCACACCCACCTTAAGCAAAGGCTCCCCAAACTGGCATAAAATGATCACGATTTTCAGCTCTACCAGGCTACATAAATTCTTATGGTTCTCATTCTTTCCACTTTTTATTTAGCTTTCTGTCATAACTACAAGGACATTAAGAACTCCTTTGTGATTGCATCTGTTCCTACTGGATAACGCTGCTCGATGCTCTACCCCTAATTCCCATCTTTACCTGGCTGAGTCATCAGCACAAATCTCCAGCCCCACCGGAAGAACAACTCCAAGGGCAAAAGCAATGTCCACTCCCTTCTCTTTTTTACACACATACACACACACACACACAGCTAGGCACACTCACACAATCATTCACATACATTGTCAAAGTCACATGCTCACATGTAAAACTCTCCCACTCACACATATATAACTCTCGGTCACACACAGAATCACACACACTCACATACTCTCACAGAGGCTCGTACACACATACAAACACACACATTCACTCACACATATTCTCCCACTCACATAGGCACACACACACACTTGCATACATATACGCACACATCATACTCTTACACACTCAGTCTCCCACTCACACATACACTCATACTCTCACACAGACTCACATACTGACACTCTCACACACGCTCATACATATATTCACTTAAATATACTCAAATTTATACAGGCATGCACACACCCTTGCACACAAACACATACTCTTACACACCCATTCTCACACATCCACTCACATATATGCATACTCTCAAATTCACACACACACTATTCACACATAGACTCACATACTCAAACACCCTCACACACACTCACACACATTCACATTCACTCCTGGCACACTTGGTGTCTTAGTTTGCAGTCAGAAGAAACAGACTTTTTCTTCTGCCACAGGCCCACATGCTCATGTGACTGTGGAACTGGGAAGCCTTTGCTCCAGCCCTCGACTGCTCCCACTGAGAAAAAGCAGCCACAGTAGGCGGGGTCTCTGGCATGCCCTGAGTAGCCTGGACCTGCATTCACCCACTTTTCAGCGGCGAACGTCATGCTCTGGGCCTACAGGCCCAAAGTCAGAGGCAAAGAAATAAGCAGCAAATGGGGGCAAAAGTGAAAATGCTGTCCTCAGCTGTGAGGAGGAAGTGGGACTTGCACGGGCCTGGAAAGGGAAAGCAGGAGTTGGGCGGGTGCCAGGGGTTCCTGCAAGCAACAATCCACAAGGACTTGAGTTCCGGAGAGGCCTCCTGAAATCCAGGAATATGGGGACAGTCCAAGGTGTGGGCCACTAGTGCCAGGCAGGCAGGAGAGAGGAGTCTATATATATATAAATTAGATAATTTCTTTCTTCTGAGCTGTCAATTCCAGACCATAATAAAGTCAGTGACATTCTTTGCTGCCACTCAGCTTGTCCACCTGAGACCTTCCTCCAGGTCACGCTCCATTCCTCACTTCACTGGGGCCCCTTGAGCACCGAGGGGTGTTCAGTCCAGATGATCCCCACAAATGCCCGGTAGTCAGCTCTGTAGCCTGAGAGGTTTCTGCACAAAACCAATCATCTAGCAACAGTTTCCAGTCCCACATGCTCGCCCGTGCTGTGCCTCCTGTCCCTCCACTCGCCACTCATACTCTCCATGGGGCCACTCAGACCTTCCCCTGCTAGAAACGCCTTCCTGGTCAGTTCCTGTCCCAGGGAGGGACCTGTGCTTCCATTGCTGCGCCCACCCATCACGATCTCCAGCAGCAGCACACAGCCCACTCTGCCACCCACTTGTTTTTTTTTTCTTTTTTGGGTCACACCCGGCATTGCACAGGGGTTACTCCTGGCTCATGCACTCAGGAATCACTCCTGGCGGTGCTCAGGGGACCATATGGGATGATGGGGATCGAACCTGGGTCAGCCGCGTGCACGACAAACGCCCTACCCGCTGTGCTATCACTCCAGCCCCTGCCACCCACTTCTGACCAGCTCATTTACATTGACAGGGGTGGGCAAAGAGAGATTCCTTCACAAAAGCCCCCCTCCTGCCTTTCCCACCCCAGACCCCTTTCCCTTCGCTCATCTAAATCCTGTTTCTCTATTGCTATCAGAAATGCAACTCCTGTGTTCTGGGGTAAGTCTCCCAGGTACTTGTCTGCTTTCCTGATCTCCTTTCCAACATCTCCACTCAAGGTTAATTCAGAGCTCTGCTGTATGGGACCACAAAGCCTTCATTACTGCTTCCCGGCTGCAGCATCTTCTGGTGTAGAGCTAAATTCAAACTCCTTAAAAGTTAGAGTCATGCCTTACATGCCTGGAGCAGGCACCCACTGGCATTCAACTACTTCACTTGCTGTTATACTCATTACTAAGCAACTTAAGAACAAATACATGCCCGATTCCATTTAATGCTCACACTGAGAGCACAAAGGATTAAGATGCTTTCGGAGACTAGAATGGTCAGTGAAATGGCCATGTTTCTAACATAAAGTAAATGTTGCTTCAGGATTAAAAACTTTCAAGAGCCAGAGCATATAGTAGTGTGGGAGAGGAGCTTGCCATGCCTGTGGCAGACCTGGGTTCAACTCTCTGTATCCCATTTGGTCCCCAAGCACTATCAGAAGTAGTCTCTGAGTGGAGCCAGGAGTAACCCTTTAGTATTGCCAGGTGTGGCCCCAAAACAAGAGAGAGAGAAAGAGAGAGAGAGAGAGAGAGAGAGAGAGAGAGTGAGAGAGAGAGAAGAGGAGAGGGGAGAGAGGAGAGAGAGAGTAGGCAGAGAGACAGAGAAGAGAGGAAAGGAAAGGGGGGGGGGGAGGAGAGAGGGAGAGACTCCCAAACAAGAAAGCTTAAAAAATAAATGTGCATTTTCAAACAATAATACAGGGCCAAGGTGCGGGCACAGCCAGTGCATGGCGGTCTCTGCGCAGGAAACCTACCCACGTAACCAAAGCAGCTGCTGAGGTGGCAAGCAGCTGCCTCATGCATCTCAGGAGACTCTGGGCCCCTGGGCAGGTGGAACTGCGCAACAGAGCGGGGACACCCAGGTTGGAGGGAGAAATGACACCAGGTAAACGAAGTGCATTTCGTGGCTTGTTTGCAATAAACTGTTTTTTCTAGCATGTTGGTGGGTTGAGGGTATGTGTATATGTACCAGGATATAGCTGAAGATTATAGCAGGCATGTGCTCTACCGAGCTTAACCCCTCCCCTGTGTGCCAGCGACACAAAGAACCTACCATTCTGGAGTGTTCTCTGCTATTTAGTCCTAGGGGAATACCTGCACTGAAAAATGGAAACATTTAGGAGCAAATGTAACCATCAGCAACTATGACCCCAGGAGGTGCTGATTACATCATGTGGCTCAGACCTCCCTCCTCACTGGGAAACAGGTGCTGTTCCTGGGTCAGAGGGGCACCGCGGCAATAGACATCAGAATGCATGGTTAGGAAGTGGTCAGGTATCATCAGCTCCAAAGATCCCCCTTCAACCTCAACACTTCCGCTCTCACTGGACTTCATCCCAACAAAGGGGTCAACTTCACAAACTAAATAAATGTTCCACCAGCATTGGCGGGATTTCCAAAAGTCGCCTCTAACCTTTGTAGGGTTTAGGATGAGAACATGACATGGGTCAGAGCACAGGGACACTTGCCAATCTTCCCCTCTCCATGCACAAGCTCAGGTTCAAGCTCTCTCCCACCGGATTCCCTGCTGGCAGACAATGGGGGCACCTGTGATGAGCCTGTGTCTCAGGTGTTGCCTGGCTAGACTGTGCTGGACACTGGGGATCCCACGGTGCAAGTTTCTGAGCAAAGCACAGAAGAGGGGTGGCCTGACTGCGCCAGGTACAGCCAGAACTAACCACATCAAGGTGTGGCTCTTGTCTCTCTTCTGAGAAAATCTTCCTGTATGCAGAGAAAGTGGGGACCCACTCAAGGTTTTAACCAAGTCCAGCCAAGGAAAGGGCCAGGAATGACCTGCCAGTCCTCTGTGACCAACACCTAGCTGATGTCACCCCATTGTCTCCTGAACTACAAAATCCATGCCTTCACTGATTTTGAAGCCCGATGTTACTGAGACAATGAGACACTGAGGATGTCATCATTTTCTAATCTGAAAGTACAAAAGGGGGGAGATGGGAGATCAGGAGGAGGAAGACCTTCCATGCAGTGCTCAGGGGGCCTTGCGGCCACTCTTGAGTTTTAATTACACAAATATTTGAATTTTAATTACACTATGTACCAGAACCACTGTCAACACAGATACTGACTTCCACCTGTGTCCCTGGTTTCCTCCCAGCACCCCTAGACACTCCCCAAGCCTGCCTCTGTGAGAGGTATATTTTTAAGTTTGGTTGCTATAGTTTGGATCTCCTGCTTTCATTATTACGAAATGCATGGTTATTGCTTTGTTTGGTTTGGGGCCACATCTGATGGTGTCTGAGGGATATATCAGGCTCTGTGCTCAAGGGGGCCATGTGGCATTAGGTATGGTACCTGGTGCTCCAGCCTGCCAATCCCATGCTCCAACCTACTGAGCTGTCTGGTCTTCTGTTCGTTTCTTTTTGGCCATACCCACTGGTGCTCAAGACTTACTCATGGCTTTGAGTTAAGGAATCACTTCTAATGGTGCTGTGGTACCACATTCTGGTGCTGACAATGAATCTGAGTCAGCTACATTCAAAGCAAGTGCCTTACCCACCGTACTATCTGTCTCCTGGCCTCCTGGTGATGCCATTTCTAAGGGTCTGGGGACACAGTACACTGGGCTGGAGCACCTGCTTTCCACACAGGATCCCCGGGTTGATCCCCAGCATTGCTGAGTCCTTGGGGCACCTCCAGGAGTAACCCCAGGCACTGAATCAAAAGAAGCCCCTGAGCAACACTAGGGGTGGCCTGAAGCCAATAAAATAAACCAGGAGAATTATTTAAAAAGTCAATTAAATATGGAATTACTCCAAGGTGAGAAAGAAGAAAACAGCTTCCAGAAGATGATAGGAGGCATCTTCCTCATCAGCCAATGGATGAGAAAATGTCGATGATGATAATGATGATGATGATGATGATGATGATGATGATAATGATGATGATGACGGCATTTCCACCCCTTCTGGTGGCCCTAGGATGCTGGCTGCATGCCCGTGCCTCTGCCCGCGCTAGCTCTGGGGGCAGACAGACAGCGTGTACTGGGCATGGGGCTCAGGACAAGGAGCATGTCTTGCACAAGTTCCTGCTTGAGTGAGTCACCAGGACCCGGAAGCGGATGCCAGCCTGTCTGGTCATCTTGGAAGCTCCCCAGTCTGGCTGCAGCCAGGAAAGCCTCTGAGCACACAGGTTCAGAAACACCGCCCCCACCCCCCACCCCCGCAACCCCATAACCACCCCCCACCTCCCACCTGCAACATACACACACACTTGCAGCCGACTGGGCAGGCTGCCCCGGTGACTGCTACTGAATCAGAGTTGTAAAACAAAAACTTTCTGGAGAGGGCCAGAGGCTCCTCCAGAATAACGTCTGCCACCTAACCTGACCTCTGCAGACTTGGTGAAGACCCAGAATAATTCGGAGGGCTTTGAAATACCACCCAAGTCTGGGCCCCCATTACAGAGCTTCTCTGGGGATCAAATATGAAAATCTGCACATACAATTTTATATAAATATAACTTTGGTAAGAAAATACACACTGGTCTTTTTTTAGGGGGTACCGTGCTCCCACATCACAGGGCCCCAAACCCTGTGTGTTTGGTCACACCCAAGAACCACTGGCTTCCCAGCTTGGTTTCCATGCTGGGGTATGGAAACAGTCTCAGAGGGCTCCCAGACACTGCACAGGCGTAGTTCCAGGGCAACTTGTAGTTTTGGCAGCTCCTCAAAAACATTCCCCTGGGATCCTCAGACTCCTGGAGGGAGGACCCCAGACATAGCTGTTTGCAGACATCTCCAGTGGGGTGTCAGCAGCTGGGTGCTGGTGCCAAAGCCCAAGCCCACATGTGGCATGGAGCCAGAGAGGCACATCCACCAGCAGCACCAACACACCAATGCTCCACCTCTTCCCCAAATCCCGGCTTTGCCCCTGAGCATCAGGCCCCAAAGTCTTTCCATTCCTCAGCTTGCTAAGTGGAAGTCCACTACAGAGAAACCCTGAGGACCTCTCTCCACCTCTCCTCGACGACTCATCCAGCTCCTTTACACTGGTCCTTCTCTCATTCCTTTCCTTTGCCTTTTCTATTTCCTTTCCTCTTCTATCACCAGTTAGACACTGTCATATGTCTGGCCCTCAGGGATACTAAGGGGCCATGGCTGTCCTGGAAGATGGACACACAGACAAAGCTACAGGCTAAGGAAACAGGTATTTGAAAATGGCAGAAATGGCCATCCCATGCCCAGACGGATGCATTCCTGAGGCTGGGGAGATGGGGCAGTGCTGGTATCCTTTGATGCTCTGGAGGGCAGCTTGCTTCACCTCTAAGACTTTCACTAGAAACTTTTACCGGGGGCTGAGGGCACGTCCCAGGTGATTCCTGGTAACTACTTCTGGCTCTGTGCTCAGGGCCACTTTCCATAGTGTTTAGGGGACCATGTGAGCTTTCCCAAACCGAACCTGGGGACCCTGCATGCAGAACATGTTTTTTCAGTCACTGAGTTATCTTTTCAGGCCCTTACTTTCAAAGGACAGGAAAAGAGATCTGTGCCACCTTTTGATTATATGCAGCAATTCCAAAAGCAAAGTTCAGTTACCCTGAATTTCCTGACCACACCTTCTGATTAACCTCGGAGATCTACATGGCCAAGAGGAATAGAGACCTTGGTGCATTTCAGTGCTAAACAGGGGGAGAGAAAGGGGATGTTTAAATTGAGGCAATATTTCTCACAAGCAAATTAATTTTAAAAATTAAGCTTTAAAGTTATGTAAACCTTTGGGGGTATGGTGCCGCCCACAGGTCATGTACCTGTGGGACCAGTGCATCAGCAGTCTGATGGTGACTTCAGGCTTCCTGATAACCCCAAAATTGCCGCTGTGCATTTGACTGGGCCCCAACAACTTGGGACCAAGTTTATCAAAAAATTAAACAGCCAAAAGTTAGCTATATGGGAGCCACACCCACAAACCATCTCCAAACTATACAAGCTCATTTATTTGCCTTATTTCAGAGACCCATAGATAAATCTCGAAAGAGATCAAAAGCCATAGTTAATTTCAGACCTGCGCATGTCTGAACAGACTTGGGGTAAATTGGAGTGGGGCAGGTTGACCTGATGGCCCACCCATGCAGAGTACCCAGCAGCCGCTTGCTTCCACAATCCCAAATCACCACCATACCCCTGGCCTGACTCTACATCTCAGGACAGATCACAATCTGATGAAAATTCTGGTATGCGGGTTTTGTGACTGAAATCTCCAGGCTTTCTCAGGGTTGGGATGGGCTACCTGCCCCCACCTCCCTGTACTTCCGGAAGCCTCAGCAGTCACGTCCACACCCCAAAGCTGCCACCCAGTTGAAAAGCTACTCCATTCTTATGGCCCCGATAAAAATACCAAATGCCCTGAACAAACACCATGACCTCTTAGCACTTGTACTGCAAACCATAATGCACAAAAGGAAAAGGAGAGAGTGAGCAAGAAGGAAAGTGTCTCCCATAGTGCAAGGCTGGGGGGGGAGGGGCTGGGGGGTGGTGGTGGGGAAACAGGGGACAAAGGCGGTGGGAAATGTACATTGGTGGAGGGATGGGTGCTGGATCATTGCATGACTAAAACCCAATTATGAACAGCTTTCTAATGGCTATCTCACAGATACCCAATTAAAAAACATTTTTAAAAAAGTACTGAGTCCATGCCCAATTCAACAACTTAATTGACAGCTGAATAAATAGCAGTACTCCTATATTAAAAAAAACGTAAACCTTCTCGCAAAAAAAACATCAGTTTAAAGGGGAAAAAATGCATACTGATGGGTGGTCAACAGCTCAGAATTCACATGCTCAGCACATGGGTGGCCAGGTTCCACACTTGGCACCCAAGGGCCCTTGAGCATCACTGGGAACAACTTCTCAGCACTGCCAGGTGTAAATGCCCACTTGTGCACTGAAAGAACAAAAGATGCTTTTCCCAATAATTTTATTATGTGAGAGAAGACGCATCCATTAGGATAGTCTCTCAAAGGGCAAATCAGGTGTCAATTAAAGCTTCCTGGATACATCCGCTTCTTTGGACTGCTGATGAATGGCTGACAAAATAAATCCGAGTCTCCACCCTTCCCCTAACCCCACCAACTGCCGCCCCCCCACATACATCCCAGTGAAAAAGTTCACAGAACCAGGAAAATATATTTTCTTGATGAAGTCCTTCTACTCTAGGCAAGACTTTGTTCATGATGAACGGTTTCCCCATGTCATCTCAAATCATTTCTGAAAAACTCCCTGGGAAACCCACCAACAGTATAGTCAATGTCTATGATGAAAAAAGATCATCCAGACTTGTGAACTGTAAGATAAAATGTAACAGAGATTTATTCCAATCATCTGGATGGGAAAGGTCAGAATCATTGACTTAAAAAAAAATAATAAGGTCTTCACCAAAATCCTCAGTTAATTTCCACCCTGTTCTTAATAACTGATAGTTGAGAAGAAATTTGGGGATAATATTTAAAAGTCAATTAAAGACAGGGTAAGCATTCATGTCAGTCAAGTCAAGACCTCTGCTCTGCAATGCATTTAAATGCATGTCACCTTGACCTGTAACACGGCAAAGTAAAAAAAATTTGGGTCAATATAAATCAAATGTGCGCTAATTTATTCAGCGAGTTTCCTGGTATCTGAATCAACATTAGAAATCTAACCAGTATTTGTTATTCTGGTATTGACAAAAAGGAAGCATATTTAAATGATAACAAGTCCTCCTGGGTGTCATTTGGATGTTAGATTGGTCCCCAGGGCCAGCCTCTGTGAACATCTACATTTAAAGGTCAGTTACCACCAAATTATGAACAACTGTTGCATTTATTAGCACAGGCTCAATATCGCAGAAGCTAGAGCCATCAATTTTTACTGACAATGAGCTCTAATTGCATCCTAATACTAAACGAGGGAAACAGACCTTTTCCAGAAAGTTTCATTCCCTGTGCTGTGATCATTTTGTAAAAACAAAAGGAGCAGAGGTCTTTCACAGGTATGCATCTGAAGAAAAAGCCTTCCAACATGCAGATAAGAAACCCTAATCAGATAATAAAAGATAAAATAAACCTTAGTTAATAAGAGATAAACGCTTACTTCCTGCCCAGTGAAAGGGAGACACAGCACAGTTTGTTTAGGAAGGAAGGGCACGCCTCTTAGAGGGAAGTGTGATGTTGGTTCAGCCATGGGTGTCCAGATACACAGTCAAGCACTACCCTCACCCTGGGTGTTTTGGGAAGAGCCTGGGGATGTGGCTATACTTCAACCTGTAGGTAGAGGACCCGCCCTGCCTGATTGGAGGCACCTCTTGGAATGTTGGAGGGAGGCTTTGACAGGGGCATTACTCAGGCCCGTTCATGGTGACTGCTAACTTGGTGTGGGTTAGCAGGGGTTAGTTCTGTCCCAGGGCACAAAGAAGAAAGGGTGGCTGAGCCACTAGGCCCAGATGCTGCAAGGCGCTTGACTGGCAGGAGCACGAGCGCCCCCGCTGGCAGGGCTCTGAAACGAAGCCCCACTCCTCTCTGGGGGCGGCCACTCTTTCCAGGTCCACTGCAGCCTGAGCACAGGCTGACACCAAAATAGGAATCAACACCAAGTCTGCCTGTAACTGGCACTGGGGATGCCTGACGCACCCCTCGACAGCTGCCACAGCTCACTGTGAAATGGAAGTGACAGCGACATGACACAGATGGCGAAGGCACAAGTTACTGGGATAAGTGGTCCAAACACCCCTTCCCCATTCCTGCTCCTGTGATTCGCTCTCCTAGCCCCCATGAAGGGTCCCACACCAGTGGACACAGGATGCAGAGACCCGATCCACCTGAAGCAGACAGTGAGTCCCCTTCCCAGCCACCTTCCGAGCCCCCTTCCCTGTCCCCTACCCAAAGATGGTGTGGGAAGGACAATGTTCCTAGGGCAGGGAGTACAGTTCAATAATCAGGTGAGCTTCAATCTCTGGCTGGGTCTGGCTGCTGAGGATTCCAGCTCTGGGGGACCAGGCATCTGTCCCCTGGTGCCCATCCGGCAGGCAGGAAAGCACCAACTGATAGGAGGCAGACTAACATTTGTCATGTGAGTTGGTGACTACTTCCCGTTTCTCTCCATGTGCAGTTTCAGGGAAAGTGGAGGGAGGGGCAGATCATTGAGACACTTGAATGGTTGTTTGAAATCTCCCTTATGTGGGGTGTTGCCAGTCAGATAACAGGGACAGCAAGACTGGGGATAGGTAATATATATAAACAGTGCCACTGCCCTGGAGATGAGGCGGGTCCAGAGCATAGAAAGTGAAGACAGTGACAGAGCCCCAAGAGGCAAGAAGCAAGGATGCAGCTGAGCGGCAACAACTGGGGGTCACTGTCTGTCCAGGAGAGCTGTGAATGAAGAGCTATTACATAAAGGGGGGTTGGAAACACCAGACACCAGTGGGGTGTGATAATCTTACACATTGCCCGTGAGGACCAGAAATTAGCTGGCTCTGCTTTAACCATGCTCTAAGGACTAAGTTTCCACGTGTGCGCATGTGCATTGCAGGAAAGGTTAGGCTAGAGGGCGTATAGATATTTCATTTCACATACTAACAAGCTGGCCTCCAAAACGGATCTTCAAAGTTGTAGTCTCACCAACAGGGTCTTAGAGAACCTGCCCCCTCAGCCCATTCTCATCACTACTGGATTCAATTTTTCAGTTGAGTGAAGTTTTTCTTTTTTAATTTTTTTTAATTGAATCACAGTGAGGTAGAGCATTACAAAATTGTTCATGATTGCATTTCAGTCATAAAATGTTCCAACACCCATCCCTCTCCCAATGTAATTTCCCAACACCAGTGCCCCCTCCCACCTCTTCAAGCCACCCCCCACCCCAGCCTGCCTCTATGGCAGGCACCTCTCTTTTGAGTGAAGTTTTTAAAAGACTGATTCACTCTGTCTTTCCTAAATGCTAATGACACAATTTTTCTCTCTCACATATTTATTACCGTGATGTCTCTCTCATCTCAAAACCAGCAAACACAGAAGCATGTGACAGACAGGGGCTTCTGGAACAGAATCCTGTCTGGGTGTCTAAGAGCCGCTCACCCACTGAGTCCAGCTTGAACGCCACCCTGCCGCTCCCCTCCCCCCTCAAGTATCCCAACCAAAAACCCCCACCTGCCCCTCCCTGGAATGGAAATGATTCTCCTTTTTTCAAATAGCCCAACTTTCCAGCTCCTCCCAGCACCATGAAGCAGGACTATGGGAGAAGGCAGGCACCTCAGAAACAATGACAAGAATGTCAACTTGACAACAAAAAACATTTCACACACAAGGTGAAAAGGAGGGTGTAGGGGAGATGCTTTAGAGTTTCTAAAATAATTTCTAAATTCAAAGAAATCAGCGGGTGAGACTCCGCTCACCTACTAAATTGCTCTTCTTTCTTAGATTAAGGATTATAAAGTGAGCACTTGAGTAATCTATCTATTTTGTGACTAAAAATTCATGAGAGTGTGAGCATACTTCAAATACCCACTCACGCACAAACATGCACACACAGGGTCGGCAACAATAATGTTCTGAGTCTGCCCAATCTAGTCATCAGCATAGCAGCAAGCAAAGCACATGGGTAGTAGAGGGAGATACCCCAGCTCCCTATCAGATTGGCCCCGAGCCTACACCACACCCAGGGGCTGGCAAGCAGGAGGGGAAAGGAGCCGCTCACAGATTGCCCTAGGAAAGGCTTTTAATGGGTCAAACTAAAGTGCATTGACCTTCTGATCCAGAAGCCACTCAACCCATTACAAAGATACGTTGTCACAAAGGCACACAAAGACACCTGCTGATCCACTGAATCTTAAAATATACATTGGGGGGTGGGGGGAACACCCTCTGGGGGTTAGTGACTGTGACCACACAGTGGATCACAGGTCTTATGCAGCTTGTCCAGTCACCTGAGACAAAACCATGGGTCATTGGCGCTGGAGCAATAGCACAGCGGGTAGGGTTTTTGCCTTGTACACGGCCAATCTGGGTTCAATTCCCAGCATCCCAGATGGTCCCCTGAGCACTGCCAGGAGTAATTCCTGAGTGCAGAGTCAGGAGTAACCCCTGTGCATCACTGGGTGTGACCCAAAAAGCAAAAGAAAAAAAAACCCACCATGGGTCAAGAACATGTTTTAATAAACTACACTTGAATCTAAGAAAGGGTAAGGGAAACATATTTATTTCAAGTTCAAAGTATAAACCATCGCTGCAAGCTCAAAGTATAAACTATAGCTGCTGGGAGAGCAAGGTGTGGGGAAATGAAGGAAGTTAGATGGCAGCAGGCAAAATCTGACATGCTTTAAGTATAGGATGAGTATTAAGACAGAAAGCTGGGCCTAAAAAAAAAAAGAAAGAAAAAGAAAAAACCCTAAGAAAACAAAATAAAGGGGGATTAGTAACTGTTGGGTTATAAGACAGAAAACAAATCAAACTAATTTTGAAACACAATGAACTGTTTCTGTAGACTCCTAGAAGCGTTATCTCAAAACAACCACAAGAACAAAAACCCTCTTAAAAATGTTTCTGGAGCTAAGGATGTGGCTCAGCAAAGTTGAGAATGTGTGAGGCCTTGGGTTTGATGCATGCTACTCCAATCCACCCATACACATACATACACACACACACACACACACTAACACACACACACACATACACATGGAGGGATAAAGATTCAAGGACAGAAGACAGCTCAAGAACGGGAGGACAATGCCTTGTATGCTTAAAGTCCCAAGTTTGACACCTGGTATCAGTGGGGTTGCCCTGGTGGCCACCAGCACCATGGGTCTGAGAAGCACTCTATCATCAGACCTGGCTGGCTGAATATTGTCAGGAATGGCCATCCAGAACCCCTCTGCATTGCTTGGCAGGTTCCCTCTCAGTCCCCCACACCCCCACAAACAGTTCCCAGGGATTGCTCAGTGTTAGGCTGGGCTTGCCAGGCATGAGGCTGTAAGCTCAGTCCTTCATCTGTCCCCCCAATATTAATTATAATAATAATTATAATAATAATAACACCCAAGGAGTGTGCGATCCCTAGCATATCAGCACCAGGCAACAACCACAGATACCTCAACAACCAAGTCTTC
Organism: Sorex fumeus; assembly: GCF_029834395.1. Classification (NCBI taxonomy): domain Eukaryota; kingdom Metazoa; phylum Chordata; class Mammalia; order Eulipotyphla; family Soricidae; genus Sorex; species Sorex fumeus. The sequence goes on along the minus strand of NW_026606108.1, from coordinate 22,952,474 downwards.
AAGAAAGATTTTAAAAAAAGACAACTTAAAAAAAAATGTTTCTGACTGCAATTATAACGTAGACACTCTGATGTATATAATATGAGAAAGTAAACTGCTAATTATGCGCTATTCTATTAGTCTCAGCAGCTAAAAGACTGAGGTTTCCCGGGGCTTGAGTTGATAGTACACTTGCCATGGTGTGTTCCTTGTATGTGCCTAATATGGATCTAATATGTCACACCAGAGGATGACCAAACATCACCACACATGCTCTCCACCATGATACCCTTGGTCTTCACACTGAACCCTAGGACTAGTTGGCTGTGACACACCTGAAGGTGTCCCCAAACCTGCTGAATGGCAAATAAAAAAAAAAAGAAAAAGATTTTCAAAGTGTAATAAAGAAGACACAGTTGAAGAGAGAAAAAGGAAAAAAAGAATGAAAGGAACAAGCCCTGCCATTTGATATTTATTGTGTATTTTATCATTAAAAATTCAAAACTTGGATCCCTGAAAAGATGTAGAAACCTTCACAAACCAAAGAATGCACATGCCTGGTGACCACATCATGGCCCCTAAATGTAACCTTCCTCTACAAGCAAGCAGAGAGCATTAGAGAAATGGTTTGTCCCATATGTCTGGCAGGAAAGGGAGATGCAGCAGGAGTAGCTTGTTAAACTGAAACACAAGAATTTATAAAAAGAACTAAGGTTACATTAAAGTCACAGGCTCTACTCTGAAAAAGCCAAACTCGGAAATGGCCAAAGGCAAGGCAGAAACATCTCAGAATGATATCTACAAGGGATCAAATGACATGAAGAACACAAACACTCACAAGTTCATAATGATCTTAATGTTGTAAAGAAAGCCTTTGAGGCAAACCACCATCATTCAGTTTATAATCTTGGGAAGTCAATCAACTCATTCTTTCAAAAAATATACAATGAAAGGAATAATCAAAAAAATTTACCCTCCCTTTAGTAACTAACTGGTTTATGAGACCCTAACTTTGCTCTAGATATGTCCTCAAGCTGATCAATAAAAAGGAGTTGCATCAGAAGTCACTGTTGAGTGAATGAACAGATCTGGGCAATACTCTTCGATGACTTCCAGTGTCACAAATCGAATATAAAAATGATATCAAGCTTTAATCTTCTCATTATGCATGTCACAAGGAATATGCCAATAATGACACCAGGATGTACTCAGCAAAATCCAGAGTAGAAGAAAACTCTATAGAACAAATGGCATAGTTGGTACAACAAAATAATAACAAAACAAAGAAAAGAAAGAGGCAAAAGAAGAAGTACTTAAAAGCACTGCTTTTAAGATCTATTAAGCAGTCACTTTCTGTCAACCTAAGTTCAATCCTAAATCAAAAGAAACTGCATTTAAAAGTGGGGAAACAAGGAAAGCGTGAAAGACTGATCGTTATAATACACTGATGAATTGGTACTTATTTTTAGGGGACTGTGGTAATGATACTGAGATGATATTCTAGATGGGGAACCTATTTTCAAAAATACAAGCTAAAAGTATTTACAAGAAGAAATATGAGGTTTGCTTCCAAATGAGTCAAAGCACATGTTCCAAGAGCACTGGAAAGGCAGGAAACAGCATTGGCTGTGAGCTTAGAGCTTGTGGAGCTGAGTAAAAGGTCATTAAAGGTCATTACTCTCCCTACTGCTACACAGGTTGAAGTTTTCTACAATGTAGGGTTACTTTTGCAAGAGAGGAGAGAAGCAAGACAATAACTGAGAAATAACCCAGAAAGCAAAATAACAAAGTGAAATAACAGGAAATACCATTAAAAATCTAAGCATCTAAATTCCACCAAAAACCTGGAGACCAGCACAGGAATGTCAAGTATGAGCTCGATGGGTCCTATAAATTGAGGGATGCAGAGGGGGATGGGAAATAACCAAAATGTACTTCAGTGACCTCTAAAATCTATCCCAATCCTTCAGGGAAACACATTTCACTGATGATCTAAAAAAACTAAAAAAACATACTTTTTCCCCCCCTTTATGCCAAGAAAATAAAAGCAGCATTGTGTGCACAGTTTGGAAGTTGCAATAAAGAATGCCAGATGGAATTCTACTGCTCAATAGGCAGAGTACAGACTTGCATGCTGGGGAGCTCGGTTCTCTCCTTCGCACTGCACTGGAGTGTCCTGAGCACTGAGACAGGAGTAACCTCTGAGCACTTCTGGGTGGGGCCCCAAAACAAAGGGAAAATGATGGTTGCCAGGGAGAAATGAGGGGTGATTTGGGATATATGGGGAGAGGGTATTTTTGGGCTGGCACCTGGTGAGTCATGGATCACAAATCTTTCAAGACACATAAGAGCCAGGATATATTCCTGCAAACATTTAATATTATTAACAAGTGATAATTCAATAGAAGGGAGAATATCCCTGGCATTTGTGGGGGGTGGGGGGGAAGCAGTACCGCAAAGTAACTGAAAGAGTTTATCTAACATACATATTTCTCTCAGACTTTTGTCTATATTACTGATGTCTGTTAAAGAGTTTTAAAAGAGTAAATTTCAAGACAGAATCTACTTAAAATGGTAAGGGCCATGGGTGTGGCTAGCATTAGAACGCATGCTTGCACGTGTAAGATTCTGGGTTTGACATCCAGCACCACAAACACAAAAAAGGTAAAAAAAACAAAATACACACACACACACACACACACACACACACACACAACCCACCAGAGTAATTCCTGAGCACAGGGCCAGGAGTAAAATAGCTGGAGACACCATCTTGCCTTTCCCCATTAGACCACATCAGTTTCCACCAGAAACTGGTAAAACAAAAAACAGACTTTTGTCAAACAGCAAATAATCCCCAGAAAGCTTGTGAGGTAACCGAAAGTTGTTTTTTTCTATTCAGGTTTGTTTCTAATAGCAGGTTTGCCTCACTTCTGATACACGGTGTGCTACAATTTAGACTACTTAGCAATTACATCAAAGCAGACAAAAGAAAATGTAATATGGTCTCCTGGATTGTGTCCTGGCTCAAAAAGAGGGGAAAAAGGGAAGAACTGGTGAGTTCCAGGAACAGGAACTGGTAAGTCCACAGCGATGTCCCAGAGAGCTTCCTGGTGCTGACAATGTTACGGAGATGTAAAATATTAACAATGTGAACAATGGGAGAAACCAGAAGAGGGTAGGAAACTCTCCATACAACCCTTTTAACTTCTCTGCCCATCTAAAATTATTTCAACGGCAAAGGTCTGTTTAAAAGTATTTAATCAGAAAATAAAAAACCAAAGGTGAGGAGTAAGGCACTGGTCTGAATATGGCCAACTTCCAACTTAGGGGTTACTCTTACCTGGCCAGGAATAACCCCTGAGCACTGGTGGGTATGTCCTAGGACCCTCCCTGCGCCCCTTCCCCAGTCCCATTAAAGGTGAAAAGGTAGATCAAACTCATTGAAAACAAACTTCTGTTCCCACACTTCTAGGAACCCTCTTTGCAGAAATCACCTCCAGAACCTGCTTTGATTTTGATTGAATGTAGCATCCCACTTGCTAAGGTGCCAAGAGCGTATTTTCACACGGTTTTTCCTGTCCTTAAGGGTAAGGAACACGTCCACAGAGGTTCGATTTAATCGCTCAACACCACTTACAGTGTGTTTAGGCTCTGGGTTCGCCGGGAGTGAGGCACCCGGCCAGCGCTGGCCTACCAAACAAAGATCCCCTTCATGCCAAAGGTGCCTGGGGACTGAAAGGCATCGCTGTGGACACTGTGGTCTTGCTGTCCTTCTGCCCTTCTCCCACTGTGCTGGGGGAAGTGCCAGCAATGGGCAGGCCTGGTACCCTACTCCTGAGATGCCCCCGACAATCCCAGTTCAGAGGACTGCTCCTTTCTTGTTTGGGAATGCGTCGGCCAACCCACATGTGGAACTGCCCCAGTGGGAGCAGGAGTGGAGGAGAAGCCCACAGCGGAGGAGGAGATATGCCAGAGCCTGGGATCAGAACTTTAGAGAGGAAAGGGCCTGACTCTGCAGAAAAGCCCTCTCTTCCTCAGGATGCTGTAGGATTTAGAGCATGCCGACCCCGAAATCTACAGTGACACCAGGGGGAAGGGATTGAGTCCTTTGCAGGCTTGCACTCACAAAAAAAGGACAAATGGTTGTGACAAGTTTTTCCCACAGGCCACTGTCAATTCCAAGGAAATATTTACAGGCTGCTTATGTTTGAAAAAAAGAAAAAGACACAGGAGGGTCAAGGAGATGGCTCAATGGTGGCACACACACTTTGCATGCAGGAGGCCTGGATTCAACCTCAGCACCACACGGCTACCCAAGCAGCCAGAGCACCATGAGATGTGGCTATTCCCCTGACCAAAATAAATAAATAAATAAATAAATAAACCACAACTGAAATCAGATAATATGGAGGTATTATGAATTTTATGATAACATTTACATTCTGGTTATGCTTAATAGGAAGTTACAAGTATTCAGTAAATATTTATAGGTGCTGCTACCTTGGATTTATTTCAAAATTTCAGAATTTCAAAAAGGTGAGGAACAAAGGAGTCGGTGTGAAGAACAGAACTGTGAAATATTGGCAGGTGAGTAATGGCTAAACGGGCAGCCCATTGTATTGTTCTATTTTTGTATTTACTCCATAAAGCATTAAATCAATAAAGATTCCTGCATATTTCAATATTATGATCATGTAAAATGAAGCTGCCTTATGTATTGAAAAGCAGGGTAATTAAGAAGATCAGTGATAGATTCCAAATCCCCCTAAAAAAATGTGCAAGCCTCAGAGTCAATAGCAGAGTTAAAATGAACTTGAAAAACTAAATCAATGCCTAGACTTTGACAACTGAGAAAGCCAAAGTTGAGCCCATTCAAATGTGCCACCTCAACCCTAACTACAGGTTTGAAGATGGAAACCAGGGGCACCACTGGCCCCCCTTTCTCCCCACAGAAGTCTGACCTCCAGTGTTTCCTCCAGGACAGTGAATATCTCATCTCTGCCTCACATCCCTGGGTCTTCTCCTTCCTCAAGTAGGATGCGAGGATTTCTCCCACAGTCCTCCTTTTCCCCATCCACCAGTTCTTCTTGAGAAAACGCCTGTTTTTCTGCTTTCTGCATGGGCAAGGTCAGCCAGAGGAGCCCTATTTCCCACCCAGTCCCATGGATAGTCTGAATTCCTGCAATCAAAGTGCCCACCCCAAGGGGGGATGGGGTGTAGGGGTGGGAAGGCTACTAGGATCATTGGTGGTGGAGAATGAGCACTGGTGGAGGGATGGGTACTCGATCGTTGTATAACTGAAACCCAATCACAAAAATTTGAAAGTCCACAACTGTACCTTGTGGTGTTTCACTAATAAAAACATTAATTAATTAAAAAAAAAAAGTGCCCGCCCCAAGCCCTCCAAACCAAATGAAGCCCTTATCCATTTTCACCCATGCCTTCAGTTCCCACTTGTTAAGTGGTACCTGTCTTCCTCAGGGTCACCCTGTTGCCTCACATCTGATCAAGTGGCCCTGAAGATCGGGGCCTCCATTTTTCCCTGTCCTTGCCAACTTGCCCAATCCAGTGCTCGCCTTTCTGGTTCTTTTGCAATTATCTCTGCATGTGACACAGGGCTTCTAGGCCATGCTTTGAAATGCAGGACTCAGCATGCTACTTCCTATTCTACAAACAGCCAGCAACTCCAGGGCCTGAGGCTAAAGTCCACACTCTTTTATAGCTGTGAGCTAACCTCACCTCATCTGGTATGTAATCACAGCACAATCTCTCAGTTCCTTAAAATCCTGCCTGCACCTTAACCTCAGGACCCACAGGGGCTGGCTCCAGCCCCTAATCATGCCCTGCCCAAATTCACTTGGTAGAAGGTGCAACTGTTTATCCTTTAAAGGGGAGGCACTGGGAGTCTGTAGGATGTACCAGGCCTGGAGCTGGGGTGGGAGCAGAGTGCCTTCAGGGAACTGAGAGTCCAAAGCACCACATTCCAAAAGAAGCTCTTGGCAGGGCACCTCTCCATCAAGTCATATTTGAATCCATCCACAACCTGTTACAATACCCTCTTCTGTTCTTTCCTACAGGAAAATGATTAAAAACCTTCTGCCCCCCTTTGTGGGGATAAATCTGGGAGTTTAAAATGTCTCTGCCCTGCACTTCTTCTTTCTAGAATTCACAAGCCCAGCAAAAACTTAATCAGATTTCAAAAGCCAGCCTCCCAACTCATCCCTCACCCCACCCCCATCTCAGCACCCTAAGGCAGATCACAACTGCCCACTCAGCTCCTTTCCACTGGATTCCGCTGACATCAGGACCCTGGGCTCTTCCTTCCCCTGTTCCTCTTGCGTGACCAAGTAGGCTAAAGACAGGAACAGCCTTCTGTCCTGCAACCCCCACTCCCCCCAGTGTAGGCTGCGGCAAATGTTTAATCGGTAAAACGAGCCAAATCATACCTTCTCTGGAAGGTAGACTTAAACTGTACAGAGGATAGAATGCCACGGATGTTCTATTTTCACATTTGTCATAGTAGCTAAAATCTTATAAGTAAATGCCAAAAGCCAGTCAGAGAGACTAGAGACCACATACTATGGGGCACTGCTGTTGTGTAAGATTCATTTTAGTCCTCCTAATGAGACAGAACTCTCCACACTCATACAGTGGGGCTACTCATGAGCTGCAGGATAGCAATAGTAAAATCTTGCTACTTATTCATTTTCTAGGGGGAGAACACATCTTATGATACTCAGGGGACCAGGTCATATCAGGAATCAAACCCAGGGCGCCCACATACAAAGTTCTTTGAACTTTCTTCTTGGCCCATGCTATTTATTCTTGGGGGTTGGGGGGTGGGGAACCCCAGGGGGCTATAGAGTACAGGATTCAGGCAACTGCCTTTCATGCAGCTAAACCTGGTTCAATCCCCAGCACAGCATCTGGTCTGCTGACTACTTTCAGGAGTGATCCCTCAGCACAGCGGGTACGGCACAAAAACTAAGGAAAAGAAAAACCTTACATTCTTATACTGTAAGAGGAAAAGTTCCTAAGAAAATATCTCTCTTCATTTTATCTCTGAGAACGTAGGGATTAGAAGGCGGAAGAATTACCCTCTTGTACTTTAAACTTATCACTGAATTTGTCAGAATGTATAATATAAAGTTTCTTAAACTTAAAACACAAACGTAGCCTCTAAAGTGAAAAAGGTACTTTTCTACACTGTTTTATCTGTTTCTTCCTTAGGAAATTCAGGCGGAACTTTTAAACTCTGGGATCCTTTGCTCCCTCAAAGATAAAATATTTTTCACGGCTATATTCTTAGCATCTAGAATAGACAACAACAGGCAAATGCTGGCTGAACAAATAAGCTGTTGTAACACTATAAAAAGTTGCTTGGGAGTACAAAGACAGGCTTCACAATCTCATAAAGGAAAAACAAGTCATTTGCAGAAATTATCTTAACAATATGGTTACCAATCTAAAGGACCTAGGGTTCTTCTTTGAAGCTGACTTATAAAGGGACTAGGCAGATAAAGCTCACAGCACAGAACCCAGTGCCATGCAAGCCGCAGTTCCTGTTTATGATCCTTGTGAACCCGGGCACAATCCAGACCTCGAACAAACAGCCTTTTAATCTTCATAGTCCATAATATCTCCAAGATAGTAGGCAGACGGGCCCTCCCTTATTGCTGATGCTGACAGAGGAGAGGTGAGATCTTGAAAGAAGGAAAGATAACCTAGGGGGGAAATGCCTTGAATGGGTTCAAACTTAATTCTAACTTATTGTGCACCCCAAGTGTTAATTCACAGGAAATGATTCTTGATATAAAGGACCACTACTGAGCTCACTCAGGTTCCTCCCATGGAAAAGACTTGTGAGGACCTATTTGGGGACACTTAGATCTGGCAGTCTTCTTCATTCAAGCAAGCCACACAACTCTCTGGATATTTCCCTCCCCAACTGTCACTGAATTCTAAATCCTCCTTTGAAAGTTGATGAACATGTTAGGTTCTAAAGACTGTTCCGAGGGAACTTGGTATCAAGGCTGTTTCAAGCACACAGGTGGAAAAGCTTCTGCTAAATCCCTGGAAGCTGCCTGGGTTCCTCCAGTGAGTGATGCAGAGTAACTAAGAGCCCTCCCACAAAGTAACAGTCCTCTGCCCTGAGCCCACCTGTCCTTGAACTCCTGCAAACACGTGTTGGCAGGGGCTACTAGCCAGGAGCCTTTCCTCTAGCAAAAACTTGAGATGTCCAAACACCTGGGAAGCTGCCACAGTCCTACTTACTCAATTTGTTACCCCAAAGCCCTCACCCTCTCTCATCACCCCCCCCCCCCCGCCCAATTCGGAAGCTCAGGGGCCAGGGGTTCCTCACTGCTCCTCTTCCCTTAGCCCAGGGGGGCTCAAGCTGCCCCTGACCTTGCCATTCCAAGACATTGCACAGCTAGAAACTTTGGCAACCACCGAAAGGCAAACACAGGGGCTCACCGTGGCTAAGAGCTACGAAGGATGCTTTGAAAAACAATAAACAAGAACAGAAAAGTAGCCCGCTCCCCAGGCGGCAATGAAGCCAGCACAACTTGCAGCTGACCTCCAGCCTCCTCGAAGCCACCGGGTCCGGGCAGCGGGGGCAGCAGTGCCAGGCGCGCGCGCCGCTCATCCCGGGCACCGCGCCGAGCCCGGCGAGCGCCGCGTCCGCGGGCTGCACGCGCTCCGGCCCGGAGGCCCGCAGAGGCGCGGGCCGAGCACCGGGACCGAGCCGGGGTGCCCCGGCGCCCGCGGCCGCGCGGAGCCGTCCGCGCGGGGGGCGCCCGTTGCCTTGACAACGGCGCCGGGGCGCAGTCCTCCCTCCGGGCCGGGGGAGGGGAGGCGGGCGAGTGTCCCCGTGCACCGCGGCGGCGGCGCGGCGGGGGCGGGGGCGGGGGGCGCCCCGGGAGCAGCGCCGCGGGAAGGGCCGGCGGGGCCCGGGCCGGTCGCGGCACGCGCCTACCGTGTATCCCCGCTCCAGGTCGCTCTCCTCGTAGCGAAAGGACGGGATGTAGACCTCCATGGCCGCACCGGCCGGCCGGCGGAGGACGAGCAGGGGCGGGCTCACGCCGCGGCCGCCGCTCCGCCCCCGGCCGCCGCCCCGCCCCCTCGCCGGCCTGGCGGGGCCCCGGGGGGCTGCGCCGAGCCGCGGTCGCCGGGGCCGGCGCGGGGAGCAGAGGACGCGAGGCGCTAGGTGGGTCCGGCCCAAGGGGCAGCGGAGATCAGCTGGGCCCGGAGGAGGCGGCGCCCGCAAACCTGAGTGTGCAGAAAGGGGGTGTGCGTGCCTCCGCGCCGACGACTGGGCCGCGCCCCGGATCCCTCGCCCCTCGGGCTCCGCAGACGCCGGCCTGGTCGCCCAGTCCGCAGAGTTCATGCGAGTCTGGAATAAGAAAAGCCGGGAGCATCCAGGTTTTGTTGGGGTTCGTCGAATTTGCGTTAGGAATAGTGGCAGAAGATGACAGCCGTGAACCGCACCCCCTCTCCCCCCCTCAACTTGCTACCAAGACTTTCCCAATGCATTGCACCGTCGGTGACTGAGATCCGAGATCCGGCGTCTGGCCCCAGTTCTAGTGTTGCTTGCTTCCAAGGAACTGTGCAGAGATTCTTAGCTGTATAAGGAAAACAGAAGACAAGCGGTGGGGGAAAAAGAGAAATTGGGGGACCGCAGGGGTGTTGTGGGCGAGGACCACAACTAACCTCCGGCCAAACCTAACCACTTCAAAGTATCTAATACCTGAAAAGATTAAGTCACCCTGTTAAGGAAACCTGATTATCAGGTTACTAACCATTGTCAATGCTGTTTTTCTTCCATATTATGTTTCAGCATGAAGCAGAACAGGAACTTAAGAGGGGACTCCCGGGTCACTGAGAAGGCAGCTCAGGCGCTTTTAGGCTTCAGGCTAACTGCTACCCCTAACTCGGAATGCCCTTGAACTTTGTGGGTCATGACACCCTGTCAAAAGCATTATCACGTTTTGTTATAGGAAAAAGGAAAAATCGCTTCCTTGACATGACGAAGCCACGGGATGTGGACCCTGCAGAACCTTCCAGACTAGTGCCCTTCAAAGTCTCATACTAGCTCAGCACATACCCACCTGCGCCCTAGTATGACTGATCATCAGCCTCTTGAACAGGATGGATGGCAGTGGAACTTGGTATTCTTTGAATTGAGTTTTGGGGTCCATCCAGCTTGTAGCTTCCTAAATCTCTACGGACTTTCGCGATATTGAAATTCATTCATCTACTTTTAAGTTTAGACCCACAGCCTTCTAAAAGAAAATAGGGCCAAAGCGATTGTACAGCGGGTAGGGAGCTAGCCTTAGACATGGCCACCTGGGCTGGATCCCCGGTATCCCAAACTAAAGAATAATTCCTGAGTGCAGAGCCAGGAATAAGCACCACTGGGTGTGGCCCCAAAACAAACAACCCCTTTTCAGTTCATTTGGCAGTTTTCAACTTAACACAACCAATTGCATACAACATATGCCTAGATGTTATGACCCACTGTGTCCCACTTTAGCTTCATAACAACTCCGGAGGCGTGTGTGCAATAAAATGTTCAAGAATATTTTTAAAATAGCTGATGGCAAAAAATTCCCTGCCCCCACAAACTATCTCAAGATGGTTAAAGGTTATTGTCTCAGTGGATAATGTAACCCAGGCATAAATAAGCATAGAATCTTCAGCAACAGGTAACTGATCATTTGTTACTTGCTTGCTTTCTATGCAAACCCTACCTCTGCTAGTAGCCTAGCATTTGTGTAAATGCCATTTTCCTGTCAGGCATGGTCATTTGTTGGATTTAATGGTAGGAATAAAGTGGGCTAACGAAGATGAGATGGTTCTAAAGTGAACAAACACGGCAAATCTATCATCACACTGTTCCTGAGTCTCTTCATCAAACTCTAAATCTGGGAGATCAACTAAATTATCTTTTCATCAGAAAATTAACAAAAATCGATGACAATTGACAATGAAGTTAGTATCAGCTAATAAAAGCAATCCATGTGAGTAAAACTGGCTCTTCCCCAAACTCTGTACCTACTATAAAAACTCAGATAATCATAGCAGTAGTAACCTGAGTCACCAAAGCCTTAAATCTGGACAGCATAAGTAACACTGTCCTTTGCTAAGAGCCATTCCACTGCTTCCATACCTAAGGCGAAGACTATGCGTTTTGTGGAAATGTTTCTTTCCCTAAGCAATTCTATTTGTAGCTCAAACCTCTTTTGTGTCTCTTGGAGGTATTGAAGGTGTCCAAATTCGTTTCCCACAACACTCATTGAACAACATTAGCCATGTTTGTAGTGGAGATACTTCTATGAGAACACAAAGTGTTATGAAAAAGAAAAATCTACCAAGAAAAAGAGATTCCTTGTTTCCACTTAGAAGACTGGAAAGGATACATAAAGACTGGATTTCAAATTTGGCCCTAAAGATCAAAGGGTGGGAGGGATTCACAACGCTGAAGGGGAAAGGGAACTCAGGTAAAGTCCATCAGTAATACCACTGGTAAAGCTTAAGGCAACAAGATAGGGCAACTTTTGATTACAGCAAAAAGTGGATTATAGCAAGGAAATCAAGACAGGAAAAACAGGGATAGGGACATGATTCAAGGGCAAGAGAACTGTCTTCTGTGTGTGAGGTCCTGGATTTGATCCTTAACACCATAACAAAAAAAGCACAAAAGAAAAAGAATAAAGGGTGTGGGGCCAGGAAAAGACGTAATGCCGGTTCTGATGAATTTGATTCTAAAACATAGTAATGTGACACAGTAATTCTAAAACATAGTAATGTGATAGTCCTTTAAAAAGATTAATTTAAGCTTGGCTAAGTAGATAGGTTAATGAAGTATATTTCATAAAAGACAAAAGTTCTGGTAAATAGTCACAAATTCTTGAACCCAGGAGATAGTAGAGAAGAAACAGATTTTAGTGAGGTTTCAGGAAAAGAATGAATCCAAACTGGTCTTGGCAGGATAATACATAAGCAAAATAACTCTCAGAAAATAAGCATTTTGCGGGGCTGGAGAGATAGCACAGCGGGTAGGGCGTTTGCCTTGCACACAGCCGACCCGGGTTCGATTTCCAGCATCCCATATGGTCCCCTGACCACCACCAGGAGTAACTCCTGAGTGCAGAGCCAGGAGTAACCCCTGTGCATCGCCAAGTGTGACCCAAAAAGCAAAAAAAAAAAAAAAATTAAGCATTTTGCTTTATATGTATTATTGGAGGTTAAGGAAACATTTCAACTTAAATGTAACGTTAAGTTTGCTTGAAAAACCAAATGCCATGCATGCATAAACACACTGATGTACACACACTCAACTCCTCAACTCACACTGTATAAATGTATATATAGTGAGAATATTTGAAGATCCATAAAATTTTAAAAAGCAAGATAACTGGAGACTTTATGGTGGAAGCAATAAGAAAGCAATTTATTATTTAAATAGTTTTGTTAAATTTTGTCTAATTTAATTCTTATTGAAGTTACATATATATTTAAAAACAGAACCTAAAAAAAAAAACCCTCAGTTCCTGATTAAGGATTTTATCCCACCAGCTTCCCTTAATAAAAAAAAGTTTCAGTATATTAACTAACAAATGGGCAACTTTATCTTAATTGGCTTTAATTACAAAGTTTTCATTTGACCAATTAAGAAAAATTAAAAAGTCAATCTGCAGAGATTTAAAAGTATGTGACAAGAGAAAGGAAGAGGAGCATTTCAAGTTTCTTGAACGTGTTAAAAATTTAGACAGCATGTCACAACTTTCCTATTCTCTATAATTTTCTATGCTTAGCCACTTAACTTTGAAGAAATAAATTATTTTTATCCCAAAGACTTTTGAGAATTCTTTATGTGGATAATTAGAATAAAAATTTTGAAAAGCTTATCAAATATTTTCAAGTAAGAATGTTCAGCCAATCAATACAGATTAAAGAGGAAAAATCAATTTAATCATCATGATTTAAGCTCTGAATTTCCTCCTCTGTAAGATGAGAGCATAGTATTAGACCATCTCTTACCTTCTCCATTGGCAACACAGTGCTACAATTTATTCAAAGTAAGTATCAATCACTACTAGGAAAGCACTTCCTTACAAAGCTGTGCACCCAAGTTGTACCTTCCCTTGAGAGTCATACCTATTACTTGTTCCTTTTATTGAGCTTCTTTGCTGGATATGGATCATGAATTAACAAAACAGCTGTTCAACTTCATCTGTATTTCCATTTCCACAAGTACTGTCTAAATCTGCACAGCTCACTAATACCCATTTAGCCACATGTGGCAACGATGTCATCTGAATGGGAATGTGACAGTGTCTAACACAAGGAAGATATCAAGACTATACCAAACAAAATCATCAGAACTTAAAATACTGCAATAATTTTTAATATACTGAACTACATGTCAGATTTTTTTTTTTTTTTTGCTGTTTGGGTCACACCCAGCAATGCTCAGGAGTTACTCCTGGCTCTACACTCAGGAATTACTCCCAGCAATGCTTGGGGGACCATATGGGATGCCGGAAACTGAACCCCGGTCGGCCATGTGCAGGGCAAATGCCCTACCTGCTGTACTCTCACTCTGGCCCCTATATTAGACATTTTAGAGCTACTAACTTTGCCTGTTTACTCTTTAAAATTGCTCGATTTGCTCGAGCTTGAGCGGGCCCAGTAACGTCTCCATTGGAGATTTTGTTGTTACTGTGTTTGGCATATAGAATACATCATGGGTGGCTTGCCAGGCTCTCCTGTGTGGGCAAGATACTCTCGGTAGCTTGCCGGGCTCTCCGAGAGGGGCGGAGGAATCGAACTCAGGTCGGCCATGTTGGCTGCGTGCAAGGCAAACGCCCTACCGCTATCGCTCCAACCCTATTCTTTAAAATTAGATTACAGAAAAGTCTAAATTACAAATGTGGCTCATGTTATATTTCTATTGGTCAAATTGCTATGGCTCTCCTACACAGATTAGCACAGCTCAATTCATGGTCCTAATAATAGAAGAGTAATCAACATTCTTTCCCAGCATTTTTTTTGTTGTGGTTCTCCTCTTTTTATTTCCATAATATTGCTACCTAATATTACTCTTACTGTAAGAGTATTGTCTACTATTTATTTGATTCTGTGTTTTGCATAGAGAAAGGGCTGGTGATTCTATCCCGCATACCAAATATTTTTGAAATATACAATATCACAGAGATAACTATTATGGCATTCTTATTTCCTAGTGCCCAAGATGTTGAAATGCCTTCAAATTCCCCAAGCCTCCTTCTTACAAGTCTTATCTTCCTCCATCATTATCTTAGAGAATCTTTTGCACTGCCCATCTGTAGTTAATTATTGTTAATGAACTTATGTCTCCTTAATTCATGATAATCACATGACCGTCTATGCAGGGAACCACAAAAGTGAAGTAGACATTTCGGTCAATTTATAGTTACATACAGATCTTAAGACTCAGTTTTTTAAAGTGATGTAACCTTTTTTGGGGGAGGAGGGGGGAAAGGTGGTCAAGCAAGGAGGATTTTAGGGAACAACCACAAAAAAAAATATGTGTGTATATATATATATGTATATATATAAAATTCTTCTTTATTCTCTTGACATTCTTACCTTAAAATAACCTGATTTTGCTAAGATCTACTTATTTTATATTTAAAGCCCACTAGTAACACACCTTATGCCAGTAACAAAGGAGAAAAATTCAAAATACCAACAATGAAGAAATTATATTTTGAGACTAGTATAAACATATGCATTTTATAAAGATTGAATTGTTTAAAATAGCTTAGCAAAAGATACAATCAAGGACACAGTCTTTTATGTAGAAGAAATTATATTTATACATACATTCATTTTGTTCGAGTTCTGTTTTATCTTAATTCTGTTAATTACTTAAGGTAGTCCTGTTTCAAATTGGGTTTTCTAATAAAATATTTAGTTGACATGATATCTTAAAACATTTTGAAGTAGAAAGGCACTTCAGGCGTCGGTTTTATGGCCTTGCTTCAAAGATACATAACAGAATGTCACAGAGCTACAAAGAGCTAGAAGCCAAAACTGAACTGAATGCGCTGATCCCAAGTTCAGCTTGTTCCATTACTAACATCCTTCCATTAAATCATATCTGGTTAAGGGATAAAAGAGTATTTAAGAGTCAGGCCTACCCAACTAAAAGAATATCGGCATTAGTACTCTTATTTACTTGGAAGGACGGAGAAAACTGATGAGTGCAGCTGGTAAAATCACTGAACTAAATAAATCCCCCCTAAAATGTTGGTAGGGCTCAGAGGTTCACACATGATTTCTGGAATTGTGCTGAAGCTGCTACTTTCTTCAGCCGATCAAGACAGAAAGTAACTATTTTATTTGGAAGTACTAAGTATTCAATTCTGGCTTGAACAACTAATTTGGAAATAACAGAAATATAGATATAATACTAGGACATCATTAGAGTGGAACTATTCCAAGTAAAACTGTATTTTGTCAATATTAGAAGAAAAAATATCAGATCTATATTATTATAAATTACCTGTTTCTCATATCTAAGTTATATTCAGCAGAAGCAAGACTAGAAGATTATACTAGTTTTGCTTTAATTTTTTATTCTAAAAAGAGCAAATATTATTTTGTATATTCTAGGTAATTGTCTGGGTTCTAAGTGCATACATGGAAGGAATATCTATAGTGACCTTAAAAAATCAACAATAAGGGTAATAGACAAAATCTGTCCAGTGAACTGAGAGGACTCAGTTATACATACCACAACTTACTCCTCTGGCAGGGAGATGGTAGTAGTTAGCTTAAGAAGAAAGACTTCATTAGGAATAATTCGAAACAAAATGAAATTAACCCTGCTGCCAATTTTAAACTTTCACCTGTATTAGCTATTTAGGTAATAGATATCTAAATAAGATACAGGATAGATGAGTAGGTTATAAAAAGCAAATTTCATTTTTCTCTAGTAAGTACATTTTTTGTGTTCCTTGGTAATTTAAAACAGTATGGTGCCAGTCTTTTCAATTCTGACTACACATGATCTATTTTCAGTTTGAAATGAAAAACAAAGAAAATGTAATGAACAGATTAAAAACAGGCAATCCTTAATTTTGAAGGTAACAACCGAAGAGGAGTATGATCCATGGGATTTGTAACAAAAGTACATGAATACATTTTCCCCTAATTATTAAACTGCTTATAGTAGAGATTGTCAAAAACAAGCAGACAATTATTCTCTACCTTTACCCAAGACAAGAGCATTCCCCAGAGTTGAATCAAGAAATCAGTGTTCTTTGGTTTATGATGAATTCATGAGACATTTCAGTTTCATTTAGTCATTTAAGAAAAAGGCTATTAATGGATCATAATATCACCTATATGCCCCTATAAAACGTTTCTTCTTATGCTTTGATAAGATCCTTAATATGTTGACATACCCAAATAACTTGTTACTAATATTTCACAAGGAATATTATTTTATTACTATAATCACAAAATCATAATTTCTGTACAGGAATGTATAAGTGAACATTAATCAATGCACTGATAATTCACTTCATAAAGAGGGTAAACACACTACAGAACATATTGTAAAGAAAAAATATTGTAAAATTTTCTGGCCTTGCAGTGCACTTTTTAGTGCAAATATTTAAGACACAATAGTGTTCAATTCAGCAAAGTATTGCAGAATGTCATGCCACAGTCCACTTAGTTCAAAGAGGGTCAGGACATGCAGCTTGTAATAAAATGTCAGAGCATATATATATATATATATAAAAAACCACATGTAATTCACAAAATATATAGTGGTTTATTTAGATGATTTTAAATGATTTCACTGTGGAGTTCAGCATACTGGAACAAATATCCAAAATCTTCTGAATGAGAATATCTTCTTGCTACGCAATGGCTTTGGCTTCAGGTAGGAATGCCTCCCAGTATTTTATCAGCTATAGATAATAATAAAAATAAGAGATATTTTTATTACTCTTTGTTAC
This sequence comes from Sorex fumeus, assembly GCF_029834395.1. Classification (NCBI taxonomy): domain Eukaryota; kingdom Metazoa; phylum Chordata; class Mammalia; order Eulipotyphla; family Soricidae; genus Sorex; species Sorex fumeus. The sequence goes on along the minus strand of NW_026606108.1, from coordinate 22,935,474 downwards.
AAGTTATACCCTGATTAACATTAAAAACAATGTATAGTGATAAGCTAACCATGATTAACCTCTAAAGTCTGGATCTTAATAGGATCATTTTAATTTCCTTATTTAAAATTTGTCAACAGTACATCTGTAAGTCATTAAATGTCTGAGTAATTTAATTTTTGACATGATCTAAAAGCACCTAAAGTGTTTATTTCCACAAACTTTATATAGAAACAAGTTGTCAGTATAATTTGTGATTACCTTAAAATAAAAGTACAGTAGGCTTATCCAATATAAAGTAATAACATCTACTTAAGAAAATAATCATATTTTGTTACTGCTAGCCAAAGATAATGACAAACAGAAAAAGGAGGAGGAAAAGAAAATATCGGTCAAGAGAGGTAAAAAAGACCAAGAAGAATTAGCCGCAATCTTTCCTGGATTCCACAGAACAGATTAAAGTATGAACTAAAGTTATGTTTGAAACAATTTCTTTAAAAACATTAATATAATTTATTTTCACATTTTAAAAATCTAACTGCGTGCCAGAGACAATTCAGAGGTTAAGTCACTTACTGTGACTCAGGCAACCCTGTTCAATCCCCAACAATATGGTCCCCTGAGTACCACCAGAAATGATCCCTGAGCATAGAACCAATTAATTAAAAAATAAAATAAAAATTGCAAAAACATCTCTCAACCTACTGTTTAGGACTTAAGGCAAAGGGACAGACCCAAGAATTCTGATTATTACAACTACTCTGTTTCTCTTTTGCTATCACTTTTTTTTTAATGTTTCAATTCTTATTCTTCCTGAAGTTAAAAATTTTTTCCAAAAACAAATTTTCAGTTTGTAATTCATAAAAAATAAAAAATCTTACCTGCTGTTGTGTTTGTACTAATGATTCTAAGTACTTGATAATGACAGTTTTAAAATCTTTCACTCGTTCTTTCTGTTGAATTGAATACAATATGGAGGAAGGGAAAAAGAAAGCTCATTAGTACAGAACTAGATTTTCTTAGTCTCAGCAAAATGTGACTTTATTCTTCGGAAAAAAAAAAGTGAAACTGTTATACTTGCCTCAAATCTTCCCACTTCTTTTCGAATTGTTTTAGAGATTTGTTCAAAATCTCTTTCCCCTTGTTGTACTTTTGCTTCCCACTAATAAAACAGAAAGAGACAAATGTTTTAATCTTCTTCAGAAAAATTGAACAAGTAGTCATAATGACAAATTTAATTTAATGTCATGCCTCAAAACTCTGAGAAAGTCTAACACTGGCAAATTCCAGTACAGTATCATTCAAACTTATATAATTTTCTTATGGTAGATATTCATATCAATTTAATTTTCATTAAAATTTCACTGCTAGATTTACTCAAGATTATAATATTCTATTAATGAATGATAATCTCCATTGTTTAATTAAATATCACTAAGGTAGAAGAAAATATTTCAAGTATAAAATTTACTATCGAATAATATGGCAATTTCAAGAGTGGAATTTTCTCATTCCTCTTTTATGTCACCTCCTCAAATCGTATCAACACCATCAACACTGTTCAGCTAATTGTATGAATACATTTCATTGTATGTGTCCATGAAAATACTTTAAATAAGGAATATTATATGACAAACATTTAAACACCACTCTTGTAATGGGAAAATGTCCAGATTAAAGAAAAAAATACACATTAACTATACTCTAATGAAGACTTATGTGTTAACATTAATTTAATACAGAAACAACAAAACGTAATGATAAGTGACCGATGGAACAGCTAAAATAAAATAAAGACAAGCAATGAAATGGTATTTTCCCACTATGTAATCGAAACACTAGTACATACTCTTGAAAGAGCAGGTACATTTACTTTTAGTAATATAAAGGTTGTCCTACCTCTTCAATTTCCTTAGTGAAGCATGGCAAAAAAAGTGTATAAATTATAATAAACTTATACAAATTTATTAAAATACCATATATAATGCATATATATGGGGGGATGTCTCTGGACAGGTAAATGTGAAACAAGTCTATCTCTAAAACTATTTTTTGACACAAAGTAAACACCTGAAATCAAATAAACCATCTCAAGAGAAATGTGTACTGATTAAAGTTCAATCAATACAAGTGTTACTCTTGTATGCTTTCATGGTGTGTTTTCGCTTTTTTTTGGGCCCATTCAGGGCTCACTTCTGTCTTTGCACCCAGGAATCACTCCTGCAGGGCTTAGGAAATCAGATAGGGTGCCAAATATTAAACGCAGGCTGGTTGAGTGCAAGGCAAATACCTTAACCATTGTAGTATTTCTTTAGTCCTACGTATGCTTTATTTGTTCAATAATCATTAGAATAATCACTGAAGTTATAAAGGGCTCTGAAAGTTTGAATGATGATAAAAAACATTCCAAATTCTAATGCAGTTTATGAAACTATGGAAAAATTGCTAAATATTGAATGGTTCAGAAAATAATTTATGAAAACATGCATATATGGATGACTCATGGGAAATTTGAATAAAGAGAAAGGTATTTTATATTAATCACCTCTCTTATTTCATTTTTAGCTTGTTGTATTTTATCTGGTTTGTTAGCAACCATCATCTTTGCCTCAGTTTCACGTTTTTTGAGCAAAGTAATTTGAGCATCTTCCCATTTCTGCCAGCACTTCATTCGATGGTCAAAAACACCCTATAGTAAAAAATAATAAAAAGCCATTAGGCAAGGTTTCATTGCGACAAACTTTCATAACATGAAAAGTGCTCTAATGTTGAAAATAAAAACTCGTTATTTAACTGTTATCTAATATACTGAAAAATAAGCATACTGAAAACATCAAAGAAAATAAAATCCATATTTGTTTAAACACCAAAAAAAAAACTGAATGAAATAAGAGCTCAGAGTCAAGAAAAAATACACAAAATCCATCTTATTGTAATTACTAAACGTGGCTTTATAGTCAAAATGATTAACAGAGTTACACTGCACTAAAGAATTAGCAGAAAAATACTGGTATCATATCTACAGTGAAAGTTTTACTACTAAACAATACCCTAAGTTTTAATAAGTTTAGTTAGAAACAAGTGCTGGAAACACGACACAAAAAAGAAAAAAAATGGGCAAAATTCTTAACACAATAGAAAAAAGTGAAAGTAAAAATGTCACACAAGAAATTATCCATAGCAAACAAAACAAAGATAAAGCAATGGAAAAGTAAGTTTTAACAAAATGGGGGTGGGGGGGGTGGAGAAGCGGAGAATTACAGATGAAATAACATGTATTTCTAGTAAGAAGAACAAAACAGACCAAAAAAGTAAAATAACAAAACCCATTCGTCAAATTTATACTTCTTTCAAAAGGTCTGGCAAAGCAGGGAAAAATTAATGTTGTTACAGGGATGGATCTGGAGAGTATCATACTGAGTAAAGCAGTCAGAACAAGAGGGACAGACACAGTATGTGAGGAATACAAAAAGGCAACAGAAACTCAGAACAGGTCTTTAACGGAAGCTTACCACGGAGGAAATTCAGGGGGATACTAGATGGGTTGGGGGAGATACTGAGACACTAGTGGAGGGAAGCAGACACTCCGGTGTAGGGTGCGACTGTAAACCACAGTGCCCAAAAATAAAGGAAACAAATTAAGTACAGGGGGTCAGAGATATAACACAGAGGTTAAGGTGCTTGTTGTGCAGGTGACAGACCCCAGTTTGAATCCTAGTACCACATATGAACTCTATCAGGAGTGATTCTTGAGCACAGAGCCAGGAGTAAGAGTAAGCCCAGAAGACCACTTGGTGCAAGCCCCCCACCCCGCCCAAAAAAAAAAAAGAGAAGAGGATATTAAATACAGAACTATATAGAACTAAGAATAAATTAGAAATCTAATTATTTTAATATTGAAGAATAGGAGAACAATTAAAAATTCTTTTTCACTGTCACTGTCACTGTCCTCTCGTTGTTCATCAATTTGCTCAAGCGGGCCCAGTAACGTCTCCACTGGAGACTTTTGTTGTTACTGTGTTTGGCACATCGAATATGTCACGGGGAGCTTGCCAGGCTCTGCCGTGCAGGCGAGATACTCTCGGTAGCTTGCCGGGCTCTCCGAGAGGGGCAGAGGAATCGAACTCGGGTCACCCATGTTGGCTGCGTGCAAGGCAAACGCCCTACCCACTGTGCTATTGCTCCAGCCCAAAAATTCTTTTTAATTGAAAAATTTCAATTCCCTGGCAATGGATTACAAGACTCAATTACCAAGTAGTGCGGGGAGAGTTGAGGTGAAGACAAATGAAGAAATGAACTAAAAGATCACAGGTCCCTCTCTCCCGGAAGGGAGCATAATATGAAATAACCATGCCGCCAGACCCTGAGCCAGGCTATTTCACTGGGGCACCTCAAAGGAGGGACGGGTGAGACCCCTCCCCACCTCAAGGGACCCGGTCCCGGCAGCCGAAAACCGCCAGGACTCAACCGTGACCATGCTCACAGCTGCTCTCTACATGCTCGGGCAGAGCCTCACTCATAAGTAGAACCCATTCCTGGACATTCAATGGACACACCCTACCCATACCCCAAGAGCACAGCACCACATTTGATGGGGTTCAAAATAGGAGGCAACCAATATTAGAGGGAAATATTTTTTTTTCACACAAGGCTATAAACCTTTTACAACATGTTAGTGATTTCTTATACAAGGGCTTAATAGCCCCTGGGTGAAATACAGTAATCTCCACGCTCTTTCCTCTAAGGATTAGTTTTTTATAGATTTTCAGGGGTTTTTCATAATAAACAATATAAAATATATTATTTGGATTCTGCTTTGGGGCAGGGATTGGGGTCTGGGATGGAAACATCCGAAATATGGTGGTGGGAAGGTGTAATGGTGGTGAGATTGGTGTTCGAATATTAAATGTAATGAAATACTGTGAAATACTCTATAAAATAAAAAAAAATGGAAAAAAATTGAATAATAAAATAAAAAGCACTTCGAGATTAAAAAAAGAAAAAAATGAACAAAAGGTGACAAAAATAAGGACTGTGGTGGAGGGTCACCTAAACTAATTAACTTTCATAAATATAAATCCTAACAATACCCTCTTTTTCAAGAGATGCAGACAGTCTGGGGGTGGGGATAGTATTGCACCCATCCCCAACTGGCCTGGGCCTCCCAAGCACTCAGGGTACGACCCTCCAGCCCCCCAGGACCACAGAGCTTTTGCACTGAACCGCAGGCCTAGCTGGCCCAAGTATTGCTATGAGTGTCGCCCAGAGCAGTCATTGAGAGATACCACCACCACCTGCCCAAACACCCCTTTCTTAGCTTGACACTAACAATCCTTAATAAAGTAAGAGAATCTTCACACACATAATGAGAGCTATTTTAATTTATTCTAAATAATGAACTTGTGGTTCAATAGACAATCAGGATATTGCTAAAAGTACACTGAATAAAGACAATACATATGTTCCTATAAGGATATGAAGATTTAAAAAAAATGCAAATAGCATTTTTTTTTTGCTTTAGTTTTTTGGGTCACACCTGGAAATGCTCAGGGAGTATACTCCTGGCTCTGCACTCAGGAATCACTCCTTGGGGTACTCGGGGGACCACATGGGATGCCAGTACTGAATCCGCGTCAGCTGTGTAGCAAGGCAAATGTCCTGCCCGCTATACTATCACTCTGCCCCCTTCGAAAAGCATAATTTTAAATGAAAGCTTTGGAACTAATGGAGTTTCTATACACTAGTTTTGTCTTTTATGATCATTTTTGGCTAAATTCATAATTCATATATTTCTGTAAGCTATAGGAAAAAGGGGAGGCTGGAAAGAGAGCTCAATGGAGTAAACACATACTTGCATACAGAAGCCCCATATCTGATCCCCAAGCACCACATGTCTCTCTGAGCACCATCAGGAGAAACCCCCGAACACTGCAGGGTGTGACTCAAAAACCAAATATTCTGAAACAGGGTGGAAGGGGGAAGAGCTACACCAGTGGATCAGAAATGTGTGAAAGTATGAAGAACAGTGACTTCACTTTGTGGAGGCTTCATCATTCATAAGTACTATTACTGTCTTCTTAACTAACACATATGTAGTTGAGTAACTATCGTTCTACTAAAATTACAAATAATATAACTTGGGGCTGCAGTGATAGCACAGCAGGTAGGGTGGTTTGTCTTGCACATGGCCGACCCGGGTTCGATTCCCGGCATCGAATATGGTCCCCTGAACACCACCAGGACTAATTCCTGAGTGCAGAGAGCCAGGAATTAACCCCTGTGCATCGCCAGGTGTGACCCAAAAAGAAAAAAAATAATAATAACTTAATAAAAATGTGGAAAAACTAATCCTAATTGTAGAATATATCAAAACAGATTTCAAATTTGTGGGAAATATCATAAAATTATGTGGAAGCCAAGTATTTTTTACTAAAATATATTTTTAAAGATAGTGGAAATTTTGAGTCACAACAATTACTGAAAAAGCTGGTAGGCAATCTATAGGTATTTACATCTACTTTGCTAGATTTAATTTTTCTCATCATATAACTCTGAATCTTAATTATACCTTTTTTCTGCTTGTTTTCCCAAATAGCACATTTTCCTTCAAACATTCCTTAAGAAATGCATGCTTTTCATGGAAGTCCAGAGCTTAAGCCCCAGCACTACCTGGTGCTCCACTCCACAACCTTCGAAGTCACCCCCCAACACCATTCTAGAGTGGAACTCTGTGGTGCCAAGGACCAAACTCTGGGATCCTATGTGCAAAGCAAAAACCTGAAATAAACATTTGTACATGCTGATTTGTCAACCCAAATTAAAGTGAACCAAAACCACAACAAAAAAGACTTAATACAAATAGATCTTTTTAAGTATCATTTAAAACAACAATCCTTGTCCTCACACCTTTCATTCACATGTGAATTTAAAAAAACTCAAGAGGAAATAAATTTTTTTTATTTGAAAGTTTTTTTTTAATTTAATCACTTGTGAGACCCATACAGGAACTTCAATTTTTATTTATTTTTTGTTTTATTTTTTCTTTTGGGGTCATGCCTGGGAGTGCTCAGGAGTTACTCCTCGCTGAGTACTCAGATATCACACTTGGCAGTGTTTGAGAGACTGCCCAAGTATTATATATGCAATGCTGGAGATAAAACCTGGGTCAGGGGGCTGGAGCGATAGTACAGTGGGTAGGGCGTTTGCCTTGCACATAGCCGACCGGAGTTCGAGTCCCAGCATCCCATATGATCCCCGGAGCACTGCCAGGAGTAATTCCTGAGTGCAAAGCAAGGAGGAACTCCAGTGCATCACCGGATGTGACCCAAAAAGCAAAACAAACAAACAAAAATACCTGGATCAGTAGTGTGCAACGTAAGGCTTACCCACTGTACTATCTCTTTGAACCCAGTAATTCAAATTTTTGGACCTCATCTTTCTTTAGAAGAACAAGGTTCTATCAGTTCTTCATTAATAAACTCTATTATTAATTTGATCATTTAAAAAAGTACCAATATGGGGCCACAACTCATCAAACGATTTTCAATTTTAATATCTGCATAAGTTCTTTTTTAAATTTTTCTAACTTTAGACACCATGGTTTACAGAGTTGTTCATAACACAGTTGTTTTAGGCATTTAATGTGCCAGCTCTATCCTACTAGGAGTGTGACCGTCCCTCCACCATTGTCTCCAGTTTCCTACCCACCCTCCAAAACTGCTCCTTTAGCAGGCACAAAATAATTCATTTTGTATTGCTTGTTACAACAAAATGGCAAAAGGGATTACCCAAAAAAAAGCCCAGTTTAAACAAATGTGAAAATTGTTGTATCTCACAATGGTGCTGCTGAAGTCACTGTCTGAGGATTTACTGAGCTGTTTGTTGATAGCTGAGCCTTCTGAGCTCACTGAGCTTAGTGGGCATCTATCTATGCTACTTTCCCATATAATACTGTGACACAGTAGGAACTGTGTTAATACAGCAGAAATTGAAGGTGTCATCGGGCCAAATATGTAGCCACTTGCTTCAGGAACTTAGGAACTGGGACCATTCTTAAACTTTACAACATCTATAGAGATTAGTCAAGAAACTGTGAGGCCGGGCCTTTTATATGCTGGCTATTGTGGAGTGTGGGTGCAGCTTCTGAGAGGGCCCCAGAGTTTTCAGTCCAAAGACAGGTGTATCTGGGAGATTTAGAAGCATGGCATCTCCTCTGAGATTAATTGTGAAGCTGGGAAGCTGAGTGGCTGTGGCTGTGGCTATGGCTGTTGGAACTTCTGACAATACAGGGAGGAAGCAAGGGGCGGGGGGATTTGTAGGGGGTGCTGCAGCTGCCCATCAGCACTCTGAGAGGGCCCCAGTGTTTTCAGCTGCAAGGTCAGTATACTTGAGAGTCTCATCGGCTTGGCATCTCTTCCATGATTAGTCATGAAGCTGTGATCTGCTTCTTAATACTTTTATCAGCAGGCCTTTTCAGTGGTATATCAAATCTAACTAATTTAATTTCTATTATCTCATAATATTCACAATCATGCTTACTGTGGAGCTACATAAAATTTTCCTATTCTTGTAACCCTATTGTGTTTGCAACCTCAGTTTGATCCTCATATGATACGGTCCCCTGGAAATTGCCAGCATTTAGCCCTGAGTAGGAAGCAAGAAATAGCCCTGAGCACTACACGGTGTGGACCAAAACAACCAAACAAGTAAAATATAAAGACCATAAAAGCTATTAATGCTATCATCTTGTTATTTATAATTTTCCATCTCCTTTGTATAGTAGACCTGGGCTGAGTTTAGCAGATAGTCAATGTGAAGGAGCTTAATTCTTCTCAAAGTATAATTTGGCTATATTTCCTTAAACCTCTTTTAGTCAATGACTCATTGTTCTCCAAAGTGTGTTCAATATATGTATAAATGTAGTAAGTGGAAAGGGATTCTTGTTCAAATGAATTTGAAAGTTCCCAAATTTAACAAAGTTAAAAGTTTGTTTCATTTTTTTATTCCAAGGCAATTCTAAGCTTTTGTCTTGGACAGTAACTAGGTGACTATGGTACATCTTTTGGCGGAAAATGTAACAGTGACTGTGCATTTATATAAATGTTATATAAAACTACATCAAGAATATTTAGGCAAAGTGAGGAAAGTTGTCTTTGAACTTTACACTATCCATTTACACTATCATTATCACACTATCACACTATCAGGTAACCCTTGCCAGGGAGGTCTCCCCAGATTACTCGTCTTGCCTGTACTCCTAATCAACATTTTCCTGACCCCTTTTTGGGACCCAAAGGGTTTGGGGGCAGTAAATGGTTATTTGCAACATCTCTCATGCTAGTACAAATTTTAAAGTACAGTGAAAATAGGTGAGAGAAATAGGAACCACTATGTAGATTTCTGTATACTACACTTTGCCAAAATATAATCAAGTATATGCTAATTACTGTCATCTATGTTAGCATCTTTAAAATAACTGAAAAATAAATTAACCACCAAGAATTCAAAAAGAAATACTGAAAGCAAATACAAGCAAAACTGGTCATTTTACAAACCTAATAAGCAAGTACCATTGTGAAGTCTGAAGATTCCTATAGTAATAACTATCACTATTAGAGAACAGATTTATTAATATGCTATCTATCAATATTGAGACTGTAGATTAAAACTAATTTGATTACATCTTAGCTGGAAAAAATGGTGCAAAAGGAGGCAAGGAAGATCTCATTAGCGTTCTAGATTTTTTAACTGAAAGTAAAAGGTTAATAATCTTCAGTTGCTCCCAATATATGGTAACTAATTTTCCTAACCAAACTTCAATGATAACCCAAAATTCTAAGGTATCTTTTGAAACACGAGATCAATAAAAATAATCAGTTCAGTTTAATTGAATATTGAAGTATCTGCAGAATACTAATTTTCATTAGTATAAAGGATTACTTTTCCAGCAAAAGACTGCTTATCTTTAGACACTACCATTGGATAACACAATTTATTATTTAAACATGTTCCATCTCATCTATAAATATATGGTGACTATATAGTTTAGTATACATACACAGAATGTTTGCTTATAATCGAAATTCATGTTAAAACCACCATTATACGTAATTGTGTAACTATCAGTTCCGGTTTTGCCCTGCTTTTTATTAAAGCTTTACTAATGTCAACAGTACAACAGGCTATGTCAGTTTGTGCTAGAATGGAATAAACAAATGATGTGTGGTGTAAGCTTATGTAAATACACACTGATTTCATTTCTTTTGGCATTCCTGAAACATCTTAAAGCATTAGTTCTATCATAGGAAAAGAAAATCTTAAGCTATGAATAACCATCTTTAAGCCACTTTACATGTGCTAGAGTGGTATAAATTAATTTATGTGTTTAAATACATCCCAATAAGGAAATAAATTCTTCCTTTAAAAGAACAACAGAAGTGAGAAAAATTTAAAAGAGAGTGCAAAATAAAGCTTACTTTCACAGCAGCAATAAGACGAATGTAGTCACTAAGCAGTTCTGAAAACATATAAAAGTCAGCAAAAGCTTGCTCTTGATGTAACTGGTCTATCTTCTCTTCAACCTCTGCAAGCTGAGACAAGGCTCTAGATAAAGCAGTATGATCCTCAGAATTACCTAACATGGCAGCACTTTTAGCAAAGGCAGCTGTGTTGGCTGAAAGTTCTGAAATAAAAAAAGTATTATTTTATTTTTTTAAATAAAGCTTTAAACTATGGTACCAATTTTCTACTGTCTAAATTTTATTTTATAAAATTTGTAATTACAAATATGCTAAAATATTTAATATATACCAATCATTAAAATGCCCCAGAGATAACTGTCAACTTCTCAGAGCTCTACTAAAAACTATGAAACACTGCCTATAAATGCCCAGGAAATATGGTAGCTATATTTAATAGTAATTTCATCTGTATACCCTTTCTCCCCAAAAATGTCCAGTCTATATCTACTGCTAAAAAAATAAATAAACTTTATAGGGAATGCATTCTGGAAACACTCAGAATTGAGTTATACCACATTCTTTAATATTTAAATTCTTATCTGTCATTGAAAATGTTTCTAAGTTTTAATGAGATTATTTAGGTAGCAGAAAAGGAAGGTAAAATTATACATACAGTTCACATTAAACTTATTTTTTGCTTTGTAACAATAACAGTGAAATATTATGAACTTTTAAGTATTTCTAAATATTACTATTTTAGATAATTCAAATTAAAATAACTAGATGTTTATAGGCTATATTCTATCAATGACTAATTATTATACCATGTAGAAACTGCTCTGCTGGTCTGTATTACAAAATACTCTCTCAAAGAACCAAAATGCTATTTACAAGGAGATATAATACAAATGAGGAAAGTTGTTATAAAGAATTTTAATAACAAATGTTCACATTTTGTTGCATTTATCTGTTCAATTATCTTACTGAAATGTCATGCGAATAATGATACACACTAAATGGCTTATTTTAGAAAACTAATATTAAAAGCCTAGTATCTTCATAAATAAAACGTCTCCAAAACTCTAAAAATAGAATAAAAAAATTACAACTCTTTTTTTCTAAGAAATTTTATTAAAATCTCCCCTAGATTTTTAAATACTGGATAAAAAAATTCAGAGCTGGAAAAAAACTCTAGAGTTCAGGAATAGCAGTACAAAACAAGTATTTTAAAGAAATTTTCAAACACTGATTTAGAATCTTACATTTTTAATTTTAACCAGCTACTAATAAGACATCTGCATTCATTCATTGGTATATACGTTCAACAAAGAATACAAAATAAACAATACACTTTCCTAAGTCCTATTTCTACATCTAAGCTAAAAGTTAATATTAAATAACAAAGTTGAAGTAGAAAATATTTGCTCTTTATTATAGTCTTCTGCAGTAAGTTCAGGGTATTTATTTCTAAAAATATTTAAACCAAATATCTAAATGCATAATGATTAGCACATAAATAAAAAAGCAAACAAACCTTTTCTATGACAGACCAAGGCTTCAACACTGGCATGAAGTTTCCTAAGTTGCTGATCCAGATTTTCAAATTGCTGCTGCTTTTCTTCAAACCACTAAGAAAAAAAAAAAGATGAAAAATGGAGTTAATTTAGCCTGAACAAACCCTGCAAATCAGGTTACCAATAGCAAGCTACATTCTCTGTTTTAAAGCAACAAATTAACCATGTATAACCATGGTGGGTCAAGTGAAGTGACTGAGAACTAAACTCAATAAGCAAATTAATATCCTATTTTCTACTTGTACAGCTTTAAAATGCAATTGTTGGGCTCATTAATTCATCTCATTATTCAAGTCGAAAAATCAGCTCTTACTGCATCCGATTCATTCATCTTGATTGTCATTTTGTTGACAGCGTCGGCAGCCTTGTTCACCATCCTCAATATTCCTGCTCCACTCAGAGCCTGTGTATTAACTGCTCTAGGCAGCTGGAATTGAATGACAAATAAGGGCAAACAAACCGGTTAAAAGCCTAGAGGTTTAAGTGGGCACAAAAGAGAATGCCCTCCCCAACAAAAAGAAGAGAGAAACAAAAAGGAGAGTTGTTATTTTCTTCACTCTCACACATTTCAATAGTGAGATGTAATTTCTCAAATACACTACTCTGTACATTCTCAAAGGAAAACTTGAAAAATAGAGTTTCCATTTGGTTTTCTTCTGCATGTTTACATTTAGATGGAACTACACCCCATTTGTCAAAATACATTAAGAAATTGCCAAGCACCTTAACACTGGCTACCTGTTTGCTAGCAGAAATAAACCGTTTTATAGGGAAAGAAGAAAATCTTGGAAAATCTCCTTACATGCAGGATCTATGTTTTTGATTTTTTTTAACAACTCAAGGAAATTTCTTTTATTCCCAAATAATAAAATCAAGAGCTCTAAACTGTTGTAGTGACCAAAATGTCCCAAGCATCTTCAGCACAAAGAGCAGCATGGCTGAGGAACTAGAGAATTGGTCAATAGTAGAACACATGTTTCACACGTACAAACAAGGCTCTGGATTCAATCCCCAGCACCAAATGTAACCAAAGCAGCCGTATGCATATAATTTGAGCTTTCAAGTCACATTTTTATTTGAAGATCTTGACAAGAATGTAAGAAACATCACATTCAACTATCTCTAAAACAAAGTCTAAATAAATCAAGAAACCTAAGGAACAAATTGGGACATTCAGAATTAGATTTTTATAAGCATTCTTTTAAATCTAGTTTTAAATTTTCAAAAAGGGGGCAGATCATTATTAATGCAAAGAATATACTCTGCAAGAAGTCAAGTAATTAAAGCTCAGCAAAGTACTAAGAAATAACAACTGCGTTAGTCCATCTATTAATTCATTTAATGAACATCTATTCTTAAGTAATTATTCTGCAAGCATAAATGAGGACTTTTATATAACAAAAACTTTAAATAGAAAATTTTACCTCTGAACTTTCCAAGAACTGTCTTAAATCAGGATCCTGTAACAGAGTTGGATGCTTTACTGTTCTTTGAAGATACCTAGATTTAAGAATAAAATTATTTCATTGATCAGTAAGATTTAAAATCTTATTTTAACGAAAGAATAAAAAATAAAAAATAAGTAAAAAAATAAGTAATAAGTAAAAATGTGTATTCTTTGTATGAATTCATAATGAACAGAAGTAGCATGTTAAGTATAGTAAGAAGTCTTGCCAGAAATAAACCTGGTTTAAATCCTATTTTACCTATTTAATCACTTTGTTAACAAAATTAATTTGATTCCAGATTTTTTGTTTAACCCTACCACTGATCAGTATCTTCAGTAGTCAATCAATTTTGGAAAATGATATTCTAGATAAACACATAAAACTTTTCTTCTCTGTAAGAAAAGTAAGGAGCAACTAATCTTTTTTTTTTTTTTTTTTGCTTTTTGCTTTTTGGGTCACACCCAAGGAATGCTCAGGGGTTACTCCTGGCTCTGCACTCAGGAATCACTCCTGGTGGTGCTTGAGGGACCATATGGAATGCTGGGAATCAAACCCTGGTTGGCCGCTTGCAAGGCAAACGCCGTACCCGCTGTGCTATTGTTCCAGTCCCTATTTTTCTTTTTTATGTATTAAGCCTATCCAATGTTAAAAATAAAGACAAAAACATACAATGAATTTTAAGAAACTGTTTTTCATCAACTATATTTCAACATATAATGGACTTTAATCAGTGAATATTTATGTGTATTCCAATTCAGAATGAAGGTCAGAGGACTGTAGCCATAAAGAAAGTAGAGAAATAAATGTAACAGGGAAAAATGTAAGAACACACGATAAGTAGTATGGTAAAGAACACAAGTGAAAACAGATAGAAATTGTAGAAACAAGGACCATGAGGAAAAGTACTAACAAGAGGTGATCAGCACCTAGAAAACTACTCACTAACCAAAAAGACTAATTTAGGGTTTTCAAGTTCCTATTTACTAACAAAAACAACAAAGTAAGTTCAAAATAACTCAGGAAAAAATTTTACAATATCTTTGTGGCTTTAAATTCAAACATCTGTCTGAACAGTGAGAGCAAAGTAGTAAAAGCCTGGGGTATCTATAATATTCATTTGCTCACTCAACTAACATTTATTGAGTATGACTGTATGTCAGGGTCTGATTGCTCTAAGAAAATACATTAGTGAACAAAATAGAATGTAAGAGCCCTTTCTTAGTGGAACCTGTATTTATGTGTGACAAGATAAACAAGAAGCATAGCTGAGAAGGTAGAAAATGCTCTGGAAACAAAAATAAAGAATGGCAAGGAAAATGTGCAAAGTAAGGTTGTTGGAAATTTCAAACAGGTAAAAAGGAAGCCAATAATCAGAATAGGCTTCACTGGGAAAGTGATATTTAAACATATAGATTTAAAAGAGTAGGGTGGGAACAGACCATCAGGTGAACTTAAGCTTTTACTGAGGAAAAAATTGTGTGCGTGTATGTGTTGCAGGGTAGGATATTTATCGTAAAGTAAGGATACAATCCCCCTATGTTAAAAGGATAACTCTTGGCTGTAGCGATAGTATAGTGGGTAGCGGCTTGTCTTGCATGTGGCCAACCCAGATTCTATCCTTGGAACCACATATGATCTCCCAAGCCTCACTGAGAGTGAGCCCTGAGTGCAGAGCCCTGAGCACCTCCAGGTGTACCCCCCAAAATAAATAAAGGGTAACTCCTGCAGCTATATTAAAAAAGAAATACACATGTATAGATTCCAAGGATTGAGACAAGGATGCAATCAGGAAGGTACTGCAATTAATTTAGGTCTGTGGATCAGTGAGACATGGCTGCTTTCCAGATACAAAGTGCAGCAATTGGATTTTCTGACGATTCAAATAATCCAAATTATCTGCCAATCCTCATACTTTCTGAGGATTCATAAAGCTGCAAAAGCCTTATCAGCAGGTCTTTAGGTATTTGGGGAGAACAAAATCCTAACTAATACCTTAAGTGTTGAGAGATACAGGAGAATGCATTACCATTAAATAATTTGCTGCGGGAGCCTCCCAAGTGATGTTCAGGAGATCTGGGGGCCTCTCTCAGAAATATTCAGCCAATAAGATCAGGGGTTCAGGACCTGAAGATATGGTGCTACTTAAGCCCTGAAGTGCCGGAGACTGCCAGAGCCATCTTGTGCTGCTGGCGGGGGGGAAGGGGTTGTGGCGGGGGACCTTAGGGACCACACCCAGCGAAGTTCAGGGAGTCGAGAGGGATGACTCCTGTAAGATATGGACTACCACGAGTTGTCAGGAATATAATCTGGGTCAGGTCCATGTAAGGCCTGTGTTCAAATCCCCTACATTGGTTCCAGTTCTGTTCTTACAAGAAGTAGTTTCTGCTAACTTTACTGAGTGAAACAAAGGAGTATACCTGTACTGAGTGGAGAGAAAGGTGTATAACCCCTTTACTTCCTCTATTCAATACCACATGTTGATTCTTTGACTTAAGACAAGTCATCCAAATTTCATGTCCATCAAGTAATATGTAAATAAGTAACATAAAGAGAAAAGAACTCCTCCAGCCAACAGATGTACTAGGTTGGTATTCCCCTGCTATAACTTCTAACATTTAAATTTTAAGAAATGTCAGTCTCGGTCATGGCCATTTCCACTACTGCTAGGGCCCAGGGAGTGCAGCATCACCGGCAGGTTAACCTTGATTGGATGGGGAAAAGCATCAGTTGCCTGATGGTGCCCTTGAGCTTTCTGATACCCCAAAATTACCACCATGCCTCTGGCCAGACTCCATCAACTCAGGACTAAGTTTTATGAGAAAATAAACTGTCAAAATGGAGGTATGGGAGAGCCACCATGTCTACAAACCACCTTCAGCACCTCCAAGCTCACTTATCAGCCTTGCTCCAGAGGCTCATAAATAAATCTAGAAAGAGATCAAAAATATCTTTTTGGACACATGAATGACAAAATCATCCAGAGCATCTTGGAAGCAAGCAGGTTAGCCCAGTACCCGCCCAACAGAGCCCCCGCCCAGCAGCTGGTTGCTAATACAAAATTGCCGCCATGCCCCCAGCCAGACCTCATCAAGAAATTAACCTGCTGAAAATTGGAAGTATGAGGGATTTGTGACTGAAATCTCTGGGCTTCCTCGGAGTCAGGATGGGCTACCTCCCCCTACTTCTCTATACTCCTAAAGGCCTCAGCAGACAATCCCAAGAAACAACTCCGGAGACATATGAGTCCTTCTACTGGCTTTGCTCCAGACACTCATAAATAAATCTTGAAAGAGATCAAAAAGTCGCAAAAGTTTTCAGCCCTGCGCATAGCTGAATCCTTTAGGGCATATAGAAAGGGCGGGGGGGGGGGGGGTGTTTATCCCAGAGACTACCCAAACACATGGCAACCACTTGCTCCCATAATCCAAAATTCCCACTATGCCCCCAGCCAAACTCCACCACTCAGGACAGACCTCACCAAGAAATTAACCTGCTGAAAATTTAGGTATGCAGGATTTTGACTGGAATCTCCAGGCTTTCTCAGAGTCGGGATGGGCTACCCGCCTCTTCCCCCCCTTCCCCCTCCCACACTTTCCTGTACTTCTGGAAGCCCCAGAAGTTACATCCACATCCCAAAGCTGCCACCTAGTTAAAGATCTACTACAGCTGTACCTTCCTGATAAAATTACTGAACCTCCTGATATCTCAAATGCTACAACACTGATAAATCAGTAGTAGTCACCAAACAGGAGAAGGCTACCAATCTCAATCAACAAAACAAAAACACAGAAGGCTTAACCTGTAACATCATCTTAGTAATCTTTCTTACAAGTATTTAATGGCTCCACAATGAGATACAAATTACTGCCCCACGGTTGGAAGCCTGCCTCAAATTCTACAGGAGAAGGCAGCTGGTTTAGAGACAATAGGTAGAAACTAGGACAATAAGAAGAAATGAAAGCTCTGGACAAGTTCTGTGTTCTGAATGGAGGTAAAAGAAAAAACATGATGACTTCTCAGTACCTGTATTGCAAACTATGATACTCAAAAGGAGAAAGAGAGAAAGAAAAGTGTCTGCCTCAGAGGCAGGCTGGGGGACGGTGGGAGGGAAACTGGGGACATTAGTGGTAGTAAATGTACATTTGTGGAGGGATGGGTGTTGGAACATTGTATGACTGAAACCCAATCATGAACAACTTTGTAATGATATATCTCACGGTGATTCAATGAATTAAAAAAAAAAATCACTTTTTTATTTTACCCTTTACATCTTTATTTTATAACCTTTTACTAATATACACATAAGTGCAGATGTCTTATCTGCATTGTACTTTTGGGCCTTTGGGGTACATATCAAAAAGTGGAACTGCAAGGTGAAATGGGAGTTTAATTTCTGGTATTTTGAGGAATGTCCATACTGTTTTCCAGAAAGGCTAGACCAGTCTATATTCTCACTTGCAGTGTATTAGGATACCTTTACATATTTGATATGCCAAAAATAGTAGCAATAAGAGACTAACGTCACAACAGAGACGTTACTGGTACCTGCTCAAGCAAATCGATGAACAACGGGAGGACAGTGCTACAGTGCTACCCCCTATTGAAACCAACACTGGTTGTTCTTATTCTTTTAAATGTGTTCCAGTCTCTATTGTGAGGTGATAACTCATTGTTCTGACTGGCATTTCCAAAGCAGGGGGTACATTTTAAAGTATTATCAGACCTTTATGTTTTATTTTCTGGGACGTACCTAATGGTACTCAGAGTTTATCCAGGCTCTGCATTCAGGAATCACTCCTGTTGGGCGTGGGGGATCATATGGGGTTCAGGGGATCAAAACCAGGTCAGCATGTCAAGGCAAGGGCCCTATCAGCTGTACTATCACCTTGGGCCTATCTTACTGTTTAAAAAGCTCTTTCCTGACCGTTCAGCCCAGCACAGGTAAGTGGTGCTTGGGGATCTAATGTAGTAGGTCTGAACCACTTAAATTATAACCCCAACCTAGTCCCATTTTTAAAGTATGCCAACCTTATTCTCATAGTACAATGAGAAAGAAATGCAATTTTGTGATGGTATTTGAACTGGAAATGTTTTATCCTTTTTAAAAACTATGTTGGTAATTCTACTCAAAGATTGATTTTTAGCATAATTTAATTTTAACTGAATACAAATAAAGCTGTAAACAACACTGAAAAAAAATCACTTTAGATCATTTCAGCTCTCTGCTCTAATAACTTTGTTTTCTTTTGTCAACTTTTTTAAAGTAAAATGAACCTTTCCCTCATTCTATACTCTTTCTTTCTTCCCTACTGCCAATCCCACTTGATAGCATTTAGCAAGTACTCACTTATCAGTAAACAAACTGTTTTCACATATACGCTAGGCGAGGTTCCAATATTTCCTTAATCTAAATCAGAGTCGACAACTCTGAAATTGTGAGACCTAAACTTTGATAACTAGATTTAAAAGTTGACTGTCAAGAGTTGGGGTAGAGGCGTAGGAGAGGGAATTTGGGAACACTGGTGGAGGGAAGCTGACAATGGTAGAGGGATTGGTGACAGAACACTGTGCATCAAAAACCTAACTATGAATAACTTTGTAATTCAGTGCTTTAATAAAAACTAGAAAATATAAACCTCTCCTCAATGTTTTACTGCATGAATGTATGGGAGGAATTGTAAAATACATTTACATTAAAAGAAAAGTGAAAGTAGAATCAAATGATATGTCCTTGGTACAATAAATTTTCAGTGTTTCTAATTAAGTATGTCATTCAACATATTTCAAATTTACTCATAGAAAAATAGGACTTTAAAGGGTCATTGTCATACTTTCAGAAAGGACTAAGTGAAATCAGGAAGAGCATTATCAACCTTCATTCTTAACAATATTCAATATGTGACCTCTCTCACAACAGAATCTATTATAATGCCTTAACTTTTCTTGATGTAATTTAATTCCTTTTCCTGAGTAACTGCAGATTCTCCGATATAATTTTTATCTTCTAAATGTGCAAAGAATACATACGTATGCAAATTTAACAAAGGAAATAATATTCAAATAAAATTAGAAAAAATTTAAATTTTTACATAATTAACAACCTATGTCCCAAAGGTTGGGGTTCTAAATTTCAAATTTGTTTTCTCCATTTTTAACATAGTAACACTGTAGCACTGTCCTCCCGTTATTCATCGATTTGCTCAAGCAGGCCCAGTAACGTCTCCATTGTGAGACTTCTTGTTACTGTGTTTGGCATATCGAATACCCTACGGGTAGCTTGCCAGGCTTTGCCGTGCAGGCAAGATACTCTCGGTAGCTTGCTGGGCTTTCCGAGAGGGGCGGAGGAATCAAACCAGGTCAGCCGGGCAGGCCATGTGCAAGGCAAACGCCCTACCGCTGTAATGAAAAAATAAATTAAGAAGCTGGGAGTGAGCTCTGGAGACAGTGTAGGGGTTATGACACTTGCCTTACTCATGGCCAACCCTGGTTCAACCTCTAACACTACAGAAGTTCCCTTGAACACCACCAGATGTAGCCCCCAAGGAAAACCAAATATAAAAAGAATTTGGCAGCAAGATCCATTCTGTCCCTTTTCTTTCTAGTCTACCACAAGGAAAACAAGTTTCCAGGCTAATGAAAACATCAAGTGTTCTAAATGAAGGAAACACACAACTAGTCTTTAAGGAGACAGTGAACTCAAATGATGATTAACACTTTGATACATTGAGGGATAGTGATTTTACACAAAACTAAAGGAGGAAGCACAAAACTAATTTTTCACTGTATTCAGTAATGTTCTCAGTAATTCAGAAGAAAAGTAGATGAACTAAAATTAGCTCAAACAGCTAATAACAATCCATGAAATGAGTCTAACTTTAGAAGAACCCAAATAATATTGAAGAGGCATTATTTTTATCCAAATATTTTCATCAACTCTTTCCCCCACTCATAAGCTTCATGTTTTCTTATAATAAGTTTGATGGTTCTATCTCTAACCGAGCACAATTATGATACAAAAACGATGAGGTCAAACTACTATTAACACAGGTTGTTTATTTGTTTTTTAATTTAGAACAGAATTGGAGAGATAGATCAACTGGCTGAGTGAAAGCTTCGTATCCCAGCACTGCAGGGTCTCCCAAAAACTGTCAAGAGCAACTGAGCACCATCCTAGGAGTAGCTTGAGTATTACCAGTATTACTCAGTAGCCTGAATAATACCAGTATTCATTACAAATACATGAATTTGTATTTCACGTATTCATGAAATACCAATGAGAACTATATGTCATTTTCATACAAAAAATGAAATAAGTGCATTATGAAGCTGGTGGAAGGAAAACAATTTTTTCAATAAAAAACATAAGATACTTGAAATGGTTGGCAGCATACCAAATACTAATACCCCAAGTATTAGTACTATTATTTAAATGAATAAAGCACAGCTGTCTAAAATTACCTCTCAAGAGCTGCTCGCCGCTTTTCTACAAATTCAGTGGAGGATGAATCTTCTTTACCCACTTTGACCTTGGTCATTCCTTTGAAAAAAAGAATGAGATGCATAAAGATGCTGTATTATTGTGAAATAATATTATTTAAAATAATATTAAAATTATCCCACTTCTGACAGTTCCCCCTGTGCTGTTTTCGGAGAGCCCGGCAAGCTACCGAGAGTATTCGATATGCCAAACACAGTAACAACAAAGTCTCCAATGGAGACGTTACTGGGCCCGCTCGAGCAAATAGACGATCAATGGGAGGGCCTTTACCTTTTACCTTTTAATATTAAAAGAAAAACTTTTTTTTTTTGCTTTTAGGCAACACCCAGTGATGCTCAGTGGTTACTCCTGGCTCTGCACTCAGGAATTCCTCCTGGCAGTGCGTGGGAGACCATATGGGATGCCAGGGATTGAACCTAGGTTGGCCATGTCCAAGGCAAATGCCCTATCTGCTGTACTATCTCTCCGATCTCAAGGAAAACTCTTAAGATTTATTTATGGCATTTATTTCAAAAATTAAAACTCATGTTAGATTAACATCCCTACCTGCCAAGGCAACACATGGCAGAACTGAAACTGTCTGTTGTTTCCTGGCCTCTGTGTGGAATCCTTATCTGTGATATGACTACATGGATGGTAAATTAAAATGTGCTTGCACATCAATAGGCATAATGAAATTTAAAATCAGCAAATAGAAATTCAGTTATTACTCTTGTGTGTTATGATTTGTGACTTTGAGAATTAGAAAAATAAATATGATTCATGAACTTGCTGAATGTTTTTCCTTTTTCTGATTCAAGGCATTATTCTTATTTCTAAGAACTGGTTATTTTGTAACAGCTAAAATGTCTATCAGAAACATTTAAATTCCTCAAATTTAATAAAAACCACGTTAATCATTTATATATTGACAATTTCAAAATTCAAGTTTGATATTCAACTCTTCAAATTTAAAAATAAAAATCATATTACTTTCATCGTATCCAATATGCCAAACACAGTAACAAGTGTCGAAATGGAGAAGTTACTGGGCCCGCTCAAGGAAATCAATGAACAATGGGAAGGCAGTGACAGTGACAGTTACTTTTATATTGATATCAGACTGTAGTTTTTTTTAACCTTCTACTTCTTTTCAAAAGTTGATTCCCTAGAAATAGTGTCAACAAATACTACAGCAGGAAAAGCCCTGAAAGACTATTGTAAGTCAAGATACTTATCATAAAAGACCATATATTACATAGTTCCCTTCATATGAACTATCTAGAATATGCAAATCTATAGAGAAAGTGAATGCCAGGGCTGGCAGTGTGGAAAATTAAAGAGTATGATGACTAGGAGTGATAAAAACTTCTAAAATTGATTGTAGCAATATATGCACAACTGAATACTTATGAGCCACTGAATTATATACTTTAATGAAGAAATTATATGGCATGTGGATCATATTTCAAAAACCCACAAAAACAATGCAAAACCATGTAATTCTTATTTAGATTAGCACATGTGGTCAATAGATATATATTTTATATTCATTCAGGTGAATATATTCATATATTCACCTACCGTTTTAACATAATTTCCTAAAATACCATATTTTGAGCTGAAGCGATAGCACAGCAGGTAGGGCCTTGCACGCAGCTGACCTGGGTTCAATTCCTCCGCCTCTCTCAGAGAGCCCGGCAAGCTACCAAGAGTATCCCGCCCACATGGCAAAGCCTGGCAAGCTACCTGTGATGTATTCAATATGCCAAAAACAGTAACAAGAAGTCTCACAATGGAGACATTACTGGTGCCCACCCGAGCAAATCGATGAACAATACGAGGAAAATGCTACAATGCTTCTATATTTTGAAATAGAAAACTAATACACAAATTATCTGTGAATAAACTAATACAAGTAAAATGTTATTTCACAGATCCCATTTTCCTAAAAAAAAAATTATTATTATTATTGATATCCAGTTCTGTGTGTTTATTCCCTTAGAGTCCATTGTGGCAAAAAGAATCTAAGCAGTAAATTCTTAGAACCTTTTAATTATTTTGGTGCCCTTTTTCTAAAGCTTTTTTAAAAGTCAAATAAGGTTTCAAAATATTATAGCAGTTACATGGTAAAAAAGACTTTTCTTCTGAGAAGTTACTACTCTTATCCTACTATATTGCTATGTTACTTGAAAAACATCAACTACATAATTAAAAGTCTCTTTAAAAATTTTTATTTTTAATTTCAAAAATTGACAATGTTTTCTTCAATGTCTGCTTCTCTCCAAAGTTAGCCGTCAGAAAGTTAACAGACCAACATTTTACCC
The DNA here is from genome assembly GCF_029834395.1 of Sorex fumeus. NCBI lineage: Eukaryota > Metazoa > Chordata > Mammalia > Eulipotyphla > Soricidae > Sorex > Sorex fumeus. The sequence goes on along the minus strand of NW_026606108.1, from coordinate 22,912,209 downwards.
ATCTTTAATCATTTCTTTAGAATTTCAGAATACTGCCTTACTTGATGTAATATTACTACTTGACTAATTTTTGTTAACATACTTAGTTGTTTTGGGGTAGTTTTTTTGATGGGAGGGTTATGGGACTCCAACGATGCTCAGGAGTTACTTCTGGCTCTGCACTCAGAACTACTACTGGCAGTGCTTGGAGAACCACATGGAATTGAACCCAGGTTGGCTATATACCAGGCAAATGCCTATCCACTCCAACCACTCAAATTCTTTCTAGAATAAAGTGGTACAGAAGTAATTTTAAAACGATTTAATCAACCTTAAGTATTTTAGCATTTTATAATAACAATAATGATTTTTAAAAACTGAAAAGTTTTCTACTTAGGTAAAATATAAAAGCAAAATACACTTTTTATTGAAATAGCCATACAAAAATTAGCAGCAGAATTAAAAAATGGCTAGGGTACAAGCTCTGGAGAAAGATAACCTGTATTCAAAGCTCAATTCTGCTACTTGTAGCTGTGTAACATGGGATATTATATAATCTCGATGAACCTTAGTTTCCTGAGTAAGGACAATGAGAAGTTAACCTTATTAAATAAATGCAAATTCAGGCTTGGGAAGAGAGCTCAAAGGGCTGGAGTGATTACCTACCATTCAGACAAACCAAGTTCAATCCCTGGTCCTATGGAGTTCCCTGAGTACTATGGGTGTAGCCCCAGTAGCCTCCAGCACCACTGGGCCCAAATACCTGTCTGTGTGCTGTGTGCCAGTATTGAGTTATATGCCCTGCACACCAGGCCAGTCTAAGCAATGCTTGGGGGGGGGTCCCGCTCCTGCCCCTCCCATCCTCCTAAGCACACATAATTTAGCACAGTGCCTTAGTAAGGTAAGCACTCAAGTTATTTTCGGGGGGGGGGGGGGGGAGGGGGGAGGGGGAAATGACACCTGGTGGTGCTGAGGGCTTACTCCTAGCTCTGTTCTTAAATATCACTCCTGGCAGTGCTTTGTGCTTTGGGGACCATAAGGGCTACTTGGGATTGAACAAGGATCTACTATGAGCAAGGCAAGTGCTCTGATCGCTGTATTCTTCCTCCAGTCCTATGCTTACAATTCATGTCTTAAATTTCTATTGACTATCCTAGCCATGCATACAGATCACATGAAAATAAATGTTGCCACTGCTCTAATAATATCGGAAGACTGCTACAGCACCATAGTATCAGGAAATGATGCTCTCAGGGATTTACCTACCTTGTCTAATTTAAATTCACATAAGGAATTTATTATATATTGCAGTAATATGTGGAGGAACAAGGATGGAAAAATATTAGTTTGAAATACAATGTACTTAGGCATGAAAATTAAGAAAAATAAATTGTTTTCCCTTTTAGTCATACCTCATGGTGGTGGGTGGGGTGTACTCCCACCACGCAGCACTCAGGGGCTTCTCCCAGCAATACTCAGAGGGACCATAAAATGTTGAAAATTAAATCTAGGCTCTAGTGTGCAAAGCATGTGCTCTACCCTCTGAACCATCTCCCTGGCCTCAGTTTTTAAATTGGGGGAAGGGGAAATTTGAAGGGGGCTTATCAGCATTGAGTAATAGACTAGTATATCTGTCTGGGCAAAAACAATAAGAAAAATAAACTTGTGTTTCCTCTTTTGGTACATGAAAACTACAAGTCAAAGAAAGGACATTTATAATTTAGCATCAGAAACAATCTATCTACATAGACTATCAAAATACTACTGCAATAAAGGAAAAAATAAGAATAGATTAGCGTTTCTCAAAATAATGTCAAAAATATCTATATTCTGAACAGCTCTGGGTAAAGGGGTGCATACAGATCTAATCTCATAATGACACTATCATTTGTCTTTTTCACTTGCATCCTTCTGTGAAGAAGACAACATGAAACCGTATCTTCAATTAAGCCAAAATTGAACAAGACCAGGAAAAAGTATACATTCAATTAATATTTTTGTCTTACAACACATACCACAATAGTTTCACTTTCTACTAAAAGATAATGAGTTTGCTATTATTTTAAAATCAATTAATTTTAAAATTAAGAAAAAAATCAAGAAAAAAATTTTCTCTCATCCAGTATGACAGAACCCATATAGGCAAAACTTCTGTAGAATCTCAATTAACATAATGAATATAATGGGTTCTTTAGATAGTTCTTGCTGAAGTGTTCAACTAGACTTCTTTTTTTGCTTTGGGGCCCACATACCACAGTGCTCAGGGCTTATTCCTGGCTCTACACTCAGTAATTACTCCTGGAGATGCTCAGGGAACTATATGGGATGTCAGGGAGTCAATCCAGGTTGCCCTTGTGCAAGGCAAATGCCCTACTGATTATACTAACACTCCAAACCTAGATTTCTTAATTAATCATAGGACATGTCCATTTAAACCATAAAAGACTGATAAAATTTCTTTATGAAACAAACACATTTTAAAATAAAAATAGCTATTTCTTCAGAATAACATATACAGACAAAATAACAAAATAAAAAACTATAAAAAGATTAGAAAAATACTACAAATTTTAAGAGGGCTGGAGAAACAGTTCAATAAGCGAAGTATACACTCTGTACATAGGAGGCTTGGGTTTAATCCTTAGCACCACATGGTTCCCTATCATGCATGCCTGGAACCAACAGTGCCAAGAGATCACTCCTGGCAGTACTCAGGAGACCATATGCAGCACTGGGAATAAAAACTGAGGTCAGCTGTATGCAAGGCAACTGCCTAAATCCCTGTGTCTATCTCTCCATCTCCCCAAAATAAATTTAAAATGACTTTAAATTAACTCCTATATGAGATGAGGTTAGATGATATCTTTTTGGACAATGTACATGACAGTGAAATACTTACATACCTCAGAAAAATGCAAATGTTAAGGGCACTAAGCATCCTCTGATTGTGACTCAATAATACCAAGCCTCAACGATCCTAAAAGGCTAACATTTTCAATTTGACAAACTAATCCAATAATCAAAAGCATTGTACTATAGAAAACAAAATGCTTACATTTTAGATAAAAATGCTAATCCCTATACTTTTTTTGGGGGGGGTCACACCTGGCAATGCACAGGTGTTATTCCTGGCTCATGCACTCAAAAATTACTCCTGGTGGTGCTCAGGGGACCATATGGGATGCTGGGAATCAAACCTGGGTAGGCCACGTGCAAGGCAAATGCCCTACCCGCTGTGCTATCGCTCCAGCCCCAATATCTATACATTCTTAAGCTAATGTACAGAAGGAAGTCTAAATTCAGTATTATACAACACTGAGATGTCATGACAATGAATGATAATAGAGCCCACAAATCTACATGCAAAATCGAACTAAAAACAGCCACAAAAAACTCCTCTTTTATTGATTCATACTTACCTACTATACTCTTCTCTGGAGCTGGAGGCACAATATAACCAATATGTAAATATTTGCTTGCTAACTTGCTATGCAAACCGAGAAAGTCACTGAATCTTCTTTTAACTGAAAACTCACTCTTACTGAACATGGAAAGAGAAGTCTACAAGTAAAGAAGAGGTATTTCAAACTTTGAATACTAAGAAATTATTTGAAAGTTAATGTCATGCATATATAATTATAATTACATACATATATTCACATATCTACTTTGCAAAAGAATAACCATATATATCTAGACCTAAAAAAAAAAAAAAAGAAAAAACCTAACCAAACCTCAAACAGCAAGAAGACAAAAAATGTTTATCCTATCATCTTTTCTACTCTATATTTGTGCTAATGATTCTAAAATCTTTATCTCAGGTCCAGATTTTCTTTGAGTTTCGTTCCCATATGAAATGTCCAAGGCACATCTCCACTTATATCTTTCTGCCACCTAAATTTCCTGTATTTCTCTCTGCTGAAACAGTAAATTTCATAAAAGAACCATTTCCAGTACTCACGTAAAACCTGTTTCTGTTTTACCTGAGTACTGACAGTCCGACCAAATAAAACATATTAAATATCTGTTCACTGAATCAACAAATTTCAGCTCTCTATTCTATATCCTTTCTATGTGTTACCTTTTCTCCAGGATTGTTGAAAACCCTAGGATAGTAATCCAGGCATCTCTTCTTTCTTGCTTCTTATGTTTAAGTCTGACCCTACTTCATATACAACTCAGGAAGCCATTTATTTCACTCACCTGCAGAACCACTTCCTTAGGATAAAAACCTTCTCACTGATAGAAACCCTGCTGTAAGAATTGCAATATTCTTACTGAAAACCCTCCCCATTACTTTCACCTTCCCATTTTATTGGAGGATAGTAATCTTCAGAAACAAAAATCTAACTGTGCCCCACGCTAAGTATAATAAATGGCCTGCTCGTTATTATACTTAGAAGGAAGCCTAGATACCTTAACAGGGTAGCTGTTCCTAATATAGAAAGGCTTGTCACTAAGCAATCCAGCAGACACATTTCTTTACATCGTGGAAGATAATGCTCTCTAGAATTCTAGCATTTACACGTCAATCTCTTTTCCTGGGGCTGGAGTGATAGCACAGCGGCAGGGCATTTGCCTTGCACGCGGCCAACATGGCTGACCCGAGTTCGATTCCTCCGCCCCTCTCGGAGAGTCTGGCAAGCTACCGAGAGTATCTCGCCTGCATGGCAGAGCCTGGCAAGCTCCCCGTGACGTATTCGATATGCCAAACACAGTAACAACAAAGTCTCCAATGGAGAAGTTACTGGGCTCACTCGAGCAAATCGATGCTCAACGGGAGGGCCTTTACTTTACTTACTTTACTCTTTTCCTGGAACAAGCATTTCTCCCCCAATATATCCCATCCTCCTAAGTCACTTCTACCTTTGTCTTTGCTCAGATACTATTTCCTGCATGAAACATTGATCCCCTAATCCTAGACTAGGTCCCTTTCAAACAACTCTCCATTCTCTCGGATTATTCTTTTTTACACAAATGCCACCAGTTATTTATGATCTTTACCAGATGAAAAACATGGACAATTTATACTTATTCACCATCAAAGCCATGTACTACACATAGTAATGACTCAACAGATTTTGAAAAAGAAAGGCTTACCTTCGTTGTTACTCTATATGCCATGTAAGCATTCATACCATCACCTACAAGAAAAGTCAAATAACACTATTAAATATCCTAAGTTTGATCCAAAGAGGTAGCTCAAATGGATTGAATGCATAAACTGTAAGTATCTTTAGCATGCATCATCCTTTGAGCACTGCTGGGAGCAATCCCTGAGAAGAGCAAAGAATAGTACCCAAGCAATGCAGCTGTGGTCCAATAGTTCAATAAATAAGTAATTAAAAATCATACTTTTAACCACATGCTCTAAAAATTATGACATGATATTAACTTGATAGTGAAAGTCACTACATTAATGTCTACATATTAATATATACACAATATATTCATCACATGTATATGCTAAAAGCATACAACTTTTATGTATCGATCATAGCTCAAAAACAAATAAAAAGGTACCATTTTAATAATGCAATAACGTATTAAGGAAAAACAACACATTAAAACCAAACTACGCAAAAAAAGGCTACACAAAACAACTCACCAACTTTCTCTGGATCTGATACACCAATTTCTATATCAAAAATATCTCCATTTGCTTCTTCTTCAATCTGAAAAGGAATAGTTTTGAGGTGATATAGACTCCAATTTATACTACTGTGGTAACAGTGAAAACAACATTACTATTTATCTTTTACTGGAATTGCTACCATTTCAAATACTATAAAAAGTTGCTCAGTACCCCATCTGTGAAAGCCAACCCAGGTTTTCATAATACCTAAGTAAATATACACACATACACATGCTAATAAGAAAAGAATCCTATTAATAGAAATAATAAAAAATTTTATGTTCTTACAACTCCTCAGATCTAAGAAAGGCATTTAATCTTCTATTTGAAAATTGTGAAATTTTTTGTTCTATGTAACAAACTTACAGATCCAAATTATAGAACGAACTCCTTGATTTCTTTTTTTTTTTTTTTTTGCTTCTTTGGGTCACAACCAGCATTACACTGGGGTTACTCCTGGCTCATGCACTCAGGAATTACTCTGGCAGTGCTCGGGGGACCATATGGGATGCTGGGAATCAAACCCGGGTCAGCCACGTGCAAGGCAAATGCCTTACCCACTGTGCTCTCGCTCCAGCCCCGCCTTGATTACTTTTAATATTAACATTTTCCAAAGTCGTATGTATCTCTCTTCTTCATTTAACAAGAAGACAGCCATTGTTTTTCAGAGTAGAAATCCTACATACCTACAAAAATCATACCTATATGCATATGATTTTCTCTAATAACACATGTACCTGAAAGTCAGCAGAAGCACTATACAGCTCACTGAATAAAAGTGTAACTAGCAACAATGACAACTGCCCTGAGGGTTATAGGATGGGGTTCAGTGGTGGAGTGCTTGCTTTGCCTCTGTGATACCCTGGTTTCAACTCCTGGCACAGCACGGTGCTGGAGCACTCCCAGGACCAACCCCCAGCACTGGCCCTAAAACAAAGTTAACTATGAGACTAAAGAATTCTTTGTAATTCCATTATAAATAAGCAATCCAAAGAGTTACACAGAAAAAAAAATAATTCTCAAGCATGTAGCACTGTCCTCCTGTTGTTCATCCATTTGCTTGAGCGGGCCCAGTAATGTCTCCGTTGTGAGACTTGTTGTTACTGTATTTGGCATATTGAATACATCATGGGTAGCTTGCCAAGCTTTGCCGTGAGGGTGAGATACTCTCGGTAGCTTGCTGGTCTCTCCAAGAGGGGTGGAGGAATCGAACTCCGGTCAGCCAGGGCTCTCCAAGAGGGGCGGAGGAATCGAACTCTGGTCGGCCAAGTTGGCCGCATGCAAGGCCCTACTGCTGTGCTGTTGCTCCAGTATTCTCAAGCATTCGAAATGTTAAATCTTCCAAGTTTTTCAAGGCAATGTTAACTATGATTATAATTACAAAGGTTTTTCTAACCATTATTTATTTCAAAGGTTACCTTGACATATAGATTGTATACCTATTTATTTTGTGGCCACATACAGTGATGCTCGGAGCTTATACCTGACTCTGTACTAAGGGTTGAGACCGTAGTGCTTAGGGAACCTTATGCAGTGCCAGGGATTGAAGATGAGTTGGAGCAAGACAAGCACCTTACTATGTACTACCTCTCCAGTTCTGATTTTATTTTTAAGCAAACCTTATTTAAATTGCTACATATAGAAAAATATAAAAGTACACTGTGTGTGGGTACCTGAATAGACTTTCACAATGTGAATGAACATCTACAACCAGAACCTACATCAAGTTACAACACAAAACCAAGGATGTGGCTTAGCAGTAGAACACTTGGTTTGCATGTGTGATTCCTTGTGTTCAATCTCACACAGCAAAAGACAAACAAAAACAAATGCCATTCTTATGCATTGAAAAGGCCTTCCATAATTTTTTCTCCAGTCACAACCTATCTGCTATTGTCAGTATTACACTAACATTTACTATATTCCTTATTAAATAAAGCTATTTAAAATAACACTTGTGATTAAAATTTCAAAGCACCTTTATGGGGGATAGATGGGGTCCACCCGGTAGTGCTCAGGGCAGGGCTTACTCTTGGCTCTGCACTCACTCCTGGTGGGCTCAGGGGACAGTAATGGATGCCAATGATGGAACCAAGGTTGGTCACATGCAAAGCAAACACCCTACCCACTATACTATCTCTCTAGCCCCCTATAAGTCTTCAAAACACTTTTAACAAATATAGGAACCCTGAGAGGAACACATTATACTGCGAAAGCCACAAATGGGAAAGCTCAAATCACTGGGTTAAAAAGTAGTGGAGAGAAAATTAGAAGCCAGGTCACTGAATTTCTTTAGTCTAATATTCTTCTCCCAAAATGCCAAAAAACTTTTGATAAGAAAGGAGAGTAATGCTTGGCAAGGAACAAAAACTTACTATGTGCATTTTAACTTGTAAGAGAAACATGTTCCCATACCTCCTCCCTGGATCTATCAAAGATGACAGGAGCAGATATACTCTTTGATTCAATTCTGGGAGCAATGAGTGTAGTAGGGGTCACGGGTGTGACTGCAGGAGAAGTTTCTGAGGAAAGAATAGGTTCCCTTTCTGGGCTGTCCAAAGATACTTCTTCTGTGGCTTCTAGACACAAATTGGAAAAGTTAGTTATGGAAAACAGTAAGAACAACACCTAACAGTCTAAAAAATTATTTTATACTACCCATACGTAAATATCAAAATCAAAATGTTTTTAAAAAGTAATTGCTATAAATGACAACAGGTTCTTCATACTTATCAAAACTTTAAAACTTACAATGAGTTTGCTGATTTTAGGAAGAATTCCAGTAATAAATCGGTTCAATTATTTATATCATTGATAGGGAAGAAGCTAGTAAAGTAATAACATGAGTAACTTCACACTCACTTTTATTTGGATTTATCCTTGCAACTTACCTTTTAAAATCATTTATTCAAGGTAACATTAACTTACAAACACAAATTTTGTAGCAGATGGCTGTCCAAAACTATCCCAAATGGGATTAACACTTGGTTGTGGAAAATCCATTTAATAATCTAAAGCATTTAACTGCCAAAGATTACTAGATATTAGTTGAATACACAAGTATGACACAAAGCAAATAGGTATTTAGATTTTATTTTAAAATACTCATCCACTTAAAAATCTAAAATTAAATATATGAAAAAAGAGATCAAATCAATAAACTGTCTACAAGCTAAGTAACATTGTGCTAAATGCAGTGGAAAACACAAAGAAATGTAAAATATCATACCTTCCCTCAGGGAGTTTATAATCTAGTTGGGAAAACAAGACATAAGCATGTGGAATGTTAAATAGTAATAATAGAAGACAACATGCAAGAGAACAATAAAAAGAATGCAACGTTTAACTGCCTTAGAACTACTACAAAATGACAATTTGAGTTGACATGGGGGACAATGCTTTTAGACAGGGAGAAATCAGGAGTTTGTTTTTTATGAAAATCTGATCTGAGATTTGCGTAAGTATAAAAAACTGGGAGAAGAATTCTCTGAAAATGGAATGAGAGCGTAAGCAAAAAGCAAACCTAGGAATGTGACAACTGTGGCCACAGGCATGGCTATAATGAAAACTGTGGTTCTGCAGGTTTAAAGGATTGATCCAAGGATATGAAAGGCAGGAATGTGAGGGATCACACTTCTGGTTTCTTGCTTGATACTGTTAGAGTCACAGGGCTTTGGGATGGTAGTAATGAAGACAGTAAGTATTAATTTTAATTTCAATATCTCAAAAAATAGATAGCAGGAATAATGTATATGCCTGAAATAGATTTTCTGAGGTTAACATATCACACTAGTCATTCTGGTTATCTTTTGTGTTAATAAAATCCTTACTTGACATAATCTGCTTTATATTTTCACATTTAAAAAATTGACTAATAAAAATTTAACATGTTGATACTGATGCTATAATTTGTGCTAATAAAGCCACATTCAAGTGAGAGACCCTGGTTATATGCGCTGGAATCAACAGATCAAACTATGGTAATTAGAGGAAGAAAAATAAACTATCAATGCAGAATAGATCACTGGTTTTCAACCTATTTCACACTTAAAAGAGCAGTGAAAACAGAAATAGTTTGTGGACTAAGACAATAATAAAAGACATCCATAATAGAATTCTGTGTATTCACTTTATATCTGTTATTATAAATAAAAATTTTAGTTATTTAAACTTAAAATAACCAGACCACCAAGAACTTCCGTTAGACTGGGATCAGTCCACAGAATAGCTGAAAACCACTGTAACAGATTGATGACGGGTCTCACAAAACTGAAAAGTTATGTACAACTTCAAGTTATTATGACTGCTAATATTTATGACTATTTTTAAAAGAAATTAAACCAGTTAGAAATATAAGAAAGCAGTATATCAAATTTATGACATGTGGGATCTTTGTATATAAGCAATAAAATATCAAACAAAATGTAAAAAAAAAACCAAATTTCCTGAGAAGAGGTAAAAATTATGGACAACAAACCATAGGAAAATAAAACCATGAAATATATAATAAAATATAGATGTCAGTATACACAAGTCATTTCAACTTTGTCATATTTTACTGACTACACTTTTGTGTTCTTTGCATAAACTGATAAACTGACATTACGCTTCATAAATAGTAAAGACCTCAAAATAAGAAAATCTAAGTATAATCTAAATAGCTAAAATGGAAGGGAAAAATTAAATGGACAGAAATTTAAATTCAGCATTTTCATATACAGCCTTTTTTTAAATTCTTCTGAGTGATAGAACAGCGGTAGGGCGTTTGCCTCGCGCACTGCCGGCCCGGCCAACCCGGGTTCAATTCCTCCACCCCTCTCAGAGAGCCTGGCAAGCCACCAAGAGTATTCCGCCTGCACAGCAAAACCTGGCAAGCTACTCGTGACGTACTCGATATGCCGAACACAGTAACAACAAGTCACACAATAGAGACGTTACTAGGTCCGCTCAAGCAAATCGATGAGCAACGGGAGGACAGTGACAGTGACATGACTTCTTTTATCTTCAGTAAACTCGCATACTATACATTCAACACTGTTTAATTTAAACAAAACAAAAAGGTTCCAAAAGATGCTCCACAGGTACTAAGTACCAATAATTAACTTTTCCTTGGAAGAGGTACTTCACAGACACAGACTGATTACAGGAATGTCAGTTAGGTAGCATTGTAGCACTGTCCTCCCATTGTTCATCATTTGCTCAAGTGGGCCCAGTAACATCCTGAGATTTGTTGTTACTGTGTTTCGCATATCAAATCCATCACGGGTAGCTTGCCAGGCTTTGCCATACGGGTGAGATACTCTCAGTAGCTTGCCAGGCTCTCCGAGAGGGGCAGAGGAATCAAACTCAGGTTGGCCTGGTCTGCCGCGTGCAAGGCAAACTCCATACCCGCTGTGCTATCGCTCCAGTAATATTCCTTAAGCATGGCACCATTGGCATGCTACAAATTGTGGCAAAAACAACCTCTAAAAAGTTTAAATGAGGGTCTGGGCCGTGGGGGTGGCTCCAGTGGTAAAGTACACAGTCTGTGTTTAAGGGCCTGGTTCCAAGTCCTGCACTACAAAGGCAGAGCCCCAGTAAGGTGAGCACTGCGGTCTACCATGCATGGCTCTCTTGGGCGGGCCACCAGGCCACCCTGCCACCCTCCCATTTACCCCAGTCTGATCAGCAATGCATAGGTCCAAGATTAACTGTGGCTTTTGACCTCTTTCAAGATTTATCTATGGGTCTCTGAAATAAGGCCAATAAATGAGCTTGTATCATTGAGTCTGAGTTGGTTTGTGGGCATGGCTCCCACATACCCAACTTTTGTCCCTTTAGTTTCTTGGTAAACTTTAAGTCAGGCCCAAGGCACAGTGGTAATCTGGGGGCGAGATACTCTCAGTAGCTTGCCGGGCTCTCCGAGAGGGGTGGAGGAATTGAATCCGGCTCGGCCGGGCCGAATGCACCTCATGGATATACAATTTAAAAAATAAAATAAAATATGAATACCATAAAAAAAATCCTTTAAGGACTGCCTGGGAGGAAAAAACCCATGATAGGAAAAAAAAAGCAGTAAGCACTTTGTTTAAAAGCTTTTACTTGTTAGGTAGATATGGAGGAAAGAAAACATATTTGGTGTTTAGCATCACAAGCGATAGCACAGCGCTAGGGCATTTGCCTTGCACGCAGCCAACATGGCCGACCCGAGTTTGATTCCTCCGCCCCTCTCGGAGAGCCCGGCAAGCTACCGAGAGTATCTCGCCCACACGGCAGAGCCTGACAAGCTCCCCGTAACGTATTCGATATGCCAAACACAGTAACAACAAAGTCTCCAATGGAGACGTTACTGGGCCCGCTCGAGCAAATCGATGATCAACGGGAGGGCCTTTACTATTTTCTGAAATAAAATACATGAATTTAATTGCAATGAAATCTTTTCATCAAGGAGGAAATCACATGAAAACTTTGTGGTGGTGAATAGTACCTCCAACCACATTTGAACACGAAGTACAGAATAGTTTAAAAATTCAATTATTATAAAAGCTGAAGAAATACTAAATTTTAATCCATGAAAGATAGTTCTCATATATTAAGTTTTTTAAAAAATACATAAAGATTTACTATTTTAATTTTTTGTGTTACAAATTTCAAGAAAGATTTTGGTTTTTCATATCCAAACATTAATCTGTACCTGAAATTTTACCTTAAAGTAGACAGTGTTTGAAGGACACTTTTTATTTAAAGTTAATATGAACTATGGCAAATAATCATCCTCATATCAAATATAAATTCACCAAGCATAAATTTATTCATGTAAAAGTGTAGTGGAACACGTAGTAACTGTTATATTTCATTAAAACATTTCAAATACATTAGGGTTATGAACTATGATTATTTAAAAAAATTTTGGAACTATAATTTTAAAATCCAGAGTTTAACCTTGCTTTGAGACAACTTGTAAGAAATATAGAATGCAATCAATGCCTATTTCTCAAAGAACAAAAATGCCATAACCACTACTGGTTAATTATTTTATCTCTTGGAGGCATATTCAGCAGGCTGCAGTTTGGTGCTCAGGCCCAAACAGCAGTATTTAGGGGATGGCAGTGCTGGGTGTTGGGAGCAGAACAAGAAGATAAAGGATGGCAATGTGCCAGGGGTCAAACTCAGGGGCTCGCACATACCAGGCATGTCGTCTGCAGCTTTGAGTCATAGCCCCAAACTCCAAAGCCACTACAGAAAAAGCCTAAAAATAACTGGAACAGTAAAAATTATCTATTTTCAAATGATAAAACCCAGAATGGATCACATTGTTTTTACTCCAAATAGTTACTTTTCACAAATCTTACTAAAATTTTAAAATCCACTAGAGTTGACACAAAGTGCTACCACGACACATGTCAGTTTTACTTTAGAGAATACTTTCTAATAGGATATACAGCACAATTATTATTTGAAATGTATTTGTGTGTGCAAATATATATGTCCATGTGTATTTACAATTACCTGCAAAAAGATCTTCTCTGTCATCATCTAGCACAACTTCTGCTGGTTTTGGACCATTGGAGTTTGTACTAATATCTTCTGTAGGAAGACTTGCTGGTTCTGGAGATGATGGACTTGACTGTTATAAAAATATAGATTGGCATGTTTATCTGTTACAATTTATGTCTCTATATTCTATAGAAATAGAGAATAGTCATAATAAGGAACCAAAACAGCTACTTATAGTTACCTCCTCAGAGAGTAAGAATGAACCCAAAACACAATTTTACTTATCACCTTTTTAAGAGACTGTCATAATTAACAAAATCAGAATTTAATGTTTTACAGTCACATATAATATTACCACAGACAAAAATCAAACTAAAAATGCATTATGTGTGTAAGACATTCAGAGAATCACTTCACTATAAAAGAAAAATGTAAAGGGCTGAAGCAAGAGTACAGTAGGTGGGGTGCTTGCTTTGCATGAGGCTAGCCAGGATTCAATCCCCAGTACCCCTGTGGTTCCCCAGTCCCTGCCAGGAACCATCCATGAGCACAGAGCCAGAACTTAGCCCTGAGTCCACAGGGTATGAGCTAAAAACAACGAAGAAAAAAATTAATACCAATTGGACCAAAATTACAATTATTTGGGCCAGAGAGACAGTATGGGGGTTAAGGCGCATGCTTTGTATCAATTATTAATTTGATAATTGGCTCAGATGGCTGCAGCACATACTTTGAATGAGGGAACCCTCAGTTCAGTCCCAGGCACATGATTTCCCAAGCACCCACGCAATATTGAGAGTAGCATCTGAGCAGTAGTAAGTACGGCTCAAAAATTAACAATAAAACAGCTGAGACTACAGAGACAGCATGGGGATTAAGGCACTTTCCTAGCATGAAGCTGACCTTGGTTTTATCCCAGGCACCACATACGAGCTCAATCAGGAATGCTCCCTGAGCACAGAGTCAGGACTAAGACGTGAGCACAAATATGTGTGGCCCCCAAAATCAAAACAATTACTGGGTTTAGGGAGGCACTCAAATACTCAAAAGACTGGTATGGGTTCCTGACATGCATGAGGCCCTGAGCATGATCCCCAGGACCCTTTGGTCTAAGAGTACTGGGGTGTGGCCCTGGTGATGCCAGCATTGTCAAGTCCAAGAAGTGAGGCTTCACTAGGCTTGAGCACTAAACTGTCAGGTATATAACACCACCAGCAGTAGCAGTATAGCTGAGCACTGCTGGGCTGGCGGGGGGGGGGGGGGGGGGGGGGGGGGGGGAAGCCAGTGGAAAGAAGATAGGGTTAGAAAGATCGATCTGTAGTTTAAAGCAAGTAACTCAAACCCTAATGCTGCCCACAAGCAGACAGGCAGTCACCACAGCTCTGCTTTTAGGAATTCCCAGCAAGAAGGGTGAGGAAGACAGATCAGGGGCTTAGTAAGTACCCAGACATGCCAGGTCATAAACTTTATCCCCAGAGCCTTGCAAGCACACCAGCAGTCCTGACAGCCCACAGTCAGGGTCATTTAGAATTAGTTATTCTTCAACACAGAAAAATGCCATACATTTGTATTTTAACCAAGCTAGAGGACATTTTTGTGCTTAAAACTTAACCACTGTAACTGAATTTGTATTATGAGCCTTTACCTTTATTATAGATTTCATGTAACAGGCAACCAGTTGCCTATGATACAAAAGCTCAGTATTTTTACAAACCAGGACACTTTGGTGACTAGTACCCAAACCAAGGAAGAGAACAGGATCAACTCCAGAAATGCAATGGTATGAATAAACTACTTGTTTTGTTTTCTGTTTTGTTTGTTAAAGAAGTCCGCTGTGGGACGCTATTCCTAGCAAGGGCAGGCACAAAACTGAACCTCTATGGCACCTTTGCCCTTTGTATCTTTTAACTTAGACTAGGGATTAAGCCCAAGAGCTCCCAATTTATAACATTTTTTTCTCTAGCTTTTAAAATATTCATTATGGAATAAAGGTATTTCTTTAGATCTTTCAAAAGTAGTTTTGATTCCTGGGGCTAAGGATGTAGTAGAAATGCCTCACTTGTATGAGGTTCTGGGTATCTCCTTGCACCCCACCCTGATCTCCACCAAAAAAGCAGTTTAAATTCTTACACAATTTAACTGAAAAGCTTTTTTTTCCCCCTCAGGAACTTAATCTTATAGCTCCAAATTCTCACAGAGGTGGGCCTCCATTTACCTTCTCAGTATTTTCACTTGAAAAAAATTAAAGAACAAACAGTTCATATACGACTTCCTCTAGAAGACAGTCCTGACAACCTGAACCTCTCCTCAAGCAAAGTCTAGTTAGATGACTGGTCCATAGATGCTCATAGAATTACTATTCATCACAATGTCTCTTGTCACACTGCATAGTTAAAATGTTTACAGAATTAAAAATTCCAATTAGAGTATCTTATATTCTTTACTACCTTTTACTCAGATCCTGGTAACAAAACTCAATGCCTGCTAGTTGAAAGTGCTATGAACTGCCCTTAACATTTTCAAGTAGACTGACTTTAATTTGGAACAGTCTAAAATACATGTATACAAAATGTAGCAGACTGGTTCCAAAACACACTTCATAAAAATCAACAGTAAAATAGGAGCCTATTAACTTCCTCAACTTGAGAAAGAATAGCTATCCCAATCTACCACGGTTATCATAGTTAATGGTTAGAAACTTGAATGTTTCCCAATAAGATCAGGAACAAAATTGTTTTTCAACACTGAACTGGAATTTCAAGTTACTGCAATAAGACAAGAGAAGGAAGTAAAAGGCACACAGGTTGGGAAGAAAGAAAACTATTTCCATTCACAAATGAGATGATTTCTAAGAACATTCAAATAACTCAACAAAAATAGCATAATTATACAATAACTATATCAAAGTTTCAGGATACAAGATGAATGTACAGACACTATCCTTTCCATTACCAACAAATAGAATCTGACCAAAAAAAAGCAACATTAGCATAACCCAAAAAGAAAGTATTTAAGCATAAATCTAACAAAATATACTGCACTGCACTGTAGCACTGTCCTCCTGTTGTTCATCGATTTGCTCGAGCGGGCACCAATAACATCCCCATTGTGAGACTTGTTACTGTTTTTGGTATATTGAATATACCACAGGGAGTTTGCCAGGCTCTGCTGTGCGGGCAGGATGCACTCAGTAGCTTCCTGGGCTCTCTGAGGGGACAGAGGAATCAAACCCGGGTGGGCTGCATGCAAGGCAAATGCCCCACCTGCTGTGCTATCGCTCTAGGCCATATTTATCTTGTTGTGTGTGGGTGCGGGGGGGGGGGGGGGGGGGGAGGGGTCCCCTCCCATAACAAGATAAATAAAAAATAAAATATAGATAAAATAAAATATCTATCCTAAGGGAAGATATTTTGGTATCACTTATGGGAAGTCTTCTTGGCCTAGCTTTAAATTCTGCCTGGGGCTGGAGAGAGAGAGTAAAGGTTAAGTCTTAAGGCTTTCCAAGTACCTGGTCCCAATTTGATCCCCAGACTCAGTTTGGAGTGCCCTCAGCTCTGAGCCAGCAGGGAGCAGACTCTGAGCACTACTTTGGGATGGTCCAGAAACTAAAAAAGCAACAAGCTAAAAACCCATCAGCAATACAAACCAATTCTTGGAATTCCTGGTAAAGAACTGACTCCAATTATCTCTAGAGGTATAAAATTGGAAAATCGTTTCATTTCTAGTTGGCCACTGATTCTGACTTAGGATGCCACAAACTTAGTAAATTTACTAACAAAATATACTAGCACTAGCACTATCCTCCTGTTGTTCATCGATTTGCTCAAGTGGGTCCAGTAACGTCTCCATTGTGAGATTTGTTACTGCTTTTGGCATATCGAATATGTTACAGGTAGCTTGCCAGACTTTGCTGTGCAGGCAAGATACTCTCAGTAGCTTGCCAGGCTCTCTGAGAGGGGCGGAGGAATCGAATCGGGGAGACCGGCTACGTGCAAGGCAAATACCCTACCACTGTGCTATCGCTCCTGCCCAACAAAATATACACAAGATCTAAATGAGAAAAACTACAAAACTTGAACAAAACACAAAATTAAACAAATGAAAAGATATTTAGTATTTATACAGCAGAAACCCAAACTGTCACTATGCCAGTTGCTCCCAACTTTAACCAATAGAGGCAAATGATTCTTGATCAAATTCCCAGCAATTGAGTAGCAATAATTAGTAATTTTATGTGGAAAAGTAAAACATACAGAATAGCCAACAAATTATTGACAAAGTTGTAGAAATGAAGCTACAAGATTTAAGACTTATTATAGACTAGATTTTGGGTCAAAGAGATAGTATAGCAAGTTATCTTGCCTTGCATGCAGCTGACCCAGATTCTATCCCCAGCATCACATATGGTCCCTGGAGCACTTCCAGGAGTAGTCCCTGAGCACAGTCCCGAACACTGCCTGCATTGCCTGATGTGTTCCAAACACCTCCTTCTCCCCCCCCCCCCCCACACACAAACAAATTATCAAGGCACTCCCCAAACATTCCTCACATAAATACAGCTCACTAACCTTCGATAAAATAATAAAGCAAAGATATGCTTTCACAAGCAATGCTGGAACTGGCCACCTACATGCAAAAAAAAAAAAAAAAAAGGAAGAAAAGAAAAGAAAAAAGAAGAACCTAGACACATACCGTAGAGCCTGAACAAAAATCAATTCAATATATATCACAAGTCTATTTCATTGGTGGGTGCAGGGTCCTAGCGGCCAATCCTGCTGATACATTAGCAACTGGACTGGACAGCTCAAGGCCTGATCTTGGTAATGCAGTACTGTTTATCCAGAGCTGTTGGGAACTATGACAGCAACCCTGGATGACTGAAGATATCCAGAGCTACAGTTGATTGTGCTCACCTGGCAAGGTGGGCGACGGCTCAAACTACCACATTACAGTTCATAGGACTCTTAAATATTAGGCAAACAATTCCTAAAGATCTAAATTTGAAACACAAAAGAATAAAGTTCCTGAAAGATAACCTAAACTAGGAGAAAATTGTAGGATTTTGGAAATGAGTTTTAGGAAGAACAGCAAATTGAAAATCCATTTAAGAACAGAAAAGAGAGAACTGAAAAAAAATTTTTTTTTAATTTTTATTAGTGAAACACCATGAGGTACAGTTGTAGACTTACAAATTTTTGTGCTTGGGTTTCAGTTATACAATTACTGAGGACCCATCCCTCCACCAGTGCCCATTTTCCACAACTACTGATCCCAGTATCCCTCCCACCTTGCCTCTGTGGCAGGGCATTCCCTTTTTTCTCTCTCTCCTTTTGGGTGCTGTGGTTTGCAAAAGAGGCAGTGAGTGACAATCATGTTCATTCTACAGTCTTTCAGCATGCATCTCCCATCCTGGAAGGATCCTCCCAACACCCTTTATTTGGTGCTCCTTTCTCTGTCTGAGCTACCTTTTCCCCTAGCATGTGCAGCTGGCCTCCAAACCATGGAGTAAACCTCCTGGTACATATCTCGGCTATTCTTGGGTGTTACTCTATGTTAGAACTTAAATTTTAAAAATTTCTGCTCTAGGGGCCAGAGTACAGTGGGTAAGGTACTTGTCTTACAGACACTGATATAGGTTCAATCCCCTGCATCCCATTGGGTCCCCTGAACCCTGCCTGGAGTAATTAATTACTGACTGCAGAAACAGAAGTTACCTCCTAAGCTCAGCTAGGTGGCCCTTCCCCTGCAAAAAAAAAAAAAAGAATACTCCCTCAAAATTTCTACTCTGAGAAAAATTTCATCGATTTGCTCGAGCGAGCCCAGTAACGTCTCCATTGGAGATTTTGTTGTTACTGTGTTTGGCAAAATACATCCTGTCAAGAAAATAAAAACATGTCTTAGAGGTGGAAAAAACAAGAACCAATCAAAAACTGTATCAGATTTTTAAAAAAGCATGCAAATACACAAAGAACTCTTAAAACTATTAAGAAAACCTGGCTCCCAGCGAGTATTTTTTCGAATTAATTTTATTATATTTCAGAGGTGA
This sequence comes from Sorex fumeus, assembly GCF_029834395.1. Lineage (NCBI taxonomy): Eukaryota > Metazoa > Chordata > Mammalia > Eulipotyphla > Soricidae > Sorex > Sorex fumeus. The sequence continues at coordinate 22,893,073 of NW_026606108.1, read as the reverse complement.
AATAAATGAATACCAAACCAAAGATAAAAATACACAAATCCAGCAGTATCAAGTTTCTTAGAGATAATCATTAGTATTGAAACCATATACTAACAAAGTAAGACTAAAGAGGGATAAAATTTTGATACTGAAAGAACATATATAAAAAACACAGTCTATATGTTTATGGGCCCTGAGATAGCTCAACAAGCTGGAGGGTATACTTTCAGTGGAAGAGGACTGGGTTTGATCCCTAGCATCACATGGACTCTGAAGCACCACCTGGATCAATTCTTGAGCACTGAACAAGCACTCTAGCACCAAAACATAACAAAGAGAAGAGTTTTAAGATGGTGGGGAATACACTGGTAACACTTTCGTGCTGGAGTCTCAGCTTTTGTTTTAATGAAACCAATTCTACCAGAATTGGAAACTTCTATTAGGTAAAATCTCAAGTTATATTACCACTACAACATTCATAAATGGAATAAAGCAAAATAATTTTACCCACTTGTTTTTTTTTCTTTTTTTGCTTTTTGGATCACACCTGGTGATGCTCAGGGATGACTCCTGCCTCTGCACTCAGGAATTACTCCTGGCAGTGCTCTGGGAACTGTATGGGCTTCCTTCCCAGGATCAAACCCAGGTCACTCATGTGCAAGGCAAATGCTTTCCCTGCTGTACTACTGAAATGGCTCCAACCTACTTGTGTCTTATCTTCCTTGAACTATTCTCAAAGAAAGTCTGGGAAGTTCTTAAAAGTTAAACATACGTTTACTATAAAAAAAAAAAAACCTTAATTCTACTTCTAAATTTTATGCTAAAGAAACAAAAACTATATTAATACATAGTCCATACAAATATTGTATGAGTTTTACTGATTAATAGAAAGAGAGAACCTGCCAACTGGAAAGACACAACAAATTTTCTTCTTTGACAACTACCTGCAAACAAGAAAACACTAAACTCAGTAACACAAAGGAAACAAATATTGATACTTGCAACATCAATTAATTCTAGATGCTCTATATGTACGTCAATGTATATATTTGTATAATTAAGATTAAAAGGCAAATTTTATTTTGTTCAAGAAAAAAAAACATTTAGCATCTCTGCCTCAAGCAACTTCACATAAGAATACTTTTATAGGTACTAACATCTCACCAGACATCTCTTTCTCGTAATCTTTTATCTTTAAATACATGGTCAAAAAATCTTTTTTATACTATGAATTATATAAGTAATTCAAAATGCAACTTTTCCAAAAAGAAATACATTTAGAGTTGGAGATTATTTAATGATTTGGAAACATAAGAAAAATTAACAGGGCTAGAGAGATAGATAACTCAAAGAGGTGGGGTGCATGCCTAGCATGCTTGAGACCGTGAATTTGATCTGTGATACCTTAGATCTCGTAAGAAAACCCCAGCACCATCAGCTATGGCTCCTATTTTCATTTTTTATTGAATCACCATGAATTACAAAGTTACAAAGATATCTGATTGAGTTTCAAATGTTTATTGTCCCAAAACCAATCCCTTCACAAGTGTTCACTACCCTCCACTAATGTCCCCATTTCTCTCTTAGTACCCCAGTCTGCCTCCGTGGTAGGGACTCTTCCCCTCCCCTATTGTCCTAGTGTTTGCTTCCCTAACTTATTCTCACCCCCATCCTCCCCAGTAAGCTTCTTACTGAAGACCAGTTCTGCTCTTCATTTACACTGCTACTGGGCATTTGATATTCCCCCATCAAGTTTCTTTATATCCCATGTGTAAGAGAGATCATTCTGAGTCTCTCCCTCTCCCTCTGATTTCACTCAACATGATGCTCTCTGTTTTTAAAGAATAGAGGTCAGAGTCATAGTACAATGGGTAGGGCTTGCCTGGTATACCAGGAATAAGTCCTGAACAGTGCTGGCTTACTGAGCACCTGAGCACAACTAACACCCTCCACCCACCCCCAAAAGGATAAGAAAATAAAAGCTATAGACAGGGTCAGAGAGTTAACTTGAAGGGCTGGAACTTTGCATGCAGGAGGCCAAGTTTAATCCTTAAAACGTCATGGTCCCCTGAACACTGAGAGCAGTCCCTGCCCACCCCATAAAAATATTATATACTGTTACTAGCTGCTCTGTTTGGACACAAAACTATAAACTTTTTTCTGGGGGGGTGGGTATCATAATCCAGCAGTGCTCAGGACTTCTGGTTCTGCACTCAGGAATCAGAGTTACTCCTGGTTCTGCACTCAGGCAGAGCTTGAGTGACCAGGGAATCAAACCCTGGTGAGCCACATGCAAGGCAAGCGTCCTGCCTGCTATACTATCACTCCAGCCCAAACGCAAACTGCTTACAAGTTCTTGATCAAGAGTCTCCTATATTCTTACTCTCCCTTGATAAATATCAATCACTCCCCCCCCCCCTTCCTCTGTTGATAGTGGTAATGTGCTGACTGGGGTCACACACATTGACTGGGCTCCATATGTTTGGTTATAGTTTTCCCACATTACAGCTGTGGCACTCATCAGGGTGCTTCCATGACAGCCAGGTCACAGTGCTCACCAGAAATCAATCTACTCCTTTAGTGGTGGTGCTTGGCAAGATTGTAGCTATGGGGCTCTAGGGTAGGGTTGCTCTGCACTTCTGATGATGGGTGTGACCAACACCAAGCATCCAATTCTGTCTCTTACTCCTACGCAGGGACTTAGCTATGGAATCATGGCAGTTCCCCCACATTGCTCCAAAAGCAGTTTGGCTGTCTGATGTCATCTTCACTGAATTAAGGTATCTCCAAATGAAATAATTATTAATTCTTCCTCTAATAATCATCTGAAGGAGGCACTACAAATCTTACAATGTATCCTGTAATCTGTTACTATAACAGTTTCCTTTTTCTACTATATGTATTTTTCTTCCTGAGGTCATCAATCTTAAAATCATTCCCAAATCATCAATGTACCAAAGGCACTTGCCGCTCAAATTTATCCCTCACATTCCTAACACATAAGTCTTCCTAGATGCTAATTTTACTGTCATGCAAATTTTAAAACACCTCACAACCTCACTACATAGTAAACTTTATCTTTGATCAGCCACTCAATTATTTATAGTTTCCTAGAATATGGATTCCCATGGCAGAGCCTGGCAAGCTCCCCGTGGTGTGTTCGATATTCCAAAAACAGTAACAAGTCTCACAATGGAGACGTTACTGGTGTCCGCTTGAGTAGTGCTACAGAATATGGACATTGAGTGGTCCTTGCCATTCTGACACTATGAAATTTTATTTGTCTTTAAAGGTCTCTTAAAAATCACAGCTTTTTTGATAACTTTCCAGAAAACAGAAACATTTAGTGTTCATCTACTATATAGCAGGAACTGTATGACAGGAATTACAATTCCTCTCCTTTCTTCACTGATACATTAAGTCCTTCCGACAGGCCCTTAGAGAAACTGGGGTTGTAAAGGAAACTGCATAACAAAATCAATTTTACCATAAGTTAATGACTTCTAGTCAGAAAACACTTTTATAATTAGTTAAATATTTTTACTAGCAACCTATAATATTCACTTATTCATATTCCAACCCATAACTCTAATTCAGGTTCCTGAGTGGTCAGAGCCTCTCATAGAAGCCCTAGACAGGAAGCCTTTCTATCACAGTGCAGAGCTCACACACACATACTCTCTCTCAGACTGGGAAACTTCATACATGCCAATTAGCCTAATATGAAAATCTTTGGAATGTGGAAGGACATGTGGGTTCACAGAGAGAAGTCACCCAGTCTAGAGAAACAGGCAAACTCCCAATAGTGGTCCCAGTGGGAACTGTTTTTTTTTTCTCATCAAAGTTTCAATCTGCGGTCCTTTCAGTGAAAACTGGTTTGCTTTCAGGTCATCATAACCATAGTCTGGATTACAGCTTTCTCTCCCACTGGAGACTTTCTGTACTCTCTTCTGTCTTTACAGGAATACCTAATCTACCTGCAGTGTCAAGTTTTCACAAAAGTGTAATCTTACACTAATCAGTCAGTACCACAGAAGTAATCTACCTGGAATGATCAGTCCAGACTTCCCCTGAGGGAAGGTGACTTTATTTGAAGTAAAAACTTTTCTTTTCCTAAAAACATGATCCCACCTTTCAGAAGATAAAGACTTCCATTTTGCAGAACTCTTTCTTTTCACTATAAGGAACACAGCTTAATTATTATTTAATAAAGACAATTAGAGCTATAAATTTGTAGTTTTTTAAATAACTTCTTATTTACCATAAAATTCTTAGCTAAGATACCGAAAGGATAAAAATTAGACTTTATAGAGTATTTTATAAATTAATCTTCCAGGCATGCAACCAAGTGTAAGAATTCATGAAATGGGGGGATACTGGCCTGGGCACACACTGCCTGTAGGAGGCTTGGGTTCCAATCACACAACTTTAAAGTTATCTCCACCCACCTGTCAGCAGCCCAAGCTGAATGTGGCCTCCAAAAACAAAATTAATTAACCATGAGGCCAGCATCACAGTACAGTGAGTAGGGCACTTGCCTTGCATGTGGCTCACCCAGGTTCAATCCCCAGCACCCCATTTGGTCCCCCCAAGTCTGCCAGGAAAGATTTCTGAGTGCAGAGCCAGAAGTAACCCCTGAGCACTGCCAGGCATGGCCCAAGAACAAACAAACAAAAAAATCCAAAAAGAATAAAAGGAAAAATATACTTGCAAATTATGAACTGATAAGAAACATCTAGTATATAAAAAAATCTTACAACTAAAAATGAACAAAGAATCAGAATAAATGTTTTTCTAAATAGGATACATAAATGGCCAATACGTATCAAAAAATGTGCAATGTCAGTCATCTGTAAAAAGACCAAACAAAATTACTACTTCCTACTCTTTAGAATAACAGATTAATGTCAGAAAATAACAAGCATTGGTTAAAAAAAAGTGGGAAATGTTGCCCTTATAAGTAGCTAATGGGAACATAAAATAACATGGTGACTTTGAGGCCAGTCTGGAAATTATTCAAATAATTAATAGTAAAAGTTATATCATGCAAAAAGTCTATCTGTATGAAAATATTTATAGCAACATTATTGATAATAGCCAAAAGGGAGAATCCCAAATGCCCATCAACTGATGAATGTAGAAACACATGCGATACCACCAAACAACCAAATATCACCTGAGCATATGAAGAAAAGAAGCACCATCCTTAAGAACATTATGATAGGAAAGTTTTGGGGAATTGCTCAGTGGTAAAGTATCTGCCCGTTTGACCTCACAAACAGGTCTGGACTGCCCCACATGTCCAGTGCAATCATGGTAGCACTGCGATTTGTAACCCTTGGTTGTTGTGACCACCACAATCAACAGTTTTATACCTAAAAATTACTGGTATAAAAATAACAGTTTTATACCTAAAAATGCATAATTCTTTCGTGATCACAAAATTGAAGGGAATAAGGGCAAATTAAAGTAAAAGGAAGTAAAAGGAAAAAATCATGCTGAATAAGCATGGGGATAGAAAAGATATAGAGGGGACTGAAAAGATATTAAGTGGGTAGGGCATTTGCCTTGCACACGGCAGACCCGGGTTTGATTCCCAGCATCCTATATGGTCCCCCAAGCACCACCAGAGTAATTCCTGAGTGCACAAGCTAGGAGTAACCCCTGTGCATCACCAGGTATGACCCAAAAGCAAATAAATAAATTTAACTAAAATTAAATATATATATATATAAAATCCCAATCCTATAAATTCCAGAATAGGGAAATCTGAGATAAATTAGTGGTGACTTAAGAGCTGGAGAAGAGATCTGGGTGGGGGGAAGAAGGGAGAGGTAAGTTAAAAGGTATAGAGCTTATTTTAGAAATGTGAAAAAAACACCAGGACTGTGGGACGGTTGACTTATCTATGAAAAACCACCTAACTGCACACATTAAATAGGGTATATCATATGGTATGTGAATTATATTTCAATAAAGTAGAATTTAAAAGGGCAAATAATATAAAAGTATAGTTTTTAGAAAGTGCTGTCAAGGACAAGGGCAGGGGATATAGTTCAACATGAAAGAACATACTTCACGTGTGAGGGCATGGGTAAATAGTGGGCAGAGGGAGAAGAGGAGATCCTGTCATTCCTTCTATTCCACTATTTGGGGGTTAACAAGTTTAAGCTCTGGGGTTATACCACTTAAGAAAAAAAGCAGGGGTCAGAGGAAAGCATAGTGGTAAAACCCCTTCCTTGTAATTATGAGGCCACATGTTACATGTCCAAATGCCCTCAAAGGAAAAAAAAAAATCTACTTGAATTAAAAAAACAACAACAACAACATACCCTCTGAGGCCAGGTATGTGGCTCAAGTGGAGGCCCAGGACAGGCCCTGACAACATAGGGCCTCTTGAATACCAGGAGCACCTTTAGGTAAAACCCCCACAATTAACAAAACTAATCTGATTCTCTTAATTTGAAGACAATCTATTGATACTACTTTCAATTCATAACTTAGGCAGTAACTACTTTATTACCTGAATTCTACTAATAACAGCTGAACACAGAGCATCTGCATCAGAACCACCAGGGGTCATATAACTTACCTAGAAGCAACTATCACCAAGTTCGTTAAAAAGTCTGAATTCTGGGCTTACTCCTGTCCAACAGAATCAGAAATGCTTTTTAGCAAAATCCCTACTCTATCTGCATAAAGTATGAAATACATGTTAAGTCTGAAGAGCCTTGATGTGGAACGATGTTTCTTAACCTTCTTTTGACCATGGCCTCCTTCAGATCTGGTTTCCTTCCTGTGGTCTGTTATTCCACTGGTTGGTGCCCGAGTCTTTGGCCATGGCCCCCTATTCAGCTTGATTCTCACCAAGAGAACCCCTGGTATATTTTGGGGGCCCCCAGTCGATAAAGACTTATGCCGTGACTTCACTTACCTAAAGATTTATCTAAGCATTCCAGTGAGGGGATTTTAAGGATGAATTTTAAGGAAGAATCTTGGGGTTCCCCTGCACACTAAAGTTGAGAAATACTGTTCAAAAGAAAAGTAACACTTTGAAGAATTTTTGAATACTGAGGAACAATGCTTTACATTCTTCCTGAAGGGGGGAGGGGTTGAGGGGTGAGGTATGATTCTAATTTGCCAAATCTGTTAAAATACCTTCCTCGAATAACTTGAATTTATACAGCAAAGGGTTTAGAAGAACAATCAAAACTAATTTCATTAAAAATGTTTACAGATTATAATCAAATTTCTGTACATTTCTACAGAAAAAGTCGAATGTCCATGTATTTTCAAAGGTTTCATCCCACAAGAAATGCAGACTTTAGCTACTATAACTTGTTTCAAAGATCTCAGAACTAAACAGAATATTTAGTCTTCAAAGTATTTTACACTAAATCAGTCAGGTTTGTGCTAATCCTCGGTGAAAAATCTTTGTAGTCTTCAAAGGAAGTCTTAGGATCCTACACAAACACTTTTAATAGAATATATGGCTAACAGAATTACTACCTGAAAGGTTGAAAGGTAAGGTTTTCTGATTTTTTTTTTTTGTCAAGGATTTTTATTCCAGAGTCTCACTCGCAAAGAACTTGCCCTGTTACTGCAGTTACATCCCTTCCCTCTAACCCCCACCCACTCCATGTAAGTTTGTATCCAAGACGGTTTCTACTAATTTTTAGTATTAATGCCCAGTTCTGACAACCCAGCTAACATTTATTGATGCAAATGTTCAAGATTTTGTGAGAACCACTAAGCTGACCTAGGCTAAGCATTATCACTAGCCCCAAGAAGCATATAATGAAACCACGTGAGGTTTGATGAGCAACCTGCACATATAATTAACAGAGTGTGGCCACTGCTGACAAGGTAATCCAAAAGCTGTCGGTGTCAGCGAACTAAATTTTAGATCACTGAGATTCCAATTTCCAGCTGATAACCTTGCAGAGTAGGACTAGCCACAAAAGCCTGCCCTTCTTCCCCTTCTCTCCCCAAACGCTTTTTCGGGAAGCACAACCCAAGAAAAACAAGTCCTCTAGGAAATGGGCTCACGTTTTTAAAGCACGTTCAAAAATAGGGTGTGTGTGTGTGTGTGTGTGTGTGTGTGCGTGGTCATTAGGGAAGCACAACCCATGGAAAACAAGTCCTCTAGGAAATGGGCTCACATTTTTAATGCACCTTCAAAAAGAGGTGTGTGTGTGTGTGTGTGTGTGTGTGTGTGTGTGTGATCATCAGATCTGAGTGTGTGTGTGTGTGTGTGATCATTCAGATCTGAACAGCCCACGTGAAAAGGCCCTATGGGGCCAAGTTCAGACAGGGTGCTTCCTTTGACAAAAACAGGAACACACAACTTCAGAGATCGCTGATCATGCAAGAAAGGCAGAGAGGCGGAAAGGAGGAGTTCGGAGCTCGACCTCCCCGGGGTAACTTTAAAAAACGAAAACACCTTTAAAAAAAGCGAAAAGCAGCAACTACCGGACGCTTCCCTTCCCTCCCACATTCATAAAGAAAATAACCACCGGGCGCTGGGTGGGGGGCGCGGGGAAGGAGTCCAGAAACCCAGGACGACCTGCAAAAGCGATCCGATGCTGCCTTTCCCTTCTCGCCCGCTCCCAGACCGGCAGCTCCCCCGCGGGGTGACCGTCCGCGTCCCGCTGAGGGCCAGGACCCGGGACCGCGTCCCCGCCCTCTGCCTTGCGGAGCTCCGGCTCGCCCCGGCGGGCACACCCTCCCCGGGGCAGGGAGCGCCAAGCCCCCGTCTCCCAGGGGCGGCGCCGCGAGGTGCCCGTGAGGGACCCGCGGGCTGGCAGGGCAGGGGAGCGCGAGCTGGAGGGCTGCGCTGCGATGCCCCGGGAGGTCCCGACCCCTGGGAGGGTGAGAGTGGTCGGAGGGGGTGGCTGGGGGGGCCCGGCCGCAGGCTGGTTCCCCGACGCGGCCGGGCCGCCCAGGCCGAGCTCTAGCCTCCTGACAGGTCGCCGAGGCGGCGGCCGCATCGCAGGTGTCGCCCAGACCCGGCACCTGCAAAGCCCGGGGGCTGCGGGGGGTCTGAGGGGGTGGGGACGGCCCCGCGGCGGCAGGGGCCAGGCACCCGAAGGTGAGACGCGCCGCGGCACCGACGCGCAGCACCCACGGCGGCGCGGGCTCACCTCGAGGGTGGACACGGTGCTGGTGAACAGGTCCTCGCCGTCCTCCAGCTCCTCGAAGTCGGTGGGCTTCCCGTCCCCCAGAGGAGGAGGTTCCCTCTCGGCCGCCATCTTCGCTCGCCCGGACGACTGCGCGAGTGGGGCCGCGCGGCCCCGTCACGTGAGCACGCACGGCGGGGATAAAGCCCCGCCCTCCCGCCCGCGAGGCCACGCCCCCACCCGCAAGGCCACGCCCCCAGCCTCCGCGCCTCTTCTGGCCCAGGGCCCCATTGATACTTCCCACAGGCTGTGCTGAATTGGGGAGAAGAAATCTGGGACTTCTTTTTTTTTTTTTTTTTTTTTTTTTAATTTCCACGTTACCTTCTTGGCAGGATCAAGCCAGCGGGTTTCTGTTGGCGCCCCTACTTTCAAGTCTCTTTTAGGAAGCCTTTGGAGCTTGGAAGACTGTGGACAAGGCTGAGCATTGGTGGAAGAGAGGTCTAGCCATTCTCTCGGAACTTTTTCACCTTGACTCGATGAGAATGGTCTTTATTGATGCGTGGGCCAGTTGTCACTACCATGCTACCATGAATCTTGCTTTCCTGAGCAAGTTATCTGTCTCTCTGGAAGAAAAGCATGGGCTGTGTGGCACTCTGCCACTGATGAGCAATCTGGAGTCTGTCCCTGATCAGATAACTTGAATCTATTTTTAAAAGCTCATTGCCAGAGCGATAGTACAGTGGGTAGGGTATTGGCTTTGCATGCAGCTGAACTACTTTGATCCAGCATCCTATATGGCTCCCCAGGAGTAACCCCTGAGCACCACCAGGTTGGCCCCCAATTTTTTTTTTATACATAAAAGTTCATGGCCTGAATGAGGGAATTCTCTGTATCTTTAATTCTCACCTGGGCCTCTGCTTCTTGCTTACTACTTTGTAATTTATGCTACAGTCATTTAACCCCCCTCTCTCCCTACTATCTCTTTCATGGTAAATTACTTGAAACACAGTTCCAGCTACTAAAAACAAAGAAGCACATCAATAGCAGCTTTCAAAATCTAATTTAGGGCTAAAGAGATAGCTCGATAAGCTGGAGCACATGCTTTGCATGCTGGAGGCCAGATTCCATCCCTAACACCTCCTAGTTCCCAAGTACAGAGCAGAACCACAGGGTGTGACCCAAAAAACAATAAATAAATTTAAAAATCTGGCTTAGGGCAGAGGAGATAGCTAGAGGACATACTTCGCATGCCAGAGGCCCAGATTTGATCCCCTGCTCCACAAGGTCTGGAGAACTGCCCAGAGCAACCCTCAAGCAATTGTACTGGGAGTAGCCCCTGAGCACTGCCACTGCCCCCAATCTCCAGAAAGAAAGAAAAAAAAAAGTGGGTTAATTCTCTTTCCTATAGGACCATGTGGTGATCCAAGTCCCTTTCTGATGTTCTTCCCTCCTTAGGATAGAATCTCTTTGCTTTCCAGGTTGGCTCACCACCACCATTCAACTGGCAGAAAGGGGAAATGAAAGACCCTCTCTTTCCTTTTAAACACACTTCTTCCTACATCCCTTAGATCAGCTGACTAGTTTCATAACCATTCTCAGCTATCAGAGAGAAACAGAAATACAGTTGTTATTTCACCCCCCCCCACCCCCGAAAATTAGGACTTCCCTACACTGGAAGAAAAAGAGGCCCTTGTAGGGAAACAAAAGTCTCTCTTCTAGCATTCATTCACTCTTTCCATGTTAGTATTATCTGGATTTCCATTGGAGTGATCATTTCCTTCTCACCCTCAGTTGGGAGTCTCCAACTCAAGAATTGGGGTGCATCACAATTCATTAACAACGAAATGCAAGCAACCAATACCAAAAGAGGAAGGGGCTAGAGATTCTACTGGCTAGCCACATCTCCAAAGAAGACAGGTGGCTCATAGGCAGATGGAAACATGTTTGACCTCCCTGACTATTAGGGAAATTGAAATGAGATTTGGCCTCAGTCAAAAAGATTGAAAATGAGTCCATGAGGATGTGGAGAAAATGAATTCTAGTGGGAATGATAAGTGTTGCAGTCTCTATGGGAAAATATAGGGATTTGATCCCAGGCAAACAAGCAAACAAATACATGAATGTTCTATTTATGCTTTCAGTGAATGAGTAGAATGAATGAAATTCTGAAAACAGTATTAAGTGGAAGGTAGAGATTTGGTAGAAATGAGAACCACATAGGAGACCCCAGGTAGCCTGTGAAAAACATAACTAAGACCAGAGAGAGGAAACAACCTCAGAGAAAGAACAATTATGAAGGAAGTAAAAAGACAAAGAAGAGTGTGTTTGGCAGTACTAGATACATTGGATATATTAAATAGATGTATCACTGAAAAGGGTAAATAAGAAATGAACATAAAAAATGAATGTAGCGGGTTATTATGGTTCATTTGTCATGTTGATTTGTCTGGGTCATGGTGCCCAGAATGTTGGTCAAACATTCTGGATGTTTCCAGGAAGGTGTTTGGTGGATAAAACTGACATTTTAGTAGGTGCATGTGAGGAAAGCACAGTGCCTTGGATCATTGGCTCCTCCCAGCCAATCAGTTAAAGACCTTAATAAACAACAATTGACCTCCTTGGTTCTGCCTGTAGCCGGCCTTTGGACTCCAACTGTGCCTACCATGAGTGTCCAGCAATGGGGTGGACAGATTGTAGACTCAATCACATATGCCATATTCTTACATATTCTTAAAATGACATATACCCCTGCCCTCTCCATAGAGATGGATCGCACATAGGTACTAGGAACAGTTTGAGTAGGAGAGCACGTGCATTGCCTGTGTGGAGCCCAGGTTCCAGCCACCACCTACCCTGAGGGCTAAGCACCACTCACAATGATTAGGCCCTCTTCTGAGCACTGCTGAATGCAGCTTCTACAACACTAAAACTGTCACTGTCACTGCCACTGTCCTCCCGTTGTTCATAGATTTGCTCGAGCGGGCCCAGTCACCTTTCCATTGTGACTATTGTTACTGTGTTTGGCAAACTAACTGGGTTGGAGAGTGGGTGAGAGTGTGTGAAACACCAGGTTAAGAAATAATCATCCACATGTAGTAAAGATTAGAGTCTTGTTGGATCACATCACTGAGCATGCTTTGAAACACTATTTTCCCAGCTCCTGTCAGTGCTTGTTGAATTTCACACCACTTCCTTCTGTTGATGTGATCGCCTGGACTCGCACACAGGCTTAGTTGTAGTGTTTGCACATTTAGTCTCTGTGCTTGTGTGTATTGTGGTTGGTTGTGGGTGGAAGCTTATACAGCAGATTCTGGTTCTTACACACTCACCTGCAGTCCCTCTGAAAGACTATATTCCCTTAGATGTGTGTGTGTGTGTGTCTTTATGTGTATGTGCACACTCCAGTCACACAAGCCTAGCGATGGTGCTCACACACTTGCTCACCTGGGTTCACACTGCTGCCACAGTGCTCTACATCTTTTAGTTGAAAAGTTCACATGGATTCTCACCTGTTAACTATTGAACACACACACATACACACACACACACACACACAGAGTGTTTCTGGGGAGGTGGAAATTGCTTGCAGTGCTGGGGATCTTGGATAGCAGAGCTGCCAGAATAGCTCCAGGTACATGGGGCAGAAATGCCCTGGAACTCACAGCCTCACTCTTGCAAGGTGAAATGCTTGAGCCCTGAAGCTATTGCTCAGTCTCCATTATCTGTTTCTTGAAATAAAGTATAGCATGTATGGAAGGTGAATGTGTGTTAGGAGCTATTATCAGAGTCTGTGCAAAGGGTACAGTCAGTTCAGAATAAAACACATCTCTGGTCAATACCATTATGAGCATATACATATGGGCTGGAGAGATAGCTGAGTGGGCTAAGCACATTCTTTGCATGCCAGAGAACTGGTTCAACTCCCAGAAGCACATGGTCCCCTGAAGACAAATCTCCAAAACTACGAGATATGGGCTCCACTCCCTTTTCTTCTCCCCCCAGCAAGAAAGAAAGAAAGAAAGAAAGAAAGAAAGAAAGAAAGAAAGAAAGAGAGAAAGAAAAGAGTATACATGAGAGAAAGAAAGAAAGAAAGAAAGGAAGGAAGGAAGGAAGGAAGAAAGAAAGAAAGAAAGAAAGAAAGAAAGAAAGAAAGAAAGAAAGAAAGAAAGAAAAGGGTATACATATACATATCAGGTCTGGGAGAGAGTTGAAAGGCTGGAACACATACATGCTTTACATGCAGGAGTCCCAGTTTTGAGACCAGGTACCACATAATCCCCTGAGAATTTCCAAGAGCAACCCCCTAAAGCACTGCTGGGTATGACCCTCAAACAAAATATATGTACATATAAAACCTAGACATAGAGATCTACATGTTTAGCTAATTTTTTCAAGAAACATATGAAGGAATGAAAGACTAGGGCAGATATTTGCTAAAGATATGTTTGTGTGCATATGTTTTGTTTCACAGGAAAGATCTGAATATATTTACACATGAGGGCAAGTGGTAAAAAGAGAATGAGAGATTGAGATACAATATAGAGAGATATCATCAGAAGGGTTGAGCTTTGAATGGCAGAGAAAGGATTTGCAGCAAGTAAAGGAATTGTTCTTAGAAATGAGAAGGAATATTTCTTCTTAAAATGAACAAAGGGGAATTGTATTTTGTGTTATTATTTCTTACTGTACATAAGAAACCATCCACTAACATAATCTCTGAAAACAACAACATTGTATTATTCACATGAGTGCTCAGATCAGCAAATCAGTCTTATTGGAGAAAGTCTAGAAATCCTGATCTTGGGCTTATTGTCTATCTGTGGAGGTGTTGGTGATGGGTGTTTGACAGGGGCTGGCTGGACAATATTGGCCTCTGCTAAGACACCCAGCTCTGCTCCGAGTGCTGTCACCTTCTAAAACTGGCTTTTCTTTTCTAAGTCCACAGCAGGATTCTGAGAGTAAGAGACACACAGGCACTTTTTCAAGTCCTCAGCACAGAAAGTCACATGGCCATATCCAAGGTCAAAAGAGAAACAGATGACAACATTGCTCAGCAGAGGGTGTGGTAAGGGAGGCCATTAATTTGGGTCACTAATGCAATCAGTTTACTACTGGGTGGATGCTTTTAGACTTGGTTGAAAATGTAGGGGCAGGAAATGGGAAATGTCCACACCCAAGATTAGTATTTATTTTTCCTCTGGGAAAAAAAAAGGGTTCACTGGTGAGAGAAGAGAGGATGATACCAGCACAGGGAGCAGGGAATGGAACGGCATTTTCAGTAAATCTTAGGAAGATTCGGTGAGGCATGGAAGGAACTCAAAAAAGCACAGCAAGCTTAAAAGAGCCGGAACTCTTTGTTTCTGGGGGTGATAATCCCTCCATTTGTGGGCATCTCTCCAATAGAATCATTTGCAGGGGTAGGAGAGAAGGCAAGCATTCAGATTGATTCAAGGCCAGACATTTTCAGGATGAGTTTATAGGTAGAATAAAAGAACTAAGGATTCTCAGACCCCTCAGGAGGGTGAAGTGACCAGAAATATATGATTTCCTAGACAAGGAATGACAGGTGGTATATATCTCAAAGAGGGAGACATTTTTGTTTTCAAAGGGATTAAAAAGCAGTTATAGGGGCTGGAGAGATAGCACAGTGGGTAGGGCATTTGCCTTGCATGCAGCCAACCCAAGTTCCATTCCCAACATCCCATATGGTCCCCTGAGCACCGCCAGGAGGAATTCCTTTGTGTAGAGCCAGGAGTAACCCCTGAGCATTGCCAGGTATGACCAAAAAAAAAAAAAAAGCAAAAAAAAAAAGCAGTTATAGAAAGGAGATATTTATAACCTAGCACAAGCTATCATTTTGGTGAAAAGTCACAGATTATCTAAGGCAAGGAGATTAAAGGAGCTTTCTGGAGAGACATTGATGATGTAAGCACATTTGTTTGCATGGACATTGGAGCTCTAGAAAGCATGGTGGAAAGAGTGAAGCTGGGGGCTCCAATGGATGGCTCAATGACTAAAAGTATTTGCCATCTACAGCTATACCATGCCCATTCTTGTCTAAAAGAATCTGCCTTGCAAGTATGAGGCCCTGAGTTTGATTCCTGGGGCTTCCCACATGCTGTGAAGTCAGCTCTCTGGGAGTCCAAGTGTATCCAGAGTGTGTGATCTCCAGCATACAGTCAGGTGTGTAGAAACACCACAACTAAATTGTGCAACCCCTGGTTAGCACCATAACGAGAAAAGATGTGCAAGGCTCACAACCAGATAGGTGACCACTGGTGAGCACCACAACCAAGCTTGTGTGACTCTGAGTCACTATGTGATACACCTTAGCAAGAAGAGCTAAGGGAAGGATGGTGTGGGGGGGGGGGGGAGGGGGAGAATTAAAACATAAAAATAAAATGGAAAAAGTGAATATGAGGCTGGAGGGATGGTACAGGAGTTAAAGCATTTTTCTTACTTGTGGTCAATTCTGGTTTGATCCTTGGCATCCCACGGGGCCCTCCAAGTCCCACCAGGAGTGATTCCTGAGCACTGCTGGGTATGACTCCAAAACCAAGACACACACACAAAAAGAGTGAAGATGAAAATCAGCTGTGGAAGGAAGGGTGAGTGAGCAGAAATCCAAGTACCTAGAGAGCCCCTATTCCTAAACGCAAGTTCTGGCAAGTAAAAGGAAACTATGGGACAGCACCCATTTCATCAGGGTCATCTTTGTAACTGTACTGGTGGAAGACAAGCAGTTGGCTGGTAAAATAAGTATGATTTGCTATAAATATACTAGCTTCTTACTGAGAGATAGAGAAAGACTGACTTCACAGTGGTGGAGGGAAGAAAGAGGTAAATCAAGCACAGAGTTCTGTTTCTCAGGGTCAAGATGCAAACAAATGAACTACCATTACCAAAAAAGTGTCAGTGACCTCCTAATTGGTGATATTCCTAATATCTATGATTCGATGAGATGGTTGCAACCCCTCAGAATAGCAGCAGAGTTCCAGAGACTAAAACATCCTTCCTAAGCAAACTCTCCACCTGCATTTCCTAAATCTGGGAGCACCGCAGGCAGCAGTACCACCTGAAAAACTCTCCCTGCTTCATTTTCACCTTCTTATTGACAGCCCCATCCCCCATCGAAAAACCCTTGCCCACTTTCTCTGCGCTGAGTTGCCCACCAGCTGCCTGTGTCCCTGGGCACAGGTTCCATAAGCCCTAAGACTTCAGTAAGCTGCAGGGCCTGAACAGTCAGCAAGGACTTTGCACTCTAGAGCATTCACTTTTTTTCCCGCCAAACACTTTATTTAGGAAATATGAGGAAGGAAGTACACACCCCACATTGGGATGCAGGTGACCCTCAAGTGAATTTGGTTCAATGCTTTGCTCTCCAGGTCTAGGAATCGTGAAGTTTGGAAGAAACCTGCAAGTTCCTTCTGTATCACTGGCCAATCCTGACTGTAGCCTTCATCTGTGACTGCACCAGAGGCAGCAAAAGGCTCCGGTTACTAGGATGAGGGTATTGGGGAAGGGGAGAATTTGCACCCCACCTCTGCTGCTCTTCTCAAGAGAACTGACTGAGTGGTCCCTGAGCTTTCAGCCACGACTCTCCCCATTCTCCTTCTGGCAGGAGCAGTACTTACAGAGATTCTTTTGCTGGGAGAACCAAAGTTCGAATATAAATGATGACAGGGCTGTGCACAGGGTTAAGTTTACACTTCTGAGGACAGACTTTAAGCAGTTTCTCAGTGGAACAGGACACTGGTGATGAAATAAGAAAGAGAGTTGGTTGATATTTCCCTGAGATGCATTTATGAATGCAGAATTGTAAGGAATGGGTCTTTTAAGCTGGGAGAGCTAGAATAGGAATGGAAATGATTACATCTTGGATTAAACCTTGAGGAAAGATCTAAGGAAATAAGATAAGAGTGTTGAGGGTCAGGTAAAGAAATGAGACCAAAAGCAACATAAAATAAAACGAAACTGCAAGAGTTTCCCACAACCTCTTTATTTTCCAGTTCTCCTCAAGAACTCTGTCTCCACATCACAGACTTTTCTGTTCCAATAGGAAATTATATCTTTTTGTCATTCATCACCCTTAACACGGAATCTTACAAGTTACACGTTTGTATTCATCAATCAATACTTGTTGTTTGATTGAAAATAAATTTTAAAAAGAAACAAAGGCAATTCTTTTAGATCAAAGGAAGACAACTGTCAGCCTTAACGCTTGATCCAGCTGGGTTTGATTTGGCCTACATGGGTTTTTTTTTCATATGTTTTTTAATCAACTGGTAGTATTTAAAAATCAGGAAACTTTACATAAAGATGTGGAAACATTGTCCAGACCTCTATGGGCATATGCTCCCCAATTCTCTTGGGTTTCTCCCTACGCAAATGCATTTCCCACCTGTGGTAAAGGCTTTGAGTCAGTCTTCCAAATTTATTCCTATCCCTTCTTCCTTAATAGTATTATATTTCAGCAGATATCATGGAAACCCAGAATAAAGGGAATTTTTTTCTCCCCTATTTTAATCAAAAGTAAACTTTGGCCAGTCTATGTAAAAGAGACATTTTTGTTCAACTTTTAATATATATTTTTATTTTTATATATATAATCAAAAAATTCCCTTTTAATTTTTTTGGACCACACTTGGCAATTCTTAGAGATCACTTGGGGGACCATCCATACGTTGTGATGGGGATTGAACCCAGGCCAGGACATTGCAAGGCAAAGGCCTTACAAACTGAACTATTGCTCCAGTCCCCAGGAAGTATCTTTAAATAGACATTCCCTGATTTTCTTCTCACCAGACTGGATTCAAGTTGTTCCAACAGCCAACTTAGAAGTAAGAAATAGACCTAGGACAAGGATACCAATAATTGAGCCGGGACTGTTACTGTGGCCCTAAAGACATGTGAGCCTGGGAACGCCTACAGTTAAGTTTCAGTATCAAATAAACTCTATCTTGTTATAAGTCACCGTTGTTTGGGAATTTATGTCACAAACGGGCAAACCTATCCTATTCAGTTAAAAATCATCTCCGAATCTTCTCAAGCTTTGAATTCCTTCTCTGGGAGCTAATGCTAATACAAATGGTAACTTTTGTCATGGTTTATAGGAAAGATTAGACAAGCTAGCATAGGTGGTAAACAGAAAGCTCTCATTCCTTCTATTCTTGATACATGAGACAGAATAGAGGACCTACATGGCAAGACATGGGGTTAGAGTAAAGAGACCTTTCTTTTTTTTTTTTTTTTTCTGACTCTGCTCTTCCCACATCTGGAAGGTTGGGAGTAATAATGAAACTATTCCATCAGACCCTGAAAAAGCTCAGGTTATTATTAGCACAAGCCAAGATACATCTGATCTATTTAAAGTTCAAACAAAAGAGGGGAATCTCAAATCTTACTATTTTTGATTCACACTTAATTTATCCCTCAAAGCAGTGAATCTGATGACATTTGAATGGGAATTACATTTTCCTTCACAGCATGACTACGAGACAAGCAAATTCTCCAGAGTCTGAATTTACCAAGAGATTTAATTTCTGCTGTTGGAGTGAGCACTTAGCTTAGAAAAGTTCTTATAAAATAGAAACGCTGCTCATATAGAACAAAGACATGTCTCCTATTAACAGGATAATCTTCATGCATTTGCATCTTTTTGGGGGGGAAACCTAATGTGCCAACAAATTGGAAACCAAAGTTCTATCCATTTGTTTATTTATAGAAAATTAAAAAATGTTCCTCATAAGCCAGCATCTAACCTTTTCCTAAAATAATCTCCAGTGAAGCCTAAAATTTTATCTTGAATTGAAAGTATATATAGGGCTTAGAAGAAATAAATAAAATATTTTTAATAGACAAAATATTTTAAGGAAATAATTTTAAAATGATTTTACCTTGGAAGATAGAGCAAACATGAATGGAGAAATATTTTACAGAAAGTCAATGTTATTTACACAGAGTTTGACTGCCATGATTTTTTTGTTCATTACTCAGTATCCACAGTGAAAATATCTTATTCTTTAATGTTTTTGGATTAAGGGTATAATTTAGCAGTATGCAGCCTTTACATATCATTATTCAAAATTAAAATAATATTTGAATTCAGTAAAAAACTAAGTCTTCTTTATATTCAGTTATGATATATTTCAAGAATAAATGATATAAAATCATCCTTAAGAATGATCTGAGAAACTAAATTGTAAGATATAGAGATGGTGCATACAATAATTTCTTTCTGATCAGTTTTTTCTTTTTTTAGTTAGTGTTACAGCTGGGAGCCACAGCCAGCAGTACTCCAGTCTTAAGGGTCACATCTGTCTGTGCTCTGAGGTCTCTCTGCAGTGCAGGGGATTGAATCTGAGCCTGTGACCACAAGAACATGTGCTTAGCCCACTGAAGTATCTCGAGGCCTCCAACCAGTGTGTGTGTGTGTGTGTGTGTGTGTGTCTGTATCCAAGTGCAGTATCTTCAAAACTGGGGGCTGACACATGAGAAACAGGTATTCTACTACTGAACCATATCCCTGGCCTTTTCTGTGAAAGTGCTTTTGTGGGACTTAACTTTCTTTTAAAAAAAAATCATAGTTATTTGTTTTTTGTATTTTTTTTGGTTATTATTGTTTCGTGAATTCCCTAAGATAAACTCTTTAGATAAAATCAAGGCCTTGCAGATAGTTACCAATTCTAATGAGCTTTCTATCTTTGATGCCAGATGCTGAGAGTATTAGAAGGATATAAAACATGCTGGTGGAAGTTGATTAAATAAAGATCTGTTAATTGAAGTACTAATGTTCTGTTCTGCTTAAAATGTTAGTTGTTTTGGACCTTGGAGATAGCTAAAGTGGTAGAATACAAGGCTAGCATGCAGAAGGCCCTGAGTTTCACATATTCCTCTGCCTGCCCCTAACACTGCTAGGTAGCCCCTGAGAACAGCCAGCCCTGAGTACAGAACAGTCAGTCTCAGGGTTTGCCTTGCACATGTCCAACCTGGGTTCAATCTTTGGCACTCCATATGATTCCCTGAGCTCCACAGGAGTGATCCCTGAGCACAGAGCCAGGAGTAATCCCTGAGTTCCTCCAGATGCAGCATAAAAACAAAGTACTGTTGGGCTCATCCTACCATATCAAGTATCACCATAAGTGATTCTTAGAAACAAAATAACAACACTGGGTCTAGGAGAAAGAACAGAGTTTAGGACACACACTTTAGCTTGCTTCCCATGAGAGTGGGTTAGATACCCAGCACCACAGGGTTTCTGAATCCTCCTTATATTTGTTTATATGAAATTTGATTTGCTGTGATTTGACTATGATATGCATTGACAGTGCAGTCCTAGAAGCCTCTGGCCTGAGCAGGGTAGCCAGAGCTGCTTTGTGCCTGGAGGTTCTGCACTGAACTGATGGCCCATTGGGCCAAGAATCTTCAGTGGTGACCTGGGACCTCCCGAACACCACTTGGAAATCCCAACAATAACAGCAATGATATAACAATAACACCATAAAACCTCAGTGTCCAATTGGCTTTTGAAAACATGTTTTAAAAAAGTTGGAGAAACTCCTCTGCCAGACACCCCTTTGCCTAAATGCTTTTGGCTTTCCCAGACGTAGCTGAGCAATCAAACCTTTTCTTCCCCTTCAATAAAAGGGCACACCCAACCAGGCCAGGAGTGGGGGGGACCCATGAGCTTCTCCTGGAATAGCTAAAAGTAACAGAGCACACTGTCAGGACATTCTACCAACATCACAGTTCTTGCTGATTTCTGTTGATCTTGTTTGTGAGGAGACAGTCATTTTCAATTTCCCTGAAAACCTGCTAGCTGTCGGCAGGCCTCCACCTATCTCCTCCACTTGCCTAGGGTGGCTAGAAATGATTTCTTGGCAAAAGTACATTTTCTTTGTCCCCATTTGGACATGAGAACACGGGGAGATAACAATTTGTTTATTAATTTGGGGTTTTTGAATCACACGCAGGAGTACTCCTGGGCTACTCCCGGTTGTGTGCAGGCCCCGGGACTTGAGCTGCTTTCAGATGTAGCCAGGGGGTCCAAGTGGTGCCAGGGATGTAACCAGCATCAGCTAACATGCAAGGCCTTAAATCCTATACTGTCTCTCTGGGCCCAACAAGTTATGCTTTTCTACATTTTGTTGACTATGTCTCTGTGTGAAGAACAGTGATACTCAAGCTCCAGAGTGCACCAGGGTCCCTGAAGGACTTGACCAAACAGATTTCCAGGCTCTACTTCATCAATATCTTCACAGAATTGGTGCTATTAGTTTGAACATCACATTTGAGAACTAGTGGTCTAGAAGGATAAAGCACATTGGGGTTGTCGTTTAGAATTTTTCCCATAACTATTTGATTTTTATTTATATATATTTTCTGACATTTTTGGTCACACTGGTGGTGCTTGAGGGACCATATGGGACCCTGGGGACTGAACCTGGGTCAGCTGCATGCAAGGCAAATGCTCTACCCTCTGTACTATTGCTCCGGCCTCAATGATTCAATTTTTAAATGAGTGAATTTGTGTTAAGATCTTACCTTAGTGGAAAGCATGCTATGTATTTTACTCAAATATTTGCATGAGAAATTCTCATTCTGCCTGTCCTGCTTCTCACTCCATCTAACTGTATGTCTTAAAACACCCCGTCATTTGGGGAGTACTTTGTCCTTCTCCAGTAACAATAATTAGAACCTGGATTCCTTCCTGACACAGAATTTGATAAGTCAGTTTAGATACTACTCAATGGTGTTTTGAAGCCCTGAGCACTTTAGCTGAGCTCTTCATGGTTAGTAGTGAAGGTGCTGTGAGGTGATTTTGGGGAGATTTTGGGGAGGTGGGGTGGAGAATGCTCTGACCTCCTGATGACAGGACTCTCAAATTTTCCCAGAGGGAAACACACAGAACACTGGTTGACCAATCTTCTGTGCTTAGTTGCTAACCATTCCCTAGGGACTGGCTTTGACCTGCTTCCTCCAGGTGTATTTTTCCACTGACTTCCCTACCTCTGTTTGACCTTCTAGAATCCTCACTGCAAATCCTTGAAACTGGACCTCTTATCTGATCCTCCATCCCACTCTGCTCCCTCATTTCCCTACCTTTTCATTAACTTGTTAATTACCTCCCTGTCTTGAGATTTTTCCAACCACTCCCCCAAACACTCCAGGACATTTTACCTAAGAGAAAATATTCTCATAGCACATGTTTAGAAATGCAAAACTAGGGGGGAAAAAAAGGATCTAAAGCAGGAGCCATTTCAGGTCAGCAAAGGGCCAGAACGTGAAAACAAAGTCATCAGCTCTAAGTTTTTGATCAAGTAAAAGGAACAAGTTCTTGTAAGGATCACAAAACATTGTAACACTTAAGTTTAGGCAAAATTCATTATATTGAAGGTTATGTTTAAATTACAAAGGAAAATTTCTAGTGGAGTAAAGTATACAATAAAATGCACACACCTTTTGTACACCTTCTGTTTCTATAATATTCTGTGTTCCAAGCAAATTCTTTCTCTAGATAACATCTTATTTGACTTTACAATGACTAGTTCTCAAGTGTAAACCTGTGGGATGAATAGTCACATAATTAAAACATCTGAACATTATAATTCTCTAATGCAATTATGTTTGTCATATGTTGAGCTGGAGATGTAGCTCAGAGATGGAGCACATGTCTGGCACATATGAGACCCAAGTTTCAATCCCTGCTACCAGAATGGAAAAAAAGTTTTCAAGTATAACAATTGAAAAAACAAAATCAGGGTATGGAAACCAGTCAGACTTTCCATGTATGAGGCTCACAGATTTATCCTTAGCACCACACACAAACACAGAGAGACACTCAAACACACAAAATAAAATCCAACAAATATATGTTCCCTTTTTTAAAAAAAATTATTTATTTATTTGTTTATTGAATCACTGTGGGAAAAGTTACAAAGCTTTCAGGTTTAAGTCTCGGTTATGCAATCATCAAACACATTTCCCTTCACCAGTACTTATTTTTCACCACCAAGAACCCCAATATACCCCCCCTCCCAACCCTCCCAATGCCACATAACACTCTATCTACTTTGATTAGATTCATTGTTTCGACAAAAGATGCACCATTATTATTTAGAGTTTACACCCCAAAATCAGACCTGCTGAAAGACATTGTAAAATGATTTGTTTTCTACAGCTGGTTACAAGACACAAATGATTTTGGATTTCTGATATTTCTGATATTTTGGATTTCTGATATTTTACTCATTAAGCCTGGAAGTATTTCTGCTGAGAGTCAGATAATTATAAGATTGGTCCCTATGGCTCTAGAGCCATGGCCGTGCTGGGGAGCTGCTTGTGGGGGGCAACTCGTGACCTTGGTAGGGCGTGAAGGACGAGCTGGAAATGCCCTCCTTCCCATGAGGTTTCAGTCGCCCCACCACGACCGGCTCATACCTGGCTTTCCAAAAAGCTTGGAGGCGGCCGCCACCTTGCTTTCCAGAAGGAAGGCAAAAAGATGTTCTTTTAAAAAGGTATATATTTTCATGTTCCGGTCCTTAACAAAATGGTTTGTCTTACGTTTTGACTTACATTTGACTTACATTTGACACATAGAAATGTGAAAATTATGATAAATCATTATATTTATTCCCAAGTATATTACTTTTAAAACGACATGAGTCATGAGTTGGGGGAAATGGCAATTGGGATAGAGAAGGGACCACCAAGTCATTGACGGTTGGAAGGAATCACTTGAGATAGGAGATGCCTTCTGAAAGTAGATAAAGGACATAACATGATGACCTCTCAGTATCTGTATTGCAAACCATAATGCTCCAAAGTAGAGAAAGAGTAATAGGAAAATTGTCTGCCATAGGGGTAGGAGGGAGTAGGTGAAGTGGGTGTGGCGGGAGGGATACTGGGGACATTGGTGGTGGAAAGATGGGTGTTTGATCATTGTATGACTGAAACTCAATCATGAAAGCTTTGTAAATATATTTCACAGTGATTCTATTTAAAATAATGACATCAGAATAGATCAAGTATAAAAAGACTACCATAAGTGTGTAGAACACACCAATACAGAAAACATATGGTTTTGACTCTCAAAAAATTCACAATATAATTTGAGAAGAATGAAAATGTTAGAAGTTCTGGGAAGTCAAAGTCACCTTAGTGATATCAGAGTTTATTTAAGAGGTTTGGGTATAAGAAGTAATAGTGGGGTGAAATGGGAGGGAGAAGACTGTAGGCGAGAAAGAGCACTGATGAACAAAAATATCCACATTAGCAAGATAAGATACAAGATAAGCAAGTACAATCAAGTTAATAAATATCCATCTAAGGGTCATAAGACCTGGGGCTTACATCTAGGTGAAAATAGTGATTTTGAAAGAGGCCTAAGGTCAAGCGGTTGTGATAAGGAATACAGTCTCTCTTGCATTCCCTAGGATCTAGAAAATAGGTCCCAATTCCCAGTCACTACTTCCTCAAGTTTTGCAACCAACTAGAAATTAGAAGCATAGCAGTGACTGATAGGATTATTCCATCTGATTTTCTTAATGATCGTGCTATAATTTCAGAATGACAGAAGGAAGGGCTCGATTTAGATGTGGGTAGAGTCAGGTTGGTCATTTGGTGATGGACATGATAAAGTACATTTTGAAAGTGTTTAGAAATTGTATCCCAAAAAATATATGTGTATATTTTAAAGGCACAAATTTCTTAGTAGACATTGCCCTACACTCATTCCAGTGGAAAAGTTATAGAACAGGTGAACGAATACCTTAACCATCAATATCTATGCAACATGCTTCTAAGTGGAACTGTTGTGAGGAATATATCTCAGGTCAGGTATGTTTACAGTGCTTCCTTGATGCTCTCAGGTTAGGAAAGGAGCATTGGTGAGGCACTCTTTGTAAACTATTGTGTTCAGCTCTTTGTTTCCTGTGTGTCCCTCAATGTTTCAGCCACTTCATCTTCCCCCGATCTTTAGAAGTGAGAAGAGAAAGTGGAAATTCTATGTCATAATACAAGGCAACTTTCTCCTCTGTGTCTTCTCGTGCTGAGTCAAGGTCAGGACAATGCAGCCCCACAGGTAAAGATCTTGTCATTTCCATCACACTGCAGGTCTCTGCCCTTGCCAAATTAAATATCACCCTTAAATTAGCAAGGGCAGTTCCAAGGTTGTTCTGAAAAGAGTTGACAATAAAGGGAGGGCATCTCAAACATTTGCTAAGAGCAGTAGCATAATTTTCCCCAGTCACATTCTATGTGGTAGAGGCTTGGGAATGAGGTTCTCAGCTGAAATGAAGTCCTGGACTCCCTTCTCTCAAACTGTTGGAGAATTGTGGGTAATCTCTCTTAAAATATCATTAGGGTGAATAACCAAGCTGGGCCTCAAACAAATTTTTTAAAAATTTAATTATAATAGTTTATGTTACATGTTTCTAATAGTCTTAACATTTATGGGTTTGATGCACAGTTACCATATCTTAGTCCCACACTCACACAGATATTGTTTGATCTCGTCATGTTGGTGGGGATAGATAATATTTACTTTTTCTTTAATTAGTAATATTTTAAAACAGGGAATTTTTTGATGTTTAAACCAAAACAAACAAATGAAAACTACATAAGGGTTAGGTATATAGTCCACTAATAAGGCATATGGTTTACATGTATGAGGCCCTGGATTTAATCCCTGGGACACACATAAAAATTTAGGGTCCAGGGATGTGATTCAATGGTACAGTAGCTATCTTGTCAGTTTAAGGCCGAGTTTGATTCCTGGCATTGCCCCACATGCTGAGTGCAATCTTGGCAACATGCTGTTTCTGATTTCTGGCACCACAACAAAGTATGCAATCTCTGGCATTGTTGACTTTATCCTTCTGCATGGTAACAACTAGCTGGTGTTACTGACTGACTAGTTCCCCCTTTACCTCCATCTCTGTAACAATCCAGGGAGTCTACATAGCCAGGCTCACAGTGTTGAGTCACCTGCTTGTGCACATCTGAGCTTATCACTCTGGGGCAGAAACTCATATGATAGTGGGGACAGGGCAAAGCTTATTGCCTTGCTCTTTGCATAGTTTGTTAGCACTGCTGTGATGTGGGGGTGTAGAAATTCATACATCTTACAAATCTGGAGGCCAGCAATCTCAATCAAGGTGTGTGTTGGTAGAACTAGTTCTATATGAGGAAAGGGCCTGTTTTAAGTCTCACTCACTGATGCAGAGATAGTCATAATCCTGTATATACCATTCTCTCTGCTCAGGTGTCCCTAGATTCAAATCCCCCCTTTTTGTAAGATCATCAGGCATATTGAATTAGAGTCCCCATTCGCTTAATTACCTCTGTAAAGACCCCCATCCCTAAACAGCATCTGTTTCTCAGGCACTGAGCATTGAAATGTCAATATATATATATATATATATATATTTTTTTTTTTTTTTTTTTTTTTGCAAGCATACATCCACTAGTGCTCCTGGTAATGCTCAGGATACCATGTGGTACTGGAGCTTGAGACCAGACCTCTTGCAGCAAAGTCTGAATTAAGCCATTTGGGCTATCTCTTGAGCCCCTATGTCTACATTTTTAGGGGAACAAAGAAAGAAGTCACTTGACTTCACATGCATTTCATGATTATATCATATAGGGCGAAAAGAAAAACTGCATCCTGTTCTCAAGGTGAAAGCTGATCAGCTTACAATTGTGCTGAAATGAAGGGAGGAGAATGTTTTATAGGTGTGTTGAGATGCACTGCTGAGGTGAATCTCTTTTCTTGGCAATGCTTTCACAGTGCAGTTACCATGGTGTGCACAAAGGCCCACAAGGATTTCTCCATTCCACCAGGAAAAACCCTTGTAGTATGAGAAGAATCAATGCAAAGTGCAGTGTGTTTCTTCACAGGACAGTGAAGCATATTTATTACTAGAGCTCTGCTCAACTGTGCATGAACTTTTCTTCAATCTTAAGGCAGAAAAATTATATTTTGTTCCATAGCCTTGCTCCTCTACCTCCCCTCTGCCCAAAGAGGCTGTCAAACCACACACAATCCTCACTAGACTGCCAGGGTGGTGCCAACAGGAACTCCTAACCAGGCATATTCGACCATGTCGCCAAAGTTTAAGTTGTAGGACATCAAACTGTTTACTGACATAAAGTGAAAGAATCTTCACCATCACTCATTCATTTTTAGCGTGTCTCCTTAATATGTTCTTGGATCTGTCTTCACTAAGGGGTGCAAGGCTTTTGCTGGGTTAGGACACTCCTCTATAGAGCCAGAATAAGCCATGAAGGTTTGAAGGGAAGAAATGCCAATTACCAGGCCACCATGGTCTGAACATGGTACTTCCTCTTTTGAATTGCCTCACTCATCCTCCATCTGGGCCAAAGGGGAAATGAAAGGAAGTCAGCAAGTAGTGTTAATTCTCAAAACCTCCATTTATTTACACATAGGAAGACACTGTGAAGCCTAACAGCCTGACAGATAAAAACGGCTCGTGAATCATTATTAAAGGAGGGAAATAAAGACCAATGTGTGAGTCTTTGCTACAGTAAGAACCCTTTCATCATTTCCTCTGTGGTGATTAGCCAGTGATGTGACAAACTTAACCAACATATCGATCTATTTGTTTCGGGCCATAGTCCCTCCTAAACCCTGTTTTTGTTTTGTCTTTTTTTAACTGGTTTTTAATTTTTTTAAAAAAAACTTTTTGAGTCACACCCAGTGATACTCAGGGTCCACACCTGGTGGTGCTCAGAGGACCGTATGGAATTCCAGGGATCAAATCCAGATCGACCACATGCAAGACAAGTGCCTTACCTGCCTTATCTCTCCAACCCCCAAAATCCTGTGTTTTTTTTTTACCTTTAAATAAAGTGAAATCAGAGGGCTGTTAAGGTAAAGAGCCCTAAAACAATTTAAGTGAAACATTCTGCTGATTTTGAAGAGTGCAAAATTCAGAAATCTTGAAGCTACTAAAGGAGTTTCAGAGAAGTTGGTACCCTGGTTGTCAAATGATTCATTTCCTGCCTCGTGATATGAGAGGCTTAAACTTTCTTTTATTAGCATTGGCTGAGAAAGAGAATCTAGGAAGCCTTCACTGTCCGATGAGATGCTGAGTAGCCAGAAGTAGTGGAATAGAATCCTGTAGTTCAGCACAAATGAGAGGCCTTAGGATAATGGCAGGAAGCAGCCCATCATCTTCTCCTGAGTAAAGTTTCCTTTAAAAAGCATGTGGCCCAGAGGTGGGGGAGGGGACTGACTCGGGGGAGGAGGACGGGGGATGGGGTGGTGGTGAGAGGGATACTGGGAACATTGGTGATGGAGAATGGGCACTGGTGGAAGGATGGTTATTCATCATTGTATGATTGAAACATAAGCACGAAAGTTTGTAAGTCTGTAACTATACCTCACGGTGTTCCATTAAAAATAAATAAATAAATAAATAAAAAGCATGTGACCACATCCTCCATTAACCCAAGTTCACTGGCTGGGGTTTCCTCAAACTTCCATCCTCTGGAATCTCCATTTTCTCTAATTTCTAAATAACATCACCTAAGCCCTCATTCTGTTCAGCACCAAGTCCCCTCCCATGCCCATATGAGGAGGGAAGCACCAGCCTGCTTTGGCCTCGCCTCCTACTGCAATCTGGTTCTATAATCCACGTGGTTCTGTATCTCACTCTTGGCCCTTCCAGATGTTCCGCTTCTTCATTTCAAATCACACTGCCAGTCTTCTGGAGGCTGCTGGGCTACAGTGGATATTTACAGGGTATTAACCTAACAGCAGGCAGGGTACTTGTCTTACATGCAGCCAACCTAGATTCAATCTCCAGCTCTCCAGTACCCCACATGGTCCCTCAAACCCCATCGGGAGAGATTCCTGAGTGCAGAGCCAGGAGTAAGCCCTGAGCACTGCAGATTCAGGTTGTGGCAAAAAATAGACAACAAACAAACAAACAAAAACACCAAACAAACAAACAAAAAACAAGGTATAATTCCTCAGCTTCCTTCACTATATTAAAAACTTTCTCTCTTATCTTGAACTTTTCCTCCGGCCTCTGCTGCCACCATATTGCTTGAGACTCTCTCTTTTCTATGTTACTTCAAACTCCCCTTTTTCAGCTCCCACAAAAGTACCAACAGTCAACTGGTATATCAAGGAGGGCACCAATAGTTCACAGACAAATTCTTAAATTCACCCCACAGACAACTGAAAATTGCCTCCTATCTCTCACTGTTTTCTTGGAAGAAAAGACAGGTTTAAGTCTCTCCCAAGGAAGCCATGTACCACCAACCAGCTAAGTAGGGTCACGTTTGGAATAGGCATGTCAAACTTGAGTCCCTTTTCTTCCCGAATGCTTGAATTCTGTTTCCAGAAATGGTGCTACCAACCTTTTGCCTGAATCCTCGATCTGAGTACGGCTCCAAATGATAGGGTCCGCCAGGCTGATATGCACTGAAGGTGCAGCTTTTCAATGTTTTATGTTCTCACTGTATCTGGCTCCCAATGCATGAGAATGAGCTGCACAGAGCTTTGATAGTTCAAAATTGAAGGGAGACATTTGGACTTAAATATAGGTTCTTTAAAAGAGGAATGTGTTTAAAAGACTTTAATTTCATCTTGAAAAATATACGCAGTGTCTAGAAAAGTAGACTTGTAACTTGTGGGTATGAGAGAAGTTGTTTTAGAGGTTTCTGTTTCTAGATCTTAAATTCTACCTTGAATCTTGTGCTGAAATGGAAGTAGCTGAAAAAAAAATCTCCAAACTTGTTCTAGAAAGTAAATAATAGATTTTTTTTTAATGGGAGGGATTTTAGACTACAACCACTGGTGCTCAAGGGTTTTCCTGGTTCTGTGATCCATAAACACAAAGCCAGCAGAAAGCCCCGAGCACCACTGGGTGTGGTCTTCAGGATAACAGGGGTTACTAGGAATTGAACTGCATGTGCATGCAAGGCAAGTGACTTTAACCCTATCCTATCTCTTTGGTTCCTAACAGATTATGTTTTTAAGAAAAATTTTTTTCATATTTTTGGGTCACAACTTGTATCACCCAGGTGATACTTCCAGCTCAGTGCTCAAGAGTGATGCCTGGTTGCACTCCAGGGACCATGCAATGCTAGGGATGGAATCCAGGACTCCCACATGCACATCATATGATCCATCTATTGAGCTGCCTTTCTAGCAAAAGCATTTTATTTGGTGGAAAGATGTTTTTATTTATTTATTTATTTGTCTGTTTATTTATTTATTTTGCTTTTTGGGTCACACCCAGTGATGCTTAGGGATTATTCCTGGCTCTGTGCTCAGGGAGTCTCCTGCCCCCGCGCCTGGCTATTCCTCGCCGGGGCCCCTTGGAGGGGAGCGGGTTGAGCTTTCCTCCCCGCCCTGGCCAGGGCCCCGGCAGCCGAAGACCTCCAGGACCAGCCACCACCATGCTGAGACCACTCTCCGCACACCTGAAGGTACCGGCAGAGGGACCAAGCCACGTGGGTTCCCGGGCCGAGATCTCCAAGCCTACTCGGATTGGAGTCGATCATCCTCCACCCAGATCCTCCAAATTCCAGTAGGGGGGGGTCACACCCACCAACTAGCCCCCTGGCGCCGTGTAATCCCATGAGCGGCCAAGACTCTGAGACTATAAAAACCAGCTCCCAGAACCGCGCGGCTGCATTTGCGGCCGAGCGACATCTTATTATGACATCTCATTCCTACTTTGACAAACGGGCAGGCTACCGAATGTAGCCTGCCCACACGGCAGAGTCTGGCAAACTCCCCGTGGCGTACCCGATATGCCAAATACCAGTAACAATGATGGGTCTCATTCTCCTAAAGAGCCTTGAATATAACCTCAGGGCCAGGATGAAGGAGACGTTACTGGGGCCTGCTCGAGGCAATCGACGAATAACAGGATGATCTGTGATCTATGATCTGTGCTCAGGAATTATTCCTGGTGGTGCTTGGGGGACCATATGAAATGCCAAGGGTTGAACCCAGGCTCAGCTGCATATAAGGCAAATGCCCTACCTGCTATATTTTCCAGGGCTCAGTCCCCTGGAAAGATATTTTTAGCTTTGGAAGATTTTGGAGTTAAATGTAGAAATGAAAAGGTAGATCATCCATATCACAAATATATTTTGAAAGGAGCAATCTATATTTAGATATTTATATTTTAGATAATTTGACCCATGATTCCAATTTCAAATGAGTAATTAAATAACTTGCATATTTGTTACTCTAGGTTAAAATCTTAATAACTTTAGAAGAGTGTAACTAAAGACCTGAGAGATAGTACAGGTGTTAAGGCACTAGCCTTGTATGTCACTAACCCCAGTTCCTTCCTCAGTATAGCATATGATCTCCTGAGTGCCTACAGGTGTGGTCCCCCGCTCCCTCTCTCCAAAAGAGCATCATTTGGGGCAGGGAGATGTCTCAAAGGACTAGAGCACAGGTTCTTCAGGCATGAAGCCCAGGTTTGATCCCCAGCATGATCTGGATCCAAAAGCACTACCATGAGTCCCTCCCACCAGCACAGACTGGTGTGACTCCTATATAAAGAATAAATAAATATGCTGCCCACAAACAGCTCCTTTGGCTCCTGAATGGCCGTGATCCCAGAAGCACACAAATCAATCTTGGAAACTAGCAGCTTTTGGCAGAAATCCCTCCAGATTTACTACTAAAATATCAGAAATCCAAAATCACGCGGTCCACGACATCATATGCTCTTCATAATCAACAATAGAAAACAAATGATCTAATGATGCCTTTTTGGCAGGTCTGATTGTTGAGGAAAATTCCAAATAATAATGTTGGGTCTTTTGTCATAACATTTAATGTGATCAAAGTGGAGAGAAAGTAAAGTGGAAATCTTCTGCCACACAGGCAGGGGGATGGGTGGGATGGGAGATATACTGGGGTTCTTGGTGGTGGAAAATGTGTACTGGTGGAGGGATGGTTGTATCATTGTATGACCGAGACTTAAACTGGAAAGCTTTGTAACTGTTATCACGGTGATTCTATAATAATAATAATAAAAGAATAAATAATAAAAGTCAAACCAATTGCTCATGCTAAATAAACAGATTTTTCAAATTGTAATTAGATCTTAGAGAAATAGTGATTTTGAATTTTAACATTGATAAAGAATAACAAAAACCACCACAACAAAAGATTTTGTGCATTGCTAACAACTTTCCATTGGAAAAAAGAGAATGAAGGTTGATACAATGCAGTTGATTATTGAACTGTAAATAAGTAGCACTGATACCATCATGTGAGGTATTAGTGAAAGTTCTGGCCAAACTGGGGTCAAAAATCTGATCATTCTGGAACTATATCCCAAGCTGAACCAGTTCCAGTAAATCAGTCAGTTATATTTTACAGGGTAGAAGCTGACAAACTGCTAACTTCCTTCACATCCTTCCCTTTTAGAAACAGAAAAATACATGGTGGTCATTTCCTAGGATTGCTGTGAAGACAGAATGAGGAAACTGCCAAGGCCTGATCACAGAGAAGGTAGCAACATGTTATTATTGCCACTGATTTGAGACCACTGTCCCAAATAAGGGTTGAGGTTCATTAGTGACCAAAATCTATTTTCCTAGCCTTGATTTCGTCCCAGAAAGTTATCTCTTTTCACAAATATGTACCCTCGATAGTGGTGAGATTATCTAGGTTCTTGGCTTCTAGCCAAGTAGTTCAAGCTGAACTATCTGGATCCCCAAATTCTATTTATTTCTGGGGAATTTGGGTCTGGAATGAGCTGGCTAAAGAAGAAAAATAGTTTCTCCCCTGAGAGTAGTTTATCCACAGCCAAGTGTTGTGAGGTGAGCTTGGGACCACACTTGGTTGGCTGTACCAATAATAGGAGAGTGAGCAGGACACAGCCCAGGTGACAGGAAGATGAGCTGGAGCTGGTCTCTTCCACCTTCGTCACTGCCTCTCACAACCTTCCCAGAGGTTCTTTTTAGTCTGTGCTAAGTTGGAACAATAGGGGGAAGGGGATTCTGAGAACAAGTGCTCTCAAATGAATCATGCTGACATCTATACATTCCAGCATAGTTTTTAATTTTAAATAAATAAACATGATAAACATAAAGATATTCATCTTCAGTTAGGATTTACTAAAAGCTCATTTACTTATCAGAGAGTCCATAAACCAAGTGACCTGTGCTAATAGTCTTTAGATTTGTTTACGACCGTTTTAAGCACAAGATTGCTGACACAGATTTTGTTAGAGGGAATCATGCTGGCCCTCTGTATCACTTGCTAGAAGCAGATTTAGAAATGTCATATGTGAGTAAGTTAAGAAAAGTTAATTTGGGGGTCAGAGTGATAGTACAGTGAGTAGGGTACTTGCTTTGCACATAGCCAAGCTGGTTTCAATCCCCAGTATCCCATATTGTATCCTGAGCCCTGTCACTGTCACTGTCACTGTCCTCCTGTTGTTCATCGATTTGCTCAAGTGGGCCCAGTAACATCTCCACTGAAGACTTTGTTGTTACTGTGTTTGGCATATCGAATACATCACGGGTAGCTTGCCAGGCTCTGCCGTGCAGGCGAGATACTCTCGGTAGCTTGCCAGGCTCTCCGAGAGGGGCGGAGGAATCGAACTCAGGTTGGCCATGTTGGCTGTATGCAAGGCAAATGCCCTACTGCTATACTATTGCTCCAGCCCTGCCAAGAGTAATTCCTGAGTATAGTGAAAGGAGTAACCCCTGGACACTTCCGGATGTGGCCCAAAACCAACCAAAGACTTAATTTGGGGAAGTATATTAAATAATATATACAAGTTATGCCTTTCTTGAATTAATATTTGTTTTTACCTGCTTTGTGATCTTATATTTAGCTTTAGGGATTTTTTGGGGGGCTTCTCAGTAGTACTAGGCAGCCTTGGGGTCACTCCTGGCAATAACCTAGTCAGGTCATGTGGGCTGACAGTTTGGTGCTTGGCCCAGTAGTGCTCTTGGGCCACCAGGCTATACCTCAGGAGCTTGAGGACCATGAGATGCCAGGGATCAAACTTGAGTCTTTTACGTGCAAAGCATCTGTTATAGCCCTTTCAAGCTGCATCCTCAGACCTCTTAATTTTAAAAAGACCTCTTAATTTTAAAAATAAGAATGATTTACTCCTCACTGTACTTTTCTTTCAAACCACTGACATATATTTGTTATTTCAAAACTTTTCTTTAACTTATTCCCCCCACCAAGCTATTTTTTCACAAGGACAGGTTTTATTACTTATAAAAAGGCACTGATTTCTACCTATATTCTTGCCTATATTATCCTTACAAAGGAGATGATTCATTAGCTCTTAAGCAAGCATCTCAGTAAATGTAACCACATCAGAAGAGTTCTGGCATGTTCATGAGAAGGCAAGCATATTTTTTTGGTGGGATTGGGTTTCTCAGTGATACTTTGAGGTTTTGGTGCTTTTGGTGCCCTCTACTGTTGGGGGCTATCAGGATCACCAATGAGGTTCTTGGGGCCCATGCAGAGCAAGCATTTTCAAACACAAGTCATTTACTCCAGTCAATAGCAGGGAAATGGGGATGGAGATTTAGTCTATGAGTGCCATGCCACAGGGGGCTGAGCACTCTTGAATTTGTCTGAGCACTAAGTCAAACCTGTGGATGATATCTGAGAAGGAGCAGAATAGGGAGCAAGAAGGACTTGGATCATACTAACACGAGAATTTGTCCCTTACGGGCTACGATGGTGAGCAGGGTGAATTCAGCTGTGGTAGGATTCTGAAGGGGGCACTGGATGTAACCACGACCCTCTTGTCATAGTGCCCAAGCATAAGCCAGTCTTTCTTCCCAATAAGAATGCTATAGATCAACCCAGTGCAGGGACCATGACTAGTTCGCATGCCTTTTGATATTTCATTTTTAGATCATTTATATTGAGCGAAATCATAAACAATCTCAAAAATTACTTTTCATCTATTAGAGCAGTTTCTACCATCACCTTGTAAACCCATTTCTAGTAGAACAGGAATTAATGAGCAGGAGACAAATTTATTGGGCTTCAGCTCCAGTTCTGAAAGAGCTAACTTAAACAGCAGAAAGGAAGAACAAGGAATCCATGGATAGAATTTCTCTGTCATCAGTGTAAACACTGAAATACTCAGATTATCTTTTCATAACAGGTAGTCCTGCTCTGTGCATTTTTTCTTCAATACATTTTTCAGAGTGCAGTTTTAAGTCATTTTCATTGCTTTCTGTAATAATAATAAATTATTATTGTTGTTATTAGAATAGCTCTTAGGCTTGAGATATGTATATGTGGGGGAAATAAAAAGTCACATGTGGTTCTATGTGTATGTGTGTGTGTGTGTGTGTGTGTGTGGCATTTGAGATTTGAGTCACACCCAGTTGTGTTGAATATATAATATATATATATATATATATATATATTCTTTCTTGGACTTCACCCAGCGGTTCTCAAGGCTTACTCCTGGCTTTATGCTCAGGGATCTGAGGGGACCATATGAGATCCTGGGGATTGAATCCAGTTTGACTGTGTGAAAAGCAAGTGCCTTACCTGCTGTACTCTCCCTCTGCGCATCCCCCTATATTTTTTTTAATTGAAGAAATGTTGCATTGTAACATTATATATATATATATACATCCATATTACTACACAAAGTTCCTCACAAAAAGTGCAATTAATTCACTTTACAGTTTCACTTGATTTTCCCTCTTTGTCTGGGGTTTCCTCCTTAATTTGGTTTTCTAGGCCTCTTGGTTTAGCTGGTCTGAGAAGACTCCCACTTCTCTGAGTTGATATCTTGGGCACTTATTTTTGGATGGAACTGCATATTTTACAGTCTTTCTTTTTCTTATGAAGAACCATAAATACTTCCCTCCTAGATATTAATCTTGTTTTCCAGCTTTCTTAAAGATATATTATTTCCTGTACATACAGTTCTGTTATTTTCCAGGAGACCATTCCTTGCTGTTCAACTGCCTACTTGATATAGTTCTGTTTATCCACTTATATTTCCTCTTAAGTTCTGTGGTCTAATTCATTGATTTTTATGCCATATTCACCTTGCTTTGAACAGTCTATATTTGTAGACAGAATAGAATCAGTGATTAAAAGGCCAGACTCCCTGCCAGACCACTTTGAATTGAATTCAGGGCAGACCACTTACTATTGTGTATCTTGGCCCAGAGAACAAACTCCTTTCAAGTCCCGTTTATAGCCTGATGAGAAAATGGTGCAAACATAATCATGCCTAACTTACCTGGTTGTAGAAAGGATTAAGAGAGAGAACATGAAAAGTACTTTATGCTCTGGTTAGAACATGACAAATGGTGAATGCTATTATAGCGATACTGTAAAGTTGGCACTGGTAACTTTAATCTCTCCCTCCATTTCTATTTATCAATAAGAACATTTTTTATCCTGGGAAATGAAAGTGAAAAGCATTAGTCTAATTCACAGCACTCAGAGTTTTAGTTCCATTCATATTCTTGTGTATGTTGTTAAACTTTTGCATACTAGTTTGTGTGCCACTCAGTCATTTAACATCACAGCACAAATATAATTACCAAGAAAATAAATATTCCCCTACATGATTATTTTTAATGGATACCTAATAATATCAACGTGTAAAAAATAGCAAACTTATTTTATAAACACACAATTATTCTCTCCTAGCCAGGTCTCCGATTTTCAATTTTCTTCTGTTTTTCCTAAGGTGGGCTAGGATCATGCTCAGCATTGCTCAGGGATTTCTCCCAGTGGTGTGGCTGCATGCAAGCTAAATGTCTTAAGCCTTGTATTTGCTCTCTGTATGCAATTTCCCCCTCTTCTGCATTATTGTGGTGAATCCCACTTAATGCACATTTTTTTTAGAAAAAAATTATTTTTTCCAGAAAAATAATTGAGAAACTGGATTATTTTGCCAAGGACTTTCATGAACAATTGTTACATATTTTAAATTGTTAGCTACTATTATGTCTCTCATGTAGGGAGAGACTAGTAATAATAGTGATTAACTACTAGTAATAGCAGTGGCTCTTAGGATAGGAATCAGTTTCATTCATAATTGTATCCTACGTGAATAGAAATAGCATTAATAAAAATAAATTACGATTTGGGACTGGGAATATATTATAGGAGGTAAGGAACTTATATGTGGCTGTGTGACCCAGGTTCCTCTCTGAGAAAAATTGTGTTTTAATTAAAAAAGTAAAAACCAAAATCAAAAATGCAACAACAAAAAAGCCCTTTGCTTTCATTGGGGGGTTGGAAGGGCCACACCAGGCAGTGGTCAGAGGCTGGTCCTGGCTCAGAGACCTGGCAGTGCTTGGGGACCATAGATGATGCAGGGGATTGACATGAACTGTAGTTATGTCCTGTAATATCTCTTAAGCCTCCCAAAATATTAAAAGTACATATTTTTTTTTGCTTTTGGGGTCATATCTGGCGATGTACAGAGGTTATTCCTGGCTCATGCACTCAGGAATCACTCCTGGCGGTGCTCAGGGGACCACATGGGATGCTGGGAATGGATCCTGGGTCAGCCATGTGCAAGGCAAACACCCTACCCACTGTGCTATTGCTCCAGTCCCTATAAGTACATATTGATATGAATTAAAATTAATTCTATGATCTTTGTTAACAATACAGAAATTCACTGCAATTCAGGATATGGTTTAGAGGCAGAATGCACAAGTCTGGCATGTGTGAAGTCATGTTTGACCTCTAGGACTGGAAAAAAATAGTTAAAAAAATCATTGTATTGACCAAAAGGAGAACAAATATTTTGTTTTTTAAATTACTGCACATTCTTAAGTATTTTATTCAAGGGAACTTGAAAAAAATGAGGATTTTCAGACACTTGGGTTTAATCCTTGCATTATATATGGTCCCCCAAGCTCACAGAAGTGATCCCTGAGTACAGAGCCTGGATTAAGTTCTATTTCTCCCCACAAGTATGTTTCTGACCCATGATATTAAAGGGTAGATTTGGGGAAACTTTTCTTAGATCTGAAAAAGAAAGACTCAGGAAAAATAAGATTCTTCTTTCCTTCAACCCTCCTTCCTACTGGGTATTTGGTTGACCCCTGAAGTTACTCATAGTAGGAAATCATGTAAGGATTAATCTATGATGCTGAGGAGATAAAATACAATTATAGAAAGAATCAAGGTCCTTAAGATGAGTGGATACAGAAAAGGTAGTGTGTATCACTTGATCACTTGATACCCCATTACTCATCGACTTACTCGAGCGGGTGCCAGTAACGTCTCCATTCATCCCTGTTGCGTTCTAGCATAGCCCAATGGCATCTGCTCGTTCTAGGAACATGCAGAGCCTCAAACCGATCATTCAGGGTCTTGACGAAGAAGTCTGACCATCTTGTAGGTGGGCGTCCACGTGATCTTTTGACGCCCTGTGGAATCCAGTCAGTAATGGCTCTAGTCCAGCGGTCATCTTTGAACCTCATTACGTGTCCAGCCCATCTGATTTTTGATGCCTTGGCAAATGAGACAGCGTCCCTGTTTCTTGAGTGAGAATCCGGAGATCGGAACTCCAGATTCTCTCATTTGAGTGAAGCATGATACTCCAAGCATAGCTCTTTTAATTCCTCTTTGAGAGACCTGAATAGCGTTCTCATCCTTTTTTTTGTAGGGCCCTTGTCTCTGAGGCATATGTTAATGCAGGAAGAACAGTGGAATCGAAGAGATGTGCTTGGAGCTGGAGGTTCTTTGTCCTCTTAGTTGTTTCTTCAACACTCCAAGCCGCTTTCTTCCTCCTGCGTAACTCAGGCGCCAGGCCATTCATCATGTTGATTTTTCAACCTAGGTATGTATAACTGTTGCATTTGGAGATGGTGGTTCCGTTGAGAGTGAATGGAACATCAGGAACAAGACTGTTTCTCATGAACATTGTCTTT
The DNA here is from genome assembly GCF_029834395.1 of Sorex fumeus. Lineage (NCBI taxonomy): Eukaryota > Metazoa > Chordata > Mammalia > Eulipotyphla > Soricidae > Sorex > Sorex fumeus. Next base: position 22,854,065 of record NW_026606108.1, on the reverse strand, counting down.
GTGAGATTCAGTTGTAATAAGACCTTTCCATACTCACAGTCGAAGTCGGTTAGCATTTGTGCCGCTTGGTTGATGTTTGGTGTTATTAGAACGATGTCATCAGCAAAGCAGAGGTGGTGTAGTTGCCGACCATCTATCCTCATTCCCATTCCTTCCCATTTCAGTCGTCGCATGATGTTCTTGAGGCTGGCACTGATGAGTTTTGGTGAAATGGTATCACCCTGCTGAACCCCCCTCTTGACATGGATGATTACTTCTTTGTAGAATGGTGAGATCCTGATAGTGAATCCATAATACAGCTCACAGAGGATCCTGATGTATTGAGTTTGTATGCCTTGATTGGTTAGGGCTTCGATGACCACTTCTGTCTCAACAGAGTCAAAGGCCTTTTTTAAATCAATGAACGTTAGACAGAACGGCATCTTGAATTCCTGAGAAACCTCAATGAGCTTGGCTATTGTGTGGATATGGTCGATTGGTGCTGAATCCTTTTCAGAACCCAGCTTGTTCGCATGGTTCTCCTTCATCTGGTGTTCTGCCAATCCTATTCAAGATGACTCGAGTGAACAGCTTGTAGATGTCAGACAATAGGCAGATTGGGCGATAGTTGCCAATGTCATGGATGTCTCCCTTCTTGTATAGTAGTACAGTCTTGCTGGTTTTCCATTGGGATTGAACCTTGCATTCAGACAGGTAGCGAGTGAAGAGCCGAGCCAGTGTATTGATGAGTACTGACAGTAAGTTCTTCAGGTGTTCAAGTCTGACCTTGTCTGGGCCAGGTGCTCTTTGTTTCTTTACTGAAGAGATGGCGTGTTGGATTTCGGAAGGGAGAACATTGGGAACGACACATCCATCCTGCGGAATTTGGTATGTGGGCGAGTGGACATGGCTATTAAAGAGATCTGAGTAGAAGTCATGAATAATCTTCTCCATTGCCCTTCTGGAAGATGTGGTAGATCCATCAGGATGTTGGAGGGCAGTCATCTTGGTCTTGTAGTGTGTATATAATGGGATATTATTCAGACATTAAAAAAATAAGAAAATCTCCCTCTTTATGTGTGGGTCTTGAGGACGTTATACTAAGTGAAATAAGCCAAAGACAAACACAATGATATCATTTATATGTGGAATCTAAACAAATACCCAAACTCATGAATACAGAGAATACAGCATTGGTTGTCTGAGACATGGGAGAGGAGGCAGGCAGTGGTGATTGAGGTCAAGAGGTACAAACTTCTAGTTACAAATAAATTCCAGTAATATAATTACAATTTGGTGAGAAGAGTTAATATTATATTGTGTATCTGAAAGTTGCAATAAGAGTAAATCTTAGTAATTAATAGTTTTAGTAAAGTGGCATGATACAGAATCAATACACATAAATCTTTTGCATTCAATACACAAACAATGAGTTAGAGGAAAGAGAAATCAAGAAAACAATCCCATTTACAACTGTATCAACATAAGATAAAATACCTAGCAAAACAAAGCAAAAAAAGGTGAAAGACCTACATATTGGAAACTTATAGGACGTTATGAAATCACTAAAAAAATCACACAAAAAAGAATGACATCTATGTCCTTTGACTGAAAGATAAAACATGATTAGAATGACCCCCTTACCTTCAAAGCGGTGTCTATTAAAATAACATTGGCATCTTTCAAGAAAACAGAACAAACAATAATAAAATGTGTAAGAAACCATGAAAAGTCCTAAATGGTAAAATCAATTATGAGAGAAAAGAAAAATTGAGGTTCACTGGCACTGACTGAAAACTACATTTTAAAGCAATAATTATTTAAACAGTATGGTATTGGAGCAAAAACAGGCACACCGAATAAAAGAATAGACAGACCAAAAGAACAGTCCAAAATAATAGAATAGAGATCCAGAAATAAATCCACAGATATATAAGCACATAATCTATGACAAACGAACCAAGTCTACATAAGCCTCTTAGGAGCCATGAGATAATACAGAAGTAGGGCTCTTGACTTGCCTGCAGCTAACACAGACTCAATCCCCAGCAACACACATGATTCCCTGAGCCCTACCAAGAGTGATCCCTGAACACAGAGCAGGAGTAAGATCTGAGCATCACTGAGGGTAGTTCCAAAACAAACAAAAATAGAAAAAAAATAAGAATTAGGAACATTGCACTCTAGAAGTACACACATACCAACATGGGGTGCGTAATTCCTTTCTTTTACTAGAAGGGGCTCCTTATTCTCTCATCTCTCTAATATTTTCTAAATAAAACTATTTGGCTTCACTTAAAAAAGTACAGGGGTTAGGTTACTTGCATTGCATGTGGTTAACCCTAGTTTGATCTTGATGCCAGAAACAGTACCCAGAACACCATCAGGAGTGATCCCTGAATGCAGAGCCAGGAGTAACTCTGAGCATCACAGAGTGTGACTTAAACACTCCCACCCCTACTCGCCAAAATCAGTGTCCTTGAAAATATTATTCACCTATTGGTTTTAACAATCCTATTTGTGATTTATATTCTCTTTAATTTTGGGGAGGGGCACACATGGTTGTGTTCAGGACTTACTCCTGGCTCTGTGCTCAGAAATTACTCTCGGAGGGCCTTGGAAGACCATATACTGTGAAAGCGATCAAATCCAGGTTAATAGTGCTTTACCCACCAGTTTTACAAATCCTGAACCCATCCTATCTCATAACTTCTTAGCTTGTGACTATTAGCTTTTTATCTTAGTTCTGAAGACAATTAAAACAAATCTGTTCCCAGAAGCTGAAAGAATTCTAATTAATAAAATAAATCACAAGCATGATTCCAAAAATTCTGGGTAAGCTACATTACACAATTTTGGGATAGTTTTTAGAGCACATCAAATAATAATAATAATAGCATTTTAAAATTTCATATTTAGCCTTAAGGCCATATAATTAATTCAAATATTTTAAAAATATTTATGCTATGCCAGGTGTTTGTTTCAGAATATGAAGGTTAGTGAAATGGAGCCCATTCTCTCTCAGAGAGAAAAGCATGATTGTTTCAGGATAATTTATGTTTTTTTCACATGCTTCTAGAAACAACTAATGATCTATTTAGTATATGTTTATGTGATTTCAAAATTTCTTTATGCTACTTTAAATATTACTAAAAATTCTTTCAAAATCCTAGCAAAGATTGCCCAAAATATGTGCACGTCTAAAGGAAATATGCATGTTTGTGAAGAGTGCTATACACGTGAATATGTATTTCTGCAGTCCTGGACTAAGAACTCTATGTTTTGCAAAGACCAAAGGAAGCATAGAGCTTAAGTTTTATAGCATCTCCCACTAGAGAGGTAAACTTGTATATTAATGTCCTAATAAATTTTTAGTACATATTTTACGAGAGAGGTGAAATATTATAATATTTTGACAGCTAATCAATAAGGTAGGCATTTAGTTTTACTACTTTCCGGGTTATTAGGCTGTTGAGTGAAAGCAATATAGCTAGTTAAAGGAGGTATCCATTTAATGAAAGGCATGTAGCATGCTAATTGGTCTTTAAGATATATGCCAGGTTCCGAATTGCCCTCTCAGATTTCTTTAGCTTGACATTTAAGAAATTGAGACCCAAAGTTCTCAAGCACCTTTCTCCTTTCCTTATTGATCATCCTTTATATCTGCCACTGACTAACATTTAAACAAAACACATAAATCATACATATAAAGTTACAAGGCCAAAAGAGTAATGGAACACATAAGAAGATAAACCTGTGAAACCTGACTGAAATCCTTCTTTCCTACCTTTGTTCTTTTTCCTTTCTTCCTTCCTCCATCCCTCAAGAACTGGCAGTGCTCAGGGATCACTTCTGGTTGTGCCCAGGGGATCATATACTGTTCCAGGGATTAAAGCAGTCTGCCATGTGTAAGGCAAGTGCTTGTCCTTGTACAGTCTTTATGCCCTAAATCCCTCTCTATGAGCAGTGCTTTGTCAGGGGTCGGGCTGTCCTCTGAGGCACCATCCATGAACAGTCACCTTCCAGCAGCCGTCATCTTGCTCTCAACAATCACTGCTCTTTCACTCAGAGGGCACTTTCACGTCAGTGTGCCAATGAACCAAACCTAATTCAGGTCTTTCAGGCCCTTAATCCTGATCATGTTGCACACAATTCTCTGTGGGAGAGCCTGGCCTTTCCTGTGGAGAGATTATTTCTTGAGACAGAATTGCAGGACTCACTGCAGCTGTGGCTGTAAAGTGAAGCTACCTTCCAGAAGGGTGTCTGGGATCTCCCTGACTTGTCCAACTGTACTGAGACTAGCTAGTAGATCTCACAGGAATATGTCATGTGAAATCCTAGAATGCAATATACAGCCTTAATTGCTTGTAAAAAGTACTCTGGGTGTGAATGCACAGGTGTGTGCTCTCACACACGCACACATAAACACACAAAACACACACACACATGCTGTTGATCTAGATCTATGTAGTTGTTTCTCTATCTACCTATCATCTAGTTCCAAGTGCTTCTTCTTCTTTTTTTTTTTGATTGACCCTGTGGGAGACATAAAGTGATATATGATCTATGTCCTAAAGTGATAATTTCTTAAACTGTGGGTCATGACTACATTTGGGGTACCAAGTAACAATTTGGGGGGGTAACAAAGATAATGGCAGTAGTAAAAGGTTTTTTGTAAGTCTATAACTGTACCTCATGGTGTTTCACTAATAAAAAAATTAAAAGAAAATAAAAGTTTTCTTTATCAAAAAAAAATTTAAAACCAAATGCGTAATTAAACTGAGGTGTTTCTGGAAACACTTGTCTATTTTTCACTATCAATTCAAGGAGTTTAGAGAAGAAAAAGCTTTTTTGTTTATTTGTTTTGTTTAGTGGCATATATGATGATGCTCAGGGCTGACTCCTGGTCGCGTGCTTAGGATTACTCCTGATGAGTTCAGGGGGCCATATGTGGTGCTGGAGATCAAACCTAGGTTGATCATGTGCAGGCAAGAACTTTACCCTTTCTACTATCACTCCAGCCTTGGAAGAAGCTTAAGCATCTTTGATCTAAAGGGGATGAAGGTGTGAGCTCTATGAGAGCTCTCTGAATTGAACATTTCTGCACAGAAGCCCTTCAGGCTGGGGACTACTGGAGTGACTCAGATACCACAAAGTGACTAATGAGGTGGGCTCACCCCTAGGCAGGGGAAAGGTGCTTATGTGGTTATGCTCATTCTCCTAGACCATTCTCCTGGAGCGATAGCACAGCGGATAGGGCGTTCGCCTTACAAGCAGCCAACATGGCCGACCCGAGTTCGATTCCTCCGCCCCTCTCGGAGAGCCCGGCAAGCTACCGAGAGTATTCGATATGCCAGACACAGTAACAACAAAGTCTCCAATGGAGACGTTACTGGGCCCGCTCGAGCAAATCGACGATCAACGGGAGGGCCTTTACCTTTTTTACCTTTACCTAGACCACTGACTGTTATACCTTTTAATTTGAGTCACATGGAGAGCCACTGAAGAGCTTTGGAGAAGAGGCATGACATGATGTGGCTGAACATTTAATAGATTGCTTCTGGTATTTGTGTGAAAAAGTCAGTTATTGGGCTAGAGAAATAGCACAGGGCTAAGGTGCTTGTTTGGCATGGCATGTGGTCTGACCAGAGATCAATTCCTAGCACCACATGTACCGCCATCATCTCCAGGTACAGCCCTGGAGGCCTCCAGGTACTGCTGGAGTAGGTCCTTGGCACTGCAGAGTCTGAGCAGCACTATGTGTTTGGACCCTAGGAGGAAGAGGAAGAGAAGAAAAAAGGAAGAGAAAGAGGAAAGTGAAGAAGAAGGAGGAAGAGAAAAAAGAAGAGGAGAAAGAAGAATTAATTATAAAGAAGAATACCAGATACTTTAGGATTTAGGGAAAAGATAATCATGGTACAGAGCAGAGTGGGTATTGGTGGTGACAAGGTATTTCATTAAATATAATGAAAGGCAGACTCAGTAGAATTTATTGGCAAATTCTACAAGTAATTGAGGTAAAGACAAGAATTAAGGTGTTGAGGTGTGACCCAGTAATAGTGCACATGGAAGGGAGGTGAGGAAGTGGAAAGATGGGGAAAAGGGAGATTCAGTTTTGGTTCAGACCTGGGCCTTTCTCATTGGTCAGTCAGTTCCAAGAGAGAATAACCAATACTTGTCTAGTTTTTGCATTTTTGCCAAGCGCAATGCATACAGGAAATGCTTTTGAAAGAAGTACCGTTTTTTTACTGAGTGTTTCTGGTTGTCAAATGATTTTTTTTATCTGTTATAGTTGTTTGTTTTTTTTTGTTGTTGTTTTGTTTTTGTTTTGTGGGTCACCTCTGGGGATGATTAAGGGTTACTCCTGGCTCTGCACTCAGGAATTACTCCTGGTGGTGCTCAGGGGACCAAGTGGTATGGGGAGGATCAACACTGGCTAGCTGCGTGCAAGGCAAATGCCCTACCCACTGTAGTATTGCTCCCCCTATATATAGTTTTTGAGAATAAAAGCTAAAATTTTAATATAATTACAAAAGTCAAAAAACACATCAACATCTAAGAGTTAGGTGAAAACAAAACTTGATTCATTTTTAAACAGGGGATTCCCCTCAGCCATGCTCTGCAGTTTCATGCTCAACAATATAGGACCAGAGTCACCCCAGTTGGGGGCCACAAGAGTGCCCTGGTGCTGGTGGTTGAATTCAGGACCATTAACATGCTAGGCTTGGGTCATCTCCTGAGTCTCTGAAACTCCTGTTCATTTTTAAGGCAAATATTACCAGTCACAGAGGGGAAGTAGCAAATGGCTCTTTTTGTTATTATATTTTAAATAAATTTATTTTAATTAATTATACATTTAAAAACTTTTTTTATTGATAGAGATTCCATGATTCACAATATTGTTAATGATGGCTTTCTCTGGACATAATTCCAAAATCACACTTACACCAATGTACCCACCTCCCTCCCCCAATGAGGAGGTGTCTTTCCCTTTCAACCCATCTTCCTGATCAACTCAATTTGAGTGGATCAGTTATTCCAGTGTGTTGCCTTTGGACCTTTAATACTACCTTGCTATGTATATTTAAGTGGCACATATGAGAGATCATTCTGAATGGCTCTTTTAAAATAATTATATGCTTCTAAGGCCAGAGAGACAGTGTAATGGGTTAGGCACTTAACACCTTGCATTAAGCTGACCTGGCTTCAATTCTTGGCACCACATATGTGTCCCTAGCCCCACCAGGAGTTATTCCTGAGCATGGAGCCAGGACTAATGCACAGCCATATATTTAGCACTGTCAGGTGTGCCCCCATAACAAACAAAAATAAAAATAAACAAAAAAAAAACAAGAGAGAGAGAGAGAGAAAGAGAGAGAGAGAAGTGCTTCTCATATTAAAGCAGCAATGATGCACCACTGCTCCCCTCTTCCAGTGGCCAAAACCAGAACACTGACAATGACAAAGGACCTGCTGAATGTGGAACAGGAAGAACTTCATTCAGTGCTTGTGGGGATGCAAATTAGTATAGCTAGGTTGGCTGTTTTTGACACAATTAAAAATTAGTCTCTGGGGTGTATGGTGCTGCCAGCAGGTCAATCTGTACCTATAAGGTGAGTACATCAGCAACCTGATGGTGCCTTCAGACTTCCAGATACCTCAAAATTGCTGCTGTGCCTTTGGCCAGACCCCAAGAGCTTGGGACAAAGTTTACCAAGAAAGTAAACGGCCAAAAGTTAGGTATGTGGGAAACACACCCACAAACCACCTCCGGCTCAGCTATGTAATTGGAGGCATGGCCTCTCTGGTTCCTGACTGAACTGCTTAATGGCCATGATCTCAGAGACTCAGAAACAAATCTCAAAACCCAGCGGTTTTGGCAGAAATGTGTCCAGACCACGCAGTAGGTTACTGTCGCCTGGCCACCCCAGGGGGGAAAGGGTGCTGTCCCTCCACTTGCTTCCCCCTGGCGGCTCGGTGGTCGTCATCCACCAGAGGCCATTGGACAGTCAGGCTTGGGCCTGCAGTGACGAAACTTGTTGGGCCTCACAGGATGGGGATGAGCTGGGCTTGTCCTCCCCACCCCAATAAGACCCCAAGTCATCGTCCACGAATGGCCTCTCTGGCTCCTGATCAAGCTGCTCAACGGCCATGATCCCAGAGACTCAGGAGCAAATCTCGAAACCCAGTGACTTTTGGCAGAAATCCCTCCAGATTAAAGTGTTAAAATTTTGGAATTTCAAAATTACATGGCCCTACTGCAGTCACGTGACATCGTATGTTATTCATAACCAGCAATAGAACACAAATTGTCTACTGTTGCCTTTTCAGAAGATCTGAGTGTTGGGATAAAATCTCAAATAATAATGGTGGGTCTGGTGTCGAAATATTGAATGTGATCAAAGTAGAGAGAGAGTAATGTGGAAATCATCTGCCCCACAGGTAGGGGAAGGGGTGTCGGATGGGGGTATACTGGGGTTTTTGGTGGTGGAGAATGGGCACTGGTGAAGGTACGGTGTTTCATTGTATCACCAAGACTTAGACCCAAAAGCTTTGTAACTGCTCTCACGGTGATTCAATAAATAAAATTATAAAAAATGAAAAAAAGTAAGGTGGATTTCATGCACAATTCAATCAGCTAATCAGTGGCTGAATAAATATCAGTACTCCTACATAAAAAAAAATTAGTTTCTGACAAGAAAAAAAATATGTCATCACAATTTGATGCTTGAGCCTGCTGCAAGAGTCCACCTGGCAATACTGGGAAGCCATTTGGTACCAGGGATTGGATATGGGACTTCACACATGCAGAGCATATACTCTGCTACTTAAACTATCTTCATCACCCTAAACAACAAGCTTTTAAAGGTCACAGTAAGGAAGCAGAAGATTAGCAAAGAAAGACGTAAAGTATGATGTTTATGTCATACAATCTTTTTGGAAAAAAATTAGAATTTCTGGATTATATGACTACCTATTTTTACTTTGACAAAGTATAGAAAAATCACTTCTAAATATGTCTTTTCATTTTGTAAAACTTATTTAAAATTTAATGTTTGAGATGCATAAATTTGCTGAGTTGTGTTGTTAGAACACAAGGGAAAGGCCCATGGGAGCAATACCCCTATTCAAACAAAGAATCATGGGATTTATGGAGTGCCACCACCCTTCAATCCAGAGAAAACCCAGATAAAGAGACTGGTAATCACTCTGAAAATCTGGCTTACTCTGTGAGGTTAACAAATGGGGACTTCTGATAAAGAAAAACAAAACAAACAAAAATGCTCTTTAATGGAATTATTCTATGCTATGTTTTAATTAAACCAAGTTGTATATAACCCCAAGTGATCATTGTGCCAGAATTTAAAACTTTATAATTAATGTATTTTTCTTTTTCAAAAATAGTGGTTTATGTTTTGATTCCTTTACTTGAAATCACTGTGTCATCTTATGCATAGAAAGAAAATTAAAATGAATTCCCCACACAAAACCCTTATATATACAATGAAGTGTTTTCATATTTTCTAAGCAGTTAATCAAGTAATAAACTTTACTTCAGTTACAGAAACTGAACCTGGCCATTTTTCCTCTTTCTCCCCACCACCACGTCCACTCACCCCTGCAGCTTTACAACTGCATACCATTCCTTGCCATGTCTGGATCCTCAGACAGTGGGGCTGTCTGTGTGCCTTGGGCTCACAGGGGCAGCCCTGGGGTTTGAACTCTCTGTGCTGTGCTTGCCAGGAAAGTGCTATAAACCAGGCCCTCTTTTCTCCATTTTTTTTTTTAAAAAGTAGGAGTATTGCTGTTTATTCAGCCATTGATTAGGCTGATTGAATTGGGCATGAACTCCACCTTATTTTTTTTCTTTTTTATAAATTTATTTATTGAATCGCTGTTGAGAACAGTTACAAAGCTTTCGGGCTTAAATCTCAGTCATACAATGATGAAACACCTGTACCTTCACCTGTGTCCATTTTCCACCACCAAAACCCCCAGTATACGCCCCATCCCACACTCTCCCCCTACCTGTGGGCCAGATGATTTCCACATTACTCTCTCTCTACTTTGATTTCATTCAATATTTTGACCCCAGACCCACTGTTATTATTTGGAATTTTACCCCAACACTCAGATCTGCCAAAAAGGCAACTGTAGACAATTTGTTTTCTATTGCTGATCATGAATAACATATGATGTTGCACGGCCGCAGTAGTGGCTGTGCAATTTTGGAATTCCAAAATTTTAACAATTAAATCTGGAGGGATTTCTACCAAAGTCTTCTGGGTTTCGAGATTTGTTCCTGAGTCTCTGGGATCATGGCCATTAAGCAGCTTGATCAGATGTCAGAGAGGCCATTTGTGGGTGGCAACTTGGGGTCTTGTGGAGGGCGGGGGAAGGACCAGCAACACCCCCATCCCATGAGGCTCCACATGTCTCGTCACTGCGGGCCCAAACCTGACTGTCCAGTGGCCTCGTGAGGATGGCGGCCTCCAAGCTGCCAAGAGGGAGCAGGTAGAGGAACAGCACCCTTTCCACCTTGGGCTGGCCAGGCACCGGTTACCTACTGCGGGGACGGGACACATTTCTGCCAAAAGCCACTGGATTCTTAGGTTTGTTTCTGAGTCTCTGGGATCATGGCCGTTAAGCACCTTTATCAGGAGCCAAAGAGGCTGTTCATGGGAGGCAATTTGGGGTGTTGTTGGGGCAGGTAGGAAAGGGCTGGCTCCTCGCTCATCCTGTGAGGCTCCGTGTGTCTCATTACTGCAGGCCCAAACCTGACTGTCCAATGACCTCTGGAGGGTGGCGGCCACCGAGCTGCCAGGGGGAACAGGCAAGGCATGAAACCTATTTCCACCTGGTGTGGCCCGGCTCCAGTAACCTACTGCAGGGACCAGACGCATTTCTGCCAAAAGCCACTGGGTTTTGAGATTTGTTTCAGAGTCTCTGGGGTCAAGGACGTTAAGCAGTTTGTTCAGGAGCCAGAGAGGCTGTTCGTAGGTGGTAACCTGGGGTCTCATTGGGGCAGGGAGGGAAGGGCCGGCTCCACCTCCATCCCATGAGGCCCCATATGTCTCATCACTGTGGGTCCAAACCTGACTGTCCAATGGCCTCTGGAGGATGGTGGCCTCCGAGCTGCCAAGAGGGAGCAGACAGAGGGACAAGCACCCTTCCCCCTCCCCGCCCCCCCCCCCCCCCCCGGGGTGGCCTGGTGCTGGTAACCTACTGCATGGACCAGATTCATTTTTGCCAAAAGACGCTGGCTTCCAAGATTTGTTTCTGAGTCTCTGGGATCATGGCAGTTAAGCAGTTTGATCAGGAACAGGAGGCCTTGCCTCCAATTACATAGCTGAGACAGAGGTGTTTTGTGGGTGTGTCTCCCTCATACCTAACTTTTGGCCATTTACTTTCTTGGTAAACTTGGCCCAAGTTGTTGGGTTCTGGCCAAAGGCACAGCAGCAATTTTGGGGTATCTAGAAGTCTGAAGACACTATCAGGTTGCTGATGCACTCACCTTAAGGTACAGATTGACCTGCTGGTGGCAAAATAAATACTCCCGTATTTTATTTTATTTTTGCTTTTATTTTTGGGTCACATACAGCGATTCACAGGGTTTACTCCTGGTTCATGCATTCAGGAATTATTCCTGGTGGTGCTCTGGGGGCCATATGGGATGCTAGGAATCGGACCCTGGTTGGCAGCGTGCAGGGCAAATGACCTATCTGCTGTGCTACTTCTCCAGCCTTTCCCCCATTTTTAAATTATTATTTAGCCAGGTTATTTATTTGGTTTTGGTGCCATACCTGGTGGTGCTCAGGGATGACTTTTGGCTCTGCTCTCAGAGACTACTCCTTCCCGGGTTCAGGAGACAGTATAGCTTGCTGGGGACTGAACTCGATTTGCTACATGCAAGGCAAGTGCCTGCCCATGGCACTATCTCTTTGCTGCTCCTCCCCACTTCCTCTTTCTTAATCACTTCTGACAATTACAAATAAATCTGAGGTTGATTAATAAAATGATTCTGTTTCTGAGCCATGAATATCTTGGACCTCCAATATATTTTGAGTTAGAGAATAACTTTTTTGAGCAAGCTTACAATATAAATCATTTCTGATTTCAGCCTGAAACTTTCTATTCCACGGACAAGGCTCTACTTCCCTGCCTTGCAATTAGTTTCCTAATTGCCAATGCTTCTGCCCAGGAAAGGCCCAAGTCAATATTAACTTTGTTGTTTGCTTTTTGAGCTCCACCCAGTAGCCCTTAGGAGATAATCCTGGATTAGTGCTCACTTCCCAGAAGACCAAAGTGGGGGTCCATGTGATGTTGGGGATTGAATCCAGGGCTGCCACATGAAAAAACCTTTGAACTATTTTTCGAGCATAAATATTTTATTTAGTTTTAATTTTGGTGCCATAACTCTTTGTCTTGGGGTATCATCCATCATATAATGCTGGGTATTAAAACCCAACCTCCTGCATGTAAAGCATGAACTCAGTCCACCGAGCTCTCTGCAGTGCCCTCAATATAAGCATCTTAATCACCTTCTAAAGTTGACTCCAAGTCTTCTCATTCTACTTACATACAAACACTTTTTTAAATATGAGAACGTAGTGGTGCTCAAGGGCTCGTCATGGCTTTTCTCTCAGGTTTCACACCTGGAGATGCTTGGGGGACCATACATGGTGTCAGGTATCTAACTGGGGTCAACTGTGTGCAAAAACAAAAAAAGAAACAACAAAAAAATCTTACCTCCTGTACTATCTCCTTTGCCCTAAATATAACTATACACACATATATATGTAATAAAAACATATATTTATTTTTTATTTTGATTTAGGGGTCCACTCCTGGAAATGCTCAGGGGTAACATTTGGTGGAACTCATTGGACCATCTGTGGTGCCAGGGATAGAACAAGAAGTTATCTCCATGCAAGAAAAGAGCTCCATACCTTGTACTATCTCTCTGACTCAAAATCTGAACATTTAAAATTAAAACATGGCGCCCGCTCCTCTCTGGAAAGAAAGATGGCGGCCGCACAGGAGCCTTGTGGAAAGCGGGTTTGAGCCGGGCTCGGGGAAGCGGCGGGGACCTCATGGGAAGGGGGGCTTTGTGGGCCGTCCCCCACGCCCCACCGAGGTCGCCAGCTGCCCCCCACGAGCGGCTCTCCGGCACGGCCACGACTCCAGGGCACAGAAATCAATCTCTTAACTAGCTAACTTTTAATAGAAATTCTTCCAGGGTCAATAAGTAAAATAGCAGAAATTCAAAACGGCGCGGCCGCTATCGCGGCCGCGCGACATCATTTTATTCTTAAACCAAGTTGTAGAAAGCAAATCATTTCACAACGCTGTTTCAGCATGTCTGATTGGGGGTGGGGGGGTGGGTCGTAAACTCTAAACAATAATTGTGCATCTTCTATCGAAATAATCTATCTAGTCAAAGTAGATAGAGTATTAACTAGAACTCATCTGCCTCATAAGAATTGGGAGGGGTGGGAGGTGGGGGTCTATTGGGGTTCGGGGTTAAAAATGAGTATTGGTAAAGGGAAATGTGTTCGGTATCTACATGACTGAGACCTAAACCCGAAAGCTCTGTAACTTTTCCCACAGTGATTCAATAAATAAATAAATTATAAAAAAAAAAATAAATAAAAATTTTTCCATTTTTTAAAAAAAAAAAAAAATTAAAACATGGGATGAGGAGATGGGTTGTTAGTGATATGATGCCAATTTTCAGGACTATACTTGGCTACTCTGGTACCAAGTGGGGATATGAGATACGAAACTCTATTATAATGGTGCTGGGTTATATTTACAGTGATTCGTGACTTCTTTGGAGGGCTGGGTCGATTACTACTACCAGGATTTTCCATTCCATTCAGCTTTAAAGAGTCTCCTGGGCTCAGTGTTTTGTAAAGCAGCAAAACATGACTGCCTCTGTAGTTTTCTACTATAATCACTTTAACACAGTTTTATATAATCACTTCTGGGCTACAAAAGAGGGGCAATTCCCAGTGCTATTAGGTGATCTAAAATTATGGCTAACGTATACCCAGTTCTGTCTACCATTGCAGAATGCTCCCTGCTTTACCCTTCTCTAAAAGACAAAAAAGCAGACAAAACCCCATTCTTAGAAAAATCCCTTCTCCTCCAAGCTGAAAAAATAATTCTCTTTTCAAGGTGACCTTTATAATCTTCATGTGGCAGGGGTCCTATAGAGCTGAGAAAGATGGGGCAGAAACTATTGGCATGGTCACCCCTGCCCCTGGTCTCAAACCCTCAATTATGCTGATGACAGCACTTGGTGGAAGGAAGGGGACCAATGTGAAGTAACGCCACCCAGCTGAGAGCACATTCAAGCTAAGGATTTAGCAGAAGGGAGCGTGCAGTGTTGGAATTTTATATTCCTAATAGAGCACTCTTGCCTCCCAAGAGGTCTCTAAAAGATAGCTTCCACATTATTTCTAGGCTACAAAAGAGGAGGCAATTCCCAGGGGGTCTCTAACAGAGCTTCATACACTTCCTCTACCATCTCTCTCTCCTACTTGATCAGTGCCTGGCCATGCACAGACCTTTGAAGCACAAAAGCTTCTAGGCTGCATCCACCGAAGACAATGGCTATCTTAGTGATTCATTCTAACAGCATCAGCAGGAATGTCACAGTTCTCCAAGGAACTTTCCAGACAATTTCCTCCAGCCTCTTTCCACCTCCTGTCCCTAATGGGAGCCTCCTGTGTGCCTGGGGAAAAAAAACCCCAAAAAATAGGTAGCTTGGATTTTCCTCTTTCATCCCTCTTTGAGTGGGTCCCTGCCTGCTCACAAGCAGTGTCTACACAGTTACTTGTAGGAGTATCGCTATGGTTCCCAACTTCAGCCTAACTCAAGGTCATGGCACCTGCATCCACTGACTGCTCCAAAGATGGTAATCTTTAGGACATCCCAACAGTGCCAGGTTTCAGGAAGCGGTCAGAGAAATAGTAAGACATCTTTTTCTTTCAGCCTATAATATCTAAAGTTCACTGGCATCTGTTGCTTTCCGAAACTCTTACCAAGAACCTTAGCAAGATTTCTTTATCCTCTCTTAAAAAGTGGGCTCAGATCTCTGCCTAACGTCATGCACAAAAGTAAGATCAAAATGGATTTATGACCTCAACATCAGACTGGAATCCATAATGTTTATTGAAGACAAAGTTGGCAAAACTCTCCATGATATTGAAGCTAATAGTATCTTCAAAAATGTCACGCCACTGGCCGAGCAAGTGAAAACAGAGATAGACAAATGGGACTATCTTAAACTAAGAAGCTTCTGCACCTCAAAAGAAACAATGACCAAAATACAAAGACAGCCTACAGAATGGGAAAGGATATTCACCAAATACACATCTGACAAGGGGTTAATATCAAGGATATACAAGGTACTGGTTAAACTCCACAAGAAGAAATCACCAAACCCCATCAAAAAATGGGGCGAGGAAATGAACAGAAACTTTCTCAAAGAAGAAATCCGAATGGCAAAAAGGCACATGAGAAAATGCTCTACATCACTAATCATCAGAGAGATGCAGATCAAAACAACAATGAGATATCACTTCACACCACAGAGACTGGCCCACATCCACAAGAACAAAAGCAACTGGTGCTGGCTCAGATGTGGCGAGAAAGGGACACTCCTTCACTGCTGGTGGGAATGCCGGCTGGTCCAACCCTTTTGGAAAACAGTATGGACGATTCTCAAAAAATTAGAATTTGATCTCCCATTTGACCCAGCTATAGCACTCCTGGGAATATATCCCAGAAAGGCAAAAAGGTATAGTCGAAGTGACATCTACAATTGTTTGTTCATTGCAGCACTCTTTACAATAGCCAGAATCTGGAAAAAAAACTGAGTGCCTAAGAACAGATGACTGGTTAAAGAAACTTTGGTACATTTACACAATGGAGTACTATGTAGCTGTTAGAAAAGATGAAGTTATGAAATTTACATGCAAGTGGTACTACATGGAAAGTATCATGTTAAGCGAAATGAGTCAGAAAGAACGGGATAGACACAGAAAGATTGCATTCATCTGGGGAACATAAAGCAACAAATGGGAGACCAACACCCAGGAGTGGCCGAGATTAGTACCAGGAATTTTGCTCCACGACTTGAAGGCCAGTCACACGTGCTAGGTGAAAAGGAAGCTCAGATAGAGAAGAGAGCACCAAATAAAGGGTGTTGTGAGGACCCTCCCAGGGTGGGAGAAGCATGCTAAAAGTAGTCTATAGACCAAACATGATTGCCACTCAATGCCTCTCTTGCAAAACACAGTAACCAAAAGAAGAGAGAGAGAACAAAGGGGAATGCCCTGCCACAGAGGCAGGGTGGGACAGGGGGGATGGGGGGGAGGGATACTGGGACTGGTGGTGGTGGAGAATGGGCACTGGTGGAGGGATGGGTACTTGATCATTGTATAACTGAAACCCAAGCACAAAAATTTATAAGTCTATAGCTGTACCTCATGGTGTTTCACTAATAAAAAAAAATAAAATTAAATTAAAAAAATAAAGGTAATACAGAAACACACACACACACACACAGATAAATAAATGGCTACCAGGCTACAAAAAAAGCAAAAAAAAAATCTGTTGTTGTTTTGTGGGTTATACCCTTTGGTGCTCAGGGCTTACTCCTGGCTTTATGATGAGGGATCACTCCTGGCAGGTTTGGGGGAACCATATGGCAGGAGGGGAGTCACTGGACTGTGTGGAGTCAGGAATGGAACTCAGGTCTCCTGCATGTAAAGTATGTCACCCAGTTCTTTGAGCTCTCTCTGGCCATGAAATGCCTCTCTATGCATTCAGTTCACATTTTATGAAAATACACAGTTAAGGGGAAATAATACTCAATTTTCTCACATTTTAAATATTTATTTTAGAGGTTGTGTCCATAACTTATAATTGGGCTTGACAGTTACCACTGTGTGAAGTTTATTTTTAAGTTTTGCTCTCCATTCTATTAAGTTCCCATTCCCACACATTTAATGGGTATTTTCTAGAGGCAAACTTGATACAAGATCTATCAGAATTACAAATGTGAAGACTTGAGTATGTGTGTGGGGGTTAGCGCCCAAGGGTCATGCAAATAGTCAATAACTTTGACTTATTGATGGCAACACTGATGAATTGTTGGCATTTCCCAGGAGTGATTTAGGAAGAAACCTAGATCCACATTTAGGGCAAGCAGGCAAGACTATCACATTAAAGGGATCTTGTCCATGGTCTAGAGGGGATTGGTAGTAAAACTGCAAAAGTCAACCTAAGACTTACGGGAACCTTTCAAAAAGGATCAATTTCTCAATTACTTCATAGAAGAAGCAATTATAAATTGGTTCTTAGAAAAAGAAAATATGGCAATCAGCGAATGAAAAAAAGGCAAGAGACATTCCAGGCACCAGGAATTTGGAAGATCCAGGTAAGGAATGATGCAAGCTAAATGATTTGATTGCCAAGTCTAGAACAGTTTTGCAGGTGGAAGACAAGGATGGTAAGAACATTAGGGGCTTAAAGGGGATTACAATTATGATCTCACCAGGTATCAAAGTGGCTGGACTTGATTTTTTTATTCTTGTATATCAGACTATAGTATTTACAAGAGTAAAGGATTATTCCTTACTTATTTATATGTAATCATGGATATGAGGTACAGGGGTTAAGGTATTTGTCTTACATGCAGCTGATCTGGTTTTATTTCTGGCACAACATGGCCCCCTAAGCACCTCTGAAAGTGACTCCCAATCACACATCACATACCCAAGAGTGGCTTCTAATCACTGCCAGGTGTCCTCTTCCATTTAAAAACTATGAAAATGATATGTAAAATATGTTCTGCGAACACATATAATGACAGTACGATACACTGCAACCCAAAGTATATTTCATATTATATAGGATCTCCAATTACCCTTGGGAACTTAGTCATATCAATATCAAATTTACCGTTTGCCCTTCTCCAGGGGAAAACAAATTTATCTATTGCATTCTTCTGGCTAAGTTGCAAGGTCAATGATGGGTGTCATCTATTGGAGCCAAGGAGACACTGGGTATGCTAATGAGAAAGATGATAATTCCCACATCTAAAGAATCTGCTGATGAGATCAGAGAGATAGTACAGTGGTTCAAGTGCTTATTTCGCATGCCGCAGACCCAGGTTCAACCCTCAGCATTCTATATGGTTCTCCGAGTTTGCTTGGAGTGATTCTTGAGCTTAGAGACAGCAGTAAGCCCTGAGCACCACCTGGTATATCCCTGGCTCCTCGCAAAAAATCTGGTGATAAGAATTGACTACTATAGTTGTCTTAGAATTAAAATGGGAGAGAGCCTCAGGATGAAGCCCAAACATAGAGCAGCCAGTCTAGCAGCCTGCCTCAACTATGCACATGCTCTGAAGAATTAAGAAGAGCCTCAGTTAGCTATTTCCTGAGCCTGAGATAGAGGAACACAAGTGTTTTTTTTAATTAATTGATCAGAGTCATCATAATACCTGTTTAGATTTCAGAGGAAGGGGAACAGACCCTTAGCACTTGATAATAAAAGTGCGAAAGAATTTCAGGCATATTCACCTCTAGATAATACCAGGACAATCTGTACCTGCAGCATTGCTATGAGAAACAGGAATAAATCCCGCAGGGTATCTCATAACCTGAGAGCTCCATGCATGATGATCAGTGGAGGAGACACACTTGTGGATGTGTTGAGTATCTGAACATGAATGCTCAGGTTCTTTGTAGTTGTGAGTGTGGTATTAAGGTCTTTTCATATATGATCAAGTGTAGGACCTTTCATGCCAGGAAAATGTATATATGCACTTAGGTACCCTCTTCAGAGACTATTTCAGAAGCTTTCCAGACTCAGTTAAAATCTGAGTAACAGAGTAACTGTGCTACGGGGCATCATTTGGATTTATTTCCCGTATGGACCTAAGGTTAGAGAGAGTTTTCATATCTGCTTCCAAGATAGCCTGTTTGCATTTTTTGGTTGTTGTTGAGTCACAGATGTGAGAAAAAAAATGTTTTCCTGAAAGTACTAAAAGTGTCTTTGTTGTTTTTGCCTTTTCCCTGCTTATGTAAAAGATACCAATCATCCTAAAGAAAAAGGCTCTATATTTTCTTTCTTTTTTGCATTATAGCACAGTGGGCAGGGGGTTAGCCTTGCACGAGGCCAACCTGGCCAATCCAGGTCCGATTCCTCTGCCCCTCTCTGAGAGCCCGGCAAGCTACCGAGAGTATCTCGCTTGCACGGCAAAGCCTTGCAAGCTACCTGTGATGTATTCGATATGCAGTAACAAGTCTCACAATGGAGCTGTTACTGGGCCCACTCGAGCAAATCGATGAACAACGGGAAGACAGTGCTACAATGCTACGGTGCTATTTTTATAAACTTGTTCAAAATAACTCATTACATTTAATATTCCAAAACGAATCCCACCACCATTACACTTTCCCACCACCATATTTCCAATGTGTCCATTCTGCCTCCCCCCTCAAAAGCTGGCCTCAAAGCAGGACCTAAATAATTTATTTTGTATTGCTTGTTATGAATAATCCACTAAAAATGGTAAAGGTAAAGGTAAAGGCCCTCCCGTTGATCGTCGATTTGCTCGAGCGGGCCCAGTAACGTCTCCATTGGAGACTTTGTTGTTACTGTGTCTGGCATATCGAATACTCTCGGTAGCTTGCCGGGCTCTCCGAGAGGGGCGGAGGAATCGAACTCGAGTCGGCCATGTTGGCCGCTTGTAAGGCGAATGCCCTACCCGCTAATTTCCTTAGAGAAAAGTGTATAAAGACTGTTATATTTCACCCTGGAGCCATTAATATCTTTTTTTTTTTTGTACATCAGCGATGTAGAGTATGAGATGTTGCATGGCTACAAGTGCTCTGTGTACTACAGGAGTTCAACTGTGAACACGGTGGCAATTGAGTTCTGGAGCTATTTGGCTGCTGGAACTCTATTGGAGAGGGTAGAGCAGGGACTTACCCGCCCCCCTACGGTTGCCCTGGATAAGACAGTCTGGTGCAGGGTCTGGGGGCATCTCTATGGCATGTAGTTCTGTTTTGTTCTCTTTTGAGAGATTTATTTCTGAGTCTCTGGATCATGGTCTTAAAGAGCTTATATAGCACCAGAGGCAGTTCCTGGGCGTGACTGCCAGGATACTGGAAGGAGGCTCCTTATCTTCATTATCCTTGTAAAATCTTTCCACAGTACTTCCCTGTGTTTTTTTTTAATTACCAATCTGGTTTTGTGTATACAGGGATGATGACATGTTTATGAAATTCATCCTTAATTGTTTCCATTGCATTTTTCAAAATAAAAGAAGTAATATTTTGGACTGGAGAGATTGTACAGCAAGTATAGTGCTTGCCTTTCACACATATAATCCTGGTTCAAGCCCTTGGCGTCACCACATAAGTTCCCCTGAGTACTTCCAAGAGTGATCTCTGAGCACAGAGACACAAATAAACCCTGATCACTGTCAGGTGTGGGCCCCCAAAACAAGAGCAAATCCCAAAAGTAAAAATTCTCTTAATGATGAAAGTTTTTTCCTGATGATCTTCATGAGAATTTAAATATATGATCATCAAGGGGGAGTGGTGGCAGAGCTACACCTGCTGGTGCCTCAGGGCTGTGACTGAATCTGGAGCCCCATCCCTGCTACATGCAACACATGTGCTCTAGCCCTCTGAGCCACCTCCATGGTCATATGTAGCTGTTTTCTTGCTTTCCCAGGTTTATCAGGCCCATATTCCTGTGCTGGTGCTGGAGAGTCTCCCACACTCTTTTCAAATGGCTGGACAACATTCTGTTATGTGGCTGAATCAGAATATATTTTATCCCCCGGGGCTTTCAGACATATAATGTTTCAACACCAATCCCTTCACCAGTGTCCACTTCCCTTCACCAATGACCCCAGCTAATCTGCCTCCTTTTCATCAGTCTGTATATATACGTATATATATATATATATATATATATATATATATATATGAGAGGCTCATGTATATATCTACATATCTGTATATACACATATACATATATATCTCATATGTATATTATTACCATATATATGCATGTATATATACATATAAGATACATATGAGCCTCTCATAGAAGCATATATATATGTTTGTTTACGTCACTGTTTCTGACAGTGTTTCACACATAATTCTTGACCACCTTTCAGCACCTTCTCCTCCAAATTTAGTGCTTCCCTCCACTATACATGTGCCCTCTGTGTAAGAAAGAGAAGTATATTAGAAATGCTTGTCCCTCCCCCTGGGTTCTGCAGCTCATGCCTTGCTAAACTATGCTAAGTATTTGCAGGTTAGCCTTAAACCATTAGGTAGATAGCATAATATATACATTTTTTTTCACATAGTGGAGGATTCAGGTAGGAATTCAGAAAACAAGAAAAGAAACTTGGTTATGAGAAGGGAATAGGAAAGTAGCTGGCTAAGTTTTTCTCAAGATTTTCCAGGAAATTGAAGAAAGAGGAACTCTCCCAAACAGTTTCTATGAGTCACACATCTCCCTAATACCAAAAGCAAACAAAGACACCAAAAACAAAGAAAACTATAAGCCAATATTCATGATGAACATGGATGCAAAGTTCCTCAACAAAATATTAGCAAATAGAATCCAACAACTCATCAAAAAGATCATACACCATGACCAAGTGGGATTCATCCCAGGGATGCAAGGATGGTTTAACATTCGGAAATCAATCAACATAATCCATCATATCAACAAAAGTAAAGATAAAAACCATATGATCATATCAATAGATGCAGAAAAAGCATTTGACAAGATTGAACACTTGTTTGTGATGAAAACTCTCAGCAAAATGGGTTTTGAGGGGCTGGAGCAATAGCACAGCAGGTAGGGTGTTTGACTTGCATGCAGTTGACCTGGATTCAATTCCCAGCATCCCATATGGTCCCCTGAGTGCAGAGCCAGGAGTAACCCCTGTGCATAGTCAGGTGTGACTCAAAAGCCAAAAAAAAAAAAAGGTTTTGGAGGAACTTTCCTCAAGATAGTCAAATCCATCTACCACAAACCTATGAGAAGCATTATCCTCAATGGGGAAAATCTAAGGGCCTTTCCTCCAAGATCAGGGACGAAACAAAGATACCCACTCTCACCACTTCTGTTCAATATATTACCGGAAGTACTTGCAATAGTGATTAGGTGAGAAAAAGATATTAAGAGCATCCAGATCCAGGAAAGGAAGAAATCAAGCTCTCACTATTCGCAGATGATATGATACTATACTTAGAGAACCCTAAAACCTCTACCAAGAAACTCCTAGAAACAATAGATTTGTTTAGTAAAGTTGCAGGCTATAAAATCAATACCCAAAAGTCCATGGCCTTCCTAAATGCAAATAATGAGACAGAGGAAAGCAACATGAAAAAAGCAATCCCATTCACAATCGTGCTCAGAAAATCAAGTACCTCAGAATCAGCTTAACTAAGGAAGTAAATGACCTCTACAAAGAAAACTACAAAACGCTACTTCAGAAAATAAAAGAGGACATGAGGAAATGGAAACATATCCCCTGCTCATGGATAGGGAGAATAAACATTGTCAAAATGGCAATACTCCCCAAAGCATTATACAGATTCAATACCAAAAATTCTTCAAAGAAATGGATCAAGCACTCCTGAAATTCATATGGAACAACAAGTCCCCACAAAAAGCTAAAGCAATTCTTGGGAAAAAGACAATGGGAGGCTTTGCCCTCCCCAATCTCATATTCTACTACAATGGGAGGCATTGCCCTCCCCAATCTCAAATTCTACTACAATTAAAAAAGCATGGTACTAGAACAAAGTCAGGTCTGCAGACCAATGGAACAGGGTGGAATATCCCTACACACCCCCCCAAATATATGAACATCTAATCTTTGATAAGGGAGCAAGAAATGAGAAGTGGAACAAGGAGATCCTCTTCAACAAATGATGCTGGCATACTGGAAACCACATGCAAAAAAAATGGGCTTAGACCTTGACCTAACACTATGCACAAAAGTCAGATCAAAATGGATGGAAGACCTCAACATCAGGCCAGAATGCATAAGGTTGACAAAAAAATGCATAAGGCTGACTGAAGACAAGGTTGGCAAAACTCTCCACAATAATGAAGCTAAAGGTATCTTCAAAGATGACATGCCATTGACCAACCAAGTGGAAACAGAGATAAACAAATGGGACTATATTAAACTAAGAAGCTTCTGCACCGCAAAAAATACAGTGACCAAAATACACAGACAATCTACAGAATGGGAAAGGATATTGACCCAATACCCATCTGATAACAGGTTGATATCAAGGATATATAAAGCACTGGTTGAATGCTACAAGAAGAAAACTTCCAACCCATCAGAAAATGGGGCAATGAAATGAACAGAAACTTTCTCAAGGAAGAAATACAAATGGTCAAAAGGTACATGAAAAAATGCTACTCATCACTCATCATCAGGGAGATGCAGATCAAAACAACTATAAGATACCACCTCACACCATAGAGACTGGCACACATCCAAAAGAACAAAAGCAACCGGTGTTGACATGGATGTGAGGAGAAAGGGACCCTCCTACACTGTTGGTGGGAATGTCTACTGGTTCAGCCCTTTTGGAAAACAGTATTGATGATTCCCAAAAAATGAGAAATTGAGTCCCCATTTGACCCAGCAATATCACTTCTGGGAATATATTCCGGAGAGGCAAAAGAAGTATAGTTGAAATGACATCTGCACTTCTATGCTTTTTGCAGCACTGTTTACAATATCCAGAATCTGGAAAAAAACTGAGTGCCTGAAAACAGATGACTGGTTTAAGAAACTTTGGTACATCTACATTATGGAATACTATGCAGCTCTTAGAAAAGATGAAGTCATGAACTTTGCATATAAGTGGATCAACATGGAAAGCATCATGCTAAGTTGAAATGAGTCAGAAAGAGAGAGACAGACATAGAAAGATTGCACTCATATGTGGAATATAAAGTAACAGAATGGGAGACTAACACCCAGGAATGGTAGAGGTAAGTACCAGGAGATTTGCTCCATGGCTTGAAAACTGGCCTCACATGCTGTGGAAAAGGCAGCTCAGACAGAGAAGGGAAGACCAAGTAAAGTGTGGTTGGAGGACCTGCTCGGGAGGGGAGATGGATGCGTGGTGAAAGTAGACTATAAATCAAACACGATGGCCGCTCAATACCTCTATTGCAAACCACAACACCCAAAAGGAGAGAGAAAACAAAGGGGAATGCCCTGCCACAGAGGCGGAGTGGGGTGGGGTGGGGATAGGCGGGGTGGGTGGGAGGGATACTGGGATCATCGGTGGTGTAGAATGGGCACTGTTGGAGGGATGGGTACTCGAGCATTGTATGACTGAAACACAAGCATGAAAGTTTGTAAGTCTGTAAATGTACCTCACAGTGATTCATTAATAAAAAATTTTAAAAAAAGAAAGAAAAGAAAACAAGCTGGCTATACTGAGTTCTTGGAATAGTTTTGCCTAATTGGGAAGTTCAACATTACTTGAGTTTTATGGTACACATTTTGTATATTCTTTCAGTTGCACTAGATCCCACATAAAGATAAAAATATATTTAAATTTTATTTTCAAGATTATAAAACAAACATTCAGAAAACAACACTGACTCATATAGTTGGGAAGTGATGTCAGAGAGAAGAAATTTCTTTGTTTGCAAAAAATTATAGTGGTCATTTCAATAACTCATATTGTATTACTAGAATTCACTGCTAATTACTCAGTAGACTAGAAAGGAAAGGACCCAGAAGGTTGTCATTGAAAAGCATAAATAGGAAGAAAGAATTTTTGCTTCATTTGTTTGTTTTTCTTTGATTTTTGAGCCACATTGTGGTGCTTAGGGCTTACTTATGGCTCCATGCTCAGAGATCACTCCTGGTAGTGCTCAGGGAATCAGGCACTGGGGATGGAATTGGATGTATGGAATGCTGGGGATTGAATCAGGGTTAACCATGCTCAAGACAAGTTCACTTCTCCAAACCAGAAAAAAAGTATTTTTAGAAAGCAATCTTTGATAATAGCATTGGACATTCCATTTGACTTTCTTAAAATTCAGTTAAAATTTAATTATAACTACTTGTTGTAATTTATTGCCTCTTTTTCCTCTTTTAATAAGAGCATCTAGGACAAATATATTTTAAAATGAGGAATGAACTCGGTTTAACAGGCGAAGATTTGTCAAGGGAGTAAGAAGGAAGAAATATTTACTGAAACTGTGACTATCTAGTTTGAGTGTAGTCTGTGAACAGTTGACAGATCTCAAGTCCATTCCTGGACTATCTTGCCTCGTGGGTATTTATTGTAAATACAGATTGCATTATTTAAACAAACTCTCTGGTCAAGTAGAACTTCATGTTTTCATCGCAGAACTTTTATTAGTTGCTTCTCACCTTAATTTCATTTCCATTACTGCATTCCAAAAGAAAGCTTTGATTTATAGAAAACACAGAGGAATTTCTCATCTAAAAGGACCTTCCAAAGGGAAGGAGCTTATGCACTGCCCTAAAATATTCCCTGAGGCATTACAGCTGAGTCTTGTGTAGAAAACAGGCAAAAGACCTCTGAAGTCTTTGAGGACTTAACTTTGTCTCTACATATAAACACTGTGCCTACTCGGAACTGGTTTTATGATCTCACTCTTTAAACCACTCTCCTCCCAACCAGTTCTGGTTTCAATTAGATTTTTGGCTCTGCTCTCAAAATCTGTTTCTGCCACAATTGTCTTTTTCATCTCTTTCTCTTTCCCCCCATCACCAATCATTTTAGAGACACTTTCCTTACCCTAGGTGTCACACTATATTCTCTGAATTACTTTTTCTCATTTCCAAGTAGCTTTATTGCTACTTCTCTCTTTATTATTTTTTTTACCTTCTCAAAGGGAAAGTTTGCTGTTTTCTCAAGCAAGTGTTCTTGAATTTTAAAATTTGTCTTTCCTTGGGCCACACCCTGCTCTGTGCTTGAGTGTTACTCCCAGTGTTGTGTTCAGGGGACCAAGAAGTCCTTGGTCCTCCTGCAAACAAAACATGTGCTCAGCCCATTGAGCCATATCTTAGTCCCTAGATGTTCTTTTTAATTCCAGCTCTAGTGAGATACAAGTGACATACATTGCTGTGTTTAATACATACAGTGTATTGAATGATATCAGTATGTACTGCAAAATATTCACTACAATAAAATTAGTGAACACATGCTTCCCTGCTCTGTTGTTGATATGTCAAGAATACCTACTCTCAGGTTACTTTCAAGCTGACAACACAGTACTGTTAACCACAGTCCCCACACTGTACATTAGATACTCAGAATTTATTCATATTATTAGAAGTTTCTATCCCTGCAGTTCTTGGCCATCACTATTCTATTCCTTTTTTTGAGAGCAGTGATTTTAGCTGCTAAGGAAATATGAGATTAGATATTATTTTGTATCTTCTGTATTATTTCACTTAGCACAGTCCTTTCAAGGTCGATGCATGTTGTTGCAAGTGGCAATGTGTTCTTTATAATGACTGAGTAATATTTCACTGTGTGTGTGTGTGTGTGTACACACCACAACTTCTTTTTCTTGTCAATCTGCCACTTAAGTTGTTTAGCTTAATGTTTTAATTTCTTTTAACAGTGCTTCAATGAACATATGAGTGCATATTTTCTTTGAGAGGGTGACTTCATTTCCTTTAGGTATATATACAGAAGTTAAATTATCAGGTCCTGTAAAAGCTCTAATTAGTTTTTTTCTGAGGCAATTCCATCCTGGTTCGTCTATCCTTTTTTTTCTTTTTTGCATAGGGACTCAGGGACCACACCTCATGATGTTCAACCAATTGGCTAAGAGGGTTCAATGCTGGGACCTGGTGATGTGTCATGGGTGAGGTTTCTCTGTTGCCAGGGCCACCAGAACTATATACAATGGTGGTGTAGGAAGAAGTGTGGATTCATGTAGTGCTAGGTAGGCATGCAAAACATGTGCCCCATCCCTTTGAACTATTTCTCTGCTTCACTACCCCACTTGTTGCTCTGCCATTCTAGAAGCTCAAGTTTTTTGTTGCTGTATCCACATCGCAGCCATCAAGATCTCTAGTCTAAAGGATTCCTGTACTCTCTTGAGTCCTCTTCCTGTACTCTATTCAGGATTCCTTTAATAAACTCCCCTTATACAACATAATAAATATTTCCTCAAGAACCCTGATACAGTGACAAACCCGTTTTCTTGGAAATAAAATTTCCCCAAAATCCATTTTCTAGCTTACTTACTTCCTATCCATTTTGGGGATGAGCAACCATAAACATAGATCTCACCCTGACACAATTTTTAAGGCCTATTTGATCTTTCTGTTCATTGAGCCCTCTATGTTCTGTTCATTTGTACCCCCCCCCCCCAACATCCCTACCTTCACACACACCTTTCTGGCAGTCATCCTGATATCATCTGAAATGTTTCATCAGCTTGGAGACCCTAATCTGATTCTTGGAGGAGTAGACTCTGTTACCTCCTAGGAGCTTACTTATGGGAGGCAGATAAAGTGCTGGAGCCAGAAATGTGATTTGGTAATTCAGTGTGTGCTCTGTATATGAGAGAACTTGGTACTGCAAAGAATCAAGACCCGGGAAGCACATTCTCACTTCCTTGTATGCCTGTCCTTTAGAGCTGCCTCTTGCTATTGCTCTGGGCTCGGTACAGTGGAGCAATATACCCCAAGGAAGGGCCAATGCAACCCAAGGAAGGACCCTGTTACTGAACCTACACACATTTACATCAGACAAGATAAAGAAAAAAATTTTCTTAAAAACTGCTTCCTCATCTCTTATGGAAAATTAATTCCAACTTTAGCTTTTTCATGTTTGTTTTATGTTTTAGGGGCCACATCTAGTGCTACTCAAGGCAGACTCTTGGCTCTGTGCCCAGGGATCACTCCTGGTGTGGTGCCAGAGATCAAACCTGGCACCACACCAGGCACGTAGAAGGCAAGTACCTTTCACATTATACGATCTCTTTGGTCCTCTAACTTTTTATTTCTATGGAGGGGTGTTTCCCAGTAGTGTTCAGGGGTCAGGGGGCACTCCTGGTGAGGCTCAGCCCAGTAGTGCAGGATGACCTTTCTGTGCTCAGGCCTGGTGAGGTGCTGCCCATCCCAATGGGACTGTGGGCCACAAGGGTCACAATCCAGGGTGCTGGGGTAAGGGAGAATGTGAAAGGCACGGGGTTTACCATGCCTCTGAGTTCTCTCCCTGATCCCATCTTTATCTTTTTTGTTAAGACTAGTTAAGTGGCAAGAACCAACCAATATGCCAAATATTTGGAGTTTTTTTTTCCAACAGATTCACTTTAGAGCTATTGGCTCAGACAACTTGTGACTTACTTTCATATATGATAGGTAGCAATTGAAAAAATTTTTCATCTAGGTATAACAAGACCCTTCAGTTTTCCCTTCTGGATTCTTTGGGTCTTTGCTATCTTCTGTTGGTATCTGACCTGTTAAGCTAATATCTCTCCTACCTTTTGATACAGCAATTTCAGACACAGGCTGGGATACTAAATCTATATTACTTAGAGACACTAAATCTATATTTAGAGGTTTAACTGCTGTAAAAATTATTCTCAAATATCAGCAGCTTAAGAATGACAAAAGTTTCTTTATTTCTCATGATATAGTCTGAACAAACTGACCATATCCAAAAAGGCTTCCTGAAGTCAACAAGGCCAGATTTCAATCTTATTGCCTTTAATGTGTAACTTATTTAACATGCATTTGGGTATCTTTGTCCAAGATGATTTCTCTGTCTCTTTCTAGAAAACTATGTCCTAGCACCTGGGAAGAAGAAAATAGAGACATGAAGAGCATAATCTATTATTTTCTGGTTATAATCAAGGCATTGCAAATATCACTCTAACTCAAAATTCATTGGTCAGAACTTGATAATTCTGTCATACCTAGCATTACAGGGACTTGGACAGGATCATTTTACTCTGACTAGTTCTTTGCCCAGCTAAAATTCTGGGGCTCTAACAAGAAAGGAAAATGAATGTTGGAAAAATCTAGCAATCTTTGCTACATTATTAGAACCTAAATCATATTTCTTTAAAAGGTTTGATGTGTGTATAACCCTTCAGTAATGAGTTATTTTGGCACTTCAGTTTTCTTCAGTGGTTCTAAAATATTTTATCTACAAAAAACACTCAGATGCAAGACCTAGCTAGTCTTTGGAACTTTCTGAATGTTGAAAATAATCCTATAAAAAGAGAGCTTTTGTTGCTCTCTACCAAGAATCACATAATTCAATATTTTGTTGAAATGGTAGATGGAATCCTCTAGTCTCCAAGGGAACTTCATGTCTTGATGTATGAGGAACCATAATAACAAGGAGGCCAGAAGTTAGCTGGGAAAATTACAACCAAGTTTGCTTCAGCCAAAATTTAAAATGGTCCTGTAAGACTTGAAAAAAAATTTCAAATAACTTACTTTCTGGCAAGGATGTATGTATTAGTCAGGATTCTCCAGAGAACCAGAACCAATAGAAAAAATATATGTAATATCTAGAGGCCATACATCCTTACATTTATTATAAGGAACTTATTGTAAAGAATTGGGTCATGCTGTTATGGAGATGGAGAAGTCATACACTTTGCCATCTGCCAGTTGGAAAGCCAGAAAAGCTGTTGAGTAATTCAGTCCAAGTCTGAAACATTGAAACTCATAAACACTGATGTTCAAGGACAGGGGCACGTGGGTATCCCAGTTCAAGAAGAAAGAACAAATGGGTGCATTCTCCACTACATTATTCTACTCAGACACTCAGCAGATTGAGTGGTTTCTGTCCACACTGTGAAGTTACCCAGTGTGAATCTCTTACACAAACACCCTCATAAACAGGAACTGGAAGAATTCTTTCCAGCCTGATTGACATAAACAATTCAACATTACAATCTCCAAATATTAAACCATAAAAAGGAGAAATATAAGAGTCTAGATTTAGAACTAAAAAGTTTCACTCTTTACCTGTCTTTGATTGGGCGGGAAGGGAGGTTTAGATCCCATACAGCAGTGCTCAAGGGGCTACAACTGGCTTTGTGCGCAGAGGACCACATACAATGCTGCAGATTGAACCTGGGCCAGCTGCATACAAGGCAAGAGTCTTAACTTCTCTTCAGCCTCTAAATTTCTACCAGACAGAAAGTGGTTATTTGAAGAAAGAGCTAGAGCACAGAAAATATGAGATCAGGTTGAAAAATTCTTGTGGTGCCAGAGAGTAAGGAAGTGGTCAAAGACATCGGAACCAACTGGAATCAGGCCAAATCTGGTACACTTGATCAAAAATGCAAAAAAACCTAATAACATAAAATAAATATTCATGAGGCAATATCAATATAAATAAATTGGAGAGAATATTTTTTCCTTGTAGTAAAATTTCCAAAAATTTTAGATGCAATGAGGGTAAAAAAAGAGAATTGAATTTGATAACACATCAATAATATTATTAATAAAGATGAATCATTTGTAGATGCTAAAACTACATGGTGAAAGAGTGAAGTGAAACAATTCTTTTGCTGAAGTTCAATGTATTGCTCCACAAAATACTGATTAGTTACAGTGAGAAAATCGGCAACCCTGACCTTAGCTACGAGATCAAAGTGAAATTCATCAGAAATGTGACATTTTACATCATATTCCCCCAGATATGGGTTCTTGAGAAGGTCATGAAATGACTTGTTGTTGTCTAAATCTCATCATAAGAAAACATCAGAAAAATCAAAATCCAAAGATATTTTACAAAGAACTAGATACCATTCTATTAATACTTCTCGATTGTTTTTTAAAAATTTAAATCTGGGACCAGAGAGATAGTACAAGGTTAAGAGGTTAAGCTTACCTTGCATGTGGCTAACCCCAGTTGTATCCTGGGCATTCCACATGGTCCCCTGAGAATCCCTGGGTGTAGCCCAGGTGGCCGCTCAACACCACCAGGATGGCCCAGGCAATCCCAAGCATTGAAGGGCCCAAGAAGCACCACATCCTTAGGTTCCCACATTGAACCACTGGCCTAGGTGACTAAAAATAGCTGAAGGGGCCCCTGGATCTCTGGAGCACCATTTTTGAGCTCTTTCCACTAATGAAAAAATAATTAAAATCTAAAAATGTCAAGATCAAGAAAGTCAAAGGAAGGTTACAGAGCTGCCCAGGTTGAGAAGAAAAAGGGGATGAAACAAGTCAGTGCAACATGAGATCCTGGATTCGATTCATAAAATATGTGTTAGGTGGAGGACCTGGGCAAATAACCTTGCAAGAGTAAGGTTTGGGTTTTAATTCCAGGTATCCCCACATCTGCCAAGCACTATCTGACAGCTCTGCTGTTTGGCCCTGGCAATTCTTCTGTTGATTCTCTCCAGCACCATAGTGATTTCTGACTGCACCTCAGTAAGGCATGTGTGTTGTTAGAAGGGTGGGATTCCTGGTGAACAATCACAAAAGAACTATAAGCATCAAACCCCGGTGAGCACTTGGGCATGCACCACAATTGAATGCAATCTTTGAGGCTAGGGAGGTGACTCCCTTTGTGTGAGGCCCCAAGTTCAGTCCATGACATTGTTTTCCTTTCCCCCAAGAGAAATGCAGCCCTTGGTGAGCACTGTGACCGAGCCTGACATCTGACTCCCAGGGAGGACCACAGTCATGTATGCGTGTGAGTCCCAGTTAGGGCAGCAACAACACAGACAATGAAGGGTAGCACTGTAGTACTGTAGCACTGTCCTCCTGTTCATCGATTTGCTTGAGCAGGCACCAGTCATGTTTCACAACAAATTGTGAGACTTATTACTGTTCTTGGCATATCGCATACATCACGGGTAGCTTGCCAGGCTTTGCTGTGTGGGTGGGATACTCTCAGTAGCTTGCCGGGCTCTCCAAGAAGGGCGGAGAAATTGAACCTGGGTCGGCCATGTCGGCCGCGTGAAGGCAAATGCCCCACTCATTGTGCTATCACTCCAGCCCACTTTGAACATATTCCAGGTAAACAATAACTGAACTGGTTTGGAAGTTGCCTACTTGTCATCTACAAAGAACTGGAGATTATTGGTGAGGGAAAAACACCCCCATATTTGGTGACTGAAAGAGCATTAGAGTTTGATCCAGACACCAGGCATTGTCTCCCCAGCACCTCCAGGATTGATTACTGAACACTGAATGTATGGCCCAAATAAAACTATACACGTATATTATATACATATGTATACATCACACATATATACGAACACAGATACATATAATGTATGTATATATGTGTATATGTGCGTGTGTATACATATATACACACTACAGTAGTAAGGAATTAACTGGAAATTTTTCTTACACATGGGAGATATGAAGACACGCAAAATAATTTTTCTAAAGGACTGGATTTGGGGTGAGGAGCACACCTAGCAGTGCTCAGGGCTTACTCCTGGCTCTGTACTAAGGGATCACTCCTGGCAGTGCTCAGGGTACTATATGTGGTGCTGGGGATTGAACTAGAGTCAGCATCCAAATACAGGAAACTTAACCCTGCAAGGCAAGTAGTTACCTGCTCTCCTATCTCTCCAGAACCAAGAGCTGAATTTTTAATATTGTGCAGGCAAAGCCATTATATTTCCAGCATTATAGATACCATAATTATACATTTTCAATAGCCTTCAATACAATGAAGGATAGAGAAAGAAAAGTGTCAGGGGGACAAATGATGAATTCTGAGTAAATACTATAGATTAATTTATAGTGTAATACCAATGCTCACCTCCTGGTTCTGATCATGATACTATGGTTATGTAAATTTTTAGCATCTGGGAGGCTGGAGAGAAGATATGCATGAAGTCTTCGTACTATTTCTGCAACTTTCTCCTTAGCTCTAAAATTACTTTAGATAATTTTTTTTAAAGATCATAATAAGACTTGGGAGGTATTGATAGGTAGTATGTAGGGTTTTCCTCCTCATGGGTAATACAGTTGAACTCAGAAAGCATTCTGCTAGTGCAAAAACACATATATGTATATTGATTTTTTTATTATGCTTATATAGTTTTAAAGAAAAAACCTGAGTGTGTATTACAAACTTCTTATTCAACCCTCTCTAGACCAACCTTTTTATCCCTCTGATCCCTGAACTATAGTTTCACAACTGGAACTGAATGCAATATTTGAATATGGTAAGATTGGGATGCGACACTGCTTCATATCTAACATCTTTTCTCTACAAGGCCTGGCATTTTATGAAATTTTGGCTATAGCACCATACTCAGTCTATGTTTTTAGTCTTAAATAAATGTGACTGTAAGAACAAGATGTCTGAATTTGACAGTTTAGAGTTTTAAGGTTTTGTTAAAAATTTAGATGATCTGTCTCTCTCTTCCACCCCTCATTAATTATCCCAGACTTGCTCTTTAGTTTGTTACTTTTCTGATCATTACCAGAAGCTTATGATCGCACTACAGTACAGGAAGCATTACATCTAGCATTCTTTGACCTGATTGGAGCTGTGTAATGCTGGGGGCTACAAAGGAAGTTTATTTGCATGGAGACTTCAGTGCTTTTGGAGTTCCTCATATGAGTTCCTACTTGGAAGTTCAGATAAATCTGAGCATTTTTGCAGAGTAGTGAAGTAATCTTAAAAAAGACTTCACTCTTTTTTCTTTTTCCTGAGTCACACCCAGTGGTGCTTAGGGTTTACTCTGTTCCTGGTTCTGTGCTCAGGGATCCACAAAATTTTTTATTCCACAAAGTTGGTCCCAGTAGAAAGATCCTATAGAGATCTATTTTGGGACCATGTCTCCAAGATCTATATTTTACTCATGATCACAACTTAAATTGTAAAATAAAAAAAAAGAAAACCTAAAAAAACAAACTAAAGAAAAGATGGATTCTAAAAGAAGTAAATTAATGTTTACTTTTTGCTAATTCCCTTTTAGGATTCCACCAGTTTTTATATTATGTTAGTGATTACAGTCATCCTTTAGAGATGGAGATTTAACTATTAAATAAAAGAACCTATTTGCTCTTCTCATGCTTTTACTGATATAATGAACAATTAACACAATCTATTTGATTAATTTTTTTTGGAACCACACCCAAAAAACATACGTGGGACTACCTCCAACTCTGTGCTTAAGGGTTGCTTTCAGCAGTACTTGGGGAACTGTGGGGAGCCAGGGATCAAATACAGACCTCTTTTCTCACTAAGTTATCTCTATGCCCAGGTTCCTCTTGGAAAACTAAGAATAATGTTGTAATGTTATTCGTAGGTAGGACTGAGTTGGTTTTAATTTATGCAGTGTTAATATTCTTTTTCATTTGTCCTTTTAGCCATAACCAGTGGTGTTTGGGGAATACTCCAGTCTCTGTGCTCAGAGATTACTTCTGATGGTGGTTGGGGGACAAAATGGAAAGCTGGGGATAAAACCAGAGTCAGTTCTGTTTGAAGCAAGCACCCTACCTGCTGTACTATCTCTCCAGCCCTCCAGTGCTTCTATTCTTGTATCAATACTACTTTTGAAATCCATTCGATAGAAATAATAGTTATTTTGATGGCTTCACTATAGTCAATTTTCTGATGACAGTTTTGTTAATTATAGAAGAGCTCCAGTGCAGCAAGGAGGTTTGTAGGTTTTGTTTTCTGCCTGTCATGGGATCTTAGAATTGGAAAGGACTTTAGAGAGCAACATAACTCATTCCTTTTTAGTGTAGTGTCTTTTCTATGAAGTGCTAGGTGGAGACCAGTGAGAACTTCATTCAATACCCTCTAAGAGAACTCTTTTTTTCTAGAAGCTTCTTGCCCTTCATGAAGAGCTCTAGTGCTCACTGACCTTCGCATCTATTCTCTTTCTCCCCACAAACACAAACACATGAATTCACAAACACATCTCTTTCTCATCCCCACTCACTGACTTTCTGTTTGTCTTCTAGAATGTAGCTTCTTAAAATGGGTGATGTAGTTTTTTAAAAGTTTGTTTTAGGGGAAAGGACAGCTCAGATAGAGAAGGGAGCACCAAATAAAGGGTATTTGGAGGATCCTCCCAGGAGGGGAGATACATGTTGAAAGTTGACTATGGACTGAACCTGATTGCCACTCAATGCCTCTTTTGCAGACCACAACACCCAAAAGGAGAGAGAGAACAAAAGGGAATGCCCTGCCACAGAGGCAGGGTGGGATGGGGGATGGGTGTGGGAGGGATACTGGGATCCATGGTGGTGGAAAATGGGCACTGGTAGAGGGATGGGTACTTGATCATTGTATAATCGAAACCCAAGCACAAAAATTTGTAAATCTACAACTGTACCTCATGGTGTTTCACTAATAAAATTTTTTTAAAAAGTTTGTTTTTATTGGATTTCTGTATCATCTGTTATCAGTGTTTTGTTAGTATACCTATTTCATATACCTGTATACCCAGGGTAACATAAAAAATTCTCAGATGAAAATGGTTGTGGATGGGAAAGCTCAAGAAGCCCTGTTCTAGAGCTCTGATCAAGTCTAGTGAAGATAATACAGTTTAAATATCCATAGACTTGGGTAGGGGGTTTGATCCCATTTTGAATTTTTAGGATTATAGGAGGGTGGGATCTTGACTTGATGTTTTGAGTAATAAGGAAGTCAAATGGAAGAAATTAGGGTAAGAGAGAGCGCTCAATGAATCGGAGTTTGTGTTCTGCATGTGAAAGTCCTGAGTTCTACCCCAGCACTACATGGTCCTCTAAGCACTGAGCCACTGACTCCCTGAGCACGAATGGATGTGTTCTGTCCCCCAAAGTAATAATAAAATGGAAGAGATAAGAAGGGATAGACTGTATGATCAAGTTCACTAATTGATTAACATTCTTTGATGTTTGCTGTTGGGAGACTTGCCCCCAAATAAAGTCAAATGAGTGAAATGACTGGGAATGGAAGTTGTTTTCTCTATGATTGGAGAGGTGGCATTCAGGAACTAGTTTCCCTCAGGACCTGTGGGGGTCTGGGAGATTTATCCAGTAGGCCACAGACAGCTTCAGTGGAGATTTACTATTCCCAGAGGAATCTTCTATCACAATGAATATGATAGTTTTGAGAGTGTGCAGGTACCACAAGGACCAGGTCATTTCATCTAACATGACATATTTATACATATTTTGCTTGACACTTCCATATGTATAGTGTTTTGGTATATCGGTGCTACTCATGAGCTACGCTTGACTTTGTGCTTCACAGATCATGAAGTGTGGGGGATTAAACTTGGGCGTCCTGCATTGCCAAACATGTGTGCTACCCATTGAATACAAAACATGTACTACTCCACCCTTATCTCTCTGGCTTCTCAAATTGCTTTTTGTTAGTTACTCTGTATTGTTAAGTGCTCAGTTTTCTCAAAAATGAATCAATGGATCAAAGCAACAAACACAGTTGATTCTGTGTCCATGTAAAAGGAGATTCTCAGGGTCTGAGACTAATGAATTAGAGACTGTGAAGATTGCACACAGGAAGCTGGAAGAGAAAAAGGAGAATAAAAGGGGAAGGATATAAATGTTTGACTATTAAATTTAATTGGACAAAACTGCCCCTAATTTCTGGTACACTGCCAGTTATGAAACTTTTATATTGTGTTTTAAAGTTCCTGGAAGTTGCATGTGATTTTCAGACAGGCCAGGGTGATTTCATTGGGATGTTAATAGAATTTTTCAATAACAAGTATAACAATTTTTAGAATAAATTACTAGATTCTAAAAAGAATGCAGACATATTTACATTATGTAGGTGTTATTGGTATTAAATGATATACCAATAGAATCAATATTACATTTCATGTGTTACTTTTCTTTCTCTTCTGGTGCCTGGGATAAAATTTTATTCAAGTGATGTGTGTGCTCTATCACTGAGCCATATGTGCTACTTTTATTCAAAGTAATACATAAGTGACACTAGCACTAAAAGAGCTATAAAGGTTGCTATAAAGTAGAAATAATTATCATGATCAGAGTGAAGTACAAAGAGCATTTAATGGCATACCTTCTCAAATGACAGGACTGGACTCTGAGTATATCAGTAGCTAAATATATTCTTCTACTTAGATATAAAAGGAAAAAGTACTGTTGAGAACACATTAGCAGATTATTTTACTTACGAATTGGATTAAATTTTCTTTAGTTTATGAGGACATAAATGAAGAGCTGCATGAAGTCTGCATGTTGTATTTATTAGTGCTAAAATATTAATCTTCAGGGAAAACACTCTCACTAGATGACAATGATGAAGGGCATCACAGAGAATGGGAAAGGCTCAGTGGTTTAGCAGCTTAGTTAGAACTTCAAAGTCAGCAGGGAAAGCAACACGTAAAGAACAGAAGTCACGGTAACGCACATATTGTTTTTATCACAAAGCGTAACTGGTAGCTCAATTCATGTTGGGGAAAATGGTGAAAATCTGGGAGGTTGCTGAATTGTGGCTACTGAGATGACATACTTTTAAAAATGTGCAGTTAAACAGGTAACAAGTAAGTGCCTCCTTTTCAGGGAAAGAGTCTTACATACTTTTCAAGTGAGGAAAGATTTAAAAAAACATTTTTTCCCATGTTGGTGGATTAAAGGCCATTTCTTTGATTTCAAATGGCTTGATTCAGTGAAATATCTCAGCAACATTTTCAGTGTCTTGACTAGCCTGAATTGATCACTTTCAGGCTGTAATACCATAGTTTTTAAAGTTCAAGGATAACATATCAAGGTTTGCTCCGACCACACTAGACCACAAATGGCTTAATGGTGAAGAAATCTATCATTTCCCAGGAGCTGAGCATTTTATTTCATTCACTTATCAGAGGCAGGAATTGATGCATTATCAGACATATTTTTTATAAACCACATCTAATAACTGCAGCAAAACTTGAAAAGAGAGAATTACTAGTAGTAGGTTGTAGGGGCTGCTGTAGCTGATCCCCTCCTCCCCCACACTTATTCTCTCCTTACTCCCATCTGGGCTATTTAGGATATTAGGATAGCCCTGGGGGATGAAGACCAACTATGTTATATCAAATCATGTTCACATACATGTGTTGAGCATAACACAACTACTGTGGTCTGTTTCTTTGTCCTGGGCCTAAGATAATGACAGCTATTCAGTTCTCCTTTGCTTACAGATAGAATTGGTCATGAGACACTGCATTGATAATGAGGTATAATAAGAAAGGTATTTGGGGGCATCTAGGAAGTCCAACAATAAAAAGATAAGGAAGTAAGAAAAACAGAAGATGTAAGGTTTGCCACCTTTGATAACATGACTGGGTCAGTGTACTACACCCAGAATAATCTATCAAAGAAATTGTTATAGGAGAAAAGTAAACCTGGGCTTGTTTAATATAATTGATATTGGTTACTTACAGTCCAAAGTCTTATCAGATAGCTATATTAACTTTTAAAAAAATTATTTATTGAATCACTGTGGGAAAAGTTACAAAACTTTCAGGCTTAAGTCTCGGTCATGCAATCATCAAACACATTTCCCTTCACCAGTACTTATTTTTCACCAAGAAGCACCCCAATATACACCTCCCCCCAACCCTCCCAATGCCTGTGAGGCAGATGAATTCTAGTTAACACTCTATCTACTTTGATTAGATTCATTGTTTCGACAAAAGATGCACCATTATTATTTAGAGTTTACACCCCCAAATCAAACCTGTTGAAAAGACATTGTGAAATAATTTGTTTCTACAGCTGGTTACAAGAATCAGATGATGATGCACAGCCACGCTAGCGGCTGCGTGATTTTGGATTTCTGATATTTTACTTATTAATCCTGGAAGTTTTTTTTTTTTTTTTTTGCTTTTTGGGTCACACCCAGCGATGCACAGGGGCTACTCCTGCTCATGCACTCAGGAATCACTCCTGGTGGTGCTCCGGGGACCTTATGGGATGCTGGGAATCGAACCTGGGTCAGCCACGTGCAAGGCAAACACCCTACCCTCTGTGCTATCACAGATAGCACAGCGGTAGGGCATTTGCCTTGCATGCAGCCAACATGG
This sequence comes from Sorex fumeus, assembly GCF_029834395.1. Lineage (NCBI taxonomy): Eukaryota > Metazoa > Chordata > Mammalia > Eulipotyphla > Soricidae > Sorex > Sorex fumeus. Next base: position 22,814,996 of record NW_026606108.1, on the reverse strand, counting down.
CTCACCCGAGTTCAATTCCTCCGTCCCTCTTGGAGAGCCTGGCAAGCTACTGAGAGTATCTCGCCCGCATGGCAGAGCCTAGCAAGCTACCCGTGATGTATTTGATATGCCAAACACAGTAACAACAAAGTCTCCAATGGAGATGTTACTGGGCCCGCTCGAGCAAATCGATGAACAACGGGAGGACCGTGACCGTGAAGCCTGGAAGTATTTCTGCCGAGTCATATAATTGGTTTCTGTGGCTCTAGAGCCATGGCTGTGCTGGAGAGCCGCTCGTGGGGGGCAACTCGTGACCTCAGTAGGGTGTGAAGGACGAGCCCAGAATGCCCCCCTTCCTATGAGGTTTCAGTCGCCCTGCATGACTGGCTCATACCTGGCTTTCCAAAAAGCTCCAAGGCGGCCACCATCTTGCTTTCCAGAGGGAAAAAGGCCTAGCTATATTAACTTATTAAAGTGAAAAGTACTTATTTGAGTTTCTAATTGGAGCTGCTATTTGCATTTTAATATTTGATTCCCAGATTTTGACTTCCAGATACAAAAAATGAGCTCCTGCCTGTGTTGATATGCAGTGGATTGTCTGTGGGGTAAAGCCTGGGAACTGTCTGAGATTGCTGTGTTTTACATTGAGTCAGTAAGTGAATTGAGAAGTAGTTTTTAGCTCAAAGGCAAGAATTATTCAAGCGATTCTCTTTAGGTATACATAAAAAAGGCAAATTATTAACACTACTCTCCAAAAACTATAAAATGACATTTCTTTTCTCTTCTTTTTACTTTTATCTTTTTTGTTTCTGGGCTACACCCTGCTGGCAAGGTGTGTGGGGGTTAGCTCAGCAGTGCTCGGGGACAATGTGGTGTCAGGGATTAAACTGAGAATTCACACATCCATAATGTGTGAATTATGGATTCACACATAACCCTTTATTTTTCCTTTTTGAATCTTTTTCTCTTTTATAAAGTCTCTTCCTTCTTATAATTCAAGCAAATTACATGGAGGGAATATCCTATTTTGCCTAAGGAATCCAGAGGATTTTGAAATGGAAGGTATCAAGACTCAAACTTTTAATTATTTTATTTTCTGCCTAAGACTTAAAAAAAATCTGTAGGCATGGGATTGAGGGGATCCTGATCAAGGTCCAGCTGTAGAAAAGGTAACAAAGTCTTTGAAATATAATACAACCCCGTGCTTAAATGTGCTTTAACCAAACCAACAGAGTGTAGAAAGAGGGTGGTATCAGGGAAGAAATGAAGCTGGTAGACATGGTCCTGGGGTAGGAGCTGGGGAAAGGAATCAACGATCCTGTAACTTGGAGACACGAGATGGAGTAACAAGTCAACATACAGCTGTTTTGATCCAATAATATCTTAAAATGACTTTTCTTCTCAAGAATAATTATTGCAGGGCTCAAGAGATAGTGCAGCAGGTAAGGCACTTACTTGCCTTGCATGTGGCTGACCCTGGTTCAATCCGTTGCACTGCATATGATCCCCTGAGTGCCACTAGGTGGGAACCAGGAGTAAGACCTGAGTGCTGTCAGTTTGGCTCTAAAACAAAACAAAAAAGAAAAGGGAAAAAAAGAGAAAAGAAGAACCAGGAATCCCCACCAGCAGGAAGAATAAAATAGGAACAAAAGTCAATCGAGGCAACAGGGGAGAGTGAGAGGATTTGCTGTTTACCAGAGGCTTCACATGCAAATGTCTATAAGGGACAAATCAATAACATCAATGAGTTGGCTTGATCTATATTATTGATTAATTAATTAATTGAGTCAACCACTGTTTATCAGGCATTGTTTTAAGGAGTTGGAACATATTGGTGAAGAGCCCCAACCCAACCACCACAGATGGAGAAGGCTGTTTGAGATTTCATTGATTTTGATCAGAAATATTCAGGCGACAGTCACTCCATCCCCTGCCTCTAATTGCAAATCAAGAGTTTCAAGTGGCTTGCTTATAATCACTCAGAACAATAAGAAATATAAAGAGACAATTACTTGGAGTTCCATTGCTATTCATAATTCTTTCTTACTCTATTCACACATGTGCATGAGCACACACACACATGCATGCATGCATGCACACACACATATATACACACACACATTCCCACATAATTTATACCAAATATATTTCCCATTGTGCCTATTGAAACCCATTGTAATTAATGGTTTTGGCATATTGAATACGCAACGGATAGCTTGCCAGGCTCTGCCGTGAGTGGAATAGTCTCGGTAACTATCGTGAAATCTCTTCGATTTCACTGTTCTTCCTGCATTAACATACGCCTCAGAGACCTGGGCCCTACGAAAACAGGATGAGAACTCTATTTGTGTCTCCCAAAGAGGAATCAAAAGACTATGCTTGGAGTATCATGTTTCACCCAAATGAGCGAAAGAATCTAGAGTTCCGACCTCCATCGACAGTCAAGAATCAGGGATGCTGTCTTGTTTAGCAAGGTGTTGAAAATCAGATGGGCTGGACACGTAACGAGATTTGGAGACGACCGCTGGACTAGAGCTGTTATCAACTGGATTCCACAGGAATGTCAAAAGACCGCATGGCTGCCCACCTACAAGATGATCAGACTTCTTCGTCAAGACCCTGAATGATCAATTTGAGGCTCTTCATGTTCCTAGAATGAACAGAAGCCATTGGGCTACACTAGCATGCGACAGGGATGAATGGAGACATTACTGGCACCTGCTCGAGCAAATTGATGATTAACAGGAAGTCAAGTGATCAAGTGATCAAGTGCCTATTAGGTTTCAGAATGATTTTTCAGGGCTCTATAGAATAATATCATTGAGATGCACAATATATATTTAAATATTCTCTGGTTTCTAGGTATTTATAGGGGTTCTCACAACTATAGACAACATAGCAATAATAAGACAACATAGCAATAAACATAATTTATCATGATATGAATTTGTATGTTTCAAGAATGTTTCTTATTTTATCATATTCTCAAATACTTCACTTATTTATTCTTCAACCAAAAAGTGAAGACTATTTCTTTTTGTTTTTCCCAAAACTATCTATATCCTCATTTAAAAACTCCAAATAGGAGCTGGAACAAGAATATAGCAGGGAGGGAACTTTCCCTGCACATGGCTGACCCAGGTTTGATCCCTGGGATCCCAAGCATCTCATACAGTCTCCCAAATACCACCAGGAGTAATTTCTGAGTGTGCAGAGCCAGGAGTAACCACTGAGCATTGCTTGGTGTGACCCAAAAAGCAACAATACAAAACAAAAAAAACCAAACAAACAAAAAACCCTCTAAATATTTTTCAGCTCAAGTGGCAAAATAAATTATTATTTTATCTTGTATGTCTTTGGGTGCACTAAGTTCTAGGAAAATGTGTTACTTAGAGATTTTAACAGGAATTGGCAGTGACTTGGCTTGTTAAAATGTTTTCTATTCATTTTGACCTGAAGTTTTAAGTTTAACTGTTAGCTAGATCTATGATTTGAATAATTAATTAACTACTCTGGACCTGTTTTTCTTCCATTGTAAAATGATCACTAAAAAGACTTTTGTAACTTTTAAAGGAGAAATATCTGACTTCTGCTTGGATAGTTCTAAAATACAACATCAGTTGAGTTAACTTATATTAAGTTGTGAACTGTTGAGTTAACTTATATTAAGTGTTGGGAACCTGTGCTAGTTAATATTAAGAAAGTTCTTGTCCTGGGGACGTGTTGTCTAAAGGCTGATTTATTAGAAACCATTGTCTTGGGTTTATAATCTAAAGGCTGACTTTCTAATTTTTCTAGCGGGCTCTTTGCCCGTTCTTGTGGCAGAACATGTTGCTAAGGTATATCTATATATAACCAAGGAAAATATCACTGAAACGATGTAATTATAGAAAAACATCACTGACGTCTAGAAACCCAGTACATTCTAAAGTTGTGTATCCTGAACATTCCTGTATATTTCTCCAATGTATACTTCCTTCTAGAGACCTATAAAAGTCTGTTGTTTGTTCAATAAAAACGCTACATGAGCATTGTTTGTCCAGCCCTCCTTACCCCATAACTCTTCTGCCTCCGCCTCGGGGACCCTGTTCGACTTAGCCGTGCGGGATGTGGCAAAGTTGCTATTTAAGGCTCCAGAGCACAGAGATGCTGCAAATTCCTACATTTCACATTTTACAAAGTTCATAAACCAATGACTGAAGTTCACTATTCTGTGATGAGAAATAACTTTTATATGTAAATATTTTGCAGACTCTACCTAAGTTTAAGCATTCATTCGAAACATTTTCTTTCTTTCTTTCTTTCTTTCTTTCTTTCTTTCTTTCTTTCTTTCTTTCTTTCTTTCTTAAATTTTATTGAATCACTGTAAGATAGTTACAAGCTTTTATGTTTGGGTTACAATCACATGATGATCAAACACCCATCCCTCCACCAGTGCACATTCCCCACCACCAATATTCCTGGTATACCCGCCCTTTCCCACCCTCCCCCTACCTCCATGGCAGATATGATTCCCCATAATCTCTCTCTACCTTTGGGCATTATGGTTTGCAATACAGACACTGAGAGGTTATCATGTTTGGTCCTTTATCCACTTTCTGCACACATCTCCCATCCCGAACGATTCCACCAGCAATCTTTTTCTTAGTGATCCCTTCTCTATTCCAGCTGCCTTCTCCCATTTGCTCATGAGGCAGGCTTCCAGTTATGGAGTTATCTTTCTGTCCCGTGTATCTACTATCCTTAGGTGTCAGCCTCATGTTTTTGAACGACTGTCCATATTGTTTTCCAGAAAGGCTGGACTAGTGGGCATTCCCACCAACAGTGAAAGAGTGTCCCTTTTCCCCCACATCCACGCCAGCACTGGTTGCTTTTGTTCTTTTGAATGTGTGCCAGTCTTTGTGGTGTGAGATGATATCTCATTGTTGTTTTGATTTGCATCTCTCTGATGGCTAGCGGTGTGGAGCATTTTTCATGTGCCTTTTGGCCATTTGTATCTCTTTTTTGAGGAAACTTCTGTTCATTTCTTCTCCCCGTTTTTTGATGGGGTTAGTTTTTTTCTTGTACAATTCTACTAGTGTGTTGTATATCCTGGATATTATTGCCTTATCAGATAGGTATTGGGTAAATATTCTGTGGGCTCTTTCTGTATTTTGGTAACTGTTTCTTTTGAAGTGCAGAAGCTTCTTAGTTTGATGCAGTCCCATTTGTTTATGTTTGCTTCCACTTGCATGGTCAGTGCTGTTTCATCCTTAAAGATGATTTTAGCTTCAATGTCGTAGAGAGTTCTGCCTACATTTTCCTCTATGTATCTTATGGATTCATGTCTGATATTGAGGTCTTTAATCCACTTTGATTTGACTTTTATGCCTGGAATTAGACAGAAGTCAGCATTCATTTTTTTTTTTTTTGCAGGTAGCTATCCAGTTTTCCCAGCACCACTTATTGAAGAGGCTTTCCTTGTTCCACTTCACATTTCTTGCTCTGTTGTCAAAGATTAAGTGGTCAGGCTTCCAGCTATGAGGCTATCTATCTGTCCCATGTATCTACTATCCTTAGATGTCAGCCTCATGTTGTTTTATACTCCACAAATGAGTGCAGTCCTTCTATGTCTGCCCCTCTCTTTCTGACTCATTTCACTTAGCATGATACTCTCCATACCTATCCATTTATAAGCAAAGTTCATGACTTCATCTCTCCTGACAGCTGCATAGTATTCCATTGTGTAGATATACCAAAGTTTCTTTAACCAGTCATCTGTTCTAGGGCACTTGGGTTGTTTCCAGATTTTGGCTATTGTGAACAGTGTTGCAATGAACATATAGGTACAGATGTCATTTCTACTGTGCTTTTTTGCATCCTCAGGATATATTCCGAGAATATATTTGGGGGTCTGTGACAGAATATTCAACTCTGTTCCATTGGTCTGCAGGTCTGTTTCTAGCCCAGTACCATGCTGTTTTATTTTTTTAAATTTTTAAAAAATTTTTATTAGTGAAACGCCATGAGGTAAAATTGTAGACTTACAAAATTTTTTGCTTGGGTTTCAGTTATACAATGATCAAGTACCCATCCCTCCACCAGTGCCCATTTTCCATCACCAAGGGGTCCCAGTATCCCTCCCACCCCGCATCCCCCCACCCCACCCTGCCTCTGTGGCAGGGCATTTTCTTTTGTTCTCTCTCTCCTTTTGGGTGTTGTGGTTTGCAAAAGAGACGTTGAGTGGCAATCATGTTCGGTCTATAGTCTACTTTCAGCAAGCTTCTTCCATCCTGGGAGGATCCTCCCAACACCCTTTATTTGGTGCTCCCTTCTCTATCTGAGCTCCCTTTCCCCTAGCATGTGTGGCTGGCCTCCAAGCCATGGAGCAAAATTGCTGGTACTAATCTCGGCCACTCTTGGGTGTTAGTCTCCTATTTTGTTACTTTATGTTCCCCAGATGAATGCAATCATTCTATGTCTATCCCTCTCTTTCTGACTCATTTCTCTTAACATGATTCTTTCCATGTTGTACCACTTGTATACCATGCTGTTTTAATTACTACTGCTTTGAGTACAGGTTGAGGTTGGGGAGGGTGATGCCACCCATCTTCTTTTTCCCAAGGATTGAGCTATTCGTGGGGGTTTATTGTTCCATTTGAATTTCAGGAGTGTTTTGTCTATTTCTTTGAAAAATGTCGTGGGTATCCTGATAGGGACAGCACTGAATTTGTATAGTGCTTTGGGCAGTATTGCCATTTTGATAATGTTAATCCTCCCTATCCATGAGAAGGGGATGTGTCTCCATTTCCTAGTGTTCTCTTTTATTTCTTGAAGTAGTGTTTTGTAATTTTCCTTGTATAGGTCTTTCACCTCTTTGATTAGGCTGATTCTGAGGTACTTGATTTTCAGAGGCACTATTGTGAACGGGATTGTTTTTTTTAAATGTCTATTTCTTCTCTTTCGTTATTTGTATATAAGAAAGCCATGGACTTTTGGGCATTGATTTTGTAGCCTGCCACTTTACTAAACTGACCTATTGTTTCTAGGAGCTTTTCTGTAGAATCTTTAGGGTTTTCTAAGTATAGTATCATATATATCGTCTGCAAATAGTGATGGTGTGACCTCTTCCTTTCCTATCTGTATTCCCTTCATACCTTTCTCTTGCCTCACTGCAATGGCCAGGACTTCCAGTACTATATTGAATAGGAGAGGCGGAAGTGGGCGACACTTTTTTCAAACAAGGAAAAGAGCTGTAGCTTTTGGCTTGCCTATTAAAAAGTGTAATAAACTTTTCCTCCAAGCAGAGCCACTCCCTCTAGTGGTGCAAGTGATTTAAAATATTTATTTGGTGAACTTTCTACACCAACTTCATTTCTAGCAGCACCAGCCCTATGCTTAACTTTGTTTTCTCAGCGCTTTCTTTCTTTATCCATCTAGACTGCTGTCACTTATTAATACATTGCCTTAAGATGCACTTTTTAAAAAAGGGCGACAGAGATGGGAGAGACTGTACAGCAGCTCGAGTGCTTGTCTCGCAAGTGGCTGACCCAGATTCCATCACTGGCATCCCATATTGTCACCTGAGTATGACCAGGAGTAATTCCTGAGCATGATTGGGTGGGTGAGCCCCAACCTAAATGTAACGCCAAGGGAAACAAGAACTCCATTTGACAGAACCTGATCAATGTATGCAGAGGGTACAAAGAGCCACAGGGCAGGCTCTGCCATAGGGAGCGGATTGTCTTCTGGCCTGTGTTTTTCTTTCCCTTCTCTTCCTTGTGTGGGCTCTGGCTTAGGCTGTGTCAGGAGTATGTGGCTGGGCAGGTGTGGATTTGCACTGCTGTGAATCTGGTTTGAGCTGCCATCCTGCATTCTCATCAGTGTCCTCTGAGCTGTTTGCCATCTTGCTGGGTTGCCATCTAGCTCCCTTCAGAGGCAGAGTCCTTTCAACACAAACCAGGAGGTCCTTTCATACCTTGTTTGTACTTCCTGTCTCCTCAAAGTAAAAAGAATGGGAAACCTGGGAATCTTCCTGTTTTATTATGCCAGTCTAGGGCCCATGAAAGCTTTGATTGGGGGCTCCATCAACCTTCCATTGTTTCTTTCCCCTTTTATTGCTGTCTCCAGATTTCTTCTTGATGGTTGTGGTTGGGGAGATATTACCATGTCTTCTTAAAAGGACTGCTGCCTCTATTCATCTCAGGTCTTAGTTCATATTTTCTCAAACAGGAAAGCTTTGTAATTGTATCTCATGGTGATTAAAAAATATAATAATAAAATATAAAGTTAACATTCTGAATTAAAAAAAAGTAATGTGAAGTTCATGCCCAATTTAATTAATTTAGTTAATGGCTGAATAAGTTGCAGTACTCCTATACTACTACATTAAAAAAAATCTATCACTCAGTTTGTCTAAGGGCCACATGCAGTTAGCAGGTGGAAGAAGTAGTCGGCTACTAATTCCACCTATACCACTTCTTACTCCTCTACACTACCACAGTCATCTTTGGTGGACAAAGAGCAGTGAGAGGACCAGTGAGGGGAGAGCAGAGACCATGGATTTCACTCTTAATGAAGGGATTCTGTACATCTGTCAAGCGAGATGTGTGTAGTAGAATGGGAAGTACTCGTTTCATAAAGCATGCTTTCCATCACGAGGATGCAGGAGAAAAGGGGAGCCAGAAGTGACCCAAGAAGGATAAGCCCAATACAGAGAGAAGCCTGAGGAAGGGGCAGTGATGCTTCTCTCCAAAAAATTATGGAATGGTGTAGGATAACAATTGATTTGTCCTTTTCCCCCTTGCCACAAGGAGCTTAGGTTTTCAAGTTGCACCCATCACAGTGCTTCCAAGTCATTCCCATTACTTTGTTTATCTGTAACCACTTCTTTGTGCTCTCTTACCCAACCAGTTAATCAGCTTTTCCCCTAATCAGAATCTGTTAATTTGTAAGGTCAGGTCCCTCTAGGACACTGAACCTGTATTGTAAGTTAATATTGCCTTTCTCCTCTCCTTATGTCTTTTGAATAGTTCACTTTAATGCAATGTCCTTTTTGTATAGATACAGGAAGACAGTTAATATTATGCTTTGTAACTTAGGATTTAATTGGCCTTGAACATTATTCTTTCCCGGGCATCTGCTTTCTCAACTTAGCCTCAGTTGCCCTCACATCCTAGCGTCCCCCAAAGCAGGGTACCTAAGAGGGACTGGATGGAACCAGGGCAAGCAGTAAACTATGTGCTACCCTGGCATCAAGATGGGTCAGGCCAAAGTGCCACGATTCTTAACTATAGGTTAAGAGTTTGATCATGGACAAATGCTGTCATGATTCAAAAGTAACGATGAGACTAGGACTCTGCTAGGGATAGGAAAGACTATTTGGCCTGAGCACTGTGGTCTGAGATCAAGATGGCCCTAGGAGAGCAATTCTATATGTTTAAGGTATTTCTTACTGTGTCCATACAAAATTATTTATATTATGTATGCTTATATGTTTGTTGGACAAGAAGAGGAGAAACACACCCAGGGGATTTCGTTCTAGGGTGGGTTGATCTGCTAAATGAGAATCTGCCCTAGAAGCGGCTTTCCCATGTGTCCTGACTAGTTTGGATGAGGCTGAACATTTTTCCCTTTCAAACTGCCCTCAGAAAATAATTTCAGTATATTGTAAGAGGAAGTTTTCCTTTTTTCACAGAAACCTGACCGGTCTTTGACATGCAGATCTCAGGTGCTAGCCAGGCCTGATCTTTGGGATGTAGATTCCAAGCTCTAGCAGACTAGTCTTTGGGATGCAAATCCAAGTGCTTTTAGCCCAAGAAAGGTTTAAGTCTTGGTTTTGTATCTTCTTTCCTGAGGCCAAAATTACTGGCCTGCAGATGCGAATAAACAGTGTATGTTTTGCTGCCTTAATGTTCTTTCTGTAACCTCTTTTGATGACATCAATGCATTGTGCCATTTAGAGTTAACATGATCTATATAAGGAGATTTTGGGGTTCTCTGCGGGGTGACAGTCCAGAAAGAACCTGGGGAACACAAGCCTGAGGGAACAGGGGGACGGTTTGAGAAAACCGTGGGTCTGAGAGAACCTGGGCCCTCCATGATATGAATTTCTTTTATAGGATATAATGAGACTATAAGAGTTGGCTGGGGGAGGCAGAGGAGAGACAGGAGTTAATGGAGAGAGGATTTGAATAAACTGCAACTAAGATTGTAATAAACTGCAACCAATCAACCTGGCCCTCGGTTCCTTCCTTCACCTGCCCATCGCCATTAACCTCCCTGAAGTGGGGAAACGGCCTGAGACTACCAAACGCAGGCGATGGGAGAGATAGATTGCTGAGTCTTTTTGTGTTTGCACAGAATGGATGATTGGGGAGAAATACCCAGAAACCAACTAGACATCTGGTAAAGGAGGAGATGATGAACCACTGCAGAATTCTCTCCTAGACTGGAGTCTGAATTGACTGAGAGTATAAAGGAGAATGCATGTTTCAGGATACCAAGGGCCTGTAATAGCTTTGGTGAGGAAGATATTAAGGAGTTCAACAGAAAGAGAGCAACTACCAGGTCACATTGAACGTTCATTATTATAGCTCAATTATGTACTGGTCTTTATACTCTACTGCATACTTTTTTTACAACAGTCTTGAATGATTAAGATCTCAACACAAACTTGACTGAGCAAAAGAAACAGAGAATCTAGGAACTTTGCTCACAATTCCTCTGCTCCTAAGTGGTGAAAATTATACCCAATTTAAGTGCTCTAACATTGTGAGATTTTCCAGCTCGGCCAGGCATCTGTGACATAGGCCAGTAGGTGATGGCCTATGAGGCTCAAGGAGACCTACAGGAGAGAAGGTGGAGTTGAGGGCTTGGTTGTTCCTAAAGTTCCTGTGGTTATCCTGGATCAGCAGCCCAGTGATCATAGAGAACACCTGATGCCTTTCCCCTGTGACTCCCAACAACTTGAGAACAGCAAATAATGAGAGGCCCTCAGAGATGGGGATTGATGGCAAGGTAGGTGAGGAAAGCTGGCAGATTCCTGGTGACTTTGGGATTTTGGGAAGTGAGAATAAGAGTCCCCTACATGTGCAGATGATACATTCTAAGATCCCTGCTGGATGCCTGTAATTGTGCGAAGTACCCGACATATTCCCCACAGTAAAGCTTAATTTATAAATTAGGCATAGTAAGACATTAACAATAAAAGTTAATAATAAAGGGAAATATTTCTAAAAATAAACTATAACCAAAGTTAAATCAATGTGCTCTCATTTGTCCTCTCACTCGCAAAATAATTCATTATACACTATATTTTTATTCTTAAATGTCTTATACACAAACATTCACAACTGTTTTATTTTTTAAATATAAGAGTACTGCTATTTATTCAGCCATTGATTAAGCCGATTGAAATGGGCATGAATTCCACATTACTTTTTAAAATTTTTTTAATTGAATATCCGTGAGATAGACCATTAGGATGCTGTTCATAATTGGGTTTCAGTCATACGATGATCCAGCACCCATCCCTCCACCAGTGTACATTTCCCATGACCAGTATTCCCTGTTTTCCCCCACCAACCTCCCAACATCCCATCTTCCATACCCAGCCTCCCTCATGGGAGGCACTTTCCTTCTTACTCTCTCTTCTTTTCCTTTTGTGCATTATGGTTTGCAATACAGGTACTAAGAGGTCATGGTCTTTGTTCAAGACATTCAGTATTTTTATCAGGACGTTAAGGCTAAAGTAGCTTTTTAACTGGATGGCAGCTTCAGGGTGTGGATGTGACTTGATGAATTTTCCAGAAGTACAGGGAGGTGGGGGGAGGTAGCCTATCTCGATCTCAAGAAAGCCTGGAGATTTCAGTCACAAAACCTGCATACCAGAATTTTCAGCAGATTATGTCTCAGTGAGGTCCATCCTGAGATGGTGGGGTCAGGTTGAGGATATGGTGGCGATTTTGTATTATGGAAGCAAGTGACTGCTAGGGGACCTGCTTGGGACCAGACTAACTTGCTCCCCCTCTCTGATTTATTCCAATTTGTTCAGACTTGTCTGGGTCTGAGATTAACTGCAGCTTTTGATCTCTTTTGAGATTTATTTATGGGTCTCTGAAGCAAGGCCAAGAGTAGAACTTACATGGTGGCACTGGAGTTGTTTATGGGGGTGATTGCCAGTGCTTCCAGGAGTATTGGGAAGTAAGTGGAGGTATCCCATCCCAATTCCAAGAAAACCTGTCTATTTCTGTCATAAAACCCACATACCCAAATTTTCAGCAGATTTTATTCTGGTGAGGTCCATCCTGAGATGGTGGAGTCAGGCCGGGAATGTGGTGGCGATTTTGGATTGTGGAAGCAAGGGGTTGCCAGGGGCTCTGCTTAGGCGGGCTCCAGACTGATCCGCCCCTTTATGATTTACCCTGACCTGTTCATCCATGCGTGGGCCTGAGATTAATTGCAGCTTTTGATATCTTTCAAGATTTATTTATGGGTCTCTGAAATAAGGCCAATAATTGAACTTGTATAGCTGAGGTGGTTTGTGGGCATGGCTCCCACACACCTAACTTTTGGCCATTTAATTTCTTGGTAAACTTGGTCACAAATTGTTGGGTTCCGACCAAAGGCACAGCAGCAATTTTGGGATATTAAAAAGCCTGAAGGCACCATCAGGCTGCTGATGCACTCACCTCACAGGTACAGGTTGACCTGCTGGTGTCACCATACCCCTCACAACTGCTCTATTCATTGTGAATAATAAAAGCCCCTAAACTAAAACAGCCCAAAAAGTCATCAGGGTAAATGGTTAGACAAAAAGTATTTATATAAATCCCGAGTTGAATCATGGATTATACTAAATTTTATATATGCTGTTGTTTTTCCCCCTTGTATATGTTCCTCAGATAAAATTTAATTTATAATTCAGGCACAATGAAAGTTTAACAATAGCGATCCCCATTTGATTCCTGTCACTGCATAATTCCTGAGCCCCCACCAGGTGTGATTCCCGAGCACAGGATCAGGAGTACCCCTGAGTACTGTGAGTATGTCCCCAACATTAAAATTAAATAAAATGAATCTATTATAGCATTATACTAAATTAAAAATTATGTGAATGTGGTGGGCTGGAGTGATAGCATAGCAGATACGGCATTTGCCTTGCACGTGGTTGACCCGAGTTCGATTCCTCTGCCCCTCTTGGAGAGCCTGGCAAGCTACGGAGAGTATCTTGCCCACACGGCAAAGCCTAGCAAGCTACCTGTGACATATTTGATATGACAAAAACAGTAACAACTAGTCTCACAATTTGTTGTGAGATGTTACTGGTGCCCACTTGAACAAATCGATGAACAATGGGAGGACAGTGCAGGACAGTGATATATATATATATATATATATATATATAATATTTAGTTTTATGGATCAATTCAAACTTAAATCTGCACCACTAACAAAAAAATTAACTCTCCCTCAAAGTCTAGAGAAAACAAAAAAGTAAACAATGACAATATTAGAAGATCCAGAAAATAGCAAGCTGCAAAATTCTAAAAATCAATCACAAAATTAGTCTGTTATCCTTCCACAGAGCATCTAAGAATGTTAATTTTAGTGGACTTTTAAAAATTTCTTTTCTTTCCCATAATTTCTATCACCTATATTATCTCTATTCTTTTTCTACCAATATTCTTTCACCTAATTGTTCTTGCCTATAAAATTTATTTCCTGAGATTTGAGAGACAGCTCAAAGAACTGGAGCCCATGTTTTGTGTTAGAGTGCTCCGGTTTGATTCCCAGAATCAAACAGTTCTGTGAACACCAACATGGAAGCAACCACACAACACATATACACCAGGTATAGCACAAGAATAAGAATCTATTTCCGATTGATTCAACAATCAAAAAAAAGAAATACTGAATCTTGCTAACTCAAACTTTCTTTTCTTTTATACTTTACTTGTAAATGTTCTTTCATATAATTTTCATTGCCTAAGTATGTATTGTGGACTCTGTTATCTTATCCACTTATCCTCTTATCCTGAGTGGATAAGAATTTTAAAAACAATAGTTCTTCAATAAATAACTTATCTTAAAATTCCCAACAAAGCCATTTTTGTTATAACCTTATGGCATAGCATAGCATGGCTTATTCTGCAATACATTGTAGAGTTCAGAACTAAGCATGTTCTCTTGAATAATCCACAGTTACACAATAATCAATTGTTCACTTAAAGGCTTCATAGCTCTGGGGCTGGAGAGATAGTGCAGTGAGTAGGGCTCTACCTGCGTTGCAGGCAGCTGGCCTCTGTTTAGTCCATGATACCTCATATGGTCCCCCAACCCCCACCAGGAACAATCCCTGAGCACAGATATGGGAATAATCCCTAAGTACTGTCAGGGGTGTATTATGTGTGTGTGTGTGTGTGTGTGTGTGTGTGTGTGTGTGTGAGAGAGAGAGAGAGAGAGAGAGAGAAAGAGAGAGAGAGAGAGAAAGAGAGAGACAGAGACAGAGACAGAGACAGAGAGAGACAGAGACAGAGACAGAGAAACTAACAATAGCTACCCAGTTCTGGGTCAAAGGGAGTGTTAAGGCACTTGCTGCCATGCATGCAGCTGATCTAGCTTAGTCTTCAACACTGTATAATGGTTCCTAGAGTATCCAGGAGTGACTCCTAAGCACAGAGCCAGGAATTGCCCCTGGGCACTACTGGGTATGGCTCCCAAACCATCTCATTCTCAGAAAATAAAACCTGGATCTGAGTTATATGCCAATTACTTTTCAGCAGTCAAGACCTTCCCCTACAGAAGCATTCACTGGGATTCAGGGAGATAGTTTGAGACTTGATGTGAATGCTTTCACTAGAGGCTCAGTTTTGACTTCAACCATCATATGGTTCCCAGCTACTTCTAAGCACTGAGTCAGGAGTAGCCTCCCAAACACTTCCAGGTATAGTTTCAATATGATATTTTTATATTGTTACTGATCAGAGATAATAGAAACCATCAGAAAAAATTGTAGGATGAGGAACATATGATTTCCAGATAGAGTACACCTTACACCTCTGAAATGCAAACTTTCAGTACTAAATATTGACACTGTGCAAAAATCTTGGCACATGATCTGTCTTTTTCTGAGATGTTTCATCTTGCTCTAAGATGCCACCATGCCATATCAGATGTATAAGATAGCCTAAGATGGATGGACACCACGGGTTTAGTATATTTATGGCAGAGAAGTCTGAACCCTAAGAAATGGTTAGGAGGATGTTTTTCTAAAATTTCTGCAGTTGATGTCTGTTTTCTTCTGTGGCCATGTAGATGAATAAATTCTTACCCTTTATTTTGTCTTTCTAAACAAAATAAAACATGATATCGGCTCAAAAACATTTAATAAGGAAAAGAAAAAGCCCATTTGAAAAAAAGGTCAGCAAGACACGGGAAAGTGTGATATTTGTTGAAAGCGCCTGTCAAAGAGGCTGAGTAATGTTGATAGGCCAAGGGCAACAAGATACAATTAGGGCAAAACTCATTCCCCTAAGATTGCTGCAATGTGAGTTTATGAATCCTGAGAGGTAGGAGGCCAAATGAGATCTAATTGTGTCTTATTTAACTTGGCCTTTTACATGGATAACCCTTGGCTCTGCCTGAAAATATCACGCTTTTGTCAAACTGACCTTGCTCTAATGTGTTTTTCTTTTTGTAAATGTGAAGTATTTTTGATCATACAATAGTAACTCAACTAATAAGGTTTCCAACTCTAAATGTAGACTCTGCTCTAATGGAAACCATACACCAGTGGAAAGAGTTCCATTCCTTATGATCATATTCTAGCTCAAATAGTTCTCACAGCAGGACCTCTAAAGGGGCCCAGAAAAAATAGCTCAAGAAATATTACTTTTGCAAAGATTCACACACTCAGTTTAAATATTCTGAAAAAATAATAGATGAGTTCAACCAGATAAGTTTAGATATTCATATTTGGAAAAGAGAATTTGAAATAGTGTCAACTGAAAATTATCTTCTAATTACATTATGAAAATGTGGTCCTTCAGAAAAATCTAAATTGTTTTAGGGTTTATATTGATCTATATTACACTTTTTTTTATATTACACTTTTTGAGGGAGCTATAATTGCTTTATTTAATTTTTTTTGCCTACTCCTCCCAAGAAACTCTTACTGCCTTGGCTCAATGCAACCTGAGTTCCAGTCCAAACTGGGCTTTCAAGTAATAATGCGCATTGAAACAAATACTCCTTCAGGAACTCCAATTGTATTTGCAAATGAGTGTTCTGAAACAGTGATTGTTAAATTATCTTGGAGGTGTAACTGTAACTAACTCTATTTGTATTTTCTTTTGTTCTTGTTTTTTTTTTTTTTTTTTTTTTTTGTATTTGTTGACATCTTCTGGGTGGAGGCTACACCTGGCAGTGTTCAAAGGCAACTTTTAGCTCAGTGTTTTGAAGTCACTCCCAGCAGTACTCTAGGGTCTTGTGGTGCCAGGGATCGAATGTGGATCTTCTGTATGCAAAGCATATTCTCAGGTAACAGAGTTATCTTTCTAACCTCCTGTTAAATATATCAGGATAAGATCTTTCCCTAGAAAAATCAACATGTTATGTCTTAGCAGGGCTGATATCTGATCTGGCTTCTTTTTGAAAATGCTTACAGGGGTTGGAGCGATAGTACAGTGGGTAGGGTGTTTGCCTTACACATGTCGAAACTGGGTTCGATACCATGCATCCCACATTGTCCCCTAAGCACCACCAGGAGTGATTCCTGAGTGCAGAGCCAGGAGTAATCCCTGTGCATCGCTGGGTGTGGCCCCCTCATCCCCCCTCCCCCAAAAGAAAATGCAGTCTGAAGGAAAGAAGGGAGGACCAAATTGAAAGCTGGAGGAATAGAGGTGGCCCTAAGTTTTGGTTTGTAAGTTTTGTTACTTCCCTTAACTCACATTGACTGAATTTCTGCTCAGCTTCCTGGGCCTTGCGTAAGAACATTCTGCTGAAAACTGTAAACAGTGTATGTGACATATGTGACCTTTACTGGGCTTAATGATTCATTGGAGGTTAAAAAAAAAGCCATGGCTTTACCTGGAATAACAATGAGTATGTATTCTTGCAGTTTTATATCCTCTGATTTGGAAAGAGCCGCCACCTCCACCCCCATCCCACCCCAATTGTACTAAGTGGACAAGGGAAGACTGGCTAGAGTTTATATTTATCTAACCAGATAATTGAGTGAACTAAAAGGCCTTTTATTATCCTGATGTGTATTACATACTCAGTGGGGTATCTGTGGTCATGATTCAAACCATGTGTATTCCCATTTCATTGCTGATCACCTTCTCTGAAAGTCTGTCCATGCTTGTGGAGGAATGCAAACTACACTCATGTTAAAGTCAACGTAAACAAACATAATTAAGGAGGCACATGTGTTCAGAAATGAGTGAATGCCCTCTGCATTAAAATAGAAATGACTTTTGGCTGCTCCCTTCTATTCATGGGAGTCAGTATGTAATTCAGATCTGGTCATCTTAGAAAAAACAAGTGTGACTTGCAATCGACTTGATTTAATCTTCCAGCCCCTGGTTCTTCACTGTGTGACTGGTAATTTATGGAGGTAACCTTTTGATAACTTAAAATGTAGTAGTTTTTTTGGGAGTTTGTATGGGTGGGGAACACCTAGTAGTTCTCAGGGGTCACACCTGGCAATGGACCATACATGGTGCCAGAATTTGAGCCTCTCACAGCTGTAGCCTTAACCTTTGTACTATCGCCCTGGTCCCTTAAATACAATATTCTTAAGAATACAGTCACGATCACCTGACAAAATCACCTGACAAAGGCAAGAGTATAAATAAATCTCAGAGGAGTATTACTGACATGAGCAGGAACTAGTGATCTTTGAGGCAGAGATATTCTTGTGATGTGGAAAAAGGGGACTGCTGTATTCTATAAAGAGAAAGGAAGTACAATAGCTTCAAAACGTCTCATAAACTACACTTTTAATATATTCTTGCCAATAACTAAGGACTTATAAAAATAAAATAAAATTTCTTAATCCACACGAATGTACATCATTTTTTAAAATTCATTGCTTTTTCTTAGCTAAAAATGGTCTATTGAGTTTATAAAAGTCTAGTCTCAGTAGCTGATACCTTTTGTGGTTCAAAAACATTTAAAATTGTACATATGTTATAACAATGCAAAATTAACATGAGCACTAAGGATGTAATTTTCATGAAACCATACTTTAATATAATTTAAGAATACCAGCCACTTCTTTTAAAAAATTTTTAAAAATAGTTTTTATCTATTGCATTTTATCTATTTCTTTTACTCATTTATTTTTCTTTTGGGGGTCACACCTGGTGATGCACAGGGGTTACTCCTGGCTCATGCACTCAGGAATTACTCCTGGCGGTGCTCAGGGGACCATACGGGATGCTGGGAATCGAAGCTGGGTCAGCTGCGTGCAAGGCAGATGCCCTACCTGCTCTGCTATTGCTCCAGCCCCAGCCACTTCTTTTTAACAGTCACTCCAATATTAGTAAATATTCTTGTTTATTCTGTTAGAAAACTAAGAATTAAAGAACTAAAATTTATCAGTATATCAGTATTCTTATGTATGTATGTACGTATTCTAAGTTTTTAGTTTTGGGGTATACTCTGAGTGCTCAGGGTTTACTGCTGGCTCTATGCACAGGAATCACTCCTGGCAGAATTATGGGACCATATGTGGTGTCAGGGATTGAACCTGGCTGTATGCAAGACAAGTGCCTTACCATGGCACTATCTCTCCAGTCTCTCTTATTTTTAAAATAGGGACCACTCCTAGTGAGTGATGCAATTGCTGATTGTGCTTAGTGGCAACAGGGCCACCCAGGAAATGATGGGGTGCGGATATGTGGTACTGGGGGCTGAACTCAGGAGTTTAGAGGCTCTAGGCATGTGCTCCATGATTTTGAGGGATCTCCTCAGTTCTACTGTCAGTATTTTTTTTTTCTTGCTTTTTGGGTCACACCCAGCGATGCTTAATTACTGGTTACTCCTGGAATTACTCCTGGCGGTGCTCAGGGGACCATATGGGATGCTGGGAATCGAACCCGGGTCTGCTGCGTGCAAGGCAAACGCCCCACCCACTGTGCTATCGCTTCAGCCTTCAAATGTCAGTATTTTTTAAAAAACCTTTTTATTGAATCACTGTGAGATAGACCCTTACAAAGCTGTTCATGATTGCATTTCAGTCATACGATATTCCAGCACCCATCCCTCCAGTAGTGTACATTTTCCCAGCACCGGTGTCCCTAGGTCCCTTCCCATCACCCCCCATTTCCCACATGCCTCTATGGCAGGTGTTTTCCTCTCTCCTATCTCTCTCTCTCTCTCTCTCTTTCTCTCTCTCTCTCTCTCCCTCCTTTCGAGCATTTGGGCTTGCAATATTGATACACTGCCAGTATTCTTAAAGGTGTTAACATATTTAGAATTAAGTTTGATTTAAACAAATGCTAGCATTGAAGTAAATATACCTAGATACATGTCTATGCTCCCAACTACTTTTTTTTTCTTTTTGTGTCATGCCCAGAGGTGCTCAAGAATTATTCTTGGCAGTGCTCGGGGGACTGTATGTGATGCTGGGAATCAACCTGGGTCGCCACATGCAGGACAAACGCCCTACCTGCTGTGCTATTGCTCCAGCCCCAGCTCGCAACTACTTTTAATTGGAAATATTTTAGTTTTAAATATTTAGAGAAAAATTTAAAGTTTCAATATACAAACAAGAAAGGAATGCATTAACTTGGTAAAAATTAAAACTAACGGGGGTCATAATCCTTCTACTATAGCTGCACTCCCTTTTTTGAATCATATGGAACCAAGGTCTCTCTCTAGATGATGTGAACAATACTGTTTGCTTAGGGAATACCCTTCTAGAATACCAGTAGATTTTTGTATGAAATCACTGTTATGAAAGAGCTTGCTTTTTGACTTAGCAAAATTGGTCTTGCATTTTCCCAGCTAGTACATATAATCAACATATTTTAAGCCATTCTAGTTTGATAAAACTTGATGAAAAGTTATTAAAAATCCATCTCCTATTTATACAGGTATTTAGATTATTTTCAATTTGTCTACAATGACTCAGAATGCTGCAATGAGTTATATGCTTTTTTGCAGTGTGGGATCTTGACAGCACAGCCTTATTATCAGTGGTGGGAGATGTGGGTTGGGCAACACCTGGCAGTATTCAAGGTTTACTTTTGGATCAGTGCTCAGGTATCACTCCTGGTGAGTTGGAGGACCATATACTAGGGAACAAACCAGAGTAGGTTGTGTACAAAGCATGCACTTTAACCCCTGTACTATTGCCCTAGCCCAAATTTCTGTGGCTTTGTTTATGAAATGTTGACTCAGCCAATTCTTAAATTGTCTACAAAAGTATTGCCTTCTGACTGGGGGAGAGGGCCTCCTTCCTGGTGCAAAGGAATTACTTGGTGCTGGGAACTGAACCTGAGGCTTCTGCATACCAAATATGTGTTCCAGCCCCATGAGCCATTTCTCAGACCTTCAACTTTGCTTTCTCATTGGGCATTTTAAATAAACAATTTTTTTCCCTTAGCAGAAATTTTCAGAACAGCTTTTAAAATAATTAAGAACTCTTTCATTTGGTTGATATTGATGTTTTGCTTGTCACTTTAAATTAGCAAATAGTTGCTGAGAAATATTTTTTGTGCAATTAGTAGATGCCATATTAGGTCATAAGGAGGATCACACTAGGAACAAGCCCAGCTAGCTGCTGGGACTTGTTTGTTTGATCCTGGCTTTCCAGATACAGGAAAAATTGCTTCCAACTCTTTCCTCCTCTGAATAGGAGACAGGAGATCAGGAGGATTCCTGGGTCTTGCCCATTGCTCTCTTTTGTGGTTCTATTTTTATAGAGGAGTGGGGGCTTTCCAAAGAGCTCTGTACTTTGTAGATGCAAAGGAAATATTGATTCTACTGAACTTTCATCTAATTTTCACAGTGTTGAAATATAGCAGAACTTTAAATATATTTGTAAATTTATCTCCAAAGTGTGGGTAAAATGAACAAATCAGAGCTTGTTGTCACTGTTTCTAAATATTAAAAGTAATAGATACAGATCTTTAGGAAATTAAGGGAAAATCATTTTTGTGGTCATTTCTTGGGGAAGTATTCACTTAATCACTTAACTTCCCGTTAGTCGTCGATTTGCTCGAGCGGGCGCCAGTAACGTCTCCATTTGTCCCTGTCGCGTGCTAGTGTAGCCCAATGGCATCTCTTCGCTCCGGGAACATGGAGGGCCTCAAACCGATCGTTCATGACCTTGACAAAGAAGTCTGACCATCTGGTAGGTGGGCGGCCACGCGGTCTCTTGACATCCCGTGGAATCCAATCAGTAACAGCTCTAGTCCAACGGTCGTCTTTAAATCTCATTACGTGACCAGCCCATCTGATTTTCGACACCTTGGCAAATGAGACAGCGTCCCTGATCCTTGATCGTCGACGGATGTCAGAACTCCGGATTCGTTCTCTCATTTGAGTGGAACGTGATATTCCAAGCATAGCTCTTTCTATTCTTCTTTGGGAGACCTGAATGGCGTTCTCATCTTGTTTGCGTAGGGCCCAGGTCTCTGAGGCATATGTTAATGCAGGAAGAACAGTGGAATCAAAGAGATGTGCCCGGAGCCGGAGTTTCTTCGTCCTCTTAGCTATTTCTTCGACGTTCTTGAAGGCGTTCCAAGCCGCTCTCTTCCTCCTGCGCAGCTCGGGTGCCAGGTCATTTGTCATGTTGACCTCTCGACCTAGGTAGACATAGCTGTTGCATTCGGAGATGGTCGTTCCATTGAGAGCGAATGGGGCGTCAGGAACAAGGCTGTTTCTCATAAACATTGTCTTCGTAAGATTCAGCTGTAGTCCTACCTTTCCACACTCACGGTCAAAGTCGGCCAGCATTTGTGCTGCTTGGCTGATGTTTGGTGTTATTAAAACAATGTCATCAGCAAAGCGGAGGTGGTGTAGTTGCCGACCATCTATCTTCACTCCCATTCCTTCCCATTCCAGTCGTCGCATGATGTTCTCGAGGGTGGCACTGAAGAGTTTTGTGAAATGGTATCACCCTGCCGCACCCCTCTCTTGACATCAACGATCACTTCTTTGTAGAATGGTGAGATCCTGGTAGTGAATCCGCAATACAGCTCACGGAGGATCCTGATGTATTGGGCTTGAATGCCCTGATTGGCTAGGGCTTCAATGACCGCTTCCGTCTCAACAGAATCAAAGGCCTTCTTTAAATCAATGAACGTTAAGCAGAGCGGCATCTTGAACTCCCGAGAAACCTCAATGAGTTTGGTTATCGTGTGGATATGGTCGATGGTGCTGAATCCTTTGCGGAACCCTGCTTGCTCACATGGTTGTCCTTCATCTAGTGTTCTGCCAATCCTATTCAGGATGACTCGAGTGAACAACTTGTAGATGACAGACAATAGGCAGATCGGGCTATAGTTGCCAATGTCATGGATGTCTCCCTTCTTGAACAGTAGTACGGTCCTGCTGGTTTTCCATTGAGATGGAACCTTGCATTCAGACAGGTAGCGAGTGAAGAGCCGAGCCAGTGTATTGATGAGTACTGACGGCATGTTCTTCAGGTGTTCAGGTCTGACCTTGTCTGGGCCGGGTGCTGTTTGCTTCTTTACTGACGAAATGGCGTGTCGGATTTCGGAAGGGAGAACGTTGGGAACGACATACCCATCCTGTGGAATTTGGTATGTCGGCAAGTGGACATGGCTATCGAAGAGATTTGAGTAGAAGTCATGGATAATCTTCTCCATTGCCGTTCTGGAGGATGTGATGGATCCATCAGGACGTCGGAGGGCAGTCATCTTGGTCTTATAGTTGGTGAAGGACAGGCGGGCGTTACGAATACTTTTCCCGGCTTCTGCCGCATCTACCAGTACTTCTGCTCTTCTCTCTTTGAGGTCTTCCTTGATCGCATCTCTGCACTGCTTTGCAAGCTCGGACGTTAGCTTGCGGTTGCCTGAGGCATGCGCCAAACCACGCTGGCGAATTAGCTCAAGAGTTTTCGAAGATAGGCGACTTTTTGTGGCTATCTCTCTCTTGGCGTTCCTCGCACATTCATGGAGGTGCTGAACCAGTCGATCGTATTCCTCGTCAATGTTGTCAACAATGGCATCTTCCCATGTTGCCGCAATAGTACCAAAGAGTTCCCAGTTGGTGGTCATTCTGGGAGTTCTCTTTTTGAACTTTGCAGCCCTTTCTCCCCGCTCTGTGAAGTAGAATTTTGCACGAAGGAGACGGTGGTCCGATCCCGTTCGAAATTTTGGGACAACAGCGACATCAGTCAGGCAAAACCGTCGATTGAATATGATGTGGTCTATTTCGTTGTGGAATCGTCCACCGGGAGACTCCCATGTCCATCGTTTAGATTCTGCCTTCTGGAACTGTGAGTTACCATGAATGGTCTTGGTCGACATGATGAACTCAGACAGTCTCTCACCCTGTTCGTTCCATTCTAGGCCATGGGTTCCGATGTGAAGTTCTTCAGCTGATCTTCTCGGTCCTATCTTGGCATTAAAATCACCCACAATGATCTTGTAGAAGGTGTGGTCTTCTTTATAGAACTTCTCTAGCTCCATGTAGAACTTCTCGATTTCTCTTTCATCATAATGAGATGTTGGTGCGTAGACAACGAAGATAGAAACTGCAGGCAGTGAGCCACATCTATTCAAATGTAAACGTCCGATTCGGGTTGTTAGGCATTCAAATGAATCAATGCTCTTGGCCAAGTTTGTGTTGACAAGGACACCGACGCCTCCAACACCTCTTTTATCGCATGTTCCGAGGAACAATTCTTCTCCAGTGTCGAAAACGGCATGGTGAGATTCGTGTCTTCTTGTCTCGGTCAGACCAATGATGTCGTACTTGATCATTCGCGCTTGTACCATCAGGTTCTCGATGGATGCATCTGATGCTAGTGTACGTGCATTGAAAGTACAGACGATCATTTTTGTCTTCCTTCGTTGTGGCAGCCTAGGTCGGCCTTGAGATTTTGTCGGCCTCTCCTTTCTCATCCTTCTCAGTGCTGCCATGTCGGTGAAGCCTTCAGGGTCAGGTGAATGAGACCAGTTGTAGTTACTGGTTTTGGCATATCGAATACACAGCGGATAGCTTGCCAGGCTCTTCCGTGCGGGCGGAATACTCTCTGTAGCTTGCCAGTCTTTCCGAGAGGTATAGAGGCTTTTGGGGTGACCTCTAATCACCCTTGTAGGTGTTATCATATTTGAACCCTATCAAATATGGTACGACAATTCCAGAAGACGGGTATTTAGTGTCTTATGATGTGTCGCGGCTTGCGGCCGCGCGGGTCCGGAAAGCGTCCTGGAGTGTGGCGACGGCTGGGTAGTGGAAGTAGTGTCGAGAGTGGAAGTCTGCCAGTGGGATATTTATCTGGGTAGGGTGGGTCTCCTGTGCACAATTCGATCCCTGGGTGGTTGATGGAAGCAGACAGGGCAGGGTAGGGTGGGGCTCCTGATTAGAATCCCTTTGTCACCTGTGGTGGTGGGAGCAAGCAGAGAAGCTCTGTCCCTGGGTCCACCGAGCCTGGAGTCCAAGGTCTCAGAGAGTTCTGTGGGTCTTCAGTTGTGCGTGGGTCTCGGCCGGAGCTGCCGCGCGGGTCCGGAAAGCGTCCTGGAGTGTGGCGACGGCTGGGTAGTGGAAGTAGTGTTAGGGGGAAGTATTATATTTGATAAAATAAGGAATCTGTGGTTATATTCCTAATATTTAAAAATAAAAGAAAATTCATACTGAACTTGGGACAGTAAATGTTTTATTACACAGTCCTTTATTCTATTAGACTCCTCTATTGATTTCTATAGGAAATAAAATATCTCCACTCTTAAAATATAAAATATTCTTCTTACCTAATTACCAACCATTGAGAGAATACATGATAGTCTTTGTTTCAATTAAGTTGTTTGAGAATTGCTCTAAAATGCTCCCAAGAGGTGGAGCAGAAGACTAAATTTAGATTTATAATCATGAGGAAAGAAAAGGGATATAAGTATATATATGTGAATGATGAATTTTATATAAACTTTCCTACTTTGTTGTGAGACTAGGGGTTAGAACACAGGAGACAGGCTTTACATAAATTCTTTTACAGAAAGGAAAGGATTCAGGAAATAAAAAACTAACAAGTAAGTGGTGCACAAAACTTGAAATTCTCATATTATTATGTAGCTGGGTAATTTATTTTTATGACTTAAAATACTTGAACTTTGAGCATGAGAAATATTTTTACTTAAATGAAACTGTTATGATTTCTTAAATTACTCTCTTCTTAAAGTCAGTATGGCTGTGATTGAACCACTGGAGTTTTATTTGAAACTATCTGATTAGAGTTCCCTTAGGATATTACTCCATCATTCCTCTTAGATTAGTAAATTATTGCTATTTCTTTAATAATAGTAGTTTTTGCTAAGGAATTCTTTTATAATAGTAACATGGTAATTGTGCAAATACTCATCACAGTATCATTTTTCATTAAATTAGTAGACTTTGGTCTTAGGTTTTTAACTTTCTCTGAAAATATTAAATTAATATGCATGCCATAGTTTGTAAAAAGGTAACTTTATTAATTTTAGAACTAGGAGACAGAGATTCAGTAGCTTATGTCAATACCATGATTTCACTGTAAAGGAAAAAGTATTTAATGACATTTCCTTCTTCTTGATTATTTGAGGAGTAGCTAAAATTTACTGAGGACTAATTGTGTAGCAGTACCAAGTTAAGGTAGGCCAAGCTATTATAATAAGACTGAACAATAAATTGATGACTTACAGATTGTCAAAATTGATCTCACTTTTGGGTAAGAGTATAGGCTAATGATTCCACTCTTTCAGGAACATAGCTTTGCAGGCATCTGTCCAGTATGCTATTTTCTCTCGGATACCATTTTAGTTGTCAGGAAGTGCAATTTCAGTGTAGAGGATTGTGTGTCCCAGGTTCATAGACTAGGAAGTGTCACCATGTTCACAAGCCATTGGCTGGGTCTTAGTCACATGGCTACATCAGCAAAGGAAACTAGAAAATGTAGTCTCTGTCTGAGACCTTATACTATGAATGAGATGGAATCTAATTGGCAGAATCTGCCTACACACCTATGTACATATATATGTATATATTTCTTTGGGTGTCAAACTCAGCTGTGCTCAGGACTTGCTCCTGGCTCTGCTCTCAAGAATAACTTCCAGCGGGTCTCAGGGGACTATGTAGGTTGCAGGAGTACAAACCTGAGCTGGCGATATACAAAGCAAGCACACTATCTGCTGTACTATTACTCAGAACCCTCTGCCATGATATTTTACATAATTATCTGAACAAGTATGATTTTATAGAAAGGGTAATCAAGGATCAGAGATAGCTTATACAATGTCAGTTTATAAGTGACAGAGTCAGATTTTGAGTCTAGGTTTATTTGATTTTTTTTTAATATAGGAGTACTGCTATTTATTCAGCCACTGATTAGCTGATTAAATTGGGCATCAACTCCACCTTACTTTTTTTTTATAATTTTATTTATTTATTTTTCTTCTTATATTTATGTATTGAATCACTGTGAGAAAAGTTATCAAGCTTTCAGGTTTAAGTCTTGGTCATGCAATTATCAAACACCTTTCCCTTCACCAGTACTTATTTTTCACCACCAAGAACCCCCAATATATCCCCCTCCAACCCCTTCCAATGCCTGTGAGGCAGATGATTTCCACTTAACTCTTCTCTACATTGATTACATTCATCATTTCGACAAAAGATGCACCATTATTGTTTAGAATCCCTCACCCCCCAACAATAAGAATTGCTGAAAAGGCATTGTGAAATACTTTGCTTTCTATAGCTGGTTATGAGAATCATATAATCTTGCGTGGCCACAATAGCAGCCTTGCGATTTTGGATTTCTGCAAAGAGCCAGATAATTATGAGATTGGTTTCTGTGTGTCTGATGTTATGACTGTGCCAGAGAGCCACTCATGGGGGCAACTCGTGACCTTGGTAGGGTGTGAAGGACGAGCTGGTACCGCCCCCCTTCCCATGAGACTGCAGTTGCCCTGTCACCACCAGCTCATACCTGGCTTTCCAAGAAGCTCTGAGGCAGCGGCCACCTTGTATGCGATTCAGATGCATTTCTGCCAAAAGCCCCTGGGTTTCGAGATTTGGTTCTGAGTCTCTGGGATCATGGCCGTCAATTAGCTTGATCAGGATCCAGAGAGGCCGTTTGTAGGTGGTGACTCAGGGTCTCACTGGGATGGGGAGGAAAGGCTGGTTCCACCCCCATCTGGTGAGGCCCCGCATGTCTCATCACTGCAGGCCCAAACCTGACTCTCCTGTAGCCTCTGGAGGATGGCGGTCACCAGGCTGCAAAGGGGAACAGGCCAAGACCCGAAACCTGTTCCCACCTGGATTGGCCCAGAGCCAGTAACCTACTACAGGAACAGGATGCATTTCTGCCAAAAGCCCTTGGGTTCCAAGATTTGTTTCTGAGTCTCTGGGATCATGGCCATTAAGCAGTTCGATCAGGAACCAGAGAGACCATGCTTCCAATTATATAGCTGAGTCAGAGGTGGTTTGTGGGTGTGTCTCCCACATACCTAACTTTTGGCTGTTTACTTTCTTGGTAAACTTTGCCCCAAGTTTTTTGGGTCTGACCAAAGGCACAGCAGCAATTTTGGGGTGTCCGAAAGCCTGACGGTGCCATCAGGCTGCTGATGCACTCGCCTCACAGGTACAAATTGACCTGCTGGTGGCATCATACCCCCTAGGTTTATTTGATTTTAAAGTCCATGTTTACTGAGGATAGATGACTGGTTAAAGAAACTATGGTACATCTCCACAGTGGAATACTATACAACTGTTAGAAAACAAAACGAAGTCATAAAGTTCACTTATAAATGGATGGACATGGAGAATATCAAGCTGAGTGAAAGAAGTTAGAAGGAGAGGGACAGGCATAGAATGACTGCACACATTTGTGGGATAGAAAAAAAAACATAGTATGAGACTAACACCCAAGGATAGTAGAAACGAAGGTCAGGATGAATGGTCCATTCTTGGAAGCCTGCCTCAAGGGGTGGGGAGAGGGAAGTTGGGATAGAGAGAAGGAACTATTATGGCAATAATCATTGGCAGGCATCGCTCTGGATGGGAAATATGTACTGAAAGTGGGTAAAGAACCAAATATGATGGACTTTCAGTACCTGTACTGCAAACTATAATGCCCAAAAGGAGACAGAGGGAGAGGGAGAGGGAGAGAGAAAGAGAGAGAGAGAGAGAGAGAGAGAGAGATAAAGAAAGAGAGAGAGAGAGAAAGTGCCTGCCCTAGAGGCAGGCTGAGGATGGTAGGAGGGTAGGAGGTAGCATAAGGGATACAGGGGGATATTGGTGGTGGGAAATATACATTGGTGGAGGGATGGGTGTTGGAACATTGTATGACTGATCAAAATAGCTCTGTAATGGTATCTCATGATGATTCAATAATTTTTTAAAGTCCATATTTATTATCTCTGTGCCATATGGTAAAAGAAAAATTGGAATACAGCCAAATCAATAGGATGTAATGGCTTGAAAACACTCCATGATTTCTATATGAGTCACTAATGATTGAGTCATTAATGCTTAGCCTAAACAAAGAATGAGTATATTGTATGAATTGGCACTTAATCATTATAACCACAGATGCTGCTCTAAAACAATTAAAGGCATTCTGGATATTGAGTCACGTTTCTAATTTAATTCAATTACCCTCATTTCAGATGCATGTTTGTAGTCCATTTGCTGAGTTGATTAGATGAACTCACACCCATTTCCAAATCACCTGCTTTGCTTTCCTCCCATGCAAATGTGAAACTTTTAGAGATTTTATGTCCACTTCATCTTGCATTGGTCACTAGTCCTGCCACTAAAATGTTGAGGAAAGTATTCTGAGATTGGCTTCATAAATTTTTCTTTGCCTTTTTTTCTTTTCTTTTATCCTATCCCATTCCTTCTCCTCTGCTCCCTTCTTCCCTCCTTCTCTCCCCCCTCCCACCTTTTCTCCCTCCCTTTCTTTTTCTCACACACATACCACCATCAACAACAATGCCAATAATGCCAATAATAAAACCCTTCAGGAATAAGGCATTGGATCTATTGGCCTTATTTTTTTCTTGAAGCGTGAATGCAATTCTTGGTCATGCTTCCACCACCTCTCTACCCTGTAAGACTTATATGGAAGGAGTGGGAAGGCAGAAAGTTTCTCCTGAGCCTTAACACATCCATACTGGAGGCCTTATGTGAGTTTTCTTTTTGCTGAAGAAAGCAATTCATGTTCATTGAAAATCTTACCTCTATTTTATTCCTCCTCTACTTTTCCTTCTATCTCTTTTCCTTTCCTTTTTTTAAAAATTTAGACAATGGTATTTTCATTTCAACCCTGAATTAGTGTTGGCTTACTTTTATTTTTGTTTTGTTTTGTTTGGAGGCTACCCCAGTGGAGCTGAGGGCTTACTCCTGATTCTGGCTCAGGGATCACTCATGGTGGGATTTGGAGGTTCCTATGTGGTGCAGTTGATCAAACTTGGGTTGATTGCATGCAAAGTAAGTGTCCTACCTATAATAGTATCTCTCCAGTTCTGTTATATTCTTTATTTGACTTCAAGTAAAGGAAATAGTTCAGTGGACATTGACCAAAGGACAGTGGTGTGTTTGGGCAAACCTATCCTTCATCATTTGTCTTTGCTGTCTGAAAGAGTAGGATTTTTCTGTGTCCAATAATTCTCTTAAAATGACTTTATTTATTTATTTATTTTATGTAGGAGTACTGATATTTATTCAGCCACTGATTGGGCTGATTGAATTGTGCATGAACTCCGCCTTACTTTTTTTCCCCATTTTTTTATAATTTTATTTATTGAATCACCGTGAGAGCAGTTACAAAGCTTTCGGGTTTAAGTCTTGGTCATACAATGAAACACCCATACCTTCACCAGAGCTCACTATCCACCACCAAAATCTCTAGTACACCCCCATCCCAAACCCTCCCCCTACCTGTGGGGCAGATGATTTCCAAATTACTCTCTCTGTACTTTGATTACACTCAACATTTCGATACCACCCCAACAATTATTATTCGGGATTTTACCCTAACACTCAGATCTGCCGAAAAGGCAACAGTAGACAATTTGTTTTCTATTACTGGTTATGAATAACATATGATGCCGCATGGCTGCAGTTGTGGCCACACGATTTTGAAATTCCGAAATTTCAACAATTAAATCTGGAGGGATTTCTTGCCAAAACCTGCTAGGTTCCAATATTTGTTCCTGAGTCTCTGGGATCATGACCATTAAGCAGCTTGATCAGGAGCCAGTGAGGCCGTTCGTGGGCGGTGACTCACGGTCTGGTTGGGATGAGGAGGAAAGGGCTGGCTCCACCCTCATCCCATGAGGCCCCACGTGTCTCATCACTGCGGGCTCAAACCTGACTGTCCAATGGTTAAAATGATTTTAATGGGGACAATGTTTCACTTTTAAGGTCTAGGAAAGGTGATAAAAAAAGCAAACATTTCCTTACTGGAATTCTGTATTTTTATCTTTGTGTTTTGTGGGTATCAGAGATCAAACCCCAGGAATTCATGCCTGAGTGGATTACTGGTCTTCTGCGATTGGTTATTTAATGACTGAGTGGTAAATATGAAAAAAATTAAATTCACATTCTAAGGGAATTTCTGTTAAGTAATGACCTGAAGGCATTAATTTCTGAGAACAAAGAAATTATCCAGTGGAAAAGAATCTGAGGTTATGTTTTGTGTTTTGAGGGGGTGTGGGAGCCCCACTTGGCTATGCTGAGGGGCCACTTCTTTCTCTGTGCTCAGGAGTGATATCTTGAGCTGCTCAGGGGACTATATGTGGTGCTGGGAGTCAAAGCATGGAGAGTCTAAACAGCAGCATACAAACCAAGTGTTTACACATGTACTATCTCTCCAGCCCAAGAATTTGAGTTTTTAAAGTGAACTTTGTGGCTTTTATTTTTGCTTTTTGTTAGTTTATCTTATATACTACAGATGTGTGCTGAGGTAAAGACTGAGTCAGATGGAACAGTTAGAATTCATGAGGGGTGTGGGAATTCACTTCTTTCTGCTCTCATGGAAGCTGTTCTTATGTTTCTCATAAGCAAATGCCATGTGCCACAAGGAAGGAAATGGTGCTGCATGTTGTCTGCTTTGGTGACGTAATTCAGGGTTTCTGGTTTCTAAAGGTGGGATCCGGCCATTCCATCTGACATCTGGGTAGACCTTTTTGCACCTCTCTCAAACTATTCCTTTATTCCTGTCTATCAAAGAGTAGTATTGGGGCTAGCAAGCTCTTAACCTTGAGAGGGAGATTTGGTCCTGGGCCAATGTACTGTCAGCTACTTGAATGAATAGATCTTCACTCTTTTGAGTGAAGGTGGTTTTTCCTTACACCTGTCTTGGGAATAGACACAATTTAAAACATAGAGAAAATGTTTTTTTTTTTTAAATGTACAAAAATGGTCCTTTATTTTGCCTTCAGAGAATGCATAGTTTTTGGATATGGAAGCAAACAGGAATAAGAGACAATGGACCTGAGCAGAGTGCAATAATAGTATTAAAAGCCAAGAGTCAGGATCCTTGGTGACCTTGCAGGTTTGGACGTCCCTTGGGGTGCTCTTTCTGAAGCTTGTGATAGTGCTCCTTATAGTTATCCAAATGATGACCCTACCAACACCCAGACAGCTTTTTCTGTGTGTCCTACACTTTTCTAAGAATAGGTCACTCACTTTCCATCCAAATTCTATGAATTAGGACGCAAAAGGCTTGTAATATGGTGTCTCTATGTCCTCACTTGGCCAAGCAACTGAAGTATAAAGGTCAAAGAAGTGGCAAAAGTATGACTTGAAACCAAGTGTGGCTTCAGAGTCCCAACCCTTCACTGTCTTGAGCTAGTTAGAACAGATCCCAGGACAAGATTCTTTGCAAGGCAAGCTCCTTACCAGCTGTACTATCTCTCTAGCATCCAGGAAAATACTCTTAGTTCATTCATCAATCCCCAAATGAATTTTTTAGTTTTTTGGGCACTGCTGTGTGTACAAATTCAGGGATTCAATTGCCCTATTTGGGACCTATTCTAGACCATTGAAGGATGATCTTTCCAGAGGGTCTCACAGTCATGTTGCCATGTGTTGGAAGTGAGCTGAAGACATGGCTCCATACGACAGACTTTTTGGGTCCTTAGGAAGCACAAGAGCTATGTTTGGATATAGTTGACAAAATTCAGGGGCCTCCATGTTAGAAGCCTTTCAAATTCTTTTTCAGATGCTAACATAGCCTGAATTTGACGTTTGTCTACTTCTTCATTCCATAATACCTTTCTCCCTCTCCCACCTCCTCCCTCTGCACTGGCTTTTTTATCTGACTGCCTAAACAGGAACTCAGAGGACTGACCCCAATTTTCCCTCCAAAGAGAAGTACATTCATTCAAGAACCTCATTAAATTGGTAAACACGACACAATACAAAACCTATCAGCATTCAACTTCCAAAGGCAGCAACTCAAATTGTGTGACCTCATCAATTAGGTGACCTAAACTCACTCCTCTCAGACAAGTCAATCAATTATGAGTCAAAGGAATTCACAGAACTGAGACCTACAAAGAGGCAAAACTCCTTCGTGATCACCATGTAGCTTGTGTGTTCTAGTCGCTGGCCCAAGAACTTCTCAGTGAACATATTTCCCTCGCTTAGGTTGATCTATATTGACAACCACCCATGGACACTAATTTTTAAGAGTAGACTGTGGCTTGAAGGAGTCAGAAGCAATGCTGTACTGTATTTCATGGAAGCACATTTGCCATGAAAATAACTGTTATTGCTGTTGCCACTCAATAGTCAATGCCTTTCAGTATGAATACAGGGAGTTGCATAAATTATGTTTCAACCAAGTTCATTGAAACTGTGACAAGGAGGAGGCAGGGGGAACAGGGAAGCCCGGGTTGAGTTCTCCCCAGGTTCTACACTTAAGAGGGGGGAAGGCTGAAACAGCAGTGCATACCAGGGTGCAAATGTAAGCAATATTTAACCCAGTCTGTTAATAAAGAGCAAGGGTTCTTGCTGGTGCCCTGTCAGCCACGCCTCATAAGCATTGTGGTTTCTAAAATTATTCCAAGTTAGGCACTGCTACAAACAAAATACGCTGCTGGCTGTGAAATAATGAGAGGGATAATAAATATATAAAACTTGGAATCTCCTGATGAAAAATGAAAGAGATTTTATGAACCCGACCAGTCAAACTCAGATGAAAAACCCCCAGTGTGCTCCCTGTGATGGATGCCGGGCCTTCTATGGGAGCAGCTCAGATTCAATTTCCTACTTCCATAGCCTTCCCGAGAGGCCATAAGGGTGGGGATCATGATGGAGAGAAGAGCCTGTCTGTGGCTCTGAGGCCCTGATGGGAGAGATGGAAAGGTCCAAGCCATGGTGTCACATCATGTCACGGCAGCTTAGACCCAAAAGAATGATGATGGGTTTCTGCAGAATGAGTCCCCGATATTAGAGGAGACTTTTAATAAGAGGAACTTGGAAATTTAATACTCTTTGTTTGTAATTATTTGTAACTATTTGTTCAAATTAGTGAGCTTGTCCTTACTATCCTGGGAAAGAAATAAAATGAGTTTCCTAAGACCATCAAACAGTCAAGAAATAACAATTCTGGAAGTCTAAACCAAGTTCACACTATCGGTAAGAGCACAAGTCCCATTCTAAGACTGGGGGTTGAGGGGGCAAGCCTTTTCCTGCATCTCTGCTGTGGGACTGTTTCCCTAACCTGCTGTGAAACACACAGGCACACACACGCTCACACACACTGACACACACACTCTGTGGGGTACGAACAAACCAGGCTCCCTGTCTAAACTAATTTATTTCATGAGATCATTTTTCCACACTCCATTTCACATTGCCTGTGGAGACATAAACCTGGTCTTGAGTAAAAGAATGAGGACTTTGGTCCCTAATTTGGCCCTAAATGTCATGCAGAAAATGTTTTCCTAACTCCATGTGAGCCCTGGAAGGCTTGTTTGCTTGACGTTCAATTGCTGCCAGCCAGAAGACACATCACTCTGAAAGGCTCTCCAGAGAAGGCTGCGTTCTCCCTCGTGGAAAATTTATGCTTCAGAGGATAGTACTGTCCAGAAAAGATTTGGGGTTGGGGTACATTTGGTTCGAGAAAACCCCCTCAGCTAGAAATTCTTTTGTTAGGGTTTCAAGTAAATGTACTATTTGGTAGACTTTAGCTTTTATGAACGACCTGAAAGACTGGTACAGCCTCATCTCAAATTTCTCAAGTAGAAGAATGTCTCTTAATTAATCAGTAAAGAAAAAAAATAGAAGAATAAAGCCAGAGGAAAATTACATGCTTGTCTTATTCAAGATAAGGTTTTAAGCTCTTTGACCCTGCTGGGCCCACAGAAATGTATCCTTGACACCAAGAAGTAAAATAAATTGCTGGGCCATCACACCTTGCCCGGACCAGACCTCCTTTCACATTCAATAAATGATGTGTGATTAGAGTCAGGCCATTAGCATCACCCGGGAGGATGCCTTCTGGGCTCTTTTTCTTTTTCTCCAACACGGGGAACTATATCCAGTTACAGAGGCATTATATACATCCCCCCCCCCCCCCGCCCCACCCCGTACTGAACGGCCTCCTCCCTCCACACACCATCAGGAGCTTTAGGAGAGATGTTCTGATGGCTTTAAGTGTGCGTTTTCTGCATTTTAGGGAAATATGGAACCACTGTGCAGCATGCTTTGTAGTGCACAAATTCATAGCGCCATGATTTTCAACTCTCTATGCATCTGACTTCAAAGCTCTGTTAAAAAGCAGATCTATAACATTTGGAAAGGACTCCAACCCACCGTGCCTTCTATGCCCTCCCTGCCAACAGCATCCAGTGCTCACTGTTAGGCATATCTCCTGCCATGGGATGAGCACACAGAGACTCTGGGGATGAGTCGCTGTCCCCACAGTTCATTAGGGTGGGGCAGCAGTGTGTGGAAGTCAGACTTTCAAAGTTGCCAAGTTGTGTGCATGCTGCTGGCAGGGCCATCATGCTTTCAGATAGTGACTGTTCCAGAACTATGCTTTCTGAAGACCTGGGAAGGATCTGAATGAATAAAGAGCCTCAGCTGTGAGGCAAAGAGGAGAAGGAAAATAGTTCAGAGTTAAGGAAGGGTGCTATAAAGGTGGGCTTCTCATAGGAAGCTTGGTGAGGTTGGAAAGAAGATGGAAGAAGAGCAGAAGAGAGTTGAGGAGAGGGGCCCTCCTCTCAGTGTACTAATCACTTCACACATCTGACCAGATTCCCCCTGGGAACTCCCTGTTACCTTCCTCCTTCCTTCAGGTAAGCAAAGAAGTCCTTCAGAATACCAGGCATCCTGGCCCTGGACTGTAAAGGTAAATTTAAAAATCATACAGCAGGGCCAGAGAGTACAGGGATTGAGGTGCTTGTCTTGCACACGATGGACCTTGGTTTGATCCCAGGCACTGATGGTCTCCTAAGTATGGGTGGGAGTGACAACAGAGCACAGAGTCAGGAGTAGCCCCTGAATACAATTGGGGAGGCCGCCAATTCCAACATCCCCTGCCTCACCCAAAGACAGAGCAGTCAGGAAGATGGGAATTGCTATTATTCGACTGGCTCTGGAAAGAAATAGAGGGCAGAGGTGTGATGCAGGGGAGAGGTGGAATAAGGCTGGGGTCCTAGGTGTGGTTCAGGCTGCAGTACGGACAGACTGCACACTCTCCTTTGAATACACCCGAGATGCTCGGACACAGATATGTGTAGAGGGAATTCTTGGTAAACCCTGATGGGCCATATTGTCCAGACTGGCAGGAGTTCAGTACTGTTCTTTGTTGCTTCAGAAATGGAAAGATTGAGAACGACTGCCAATGCTTTGAAGTGTGTGCCTGCGAGGTTGGGCCTCACAGCTGCTCAAACCTGAAAATAATTAAGTATTTTACCACTGCAGTGACTCAGCTGGAGTTAGACCCTCCCCAGATTGGAGCTTGACTATTTTTTAATGCAACCTTTTAAAAATAGCTGAGTGGTGTGGCTCAAAATATAACCCAGCCAGAAAAATAACATGCCCTCAAGAAGTTTCTGGCAACCCCAATGCCTCTGTGGCACTTAACACACCTGCCAGTCCTGTTCTCCAAGCAGTACCCATTTCTTGAGATTTTTCCTAATTTCTCCTGGCCTTGCCCTTGCCCACATCAAAAACCACCCCTCAGTGCCCTAGAAGTACTCTGGAAAGTAAGTGACCATCACCGGGGAATTTGGTGAACATCATGATTATTTCTGTCCATTCATGTCTAGGCCCACAAATTTCTTTTTCAGAAAAACTTCTCGACCATCCAGGGTAGAGAATCTGTGATTTCTTGGCTACATCCACAGTCTTCGATCTGTGCCATCCTCTCTCCTCTGCCAGCCCTACTACAATAAGTGGCGGCCTTGGGTTGGTCTCAGCCTAGTGACAGCAATGCTATTTTCAGGATAACATATATAGTATATGAGAGCAATATAGCATATATAATAATGCTAGAAATGCCTGAAGGTAGAGCATGTGTTTCCCCTTTTCAGCCATATCAGAATCAGACTAGTTCATGAGGTCCTATTATGATTCTGAGTGGCCCTTGACAAAACCATGAGGAAGCTGGACAAGGAAATATTACTTCTTTGAACTTGCACAGCACATCTGACCATAGTGAGGTCTTAGGAAAGGACAATGAGAGAAGGAGAGAGAGAGGGAGAGAAGGGGGATAAAGAGGATAAAGAGGGAAATAAGAGAGAGAGAGAAAGAGATTTTATTAGAGCTGAAGGGCTGAGTGCAGGGATTGCGGGTTTAAAAGACTCATTGTATAAGAGTAAAATTGAAATCCGAAGAGAAACAAAAAGGAAGGGAGGAAAAGGGGAATAAATAAATGATATCCTGAGGGAATCATTATCTACCTTATATGATTACTTAAATCAACCTTATATGAAAATGAAACTGCAGAATCCTGGCCTTGCTCCTGGTCTGTAAAATCAAGCTAGTCCTTTTGGAGGCTGGAGCCAGGAGCCTGGCTCTGCTCTAATCTGCGTTTGTCAACATGTTGGCATTAGCCCTCTCTGAAGTGGATACCTTGCAAGAAAGCTTAGTGTTACCAAAGAAAAATGCTAATGGAGGGAACTAACTCTACACCTTGTTTTCTATAATAATCTCCTACCCAGCTCCTCATGGGGAGATAAAGCTGCCTAAGAGTTGAGTTCAGGCCCTCTTGGGGGCTATCTACAGATCCCACCCAGATCCTGTGCCTGACAGGACAGATGGTGGAAGAGCCATCGTTTGGATAGGATGTCCATAGGAACAAAAGGCAGGTTCGCACGATGCTGAGCTGAGGGACTCCTGTTAACTGAGAGGAATGGAAAGCGTGCTGCAGGGAGTTCTGGGAAGCTGTACCCCCTCTTCACATTTCTCAGACTCTAATGGCTGTGACTATCTCAAGCCCTATCCACATGCGGGTACAACCTACCACAGAAAGGACCTTCTGACCAAGAGGGCTTACTGGAGACTCATGATTATGATGGAAAGAGCTAGTCAATCCCAACTTGCTGTTCCCTAGCCTGTGAGTGCACCCGCCTCAAAGGGGTTTTGTCTAACAGGGGTTACTTATCATGGGTTACAGAATTTAGAAGCAAGTGATACTTCAGTTCAAAGCTTTGTCCTGAGGAAAAATAGTGTAAAAATCTCAAGTACACTAACGTCTTACCTTGCTTAAAAATAACTCATCAGGAGCTGGAGAAATAGCACAGCAGGTAGGGTGTTTGCCTTGCACGCAGCCGACCCGGGTTTGATTCCCAGGATCCCATATGGTCCCCTAAGCACCGCCAGGAGTAACTCCTGAGTGCAGAGCACTGCCAGCAGTAACCCCTGTGCATTGCCAGGTGTGACCCAAAAAGCAAAAACAAACAAACAAACAAACAAAAAACTCATCAGCTATATTTTCTTTTATTTTGACTTATTTGGTGGTAGGTAGGTTATACGTGGCAACACTGTGGCTACTCCTGGCTTGTACTCAAGGTTTACACAAGTGGTATTTGGGGAGTTTTGTGGTGATGGGATTCAAACCAGGGTGCAACACATCAAGGTTTTACCCATTGTACTATCTCTCTGGTTCTTTATTTAAATATTATTTTTTTTATTACACCAGAGATTAAATTCAGGACCTCATACATGCAAGGCAAATGCTCTACCACTGAGCTATAACCCCAGCCTATAACTGATTTAAATGGAAGAACTCACAGTTTTTACCTTTCGTGTTCTTATGATTCTATAAAGACTGCAGAGGGCAATAGGTGAAAAGAGTGACAGTGATCTTCGCTTGGATTTATGTCATCTGTGAAAAAGTTAGGTGTGCAAGTTTTCAAGCATATCTCAGACTCAGAGTGTTTGCAGGGCTCTGAGATAAGTCTTATTTTTCCTTTCCTAGTTAGGTTTTTGTCGATTGTTAGTTTTCTTGAGTGTTTGACTTCATCTCTGTAGTCATATTACTCAGAAATGTGGCTGGGGATGGGCATTTGTGTGCTGACACATGCTGTAGTGTGAGTACCACTGCTGTTGAGAACCTAGCTTCTTGTTATGAGATCTGAAATTCAATAGTACCTTATTATGAGAACTGCAGGACTCTGCCCTGTGCCAGGCCTATGGAATCAGAGTCAGCATTTCAACGAGATCCACAGGGAATTATTTTTCACATCAAAGTTTGAGAAACACTTGAGCTAAATTCTCCCTGCCCTGACAAGTTCTGATTATAGGTAATATAAGGAAAAAAATGGTGAGAATAAAAGATTCCATTTTACTATTCTACTATATATTTAGGAGCTCATATGTTGTTTTTCTTTAACAAACTTGCCCACTGTGCTCAGGGATCACTACTGGAAGGACTGGGGGACTGAACTTGGGGACCATTGGGATACTGGGGATAAAACTCAGGATTTGGTAAGTGGTACTACATGGAAAGTATCATGCTAAGTGAAATGAGTCAGAAAGAAAGGGACAGACATAGAAAGATTGCATTCATCTGGGGAACAAAAAAGTAACAAAATAGGAGACTAACACCTAAGAATAGCCGAGATAATTACCAGGAGGCTACTCCATGGCTTGGAGGCCAGCTGCACATGCTAGGGGAAAAGGGAGCTCAGATAGAGAAGGGAGCACCAAATAAAGGGTGTTGGGAGGTTCCTCCCAGGATGGGAGATGCATGCTGAAAGTAGCCTATAGACTGAACATGATTGAAACTCAATGCCTCTTTTGCAAACCACAGCACCCAAAAGGAGAGAGAGAACAAAAGGGAGTGCCCTGCCACAGAGGTAGGGTGGGATGGGGGGATGGGGGGTAGGAGGGATATTGGGATCAGTGGTGGTGGAGAATGGGCACTGGTGGAGGGATCGGTATTTGATCATTGTATAACTGAAACCCAAGCACCAAAATTTGTAAGTCTACAACTGTACCTCATGGTGCTTCACTAATAAAAATGAAAAAAAAAACCCCAAAAACTCAGGTTGGCCATGAGCAAGGCATTCCCCTACCCACTGAACCATCACTCCCACACATAAACTTGACCAATGAAGATAATCTAAAACTTTTCAGTGCTAGATAAATGAGGTGATATTGTTCTGCATGATCACAAAATATTTTTTATATCACACACACCATTTCCACTTGACCCCCTTCCCCTTTATTCTTCCTCATTCATACCTGGTAATTTTAGTTTTCTGCTAAGAGTCTGGAGGGTTATTTTCATTTGACTTTGATTATTACCTTGCTTTGTATCCTTATATGCCATATAAAATTAAAAAGCAAAATCATTTGGTATGTGCATGATGATAATTCTTTTGTTTTCCTTCTTTTGTTGTTTTTTTTTGAAACAATTTTGGGTTTATTCCAAACTTAGGACTGAATCCTGGGGAGATTGAATATACCCTGGGCTTCCACTTATAAAAACTGTGTCTCATCTTTTTGAGTTGTCTCCTTGCTCACTATGACAGTTATGGGTGTGTGTGTGTGTGTGTGTGTGTGTGTGTGTGTTTGGTGGGCAGGCAGAGGGGTGGGGGTGGTGGCAGCAGCATTGTTCACACTGAGCAGTGCTCAGCCATTACTACTGGCTCTGCACTCAGGAATCACTCCTGGTGGTCTCAGGTGACTATATGAAGTGCTCGAACCCAGGTCTATCGTGTGCAAGGGAAACACCCTACCTTCAGTATTATTGCTTGTGCCCTTAATGTGTTTTTTTGCACATAGATCTTTTATACTGCTTATTAAAAGTAGTATTGCTTGACCATATTCCAGTTCTACTAAATTAAAATTTATAGTGACATTTCTTGGAACCAGAATTTTAAACAAGATCTTGGTGATTCTTATGTATTTTGGCTTAATGATGGTAAATTATATTTTAGAATTTTTTCTCTATTTTAAATCTTCAGATTGATTTTTGAATACTTGTTAAGATTCTAATGAATATATTTGTATGGAAATTAACATTAAAAATAAAAAAAACTAAATACATTTTATGTAAGTAATATTCTTATAATTTTAATGATCACAAAAATTAAATAGGGCTGGAGTCTTGTTATTTCTGATATTAACTGTATTTAACATTAGAAAAGTAATTTTTCTAAGAAACACAGAAGCCCATAAATATCTTGGAGAAAGAAACTTGATTTATGTTTGACAACATTCTCTTCTTATAACGCTATTATTTTCCCATGAAGTTTTTTTTCTATTAAGTTATGAAAAATTAGAGACGAGCTACAGGAGAACTCAGCCCTATGGTCCTGGTCATGCCTTTCCTCCTTCATTTTGTTGAGGTTCTAAGGGCTGCCAAGGTATCCACACTGGTTAACAAATGGCTAATTGACAGTCACCCATCTGCTGATGTGATTTTGGCTGTTTGCAGACAGAGTCAATGATCATTAGATTTTGTTTCCCCCCATGGGGGAAAGCTGTGCCATACTGATTACTTGACAGTATTAGAAAGCCTTATGATCTATTGTTTGTATAGATTAAACACATCTTTCTGTTGGTCGGTGTTTCTGTCCTCTGTCTACTTTCTAAACCCATATGGTTTAATTACTTTTATAATGGCAAACAGATATTACAGCATTTACGGTGGCTGCATGTAGACTGCGGTTCATGCTTTGAAACACTGGTTCTTACTTTTGATGATTTGAAATATGTTCATATTTTCAAACAAGTAATTGATAAATCTTATTAGTGCCTTTCTAAGCTTAGACAACTCCTGAAATCTCCACAGTCTGTTTTCTCACAAAGAATACCTAGCGTTTCTTTTTCTTTGCTTAAAATATTTTCAGAGGACCACACCTGGAAATGCTCAAGGATTTACTTTGCTAAGTACTCAGAGATCACTCTTGGTGGGGCTTTGGGACCATATGCGGCAGCTGGGATAGAACCTAAGTAGGCTGTGGGCAAGGAAAATTCCTTACCTGCTGTAGTACTCTCTCTCTCTGACCACTCAAGAGTGAATTTTTAAAGTGAAGTAAAATAATTTTTATTGAATGAAATTTGTTTGGAAAAATGTGAGGGGAGAGAAAGAGAGGAAACGCATGTTTAAAGAGAACACGGGCTTCCCCAGAATGGAAAAGGCAAAGAGACACGGAGACAAGCAAGTGAGATACATTCTCAAGGGAAAACACAGGCTTAAAGAGCAAGCAAGATTTTTTGTTTTGTTTGTCTTTTGTTTGGGGCTGGAGTGATAGCACAGCGGATAGGGCGTTTGCCTTGCACGTGGCCGACCCGGGTTCGATTCCTCAGTATCAAACTCTCTGAGAGCCAGCCAAACTACCGAGAGTATCCCGCCCACGCAGCAGAGCTTGGCAAACTCCCTGTGGCATATTGGATATGCCTAAAACAGTAACAACAAGTTTCACAATGGAGACATTACTGGTGCCCGCTAGAGCAAATTGATGAACAATGGGATGACAGTGATACAGTACTACAGTGTTTTTTGTTTTTGGGCCACACCTGGCAGCGATGAGGGCTTACTCCTGGCTGACTCCAGGTTCAAGGATCATTGCTGGCAGGGCTCGGAGGACCATATGGGGTTCTGAGGATTGTATTCAGCTCAGTCACATACAAGGCAAAATCTTACCTGCTGTACTATCTTCCTGGCTCTGAAAAAGTTTTTTGTTTGTTTATTTTTTGTCTTTTACGTTTGTTTTTTGGGGGGCCTCACATGGCAGTGCTCGGGGTACAATATGGAATGCCAGGGACCGAATCTGTGTTGGCAGCACGCAAGACAAATGTTCTTTCTTTTTTTTTTTCTAGGCCTAATACTTTTGGCCTGCTTTAGGCCAAGGGTGATTTTTGAATCTGTTCAGAGTTCAAAGTCTCAGTCCAAAGAACATAGTCTTGAAGCAGTGAACAATCAGTTACAACTAAACTGTGAGGTTTGACCCAAATATCAATATTGTGTTTCTCTCACCTACCTTACTGTACTTAGTCAGTCACCTTTCCTTCCCTTGGGAGACTGGCCTCTTATGACTGTAATCCCTACACAGATATCAATTTATTTTCTAATAATTGTCTTTTTTTTCAGGCTTAAATGCATAGGTCTTTTAGAGACTGATTTGGGTTTGTTCAAAATGTTTACAATTCATTCTGACACAAAGGAGGCAAAACATGCCACATTATTAAGTCATAGTTGTCATACATTCAATATTTGAGAATGTAGTGTGTACTAGAAACTATGGTGAAAACTGCAGATATCATGCCTATCAATCAAATATAACCTCCGTTTCCATTTGACTTAGATTGTAATAGGACAGATGGACATTCATCAAATTATCCTAAGCAAACAAAAAGTTATAAAGTGAAAAGTTAAAAGTATCAAGCAGGCTGATTTAGGAATTTTTTTTTAAGAAGTGAAATTTGGGACTAGGGAAGGGAGGTCTTGTGTGGGGTCTAAAATTCTAATGAATACTTCAATTATTATTCTAGAATCAATGGAAAGAAATTCAAATGTTTTTGGAG
Source organism: Sorex fumeus (assembly GCF_029834395.1). NCBI lineage: Eukaryota > Metazoa > Chordata > Mammalia > Eulipotyphla > Soricidae > Sorex > Sorex fumeus. Next base: position 22,771,862 of record NW_026606108.1, on the reverse strand, counting down.
AGTGATTAGAAGGAGCAAGAGAGCAAAGTGATAGACCTATTTAGCAGTCAATAAAAATAATTTTTGCATAGAGTTTGTGGTGGACATCACGGAAGTTAAATAGATTTTAAAAGAGTATTAGAAGCCCCCCGAACGTTTGTCACCATATAAGCTCATCTAATGGCTGTGTTCCAGAGAGTCATAAATAAATCTTGAAAAAGATCCATTTTCTTGACACCCATTCTTGGCTGACATCTTGAAACCTTCTCAGGAGAGTCAGGCTAGTTCCCACCCTACCAAAACTCCATTTTCACACCCCAAAGCCATTGCCATGCCTTTGGCCAGACTCTTCTGCTTTATAGACTGCCCAGTGAAATACTCTGGATTTTCTCCAAACTCTACAACCTTGACATAACAGTAGTAGCACTGTAGCACCATAGCACTGTAGCACTGTCCTCCAGTTGTTCATTGATTTGCTCAGGCAGGCACCAGTAACGTCTCCATTGTGAGACTTATTGTTACTGTTTTTGGCATATCAGATACACCATTGTGAGCTTGCCAGGCTCTGCTGTGCGGTGGAATACTCTAGGTAGCTTGCCAGACTCTCCGAGAGGGACAGAGGAATCGAACCTGGGTCAGCTGCATGCAAGGCAAACGCCCTCAGACACAACAGTAGTAGCACAGAAAACTGAATGGAATGTAACATCGTGACTAACAAAACATTAACACAGAAGGCTTAACTTGCAACAACAGCTTAGTAAACTCTCAGACAAGGACTTAAATGTCCCTGTGGTGAGATACAACTTTCACAAATTTTCTTCTATGGAAATAGTTTTTTTTTTCTCTTTGGGTCACCCGGCGATGCAAATGGGTTACTCCTGGCTCTGCACTCAGGAATTACACCTGGCAGTGCTCAGGGGACCATGTGGGATGCTGGGAATGGAACCTAGGTCAGCTGCATGCAAGGCAAATGCCCTACCTGCTGTGCTATAGCTCCAGCCCCGGAAATAGTTTTCAACCATTCTGTTAACCTGTTAGTGGCAACAAGCAATATAGGTAAAAAAGGTAAAGGTAAAGGCCCTCCCGTTGATCATCGATTTGCTCGAGCGGGCCCAGTAACGTCTCCATTGGAGACTTTGTTGTTACTGTGTTTGGCATATCGAATACGTCACGGGGAGCTTGCCAGGCTCTGCCGTGTGGGCGAGATAATAAATTATTGTGGGCCTGCTGTGGGAACAGGCTTGGGGTGGTTGAGAAAATGGAGACAGTGGTGGAGGGACGGTATAATGGTGGTGGGATTGGTGTTGGAATATTGAATGCCTGTAACAAATTATCATAAACAACTTTGCAAACCACAGTGTTTAAATAAAGTGGTGGCGGGGGCGTGGGGGTGGGATACCTCTGTATTTAAAATGCAAAACAGAAAAAGAAAAGAAAGAAGTTTAGGAGGTAAAATTTGAGGATTTTCACAATGAGTTAGATATATGAGGTGACAATGAGTAAGATAGAAATTTTTATTTGGAAAAAAACTTTGAATTGCACGCCTGGTTGGTAGAATATCACCAGAAATGGCTCTTGGGGACCCTGAGCACTGCTTAGAAGTTCCTTTTCCCTAAAAATAAATGTGAATTGGGTAGCTATCTGGACTTCTAGTATAAAAATAAGAGACTTTTAAATAAATGTAGAAGGGTTTTCTTAGAGAAATTTGACATATAAAAATGAAACTGGAAACTCCCAACATTTAACAGCAAGAAGAGATGAGCCAGAAAAGGAGACAGAGCAGAACTGGCCAGGGATGTGTAAGAAAAGCCTTTAGTATGATATCAAGGAAATGACATATGTGGGACACAGTAAGGCAGACATTTAAATGGATGAGCTTTGAACTTGTTTCATGTCAGGCACTGAGAGGGAGAGGCTGAGTATATGACAGAAAAGGACTAATAGAGAGAAGATTAGAGAGGACGAGATCCAGAGCTTAGGCTGGTAACTGGCCTTAGAAAGGATAATGGGCCCTTTCCCAATAGTAGCAATATTTAAACTTTAGCTTATATCAGAATCATCTGAAAGTCTCCTTGAAATACAGATTTCTGGCCACATCCCTTAGTTTCTGAAAGAATAGGTCTGGGGTGGGATTTGAGAACTTATATTTTAGACGAAGCTGATGACACTGGATACCAAACTCATTCTGCTCTATATATAGTTACTGGAAGGCTGGTTGAAGTCAGAGGAGGCAGCTTATGCTTTGGTTAAAAATAAATCCAGATATAGAAATTGAGCTCCCATTTGACCCAGCAATACCGCTCCTGGGAATATATCCCAGAGAGGCAAAACAGTATAGTCGAAGTGACATCTGCAATTGTTTGTTCATTGCAGCACTCTTTACAATAGCCAGAATCTGGAAAAAACCTGAGTGCCCGAGAACAGATGACTGGTTAAAGAAACTTTGGTACATTTACACAATGGAGTACTATGTAGCTGTTAGAAAAGACCAAGTCATGAAATTTACATATAAGTGGTACTACATGAAAGTATCATGTTAAGTGAAATGACTCAGAAAGAAAGGGATAGACATAGAAAGATTGTATTCATCTGGGGAACATAAAGTAACAAAATAGGAGACTAACATCCAAGAATGGCCAAGATTAGTACCAGGAATTTTACTCCATGGCTTGGAGGCCAGCCACACATGTTAGGAGAAAAGGGAGCTCAGATAGAGAAGGGAACACCAAATAAAGGGTGTTGGGAGGATCCTCCCAGGATGGGAGAAGCATGCTGAAAGTAGACTATAGACCAAACATGATTGTCACCCATTGCCTCTTTTGCAAATCATAACACCCAATAAGAGAGAGAGAACAAAAGGGAATGCCCTGCCACAGAGCCAGGGTGGGATGGGGGGATGGGGGGTGGGAGGGATACTGAGATCCGTGGTGGTGGGAAGTGGGCACTGGTGGAGGGATGGGTATTTGTTCATTGTATAATTGAAATCCAAGCGCAAAAATTTGTAAGTCTACAACTGTGCCTCATGATGTCTCATTAATAAAAATTATTAAAAAAATAATAAATCCAGATAGGGCTTGGGAGAGAGTTGCAAAGGGTTTGAAGTACATGCTTTACAAGTTGGGTCTGAGTTTGGTCCCCAGCATCACATAACTCTGAGACTACTGAGTGACCACTTAGTACTGTGCTGGAGTAGCCTCAAGCACCACCTGATGTGGCCTCAAACCAATAAAATAAGGAAACACATTTGTAGTCTATACAGATGACTTCTATAACCAACTTGAAGGAGACCAAGTCCTGTGCAGAGCATAATGAGTGGGCTTATGGAGAGCAGAGAAATACAGAATATCTTTGTGAAGAGCAGAAGAGATACTAGACCTACAAAAAATGGCATAACTCCCAAGTAGGGGTGAGGGTCCTTCGAAGGCTGGTCATGAACTTATTCTGATTACCACCTGTCCATTTTTGTGGCCATTTGTTTTCAACATGATGTGGCTGCGCAGAGAAAGTGAAACATGGGTTGCATCCAAAGTAAGTGTGGTACGAACTATGAAAAAAGGAGGGGAGTACAAGGAACTTGGCAAGGTTTCTATAAGGTTTCTACATCTACTGAGATGACAGGGGATGTAATCCAAGATGGATGGAGGGAGAAGTGAGAGGGAAGAGTAATAGAGGGTTGGAAGAAGGTAGAGATATCAATAGCCTGGTAATTCTAGTGAGGTAAAAGTGCAGAGAAACCATTAATGGACACTGCTGAACAAAGACAAAGGGAGATGGAAACCTGGGTTCAGAGAGTGTGATAATACGATTTAAATTGTGGAGTAGAATAGGGGTGATGATAAAGTGACCTTGTGAGTGGGAAAGAAAGTGGCTACAAATGAGAAAGCTAAGGAACTTTAGGGATCAGCATATTAAATGGACTTAAATATACCAACAGGATTCCCTAGAAAGATGCAACACGGAATTGGGGAGCAAGATGCCTGGGAAGCAGAATTTAGGAATAAAAAGAAACACTGATGAGAAAAGTAAGTCAGTGTAAACAATAAAAGTAGAAGACAAAAAAGCCAAGCACTATAGACTTCAGAGGATTCTTTAGAAGGGTCACGAGAAATCAAGACCTCCTTTGAGGTCAGTGTTTCGTAAAAGGGGCACCAGAAGAAGAAATTCTTGATTTTTCATTGATTGAGAGTTATGGAATATGATCCACAGAGAAGAAAGCAAGAAAAGTACCACTGTCCTTTTTAAAACACCAAAAAATTAAAGAATAGAGTCTCAGAATAAATGAATGATGTCCTTTGATTTGTGCAATCTAAGTATTCAGTCTTAGAACCTAATTCTCTTTCACACACTCATGAATCACCAAAGCAAAATTATTAACAGCAATGCCATTTTCCAGGTCTATGTTTCCTAGTATCTTCAAAGGCTCTTGTTTCATTTGTTCTGGTTAAAGGCTGTGATACAATTTTTTTGTCTTTTTAAAATTAATCCTTTTTCATGAATATTTTGAATAGCTTTAAATGTTTTTTTAAAATGTAACCATCTTTTATTTCAAATGATGATACTGGAATCCAAGAACTATATGACCTGTGAGGCTTATCTTAGAAGGGGAAGAGAAGAGTGCACTGAAGGTATTCTTTTACTGAAAAGCACTTCATTTTTCTTATTTCAGGAACCTGGATGAACATGTACTTAATGAATATATTTAAAATAGCACACTCACTACCTCCCCTTCTTACATACCCTAATGAAGAATAAACCGAATTGTAACCACAAACTAAAATAATTTGAGGCACATTTTAAATTTTATGTTTCATTGTTGGATGACACCCAGTGGTGCTCAAGGATTCTCCTGGCTCTGAATTCAGGGATTACTCCTGGCAGGGCTTGGGGAACCCTATGGGTGTCAGGTCTCAAATGTGGGTCAGTATCCTGCAAGGCAAGTGCCCTATTCCACTATATTATTTGCCTGACCCTTGGCACATTTTATTATTTTATTTATTTTTTAATTGAATTACCATTGAGATACAGTACCAAAGCTTTCATGATTGACTTTCAGTCATACAATGTTTGAAGACCCATTCCTTTACCCAGTGTACATTTTCCACTACCAATGTCCCTGGTATCCCTTCCGCCACCCCCACCCCATCCCACCCCCTGCCTCTGTGGCAGCCAATTTCCTTCTTTCTATTTTTGGGCATTATGGTTTGCAATACAGATACTGAGAGGTCATCATGTTTGGTCCTTTATCAACTTTCAGCACATATCTCCCATACTGAGTGATCCCTCCAACAATCATTGACTTGGTGATCCCTTCTCTATCCTAGCTGCCTTTCCCCCCAGCTCATAAGGCAGGTTTCCAAGCATGGAGCAATCTTTCTAGCCCTTGTGTCTCCTGACCTTGGGTGTTAGTCTCATATTATGTTATTTTATATTCCACAGATGAGTACATTCATTCTATGTCTGTCCTTCTCTTTCTGACTCATTTCACTTAGTATGATACTCTCCGTGTCCATTCACTTATAAGTAAATTTCATGACTTTATCTTTCCTAACAGCTGCACAGTATTCCATTGTGTAGATGTAGCACAGTTTCTTTAATCCGTTGTCTATTCTCAGGCACTCAGGTTGTTTTGAGATTTTGGCTATTATGAACAGTGCTGCAATGAACATTAGAGTACACATGTCATTTCTACTGTGATTTTTTGCACCCTCAGGATATATTCCCAGAAGTGGTACTGCTGATCATATGGAAGCTCAATTTCTAGTTTTTTGAGGAATGCCCATATTGTTTTCCAGACAACCAGTTGGAATTTCCATCATCAGTGAGAGTCCCTTTATTTCCATATCTGTACCAGCACTGATTGTTCTGTACTTTTTGATGTGTGCCAGTCTCTTTGGTGTAAGATGATATATCATTATTATTTTGATTTGCATCTCCCTGATTAGTGATGTAGAGCATTTTTTCATGTGCCTTTGGCCATTTGTATTTCTTTTCAGAGGAAGCTTCTGTTTATTTCTTCTCCCCATTTTTTTTTTTGTTGGGATTGGAGTTTTTTCTTTTGTACAATTCTACTGGGCTGGAGCGATAGCATGGCAGGTAGGGTGTTTGCCTTGCACGCAGCCAACATGGCCAACATGAGTTCGATTCCTCCATCCCTCTTGGAGAGCCTGGCAAGATACAAAGAGTATCTCGCCTGCGTGGCAAAGGCTGGCAAGCTACCCGTGATGTATTCGATATGCCAAACACAGTAACAAGTCTCACAATGTTACTGGGCCCGCTCGAGCAAATCGATGAACAACGGGAGGACCATGACCATGACAGTTCTACTAATGTCTTGTATATCCTGGATATTAACCCCTTATCTGATGGGTATTGGGTAAATAATTTTCGCATTCAGTGGGCTGTCTCTGTATTTTTGTTACTGTTTCTTTTGAGGTCCCCTGGCTCATTTTAAATAATTATTTCTAAGTACTAGATGAAAAATACTTGTTTTCATTAGCATAAATTTAATTTTACTAAAATGTCTTTGGACAGTATGTTGATGCAAAATTTGGCACTTAAGTTTGCTTCCTCTGCTGATTATCTGGGGGATCATAGCACTGTCTTCCCATTGTACATTTATTTGCTTGAGCGGGCACCAGTAACGTCTCCATTGTGAGACTTGTTACTGTTTTTGGCATATCGACTGCATCATGGGTAGCTTGCCAGGCTTTGCGGTGCAGGCAGAATACTCTTAGTAGCTTGCTGGGCTCTCCGAGAGGGTCAGAGGAATCGAACCCAGGTTGGCCACGTGCAAGACAAACACCCTACCCACTATGCTATCGCTCTGGCCGCTGGAGGATCATGAAAATAGAAAATGTTTGAATGTCTTATTTCTTATTTGGGTCCTTAAGACATGTGTGTGTGTGTGCATGAGTGTCTCAAGTACATATTTTAGTAAAGTGAAAACCATATGTGAAAATGTCTTCTACCCTTTGAAACATCTTCCACTGATGATTAGTCATGAGTTATCTAAAATTCTACATACTAAGTTGATCTAGACATGTTTAAAGCACTGATAGAACTTATTTTTTACTCATAGAGGCACTTAGTTTGTTGGGATTACTCAAGTGATTAATTGCTTCCATAGTAAATACATTACAGTGTGATTATGTTTAATAGGTTCCTGAGATCCATCAAACATTGTGGCACATCACACTTAGAGAAAGAATACTCCAGACAGTATTTCAAACTTAATTCTCCAACTGAAATGGTAATAAGAAACTACACTTGATACAAAGGAGGTATTGAGTTGGCAGCATTTCTGAAAAAATCCTCTTACTGGCAAATTGATAGTCTAACCTTTTGGAAAATGAATTAAGTAGCTCATTAGTCTAGCTCTCCACTCATTGTTTATGTTAGACTCCATGTTCTGTCTGATATTGAACATGAAAAAATCAAGTGAAACATAACAAAGTTTGAATTTAGAAATCTTCACTGTGTGGTTTTGTTTTAAACCTGTGATTTGAAGCACTAAATATTTAAACTTTGGACTATATAAAAATATAGTTTATGTCCTTTCTTTTAAGGGATGACTCAAGTGGATACTTTAAAAACAGCAAGTTTGTGATTGGAAAGATGATGAAATGTTAAGTAAACAAACAAAAAAAATAAGCAACCTAAATTGATGTTATCATAGAAGGAAAAGGGGGTAATTTGTGTGCTTTGTGACACTAAATTTCATTTATGGAACTGGTTTTTGAGCTATTTTACTATTTATATAACAATATGTCCACTGTCACTTGAGAAAACTAAAAGTATTTATATATAAGAATTATATTTTTAATTATATGTACATATATTTACCCATATTAAGCTGTATGTGTATAAGCTGTACATATATTTCCCATATTAAGCTGTATGGGCTGGAACGATAGTACAGCAGGTAGGGCATTTGCCTTGCACAAGGCTGACCTGGTCAGCCCAAGTTCAATTCCTCCACCAGTCTTGGAGAGCCCGGCAAGCTACAGAGAGTAACTCGCCCGCATGGCAAAGCCTGGCAAGCTACCTGTGATGTATTCTATATGCCAAACACAGTAACAACAAGTCTCACAATGGAGATGTTACTGGGCTCGTTCGAGCAAATTGACGAACAACGGGAGGACAGTGCTACAATGCTACATTAAGCTGTGTACTAATTTGTGTATCATTATATAAAACAAACATGGTATTTTTACTTCACCTTAAAATGGGTATGTAAAAAATGTATCTTTAAAAAATTTATCTTTAATTTATATTACATCTAGAATTTTTGTTTATTTTTTTTTGCAGTGCCAGAACCCAGACCATGGCCTGACATATACAAGGAAAGTATTTTACTATCAACCATATCTCTGCTTCTCAGTTTTTATTTTTAGAAAAATTTTATTTTTTCCCCATTATTAGATCTAAAGGCTTTTCAGTTCTTTTTTTCTCTTATATTTCAAAATCTTCCTTTATACCATTAATAAGCTGTACTACTCTTTTTGTTTTGTTTTATGCCACACTGGGCAGTGCTCAAGGCTCACTTCTGTATACCTGGGAATTTCACTGGCTTGGCCTCTCAAAATTAGATGTGAAGCAGTGAAGCTAGGCAATTTATATTGTGAAGGCTGTGGCGCTGCCAGGTCTTTGGCCCACACACCTCCTGAGGAGGCCCCAGAGTTTTCAGCTTCTCCACACCAACTCCCTACCCCTGTACTGTAGGAATCCCCAGAAGCCAGTCACACTCACATCCCACAACTTCTACCATATAAATGGCCCAGCTTCACAATTAATCTCACAAAAGATACCAAGTTATTGAGGGTTTTTTTTTTAAATGTAGGAGTACTGCTATTTATTCAGCTACTGATTAGGCTGATTGAATTTGGCATGAACTCCACCTTACTTTTTATTTTCATTTTTTATAATTTTATTTATTGAATTAGTGTGAGAGCAGCTACAAAGCTTTCGAGTTTAGTCTTGGTCACACAATGAAACACCGTACCTTCACCAGTGCCCATTCTCCACCACCAAAAATCCCAGTATACCACCATCCCACACCCTCGCCCTACCTGTGGGGCAGATGATTTCCACATTACTCTCTCTCTACTTTGATTACATTCAATATTTTGACACCAGACCCACCATTATTATTTGGAATTTTACCCCAACATTCGGATCTGCCAAAAAGGCAACAGTAGACAATTTGTTTTATATTGCTGCTTATGAATAACATATGATGTCTCACAGCTGCAATAGTAGCCGCACAATTTTGAAATTCTGAAATTTTAACAATTAAATCTGGAGGGATTTCTGCACAAATCTGCTGGGTTCCGAGATTTCTTCCTGAGTCTCTGGGATCAAGGCCATTTAGCAGCTTGATCAGGAGCCAGAGAAGCCCTTCATGGGCAGCGACTCGGGGTCTAGTTGGGATGGGGAGGAAAGGGCCGGCTCCACCCCTATCCTGTGAGGCCTCGCGTGTCTCGTCACCGAGGGGCCAAACCTGACTGTCAAAAGGCCTCTGGAGAATGGCAGCCACTGAGCCGCCAAAGGGGAGCAGGTGGAGGGACAGCACCCCTGCCTCCCTGCGGTGGCCCAGCAACAGTAACCTACTGCGTGGTCCGGACACATTTCTGCCAAAAGCCGCTGGGTTTTGAGATTTGTTTCTGAGTCTCTGGGATCAAGGCCGTTAAGCAGCTTGATCAGGAGTCAGAGAGGCTGTTCGTGGGCGGCGACTTGGGGTCTCGTTGGGGTGGGGAGGAAAGGGCCGGTTTCACCCCCATCCTATGAGACTCCACATGTCTCATCACTGTGGACCCAAACCTGACTGTCCAGTGACCTTCGGCAGATGGTGGTCACTGAGCCGCCAAGGGGGAGCATGCGGAGGGACAGCACCCCTTCCCCCTGGGGTGGCCCTGTGACAGTTACATACTGTGTGGTCCGGACACATTTCTGTCAAAGGCCGCTGGGTTTCAAGATTTTTTTCTGAGTCTCTGGGATCATGGCCATTAAGCAGTTCGATCAGGAACCAGAGAGGTCATGCCTCCAATTATATAGCTGAGCCAGAGGTGGTTTGCCAATGTGTCTCCCACATACCTAACTTTTGGCTGTTTACTTTCTTGATAAACTTTGCCCCAAGTTTTTGAGGTCTGGCCAAAGGCACAGCAGCAATTTCGGCGTATCTAGAAGTCTGAAAGCATCATCAGGCTGCTGATGCTCTTGCCTCACAGGTACAGATTGACCTGCTGGCTGCACCATACCTTCCAATTGTTGAGGTTTTGTACTGTATCACTTCATGTTCTTCCAGCTCACAGAGCTTCATTCGATTGATCTGCTGTATGTCTTATTTGGCTTTCCTTTGTATGTAAGTTCTATTTTTTTTTAAATAACATTGCTTTTAGTATGCCTCTTTTTTGATTTTGTCATTTTGATTACAATGTGTCTTGAAGGTTTCTTAGCTGAGTCTATTATTTGCCTGAACCCTTTAGGTCTCTTGGATGTTGATGTTTGTAATCCTCAACTCTAAGAAATCTTTTTTTTTTTTTTAAATTGAATCACTGTGAGATAGACCATTACAAAGCCATTCACAATTGGGTTTCAGTAATACAATGATCCACACCCATCCCTCAATCAGTGTAGATTTCCCACTACCAGTGTCTCCAGTTTCCCTACCACCATTCCTCCTGCCTCCATGGCAGGCACTTTGCTTCTTTTTCTTTCTCTGTTTGTGCTTTATGCTTTGCAATACAGGTACAGAGAGGCCATTGTGTTTGTTCCTTTACCTACTTTCAGCACACAGAGCAGAGTGATCGTTTCTACCTATCATAGTCCTAGTGGCTTCTTCTTTATCCCAGATGCCTTCTCCCCTAGAACTTGAGGTAGGCTTCCAACCTTGGACCAATAAATTGTTGTGTCTCATCATGGAGCCATTAATTCCTCATATAAAAGATTACTAAGATGTTACATATTAAGTTTTCTATGTTTAGGGTTTGTTAATCAAGATTGGTTGCCTTCTCCTATTTGGTGGCTACTACTGATTTATCAGTGATGTAGCATTTGAGATGTCAGGATGTTCAGTAATTTTTTTGTAGGAGCACTACTATTTATTCAGCCACTGATTAGCTGATTGATGTTCAGTAATTTTTATCAGGAAGGTACAGCTGTAGTAGATTTTTAAATGGGTGGCACTTTGGGGGTTTTTATGTAATTTCTGGGGCATCTGGAAATACAGGGAGGAAGAAGGAGGTAGCCCATCCTGACTGAGAAATCCAGGAGATTTCAGTCACAAAACCCACATACCTAAATTTTTCAGCAAGTTAATTTCTTGATGAGTCTCTTGAGACTATGGAGTCTGGTCACTGGTTTGGCGGGTATTTAAGATTGTGGGAGCAAGTGGTTGTCATTGACTCTATTTGGGCAGGCTCTATTTGGGCAGGCTAACCCACTTTCCTCCAATGTTCCCCAAATTATTCAGCCATATGCAGCCATGTGTGTGTCTTTTTAAAAAAATCTTTTTGGAGATATATTTATAAGTTTCTGGAGCAAGGCCAATAAATGAGCTTGTATGGCAGAGCTGGAGGTGGTTTGTGGTCATGGCTCTGGCATACCTAAATTTTGGCAGTTTAATTTTTTGGGGAAACTTGGTTCTGAGTTGTTGGAGTTCAGTCAGAGGCATAGCGGTGACTTTGGGATGTCAAGAATTCCAAGGGCACCGTCAGTTTGCTGATGCTTTTGCCCAGAACGTCCAGGTTGACCCACCAGTGGCTCTATACCCTTTGGCCCCCAGTGGTGATGGCAGCAGTGGCCCCAGCCAGAACCAGGACCAGGGACAAGCAGCTACCCTGTGAAGCTCTGGTTCTCTGGGTGGGCCACAACCACCAGTCTAGCAGAACCTGACCAGGGGACACTCAACTGTGTCTTCAGGTCTGGTCTCCAGTTGGCGCTCAGGAAAATTTTCCTCTGTAATATGCTGTGGGTAGCATCTGTGATAAGGGCTGGTCTGGGGGAGCAGTGACGGTAGGGATGCCCTGCTGGTGGCAAGTCACAAGGGCTGCCCTAGTCACCAGGGCTGTCCAAGCTGGCCCCCATGGTGGGAACCCAGGGCTCCCTTTAAACTTTGGGACCGTGATCCACCGTGGTGCCAGGCTGGACCCAAGCATGGTTCATTCACACAAAAGTTCTGCCACCGTGGTGGCCTGCTTCCCATAGTGTCAAAGCTGCAGCAGCTCTACCAGCTTCAGAGCTGGTGGCTGTGCTTGCCACCATCTTCATGAGTCTCTAAGAAATCTTTATTGATGATTTTTGAAACTATGATTTCTTCATCGCATTTGCCTTCCTGTTCTTCAGGATCTCTGATAATTCTTAAATTGTTTTTCTTGAACCCATCTCATAGACTTCTGGTCTGTTCATTCTTTTCAGACTATTTTCCATCATCTGCTGTTTCCAAATGTTTCCTCCTCATCTTCAAGCTGAGTCTTTTGTTGATTGTCTGTTACCCTGCTATTCAAAGCTTCTGGGGTTTTTTTGGATGTTTTCACGTCATTTACCATGTTCATTTCTGTCATTTCTGATTGTACTAGTTTAAATTTTTTTTCAACTCTTACTTTTTTTTTTTTGCTTTTTGGGTCACACCTAGCGATGAACAGGGGTTACTCCTGGCTCTGCACTCAGGAATTACTCCTAGAGGTGCTCAGGGCACCATATGGGATGCTGGGAATCGAACCCCGGTCAGCCACGTGCAAGGCAAACACCTTACCCGCTGTGCTATTGCTCCAGCCCCAACAACTCATACTTTCTTGTCCTCTGCTGACTACATGTGCTATTGCTTCTTTGAACTTGCTGAACATCCTCATCATGGTGTCACTATAGAGACTGCCAGAGCATTTACTGGTATTTACATCTTCAGTGGGCGGAGCAATAGCACAGCAGGTACGGCGTTTGCCTTGCATGCAGCTGAACTGGGTTCGATTCCTCTGTCCCTCTTGGAGAGCCCGGCAAGCTACCGAGAGTATCCCGCCCGCACGGCAGAGCTTGGCAAGCTACCTGTGGCGTATTTGATATGACAAAAAGTAACAAACAAGTCTCACAATGGAGACATTACTGGTGTCCGCTCAAGCAAATCAATGAACAATAGAAGGACAGTGCTACAGTGCTACATCTTCAGTGATAATGTTTTTGCTTATAGAAGCTTCGTGGGATTCTGTGTGTTTCCTCCATTGGTTTTCTAGTGTTCTTGCTGTGCTGGAGTCTGTGCTTAGACCCCCTGAAAGGTCCAGAGGAATTAGACTGGGAATTATCTCTTCTCTACTCATCTTCACCAAATGACAGGAGGAATAACTGAGAAGCTTTTAGTTTGTTGAGAAGATCTATTGTGTGGCCATGTCAGCAGTTGCTGCATGCTTCAGGAGCTGTGTTGTGGGTCCTTAATGTGGTGCAGGTTGGGTGTGGAAGTTGCTGGGACCTACCTGTAAAGGAGGGGTTCTGCCTGTCCTTCCAGATTATTCAGCCCAATGATGGCAGCTGAAGGTAAGCATCACCTGCAATGCTGGAGCAGCAAGCAGAAGGCCCTAGCTATACTATTCTTATGGAGTTTGTAATTTAACTAGTTCTATTGTTCTTTTGACTTTATCTTCTTCGTCATCATCATCATCTTCTTCTTCTTCTTCTTCTTCTTCTTCTTCTTCTTCTTCTTCTTCTTCTTCTTCTTCTTCTTCTTCTTCTTCTTTCTTCTTCTTCTTCTTCTTCTTTGCTTTTTGGGTCACACCTGGTGATGCACAGGGGTTACTCCTGGCTCTGCACTTAGGAATTACCCCTGGCTGTGCTCAGGGGACCACATGGGATGCTGGGAATCGAACCCTGGTTGGCCATGTGCAAGGCAAATGTCCTACCCACTGTGCTATTGCTCCAGCCTCTGAGTTTAGCTTTTTAACTGAGTTTAGTGGTGGCTAAAGAAATTAGATTTACCATGCTTTTAGAAGGAAAGTATTGTAACTTTAAAATAATTTATACCTTAGTTGAACAATTATGACTCATAAATTCTCCTGATTTTATGACTAAATCTCAAATGAGATTTACCTTTGTCCCTAAATCAATGATTTCCTCCATAATTATTTTGACTTCTTTGTGTGTGTGTGTGTGTGTGTATTCTGTCCAAGATAAGGAAAGATATAAAAGGTGAAAATAATACAGATAAATGCTGAACCATCCTCCTACTCTCCAGAATTCTTTTCTCTGATAAACTACCAACATGGGGGGTTGGGGAGTATGGATAAAAGGCAGTAATATCTGGATAAGAAAACAGCCTACATTTCTAATACCAGTTCTGTTCTTTAGTGTAGGTAACCTTGATGTTGTTAAGTGTCTTTTCTAATCTGAGAAACGGGGATAGTAATAGGTTTTTTTCTCATTTTAGAATTATGAAGATTGAAAGACCAAGTATTGTGGCTAGAAAGAGAATACAGAAGGTAAGGCACTTGTCTTGCAAGTGGCAGACCCTAATTTAATCCCTGGTATGGCACATGGTCCTCAAGAACACTCCTGAGCAAAGAGCCAGGAATAGCTCCTGAAGGTGGTATGTGTGGTCACCAAACCCATACAACCAAAGAGAGAGAATAAGACTATGAAAGATAAAGTGTTTTATCTTACACTTTACCTCTGATAGACACTGTGTCTGTATCTATATAGCCATATTTCCAAATGGCACATGAGACTAAAATGAGAATGCTCAGGGAAGTAAAGAGGGAGTTAGACATTTGCAACAGGGGGAGGATGAAGGTCATAGTTTACCAGAGGGAAAATGAGAATAGGGATTACGTATATACTAGGTTCTTCCACTCATCATAAAAGAAACATCTTGATTGTAAACCATCTGTTTCTTAGTAGGGTAGCACTCAAGCAATTATGACTGGCACTTTCTCCAAGAGCTGATTTTTTTCCTCTCAGGATTAGTAGAACAAATATCAACGTTTTTGTTTTTTCAGCCACATCCAATAGTGCTTAGGACCTACTCCTATATCAGAGCACAGGGATCACTACTAGCAGGCTTGGAGGACCATATTGGGTGTTGGGAATTTAAACTGGGTTGTTTGCATATAAGGCAAACAACTTAACCTCTGTGTTCTGGCTTGGGATGTCACCTTTTAATAAAATCTTCATCCACTCAACAATAAAAGGTGAAGTAACCTAATGAAGCAATAGGAAAGATGCAAATAGACATCTCCTAAGACAAGCGCCAAAGCATATTCAAAGAGGTTCAACAGGATTAGTCATTAGTGAAACAAGGATCAAAATCATGAGATACCACTTTACATATGCTAAGATGACTAAGAAGAACAAACAAACAAAACAAAACAACCCTCTCTCACTCCTCACCCCAGACAATGGCAAATGTTTGCAAGGATGTGGAGAAACTGGAGTTCTTTTGCATTTCTGGTGAGAATGTAAAACAGTGCAATAGCTGTGGGAAACATTTAGGTAGTTCCCACCTACCCCCACTTAGATACATAGTTAACGTGTGATCCAACAAATCTACTCTAGGTAAGTCCTCAAAAGAACTCAAATGTATGTTCACCCAAGAAAACAAACATTGATGGTCATAGCATCATTGTTAAAAATAAACCTAAAATAAAAATCATCCAAATATCCACCCACTGATGAATGGATAAATCAAGTGTACATGACATTACTATAGTGTTACATATCACATGACCACAGTGGAAAATGTACAATGAATTATTCAGTCATACACAGGTAAAAAGTACTGGTGTATGTAACAAAATGGATCAACTTTGAAAACAGTCTAAGCAAAATAAGCCAGATACACAGGCAACATATTATATGGTTCTATTTATATAAAATGCCTGTTAAAAAGCAAATCCACAGAGACAAACTAGATTTGTAGTTAACAGAGGCAGGAGAGAAAAAGAATGGAGAGTGACATCTCTAGGGATAATAAAAATGTGCTGGAAATAGATAGTGGTGATGTTAGTCCAATGTGTGTCTATTCTAAAACCACTTGCATATTTTAAAAATGTGAACTGTATCATATGTGAATTATATCTCAAGAAATAAATCCTTATCCAAGATGATGGTAATAGCTAACATTTGTTAAGGCTAGAAACCACGCCATAAGTTTTATGGATTGTTTTACTGAATTCTCACAACCACCATGGGAATAATAATAATCTTATTATTTTTATCTTATAGAGGAGGAAACTGAGGCTTATAGAAACTCAGTAATTTACCTCAAGTGCCCCAGAACTAGCACCAGACTCTGATTTTTAGCACTATGAAAAAACTGGTTCTGTCTTATGTAAGTGCGGCAAGATGTTGGATTGTTTCCTGGTCTCTGTAATGCAGCCACCAGCTTCAACTTTGGTCTTTTTAGCATTTTTTTAAAAAATATTAGTTTTCTAGATGCCTCTCAAGCAGTGATCCGGCCTCCAGGGGCTACTTCTGCTGGTTCATGGCCTGTCCTTGAGTCCTGATATTTCTCTGGCCCTTCAGGGTTGAGGGTTACTAGAAACAGTCTGGAGGTCTTCAGAGAGGGGCCAAGATAGTGCCCAAGATAGAACTTGGAGTCTTATGCACAGTAAGCATATACTCAAGCCCTTTGAACTATTTCCCCAGTACCTTTGATGTTTTGAGATTTCTTTTTAATCGACTGTTGATGTTTTGTTCTTTTATGGTTCTCTAATTGAATGACCTAGTGATCAGGAACAGGAGTAGGTCTGAGTTGGAGTCAGCTTCCTACCGCAGTAAAAGACTACTAAAGGCTGACTCTACCCCTGGTCTGTTCCAATGTAATTTCCTTAGAAGAATGGTAGAGCCCCTATTAAGAGCCCCAAAGAGTTGATTGTGCAAAGTTGATTGTGGTTTGTTTTCATCTCTAGACTTCTAATTTCACAGACCACATTTGTCTCACTTGCCACTGGGCACTCCTCACGTAGCACAAAACACACAGTAGGCACTGAAGAAGGGAAATGTGAATCAGCTCCACAAGAAGACCCTGCACTCTACATGTCTCTACCATCATTTAATGCATTAGCACATTTCTCAACTGACATTCCTCTGTTGATGGATGCAGAGCTTAAACTCAGCGTGGGAGCACCTCAGAGCTTCTGGCTCTCACTCTAGGAAAATAATGCACGAGGAAAGTGCTGGCTTTGGTTCTAACCTCAGAGACTTCTCTGAGACATTCCCTCTGGGTTATGCTTTTCCACTCTGGGATTCTGACATTCACCTCTGTTTTCTTGCCTTCACTATCCCTGATTGTGGTTCATGATAACCTTTCTCATGAACTCACTCATAATCCTACAATTCTTCAAAAAAAATTTTTTTTATTGAATCGCTACAGTTACAAAACTTTCATGTTTAAATTTCAGTCATAAGCTGATTGAACACTCATCCCTCTACCAGTGTACATTTTCCACCACGGCAAATCTTGCGATATTGCCTAAGTGGTCAAATACAAACATTATAATATGCCCAGTATACAAGAAAGGGAAGTAACCCAAAGATGCCAAATGCATTGTTCTGTTATGCACCAAACAAACTGATATAACCAGAGTGAGAAACAGAAGTTAATCTTACGCCCTACCCGCTGTGCTATCGCTCCAGCCCATCTCTGATTAATATATTCAAATTTTCTTTACCATGTTTAGCACAATACCAGACACATATTAAAAACTTGTTAAATATTTGTTGAACTTAAAATCCCACTTTCACCCCTATTGAAACTTCCTTTCAACTCTCTAGTGTTAAAATACCTCTACTATTTCCCCCAACATTTTGGGCTCTCCCAAATCCCGTGGCATTTGAACTCTGGTGGATATTTCTGATTCTGATATATTATCCTCAAAAACTTTCAACAGCTCACTACACTATTTCTCCAAACTTCAAATTCTGTGGAATACCAAGCCTTTTAAAAAATGATCCCTGTTTACTTTAGTATTTTCCCTTCAACATCTACAGTCCCTCCAGACAAGCCTAAAGGAACATATTCCTCAGACATAACTTATTTCCTCTTTTTTTTTTTATGTAGGAGTACTGCTATTTATTCAGCCACTGATTAGCTGATTAAATTGGGCATGAACTCCACCTTACTTTATTTTTATAATTTTATTTATTTATTTTTCTTCTTACATTTATTTATTGAATCACTGTGGGAAAAGTTACTAAGCTTTCAGGTTTAAGACTCGGTCATACAATGATCAAACACCTCTCCTTCACCAGTACTTATTTTTCACCACCAAGAAC
Source organism: Sorex fumeus (assembly GCF_029834395.1). Lineage (NCBI taxonomy): Eukaryota > Metazoa > Chordata > Mammalia > Eulipotyphla > Soricidae > Sorex > Sorex fumeus. The sequence continues at coordinate 22,753,631 of NW_026606108.1, read as the reverse complement.
CCCAATATACCCCCGTCCCACCCCTCCTAATGCCTGTGAGGCAGATGATTTCCACTTAACTCCTTTCTACATTGATTACATTCATAATTTGACAAAAGATGTACCATTACTGTTTAGAATTCCTCCCCCCACCCCAACAATCAGAATTGCTGAAAAGGCATTGTGAAATACTTTGTTTCTGTAGCTGGTTATGAGAATCATATAATCTTGCATGGCCGCAATAACAGCCTTGAGATTTTGGATTTCTGCAAAGAGCCAGATAATTACGAGATTGGTTTCTGTGTGTCTGGTATAATGGCTGTGCCGGAGAGCCGCTCAAGGGCATGAAGGACGAGCCAGTACTGCCCCCCTTCCCATAAGACTGCAGTAGCCCCATCACCGCCAGCTCATACCTGGCTTTCCTATAATCTCTGAGGCCACGGCCACCTTACTGCTGGGGGGGGGGGGGGGGGCGGGGAAGGCGGAAAAGAGCAACACCCTTTCCCTCTTGGGGAGGCATGGTGCCGTAGTTTAACGCATGATCCTTTCACTTTTCTGCCGCAAGCTGCTGAGCTCTGGATTAAGTCCTTTTGCCTCTGGAGCCATCTGGTGAGGCCCCATGTGTCTCGTCACTGCAGGCACAAACCTGACTGTCCAGTGTCTTCTGGTGTGTGGTGGTCACCGGGCCGCCAAGGGGAACAGGCCAAGGCACAAAACCTATTCCCACCTGGTGTGGTCCAGCGCCAGTAACCTACTGCAGGAACAGGACGCATTTCTACCAAAAGCCTTTGGGTTCTGAGATTCATTTCTGAGTCTCTGGGATCATGGTCATTAGGCAGTTCGATCAAGAACCAGAGAGGCCATGCCTCCAATTACATAGCTGAGCCAGAGGTGGTTTGTCAGTGTGTCTCCCACATACCTAACTTTTGGCCATTTACTTTCTTGGTAAACTTTGCCAAAGTTTTTGGGGTCTGGCCAAAGGCACAGCAGCAATTTTGGGGTATCTGAAAGCCTGATGGTGCCATCAGGCTGCTGATGCACTCACCTCACAGGTACAGATTGACCTGCTGGCGGCACCATACCCCCTCTTATTTCCTCTTTCTATGTGACCTGTGATTTATTCTTCATACTTACATACCTATGCTACATATTTCCTTGAATGTCTCAAAAGAAAGCTCTCCCAGCATTTATTTTTCTTTACTCCTGCTCCAAAAGGAAGCCTTACCATTCTCTGACTCCTCAGAAACCTAAGAAGCTTTGCCTATGGCAGGTCTATCTTGTGTTAGAGGTTTGGATACACATTTACCACTGCCCTACCAAACAGTGGGATCTAGGAGTTAAACAATTTTATGCGCTATAGCTCACAATAGGTATCTTATATGAGAGAAGGAAATTTGGCTTTGCTACTGATAATTTTGCTTTTTTTTATAAAAAATCTTTTTGGGAAGTGTGGGGCAGCAGTGCTCAGGGGTTCGGGAGGCATTCCAAGTGATACTTGCTCTATCAGGTCAGATTGTTCAAAGTTTGGGCCTGATGATGCAGTATTGCTTGGGATCAGCAATGCTGGATTGCTTCCAGGGATAGAGCTGGTGGTGTCTGGGGCCATGTGGTACCAGGGATCAAACTTAGGGTCTTTTGTATGCAAGACTTACTTCCCTGATCCCTGAACTATCTCCACAGCCTCAGCTTTTTCTCTTTTGTTATTATCCATTTCTTTTATTTATACATCTCCAAAACTCACTGCCACTTATTCAACATGTTATATAGCTTAGAAAGACAACTCAAGTGTCTAAAGTTCATTGCTAAGCTCATACATACACTGTATGTCTTTGAAATTATTTCCAAGTTTTATGCACTTGAGTCATATTTATAATGAGAATGCATCAAGTTTTGAAGAGAGAACAGTAAAGGGTGACAAAAAATTTGTTATGACTTCAACTAAAAAAATGGGAGGGAAACTTAAAATATAACATTTAAAGGCACAGTGAAGGAGGTAATACCTTCATCTTGGTTTACTCCATGGAATGCAAGTTTCTGGCTGTTAAAGATATTTACACTTATCTTTTTGGCTGGTTTGGAGTGGCAGTGGCTGGCATTAGTGGGATTCTTCTTTCTTGGGGATGAAAAATGAAGTTTGAAAGAATGTTCATTACCATCAGTATATGTGCTGACCAAACTGATTTTTCATCTGCCAAAATGTGTATACTGGCTTCTGTCTCATCTAGAGACCTCTGGAACTAAGAGCAATTGATCAAATTAGCTCAACTCTAATCCAGCCCCCCTCGTTCTGATATGACTAAAAGACACTGTTTATTTAAATCATGTGGATGACATCATGTCAACCTCCCCCACCCCCCTTCATCAAAGCAGAATACAAACTATGAAAACCAATTTGGTATCAAGCCACTCTGAAAAATGGTTTTGCCCCATTTCCTATACTAAAAAGATAAGATATAAAACCTCAGTTCGAAGTCATCTGATTTTGACTCCACTTGGCCCTCCCTCCAGTGAAATAAAAGAATTTTTATGCTGTTTAGAATCCAGCTAACTAAAAATACAAAACAAATTCCCTCCAGTTGTGGAGGTGGAGAACTTGAAGAGTTGTTTCAATTTTCCTCTTATGTTTTATTTGCTAAGTTCCATTTTTTATGCTATACACTGTTTTTCCCCCACCATATCCTTATATATGATGCCCAGCAGGTATTCATATTAGAATAGGTATAAATGAGACCAACTCCAATTCCATACCAGCAGTACATGATTCCCTTCTGAGCACCATAGGGTGTGATGCTAGAGGGTGTGAGCATCACTGGGGTGACGTAGGAAATCCCTGGTACATAAGGACTAAGCAGATCTGCCATCCCAGCCCTTAGACCATTGCTGGTTGGCCAGAGTTTACACACAGGATTAGTAAACTATTTCCTTTGTTCAGTGCATATTCTCCTTGGAACTTTCATGTTCCCTCTTAAAATCTGATCTATTTTTATTTAAAAAGGTGGGTATTTGGGCTTGGAGAGATAGTGCAGCAGGTAAGCCACTTGCCTTGCACATGGCTGACCCAGGTTCAATTCCCGGTATCCCATGTGGTCCCCTGAACACAACCAGGAGTGGTTTCTGAGTGCAGAGCCAGGAGAAAACCCTGAGTATTGCCAAGTGTGGCCCACAGAAATAGAAAAAGAAAATCCTAAAAAGGTAATAGCATGTATGACCATTCTGACCTCCTGGGATGTGCGAAGTTCTTGATTCCTTTGGGATTTTGACAGGCACAGCTTCAACATCATTATATAGCCTTCTGCTAAGAAGCAAGAAGTATTCGCATCAATGAAGCTTAATTTTGAACTATGGGCTGGAGCGATAGCACAGCGGGTAGGGCGTTCGCCTTACAAGCAGCCAACATGGCCGACCCGAGTTCGATTCCTCTGCCCCTCTCGGAGAGCCCGGCAAGCTACCGAGAGTATTCGATATGCCAGACACAGTAACAACAAAGTCTCCAACGGAGACGTTACTGGGCCCGCTCGAGCAAATCGACGATCAACGGGAGGGCCTTTACCTCGAACTATGGTAGGAGATTAAAAATTCATGAGGGAGTTATTGCTTTTTTGGTGACATCATGAAGAGACAGCAGTCCAAAATGGGAAATTAAATACAATTGAATAATCAATAAATGATGGATTTCTTTTGTGTGGAATTGTAATCTTTATTACTTTTTGTGGGTGGGAGGGTCTCTGAAGCAGTGCTTGGGGAAAATGAGAACTACTTCTAGTGAAATTGGGCCAACAGAGCTGGTAGTTCTATGGTAAGTCTAAGGATGCTGTGATCCCAGATCCTGCAGTCCTAGAGACCATCAGGGTAACCCCAGTGATGCTCAGGGGCCCCCAGACCACACATGGTAACACCTAGGGATCACGTGGTGCTGGAGATTGAGTCTGAGCTGTGCGTGTGTCTAGCATGTGCCCTAAGCATTATACTATCTCCCAGCCCCTTCTTATTCTTTTTTTTAAAAAGCAAAATAGCTTTATTTAGGGATTATGAGAAGGCAGATAATGAAGGAGAGGGTAACCACATTCCAGAAAAACAAAAACAAAACCCAGGCTTTTTCAGAGAAGAAAGAGCTTAAGGCACCCTATAAAGTAAAAGAAAGTACATATCACAGGCAGAGATATGGGCAATGTCAGAATAATGATGTGTCTTTTTGCTGCTTTTTAAGTCTGTATTTCCTTGACATTTTGTATGGCGAACCTACCATTTATTTAGACTCTGAGAATTCATTAAACTAAAACTAACTTGTTTTAGATACTATAAGAGATGAAAAAAATGTAGTGTCAAGGTCATTGTCTGTAGAAGCTGATAATTTAGTTCTGCATTTCCAAACCGTGTTCTTTGAAACACTAGCTCCAAGACATGTACTGTGAAAAATAGAATTCCCTGACTTCACTTTTGGAAAGTCACAACCTATCAGAGGCTCTGAGAATTTTGAAATGAGAAAAGAAATTAACCTTTTTTTCTTCCAAGTTTATCAACTTTATCTGATCACAAGTTACTTTTTCTCATGCAATATCTATAAACTTCTCATGGAATATATTTTGGGAAAGCTGGCTCTGTGAATTTCAGGAGGGGGGTTATACACCCTATTTCTTTTATATTACCTGTTGAAATAACTGCATTATGCTTTGAGAAATACTTGGTTAAAGGAATATTCTGCCAAACCTAGGTGGTTAGAATGCTGGCTCCCAACCTCGGCTCAGAGACAGGTGCCTGCTGTGTGTACTAGTAACCCTTGGAGGGATGTGTTATAAATACTTATTTTGGGTTTCTATTTCTGATGTTTCATATTTAATGGATGTGGGGTTGGGCCTGAGAATCATTTTCCCAGGTGGTTCTCAGCCATGGCTCGTTTAAAGCACCACTGGTTGTTGAAAGGAGGCAAAACAGAATACATGAGGTCTAAGTAGTGCATTTGGCACTTCTTCCGGAAGTTCTTTATTTCATGTTCACAAGCTACCTATGAGCTTCGAAAATAAAAATAAATAAGAAAATTTCTAAAGGATCATACCTTTTAGAGTCTCTTGTAACAGGAAGGATTCTTTCTAGAAATATGTAGCAACAATTTCTCTGCATAGCACAGCGGTAGGGCGTTTGCCTTGCACGCAGCCAACATGGCCGACCCGAGTTCGATTCCTCCGTCCCTCTCGGAGAGCCCGGCAAGCTACCGAGAGTATCTCGCCCAGACGGCAGAGACTGGCAAGCCACCCGTGATGTATTCGATATGCCAAACACAGTAACAACAAAATCTCCAATGGAGACATTACTGGGCCCGCTCAAGCAAATCAAACAACGGGAGGGCCTTTACCTTTACCTTTACCTTATACCACAGATATCTGAGGTCAGTCCTGAATAGACCTCTCACTAAAATTTACTGAGATTATGTTTCACAGTTATTTTTCATATATGCTGATAATCAGAGTAAATTGATGGATAGTTTACCTTTTGAGCAATCTGAAGAAAGATATCAAAGGTGATCATACTAGTCAAAGCTGACTTACAAGATATGGTGAGTGAGGTGGTGGTGTTGGATACTTAAACTGGGTCCTTGAACATACAAGGTGAGTGCTCTATCAATGAGCTACATTACTGATCTAAAAGATTTTAAGAGTCTTTAAAATTGTTTCTCAATGATAAAGATGTGGCTTATAGACAAAATGGAACTTACTTAGCCATAAAGGATGAGATCCTGTTGTTTACACAGAAGGATACAGAAGTCATTATTCTAGGTGAATAAGTCAGAAAAGGACAAACCCCATATGATTTCACTGGTATATAAACAGAGAAAACAGACAAATAGCAAAACTAAATAAAAAATAAACCTGTAGGCTGTAAGACCAAATTAATGTTTATTAGAAAAGAAGTGGGAGGGGCGAGGTTAGATAAATCAGGTCAAAACTGTCAATTATATACTAAAGAATGGATTTTACTTAGAGGGGTGTGTTTTGCCTACATTTTCCTCCATGGACCTTATAGATTCAGGCCCGATATTGAGGTCTTTAATCCATTTTGATCTGACTTTTGTGCATAGTGTTAGAGTTTTGAGTTCATAGAGGTTTTTTTTTTTTTACATGTAGTTTAGAAAGAAGTTCTTACAAAATGTGCTTCAATTCACATGAATATGCTTCTTTATTGTTAACTAATGTAGAAAAAACTGTTATAACTGGTCTTTTCTACATTTCATCATTTTCTAATGAGAAAAAATCACCCATCCTATATATTACAGTTTAACTCTGGTTTTTATTAATCTTTGATTTAGAAGAAACCTCAGGGAAGTATAGTTTATTTCATTCTTTGGCTACCCAACAATTCAGTCCTTTAACTGCTATCAGATTACATGTTCAATCCTGAAAAGTTTCCAGGGTCCTTATGATACTACAGTTAAAGCAATATTTTCAGAGCAAATATTATCTGTATTTCTAGCAGAACTTTGTTAGAAGTGTTGAGAAAGGAAAAGAAACATAAATGCCCACCACTGTTCTATCAATCCTATTATTTCTTAGGTTGATCAAAGGAAAGTAGGTATTATAATTTAGAAGTAGGAGGTTCCCAAACAGAGGGAAAGGAATTGTTAAGATGACAGTAATAGCTGAGAGATTCTATTTTAGACAGCTTGATGAAATGGATTATATATTTTTGCTGTTTCTGAAATTAAGGAAGAAAAATAAGGTAAAATTGAGGTAGTTTTCTAATTGTGAGTATCACATATACACTGTAATAAAGAAAGCTATACAGAAGTTTAGAAAGAAAACATCACACAATCACATCCTCACAATCACACAACATCACAAAATCACACAATCACAAAAATATGGCTTTCCTGTTCACAGAGTTAACATAATTCCATATTAATAGTTGTTTTTAAGAGAACTACTAGCTGATTATATGAGATAGTCATACTAAATCAATTAATCATATGTTTTAAAAATATTCGGTTATTTCAAGTTTTCTTTTATTTCCAAATTTAAAAAATATACTGCATTATATAAAATATTACCATATGCACACACATATAAATACACAGCGACATTCTGCAGAAAAAATACATACAATAATTTTAGTGTAATATGTGTATACATACTTTTTTGCTCATTCATTTTATTATCTCCTTAGGATTAATTCCTGAATTGTTGCATCAATGATCAAACATCTATACATTTTGACATCATATTTTCAGAAAGTTTTCAGCCAGTTTATATTATATCTCAGTCTGGAAAATGGGTGTGTCTATACTGAAGCAAGTTATCAATGCTGGTATTATTAATTATTAAATACCAGGGACTATTCTAGATAAGAAATTACTTCTTAAAGAGCTGAAGTTAGATTAAAAACACTTTGGGGTAAAGACAGTGCTTGTATCACTAGACCACTACTTGGGGATACTTGGTCAACCTACCCACTATCTCCAAGATCAAAGTTGAGCATCCTTTTATATTTAGTGACTATTTAGACTTTTTATTGGAGCGATAGCACAGTGAGTAGGGCTTTTACTTTGCACACGGCCAACCTGGGTTTGATTCCTCTGCCCCTCTCGGAGAGCCCAGTAAGCTACTGAGAGTATCTCGCCCTCATGACAAAGCCTGGCAAGCTACCCGTGATGTATTCGATATGCCAAAAATAGTAGCAAGTCTCACAATTTGTTGTGAGACGTTACTGGTGCCCTCAAGCAAATTGATGAACACGGGAGGACAGTGCTACAGTGCTATTTTGAACTATTGGCTTGTAGCTTTTACCTACTTTACTGCCAACAGTTTTGTTTCTTTCTTAAGGATTTGAAAGACTAATCTTAAAGATTAGTCTTCATATATTTATTAGTTTCCTCTTACTTTGTCATGGACTATGTCACTTTTTTCCAGCTTCATTTTATGTCTTTACTTATGTGTTTTATTTTCAAAGAAATTTTAACTCTCTAATTTATGAAGAATTTGGCTTGAGAAAGATTTCCCAAGGGAACCTATTTATGGTTACTGTTCTTGCTTGATTTAATTTACAGAAAACCAATCTAATATAATACCATTAATGAAATATAGTGCTTATCTAGGTTTGAATAAGAAATGCACTCAGTATTTTGTAATTGAAAGCAGATGATATTTTCTAAGTAGTTAGTCATTAAAGTTTGATTGAGAGTTCTCCATACCACTTACTATGTGCACTATTCAATACACATACACACACATGGCTGGGAAACATTCAAAGGAATGGAGTACACACTTTGCATGTAGGAGCCCCCAGGTTCGATCGTCAGAGCCATATAGTCCTCTTAGCCTCAAGCAGTGAATAGTTCCTGAGTACTACTGGTTATGACCCTAAACCAAAAATGAAAACAATACTTGTATACTTTTTTATTATTTACATACATATGTATCTTATCTTTTCATTTCAAAGACTAGTGAAACGTAATGCATGTGTGGAAACACATGCACAGCTGTTGAACAACTTTGAATTTACATATGTTTACATATTATCATACAGATACCTACATGACTGATCAGCATTGAGAGGGAGCACCAATCTAGCTCTTGGAATCTATGAACCATAGGAAAACAACAGGCTCTAAAGTGGTTACAAAGAATGGACGTTGGTTACAAACAGTGACTGCTCAAAGAAGAGAAACTGCACTTTTTTTTTTTAAGAATCATGAAGCTGACCTTTTTGTTTTGGTAACTGAAAGGTAGGAGAAAGGACAATAATTCAGCTGTGAACCAATGAAAGAGGACTTGGTGAGTGCTTGCCAAGTGCCATTTTACAATCATCCACTTGCAAAGCAAATAGTGATCTTATTGCAGGGCCCAGCTCCATGTGTTCAGTCAAATTTCCTCTGAAGAAATCATGAAGTGAGCTGCCACCCACAATTCAAGTGGGTTATATGTTACCTCCAGCTTTTAATAAAAATGAAAAACCCCTGGGCCCAATTCTCCCCACATGGCTCTGTATGTGCAAAGGGTGAGTTGAACAGAAATAATTAAGGACAGATTGGGAACTTTTGAAAAACTAAACTAGGAATTAACTCAGATACACTAAGAGTTGTTTAAATTCTTTTTGACCTTGTCTTATAAACAAACCTTGTTTTTGTAACCTTGGCTGCTTTGTAAAGTTGACTGGTTACATAGCATCTTCTCTCCCGTGTGGTTGGTTCCTACGTGTTTAGTCAAACATGAAAACAAGAGATAGGAGTAATAGTATGCTTGACAGTTGAATGATTACTCAGGACACGGGATATAGACTCTTCAAAAGAGAAAGGGTTTTGACATGCATATTTCTGATTCAGTTGGGGGTCAAACTTTTATTACCATTTCGACTTTCAGAGACTCCAAGTTCATTCCAATTGCTGGTGTAAAGGGACTATATATTCTTCTAATTTGGCATTTGTTTATTATTTTTGTCAGTGAATCTGTGCACTGGAAATTTATTTTTAGTTAATGAATGCTGCTGTACTGGAAAGGGCCTCTCAGATGCCAATAGGCTTCATCAAGACCCTTATGTCAATTAGGAGTTGAGTAATAGTTTCTGTACCTTGCCTTTCTTTGGGGAAATATTATAGATTTGGGGGCAAATTCTTTCAGCATTCTCAGACAGAGTTCTTTGGAGGGTATATGTAGGACAACTGTTAAGATGTAAAAATAGAGTTTGGGTATAGTTCTAAGAGAGTTCATAATAATGATGAAATCATTCATCATAGTAAGGACTGATGTTTTAAAATCTTAAGAGGAAAGTAGAGTCTGGAAGCAACAGAATCTGAATTGTAGACACTTGAAGGGGATGATTGGGGCCTCTCAGTGGAGGGTAGGAAAGAAGGCACTGGGAGCCAAAAGGCAGAACGAAAGAGCTGAAAAACTACCCAGTTGGTTATTAGGTTTAAATTCAGTCTCATGAGCTTTGGGGGAGGATTTCACAGCTGCTTCTAACACATTACCTAGTCCAGGGAACTAGGGGCTCAAAACATGTTACTTTCTGAAATGAGTACCCAAGGCTTTCATACAGTAGCACCCCCAGGTATCATTATTCTAGTTTTACACTTGAATAAACAAATATTTGGACACATTAAGGCATTTCCCAAATTTACCATGTAAGTGACAGAACTGAGATTGAAATCCAGGCTTGTTGCTACTTGATTTTAAACATCATGATACCCAAGTGTTTTCCAAATTCCAGGACCTTTATCTCTCCTGGTACATACATAACAGTTTCAAGACTGGAGACATAGTACAGGGATTTAAAATCCCTGCCTTGCAGGTGATCAACCCTTATTTGATCCCCTAGTACCACATATGGTCCCCTGAGCATTGCCAGGAGTGACCCCTGAACACATAATAAGGAACCAGGATTAGCTCCTGAACTCCTCTGGGTGTGGCCAATAAACTGAAAAACAAAAACAAAAACAAAAACACCACCTTAACAAAATAACAACTAAAATATTTTTAGGTGGAACACAAATACATATTTAAAAACCAGTTAAATATATATGTATGTACATGAATATATATGTATAGAGATATATAGCATGTCAGTATTTTTCTTCATAATCTTCCTCATCCACTACCACTCCTTGTGCTTGTTTCTGTGGTATGGCTTCAGAAAAATCACATTCACAATGAACAGTTAAAATTTTTTCAGTAAACTTTAAGTATCTTTGAGATTATTATTTTATTTTCTCTTTTTAACTAGCAATCTGCTGAGCTATAATTCACCTAGTATCCAGTCCACTCTTTAATGTGTGCAGTTAGAGTCACAAAATATATTGATCACTACTACTTGATTCTGGAACATTTTCAGCAATGAGCAGTGATTACTCACTCTTACCTCTTCTGACAAACATGAACCTATTTTTTCCGTCTGAATTTACCTATTTGGGATATATTTCATGAATGAAATCACATAATATGTGGTCTTTGTGTCACTTTCTTTCACTCAGCATGCTTTCTTTCTTGCTGCTATTATTATTATGTCTTACAATCCTGTTAATATTTATGCCATCCCTGATTACCTCTAAAGATGTTGATGCCTATGGGAAGCCATGACAACTATCTTCTTTCCTTTCTTCCCTCCTGATAATTTTCAAAATTAATTTCTTCTTTACATACATATTTATTTATTGGACTTTTAGGCAACTCTTGAAATTGAATTAGGTTTGACCACATGCAAAGCAAGAGTCTTGCCTCCTGGGCTATTTCTCTGGCCCATTTAAAATGATTCAAAGGAGACTAAATGTGGTTTTCAGTCATAGTAAAAAGGCAAAGACACTCTAACCAAAAACTAAAAAAGTGGTGGGGGCAGAGCTCTTGTCTTGCAAATGGCTGACAGGGAGTTTGATTCCTGGCATCCCAGGTATACGGTCCCCTGAGAAACATCACTAGTGAACCCTGACCACAGAGCCAGGAGTAAGCCCTGAGAACAGTAAGGTGCGGTCCCCCAGTCCCACAAAAAAAAACAAAAGAAAAATATGACTTTGATAATTGTTTTCAGGAAAGGCCAGGGGGGGAGTCTACAGCAGCTCCTTGACCTTTTGGGAGATGAAACCTTATAAACAACTCTCTTCTCATCAATTCTTTCTCTTATCCTTGGTTGTTAGAATATACACATTCATGAATTACCTGGGCAAATGAAAGAGATAGTTTTACAGGAGACCATTATGAAGAACAAGCATGGAGGAAAGCCCGAGAGTTAATGAAGAAAAATATTTTACTGATATAAAAAACACTTTAATTTTCATTTACAGAATTATGAGCAGTGTAATGTTCTCTACTCAGCAGTGCCACTGTTTTATGCTTTCTTACAGTTAATAACTTATTCTAGGTATTAAATCTGTCACATTCCTTTTAGGGCCTGCAGTGAAGAATTTACAGCAGGAGACCCAGAACTGACCCAGCAATTTGAAAACATAACACAGATATGAATCCAATTATTCTCCATCTAAATGTTGACACTTAGGCTCTGCATCGATACATGACATCTGAACTGGTCATATTTAATATTCCACACATCAAAGCCAAGGCAGAAACAAAAGCAAAGGATTATTTCACTTTCAGAACAGAGTTTGAACCAGAAAAGCAGAACAGTTGTCAGCCTGTTCTATGTAATTTAGAAACTAACATAAAACATACTCTTAAAAGTTGGGTATGCACAGAGCACAGAGTACATGCTTCCCCCCTTTCCCCAATGGTATGTGTGTGTCCCCCGGACTCCACTCCTGTCCTGTGCTCTTTATAGACCATAATTTGCCCTGAAAAAGAAAGAGTTACTTGTACAAGTTCTTAAAACAAAACAAATCACTCTGCAGCAGGAACCTCTCAGTGGTTCAGTGTTCGGGTCTGAGGGTTCCTGTCAAATGCTCCCATCATTTTTGTTTTTATTCTTTGTAAAATCAGAGACAGAAACTGCTTAAAATGTTTTCCATATAAAATGTGACTAGACCAAACAGGCGTATTCAGAGAGGAAGAGGTTGGTAAGGAGACATTTCTTTGGAAAATTTAAAGAATTTCAATGAAAAGCTCAGAGATTGGGACATAAATGAAAATTACTTTATGTTAGTATCAAATGGGGTATTTTAATTTCTTCCCTCTATATTGAGGAGGGTAGGGACACATACTGCAGAACTGGCTAAAAAGTTATAAAAAACAACATGAGTTAGTGCTTCTTCCAAGGATAAATGAAGCTTTTTATGTCCTTAGCATTGAATGAAGTGACACAATCAATGATTAAGAGTTGTGGTTATTAGGAGCAAGTGCATGTGCACATGCTCAAACACTCATGGCCCTACCTAAAGGTCAGAGCACAAGCCAAGGCACAGGAAAAGAGGGCCATAGGCCTTAGTATTGTGTGATCAAACCTAGGTTTTATATGAAGGAAAACAAAACCTTTGGAGATCAAGTTCAACTTCTAATGAAGATTATGAAAATAAAAGGACACTATCTTTATTGTTTTCAGTATACTATCTTCAAGGAAAAAGAATTCTTAACCCTCTTATACATTGTGTAAATCAGATGTATGCTTTTTAAATTTTTCTTTTATTGATTGAGATTCTGTTTTTTTACAATATTGTGGAGAATAATTTCTAAAAGGGCTGGAGTGATAGCACAGCGGGTAGGGCGTCTGCCTTGCACACAGCCAACATGGCCGACCCGAGTTCGTTTCCTCCGCCCCTCTCGGAGAGCCCGGCAAGCTACCGAGAGTATTCGATATGCCAGACACAGTAACAACAAAGTCTCCAATGGAGACGTTACTGGGCCCGCTCGAGCAAATCGACGATCAACGGGAGGGCCTTTACCTTTACCTTTACACCCATAACCAGACTTATAATTTCAATATCACAACCATAACTCCAGTTTATGCAAGTTATAAAGGGACACAAAGCCAACATGTTAGAAAATAATCTGGAATCTCCAGGGCTTGAAGGAGAAACAAAAGAGAAGGCTTTCCTTTCAGAACTCCAAATATCAAGAACAGCCTTCTCCCACCAAATACACAGACTCAACAGTATGTACTCCATTGAGGGACAAGATCCCACTGGAGAGATCCATCTTTCCAGTGAGATATCTTCATTGTGGAGAGATGGAAAACATATAAGGAAATGGCCTACAAAGATGGGAAGGCATCTCATGAAGAGCTGTAGCTTAAGTGTAGCTTAAGTGAAAAGGCAGCATCTTCTCTCTTAAGGAAGTCAGGTGTTGTTGGTGTTTTTACTGTTTCCATTAAGGTCTCTCCCTGGTTGGATAAGGCTTATCCATATTATGGAGAGCAACACATAGTACTGAAATAGACTGGTCTTGACAGAAATGTCTGAACAGCTATCTTGAGTTCCCGAGCTAACTGAATTGACACACAAAAATCAATAGTCTCCAAGTAGTATACACTCATCATCTTTCACTAAAATGAAAATTTTATTTTGGAGTACTAATTTTCAATTTTATTTTGGAGTACTAGTTTATAGCATTTTAGAGAATTATGATTTGATGATATTTTCATTCACTTTTATTTATTTATATATTTATTTATTTTATTAGTGAAACACCATGAGGTACAGTTATCGACTTACAAATTTTTGTGCTTGGGTTTCAGTTATACAGTGATCAAGTACCCATCCCTCCACCAGCGCCCATCCTCTAACACCACAGGTCCCAGCATCCCTCCCACCCCTCATCCCCCCAATCTCACCCTGCCTCTGGGGCCGGGCATTCCCTTTTGTTCTCTCCCTCTCCTTTTGGGTCCTGTGGTTTGCAAGAGAGGCATTGAGTGGCAGTCATGTTTGGTCTATAGTCTACTTTCAGCATGCTTTTACCACCCTGGGAGGATCCTCACAAGACCCTTTATTTGGTGCTCTCTTCTCTATCTGAGCTTCCTTTTCCCCTAGCACGTGTGGCTGGCCTCCAAGTCATGGAGAAATATTCCTGGTACTAATCTCGGCCACTCCTGGGTGTTAGTCTTCCATTTTGTTGCTTTATGTTCCCCAGATCAATGCAATCTTTCTGTGTCTATCCCGCTCTTTCTGACTCATTTCGCTTAACATGATACTTTCCATGTAGCACCACTTGTATGTAAATTTCATGACTTCCTCTTTTCTAACAGCTACATAGTACTCCATTGTGTAGATGTACCGAAGTTTCTTTAACCAGTCATCTGTTCTCGGGCACTCAGGTTTTTTCCAGATTCTGGCTATTGTAAAGAGTGCTGCAATGAACAAACAAGTGCAGATGTCACTTCGACTATACTCTTTTGCCTCTCTGGGATATATTTCCAGTGGCATTACTGGGTCAGATGGGAGATCAAATTCTAATTTTTAGAGAATCGTCCATACTGTTTTCCAAAAGGGTTGGACCAGTCGGCATTCTCACCAGCAGTGAAGGAGGGTCCCTTTCTTGCCACATCTGCGCCAGCACTGGTTGCTTTTGTTCCTTTGGATGTGGGCCAGCCTCTGTGGTGTGAAATGATATCTCATTGTTGTTTTGATCTGCATCTCCCTGATGATTAGTGATGTAGAGCATTTTCTCATGTGCCTTTTAGCCATTCGGATTTCTTCTTTGCAAAAATTTCTGTTCTTTCCTCGCCCAATTTTTTGATGGCGTTGGATGTTTTCTTCTTGTGGAGTTCAACCAGTACCTTGTATATACTTGATATCACCCCCTTGTCGGATGTGTATTTGGCGAATATCCTTTCCCATTCTGTAGACTGTCTTTGTTTTTTGTTCATGTTTCTTTTGAGGTGCAGAAGCTTCTTAGTTTAGGATAGTCCCATTTGTCTATCTCTGTTTTCACTTGCTTGGCCAGTGGGCATGACATCTTTGAAGATACCATTAGCTTCAATATCATGGAGGGTTTTGCCAACTTTGTCTTCAATGAACTTTATGGATTCCGGTCTGATGTTGAGGTCATAAATCCATTTTGATCTTACTTTTGTGCATGGCGTTAGGCAGAAATCTGAGCCCACTTTTTGCATGTAGCCTTCCAGTTTTGCTAGCACAATTTACTAAAGAGGCTTTACCTGCTCCATTTCACTTTTCTTGCCCCATTATCAAAGATTAGATGATCATATGCTTGGGAGGAGATGTCAGTATATTCAACTCTGTTCCATTGGTCTGCAGCTCTGCCTTTGTTCCAGTACCATGCTGTTTTAATTATTGCTGCTTTGTAGTAGAATTTGAAGTTAGGGAGGTTGATTCCTACCATTTTCTTTTTCTCAAGAATTGCTTTAGCTATTCGTGGGGGCTTATTGTTCCATATAAATTTCAGGAGTGTTTGCTCCATTTCTTTGAAGAATGTCATGGGTATCCTTATAGGGATCACATTGAATTTGTACAGTGCTTTGGGAAGTATTGCCATTTTGACAATGTTAATTCTCTCCATCCATGAGCAGGGGATATTTTTCCATTTCCTCGTGTCCTCTTTTATTTCCTGCAGTAGCATTTTGTAATTTTCTTTGTACAGGTCCTTTACTTACTTAGTTAAGCTGATTCCCAGGTACTTGATTTTCTGGGGCACAATTGTGAATGGGATTGTTTACTTCATGTAATTTTCTTCTGTTTGCCTATTTGTGTATAGGAAAGCCATGGATTTTTGGGTATTGATTTTATAGCCTGCCACTCTACTATACAAGTCTATTGTTTCTAGGAGTTTCTTCGTAGAGGTTTTAGGGTTCTCTAAGTATAGTATCATATCATCTGCGAATAGTGAGAGCTTAATTTCTCCCTTCCCTACCTGGTTGCCCTTAATATCTTTTTCTTGCCTAATCGCTATTGCTAGTACTTCCAGTACTATATTGAACAGTAGTGGAGAGAGTGGGCATCCCTGTCTCGTCCCTGATGGTAGGGGGAAGGGTCTCAGTTTTTCCCCATTGAGGATGATGTTTGCTGTAGATTTGTGGTAGATGGCTTTAACTATATTGAGGAAAGTCCCCTCTATACCCATTCTGGCGAGGGTTTTCATCATAAATGGGTGCTGGATCTTATGAAATGCTTCCTCTACAACAATTGATATGATCATATGATTTTTGTCTTTTCTTTTTTTGATTTGATGGATTATGTTGATTGATTTCCGAATGTTGAACCATCCTTGCATCCCCGGGATGAATCCCACTTGGTCATGATGTATGATCTTTTTGATGAGTTGTTGAATTCTATTTGCTAGTATTTTGTTGAGAATCTACGCATCCGTGTTCATCAGGGATATCGGCCTATAGTTTTCTTTTCTTGTGGTGTCTTTGTTTCTTTTGGTATTAGAGAGATATGGGCTTCATAGAAACTGTTTGGGAGAGTTTCTGTTTTTTCAATTTCCTGGAAAAGCTTGAGAATTATTGGCAATAGGTCCTTTAATGTTTGGAAAAATTAGCTAGTGAATCCATCTGGACCTGAGCTTTTGTTTTTGGGAAGACTTTTGATTACAATTTCAATTTCCTTGATGTGAATAGGTCTATTCAGGTACTCTATATCTTCTTGATTCAGCTTTGGGAGATGATAGGAATCTAGGAATTTATCCATTTCTAGGTTCTCTTGTTTCGTGGCATACAGACTTTCAAAGCAGTCTCTGATGATCTTTTGTATTTCTTTGGTTTCTGTTGTGATATCCCCATTCTTATTTCTGATTCGATTTACTAGGGTTCTCTCTCTCTCTTTCTTTGTGAGTGTTGCTAGTGGTTTATCTATCTTATTTATTTTCTCGAAGAACCAGCTCTTGGTTTCATTGATATTTCGGATTGTTTTTTTGTTTCCATGTCGTTGATTTCTGCTCTAAGTTTTATGATCTCTTTCCTTCTGCCCAATGTGGGCTCTTTCTGTTGATCCTTTTCTAAGATCTTGAGCTGTGAAGTCAAGTTGTTTATGTGCATCCATCTTCTGTCCTGAGATATGCTTGCAGAGCTATAAATTATCCCCTTAAAATGGCTTTTGCTGCATCCCATAAGTTCTGGTAGCTCGTGTCTTCATTCTCATTTATTTCCAAGTATCTTTTGATTTCGTCCTTGAATTCCTTTCTGATCCACTTGTTATTAAGCATTGAGTTGTTTAATTTCTAGGTGTTTGATTTGGTTCTCCGTGTCTGTGTGTGATTCACTTCTATTCTCAGTGCATCATGGTCTGAAAAGATTGTTGATACTATTTCTATCTTCCTGATTCTATTTAGGTATGTTTTGTGGCCTAGGACATGGTCTATTTTTGAAAATGTTTTGTGCGTACTGGAGAAGAATGTGTATTCTTTCTTTTGGGGTTGTAAAGCCCTGTATAGGTCTATGAGCCCTTTCTCTTCTATTTCTTCTTTCAAAGCCAATGTTTCCTTGCTGAGTTTTGTTCTTGTTGCTCTATCCAGAGGTGATAAGGCAATGTTGAAATCTCCAGCTACTATTGTGTTGCTAGCAATGTCATCCTTAGAATCTGTTAGCAGTTGTTTTAAATATTTAGCTGTTCCCTCATTAGGTGCGTATACATTTAAGAGTGTGATTTCTTCCTGTACGTATCCCTTGATGAAGAGAAAATAGCCTTCTCTGTCCCTTCTAATCTTTTTCAATGCAAAATTAATGCTGTCAGATACTAGTATGGCCATCTCAGCTTTTTTTTGTGGGAGCTGTTTGCTTGAAGGATTGTTTTTCATCCTTCGACTTTGAGTCTATGTTTGCTCTGACTGTTGAGATGAGTTTCTTGTAGGCAGCAGAATGTTGGGTTCTGTCTCTGAATCCATTTTGCCACTCTGTGTCTCTTTTTTTTTTTTTCCTTTATTTTATTTTATTTTTTTTCAAGTTGTAGATTTACAATTTTTTGTGCTTTGGTTTCAATTATACAATGATCAGATACCCATCCCTCCACCAGTGCCCATTTTCCACCACCATAGATAATATCCCTCCCACCCCCATCCCCCCATCCCCCCTGTCTCTGTGGCAGGGCAATCCCCTGTGTTCTCTCTCTCCTTTTGGGTGTTGACCACTCTGTGTCTCTTAATTGGTGAATTTAGACTCTTGACATTGAGAGAGATTATTGTTATGGGGTTTTGTGTCATCTTTTGTAAGGGTGTGCTGTGGTTGTAGGGTTTGTCTTGTCTTATAGTAGCCCCTTTAGCCCTTGTTTTAGGTTTGGTTTTGAGTCTATGAAGTTCCTTAGCTGTTGTTTTTCTAGAAAATAGTGCACTGTTCCTTCGATTTTGAGTGAGAGTTTAGCTAGATAGAGTATTCTTGGTGAAGCATTCATTTCAGTGAGTTTTTTCACTATATCTCGCCACTGCCTTTGGGCTTGGAGAGTTTTCTCTCAAAGATCTGCTCGAATCTAAGGGGTTCTCCTTTGTGTGTGATTTCCTTCTTTGACCTTGCTGCTTGCAGTATTGTATCTCTATCAGCAGCATCAATCATTCTAACTATGATATGTCTTCGAGTGTTTTTGTTGTGGTCTCTTTTAGCTGGCACCCTTTAGGCTCCTTGAACCTGAATGGCTGCATTGTGGAGCTCTGGGAATTTTTCTGCAATGATTTGTTTCATGGTGTTTTTTTTTTCATTGTGATTGTTTCCCTGAGTTTCTGGTTGTCCAATGATTCTAATGTTGTTCCTCTTGGAATCATCTGCTAGGACTCTGATTCTCTGTAGAGCTATTTTGAGGTCACTTGCCACTGTTTGTTGTTGCCTGTTGGCTTGGTGCAGCTGATCTTCCAGCTCACTGATTCTCTCTTCATCTGAGGTCATTCTATTGTTGAGAGAAGAGACTGAATTTTTCATTTCATCTACAGAATCTTTTAATCGTGACATTTCTGCTCTCATTTCTTCACGTAATTTGTCCATTTTTTCTGTCATGTTACTGGATGTCTGTCTGACTGTTTCATTGAGTTGATTGAACATCTTCATGACTTTGTATCTGAATTCTATGTCAGAGAGGTCCCTTAGGTGAGCAGTATCGATGGAGTCTTCTGGATTCTTTTTGTTGTCCTCCCCTTGTGGTGGGGATTTGAGTTGTTTCTTCATACTGCTGTGTAGGTTGAGGACTAGATTCCTTGGGGACTGGATACCTTACTATGGCTAAACTACCTGTGGCTGCATGAGCGTTGGCCCGCAGAAAATGGCCACGCCCACTTCTACAGAAGCCACGCCTACTTCTGAAGAGGCCACGCCCCCACGGAAACCTGGGTTTGGGAGGAGATCAGCGCAGTGTGAGGAATGAAGAGGAGCAGGCAGACGCTCAGAAATGCTTTTCTTCAGGCATCTGAGAGGATGCCTGGGGTCTTGCAGGGAGAGATCCAAGTCCCGG
Organism: Sorex fumeus; assembly: GCF_029834395.1. Taxonomy (NCBI): domain Eukaryota; kingdom Metazoa; phylum Chordata; class Mammalia; order Eulipotyphla; family Soricidae; genus Sorex; species Sorex fumeus. Next base: position 22,733,905 of record NW_026606108.1, on the reverse strand, counting down.
GTTCAAGAACCGGTGGATGAACTGACCTGGGTTTGGGATGAGATCCGCGCAGCGTGAGGAGTGAAGAGGGAAAAGCAGACGCTCAGAACTCTATTGACATTTACTGCTAGTATTCTTTTAGTGGGATTGCTATTTTATTGTAAAAAAATATCTAAGTGCCTAGGCATGATTTCGATTTTATATTTTTCTTGGGACTTTCCACATTTCATCAATCTCAGACTATCTTTAATTCTGTGTTTCTTCAATTCTAGAAAGTAATTCACTCTTATCTATTCAAACTTTGACTCCATGTTCCTTATATTTTGTTTTTTAGAGTTTCTCTTCTGAAAAATTTTCTTGTACTCTCTTTGTATTGTAATGTTGCTTTCACACTTTCTACTTATTTATCTTTCTATGATGCATTATGAAAAGTTTCCTTAATGCTCTTATTTTACTGAACTCTTTTCAATAGTTTACAAGAGTTTCAGACACTATTGTCATTTCAAAATGTCAGTTTAAAAAATCTGCTGTCATTTTTTTAACTGTCCTGTTCTTATGTTTTCTATTCTTTTATCGTTTTGTTCTTGTTTTTGGAGCTACAGTGAGCAATGATGGAGCTACTAACTCTATGCCCAGGGGATCACTTCCTGCAGTGCTCAGAGGATCGTGGAATCAGAGATCAAATCTAGACCCCCTGCATACAAAGGGTACTCTTTCATCATTTTGAACACATTAAACACATTTACTTTCAAACCTCTCTTTAAAACAAACTATTATTTATAATTTAGGATGTGTTAATCTTTTGATTTAATCTTTTTGTTTGTTCTGGATGCTAAATTTCCCTCTTGGTCATTGTTTACTTGTGTGATTCATAAACCTCCACTAGGAGCCCCCTCTTTGCTTTGCCTTGGACAGATCTTTAAGTATTTCACTGATTTCAAACTTGATTTTTATGTGGTTTTCTTGATGTACAAATGAATACTCCTTGGGTTATACAGATAACAACGTCACACTCATACTATGCAGCTTGGAATTCTGAGTTCTCGAGAATAAATCTTTTATTTCCTTTAACTTTTAAGTGTCAATATAGTGAATTTATTAATTTCTCTGGATAGTGGTTAAAGATGTTCTGGTTTTTGTTTTGTGGACAGAGAGGTCAGCCTTGGTTATTGTCTTGAAGCAGGATTGCAGTTACAGTTGCCCATCTTCATGGTCGTAAACTATGGATTCTCTGCCAGGTATGTGTTTTCAAGATCCAGGTGCCAGGCAGTAAGAACTCTGATTATTTTGAGTTTATCTGTAAATTACTCCCCTTTTGTGGTAGCTAAGTATCTGACCCTGAATTCCCTCCTCATATCTGTTAACTTAAGCTATTTTGTATTAGTTTTAAAATGGGTTCATGGTACCACCAGGAGTGATCCCTAAGCACAGAGCCAGGAGTAAGCATTGAGAACCACAACGTGTGGCCACCAAACAAAACAAAGCAAACTGAACTCATGGAAATGTTCTGCTGTATTTCATTGACGTCCTTTTGTCAAAATGATTATAATTGCAGTATTTTTAAAGTAGACAATTTAAAAATCAATAATAGCCAGTATGATACTCATTGTATTTACCAGTATGAATTTAAAGAAGACCTTTGATTCTGTTGAGATAGAAGTGATCATCGAAATCCTAGCCAAACAGGGCGTTCAAACTCAATACATCAGGATCCCCCCATGAGCTGTATTATAGATTCACTATCAGGATCTCACCATTCTACAAGGAAGTGATCATCCATGTCAAGAGAGGGCTTTGGCAGAGTGATGCCATTTCACCGAAACTCTTCAGTGCCACCCTTGAGAACATCATGCGACAAATAGAATGGGAAGGAATGGGAGTGAAGATAGATGGTCGGCAACTATACCACCTCTGTTTTGATGATGACATCGTTCTAATAACACCAAACATTAGCCAAGTGGCAGAAATGCTGGCCGGCTTCAACAATGAGAGTGGAAAGATCTGACTACAGCTAAATCTCACAAAGACAATGTTTTTGAGAAACAGTATTGTTCCTGACATTCCATTCGCTCTCAATGGAATGAACAGTTATGTCAAATGCAACAGTTATGTCTACCTAGGTTGAGAACTCAACATGACAAATGACTTAGAATCTGAGTTGCGCAGGAGGAAGCGAGTGGCTTGGAACACTTTCAAGAGCGTCAAAGAAATAGCTAAGAGGATGAAGAACCTCTGGCTCTGGGCACATCTCTTTGATTCTACTCTTCCTGCATTAATATACACCTCAGAGACCTGTGCCCTATGAGAACAGGATGAGAATGCTATTCGGGTCACCCAAAGAAGAATCAAAAGAGCTCTGCTTGGAGTATCACACTTCACTCAAATGAGAGAAAGAATCCGGAGTTCTGACCTCCATCTATGGTCAAGAATCAGGGATGATGTCTCATATTCCAAGGCATCGAAAATCAGATGGGCTGGACATGTAATGAAATTTGGACATGACCGCTGGACCAGAGCCATTACTGACTGGATTCCATGGGACATCAAAAGATCACATGGCCGCCCACCTACGAGATGGTCAGACTTCTTCGTTAAGATCTTGAATGATCGGTTTGAGGCTCTTCATGTTCCTAGATCAAGCAGACGCCATTGGGCTACACTAGCACGTGACAGGGACGAATGGAGATGTTACTGGCACCTGCTTGAGCAAATTGATGAGTAACTGGATGTCAAGTGGTCAAGTGATCAAGCCAGTATGAACTTGATATTAATTTATACTTGACCTCTTCTATAAGATGTGATAGAAGCAGAGATTCTACGGCTAGGTGGGTTCAAAATAGAGTGAAAAAAAAACTCTAGCCTATAGTTGGTCAGTTATTTTACTCTATCTTCAAGTGTTTATTAATTTTAGAAATTGGTTTAGACACACACATGTATCTTTCTTGAAAAATGGCAGAATCATGACAATTAAATCTAGAGGTATCTTCAATAACTCAATGCCATTTTCCAAGCAAACAGAAGAAAAATAAACAAATGGTACTCTATCAAATTAAGAAGCTTCTTCACTGTAAAAGAAACAATGATGACAATAAAAAAAAAGACACACCACAGACTGGGAAAAAATATTTACCCACCACTCACCTGACAAAAGCTTAATATTAAGCTACATGAATCACTTATAAAACTTAGCAGCAGCAGCAGCAGCAACAACAAAATGCCATAAAAAAAACTGGGAGAAGAGATGAACAGATACTTCCTTAAGAAGACATACAGATGACCAATAGGTATATGAAAACAACACTTTCAAAACTTAACATTAGGAAACTGCAAATAATACAATGAGGTATTAGCTCAAACCAGTGAGACTGGCACACATAAAAAAGAACAAAAACAATCAGTGCTGCCATGGATGTGGGAGGGGGGTTAGGCACCACATCTGGTTCAATCTCTATGGAAAACAGCAGGGTGACTTCTCAAAAAATTAAGAATTGAGCTTCCATATGACCCAGCAAATCTACTTCTCAGCATCTCACCTCGTGTCCAATAATACTATTTTGAAAAGACATTTGTGACCATATGTTCATTGTAGCACTAATAACAATAGCCAAGATGCCCAAGAACACATGACAGAATAAAGAAACTGAAATATATATATATATATATATATATACATATATATATATATATATACAGAATGGAATACTGCTCAGCGATTCAAAAGATGAAATAAAGCAATTTGTTACTGCTGGATGGAACTAGAGTTACATGCTGATTGAAGTTAGTCAGAAGGAGAGGAATAGACACAGAATGATCTCTGTCTTATATGTGGTCTATAAAGAATCATAGGAAAGAAGCAACAAATGGCACAAGGTCACAGAGCAGGAGAGTTGGACTATAAAGCTGAGCTTACCTGGAGGGGGAAGGATGGGGAGAATCTTGGGACATTAGTGGAGAGAGGGGGACATTCTGGTAGTGGCTGTGGTATTAAAATGACATATACATGAAACTGTCATTGATAGTATTGTAAATTAGGGTCACTGTCACTGTCACTGTCCTCCCATTGTTCATTGATTTGCTCAAGTAAGCCCAGTAATGTCTTCATCGTGAGACTTGTTACTGTGTCTGGCATATTGAATATGTCACGGGTAGCTTGCCAGGCTTTGCCGTGTGGGTGAGATACTCTCGGTAGCTTGTTGGGCTCTCCGAAAGGGGTGGAGGAATTGAACCTGGCTCGGCAGGGCTGGCTGCGCAGCCTCTATAAAATTGGGGGCAAATGTCACTAACTTACCCTCTATACGTAGAAGAACTCCAGAACTGCTCTCACCTCTGCTGTCCCCAGTCCTCTTCCCCATCCCCTGACCTGACATTTCTGGCTAATTATGTCCGAATTCAATGGGTATTTGTCATCAATGAGTCACTATACAACATTAGTCAGGATCTGCCAAAGAGTCAATTTGGTGAAGAACTAAAGAATATAGTTTAGACACTGTAGTATCTCTGATACTATAAAAACAAAAATTGAAAAGGTTTTTTTTGTTTGTTTATTTCCATAAGACCGAAGACAATCCTCCTCTGAAACTCCAATGTTCTTCTTCTTTTTTTTTTTTTAAGTAACAAATTTTATTTGGAGGTTTTTGCAGAGGAAGAGAAAAGGGTAAGCCGATAAGTGGGGAAATGGAGAGTAAGAGAGATAGTAATGTGCTCAGAGACAAAGGCGGGCTTCTCCAAAAATGGAAAGAGCCTTGAATGGGTTTTTGGGTGGGGTTTTATAGGCCCCACCTATAAAAGACGACCTTGGGGTCATCTTGGTCTGGAAGTTCTTCTTCTCTGGGCTGATCCACCAAAAATTAATCAGATTAAAAGATGGGGATGTGTCTGATGGCTCTCCTGGTGAGGGATCAAATTTCTTCAGGGTCTGCTGAAGGGCTGATCAAGTCTTGTTTCCTTCCCAAAATTTTGTTGATCTAAATTTCATTGCCAAGGGCTTTCCCTGTCTACCTGCCTACATCATATTCCCCCCTAGATATTTCACCACCTTAAATCTTTAAACAGCAGAATCCGAAGCAGCATAATCCCACACCTATCCCTATGATCCCTCTTCTGGAGCTGCTTCATGCTGACAAAGGGGCGCTGACCCTGCCTACACAAGGGGTGAAATCTCAGGCTACCTTCGTTTAGTGGGGCCCTGGTAATGAAGGCTGAGTTTTTTTGAGCTACCAACATCTGAAAGAAAGAATCAAATTGATTAGGCCAAAGAATCTTATTCGAGATATGAAACTCCAATGTTCCTAACAGAATTTTTGGTTTTGGGGTTTGGGGTCACACGCAACAATGATCAGGGGCAACTCCAATTCAGTGCTCAGGGGTTGCTCCTGGTTGTACTCAGAAGCCCATGCAGGGCTGGGACCAAATCTGGCTCTTTACACAAAGCCTGACTTCAGCCTATTCAGCTGTATCTTGTACCTTTTCATTGTATTTTAAGGTATTTTTGTGTGTGATGTACATGCTCAAACATAGTCATGAACTTAAATCTTAAAGAAACTGAACAAACTTGGAAACCTTTATCTGGGGCTCTGTTGTTTTTTATGTAGACAAAGCTATTATTATTATTATCATTATTTTTGCATTTCATCTCATTTATTAAGCACATTTAAAAAATTTTTTTATTAGTGAAACACCATGAGGTACAGTTGTAGACTTACAAATTTTTGTGCTTGGGTTTCAGTTATACAATGATCAAGTACCCATCTCTCCACCAGTGCCCATTTTCCACCACCACTAATCCCAGTATCCCTCCCGCTCCCCAACCCCCCATCCCACCCTTCCTCTGTGGCAGGGCATTCCCTTTTGTTCTCTCTTTACTTTTGGGTGCTGTGGTTTGCAAAAGAGAAATTGAATGGTAGTCGTGTTTGGTCTATAGTCTACTTTCAGCATGCATCTCCCATCCTGGGCAGATCTTCCCAACACCTTTTATTTGGTGCTCCCTTCTCTATCTGAGCTGCTTTTACCCCTAGAGTGTGAGACTGGCCTCCAAGCCATGGACTAAACCTCCTTGTACTTATCTCAGCTATTCGTGGGTGTTAGTCTCCTATTTTGTTACTTTATGTTCCCCAGATGAATGCAATCTTTCTATGTTTGTCCCTCTCTTTCTGACTCATTTCTCTTCAAAGGTATTATTTTTTAAAAATTTTTTATTAGTGAAACACCATGAGGTACAGTTGTAGATTTACAAATTTTTGTGCTTGGGTTTCGATTATACAATGATCAAATACCCATCCCTCCACCAGTGCCCATTTTCCACGATCATGGATAATATCCCCCCCACCCCCATCCCTCCTATCCCATCCTGCCTCTGTGGCAAGGCGATCCCTTGTGTTCTCTCTCTCCTTTTGGGTGTTGTGGTCTGCAAAAGAGGCTTTGAGTGGCAAACATGTTCAGTCCATAGTCCACTTTCGACATGCATCTCCCCTCCTGGGAGGATCCTCCAAACATCCTTCATTTGGTGCTCCCTTCTCTATCTGAGCCGCCCTTTCCCCTAGAATGTCCGACTGGCCACTAAGCTATGGAGTAATCCTCCTGGTGCTGATCTCAGCTATTCTTGGGTATTAATCTCATATTTTGTTACTTTATATCCCCCAGATGAATGCAATCTTTCTATGTCTATCCCTCTCTTTCTGACTCATTTCGCTTAGCATGATACATTCCATGTTGTACCACTTGTATGTAAATTTCATGACTTCCTCTTTTCTAACAGCTACATAGTACTCCATTGTGTAGATGTACCAAAGTTTCTTTAACCAGTCATCTGTTCTTGGGCATTCAGGTTTCTTCCAGTTTCTGGCTATTGTAAAGAGTGCTGCAATGAACAAACAAGTGCAGATGTCACTTCGACTACACATTTTTGCCTCTCTGGGATATATTCCCAGGAGTGGTATTGCTGGGTCAAATGGGAGCTCAATTTCTAATTTTTTGAGAATCGTCCACACTGTTTTCCAGAAGGGCTGAACCAGTCGACATTCCCACCAACAGTGAAGGAGTGTCTCTTTCTCGCCACATCTGCGCCAGCATCGGTTGCTTTTGTTCTTTTGAATGTGGGCCAGTCTCTGAGGTGTGACATGGTATCTCATTGTGGTTTTGATCTGCATCTCGCTGATGATTAATGATGTAGAGCATTTTCTCATGTGCTTTTTTGCCATTCGGATTTCTTCTTTGAGAAAGTTTCTGTTCATTTCTTTGCCCCATTTTTTGATGGGGTTGGATGTTTTCTTCTTGTGGAGTTTAACCAGTATTTTGTATATCCTGGATATCAACCCCTTATCAGATGTGTATTCGGCGAATATCCTTTCCCATTCTGTAGACTGTCTTTGTATTTTGGTCACTGTTTATTTTGAGGTGCAGAAGCTTCTTAGTTTAAGATAGTCCCATTTATCTATCTCTGTTTTCACTTGCTCGGCCAGTGGCGTGGCATCTTTGAAGATACCATTAGCTTCAATGTCATGGAGGGTTTTGCCAACTTTGTCTTCAATGTACCTTATGGCTTCTGGTCTGATGTTGAGGTCCTTAATCCATTTTGATCTTACTTTTGTACATGGTGTTAGGCAGAGTTCTGAGCCCATTTTTTTGCATGTAGCCGTCCAGTTCTGCCAGCACAATTTGTTAAAGAGGCTTTCCCTACTCCACTTCACATTACTTGCAAAAGGTCTTATTTTTAAGGAATGCATTCATACAAATTTTCTTGTCATTCATCTCTTTCACTGTATTTCTTTCTCTCTCTCTCTCCACCCACTTTACCACATGAAATATTCTGACATTTTTGAACTCTAGTGCCCGATTCTTCTTTCTAATAACAATAAGTTCCAAGGATCACTCCTGGTTGTGCTTTGGGTACCAAATGCAGTGCCAGGGATTGAACCTGGCTCGACTGCATGCAAAGTGAGTGCCCTATCCACTGTACTATCTCTCAAACTCCTCCTTCTTCTTATTTTTTATAGAAGACTCATTCAGTGGTACTCAGGGGCCACCTAGAAAACATCAAAGCTTAGTTGTAGCCTATCTTGAATGTATACTTACCTTAGTCTTCAAAAGGGGAAATATCATGTTACACAATTCTTTCTTTGAGTAGCACTGTAGCACTGTTTTCCCATTGTTCATTGATTTGCTCGAGTGGGCACCAGTAACGTCTCCATTGTGAGACTTGTTGTTACCATTTTTGAATATATCGAATATGCCACAGGGAGCTTGCCAGGCTCTACCACGCAGGCGGGATACTCTCGGTAGCTTGCCGGGCTCTCTGAGAGTGATGGAGAAATTGAACCTGGGTCGGCTGTGTGCAAGGCAAACATCCTATCCGCTGTGCTATCACTCCAGTAATTATATCTTAGTAATTTACTGAAAAGTAGAATGCCAAAATTTAAAATTACAAGTATGAATTCTGCTAAAAGCATCTGGATTTCATGCATTCCTAAACTAAAAAACTTAAAGTTGGAGACCATCTATACAACAATCCCCACTATCTAATTATAGAACATTTTCACTACTCCAAAAGAGATCCTTATACATTAGTAGATATTCCTCATTTTCTCTGCTCCCATCTCCCGGAAACTACTAACGTGCTATCTTTCTATAGATTTTCCCATCCTGGATATTTCATATAAACAGCATTTTATAATGTATGGAATTTTGGTTTTAAATATTCAATTTTGAGTCAGAAGGAGAGGGACAGACATAAAATGGCTGCACCCATGGTGGGTTATAAAAATCATAGTATGAAACTAATAGCCAAGGGTACAAGGGCAAGGAGGATTGGTCCATGGTTGGAAGTCTGTCTCAAGTGCTGGGGGAAAGGCAATTGGGATAGAGAAGGAACCACTATAGCAATGATAGTTGGAAACGATCTTTCTGGCTATGAACTGCATGCTGAAAGTAGGTAAAAGAACAAACATGATAGCCTCTCAGTATCTGTATTGCAAACCATAATACCCAAGGTTGGGGAGGGGAGAGAAGGAGGGAGAAGGAGAGAGGAAGGGAGGGAGGGAGGGAGAGAGAGAGAGAGAGAGAGAGAGAGAGAGAGAGAGAGAGAGAGAGAGAGAGAGAGAGAGAGAGAGCCTGCCATTGAGGGAGTCTGGGGACCCGGGGCAGGGGGATGGTGGGAGGGAAACTGGGGACATTGATGGTGGGAAATGCATACTGGTGGAGGGATGAAAGTTGGAACATTGTGTGACTGAATCCAGGTCCTGAACAGCTCTGTAACTGTATCTTATGGTGATTCAATTAAAAACAATCAATTTTTTCATTTCTACAGGCTACATTCATTAAAAAAATCCACAGAGAGTTCAAGAGTTAGCTTGGTCAGCTGAACATGAACTTTGAATGTAAGAAGCCTGAATTTCATCCCCAATATCACTTCATCCCCTGAGCATTGCTGGTAGTAGCCCCGAAAATAAAACAACAAAAGTAGCAAAAACGTCCAATGAAATAATTCTTAATAGTCATTTCTGTAATGTATCAATGTATGTTTAATTTCTCAAAGTATTACTTATATAGCAAGGCGGCTAATAAATTGCTAGTCTAATGGCCAAAAAAGTATTTGAAGCCTATACTGATATGATCCATTATTTTTTTTGTTGACATAAAAATGGTTTCAAATTTACATATTTTCATAAAATAGTTGAAAATAACAATCTTAATAATCCTAAAAGAATATCTGCATTTCTTCCTGATGCATTAAGTTAAGCTATAATTTTTGTAATTGAATTTCTTTTACTTGAAATTTTATTTTGAGAAAGTATTTATTTCCTCTGTGTTACTTTTAAGGATAAGTAGGTTAATAATGAATATGACAGAAAGATGATAGGAACTGCATTTTTAGTTAATGGAATCATGAACACTCATCTTTCAGCTATCTTATTTTAAACATTAGTCTTTATGTAATTGCAAACCTTAATAGGAAGTTCATTCTTTGACTTTATCTGAGGACTTTTCACTGCCTTTTATAACATTACAACCAAACATTTGTTTGACCTGAGCTTCCAGCTTCCAGGATTTATGAATAGTGGTTACAGAAAATGGAGAAGAAATATGAAGATATCTATAGGTAACATTAATTTATTCAGTATTTGTTGAGAATCCACTTGATACAGGAGTAACATGAGAATACATGGGTGAGTAGTTAGCTGGATCCTATTTTCTTAGAACTACAGCTCTTTGGAGGTAGGGGGAAGATAAAATACAGTAAGGGGTCAAGAATAGGTGTAGCTGTGATGGAGCATGAGTAAGCCTAGCATGTACCCAACCCTGGTTCAATCCCTGACACAAATTGGTCTCTTGAGCATATCAGGTGCAGCCCCAAGGGCCCTGAAGTACCATCCAGTTAGCTCAAGTAATCCCCCAGAGCCATAGACCCTGCAAACAACCAAATCCTTAGGCATTTTCACCAGTTGATGGAGAATCACCAGTGGGGAACTCTGAGCCTTCCAAGTGCCACTGGGAGTCCCCTCCTTCCAAATAATAACCAACATCACACTTAAAAAAAGCACATAAAAATAACGAAAAAAAAATTAACCACACTAACTACAATCGAAAGGGAGGTAGAACTATGTATGAGTGGAGTATAGTAAGTGAATTTGGCTTAGTTAAAGAAGAATTGAGATGACAGCTGAAAGCTAAATAGGAGTTTATTACATAAGAAAAATGGTTAGCAAATAAGAAAAATGGTTAGCAATCCTTGGCAGAGGAACAATGGAGGATGGTAGACATGACTCAAAGAAGGAACTGAAAGATCTTAGAACTCTCAGTAGGTACAAGTGCACAAACATGTTAGATGTGACTGTGCAGGTCAAACCATATGAACAAATTTTGAATTTTTTTTTATGAGAGCAATAGGAAGTGATTTTGCTACTCAAAGCTTTTTATGTATTTGCACTTAAAAACAGGGAGAAGAAACTGAAGGGAGTTAATCTATTGTAGTGGCCAATAGACTGTATTAGTGAAGGTTTGTGGACTTCGAAGAACCCTGAGTTCAGAGTAGGGTGTTTTGTTCTCATCAGCTTGACATAAGGATGAGGCTCAGTGGTAGAGCCTCTGTGGGCATGAGATCCCACTTGATCCCTGGACCTACCCACATCAGTTGTGATCCTCCAATGGCACTGCCAATATGAGGCCCCATACTACAACACATGTGCAATCTCTAGAACACCACATTCAAGTGTGTAACTCCTGGACATTGTAACAGCATTAGCAATAGCAAAGGTAAGGAAAGGGGGTAAATTATGTTCCCACAAATCAGGATTTTAGGTTTTTTTTTCTGTTTGGAGACTATCTGGAGTGCTCAGGGGCTACTCCCAGTTCATTGTTCAGCGATAAATTCTTGTGGTACCATGGATGCCGTGTGGTAATGAGGATCAAAACCAAGCTTCCAGCATAAAAACTATGTGTTCCAGTCATGTGAACTATCTCCATGGCTCCAGGATTATAGACTCTATGAACTGATCAACTATTCATACTTCTAAAGCATGCAGATTCATATATATAAGCGCATGTAAACATTACAATTAGGAGAAGTTTCATTGGTTCTGCACATCTCATCCAATTCTACTGTTTCTTTCACTGAATTGTTCCATTAAATTATGTGGCTTCCATAGATTGCACTCACAATTAATGATCACACACAGGTGCTTTCATAGGAATCTGTAGACATGTTCACTTGTCTTAAATTCACCTTACATTCATATCTACCATGAGAAAATATCCATTAGTCAGTAACCTGTGAAGTGCTCTAAAGGATCTCAGAAATTTTACTATCAGTGCATGTGGATTATGTCCTTAAGTGGGTGGGATCACATTTTTTCACTTGATACATTAATAAGATTCACCATTGTTTCATATACTACCAACAAAAAGTGCTGCTATGCTGTCATTACTGTTTTCTAATCTGTACTCCCATTGTTCATCAATTTGCTTGAACAGGTACCAGTAATATTTCCATTGTGAGACTTGTTGTTACCGTTTTCTAATCACATAGAATTATTTGCCACACATTGAGAGGACTTTGAAACTTTTTTATACACCTAGGTGTCTTCAGCTGTTCTTTTAGTTTGACTGTGATTCTGAGGCATGTTACAGAACCCTCACTTTTGTTAGCATTTCCTTTTTGATGAGTCTTGGTTTGTATTTTTGTCACGCAAGTCACATGACATTATCACACCAAATTTTTCTCGCTGCATAGAGTTTCTTAGATCTATTTCCAGAAGTTGTTATTTTCTTTTACACATATTATTTACATGCATTGCATAGCCCTTTTGTACTTATCTCAGTAATAAGCTGCAGCATGGCTTCATACATTTGTAGCAGCCATTCTTCCCTTGATCATATATTTTTTTAAAAAAATGGATATTGTTTTAGTTTAGTAATGTGAAGGAGCCTTTACATTAATTTTTATGTAAATGTAGACTTCAATTTCGTAAGGGTTCACCAACTTGGCTTCCAAACCAGCTGCCTCATTTTAAATTACCACCAGCAGTGGATGAGGAGTTTTCTTATTCCATATTTTTTCCAAAATTTGGTGTTTCTAGTAGTTTGGCTTGTACCATTCATTTTCTCAATGTTCTAGGTTTATATTTGTGTTTCACTGTTGCTTTAATTTCATAATAACACAATACATAATAACATAATGCTGAGCATGTTCATTTGCCATCTGTACATCTTATTTTGGTGAGGTATCTGTTAAGAAAATTGGCTTACTTTTTAGATTGGTTTACTCATCTTATTGTTGAGTTTTAAGAATATTTTGTGCATTTGAATAGTCCTTTATTAGATGTGATGCTTGTAAATATTTTCTCCAAGTATATGACTTTTCTTTTGGTTATCTTGGAGATCCTATTAACCTCAAATATTTGAAAATGTAAAACAATGCTCTTTGGAATCAGCAAGACATTGTAGTTCATGCAAAGGTCTTAATGAATCAGTGAAGAACACCAAAAAAGGGAGGTCAGAAGTTGGTTTATCATGGGTGATACAGACTGTGAATATATTATTTGTGAATATATTTCCCTGTGAATGTATTTCTCTAAATTTAGTGGTATGGAGTGATGAGCCAAATATAATAGGAAGAAATTTAATAGGAACAAACATAAAATCCCATACTGAGATTCAAAGAAAATAGAAGAATAGCAACTCTAAAAACATAAGATAGAGTAGAAATGATTTACCAAGCATTTGGTGTTAAAATTGGCCATCATTTTAATAATGTAATATGATGGCCAAGAATAATAAAAGACATACAGAGAACCATCTTATGTGGTTATCAAAGCCAACCCAAAGTTAAATTTCTTTTTTAAGTCAAAGGTATACTGTTGCCAAATATGTAGAAGGAAATGTTAAGAAGGAATTATTCTGGTGATATAAAATCTATCATATTAAGAAGAAGGATACTAAGGGCTAGGACATGGCTCAAAGAGCTAGAGCACATGTTTTACATATGGAAGCCCAGGTTCAATCCCCAGCACTGCATAGTCCCCTGAGCACCATTGGGAGAGAGCTCCTAGTACTTAGCAGGGAGTACCCCTGAGTACCAGTACCAAGTTCAACCTCCAAACAAAACATAAAAGAAGAGGAATACTAAAAAAGAAAGATGGTGGAAGGAGAACAGGATGTCATTCAGTATTAGAGCAATTGCCTTGCATCTGTGAGGCCCTGGATTTGATCCCTGGCACTGAGAAAAATAGGTACACATATATAGTGAAAGAAGAGGGTAAATGAGCTTTTGCATGTGTTTGAAAGCTGTCTTCTAGTATTTGAAAGTCTTCCATATTTAAGATGGATTTGATGGTAAAAACTGCCTCCTGGGAGTCAATATAGTACTTCATGTGTGGTCAAGCAGCATGAGAAGGAGAGTAGGAGGGCAGCCTTTTTACTTGGGGATGGGAAGGCAACCATATTACAGTTACTGTCTTATCAGATATATCACACAATTGGCTTATGTGATACTTTTGGTGAATGAAAATTTCCATTAGCTCTGAAGTTAAAGACAGATCTACATAATTGTGTTCAGGCAACTTTCATACTTTACAATGAATTTTACATTTCTTATTTTGAATCAGGTTTTAATTTTACTCTAATTCAGTTTGCTGAGGTTTTGGAGTGGGGATGGGGTACAATACCCATTCTTTGAATTTGTTTGCCTATTTAGCTTCTAGTTACCTCCAAATAAAGTATAATTGTTCTACATTTAATCCAGGAGGTTAAAGAAAATTTTGAACAAGGTGGGGTGAAGATAAAGGAAGAATTTGACTGATAGCACCCTCTATTTTTACCCTGATTCATAGATTAATGATATTCTTTATATTTTTGATTAGCATTTAGAATAACAAAATTAAGACCTTCCCCCTTAACAATGGATGAATATTAAAACTAACTTGTTTATTATACATTACTTTTACTGAAACTGTGCCTGGCTAAATAACCTCATTTCTTAATTTCTCTAAATTATCAAAAGATATTAAAGTTGTTGTTGCTAAAGATCAGTGTCTAATGAGTTTTGTAGCTCTTATTATCTTGGGAGATATTTTTAATATATCCCAAGCACTGCTTGGGAGGCATGGGGGAAGGCAGTAGTGGCCTCCCATGATTCTTGGCCAACTTGGCCAATGGTTGACTGTAACGGTCTAAGAATGTGGTACTTCTCTTAGTGTGGGATTACCCAGGCCACCCTGGAGTGCTCAGGCCTCCAAGAACATATCTAATAGTGCTTGAGGAACCATATGGTGCAGGGGATCAAAAAACAGAAGTATACAAGGCCTGCACCTTAACTTCTATAATATCTCTCTATCTCAAGGATTATATCTTTATCTGAAGATTGGTACACTTTTTTGTTTTTCCCATTCTTTTGGGCACCTCTCTCAATTTCTGTGATTCCTGAAAATTCTCTGAACAAATCTGCATGAATTTACCTGCAGGACCTTTTAATCACTGCAGCTATAATTTGTTTACACCCAGGCATAGAAACTTAATCAAAAGAATGTAATTATTACAGTGATCACACAAGGCGGTTAATTTTTAGAGTCAGCATGTAAAGTAAAAATTGAGCAGAGCCAAAGCATCCTCTTGAAATATCTGCAATTGCTGACATGGAATATTGTTGCTAGACAATTCTGTGGGCATGTGAGGTGACTGAACATGTCATATGATACAGAACATTGCAATACTTATCTGTGTAGTATCTCCAGAGTATGATCTAAGGAGTCTCTATGAAAAACCTGGGATACTCACTAAAAAGCACCCAGACCATAGATTTGGGAAGAGAAAAGCAAATAGAGTTTTTTTGGGGGGGAAGATGGCAGAGCTTGAAGCGAATTCAGTGTCTGGGAGAGAAACATAATTTTTTTCTGATTCTGAGCTTCTGTTGCTGCATTTCCATAAATAAAATATGCTTTAACATCATTTCAGTGGCATTTTCAGTGGTCCATTTTTTAAAGCAAGACATTCCTGGCCATATTTGGGGGCAACTAGGGCTACCACAGCTAGTATTGTCAGTGGGGAGTAGTGGTGGTTCTGGGGATCCAATACTGGCCTCTCACAAGCTAGGCCCGTGCTATCCCACTCGAGTCATCTCCCTGGTCCCTCTGCTGTGTGCATTGCGTTTTCCTGTGCATGCTTTGTTCTGCTCTCATGGAATAGTGCATACAAGACAATTTCAAAGGGGAAACAGAATAGTCAGTAACTTTGGGTCAAAACGGTTCCTGTCCTATGGGGGGAATTTTGTTTTCTGCTGCCTCTCTCCCACTTAAATCTGTAAGAGTTAATAAATGAGCACTTCGTCAATATGCCAGCATGTCACACTCCCTGGTCACTTCATCAATATGCCAGCATGTCACACTCCCTGGTCATCACCTAACCTGTAAGCCACACTACAAATCCTTCCTGTTAAAAGGAGCTCCCTCAACTGGGATATAACATGAAAGAACCTACATCCCCAATCTCTTCCATTTCTTGGTAGGAAGGGTGGATGCTCTATGTTTGTGTGTCTGTTTGTGTCTGTGTGTATGTGTGTGTATTTGGGGTAACCTTCAATTTTGTTTAGGGGAAAGGATGAAATGCTAGCAACTTCTAGAGAAACTTAGGATGAGAGAACAATTCTATCAAAATTTAACTCTTATGGCAATGAAGTGTAAAATCTTGAGAGATGAGACAGATCAGATCATTCTGATAAACATTCTCTTCTCCTCAGCCCTCCCACTCAGCTATTAAAAATATTAAAAACAAAACAAACCTTGGGCTGTGTTTCCTCAGTTCTCCATTACCACCAAGGAGTTGCTTAATAAATTCTCAAGTAATTTCAAAGAATACAAGTTGTCTGCCTGAGATACTGCACTGAGACATAAAAATTGATAATGTAGGGCAAAAAACTAGAGGGTCAGTCACAGTACCTAACACCAGGCTCAGTGTGAACATACTGAAGCTCTATTTGATCGTCTTTGGCAAGTAAGACAGTGCAAATGAGGCTATCTCATTCTGAGGCAGTAGGGTCAGGGCAGATATGGGGGATGGGAGCCAGCGTGGGTAAGCCATTACTTTAAAGGGAGGTGGGTAGTTCAGCAGGAAAGAGGCAATAGAGAAAAACCTGCTGTGAAGTATTTCATTTTTGTGATTCTTTAACAATTTACAAAAGCAATGGCACATAAGGGAAGTTTTCTTCTCTTTGGGGACCCATAAATAAAACAGTGCTGTAATCAAAGGACAGAAGAAAAAAGAGGCTTCAGGTATTTAATTCTTATTTACCTCCTTCTCCATTATGTATGACTCCTGGGCAGAAGGGAAGGTTCCAGAAAACAATAACTCAGCCTACCCCACCTGCCAGAACCTTCCAAATTCTGAGCCTGCAGTTCTAATTTACTGTTTTCCACTCCCTGACTAGAAAAGGGTTGGGAAAGGCCTTTAAAAAATAAAATGGTGAAGTTTCTGTTGAAATTGCTCTAAGGTGCATTCTATTTCTCCAATAGAGGTCTGTGCTCCCCTGAGTGCAAGGTCCTACCATGGTCTCCAGGAAGACCATCAGCTTTTGAGCACTGAGCTTGTAGAAGCTTCTAGCTCAGGTGGCCACCATGGTTCTTTTGGCTGCACACTACTCAAGCAGGTATATGAGGAACACTAAGAAAAGCATGCAAGCCTGGTTGAATCTATTTTATCCCACCAGAGAGCCTGGGATCCTACTGTCACTTGCTCATCACCATTAAGGCTAGACACAATCCAGTAAAATTAAAATACACAGGTTTCCCTGAAATGAGAAGGAAGAGCTAATGAGGTGCAAGAGAACGTTAGCGGATTGAATTCTGAAAAAAAAAAAGACACAGAGATTGAGACTCAAGTGTTTATAGAACTTAGACATGAACAAGCTCTTGCTTCCTGTTGTCATGTATGGTCTTGAAAAGTGTGATTTTAAATTCTCCCAGTTGGGAAACAGCCTACTCTTCCCTGAGTTAGACTTCTGAAACAATTCAGAAATTAATTTCTGTTTTTTTCTCCATAGGATCCTTCATGAATAAGTATGCAATACAAGAAAATCATAATTCTTTGTGTCCCAGACAGGCCTTATACTTTTATTTCTCCCATCCACTGGGTGATTTGAAACAATAAAAAATTATTCTCGTTCTGCTCAGAAGGCAGAAGTGAAGATGTGTTAGCATCACGCTGTCTCAGAAGGCTCTAGTGGACACACTGCTCCATGAAGTTTTCTTAGCACTGAGAGTTTCTGGGGACCTTTAACGCTCCTTGACTTGTATGGGCATTGCTCCATTCTCTACCTTTGTCATCATCTGATGTTTTCCCTGGTTCTTCTGGTCTTCTTTCTATTCTCCTCACTTATTTCAATTTTGTTTAAGTTATGCATCCTAGTTACAAGAGTGTTTAATGTTTATGCTTTTTGTGTATTAAGTTACTGCACCCCATCATCACCAAAGGGAGCTTCATTTTTTGACTAAAAAGCAACAACGACTTACTATATAAGGCGTTTTTGGAGGACTTGAGGGGCTGTCTTATGATATCACCAAAAATTTTAACACCAGAATGAGACTTTATGGGATAAAAATTTGAAAGAGGTGAAATGTCAAAGAGAAGTCCTTGGCCAACTTGCAGAGAAAAATGAAACTTAATTTCACTATAAGTCCTTTGCTGAGACTATTCTAGCAAAAGAGGCTGTCCACAGCTGGGCCTGGCATTTCTCTAAAGCATATCTTCAGAGTGATGAATTGTTTTCTCTTGAAGTGCACTTCCTCATACCTAAAACATATTCTGCTCAGATCTCCAAGTCCAAATACATAATTGGTTCAGAAAAGAAATTGGGAATTGTCACAATCGTATCAAGAGATTCTTTTCCTATACTTCAAATGTAAGTGTCTCCTCTGTTGACTATGTTCTGCTAATATATATGGAAAAATTAAACAAGTATATATCGGGTGATAGGGTGGGAGAACAGCACTAAGAAGATATCTTAACTTCCTTTAAGTCAGCCCTGAACTCCGAACTGTGGAAAAGTCAGTTCCCTTTTCATCTATGCAGAAATGATCTTTTTTTTATTAACCATGTGTATTATCAAAATCAAACATTTTATGAGTTTTTAATCATAAAAGAATGTATACAAAGCATAGTTTCTAAACGCTCTCAATATTGCTTAACCTTATATTTTGGCAAAAGATTTTATCATTTCATAAAACATCCTTATTGATATAATGCAAAAAAGTGCTAAAGAACTGTTACTTGAGGTAATTCAGAGGTAGAGTAAGTCTAAGATTTCTGTGTTAGCATTAAAAGGCAAGAATATGAATGAATAAAAGAACATGTGAGAATGTGTAGTAGCTTTAGAACTCAAGCTACTCTAATTATTTTATAACAAAATTAGTGGTGGGAAAAAGTGGTCATTAATCTTGTGGTCAAAGTTTTTGTTTTTGACCCAGCCCATGTATTTTCTACAATCATAAGAAAAACAGAATCGTACATTCCTAAGGTATTTTCTCTACAAGATGAAGAAGAAATTTTTCCTAGTAAAATGGCATGAGTATTCTGTCCACATAAAATAGAAATCATTTGTATATTTTTATATTGAATTTGAAAGAGAGCCACTGAATATTACTATCTGTCTTCTGGAAACAAATATGAGCAGCCACTTTTGACTGGACAAAATCACTACAGTAAATAAATATAAATGGAACCAGTTGACTTTATTACCTGGGAATCAACAAAGCTGGGAGAAGGGGGAGGCCAGACCAACTGTCAGAGACCTGCCTTTTTCTCTCAGTTCCAGTCCTGTAAAGATCTGTTTTATTATAGGAATGGTCTATGTTAAGGATTGATTTTATTTATTTATTTTTTAAATTGAAAAAATGTATATATATATTTTTGTATTTTTATTATTATTATTAGTGAAACACCATGAGCTACAGTTGTAGATTTACAGTTTTTTGTGCTTGGGTTTAGATTATACAATGATCAAATACCCATCCCTCCACCAGTGCCCATTTTCCACCATCATGGATAATACCCCCCCACCCCCATCCCTCCTATCCCATCCTGCCTCTGTGGCAAGGCGATCCCTTGTGTTCTCTCTCTCCTTTTGGGTGTTGTGGTCTGGAAAAAAGGGGCTTTGAGTGGCAATCATGTTCAGTCCATAGTCTACTATCAACATGCATCTCCCCTTCTGGGAGGATCCTCCTAACATCCTTCATTTGGTGCTCCCTTCTCTATCTGAGCTGCCCTTTCCCCTAGAATGCCTGGCTGGCCTCTAAGCTATGGAGAAATCCTCCTGGTGCTGATCTCAGCTATTCTTGGGTATTAATCTCATATTTTGTTACTTTATGTTCCCCAGATGAATGCAGTCTTTCTATGTCTATCCCTCTCTTTCTGACTCATTTCGCTTAGCAAGATACTTTCCATGTTGTACCACTTGTATATCAATTTCATGACTTCATCTTTTCTAACAGCTACATAGTACTCCATTGTGTAGATGTACCAAAGTTTTTGTAACCAGTCATCTGTTCTTGGGCATTCAGGTTTCTTCCAGTTTCTGGCTGTTGTAAAGAGTGCTGCAATGAACAAACAAGTGCAGATGTCACTTCGACTACACATTTTTGCCTCTCTGGGATATATTCCCAGGAGTGGTATTGCTGGGTCAAATGGGAACTCAATTTCTAATTTTTTGAGCATCATCCATACTGTTTTCCAGAAGGGCTGAACCAGTCGACATTCCCACCAACAGTGAAGGAGTGTCCCTTTCTCGCCACATCTGTGCCAGCATCGGTTGTTTTTGTTCTTTTGGATGTGGACCAGTCTCTGAGATGTGAGATGGTATCTCATTGTGGTTTTGATCTGCATCTCCCTGATGATTAATGATGTAGAGCATTTTCTCATGTGCTTTTTTGCCATTTGGATTTCTTCTTTGAGAAATTTTCTGTTCATTTCATTTCCCCAATTTTTGATGGGGTTGGATGTTTTCTTCTTGTGGAGTTCAACCAGTATTTTGTATATCCTTGATATCAACCCCTTGTCAGATGTGTATTCGGCAAATATCCTTTCCCATTCTGTAGACTGTCTTTGTATTTTGGTCACTGTTTATTTTGAGGTGCAGACGCTTCTTAGTTTAAGATAGTCCCATTTATCTATCTCTGTTTTCACTTGCTCGGCCAGTGACGTGGCATCTTTGAAGATACCATTAGCTTCAATGTCATGGAGGGTTTTGCCAACTTTGTCTTCAATGTACCTTATAGTTTCTGGTCTGATGTTGAGGTCTTTAATCCATTTTGATCTTACTTTTGTACATGGTGTTAGGCAGAGTTCTGAGCCCACTTTTTTGCATGTAGCCATCCAGTTCTGCCAGCACACTTTGTTAAAGAGGCTTTCCTTACTCCACTTCACATTACTTGCACCTTTATCAAAGATTAGATGATCATATGATTGAGGGAAGATGTCAGTGTATTCAACCCTATTCCACTGGTCTGCAATTCTGCCTTTGTTCCAGTATCATGCTGTTTTAATTATTACTGCTTTGTAGTACAGTTTGAAGTTCTGGAGGTTGATTCCTCCCATTTTCTTTTCCCCAAGAATTGCTTTAGCTATTCGTGGGGGCTTATTGTTCCATATAAATTTCAGGAGTGTTTGCTCCATTTCTTTGAAGAATGTCATGGGTATCCTTATAGGGATTGCATTGAATTTATACAATGCTTTCGGTAGTATTGCCATTTTGACAATGTTAAGTCTCCCGACCCATGAGCAGGGGATATCTTTCCATTTCCTCATGTCCTCTTTTATTTCCTGAAGTAGCGTTTTGTAGTTTTCTTTGTACAGGTCCTTTACTTCCTTAGTTAAGCTGATTCCTAGGTACTTGATTTTCTGGGGCACAATTGTGAACGGGATTTTTTTTTTCATGTCGCTTTCTTCTCACTCACTGTTTGCGTATAGGAAAGCCATGAACTTTTGGGTATTGATTTTATAGCCTGCAACTTTACTATATGAGTCTATTGTTTCTAGGAGTTTTTTGGTGGAAGTTATTGGGTTCTCTAAGTAGAGTATCATATCATCTGCGAATAGTGAGAGCTTGATTTCTTCCTTTCCTACCTGAATGCCCTTAATATCTTTTTCTCGCCTAATTGCTATTGCAAGTACTTCCAGGACTATATTCAACAGCAGTGGAGAGAGTGGGCATCCTTGTCTCATCCCTGATCTTAGAGGGAAGGCTCTCAGTTTTTCCCCATTGAGGATGATGCTTGCTGTAGGCTTGTGGTAGATGGCTTTAATTATGTTGAGGAAAGTCCCCTCTATACCCATTTTGGCTAGGGTTTTCATCATAAAGTGGTGCTGGATCTTGTCATATGCTTTCTCTGCATCTATTGATATAATCATATGCTTTTTATCTTTTCTTTTGTTGATATGATGGATTATGTTGATTGATTTCTGAATGTTAAACCATCCTTGCCTCCCTGGGATGAATCCTACTTGGTCATGGTGTATGATCTTTTTTATGAGTAGTTGGATTCTATTTGCTAGTAGTTTGTTGAGGATCTTTGCATCTGTGTTCATCAGGGATATCGGTCTGTAATTCTCTTTCTTTGTGGTATCTCTGTCTGCTTTTGGTATCAGTGTGATATTTGCTTCGTAGAAACTGTTTGGAAGTGTTTTTGATATTTCAATTTCATGGAAAAGCTTAAAGAGGATTGGGAGTAAGTCCTCTTTAAAGATTTGGAAGAATTCACTAGTGAATCCATCCGGGCCAGGACTTTTGTGCTTGGGGAGACTTTTTATTACCATTTCAATTTCCTGGATGTTGGTAGGTCTGTTCAGGTATTCCAGGTCTTCTTGGTTCAGCCTTGGGAGTCTGTAGGAATCTGGGAATTTATCCATTTCCTCGAGGTTTTGATGTTCCGTGGCATAAAGCTTCTCAAAGTACTCCCTGAGGATCCTTTGAATTTCTGTAGTTTCTGTTGTAATGATCCCCTTTTCATTTCTGATTCGGTTTATTAGGGTTTTCTCTCTCCCTTTCTTTGTGAGTTTTGCTAGAGGCTTATCGATCTTGTTAATTTTCTCGAAAAACCATCTCTTGGTTTCATTGATCTTTCGGATTGTTTTTTGGGTTTCCATATCGTTAATCTCTGCTCTGAGTTTTATTATTTCCTTTCTCCTGTTCGGGTTGTGCTCCTTTTTTTGGTCTTTCTCCAAGCTCTTAAGCTGTGAGGTTAGGTTACTTATGTGTGCTCGCTCCTCCTTCCTGAGGAATGCTTGTAGAGCTATAAACTTTCTTCTTAACACAGCTTTTGCTGTGTCCCATAAGTTTTGGTAACTCGTGTTCTCATTTTCATTCATTTCTAGGAATCTTTTGATTTCTTCTTTGATTTTCTGTCTAAGCCACTTGTTGTTCAATAGCGCACTGTTTAATTTCCAGGTGTTTGATTTAGTTTTCTGTTTTTGTGTGTGATTTACTTCTAATTTCAGCGCATTATGGTCTGAGAAGATTGTTGACACAATCTCTATCTTCTTAATTTTATGGAGGCACGTTTTGTGGCTCAGCATGTGGTCCATCTTGGAGAATGTTCCATGTACGCTTGAGAAGAATGTGTATTCAGCTTTTTGTGGATGAAGTGTCCTCTATATATCTACTAAGTCCCTTTCTTCCATTGTTTCCCTCAGATGAAGTATGTCCTTGCTAAGCTTGAGTCTGGTTGATCTATCAAGAGGTGACAAAGTGGTGTTGAAGTCTCCCACTAGTATTGTGTTGATATTGATGTCTTTTTCCAAATCTATGAGTTGTTGTTTAAGTACTTTGCTGGTCTCTCATTAGGTGCATATACATTTATTATTGTAAGTTCTTCCTGTTGTACAGATCCTTTGATCAATAAGAAATGGCCTTCACTGTCTCTTATGACCTTCTTCACTCTGAAATCGATGTGGTCTGATATTAGGATGGCTACCCCAGCTTTTTTATGGGAGCTTTTTGCCTGTAGGATTGTTTTCCAGCCTTTGACTCTGAGTCTGTGTTTGCTTTGACTATTGAGATGTGTTTCTTGCAGGCAGCAGAATGTTGGGTTCAATTTTCTAATCCATCCTGCCACTCCATGTCTTTTAATTGGTGCGTTTAGCCCATTGACATTTAGAGAGATTATTGTTATGGGATTTTGTCCCATTGTTCTGTTGAAATTTGGTGTATTTGAGGGGCCTTTCTTGCCTTAAAGTAGCCCATTTAGTTGTTCTTGTAACCATGGTTTTGAGTTCCTGAGCTGTTGTTTGTCTGTGAAACTGTGTGTTGTTCCTTCTATTATGAATGAGAGTCTCGCTGGGTAAAGTATTTTTGGACAGGCATTTATTTCACTGAGTTTTTTCACTATGTCCCACAACTGTTTGCGGGCCATGAGGGGTTTCTTCAGAAAAATCAGCTGTGAATTTTAAGGATGCTCCTTTGTAAGAGATTTCTTTCTTCGATCTTGCTGCTTTCAGAATTTTGTCTCTGTCTAAGGTTTTGGTCATTTTGATCAGAATGTGTCTTGGGGTATTTTTATTCGGATTTCTTCTAGCTGGTACCCTTCGGGCCTCCTTAATGTGGTCACAAGTTTTCTTCAGCTCTGGAAACGTTGTAGCAATGATGTCTTTGACAGTTTCTTCTTCATCAAGGTTTTCTTCCTGTCCCTCTGAGAGTCCAATAATTCTTATGTTAGCCCTCTTGGCTTTGTCACGATCTTCTCTTGTCATCTGTTCCCGAATAGTGAGTCTCTTTTCCATTTTCTGCTCTTTCCTGGAGAGTCTCAACTTCATCTTCGAGCTCACTGATTCTGTTCTCAGCAGCTGTTACTCTGCTGCTGAGGCCTTCCACTGAGTTTTTCAATTCGCCTACCAGATTTTTCAGGTCTGACATTTCCGATTGCATTTTCCTCATTTCTGCCTTCAAATCCTCTTGTCTTCTATTGGCATTGCTTTCCATTGTTTCTTTTAGTTCCCTAAGCATCCTAAGTAGCTCCCTTCTGAATTCCTTGTCAGAGAGGTTGTCTAACACTACAGTACTGTTGGTGTCATCTGGGCTAGCCTCTTCAATAAGGAAGTTTGGTGGATTTTGCGTTGCTTTACCATTGTGACAAGTGTGGTTTAGTCCTTCACGTTCACTGTTACTATTCTGCTTGATATGCAGTGTGAGTTGAGATAGGCTTATGAGTTATTGGCTACTGAGTTTCTAGTGGCTGAGTTAAAATAGAGAAGATTCCATCTAAAAAGTTAGCTTATGGTTCCTAGGGCATATGTAGTGGGAGAATATTTCTCCCACTCCAGGCTCCAGAAAGGGTCCCTGCGCTGGTCCCCCGCAGATCAGGGGAAAAAACCGGTTGTCCTATGAGATCGAGCTAGCTGCGCATGCCCAGAGAGAGTCCCAGGCCTTGCGGGCGGGTTGTACCTGAATGGAAGGGGAGAGAGTTCCCGGAGACCTTCAGCTTTGTTGCTGGAGGTGGGGCTCAGTTCCCATCCCGCACAGATCAGCGAAGATTGATTTTATGTTAGAGATATGAGAAGCAAAACAAGCAAAACAAGTTTTAGAATTTATTGTCAGCTATTCTTTATCGGAGAGCCCGGCAAGCTACCGAGAGTATTCGATATGCCAGACACAGTAACAACAAAGTCTCCAATGGAGACGTTACTGGGCCCGCTCGAGCAAATCCTATATTTATATATGTCATTAAATTTCATTTCATAGTAAACATTCATTTGTTTACTCTGTAAACAAATATTAGGTTAAATAAATCAACTATTTATTTAAAAAAATGTTTTTCTATTCACAATAGCCAGAATCTGGAAACAACCCAAGTGTCCAAGAATAGGGATGACTGGATAAAGAACTTATGAGAATGTGGAGGGCTTTGTAAGTCCTCTATGACTAGATGATTAGAAAAAGAAACTATGGTACATCTATACAATAGAATACTACACCGCCACTAAGAAAAATGATGTCATGAAATGTTCCTATAAATGAATGGACATGGAGAGTTTATGCTGAATGAAATGAGTCAGAGGAAGAGGGACAGGCATAGAATGATTGCACTCATTTGTGGGATATAAAAACACATAGTGTGATGTGAGACTAATACCCAAGGTAGATATGAGGGCCAGGAGGACTAGTCCATGGTTGGAAGCTAGCTACAAGTGAGGTGGGGACAATTAGGACAAAGAAGGAACCACTATGACAATGTCTGCATAGAGGCAGATTGAGGGTGCTTTGTGGGAGGGAAACTGGGACATTGGTGATGGGAAAATGTACACTGGTGAAGGGATGGGTTAGAACATTGCACAACTGAAACCTAATGATGAACAGTTTTGTAACTGCGCATCTCATGGTGATTCAGTAAAAAAATGAATAATAAATTTTAAATGCTATTTTGGAAGAACTGCTATAAAGCCAATGTCAAAAATAGCTTTATAAAATGAATGGTTGTTGCATCTCTCAAACAATTATTTTTACTAGTTTTTCCTTAATGGCTATATCACTTTGGTAGGGAGCATGTTGATTTCAAGTCACAACACTGTAGACAGAAAGGGTATGTGTTTGATCTACCTTATAAAATCTTGCCACAATAGTAGAGGAAAGTCAGTTTCCTAATATAAAATATTTCAAGTGGTTCAAAGTTTCTTAATGATGTACAATATTAGGATGTAAATTGACCAAGAATCTCCTTTAAGTCTTTTGAGAGATCTAAAATAAAAACTAATAGTAATATATTATGATATTATGATGATGATAATATCTGCATATCTTAATTATTTTTTTGGTGCCTGGCATCAATCCAGCATTTCACATAAGCAAGTCAAAGGTTCTACCACTGACATATATTCTTTGGCCAAGTTATGTATTATTTGATAGTGAAAGCTTTAAAGAAAATCCTGCAGAAGCTCTGAAGGTAAAAAACAGTTTTTTAGTACTCCATTGTGTAGATGTACCAAAGTTTCTTTAACCAGTAATCTGTTCTTGGTGGAGGGATGGGTGTTTGATTATTGTACAATTGGAACCGAAGCACAAAAATTTGTAAATCTACAACTCTACCTCATTGTGTTTCACTAACAAAAATTTTTAAAAAATGTAAATGTTGGAGAATGGGCACTGGTGGAGGGATGGGTACTGGATCATTGTATAACTGAAACCCAAGCACAAAAATTTGTAAGTCTACAACTGTACCTCATGGTGTTTCACTAATAAAATTTTTTTTTAAAAAAAACAGTTTTTACTTTGCAAGTAACTGGTTTTGAAGTCATTGGTTGACCCACTGTTCTGTGCAAGAGCTGAACTGGCACAATGGTCTATTTTGATAAATTTTCATATAGCAGCATAACTACCATAGCTGGGTCTGAAATGTAGACCAATGTGCAGATGTCCAAAACTACGTTCCCTGTCCTATTCCTTTTATTGCTTTGCGGATTGCCTCAGCTTTGACTCAAGGATTCCCTACTTTTGGAGGTATCAGTGTTATGCTTACTCTATCTTTTGAATTTTAGCTTCATTTAAGATTTATCAATTATCATTTAAACTTATCATTGAGATTCCTTTATTTTTATTGATTTGTGTGATGGAACCATATATGGCAGTATTCAGGCTTACTTCTGTCTCAGTGCTCAGCAGTCACCTCTGGTGTTGTTTGGGTGATCATAGATGTTTCTGGGGATAGAACCAGGGTCCGCTGCATGCAAGGGATCCATCTTCACTCCTGTATTATCTCTCTAGCACAGAGACTCCTTTTTAATAGCAAATAACAAATTGGTCATTGCAAAAAATGTGAAGGCAAAGTCCTATCTCTTTCATTCAGTTTACCAACCAAGCTTTTCTGCTTCCTACAGAGCCCCAACAGCTAACTAACTGGGAATCTCTGCAACTCAGCCAGGCCCAGGCAAATGAAAAGTATTCTAATGACATATAAGCAAACTGTTTCAATGTCAAAGGTTCAATAGGAGGGGAAAGCCGTGTGCTGATGAGAGCAATAACTCACATTTCCAAGTACATCTGCCATTTCTGCTCTGCATACACATTTCTTCTGAGCCACTGGTGGCAGTTTCCCGGGGTGATGCATCTTTATTCCCTCATGGCAAACAGGAGGAGGATGCTGAGGGATGCTGCTGCCACCTGGCAACAGAGGAGATGCAGCCAGTTGGAGAAGCACAGTTTGGAACCTGGGCATCATCTTAGGGCAGCTGTGACAGCAGCATATTTCACAAGTGGAGTGCAAATTTCACACAAGGAGTCTTCAGAATAACTTGAAAGTCTCCTTGGATTTCACAGACTTTTAATTAAGAGCCAATACCTCTTTGAAAATTCAAGCATGGTTGGCCTATGTTGTGTATCTGAAAGTTGACAGACACTTGGGAGCCAATGTTTTATTTTTAAAATCTGCATGTGATACACTGTGTTTGGATTTATGAAGCCATTATTGACCATTTTGTTTTCTTGAAGAAAACAAAACCCCACAAATGACTGGGCATTTGCGTGATTTACAAGGAAAAGAAAATGAGAGGAAAATGATTCAGCCTTTGGAGATCCCATGAGCAACTTTCTGAAATCACAAGAATCTTGTGAAATGAGTAGGAATCTTAGCAGCAATTGAATGTTCATTTGAGCTTGCCATGATGTTATTAAATAAAAGAGCTGTGATAACGGAAGATGTATATATACATCTTCTTCTGATATTCTATCTGAAAACAGGAGAAGCAGCCATATTCAGTATGAACTCTTTAGCTCTTCCGGAAATCCAGAGATGATATCTTTATCCAATTCATCTGCTCACTGAGAAGAAGGTCAATATGGAGATGCTCTTTTTTTAATAAAAAAAAATCACAGATGTAGCAGAAACTTGGAGTCACTTAGTTTCTTTTCTTTCAGTCTTCATTTCTGAAAAATGAATACAAACTTGAGTTCTTAGTCTTACTGGGGTTAAGAATATTCATCTCTTTCTCTTCACTTGTCACATTTGGGTCCAGGTTTTGTGGAACCTATAGTAGAAACATGGGCAGGGGTAGGTGGGGAGGTGGCTTCTGTCAGCAAAATACCATAGAATTACACTTTTAAAAAGTCCAGGGTATTGAGATACCAAAGCTTGTTTCACTAGTTTATGGCAAATCTACTTCAAGGTTTTACCTAAAAGGACAAGCCCCACTTCTAGCACGTAGTAAGTAGGCTAGTCACATTTCCTCATTACTGGCAGTGTAGATGGTGTGAGATTACTAAGGAAGACTACTGTGGTTGATGATATGACAATAAAGCTCCTTCACCTTGAGAGCAAGGCCCAGAGCCAATGTGGCCAATACTTAGGGAAATGTATCTTGATTGAATGAGAAAGAGAAAGTCTGTACTTTCTATAACTTCCCTACAAAGAGCTATTTCAGACATACAAAATCTTCAAAATCAAGGAACAAATATAGTCATGAAGGCAGATTTTAACCTTTTCTTTCCTAATAGCTCTATGGCCACATTTCTTCCTTTTCCTAGAGTTTCCCGCAGTTACTCCAAACTGAAAGGAAAATTCCCACTTTCAGCTGCCAGGCTGTGAACTGAGTTTGAAGGGGACTATTCAACTGGGACATTATAGTTTGATAGTATTTTTATGAATTTCTTCAATGGCCACTGCAAAGGCATTGCCTTCTCCATGACAGGACTAGGAGAGGGTGGAGTATCTCTGGAGTCCGTTCCACAGAGATGAGAAGGCATGTGGAATCCCTGTAGGACATGGCATACTCAGATCGGATCAATTCAGAGTCGCTAGGTCTAGGGTTTTCAGTTAAAGTTGAATCAAAGTTCAGAAGGGGTGGGAATAGTCCCCAGAAGTGGGAGATAGAGAGTATATTAAACTTCAGGCATGCTGGGGTCAGTACCAGGGCATTACATACAGGAAGAAAGAGTTCTATTCACAAGCATTGAGGCTGATTCCCTTGATGGCTCCATGGAATCTGACAGCCCTATGTTTTCAGTCTTTTCCCCACACTTCCTGCCCCTTTGTGCCTTCGTAGGGGGCTCTTTTACACAAATCTCCTCTCTTAATCTTTTGCTCTCCTGTGAAATAAATACTCATAAAAGATGTGTAAACAGTGTTTTCTTTGGTATCGTTTCCTAAAGGAATAAACACTGCTGCAAGCATTGCATCATTACTCCAAACATTATTCACTAAAGTCCTGTATTTTTGCATTGGAGAAACTAATATCCATTCCCTAGATTTAAAATAAGTATCAGGAACATATGGAAAATTAAAAAGTTTAAATTAATACTTATAACTTATAGGCTGCTGTCAAGAATAAGTTCTGACTGATGTCAGAGTCTGGTCAACACTGAGATTGTTCAGTAATTTGCGAATACTAAGCGGCTCTGGATCAGTACTGGAAATGAAGTAATATTTCTCTACAATGAATGATTGGAATTATCATTAAAGACCAGCAAGAGGAAGGCAGGACAAGTTCACTCTGAGCCTGGGGGCTTTCCCTTCACTCAATGGTTCAGAGGATTAATTAAAATGATCTCTGTGACTGTTTTCTATAAGCTATAAATCCTGTTTAAAATATAAATGTTACAATTCTGAGCCGAGTCATATGTAAAGGGGTATGGGAGAAGGTAAGGGAAAGGACAGCCTTTAATAATTAATCATAATCTCACAGCAACACTTATTTCTGCCAATGAAGTTTGATAATATGCTTATGAACAGGTTCAGTGGGAAAATTTCTGCTGTAGGCAATGGGTGGATTTTGGATAATGATATACAAGTTTTATAATCTGCTTGGATGTGGATCTTACATATGGACTGCACATGACTAGTTCTTTGATCTGTTTCAAGAAGGGTCAGGAAAGATTTTTTTTCTGGTACAGGGCAAACTGTAGATAGGGGACACAGTTTTGTTTGTTAAATATATGTACATCTATAGTTGTGTTCTGTCTTGGCAGGTAAGTTTTCCTAACAAAGAACTGCCAACAATTAACACTAAACAAAATTATTTTCCTAAAAGAAGAAGATTTCTCTCCCCAGTAATACACCATAATGGAATCCTCATATTGGTTGAGGTAAAGAATATATACTGAAGATGGGGAGAAAATATAGGGGTTAAGGCAATTTCCCTGCATATAACCAACCCTGGTTTAATCCCTGGCATCACATAGTTCCCTGAGTATAGACCCATATGGCCAAAAATTGGCAGAAGGGGCCCTTCTCTGGGCTTTCTGAGAACCACTTGGGAGCCTCCACTCCCACCCACGGAAAAAAGAGTATGTCTGTCTGCTTTTCTTTTTTTTTTAATTTTTTTTAGACATCTATCCATCTAACCATCTATTTAGCCAGCAGCCAGGCATCCAGTCAATAAATATATAAGTAAATATATAGCACTGTAGCAGTGTACTCCCATTGTTCATTGATTTGCACGAGCGGGCCCAGTAATGTCTCCATCATGAGACTTGTTGTTACTGTGTTTGGCATATTGAATACATCAAGGGTAGCTTTCCAGGCTTTGCTGTGCAGGCGAGATATTCTCGGTATACATATATTTATTACTATAATCCCAAGTTCCAAGTTATATTAGATAATGAAGAATGTGACATTATTTATACCCTGTGTTACTCTCTCAAAGTATCTGTTTTCACTGTGACTAGTAGCATCATCATGCAGAAGGTCATGGGAAAGAAATATTTAAGTTACTCTGGGAGTACATGGTAGCAGACATTATACCGATCCTTTGAAAACCTTACTGCAACACCTTATAAGAGTTGGTACCTGAAATCACAAGCAAAGAACACTGTGCAAAGCCAAAAGTCACAAGCAAAACAACAGTGTAATGAGTGGTGTCATGTGGGATGGAAACATGGCTTCAGATATGAACTCTTATTGTAAAGAGTCACACACACACACATGCATGTAAGGAAAGGATGGGGGTCAAAACGAAGAATAAGCATTTCAGATTCATCCTCTTTCTTTTCTATCAGCAAGTAGTAGAGAGAGCTAGAGATGGAGGCTTCTCTCCCTGCACATTACTATTCAGGCATATCATTCAAAAGCATCTTAAATTCTACTGTGCATTCTGGCCCACCTTTAGTGGTCATGGAAAGTATCACATACAGTAGGCATTTTATTATCTATACCAGTGTTTTCCAAGGTGGGTGTTATGTCCCAAGAAGCACTGGAACCATTCAGTTGGGACGACAGAAATCTGGGATACAATTTGGAGAGGGATTTTCTATTAGTTCTCATAGAAAGTAGACTTGCAGGGTATGCTGAATAAATTTAGTTTTTTCCTGAAAAGGGGGTGGTATGTCAAATAAATTTGGCAACTTCTTGTTTATGGCATGCAACCTCACTCTAGTTAGGAGACCGCTCACTGTTGTTTTTAAAACCATGGGCACTGAATCTTTGAATCTTAAAATCAACTTTGTGGGTTAAAACCTAAAATACTAATATCAAATTGACTAAAAACTGGTATGAAATCTCCAATTTGGAGTGTAGTATATGCTATCAGTATATTTATATTCTGCAATTTTTTTCTTATTTTATGACTCTGTGGGTGTGTATTTATGTGAACCAAAATGTGATGCAAAGAATTGTTCACTAGGTCAAGGAAAAAATAGAAAGTCTTTGATCTCAACCTTTCTGGTAAAGTCTCCAGAACAAGTCTGACACTCTGTTCTGTCAGGGGTGTGGCCTCATGATCTGGCTAGTTCCAGGTTTACCACCAGAGTTCTATAGTCTATAGACTAGGCATCATAAAATGTTAAATCCCAGTATGAAGCCATGAATTGGGGCACTGTGCACACAGACTAGTCACAGCACATTAACCCTTTGAATGATTCTTAGGAATTCTAAAGTTCTTCAAGGAGAGTTAGGGAAATGATATTTAAAAAAAATCAATTTAAACCAAGGACTGCAATGTATAAGTATTACCTGGACACTTTCTTTAACTCAAGTCTCTCTTTTGCATTTTGGCAGATGGTGTTTAAGCAGGTTACTTTTGGCTCCCAACTGCATTGAGTGTCCTCAGCAGTTAGCAGTGAACAAACTCTCTAAGAACTGACTTTCCCATCTGGCTAAGCTTCTCCATCTTATTCACTCCCAGAATATATGACTTTGGGTTAATGCAATAGTTATGCTTTAAAAATTATTATGATTTGGTGGGCTGTGACTCAGTGGAAAAGAACCTGACTTGAATGTGTGAAGTCTTGAGTTCAACACTTGGCTCTGTGAAAACAGACAAAAAAAATAAATAAAAATTCTATAATTTTCCTTTCCTCTTCCCTTTGTTGCAGTGACTGGGGCCATACACTTACTTGGTTTTATGTGTGCTCAGCAGGTGGGGTAGAGCCAGGGATCACATTTGTGACCTTAGGTCTTAGGCACTCTACCAAAGGTGGTCTCCACTGGCTACTCTGCAGTTAGGCACTGAGTGGCTGAGTTGGAATGAAGCCCAACAAAGTGGTGGTGGGCTTCACTCCTTGCATGAATTATTCTGAGTTCAGACTCAGCACCTTTCTCCCAGCAAAGGATTAGACTCACTATGAGAACCAAACTAAAAAAACTACTTTGTTTTCTAGCTCAGCAGTTACCACTATGTATGCTTCTAAGACTGTTTTTGTTATCATTAGAAACTATGATTGATGATTATGTCCTGATGGATAAGACGTGATGAAATAAAGAGAACAAAGTCAAAGAAAGAAAATAACAGAAATATTCTACCTTCATCCCTTTCCTGTACACAATTTTTGCTTTTAAGAAGATCTTATAGCACAAGGACCCATGAAAATGCCAGTTAATGACAGACAATTCTACAGACATGAAGAGGTTCTCAGGCTATCTCCCATTATTATGCTCTCCTGTACAAGGTCACATAGGCACTTCAAACCTATGCACTAATAAAGCTAGAACTGAGAGAGCTCAAAAAGACTTCTTTCTCTTTCCTCTCTTCTAACATCTTCCAAAGCACCCCTGCAGTGCATTGAATTATTCTGTTACTCAAAAGTGCTGAGGTTAGCTGAAGTGGTTCAAATGTGAGGTCTCTGTAGAGACTATGGGAATATGAAATTCTAGTAAGCAGAAATGAATACTTTGTGAGTGCTTCCTGTAGGGGAACTTGTTCTCAGGATTGTGAATTGCAATTTGTGTGCTTTGGTGAAAGGCATCTGGTCTACCTTGGTGTTCCTAGGCTCTTCCTCCCTGAAGGCAGCACCTTGACTGTTAGCACAATGCACCAGAAACTCACAATTTTTTAGATAAATGAATGTTCTATCAATTTCAATAGAAAAAAATCTGGTGAGTCAATGCCTGTTTTAAAACAATGATTACAGACCAAACAATCTACTATGTAATATAAGATCAACAAGGTTTTCACTGGAATGTCTTCCCTTCGGATATATCACAGAAGGAAAGAATATCTGAATGTGAATTGTTGGCATGCAGTTGAACCTTTATTTTCCATTTATGAGTGAAGACAACTTGCAAGATGAAACAAATGAATGGGGGAAAGAATATAAATAATCTAAAGATGGAAAGCTTTTAAAACTTCTAAGTGTGTGTGTGTGTGTGTGTGAGAGAGAGAGAGAGAGTGTGTGTGTGTGTGTATTTGTGTGTGTAAATGTATATGAAAGGGTGAGAAAAACATTCAAATGGTGCAAGGAGAGAGAAAAGGAGACAGACCACGTTTTATTGACATCAAGCTGTGAGGGCAGATATTTGTTACTGAATTCCTGGAATGAGAGCACAGCTCTTGTTTATTTACATTTGCTCTCTGTTTGAAAGACAGCCCACAAGGTAAAATAAAATGAGAGTGCCTCAAATGCCTTCTAAATTTCCCCTTAAATTGAATTTCTTGTTTTATCAGGGAACAATACTTGTACTGATGTTAGCCAGACAGCTAAAAGGTCAACAAGTTCCCTTGGTTGCCTTTTGTCAAGGGTTTTTGACTTGTCTGTGAATAAAGATCTCCCAGGAGGAAGGTCGACCTGAATTTCCTGTCATCGGGATGAACAGCAATGAATTTGAAAATGTTACAAAAAGCATAAGGGACTTCAGGCACACCTTCAGACCCACCACCGATGCCAATCGCCGTGCATGTAAACATGTACACAGAAATGTTTTGGATTTGTTCTGTCAACTTTCGGTTGTGAAACAAATTGTTCTGCAGCAGACCACGTTGAATACAGAATGAACCAGAAGTGGTGCTTTCTGTATTGCTGTGACTATCTCATGCCAAATCATTTTCTGATCACTCACCATGCAAGAAGCTTTGTTAGGAGAAGCTGACGGGGGTGTGTGGAGGCATGTGAGGACTAGCACAACCCTGTTTAGTGGTTCACAGAGCTGTTTCTGGAACCACCTCAGGTCTTCTGCATGTACCTTCCAGGGTCTGAGATTTCTGTATGTGTTCTAACTGCTAAGTCTTAGTGATTACTACCTAGATGGAAATAAATAAATCTCTTCCAATAAGTGTCACTCTTTCAAGAAAGTGAATTGTTATTTTTCGCCAAAATAATTCCAATCAGAATACATTCTCTCTCTAGCTTTCTTTTTGGAATTTATCCCTAAAAATGTGCATTTACCCTTGTTATAAGAGTAAAGTGAGTTGAACAGAAACTTCCTTGTCCTAATAACATTATATAGATAAAAATGGCTTCTCTGTACAAAAAAAAGTGGTAGTGCCTCCTAATGGGTATAATTTTTTTTTGTATTTAAGGTAAAAATTTGAATCACCAGTTTCCCAGAATAGTGTCATAATGCATCTTTTGGAAAACAAAAGTACATGCCTGCTTTGTGCAATTTGCATTAACATGGCAAAGATTTTATGAAATAACCTTTTCAAAAGTTAAGTCTTGAAATCTAAAAACCAGAAAATAAAAAGAAATGGTACATTGAGTTCCACTTAGGTAATTGGAAATCTCAACTGAGGAAGGAGGTAGGTGACCTGGTCATGAATTTTTCCTTACATTAAGAAAGTACTTAGTTAATGATCTGCTTTAAGTCTAGCAGTTTCCAGTTATTTGGAATAATATCATTCCAATTATAATCCAATTGGTGAGTTAAATGATAACATTATTTCCAATAACCTTAAATGGACTAAGGAGAATTTTAAAACCGTGTTGAAATGTTACTGGTAAAAACATATTCTTACATAATCACTCAGTAAATATTTATGGAGTGCTTTCATGTAAAAGAAGTTGAAGCAGGTGATAGTGAGAAAGGAGAACATTAGCAGCAACAGCAGTATGGATCATAACTATTAAAGTTTGCATGTAAACACTATGCTAGATACTGCGGCTAAATACTTCTATTTGGTTTCCACTTCTTTTTTTTTTTAAATTTTTATTAGTGAGATACCATGAGGTACAGCTGTAGACTTAGAAATTTTGGTGCTTGGGTTTCAGTTATACAATGATCAAGTAACCATCTCTCCACCAGTGCCCATTTTTCACCACCAATGATCCCAGAATCTCTCCCACCCCCATCCCACTATCCCACTCTGCCTCTGTGGCAGGGCATTCCCTTTTGTTTTATCTCTTCTTTTGGGTGCTGTGGTTTGCAAAAGAGGTATTGAGTGGCAATCATGTTCGGTCTATAGGATACTTTCAGCATGCATCTCCCATCCTGGGAGGATCCTAGCAACATTCTTTACTTGGTGCTCCCTTCTCTATCTGAGCTACCCTTTCCCCTAGCATGTGCAACTGGCCTCCAAGCCATGGAGTGAACCTCCTGCTACTTATCTCGGCTATTCTTGGGTGTTAGTCTCCTATTTTGTTACTTTATATTCCACAGATGAATGCAATCTTTCTATGTCTGTCCCTCTCTTTCTGACACATTTCACTTAGCATGATACTTTCCATGTAGTACCACTTGTATGTAAATTTCATGACTTCATCTTTTCTAACAGATGCATAGTATTCCATTGTGTAGATGTACCAAAGTTTCTTTAACCAGTTATCTGTTCTTGGGCACTCACGTTTTTTCCAGATTTTGGCTATTGTGAGTAGTGCAGCAATGAACATAGAAGTGCAGATGTCATTTTCACTGTACTTTTTTTTGTCTCTCTCTGATATATTCCCAGGAGTGGTATTGCTGGATCAAATGGGAGCTCAATTTCTAATTTTTTGAGAATCGTCCATATTTTTTTCCAAAGGGCTGAACCAGTTGACATTCCCACCAGCAATGAAAGAGGGTCCCTATCTCACCATGTCCACACCAACACCGGTTGCTTTTGTTGGTTTCCACTTCTTAGAGAAGCCCTAGAAAGAGGAGTTTCTGTGAAAAGTTCAGAGACTAATGGTATGTTCTTCCATGGTTACCCAGTTAGTATGAGATATTCCTGTGAATAAAATATAGGGTAGGTCATGGTCCTCTTGTTGTTCATCGATTTGCTCGAGCGGGCCCAGTAATGTCTCCATCATGAGACTTGTTACTGTATTTGGCATATCAAATATGAAAATATAGGACATATAGGATTATGAAAATATAGGACATATTTTTATTTATTTATGCTTTTATTTTTATTTATTTATGCTTCCCAAACAGTGTTCAGAAGCTCAGGGACCAATCCTGACTATTCTCAACCTGATTGTGTGGGTTTAGAATAGTTACATGTTCAGGGAGGTCATGTGGTGTTGCTTGGGACCAGAGGCACTGCAGACTGTAAGGGTCAACCCCAGAGGTACTGAGGGAGTGGAAAAAGAGCCCAGGACCTCAACTCAGGCATATTCAATATCCATTGGAGGCCTTGAGCCCTTTCCCCAGTCCTGGACATAGGCTACTTTAAAACCAAATCCTGTCTGAATAGGTGAACATCCTTATCTCATGAAAGATCCAGCCATTTCCAGTTCAATGTTCTATAATGTCTCACTCCCAGATAGAACAAAGAGTTCTACTATGTTCTATATCACAAACAAGGTTCAACTCTTCCTCTCTTTGGGGTGACTGACAGGTTTTCACTTTG
Organism: Sorex fumeus; assembly: GCF_029834395.1. Taxonomy (NCBI): domain Eukaryota; kingdom Metazoa; phylum Chordata; class Mammalia; order Eulipotyphla; family Soricidae; genus Sorex; species Sorex fumeus. The sequence continues at coordinate 22,696,498 of NW_026606108.1, read as the reverse complement.
TTTCAGTTCTAGTAACTCACACTGGTATTTAGAGGGAGAATGAACAAAAAAATCCTAAAGCTCATTTTCAAGAGTAATAAAAAATGGCTAAAAGAGTTTTTAAAAATGCAGTAATGATGAAATCACCTCACTGAAAAATGATATACAAAGCTATATAAAATCAAAATTGCTTATTATTATCAGATTGGACTAATTAATAGGACTAGACTAAAATTGGCCCCAAGATTTCATTTATTTACTTTAAGTTTCGGTTTATATTGTTTTTTGGGAAGAATATACTTGTCAGACATATCAAATACACAGCGGATAGCTTGCCAGGCTCTTCCGTGCGGGCAGAATACTCTCGGTAGCTTGCCAGTCTTTCCGAGAGGGGTAGAAATCCGACACGCCATTTCGTTGGTAAAGAAACAAACAGCACCCGGCCCAGACAAGGTCAGACCTGAACACCTGAAGAACCTGCCGTCAGTACTCATCAATACACTGGCTCGGCTCTTCACTCGCTACCTATCTGAATGCAAGGTTCCGTCCCAATGGAAAACCAGCAGGACCGTACTACTGTTCAAGAAGGGAGACATCCATGACATTGGCAACTATCGCCCGATCTGCCTATTGTCTGTCATCTACAAGTTGTTCACTCGAGTCATCCTGAATAGGATTGGCAGAACACTAGATGAAGGACAACCATGCGAGCAAGCAGGGTTCCGCAAAGGATTCAGCACCATCGACCATATCCACACGATAACCAAGCTCATTGAGGTTTCTCGGGAGTTCAAGATGCCGCTCTGCTTAACGTTCATTGATTTAAAGAAGGCCTTTGATTCTGTTGAGACAGAAGCGGTCATTGAAGCCCTAGCCAATCAGGGCATTCAAGCCCAATACATCAGGATCCTCCGTGAGCTGTATTGCGGATTCACTACCAGGATCTCACCATTCTACAAAGAAGTGATCGTTGATGTCAAGAGAGGGGTGCGGCAGGGTGATACCATTTCACCGAAAATCTTCAGTGCCACCCTCGAGAACATCATGTGACGACTGGAATGGGAAGGAATGGGAGTGAAGATAGATGGTCGGCAACTACACCACCTCCGCTTTGCTGATGACATTGTTTTAATAACACCAAACATCAGCCAAGCGGCACAAATGCTGGCCGACTTTGACTGTGAGTGTGGAAAGGTAGGATTACAGCTGAATCAATGTTTATGAGAAACAGCCTTGTTCCTGACGCCCCATTCGCTCTCAATGGAACGACCATCTCCGAATGCAACAGCTATGTCTACCTAGGTCGAGAGGTCAACATGAGAAATGACCTGGCACCCGAGCTGCGCAGGAGGAAGAGAGCGGCTTGGAACGCCTTCAAGAACATCGAAGAAATAGCTAAGAGGACGAAGAACCTCCGGCTCCGGGCACATCTCTTTGATTCCACTGTTCTTCCTGCATTAACATATGCCTCAGAGACCTGGGCCCTACGCAAACAAGATGAGAACGCCATTCAGGTCTCCCAAAGAAGAATAGAAAGAGCTATGCTTGGAATATCACATTTCACTCAAATGAGAGAACGAATCCAGAGTTCTGACATCCATCAACGATCAAGGATCAGGGACGCTGTCTCATTTGCCAAGGTGTCGAAAATCAGATGGGCTGGTCACGTAATGAGATTTAAAGACGACCGTTGGACTAGAGCTGTTACTGATTGGATTCCACGGGATGTCAAGAGACCGCGTGGCCGCCCACCTACCAGATGGTCAGACTTCTTCGTCAAGATCATGAACGATCGGTTTGAGGCCCTTCATGTTCCTGGAGCGAACAGATGCCATTGGGCTACACTAGCACGCGACAGGGACAAATGGAGACGTTACTGGCGCCCGCTCGAGCAAATCGACGACTAACGGGAAGTTAAGTGATTAAGTGAAGTGATACTTGTCAGTGCTTGAACTGGGGTCAGCAGCAAGATCAGCACCTTACTCCCTGGCATAGTCATTAAAGTCAGAGATTAACTTTTTTGAGTGGCATAGGAATGTTGTTGGGTTATATTTGGTGGTATTTAGATGCTAGTGCGTCCATCCACGGCAAGTTCCCTACCTGCTGTATTAACTCTCTGGCCCCAAATTTTATTTCATGTGTGTGTGTGTGTGTGTGTGTGTGTGTGTGTGTGTAAATCCAAGGCTGGAATCTAGGTATGCAAGTGCTCTATCTTGAGCTATTTTATCTGTGCCCCCTCCCTCACTCATTTTTTTTTTTGCTTTTTGTTTGGGGCTGCACCTCACAGTGTTCAGGGGCAACTCCTGGCTCTGTGCTCCAAGTATTTCCCAGTAATTCCCCTGGAAAGTACTGGGGCTCCAGGATTTTAGCATATCAAAAATGTGACATTTCAAATTTCAAACATTCAAAGGCATGTTCAGTCCTAAAGTTGTTGCTCCAGTGAAGAACACTAAGCCTTCATTTCAAATTAAAAGCTAGATCAATTTGAATTAGAATCAAGAAGTTTTCTTTAATACCTTTCAATAATATTTTATTATTCCTTTTTGTTGTTTGGGGGCACGCTGGCTTGCTGAAGGCTTACTCTGGCTCTGTGTTCAGGTATCACTGTGGGTCTTTCTGATGAAACAGGGTGCATTCTTAAGCAACCCTTAGAAACTGGCAATCTGTGTTTGGGGGATGTGAAAGAGACCGGAAATATGAGGTGCCAGTCTTATATTATCACATCAAGGAACAGATTATCCATTTATAATTCGGGAAGGAGAGAGCACTCAAGCATGCCCTAGAGCTCCAGGGAGTTACTCTCTGCAGTTTTCAAATTGAGCACAGTGGTTCGATGCAAGGGCCTAAGGATGAAGAGCTGGAAGGGCCCTGTGATTCCAGGACTATCAAGCTTACCCTAGCAGTGTTGGGTGGGTGGGTTTCCAGGGTTAACTGCCCACCCCGCATGGTAGCAGAGACAAGCAATGCCGAAGATTGAACCAGTTTGCTTTGCATGTGCCCTAACCTTGTGTTGTCTCTCCAGTCCCATTTAAAGTTTTATTTTTTAAGATTTTTTTATTATTATGTTTTGTTTTGGGGACACACCAAGCAATACTCAGGGATTTCTCCTCGTTCTGTGCTCAGGGACCACTCTGGGTGGTGTTCAGGGGACTCAGTGCAGTACTGAATATTGAAACATGTTTAGCTGTGTGCAAGGCAAGAGCTTTAACTCCTGTACTATCTCTCTGGCACAAAGTATCTGCAGAATCTGTAGCAACATCCCCGCCTTCTAATTCATTGTATTAGTTATTACTTCATTTTTTCTTGATTGGACAATTTTTCTACTTTTATGTCTCTTCAAAGAACTGCCTTCTAGTTTTGATTACTTCCTCCATTTGTTTTGCATTTTATTTATTTTCCTTGTCTTTATCCTTTCTTTCATTTTTCTGCTTGGAGTTTAATTTTCTTTAATTTTTCTAACTCCCGGAGATGAATCTTTAGCTGGCTGTTTTGCTGCTATGCTTTTCTGGATATTTTTCAAATTCTAAACTAAAGGCTTCAAGTTTCTTTCTATGCAATGTTTTAGCTGCCTGCTTAAGTTTTAACATGTATTTTATTACTGTTCATTTAAAAATGTCATCCAGTTTCCTCATTGACCTGCTGGCAGCTTAAGAGTTATTTTACTATTGAAAAGCATGGGAATTCCATGGTTCTTGGTCATAGATTTCTTTAGCTTAGAAATTCTGTTGAATTCGGGCAACATACTCTGCAAGATTTACATGCTTTGAAATTCAAGAAAATTAACCAGCATATGTTTAGTATTAGTAAAATGTTTCATACGCATTTGTCAAGAAAGGAGATCTTATTACCAGTTATCTATTTTACAGAGCATGCACATCATCTCTATGGGTCTTTTTCAGCTTTTATGTTTTTTTGTTTGTTTGTATTTTTTTTTTTTGGCCAGGGGGAAGGAGCCACGACAATAATTTCTCAGAAACTACCAGTTCTGTGCTTAATGATCATTGCCAGCAGTACTCAAGGAACTCTGTATTGCCAGGGATCAAATTGTTGAGCTATAGCTCCTGCTTCAGTGTATTTTAGTTGTTAAAACTCTGGATTTCTTCCGAACTGTTCAAGTCATAGGCCCCACCAGGGTCACCTTCAAGTCTGATATTCATTCTGGTCCTCACAGCATTCATTAAAATCACTGCACCGCCTTTTAATTTCTAGTACACTGTAATTTTCCTTTCAGTGCAATCTCAGCTACTTAAGAGACTAAGAGAAAGCTTTTAGTCTATGCAGAATTAATATGTTCTTTTGCTGGGGTGGGCAAACACCTCTGCTTTACTACTAAAAAGTCTATTTTAGTCTGAAAAGTCTCTTTACTACTAAAAAGGGGGCCAGAGCAATAGTACAGCAAACGGGGCATTTGCTTTGCATGCAGCTAACATGAGTTCTATTCTGGTACCACGTATGGTCCCCCAAGCACTGCCAGGAATGATTCGTGAGTGCAGAGCCAAAAGTAAGCCCTGAACATTACTGGGTGTGGTCCAAATGCAAAACATCTATCTTCCCATAACCACCAAAAACATATTGTCTTGTATGCAAATATTGATTTAGGTTGGATTCTGAATATTATGGGTCACATTGTGAATGAGGCCTCTAACTTTATATGAGTGAGTGAAATGAATCTACCTCAAACCTAGGTGCTTGCAAGGGTTCTTCAAATATCATTATTTAAACATGGTCTTAAATACTAATCAGAAAAAGTGAATCATCCTGCCTAAAGGACCCATAATGAAGAAGATAAATATGAAAGGAAGAACCACTACTACCAATGGGAACTTGGATGGAGATGGGAATTTGATTCACTTCAGCTCCATGAATGGGAGGGAAAAATACAAAAGTACCTTTAATATCGATATGTTTCAACTGACAGCTGAAAATTTGAAAAGGAAGATGTCAATTTTAAGTTAGGAAAGGTTATTTTAGCAGTCAGAACTGGTATACAACTCCTCTCCCCAAGTGAAAATATGTAAAAAGGAAAGAGAAAAATGACAGATGCATAAACAAATCTCCTTTCCAAAACAAAAACCTTCATAACAGCAGTGATAATCATAAGGGTTACTCATCAAGGACTTAGGTCTTATGCTAAATACTGGACCTGCATTACTGTGCTCGTTTCTCACAGCAAACCTGAAGTTCCTCTAAATGGTAAGATTTTAAACTGGAATATAGGACATGTCAAAACCCAATAGGTATTGCCTTCCAGAGGAGGGTGGGAGGAGAAGACTGAGAGTTGGGTAGAGTGGAGTTAGACTTCTCAGTTATAGGTCAAAGAAGAACTTGGGTCTGGAGAGATAGTACAGGGTTTTGTGTGCCTACTTTGCATTCAGCCAACCCTGGTCAGAGCTCTGACATTTTATAGTCCCCTAAGAACCAAAAGCAATCCTCAAGCACAATAAGGTGTGTGCTAACTCCTCGATTCTCTCAAAAGAAATCCTGGTCTCAGACTCTCCTGACCCCATGCCAGGCTGTCTTCACTGGAGCACCTTGGAGGAGGCCGAGTTGAGTTTCTCTCCCCACCCCAAGAAGAACCCCGGCAGCAAAAACCCTCTAGAACCCAGCCGCAGTTATAATCAAGACCACTCTCCACACACTTGGAGGAGCCTCGCCCATGAAAGAACTGGCAGAGGAACCCAGGTATGCAGACCCTGTGGCTGAGATCTCCAAGCCTGCTCGGATTGGGACTGGGCCTCCTCTATCCAGTTCCCCAGTTCTCCAGTAGCTTGGCAGTCACACCCATAAACTGCCCCCAGCACCATGTAATCTCATCAACGGCCAAGATCTAGAGACTATAAAAATAAAGCTCCCAGAAGAGAGCCATGCAGTACTTCCTAGAGCAGAATGACCTCTTATACTCTAGCCCACTGATGTATCTAAAGTATTACACATTTGTTTGATTTTAACATACTTGCTTGTATTCTCTTATATATGAGCTTAAATGGCTCCAGAATAAAATACAACAACCTTCACACACTTCCCTCTTATTGTGGTGGGAAGATGCTTGCTGGTGGGGTGGGTGTTTGAATATCATCTGTAATGAACTATTGTGAACTACCTTATGAAAATAAAATGTATAAAAATGGCAAAAAATAAGAAATCTTGGTCTGTCCCTCCTTTCTCTGGGGAGGGATTTGTGGAAGCCCCTCCAGAGTTAAGCATGGGTTGGGAAGCCTCTGTGTAGTGTTATGTTATGGGTATAGGCCAGAGTGACCTAAGGGAAAATACCCTTCAAATATCATGTGGCCAGTGCCTGAGAGTGAGGGAGAGGAAGCCAGCACACCCACCTCTCAGGTGCTGGCTTACAGGGTCAGATGTGGATCCATGGGAGAGCTGAACCAAAGAAGACTGGGTGAGATGCCAGCAGGCTGTAGGGAACTGAAGCAGAGCAAACTGGTAATTAGAAAATGCACTCCCTGCAGCATCTGGGGGTAGGCTCCCCAGGGAACCTCAGAAGAAGCCATGAAAGTGCCCAGGAGAGTAACAGTCATCTTCCTACTTGTGCAAGGGAGGCAGCAACCTCCCAGAAAACCCCTCTTTTGTCTCCCTCCCAATACTCAAAATATGCTGAAGTCAAGAGTGATCTTGCTGCAGTGGAGTGAGAGGAAAGTGTAGACAACAAGGACCTTGTCTTTACCAAGTGCACTAAAGGACATTTCTAGAAGCCTAGGTTTTGTGCCTTTTGATGACTGGAAAAGTACCGATTGTGGGGAGGCCTTCTATGGACTCTTATGAGCTGGGGACACCACCAGCAATTCTCAGCCAACAGAACCTGTAATTCAATGTGAGAGCCTGAGGATGCAATACTGCAGGGATCCTGCAGTGCCAGATACCTGGGTATCCTGGCAGTGCTGGGATACCACGTGGGCCATGTGATGCCAGGAATTGAATCACCCTGGATCAGGTGTATGTTAGGCATTTTCCCTCATTACTCTAATATCTCTAGCACCTCCCACCCCCATCTCACCCCTGGCCAATACCATTTCTTAGCTACAAACACCCACTGACACTTTCTCTATCTCCCCTCTGTTCACCAACCTGAGCTAGTTTGAGCAGACTGCAAATATCTCCTTCCTGAATCAGACCTGAATCCAGACCTATAGAATAGGTCTGAGCCCCTTGCTCCTTCCAAAGCTACTGCAACTTCTTAATCAGCTTCCTTGTTAGTGTCAACTCGGAGGCTCATCAGCTCACCAAATTTGTTGCTGTCCATGACCCAGACAGTGGGGAACTACAGGTGATAACATGGGGTTTATGAAATCCAGCAGCTTTGCAATTTAATCAAAAAGGGGGCTGCACATACAGTGTGGTAAAAAGCTAACGGGCAGATAAATATTGAGGGACAAAGTGGAAAATGATTTCCTCTTTGAGATTCAGTGTGACCTCCCCGCCCATGCTCCCCAGGTTGTAACTTCAAAAATGAGTGGAAGTGTCTGAGGCAGTAGTGGGCCTTTGGGGAGGGCTGGGCTCCATGTCTGGGAATATGGCATGGAACCAGCAGAACGTCACCTATTTGGGTCTGGCTGGATTACTGCATACCAGAGTGGAATGTGAACCTAATGACAGGACACAAAGTGTCCTGAACCCTGACTTTAATTTCTCAATTTAGATAGCAGGAAGCCATGATGGTAAGGTTTCAAGAAGGATTATTTGATCAAGAACTATTTTAGGAAGAGGGCTCTGAGTGCTGTGTGAAGACAAAACCCCATATTCTCCCCAATGTTGACCGAGGGGAGTCTGACATGACATTCAGCGGTATCCCCATTTTCCTGCCTCATTCCTAGCAGCTCAGTAAGTGGTTCAGGAAGTGGCCCAGAAATTCCAGAAACAATGTTGTATTTCTGAGATGAACCTCTGTGAAACTGCTGGAATTAAGCCAGCTTAACTTCTTGTTTGTAAGCAACTGACTTTTCTCTGTGGAATGTGCCAGCTAACTGCTCAAAGAGCTCCCAGATTTCTCCAACAAGAATCGTGCTAAACCTCAAAGGAAACAGTGACCCAAATACACAGAGAGTCCATGGAATGGGAAATAATATTTACCCAATACCCATCTGATAAGGGGTTAATATCCAGGATATACCAGACACTAGTAGAATTGTGCAAAAAAAAAAACCCTCCAACCCCATAAAAATGGAGAGAAGAAATTAACAGAAGCTTCCTCAAAAAAGAAATACAAATGACCAAAAGGCATATGAAAAAATGCTCTACATCGCCAATCATCAGGGAGATGCAAATCAAAACGACAATGAGATCATCTTACACCAAAAAGACTGGCACACATCAAAAAGAACAAGAACAACCAGTGCTGGCGTGGATGTGGGGAGAAAGGGATTCTCTTTCATTGTTGGTGGAAATTTTCCAGACTGTGGAAAACAATATGGGCATTCCTTCAAAAACTAGAAATTGGGCTTCCATATGACCCCACACTACCACTTCTTGGAACATATCCCGAGGGTGCAAAAAAGCACAGTAGAAATGACATCTGTACCTATTTATTCATTGTACCAGTGTTCACAATAGCCAGAATCTGGAAACAACCCAAGTACCCGAGAATAGACAACTGGTTTAAGAAACTTTGGAACATCTACACAATGGAATACTATGCAGTTGTCAGGAAAGATGAAGTAATGAAATTTTCTTATAAGTGGATGATCATGGAAAGTATCATGCTGAGTGAAATGAGTCAGAAAGAGAGGGGCAGGCATAGAATGACTGCACTCATTTGTGGAATATAAAATAGGACTGATGCCAAAGGACAATAGAGACAGGGCCAGGAATATTGCTCCATGATTGGTAACCTGCCTCATAAAATGGGGGAGAAGGAATAGAGAAGGGATCACTAGGTCAATGATGGTTGGAGGGATAGTTCGGGATGGGAAATTTGTACTGAAAATAGATAAAGGACCAAATATTATAGCCTCTCAGTATCTGTATTGTAAACCATAATGCCCAAAAAGTAGAGAGAGAGTATGGGGGAAATTGTCTGCCATAGAGGCATGGGGAGGGGTGGGGTTTGGGGGATACTGGGGACATTGGTGGTAGAATGTGCACTGGTGCACTGGTGAAGGGATGGGTGTTCAATCTTTGTATGACTGAAACTTAAACATGAAACCTTTGTAACTGCATCCCAGAGTGATTCAATGTAAAAAAAAAGAATTGTGCTACAACCTAGAGACACACAGTTCTTCAAACCTTCTGAGCACAAATTCCTTTAAGAATTTTTTGAAAATGATGAGTGTGTGTATGCTTTCTTATGTTCTCATAAATATGTGGCCCATTTTAAATGATCTGCTAATTTCACAGGGTCGATGTACTTATTAAAGCACTCCCTAGAGCCTCAGGGAGATAGAACTGGGGTTAGGGCATATGGTTTGCATGTGTCCAACCAGGTACAATTCCCAGCACCAAAGGTCTCCTGAGCATTTCCAGGTGTGGTTCTGGAGGCACTCAAATACTACCAGAATGTCCCAGGAGGTCTTCAGCATTGTCGTCTCAGACCTTAGCATAGGAGCCTCTGCCTGGATGGCCAAGTTTTCTTGGAGTGGTCCCTTAAGTCCCTGAGCACAGCTTGGCTCCCACCAACCAACTTAAAAATAAAACCACTCAATGAACAAGAGGTTAAAATCCTGAATGCTGATAAAAATCAAAAGGGTTAAGTCAATTACTTCATCTAGGAACTTTAAGCATTCATTAGAACTCTCGTAGAAGCACAGAACTGAGAGCAGTGGTGGGCTTTATGGATACAAGATGCTTGTAAACTGCCAAGGACTTTAAGAGTGTTGATATTATCTGCTTGGCTATCTTTCTACTATTTGGGGTTCACAGAATTAGGGGCATGCCTGAGCTTGGTGGAAGTTTCCCAAAGGACGCTGGGAACTCTGGGCATAAATGATCAAGTGAAGGCAAGTCTTCTGTCAGAGCTGGGTGACTAAGGTGACAAGAGACGTCAAGAGCTCCTGGGGAATCTTTTACCTTGTGTTCTACCAGTGCCAGCTTTGTGGGTTACCTTTACCTAAGACAAGCCAATGTGCTTCCCACATACTTTATTTTCTTGTTTCATTGTCAGTAGAAAAAAATTTAAGTCCTAAAGACATATTTCTGGACTCATAAAACGGCAAAGTTGAGCAGTGAAGTAGGAAAGAAAATATGTCCTATCTCACATTACTGCCTGCCTGCCATCTGAGAGCCACGAGCCACTGGAAACTCTACTTGAAGTGTCTTGCTGAGTTACTTTGCAACTTAAAGTTAACTTGTGTGTATTTTTGGCACAGTAATTGCTTTAGCAAGTATTCTGGTACTTTGGTTTTGGCACTTCAAAATGCAATGCATGGATCTTTACAATTTGTCAGATTGCTTTCCCACATACTACCTCTTCATAGCTGCTCAAGGAATCCAGATGTGATGATCTCTTTTAAAACAGTACAATGACAGGATAAACTGGGGCATGTGCCCATGCTTTAGCAAACATCGAGCATACATGTGGTTAAGGGTGTTTTTTCTGAAGAACAGAGAAAAATTGCATTTCTTCCTTTTTTGGGTGGGGAAGTGGGCACACCTGACTTTGCACAGGGCTTAGTCCTAGCTCTGCTCTCAGGGATCACTCCTAGAAGGTGTGGAGGACTACATGGGATGCTGGGGATTGAACACAGGTCAGCTGCATGCAAGGCAAGCATGCTTACCCTCTAATACTTTTTCTTGGATCCCTATATTGCTTTTTAAAAGGCACACAGGTTTCTGCCTTGGATGTCTCCAAATGTCCTCAGAAGGAGAAACTTTTTAAAACAATGCTGCCCTTTTGGTAAATAGTAATAATTATAACAAACAAACCAGAAGTGATTGTACAAAGGGCAGGGTACTTTCTGTACATGTGGCTGACTAGATTTCAATTCCTGGAAATTCATAGAGTTCTTCAAACCCTGTCAGGAGTGGTCCCTGAGTGAAGAGCCAGGACAAATTTCTGACCACTGCTGGTAGTAGCCCCATAACAGAAACAAAAAAATAATTATAACAAAAAGAACAACAAAAAAATAATCGTACCAGAATGGTATCTTACCTGCTAGGGTGCTTAGATTTATTATATTATGTGTGGAGTCTTTAAAAAATAGTGACCCTCTGTAATCTGGAGATGCTTGATTTTATCAATGTGCCACTGGAGGCCCCACATCCTCACAAATGTGACTACTGAGAACGTGGGCTTTATTTAATCAGGATCCAACCAGACTAGAGCTTATCAGAACAATGAGAGTGGCAAGTATTATCTATCATTTGTTTATTTGGTTGTTTTTAAAAGAGCAAACTGAAGATAACATGCCCAAAGAATGGGAAGAACCCAAGAGTTGTATTTATTTCTGTACAGAGAAGATGACTTTCTGAAACCCCAAGACCCACTGCACTCAGTGTTGTGACCCCCATTATCCTGACATACCAGAGCCCTTTCCTTTTGTATTTTTAAAGTTTTCACTTTGCAAAGAAACACAAGTTTGTGCCAATTCTAGACTAGAAAGTTTACACTGTAGGAACAATACCCCGATAAACCTGGCAAACTCTCTTAAAATTCAGGTCATGAACTTCATCCTCTAGTCATTCATATTTGATGATCTTTGGGACAAGTCTTTTTGATGAATCAAAGACAGAGTATAGCCAATCAATTCACCAATTCATCATAAAGGATGATGCCAAGTCAAATAAGATCAAGACCATGGTCAACACTGTTCAGCTGCTTCATCACTTTCTAGATATTGCACTTCTACAAAGAATTCCACATTATTTCTTAATAAAAGTGCTATATTATTTCATGTAAAACTCAGTAGTTTTTAAGAGGAACTGCAGTGAGGGCCAGAAGACAGTCCAGACGTTAAGCTGCATGATTAGTCTGAGCCTCATTTGGTTTCTTTCCACAGTATCACATGTTCCCTATGCTTTGCCAGGTGCACCCCTGGAAGCCTTTACTGAAGCCCTGAGTACTCTTTGGAAGGTAAACCCTCCCCAACCCAACCCAACCTGGCTAAAAAGTACTTGCAAGTAGGCTGGGATTCGGGAGACCACACTTGACACGTTTTGTTAAAAACCATGTAATTTTTGTCAACATTAACACCTCTTAGCCCACTCAGTGGCCTCACTACTCATGAAATTGTTGTGATATTGCACAGATGTGTTTTAAGCACTCAATTATCTAGATAATTATCCTTGCCACAAGTAAGTTGTTCAAATAAATTTGACTATTACTATTATCTTTTCCCTCTGGGGTGCCTAGGTACGAGAACCTTTTTCCCTCTCACTGCTTTCTGTGCTTTCTTCCAAAGTTCAGACAAAGAGAATAATCTTCACCTTCAGAAAAGAACTATTTTTTTGGCACTTTGTGTTAGAATTCCTTGCATTCACCACCTTTATTTTTCATAGGGGCCACGTCCCACAGAGTTCAAGGGCCCTGAGGTCACTTCTGGCAATGTCTGACGTGGTGCTGGGAGGCCATGCAGTGCTGGTGATTGAGCCCAGGGCCATGCACATACTAGCAGTGTTTTACTTCTTGAGCTATCTCCTATTCACCCCCTTTAAATGATAAAGTTAAAGGTGCAACAGAATAATCCATTCTAGTGATGTATTCTCTGTCCCTCAATCTGAAGTCTTTGAGAGCAGCATGATTTTCTTCCTTTGCATTCTGAGGTCAGAAGCTAATGGTGAGTGACCTGACAGTGTGCTAGAGAATAAAGGGCTGTAGGAAAAAAACCCTATTAGCCCTTTGTCAAGGCATAGGGAGCAGGGAAAGAGGGTGAATGTGGAATCACAAACCTCAGTAGCAGGCAAAATTGGAGCAGAAGGAAGAAATAAAAGGCAAAGTTCCAATCAGTAGTCTGGGATAAAGACAGTGTCCTTTGTGATCTGGCATGTAGGGACTACAGCTGAAAGAAGAGAATGTTCCAGAACACAGTCCACTGTCTGGTTGTCTCCAGGAATAGAAAAGAGGAACCAGAACTCCCCTACCTTCCTCTGGGAAACAAAACATTAGAAAGGAGGAAAATGCCAATCATCTAGGAACCCCAAAGGGTTATGTTCTTTTTGTTCTCATGGAATGATTCCAGGAGCTGAGTTTCAGTCTGCAGTTTCTTGCTGAGTCCAGAAGTTCCATTCAAAGGGGCTTGGAATAAATGTAGAGGCCAGTAAAGAAACAGTAATCTTTATACTCCATGGAGACTTATAAAAAATCAGTTACTTATCCAGCACAGAGGAACTACAATACTATTGAAGAATTATGATGCATACTGCATCTCCTTCTGTACTGAGCTCTGCAAGCTTCCTTACTATATTTGTCTCTTAGTAATCAAAACTCTGACCTTGATGATACTGGCCTGTGAGAAGTGCCTTTGTCTCTCTATCCAGGCTCACCTGGCACAGTTCCTACCACACTACATTTCTGATCACTCAAAGTGCCAGTCACTTTTTACCCCAAGAGCCTGGCGCTTAATGCTTCCTAAGGTCTTTGAATGTCTGTGCCTGTTTTCAGATTACAGGTTACATATGATTTGCTCTGAAGACTCAAGTATTCCGACTAAAGCAGTCCTCCCTGCCTGTCTTAACTCTCCAATCTAGCACTGCCAGTCTAAAACTTGATAATTTGGGCCATCTCTCTCCTTATTAATATATTTCTCCTCTACTACCCACTCTGCTTACAATCACTGTAACAATATCATCCTGTTGTTCATCGATTTCCTTAAGCAGGCATCAGTAACATCTCCTTCGTCCTAGCCCTGAGATTTTAGAAATTGCCACATTTGAGGCTCTTTCAGGGTCAGGGGAATGAGACCCATCATTGTTACTGGGTTTTGGCATATCAAATACTCCACAGGGAGTTTGCCAGACTCTGCCATGTAGGCAGGATACCCTCAATAGCCTGCTGGGTTCTCCAAGAGTAAGAACTAGATAATAAGCGGCTGCACTCTTCTGGGAGCTGGGTTTTATAATCTCTGGGTCTTGGGCATTGATGGAATAACATGGCGCTGGGGGTATGGTGGGTGTAATACCTACCTACTGGAAGATGGGGGAATCTGGGTGGAGGAGTCACAGTCCCGATCCAAGAAGGCTTGGAGACTTCAGATCTGGGTCCCACATGCCTGTGTTCCTCTGCTGGTTCCTTCATGCATGAGACTCATCCGAAGGTGTGGAGAGTGGTCTTAAGAATGACTGTGGCTGGTTCTGGAGGTCTTCGGCTGCCAGGGCTCTGCTCGGGGTGAGGAGGGAAACTCAATCCGCCCTCCTCTAAGGGTCTTACAATATACAATTAAAATAAGTTTCTAGAGAGCTGAGATATTTTTCCTTTGTCTTCACTGATTATGTACAAAGACATGTTTTGTACTTAGTTGGTACTCAATAAATTTCAGTTGAAATGATAGACATGTTATAATGAGATTTCAGAGAAAACTGCTCTATTAAATAAGGTGGAGGCCTGGGAAAAGCTGAGGAGAAAAAAACTATATTCATAGAACTGGAAATGCTAAAGATAAACCTGATTTTCTTTGTCCTTATTTTTTCCTTCTGGTTTTTAGGCCACATCCGGTAGAGCTCAGGTCTTACTCCTGGTTCAATGGTCAGAGGTCACTTCTCATTCTACATTTTATGTTGTTCTTAATTACCAAGGCTGAATACCTTCAACAGACCCATACTGAAGCAGAAAGTTTGTATCAGTCTTTATGCAGTAGCTTCCATACTGAAAAAATATAATCAGTTTTCTAGATCTCTTTCTCTAAATATAATATATCTGGATTTGTTCTTAGCATAGGCACACTTTGGAGATGTTAAACTTCAAGTCAAGAGCCTCTTCCTGTTCATCCCCAGCGCTGTGCTGGTCTTCTTCCACGCCCAGGTCAGTTAAGCCACCAGTATTTGTACCCGGGACGTGGCTTTCTCCACGCACGTGTCCCAGGTGTCCTTTAGGACCCTGGGATGCCTGGCATCCCTGAGCCTCTTCCTGTTCGTCCCCATGCTGTGCTGGTCTTCTTTCTCTCCCAGCTGATACCCACCACACAAACCAATATCTGTGGGAGCGTGGCCTCTTCAGAAGTGGGCATGGCTTCTCTAGAAGTGAGCATGGCCTAGTTTTGGGCCAGCTGACGCTCATACGACCACAGGTAATTCACTCATACCCAGAAATCTTGTATAACATCTCAGTCTCCATACCTCCACACAAACATGAAGAAACAACGCAAATCCCTACCATGTGGGGAGGACAATGAAAAGAGTCCAGAAGCCTTTGTAGGTGTTACTCACCTAAAGGACCTCTCTGAGAAAGAATTCAGATATGAAGTAATGAAGATGTTCAATGAACTCAATGAAACAGTCAGACAGATATGCAGTAACATGACAGAAACAATTGAAAAATTACGGGAAAAAATGAGAGCAGAAATTGGAAAGCTACTCACAGAAATGTCAGGAATAAAAGATTCCATAGATGAAATAAAAAACTCAGTCTGGGGAGCTGGAGCGATAGCACAGCGGGTAGGGTGTTTGCCTTGCATGCAGCCAACATGGCCAACACAGGTTTGATTCCCAGCATCCCATATGGTCCCCCGAGCACCACCAGGAGCAATTCCTGAGTGCATGAGCCAGGAGTAACTTCTGAGAATCGCCGGGTGTGACCCAAAAAAAAGCAAAAAAAAAAAAACACCTCAGTCTGTTCCCTCAACAGTTGAATGACCACAGCTGAAGACAGAATCAGTGAGCTGGAAGATCAATGCACCAAGCCAATAGGCAATAACAAACAATGGCAAGAGACCTCAAAATAGCTCTAGCATGAATCAGAATCCTAGGAGAAAATTCCAAGAGGAACAACAGTGGAATCATTGGAGTACCAGAAGTTCAGGGAAACAATCCCAGTGAAAATCAACGGTTAAACAAATCATTGCTGAAAAGTTCCCAGACCTGGACAATGCAGCCATTTAGATCTAAGGAGCCCGAAGGGTGCCAACTAAAAGAGACCCTAACAAAAACACTCTAAGCCATAACATAAGAAATCATAGTTAGAATGATGGATGCTGCAGATAGAGACAAAACACTGGAAGCAGAAAGGGCAAAGAAGGAAATCACAAACAAAGGAGTACCCATTAGATTCACAGCAGATCTATCAAAGGAAACCCTCCAAGCCTGAAGGCAATCGTGGGATATACTGAAAAAACTCACTGAAATGAATGCTTCACCAAGAATACTCTATCTGGCTAAACTCTCACTCAAAACTGAAGGAACAGTACACTATTTTCTAGGCAAACAGCAGCTCAGGAACTTCATAGACTCAAAACCAAACCTAAAACAAGGGCTAAAGGGGCTACTATAAGACAAGACAAACCCTACAACCACAACACACCCTCACAGAAAGATGACACAAAACCCCATAACAATAATCTCTCTCAATGTCAACGGTCTAAATTCACCAATTAAGAGACACAGAGTGGCAAAATGTATTCAGAGACAGAACCCAATATTCTGCTGCCTACAAGAAATTAATCTCAACAGCCAGAGCAAACAGACTCAAAGTCAAAGGATGAAAACAATCCTGCCAGCAAACAGCTCCCTCAAAAGAGCCGGGGTGGCCATACTAGTATCCGACAGCATTAATTTCGCTTTGAAAAAGATTAAAAGGGACAGTGAAGGCTATTTTCTCTTCATCAAGAAATACATAAACAGGAAGAAATCACACTCTTAAATGTATATGCACCTAATGAGGGAACAGCTAAATATTTAAAACAACTGCTAACAGATTTTAAGGAGCAATACAATAGTAGCTGGAGACTTCAACATCGCCTTATCACTTCTGGATAGATCAACAAGAACAAAACTCAGCAAGAAAACATTGGCTCTTAAGGAAGAAATAGAAGGGAGAGGGCTTATAGACCTATACAGGGCTTTACAGCCCAAAAGGAAAGAATACACATTCTTCTCCAGTGCACTTGGAACATTTTCCAAAATAGACCATGTGTTAGGACACAAAACATACCTCAATAGAATCAGAAAGCTAGAAATAGTATCAACAGTCTTTTCAGATCATGATGCACTGAGAATAGAAGTGAATCACACCCAGACACAGAGAACCAAACCAAACACCTGGAAATTAAACAACTCAATGTTGAACAATGAGTGGGTCAGGAAGGAAGTCAAGGGAGAAATCAAAAGATACTTGGAAACAAATGAGAATGAAGACAAGAACTACCAGAACCTATAGTATGCAGCTAAAGCCGTGTTAACAGGAAAATTTATGCCTCTGCAAGCATTTCTCAGGAAGGAAGAAAGGGCATAAACATAAACATATAAACAACTTGACCTCACAGCTCAAAATTGTAGAAAAGGATCAACAAAAGGAGACCAAATCAGGCAGAAGGAAAGAGATCATAAAGCTTAGAGCAGAAATTAATGACATGGAAACCAAAAAAACAATTCAAAAGATCAATGAAACCAAGAGCTGGTTCTTCAAGAAAATAAACAAGATAGATAAATCACTAGCAACACTCACAAAGAAAGAGAAAGAACTCTAAAAAACTGAATCAGAAATAAAAAGGGGGATATAACAACAGAAACCAAAGAAATTCAAAAGATCATGAGAGACTACTTTGAAAGTCTGTATGCCACGAAACAAGAGAAACTAGAAGAAATGGATAAATTCCTGGATTCCTATAATCTCCCAAGGCTGAATCAAGAAGATCTAGAGTACCTAAATAGACCTATTAACATCAAGGAAATTGAAACTGTAATCAAAAGTCTTCCCAAAAACAAAAGCCCAGGTACAGATGGATTCACTAGCTAATTTTTCCAAACATTTAAAGAGGACCTATTGCCAGTATTCTCAAGCTTTTCCAGGAAATTAAAGAAACAGAAACTTTCCCAACCATTTTCTATGAAGCCCATATCTCTCTAATACCAAAAGGAAACAAAGACACCACAAGAAAAGAAAACTACAGGCCGATATCCCTGATGAACACGGATGCGAGATTTTCAACAAAATACTAGCAAATAGAATTCAACAACTCATCAAAAAACATACACCATGTTCAAGTGGGATTCACCCTAGGGATGCCAGAATGGTTGAACATTCGGAAATCAATCGAAATAATTCATTATATCAACAAAAGAAAAGATAAAAACCATATGATCATATCAATAGAGGCAGAAAAAGCATTTGACAAGATCCAGCACCCATTTATGATTAAAAACCCTTGTCAAAATGGTTATAGAGGGGACTTTCCTCAATATAGTTAAAGCCACCTACCACAAACCTGCAGCAAACATCATCCTCAATGGGGAAAAACTGAGAACCTTCCCTCTAAGATCAGGGATGAGACAAGGATGCCCACTCTCTCAACTGCTTTTCAATATAGTACTGGAAGTACTTGCAATAGTGGTTAGGGAAGTAAAAAATATTAAGGGCATTCAGGTAGGAAAGGAAAAAATAAAGCTCTCACTATTCGCAAATGATATGATACTATACTTAGAGAACCCTAAAACCTCTACCAAGAAACTCCTAGAAACAATAGACTTGTATAGTAAAGTTTCAGGTTTTAAATCAATATCCAAAAGTCCATGGTTTTCCTATACGCGAAATAATGAGAGAGAAGAAAGTAAAAAACATGACATGTTTTTGACATGAAAAAAACAATCTCATTCACAATTGTGCACCAGAAAATCAAGTACCTAGGAATCAGCTTAACTAAGAAAGTAAAAGGCCTGTACAAAGAAAACTACAAAATGCTACTCAGGAAATAAAAGAGGACACGAAAAAATGGAAAGATATCTGCTGCTCATGGATCGGGAGAAATAACATTGTTAAAATGGCAATACTTCCCAAAACATTGTACAAATTGAATGTGATTCCTATAATCATACCCATTCTTCAAAGAAGTGGAGCAAATACTCCTGAAAGTCATACGGAACAATAAGCACCCACGAATAGCTAAAGCAATTCTTGGGAAAAAGAAAATGGGAGGAATCAACCTCCCTAACTTCAAACTCTACTACAAAACAGTAATAATTAAAACAGCATGGCACTGGAACAAATGCAGAGCTACAGACCAATGGAACAGGGTATACTGACATCTCTCCGCAAACATATGATCATCTAATCTTTGATAAGGGAGCAAGAAATGTAAAGTGGAGCAAGGAAAGCCTCTTTAACAAATTGTGCTGGCAAAACTGGACAGCTACATGCAAAAAAAATGGGCTCAGATCTCTGCCTAACCCCATGTACAAAAGTAAGATCAAAATGGATTAAAGACCTCAACATCAGACCAGAATCCATAAGGTACATTGAAGACAAAGTTGGCAAAACCCTCCACTACACTGAAGCGAATGGTATCATCAAAGATGTCACACCACTGGCCAAGCAATTGAAAACTGAGATAGACAAATGGGACTATCTTAAACTGAGAAGCTTCTGCACCTCCAAAGAAACAGTGGCCAAAATACAAAAAGTCTACAGAATGGGAATGAATATTTGCCCAATACACATCCGGCAAGGGGTTGATATCAAGGATATAGAAAGTACTGGTTGAACTCCACAAGCAGAAAACATCCAACCCCATCAAAATATGGGGCGATGAAGTGAATAGAAACTTTCAAAGAAGAAATCTGAATGGCAAAAAGGCACATGAGAAAATTCTTTACATCATTAATCATCAGGGAGATGCAGATCAAAACAATGAGATATCATCTCACACCACAGAGACTAGCCCACATCCAAAAGAACTAAAGCAACCGGTGTTGGCGCAGATTTGGCGAGAAAGAAACCCTCCTTCACTGCTGGTGGGAATGCCGATTGGTTCAGCCCTTTTGGAAAACAGTGTGGACGATTGTCAAAAAACTAGATATTGAGCTCCCATTTGACCCAGCAATACCACTCCTGGGAATATATCCCAAAGAGGCAAAAAAGTACAGTCGAAGTGACATCTGCACTTGTTTGCTCATTGCAACACTGTTTACAATAGCCAGAGTCTGGTAAAAACCTGAATGCCCGAGAACAGATGACTGTTTAAAGAAATTTTGGTACATCTACACAATGGAGTACAATGTACCTGTTAGAAAAGATGAAGTCATAAAATTTACATAAAAGTGGTACTACATGAAAAGTATCACGCTAAGTAAAATGAGTCAGAAAGAGAGGGACAGACATAGAAAGATTGCATTTATCTTGGGAACATAAAGTAACAAAATAGGAGACTAACACCGAAAAATAGACGAGATAAGTACCAGGAGGTTCACTTCATGGCTTGGAGGCCAGCTTCACATTCCACAGGGAAAGGCAGCTCAGATAGAGAAGGGAACAACAAATAAAAGGTGTTGCTAGGATCCTCTGAGGATGGGAGGTGCATGCTGAAAGTAGACTATAGACCGAACATGATAGCCACTCAATGCCTATTTTGCAAACCACAGCACCCAAAAGGAGAGAGAAAACAAAAGGGAATGCCCTGCACAGAGGCAGAGTGGGATGGAAGGATTGGGGGGTGGGAGGGATACTGGGATCATTAGTGGTGGAGAATCGGCATTAGTGGAGGGATGGGTACTTGATCATTGTATGACCAAAACCCAAGCACCAAAATTTGTAAGTCTACAACTGTACCTCATAGTGTTTCACTAATAAAAATTTAAAAAACAATGTTTAAGTCAGATTACCACAATAAATAATCAAAATAAACAGCACACACACATACACAAATACACACATACGTGTGTCTGGTGGGGGGCAGAGGTTTCTGGGGTTTTAACCTGGGTATCAAACACACACAAGGAAAGTAATCTATAGCTGTTATGTCCCTGTCTCTGAGTCACACAAAGCTTTGGTTTCCCACTGCATACATAAGTTATGTTTTCACTGTTCTGTAGTCCTGCTTGTTTGGGGACTATCTGTAGCAGTGTTCAGGTGCTATTTCTAGGTCACTGGTGAGGGCTGGCTTGTGGCAGTGCTCAGGGACCATGTGGTCTGGATTTAAACCTGGGTCTCTTGCATGCAAAACATGTGTTCAGTACATTGAACTCTTTTTCTAGATTGTAATGTAGGTTTTTTTATGTGTATCATAACATTATGTCATATAGCACAGCAATAGGGCATTTGTCTTGTGCGTGACCAGCCTGGCCTAGCAGGGTTCAATTCCTCCACTCCTCTTGGAGAGCCCGGCATGGTACCGAGAGTACCTCACTCACCCTCATGACAAAGCCTGGCAAGCTACCCATGATGTATTCGATATGCCAAACACAGTAACAACAAGTCTCAAAATGGAGACGTTACTGGGCCCGCTCGAGCAAATTGATGAACAATGGGAGGACAGTGGTACAGTGCTACATAGCATTATGTCATTATGCCATAGAAAATAGAGTATACACCTTATCTGGAAGTATGTTATTGCTAAAAAATACTAATCCTCATCTGAGTGTTCTGTAGGGCAGCATCACTGGGCCAGTAGTGTTATGCCTTGTTGCTGATCAGGACAGTGGGTGCTGTGGTTAGATTGGCTGTGGCAGCTTCTAAAAAATAAGACTATGAAGCTTGCCTCATTGGCTGGATCTTCACTTCATAGAAATTTCTCATGGGTGGATGCTGACTGACTAGCATTTTATGCACCACAGAACTTAAAAATTATGAGTCAATGTTCTAAAATACTGTTTCTGCCTTATCTACTAAGTGTGTATAATATTTTTAAATCCTTGCTTTAGTGATGTTCACAGCATCTTGACCAGTATGAATTTTCCTCCTAGGAAGCCACTTCCAAGGTCCAGGAATATAGCTCACAGGCAGGGGCACAAACAAAGCATGCAGAATCCAAATCCAAAACTGGACACCTGTGGGACCCTGAGAAATATCATATGTAGTTCTCAATGGCCCTGCACACCATTGGGGTGGCTCTGGAAGTCCCCTAGAACAACAGAGTCAGAGCAGCATCATATCCTCAAGCCATCACATTAAGATACCTGATCCAGTGGGCCAAATGTCCCCAGGATGGAAGGCCCTCAAATAAATATTTATTTTTGTTTGGATCTACAACTGGCAGTGCTCAGTGCTTACTCCGGGCTCTATGCTCAGGGATAAATCTTGAAGGGCTGGGGGTGGGGGTGGGGTGGAATTGTATGTCATATCTGGGACCAAAGTCAGGTTGGCTGCATGCAAAACCAGTGCTCTATCCACTATACTATCACTCTGGCCCCTAAATCCATTTTTAATCGATTAAAAAATAAAACTCTCCCTTCCGAAATCTGACACGCCATTTCGTTAGTAAAGAAGTGAACAGCACCCGGCCCAGATAAGGTCAGACCCGAACACCTGAAGAACCCGCCGTCAGTACTCATCAATACATTGGCTCGGCTCTTCACACTCTACCTGTCTGAATGCCAATGGGAAACCAGCAGGATTGTACTACTGTACAAGAAGGGAGACACCCACAACATTGGCAATTACACCTGATCTGCCTGTTGTTTGTCGTCTACAAGCTGTTCACTCGAGTCATCCTGAATAGGATTGGCAGAACACTAGATGAAGGACAACCATGCGAGCAAGCTGGTTTCCAAAAAGGATTTATCACAATTGACCATATTCACACAATAACCAATCTCACTGAGGTTTCTTGGGAATTCAAGATGCTGCTTTGTCTAACGTTCATTGATTTAAAGAAGGCCTTTTATTCTGTTGAGACTGAAGTGGTCATTGAGGCCCTAGCCAATCAGGGCATTCAAAGTCAGTACATCAGGATCCTCCATGAGCTATATTGCGGATTCACTACCAGGATCTCACCATTCTACAAGGAGGTGATCATTGATGTCAAGAGAGGGGTTAAGCAGGGTGATACCATTTCACCAAAACTCTTCAGTGCCACCCTCGAGAACATCATGCAATGACTGGAATGGAAGGGATAGGAGTGAAGATAGATGGTTGGCAACTATACCTCTGCTTCACTGATGATATAGTTCTAATAACACCAAACATCAGCCAAGCCGACGTTGACCGTGGGTGTGGAAAGGTCAGACTCCAGCTGAATCTCACAAAGACAATGTTTATGAGAAACAGTCTCATTTCTGATGTTCTAGTCACTCTCAATGCCATCTCCAAATGCAACAGTTATGTGTACCTAGGTCGAGAAGTCAATATGACGAATGACCTGGCACCTGAGTTGTGCAGTAGGAAGAGATTGGCTTGGAATACCTTCAATAGAGTCAAAGAAATAGCAAAAAGGACAAAGAACCTCTGGCTCCGGGCACATCTCTTCGATTTCACTGTTCTTCCTGCATTAACATACGCCTCAGAGACTGGACCCTATGAAAACAGGATGAGAACGCTATTTGGGTCTCCCAAAGAGGAATCAAAAGAGCTATGCTTGGAGTATCACATTTCACTCAAGTAAGAGAAAAAATCTGGAGTTCCGACCTCCATCTATGGTCAAGAATCAGGGACGCTGTCTCGTTTGCCAAGGTGTTAAAAATCAGATGGGCTGAACATGTAATGAGATTTGGAGATGACAGCTGGACTAGAGCTGTTATTGACTGGATTCCATGGGACATCAAAAGATCGCATGACCGCCCACCTCTGAGATGGTCAGACTTCCTCGTCAAGACCCTGAACGATTGGTTTGAGGCTGTTCGTATTCCTAAATCGAGCAGACGTCATTTGGCTACATTAGCATGTGACAGGGACTAATGGAGACGTTACTGGCACCTGCTCGAGGAAGTCAATGAGTAATGGGATGTCAAGAGATCAAATGAAGTGATCAAAAAATAAAAACCACTTCACTTCTTCATGAGAAGCAGTTTCTCATTCATTATAATTTGGTCTTGAGTGTCTAACAATTCTGTCACATATTCAAGTGCTTCTTTCATTTTTATTTCATATGCTTTTGCTTTTTGGGGCCATATCCAGTGGTGTTCAGGGCTCACTCCTGGCTTTGCACTCAGTGGTCTCTCTTGATGGTATGGGGGACCTATTTTGGGTACATAAGAGAGAACCATGATAAGCCACATGTAAGCCATGCATTTTACCCCTGTACTACCTCTTAGATACCAATTTCCACTTCTAATTCTAGCTCTCTTACTATATCTACCACACCTGTAGTTATTTCCTCCACTCATGATCTGAGCCCCTCAAAGTTATACATTAAATTGGAATAAACTTTCTTCATCCTCCACCCAGATCCTCCAAATTCCAGTAGGCAGGGGCCACACCCACCAACTGGCCCCCTGGCGCCGTGTAATCCCATCAGCAGCCAAGACTCAGAGACTATAAAAACCAGATCTCGGAAGAGAAGAGTGCAGTCTTCTGTCCCCGCGCCTGACTGTCCTCGCTCGCTGGGACACCTTGGAGGGGAGCGGGTTGAGCTTCCCTCCCCGCCCCGACCAGGGCTCCAGCAGCCAAAGACCTCCAGGACCAGCCACCACCATGCTGAGACCACTCTCCGCACACATGAAGGTACTGGCAGAGGGACAAAGTCACGTGGGTTCCGGGGCCAAGATCTCCAAGCCTACCCGGATTTGGGCCGAGCATCCTCCACCCAGATCCTCCAAATTCCAGTAGGCGGGGGCCACACCCACCAACTGGCCCCCTGGTGCCGTGTAATCCCATCAGCGGGCAAGACTCAGAGACTATAAAAACCAGATCTCGGAAGAGAAGAGTGCAGTCTTCTGTCCCCACGCCTGACTGTCCTCTCTCGCCGGGACACCTTGGAGGGGAGCGGGTTGAGCTTCCCTCCCCGCCCCGACCAGGGCTCCAGCAGCCAAAGACCTCCAGGACCAGCCACCACTATGCTGAGACCACTCTCCGCACACATGAAGTTACTGGCAGAGGGACAAAGTCACGCGGGTTCCAGGACCAAGATCTCCAAGCCTACCCGGATTTGGGCCGAGCATCCTCCACCCAGATCCTCCAAATTCCAGTAGGCGGGGGTCACACCCAACAACTGGCCCCCTGGTGCCGTGTAATCCCATCAACTGCCAAGACTCAGAGACTATAAAATCCAGGTCCTGGAACTGCGCGGCCGCACTTGCGGCCGCGCGACATCTTATCAGGACATCTTTTTATGACATCTTATTATCTCATTCCTACTTTGGACAAACTTGCAGGCTATCGAATGTAGCCTGCCCACACGGCAGAGTCTGGCAAACTCCCCGTGGCATACCAAATATGCCGAATACCAGTAACAGTGACGGGTCTCATTCTCCTAAAGAGCCTTGAATGTAATCTCAGGGCTAGGATGAAAGAGATGTTACTGGGGCCTGCTCAAGGCAATCGACGAATAACAGGATGATGAAAAATGAAAAAAAAATGAAAATCAGCAGTAAAGTTGTTCCCTTATCATTGGTGTTTTCACTGGAGCACACTTTCCGCTTCATTGAGAACTTTTTCTTTGCTTTCACATATTGGTTAATATTTTGTATACTTTTGGTCTAGTTCAGCCTTTTTCACACTTTCCTTACTATGCTTCACCATGTCTAGGTTTTTATTTAAAGAGAGAGACATGTAACTCTTTCACTTACCTCGACCTGAGAGGCCATATTAGGGCTATCTATTGACCTGGAGAGGCCCAGGAGAAGAGCATTGGGGAACATCCAGCTTGTGGAGAAGCCAGGACATACACATCAAGTTCATGTGTAATATGGGTTTGGCCTGTGGCCCCCAAAATAATGATAGCACTACATCAAATATTACAAATCACATGTCACTACCACAGATATAATTGTATGAAAAGATTTTATACATTGCAAGAATTATCATAGTGTGTCACAGATAAAAGTGAGCCCAGGCTGCTGGAAAAAGTGACTTCAACAGACTTACTCAATGTAGAATTTTCACTAATATTCAATTTGGTTTTTTTAAAGTAAAAAAGTAAAAGTAAAGGCCCTCCTGTTGATCATCGATTTGCTCGAGCGGGCCCAGTAACGTCTCCATTGGAGACTTTTGTTGTTACTGTGTCTGGCATATCGAATACTCTCGGTAGCTAGCCGGGCTCTCCGAGAGGGGCGGAGGAATCGAACTCGGGTCGGCCATGTTGGCTGCGTGCAAGGCAGACGCCCTACCCGCTGTGCTATCGCTCCAGCCACTTTTTTTTTTGTGCTATCGCTCCAGACACTACTTTTTTAAAGTAGTGTCTATATAATACAATAAAGCAAAATGTAATCTAAGACACGTGCCTGCAACAGCAAACCATGCTCATAACACTGACTCTGCGTACCTAACATGAGCCCTGCACTAATACCAGGGCTCTGTGTAATGAAATTAAATAACTTTAACCCAGGGAATTGCATTCCAGACTCAAGGTCCCCTAGCTGTGACACACTATTTGGTTCCATGAATCAACTTCGATGTGATGAACTCACAAAACATCTGCTTGCTGCTTTGCAAGGACACAGCAACTTCTTTCATTTTATAGGTCTCATTAGCTCTGAGTTCCCCATTTCTAAATATCTGTGGGTTTGGAAGCCTGTTCTCAAAGAGAATAACCAAAGTGAGCTCTATTTGACCAAAAGAGTTAGGACAGTATGGCCTGCTCTTGCCCCATACTGATGGTCAGAACCACACAGTTCATGCCAGAGAATGGTTCCAGAAGGTGGCAGACTCAGACATGACAGGCAATCTCATTAGAAATTAAATACTTTCATCTGCCATAGAAGCAGACTATGGGGACTGGGAGGGGGGAGGTAAAAAGGGAAAGTTGGAGGGGGTGGGTGGGAAACTGGGAAATGTACACTGTGTAGGGATGGGTGTTGGGACACTGTTTGACTAAAACCCAATCATGAACAACTTCATAATGGTCTATTTCACGGTGATTCAATAATTTTTTTAATAAAATGCTTTCTTTTTCAGATAATATAGACCATATTTATCTTCCCATGGGATAGAATACCTAAATATGAATTTCTGTTGAATAAAACTGTTGATAAAAATATTGCTATTTTAAGAAAAAAAGTTTCTTAGAAGGGATCCAAATTGGAAAATAAGAACTCAAATTATCACTGTTTGCAAATGACATGATGATATACATAGAAGCCAAAAAAAGAGTCCATAAAAAGGTGCTAGAAACAATAAACCAATATAGCAAAGTGGTTGGCTACAAAGTTAATACACAAAAATATTATATACAAAAAATGAATCAGAGGAGAAAGCAATTAAGGAATCTATCCAATTTAAGATAGCATCTAAAAATATCAAGTATATAGAAATCAACTTAACAAAAGACATGGGATATCTACACCATGATAACTTTAAATCACTCAAGGAAGAGAAAAAGGTCTCAGGAAATGCAAAAATATTCCATGCTCGTGAATTGGAAGAATCAATATTATTAAAATTACTATGCTACCTCAGCAATTATATAGATTCAATGCAATACCCATTCAAATTCAGATGACATTTTTCTAGGATCTACAAAAAAATCAAAATAAACTTTGTGTGGAATCAGAAAAAAGTCGCGAATAAGAAAAGCCATACTGAAAAGAAATTGGGAGGTATTTCATTACCTAATGTGGAACTGTATTATAAAGCTATAGCGATAAAAACTGATTATACTGGAATAAGGATAAATAAAATACCCAAAGACAAACCATATATATGTATACATGTATATAGTTAATTATTGATAGGGAGCTGAGAGTATGAAATAAATATAGTTTTTTCAACATATGCTGCTGAGAAAACTGGATATGAGAAATGAAAACTGGATCCATATCTTACATTCCTCACAAAAGTCAATTCAAAGTGGATCAAAGATAGTGAGATTCAACCAGAAACTATAAAGTACACTGAGAAAAATGCAGACATAACACTTCAAGACTTGGACCTCAAAGGTGTTTTCAAAGATCTGATTGATCTGATTGCCACTGACAAAGGCACAAAATAAAAAATAAACAAATGAGGCTATATAAAATTAAACTGCTTTTGCATGGCAAAACAAATATGGGCTAAAACTAAAAGACAGTTAGATAAATGGGAAAACATATTTGCATTCAAAATATAAGATAAATATTTGATATTCAGGATGTAGAGAGCACTCATAAAGATCAACAAAAAGAAAATTTAAAACCCTATCCAACAAAGGGGAGAGGAAATAGGCACTTCTCAGGAAGACAGTCAAATGGCCAGTAGACATAGGAAAAAATGTTCAGCATCATTTATCATCAGAGAAATCCAAATAAAGATAACAATGAGATATCAGAAGTGAGAATGGCACATATCAAAAAAAAATGTGTTGGTGGGTATATGGCAAAAAAGGAACTCTCATTCACTGTTGGTGGGAATGTTGCCTGGTACAACACCTGTGAAAATAGTATGGAGTATTCAGTAAACTTAGAATTGAACTATGGGCTAAACGCACCAATTAAAAGACAGAGAGTGGCAGGATGGATTAGAAAATTGAATCCAACATTCTGCTGCCTGCAAGAAACGCATCTCAATAGTCAAAGCAAACACAGACTGAGAGTCAAAGGCTGGAAAACAATCCTACAGGCAAACAGCTGCCATAAAAAAGCTGGGGTAGCCATCCTTATATCAGACCACATCGATTTCAGAGTGAGGAAGGTCATAAGAGACAGTGAAGGCCATTTCTTATTGATCAAAGGATCTGTACAACAGGAAGAACTTACAATAATAAATGTATATGCACCTAATGAGAGACCAGCAAAGTACTTAAAACAACTACTCATAGACTTGGAAAAAGACATCAATAGCAACACAATACTAGTGGGAGACTTCAACACTGCTTTGTCACCTCTTGATAGATCAACCAGACTCAAGCTTAGCAAGGACATACTTCAGTTGAGGGAAACAATGGAAGAAAGGGACTTAGTAGATATATACAGGACACTTCATCCACAAAAAGCTGAATACACATTCTTCTCAAGCGTACATGGAACATTCTCCAAGATAGACCACATGCTGAGCCACAAAACATGCCTCCATAAAATTAAGAAGGTAGAGATTGTATCAACAATCTTCTCAGACCATAATGCGCTGAAATTAGAAGTAAATCACACACAAAAACAGAAAACTAAATCAAACACCTGGAAATTAAACAGTGCACTATTGAACAACGAGTGGATTAGACAGGAAATCAAAGAGGATATCAAAAGATTCCTAGAAACGAATGAAAATGAGAACACGAGTTACCAAAACTTATGGGACACAGCAAAGGCTGTGTTAAGAGGAAAGTTTATAGCTCTACAAGCATTCCTCAGGAAGGAGGAGCGAGCACACATAAGTAACCTAACCTCACAGCTTAAGAGCTTGGAGAAGGACCAAAAAAAGGAGCACAACCCGAACAGGAGAAAGGAAATAATAAAACTCAGAGCAGAGATTAACGAGATGGAAACCCAAAAAACAATCCGAAAGATCAATGAAACCAAAAGCTGGTTCTTCGAGAAAATTAACAAGATCGATAAGCCTCTAGCAAAACTCACAAAGAAAGGGAGAGAGAAAACCCTAATAAACCGAATCAGAAATGAAAAGGGGGTCATTACAACAGAAACCACAGAAATTCAGAGGATCCTCAGGGAGTACTTTGAGAAGCTTTATGCCACGGAACATCAAAACCTCGAGGAAATGGATAAATTCCTAGACTCCTACAGACTCCCAAGGCTGAACCAAGAAGATCTGGAATACCTGAACAGACCTATCACCATCAAGGAAATTGAAATGGTAATAAAAAGTCTCCCCAAGCACAAAAGTCCTGGCCCCGATGGATTCACTAATGAATTCTTCCAAATCTTTAAAGAGGACTTACTCCCGATGCTCTTTAAGCTTTTCCACGAAATTGAAATATCAAAAACACTTTCGAACAGTTTCTACGAAGCAAATATCACACTGATACCAAAAGCAGACAGAGATACCACAAAGAAAGAGAATTACAGGCCGATATCCCTGATGAACACAGATGCAAAGATCCTCAACAAACTACTAGCAAATAGAATCCAACTACTCATCAAAAAGATCATACACCATGACCAAGTAGGATTCATCCCAGGGATGCAACGATGGTTTAACATTCGGAAACCAATCAACATAATCCACCATATCAACAAAAGAAAAGATAAAAAGCATATGATCATATCAATAGATGCAGAGAAAGCATTTGATAAGATCCAGCACCCCTTTATGATGAAAACCCTAGCCAAAATGGGTATAAAGGGGACCTTCCTCAACATAATTAAAGCCATCTACCACAAGCCTACAGCAAGCATCATCCTCAATGGGGAAAAACTGAGAGCCTTCCCTCTAAGATCAGGGACGAGACAGGGATGCCCACTCTCTCCACTGTTGTTCAATATAGTACTGGAAGTACTTGCAATAGCGATTAGGCAGGAAAAAGATATTAAGGGCATTCAGGTAGGAAAGGAAGAAATCAAGCTCTCACTATTCGCAGATGATATGATACTCTACTTAGAGAACCCAATAACTTCCACCAAAAAACTCCTAGAAACAATAGACTCGTATAGTAAAGTTGCAGGTTATAAAATCAATACCCAAAAGTCCATGGCTTTCCTATACGCAAACAGTGAGAGAGAAGAAAGCAACATGAAAAAAACAATCCCATTCACAATTGTGCCCCAGAAAATCAAGTACCTAGGAATCAGCTTAACTAAGGAAGTAAAGGACCTGTACAAAGAAAACTACAAAACGCTACTTCAGGAAATAAAAGAGGACATGAGGAAATGGAAAGATATCCCCTGCTCATGGGTCGGGAGACTTAACATTGTCAAAATGGCAATACTACCAAAAGCATTGTATAAATTCAATGCAATCCCTATAAGGATACCCATGATATTCTTCAAAGAAATGGAGCAAACACTCTTGAAATTTATATGGAACAATAAGCCCCCACGAATAGCTAAAGCAATTCTTGGGAAAAAGAAAATGGGAGGAATCAACCTCCCGAACTTCAAACTGTACTACAAAGCAGTAATAATTAAAACAGCATGGTACTGGAACAAAGGCAGAACTGCAGACCAATGGAACAGGGTTGAATACACTGACATCTCTCCTCAATCATATGCTCATCTAATCTTTGATAAAGGTGCAAGTAATGTGAAGTGGAGTAAGGAAAGCCTCTTTAATAAATTGTGTTGGCATCACTGGACGGCTACATGCAAAAAAATAGGCTCAGAACTCTGCCTAACACCACGTACAAAAGTAAGATCAAAATGGATTAAAGACCTCAACATCAGACCAGAAACCATAAGGTACATTGAAGATAAAGTTGGCAAAACCCTCCATGACATTGAAGCTAATGGTATCTTCAAAGATGCCATGCCACTGGCCGAGCAAGTGAAAACAGAGATAGATAAATGGGACTATCTTAAACTAAGAAGCTTCTGCACCTCCAAAGAAACAGTGACCAAAATACAAAGACAGCCTACAGAATGGGAAAGGATATTCACTGAATACACATCTGACAAGGGGTTGATATCCAGGATATACAAAATACTGGTTAAACTCCACAAGAAGAAAACATCCAACCCCATCCAAAAATGGGGCAATGAAATGAACAGAAACTTTCTCAAAGAAGAAATCC
The DNA here is from genome assembly GCF_029834395.1 of Sorex fumeus. Taxonomy (NCBI): domain Eukaryota; kingdom Metazoa; phylum Chordata; class Mammalia; order Eulipotyphla; family Soricidae; genus Sorex; species Sorex fumeus. The sequence continues at coordinate 22,664,969 of NW_026606108.1, read as the reverse complement.
AAATGGCAAAAAAGCACATGAGAAAATGCTCTACATCATTAATCATCAGGGAGATGCAGATCAAAACCACAATGAGATACCATCTCACACCTCAGAGACTGGCCCACATTCAAAAGAACAAAAGCAACCGATGCTGGCGTGGGCGAGAAAGGGACACTCCTTCACTGTTGGTGGGAATGTCCACTGGTTCAGCCCTTCTGGAAAACAGTATGGACGATTCTCAAAAAATTAGAAATTGAGCTCCCATTTGACCCAGCAATACCACTCCTGGGAATATATCCCAGAGAGGCAAAAATGTGTAGTCGAAGTGACATCTGCACTTGTTTGTTCATTGCAGCACTCTTTACAATAGCCAGAAACTGGAAGAAACCTGAATGCCCAAGAACAGATGACTGGTTAAAGAAACTTTGGTACATCTACACAATGGAGTACTATGTAGCTCTTAGAAAAGATGAAGTCATGAAATTTACATACAAGTGGTACAATATGGAAAGTATCATGCTAAGCGAAATGAGTCAGAAAGAGAGGGATAGACATAGAAAGATTGCATTCATCTGGGGGATATAAAGTAACAAAGTATGAGATTAATACCCACGAATAGCTGAAATCAGCACCAGGAGGACTATTCCATAACTTAGAGGCCAGCCGGGTATCCTAGAGGAAAGGGCAGTTCAGATAGAGAAGGGAGCACCAAATAAAGGATGTTTGGAGGATCCTCCCAGGAGGGGAGATGCATGTCGAAAGTAGACTATGGACTGAACATGTTTGCCACTCAATGCCTCTTTTGCAGACCACAACACCCAAAAGGAGAGAGAGAACACAGGGGATTTCCCTGCCACAGAGACAGGGGGGATGGGGGGATGGGTGTGGGAGGGATATTATCCATGGTGGTGGAAAATGGGCACTGGTGGAGGGATGGGTATCTGATCATTGTATAATTGAAACCAAAGCACAAAAAATTGTAAATCTAAAACTTAAAAAAAAAAATAAAATAAAATAAAGGGGAAAAAAAAACTTAGAATTGAACTGCCATATCACCCAGCAATTCCACTTTTGGGCATGTACCCCAGGACATAAAAGCACTCACTCAAAAGGACATACGTACATCACTATTCATTGCTGCACTCAATATAATAGCTAAAATATGGAACCAACATAGATATCCAATGACAGATGAATAGATTATGAAGATGTGGTATATATGCACAATGGAATACTATGTAGCACTGTACCACTGTCCTCTCCTTGTTCATCCATTTGCTTGACTGGGCCCATTAATGTCTCCATTGTGAAACTTGTTGTTACTGTGTTTCACATATTGAATACTGTCATGGGTAGCTTGCCAGGCTTTGCCGTGAGGGTGAGATACTCTCTGTAGCTTGCTGGGCTCTCCAAGAGGGGTGGAGGAATTGAACCCAGGTCAGCCCAGTGGGAATACTATGTATCTGCAAATAATGGCAGAATCATGCAATTTTCTGAAACCTGGTGGAACTGGGAGATATCATGTTGAGTGAAGGAAGCCAGAAGAAGATAAACACAGGGTGATCTCACTTATCTGTGGTATACAGAATACTGGATGAGGAAATGTATTGTAGTAAAAGACGGATACCTAGATCACCCTTCACCCCAATGTTTAGAAAGAGGGACAGAGAAGGAAAGAAATCAAGTTTAGGGTGCGGAAGAGAAAGGAAATTAATGGGCTTCATTAATACTGATGATGTGCGAGAGTGGTATAGCCATATATTCAAACATAACATAATAACATTTAAAACATTAGATCTAAGCTGCAGCCACTGGAACTCTGCAATGTGCCTGTCAAGTTGACAAGATGGGGATAAGGGAGTGGGGAGAGAATACAGCAACACTGGTAGATGGAAGTTGATGCTGGTGGTGGGACTGGTGTTAAAATATTATATGCCAAAACTCAGCTATTAATAAATTTGTAAATCATAGTTCTTCAATTAAGAAAAAGGAAAAAAATGTTCCTTAAGAGAACTTAGAAATCCCTATTCAGGAAAAAAAAGCCAGACTTGGACCAAATTGCTGAACTCAAGGAAAAAGCACTGACACAATCACTTCATGACTTTTATTTCTATAGTTGCAAATGACTTAAGGTAGAAACTGGTCCTTGCCTTCTTAAGGAAGAACTCATTAAGCAGGTATGATTAATTATCACATCTTTGTGATAATTCTTACAAAAGATGATAGGACCTTTGTTCATCCACCTGCAATTTTCACTGTCAAAAATCGCTAATAACATGGACTGAGACTGCCACATACTTGCTGTGTGATTGCAGACAAGTTGTTGAATTATCTGGAATTAAACTGAAACAAGGACTACAAGGGCCCCTTGAATGTATCAATAGGAGACTTGACATGACATAGGTGCAAGTACTGTGCCTGAGGATAGGCATATATAACTCAGAAACTGTTATTTCTCTCTCCAGGTGTTGTCTTCCTCTTCAAGGCAGTCACAGAGATGCCACTTATGGATCCATGAGTGTTCATGCGGGTGCCTTTCCTGAATATGTACCAACAGTGACCCTCATTCACTCAAGAACACAGCCTTCCTCACAAAACTCAACAACAAAGACTGTATTATCCCATTAAAATATGGAGAGAGAAATGGCTGGAACAACAGGACAGCAGCTGGGGCACTTGCCTTATATGCAGCAGACCTGTGGTCAATCCCTGGAATCCCATATAGTTCCCTGAGACCACTAGAGCCAAGAGTAGATACACGGGACAGATAGATTTCTCCATAGCTGGAAGCCTGCCTCATGAGCAAAGGGGAGAAGGCAGCTGGAACAGAGAAGGGATCACTAAGAAAAATATGGCTGGAGGAATTGGTCAGGATGGGAGATGTGTGCATAAAGTAAATAAAGGACCAAACATAATAACCTCTCAGGGTCTGTATTGCAAACCATAATGCCCTAAAGTAGAGAGAGAGAGTATGGAGAATATTATCTGCCATGGAGGCAGGGGAGGGTGGGAAAGGGGGGTATACCAGGGACATTGGTGGTGGGGAATATGCACTGGTGGAGGGATGGGTGTTTGATCACTGTGTGATTGTAACTCAAATATGAAAGCTTGTAGCTATCTCATGGTGATTCAATAAAATTTAAAAAAAATATGGAGAGAAGTGGCTGGAACAACAGGACAGCAGCTGGGGCACTTACATTATATTCAGCAGACCTGTGGTCAATCCCTGGCATCCCATATAGTTCTCTGAGACCACCAGAGCCAAAAGTAGACTCTGAGAACATAGATTGTGACCCCCCAAAAACAAAAAAATAGAGAGGGGAGATAATAAATAGATGCTTTCCCTAAAATGACCAACAGGCATGTGAAAGTATTCATCATCACTTACTATCAGGAAAACACAAATCAAAACAACAATGAATATCACCTCATGCTAGTGAGAATGGCATGTATTGAAAGACTTAGAGACAGTCAGTTTGCAGAGATCCAGAGAAAAAGAACCATCTTTCATTGTTGCTAGAAATGTACTCCTATTCAGCAGCTCTGTAAAGCGGTATGAAGACTTCTTTAAAGAAATAACAAAACTTTAATACGACCTTGCATTTCCACTTCTTGACATCTATCCTCAAACACAAAAACATTAATTTGAAAAGGTAAGAGCACATCTATCTGCACTTCAGGGTTTAGTAAATATAAATATCCTGGTTATGGAAATGACCCAAACATCCAACAGATGAGTAGATAAGAAGTCGTAAAATATATACATATTCATTATATATGTGTGTATATATATGTAGAAACACATACACATGTACAATGGAATACTATGCAGCTATAAAATTGAAATATTACACTTTCATGCAAATTGTGTGCCTCTGAGGCTATCATGCTAAGTAGAACAAATTGGAGAAGGACAAATACCAGATTATTTTAACCATCTTTGGTATATAAAGAAATAAAACAGAGGAATAGATGGTATTAAAAAAGCAAACCCTTGGCTTTAGATACAAAATTTAGGTTGCCAAGCAGTAGTGGCAATTTGCGGGTGCAGGGGTGAAGGAAGAAGCCAATTAGAAGAGACATAAGGACAGCAGGGAAGGTCTGGGAACTTTGATGGTGGTTAAAGCCATCAAAACAAAAATGTTATCTATCAAAACCATAAATGTTAAAACTATCACAACAACACCTAAACAGCAATTAAAACAACAAAGAAAACACAACCCTGCAGAGTTAACCTCAAGAATTTTACCAGAGAGGCTGGAGCTATAGCACAGCGGGTAGGGTGTTCGCCTTGCACGCAGCCCACCCAGGTTCGATTCCTCCCAGCATACCATATGGTCCCCCAATTACTGCCAGGAGTAATTTCTGAGTGCAAAGCCAGGAGTAGCCCCTGTGCATAGCCGGGTGTGACCCCCCCCCCTCAAAAAAAAAAGAATTTTACCAGAGCCAGATTTTATAGAAGATTATTTATTTATTTTTTATTATTTATTTATTTATTTTTATGTAGGAGTACTGCTATTTATTCAGCCACTGATTAGCTGATTGAATTGGGCATGAACTCCATCTTACTTTTTTTTCATAGTTTTATTTATTTATTTTTATTTTTATATTTATTTATTGAATCACTGTGGGAGAAGCTTTCAGGTTTAAGTCTCGGTCATACAACGATCAAACACCTCTCCCTTCACCAGTACTCATTTTTCCCCACCAAGAACCCCAATATACCCCCCTCACCCCTCCCGATGCCTGTGAGGCAGATAATTTCCACTTAACTGTTCTCTACATTGATTACATTAATTATTTCAACAAAAGATGCACCATTATTGCTTAGAACTCCCCCCCCCCCCCCCCAACAATCAGAATTGCTGAAAAGGCATTGTGAAATACTTTGTTTTATATAGCTGGTTATGAGAAGCATATAATGTTGCGTGGCCGCTATTGCAGCTGTGCAATTTTGGATTTCTGCAAAGAACCAGATAATTACGAGATTGGTTTCTGTGCATCTGGTGTTATAGCTTTGCCAGAGAGCCACTCGTGGGGGCAACTCAGGACCTGGTTAGGGCATGAAGGATGAGCTGGTACCTCCCCCCTTCCCATGAGACTGCAGTTGCCCCGTCACCGCTGGCTCATACCTGGCTTTCCTATAAGCTCTGAGGCGGCAGCCACCTTGCTGCCGGGGAGGGGGGGAGGGGGGGAGGCGGGTGGGGGCGGGGAAGAGGTAAAGGCGGAAGGGAGCAACACCCTTTCCCTCCCGGATAGGCATGGTACCATAGTTTAACGCTTGGTCTATTCACTTTTCTGCCACAAGCTGCTGGGCTCTGGATTAAGTCCTTTTGCCTCTGGAGCCATGGTCGTGCTGGAGAGGTGCTCGTGGAGGGCAACTTGTGACCTTGGTAGGGCGTGAAGGATAAGCCGGTACCGCCCTCCTTTATAGAACATTATTTAAATGTGCATTTTCCAAAGATTATGAAACAGTGAGTTTTCTTCCTATTTCTTACCCTTTCACTTAGTCACATTCACATTATCACAGCAGTAAAACACTTCCATAGAAAAGGCTGCTCTTTCTCTGATCAAAAGATGTTTTTTCCCATTCTGGTCCCAGAGGGACACATGAGGGTCAACGATCAATGAGACACTTAAAGAATACTTTAACTTTCCTTTGAGAAACAGCCTCAGGGAAACATAATTTTTCTTGTTTTTACAACCAATAATTTTCCTCATAATTGGATTTCCTAATCACCTAGGAAGAATATTTTAACTGTGTTACTGGAACACCATTATAACATCTTTTCCAAAAATTGACCTTCACATTTTCTTTCCACTCTGGTTTTTGAAAATAATTTTTTTTTTCATTCATTCATCATCCTGTTAATCGTCGATTGCCTCGAGCAGGCCCCAGTAATTTAATTAGGTAAATATCCTTTCCCATTCTGTAGATTGTCTTTGTATTCTGGTCACTGTATCTTTTGAGGCGAAGAAGCTTCTTAATTTAAGATAGTCCCATTTGCTTATCTCTGTTTCCACTTGGTGGGTCAGTGGAGTGTTGTCTTTGAAGATACTGTTAGCCTCAATATCCTGGAGGGTTTTGCCAACCTTGTCTTCAATGTACCTTATAGATTTTGGCCTGATGTTGAGATCTTTAATCCATTTTGATCTGACTTTTGTGCATAGTGTTAGGTTGACGTCTAAGCCCATTTTTTTTTACATGTGGTTGTCCAGTTATGTCAGTACCATTTGTTGAAGAGGATTTTCTTGTACCACTTCACATTTCTTGCTCCCTTATCAAAGAATAGATGTTAATATATTTGGGGTTGTGTGTATGCGTATTCCACCCTGTTCCATTGGTCTGTGGCCCTGCCTTTGTTCCAATACCTCTACAAGAAGAAAACATCTAACCCCATTAAAAATGGGGTGATCCATTGCCTCTTTTGCAAACCACAACACCCAATAAGAGAGAAAGAACAAAGGGGAATGCCCTGCCACAGAGGCAGGGTGGGATGGGGGGGGGGGTTTGGGGGGAGGGATACTGGGATCTGTGGTGGTGGGAAATGGGCACTGGTGGAAAAATGGGTATTTGATCATTGTATAATTGAAACCCAAGCACAAAAATTTGTAAGTCTACAACTGTTCCTCATGGTGTCTCACTAATAAATTTTTTTTAAAAAATGGGTTGATGAAATGAACAGAAACTTTCCCAAGAAGAAATCCAAATGGCTAAAAGGCACAGGAGAAATGCTCTACATCACTTATCATCAGGGAGATGCAGATCAAAACAACAATGAGATACCATCTCACACCACAGAGACTGGCCCACATCCAAAAGAACAATAGCATCCAGTGTTGGCGTGGATGAGGCGAGAAAGGAACTCTCTTTCACTGCTGGTGGGAATGCCGACTGGTTCAGCCCTTTGAGAAAACAGTATGGACGATTCTCATAAAACTAGAAATTGAGCTCCCATTTGACCCAGCAATATCACTCCTGGGAATATATCCCAGAGAGGCAAAAAAGTACAGTCAAAATGACATCTGCACTTCTATGTTCATTGCTGCACTACTCACAATAGCCAAAAACTGGAAAAAACCCAAGTGCCTGAGAATAGATGACTGGTTAAAGAAACTTTGGTACATCTACACAATGGAGTACTACGTAGCTGTTAGAAAAGATGAAGTCATAAAATTTACACATAAGTGGTACTACATGGAAAGCATCATGCTAAGTGAAATGAGTCAGTAAGAGAGGGACAGACATAGAAAGACTGCATTCATTTTGGGAATATAAAGTAACAAATTGGGAGACTAACACCCAAGAATAGCCAAGATAAGTACCAGGAGGTTTGCTCCATGGCTTGGAGGCCAGCCACACATGCTATGGGAAAAGGCAGCTCAGATAGAGAAGGGAGTACCAAGTGAAGGGTGTTGGGAAGATCCTCCCAGTATGAGAGAGGCATGCTGAAAGTAGACTATAGACCAAACATGATTGCCACTCAATGCCTCCTTTGCAAACCACAGCACCCAAAAGGAGAGAGAGAAAAAAAGGGAATGCCCTGCCACAGGGGTGGGGTGGGATGGAGGGGCTGGCGGGGCAGGAGGGAGTATTGGAGGTGGAGGATGGGCACTGGTGGAGGGATGGTTACTTAATCATTGTATAATTGAAACCCAAGGACAAAGATTTTTAAGTCTACAACTGTACCTCATGGTGTTTCACTAATAAAAATTAAAAGAAAAAAAGATCAAGAAAAAAAAGAAAATAATTTAATTAAGCTCATTACCAATGTTCCAGATTAAAGAGATTAGAACATTTTTTATATTTTTGCTGTTTTACTAGTTGAAAATGATGCATCCTTTTTCTTTTTCCTTATTTTTACTTTTCAATGGTTTTATAGTTAAAGTCCAAACATGAGAACCGGAAATGTCTTAGTTATTACAATCCCCCTTAAACTGGAATATGTCCTTTGCTTAGGGTTCAAAATCCTTAATAGATAAAACCACATCAAGTTTGCCTCTTCACTGACAAATACAGGTTATAAACTCTTTTGAAATAGAAGAAAACAGACAGATTTTTCCAGAAGAGAGCTATTGTGAGACTTGATAAGCATTATACTTCAGTATTATTATCTTGAATATCTCCTTTGGTATGCTTTCAAAGCCACTTAAGTGACCTCCTCAGAAGGAGGAAGGGTATGTTCCTGAGGTATGTTCAATGGAACATGTATCATTCATTTTATATGTCAAGCCTGACAATTTAGAGTATCTCTGGAAGCTTTATCACATCACTGTGAACCCTAGAAATTCATTCATGAGCTATGGGAGATGTGAAAAGGGCCTATCAATAACACTGGCAAATGTTAAAGTAGAATCGTAGATATACTGTGAAATTGTAGTGAAATATATCTGCATGAAGCATTTCTGAGCATAGTTTCTTAATCCAGTGATCTGTCCTCAGGCACTTGGGGTGTTTCTGGATTATGGTTATTATGAATAGTGCTGCACTGAACATAGAAGTGAGATGGATTTTCTGCAGTATTTTTGGGGCCCTCAGGATTTAGTACTGCGGGGTCATATGGAAGCTTAATTTCTAACTTTCCAAGGAAAGTCCCTCCATATTGTTTTTCAAAAAGGCTGAACCAGTTGGCATTCCCACCAACAATGTAGGCGAATTCCTTTACTCTGTCATCGACACCATTGTATGATTAAAAAGCAATCATGAACAACTTTGTAACTGTGTATCACACAGTGATTATATATAAAAGAAATGCTTATACAGATAAGTGGTCTAATTTGGACTTCATTCATCTTTTGTTAGGGGGAAAGTTTTACAAATGGGAATTTTATAGTTACCACAGAGTACTTCTCCCTGTCCATATAGCATCACTTGGATGGAAATGATATCTTAGCAGTATTCTCTACATGTTGCGTCCAACCAAGGAGGTAAACAAACACAAAATTAATTTTGTTTCTGCATGATTTCAAACTTTATATATTTAAAAAACTGTTCTAGGGACACAGGTGCAAATGTATACAGAGTTTCCATGATTTATTTTTTCATAATAAATTGTTTTTAATATTGTTATTATTATGAAGATATGTTTTATCTATTTTTACTGTGATATAATAACCCCCTGATGTTATTATAATAATAAAATGAAAACACTACAGCTTATGTGTATGTGAAAAATACTATAATTTATTTATTGTCCTGAGAGTTGACATGTGGAGCAATTTGCATTAAGATGACTTGTGTATATTATCAAGGTGTCCACATGAAAAAATATCTCTAAAGTATACATCTGGTAGTAGAATTGCGTCAGGCAGAATTTTAACAAAAGGAAAGTTATACCAAGTTATTTGACAAGAGATTGACCCAATGTGCCCTATCTATTTGGAGACCTCACTTGACACTGAACAAGGGGGATCCTTGTTCCTAAGGATCACAGGATTCTTGACACAGCATTGTCTGAAGTACAAAGAGAGTAGGTGATGTTTGAGAAACAAAAGGGGAGTGAGTATCTTCCACTCCTTTTCTTAGATTAGATTCTGAAAGTGTGACAATTTATATTCCCCGACTAGTATGATAATTGTCCTCTCTCACAGGTACCTTGCTTAAATAAATAAGTTCTGAACTTACTGGATGGGAAAAACATTATGTCTGACAAAGGGCTAATATCCAAGAAATATAAAGTACCCCCCAAATTCGACACAAAAACTAACAAACACCTCAAAAAATGGAAAGAGGAGCTAATTAGACAAATTCTTTTTTTTACATTTTCTTATTTTATTTTAATTTTCTTTTTTTTCTTTTATTAGTGCCACTGGAGCGATAGCACAGCAGGTAGGGCGTTCGCCTTACAAGTGGCCAACATGGCCGACCCGAGTTCGATTCCTCTGCCCCTCTCGGAGAGCCCGGCAAGCTACCGAGAGTATTCGATATGCCAGACACAGTAACAACAAAGTCTCCAATGGAGACGTTACTGGGCCCGCTCAAGCAAATCGACGATCAACGGGAGGGCCTTTACCTTTTATTAGTGAAATACCATGAGGTACAGTTGTAGACTTATAAATTTTTGTGCTTGGGTTTCAGTTATACAATGATTGAGTAACCATCCCTCCACCAGTGCCCATTCCCCAACTCCAATGTTCCCAGCATTCCTCCAACCCTCCCACCCCCCGCATCCCACCCCACCCCTGTGGCAGGGCATTCCCTTTTTTTTCTCTCTCTCCTTTTGGGTGCTGTGGTTTGCAAAAGGGGCACTGAGTGGCTATCATGTTCGGTCTATAGTCTATTTTCAGCGCGCATCTCTCATCCTGGGAGGATCTTCCCAACACCCTTTACTTGCTGCTCCCCTCTCTATCTGAGCTGCCTTCTCCCTCAGCATGTGCAGCTGGCCTCCAAGCCATGGAGCGAACCTCCTGGTACTTATCTTGGCTATTCTTGGGTGTTAGTCTCCCAATTTGTTACTTTATATTCCCAAAATGAATGCAATCTTTCTATGTCTGTCCCTCTCTTACTGACTCATTTCACTTAGCATAATACTTTCCATGTAGTACCACTTATATGTAAATTTCATGACTTCATCTTTTCTAACAGCTGCATAGTACTCCATTGTATAGATGTACCAAAGTTTCTTTAACCAGTCATCTGTTCTCAGGCACTTGGGTTTTTTCCAGTTTTTGGCTATTGTGAGTAGTGCAGCAATGAACATAGAAGTGCAGATGTCATTTTGATTGTACTTTTTTGCCTCTCTGGGATATATTCCCAGGAGTGGTATTGCTGGGTCAAATGGGAGCTCAATTTCTAGTTTTATGAGAATCGTCCATACTGTTTTCCAAAAGGGCAGAACCTGTCAGCATTCCCACCAGCAGTGAAGGGGAGTCCCTTTCCCGCCACATCCACACCAACACTGGTTGCTTTTGTTCTTCTGGATGTGGACCAGTCTCTGTGGTGTGAGATGGTATCTCATTGTTGTTTTGATCTGCATCTCCCTGATGATTAATTATGTAGAGCATTTTCTCATGTGCCTTTTAGCCATTCAGATTTCTTCTTTGAGAAACTTTCTGTTCATTTCATCACCCCATTTTTTGATGGGGTTAGATGTTTTCTTCTTGTAGAGTTCAACCAGTGCTTTGTATGTCCTTGATATAAACCCTTTATCAGACGGGTATTGAGTAAATATTATTTCCCATTATGTAGATTGTCTTTGTATTCTGGTCACTGTATCTTTTGAGGTGCAGAAGCTTCTTAATTTAAGATAGTCCCATTTGTTTATCTCTGTTTCCACTTGGTGGGTCAGTGGAGTGTCGTCTTTGAAGATACTGTTAGCCTCAATATCCTGGAGGGTTTTGCAGACCTTGTCTTCAATGTATCTTATGGATTTTGGCCTGAATTGAGATATTCAATCCATTTTGATCTGACTCTTGTGCATGGTGTTAGGTTGAGGTCTAAGTCCATTTTTTTTTTTTTTACATGTGGTTTTCCAGTTATGCCAGCACCATTTGTTGAAGAGGCTTTCCCTGTTCCACTTCACATTTCTTGCTCCCTTATCAAAGATTAGATGTTCATACTTTTGGGGTTGTGTGTACGGATATTCCACCCTGCTCCATTGGTCTGTGGCCCTGGCTTTGTTCCAGTACCATGCCGCTTTGTAGTAGAGTTTGAGGTTGGGGAGGGTAATGCCTCCCCATGTCTTTTTCCCAAGAATTGCTTTAGCTATTCTTGGGCGTTTGTTGTTCCATATGAATTTCAGGAGTGCTTGATCTATTTCTTTGAAGAACTTCATGGGTATCCTTATAGGGGTCGCTTTGAACCTGTATAATGCTTTTGGGAATATTGCCATTTTGACGATGTTGATTCTTCCTATCCATGAGCAGGGGATGTGTTTGCAATTCCTCTTGTCCTCTTTTATTTCATGGAGTAGCGTTATGTAGTTTTTATTGTAGAGATCACTTACCCTTTAGTTAGGCTGATTCCGAGCTATTTGATTTTCTGAGGCACAATTGTGAACGAGATTATTTTTTCATGTCACTCTTCTCTCTCTCATTATTTGCATATAGGAAGGCCATGGATTTTTGGGCATTGATTTTATAGCCTGCGACTTTACTGTAGAAGGCTATTGTTTCTAGGAGTTTCTTGGTAGAGGATTTAGGATTCTTGAGATATAGTATCATATCATCTGTGAATAGTGAGAGCTTGATTTCTTCCTTTCTTATCTGGATACCTTTAATGTCTTTTTCTTGCCTAATCTCTATTGAAAGTACTTCCAGTACTATGGTCAACAGAAGTGGTGATAGAGGGCATCCTTGTCTTGTCTCTGATCTTAGAAGATCCCTTAGTTTTTCCCCATTGAGGATAATGCTTGCCATGGGTTTGTCGTAGATGGCTTTGACTATCTTGAGGAAAGTTCCTTCAAAACCCATTTTGGTGAGAGTTTTCATCATAAACGAGTGCTGTATCTTGTCAAAAGCTTTCTCTGCATTATTGATATGATCAGATGGTTTTTATTTTTCTTTTGTTAATATGATAGATTATGTTGATTGATTTCTGAATGTTAAACCATCCTTGCATCCCCGGGATGAATCCCACTTGGTCGTGGTGTATGATCTTTTTGATGAGTTGTTGGATTCTATTTGCTAATATTTTATTGAGGATCTTTGCATCTTTATTCATCAGAGATATTGGCCTATAGTTTTCTTTGTTGGTGGTGTCTTTGTTTGCTTTAGATATTAGGGAGATATGTGCCTCAGAGTAGCTGTTTGGGAGGGTTCCTGTTTTTTCAATTTCCTGGAAAAACTTGAGGAGAACTGGCAAAAGGTCTTCTTTGAATGTTTGGAAGAATTCACTAGTGAACCTGTGTGGGCCTGGACTTTTGTTTTTGGGAAGACTTTTGATTCTGCTTCGATTTCCTGGATCTGAATGAGTCTATTCAGGTATCCCAAGTCTCCCTGGTTTAGTCTTGGGAGATTATAGGACTCCAGGAATTTATCCATTTCTTCTAGGTTCTCTTGTTTCATGGGATATAGACTCTCAAAGTAGTCTCTGATGATATTTTGGATTTCATTGATTTCTGTTGTATTGTCCTCTTTTTAATTTCTGATTCAGTTTATTAGGGTTCTCTCTCTTTCTTTCTTTGTAAGTCTTGCTAGTGGTTTATCAGTCTTACTTATTTTCTCAAAGAACCAGCTCTTGGTTTCATTGACCTTTCGGATTGTTTCTTTAGTTTCCATGTCGTTAATTTCTGCTCTAAGTTTTATTATTTATTTCCTTTGGCCAATTTTCGGTTCCTTTTGTTGGTCTTTTTCTAAAATCTTGAGCTGTGTGGTTAGATTATCTATGTAGGCCCCTTCTTCTTTCCTTAGGAATGCTTGCAACGCTGTAAATTTTCCTTTTAGCATGGCTTTAGCTGCATCCTGGTATCTCATGTCTTCATTCTCTTTTGTTTCCAGATATCTTTTGATTTCATCTTTGACTTCTTTCCTGACCCACTCATTGTTCAACATTGAGTTGTTTAATTTCCAGGTGTTTGATTTGTTTTTCGATGTAAATAGACACATTCTTAAAGACATTAAAAGATGGTCAATGAGAACATGAAAATATGTTCATCATCATTTGTTATAAGGGAAATTTAAGTGAGATATCAGAACTACAATGAGAAATCACTTTGTACAAGTTTGCATGGCACTTATTCAAAGAACTAGAAACAGCCAATTGCTAGCAAGGATGTGGTGAGAAAGGAACCCTCATTCACTGTTGGCTTTAATGTCATCTGATTCAGCTTCTGTAGAAAACAGTTTAGAGAGTACATAAATTTTTTTTAAAAGTACTCCTGTCTGATATACCTATTCCATTTCTTTGCATCTTTCCAAAGAACATGGTCATGGTCCTCCTGTTTTTCACTGATTTGCTTGAGCGGGCCCAGTAACGTCTTCATCATGAAACTTGTTGTTACTGTGTTTGGCATATTGAATATGTCAGGGGTAGCTTGCCAGGCTTTGCTGTGAGGGAGAGATACTCCTGGTAGCTTGCCGGGCTTTTAGAGAGGAGTGGAGGAATCGAACTCGGGTCGGCCTTGTTGGCTGTGTGCAAGGAAAATGCTCTACCACCTTGCTATTCAAAAATATATGTGTATTTCTATATGCATTGCAGGGCTATTTATAAGAGTGGAGATCTAGGAACAACCTACATGCCCAATAACAGATGAAGAGATGCAGAAGCCACATGGTGTATATACACAATGCAATATTACTCATCTATAAACAAAGATAAAATATTGCCTTTTGCCACAACTTGGGTGAACTATTAGGCAAAATAAGTTTGAAGAAGGACAAATCTCGGACTGGGGAAGAGGGACGGTGCAGTGTGGTAAACAAAAAAGCTGACCAAAAGTGAAATATGGACAGTGATGGGGGTACTGGTGGAAGGTAAAGGTGCACTTACATTGCATAGCAAAGGCATTTACATGGACATGACTCTAACCATATAACTTCAACAGCAAAATATTTTAATAAAAAATTCACAGGCCCCAGTATGATGCTACAGTCAATCTAGGCATCCACCTTTTTCTATAAAATTTCAAGCACAACATTGCTTTGGCATATTTGCAGAACTGTATCTGCTCAAGCCTCAATGCATGTATTTAGCCCAGTCAAAACCTATTAGAATAGAATAGAGAATTTGATTGAAATTGAATTCATTTATGACCATGTGAAACATAGCAGATCACCACCCATAATAAATTTCCCTGTCCTTAACTGAATGAAAATAGGTTTTTATAATTGAATTTCTTTGATGGTCTCACATTTGCATCCTAGGGAAAACAGAAAGATTTATTATAGGTGTGATATGAATTGCCCATCTGTAAAAAGTATTTTAATAACAGAGGTTGCTACAATGACTGGAAAGAAAGAGGGCATGAGAATGGGTCTGTCAGCCTTTCTCTATGGTGAGCACATTGAAGAAAAGATACAGCATGGTTTTTATGGTAAGATGAACTTGTTGGAAATTTAGAGAAATCTAGAAGAATGAAGTGAACCTTTGGGCTACAGTTGAAATCATTATTTTTAGTGATATCACACAGAGGGGCACTATATGTGAATAGAACTTCCACAATTCCCTCGGAAAATCTATCAGGAGGTGGTTATGAACTTGCGGACTGACCTTTTCAGAGATAACACTAACCCTTATGACTATTAGCGGGTGTTCAGGCCATTAATCTTGTCATATCTCATAATGCTTATATATATAGTAGGATTCAATGAATGGTGTAGGCAATAAATGTATATATTCAACCAACTCACTCTTACAAAACTGGTGATTATGAGAATTTAAGAGAAAGACTACCAAACTTCTACCAAATTTTATGCCATCTTCTCTGGGGCTTCACAAATCAAGTCTCTGTGAATCTGATAATAATGAAAGCAACAAAATTAAGAGTAAGGATTTGTTAAGTTTGACATTATAGGTACTAGATTAGAAATTTCACATTTACTCTTTATAACATACTTACAATAAAGACCCATTTCCGTTTCAGAGGCAGGGTACTACGACTTGGGAGGAAAACGACAGAAGCAGCTAGGAAGTTCAAATCTATTTGACATTGCTACTCTGCTTCCTGTGGAAAATATTTTGAACATCCTCTTGGAGTCAGGGGTGTGATTCCACGGTAGCATAAATGTCTTTCCTGTGTGAGGTCTAGGATTCAATCCCAGATCTGCTCTCCCATCACCCCCACCCCCCAAAATATACCCCTTTCCTAATTTGGTTTGTGTTTGAATCTTAAAGGTAATTTTGGTTACAAATACAACCTCATACAATTTATACATCACATGACATTATGAAACATAAAGTGTTACTCTAAAACAACAGACATTGAAGAGAAAATAATGAGCGAGAGAGAGGGAGAAAGAGAATTTAAAGGATTAAACACATGCTTCACATGCAAGAAGTCCCAGATTGACCCATATCTCCACTGGGAATGATCTTTGAGTATGAAACTGGGAGTAGACCTTGAATATCACCATGGATTGCCCCATACATTCCCCACTTACCCTAAAAAAAAAAAGAACATGAATTTGTATTCATTGCCAGAAATAAATAGAAAAACTAATATTCAGGGTAAAATTTTATATTGTGGCCACATGCTGGTGAAAATCACATAGAAGGAAGCTCTGGAGGATGTTTGAATTATTCTGTTCATGTACGTTCACACCACTTACACCCAAGGTGAGGATGTTGTCCTCTGCAGGAACCTGGGGACTAAGAACACAGGCTTTCTCCTTTCAAGACTCACTGCCTGCTTCCCTACTTTCAGATTGTTTCACTTATTGGAAATGAGAACACTCACACGACTTCCTGAAATTCTCTTTTATTCCCCCACCTTCTACATTCATGGAATCTCGAACCTACAAAAAGTCTAGGGTTTATCCGTATACCCCATGTCCTGTGACTTTTTTCCCTATGTGTATTTGGCATGTGTGTCTTCTCGAGTTCCAGCTAAGTCTGTTAGAAAGTGACCAGCTACAGGTTCTGCCACTACTCAGCTCTGATCTGCCCAGAATCTCCAATTATGCTTGCTGAGCCCACAAATGCCTCTGTAAGGGAAGCAGAGAGCAACTCCCACCTTCATGTGATAGAACCACAGATCCTCTCCTGCTAGACATTAGCGATGCTCTCTCCTACAAGTGGTACCCTGCCTTCTTTTGTGATCAAAGAAATGGCCAAGAACAGATCTCTGATAATTCCTTACTTGTAATTCTGTACAAAATTGAGCTTGCTCTCTTGAAAATAGTCCTCCTATTTGGGAATTTTACAGTAAACAAAATCCAGACAGCAGACCAGGAGGGCCATTTACAAGTTATAAAACTGCCTGGGTGAGATAATGCAACTCATAAATGATTCAGTGACATGCTTGGGATAAATCTTCTGTCTTACATGCACAAAGCCAAGAAGATTCTGTGAGGTTCTGAGCCACAGATAATGTGAGAGAGGAACACATGTCACATTAGGAACCTGCCATGGCATTAGAGTGCTATAAAATGTTCAATTAAACATGGCGACTGTGGGATAAATGGGACCCGAGACACTGTTCTTTGTTTGCCTTTAAGAACTTTAATGTGCCTTATTTATTGAGGGCAAAGAACATAAGGATAGTGAAGTGACAGACTCTAACACAACTGAAAATATTTGTGCTTATGTCAGGACCAGTAATAAATGGGCTGGCATGGGCTCTTTTCATTTTCGAAAGATGGACAGAGGTGGGTTTGGTGGATTGTACCTTCCGGAATTAGAGCCGACTTAAGGAAAACTATTCCAGCATCTGTCTTTTTTTCAAGTAGACTGTCAAAAGAAAAATGGTCTGGGGTGGGGGAAGGGGAGGAAAGTAAGAAGGGAGTGGTAGGTAGGGCAGAGGGGAGAGGAAGAAAGGAAGCAGGGATAGCCTGCAGGTTTTAAACCCTCAAGATAAGCTGTCCTGCTTAGCACCTTGATGGCTTGGCTACTTGACACTCTCCTGCACTCTCTGGGGGAACCTTGCTTGCTGTTCTGTGGGCAGATTGGCTGTTGAGCTGTGACACCCCAGCACCTGTCTGACCTGATATAATGGGCAGCTATTTCCTGCAAACAAGGTGGATGGAGGAACATTGGCTTAAATGATGCTCTGGTGTAAGCAAGAATCCACTGGGATCTGCTGCAAACTAGTCCATCTTTAGGGTTTTGGGGTGTGTGTGTGTGTGTGTGTGTGTGTGTGTGTGCGCGCGCGCATACGTGCATGTGTTTAAACCCTCTCCTCCCACCACCACTTCTTCTAGGTTGGGACTATTTATTTCTTTCCCTGAGGACCAAACCACAGATGCCTGACTCTCAGCAAAGCTCTTCTTCCAACCCCCCTCGACCCCCTCCTGCTCCAGATCAATAGTGCAGGTTAAAGAAGCAATTGCATGACAATAAATAAAAAGGAAAACTAAGTTTGGATACTACTACTTTAAAAACTGACTGTTTTCTAGGCCTTTTCTTCTTCTTTTTTTTAATCTATTACTAAGAAGAGAGGGAGAAGGAGAAAAAAATAAGAGAAAAGAACAGTCCCCCGGAGGGATCCTGGTTAGGCTGTCAGATCGCTTCAATGAGAAACCCAATCAGACTTGATTTGTGAAGAGTGTCAAAGCTGTAGTGAATCATGTAAACACTGTAGTCTATTACTTCCAGGATAGAGTTAGGCAGGCTTAAGGCTCCTCAAGCCTATTTCTGAGTTACATGGATGTTTATTTTGCCTGCCTCCATGTGTGCTCTGTGTTTTTTGATCCATGATAAGAGTTACAATGGGAAGCCTTGGGTAGTGAGGTGAGAGAAGGCAGAACTGGGAATCATGGGGTAGTTGGGCCTCTAGGTGCCATGATCTAAACCTGTTCTCTCCTTGTGCAAAAATTGATCTCAAAGGGTTATTATTTTTTCAGAAATCTTGTTGTTCAAACAAAGGAATTTGATTCTGGTTGTTGCATTTAAATCCTATTTAGGGAAGGCTGGCTAGGAGCAAACAAAAAGAATTCAGAGGACCACTGAAGTCAGTCATGCTCTTCAGAGTCACAGATGTCAGTGGGACACTGGTGTTCTCTGATGTCCACGGTTTTCAACTTTCAAATTGGTCTTTTTTCTGGTGGGCATAAGAGAAAGAGAAGACCAATTCTTAACTTGGATCTTAGAAGGAGTAGGTATACACACACACACACACACACACACACACACACACACACACACACACACAATCTTTAGTCTGTTCTCACCTCTTCACACTTTCAGCTCTCAAATGTATATGTTCCTTACTATGGGTTTCCTTTTGTAATAGGAGCCCAAGCCCACGGTCTCTGCTCCTTGGCTGTCTGCCATGAAGAGGCCCAGTTCATCTTGGAATCCAATATAGACTGTTTTTAGTAAGAGAAGCCCACATGAGCTCTTGAGGGAGAGATGTTCTGAGATTTTTGTTATCAGATTGTACTCACTGTGTTGGTGCTTCATACTGCATGAAGCATGAGGCCATACCTGGTTTTCAATTTCATAAATCAGAAGTCATTTTAGAACTCTGCCAAGTCTCCATATTTATTCTTCTAATATACTTTCATCAACCTGCCATTTAACAATCATTAGCCTTGTGCTTGGGAGACAGTATAAGAATTAGGGTATATGTCATATGTACATGTGCCCAAGCTGGATACTGAAAGAATCCATATTAGGGCATCAAATTTTTGTGTACTTTAGCTAACTTGCAACATTGCTTTCTGTAAAACTGCTTGGCTGCTTTGCACCTGGGGGAGAGGGGACTTGGAAAGTGAACAGGGCATAACTTCTTTTCTAAACCAAGTGTGACAGGATTCAGGTGTATTTACTGTCCCTGAAATGTATTGTCTCAGTAAAGCACCCTGCAGATTTGGGTAAAGGATAACTCAGGATGCGGGTGGTTGGGGGAAATTGCCCTTTCCTGGAATGTATTGTCTCACTAAAGCACCCTGCAGACTTGGGTAACTCAAAACGAGGATGGTTAAGGGAGATTACCTAAGGCTTAATGATTCCAGCTATAACCTTGCTTGTGCTGACAATCGATGTACTTAAATGCTGATCTTTGAATCTATAGGCTAAGGAGTGAGGTACTTTTAAATGGATTGGTTAAGAAAGGATATGTTGTTACAAATCTATTGGCTATGAAATGCGCGGGCTTTGCTGTAACGGCCAGTGAAGGCCTATATAAGATCCCCTTTGAAGAAGTTCGGGGCTCTCAGCCACTGCCCATTTTTGGGGTATGCTGCGGAGCCCCAGCATGCTGGTCTAAATAAATCCCGTTTATACTCCTGCAGGAATTGTGTCTATCTGGTCTCTCCGCGCCTCCCAGGGCTAGGGAACTCCCGATCCCAACAGATACAACCTTCATCCCTACATTTATCCCTGGTGAGTCCTGACCATTGTCAGATGTAATCTTGGTGGTCTTTAGCAATGACCCTCACATTGAACCATGGGCATGGTCTTTTGAGACTCACCAGGAGTGGCCTATGGATCCCAGAGCCTCACATTGAACCATGGGCATGGTCTATTGAGACTCACCAGGAGTGGCCTATGGATCCCAGAGCACCACATTGAACCATGGGCATGGTCTATTGAGACTCACCAGGAGTGGCCTATGGATCCCAGAGCACCACCTGGGAATACCCAACCCTACAAAATTGCTTTCCATAAAGTCTATCAGGAGTGAAAAAAGACACTTGAAATTCAGAGATAATATCTATATATCTTACTATTTACCTGTCCTTTCCATTTCACAGAACTATGAGCTAGTTGTAGATTTCACATCAGTGAAATAAATTGTTCTTTTCTGTGGGCATCAGCTGTAGGCCAGAGGCAGGGGATCCAACAGATTCTTCTAGACTTCCTTTTTCTTTTTCCTTTTAAAATTTCTCTAATTTGATTTCTTCCTATGATCTTCAGCTGAACTCTTGGAAGGCTGACCGTTGCACATATGAGCATTATCGCCAAGTCTGCTTTTTTGTTTAAGCTGCCAAGACTGAGCTCATGTTTTGGGCTACTTTCATAGCTTCAAATAAATTATTTCCACGGCTCCTCTCATGTCTATTTTGAGAAATTACACCCCTGGCTATGAGGGGTTTTCTGGCCATGGATAGCTCAGAGCACATTTTCACAACAACAATTCTTCTCTGGATAAATGCAGAGAGAAAAAAGTTTGGGCCTCTTTATAGGAAAGGGATATAAAGATGATGGTATTATTCAGTTCATAACTAAAATCTGTTAAATGATTTCTGGTAAAATAAAAAGAGTAATTGTGGAAGAACAAGGTATGGTGGAGAAACACATGGATCATGATGATCTCCTACTGTTTTGAGAAAAGAGACAATTCTTCATTAACCCACTAGGCCATATATGGAGCTAGTTGATGGAGCAGGACTCCTGGGTATGGTTCTTGTCTGCCTTTAAACTATCTTCTCCACAGAGCACATGGCTTACTTTGTAGTACAGGGCTCTTTGACATTTTCCACTAGTGACCCCCTTTTGTCTGAGAAATGCCACACAGATAAGAGCAATTAGAAATACCTCAGTTTCATGGGGTGGCTGGTTTTGAATTAATATTTGGTCATTTGAACACTCAGAAACTCTTTACTGTGGCACTCTGGGTGTGTGTGTGTGTGTGTGTGTGTGTGTGTGTGTGTGTGTGTATGTGTGTGCCACATTTACTTATGCTATCCTAAATGGGAACTGAAACCCACAGTTTCAGAAGCTAGATAGTAGACTCCAGACATTGAAATAGGCGATCAGCAAGGTAATTCTGAACAGAAAGGAACAAGTAATTTGAGTGGGCTGGGATAGTAAAAGGATACAGCAAAGAGAAAAGGATTTGGGGTAGGCATCAATGGCTCATGGAGAACCTAACAGGATAGTAGAATATGTTGGTGAAAACCATACCAAAGAAAAAAGTTGAGTGGTTGCGTGTAGAAGTACTAAGAGCAAAATGTGGGCACTGGACAATGACATGATGTTCTCGAGGGTGGCACTGAAGAGTTTTGGTGAAATGGTATCAACCTGCCGAACCCCTCTCTTGACATCAACGATCACTTCTTTGTAGAATGGTGAGATCCTGGTAGTAATCCATAATACAGCTCATGGAGGATCCTGATGTATTGAGTTTGAATGCTCTGATTGGCTAGGGCTTCAACGACCGCTTCAGTCTCAACAGAATCAAAGGCCTTCTTTAAATCAATGAACGTTAGACAGAGTGGCATCTTGAACTTCCAAGAAACCTCAATGAGCTTGGTTATCGTGTGGATATGGTCAATCATGCTGAATCCTTTGCGGAACCTGGCTTGCTCACATGGTTGTCCTTCATCTAGTGTTCTGCCAATCCTATTCAGGATGACTCAAGTGAACAGCTTGTAGATGACAGGCAATAGGCAGATTGGGCGATAGTTGCCAGTGTCGTGGATGTCTTCCTTCTTGTACAGTAGTACAGTCCTCCTGGTTTTCCATTGGGATGGAAACTTGCATTCAGACAGGTAATGTGTGAAGAGCTGAGCCAGTGTATTGATTAGTACTGATGGCAGGTTTTTCAGTATATAAAGATATAGTAAAGATATACTCTAGATCTAATCTTGTTTCACACTTTTTAAAAATAGTTTGCCTCTTGTAAAGTCTTTTCAAGTGGTCTTGTGAACTTTAAGCTCTGTATTCTTCATCTGGGTGATCTGTGAGAGGCCTGATTCACCAGAAAGTTCTTTGCCATGAGCATTACATTCACGTTAACCTCCCCCCCAGGACCTAAGTCAGAGGTGACTTTTATATTGTGATTCTCTATTGGAATTCAGAGATGCAAGTGGTACCAATAACAGTGTCTCTTAAACACTGTTTAATAGTTTAAACAGTGTGCCTTAAACAGTGTTTAAGGACGATTGAGTGCCTTAACTCTGCCTTTCTTTCACTGCTCTTGTCACAGTCAAGTGCCAGCCATCAGTAATGATGAAAGCTTGCTTCTCTGAAAGAAGATTCTCTCTATGTTTTGTAGTGTTTTGGCATGAAAGTTTCCCAGAAATGTCTGAGCCCTTCTATTACATTTCAAAAACAAAAAGTAATAGAAAGTTTCGCTCTTCAATGATATTAAGAACACAATCGAAATAAATATTTGTGAATCATATATTTGTAGGATAAAAAATATAAATAACTCATTTGACTCAACAAGAACAGCATATAATCTAATTTAAAAATGTAAAGGATCTTGATAGATACTCCATCAAAGAGACACATAGAGAGCCACAGCCCATAAAAAATGTTTATCACCTCTTATTGGGGGAAGTAATACTTAACAATGAGATATTACTTCACACCTTTGATAACAGCTATTATCAAAAGACAGGAAACAACAAGTGTAGGATAGGATGTGGAGAGAAAAGAGACTTTGTAAATATTGGTGGGATTGTTAGTCATTATGGAAAACAATATGGCAATTCTTCAATAAAATAAAAAAATAGAAATTACATATGATTCAGTTATATTATTTCTTAGTATTTATCCAAGAAAAATTATTAGAGAGATATATGCACTATTCATAAAACCCAAGAGTGGAAATCAATGTTGTGTTTATTTACTATTGTTAAATAAGTGGATAAAGATGTGGTATAGAATATACAATGGAATACTACTTTGCTACAAAAATGATATTTATCATTGCAATAACATGAAAGAACCTAAAGGTAATGTGCTATGAAGATATAACAAATAGTACAAATTTACTCATGTGTGGAAGACAATGAAAAGTAATGAATATGCAGACAAAATCAAATTTAGATAATAATCACACAGTGGTTACCAGAAGGGAAGAGAGAGAGGAGGTGGGTAAGTGAACAGACATGATCAGTGGTGAAGAATAGATACTAGGTTTTTGGTGGTGAACATAATGCAGCACATGTTTGATTTAGAGTACTGTATTACCCAACCTTATATGCTTTAAGCCAATGTCATTTTAAGAGCGTATTTTTTTAAAAAGCACATAACCCAAATTAGTTCCACATAAATACTGTGGAATCTCATTCCTCTGGCCTTTTTGTCCAGTTAATCTGAGTTGATGCTGCCCAATAATACAAACTTATTTCATTCTAAATGTAAACAGAGGGCACTAACTCAATTGCTTTCTTGGGTTCTCTAGCTAAACTTAGCCTGCAACATTCCTTATACGCTGTGTTTTTGTTTTTGTTTTATTTTGCTATAGCATTTTTAGGAATCTGTGCAAAAGACATCTTCAAACTTTTGCCATTGTTTTGATTTTCTATTCCCTCAGAAACAAAAATGACCAAAGGTTAATAAGAAACTGAGTGTGTTGGTGGAGAAATACATATCTACAAAGTGTCTATATTTTAAGTCCTCTGAGTTTACTTGAGTTTCTAAAACAGAATGATTCCCTCTTGCTATAGGTCAGTGACTACAATGGTCTGCCTTTCATTCTAGCCCTCCATCATCTTCATAAGAAAGGATCACAATTTCTTCTCTTTTAAGGTTAAGGGCTTTCAAATGGGGCTCAGGAGGTCCAGAACTCTCTGCCTGCAATTCTTGGCCTACTGGACCCAGTGTGAGGGCCCGAATATGCAGTGCTGCTCCGTGCTGTGAGGGGTTCCTCAGATCACCTGGAGGTGCTCAGAGGCCTTCACAGCTGCACCCTGCAATGCTTGGAGGACAATGTGATACTGGGGATGGAACTAGGGTTAGTCACATGCAAGCCATATGCTGTAATCTCTATCCTATCTCTCCAGCTCCTAATTATTTCTTTACTGCAGGATTCCCTAAATTCTCTCTCTTAGGGTAAATTTTCCCATGTTTCCTCTTACCACTTACCTCTAACTCAGAACTCTAAAGTATTTAAAAAAACCTTTTAGGTTTGTCACTTGATTACCACCATCTCTCATATCAATCTAAATGATTTACAAGGGTGGTGATGTCTAGTTCTCTCATTGTTAACTCTCCAGGACCTGACACATAGCAGGTTCTCAATACACACATGTGACATGAATGAATGGATATTTATGAATTAAAGGTTTTATCTGAGGAATACCATGAGATACTCACTGCCATCCAGAAGATTTCTCCTGGGTATTTAGCATAAATTGTCCACTGATGCCCATGGAAAACTAAAGGCATCTATATTTATTCTAGAAAAGTGACTTTCACTTTTTTCTCAGAAGGTATTATGCTTTTGTTTCTGTTTGTTTGTTTTTGTTTTGAGGCCATATCTGATGGTGCTCAGGGCTTCTTCCTGACTCTGTGCTCAGGGATCACTCCTGGAGGCTTATGGGACCCTATAAAGTTAAGGGATTGAACTCAGTCTGGCAATATATAAGGCAAGCACCATACCCTCTGGCCATGTTTTCTTTCTTTAAAAAAATTTTTTTAATGTGTTCATGAATGTCTGTGAAACCAAACTGAAGTCTGGACTTTCATTTTCCTGAAACTGTGCTTTATGCTATGGGTGTTTACTTGTAGATTTGGATAGAGGGTATTTTCCTGTATTATTATCCTCCAATTTTCCTAACAGCATATTTTGCCATTCAAAAAATGCCACAGAATAGAAATGATGGAAGGCGTTTGATGTTAGCAAGAAATGGACTCATCAATGAATGGAACATGTTTTCCTCACAGGACTTTTCCTAGTGTGATGGAAAAAAATGTGTACTATAAATTTATGATGTTAACAATTCAAGGTGAATTTACATACTAGAGATTATTAAAAGTAATACTCAGCTGAAGCCATATCACTCAGAACCACCATTGAACTCCATATTATTCTTGTAACTTGCAGGAATGTGTGTGCAGACAAAATGTCTCCTCACCTTCTCCCTCCCAGGATTCGTACCTTTATGACCAGTCAATGTTACTTGAAGCCTGGCTCTGTCTTGTTAAGTTATGTGACCCATTCCAACACATCACGGCCATTGTCACAGCTGCTGAGAAATTGGTGTTCTAAACCATAGCTCTCTTAATCTGAATAACTTTCCAGTGCTAATTCTGGCATGCTCCATTGTCTAAAGGATTCCTCAGTTCAGTCCTGGGTACTTAATACTTAGCACTTTAAGCAAGCTCTTCAATTTCTTTGAGGTTCTGAGCAAATAAATGAATTTTTTTGAAAAAAAATTTGGAGCAGACCCCTCAAAAATCCCAGTTCTTGGGGAGTGGACATTCAATGCAAGGAGGGGAGTCCATCTTGAACTAAACACCAATCTCCCAGGTGGCCGTGGCCCCCAGAACTAGCCAACCCCACTTTGTCCTCATTAGGTGCTTTGGGCAGTAGATGCTGCCTCCTCCTGACTCCTTCTTTTGTTCTCTGCCCAGGGCAGCAGTGGCTGCTGGGCTCCTCACACAAACAAGCACTTATGCTAATTAGAAGACAGAAGTCAAGCTAAAAAGGGTGTAGTGATCAGTATCCATCATCTTTTCAAGTGCCTTGTCACTACATCAATTAATACAATTGAGCAAAAAATGTCATGGGCTTGGTGGAAAAACCTTTTCACAGCCTTCCAGGGGGAAGTTTACTTCCAGCTTTTTCCCCTTGCATTAGCTCCTGTCATCTCCAAAACAACAGAACCCAGTGGTGTCAATTATATTTGATTGACTGAGGAAAGCACACACACAAATAAGGGAAAACAATGGACACAAAAATCTATAGATGACTCCCCCTGTCAGAGCGGATGCTTGTCTTCTCCATTTTCATGCAGCACGGTGTCCTGCTGCTCCGGGCTTAAATGTTTCCTTCAGCCCCCAAACTATCACCAATTAAGTTAGCAGGGTCTTCAAAGGTGTCAAACAGCTCCCTAGGCAATCGGTTCTAACTGCTGTTCAATAAATGAGGTCTAATTTATCAGTTTAACTTCACTTCTAAAAATGTAATGTTTCACAGAGCGGTTTGCCCTGCACCCAGAGTTGTGAAGATTCACCCAGGGCAGCAGAGGGGACTCTCAGATGTAGGGGACAATGGGTGGGTGCTGATTTCTTCTCCTCTTCCTCATTTCCTACTGAATGCATAAGTCTGCAGATACTGTGCCCTTAGTGCCTGGGACCTATGTTCATGCCAAATCCCTGCAGGCTGATGTAAAGTCCTAAATTGGGCTTGCTTTTGTACACAATTTTAAGAATAGTTCAGAAGAAGCCTGACCTTGCTCCCTCTGTTTTTCTTAATTTTATGCCTTTGCGTTGTCACTATTTATAGACTCATGTGTAAGAAAAAATTATCAACTGTAGATTAAGTTTGACTTTGTTCTATTATTAATTAAATAGCTTCAGATTTGGAACAAGGACTGTGTAAGTAGGAAGTTTTACAAATAAATAGGTCAGAACTCTTAATTAGCAACCCTGAAGTGAAAAATCAATTCCATCGATGAGACAAAAGAAAAGAAAGCTATAATTTAAAAATGCAGACTAACCACATTAGAATTGCTTATAATGAGTTTATTTTAATATCAAATAAAAAGATTGAACAAGATACATAAAAATATATTTTGATGGCTTTAGACATTTACTGAAATGGCGATTACATATGAATGAGTTTATTTGTGTCTACGTATATATAGTTTGCAGAATAAGGTTCTCCGTAAAATTTGAATTGAGTTGAATGGGCAGATCTGTGGTGACTATGGAATATTTTCATTTTAGTCCTGGTTCTGAAGCTTTGTTTCATCCAAGGGATAAATGGAATTTGAATAAAAATCATATATGTAGGGGTTTTTCTCGATTAGATAATCCAAGTTGAGGCAGTTGCTTTGCATTTGGCTTATCTGGGTTCAATCTCAACATGGCATATAGTCCCCCTGTGCACTGCCAGGAGTGATCTATGAGCTTGGAGCCGGGAATTAGCCCTGAGCACTCACAGATATGACCACAAAACAATGACAAAAATCAGATTTGCTCATAAATTTACAATATTCTAGAGTCTCAATAGTTTTGCATGATCCAGAAATATTAACGACACCCACATGTGGTATGTACTGGGGGAAATTTATTATTAATATAGTTCCTCTATGTGAGCACCTGCTTTCACCCACCTGAGGAATTCATCTACCTCTAGGTACATTAGAATTGGGTTATAGAAAGGAAATCAATAGAAATGTTGTCTTTAGCTCCTGATGTGTACAAAGGAATCTTACAGCTGGAAGAATGACCCCATAAACCACACTGGGAGGCCTATTTTCCAGATTCTTCCCTCTTTAGCTCTCCACAGAAGGACCACAGTTCAATGGTGGTAGAGAGATCTGCTTCCCCAGATATTGGGCTGTTAGACAAAGGAGACAATGTGCAAAAGTTTCTCTGTCTCAATTGAGAGAAGCTGGAGGAGAAAAAACAATTGCAAAGGAGCTTTGGCTAGAGGGGTAGGGGGTAAGATGAGAGAGAGAAAAAACCTAGGAGGCAAGAGGGTGCAGGCACACAGGTGAACAGATGAAGCCATAGGCAGCATGGGGAGCTGGAGACACCAAGGTGACTTCAGACTTAGTTTTTCTCAAACTTTTCACCTTCCAACTTCAGTCCTTCAGGGTCTCTGGTTGCCCCACACTGTCAAGGTCCCCCTGGCTCTTGCTCCTCTTTAATCAATGTCAGATAGTGGGCAGCCTGGCCAGTTTCATTTTCTCCCTTTCTATTTCCTTTCCCTTCTGCTTTCCTACTCTTCTTTCCTTTCATATCCTCTTCCTTGCCCCCTTCCCCTCCCCCCCACTGAACTCCCTCCCTCCCTTTTTTTTTCTTCATTCCTTCCTCTGTCTCCTCTCCCTCTCTCTTTTTCAGGCTTCATGCACGCAAAACATGGGATTTATCAAAGAGTTATATACCTGGTGCATCATTTAATATTTTCATGGTAACAAGATGGCTTGTTAATTTATCAATATTAGGATCTTATATGATTTAAAAAAAAAACTAGAAAAACCAAAGCTCAGGCCATGCAGACAAACAGATCTCTACTTGAAACTATCTTCTTGCCAACATTAGTTATGAAACATTCAATCCGTCCTTATTTTATAGTTCTTTTGAAAAAAAAGGTGAATTGATTTATGGAATGAGCTTAACCTAGAAATGGATACTTTGCCGTGTCAAAAATATCTGATGGCTCCTCATCACTCACAGGAGAAAAAATCCAAATACATTAGCATGAAGAGTCTGCCTATCACTCCAGTGCCAGCTGCTTCCCTCACACACCAAACACCAAACATGTTGTACTTCCCATAGATGTGTGCACATGGTGTGGCCTACTATACCAAGCCTTTGTTCTGCCCATGATGGTCAAGCTGTAGCAAGCCTCCATTCTCACTCTGCTGTTCTTTGCCTTTGCCTGGAAAATTCCTTAAGCACTTCCTCTATGAAATTGCAGCTACCCCAATCTAGGACAGAGTTTTCTCTTTAAGAACATGCCTTAAAGTTGACCCATCAATGCTCCTAGGGAAGCAATAACCATCTTTCTGGTTTTCTGCCTGTTCCTGCAGGTTGTTAACTCTTCAATAGCATTGTCTTTATGTCTTAAGACAAACCATGTAGCAACTAAAAGATTTAAAATTTGATTGCAAGCTGGTCATTGCCCATAGCTGTCAAGAGAAAACATAGGTAAGTTCTCCATTGATAACTGATTTATAGATATAAAATCCAGTTTGATAAACTTCAAGCTGGGAAATCTGTGTAATCACAAAGATATAATTGGGTACTTTCGATATATCAACATTCAATTTCTGAATATTTTTTCTCTACTCAATATTTCAAGGACCTGTGTTTCACTTTTCCATAGACTAAATGCTGCCATTTGGGTTAATTCCTGTAGAATACTGTCAGTTAATCAAATATATTATTTACTTGGCATTCTGACTCAGAGTCCACATGAAAATAAATGTTAGTGTTATTGGCTTCTGTGTCATCCATCAATGGATCAGCCAATTATTGGTTAGCACTGGACTAGGAGTGGCAAAACATGACGGCAGTGTTATTATCAACTTGTATGTCAGTTTTCAATGACCTAAGACCACATTCTTAATTTCATAAGAGGGAGAACAGTGAATTGATGGAACTATAGGCAAAAAGCTGTCCCCAGAACTGTTCTGTGAATTTAAGAGCAATTTCTTCAGGAAGGCCAGAAAAACCAACTTTCAATGATCCTGTTTGGGCCAATTTCAAGGTGATCCATGATGGTTTTAGTTATATTTTAGGCAGGCAGCAATACCTCAAATCTGTAGCCAGATTTAAGATAAAGGCTCCATCTTTTACATAGAAGGATGATTGAGCAGAATCTGATTCTGAAGAGATTAAGAACTCTACAGATTTTCAGGTTAAAATTCCAGAGGAACATGGCTTGGATTGACTAGTAAAAATCAAGCCAGGAGCATGCATGAGAGAGTAGAGATTAAGGTATCTTCCTTTCATATGGCCAAGTCCAATTCAGTCCCATGCATGAGCATGACAGTTTCCTAAGCAGCACCAGGTGCAGTCCTGGATGTCCCAAAGCACTGCCTGGGTGGCCTGAGAAATTCTCCACCCTGTCGGATGTAACATTAAACTGCTATCTGGGTTGGCCAGAATCCTGTGGAGAGGTCCCCAGGGCATCCTAAACACATCTGAGAAGATACCCCCACCTCCCAAAATCAATTAGGAGGCTGTCCAAGAGTGCAGAGATTCCCAAACCAAACACTAATATACGCATAAAACTGTGGATTCTTGTTAAAACACAAAGTCAGACTCAGTAGAGGATGGCAGTTGAGATTCCATATTTTTAACAAGCTAACAGTAATACAGGTGATACCAATGCTTCATTGAGGAGCAAGAAGATAAATGCTCTGAATGGGGGTACATGGCTGTACTTGAATCACCTTTAATTTATAAGACTCCTTAATATCAGAAAGCCCAAGAAACATTGCTAATACTGCTTAGAAGAGATGCTTGCAAGTTCTAGACTCAAGTTACAGGATATTTTTTTAAATGTTGACAGTAGGCGTCTGGATAGTAGAAGGTATTTTGTGTCTCTGTGGAGTCCTTCTGTTTTCCTTTTTTTGGGTGAGAGGTCGTGAACGCATCATCTCTGGAGCTTGTCAGAAATCAAATAGGGAGGGGTGAATATTCATGCTGTCATGACTCTACACATAAGCCCTGGCCAGGGGAGACCATTGAAATTGAACCCTG
This sequence comes from Sorex fumeus, assembly GCF_029834395.1. NCBI lineage: Eukaryota > Metazoa > Chordata > Mammalia > Eulipotyphla > Soricidae > Sorex > Sorex fumeus. The sequence continues at coordinate 22,634,329 of NW_026606108.1, read as the reverse complement.
GGTCACTGCACTGGGATAAAGGGTGACAGCAGGAGAGATGAAAGTATTGTTTCTGTGTTTGTCTTATCATTTCACTTCACATACACTCCATCTCATGGCAGTAGAACAATCATGGAGACAAAAAAATCCCCCATCACACTAAGGAAACAACCATCAAAATAAGTCTTCTAATACTTGGACTTTACTGACTTATTTTGTTTTGGGGTTACATCTAGTAGTGCTGATGGATTAGTCTGGCACTGTGTTTAGGGATCACTCCTAGAAGGAATAATTGTACTATATGTGGTAGTGGGCATTAAACCTGGTTGGGCCACATAGAAGGCAAGTACTCTACCCACTACACTATCTCTCACTCTCAGACCATGAATTTTACTGTGCTTTAAGAGTAAGTGTTGCTTTAATTGATAGCTTGAGTAAACATACTGATAATGTACAACTTACCTCAGCAGACTCTTTAAGAAAGTAGGGACAGATACAAGAAACCCCAAGCAAAAGCATGAAGTGTCTTGTTCCATTCTTACCTGCTCCTTTAGACCATTTAGTCCAGAGACTGATTTCCTGGATCATAATTGAAGCCTAATTGAATTTTTTTCTCCAAAAAAAATGGCAGCAGCCCTTGGTTCTGTGAGCAGGTTACGGGAATTGAGGCTAAGTTGGGGTCCAGGAGGCATTTTCTCAGGACTTCATCTTATGAAGCTATTACTCAATTTTCAACATTAAAAGACATTCCCTTGACAGAATCAGTAGAGACAGGATAAGACGAAGAAAAATGATACCATAGTTCTTGAAGAAAACAAAACCCAATTCCAAATGCTGCCCATCAGCTCAAGCTATTCATCTTCCCTGTACTTTCATGTCATCTTGTTTTATTTCAATCGAAAATCCACCAGGCAGGGATATACCTTTTGAGTGATCTGGATAGCTTTGTGGATCCAATTGCTGGTCAGTGATTCTAAGCTCTGAGAGTCTCAGCAAAACTGAAGGGAAAGGATGATCCAAGGAGGGACCACCAGGGAATTAGGGGAAATGTCATCATCATTGAGGGAATAAAAATATCCCTTATTGGAGCGATTAAAAATAGTGCTTGGGAAAAGTAAAGAAATGGAAAGAAAATGAGTAACTAGAAGAGAAAGATAAATTTTTATGCAAAATTGTGCTGTATACATAATATGAATTTAATTGAAGTGTGGTATTAAATCTTGGTTGTTCAGGTGGAATTCAAGTTAAATGTTAAAAGAAATAGCAAAGTAAATCTATATTTCTATACTGATGAAATAAATCAAGGGGAACTACCGCTTTGTTCCTTAAAATGGGAACTTCAGTTCAAGGATTAAGCTAGTTATGCACAGCACTGAACATAGTGCCTGACTCACAACAGGTGTTCAGGAATTGTTAATCTCAAGCAAAATGATTGAAAAGAATTGCTAAAATGCCTATAAATAATTAGCACAAGATGAATTTAAGTTGCAAGCTTTTCCAGTACAACAAAATATTACTATGCTAAAGTAATATAGACTCTTTTGTGTAGTTTTGTTTTGTTTTATGATCATCAGTAACTCAATGATCATCAGTAACTCATGGCTCTGCAACTCAGGAATCACTCCTAGTGGGGCTCATTCCTTCTTTATTCCCATTTTGACCATGGTATTAGAGTTCCTATGATCATCAGTAACTCATGGCTCTGCAACTCAGGAATCACTCCTAGTGGTGCTCATTCCTTCTTTATTCCCATTTTGACCATGGTATTAGAGTTCCTACTCAAAATACTGTACCCATCTACAATCATGCACTGAAACAGGGTAGAAAACAGGCTCACTAAGAAACATGAATTTAAAAAGTACATTCATACCCATGGTCATTGTAACTCAGTGCAATCGTGAAGAAAGGGAAATAACTCAAATGCCCAACAACCAATAAAAGGATCAAGAAGTTTTGGTATTTATCCACAATGGGATACTACAGCTATAAGAAAAAGTTGAAATCATGTAATTTTTTTTGTCATGGATGGAATTAGAGGATATGATAAATAAATAAATAACTATAAAACCAAGCTCCCGGAGGAGAACAACACAGAGTCTCCTGCCCCCACATCTGGTTGTCCTCACCGGGGCCCCTTGGAGGAGGAGCGGGTTGAGTTTCCCTCTCCACCTTGAGCAGAGTCCCGGCAGCTGAAGACCTCCAGGACCCAGCCACAGACATGCTGATACCACTCTCCACATGCTAGGATGAGCCTCGTGCATGAAGAAACCGGCAGAGGAACCCAGGTGTGCGGGACCTGGGGCTGAGATCTCCAAGCCTGCTCAGACTGGGACTGGGCCTCCTCCACTCAGATCCCCCATCTTCCAGTAGCTAGACAGTTACACTCACCAACTGCCGTGTAACCCCATCAATGGCCAAGATACAGAGAATATAAAACCAAGCTCCTGGAAGCGACCTCTTATTGTCTAGTTCTCGCTCTCAGAGAACCCGACAGGCTACTGAGAGTATCTTTTCCGCATATATGCCTGACTGTGAACACCTGTAAAGGTGATTAAAGGCTTCCCCAAAAGCCTCCATCCCTCTTGGAGGGCCCGGCAAGCTACCGAGAGTATCCCGCCTGCACAGCAGAGCCTGGGAAGCTACCCGTGGTGTACTCGATATGCCAAAAACAGTAACAATGATGGTCTTCATTCCCCTGACCCTGAGAGAGCCCCCAATATGCCATCGGCTACACTAGCACGTGACAGGGATGAATGGAGACGTTACTGGTGCCTGCTCGAGCAAATTGATGAACAACAGGGTGGTAGTGATAGTGACAGTGATAGTGATAAATGAAGACAGAAGGAAAGTGACAGAGAATTATCTTTTACGTATATGGGATGTAGAGAAACATAGTAAGAGGGCAACAAATGACCAAAGGCAACAGAGCTAGAAAAGTGGGTCCACAGAAGTGAATATTCCTGGGGTGGGATATTGGGAGACTTAGGACAGTGGTGGAGGAAATTGGGCACTCTGGTGAAATTGTGGTATTTGTGCCCCAGAAAATCAAGTACCTAGGAATCACTTTAACTAAGGAAGTAAAGGACCTGTACAAAGAAAACTACAAAATGCTACTTCAGGAAATAAAAGAGGACACGAGAAAATGGAAAAATATCCCCTGTACATGGATCGGGAGAATTAACATTGTCAAAATGGCAATACTTCCCAAAGCACTGTATAAATTCAATGCAATCGCTATTAGGATACCCATGACATTCTTCAAAGAAGTGGAGCAAACACTCCTGAAATTTATATGGAACAATAAGCCCCCACGAATAGCTAAAGCAATTCTTGGGAAAAAGAAAATGGGAGGAATCAACCTCCCTAACTTCAAACTCTACTACAAGGCAGTAATAATTAAAACAGCATGGTATTGGAACAAAGGCAGAGCTGTAGACCAGTGGAATAGGGTTGAATATACTGACATCTCCTCCCAAGCATACGAGCAACTAATCTTCGATAAGGGGGCAAGAAAAGTGAAGTGGAGCAGGGAAAGCCTCTTTAATAAATTATGCTGGCAAAACTGGATGGCTACATGCAAAAAAATGGGCTCAGATCTCTGCCTAACTCCATGTACAAAAGTAAGATCTAAGTGGATTAAAGACCTCAACATCAGACCGGAATCTATAAGATACATTGAGGAAAATGTTGGCAAAACCCTTCATGACATAGAAGCTAATGGTGTCTTCAAAGATGTCACACCGCTGGCCAAGCAAGTGAAAACAGAGATAGACAAATGGGACTATCTTAAACTAAGAAGCTTCTCCACCTCAAAAGAAGCAGTGACCAAAATACAAAGACAGTCTACAGAATGGGAAAGGATATTCGCCAACTACACATCTGATAAGGGGTTAATTTCAAGAATATACAAAGTACTGGTTCAACTCCACAAAAAGAAAACATTCAATCCCATCAAAAAATGGGGAGATGAAATGAATAGAAACTTTCACAAAGAAGAAATCCGAATGGCTAAAAGGCACATGAGAAAATGTTCCACATCATTAATCATCAGGGAGATGCAGATCAAAACCACAATGAGTTATCACTTCACACCACAGAGACTGGCCCATATCCACAAGAACAAAAGCAACCAGTGCTGGCGAGGATGTGGTGAGAAAGGAACACTCCTTCACTGTTGGTGGGAATGCCGACTGGTTCAGCCCTTTTGGAAAACAGTATGGACGATTCTCAAAAAATTAGAAATTGAGCTCTCATTTGATCCAGCAATACCACTCCTGGGAATATATCCCAGAGAGTCAAAAATGTATAGTTGAAGTGACATCTGCAATTGCCTGTTTATTGCAGCACTCTTTACAATAGCCAGAATCTGGAAAAAACCTGAGTGCCCGAGAACAGATGACTGATTAAAGAAACTTTGGTACATTTACACAATGGAGTACTATGTAGCTGTTAGAAAAGATGAAGTCATGAAATTTACATACAAGTGGTACTACATGGAAAGTATCATGTTAAGCAAAATGACTCAGAAAGAAAGGGATAGACATAGAAAGATTGCATTCATCTGAGGAACATAAAGTAACAAAATAGGAAACTAACACCCAAGAATGGCCGAGATTAGTACTAGGAATTCTATTCCATGACTTGGAGGCCAACCACACATACTAGGGAAAAGGGAGCTCAGATAAAGAGGGGAACACCAAATAAAGGTGTTGGGAGGACCCTCCCAGAATGGGAGAAGCATGCTGAAAGTAGACTATAGACCAAACATGATTGCCACTCAATGTTTCTTTTGCAAACCACAACACCCAAAAGGAGAGAGAGAACAGAGGGGAATGCCATGTCACAGAGCCAGGGTGGGATGAGGGGGATGGGGGGTGGGAGGGACACTGGGATGCATGGTGGTGGGAAGTGGGCACTGGTGGAGGGATGGTATTTTATCATTATATAATTGAAACTCAAGCACAAAAATGTGTAAGTCTGCAACTGTGCATCATGATGTCTCACTATTAAAAAATTTTTTTTAATAAAAAAAGATGTGTGCATGAGCCTATCCTTAACAGTCTTGTAAATCACAATACCTCAATAAAAAATGGAAAAATATGTTGTATTTGGCAATAAAAGAAGACATTATTGTATTACCTTTAAAAAAAGAAAATGACTTCATGCACAGTGAGATCAAAAACAAGGAAGGAGCTCTAAGAGGATATGGGAACATTGAGAAGTGGCCTCTTATGGAAGTATTTCTTAGCACTGTTGACATGGTCCTCCCGTTGTTCATCGATTTCCTTGAGCAGGCACCAGTCACGTCTCCAGTGTGAGACTTATTGTTACTATTTTTGGCATAGAGAAAACATCATAGATAGCTTGCCAGGCTTTGCCATGCGGGATACTCTCTGTAGCTTGCCGGGCTCTCCGAGAGGGGCAGAGGAATCGAACCCGAGTCGGCCACATGTAAGGCAAATGCCCTACCGCTCCACTCTTAGAGGAGTGAGAGCTTAGACCAACTAAGGTCTTACCAGGAAGAAAAACTAGAAGCAGAAGAATCAGCAGGTTGAAAACATAGAAGCTGGAGGTGAATGATGCACTTGTAAAAGCAAATTAGAAGCCAAGTATGCATATAAGAGTAACCATGAAATGGAGATAACAGGACCCTAAGCAGTGGGATTCCTGAAGCAATTCAAGACATCCTGGATTTTTAAGGCATAAGCATCCCTTATCTTATTTGCATTTTAGTAAGATCCCTGGTGGGGGTAAGACAGGCTGAGTTTTAATCTCCTGTACCAGAATTTAATAACTATCTATTGCAAAATGCCACTGGTTTGCAATGTGGTTCAATGTAATACAATCAGAATGGCAATTTCCATGTTGATTCTTCCATGTTGATTCCATCCAAAGGCAAGCAGATACTCTCTCTGAATTCAGCTATAGACAAATACAGTGTCTGGGTGGGATTTGAGGAAACCATTACCTGAAAGTCTCTTTTTATCTGAGATGAACTGGAGAGTCATTACTAAGAGAAAAGGATTGAGTTGGGTTCTTTTTGAAAAATCTGTGTGTGGCTGGGCTGAGTGTTGGTGGGGTGTGTGGGGAGGCACTGAATTAACCACCAGAAAATCATTCCATGAGGGTCATATGGAGTTAGCGAGGATTTCAGCCACCCTGTTAAGAGCAACCTGAATCTGCAGATCTTATGAAGAATCATAAAGTCGTCAGGCTATGACAGTGCAAATGCGAAGTGTCCAGAGTACCTCTTCTTCCCTTTGGTACTAAGTTGAATCACATGAATTGCTAATTTTTCCCAGAAAATATTTTATTTAAGAGAAGGAAAAAAAAGGAAAATAATGCATGGTAGCTTCTATATTATGGTGTGTGTGCATGTGTGTGTGTGGAGGGGGGTCTCTTAAAACAGCATTCCCTGAAATACCCACTTTTGGGGTTTTTACTTCAAACTAGCAATTTTATATGGTTCAAACTAGTAATATCATATATATATATTGAGAAATGAATTTAGAGACACATTCATCCTCAGAGACAGTTGCAGACTAGCTTAGCTGGAGGAAGCAGGAGGTGGGGTGTCTGTGTTTCCAGAGCCTTCTCCTTGAGATTGACAAAGATTATCTTCCTGACCAAATTCCAATCATGTTCCTCTAAGCTTTGTTCAACTAAGCTTTTTTTTAACTAGACTTTTGGACGTCTGTGTTCATCTCTGCTTTACTCATTTTGCACATCTGCTAAATCCTCTCAGGAGACACTCACCCCTCTGATATCTGATACTCTTGCTATCCATTGGGTTCTTCCTCCCTACTATCCCCTGGTGGTGCTCCATCCATACTCATAGTCTTGTGCTCATAAAGAATCCCATCAGATCCCTTTAGCCAGAAACTACTTCTACATATCTACATGTTTCTACTGAATTACTTTCTACCTACTAGCCCCCTGCTTCTCCTTATCTGTAAATGCTCACATTTCCTTGTATTTGGAGTTGAGCCCAACCTCTCTGCCCTACTGATGCCAGATTTCCATACAAAATTACTACAACCATCCTGAGTCCTTCTGAATAAGTCTGTTTTGCAGTTATTTAACAGTGTCATGAAAAAAAAAGTGTCCTCTTTCCTCTGTTGATGTTGTTTTGATGACTGGGGATTAGCACTGGGGATCAAATTCTTGACCTCATACTTACAAGGCCTGCACTTTGGTCACTGAGACACCTCCCCTTTCCAATTTCACCATCAGGTATCTGCTCACTGCACACAGGAGCAGCTCAGCCAGTTGTTGCAATCCTATACCTGCCAGGTCAATTATGGCTGCTGTTAACTATTACTCACTCAGCCCAAAGTAGGCAACTTGGAACTAGTTAGAATTAGTGCCCCTCCCTTTGCCCTCAGCAGACACTGCGCATGCATTTGTTCTTCCTGCTTATTTACACTCATCCTTCTCCTTCCTTCCCTCCTGTGCCCTTGGGCACTCCCACTCAGATAGCCATAACACAAATGGGTGGGGTGGGTGGTTGGTCCCACTGGGGTTGCCTATCATAGCCAAGCCTTATCAGAAGTTATTATGATATATAAAGTCCATTTCTGGGTCTGGGAACCCTGTAGGTGGATTCCAGTCTGGGGACAGAAAGATAGTACAGTGAGTAGGGTACTTTGCTTGCACATGGCCGACCCGAGTTTGATCCCCAGCATACCATATAGTCCCCTAAGCAACCCTAGAACTAATTCCTGAGTGCAGACCCAGGAATAACCCCTGAGAAGGTTTGTTTATCTGTCTCCTTACCTCTTCCTATGACCATCCTAATTTCCCTGAGGCTCCACTTCCCTTGAAGACCACAGTGTATCACTCTTTATGCCCTTTTCCCTTGCATTACAAATATAATTGGATCCAAATTATAGATATATTATTACTTATCTTGGAAATATTAAATGCAGGAATCCAACTGCTCATTCAAGAAAGAGAAAGAAAGACCATCAGAACAAATGTTTCTCAAAAGTCACTTTTCTACTAGAGATTGTATTTTTTAGATAATATTCTCCATCTTCACACCATCAACTTCACTGCAGGAGGTTTCACAATTTCCTGAGTTACCGTCTGTCTTTTAGTTAAATGTCCAGCCCTGAAGCCAAACCCTCCTTTCTCCTTTCACCACAGTTTCTTTACTTTCAAGTAGTTTGTGGCTCAGTCAAGGATCACTTTCAAGAACTCTGAGAAAAACAGGAGCACAATTTAAATTAGTTCAGACCAGATCTAAACATGTAGAGTTCCTACAACTCTCTATCGGCTGAAAACCATGCTCACTATAAATCATTCCCAAGGTGCATAATAGTTCACTAATGAAATATCCAAGAGAGGCTATGCATTCCAGGGTGAAAGGTTAGAGGGAATGGAACTACTCCTATTCTGGCCAAAGACTTTGCTCTAATGCTATTATCACCAGGCCACTCTGCATTCAACAGATTTCCTTTCACTATTAGAAAATTTTGAGACATAAAGGATTAGCTTCAGAGTTATCATTGCATTTTGTTCATACTTTTTCAGCTTTGCAAAGAACTGAGGATTCCACTGAGTACAAGTAAGTTTAAGAAAGCCTTGTCTCATTTTAATTCTACTTCAACAGTTCAGTCTGGCATGGGATGTAAGCAACCAGGAATCTTATCTGTCACACAGAAAGTGAGCTGTTCATCAAAAGTCATGCTCTTCCTACCCCCCACCATGGGAATCCCTTTCCCAGAATCTTCTGGATGTGAATATGGCCATTATCTTGAGCTTCAGATAATCAAGCAGCAGCATCTATAGATGTCATGTCTATACCACGGCTCTCTAAGAACATCACTTTCTCCATGCTTTACTTCATATCTCAATGACTGATGAGTGGATGTGGGTGATGGACGTTGAGGCTACTATGAAGGCAGAGTCACAGAGGTGGGACCCTGTACCACCATGGACAGAAGAACCACCATCTTTAGAAGCACCACTTAAATTTTCCCATGAGTGAGAAATAGCCTTCTATTGTATTTGTTCTTGCACATTTTTCTTAGCTTTTAGGGTCAATCTGGCATTGCACAGGGGTTACTCCTGGCTCTGCACTCAGGAATTAATCCTGGCGGTGCTCAGGGGACCATATGGGATGCTGGGAATTGAACCCAGGTTGGCCACATGCAAAGAAAATGCCCTACCTGCTGTGCTATCACTCCGCCCCCCACACCATTTTTTTTTTGTCCCTATGGCCTGACTTACCAGGAAAGATTAGAAATGTTTACCAGATTCACATCCTTATTAAAAGGTTTCTTTATATTTATGCAAAATTATTTCATCCATATATCAAAACAAATACCAGCCCATCTGTATAGGAGAACTTTGCAAGACTCCAGCTCTCGCTCCTTCAATGCTGTTGCTGAGAATTTCGTACCAAACCATTCATTCTCTACTGTGTCCATTTGAGAAGCCCATATTTCCCCTCTTGGTTTTGTCTTCCTCCTATTCAGTGACGTGTTGAGTCAGGTTTCCCCAAACACATTTAGATTCACAGTAACCCAATCCCCAAAGGGAAGATATTTGTGTAATGCTGGCTGTGTGTTCTGTTTACTACAGCTGGTCTCCTCAACACAAAGTGTATGGAGAGCCCAAATTACTGACATGGCCTAAATGTCATCTTTTACTTGTATCTGGAGAGGTAGGGAGAATTCTGAGTGGTCAAAGAGGATATAGTATGAAAGCTACTAAACTCCAGTCAAGAGGCCCTGTACTGAGTTCTGAAGGGTAAGAACACTTCTGGGCAAAAATTTGTGAGAGTGTTAGACTTTTTGCTTTTTTATGAGTTAGCACAGTAAAGTGCAATCCTAGTAACAAGTAAGAGGGCGAAGGTCTTTATGTAGTGAGTAGTATTTTTTAAAAATTTTTTATTAGTGAAACACCATGAGGTACAGTTGTAGACTTACACATTTTTGTGCTTGGGTTTCAATTATACAATGATTGAGTACCCATCCCTCCACCAGTGCCCATTTTCCACCACCACTGATCCCAGTATCTCCACCACACCCCATCCCCCCATCCCACCCTGCCTCTGTGGCAGGGAATTCCCTTTCATCTTCACAGAAATACAGGAGATATAGTCAGGAGGATACTTTGATTCTGCAGTTACAGTAGAAGAAACCAAGGTACAGAGAAAAGGAAGGATGTGAGCCTAGCAAGGAGTTCTGAATTCAACTTCTCTGGTGTTTGAACAGAGGGATGCTCAGACTGCAAGGGCTCCATCCCCAAACATCTCTTTCTCTACACCGGGAGGTGGGTCTGAGCTCATTTTCAAGACTTCTCCACTTTCTATGTTTCATGACTCCAGGCTACGATCTGCTCTATAAACAAGTTTCCAGGAAAAAACGTTTTCCTCCTCTACTCATTTTGCCTTCACAATGTTGAAAAGGGTTCAAGTCTTATTTACTGAAGAGTTCCTTCCTCATTTCTCTTCACTCAACATTGATTTCGTGCCCTTAAATACATTATGTTTGAAGCTGTGCTTTTGCCCTGGAATCCAGCCAGGAACGAAGTTAATCTCAGCCCATTACACTACTAATGCTTATCTTCACCTCAGGATGTTTTCCAAAGTACTTAGAAGTCATTATCCCTTAGAGGACCTAGCCATTTGCTAAGTTTCCACTCTGTTTAAAATTACAGTGACCACATAATTTGTTATCTGAACCAGGATACTTTCAAAGGGCCAGGAGGTTCTATTATTAATTAGGCTGGAACAACTAGCTTTGATGGGTACCGTCTTCATCAAAGGGACACATATGTTCACCCAGCTCAGGGGAATGTAATGGTGGAGCAGGAGGTATGCTCTGGCTTGACAACTAACACGGCTCTTCCCCTGTTTATTTCTATCTTAGCATCAAGTTATTTTAGCCTAGAGTTTTCTATGTAGAAGAATATGATTTTTTTAAATGTGTTTCCTGCTAGACTTTTTGTTCTCTAGGATAGGATCTAAAATCAAGCACAGCACTGAACACGTAGTAGGTATTCAATTCTTGCTTATCCAATGGTTGGGTAGTAGGAGGGGGGAGGGGAAGATCCATAACAGAAGACAAATTGGTCCAAAGTCTGCTTATTTAAGAAGATGCCAAAATAAACAATGTTTGGGAAAGGACATAAAGTACCAGAGATCCCAAACACGATAAAAAAGTCTCAGACTCTGGAAAAAATGTTTGTGATCACGAGAGGACAAGGAAAAGCAGGGACAGAGGGGGTGAGTTTCATCATGAGATGGTGCTGGGTACCGTCTTCATCAGCTAAAGCATATGAACTTAGCAAAGTATAAAGTTGCATTCTGAAACTGTGTAGTATTGTACACCAATGATAAGTCAGTAAATTGATTTTAAAATAGACGAAACCCCGAGTTGCCAGCCGTGAACAGCTCCTCTGCTCCTGATCAACCATCATTTCAGAGGCACACAAACCAATCTCAGAACCCAGCGGCTTCTGGCAGAAATGCTTCTGGACTGTGAACTAAGCTATGGCCCTGTGCTTCCCTGGGAGGGGAAGGGTGTTTGTTCCTCCGCCTCTTCCCCCTCTGCAGCAGCATGGTGACCGCCTTCTTTCAGAGCCTATTGGATAGAGCGGTAGGGGGCTTACAGTGACAGGGCACATGGGGCATCTCAGAATGGGGGTGGGGTGGAACCGGCGCCCTTCCCCCCACCTGGATGAGACCATGAGATGCTACCAACGAATGGCTCCCTGCTCCTGATTGTCCATGATCCCAGAGGCACACAAACCAATCTCAGAACCCAGCAGCTTCTGGTAGAAATCCCTCTGGACTTAATTACTAAAATACCAGAAATCTAAAATCATGCAGTCACTATCGCGGCTGCATGACATTATATGCTCTTCATTATCAGCAACAGAAAACAAATTATCTAATGATGCCTTTCAGCAGGTCTGATAGTTGGGGGGAAATTCCAAATAATAATAGTGTGTCTTCTGTTAAATTATTGAATGTAATCAAAGTAAAGAGAGTATAGTGAAAATCATCTGCCACACAGGCAGGGGGAGTGGCAGAGTGGGGGTATATTGGGGTTCTTGGTGGTGGAACATGTACACAGGTGAAGGGATAGGTGTTTGATCATTGTATAATGGAGAATTGAAAGCTTTGTAACTGTTCTTATGGCGATTCAATAAAATAATTAAAAAATAAAAATGAAACAATAAAATACAGATAGAAAGTTTAAAAACAAAAAGCAAAACCATTAAAGACTATACTGCTTTATAGACTTCAGATCCACAAGCAATTGCTTTGCAGTTTTGGAATTTGGGGTAATTCTCACCACTTTTCTATCACCAGGGTTAGGATTAGGGTATGAATGGGCGTGGTGATAAGAAGCATTCAAGATACTTGAATGGCAATTCAAGATGCATGAAACGTTAATGACTAGCTATGGGGAAGTTTCTTTCCCTCCCTCCCTCCCCCCCTCCCTCCCTCCCTCCCTCCATCTTTCCTTCCTTCCTTCCCTCCCTTCCTTCCTTCCTCTTTCTTTTGTGGTCAGTTCTTATTTCTGGCTCTGCACTCAGGGATTACTCATGGTAAGGTTTGGGGGACCATTTGGGTGCCATGGATCAAACTCAGGTTGGATGCACACAAGACAAAAGCCCCATCCACTGCACTATCACTCTGGGAGTCACTTCTCTCTAAGAGAAATGCAGCCCAAACATAGTTTTTAGATTACTCCAGGATTCCCGGACTTGGAGGCAAGGTTACAGGTGCACAACAAAAATTTTGGGGGCTATTGATCTGCACATCATCAGCAGCAAAAGTTTATTCTATTGCAACATTAGTCAGGTATCCAAGAACTGATGAATGTCAGTCAAACGCAGACAAATCTAATTATTAGAGATTAGAATAACAACTTCAAAATTTGCAAAGGAGACGCAGTCAATTGTAGCAGAATATTCTTGTCTGTTGGACAGCAGTAACTCTCACAAGGAGAAATGTGAATGCTTAGTAATATAGGCTCCTACTAGCTATTTAGTCCACAAATAACTTATATAATTATTAATAAATAAAACATTTCTATTACTTTTTTTTAAACTTTCTCCTGTCTTTTATTTATTTATTTATTTATTTAGCTTTCTGGGTCACACCCAGCGATGCACAGGGGTTACTCCTGGCTTTGCACTCAGGAATTACTCCTGGCGGTGCTCGGGGGACCATATGGGATGCTGGGAATCGAACCTGGGTCAGCTGGGTGCAAGGCAAATGCCCTACCCACTGTGCTATTGCTCCATCCTCAAATTTCTATTACTTTTATTTTTCTCAATCAGTGTTACTCTTTCAGGTGATAACATGATGCGAGTGGAATCCATCCCTGAGAGTCAAGGGAGGGTACATTCCCAGTTGGATCCTACAGGGCTATGCATGAAATGTCAGGTTCTTCAAAGACACTATTCAGGGTACTCACTCTGTCGTTTAGAAAACCTTCTTTCCAGGGAATCCAGCACCAGAGAAGCACAAATGGTTCATAAAGATATTTTAAGTTGTTAATAAAAACAAGAAATAACAGAATTTTCAACATTTTGAATAACAAATGAAATACAAGAAGAAAGAGGAAGGTGAGCTCATTTGAAATTTTCATGGAAAATAAAGATGATATAAAAAAAACCATCTGCTTTTAGAGGTGGGCGGTATACTTGAGCCTGAGTATTCCAGTCCCCAGGACAGAAACTGATCAATGCCTGTGATCTAGTTCCCATTTATCATCTCCTCATGCCTGACATCTTAACAAATAACTGAGTAATTAAGTTGTATCCTGGTTGCAGAGATTGGATCAGGTTGGAAGACTTTTGTCTTTTTTTCAGGTACATATTTATCTTCCATCTCCCAGGGCACATACTCCACCTATGGATGAGTATCACACTTCAATTGTATGGTTATTTGTTTCTTATTTCCAAACTCTGTAAGGGTGCTCCTACTTGGAAACAGAACCATGCGTACTACTTCTGACCATAAATAATTCAATAATTATTATAAAGACATGATATATTCTTAAATTAAGCATGGTTAGTTAAATTTTCTAATATGTAAAGTCCTGTTTTTTCGAAGGAGCTTCTGGGCTCAGGTATTACCTTGGGCTCTGGACTCAGAGATCACTCATGATGATGCTGAGAGGTCTATATGGGGTGCCAGAGACTGAATTGTAGGTCAAGGCAATTGCCTTGCCCACTGTACTATTATTCCCACCCCAAGCTCAGATTTTTTTTTGCTAATATAATACTCTTCCCTTTTCCCTTGCCCACAGAATATGTCCTAACAGAATTGGGACAATGCTCACTCTTATCTTTTTGGTGGAATGATTATGTGCAAATATTTAGGGTGATTCAGTATAAATACTTGATACCTGCAGTAAAGCATTATTTGGATATAAAGTATTGATTCCCAGCTGTGATATATCCACCATTATGCTGCCAGATGAGATTAGTTACTGTCATGGGGGTTACTGTCTTAATCCTCAAATCTGCTGAGTGAAAGTAACTGCCATAGATTAATATTTGGATAGAGACTTAAACATTTTAGTAACGGAGTTCACCTTAACTTTGGCTTTAGCTACATAATGGTCATGCTTTTACTTTAGTTTCTGGTTGTTAGAATGCTTATTTTGCTGTGCTATAAACTATGCCTGAAAAGAAAATTACCTCCAAATTATCATTTGTATAAATTTTAAGATTCTGAGTTCTACAGCTAGATATGTACATCTATAAACAAAAATCCATCAGCAAACCAAAACTCTATGGTGTACACATCTTAAAAACACAATATTATGCTGTGTGGAATATGACATATTGCTAGTTTCTCTAGCCAAGGATGGGCAACAGCCTCCATAATGTGCAGGGATTGCATTCAATTCTACCCCTCATTAGTGATACTCAGTGCCTAGTAACTAAATTGACAGATGTTTATAACATTTCGGCTGGAGTTACAAAGAAGAAATCACACTGGAATTATAGAAAGTTCATGAAGAAATCATTTAGTAAAGTTGTCATAACAGCTTCAGGTATTTGGTCTTATTTATTACTATTCTTAATCTCTAAAACATCTACTGAGGGATAACTATGAAATGATCTTATTTGTGGGAAAAAACAACTTCACAGATTTTATATTTAACGCTATTATAGTTGTAAGGGATAGTCTTAAAACTGAAACCTCCAAGATCTAAATCCTAAATTATTCTACAATATTCTATATATGCTCGAGCGGGCCCAGTAATGTCTCCATTGGAGACTTTGTTGTTACTGTGTCTGGCATATCGAATATGTCACGGGGAGCTTGCCAGGCTCTGCCGTGCGGGCGAGATACTCTCGGTAGCTTGCCGGGCTCTCGAGAGGGCTGGAGGAATCGAACTCGGGTCGGCCATGTTTGCTGCGTGCAAGGCAAACGCCCTACCGCCCCTCTCGGAGAGCCCAGCAAGCTACCGAGAGTATCTCGCCCGCACGGCAAAGCCTGGCAAGCTCCCCGTGACGTATTCGATATGCCAGACACAGTAACAACAAAGTCTCCAATGGCAACGTTACTGGGCCCGCTCGAGCAAATCGATGAACAACGGGAGGGCCTTTACCTTTACCTTTATTCTATATATGAAAAATGTGTGTGTTTGTGTATGTGTGTGTTGACATAGTAGAGGTCTGTGGCTTTTGTCAGATCTTTAGGGGTTATAGTGTTTGTAACTTGCAAAAGTATTATTGTTAAGTATTATTGTTTCTCTGGCCAGTTTGGAAATTTATATGTAACCAAAAATGGACAGGCTAAAATAGTAGTAGAAAAAAATCTAGGGCCCAGAGAGAGAATACTGTGGATAAAGATTGAAAGCAGCTGACCCGGATTCAATCTCCAGCACCAAAAATGGTACTCCAAACCCCAGCAGGAGTGATCCCTGAGCACAGAGCCAGAAGTAAGCACTAAGGGCTGCTGAATGCAGTCCTGAAATAAAACAAACAAAAATACTAGGAAAATATATAGTCAAAATTCAGAGACTTGACATACTAGTAATAAAGGAAGATGCATATGAGTAATAATGAAAGCACAGCACAGACTTAGAAAGTGTAACTTAATAGGGAGTTCTGGATAACAACAGCTTTAAGTCAAAATAAGAAAAAAAATGTAATTGTTTAGCTGTTGTTTCTTTTTTTTAAATTTTATTGAAGCACCATGAGAAAGTTACAAGTTTTCATGTTTAGCTTACAATCACACAATGATCAAACGCCCATCCCTCCACCAGTACACATTCTCTGGTACTGATGTGCAAAGTTACTGACCACCACTGGTCACTGAAGGACCCATGACTATCTCTTTCTCCACCCCATCCTTCTGTTCAGTCCAGTTCAATGTTCCTTTCCTCTTACCCACATTATCTTTTAAGTGACAGGTATAGTTTTTTTTTTTTAAACTGAGACTGCTCCTTCAGCCCAGGGGTCATGGTATGCTACACCTATTTTCCCTGCAGATTTTCTTCTCTAGGGAGTGAAAAGTAATCCCCCGAATAATAGAAATAAAAGGTTGAGACCTGCCACAGAAAGTATGAGTTAAAGAGATGGGGAAATGATCAGTTGTATGTATCTATCTCTGTGTTCGCATTGCCTGTATAAACATACAGTTAGGAAGATAATCATATACTATTTGGGGGGAGAGGGAGAGTCCCAAGCAGTGTGTGAGGGCCGCAGCACTCTCCCAGTGGTGTTAGTGATACTCATGCAACGCTCAGCCTGGAGGGTGCGATGCTGCTCGAACCCTGAGTGCCTGCCGGTGAGCCACACACACAGGCCCTGTTTTGCTGGAGGTATACCATGCAGAGCTTTGGAAGTGATCATTTTTAAATTAAAATCAACACTTAATTTTAACTATTTGAAAGATAATTCGCATTTTATGCTTTTAATTCTCACATTTCTAGAAGGAATTCTTTGCTCCTTTTTAAATTATTTTTTAAACCACACAGTTAAGAATTATAATGATAATTAGCCAAATACACGCTTTAGCAAAATTACTATAAAGTCTGAAACAAGTAAGGAACTACTTATCCCTTTTTAAAATTATTTATTTTTTGTTGAATCACCACGAGGAACTGCATCTCTCTTAAAGACTTCAGAAGGAATGGTGGTCCTGCCTCTTATTTGACCTCTGCCAAGTGAAGTCCAGTTCAAGCATCTGTCTTATAATGTTGTAAAAACGATCTGTTGGTGTTTTTCAGGCCACTGAATTCACAGTCACTTTTGGGAGTAGTTATAGGAAAGTAACGTAACACCTTTATAACTGCTCAGTGGTTTCAGGACTTCCCACCAGGTGTACGAGGACTGGGTTCCTACCAGAGATGCCAGTATCATTTAAGGATTTACCCCTGGTCCTTGGGGTTAGCAAAAGAATTCTAGGACACAAATATTTCTATTCAGCTAGGGTTAAAGTAGTCTATGAAACCATATGTCCTAAGCCACCAGAGTGTTTAATGAGTAACTTTGAAAAACTTTGATATTTTGACCCTGCCAAGTATGAGGCTAATCCTTAACCTATTCTGTAAATATATGACCCAAGGTTGGAGACTGTTTATAAATCAGTTACCATAAAAGCCTAAAGAACATTAACCAGGAAGAAGATCAAGTTTGGTTAGTCAAACAAATTCTGTATTTTGTCACCAATAGGAGACAAACTGAGTTTTAGTTTAGTCTGTTTGCTGAGGATGTCAAGCTTTTTGCTTTTTTTTTTTTTTGTATGGTAGGGCAGGGCGGGGGGGGGGGGGGAGGAGAGTTAGGTATTCAACTGGTGATGCTCAGGACCTACTGAGGAGTGCTCAGAGGCCACTCCTGGCAGCGCTCTGGGACCATTTGAGGTGCCAGAGACAGAATCAGATTGAGCTGTATTTAAGACTAATGCCTAAACATTTTTACTGACTCAGCTATCTCTGTTTTTTTTTTTTGTTTTCACTTTTTAAGAAATAGTTTATTCTTCCCACTATAGAAAGTATCTTTAAACTGGACTGCATGTTATCCTTTGAGGCATGACCTTATATTATAGCATTACGTGTTTTTGCAGGCAATAGTGCCTGCTAAAACAAGCTTCAAGAGACCCTTCAGCAGAGCAAAGCTGACCTCTCCACAGCCTCACTAACTTTATTCTAGAAACTTCCCAGAATATCCAGGCACAACCTCATTGTGATTTTGATTTTTAATCACAGAGCCTTACCAATAAATTGCATACACTTGTAGCACAAACTCAGTTTAAAAAAAAAAAAACTACACAAGGTCTGGATCTCTCATAAAAGCCCACACGCTCTTTATTCACTTGTAAATGTAGATCCAAAGCTAGATGTCAATGATTAAAACTCTGCTCCTATACACAGGAAGTCCAGAAGTCACTCTTCAGTTATGAAAGACATATATTACTTTCCTATCACTGCTCCCAAATGAACTCAGTTGCCTGAAAGAACACCAACAGATCATTTTTACATTGTAAGACAGAAGTTTGAAGTGGGGTGCACTTGGCTAAAATCAAGTTGGAGGCAAGACTGCTGCTATTCCTTCTGACGGTTCTAAGGGAGAAGTGGTTCTCTGGTCTTTTCAAACTTTGGAAATGAGGAATCCTCACTCCTGGGATTCAAGCCCTGTCTTCCTTTCTCACCTCTGCAACCTATGTTTTCCCTTGTCTGACTCAGGCTCTTTCTCTGTTCAGGACTCCTGTGATAACATTGAACCTACCTGTAAAGTCCATACTAATCTATCTTAGAGTCTTTCATTTAATCACATCTATTAAAAAATATTTTGCTTGTTACAGAGTATAATCAGAGCTCAAGGATTCGGAAACACACACTGGGTATAAATTGGGGTGAGTGTGTCATTATTCTGTTACTACAGAAATTCCAACAATATTTTATGATTCTTAAAAATTTAAATAAATGTCACATTTAGATTCATAAACAAATAAATTTGCTTAAATAGAAATAGGAAATAGAAATAGGGCTGGAGCGATAGCACAGCGGGTAGGGCGTTCGCCTTACAAGCGGCCAACATGGCCGACCCGAGTTCGATTCCTCCGCCCCTCTCGGAGAGCCCGGCAAGCTACCGAGAGTATTCGATATGCCAGACACAGTAACAACAAAGTCTCCAATGGAGACGTTACTGGGCCCGCTCGAGCAAATAGAAACACTATAGACAAATTAATAATACCACTGTTTATTTTCTGCCCCCCAGTTTTTTCCCAGAAGTAATCTTTATTCCTCATTTACTTTGCAACTTCACTACTTTATGCTTTTAATGTGTGCATATACATTTATTTATATGTGGCTAAAAATATAGTGTGGTTTGTAGTTTTCTCTACTTTGTCCGTCCTTCCTTCCTTCCTTCCTTCCTTCCTTCCTTCCTTCCTTCCTTCCTTCCTTCCTTCCTTCCTTCCTTCCTTCTCTCTGGGCTGGAGCCATAGCACAGCAGTAGGACGTTTGCCTTGCACGCAGCCAACATGGCTGACCCGAGTTCGATTCCTCTGCCCCTCTCGGAGAGCCCGGCAAGCTACCGAGAGTATCTCGCCCGCACAGCAGAGCCTGGCAAGCTCCCCGTGACGTATTTGATATGCCAAACACAGTAACAACAAAGTCTCCAATGGAGACGTTACTGGGCCCCCTCGAGCAAATCAACGAACAACGGGAGGGCCTGTGGGGAGGGTACAGTGCCACGCAGCAGCTCAGCATGTACCTGTTGGGTGAGTGCATCAGCAGCCTGATGGTGCCTTCAGGCTTCCTGATACCCCAAACTTGCCGCTGAGCCTCTGGTCAGACCCCAACAACTTGGAACCAAGTTTCCAGAGAAATTAAACAGCCAAAATTTGGTATGTGGGAATCATGCTCACAAACCACCTCTGGCTCAGCTATACAAGCTGATTTATCGGCCTTGTTCTAGAGACCCATAAATAAATCTTGTAAGAGATCAAAATCAGAGACTCACAAATGAATCTCAGAAGAGAGCAGCATGCTGCAGAGATGTCTTCCCACCCCGCACCAGGCTGACTTTACCAGCGCACCTTAGAGAGGGGCAGTTGTGTCCCTCTGCCTGCCCCAAATGAACCCCAGCAGGCGCAAACCTCCAGAACCCAATCACTACCATGCTCACGGCCGACCTTCACAGGCTTGTCCTGAATACTCCACACATGAGGAAAATATCTGCTAAAAAATCCTGGTATTTGGGACTAGTGACTGAAAATTACAGGCTTCATGGAGTGGGGGATGGGTGACTTTCCCCCATCTCCCTGCCCTTCTAGTTTCCTGGCAGTCACACCCAGAAATTTGCCTCTGGACGCCATTTAAGCGCATTAATAGTCATGATTTAGAGACTCACAAATGAATCTTGTAAGAGAGCAGCACATCACAGAGATGTCTTCAGACTCCTAATATTTAAAAATTTTAAAATTCCAGAAGCACATTGCTGTTTTTGTGGCTGTGTGACATTTCATACTATTCATAACAAGCTATACAAAATAAATTATTTAGCATTTTCCTATGGGCCAAGCTTGGGTGATGGTGGGAAAATTTGAAATAATAGTGGTGGGAAGGTAATGGTGGTAGGATTGGTGTTGAAATACTGAATGTAAACAATTATTGTGAACAATTCTATGAAAATAAAATTTTAAAAAAATATTTGGTACTCGATATGATTACTTTGGTGACAGATATATTACCTAAAGATATTAACACCTTCATTAACACTTTCATTACATTTAATCTTCTAATATTGAATGTGACTTACTTTTTCTGATTTACAAGTCTAAGAACTTTAATGGAATTAAATCATTTTTGTAGAGCTTTAATAAGTTTGCTATTTGTTATTAAGGTTTTTATTGATAGAGTTGATATGGTGAATATTTTTATCTTTTCTATTGTATTTTTTAAAGGAGTGTCACCAAATTATAGAAAACCATTCAGTTTTGGTACATTGTTCTTATGTCTAGTCATTTTCATTAGATATAAGTAAAATGTATACTTAAAATTTTATACTTAAAAATTCTTTCACTTTATTTTCTCAGGATTTTAAGACTCTTAGTGGTTAATGCTCTTGGTAGTTCCAGGAGGGAGTATTACTTTGAGTTCTAGTACAATTGACACACCCCTTCATTTCTCAGAAATAATTTCAGAATTTTAATCTCCTGTGACATGACTCCTACTAATGCTTTGTCCTTGAAAGAGAAATCATACCAAGCCTTTGAGACCCACCTCACTGCTATCATATTAGTAGAATTTGTTCCTCTTGTTGAGTCAAGTGGAACTTGTCCTCTGCCTTCAATGTTCTGCTACTGTCCAATCAAAAGAACACTTGAGATTTTACCCTATAGTTTTATAATTCTCTCTCCATAATTCCCTTGAATTATGTTGTAATTCCCTTGAAAATAGAAAGTTTTAAATTGTAAGTTTACCTGACTAGTCCCCTCACATAGAGGGGTTGATGGACAGTATGTTCAAAAAATATCTATGCGGTTAATATGCATTATTTCTAGCTTTAAAATTCCTTGAAATGCTCCCCAAAATTGTGATCAACATACTTCAAATATAAACCTTAATTTCACTGTGGTACATCATATTTTTACATTCATTTATTAGAGCTTAAAATGTATATGTACACAAACTTGTGTACATATATATTTATAAAAGTATAACAGTTCTTAAAAGAGATGTCAGAAACTGGATAAATATTTAATAATTATTCATCTATAATCACCTCAGACACATCTCGACATTTGTGACATTTTTTATATTCATTCATTTATTTTATGGGGGTACAGGATGGAAATTAGAGCCTCACGCATGCAAGGCATGTGCTCATTTCCTGAGGCACATCTTCAGTCTCTAAAAGAAAAATTCTACCTAGAAAAATAAACAATAAACCCCATACAGCTCCTCCTCCTCCTCATAAGTTATCCAATGACTCCACTGTGGTTTAAATAGTCAGTTGGGACACTGGGTCCAGGCTTATGATGGTGCAGGGCTTGGGTGAGTCATCATAGTTGGGCTCTGTATTCAGTGGGTACAGATGCAGTCTAATTAACAGGAGTATTGATATTTCATAAGAACCCTCAGACAGTTTATGGCATTGTGACTCCCTGTGGTCACAAAGGCATCTTCAGAGAAAAAGCGTACTGGCTTATTAACTACTATTTGAAAAATCACTTTCGGCAGCCTGTTTGATTACTTCTCGACCATAAGAATTAAGTTTTGCTTTTTAAAAGATGCAATCAATGTTGAGCTGCTTTTAATGCACAGCCCAAAATTATTTCAGCAAAGTGTAATAAAAATTATGTGACTTGCCATCCCAAAGCATTGTTCCGAGGACCCAAGGTGCTCATCTTTGGTTCTCTCATGTTCTCCCCAATACATAAATGAAAGTAGGTTCAGAGTGGCTACCTCAATCCCCAAAGTCTCGGGGAAAAAAAATGAAATCCTCTTTTCCCAGACCACATTGTTGTGAAATAAATTAGTATAATGATTTATGTTTACTGTTTTAGTCAATTCTGATAGAGATTATAGAGACAAAATGACAAACTGCCTTAGTGGTAAACTTAAATCATGTCAGCCAATCTTTAGTTTTTCCTTACCCTAATTGCTCCTCCTGTTCATTTATCTTCCCAGGCAATCTTTGGAAGAAATACTAGTTCAATCAGTGCATGTGCAAACCACACGAGATAAAAAAGTTTAGTCTAATTTGTCTCGCTAAATTGTAATGCCTCTAGTAAACAAATCTTGGTTTGAAAAGAGACTAAAGAAACCTGAATAATTAGGGTGCAAAATGCTCTCTTTTTTGCATTTCTAAAGCAAACATTTATATACTGATTTCTCATCTTTCTACTCCTACCTCTGCATTTTTTCCCTTGTTGTCTTTGAAAACATGGTCCTATTTCCAAATTAGAACCACTTATTTTATGCAACAGTTTTATTCATACAATTAAGGACCTGTTCAATAAAAAGTCAAAGACACAGACTTTGTAAAGAAAAATAAAAGAGAGCAGTATAAGGTATGTGTTGAAGTGAGGGCCCTAGGAATAATTACTAGATTTCAGTTCATGATGGAGAGAAAACCTTTACCTCTGATTAGACTTAGATGCATGCAATTTTGAGTTGATGTGATAATGCTACAAGTAAGGTTTTGGATTTAATAGCAAAACTATAATGCATTTACTGTGTGCCACATATAGGGCTGGTTTCTTACTATATCACTTTTAATTTAGAGAGGGGTTGAGAAATCCATAGAAATGGGTCCATATTCTGGTTGTATTTTTTTCTGAAGTATGAGGACTACCAACTCCATATGAAACCAGAATGATTATGATGAAAACCCTACAATTATTATTTTTCTTCTGAAAGAGTACCACCACTCTGACTTCTGAGGTTTATATGTCTCTTAGAGGCAAGATACTGAATCTGAGCTGCTGAATTATGCCCAAGACCAGTTGGGTGGCATGGCTGATGGTAGGTGGTAGATCAGTAAACTGCAGTAAATGAAGTTCCTCTCACCTGCATGAGGCAGGGGTGGGAAGGAGTGGGGGAGTTTCATAGGCTCCTAATGGTCTATCACAGTCACAGCAGCCAAGTTATATTCAAATATCTGAGGTTATTCCTAGAAGCTTCAGGGTAGGGCCACTCCCTGATACACCAGGCTCAGCCCTTTAGTTCAAAAGATGCCTTTTCTGATTTGCCATCAAGTATTAGGACTAAGGGATCTTAGAGGCCATTTCTCAAGGCAGAGGTTTGGGCCTAATGAAGA
This sequence comes from Sorex fumeus, assembly GCF_029834395.1. NCBI lineage: Eukaryota > Metazoa > Chordata > Mammalia > Eulipotyphla > Soricidae > Sorex > Sorex fumeus. The sequence continues at coordinate 22,610,590 of NW_026606108.1, read as the reverse complement.
TTCTCTGTTCTTGAAGAGATAAGGGACTTTCTTAAGGTAATTTGGGGAACTCAGGTTGCAAGCCTGTCATGGGATCCTAAAAGGCTAGGAAGATAGGCTCTAAGTGCTCTAGACTCACCATCAGACAGAATATACACGAATCTGACCAGAGTAGCACATTCAAAGATTGATAAAGGTTGAGATGATAAAGCAAGCATGACTGTTTTGAGTGAGAAGAATACCTTCTATGCCCCAATATTTTATTTTTTATTTTTGAAGAAATAGCATTTTTATTCATCTTTTTAATTTTTTAAAAATTTTTATTAGTGAGACATCATGATGTACAGTTGTAGACTTACAAATTTTTGTGCTTGGGTTTCAGTTATACAATGATCAAATACCCACCCCTCCACCAGTGCCCATTTCCCACCACTACGGATCCCGGTGCCCCAATATTTTAATCTTGAAGAAAAACATGCTTACTTTGAGACTTCTCTTTGGAGCATAAAAGAGCAATCAGTGAGTGACTGTGTACAAATCTCTCTGCTAAGAGCTTGGGAGGAAAACAGAGAAGCTGATGGCATGACTTAAGGAAGCTCAGAATGTAGTAGATGAGATGGACACACCAACGGTTGGCCAAGGAGCTAAGTCAAATCCATGTAAAGCGCTACTTGTGAGAGATGATATGACTGAGATATCAAACTTATCTTCATTAGGGAATCTTTACTGAGCAGGAAGAAAACAGGAATGGATTAAATGTGGGCAAATAACATATCTAGTGAAAGTGACAATGTAAGTGCCACAGTCTAAGTTATATAACACATAAATCAGGAATATACATATATATATACTGCCCTTCTATTTCAGCTCAGAAGAAAATAGAAAACACACTTTTCCCAGATCAGAAATCAACATGTTGTCTTCCTATATTTTACAATTTAAGGGGACAGCTAGTAGACATGTAACAGTGTTATCATATTTCTTCTTCATGGGACTCTGTAGGAGGGAGGTGCTGTGCCCCTGCCAAGGCAGTGCTTATGGGGGAGGGAGTGAACATTGATTAAATACTACCATGTGCCTGGCATTATCACAGGCACTTTGATGGATTTTATCTTATGTACTCATCACAGCAGTCCTATAAATAATCGTTACTATCTCCATTTTACAGATGAGAAAATTGGATTTTAGAGGTTAAGTAATGTGCCCAAGATCACAGAGCTAATAAATGACAGGGCCAGAATTTTAACCAGCTCAAAAGCCCCAGTTTCTATACTCTTTTTCCTTTGACCCACTACTAAAACATAATTCTGGGGGGACTAAAGGGAAAAAAATGAAGAATTTCAACCAAGGAGAAGGAAAAATTATTCCCCAAAGAGGGAACCCAAGGGAGTAAGATTTTGGCAGTCATGGGATAGACACAAAAGGCTTGTGAGAACAGTGGCACTCAGAAGCACAGACACACACCAAGCTCCTGACTTCTCTCTTCCTCTGCTGAGATCCCCAGCTCTAGAGGCACAACTGTGAATAATGGAGAGAATACAGCAAGACTTGACCTTTTCTTTCAGCAAGCTCAAGAAGAAGGAGGGATGTGTGAGGGAAGAGTTGGAGTGAGAATCCACACTGTTGTAAAAGCCAAGGACTTTGCAGTAGTTCAAAGACTGTGAAGACATCATGCTAATAGGAGGGTAGCGGAGCTGCACTTTTTACCTCTGCATAGTATGTGCCTGGTGCGCACATTCAACGACAATTTTCACTTGCTTGCTATTTCTGTAACAAAGTGTTACAGAACAAAGTGTTCGAGAAAAACATCTTCAATATTCAATAGGGCACTAAAATCTTTTATTTAAAACCCTATCAACATGAACAAAATAATGTCAACAACTTGAACAAGGAAACTTTTGCAGCAAAGTATTTTGTAGTAAGCAACAAATCATCAAATGTTTTATAAACTCTTAAGACAGAATTCTTTTGTAATTAAGAAATTAAGGAGTAGAGATAAGAGAATCCTTACTTTCATATGAGGGAGAATATAATTCATGCCCAAACTCTGAATTCTTATCACTTTCCCATGATAGCTATTTATTATGGCCATCTCTGGACTTACTGGACTAGCAAGAGGTAAAACATCAAACAGCACCAGCAATCTCAAGTCTATGAAAAAACCACATTTGGACCATGACCCTTTGAAACTCATCAACATCAAACAGAAGCTATGACAACTCTACCACAGGGAGAGAGGTTGCAATGCCAAATATTAAAAATTGGACATGGTAGGGAAAAAAGGAGACACTACCTTTTTAAAAAAAATAAGTACATTCTCTCTTTTTTTACCCTTTTTCATGATTGTTCCCTGAAACTGAAACTGAAACTGAAAATGGAGAACTGTAAAGCAGCTGCTTTATGCCAGATAAAAAATCTCAAGGGAAATATGTAGTCAAAATAGTAAGCAATGATTTAGTGGTTTTTATTTCACCTAGGGTCTCTCAACTTCACTGTATGTTGACATTCAAAAACACCAGAATATGAAACTGGAGAACTGGTTGAAAGGGTGTGGTTATATCTTCAACCAAGTATTCTTCCATAATTCAGAATAGAATGGAAATGTCTTAAATTGGTCCCAGTGCCAAATTCTCATTTAATATTAGGAATATAGGTTAACATGCTACACTTATGCATTTCAAAAGAGCCAGTTGACTAGACAGCTGTGATTCTCAAGCTCATACTGCAGGAAACTCTTACCCAAGATTCTCTATATAGGATCAAGATAGATTCTGAGAGAGAGCTGCTCAGTTGCCCTATTGAGTTTTGACCACCAAGAGAGAGTTATGAAGCTTTGGCCACACAGTATGATGATGTGTATGAAGAATTTATCCTTATCTATGACCCCAAGCAGAGATGATAAACATCTATCTTTCAGGTTATCTGGGTGAGCTCTTACCCGACAGCTAGAGAAGGCACAGCCACACAAATGAGTGTACTGGTGACTGGAGTGGGGAAATGCACAGCACAACTGGGAAAAAAAGGTTGGCTTTCTCTAGATATTCTGAAAGAGTTGACACTCTACCCAAGTGTGTATCTACATAAACAGTATAAAACAGAGGTGGGATCTTCAAGACTTGAACACGGAAAATATGGATGGAATCAAATGAACTCACAAATATACACTTAGTCACACAAAGTAAAAGTGTGTCTTAAAGTAAAAATAAAAGTTGACTTCTCATTTAATATTAGAAATATAGGTTAATGCATTACACTTATGCAGGGTACAACAGAAGTTAATATATCATTCTCAATCCATCTCAACTCAGTGCCCTGAGTCTCACAATCTTGGATTCAAAGACTCTTCTCTTTTCACATACTAGATGAAACAGAGCAAAGCTGATGTAGACAGAACACCTACTGCACCAACAATTTGATTCTAAAATTGAAGGACAGGAGTAACAGCCTTCATACCGAGTGACCTAGTAAGATGTGGTTCTGTATGGAGAAGGAATCATTAAAGTCAAAGATTGTCAACTTAGGAGCTACACATATTAAGAGAGTCAAGGAAGAAGATGACAAAAGGCAGTAAAAATTTACATATTCTCTTGGGAGACTATTAGAAAAATAGAGCTAATGCTACAGAGCGAGAAGGGTGCTCATGATGCTGCTCTAGTGGACAATGACCATGAAGAAATGCATGTTCAGCATTGGCAGATACTTTCAGGTTTCCAAAAGACCTAGAATTTTTAATAAAAATTTGTGCTATATTTGATATACAGAAAAAGAGTTAAGAGATACAACAAGTCCTCGCTTAATGTTACTGATTCTTACAGGGGGAAAAAGGCAAATAACCATAGCCTAACAGAAACAGAGTTAAGTTCCTACAGTATATTTTCAGCCACAAAAGACATGACCATCCTTCTAAGTAAATACCCCTAACATTATTAATATTAAAAATGCATTATTTAGTACCTGGGAGAAAGTTGCGGGATTAGGTACACATGCCTTACATGTGCAAGGACCCAATTTAGATCCCCACCACATTTCCTGAGTACAACACATGATAGCTCTAGACTCCTCAGGTACCACTGAGTCTGAGTAGCATTGCATCATCAGGCCATGAATTAAACTTTAGACCTAGTTTGCAATGACTAATAGTGGCACCTGGGCCTCCTGAGAACTTCTTGGGAACACCTGCCCAACTACGTTGTTTTAAAATACACTTGCACTGTGTTAGAAGAGAACCCTAAGGTACTAGAGGTGGTTTGCATTCTGTTCTTGCAGAAACTCAATGCTAACAATAATGGACAATTTTGGTATTTGCTAAGTGGTAATCCTTTTGCTTTGGCTGCAGCCAAAGGAGTTAAAAAGTGTGTTAGGTTCTAAAGATTTGTCTTTTTGTAGAGAAATATGGCATTGTTTTATAGGCAACTGGTGTCTATGTTTAAAGACACTTGTGTTGGTTGGAATGGTCAGCTTAAGAGAGGGACACACTTTAAGAATACTGTGGATGACTTTGAAATGACCAAGGGAAAACTGGAAAACTAAGGGGTTTAGGGAAAAAACTAAGGGGTTTAGGGAAACATTGCAAAGGATAGGCACATGTGACTTGCATGTTTGAGCCCCTAGTAACATCTGTGGCATCACCCAGCCAAAGCACTGTCTGGTGTAGCCCAGCACCATGCCACACCACTGGGCTGAAGATAGCCAGAAATGACTCCCAGGAGTCCAGCCCTATCCTGTCCCCTTCCCTACCAAAAGCTATTTTAAAGCTCAACCTCACCTATTTTAAACTGCCTCATAGGCAAAATGATCTGAAATCTAGACAATAGAGTCAGTTTATTCACTATACAATGAGGTGTTATCATTTCAAATGCTATCTTTGATTGCAAACACAATTCTTTCTGTCCTATCAAGATAAGCAATCCATACAAATACGTCTAATGGTCAGTGAGTGAGATTAGTATCATGTTCTATCAAAATAGATACTGGTATAAATGTATACCTTAAAAACTTTATAATTTAAAGTTAAAAATGTATAACTTAGAGTTAGTAGAAAAATAGAATTTATTTTATACCTGTTTAATAGGGAAATTACCTATTTTAAAATACACTGCACTGTGTTGGAAGAGAACCCTAAGGTACTAGAGGTGGTTTGCATTCTGTTCTTGCAGAAACTCAATGCTTACAATAATGGACAATTTTCCACTACCAGCCCTATCCCTGTCTCCCTTTCCTACCAAAAGCTATTTTAAAGCTCAACGTCACCTACTTTAAACTGTTTTATAGGCTAAATTATCCACTATCTCCACTACCCAGCTGCCGCCAATCTCCAGGATGCTTTTCGGATGTTTAGGCTGAGACTCATGCACAACTAAAGCCCACAGAACAAGTTAAGCGGAACTCTGAGACCTTGGACTCCAGGCTCAACGGACCCTGGGACAGAGATCCTCTGCTTGCTCCTACCAACCACAGGTGACGAAGGGATCAAAACCAGGAGCCCCACTCTACCCTGCCCTGTCTCCTTCCACCAACCACCAGAGACCCAGGCATAGAATTACATACAGAAGACCCACCCTACCCCTACCGGTACCAGATAAATACCTCACCAGCAGACCTCCACTACCTCCACTAACTCCACTACCCAGCTGCACCATGCTACAGGACACTTTCCGGAGCACATTACAACACACCTAATACCCATCTTCCAGGATTGACACACCATATTTGATAGGGTTCAAATATGGTTTGAAACATGGGAACACCTAAAAGGGCGATTAGAGGTGGCCCCAAAAGTCTTATCCATCTCAGAGAGCCTGGCAAGCTATAGAGAGAATTCCACCCGCATGGCAGAGTCTAGCAAGCTATCCATTGTGTATTCGATATGCCAAAACCAGTAATTACAATGGGTCTCATTCCCCTGACTCCATGAAGGAGTCGCCAATACAGCAGCGTTGAGAAGAATGAGGAAGGAGAGGCTGATAAAATCTCAAGGCAGAACTAGGCTGCCAAAATGAAGAAAGACAAAAATGTTTGACTACACTTTCAATGCACGTACTCTGGCATCAGATGCATCCATCAAGGACCTAATGGTTCAAGCGTGAAAGATCAGGTACAACATCTTTGGTCTGACCGAGACAAGAAGGCATAAATCACATCACGCCGTTTTTGACACTGGAGAAGAACTGTTCCTTGGAATATGTGATAAAAGAGGCATCGGAGGTGTTGGTGTCCTTGTCAACACGAACTTGGCCATGAGCATTGATTCATTTGAATGCCTAACAACTCAAATCGGACAATTACACTTGAATAGATGTGGGTCACTGCCGGCAGTTTCTACCTTCATAGTCTATGCACCAACATCAATTATGATGAAGGAGAAATTGAGAAGTTCTACATGGAGTTAGAGAAGTTCTATAAAGAAGACCACACCTTCTACAAGATAATTGTTGGTGATTTTAATGCCAAGATAGGACCGAGAAGATCAGCCGAAGAACTCCACATTGGGATCCATGGCCTAGAATGGAATGAACAGGGTGAAAGACTGTATGAGTTCATCATGTCGACCAAAACCATCCATGGTAACTCACAGTACCAGAAGGCCGAATCTAAACTTTGGGCATGGAGTCAAGCGGTGGACGGTTCCACAATGAAATAGACCACATCATATTCAATCAACGGTTTTGCCTGACCGGTATTGCTGTTGTCCCAAAATTCCAAATAGGATCAGACCACTGTCTCCTTCCTGCAAAATTCTACTTCACAGAGCAGGGAGAAAGGGCTGCAAAGTTTAAGAAGAGAACTCCCAGAACGGCCACCAACTGGGAGCTCTTCGGCACTATTGTGGCAACATGGGAAGATGCTGTCGTTGACAACATTGACGAGGAGTATGATCGTCTGGTTCAGCACCTCCACGAATGTATGAGGAAAGCCAAGAGAGAGATAGCCACAAAAAAATGCCTGTCTTCAACAACTCTTGAGTTTATTTGCCAATGTGGTTTGGAGCATGCCTCAGGCAACCGCAAGCAAACGTCTGAGTTTGCAAAGCAGTGTAGAGATGCGATAAAGGAAGACCTCTAAGAGAGAGAAGAGCAGCAGAGCTGGTAGATGCAGCAGAAGCTGGGAAAAGCATTTGTAACGCCCGCCTGTCCTTCGCCAACTGCAAGACCAAGATGACTGCCCTCCGATGTCCTGTTGAATCTATCTCATCTTCCAGAAGAGCAATGGAGAAGATTATCCATGACTTCTACTCGAATCTCTTTGCTAGCCATATCCACCTGCCTACATACCAAATTCCGCAGGATGGATATGTTATCCCCAACGTTCTCCCTTCCAAAATCTGACATGCCATTTTGTTGGTAAAGAAACAAACAGCACCTGGCCCAGACAAGGTCAGACCTGAACACTTGGAGAATCTGCAGTCAGTACTCATCAATACGCTGGCTTGGTTCTTCACACACTACTTGTCTGAATGCAAGGTTTCATATCAATGGAAAACCAGCAGGACTGTACTACTGTACAAGAAGGGAGACATCCACGACATTGGCAATTATCACCCAATCTGCCTATTGTCTGTCATCTACAAGCTGTTCACTCGACTCATCCTGAATAGGATTGTCAGAACACTAGATGAAGGAAAACCATGCTCAAGCCAGTTTTCAGAAAGGATTCAGCACAATTGACCATATCTACACGATAACCAAGCTCATTGAGGTTTTTTGGGAGTTCAAGATGCCACTCTGTCTAACGTTCATTGATTTAAAGAAGGCCTTTTATTCTGTTGAGATGGAAGCGGTCAATGAAGCCCTAGCCAAAGAGGGTATTCAAACTCAATATATCAGGATCCTCCATGAGCTGTATTGCGGATTCACTACCAGGATCTCACATTCTACAAAGAAGTGACCATCCATGTCAAGAGAAGGTTTCGGCAAGGTGATACCATTTCACCAAAACTCTTCAATGCCACCCTCAAGAACGTTATGCGATGACTGGAGTGGGAAGGAATGGGAGTGAAGATAGATGGTTGGCAACTATACCACCTCCGTTTTGCTAATGACATCATTCTAATAACACCAAACATTAGCCAAGCAGCACAAATGCTGGCTGACTTCAACCGTGAGTGTGGAAAGGTGGGACTCCAGCTGAAACTCACAAAGACAATGTTTATGAGAAACGGTCTCATTCCTGATGTTCCATTCACTCTCAATGGGACAAATATCTCTGAATGCAAGTTATGTGTACCTAGGTCGAGAAGTCAATATGACGAATGACCTGGCACCTGAGTTGCGCAGAAGGAAGAGAGTGGCTTGGAACACCTTCAAGAGTGTCGAAGAAATAGCTAAGAGGATGAAGAATCTCCAGCTCTGGGCACATCTCCTCAATTCCACTCTTCTTCCTGCCTTGACATATGCCTCAGAGACCTGGGTCCTACGAAAACAGGATGAGAACGCTATTGGGGTCTCCTAAAGAGGAGTCAAAAGATCTATGCTTGGAGTATCACGTTTCACTCAAATGAGAGAAAGAATCCAGATTTCTGACCTCCATCTATGGTCAAGAATCAGAGATGCTGTCTCGTTTGCCAAGATATCAAAAATCAGATGGGCTGGACACGTAATAAAATTTGGAGATGACGTCTGGACTAGAGTCTTTATGGACTGGATTCCATCGGACGTCAAAAGACCGCATGGCCATGCACCTACCAGATGGTCACACTTCTTCGTCAAGACCCTGAACGATCGGTTTGAGGCTCTTCGTGTTTCTAGAACAAACAGACATCATTGGGCTACACTAGCACATGACAGGGACATATGGAGATGCTACTGGTGCCCGCTTGAGCAAATCGATGATTAATAGGAAATCAAGTGATCAAGTGAATAGGGAAAAGGTTTTGATTCTTATTAGCCTGAAATTATAATGTTCTTTATTCTACATTGCCATTAAGGCAAACATTTTTTAGAAAAGTAATGTCTTTAGACCTCTGCATGTTGTATGTCCAAATTAATTCAACATTTTTTGAACTCTGAAAAGTAAAAAGCATTCATGGAATGAAAAGTGATTAATGCTAAGAAAAATTTAAGAGTATTAATTTTTATAGAAATAAAAGTCGAACCATTATAGAATTTGCCCATTTGTACAGGGAGATGACTCAAAGGACTAAGCTTTGCATGTGGACATCCATCCTCTTTCATTTTCTGGTACCACTTGGATCCCCTAAGAAAAACTGTTAATGGTTGCCTCCAAATAAAATAAAATAAAAGGTTATGGAGTGATAGCATTTTTTTAAAACTTTCAAAATTTTTAGTTTATTAAAACACATGATTTATAAAATTATTTGTAGTTGAGTTTTAGACATAGAATGTTCCAGCACCAATCCCACCATCACTGTCAACTTCCTTCCACCAGTGTCCCCAGATTCCCACCCCTCCCCCCAATCTGCCACTTTGAAAGGTACTTTTTAAAAGTTTAATTGATGTAGTTTGGGTCTCATGTTTTCAGTGCTATTGACTTTGTGGTTTGGATATATAGGTATACTAGTCCTCCACACCCCCGGCCCTTGACCCCTGCCCACTGTTATTTCTCCATCTACCACTTTTTATTTTCCCCTCAGTTTCTTTCCTTCTCTAACCTTCTTATTCTGTATTCTGAGGTCAAGGAATCACTTAGTAAAATAGCTTAGACATGTAGACAATGTAGGTGTCAAATAATGGATGAATGGATTGCAGATATGGTCTACACACAATAGAATATTATGCAGCTTCAAGGAATAATGAAATCATGCAATTTGCTGCAAGGTGGATGGAATTGTAAGATATCATGTTAAATTAAATAATACTGGAAGAAACTGTGACAATGTACAAAAATAGAGAGGCAGTAGTAAAGTCATTTTTTTCCTTAGAAAGAAGTTTTCAGCATTTACCAAGATCCAGCAGCCATTTATGATGAGAACTCTCAGCAAAATGAGCATTTAAGGAACTTTCCTCAATATAGTCAAAACCATCTACCACAAGCCTACAGAAAGCATCATTCTCAATGGGGAGAAACTAAAAGTCTTTCCTCTAAGATTGGGCCAAGACAAGGTTGCCTGCTCTTGTCACACCTATTCAATATAGTTCTGGAAGTTCTGACCAAAGCAGTTAAGAAAGAAAAAGACATCAAGGGCATACATATAGGAAAGGAAGAGGTCAAGCTATCACTATTTGCAGATGATATGACACTTGATCACTTGATCACTTGATATACCGCTACTCATCGATTTGCTTGAGCGGGTGCCAGTAATGTCTCCATTTGTCCCTGTCACATGCTCGTGTAGCCCAATGTCATCTGCTTGCTACAGGAATATGAAGAGCCTCAAACCGTTTGTTCAGGGTCTCGACGAAGAAGTCTAACCATCTCATAGGTGGGCAGCCATGCATTCATTCTTTTGACATCACATGGAATCTAGTTGGTAACAGTTCTAGTCCAGTGGTTCAAATCATATTACGTGTCCAGCCCATCTGCTTTTCTATGGCCTTGGCAAATGAGATAGTGTCCCTGATTCTCTATCGTCAATGGAGGTCGGAACTCCGGATTCCTTTTCTCACTTGAGTGAAGCGAATACTCCAAGCATAGCTCTTTTGATTCTTCTCTGGTGAACCGAATAGTGTTCTCTTAGGGCTGAGGTCACTGAGGCATATGTTAGTGCAGGGAGAATGGTGGAGTCGAAGAGATGTGCCCGGAGCCAGAGGTTCTTCGTCCTCTTAGCTATTTCTTCGATGCTCTTGAGGTGTTCCATACCGCTTTCTTCCTTCTGCGCAGCTTAAGTGCCAGGTCATTCGGACCTCCACTACCTCCACTACCTCCACTACCCAGCCGCCTCCACATTCTAGGCTGCTTTCTGAATGCTCAGGCCAAGCCTCACACGAGAGAAGCCCCATAGAACCCGGTAAGTGGAACTTTGTGACCTTGGACTCCAGGCTTAACAGGATCTAGAAACAGAGATCTTCTGCCTGCTTCTCATTCCCTTTCAGAATATCCATGTCATTTTTCAAAGAAATAGACAAAACACTCCTGAAATTCATATGGAACAATAAACATCCATAAATAGCTAAAGTAATTCTTGGGAAAACGAAGATGGGTGGCATCACCTTCCCCAATTTCAAACTGTACTACAAAGCAGTAGTAATTAAAACAGCATGCAGCATGGTATTGGGCTAGAAACAGACCCATATACCAATGAAACAGAGTTGAATATTCTGTCACAGACTCTCAAATATATGATTACTTAATCTTTGACAAAGGAGCAAGAAATGGAACAAGAAAAGCCTCTTCAACAAGTGGTATTGGGAAAACTGGACAGCTCCCTGCAAAAAAATAAACTCTGACCTTTGTCTAACACAAGGATAAAAGTCGGATCAAAGTGGAATAAAGACCTCAATACAAGATATGACTTCATACAATAAATGGAGGAAAATGTAGACAGAATCCTCCACAACATAAACAAATGGGACTACATTAAACTATGAAGCTTCTGCACCTCAAAAGAAGCAGTGACCAAAATACAGAGAGAGCCCACAAAATGGGAAAGACTATTTACCTAATAGCTATCTGATAAGGGATTAATATCTAGGATATACAAGACACTAGTAGAATTGTACAAGAAAAAAACCTCCAACCCCACTAAAAGACGGTGAGAAGAAATGAATAGAAACTTCCTCAAAAAAGAAATACAAATGGCCAAAAGGCACACGAAAAAAATTCTCCACATCACTAATCATCAGGGAGATGCAAATTAAAACAACAATGAGATATCATCTCACACCATAGAGACAGGTACATGTTCAAAAGAACAAAAGCAAGCAGTGTCGGTGTAGATGTGGGGGAAAAGGGACACTCTTTCAACGTTAGTGGGAATGTCAACTGGTCCAGCCTTTTGGGAAAACAATATGGACATTCCTTCAAAAACTTGAAATTGAGCTTCCATAAGATCCTCCAATACCACTTCTGGGACTATATTCCAAGGGTGAAAAAAAGCACAGTAGAAATGACATCTGCACCTGTATGTTCATTGCAGCACTATTCACAATAGCCAGAATCTGGAAGCAACCTAAGTGCCCTAGAACTGATGACTGGTTAAATAAACTTTGGTATATCTACACAATGGAACACTATGCAGTTGTTAGGAGAGATGAGGTCATGAAATTTGCTTATAAGTAGATGGACATGGAGAGTATCATGCTAAGTGAGATGAGTCAGAAAGAGAGGGACAGACACAGAAAGACTGCACTCATTTGTGAAACATAAAATAACATAATATGAAACTGACACCCAAGGAGAGTAGACACAAGGGCCAGGAATATTGCCCAATAGTTGGAAGCCTGTCTCATGAGCTGGTGGAGAAGGCATCTGGAATAGAGAAGGGATCACTAAGACAATTATGGTTGGAGGAATAATTCAGGATGGTAGATGTGTGCTGAAAGTAGATAAAGACCAAATGTGATAACCTCTCAGTATCTGTACTGCAAACCATAATTCCCAAAAGAGAGAGTATGGTGGAAATTATATGCCATGGAGGCAGTGGAGGGATGGAAAGAGAGAGTATACTGGGGACATTGATGGTGGAGAATGTGCACTGGTGGAGGGACGGGTGCTTGACCATTGTATGATTGAAACTCAAACATACAAATTTTTCTAACTGTATCTCATGGTGATTCAATAAAAAATAATAATAATAAAGAAAAGCAAAAAATACATAAAAAAGAATGAAGTTTTCAGTACAGTTTGATTATGGTGTTTCTCTCTGAGCATAAGTATAACATCCAGTTCATAGGTGAAAGCAATAGAAGTGGCTTCCACTGTAGACAATACAGACACAGATGCAAATGCTTTGACTTCTAGCTTTTTAACTTCAAATTTTTGTCACTCTGGTGGTCTTTCTGATGCACAAAGTTAGCTAAAACATTGCTCCTCAACCTCTTTCTGATTGTAACCTCCTATCAACCTTGTTTTCTTAATGTGGCCCCCCTGTTCTACCAGTTGGCTCTCTAGTCTTATGCTGTGACACTATTCAGGCACTTTTTTATCTGTGGCCCCTCTTGGAATATCCTGGGAATTCCACAATGTGGGGCATGTGTGCAATTGACAAACATACACCTGGCTAGACAACAGGGTCCAGTTATTTAATTAAGTACCAGTCCAGTTGTTGTGCAGAAGGTACTGTGTCAGTGTGATTAAAGTTCATTGTCAGCTGACTATAAGGGAGACTGTCCTAGTTAATCCACGTGGGTCTGATCCAGTCAATCCAACAGTCTCAGACACAGAACTGAGACTTCACTGAAGCAGAAGAAATTCTCTGTGTGGATACCCCAAACCCACAAGTGACCCTTACTGATGTTCTGCCCTGTGGAGTTTGGTCAGCCTACCCAGGAGGGAAAGTTATATTTTTCTTGCTTCCCTACAGTCTGTTGCCCTACCTCCAGCACACATTCTCTTTTTCACATTTTATTATAATGTTGAAACTTAACATAAATTCTCCCTCAGTTGTACTTTGGTGCTTTTAAATTCACACTGCACAGCACATTCTTTTAGTAACTACTCTTATTTTAAACACATATATATTATTTATATTTTAGCAAAAGAACAAAGTTTTCAGGTTTTAAATGTCATTAATGAACTTAATTAAAAACGAAAAATTGCTGCTTTTTTCTAGAGCTTAAACTTTACTGTTTTTATTTATGATACAATTTGCTTTGACTACTTTTTTAAACAGTTAATTCTTTTTTCTATCCTTTCTGTGTCAGTGTGAAGAGTGTGAGAACACAAGGAACCAATTTGACCTAAAATTTAACTTATTAGATTTTTTCAACATCTGACATGATTTCAATTAACTAAAATTCTCATGACATGGTAAACAATTTAACCCATAAATATGCTAAAATTTCACAAAATACTACAATAGTAACGATGAGACTAACTGTAAATTTAATACATTATATTTCTTTATCTACAGGAAAGACAAACTGCAAACATGGTCATGAAAAATTGCTCAGTATCATTAGACACTGGAGCAATGCAGATTAGAACGACAAAGTGATATCACTACACACTTCAAAAACTGTGCTGAATCTTTACATGAGATTCTACAATCTTATACCATAGAATAATAAAAGAATGGGCATTCACAGATACTTACAAATAGCTGAAAACAAAAAGTTAATTTTTAGTACTGTTACATAAAAATGTAATATAACTTAGATATAAAACGATTACAGATCATGCAGCATGATAGCATTTAATATGTAATTAAAAATTCTTTGCCTTAAATTACTTTCATAGGTATGAAAAAAACTTCTTAATTAAAAGTCAAATTTTTAAACCACTACTAATTAAACCAATGTTGTTATTGAGAAAGACTGCAGATCCGATCCATCGATTCACACAAAGTAGTAGCCATTATTATACAGAATTCAAACCTTCTGGGAAAGGCAAACACAAACCCCAACTTAAATAAGATTCAAAGCTGTTCTAAAAATGGTGTACGTCAATATTTAATCAATCAGAACAAATCTGTTTTTGTATAAAAATTTAAACACATAAAATGAACACCTTGAGACACTTTCAGAATATATAAAGCAAAGAATTTCCAAATAAACGCAGTCTTGGCTTATGAGTAAAGCCCTCCGTTGTTGTGGGCTTCAGAATAGCAGCGCAGTATAGACAAAGCATGATAGGGCCATAGATCACAGTAATAACATTTGCAATAAACAATAACAGAACAAAGCCGACATCTATAAGAATCCCACGAGGAATTTACGTTATCCATAATTTTTCTTTACATTTGAGAAACTATGGCAGGAAAGGCCATTACATTCAATGGCGCCAATTAATTTCTGCAACTTTTAATGACATCTTTCTGAGTAAAAACCTCACATAATGCCATGAGCACATGATTGATAGCAGCTTATGTTTGATTTGTACTGGATTCCTGATTTTTTTTAGTATTTTTAAAGAGTCCCTCTGCAGCCAATCAAGCAATCAACATGAAATACTCAGATTCTGTCTTGAAAAGTACAAGAAAAGAAGAAAAGACAATGTGGCATTTTCTTCCTTGGCCCACAGATGACTGTTGATTCTACTTAAGTAGTTTTCTGGATGATGGATTACAAAGATTTTTATACCAAGAGAAAATGATAGTCAAAGAAAACCATTTAATTCTTGCTCTCTTCAGAGTCTAACACTACGCTTAAATATGGGTTTCTGATACTCAATTTTCCTTTATGGATTTGCCTGGACTCTAGCAAAGAAGCATTTCTTCCTAACTAGAAAATATCTTGAATTTGTAATATCAATGACAGGATTTAAACTGAACCAATAGGACCTCCCAAGAACTCACAGATGTCTTTAGTAGGTAGACCATGAAAAAATGGTATAGCATCAGTTTTGGAGAGAGCTTCTCTTTCCTTTAATCATGAAAGCTCTAGTCAAAATTTGGTTGAGTCATTTACAAAACGATTCTGCAATATAATATACTGAATCTTTTTAGCATTGCCTAATAAGCTGAAGGTTCCTAATCTCAAGGTATTTATTATTCAGAAGAACCTTTTGAATGGAAAATAGATCAGCCTAGAAGAAGACTATGTACATGGGGGCATGTGATATCTTACAAAGCAAAAATGGCCCCAGGGAGACTAACTATTGTCCAGAACCATTAATCAGTCATGACTAAGAGGCCTATACAGAGTATTCAGAAGGAACAAAACAGCATTTATTTCTTCCATAAACATGTTTTGTTTATTTTAGTCTAGATACTGTGCAATTTCTTGTCCTTATGTAAATACTGGGTGGGAGAGACAAGATTTGAAAGGCTAGATGACTTTTCCCAGGGCACAGAGTGGGTAATAGAGTTGGGATTATCCAATTCACCCCAAATTTTAGTACATAAAGACTGCTTTTGTTCTTCTTGTAATTCACAGAAATGGACATTGGATGTAACGATTTACCATATTAAAAATAAAATTAGGGGGAAATTCACCCTTTGATGGTTTAGATATTTTTGAACTCTTTCAACCACAGAATTTAATCATGTCAGAAGAACATGACTCTTGTTCAAGAGACTCTATTTAGCTCCTAGCAGTTTTACATCCTGATTTAAGAATTAAGAATTAATCAATGCCGAGCTATCTGGAAAATGAAATGCACCCTGCCTTTAAGTTCCTGTAACTTTCTTAGAATTATCCAGGATTCTCGTATGTCATTAACCAGGAATTCCAGATAACCCAGAAATCATTCAAGCTCCATAACCTCTGCTGACAAATGGGGTTTTGTATGACAGAGAGCTAGATTAGAGACAATCAAATTCAGATTTTTCTATGACAGCCAACATTATCATGAAACAGTTGTGTGGTTTTATACCCAAGCAAGACGTAGGCTATGTTCTGATCTCTGTGTGGTATGCAATCTCACTTTCAATCCATAAAAAGCTACACAAAATGGCAGATTTTTTAAAAAAATGAATTAGCTCATCCAGTTTTACTTATGACACTGCTTTTACTTACAAGATTATTGCCTAAAATAGTTTTGTTTAAGATAACCACTGAGATCACTATGTATTAATGAGGATCTGGAAAAGATCTCAGAAATAATCAACTCTAATAATCTCATTTTAAAAATGTAGAACTTGAAGCTTTGCAAGTACTCACCATGACCACTGAGGAAAGTTGTGGCATGTTATATATAGTGACACTTCATAGTTATTCTGTTTCTAACATCAAACTCAGAAATAATAAGAAGCAGGACATCAACTGTATTCTTCAAAAACACTTTAAGAGCTGCAGCAGAGACCATTTACCTTCCCCTCTTAAGTGGACACAAAATAAATCATGCCCACAAAGACCATGATCAAATTTTAAATTATTCCCATAAGTATAAGCATTTGTCCTTGTCCTTAACCAATTCATAGCCATGGGCCTTTTGTTTCTTCTGTAAACTTAAAAGTATCCAATACATTTGAAAATGGCTTATTTTATTTGACTGCAGAAATTAGGAGAAATAGAAAAGGAATGTTTAGAAAACCAAATAAGAAAAACTGAAATGCGGAAAGAGAACTGTAAACTTAAGATAGTTAAAACCATTAACTTTGTTACACATATTTCGTCATAATTTGTAGTAGTAAATATGTAGAATATAAAATAGAAATGACGCATATGTAAATATCAGTTTAAAAAGTCTCTACTATTTTATTATTTTAACAAATGTGATTCTTTTGTTTCCAAAACTATTTTTTAAGTAAGTGGTCAGTATGCAATTCCACTCCTGTATCCCTCTAGGGGTGTTTACAGGCAGGTAAGTTGGTACATTATTTCCAGTTTAGAAAAGATATCAAGGATTTCTGAAGGACAGATTCTCTGGAGCCCAATGACATTTTACCTTGTGCAGTTCAAGACTTGTTTCATTTCCATTTGAAAACATATTGCCAAGGCTTTGTCTTTGCAATATTCTTTCCTATCGATCCAAAGGCAGCAGGAATGAAATATTTGTTTCTAGTCCTTTACAGTTAGTTTTGCTTTAATTACAGGAAACTCTCATTATAAATATGCCATGTGTATCAGGAAGCATTAGCTATTGGACACTTAGCCTCGCTGCAGTCTTAGTTCTTGCGGTTCCTACCTCTCAGATTTCCAACTTTCTCATATTGTTTTAGAGAGGAGGTAACGGCCAACTGCAAAGAACGATTCAATGAATTAAGAGCTTTCCATAAGTGTAGATAACATGAAAACATTAATATATTGACATTGGTGCTAATATTTACTGAAAATAGTTGGTATCTTGAGATGAATGTTTGCTTCCTCACCACAGCAAGATTATCCTTTCAGTATCATTCTTAGATATAGTACAGCGGTAGGGCGTTTGCCTTGCACACAGCCAGCATGGCCGATTCAAGTTCGATTCCTCCACCCCTCTCAGAGAGCCCGGCAAGCTACCAAGAGTATCTCGCCCGCATTCGATATGCCAGACACAGTAACAACAAAGTCTCCAATGGAGACGTTACTGGGCCCGCTCGAGCAAATCGATGATCAACGGAAGGGCCTTTACTTTACTTTACTTTACTTTACTTTACTTTACTTTACTTAGAAATTTGATGCTACTGTGTGTTAGGATAATTCCAGGCTGTGGTGACACAAAGGAGCAACAGATATGGTCTTGGTCCCAAAATATATGACATTTGTACGGGCCACTATATGACTTTATTTGTCATCTTACTTTATGGAATTTTGTGATAGAAGTTGTTCAGGGCCACAAATGTTCAGGATTTTTCTGGCCCACATTGCCAGAAATAGACATTAAAGAATGCTTTAAAAGTGTTCTTTTTTTTGAAATGTTTTCTTTTATCTTTACCTCATAAGTGTGAGATACAGAAGACATAGCTCATTCTCACAGGATCTTGCTCTTCAATATTAGCATTGTTATTATTACCATTGTTACAACTTTAAGAGTATCCCTCCTACAGTGAACTGTGGCTACAAGTGGATGGAGGAGAAAGAAGGAACCTTGGAACAGAGGTGGAGGGCTACTGACATTGGTGGTGAGGGTGGTGAAGAAGCATCGTAAGGATGAAAAATATGAAAACTGTCATGAAACAGGTGACCTTAATAAAAATAGTGGAAAAATATAGGGCTGTGGTGGGTTAGATGAGTATCTTACCTAAGTAAATCATTGCTTGTTCGAGAAAATTTTCAAGAAATTCATAAAATTTTCAAGTGAAAGCATCAGGAAGCAGGTAACACCCAAGATAGATTCAGCTTCCACACAGTTGCAATTTCTACCAACCCTAAGTGATTGTATAATGATCCTCATCCAGTCCTATTCAAGATATGGGTTGAACAACCACCCTTGACCCAAAATTCAGAATTTCAATAGAAGAAATTTGGCCATTCCCTAAAGTCTGTGGAGTTCACAGTAGTCAAAAAGTAAAGAAGAAAAGAATAAAAACACAACAACACAATGACTATCAGTGAAAGGATAAACCCAATGTTAACCCTACATCCCTACACATCAATGAATGGATAAACAAGATATGATATAGTCATACATTGAGCACTAGAAAGACTGAAGTACTAATGAATGACATTAAAAAGGTTTGATGAACTTCAAAATACTATGCTAAAAATTGGTATAATTGATCATATGTTATATTATTCTGCTTACTTGAATTATCCAGGGTACTGACTTTACAGGTACAAATTAGTGGTTTCCAAGGTATGTGGGAATTTCCAGAGGATTCCTGGGAGGAATAGGGAGTGACTGCTTAATATTTATGGAGTTTCCTTTGGGAATGATTAAAATACTGAATATAGAGGTAGTGGTACAATTTTCAAGTTTGCTAAATGCTACTAGAACATGTACTTATTATTATTTGAAATAAAATGAAATATAAATAAAACATTAATTATTAAAATAAAATACCTTAGTATATTAGAAATAAACAGGTCTATTTTTAAATATTGAAGAGGGCAAACACAAGTGCTTTGAGTGAATGCCCTACTCAATGCCAAATGCTGAGATGTCTGTTTTGTCTTTTAAGAAATTTAATACTTCCTGAAAAATTTGTTTCAAGGCCATAAATTCCCTAAGCTGTTTCCTATACATGAAGTTCTACATTATTCCTTCATGTCTGAACAATAATCTCGCTGGATATAGTATTTTGGTGGGGTGTTCATTTCAGTGAATTGTTTTTCATTTCCTTATATATCCCACCATCGTCCTCTGGCTCATAGAGTTTAATTTGACAGATATGCTGTGAATCTCGTGGGATTTTCTTTGTATGCAAGATGCTCTTATGATATAGCTTCTTCAATATTCTACCTTTGCTTTTGTTATTCTTATTATAATTTATCTTGGAGTTTTGGGGTCTATTTTCATTGGGATCCATCTGACCTCATGGATATGGATGCCTGCATTCCTCAACTCTGGGAAATTCTTAGCTATGACTTCTTATACTGTTCCTCTTGACCTCATCCTATATACTTCTCTAATGTCCTTTCAAACGTTGTTTCATCTTCTATTGCATCTCGTCATCGAGCTTCTCGATCTTTTTCTCAGCTGCTGTTATTCTGTTGCTCAGACCTTTTACTGTTTTTTTTTAATATCACCTACGATACTCTTCATTTTTGTCACTTCTGTAGTTTTCTCATGTCCACTCTCTTAGTTTCTTGCGTTTTGTTGACTACCTGTATGTGCCATCATTTATTTGAGCTCATTAAACACACTCAGTGTGGTGTCACTAAATTCATTTCTGAGATTATAGAACTGGTTGGTACCTTCTGATTTGTAGAGCCTTCTGTCTTATTATTTTCATTCGCTGAAGTTGGTGGAGCTCAATGTTAATCCCCATTGTTTGTTGAGCTTCTGCTGTATTGAGGGTGACTCTCCAAAGATAGAACCCCTCCTCAGGAGTTTCTTAGGGACTGAGCTGGGTGTTGATCTATTTTTCCCCCTCTGTCTCCACCTGAAATGTGTATTTTAGAATGGTTGAAAATTATTTTATCTTAGATGTACCACTATTAGAATGCATTTAAGTTTGTGGGGTTGGTGTTTAGTCTTACTTTCCTTGATAACAAAACTCAGTTTTGCACTCTTTTTTTTAAATTGAATCACCATGAGATATAGTTATAAAGCTTTCATGATTGACTTTCAATCACAAAATGATTGAACACCCCTCCACCAGTGTACATTTTCCACCACCAATGCTCATAGTATTCTTCTCTCCACTTCTATCCTACCTCACCCCTTGCCTCTGTGGCAATTTTCTATTTACTCTCTCTCTTCTTTGGGGCATTATGGTTTGCAATACAAATACTGAGAGCCTGTCATGTTTTGTCCTTTATCTATTTTCAGCACACATCTCCTATCCTGACCGATCCCTCCAACCATCATTTACTTAGTGATTCCTTCTCTATCCTGGCTACCTTCTCTCCCAGTTCACAAGGCAGGCTTCCAACAATGGAGCAATCTGCCTGACCCTTGTCTCTACTGTCCTGGGGTGTTAGTTTTGTAATCTCAACAGGTTTCTCTATTAATATTTGGGGACCCAGCACTTGAGAGCTTTAATTTAAATTGGAGTTTCACATTTTTGCTTCTCTTATTGTTGTTGGATTAATGCTTGGCAAACTATTCCTGGTAGTGCCAGGAATAATCCAGGTCCTTGAACACACAAAGCATATTTTCTGCCACTTAAGCCACATTGTCAGACCACTGTGTTTTAAATGTAAATAACAATCCCCTTATTGTGATACTTGATTCTAGAATCAGAGCTCATATCTTCTAGTTCCCCTCTCACTCCCAACTATAAGAAGAATCAACCCTATTTTGGCACCAGACTTTACCCTTCTATGTTTCATCTTTCTATACTGAGTGATCTTTATGAGACTGACATGCTGCCTACTGCCCTAAGAAGGCATTGATATACTGAGTGATCTCTAAACTGTCATTAATTTTAAGATTCTCTTATTTGTAATTCCTATCCTTTGTTAGGTTAGCCCTATGTTTCTATGGTATAGTTACTGTTTTCATTATGCTTTAATCCTTAAAAATACTGTAGTATACATCCACTTTTGGCATTGTGTTTTCTTGTTTATCATCTTTCTGTACATTTCCTTTTAGTTAAATTCTTCTGTTGAAAGCAGAGACTCGAGACATCTTGAAGAAGTATTGGAAGGACTCTATATTCTGCTGGATGAGAGCAGGACTGGATAGTGGCTTGTGGACTAGGGAAAATTTCTGTTTACCTAAGTTTGAGTATGAGAGGTGAAAGGGAAAGCATATCAGAGAACATGTCCTATTCCTGACTCATTTGTCTACTTTTAAATTTTCAGCTTCAACATACTTGTATTAACTCATATATCAATCCCACTTCTCTCTTATCCCACCACATGTGACTTATCCATTTAATCAAAACTTAACAAAACCAGAAACAAGTTACTAGAAACAGAATGGTGGGAGGAGGCTTCCCATTCAGTCATCATTGTCTGTTCCTTCCCATGTTGCAAATTCTACGGGCATCTCTGTGCATTTGCTTTGTTTGGAGATGACTGCTCCATCCTGAAGCCCACTCAGTAGATTTATCATCCACAATTATGGGACTTTGATCACCCTAGAATAGGTGGTGTTATGTGGTATGTACCTGTCCTTTTCCCAGGGAACCTTCCTTATCAGGATACATGTCTGTTGATTTGTGGGAAGCTGGCTGTTTTTCGTTCCTGACAAACTCCAGTGATTAAAACGTAGTGGCTTGCTCTTGTTCCCCTGATAAAGGTGACAGCTGCAGAGTTTCCAGTGGAGGTGGATATCGCCCATGCAGATTGCTTTTTAATGAAAGCAATATATTATCTTACCTAGAGACCCTGAAGCCTTACCTTGTTAATGTATTCTTGCTTGGCACCACATTTATCTATAAATTAGTTGTATTAAACACATTCCTTACTATTTATCCAGCCTTTAAAGAGTTTTTCTACTGAGAGAATTTTGTTCATTTTCTTCAACTTAAGTATTGTTAAACCTAGTGACATCCCCTCCAATATTTTAAAGTGGAGTTTTATATCAAATATTTCTAGGTTAGAAAAAAATATTACTATAACTATCTCCTCAATAGCTGGCTACATGCCCACATTTATCCACTCCAGTAAAAGCAAAGAGATGAATTGAAGAAATCTCCAGCTTTGAAGTTGAAAATTTGCAAATGTGTTGAATGCCACATCCAGTAAATAGCACATCTGACTCCATCAAAATGAACATACCAGTGTGACCTTCAGATGGCAGGATTTAACACTGGAGCATAGAGGGCACTTCTCCATATACAGAACAGACACAGGTGTCATCATTTGAAAACGAAAAGATCCATTACTCTGTCATTCTCTTTTGCCCAGAATCCACACAGGCTAGAAGTAACAATGTCAGCACCACATAAGCATTCACAATTGAGCCTGGAGTGAAAGCATCCACTGTTTTCTCCAGAACCATGCTACCACGTGGTATAAACATCATACTGCAGCTCTGGTAACAGTTCCAACCCCAACATCTTGTAATGACCCAGGAACCCAAATTGGAAACCAGCAAATATTTTGCTGAATGTGTCCTCTCCGACCTAAGCCCAATATTAAACCTTTTACAGAACTATAAATCAAATCCATTAAAGGCAAAAAAAAACTCCCAGTGAACCAGCCTGAACTAAATCCAAACCTACATATTTTCTAAAGCAACTGAACTGGAACAAAACTAAAACATCAAAATATTCTCTAACCTGAATCGATATTTCATTTGGTTTGAGTCTCTGAACCATATTTTCTATTTCAAGACAGGATTATTGTTCAGCGCTAACCGTCACTTCAAAGAGGAAATATAGAAGGGAAGTGAGTGCCTGAATTAGTGCTGGGTATAAGTATGAACATGGTGGTAAATACACCCATTGTATAAATGACATCAGTAAACAAATCATCATCCAAAGAGAAGTCAAGGAAGAGGGGTGTCAACAAGAGGTACATGTGGTCATCAAAATGGTGAAGAGTTGAGAAGGAAGAAGAGATGAATGCAGATCACTGGTAGGGAGCACTGATTATATGAGGAATAAGTTGAATGTATGACAGGAGAAAAAGAAGCCAGCAAATACATTTAAGCACTGCTACAGCAACTTTTATTATTATATTTATATTTTATCACGATCACAATCATCCTGTTGTTCATCGATTGTCTCGAGCAGGCACCAGTAACGTCTCCTTCTACCTAGCCCTGAGATTTTAAAAGAGCCATTTCAATGCTCTTTCAGGATTAGGAGGATGAGACCCATCATTGTTACTGGTATTTGGCATATTGAGTACAACATGGGAAGTTTGCCAGACTCTGCTGTGCGGGCGGGATACTCTTTGTAGCCTGCCACGTTCTCCAAAGGAAAGATAATAAGATGTTGTGCGGCGGCCGCGCACTTCCGGAAGCTGGGTTTTAGTCTCTGCATCTAGGCCATTGTTGGGACCAACCTGCTGCTGTTGGCAGCTGGTGGGTGTGATGCCTACCTACTGGAAGATGGGGGGTCTGGGTGGAGAAGGTCCACCCCGAATCCGAGTAGGCTTGGAGACCTCAGCCCCAGGACCTGCATGCCTGGGTTCCTCTGCCAGGTCTTTCATGCATGAGGCCTGTCCGGACATGTGGGGAGTGGTCCCCCTGCTCCGAGCAGAGCCCCAGCAGCTGAGGACCTCCGGAGCCAGCCACGGCCATGCTGGGACCACTCTCCACACATCCAGACGGGCATCATGCATGAAAGAACTGGCAGAGGAACCCAGGCATGCGGGTCCCGGGGCTGAGGTCTCCAAGCCTACTCGGATTGGGACTGGGCCTTCTCCACCCAGACCCCCCATCTTCCAGTAGGTAGGTGTCACACCCATCAGCTGCCGACAGCGCCAGGTTATATTTTATATTTATATTATATAAAACACTTTTATTCTGTAATACCAAGGGGTTATAGTTTACCCTCATCAGAGTTCTCTATATTTTTGGGCAAGTTTTGTTGATTATAAACATTAGAAAAATAGTGAAAAAAACCTCAAGAGTAATATAATTTATATGGATAAGAAGCTACAAAGCTTAACGTGTATCATTTTAATTTTAAGTTACAATAGGCTAAATATGTGGGTTTTTTTCTTTTTGGGTCACACTCGGCAATTCACAGGGGTTACTCCTGGCTCATGCACTCAGGAATTACTCCTGGTGGTGCTTAGGGGACTATATGGGATGCTTAGAATCAAACCCGGGTCGGCCACATGCAAGGCAAATGCGCTACCCACTGTGCTATCACTCCAGCCCCATATGTGGGTGATTTTCAACAGAAATTTATTTTTTCTTAACTTTTTGGCCTTTGGGTCACACCCGGTAATGCCCAGGGGCTACTTCTGGATATTCACTCAGGAATTACTCTTGGAGAGTTGCTGAGGACCATATAGAGTTCCTGGGAGCAAAAATGGGTCAGTCACATGCAAAGCAAGCACCCCTACCTGCTATGCTATCTCTCCAGTCCCAGAAATTTATTTTTAAAAAAGAAATCCTCTAACATATAAAAGACTGTCAAATTTTCCTGTGATGATATCACAGCGGAGAGAGCACTTGCCTTGCATGCAGCCAGCTTCAATTTCTCCGTCTCTCTCGGAGAGCCTGGCAAGCTATTTAGAGTATCTCACTCACACTTCAGAGCCTGTCAAGCTACCCATGACGTATTTGATATACCAAACACAGTAACAAGTGTCACAATGGAAACGTTTCTGGGCCTGCTTGAGCAAATTGATGAACAATGGGAGGATAGTGATGGTTACAGTGATAAAGAAAAAAAAAACACGTGTCCTTAAAAACCACCAGAATATCTGAAAACTAAACATATGTTCTAGCAGAATTGTATATGTGTATGTACTTATGTATGCTTTATACATGGTTCTGAGAATTGAACCTGCATCTGTCATGTGTAAGAGAAGCATTCTATTCACTGTATTATCACTCCAGCCCTTCTTGATGAGAATATATAGTGATCAATTTATCTCTTAAGGCTGTGATGAAAATATGCAGTACAAGATATGAAATTGTTGCCCATTTCTGTTCATATCTTTTAATGAAGTAATCATGAGTAGGAGAAGATTTACACAATCACCACACAGTAAGAATTAGTAACTAATCCTCAAACTGGTCTCCTCTGGTTCCAAGGTCTATAGCTGTTCCAGAGGCAGTGGCTGTCTGATTAGGTTCATCCAATGGGTTACATGCACATGTGATGTGTGTCCTATCTCGTCTCACTGATCAATATTTGTGATCTTTCTTTTTCCATAGAGACCTTGGAAGCTCCAAAGATGATGGAGCCATGACATGTAAAGATAGAGCATTCCTGACGCAATACTTGAAGGAAAGCTACATAGGGATCAGAAATACTAGGGTGAACTCTGCATAAGTAGTAAGTAGCACTTTCCTCCTGTTGTTCAATGATTTGCTCAAGCAGGCCCACTAATGTCTCCATTGTGAGACTTGTTGTTACTGTGTTTGGCAATTCAAATACATTATGGGTAGCTTGCCAGTCTTTGCCATGTGGGCGAGATACTCTTGGTAGATTTCCAGGCTCTCCAAGAGGGGTGGAGGAATCGAACCCATGTTGGCTGGGCCAGCTGCATGCAAGGCAAACACCCTACCACTGTGCTATTGCCACAATCCAAGTAGTGATAAAGTTGCATTATGTAAAAATCTGTTGTGATTCCAGGGGACAGGCCTGAGAGATAGCATGGGGTAACAGTGCTCCTCTGAACGCAGACCCCAGTTTGATTCCTGATATCTTATAGGTCGTTCTAGGAGTTCTCTTCTTAAACTTTCCAGCACTTTCTCCCTGCTCCGTGAAGTAGAATTTTGTACAAAGGAGACAGTGGTTCAATCCCGTTTGAAATTTTGGGACAACAGCGACATTGGTCAGGCAAAACCGTCCATTGAATATGATGCAGTCAATTTCATTTTAGAACCATCCACCGGGAGACTCCCAAGTCCAACATTTAGATTTAGCCTTCTAGAACTGTGAGTTACCATGGATGATCTTGGTCGACATGATGAATTCAGACAGTCTCTCACCCTGTTCATTCCATTCTAGGCCATGGGTCCTGATGTGGAGTTCTTCGACTGATCTTCTCGGTCCTTCTTGGCATTAAAATCACAACAATGAGCCTGTAGAAGATCCTGTGGTATTCTTTATAGAACTTCTCCAGCTCCATGTAGAACTTCTCAATTTCTTCTTCATCATAATTGGATGTTGGTGCACAGACAACAAAGATAGAAACTTCCAGCAGTGAGCCACATCTATTAAAGTGTAATCATCCAATTTGGGTTGTTAGGCATTCGAATGAATCAATACTTATGGCCAAGTTCGTATTGACAAGGACACCAACACCACTGACGCCTCTTTTGTTGCATGTTCTGAGGAACAGTTCTTCTCCAGTGTCGAAAATGGCGTGATGTGATTGATGCCTTCTGGTCTCGGTCAGACCAATGACTTTGTGCTTGATCTTTTGCACTTGTACCATCAGGTGTTCGATGGATGCATCCGATGCCAGTGTATGCGCATTGAAAGTACAGACAGTTATTTTTGTCATTCTTCGACCACCAACTGGGAGCTCTTTGGCACTATTGTGGCAACATGGGAAGTTGCCGTTGTTGACATTGACGAGGAATATGATTGACTAGTTCAGCACCTCCATGATTGTGTGAAGAATGCCACGAGAGAGATAGCCACAAAAAGATGCCCGTCTTTGAAAACTCTTGAGCTTATTCACCAATGTGGCTTGGCACAAGCCTCAGGCAACTGCATGCGAATGTCCAAGCTCACAAAACAGTGCAGAGAAGCGATAAAGGAAGACCTCAAAGAGGGAAGAGCAGCAGTGCTGGCAGATGTGGCAGAAGCCGGGAAAAGCATTCACAACACCTGCCTGTCCTTTGCCTACTACAAGATCCATCAGACCCCCGACATCCTGATGGATCTATCACATCTTCCAGAAGGGCAATGGAGAAGATTATTCATGACTTCTACTCGATCTCTTCAATAGTCACGTCCACCTGCCCACATACCAAATTCTTCAGGATGGATATGTCATTCCCAATGTTTTCCCTTCTGAAATCCAACATGCCGTTTTGTCAGTAAAGATGTGAACAGCACCGGGCCCAGACAAGGTCAGACCCTAACACCTGAAGATCTGCTGTCGGTGCTCATTGATACACTGGCTCAGCTCTTCACACATTACCTGTCTGAATGCAAGGTTCTGCACCAATGGAAAACCAGCAGGACTGTACTACTGTACAAGAAGGGAGACATCAACAACATTGGCAACTATCGCCTGATCTGCCTATTTTCTGTCATCTACAAGCTGTTCACGTGAGTCATCCTGAATAGGATTGGCAGAACACTAGATGAAAGACAACCATGTGAGCAAGCTGGGTTCTGCAAAGGATTCAGCATGATCGACCATATCCACACAATAACCAAGCTCATTAAGGTTTTTCGGGAGTTCAAGATGCCACTCTGTCTAATGTTCATTGATTTAAAGAAGGCCTTTGATTCTGTTTGATAGAAGTAGTCATTGAAGCCCTAGCCAAACAGAGTGTTCAAACTCAACACATCAGGATCCTCCATGAGCTGTATTGCGAATTCACTACCAGGATCTCACCATTCTACAAAGAAGTGATCATCCATGTCAAGAGAGGGGTCAAGACCATTAAAAGAATACTCTTTCAGTGGTGTTTATTGGGGGATACCCTCTACTTGGTTGTGGTGCTCACACACACTGGCTGTGATGCTCCTAGACATGGCTTGTAACAAAAAGGAAGCATCATCAGGACTTGAAGGCACAAATAGAAGAGCAAAAGGGGCTGAAACATGGTACCCCTAAGAATAGAATCTGCTATCATACACATGCAGGCACTGTAAGCTACTGAGCTATCCTCCAGCTCCCTTTAAAGTCTATCTAGTAAGATACTTCACACAAGTGACTTGGAAAATTCACTTCTAATTGTTCTTGGAAACAAATTTGTTAAAATCCTACAACCCAGTAAAATAGAAAAATTGATCCTTTGTCTTGAAATTATATTATGTCAGCTCCTAATAAGAAATATTAGGACATGGTGGGATGTCAGATACTAGAAGGGAGAACATTGGGAACGGCATATCCATCCTGCAGAATTTGGTATGTGGGCAGGTGGATGTGGCTATCGAAGAGATCGAGTAGAAGTCATGAATAATCTTCTCCATTGCCCTTCTGGAAGATGTGATAGATCCATCAGGATGTCGGAGGGCAGTCATGATGGTCTTGTAGTAGGCAAAGGACAGGCAGGTGTTGTGAATGCTTTTCCCGGCTTCTGCCACATCTGCCAGCACTGCTGCTCTTCCCTCTTTGAGGTCTTCCTTTATCGTTTCTCTGCACTGTTTTGTGAGCTTGGACATTCACATGCAGTTGCCTGAGGCTTGTGCCAAGCCACATTGGTGAATGAGCTCGAGAGTTTTCGAAGACAGGCATTTTTTTGTGGCTATCACTTTCTCTGTGTTCCTCACACAATCATGGAGGTGCTGAACCAGTAGATCGTATGTTTTATCGATGTTGTCAATGATGGCATCTTCCCATGTTGCCACAATAGTGCCAAAGAGCTTCCAGTTGGTGGTCGTTCTGGGAGTTCTCTTCTTAAACTTCGCAGCCCTTTCTCCCTGCTCTGTGAAGTAGAATTTACACAAAGGAGACAGTGGTCCAATCCTGTTTGGAATTTTGGGACAACAGCAAAATTGATCAGGTAAAACCATCTATCAAATATGATGTGATCAATTTCATTGTGGAACCATTCACCAGGAGACTCCCAAGTTCAACATTTAGATTCAGCCTTCTGGAATTGTGAGTTACCATGTATGGTCTTGGCTGACACCATGAACTCAAATAGTCTCTCACTCTGTTCGTTCCATTCTCGGCCATGGGTCCTGATGTGGAGTTCTTTGGCTGATCTCCTCGGTCCTTTCTTGGCATTAAAATCACCAACAATTATCTTGTAGAAGGTGTGGTCTTCTTTATAGAACTTCTCCAACTCCATGTAGAACTTCACAATTTCTCCTTCATCATAATTGGATGTTGGTGCATAGACAACAAAGATAGAAACTTCCAGCAGTGAGCCACATTATTCAAGTATAATCTTCTGATTCGGTTTGTTAGGCATTCAAATGAATCGATGCTCATGGCCAAGTTCGTGTTGACAAGGACACTAACACCACCGACACCTCTTTTGTTGCATGTTCTGAGAAACAGTTCTTCTCCAGTGTCGAAAACAGCATGATGTGATTGATGCCTTCTGGTCTCGGTCAGACCAATGATGTTGTGCTTGATCTTTTGAGCTTGTACCATCAGGTCCTCAATGGGTTCATCCAATGTCAGTGTACGTGCATTGAAAGTACAGTCATTTTTGTTCTCCTTTGTGTTGTAAGCCTAGTTCTGCCTTGAGATTTTATCAGCCTCTCCTTCCTCATCCTTCTTAATGCTGCCATATTGGTGGCTCTTTCAGGGTCAGGGGAATTGTATTTACTGGTTTTGGCATATAGAATATGCCATGGATAGCTTGCCAGGCTCTGCCGTGGGGGAAGGATATTCTCAGTAGCTTGCCAGGCTCTCCGAGAGGGATAGACGCTTTTAGGGCAGCCTCTAATCACCCTTGCAGGTGTTCCCATGGTTCAAACCATATTTGAACCACATCAAATATAGTGCAGTAATCTTGAAAGATGGGTATTTTCTTATGATGTGTCTGGAAAGCAACCTGGTGTGTGGCAGCATCTGGGTAGTGGAGGTAGAGGAGGTCTGCCAATGAGGTATTTATCTGGTACTGGTAGGGTGGGTCTTTTGTGTGTTTTCCCTGGGTTGCTGGAGATTGGTGGAAGCAGACAGGGCAGGGTAGGGTGGGGCTTTTGGGTTTAATCCCTGGTTGGCCAGCGATTTGTGGGAGCAGGCAGAGGATCTCTTTTCCTCGGTCCCATTGAGCCTGGATTCGAAGGTCACAGAGTCCACTTACCTGGTTCTGTGAGGCTTCACTCCTGCGTGAGTCAGCCTGAGCATCCAGAAAGCGTCCTGGAGCATGGTGGCAACTGGGTAGACATCCACAACATTGGCAACTATTACCCAATCTGCCTGTTGTTTGTCGTCTACAAGCTGTTCACTCGAGTCATCCTGAATAGGATTGGCAGAACACTAGATGAAGGACAACCATGCAAGCAAACTGGTTTCCGAAAAGGATTTAGCACAATTGACCAATCCACACAATAACCAAGCTCATTGTGTGTTTTTGGGAGTTCAACATGCCTCTCTGTCTAATGTTCACTGATTTAGAGAAGGCCTTTGATTCTGTTGAGACTGAAGCAGTCATCGAAGCCCTACCCAAAGAGGGCATTCAAACTCAATATATCAGGATCCTCTGTGAGCTGTATTGTGGATTTGCTACCAGGATTTCACCATTCTACAAGGAAGTGATCATAAGGGTAAAGAGAGGGGTTCGGCAGAGTGATACCATTTCACCAAAACTCTTCAGTGTCACTCTTGAGAACATCATGTGATGACTGGAATAGGAAGGAATGGGAGTAAAGATAGACGGTCGGCAACTACACCACCTATACTTCGCTAATGACATCATTCTAATCAAGCAACACAAATGCTGGCTAACTTCGACCATGAGTGTGGAAAGGTCAGACTATAGCTGAATCTCACAAAGACAATGTTTATGAGAAATGGTCTCATTACTGATGTTCCATTCGCTCTCAACAGAATGAACATCTCTGAATGCAACAGTTATGTGTACCTAGGTCAGGAAATCAACATGATGAATGACCTAGCACCTAGGTCGAGGTTGAGTTGTGCAGGAGGAAGAGAGTGGCTTGGAATGCCTTCAAGAGCATAGAAGGAATAGCTAAGAGGACAAAGAACCTCTGGCTCCGGGCACATCTCTTTCACTCTACTGTTCTTCCTGCATTAACATATGCCTCAGAGACCTGGGTCCTACGAAAACAGGATGAGAATGCTATTCAGGTCTCCCAAAGAGGAATCGAAAGAGCTATGCTTGGAGTATCACACTTCACTCAAATGAGAGAAAGAATCCAGAGTTCCAACCTCCATCAACAATCAAGAATCAGGGACACTTTCTCATTTTCCAAGATGTCGAAAATCAGATGGGCTGGACACATAATGAGATTTGGAGATGACTTCTGGACTAGAGCCATTACTGAATGGATTCCATGAGACATCAAAAGATTGTGTGGCTGTCCTCCTACGAGATGGTCAGTCTTCTTCGTCAAGACCCTGAACGATTGGTTTGAGGCTCTTCGTGTTCCTAGAGCGAGCGGACGCCATTGGGCTACACCAGCACGCGAATGGAGACGTTACTGGTGCCTGCTCGAGCAAATCAATGAGTAACGGGTTGTCAAGTGATAAAGTGATCAAATGAAGCAGAGTGTTGGAAGAAAAACAGCTAACCATAAATTTTCCCAAAGAGCTCCACAAAACATGCACAAGCTAACCCCTGAACAACCTGAGTAGTTGAGTTATCTCACATCCTGTTTACCTAACAGGAGTCTCAATTCTTCGCCTCCTTTTGGGGGTGGGAGGCAGGTACAGAGTAGGCCCAGTTTCTGTTGCATACAGATAATCTGATTAACTGAAAAAAGATCTTATGATGCAAAAGAAACCCCAAAATTCCAGATTTACATGGCAAGAGAAAAGAAGGAGATAATCAAAGATCTAAATAATGCAACCAATAGCAAAACATCCCTGTAAATCATAGAAACCCAGCTAAATTAGATAGCACTGTCCATATACAATTACACTGTCGGGCTCCCATGACAGCCTTTAAACGTGACATGTTATTTGACATGTTTGCAATTAGGGCTTGGAAAAAATCAATTTTTTTCTATTCCACTTAAAATAAAAAATGTACTGTTTTCCAATGAAATGTACCTTTTTAAAAAAAAAATTCAAGACAGACAAAAAAGTAATACCAGAACAAACATATCACAGCTGCATTATGAAAATAGACACCTAAAGTCAAATTTTATTAGATGTTAAGAAAGGGCAGAACCTAGAAGTAATTACCCATATGTTATATTTACTTTTGCATCATTACCATTATTAGCTTTGTCCTTAACTTGAGCTGGCAGAGAAGGAGAAAATAAATGCGGAGCCATGTGAGCTTAGCAGCTCTGTGAAGACTGGGTCCATTACCCACCCAACAGTATCCAGGTGCCTCTTTCCATCAACTAAGACCCACAAAGGACCAGAGACAGACAGGTGCTCTTTGTCCTGTCCTTCTCTGGCCCCTTCAGTTTCTAATCTCTCTGAAGAACCCATACGCATGGGACACAGAAAAATAATTCAATTGAAATTCTTAACTGAATAACATATTTCCAATTCATGGCCATTCTACCCAAGCTTCTTGTGTCCATTTAAAACCTAATTTATATTAATAATTTTCCCTTTTAGGAGGCATTTTGATCTCGGTTTTACTTAATCCTATCATTACAAACAGATATGGAAATCCTATGCACTGTAGCACTGTCCTTCCGTTGTTCATCAATTTGCTCGAGTGGGTACCAGTAATGTCTCCATTGTGAGACTTGTTACTATTTCTGACATATTGAATACATCATGGGTAGCTTGCCAGGCTTTGCCGTGGGGGCAGGATACTCTTGGTAGCTTGCCGGGCTCTCAGAGAGGGGCGGAGGAATTGAACCCGGGTTGGCAAGGCAAATGCCCTACTTGCTGTGCTATTGCTTCAGGCCTCTCATATTTGTATATATGAGATCATATATACAAACATATATGTGATCATGGTAGTAATAGCAGTAATAAACTGTTTTTTTTTTAATGTATCAAGCACTGTTCTAAGTGATAGACACGAATTATCTTGATTGGTGTGCATGTGACCCTGGAGTAGTCATTATTATCATCAATAAATGTATCAGCTATGATCAATAGATTAGGGCCTCCCAGCTCTGATAATCAAGTGAATCATAATTCTTGTGAGTTACTTTAATGCAAATAGTAGTTTTATAATCCATAAACTCTAAAATTGATTTTGGATAAAACAAATCAAGCTTTGCTGAGGGCAGAATGTTGTTGCCCACCAGCCCCCAAAGATTTCTATGTCCTATTTTACAAAAAATAGGACTAAATGAAGGATCTTGAGGAAGAGTATCCTGCTCTATCTAGCTGGGTTCAAAGAAAATCCTAGGTTGTCTTTAAGAGAGTGGCAAGATGGTCAAAGCAGGATAGAGAATGGGAGACACTGTTGGCCTGGAAGAAGTAGGAAGGGGCCACAGTTAAAGAATACAGGGAACCTAGAAACTGGAAGACAAAAAGAAACACTTTCTTCTCTGGAGAAACAGTTTTGGAGGAAATACAGCTCTGCCGGCCCATATTTCAGCAAATATAAATAAATAAATAAATAACTTTGCACACTGTCCTCACAGAGGTAAGGTGATAAATGCTTGTTGTTTGAGCTACTGAATGTGACCGTGCGTTACAATAGCAACAGGACATGAAATGAGCATGGATTCTGGCAAATTTAATGATATCATAGGATGTGACAAAATTTGGGGGTTCTAAGTCAGGGCCAGGGGAGTTCAGTTTCTTTTAGAGGAGGTCACCTTATAAGAACTACTTGGATATCAGGGAACCACAACAAGACCCTACCACGCACCTATCTTATGTGCAGAGAACTCACTAAATTGTGCTCAGTTTTGATTATTCTCTAGAATAGCATTTCTCAACCTTTGTTCTGGCTCATCTTCACTCATCTTGCTAGTGTTACTAGTCAGTTCTTACCATCAGTACTATCTGGAGTGGTCAGTCTCCTTCCTAGAGCATAATGTGAGGCCAACTGGTATGACTTAAGGCTCCCTAAATGAGGACACTGGCACAACACTCACACTAGCTCCAAGACTGCCTCCAGAAGCAGAGATCAAAGGCTAGTCTCTCTCTCTCTCTGGCAAGTCTAAATTTCGAAAGACACTCACACCAAGCTAGTCTGACGGGCAAGGGGGACTGTTTCCACTAGAGTGAAAGGCAGGCAGTGAACCATCTCAGACACAGAAAACAGCATGAACAAAGGCACACATGTCTGTGGCATTTCTAAAGAAAAGTCAAGTAGTTGACTGCAATTTGAGTATGGGGTACTGGGCACTGGGAGATGGCATGGTTAGAGAAAACCCTGATTGTCAGGGCCTAATGCCACATTAAGGAGCTTTGTATCCAAAAAGCAAAAGGCATTTAAAAGACTTTTCAGAAGGGAGTGATTTTAACAAAGAATCCTTTTGTAATGGGACAAGTTATCTCCCACTTTTTATTCCATGAGTTCATGTCTTCTGTCTACTGGCTCTATTTTTAAATAAGACAATTTGTATTTATAAAGAGGAAGTGCATCCTCTTTTTCTCTAAAAATGATGTCAACAGAGTTAAACAATCTGCTCAGACCAGACCTAGTCGAGTCCCAGGGTGCCCAGACTCAGGGTGGGGAGGTCTCTTGTCTGGCCTTTTACCCACAAAAACAGGGTGAGTGGGAAAAACCCTAGTGAGGCCAGGACAAACTTATAAGTGAAAATTGGCTCCTTCAGCCTTAGAAGAATCTTGTTATAAAGTTAGTTATTTAAATTTTATTTCATTCCTCCCAAAGATTTGCCACACTGTGTGTTGAAGGTCTTGTCTAAGGGATAGTAAGAAGCTCACTGACTTCCTATTAGGCTATTAGCAAAATACACTGCAGGTAAAGGCTTAAAATTGGGCATTCATTTCTAATCATTCTGGAGCCTAGAAAACCCAAGATCAAGGATCCAGCAGGTTCTGTTCCTGTGAGCCTTTTCACTGAAATCTCCCATGGCAGACCCATGGTTCTGTTTCCTCTCTGAAGACTTGAGTGGGGACTCTCCCAGCTGTGCTCAGTCATCTTTTGTTGGTGCCTGGGTCTCCTGTAGTCAAGGCATGTGCTCCAGATCCTCGAGCAGTTTTTCCAACCCTTTTTCCCCCCTTCTTGTAGGGCACTGTTCCCATCACAGGGTTTTCATTACATGAACACACTTAGACCCAATCCTGTCCCAAAGGCTACACCTCCTACTTCATCCCAGTACAGGTTAGAGGTTCAATGTTTGTGTGTTTTAGGGGAATAATAAGATTTGGCTCAAAAGTCCTCATCTGTTAATCCCACAAAACACTAAAGGTAAAGGTAAAGGCCCTCCCGTTGATCGTCGATTTGCTCGAGCGGGCCCAGTAACGTCTCCATTGGAGACTTTGTTGTTACTGTGTCTGGCATATCGAATACTCTCGGTAGCTTGCCGGGCTCTCCAAGAGGGGCAGAGGAATCGAACTCGGGTCGGCCATGTTGGCCGCGTATAAGGCGAACGCCCTACCTCTGTGCTATCGCTCCAGCCAGTCATTTATTTCCTTTTAACAGCACTATTGTGTCCAAAAATAAAAGCTGACATGAGGGCATCTGTATGTGTGTGTGCATGTGCACATGTGTGCCTGTGTACACACGTGCATGTTTTCTGTAACAAGGAAGAACCATGGCTAGGCTTCTGTGAGATCTTGTACATATCATCGCTCTCACTTAAACCTATACATGGAAGAGCAGTGGTATGCTTTGTTGTGTAGGGGCTTAACATTTTTCAGTTTTGTGAGGACCAAGGAAAACTGAGGTAGTTGGGAATGTACTGATTTTCATCTACTTGACACAGGCATATGGACTTTCCTGGGAGGTTTATGGGCCCTTATTTGCTGGGAGGTTTATAGACTGGTGGAAGCTGTTTGAAGATTCCACCCCGATTAGTACACACTGCCTCCCTAAAGCCATCCGGTAAAACAAAGAATTCTAAGACCAGGGACTTACATTCTCAAAGACTTTAAGAATAAGTTGATAAGACAAGATACGCAGGCACAAAGATGGCCCCAGGAGTACATTGCTGGATTTTGCAAATTGTAACAGGGACTTTTCCATTAAAATTGCATTTTAGATAAATAATGAAGGATTTTCTTTAGCATAAATGTGTCTCTAAAGGTTACATAGGGTACACTTTCACTAAACAATTGTATTTATTATTTATCTGAGATGCACATTAAAAGTCTGGATTTTCTACCTTATAAATAAAAGAAAACATATACTTTGAAATTCACAAGAGGAGAAGTATGAGTGGTTATCAGGAAGGAGGTGTGATGGCAGGTAGGAGGGTAAGGGTTGATTGCCCTGAGAGAGGGTAGCAGTACAGCTGAACAGGGAATCATGGAGCAGTGATGCCAGTCTGCCAGAGATTAGATCTGCTTCTTCATGACTCTGAGCCAGTACCCACCGAGAAGGATATGCCAGGGAAAAGTAGCAAGGTTCTTTGATCACAAATTATGTGATGTCCTCCCTACTCCCACCACAAGTAGACTTCTTTCTGCAGTCAATCACAGTATCTCTGCCACAGACCATCCAAGAACTGGTCCAAGTTTTTACCTTTTCCACTACCACTAAAGACAGAGAAACACAATTTTTACACAGGTGGCAACTGGGATTATACAAATAGAGATCAGCCTTGAACATTCCCTGAATAGACAAACCCAGTGTCATCCTACAAGGAGTCTTTCAATTAGCATGTGCAAGTTAAGCAAAATTCATTGGGCCTGGAACCTGGAAACAGTCCAGCAGTGTGGTGGGGTGGGGGCGGGGGGCACAGTTCTAAGTTCAACACTGGGCACCAGCATCATTTGGTCCCCAGGAAACTGACAGATGGAGCCCTAGAGGCCTCCTCTGAGGACTGCTGGGATGAAGCAATGAACCATGGAGTCTGGTGGGCAAATCATGGGGCATGGACACCCGATCCTCTGAACCATACTTGGAGGCCCCCACTACTTCCAACACACACAGAATTAACTGGACTTGGGCCACTTTTTTGTTTGGGGGGATCTTGGAAGCCCATACTCAACTGTGTCCAGGCTTACTCCTGGTTCTACACCCAGGGTTCACTTCAAGAGGTGTTCAGAGGGCCATATGGTATGTTGGGAAATAAACCAGGTTAGCCACATGCAAGGCAAGCATCCTACCCACTATACTATCACTCCAACCCCCGCTTTTCCCCTGTTAAATTACCTATTTTATTACTGGTTTTTGTTTCACTTAATAGTTTTTTCCTTTTCCTTCTTTATTTTTTTGCAGGCTCACAATAATTTATTTTATATTATATTGCTTATTATCAATGGATTTCTAACAAAATGATCAAAAATATTTCCTTAGAAGAAAATTAATGTAAATTGCTGTATCTCACCATGGAGACATTAAGTCCTTGTATGAGAGATCACTAAGATTTTGTTACAGGTTAAGCATTATGTGTTATTATTTGGTTAGTCAAGATTAATTGTTGTCTATGTTATATCCCATCCAATCTGAAGTACTACTACTGGATAATCATGTGGTCACATGCTCCAGGAAGTCCAGAATTTTTAAATGGGTGGTACAGCTGGAATTACAATTTTAACTGGCTGGTGGCTTTGGGATGTGAACGTGACGGCTAGAGCTTCCATAAGTACAGGGAGATGGAGGGAGGTAGAGCATCCTGACTCCTAGAAAGCCTGGAGATGTCACAAAAACCTTCATACCTGAATTTTCAGCAGATTCATTTCTGGGTGAAATTTGGTCCCAAGATAGTACATTTTGGCTGGAGATATGGCGGCAATTTTGCAGTGTGGAAACAAGCAGCTGCCAGGGCTCTTTTTGGGCAGGCCCGGGGCTGACCTGTCAGGCGCCCTGTATGTGTCAGCTGGAGGATTTTTTGGTGACTAGTTGATCTCTTTTGATATTTATGAGTCTCTGTAGCAAGGCTGGTAGATGAGCTTACATGGTGCTGGAAGTGGTTCATGGGTATGACTCCTGGGGCTTCTAGAAGTACAGGGAGGTAGGGGAAGGTAGCCCATCTCAACTCCCAGAAAGCCTGGAGATTTCAGCCACAAAGACCTGCATATCTGAACTTTCACCATGTTAATTTTTGGGTGAGACTCGGTTTTAAGGCAGGCTTCTGAAGTCTTGCCAGAAGCCAGAAGTTTACAGTGTAGGAGCAAACAGCTGGTGGGGCTCTTTGGGAGCAGGTCCTGGGCTGGCCCACCTGGCTCCGGGTGCCCTAGATGTCTCAGTGATGCTTGGGTGTTTGATGGATTTTTGGCGGATCTATTTTTTTCTTAATCTTTGTTTTTACTTGGTTTTGTAACATAAATACAGCAGTATTACTGTTTATGGTTCTGATGCAGTTACAGCACCTTCAGCACCACCAAAGTGCCCAAGATCATCTCCATTAAACTTCTAGTCTCCCTTAGGCTTCTTGCATATGCCTCTGAAATTCATACATAAAACTTAAACCATCCTCCCCAAATTGACATGAAAGAACCACTCACATATTCCCTCTCATCTGAGAAAATCCTAATATTACAGCCTATCACTATGAGGAACAGCTGTTGCTTCCTCACTCTATCTACTACCCACTTACAACAACTGGCCTCCAAGCCTTACTTCACTTCAGTTTGCAAAATACCTGGCTTTGTAACCCCAAAATATCTTTCTGGTACATGCACAATAAACTACACTAATTACTAAAAACATCCTCGGCTTATGAAACAATCTATAGATTATTGTCTTGCATGGTTAATCCTTGTATTTGAGTCCATGTTTATACACAAACATGTTGATTACCCACCTGTGGGCAAATGAGGAAGGTGAGAGAAATAGTAAAAAATGTAGGGTGCATAGACTAAATATGAATAATAATGTTCTGTGAGTGGTAGAATTGGGGGAGGTTTTTATTCCGTACATTTTACTAATATTTTTTACAATGAGTTGGCGTCTTTCTTATATTGCAAAGACCGATACATTGTTTTTTAGAAGCCACTATTACACATCTCAGCCTTAACCTCCCTTCTCACAGGAATTAATTCTCCTCCTACACATTCTATTTCAAGCACAGTTGGAACTTGCATCAGCAGAGCTGCCACCTCCGCTTCATACCACCTGAGCAGGTGATCTAAGCAAGTCCCTGGGATGTCCTCTTGAGACCACCGGACCACTTTGAAGACAGCAAGCAAAGCCAATAAATGTCGGAGTCCCAACAGAGACAACCTCCACAGGTGTTTTCCTACAGAAGAGAAGGAAACAGCCACTTTCCAGTTACTATCTACTTCTTTCAATTCCGCCTTCCCTTTGCTGATGTTGTGATAAGTGGACATCATACACTGGTCAACTGTGATGCTGCCGGGGTGGTATGTGCCTACTGGGGTGGAGGCTCATTCCTTTATTGTGGTGCTGTGTGCATTATTGCTGTGAGTGAGCATTTGGGTGCTCACCTGGCATCACATTCTGCCAACCAAGAGTCTCGGACACACTGAGCTGTTATGCACGGAAGCTGCATCCTATTGCAGCACCAGGTGTCCCAGACAACAAAACTGCCAAGACTTAGCATGGTGCATGTGGATAGCAAGGGGATTGCACTTGGAATCTCATGTCTGCAGGGCAGTACATTAGCCACTAAATTATACTGGGGCTGCCTTCTCTCCCCCACTCTTTTGTTTGTAAGCCACATTTAGCAGTACTCACAGGCTATCCCAGTTCTATGCTTGGGAATCACTCCCAGCAGTGCTCAGGGGACCACGGGTACTGGGAATTGAACCAGGATCTCCAGCATGCAGAGCATGTACTCCAACCCACTTTTCTATTGCTTTAACTCCCTTTCTTCTATTTTTAACATTCAGTCTTTTCTCCATTCCAGGGGCAAAACTATCACTGTTAAAATGCCTTGCCTTTGGTAAGAATTCTTTCAGATGTGAAGTTAGGTGCAGAATTAAATGCTTCACTGTCACTGTCCTCCCAATGTTCATCGATTTGCTCGAGTGGGCCCAGTAACATTGTGAAACTTGTTACTGTGTTTGGCATATTGAATATGCCATGGGCAGCTTGCCAGGCTTTGCCGTGTGGGCAAGATACTCTCGGTAGCTTGTTAGGCTCTCCGAGAGGGGTGGAGGAATCGAACTCGGATTGGCCATGTTGGCTAGGTGCAAGGCAAATGCCTACCCACTGTGCTATCGCTCCACTCCATATTTAAATGCTTATGAAAGTTTTATTTATCAGCGATATGGTGGCTAGTTCATAAAATATGAAAGCATCCACATTTACCTGAATTTTTGTACCTTATAAAAATCAGCTTTTAGAAATACAGAAAACAGAAGTTAAATACTCTTGAGACGAGATAAAAATTAGACTGTATTTGGTTTGGATTCTTGAAGTTACTTTTTTAATATCATAGAAGTGAGTTTTCGCCTCATTTCATGAAGAAGACAAAAAAAAACACAAAGTTGTAAGGAAATAGGTGAAGTAAGTTCAGAAAATCTCTGAGTTACTCATGAACAATATTTTTGTTGGAGAAATCAGTTAAAGAAAACTGTAGGTCTACTATTCCCCAAAGCTTCTTCTCAAATCCTTTATCCCTGGTGGAGAGAGGGGTGTGTCTTTCTGGGGCTGGAGCAGTTGGCAAAGATATTCTTTCTTCAGGTGCCTCCTGATTTTGTTGTTTTGCAGTTGTTCCCAGCAGAGCCCAGGGAACCACACAATCACAGGGACAGAACCCTTGGCTCCTGCATGCAAAACAAGCACTTCTGCCATCTCCATAATATCCTTCTGATTTTTTATTAACCCAGGGTTGCTCTTTTTTTATAATTGCTATTGTTTCCGAAACCCTAACATCCAAAGTATGACCACAAGGTAAACCCTTTTGATGAAGATTGCACCAAGAGCCAAGAAGGAAACCCCTGCCCCTCCCAAAGCTGAAGCCAAAGCCAAAAGTTTGAGGGCCGAGAAAGGAGAGCTCAAAGGCATTCACAGTCACAAAAAGAAGATCTTCAAGTCAACCACTTTCTGAAGACCCAGAGTGCTGTGGCTATAAAGGCAGCCCAGAGATCCTCAGAAAAGTTCTCCCACAAGAAACCAGCTTGAACATTTGCCATCTTCAAGTTCCCTCTGACCAGCCTCAAAGAAGATAGGAGATAACAACATACTTGTGTTCATAGTGGATGTCAAGTGCAATAAGCAGCAGATGAAACAGGCTGTGAAGAAGGTCAATGACATTAATGTGGCCAAGATCAGCACCCTGATTAGACCAGACGGAGAAAAGAAGTTCAGCAAATCCTTGCTATGATGACTTACATGTTGCAAACAAAATTTAGATCATCTAAACAGTTCAGCCAGCTAATCCTAAATGTATTTTTTCACCATATTAAAAACATTTTTAAAAGTATGGACTCAATTCCATAAGCTGCATTTGATACCTACTTTATGCCAAAAGCTAAAGAGCTAAAGATATAGACCTTTAGTCCTTTAGACCCGTAGGAAAGGGGGTGGCACCTAAGAAAATCATATTGCACAACTGTTGAGATTCTTTTCAGCTTCAAAATTCTACAGAATTCTACTTTTTTTGATCATTTTTTTCTTTTGCTTTTTGAGTCACGTCTGGCCATACACAGGGGATACTCCTAGCTCTGCACTCAGGAATTACTCCTGGCGGTGCTTGGGGGACCATATGGGATGCTGAGAACTGAACCCAGGTTGGCTGTGTGCAAGGCAAATGCCCTACCCGCTGTGCCATCACTCCAACCCCCCAGAATGCTACTTTCTTAGAGAAATCAGAACTGAAAAATAAATTAGAAGCAAAAAAACGAAGCAGTTAAAATGAAGCAGCTAAAAACTAACTGTGGTTTTGCCCAATACAAATAAAAATACTCAAAAAAAAAAAAAAAGGAAGAAACATGGGAGCTTCCTGGAAAAAGGAAGCTCTCAGCAGGATCTTGCAAAACAAGACAGAAAACAGACCAAAAGAGGGGTTGGTAGTGGTGAAGGGCTCCACACAGAAGGGCTCTGCAGCTTTGTAGGAGTTCCTGCGGAGCTCAGAGCTGCAAAGAGCTTGGTGCAGCTGAAGAGCAAAGGTGGATCTTCCAGGTCAGTCACACCAAAGTGGCTGCAGGTAAGTGCATAGCTGGCCTGATTTACGAAATACAGCATCGGGGAGTGAATAAAGGGCAGCTAGATCAGACTGGCAACCTGGAACATGGCTCTCATGAGAGCTCTGTGGATGTAACTGACACTGGGACTGATGGCTCAGGAGAGCTAGAACAGGCAGAGAGATGGGACCTAAAATAATGGCTTGAATCAAGACTAGCACTGTAGCACTGTCCTGCCACGCTCATCGATTTCCTTGAGTGGGCCCAGTAATGTCTCCACTGTGAGACTTGTTGTTACTGTGTTTGGCATAACAAATACATCACGGGTAGCTTGCCAGGCTTTGCAGTGCGGGTGAGATACTCTTGGTAGCTTGCTGGTCTTTCCTAGAGGGGCAGAAGAATCGAACACAGGTTGGCCAGGTACAAGGCAAACGCCCTAACCACTGTACTGTCACTCCAGCCTGGATCAAGACTAATGGGATAAAAATAATGATAAGTTCTGGAGATTCTTAGAAGGCGAAATTGGAAGAATTGAACTTGAAGGAGGGATTGATGCAATGGGATAGGGTAGCATTCTTAATTGACTTCCAGATTTCTGACTCAAGCAATTGAGGGATAATGACATTATGTGCCATACCCCCACTCCCCACCCCCAGGTAAGGAATAAAGAGAAGGCAGAGTTGGAGGTCAGGGAAAAGGGTCAGTTTGTTTAGAGTGGATTTCAGAAATGGGGTGTATCAGATCTTCTAGAAGCACCCTTATGTCACAAGCCACATGTTCTTACACATGACTTTGAAAATGCCACCATTGAAGTGTGTGGGGGTTGCCGTGTTCCCTTCCCCGAAGTTGGGTGGGTCTTTGTGGCCATCTTGAACAACAGAGCATTATCCAAGTGATGAGATGTGACATCTATCATAAAGGTTTCCCACAGCCAACTCTCCTGGGTTGCTTCCTCTTGCAATGAAGTCACCAGGTTGTGAAGAAGCCCAACTGACACCTGGTGAGGAGACTGACCAGGGAGAGACCAGGTCGGGTGTTCTCCCAGGAGACAGCCCATCTGAGGTCCCTGACAACAGCAACACCACCCTCCAGACCTGTGAGTGAGGTAGATCCACATAGCTCCATCTCTGCCCTGTCAAGTTGTTCCAGCCCTAAAGCTTTCCAGTTACAGTCTCTAACATCATGTATTACAAATCAGCCATCCCTGCTAAATGTACATAGAAGTTCTCATGCACAGTGTATTAAAAAGACTGTTTCACACTGTTACCTTCGCAGGCAGCTTGCTTCACCGCAACAGTAACCAGAGCAGGAGACCTGTGAGATATCACTTAAACCTTGTTTAGCCTGGATCATCCTTGGCCCCAGAGTATAGAGAGAAGATAAGAAATCAAGTGGTAGGGAAGGGAGACCCTTGAGAGAAGAGACAAATGAGAAGCAAAAGGGACAAGGGCCCAGGGTATTCAGGTACATCAGTGGTGAGAAAGAATGATAGAGCTAAATATTCAAATCACATTGTCAACAACATTGAGATCCTGTGACCCAAACTTACAACCAAACATAAAAAGGTGCCTGTGAAGAGGACAGCTAGGGGTGGGGCTGGTGGGGAGGAGAGGGGACCTGGGAATGCCCAGGGAATGAAAGCTGACACTTGTGGCGGGATTTGTGCTGGAACACGGTGTGTCTAAAGCCCAACTATGAATAACTTTGTAAATCACAGAGTTTAATAAAATAAAATACTTTTTAAAACCCCATGTTGGCCACTTGTAAGGCGAACGCCCTACCCGCTGTGCTATCGCTCCAGCTCTCTGCCCCCGCGCCTCGGTGTTCCTTCCCGGAGTCCCTTGGAGGGGAGCGGGTTGAGCTTTCCTCCCCGCCCCGGCCAGGGCTACGGCAGCCGGA
The DNA here is from genome assembly GCF_029834395.1 of Sorex fumeus. Classification (NCBI taxonomy): domain Eukaryota; kingdom Metazoa; phylum Chordata; class Mammalia; order Eulipotyphla; family Soricidae; genus Sorex; species Sorex fumeus. Next base: position 22,566,191 of record NW_026606108.1, on the reverse strand, counting down.
GACCTCCAGGACCAGCCACCACCATGCTGAGACCACTCTCCGCACACCTGAAGGTACTGGCAGAGGGACAAAGCCACGCGGGTTCCGGGGCCAAGACCTCCAAGCCTACTCAAATTGGAGTCGAGCATCTTCCACCCAGATCCTCCAAATTCCAGTAGGCGGGGGTCACACCCACCACCTGGCCCCCTGGCGCCATGTAATCCCATCAGCGGCCAAGACTCAGAGACTATAAAATCCAGATTCCGGAACCGCGCGGCCGCATTTGCGGCCGCGCGACATCTTATTATCTCATTCCTACTTTGGACAAACTTGCAGGCTGTCGAATGTAGCCTGCCCACAGGGCAGAGTCTGGCAAACTCCCCGTGGCCTACCAAATATGCCAAATACCAGTAACAATGATGGGTCTCATTCTCCTAAAGAGCCCTGAATATAATCTCAGGGCTAGGATGAAAGAGACGTTACTGGGGCCTGCTCGAGGCAATCGACGATTAACAGGATGATGAAATGAAATGAAATGAAAACCCCATGTCTAGAGTTCAGCATGTGCTTGGTACTCACGATGCAAGACTAAACCAGAGACACTAAAGAGCAGGTCTCTGGCAGAAAGATTCTAACGGAAGCCATAGACTGAGGCTCTATACCAGGGAATGTCGCAGAAAAACACAAGAGGGATGAATCTGGAGTCTAGAAGTGAAATCCTTAAAATTTTAATTGCACTGAGAAGACAGAGAGTATGCTGAAACAGCTAGGAACAGCACCGGCCAGGGATCAGAGAGGAAACAAAGTATTTGAAGCATATATTTAGATTTGAAACATCAAAGGACTGAAAAGGGGAATGCTTCAATTGCTAGCACCCAAGGACACGGCATGGCTGTGACTCAGGGTCAGAGACCAACACCACCTTCCAGAGGCCTGAGAGCTGCAGAACACTGCCTGCAACCTCCCCACTCCCTCTCAGTCTTGATACAACTTGCAGGAAAGTCATGAAAAGGCTAAGCAGATAAAGGCTTAGCAGCAAAGTTAAGGATTTTCTCTCTGCAGCTTCTGTGTCTGCTAGCACCCCTAGGAGAAAGGAATGGCATCCATTATTCAGACCAGCTTCAGAAGACATGCATGACACCCACTTTGAAGAACCTGGGCAATGTATCTCTCTGCCTTCAGAGTGCAAATGTTATCCAGAATCCTGGAAAAAAGTAACTATAAGTAATGTCTAGCTTCTCTGAGCAGAAAGCAGAAATATGGGATGAGAATGAATGCTGATTATAAAAACTAAATGGACAGAACCAAGCCCAAAAGGATGAGGGTAGCATGAAGTATAGAATACAGCCCATTTTAAGGTTCAATCAAGAGGTGATGATGAAGGTAGAAGGGCAGTGGATTCTGGTATCCAGTCATGTTGCTTTCAAACCCTTAATACACTTTCTTCTTTAAGGGTCTTTCCTCTACAAGAGTTCATCACACAGAAAAGATGTTCTACACAAGGCAGGGAGATTGGAAAGTTGACAACTTCATGTGCTGTGTGCCGAGCACTGAGATGGGAATATTATGCCAATTCCCAAAGTGGCAGCTTAAATTATTCCCAAACTGGGACATTGGACACATATCAATCCAGCAGGGAGAAGGTTCCTACCCACTGAGGAAGGGTGGACCCAAGAACCTTCTGATCCTTTGGCTCTGTCAATAGCTCTGGTTTCAACATGTTCTTTAAGAGATCTGTAGATAAAAGGAGGCAAGAGGCTTAAGTCCTTTTAGAGAGGCAGTTTTTAGGTATGCATTGGAGTGACAGAAGCCAGTCCAAATAAGGACAAAGCTAAGAGCTGGAGTCACAGAGGCTGGTACCCAACTCTACTCCCTGTGTCAGGGAAACAACCATATCTTCCATTCCTTGCAGGATTACTCTAAGTGAGAGGTAAAGTTAGTTAATGATGGTCACTGCCACTTATTGGCCCCTATGTTTCTGGTGTTATCCTGCAAATGCTGCGTGTTTTCTATGCATTTTCTTATTTTAAACCTCAGGACAATTTTACGAGATAAAAGTAAACTGAGATTTCCAGAAATTAAGTGAGAAACCCATATCATACTGACACTAAAATGTGCTGTAGAGGCAGGATTTGAACCCTGCTGAGGGAAAGGCGTAGCCTGGGGTCTGGCATGCATCCTGTTACTCAATAAACAGACAATGTGATTTTTAGAAAAATCTAGTCTGCCTCCACCCCCACCCCCATGGCTTTATTGGTTCCCAGAGAGTGTGCATTGCCAAAGGGCAGGGATAGGGCTGAAACTTAAACCTCTAGATTCTGAGTCTGAGCCTTTTCCCTTAATCTAAACTGTCCTCACTGTATCAAATAAATCGCTTTCTAGAAAGGCTGTAATTTGAAGCTTAGCTCGCTGCTGGGCGTCCCATGTACATGATAACAGCGCCCTCTGCTGGCTCTAAGGAGACCGACTGGCACCATTCAGCAGTTCATGCATTTCTAAATGAGTACACATGAATCAAATCACATCACTTTTTTTTTATTTATTATCATTATTATTATTTTGCTTTTTGGGTCACACCTGGCAATTCACAGAGGTTACTCCTGGCTTTGCACTCAGGAATTACTGGCAGTTCTGGGGGACCATATGGGATGCTGGGAATTGAACCCAGGTTGGCACGTGCAAGGCAAAAGCACTACCCGCTGTGCTATTGCTCCAACCGATCCCTTTTAGTCTCTTACTGATATTTTACTATTATGTCATTTTGAGTCTTTAAAATCCTGGTGAGCCCAGAGGAGGATGAATCCAGTCTTGGGAATTCCTCACTCCTCAAAGATTCTGATAAACCTCTCCTATCCTTGCCCATCCCAAGAATCACCTTCATAGTGAATACTATAAACAAAGCCACAGACTTAGGTGTGATCATGAATGAAAGCAAGCACAGGCTCCAACAAGGAATCCTGCTGGTGAGAGAAGGTGGCCAAGGTCCCAGAGAAGCACAGCACACGCTCCATCACCTCCAACCTCAGCTCTGTATGACCACTGACCCTCTGGCAAGAAAATGCTTAAGGGTGCATTAAATAAAGAATAAACTTAGAATCCCTCTGGGCACCTAACTCCAGAGTTTTTTTTTTTTAAAAAAAGCTAGTCTTTTTGTTTTATTAAAAAAGGTGAACGTCTGCCATTTGTTGCAACATGGATGGATCTAGAGTATATAGTACTCCTGGTAAAATAAGCAAATAAGTCAGATGGAGAAAGACAAATGCCATGATATTTCTTTCAGATGGTGTATCAGGATAAAAAGAAGATGAATGGAAAGAACAAACTTAAGACTTCTGGACTCTGAGGAGACACCAAAACAAAGAGACAAAGTGGTGAACATGAAGTAACATACATATACTGATGGTCAGTAATGCATACCCCAAACTTACAAAAAGTTACAATTCAATGTTACCTCGATTGTAAAAAGGTAGTATTCAGTGACTACTATATATTTAATTACTAGTATTTTGAATGAACATTGGTGCTTCTAAATGATGAATTATGTTGCTCAGGCCATGGGTCTCATTGAGGGTGCAAAAAGAAACAGTCTATCTTGTGCAATGCATGGAGGTTGCCACTCAGAAAGCAGTGAATAAATGCTAGAATAAGAAATAAATAAATCAAAGCCAGCACATTCCCAGGTTCAAAAACAAGTAGAAACTCTCTAATCTCTTCTTCTACTGACTGGGCACTTGGAAACTTGAGTATCTGATGGCCAGACAATTCCATGATTTCCAATCAGGGCACTGGACACCTGACCACGGAAACATTGGAATTCAGCAGCCTCCCTGCACACAGATATACACCTGCTATTTTAAATACCCTCCCCTTCAACACATCTGTTGTGACCTGGACTGTTTGATTTTTGCCCTTTCACTTCAAAGAAGAGGAAGAAAATCCACCCCAACTTTTCCTTGATAGAGTGAGAAGTTGTTGCTGAGAGGGGAGGGCAACTCAATTAAAGAGCTGACAGAGTCTGCCAGTACTAGCCTGGGAGTCGTTTTCTATCTTATTTTAGGTGGCATTTCCACCGGTGGGGGCCAGGCAAAACCTGAGTGATGGGCGAGACAGGACAGGCATTTCCATCACTTCCTCAAGCAATATTTTATTCGGGGTGATCAACTGGCTCTAGGCCAGACCAAGGTCCAACTCAGTTATGTGGGGTGAGGAGGGGTTTCAGATAATTGGACAACAGATTCTCCTGGATGTTCTGGGCAGGTGATACAAGCCTCACAGGGGAGGTTCAGCACATCTTCAGAGGAAGTGGTTAGTGTACCCTATGCTTCAACAGTGTCAGAGAAGGAACAACGCATGTCCACCCATGCACTGGGGATCTGGTGGGAACAGAAGAAAACTCAGAGATCCCACCATGTAGCTGTGGGAGACAGATGCCAAACAAGACTTGATCAGACTGGAGACATGTGTAGAGTCTCATGTGAACACAGCAAATAAGTGCTCCAAGGTGAGAGGATACCCTGAACCCCTCCCCCCAACATGCAAAGAGATTGGGGGATGCCCAGGAAGTTCACCATGGGGCTACCACATGGGAGGAACCTATGGAAAGAAGATAAAGTGGGCCCCAGGCTCTGCAGACCTGCTTGGATTGTGGGGCAGCAGTAACCCAGTGGCTGGAGAAAGACCAGGGAGATCTGGAGAAAGGTCCAGGGAGTAAGCCAGAGGAGTGGGGTCAGAGGGACCACTGAGGTCCTGGCAAGACCAGGTAGCCAGTGTCAGATGAGAAGAAAACCCTTGAACACCTGGCCTGGACATAGGCCTCCTCATTCATTCTCCCTTCATTCCTTGACCATGAGGCAGCCACATTCACTGGCAATACCAAACAATCCATCTCATTGGGCACTTGGACCAGGCAAGGGTTTCTAAGAAGGCTCCTGAGTCCACTCCCAGGGGCTCCTTTTCCTCTCCCCAGCACAGGGAGCCTCTTTCCACTCTCAAAAGAAAGTACTGCTTATCATCGTTTCTTTCCTGGGCAGCCCTGGAAGCTTCTGTCCTCATTCACATAAAAAGTCCATGGATTAGCTATGATGAAAATTCAGTTGGGTGGTTTGCTTCTCCAACATATGCCTCTTTCTCAGGAACAGAAATTCCAATTATCCGCTGCTCATTTCCTTCAGTTCGTAGGAGGAAAAAATTTATTCTCAAACTTTACTTTCAAGAAATAACACAGTGCGGCAAATCTTTCTTACCAAAGCACCCTGTCTGTCAGGAATGTGTTCAATGACATGAAACAGTGTGATGAAGAGAGTGGATCATCTTATCAAAGGCAGAATCTTGTTTGGGAGATTTCTCTCATGAGTGCATGCATTTACAGGCACATGCATATGTGTGTACATATAGGAACATTTAGATACATGCGTGTCATACATATACTATGTGTGTATTGAATATATTCACTGTCACTGTCCTCCCATTGCTCATCAATTTGCTCAGGCGGGCCCAGTAATATTGTGAGACTTGTTACTGTACGTGGCATATTGAATACTTCATGGGTAGCTTGCCAGGCTTTGCCATGCAGGCGAGATATTCTTGGTAGCTTGCCGAACTCTCTGAGAGGAATCATACAGGTAAGGCATTTGCCTTGCACGCGGCCAACCTGGCTGACCTGAGCTTGATTCCTCCACCTTTGATTGAATATATTATGCAGTATATTTATTAAACAATATACGTGAATGTGGCAGTCCCCTGTCTCCGCGCCTGGCTGTCCTCACCGGGGCCCCTTGGAGGAGAGTGAGTTGAGTTTCGCTCCCCACCCCAAGCAGAGCCCCAGCAGCTGAAGACTTCCAGTTCCAACCAGAACCATGCTTAAGACCACTCTCCACATGTTTGGACAAGCCTCACACATGAAGGAACTGGCAGAGGAACCCAGGTGTGCGGGACCTGGGGCATAGATCTCCAAGCCTGCTTGGATTGGGACTGGGGCCTCCTCCACCCAGATCCCCCATCTCCCAGTATGTAGACGTTACACCCACCAACTGTCCCCTGCGCCGTGTAATCCCATCAACGGCCAAGACCCAGAGACTATAAAACCCTGCACCTGGAAGAGAACAGCGCAAAGTCTCCTGCCTTTGCGCCTGGCTGTCCTCACCAGGGCCCCTTGAAGGAGGGTGGGTTGAGTTTCCCTCCCCACCCCAAGCACAAACCCGGCAGCTGAAGACCTCTGGTTCCAGCCACAGCCATGCTTAAGACCGTCTCCACACATTCAGACGAGCCTCACGCATGAAGGAACCAGCAGAGGAACACAGGTATGTGGGACCCGGGGCATCGATCTCCAAGCCTGCTCGGATTGGGACTGGGGCCTCCTCTACCCAGATCCCCCATCTTCCAGTGTGTAGGCATTACACCTACCAACTGCCCTGGTACCATGTAATCTCATCAATGGCCAAGACCCAGAGATTATAAAACAGTGCTCCCAGAAGCACACGACCGCATTCGTGGCTGCTCAACAACTTATTATCTAGTTCTTACTCTGGAGAACCTGGCAGGCTACCGAAATTATCCTGCCCGCACGGCAGAGTCTGACAAACTCGCTGTGGCGTATTCAATATGCCAAAAACTAGTAACAATGATGGGTCTCATTCTCCTGGCCCTGAAAGAGCCTCGAATGTGGCACTGTTTTAAAATCTCATGGAGACATTAAAATCAAAGGAGACATTACTGGGCCTGCTGGAGGCAATCGATGAACAACAACAGGATGACAGTGACAGTGGTGTGTATGTAAATAATTGCATACAGGCAGAATTATCGAGAGAATATTTTTAAAATATAGCAAAATAGAAGATGTTTTATATATAAACACAGTGTGTATGTGTGTGTGTGTGTGTGTGTGTGTGTGTGTGTGTGTTCTCATATAAATCCTGCCTGTGTCAAAACTTCTAAAAGGGTTCACCACAATCTCCTCTCCTGCAATTCTTACTTTTGTGAAAAAAGTCCAGACACTTGATTCTGTGGAGGCCCTAGTCATGCCTGTTCTCCTTTTCATACATTTTTATGTTCCTTACTTGCTCCTACAGGAGCTCCCCACTGATAAGTGCTCCCTATCCTAAGGAACATGCATCTTCAACTAATAGGCAATGGGTACAGAGCCTGTGAGTGAGCCTGGAGCTGAGTGACTCACAGTGATCCTCAGGATAGCTAAAGTCAGACCTGCAGGACCCTGAGTCCTGACTCAGCAAGAGGATCTGAGCCTCAGTGCCCGATCCACAGGCTCTGGGAGACCCCGTCTGTGGTTTCTAGTAACCCAGGTTTGGGATAATTTGCTCTTTTGTGACAGAGAACTGAGAAGCAGCTGGTAAAATGCTGGTGTATCATTATTTTGACTTTTCCTTGCTATGCTGCTATTCAAAGAAATACTTCAGAAACAGAACATTCACTGGGTTTGCAGTCTCAGAATGCCAGAGCCAAATATCTGAACCACAGAGATAACAACACTGAAATCAAGATAACTTTAATAACTGAACTTAGAAAGGAGTCTCTCAAGAGGGGTGGGGGAGATATGGGAGGGAACCTGGGAACCTTAGTGGAGGGAAGTTGACACTGCTGGTAGGATTGATGTTGCAATAGTGTATGTCTAAAACTCAGCTATGAATAACGTTGAAAATTGCAGTGCTTTAATAACATAAAAAATTACACACACACACACATATATATATACATATATATACATATATATATATATAACACCCAGACATGGAAGCTTAAAGATTGAAGGTCTGGCACTGCAAAGGAAGTCAATAGTGAAAGTGTTTTTGAACTGAACCAATAAAGCAAATGCTTCAATGTTCTTTCTACTATTACTCATAACTCTGAAATACATTAAAATATAATGAAGAACATATTCAGCTCAGCACGTAATACCCCATGTCAGGGTGGCTGAGCTGCAGGGGTTACAAGATGAAGGCACAGGAGCTGGCTGTCAGGTTAAGGTTGTCCCCAGTGGAAGTTTTCATGGTGTTAATACAGGCCTGGGAAAGGGGCTTCCCCATAAAAAGGGTTTTTTTTTTAAGCTAAGATTAAAACTGTATCAGGAGGTATACCTTTGGAGGATTGCGGTGGCAGGGGCTCAATGGCTAAAAGTGCCTTAAAAGCATGGGGCCATGAGTTGGGATTCCTGGTGCTGCCCACATGGCTGAGCACATTTCAGGTATCTCAGATATCTGGTATCTGTGCTGTCCGGGCTCCCTGAACTCCATCCTGGAGTGTGTGATCACCGGCACACACCCAGGTGTGTGTGAGTACCTCAACTCGAGTGTGTGATACCTGGAAAGTCCCACAATCTGTGTTTAAAGATAAGTAAACATGATGGCCAGAAACTTGGCCAGCAACAGCCAGGAACATGACCAGGAATTAGGTCAGAGTATGTCTTAGGATCACAATGAAAGAAGGGTAATCCCTGGGGAGAATTTGGGCTGTGTGTGCAAGTACCACAACCAGACATGCCACTGACCAATCACAACAACAGCAAAAACAAAAGCAAGGGGATAAATAAAAATGTAAGCATACACACACACACACACACACACACACACACACACACACACATAAAGTAACACTTGATCAGTTCTGTTATAGCATTTGTTTGCATAAAAAAGCAGGGGGCTGTCCTATAGCAATTAGGGTACATGCCTAGCAAGAACCAGACCAGGGTTTGATTTCCAGCACCACATGGCACCTTGAGCATTGCCAGGTGTGGCCCTGGAGTTCTTGAAATGGATTGGGTGGCCTGGAACAGGGTCAAATCACAAATCATGGCTTTGTACCCTTGACCTGAAATAATGGCTGAGAATCACCAGTGGGGTCTCTAAATCTTTCAAGAACTGCTTGGACGGCGGAGTGAGGGGAGTCAAATTAGCAGGATCTGAAGCTAAATGAAGACAGAAATCATGTGATCCATTCTCTGAAAAATGCCACCAGGCACACAGGAATGATAAAGGCTATTTAAGATTGCAGGGACCAGCAGTTCAGTGTGGCTATAGAAAATGATTCACTTCAGGGCAAGCAGCTGCCTACCAATCAACAAGGGTAAAAAAATACCCCTGAAACAGTGAAAAGGCAGAAAGCTCTGTTTACACAGAAAAATAATCTCAGATAAGCATAAATATACTGAGAAGAAGCAGCACTGACATAATCATGAGTGCTTCTCCTATTAAAGCAACCTAGATTTCTGCAAATCATACTAACTTAGCTAAATGTGAATGCAATATTGCCAAGGCTTATGCAAAGAATCTAAAAGGAAATAAGACTAGAATCAATATACTGGTTGAAAAGCCTTTAAAATATACTTCAAGAGTCATAAAAAAGGTTTGGAAGGCCAATGATCTAATAACTATGGAAAACCAAAGCTCACCATGAATATTTCCTCGGCTCTCATTTCAGCATTAAGTGTGTAATGTATGGAGACACACACTGGGTGTCCTCTTAGCATCAAGAATTTGTTCTTCAAGAGATCCCAACACTCCTGGGAGTATTGGCTGCTCTAAATGTGTTGTTCTCTAGACAGCCTGAATCTCTTTTTTACCTCCCCCACCCAGTGGGTCTAATCCCTGGCACCTGATAGATAATCTGTCAATGGAACAGAAAGATGAAAGAGAGAAGGGGCTAGAGAACTTTCGTGGAGCCTCACTATATACTCTCCTCTTGAGACCAGGAAGATGGTCTCAATCTCCTGGACCTTAATGTAGTGCCAGAGAATCATCATCCACACATGCACTGAATAAGGGGGTCCTCTTTGGATGGGAACTATGTGCTAGAGCTGCTAGTACCACCTTAAACTTGGACTTCAGTTTCTACTTCCTCAAGTCATTTCTTTCTCAACCTTCTTGGGTGGGATAGGATTTCCAACCAAACATCACCAGAATGGAGCAGAGGGGCAGAGAGGCAGATAGACTTTGACGCTTCCTATTTTTCTGTCATGGGAGAGTCAACTGCTATTCAAAAATCACTTTTATCTTCAATTATGACTTGAGAAAAATCAACCAGAGCCCCCCCCAAATTCAGTAAGAATTGAACACTGACCAAACATATCCTATTCAATGTACCGTGCTCAACAAATCTTCATTCCAGGGGCAGGAGTTATACAGTGGGTAGGGACTGCACACAGTAACCTGGGCTTGATCCCCAGGACCAGATAGGGCCCCCTGAGCCCTGCCAGGTATGATCCCTGACCACAGAGCAGGAAGTAAGCCCCGAGCACTACATCAAAAACCCTGAGTGGCCCAAATAACCAAAAGAAAAACAAGTCTTCATTATTAAAAAAAAATTGGAAATAATGTCATCAGTACAATGTCCTGACAAAGGAAAATATTTGCATATAATCATCACTATACACTTTCAGAGATTACGAATACATGAAAAAATTTTCAACTTTGGCTTAGAACAAAATACCACAGCTATGCTAAGAGTTGTCTGACTGGAAGCTCATATAAACCTATCTCCTATTACCTCTGAAGGAGGAAGCCACCACTTTATGAGAGAGAGAGAATAAGAGGCAGAGAGGTTGAAAAAACACATGAGCTTCTCTGCGAGTTCTCTTAATTGGGCGTATAGATACACTCAAGGTAGAGAACTGTTAATCTATCATAATGCCAAATGCAGTTACTAGTGTATCTGGCCCAGAATCCCCCTCTTTACCACTAAGGATAACCACAATTAGTGGGTGCTATGGGAGAAGATGTACACCTTCCATTCCTGAGAACTCAGGACCAAATGCTAGCCTTGGCCATGGAGATAATTGCTCTTTTATGGGTGTCTTAGTAACTAGAGCATGATAAAGACTTTCCTGAAACTCAGAGAGACTGTCACTGACCAAGCTCACATGGCATGAGTAAAGCACAAATCGAATGTGGACTGTTGACCAGAAAACAATTCAACAGTACTTGATGATTTTATTTTTTTCATCTAAATATTGAATTTCTAATTCCTAAGAGAGAACATTTGGGAGGAAACTTGCTAGACTAGAAATTTGTTTCCTGAATTTACAAATGACAACTTTGCTTTGCCATTATTTTGTGTTCAAATTACTTTTGTATTTGAAAAAACATTCCAGAACAAAAGAACATGAGAATGAATCCCACTTTATTTCACAGGCATAGATCACATGCTAGATGCCACCAATGGAAAATTTACACAAAAGAGATACAGTAACTGGCATCTTCAAACAGTCCTCTAGGTGCTTCCCAACATGTCCACGTACAAATGGAGTTGGTTGCATTTTGCAAAAGCAACACTAACTAGACTTTCTGTTTATAGGAAAGAATTCTTGAGCCATGCTTACAATTCTACATTGAGGCTTCCACTGGAGACACTTCTAGATATTCAATCCTTTTCTTCATTCTTTGGATTTGAGTCCATCAAAAGTGCCCCTGGCACCATTTGGGTGCAGCAAAGAGAGGCTCATGTCTACAATGGGCTGTCTGTATAAATGGAGCTCACACCTCCAATCAGATATGTTTACATCAGAGGGTTGCCACTTGACTCAACTTGGGCTTTTTTTTTTTTTTTTTTTTTTGGAGAAACTGAAATTTCTCCAATGAGTTTGTCCAGATAGCAACAACCACAACCAGGATCTAGGTTCCAGAGCCATGCATGTTAGAAGGTATGGAAGTGCGGTGGACTGTGGGAGGTGAGAAGTCACTTTTACTCTGCATGCTATACAGCAGGCAAGGCTGGTCCTGGACAGAGGGAGAGTGAGAGAGAGAGAGAGAGAGAGAGAGAGAGAGAGAGAGAGAGAGAGAGAGAGAGAGAGAAAGAGAGAGAGAGAGAGTTAGAGAGAGAAGAGTAGAGAGAGTAGAGTGTGGGGAGAAGATTAGAGATCATGTGACAGAGTGAGGTGCAGGGGCATGATGCAGTTGCTTTGGTTTCTCTCTGTATGGCTGTTTGTTCCAGGCTTGTACAATGCTGACGATACTTGCTCCTCCGGAGTTCTTGGAAACACCCTGACCACCGTGAGGAAAAGCATCTCCTTTACCCTAAGCATACACTGCCAGTATATTTTATAATCTTTGACCCCAAGGTGTAATCTCAGAGGCAACTCCATCCTCTCATGGGGTTCCTGGGGGTATGGCCCCTGCCATCAGTATTGTTTGGCTTGGGTGGGCTCTGTGCTGAGGAAACCAGGTAATTACAAATATGTTGTTTGTGATTCAGAGCGAGGATCTCCCTACCAATCCAGTGCTCAGAGGGTCTAGAGGGCCACTTATGATGGTACTTGGGCAACTGAAACAGATATTCAAGAGCCATGGTGTTGGGGACCATTAGAACTGCACCTTGGCAGTACACCTGGCCAAGTAGTACCAGAGATGTTACCTGGATCCTGTTCATGTGACCAAAGTGCCCCTAACCCTGTGCTATCTCCATGACACACTGATAAATATTTATTGAGCACCTTTCTTTGGGTCACGACGTACTAGGCCAGGCACAGTTGGTATCTGTATGTATCCAACCAATTCTGTTCTCAGGAGCTGGGAACAGTGGGTTCCTATATTTTTCAATAAGATCCATGAATCAAGAGAACACTTTGTTTTTGGTGATTTGAAAATACACTTTGCCTTTCCATTATGTGGAAAATCTTCCAAGGAAGATTTCCTTAAGGAAGATGAGAATACAGAAATCTCACCACTGATTGGTTCTTTCAATTTAAAGGAAAGAATCCTGATGCTTTCGAGTTTCATTTCATGGATCTGTTAGAATGCTTTGGATTTTAAAAATACAACCTAACATGCTGTGGCAAAATTCTAAATCAGACTCTCCTTTGCCTGGAAGAGTTCCATTTCCTTTCAGGAAAAAAATTGCTTTTCTGTGACTTTCAGGAACCTCAAGATCTAATACTGGAGCCACAGGTGCACTAAAAATGCCTTTTAGTTCAAAAGGCAGAAGTGTTTCCTGGACTTCTGATTCCCCATGTCCTCGATCCCTCCACCTTCATGCTTCTTAAAAGGAGCACAGCAGCAGATGCAGTGGAAGAAATTACACCCAATCAAAGACTTCTTCATTCTCAGGTTCTCTTTTCCAGGCTCTGCACGTTGCTTACTTGCTGAAACCAAGGAGGCCAAGACTTTGCAAGCTCTGTCTCCCTCTGGTGACCACTTTCACCATCTCCGGTCTCCAGCTCTGGCTCTGGCCATCCCTGGGTTTGTTGTTGCTGCTGTTTGAGAAACTAGAATCTCCGCCTGTAAAATGGAATCTCCTTTTCCCATGAAACCTCCAGTGGCTGTGGAATCTTCCCCCAATGAATGGCTTGATGCCTGTGTGAATGCCAGCTATAGGTTCAAGAGAATGCATGTAATGCGTTCCTCACACTGTACCAGGTCCTCCTCTGAAAAGGGTGGATGTGAGGCTTAGGGATGAGCCCCCCGCCCCCAGGTCCCTTCCCCCACACAGTGACTCAGGTCAGGAGGAGAAGCAAGACTGCATAAAGATGAGCACAGCTTCCTTATAAGTGAGAGGCACTAGTAAGGAAAGGGAGGAGTGGAACGTGGGTGATTGATCTCCATACTGAAACCCACATTGCTTCTTTTCCAACCAGACCACGTATGGTCAAGGCAGATAAGAAGTTACACAAGAGCTCTCCATGACCTACTCCCCCCAACAAGGGACAATTTTCTGTCTCAGGCAGATTCTCGAATCAGAGTCTTGACTCTGATCCAGATTTTGGTCAACTGACCCGGGGTTTAGGCTGTGGCTTTTCTGTGCCCAAAACTTCTTTTTTGTATTATGGGAGCAATACCACTCCTTCTCCTTCACAGTGTTCTTAGGACTCAATACAGTCTACCAGAGTTCAGCTCACCAAGTGTTCTGGAGAGGTTTGTGCAGAGAAAGTATTCACAGTACCAACTCCTGTCAACTTTGCATACTCTAAAGATTGAGCTTAGTTCCAAGGGAGAGGGTTGGCTGACTATGGAGAAAGTACAAAAGTAGGAGGATAGGGAAGTGAGGGATTGGCTATGGTCTAGCAGAAAACAAGCCTGGTCTCCTTTGTAAAAACCATAAGAAATAAAGCTTTGGGAGTTAACTGCCTTTTCAATGACCTTGAAGACAAGAGAGAGTGAAACTATGTTTGACCTTCAGAGGTTCTAATCTCTGGTCATTGATCACTCATTGTCCAGGGTTGGGTCCTACCTTGGCTGTGTAGACTGCAGATGATGAGGAAGACAAATGAACAGCCAAAGTTGGCCAACCACAATCTTGAGAGCACCTATGGAACCGATATTTTTTTGCACCTTCTTGCAAAATATGTTCACTAAAGTGCATAAACTAAAAAGCAACAAGAGCAGAGTATTTTAGAAGTAAGAGTATCCCTAAGAACTTTGAAAAGTCAGGAAATCATAGGAAGAGAACATCTTGCCCTTTCAGATGTTTCTGAATGTTAGAATGCTCTTTAGAGCATGTCCTGGGGGCATAGTCTTGGGTCATTCCACGGTCAGTCAACAGCAAGAAGAGAATCTTTGCAAGGAAGGAAAAGAGAAAGGGATGCTTGGGATGGGGGTGGGGTAGGGGGCTCAGGAAGCATCTGGACCTGCAGTGAGGGACTTTGGTGGGAAGTTCCTGTATTGCATGGTCCAAAGCCAGAGACCACTGAGAGTAGTAAGAGAGCCAGGCCTGGAATGAGACTGTGAACATTGGGGGAACAGAGCAAGTCAGGTTCCTGACCAAACACTGAGGTGCAGAATCATGAAGGGGATTAGAGAAGATTATCTAGTGACCTCACACAGAACAGAGCAACTGAATTAGGGGGAGTGTATGGGGGAGGGTGCAAGAGAGCTTCTGGCACCATCTTGAGCATCTCTGGTCTCATTTCCAGTCCAGAACAGGATCCAGGATCCCACTTCCCCGAGTTTGACCTTACTTTATCACCACCTTGGAATATCTCAGCCTCTCTGTGCCTTCAGCCCCCATCATTAAGGAGGCAGTAACCACAAACTTCCCTTTCTAGTACATTCCCCTTCTGGACCAGCTTTGATCAACAATATCAAGAACCCTGAAGGGCCTTTAGGAACAATGAGGGGTGCCTCCAACAGTAATGTTTCAATCTTCTCTGATCCAACTTCCAAGAAACATTTTCCATGAAAAAAGAGGGGAAATCTGTTTGGTTTTTGGTCCATACCCTGCAATGCCCAGGGGTTTACTCCTGGCCGTACACTCAGGAATCATTCCTGGTGGTGGTTGGGAGACCATATGAGACTCCAGGGTCTGAACCCGGGCTGGTCACATGCAAGACAAACACCTTACCTGCTGTACTATCTTTCCAGCCCTGAAAAATGGAAATGTTAATGAAGTACATGTGACTGAAATGAAAGGGGGTTGTGCAATGAGACCTGGGAGTGAGACCTGGGAGGGTGCTCTGTTTGGAGGGGTTCCCATGCCCAAGCAGGCCAGGACTCCCCTATAAACAACACAGTGGATGTCTGAGGAAATGGTCATGGCTGAGATTGTGCTAAGAATTCCAGTGTCAGGGTGTTGGATCAACAGGCTAGAGCACATGCCTGTACATGAGCTCAGGTACCACATGGCTTAGGTAGTCTTGAGGGTGCCCAGCCTCACTGGGCCCAAATACCACATCACCAGACCTGAATGCTGAGCTGTCAGGTCTGAATTTCTGGAGTCAGGATCTCTGGGTAGATCCCTGGGACCCCAGAATCACTAGGGATCACCCAAAGAATGTCAATGTCAGGCGAAAGCCGGCTCACATCCTGCTAAAGGACAATGTCAGGGGAATGCAGTCACATTTGCCACCCATTTGCCACCAGCATATCAAGAGATAGGAATTCCTTTCCAGCAAATCTGCGGGAGGAGGACTAACATTGCCTCTCTCCTAGAGACTGTTAGGTGCCCCCTTTCCCAAAAGGCGGGTTAGGAGCCCCATTTCCCACCAGTATGCCAATTGCCAGCTGTCAGATTTGTATCAAAAATGGGGAGGGGAGAAACTGCTCCCTCTTACACCAACTTCAATAGCAGCTACCCAAAGGTATGATCAAACTCTCATGAGCACCTCCAGGGACTCTGGGAGCTTTGGAAATGTGAGATAAGATTCAGCCCCAAAGGCAGGAGTGAGGAAGGTCTGGCTGGAGACCATATAACACCCACCCCAGGAAATCCTGGGTTGGTCCTAATGCTTGATGGGACAGATAAGTATGGTTCTCCTCAGTTGCCCATGGCCCATCTGCCTATTTTGTAATGTCAGAGGAAAATATTATGAACAAATTGCACTGGGCAGGGAAAAATGTTCCCTGTCCAACAAGGGAAAACTTGGAGTCTCATTTATGCCACAAACCCGCAGACCCTGTGACTCTGTTGACTACTCCAGGAGGGTGACGACAGCCTAGGTCATCCCAGGACCAGAGAGGACAGTTACATATCTAGTCAAAGGGCTCAGTCACCAATTTGGGGGTACACTGGAGCAATGTTTTGAGTTTGTACAGTCCCCCAAATAACTTCAATCCAGAGAATAATCACAAGGGATTATTCACACAGAGCAGAGCAACTGGATTTGGGGGGGGGGGACAGGGGAGATGTGGGGGAGGGAGAGCTTCTGGTATCATCCTGAACATCTCTGGTCTCATTTTCAGTCCGGAACAGGATCCAGAATATCTAGGATCCCATTCCCCAAGTTGGTGTGGGTACAAGAAAAAAATAGTTCATTTTTCCAAGTCTTCCTAGAAAAGATTTGCCCAGAAATATTGGAAGTTTTAAAAAGTAATTAATGTGTTGCATTCAGCATGTCAGGAATTTCACACCTGCAACTGATATTCATACTAATTAGAAAAGCTGCTGATGGAGAAATTGTTAGCTATTTGCACAGTACAAATTAGGGCCCAATTGGGAAGCAGGGTGGATGATGAGCAGGAAAGCTGAAAAACCGGTGTTTTTACATCAGTGGAAAGAGCTTCTTCTAGCTCTCTGAGCTCTTTGTATCATATAAACAGAGGGACAAATCCACCTTTTAAAAATTATTTTATAAAGTTGTTCACAATAATTCACTATATTTAATATTCAAACACCAACCCCACCACCATTGCACCTTCCTACCACCATATTTTGATTGTTTCCACCTCAAATCCCAAACCATGCCCCCCAATGCAGAAATTAAAAAAATTAATCTTGTATAGCTTGTTATGAATAATTTCCTAAAAATGGTCCAATAAAAATTCCTTAGAGGAAAGTGTGTGAAGATTGTTGTATTTCATCCTGGAACCATTAAGTCCTTGTATTAGAGACTACTAACATATTTTGTTAAACCCCATCAAATGTTGTGTGCTAATCTTGGTATATCACTGGTGTAGAGTATGAGAGGTCATGTCTGCATGCTCCAGGAATTCTAAAATTTTAGAATACGATGATTATACAGCAGATTCACTCATAGGTGCAGCCATTGATGAGATCATATGGTGCCAGGGGCAGTTTGTGGGTGTGACTGCCAAGCTACTGGTAAAGTAGGGAGTTGGGTAGAGAGAGGCCCATTCCTGCTCTAAGTGAGCTTGGAGATTTCAGTCACAGCATACCTGGGATTTTCTGCAGATTCACACATGGGTGAGGCTCATTCGAGCCTCTGGAGAGTGGCCGTGAACATAGTCGTGATTGAGTACTGGAGATTTTTGGCTGTTGGAGCTCTACTGAGTTAAGGAGGGAAACTCACCCCTCCCCTCTGAGTTGCCCCAGTGAAGTCACCTTGGCACAGGGTTTGGAGGTGTCTTTGCAGTGTATCATTCTATGTTGCTGTCTTCCAGGAGCTTCCCCTCACCACCCCTCACCCCAAGTCTCAGGGTCTTGGCTGTTGATGAGATTACATGGTGCCAAGAACAGTTTGTGGATGTGACTGACAAGCTACTGGTAAACTAGGGAAAATGGAGGAGGAGGTCCAATTCCACTCTGAGCGATCTTAGAGAGAGAGAAATCCCTTTGAATAGTTGGTGGGAGTTGTCTGAAACAACTGTTCAAAGACAAGACTGATCTTCAGGATGTCTTTTAGCCTCAAAACCCCTCAGAGAAAAATCACAGCCATGCATATCTGTTCTCAGGTGAGAACTAGTAGCACTTCCATTACTGAGTTACTATGGAATGTGTCTAGATATGCATCTTACAGAGCCTTTTCTCCTTTGGGGAGCACCAGCCTGGCAGAGGCTGAACACAGTTCTGCAGAGCAAAGCAGCAGTCCCCACAGCTGTTCCCTGGCTCCCAGGGTGATTTCCACCACTGTTCTGCAGTTTAAACAGAGGCATGAAATGGCTCAGATTCTTTTTAAAATGCAGGAGTATTAATTTGGCCAGCACAGTGTGTCACAGAAGGCACAGCAGGAAATGTAAGGCACTTTACCTGCCCAAGGAAGTAAGGATCTTGCTAAAGAAATAAAACACACTGAAAGCCAATACAGAACAGGAGGTGAGGCCAAGTCTCTGTGAAGAGTTCTCCAGCTGGCACCCCTGTGTCAGCCTCAGAACACAGCAGCGACTCTGATGAGTTCAGCTCGAAGGCCAAGCACAATCATTTTTGTTTTAAAAAACACTAGTTTTCACAAAACATTACTTTGGGGGAAACCAGGGAAGAAACACAAGACCTCTTTCTTAATTTTGAGGCATATACTCTACCACTGAGTCACACCTTAGGTCTGTGATTAACACAATTGCCATTGCCTGCTCCTGGGGGATGCTGTCCACTATCAGCTAGGCGACCCCCAACCATCATCTCCATAGACACATTCAGATTCTCTAACCCTGGGAACCTTCCCTCCAGTTTGGTGACTCTGGGCACACTCATAACTAAGTCCTTGGTCCGGCACTGGTTAGAGGTAATCAGCTTGGTCTGACAACTGTAAGAAATGGTTTTGTAGCAGTCTTGCACACTCTGGCCATTCCTCAGGCCTAGGTTCAAATCTGTAAGATCCACCAAGGTCAGATAAGTACCAAAAGGAGTAAGAGAGCAGTGATTTTGATGTGAACTGCAAGATTCAGTAAAGACTAGAAGGGAGGACTGGGGAAATTCTTTGGCTTAGCACCAGACAATCTTTGGTACTCTGTTTATTATCCATTTTATAATTCTAAAATTGGAAATTTAAAAAAAATGATGCAATATGTTTGGTTTTGAAAATATTCTGTTCCTGTAGTGCTAGATTAAGTTTCTCTGTTCCTGGCATGTTACCTATCCTGGTCAGTTCACACATTCTACTTTACAATGATATATATATATATATATATATATATATATATATATAGAGAGAGAGAGAGAGAGAGAGAGAGAGAGAGAGATAAATAAATAATAAATCCCGGAGGCAAAACTCACTTTGTAAAACTCCGTAATTTTAACACATGTCATTTATAAAATCTAATGAAGTGACAGTGTGCTAAAAGGAGATTTATGTACTGAGGGCATATCTGCAGCTGAATGCTACCATAAGAAACTGAAAATGCCTCATTTTTACCAGAAGCTCATATATGAAATAAGATGACTGACATTCCAAAGGGAGTTATGAAATATGTCTTTTTGTTTGACAGCAAAGTGAAGGTTCTATAACAATATGTCTTCTTTTGTGTAACATTTTAAGATAGAAAATTGCTTTTAAATTTTACAATGGCCTCAATTACTTATTTGAGAAAAGGCATTTATTTTCCCTGGCACATTTCCTTCCCTTTTTGATGTGCTGTCAGGGATGGAACTCAGGGCCTCATACATTCAAGGCACACAATCTACCATGGAGCCACATTCCCAGGCCTTTATGGAACATTTTCCTTCTGTGCCTTTCATTTCTTAAAACTAGGTTTGTTTAGAGAATATTTCAGTCATATTTACTATACGCCCAGTCATATAGTACATAGCTATGCAGATATGGTGCCCCGTTTTGATGCTGGAGGTTAACTATAAGACAGTCTCAGACCTAGATGAATTACTTGCATTTGCTCTTTATATATATATATATATATATATATATACACATATACATATATACATATATGTGTTTATATATATATATATTTGCTTTTTGGGTCACATCCAGCAATGCTCAGGGATTACTTCTGGACCTGGTCAGGAATTACTCCTGGCAGTGTTCAAGATAGAACAAACATTGACCACATGCAAGGCAAATGTCCTTTCACTCTGGCCCTCCATTTGCTCATTCACTCTCATCACTGCAGCTCCCATTGTGAGACAGGCATTAAAAAGCAAAGGCACTAAAGCCAGCCCTTGCCTGCAAGGAGCTTTCTCTTTTTTGCAGATGGGCCAGACGTCAAAAAAACAGGTGACAATGCAGTAAGACAACTACTCTGAGGGTACCTGTATAGACCCCACTTATTTATAAAGTGATTTATAAATTATTTCTGTATTTAATTATAAAGTTGGAGCCACAGGAACAAGCCTACCACTAAGGGTTGAAAGGACAACCATGAGCAAGTGTAGGATAACATTGGTTTGTCCTTTCTCCCTTGCCACAGATTGCTTAGGTTTACTGGATTACACCCATTGCAGTGCTCCCAAGTGACTCCCATTCTTCTATGTTTATCTGTAAACTCTTCTCTGTGCTCTCTCCCCCAACTGATCTATCACCTCTTCCCCCTAATCAGACTGTTAACTTGTAAGGTCAGTTCCTTCTAAGGATACTTGACTTGTATTCATGAGTGAACTATTTCCTTTCTCCTCTCCTTATGTCTTTTGCATTTAAAGAACTTTAAAGCAATGCCCTTTTTGTGTAGACACAGGAAGACAGTTAATATTATATTTTTGTAACTTGGGAGTTAATTGACTCTGAATAATATTCACTCTCGGGCATCTGCTTTCTTGACTTAAGCTTCAGTTGTTCTTAGTTCCTAGCACCCCAAAAGCAGGGTCCCAAAGAGGGACAGAATGAATGCAAAGCAAGCTGTGAGCTATCCTTGCATCAAAATGGGCCAGGCCAAAGTGCCACAATACTTAAGAGCATGGTCATGGTCAAATGCTGTCATAATCCAAAAAGTAATGATGAGATTAGAACCCTGCTAGGGTTAGGAAAGACTGATCTGGCCTGAGCACTGTAATCTGAGATCTGTAGCGAGATGACTCCAGGATAGCAATCCTATAAGCTTAATGTATCTCTTACTGTGTCCATACAAAATGATTAATATCATGAATGTTTATGCTTGTTGGACAAGGGGAGGAGAAACACACACATGTGATTCCCCTCTTGGGTGGGTTATCCTGCTGGATGAGAATCTGTCCTAGAAGAAGCTTCCCCTGAGGGAAGGACTTTAGCTCTGCTGATTGTGACCACACCTATATGTAAGCCCCTAATGCTTGGGATTTAATCCTCATGCTTTGGGATTTAAATAGGCTGTAAGAGTGGGCTGAGAATGAAATAGAAGCAGGAGGGAGAAGCAGGAAGGAGAAATGTGACAGAGCAGGATCCAAGAGGAAGATGAGGGGATCAGGGAAGGGGGATTCAATGAGGAAGAGAATGGAGATGGAAATGGAATAAACTGCAACTGAAACCAACCAGCCTGGCCCTGATTTTCTCCTTCATCCGTCCATAGCCATAGGCAACCCTGGGGTGGGGGAAGTGGCATGAGACTACTAAACGCAGGCGGAGAAAGAAAGAGCCAACACGCGGAGTTTTTGTAATTTTAGTTTTTGAATACACAGGCAAGAGAGTCAAAAGAAAGTTCAGAGGTGAGCAGAGGTGAGCACTCTGGTGAAGGGGAGGAGGTGTCAGGGATACAGATGGGCAAAGAAACGGTACTGGAGGTGGAAATGAAGGCCTAGTGGGAAGGAGTGAAGGAGCCTGTTGATGTTCCTGTGCTCTTCCTCCTGCTCATCCCAGTTCTAAAAGGACTTGAAAAAGCCTTCATCAGAAGGCACAAGGTTGCTTAATAGAGGGTTGTTTAGTAGATGAGTCAATAATGGAGAAAATGTGTGGGAGAGCATTGACAGTCGACTCTAATCCAAGAAGGCTTCTGGTTCCCCTGGCTCCAGGAAGGCACGGAAACATGGCCATTTTTCCAACAAGGAGGCCAGGATCCACATTGCCAGTGGCAGAAAATCCAATTTTTAGGAGAGGGAAGACAGAGACTGGGCCTGGGTGTCTGGTACCAGTTTTTCTGCCCGGTATCAATACTGGCCCACCTACAGATGCTTAAAGTCAGAGGCTGGGACTGTTAGGGCATTCCCTGCCATTCCTGGGCTGGAGATCACTGAATTAAGCAGGCTGAAAAGGCTCTTGTGGTTACTGTACTTCTGCAAAGCTGACAGAGGATAGTCAAAAGGTGACTTGGATGCTTGGTTTTGTTTAGACATTCACACACAATCCTTCTTCACCTCATTTATATTTCCATGCACTTCTTAATTCTCCATACTTTTCAAAACAATGAGGCTACTAGGGTCAAAAATATCTTATAAGAAACCTTATAAGAAATCTTATAAGAAACCAGCTAGACAGAATTTCTAGCCCTCGCTCTCCGAGCATTTGGGGCTGTATAAATCTGGCCATGGGGACTGTACTCTGTGCTTCAGTATGTTAGGTAGTGTCCCCAGCCTCCACTCATTAGAGGCTATCAGCCTTGGGCCTTCTAGCGAGGCAATGAGAAACATCTCTAGACATTATCAGTAGTTCCCTATGAATCATCCTTTGTTGAAAAACACTGAGTCAGGCATGGTTTCAAATCATAGTTCTGTCACTTATGAAGGTGTTTGTCTTCTCTGACTCCAGATATTTCCAAAATTTTTGTCCAGCTCTCCAGGTGATTACAAGCATTAGAAAAACTGAAAGTTATAATGCTTACAATTGCTTATTGTTAGGGAAATCCAAATCAAAACAACAATAAGATACCATCTCACACCAGTGAGAAAGGCACATATCAAATGTAATAGGAACAATCTGTGTTTGTGGGGATATGTGGAAAAAGGATATCATCCACTGCTGGTGAGATGGTTGACTGGTTCATTCCCTATGGTAAACAGCATAGAGAGTTCTTAGTAAACCTAAAATTGAACTATCACACAACCCAGCAATTCCACTTTTGGGTTTCTACCCCCAGGACAGAAAAACATTCATTCAAAAGGACATATTCACACCATTATTCATTGAAGCACTAAGTATAATAGCTAAGATTTGGAATCAAGCTAGATGTTCAACAACAGATAAGTAGATTGTGAACATGTTGTGTATATATACAACAGAATACTATACAGCTGTAAGGAATGATGAAATCATGCAATTTTCTGCAACAATGATGGAACTGGGAGATATCATTTTAAACGAGGTAAGCCAGAAAGGACAAACACAGGATGATATCATTTATATGTAATACTTAGGGTAACTGGATTAGGAAATGCAATGGTTTTGGGGATGGGTGGGTGTATGGATCAACATTGTCCCCAGAGTACAGAGAAGGGAAGAAAAGAAATAGAGTTAAGGGGAAGGGGAGAAGAGATAAATGAGAAGCAATGGAGGCAGGGGTATTCAGTTAAGGAGACTCAGGTACATCATTGGTGTTAAAGAATGGTAGAGCTAGATATCCAAACCACAGAGTCAACAACACTGAATTCACAAGACCCAAACATTAATAAACAAACATAAAATGTCTTCCAAGATGGCAGGCTGGGGTTGACATGGAAGAGGGTGGGGTATTGGAGAGAACCTGGAAACACTGGTGGAGGGAAGTTGGCACTGGTGATAGGATTAGTGATGGAACATTGTATGTCAAATACCCAACTATGAATAGTGTGGTAACTCATGATCTTTTAATGAAATAAAATTTTTGGGGTGGGGGAGAAAAACTAAAAGTTGGTAAATTCCTGGTGAATGTGGTCTGTTTTCAGAGGGTATACTGTCATGACCATTTCATATGAAATGTGATGCATTTCCTAGGCAATTGCTGTGATTGCTATAATTCCCGATTTCCGGTGACCAAACTGTTCAAACATAATTGTGCCATGAACAGGGATATCCTTGGATCTTTCTTCAATCATGTGGGGATGGGAGTGGGGGAGAATAGGTAAGGGCATCTCTCCCAGAATGTTGTTCATTATTCCTGAAAAATAGAATGGCAGCCCCATGGACACTCACTTAGGCCTTGCTTTTTCTGCTTCTTGGATCTGAACTGCCACCTGCATTTTCCAATATGAGTATGGAGGTTACCGATGGTTTCTGAAGCCAAGAGTAGATCTATATTAGGTTAGTAGTATGGCTTTTTTGTGGTTTGTAAAAAGGGAACTATTAATTAGAATGATGTTTACTTATGAAAAACTGGCACTTGGGTTGCAAACAGAATTTAAGCAATGTTCTTCCTCCACCTTGATCAGCCCACCTCATCCATTCTCCTCTCTATCCTTAGGAAAATATCACTGTCACTGTTATCCTGTTGTTCATCAATTTACTCAAGTGGGCACCAGTAACACCTCCATTTGTCCCAGCCCTGAGATTTTAGCAGCCACTCCTTCTCATCTTTCCCAAAACTGCTATATTGGAGGCTCTTTCAGGATCAGGGGAATGAGACCTGTTATTTTTTTGGCATATTGAATATAAACATATTAATATAATCACATTGAAAAGCATTGTTCAAGAAATCAATTTGCTCCTATTTGCTGATTTATAAGAAAAGAGAAGAGGAAGGGACAGAGAAAGAAAAGACATTGTGGTTTTTATCAAAAGGATGTGGTGAGATGTCACTATTCTACTCTCTTCCTTCCTTTATTCTCTTTTTATACAAATCTTTACCTCTATTCTAGGACATGATATGAATTATGATAGTTACAGCCTAGACAAAGTAATAGGATTAAATAAAAAGCATAGTTAATTTTTAATTTTACTGGAGCAAGCTGCACATCCAACAGAAACTTAAATTGCATACAGATTTTGGTCTAAGCACTTAATCTTTCAGAAAAGGAGTACAAGGTTTATAGAATTTGACCGGCAGTAGATGATTTCTGTATCTGAGAAACAGAGATTCTAATTGGGAGCGATAACAGAGTTGATGTGAAGATTAAACTAGAAATTTTTTAAAATTTTAATGGGGTTCAAACAAAGTAAGCAACTAATGAACTTTAGGACAAGGAAAAAAAGAAAGGAAGGAATGAGAGAAAGAAGATGAGGAGGAGGAAGGAAGGATCCTATAGAAGAGAATAAATCAAATGACAATTGAAGGGACACAGATAGTAATTCTTTAGGAATTTAGAAAATATTCCAGGTCAAGGGTTAGCCAGAGAAAACTCCTTGCAGTAAACATGGAGAGACATTTAAAATGTCAAGTTGTTGAGCAGAAACAGAGAACTCAGTTTAACCAATAGCAAATATTTCTAAGAGATAAACATTCATCAAACAACATTCTACTGAAGTTGAGTTTTTTGGAATTGTTCAACTTCTCTTCTGAACTCCACAAAACAGCAAGATAAGGAAGGATGATAAGTCCATCACTGCTTAGTGTCTTAAAGCATGTGTTTTAGGAATTGTAGCAGATGTGGCCATGCAGGGGTACTGCATGTCCCTGCCAGAGGGACCATGGCATGGCGAGGAAAAGGACATAGCACTACTTTCACTACCAGTAACAAGAAAGTGGCAGAAACATTCCTTTCTTTGCCCAAACATTCATGAGTGATCATGAACACTCAACGTGGACATTGAGTGTTTTTTAAATAACTGCCTCAATGTGGACATTGAGTGCTCTTTAAATAATTGCCTGCCAACTAAACAGTGATTTACTTTATTGTTCTCAAACTTCCATTTAGGGTCGAAAAAAATAACGTTTCTAGATCTCAGGAGGACTGAAAACATGAGGTAATAATGTACCTGGACCCAGAGACATGAGGCTTCACAATCATTCTCTATCTTCTTAACATGCTCCTTTATTATCACTATCTGATGTTATAGCATGCATTTTTTTTGCCTATTTTCTAAACTCACTGAGAGCAAGGTTTACTTTTCCTATTTTTCTTTTCTTTTCTTTAAGTCTACATTATAAATTGTAATATATCTTATATCTTCAAATTGTCATGAAGTTAAACTTGGGAACAATTTAAGGAATTAATAAAATGAATATAGATCTTGCACCCCCAAATATTCAGAAAAATGTCACATTCTCATCCTAGAGTGGGTATGGTGAAAGGTGGGTGAAGTCTCTGATTCCTGGTTCAGAGCAAAGACTTCAAAGTATATCTTTTTGTTAGAGCAATGCCTATGTAAAATATGTATCAAAAATATATTTTGCATAAAAATTTAGATGCCTCAAGTTAAGGGGTCAGACTAGACAATTTCTACTATCTTCTCTAGTTCTATAGTTTTGTGAGTCTCTTTTGGGATTGGCCTCCCAAGCAGTGCCAGGGGGCTCAGGGGTCACTCCCAACAATTAATTGAAGTGGAACAGATGGTTCAATGCTTAGACCCAGTGTTTCTGGGGTCACCAAGCCAGACTCTATAGTGATCTGGGGTTCTCATGGGACCAGATATGGAACTTTGTGCCTTGAGCATGCAAGCATGTATGTGAGACATGGACCACTGGTCTCTAAAATATTATAACTCCTTAAAAATCTTGAAAGTGTACTGCTTTTATAAAACAGGATGTTTCTCTGGATTTCTTCTGAGATCCTAGACCAGGGGCATTTTATCAATATCTGATTAGCAAGAGGCAATATTTAGGACAGTAATAAATTAGCTTTTCTTTTGCTTTTCTCCTAGAGGTTATTAAGAAGAGATACCTACCTCTACCGGGAGGTGGAAGGGAAATAGACCCAATGCTTCAATTGTGGAGATGAGACATGGGTCCTGGAAGATGTGCTCTTTACTTTCCAAAGTGGCCTTGTTGGCAAGCACAGAGAGCAGTTTGAGAAATCACAGCTGTCACTAGGGCCCCTCAGCAAAGCTGCAGAGAAGGTCAAGCCTGTGTTCTGCATTCCAATCCACCTTTCTCCGAGTCTGGTTTTCACCCATGTTCTGTGCTCTAGCCACCAAACTTAATGAAATTTCTTCTTCTGCAAATGTCTTTTGAACCCTTTCTCTTCTAATGCTCTTCTGCTCTGTACAGAGGTTTATCTTCTTTTTGACCAAGATAGAGTTCTAATTTTCTCAGTTCTTCATAATTGCTATGTTAGTCCAAATTCATTAAAAAACAAACAAACTTCTATTAAAGAATGAATGAGGTCCCTGAAATGGAAAACTTTGTTTGGTAACAAAAGTTCAAATCTGTCTTACCTATAAAAACCAGAAATTTAACAAAATTATATTTGTAAAGTCACGTATGTGTATGTATGAGTGTGTATACATGCACATGTATATGTACATACCACTTCCCAGAAAAATTAGCCCTGTAAGTCATGGAGTAGTACACAAAGTCTGTCTTTTGTGGAAATATTTTTTAAATAGTTCAAATAATAAGGTTATAAATTGTTAGAGTTTATTGTATTGGGGGCTTGGCGCTGCCTACATTAATACAATTTGCTTCTGTTGCTGGGCATTAGTATGCACATATGAAGAGTTATTTAACTATAAACATCATGTGCAGCCTTTTGTGAATGTTTTCACTTTTCTTGAGAAAGTTAGGTAGCAACTGCTAGGTCATGTTCTATAGTTGACATACATTTAACATTATTTAAAAATTTTTCCAGCTTTTGGTTTCATTTTTCATTTCCAGTAACAATGAAAGACTGTTTTGGGATACTTGATCTGCTTGATGACACTTAGTATTGTTCATATTTAAGATTTTAGCCTGAGTAGTTATTATGGGCTGACTTTGTCAGTGGTGTCACATATATAATTTTAATTTGGATTTCCATAATGATTAATGATGTTGGAGAATTTGTTCAAGTGTGTATTTGTTCAATGCTTCAATATGTGTGTCTTTTGTCAAATACTGATTCAAACATTTACTTATTTTCAGGGTTATTGTCTTATAATTGAATAAGAGTTCTTGATATACTCAGAATCAAGATACCTTGTCAGAAATATGTACTATATTTCATGCTATTTGTGGTTTTCCTTTTGTTACTGCTGTTGTATTTTTGAAAGAGTAAAATTCTGGGTGGAACAATAGAACAGAGGACAGAGCACCTGCCTTTCAGCAGCTGACCTGGATTCAATCCCCAGCATCCTATATGTCCCATAGAGCCTTCCAGGAGTGATTCTTAAGTACAGATCCATAAGTAAGACCTGAGCACAGCCAGTGTCTCCCCCAAACAAAACAAAATGAAAAAGGTAAGAGTGTTTACTTAAATGCAAGTTACCATTTTCCCTTTATACTTTATACTGTTAGAACATTTAAGTTATGGTCACAAAATTCATTGCTTTACAAGTCAAAGTCCCTGTATTATTTCCCCCTATGTTTTATGTAAAACACACACATATACATAACACTTTAATTTTGAGTTAATTTTTTACTATGATTTAGCATTCAAATTTCAAAATATGGTTGAATTGAAAATCTGATGGGGTAAGCTGATGAGTATAGACTTGGGTACATTAGAGCTGCAGTACTTATCCACACATAGTTGGCTGGCAGAGTTCCTTCCTGCTTATGGGAGATTAGTCTAACTTCTGTGAAAAACCTTCAACTGATTGAACGAGGCCCACCACAATACAAAGGACAATCTGGTTCACTCAAAGTCTGAAAGTTTTGGTTAACCATTTGGTAGGCCGTTCGCCTTACAAGCGGCCAACATGGCCGACCTGAGTTCGATTCCTCCGCCCCTCTCGGAGAGCCCGGCAAGCTACCAAGAGTATTAGATATGCCAGACACAGTAACAACAAAGTCTCAAATGGAGACGTTACTGGGCCCGCTCGAGCAAATCGACGACTAACGGGAAGTTAAGTGATTAAGTGATTAAGTGTATTTTTGAAATCCCCATTCTGCTCCATTGATCAATGTACTATATCCTTACATCAATATACAACTGTCTTGATTACTATAGTTTTGCAGTAAATATTAAATTCAAAGAATGTAAATACTTATTTCATTTTTAATATGACTTTGGCTTTTCTTTTTTTAAATTTTAATTAGTGAAACACCATGAGGTACAGTTGTAGACTTACAATTTTTTGTGCTTGGGTTTCAGTTATACAATGATTGAGTACCCATCCCTCCACCAGAGTACTTTCTCCACAACCAATGATCCCAGTATCCTTCCTACCCCCCCACCCCCCATCCCACCCTGCCTCTGTGGCAGGGCATTCCCTTTTGTTCTCTCTTTCCTTTTGGGTACTGTGGTTTGTAGGAGAGGCATTCAGTGGCAGTCATGTTCAGTCTATAGTCTACTTTCAGCACGCATCTCCCATTCTGGGAGGATCCTCTCAACACTCATACTTGGTGTTCCCTTCTCTATCTGAACTGCATTTCCCCCTAGCATGTGCAGCTGGCCTCCAAGCTATGGAGTGAACCTCCTGGTACTTATCTCAGCTATTCTTGGGTGTTAGTCTCCTATTTTGTTACATTATATTCCCCAGATAAATCAATCTTTCTGTCTGTCCCTCTCTTTCTGACTCATTTCACTTAGCATGATACTTTCCATGTAGTACCACTTTTATGTAAATTTCATGACTTCATCCTTTCTAACAGCTACATAGTACTCCACTGTGTAGATGTACCACAGTTTCTTTAACCAGTCATCTGTTCTTGGGCACTCTGTTTTTTTCCAGATTTTGACTATTGTGAGCAGTAAAGCAATGAACATAGAAGTGCAGATGTCATTTTGACTGTATTTTTTGCCTCTCTGGGATATATTTCTAGTAGTGGTATTTCTGGGTCTAATGGGAGCTCAATTTCTAATTTTTTGAGAATCGTCCATACTGTTTTCCAAAAAGGCTGAACCAGTTGGCATTCCCACCAGCAGTGAAGAAGGGTTCCTTTCTCGCCGCATCTGTGCCAACAGCAGTTGCTTTTGTTCTTTTGAATGTGGGCCAGTCTCTGTGGTATGAGATGATATCTTATTATTTTGATCTACATCTCCCTGATGATTAGTGATGTAGAGAATTTTCTCATGTGCCTTATTGCCATCTGGATTTCTTTGAGAAAGTTTTTGTTCATTAGGTTGCCCCATTTTTTGATGGGGTTGGATGTTTTCTTCTTGTGGAGTTCCATCACTACTTTGTATATCCTTGATATCAACCCCTTATTGGATGGGTATTGGGCGAATATCCTTTCCCATTCTGTAGCCTGTCTTTGTATTTTGGTCACTGTGTCTTTTGAGGTGCAAAGGCTTCTGAGTTTAAGATAATCCTATTTGTCTATCTCTGTTTTCATTTGTTTGGCCAGTGGCGCGACATCTTTGAAGATAACATTCGCTTCAGTGTCGTTCGTGGAGGGTTTTGCCAACCTTGTCTTCAATGTACCTTATGGATTCCGGTCTTATGTTGAGGTCTTTAATCCATTTTGATCTTACTTTTGTACATGGTGTTAGGCAGAGATCTGAACCCATATTTTTGCATGTAGCTGTCCAGTTTTGCGAGCACAATTTGTTAAAGAGACTTTCCTTGCTCCACTTCACATTTCTTGCTCCCTTATCAAAGATTAGATTATCATATGTTTGGGGGGAGATATCAATATATTCAACCCTTTTCCATTGGTCAGAAGCTCTGCCTTTGTTCCAGTACCATACTGTTTTAATTATTACTGCTATGTAGTAGAGTTTGAGGTTAGGGAGGTTGATTCCTCCCATTTTCTTTTTCCCAAGAATTGCTTCAGCTATTCGTGGGGGCTTATTGTTTCATATAAATTTCAGGAGTGTTTGCTCCATTTCTTTGAAGAGTGTCATGGGTATAATTATAGGAATCGCATTGAATTTGTACAATGTTTTGTGAAGTTTTGCCATTTTGACAATGTTATTCTCCCAATCCATGAGCAGGGGATATCTTTCCATTTTCTCGTGTCCTCTTTTATTTCCTGAAGTAGCGTTAGTAGTTTTCTTTGTACAGGTCTTTTACTTTCTTAGTTACGCTGATTCCAAGGTACTTGATTTTCTGGGGCACAATTGTGAATGGGATTTTTTTCCATGTCACTTTCTTCTCTTTATTTGCATATAGGAAAGCCATGGACTTTTGGGTTGATTTTATAGCCTGAAACTTTACTATATAAGTCTATTTTTTCTAGGAGTTTCTTGGTAGAGGTTTTAGGGTTCTCTAGATATAGTATCATATCATCTGCGAATAGTGAGAGCTTGATTTTTTCCTTTCCTACCTGAATGTCCTTAAAATATTTTTGTTGCCTAACCGCTATTACAAGTGCTTCCAGTACTATATTGAACAGCAGTGGAGAGAGTAGGCATCCTTGTCTCATCCCTGATCTTAGAGGGAAGGCTCTCAGTATTTCCCCATTGAGGATGATGCTTGCTGTAGGCTTGTGGTAGAGGCTTGTGGTAGATGGCTTTAACTATATTGAGGAAAGTCCCCTCTATACCTAATTTGGCGAGGGTTTTCATCATAAATGGGTGTTGGATCTTGATATGATCATATGGTTTTTATCTTTTCTTTTGTTGGTATGATGGATTATGTTGGTTGATTTCTGAATGTTAAACCATCCTGGCATCCCTGGGATGAATCCCTCTTGGTCATGGTATATGATCATTTTGATGAGTTGATGAATACTATTTGCTAGTATTTTGTTGAGAATCTTCGCATCTGTGTTCATCAGGGATATCGGCCTGTAGTTTTCTTTTCTTGTGGTGTCTTTGTTTCCTTTTGGTATTAGAGAGATATGAGCTTTATAGAAACTCTATGGGAGAGTTTCTGTTTCTTCAATTTCCTGGAAAAGCAACTGGCAATAATTCCTCTTTAAATGTTCGGAAAAATTCGCTAGTGAATCCATCTCGACCTGGGCTTTTGTTTTTGGGAGAACTTTTGATTACATTTTCAATTTCCTTGATGTTAATAAGACTATTAAGGTATTCTAGATCTTATTGATTCAGTCTTGGGAGATTATAAGAATCCAGGAATTTATCCATTTCTTCTCAGTTCTCTTGTTTCTTGGCATACAGACTTTCAAAGTAGTCTCTGATGATCTTTTGAATTTCTTTGGTTTTTGTTGTTATATCCCTCTTCTCATGTCTGATTTGGTTTACTAGGGTTCTCTCTCTCTCTATCTTTTTGTGAGTCTTGTTAGTGGTTTATCTATCTTGTTTATTTTGTTTATTTTCTCGAAGAATCAGCTCTTGGTTTCATTGATCTTTCGGATTGCTTTTTGGATTTCCATGTCGTTGATTTCTGCTCTTAGTTTTATGATGTGTTTCCTTATGCCTGATTTGGGCTCCTTTTATTGATTGTTTTCTAAGATCTTGAGCTGTGAAGACAAGTTGATTATGTGGGTCCTTCCTTCCTTTCTGAGAAATGCTTGCAGTGCTAGAAATTTCCTCCTTAACTTGGCTTTAGCTGAAGCCCATAGGTTCTTGTAGCTCGTGTCTTCATTCTCATTTGTTTCCAGGTATCTTTTGATTTCGTCCTTAACTTCCTTCCTGACCCACTCGTTGTTCAACATTGAGTTGTTTAATTTCCAGGTGTTTGATTTGGTTCTCCTTTTCTGTGTGTGATTCACTTCTATTCTCAGTGCATCGTGGTCTGAAAAGATTGTTGATGCTATTTCTATCTTCCTGATTCTATTAAGGTATGTTTTGTGTCCTAACACATGGTCTATTTTGGAAAATGTTCCACGTGCACTGGAGAAGAATGTGTATTCTTTCTTTTGGGGGTGTAAAGCCCTGTGTAGGTTTATAAGCCCTCTCTTCTATTTCTTCCTTCAAGCCCATGTTTCCTTGCTGAGTTTTGTTCTTGTTGATATAACCAGAGGTGATCAGGTGATGTTGAAGTCTCTGGCTACTATTGTGTTGCTAGCAATGTCCTTATTAAAATTTGTTAGCAGTTGTTTTAAATACTTAGCTGTTCCTTCATTCGGTGCATATACATTTAAGAGTGTGATGTCTTCCTGTTGTACGTAAACCTTGCTGAATAGAAATGGCCTTCACTGTCACTTCTAATCTTTTTCAACCTGAAATTGATGTTGTCAGATACTAGTATGGTCACGCCAGATTTTTTTTCTTTATTTTTATTTTTTATTAATTTTTATTAGTGAAACACCATGATGTACAGTTGTAGACTTACAAATTTTTGTGCTTGCGTTTCGATTATACAATGATCAAATACCCATCCCTCCACCAGTGCCCATTTTCCACCACCATGGATCACAGTATCCCGACCACCCCCATACTCCCCATCCCACCCTGCTTCTGTGGCAGGGCATTCCCTTTTGTTCTCTCTCCTTTTAGGTGTTGTGGTCTTCAAGAGGGATTGGGTGGCAATCATGTTCTGTCCATAGTCTACTTTCAACATGCATCTCACATCCTGGGAGGATCCTCCAAACACCCTCCATTTGGTGCTCCCTTCTCTATCTGAGCTGCCCTTTCCCCTAGAATGCCAGGCTGGCTCTAAGCCATGGAGTAATCCTCCTGGTATTGATCTCGGCTATTCTTGGGTATTAATCTCCTATTTTGTTACTTTATGTCCCCCAGATGAATGCAATCTTTTTATGTCTATCCCTCTCTTTCTGACTCATTTTGCTTAGCATGATACTTTCCATGTAGTACCACTTGTAAGTAAATTTCATGACTTCATCTTTTCTAACAGCTTCATAGTACTCCATTGTGTAGATGTACCAAAGTTTCTTTAACCGGTCATCTGTTCTTGGGCACTCAGGTTTTTTCCAGATTCTGGCTATTGTAAAAAGTGCTGCAATGAACAAACAAGTGCAGATGTCACTTCGACTATACATTTTTGCCTCTCTGGGATATATTCTCAGTAGTGGTATTGCTGGGTCAAATGGGAGCTCAATTTCTAATTTTTTGACAATCGTCCATACTGTTTTTCAAAAGGGCTGAACCAGTCGGCATTCCCACCAGCAGTAAAGGAGTTTCCCTTTCTCACCACATCCGCACCAGCATCGGTTGCTTTTGTTCTTTTGAATGTGGGCCAGTCTCTGAGGTGTGAGATGGTATCTCATTGTGGTTTTGATCTGCATGTCCCTGATGATTAATTATGTAGAGCATTTTCTCATGTGCCTTTTTACCATTCAGATTTCTTCTTTGAGAAAGTTTCTGTTCATTTCATTGCCCCATTTTTTAAGGGGTTGACTGTTTTCTTCTTCTGGAGTTCAACTAGTACTTTATATATCCTTGATATCAACCCCTTGTCAGATGCGTATTCGGCGAATATCCTTTCCCATTCTGTAGATTGTCTCCCCTGCTCATGGGTTGGGAGAATTAACATTGTCAAAATGGCAATACTTCCCAAAGCATTGTACAAACTAAATGCAATTCCTATAATTATACCCATGACATTCTTCAAAGAAATGGAGCAAACACTCCTGAAATTCATATGGAACAATAATCCCCCACGAATAGCTAAAGCAATTCTTGGGAAAAAGAAAATGGGAGGAATCAACCTCCCTAACTTCAAACTCTACTACAAAGCAGTAATAATTAAAACAGCATGGTACTGGAACAAAGGCAGAGCTGCAGACCAATGGAACAGGGTGAATATACTGACATCTCCCCTCAATCATATGATCATCTAATCTTTGATAAAGGAGCAAGAAATGTGAAGTAAAGCAAGAAAGCCTCTTTAACAAATTGTGCTGGCAAAACTGGCAGCTACATGCAAAAAATGGGCTCAGAACTCTGCCTAACACCATGTACAAAAGTAAGATCAAAATGGATTAAAGACCTCAACATCAGACCGGATTCCATAAGGTACACTGAAGACAAAGTTGGCAAAACCCTCGATGACATTGAAGCGAATGGTATCTTCAAGGATGTCATGCCACTGGCTGAGCAAGTGAAAACAGAGATAGACAAATGGGACTATCTTAAACTGAGAAGCTTCTGCACCTCAAAAGAAACAGTTGCCCCAGCTTTTTTGAGATATCTGTTTGCTTGCAGGATTGTTTTCTATCCTTTAACTTTGAGTCTGTGTTTGCTCTAACTGTTCAGATGTGTTTCATGTAGGCAGCAGAATGTTGGGTTCTGTCTCTGAATTCATTTTGCCAGTCTGTGTCTCTTAATTGGTAATTTAAGACCATTGATGTTGAGAGAGATTATTGTTATGGGGTTTTGGTCATCTTTCTGTAAGGGTATGTTGTGCTTGTAGGGTTTGTCTTGTCTTGTAGTAGCCACTTTAGCCTTTTTAGATTTGATTTTGAGTCTATGAAGTTCCTGAGCTGCTGTTCGTCCACAAAATACTGTACCATTTCTTTGAGTTTTAGTCAGAGTTTAGTCGGATAGAGTATTCTTGGTGAAGCATTCATTTCAGTGAGTTTTTTCACTATATCCTACCATTGCCTTCGGACTTGGAGGGTTTCCTCTGATAGGTCTGCTGTGAATCTAAGGTGTGGTCGTTTTTATGTGATTTCTTTCCTTGACCTTGCTGCTTGCACTATTGTGTCTCTATCTGTGGCATCCATCATTCTTGGAATGTTTTTGCTAGGGTCTCTTTTAGCTGGCACCCTTTTGGCTCTTTGGATCTGAATAGCTGCGTTGTACATCTCTGGGAACTTTTCAGCAATGATTTGTTTAACCGTGGCATTTTCATTGGGATTGTTTCCCTGACCACTGATACTCCAATTATTCTAATATTGTTCCTCTTGGAATCATCTCCTAGGAGTCTGATTTGCTCTAGAGCTATTTTGAGGTCTCTTTCCATTGTTTTTTATTGCCTGTTGGCTTCATGCAGCTGATCTTCCAGCTCACGATTCTGTCTTCAGCTGTGGCCATACAACTGTTGAGGGCAGAGACTGAGTTTTTTATTTCATCTATCAAATCTTTTATTCATTACATTTCTGTGCGTAGCTTTTTAATTTCTGCTCTCATTGCTTCCCATATTTTCTTGATTGTTTCTTCCATGTCCTTTGTTTCACTTGATAACTCGATATCTGTCTCACTGTTTCATTGAGTTCATTGAATATCTTCATTATTTCATGTCTGTATTCTTTCTCAGAGAGTTCCCTTAGGTGAGTAGCACCTACTGAGGCTTCTAGACTTTTTTCATCGTCCTCCCCTCAGGGTGGGGATTTGCATTGTTTCTTCATGTTGGTTTGGAGGTGTGGAGACTGAGATGTTACACGAGAATGTTGGGTATGAGTGAATCACCTGCAGCTGCGTGAGCATCGGCTGGCCTAAAATTAGGCCATGCCCACCTCTACAGAAGCCACGCCCACTTCTGAAGAGACCATGCCCCCTATAGATACCTGGTGTGTGTGGGGGGGGTACAACCTGGGTGAGGAAGAAGACTGGGCACAGCATTGGGGATGAACAGGAAGAGGCTCAGGGATGGTAAGCATCCAAGGATCCTAGAGGATACATGGGGCATGAAAACAGAGAACGCAAATTCCCAGGTTTGAATACTATCTCTGACTTTGGCTTTTCTATGTCCTTTATATTTCTATTTACATTTTCAAGTCAGCAAGTCAATTCAATAAAACATTAAATACTTTTAAGAGTTTTATTAATGCTATAGATCAATTTCCAAATTGATGAGGGGCATCTTAATATTATTTTTAATTCATAAATGCAACTTACTTTTCTATTTTTCAAGTTGTACTCAATTCTTTATTGTCTGATTTTTTTATGGTTTTATAAGAAAAATTTTAAGATTTCAGTTTCTAATTACCAAAATTAGACTTTTATTTATGTTTATTTATTTTTCAGGTTACCTTGAATATCCCACCCACACGGCAGGACTGGCAAGCTATCCGTGGTAGATTCGATATGCCAAATCCAGTAAAAAAAAATGAATCTCATTCCCCTGATCCTGAATACGGCAGAGTCAAGAAGGATGTGGAAGGAGAGGCTGATAAAATCTCAACTAGGCTGCCCAAACAAAGAAAGATACAATTTATTGTCTGTACTTTCAATGCACATACGCTGGCATCTGATGCATCCATCAAGGACCTGATGTTACAAGTGCAAATGATCAAGTACGACATCATTGGTCTGACTGAAACAAGAAGCTATCGATCACATCACACCATTTTCGACACTGGAAAAGAACTGTTCCTTGGAACATGTGACCAAAGAGGCGTCAGTGGTGTCGGTATCCTTGTCAATACGAACTTAGCCATGAGCATTGATTCATTGGAATGCCTAACAACCCGAATCGGATGATTACACTTGAATAGATGTGGCTCACTACCGGCAGTTTCTATCTTTGTTGTCTATGCACCAACATCCAATTATGGTGAAGGAGAAATTGAGAAGTTCTACATGAAGCTGGAGAAGTTCTATAAAGAAGACCACACCTTCTACAAGATCATTGTTGGTGATTTTAATGCCAAGATAGGACCAAGAAGATCAGCTGATGAACTCCATATCGGGACCCATGCCCTAGAATGGAACGAACAAGGTGACAGATTGTCTGAGTTCATCATGTCAACCAAGACCATCCATGGTAACTCACAATTCCAAAAGGCTTAATCTAAACGTTGGGCATGGGAGTCTCCCGGTGGATGGTTCCACAATGAAATAGACCACATCATATTCAATTGGCGGTTTTGCCTAACTGATGTTGC
Organism: Sorex fumeus; assembly: GCF_029834395.1. Classification (NCBI taxonomy): domain Eukaryota; kingdom Metazoa; phylum Chordata; class Mammalia; order Eulipotyphla; family Soricidae; genus Sorex; species Sorex fumeus. The sequence continues at coordinate 22,528,680 of NW_026606108.1, read as the reverse complement.
TGTTGTCCCAAAATTCCAAACAGGATCGGACCACCGTCTCCTTTGTGCAAAATTCTACCTCACAGAATGGGGAGAAAAGAATGCAAAGTTTAAGAAGACAACTCCCAGAAAGACCACCAACTGGGAGCTCTTTGGCTCTGTTGCGGCAACATGGGAAGAGGCCGTCATTGACAACATTGATGAGGAATACGATTGAATGATTCAACACCTTCATGATTGTGCAAGTAATGCCAAGAGAGAGATAACCACAAAAAGACACCTTTCTTCAAACACTCTTGAACTTATTCACCAACGTGGCTTGGCACGTGCCTCAGGCAACCACAAGCGAATTTCCGAGCTGGCAAAACAGTCCAGAAAAGCTATCAAGGATGACCTCAAAGACAGGAGAGCAGCAGTGCTGGTAGATGCGGCAGAAGCCGGGAAAAGCATTTGTAATGCCCACCTGTCCTTCACCAACTACAAGACCAAGATGACTGCCCTCCGACATCCTGATGGATCTATTACATCTTCTAGAAGGGCAATGGAGAAGATTATTCATGACTTCTACTCAGATCTCTTTAATAGTCACATCCACTTGCCCACATACCAAATTTCGCAGGATGGATATGTCGTTTCTAATGTTCTGCCTTCCAAAATCCAACATGCTATCTTGTCGGTAAAGAAACAAAGAGCACCTGGTCCAGACAAGGTCAGACCTGAACACCTGAAGAACTTACCATCAGTACTCATCAATACACTGGCTCGGCTCTTCACACTCTACCTGTCTGTATGCAAGGTTCCATCCCAATGGAAAACCAGCAAGACTGTACTACTATACAAGAAGGGAGACATCCATGACATTGGCAACTATCGTCCAATCTGCCTATTGTCTGTCATCTACAAACTGTTCACTTGACTCATCCTGAATAGGATTGGCAGAACACTAGATGAAGGACAACCAAGCGAACAAGCCGGGTTCCGAAAAGGATTCAGCACCATTGACCATATACACATGATAACCAAGCTCATTGAGGTTTCTCAGGAGTTCAAGATGCCACTCTGTCTAATGTTCATTGATTTAAAGAAGACCTTTGATTCTGTTGAGATGGAAGCAGTTATAGAAGCCCTAGCCAATCAGGGCGCACAAACTCAATACATCAGGATCCTCCATGAGCTCTATTATGGAGTCACTACCAGGATCTCACCATTCTACAAAGAAGTAATCATCCATGTCAAGAAAGGGGTTCGGCAGGGTGATACCATTTCACCAAAACTCTTCAGTGCCAACCTCGAGAACATCATGCAACACCTAGAATGGGAAGGAATGGGAGTGAAGATAGATGGTCGGCAACTACACCACCTCCGCTTTGCTGATGACATTGTTCTAATAACACCAAACATCAGCCAAGCGGCACAAATGCTGAACGACTTTGACTGTGAATGTGGAAAGGTCGGATTACAACTGAATCTCACAAAGACAAACAGTCTTGTTCCTGATGTTCCATTCACTCTCAACGGAACCACCATCTCCAAATGCAACAGTTATATATATCTAGGTTGAGAAATCAACATGATGAATGACCTGGCACCTGAGTTACGCAGGAGGAAGAGAGTGGCTTGGAATGCCTTCAAGAGCGTTGAAGAAATAACTAAGAGGACAAAGAACCTCCAGCTCTGATCACATCTCTTTGATTCCACTGTTCTTCCTGCATTAACTTATGCCTCAGAGACCTGGGCCCTACGAAAACAGGTTGAGAACGCTATTCAGGTCTCTCAAAGAGGAATCGAAGAGCTATGCTTGGAGTATCACGCTTCACTCAAATGAGTGATAGAATCCGGAGTTCTGATCTCCGTCAACGCTCAAGAATCAGGGACACTGTCTCATTTGCCAAGGCATCAAAAATCAGATGGGCTGGACACGTAATGAGGTTTAGAGATGACCACTGGACTAGAGCCATTACTGACTGGATTCCATGGGATGTCAAAAGATTGCGTGGACACCCACCTACAAGATGGTCAGACTTCTTAGTCAAGACCCTGAATGATCATTAATATGTTGTTACAGATTGAGCCTGTCTGCTAATATATGTATACACACATACACACACGCATATATATGTATATATGTATATTTGATTGTGATCGGTTGCCTTCTACTTTACTCCTCATAAGATGTGGTGTGCTACTATTGATATATCAGTGACATAAAGTATGAGACGCTCCAGGAATCCTAAAATTTTAAATAGGGTGCTAGAGTTGGAGTTCAATTTTTAACTGGATGGTGATTTGTGAGTCTGGAAGCATCTCTGTGGCATGTTGCTCTCTTTTGAGATTTGTGAGTCTCTGGATCATGGCCATTAATGAGCATCTATGGAACCCAAAGGCAGTTCTTGGGCATGACTGCAAGGTAGCCAGAAGCACAGGGGGATCTGGGGAAGGTGCCCATTCCCGACTCCATGGAACCTGGACATTTCAGTCACAAAACCCGCATACCTGGGGTTTTCAGCGAAGTCATTCTCATGGGATGACTCATCCCAAGCCTGTAGAAATCAGCTGTGAGCATGGCAGTGATTGGGTTCTGGAGTTTGCAGTTGCTGGGGTTCTTTTGGGGCAGGCAGAGGGACTCACCCGCCCACCTCCAAGGCTCCCCAGATTAAGGCAGCCTGGCACAGAGTGATGAGTCATCTCTGAAGCATGTTGCTCTCATCGGAGATTTATTTGTGAGTCTGCAGATGTTATTTCTGCTTTGTGCTTTTGCATTTTTGGAAAATATACCTAGAAGTGGTATTATTGGATCATATGGAAGCTCAACTTCTAGTTTTCTTAAGAATGCCCATATTGTTTTCCAAAAAGGGTGGACCATTCGGCATTCCCACCAACAATGAAGGAGAGGTCCTTTCTCCTGCATTCAACCAGCACTGGTTATTCTTGTTCTTTTGGATGTGTGCCAGTCTTTGTTGTGTAAGATGATATCACATTTTTTCACGTGACTTCTGGATATTTGTATTTCTCCTTTGAGAAGGTTTCTGTTCACTTCTTTTCCCCATTTTTTGATGGATTTAATATTTTTTGTAAAGTTATACCAGTACCATATATATCTTGGATATGAAACCCTTATCTGATGGGTATTGGGTAAGTAATTTTTCCTGTTCCCTGGGATGTCCCTGTATCTCGATCATCATTTCTTTCTTCTTTTTTTTCAATTACACAGTTTTTATTTGGAGGTTTTGAAGGGAAGGAGGGAGAGAAAGTGAGAGAGAGTGGAGAGTAATGTGCTCAAGAGAGAACCCAGGCTTCTCCAAGGGCGGAGAGAGAGCTCCTACACACATCCCAGCATTAGACATGAAAGCATGAAAGTACACAGCTCAAGAGGGAAGATGAGGGCAACACATGTGCCCAGGCACCACATGTACTTGGCCACATGGCACAAACAGCACACGGGCTCGGGCAGCCCTGTCACCATTTCTTTTTTCTTTTTCTTATTTTGTCACTCTTTCTTTCTTTCTTTCTTTCTTCTTTCTTTCTTTCTTTCTTTCTTCTTAGTGAGACACTAAGAGGTACAGTTGTAGACTTACAAATTTTTGTGCTTGGGTTTCAATTATACAATGATCAAATACCCATCCCTCCACCAGTGCCCATTTTCCACCCCCACCATTTCTTTTGAGGTGCAGAAATTTCTTAGTTTAATGTAGTCCTGTTTGTTTATTTTTGGTTCCACTTTCTTGATCAGCGGTGTTTCATCTTTAAAGGTAAATTTAAATGTCATAGAGGGTTCTACCTACATTTTTCCTCCATGTAACTTCTGGATTCAGGTCTGATATTTTGGTTTTTAATTCATTTTGACTTAACTTCTGTACCTGGCCTTAGAGAGAAGTCTTTATTTTTGCATGTAACTGCCCACTTTTCCCAGCACCACTTATTGAAGAGATTTTCCTTGCTCCGCTTCACATTTATTGCTCCTTTATGTTGATATGATTTTGATAGTGGATCAATAAAAATAGTTTGAAAAATGCTCTCTATTCTATTTTCTGAGTGTCTGTGAGGTTGGTGGCATTGCCTTTGCATGGAGGTGAAGTTGGGCCTCATCCAATTCTGAGCTCATGGATCATTCCTGGTGGTGTTCAGGGGAACCCATTCAATGCTTTAATGTCTACTCTGCAGCACTGCAGCACTGTTGTCCGATTGTTCATCAATTTGCTTAAGCAGGCACCAGTAACATCTCCATTGTGAGACCTGTTGTTACTGTTTTTGGCATATCAAATACGCCACGGGTAGCTTGCCAGGCTTTGCTGTGCGGGCGGGATACTCTCAGTAGCTTGCTGGGCTCTCCAAGAGGGAGGGGCAGAGGAATCAAACCCGGATCAGCCATGTGCAAGGCAAATGCCCTACTCGCTGTGCTATTGCTCCAGCCCAATCTCTGTACAAACTCTGGTAAATATTTATTAAATGTTTCATAAAATTCACCACTAAAGCCATCAATATGTAAAGTTTTCTTGAATTTTTTACAATCATAAGCACAAGCAGAATTTATTAGATGCATATTTACTTCTTAGTGTGTTAATTTCAAGTAATATGTCTATTTTTTCTAAGTAATAAAATTTGTCATAGAATTGTTCAAAATATTCTCATTATCTCATGAATGACTTAGGAACTGTACAGACTTGTCACTTTTGATATTGATATTTTAGACCTTACCTTTTTAAATTTTCTTGATTAGTCAAAAATTTCCCATGTTTATTAATTTTTCTAAACCAACCACTTTTAATTTTCTCCATTGTTTTTCATTGATATTTACTTTCCTTTCACTTCCTTGATCCTACTTATCCTGAGTTTGAGTGCTTTTCTTTTTATGACAGATTGTTTTCAGACCCTGATTAAAGTGAAAATTTAATTTATTTAAAACTTATTTTTGGGCTGGAGAGATACTATCTCAGGAAGGGTGCTTGCCTTGCACGTGGTCAACCTGGATTTGCTCCTGAGTATCACATATGGTCCCCTGAACTTTGCCAAGAATGATCCCTGAGCACAGAGTCAGAAGTAATTCCTGAATACAGTGGGTGCAGGTCTCCATAAAACAACAACAACAACAACAACAACAACCAAAAAAAAAGCCACTAAAACTTATTTCTGATTTTAGCATTAAAGTAAAATGTTATTACTTTGCACTGCTTTACATGCATCCCACATATTTTGATAAATCATGTAACCACTATATTTTAGTTTAAACCATTTTCTAACTTGTTTTCTAACTTCTCCATTAATCCAAGCACAAACAAAATTTAAATAAAAATCAGACGTTATTTGTATTTGTTACCTGTTTTTACTTAATATAAAAAATGTTTTCATTTAAGAATTTTATTATAGGACCCCAGGGCCATCTTAAAGCACACAGAAACAAAGAAGAAAACCAGCTGGAGGGCCCCACAGCTCCCGGAGAATGCTCCAGGCCCCAAACAGAGCCGATATCAATGGGAGGTCCCAGATGGGATAGGTGCTGCTGTCCCACCTTCTCCAGATGGAATCCCAGTGACCATGAGCTTCTACAAGCATGGCTCTGGCATGCGGGTACCAGGACATTTTTTCGGAACTTCAATGGGGCTGCCCTGGCTCCCAGGCAACCTCTGATTCTGGAAGTCATGCCCACAACTTGCTCCCCAGCGCCATCTTACAGCACACAGCAACAAAGAAGAAAACCGGCTGGAGGGCCCCACAGCTCCCGTAGAATGCTCCAGGCCCCAAACAGAGCCGATATCACCAGGAGGTCCCAGAGAGAGAGAGAGAGAAAGAAAGAGAGAGAGAGAGAGCACAAAGTGGAAATCTGCCACACAGGTGGGAGGTGGGTGGAAGGGGGGTATACTGGGGTTCTTGGTGGTGGAAAATGTGCACTGGGGAAGGGATGGGTGTTTGATCATTATATGACCAACTGAGACTTGAACTGAAAGGCTATGTTACTGTTCTCACGGTGATTCAACAAATAAAAAAATATTAAAAAAAAGAATTTTATTACAGAATTTTTAATGAGTGTATAGTTTTCAACTTTTAAGGCTATGCCATACAAAATGTATTTGAATATAACCCCAAGCATTGAATAACCTGATTATTTTCAATTTTTCAAATTTACAATGAAGACTATAATATATTACTAAAATAATTACAATACGACACAAACAAATGAAAAGATATCATATGTTTAAGAATTAGAAAAATAAGCATTTTAAAATGGCCAATCTATAATCTAAAACAATCTATAGATTTCAATACAATGCTTATCAAAATACCAATGGAAGTTATCTAAGAAATAAAAGTTTTAAAATGAATTTTTACAAAAAGAAGAAATCATTGCATTACAAATCAGTATTCACTAAAATAGTATAGTATTAGAACAAAAACAGGCACAGGGAGAAAGATTAATGATCTAGAAATGAGAGCCCACGAGTAAGTCCACAGGCATATTGATAAACTAATCTATGGCAAAGGAGCCAAACCCATATAATGAAAAAGTCTCTGCATCAAACGGTACTGGGAAGACTTAATAGCTACAAGCAAAACATGAAAACTATATCACTATTTACATCATACACTAAAATTAACTCAAAATGGATTATAGACATACACTGACACTAATGTACACAATACATAAAAGGAAACAAGTGATACACATACCTCAACAGAGATATAGTTGGAAACTCGCTATTAGAAAAACTATTTGCATTACTACAATCATAACTGCATTATTCACAACAGCCAAAAGAAGGAACCAGCCTAAACAGCCACTTAAGGACGACTAGATAAAGAAGCTATGGTATGTAGTCAATTAAACACTATTTTACCACTAAATAAAGATGAAATTGTGCTATCTACGACAAAATGTAGGGAATTTGTGGTGTTTATGCTGAGTGAAATTAGTGAGAAGAAATGACAATTACTGGATAGTCTCACTCATATGTGTAATATAGATAACTAAAATAAATAAAGTTACAAAATCAAGAAAACTAGATTCTATATTCAATACAAACTATACTGGTTACCAGAGGGAAAATGGAGTGGTGGGAGGAATACGTAGAGGGGTCTTTTAGTTGTGGGACACAGGAATTTTTGTGATGGGTGTGATGAAATTTATATACATAGAAAGGTACGAAGTGATACCCATACAATTCTATAATATTACAAATTAAAAATAATAAAGGGGAAATAGAAATGTCTCTTTTCATTTTTTTTTTTGGTTTGTTTTTGGGTGTTACCTGATGGTACTCGGAGTTTTCTCCTATTTTTGTGCTCAGGGATCACTTCTGGAGGGGCCCAGTGGACCACACGGGCTACCAGGAGTTAAATCTGGATTAGTCTCAAGCAAAGCAAATGTCCTACTCACTGCACTATCTCTCCAGCCATGCAATAGAAAATCTTAGCAAGTGTTGAAGACAGAGTTCAGGGTTTAAAGTGCTTGCTTTGCTTGTGGATAGTCCTGGTTCTGTCCCTGGAACCACACGATTTTCTGAGCACCACTGGGAAGAATTCCTGAACACAGTGTGGCCCCAAACCTCTCCCTCCTCCGCCCAGCAAAATAATTTTACTTTTTTGGGTTTTAAGTCTCACCTAGTAGTGCTCAGGGCTTACATCTCACTCCCAGCAGTGCTGGGGGGAGGGGAGCAACAAAATGTAGTGAAGGGTCTAAGAAGAGTTAGGAGAACGCATGGCGAGCAGTTTACCATTGTACTATTTCTCACCCCCACCCAAAGAGGAATTCCTAATTTAAAAAAGGAAAATAAATATATGAGATACAAATAATTATGCAAGTATAAGAATTTTTTTATCTTTCCACCTTCTGTAAGTTTAATAGTTGGGGTAAGAAGATCTCCATTCAATGAATTTTCCTGTTTTCATATTGATTTCCTGGGTTAAAGTCTACTTTTTTATATATTATTGTATTAATTTAATAAAATTATCGCTAATCTGGTTTCCTCTCAGGCCTTTTGTTTGTTGGTGGATGATTTCAGCCAGAATTTCCATCAAACATTCATCTGGAGTGAAGAAAACAAACAGTGGTGTATTTATTGCTCTTTGTTACATTTCTTTTCAGGGTTGATGTATTCTGTGGGCTATATAAGTTCATGGCTCCAGCTCTTTGGCATTCACGGTGATTAAAGAATATTAAGCCACTGACATCTAGAAGTTGGGAAAGAGGGATTAGTTCCAAAAGGAAATTTAGTCTTTTGGGAAACAAAACAGAGATGATCTTCTCTGTGTTTTAATAAACATGAACTTCTTTTCAAGCTGCAGTTATCTCTGGTACTATGCAAACATAATGTATCTATGTATCTATGTTTTCCAGATTTTTTTCAGGTCTCTGTTTTAAGAGTATAATGAAGATATTGTTCTCACCCTTCAGTGATTTTTAATTTGTGACAGTTATATTTGGATGAAATTATTCATGAGGGATTTTCTCTGTCTATCCATATAATAAGAATTTTCTCACCACCAGATCAATTTCATCATTCATTTTCTTCCAACAAAAAAAGGATTCTTCACTGATAGCAGAGTTAAGATCAATCTACATTTTTAAAAGTACACAGAAAAGAGAGGGTCAGGAGATGCAGAAGAAAGAGTACAACATGCTCAGAGAAGTGTTTGGAAATATGAATTGAAATGTGTTTGCTTAGTAAGTGTGAGAGGGAAAGGAAGAGAAGAAAGAGACATTTTTAATAAATATGCTATTGTCCTTGAATTTGATTCCCTTTTTGTACTTTAAGAAACACGTGTAAGGGTTTGAATCATTTAAAAATTGTGTCTGTGTTTGGCTGTGAGAAGCTTAGAGAGAGAACAAAAGGGAATGCCCTGCCACAAGGCAGGGTGGGATGGGGGGGTGGGAGGGATACTGGGATCCGTGGTGGTGGGAAATGGGCACTGGTGGAGGGATGGGTATTTGATCATTGTCTAATTGAAACCCAAGCACAAAAAATTGTAAGTCTACAACTGTACCTCATGGCGTCTCATTAATAAAAATTTAAAAATTTTTAAAAAATAAAAAATAAAATAAAAATTGTGTTTGGCTGTGAGAAGCTGTTTCTTGACAGCAACCCTGCTTGGATACCCAATTATGCCTGCTTGAGTTGATAAAGGTAACATAGAGATATGGATAAGTTTTCTGTGTTCATATCCTGCTCCTATTGTGAGTTTTATTCATTTGCTCCTCATGAGATAGTAAGCACTGGACACCTGTTTAAACAAAGTTCAGATTATTCCATGTGGCCAGGAGTTATGTTGTATACCCACTTTAAAAAAAAACCAAAATAACCCAAGACTTAGACGTGCATTTCTGTTCTGTGTTTATAGTTCTCATTCTATGGTTTTTCAGAGGTGGGGAGTCCACATTAAAGGTCATAATGCTTCTGGCTCTAGGGTTCGATTTCTTAAACATCCCAGGTCAACCAGAGTGCTCAAGTTTATTGCTTTTTAAAAACCAAACCCCTGCCAAGTGAAAGGAGAGAAGGGCACATTTAGATGAAAGTGCTTCATGTTCAATTTCTGCAGTTTGTTGACATTTAATTGCTCAATGCAATTTTTCCTACCCTTTGGGGCATTATGCTTAATGGTTTCCCAAGAACAGTATGATGAGGCTTCAAAGCAAGTCCCAGGTTTTAGCAACAACACTCTTATTTCAGTTTATATGAGTCACATGTCCAAACCCTTGTATAAATCTGAAGTTTTTCCCATAAACACTTAAGCCTAAAAACTATGGTAAGCCACATTAACAAGCCATCTAAGCTATTGCTCATGAATATGGGAATAAACTAGGTGATTCCAATGCATCAGATTTGGGGTCAAGGAAGAGAAATGTAATTGGTTTTAAATGTACAATGCTAAATGCTTTCAAGAATATCTGTTAGATTATCAGGTGTGAATTTCTCATTAAGAACTGGGTATAATGGTATGACGCCATGAGCATGGACTATTAAAGACACACCAAACTAGAAGATGTAAGCAATCTGTTCTTCACAAATATTTGTCCCATATGGCAAGAGGAATAGAAGCAACCAATTAGTTTCAATGCAATTATCATCATATTAAATCACATATATACCAATATCACATGTTTTCTCAGGAAGGTAACATTTCAATATTTTAAAAATGAAATGTTTGTTCATAGAGTGCTATAAAATTCTTCTATTATCTGCTCTCAGAGCTGACTCTACATCCCTCTTAATTGCAAAAGATTCCTGTTTTAGGCATGGTCAGCTGGACCCATCAGAACTCCAGACCTGGGATAGGAGCATTTCCATATTCTGTGGACATGGATCCACAGAACCAAGAAGAACTAAGGACAAAAACACCTTATATTAATGGTTGTGCTAACTGAAAGTTATTGTGAGGGATGGTGGACTTTTTAGTCTCGGCAGATTTAACAGTCAAAGTGTAAGCTCTCCTCTGATGAAACAGTGTGCACAAACTACTTCTAGAAATTCATGGAAACCCAGCAGGCCAAACTTTCTTTTTCCATGAATTTAATGGCGGAAAGGCAGCAAGAAAGGCTCTTACCTGACAATCAGGAGCTATACATGTAGGCAGTCAGCTCATTACTGATGTCACCTCATTACTGATGATTTCTTCTCCAAAAACTCCTTCAGAAACCATTTGACATCAGCCAAACCTGATGTAAAACGGGTTTAGCAGAAGCATTTAGGAGACTGTGGGGTCTGATAATATGTTTAGGAAAATGTTAATATGTACCAAAAACTCCATCTAACGGTAATTCTCCAATATTCCTTACATGACGGAGGCAATTTTTAGCCCTGGTTTTTAATTTTCTTCTCCTCTTCAGGATTATGGATGGACCTCAATGTTATTTTAACTTAGTTTTCTCCAGGCAAGGATATTTAGTTAATTAGGTAGCCAGTCAAGAATTCCTGTCACTGAACATTTTGTATTGCAGGCATGGGCTCCTAATAGCTTGTGGTGCGTCTGGAAAACAGAAGCGGCACCAGCAGAACAGCTTAGCCTTTTAAACAAGTGTGAAAGAAGTTTGAGAAAACTGAAATAAAGTCACTGGTTTAAGCATCCATTGGGTCCAGATAAATTCAAGCAAAAATAGTCCAAAAGTCAGGGTGCAATTATTTTTACCACTTTGGTTGCTGGCATCTACATCTAGAAAGGGACATTAACCATGAAGACACATATGCTTCTCAATGACAGAAAAGTAGATAGAACAGCTTTCTATTCTCTTCTGATCATGATGAATCTTCATGGCAAATGGCTTCCTGCTGAGGACAGAGGGTGGTGATCCAGCAACAGCAGAGAATGTGCTACTCTTGGATTTTTCTTGCACATGTATATATATGTACAGATAAGCCCAGGGGGTTAAGGTATGAAGTCATGGGGATAGTATACCATTTACGCCTAGACAGATTTTCAGGTCAGAAAAACACACAAAATCCTATACAGGATGTAGGAAGGCAATCACTGTCTATAATGTAATGATTCAAAACTTCTCTATTCTTCTTCATAGATGCTCCCTGATTCATTTCTGACTTCCTGGGGTAAATTTGTGAAACATTTAAAATGCATTTATTTTGGTTTGGGGGCCTAACCCAGCAGTACTCGGGGATTACTTCTGGCTCTGTACTCAGAGATCACTCCTGGCGTGGCTCAGGGGACCAACCATATGGTGTGCTGGAAAGTGAACCTGGGTTAACCATTTGCAAGGCAAGTTCCCTACCCACTGTACTATGTATCTCCAGCCCCTGAATATGTTTATTTTTAAAAGCTCATCTCTCTCAACATAGGTGAATATAGTAAAATAAATTCTATCAATACTGATAAATGGTCATGATTTTCCTTTGTGTTCTTTCAGCTAAGTGGCACTAAATGTGGAGCCAATGATGTGGAGTTTATGTGAAATAAAGCCTCAAGTGTGAGAAGCGGGATAAAGAATACAGTTGGGAAGACCAAAGTCTGAGTTTGGGACAACAGATGACAAAGGAGTTTGAAGGTGTATTGTAAAATGGTAAAGGTAAAAGGTAAAGGTAAAGGCCCTCCCGTTGATCGTCGATTTGCTCGAGCGGGCCCAGTAATGTCTCCATTGGAAACTTTGTTGTTACTGTGTTTGGCATATCGAATACTCTCGGTAGCTTGCCGGGCTCTCTGAGAGGGGCGGAGGAATTGAACTCGGGTCGGCCGCTTGTAAGGCGAACACCCTACCCGCTGTGCTATCGCTCCAGCCCTTTGTAAAATGAAATCTTCCAATTCTTTTTTTTTTGTTTTTGTTTTTTTTCCCTTTATTGTATTTTTTTTTAAAGTTGTAGATTTACAATTTTTTGTGCTTTGGTTTCAATTATACAATGATCAGATACCCATCCCTCCACCAGTGCCCATTTTCCACCACCATGGATAATATCCCTCCCACCCCCATCCCCCCATCCCCCCTGTCTCTGTGGCAGGGCAATCCCCTGTGTTCTCTCTCTCCTTTTGGGTGTTGTGGTCTGCAAAAGAGGCATTGAGTGGCAAACATGTTCAGTCCATAGTCTACTTTCGACATGCATCTCCCCTCCTGGGAGGATCCTCCAAACATCCTTTATTTGGTGCTCCCTTCTCTATCTGAACTGCCCTTTCCTCTAGGATACCCGGCTGGCCTCTAAGTTATGAAGTAATCCTCCTGGTGCTGATCTCAGCTATTCTTGGGTATTAATCTCTTACTTTGTTACTTTATATCCCCCAGATGAATGCAATCTTTCTATGTCTATCCCTCTCTTTCTGACTCATTTCGCTTAGCATGATACTTTCCATATTGTACCACTTGTATGTAAATTTCATGACTTCATCTTTTCTAAGAGCTACATAGTACTCCATTGTGTAGATGTACCAAAGTTTCTTTAACCAGTCATCTGTTCTTGGGCACTCAGGTTTCTTCCAGTTTCTGGCTATTGTAAAGAGTGCTGCAATGAACAAACAAGTGCAGATGTCACTTCGACTATACATTTTTGCCTCTCTGGGATATATTCCCAGGAGTGGTATTGCTGGGTCAAATGGGAGCTCAATTTCTAATTTTTTGAGAATCGTCCATACTGTTTTCCAGAAGGGCTGAACCAGTGGACATTCCCACCAACAGTGAAGGAGTGTCCCTTTCTCGCCACATCCACGCCAGCATCGGTTGCTTTTGTTCTTTTGAATGTGGGCTAGTCTCTGAGGTGTGAGATGGTATCTCATTGTGGTTTTGATCTGCATCTCCCTGATGATTAATGATGTAGAGCATTTTCTCATGTGCTTTTTTGCCATTCGGATTTCTTCTTTGAGAAAGTTTCTGTTCATTTCATTGCCCCATTTTTGGATGGGGTTGGATGTTTTCTTCTTGTGGAGTTTAACCAGTATTTTGTATATCCTGGATATCAACCCCTTGTCAGATGTGTATTCGGCGAATATCCTTTCCCATTCTGTAGACTGTCTTTGTATTTTGGTCACTGTTTCTTTGGAGGTGCAGAAGCTTCTTAGTTTAAGATAGTCCCATTTATCTATCTCTGTTTTCACTTGCTCGGCCAGTGGCGTGGCATCTTTGAAGATACCATTAGCTTCAATGTCATGGAGGGTTTTGCCAACTTTATCTTCAATGTACCTTATGGTTTCTGGTCTGATGTTGAGGTCTTTAATCCATTTTGATCTTACTTTTGTACATGGTGTTAGGCAGAGTTCTGAGCCTATTTTTTTGCATGTAGCCATCCAGTGATGCCAACACAATTTATTAAAGAGGCTTTCCTTACTCCACTTCACATTACTTGCACCTTTATCAAAGATTAGATGAGCATATGATTGAGGAGAGATGTCAGTGTATTCAACCCTGTTCCATTGGTCTGCAGTTCTGCCTTTGTTCCAGTACCATGCTGTTTTAATTATTACTGCTTTGTAGTACAGTTTGAAGTTCGGGAGGTTGATTCCTCTCATTTTCTTTTTCCCAAGAATTGCTTTAGCTATTCGTGGGGGCTTATTGTTCCATATAAATTTCAGGAGTGTTTGCTCCAAAATCTTCCAATTCTTATCGAGCATTCCACTTCCCCCAGCCGCCTTTTCACCCAGTTCCTCACACATGAAAGGCATATTCTCCACACTGAGCCCCATCCATGAGCATTCTAAGTTAGACATGTTGACCTGGATAACAGTGTGAGCTTCCCTCAGTCACATATCCCTTCTCCACCCAGCCAGCCCTTCTCTGAACCAAGATCAGATCTCAGAGTCTGAAATTCATGAGGGTTAACGGAAAAGAATGGGGCTGTTTGGGTCATAGAGCTAGTACTGCACATAATCTTACCTTACATGCAACCTAACTGGGTTTGTTCCCCAGTACCCAACATGCCCCCCCAAACTCCACCAAGAGTGAGTCATAAGTGTAGAATCAGGAGTAAGCCCTGATCACAACTGTGGCCCCAGAGCAAAACAAACAAACAAAAAACACTACCAGAATGGGACTATTTGTGTTATCATTCAAGTCTAGAAAGGAAATAAAAATAAAACTCTTTAAACCTAAGTGACAGCTGACACCTGAGAAAAGTCCAAGCCTACAAGCTCCTACATACCTCCATCCAGAGGCTCCAAAGCACCTTCATTACTTCCCCAGCAGGGAAGGGGAGGCTGAAAGAGAGAAGAGAACAGCCATGCTTAGTGCTTAACTTGAAAGGAGGTAAAATCTTGAAGGGGGTCAGTATTAGAAGAGGAAGATGCAATATTGGTCAGCAAGATCTTCTGAGAAGTCACCATCAAAACAGGATAGGAGGAAGGGGGCTTCCTTGGTAGGCAGAGGGAAGAGTCTTGGGAAGAGTAAGTTTTCATAAAATCCTGCCGCACAGAGAGTAGAGACGGACAAACACTAGGGCTGGGGGAAAGAAATTCAGACTGTAGCAACCCAGAAAATTCTGGTCAGGTAAAGGGTTCACCTTTTAGTTGTACCTTCCAGGAGTCCCCTGACAGGAAGACACATCCTGGCTCTAATAACTCTACTGTGTCAGTCACGGGATAAGCAAACTTGTGCTCAATGTGACCGTTGGGTGAGTGCCACAAAAGAGCAGAAGAAGCACCCCTTGAGAATGCTATGGCGAGGGTCAAGTATGGTCACCACTAAAAGTGCATGGTCTGGACACCTGGGCTCTCACTGTGAAGTCACTAAAGGTCTACAACTTGGGCTCTGAATCTGGGCAGCATGAAGACAAACTCAATAAAGCAAAACTCAAATAAAGAAAAAAAACTGTTTTGAGGGTATGTGTATGTTCAAGCACGCATGCACATGCATGCGTGTGTGTGTGTGTGTGTGTGTGTGGTGTGGAGATTCAAAATCTGGACCTCACATACACAAGGCGAGTTGAGGAGAGAACTCAGTTCTGAATATCTCTGCCCAACCAATCTGTGGACTGAAAAACATTGATCAAATTAAAAGCTGATTGAACATTTTCTCAAATTTTTTTGAGTTACATTCCCACTTAGTTGGTCATATGCATGTATTTCAATGTTAGATTGGAGATTCTCATGTTGATATGTAATCATGTTACATGGGACATAGTAGTCAGTCGTATCTTGATATGGATCTTATAGTCATATCTTGATATGGATCTGCCCTTAGTCAAACAAAAAGACATTTCTCACAACAGACTCTTCGGAGTCCTTACTCAACATATAGATCCTTGATTTGGACGTGATTTCTCCCATTCTCTAGCTATCATGAAGACAAACTCAATAAAACACAGTTCAATTAAAAGAAAAATTACCATCAAAAAACAATTACCTTTTCCTGTAAATCAACAATGTCTCACACACACAGCTAGCTGGCATTTCATCAAAATTTTAATAAAATGCACGGGTAGGATGGAACAGGTAGGAGATATGAGGTTGAGTAGGTAAAAGGAGCAAGGTGGGTAACGAAGATGGGAGTATTTAGATTTATTCCTACTACCAAAATTTTTGCAAGGCCCAAGGTGACTAATCATAGTGACTAATGAGTAATCACTGTGACACTAAAGTGTCAAAACCTTTAAAAAAAGGAAAAATAGAAGAGAACAAAAGAACAGAGAAGTGAAAACCAAAGCAAATTGAGAAGAGATTGAAATACTGGGGGGAAACAAAGGGAAGGATGGCTACTGAGACAGAATGCAAACTTCACTTTGACCTTTTCCTGGCAGGCAAGACAAAAAGGAAAACACAAGTTATACAAGGTTCTTATTAGGTAATAAAAAGCAGCACACCAGTTTTTCTATAGAAGTAGATTTTTCCCTAGTACTAATTCCAAGACAAATTTATTTTATGGGCCCTTGTAGAGCCATTGGCTTTTTAAACATAGGATGGTTTCAATAGCACTTTTATAACAAACAGAAAAAAACCACCTTTTTTCTTAATGCCTGGGTTTTTTTTATTGATAGTTGATAAATGTTTTAATTCCAAGATGATATTTCTTGGGGGATTTTAGAACATTGTTTAGGTTGATGGAATGTATCTAGGCCTAAAGCCTACAATCCCCTGCAATAGGTATTGAATCTTGCAATACCCAACTGTTACCTAATACCTAACCCCAAAATACCTAAATGATACCCTACAGTAATGATCATAGGCAGCTACACCAAGTAAATTTGATATGATTAGCAAACAAAGTCTACTCATAAACAACTTTAACAGCACTTCTTTGACATTTGTCTGAGTAGTTTTGCCTGGATACATCCATTTTCATTTTTATTCATTTCAGGTTTTCATCATAATCATTTACACTCCCTCCATAGAGCATCATCCTATATCGGTTCTGGGAGATCCCCAAACCATATTAAGAGAAACGACTTTGGGGCGCATGACAAGGGATCTACAAAAGTCCATGGGCTTACAAATCAGTGTAAAGCCCCACATGCGATGAAGTTTAAGTTGTCTTTTGAGATTCATCAGGACTTGAACCGGCTTGCATGCCATGGATGAAGACTGGGACCCTGAGGTTAGTGTTCATTCCATATGGCTCTTCGGTCCACAACAATGGACATGGAGGGGAGTGACAGGAGAATTGTGGGTGTGGACACGGCCCAGACACACACTCACTGGCCAGTTATGAGCCACGGGATGCCAGGGCAGGAATGGCATGTGGGTAAATGTAGCATCCCTCTGCAGTCAGGGACCCTGTTTTAGATTAACAGCTGTGGCAGAGCTGCTAGTGTGTACTGTGCGGGGGTGGGATGGGGGGACAGGCACAGCTTTCTGGAGATAGCTTTGAACAAATGAATCTACTATCCTTTGCTACCCCACTTCTCCGAGATGCTGCAGTGGGCACTACCTTTTGTCCCCTGACCCAGGGACATGCGAGTCCCGTGCCCTTCCACGTTATTAAAATCACTGCTCACGGCTGTCGAACTCAATTCAACTTTTTGTGACTGCCTTAAGTCAGACTTCGGGGCATGAGTCAATAGGGAGAAAATAGCTAACTTTACTTACTTAATAACATGAAGGCAGGAAGTTCGGACCCAGAGAAGCTCCTTTCTCCTTTCTTCTTGGGTCTCAGCGTGTGGTTTGGGTATTCAGGGCTTTGAGAGGCGCTGCTCCATCCTCAGGAACAGGTTGAAGTACTACTCAGTGACTTCCTGGCTCAGGTTAAGCATCTCCCTCCAGGAAACCATCTTAAGCATCGCCCTCCTGCTTTCCGCAGTCTGCTCATTGGCCAGGGCCGAGTCATGTGACGAGTCTTCATTCCCTAAGTAGCGATTACACCTGGGCACAAACCACCTCGTCTTATCAGGGTAAAAAGGAGACAAAGCTGGGAAGGCAGCAAGGACTGCTGCCCCAGAGTTTAGGATTGAAACTTGTTTCTAACTCACGGATCAATGCAGAGAGCAAATATCAGAGAAAGAAAATATACAAGAATAGACTGGCTACATCTGAACACATCACCATGACAACTTGCACTTAGTCTTCAAGTGTCTTGTACTTAACGTTTATTTTCACATTTCATCATAAGTATTCTATGAGTAGGGGGATGGACCTCAGAGATACAGCATGCCCTTCCTCCTGAACTAAAGGGGATTGGGGAGGGTGTGGGGAGGGGCATTATTCTCCAATATTGTTTTAATAGACAGTTCACTGTCACTGTCACTGTCCTCGTGTTGTTCATCGATTTGCTTGAGCAGGCCCAGTAACGTCTCCAATGTGACAATTGTTACTGTGTTTGGCATATCTAATACATCACATGTAGCTTTCCAGGCTTTGCCGTGCAGGCGAGATACTCTCAGTAGCTTGCTGGGCTGGAGCAATAGCACGGTGATACAATAAAATAAAAAAGTAATGTAGAGTTCATGCCCAACTCAATCAGCTTAATCAATGGTTGAACAAATAGCAGTACTCCTACATTATTAAAAAAAGATAAAGAACAACCAAGCCTGTTGCTAGTAAACTAGTGACAAACCGTGGGAGCAGTGGGCCTTAAGGAGCCCAGGACACAGCCTCCCCCAAATGAAAAATAGATACCAAGCCAAGTGCTCTTTCTGAATTTCTAATATGATCTCAGCTAATGCCAATGCTGACTGGCAGGAGTCGACTTTCAGTGGCAAAACACTGGTTTTAAGACTTGGCTGTGAACTGGAATCCTGAGAGAGTCTTACAAATCATCATGCTTGGATTCTATCCTACAAAGTTGGATCGATTTCCTAAATTCAGCTTAGCATTAGCATTTTCCCCACATCCCCCACCGCATCCACTCTCAAAGTACCCCTAGGTGACTCTATCATGCATCAAAGTTTAAGAACTACAGCTATTATACAAAATAAAATACTCACTGCCCCCACCCGAAGTCCCTCTAATATTATTTAGCTGCATCTCTCCTTGAATGCCCCTACATTGGATATACCAATTTCTGGTTCTTTTTAAATTTTATTTTATTCCTCTCCTATCTCCTCTTTGTGATGCTTGTCTAGTTGTGTTGATAAACTCACAGCTCTTTTCTTTTTTTTTATTTTGAAGTTTCTGGTAAACTGTGGTATATTTATTTTTGTTCTTTTGATTTTGTTTTTTGTAATTCCCTGTTGCTGTCATTATTATTTTTTTCTTTCTCCTTTTATCCATGTTTCTTCTTACTATACACATATAAACGTCACCTACCAACTCCTTAATCTGATCTGTGGAGAATGTGCAGGGTTTAAACACATCAATAAATACTCAAACTTGTACAGCACACAGCAGCAAAGAAAAAAACCAGCTGGAGGGTCCCACAGCTCCCGGAGAATTCTTCGGGCCCTATCCAGAGCCGGTATCACTGGGAGGTCCTAGATGGGGTAGGTGCTGTCTCTTTGCCTTCTCCAGATGGAATCCCGGTGACTATGAACTTCTACAAGCATGGCTCTGGCATGCGGGTATCAGGACTATTTTCTGAACTGCACAGCTGCTTATGCGGCCACACGACATTTCCTGATATGCAAAGTGATCAATGGAAAGTAAATGATCTAGCATTTGTCCCTGAAAATCAGGCTTCAGTGGTGGTGGGAAAATCTGAGCAAAATATAATACCCAACCGAAATTCATCTGGACTGTGTATTTAACTATGATGCTATGCCACCCTATGAGGGGAAGGGTGTCTGTCCCTCTGCCTGTCCCCCCCCCCCCCCCTTGAGACGATGGCATGGTGGCCTGCATCTTTTAGAGCCTAAAGAACAGCCAGGTATGAGACTGCATTGACGAGGCACATGAGGCTTCATGGAATGGGGGTGGAATCAGCCCTGCTCCCCGCCATGACAATGCTCCGGGTTGCCACCTCAAATGCCTCCTCTGGCTTCTGACAGACCATGATCCCAGAGGCATACATACTAATCTTGGAACCCAGGGGCTTCTGGCAGTAATCCCTCTAGGTTTATTACTAAAATATCAGAAATCCAGATTCGCGTGGCAGCTATTGTGGCCACACGACATCATATGTTCTCCATAATCAGCAATAGAAAACAAATTTTCTAATGATGTCTTTATGACAGGTCTGAATGTTGGGGAAAATTCCAAATAACAATGTTGGGTCTTTTGTCTTAAAGCTAAATGTGATCAACATAGAGAGAAAGAGAGAGAGAGAGAGAGAGAGAGAGAGAGAGAGAGAGAGAGAGAGAGAGAAAGAGAGAGAGAGAGTAAAGTGAAAATCTACCACACAGGCGGGGCGTGGGTGGGAGGAGGGTATACTGGGGTTCTTGGTGGTAGAAAATGTGCACTGGTGAAGGGACGGGTGTTTGATCATTGTATCACCGACCAAGACTTGAACTGAAAGGCTTTGTGACTGTTCTCATGGTGAGTCAATAAATAAATAAAGAAATAAATACTCAAACTTCAGGGAAAAAAAAAACAAACCCTTCTACTTCTTATGTAACATTTCCCTCATTTTGTTTCAGAAAATGTTTCAGGGAGTATACCATAAAGTTATGTCAATAACCTACATCAGGCTTTTGCTTATGAAGATTCATTTTGAGAAATAAATTAGTTTTCCCATTGACTATCATCTATCCCTCAAATGTTCTCTTCACACCCCCAACACCAATGACGCACATCTAAAGCTTTTGTACTCAGGCTAAATTCGTGATATTAATCTTTTATGGGAATAAATCAGGGAATTTGAGTCATTCAGTGGTGAAGCATTCAGATCTTGTTGTCTTTTCTAGGAAATATTCTTAATTTTAGGTATTGAACTTTTGGCAATTCAAGTCCCTTTAGTGAGTAAAAGGAGTCAGTTTTTAAAAGACACTGATAAATGTTATAACAGTTTTGTTATTGTTGCTGATTTTATACAATGGAGCTAGTTTATTGTGCTGCTGCATATAATTAGGCATGCGAAGAGAGTCTTACTCATTTTACTAGCCCAATGGGAGGAAGTTGGAGCAGAGGCCCCAGAGATTTGCTTACTGAAAGGTAACTCTTCTCTTTCTTCAACATGTAAATGTGTTATCGGTTTCTCTGGAGGAAGAAGAGTTTGTGTTTTCAGTTTTGAAATTCTGTACAAAACCAAGTTTGTGGTAAGGAAAACAGCATTTCTGTTCATTTCAAACAAACATAACATTAATTTCTGAATAAACCAGGGCAGCGTTTTTGGCATTTTCAGGATCTGCACAGCATCATGAGATAGAATGCATGGTTTTTCCTCTGAACCTTTACAACTTTCCTAACTTACCTTCTTTTTATTATTTGCTTTGTGTTGAGTGCTGTGGTGTCTCAAATGATGATGCCTACAAATAACTCAGTTTTCTAGGTCAAAGTAACATCTCTTTCTTCCAAAAATTTTCCTTTGTTTTGTTTCATTGGGAACTCTGTCTCATAAAATATCTACATAAAGCCAGACCCTTCCACTTCCAAGTTTACAAAGTCTGTCTAAGAACCAAACTGTTCCATTGAGAGACAGAGGGTGACCCCCTGGGTTTCCTTTCTTTGATGACTCTCTTCTAGGCTTAGATTAGCTCAGTGTCATTATATTTTAGTAGTCCACCTCCTCTTTACCAAGCAGTAAACAGAGAAATCTACATTTCAAATGTGCTTTGCCATATATTGTTAGAATCTCAAGTACTAGGGCAGAGCAGTGAAATGGAGAAAACCAATCAAAAAGGCAACATGAGACCATGGGTCTAAAACCAGAATAGGCATCTCATGTGAAGAAAAGACAATGTGTGAAATGCAGGTCCATATATGGCACCTGGCACTGACAGCGAAACTCAGAGGATCCAAACCAAATTAGAACAAAGTTGCTAAAATGTAGTCATGTTGCTCTATACATTGGAAGGAAACACTTTCAGCCCAGTTTTACCCTTTTCCATAGTTCACAAGGTGGTAGTGTCCCTTGCTCTAATACAAAGAGTTGTTCAGAAATAGACTGTACTCCACAATGCATGCTTCCCAATATACAAGGCACTAACGGAAATTAGTGCTTCATACATTATGCTTTATACACAAACCAACAAAAATATAGTTTATTTACTTTAAGGATGGAAATTTTAGAAATTAATGCAAATCACATGCACAAAATGATCTGCATCAATTATAGGACAATTGTGAACTCAAGTTCCACACTTTCTCTGAAAGGTACCAGGCAGGCCTCAGAATATTCCAAGTGGCCAGAAAAGTGACATGGGAAGGGATGAAATCTTCATTTGCCATTAATATTTTTTCATGTGAACACTCTGATTTGAAATGACAGAAGGAACTGACTGACTTAATATACTATATGATCCTTTAGTACTTAAAACTAGAAATTTTTATTTGACTCTTGAGAAATAGTCAAACTGGACATATTATTCCCAAAATAAAATATTATCAATCAAAATATTCTTGAAGTCCTTTAAAATCAGAACATCACAGAAACATTAGAAAGCAGGCAACACAAGCATAGAGATGGCTGTTAACAATGTTTTATTTCCTGTATACAAAAAAGTAGAAATGACCGAAAAAACACTCTTGACAGAAAACAATACCACCAACCTGGTCTCATTGAGACGCTGAGCCCACATCACCCATGTTATTGGGAAAGGGAAGTTCAGACAACACTAGAGAACATTCATGCAAAGGCTGGCATACAAAATGGCATCAAAGGCTGGTGAAGGTCTTATGGGTAGGTTGAGTGAGTCCAATCTTTAAAAACATATGAAAGACATATTAAAAAACATAAGTCAAATCATGCTTTTAAACAGCATCTCTTTAAAAACAAGTTATATATGTATATATATACAAATAGCACCCCAAAATGTGTGTTATATAGTCTGCTACTATAAATTTAAGGCATCCTTATACTTTGCTGTTCTGCTGGTGAGGCTTTGTTCTCATGGTTCTATTTCCACAGAAGATGGTCTGGAAGTTTCCAAGGGTGCCCAAAGGGCAGCAAAGGGAGATAATAAAAAAGTGATTTACAGGAAGAGTTCTTTTGACTCTGGCTCAGCAATGTGCTTTATGCTGTAGGATTTCTTCATTTTTCTATTGATGTCATTATGCCTAAGCAGAAGAGAAACCACAAGGACGAAATTAGATAAAATTATGGTCAAGTTACAAGACAATGCCGCTCAACAGCTCCCCTTAAAATGGAAATTATCTTCACAAAAACCCACACGAAGAACACTTCATTCCAGTGGGCAAATTATTCCCTTTTCATGTAAACCATTCTTTAAACAATAAAAGCAACAGTCATGTAATAACACACACCAAGCGAACACTTTTAAATTCTATTCCGAAAGTAATTTACAAATCATTCTGATTGGAATCCAAGCCCAATTCTACAAGCAAGTGAATTTTCATTAGAGCCAAACTGAAAAAGAAATATGCATGGTTGGTCAGGTAAAATGAGACATGTAGATTTTGTTTTGGGGCTATAACAGTGTCAGGGTTTACTCCTAGCTCTGTGCTCAGGGATCACTCCTTGTGGGTTCAGGGGATCATATGAATGTCATAGATTGAACCCAAGTCAGCTGCGTGCAAGGCAAGTACCCTACCGGCTGAACTACTGCTCTGGCCAATATGGAGATTTTGTTGACATGGATTCACTTTTATATATCAATCAGTTGGGAGTCTTAGAAGTTTTAAAAAAGAACTTCTTTGTTGGGTTGTGATTACTGAGTAAGAAGCATGTTAGAAGACCACAAGTAGGTAAATCTATGTATGAATAAAAAGAAACTAGGGAATGGGAGTGTTATTTTCCACTAACTACTTGATACTTAGGAAATCTGTGAAAGGAAATATAAACTCAAGTATTTGAACAGATTTTTTAGGGCATTTCCTATGGGATAAATGCAATTATTTTCATGAGATGTTGGTTGTACATTGGGTGTAAAACCTCCCAGAGAGAACCTATCTCTTAAGGTGGACAAGTCCACATATTAGTTAATTCTATCTTGTGCAACATGACATAAATAAACTGTTTCTGGGAATGGTTCTCATTAACATGAAAATATATTTAGATGAAGGAGAACCCTGAGAGGTTTTATGGCCCTCAAATTATGTGTTTACAAAGACCCTATAATCTAGTTTCAAAATAGAGATTAGCTAGTAAATCTTGGGATCATTAAATCACTGTATTTATATAGTGATTATAATTATAAAAGTTATCATTCTTGTTTTATCTATTTATCTAAATAGAACATGCATTTTTATACACTAACGGAAAGTAAAATAAAAATGACACATGGAATGAACTCAGAACAGTAGAAAAAGCAGCACCATAAACCTACAGTCAAAGATTTCTATACACTAATTTGTACGTCATGATGCAAGTACAAAAAATGTCCTCTAAAATGATAGAGAGCACTGTGTGTACACTGTACATGAGAAGATTATTTAAATTTCTTTGGGAAATTTTGGTAATTACTCTAGATTATCTGTTCAATTCCATACAGCCAGTTGATTTTCCCTCTTCCAATAGGAATAAATATCAGAAATTCCTTTCCAAATGGCAGGAACCAGGATGCCTGTGAATTCAGCACAAGTGGAGTGGAAACAATGGGACTAAGTGAATACACCGCAGATTAGGTGTAATACAAAACGGTTCCTATTTTATCTCCAGTAATTTGATTCACTGATTTTGTTTGTTTGTTTGTTTGTTTTAAACTGGAGACCAGAGTTTTCTTATCTTGAAAACTCAATCAGGGGATGGAGAGATGGCACAGCGGGTAGGGCATATGCCTTGCACGTGGACAACCCGGATTTGATTCCCAGCATCCCATATGGTCCCCTGAGCACCGCCAGGAGTAACTCCTGAGTGCAGAGTCAGGAGTAACCCCTGTGCATCGCCAGGTTGTGACACCCCCCCCCAAACAAAAGTTAAAAACAAAACAAAACAAAACTCAATTGGCCTTGACAGAAGTTCTACAAATACTGACAATAAGAAAATTTCCCAACAAAAATACTCCGAGGGACAGACATAGAAAGATTGCATTCATCTGGGGAACATAAAGTAACAAAATAGGAAACTAACACCCAAGAATAGTTGTGATAAATACCAGGAGGTTTACTCCATGGCTTGGAGGCCAGCCGCACACTCTAGGAGTAAAGGCAGGTCAGATAGAGAAGGGAGCACCAAATAAAGGGTGCTGGGAAGATCCGCACAGGATGGGAGATGCATGCTGAATGTAGACTATAGACAGAACATGATTGTCACCCAAACCACAGCACCCAAAAGGAGAGAGAGAACAAAAGGGAGTGGCCTGCCACAGAGGCAGGGTGGGATGGGGGGGTGGGGGGGTGGGGGGGATACTGGGATTGGTGGGGGT
This sequence comes from Sorex fumeus, assembly GCF_029834395.1. Classification (NCBI taxonomy): domain Eukaryota; kingdom Metazoa; phylum Chordata; class Mammalia; order Eulipotyphla; family Soricidae; genus Sorex; species Sorex fumeus. The sequence continues at coordinate 22,503,502 of NW_026606108.1, read as the reverse complement.
GGAGAATGGGCACTGGTGGAGGGATGGGTACTTGATCATTGTATAACTGAAACCCAAGCACAAAAACTTGTAAGTCTACAACTGTACCTCATGGTGTTTCACTAATTAAAAAAAATACTCCATCCGTGGGAAGCAATGTCTATTGGTCACAGAACCTTACCCAAAGAACCAGGCCTTCAATTCAATTTTAGTTCTTGTTCTTAAATATTAAAGCATTGGGAATCAATAACCCTTTTATGAAAGTGCTGCTATAAAAGACAATGATTAAAAAGGACAGAAAATTTGGAGCATAAGTGAATGGATAGAATATATGAAGGTGAGAAAAATTTTAAGAAGCCACAAAGATGATTGGTGATGAAATATTGAATGCAATCAATTAATGTGAACCACTTTATGAAAATAAAATTGGGAATAAAAGGAACAACAAAGAAAGGAAAACTGATAAAATATTTTACTGGGAAAATTAATTTCATAAGTGATTAATCTTTATGCTATGTGATCTATAAGTACCTGTTAGAAACCAATAAGAAGACCATAATCTCGATAAAAATAAAATGAAGAAGTATAGTACATGCATTCAGAAAAAAATAGGCAGAATACTCCAAGATCTGAACCTCAAAGGTGTCTTCAATGATACAATGCCATTGGTAAAGGAAACAGAATAAAAAATAAACAAGGATTGATCAAATGGGACTACATAAAATTAAAGAGTTTCTGCATGGCAAAAGAAACATGAGTTAAAAACTAAAAGACATCTAACTTATTGGCAGAAAATATTTGTGGGCATCAGATACATCAGAAGGATTGATATTCAGGATACAAAAAGTACTCAAAAAGATCAGCAGCGAAAAATGTAAAAAACCCATCAAAAATGGGGAGAGGAAATGAACAAGGACTTCTCTAAGGAAGACCAAGAGATGGTCAACAGACACAAGAAAAAGTGCTTACCATAATTTATTATTAGAGAAATCCAAATTAAGACAACAATGAGATACCATTTCACGCCAGTGAGAATGGCACATATCAAAAATACTAGGAACAATCTGTGTTGGTGTTAATGTGGTGAAACAGGAACTCTCAGTCACTGCTGGTGGAAATGTTGACTGGTTCAACCCCTATGAAAAACAGTATGGAGAGTTATCAGTAAGCTTAAAATTGAGCTATCCTACAATCCAGGAATTCCGCTTTTGGGTATCTATCCCTTGGATAGAAAAACGTTCACTTAAAATGTTTTTAGTGGTGCCCTAAGATTTGTAACTAACCTAGATGTTCAGGAATAGATAAGTGGATCATGATGATGTGGTATATACATACAATGGAATACTGTGCAGTTGTAAGGAATGATGAAATCATGCAATTTGTTGCAGCGTGGATGGAACTGGAAGATATTATATTAAATAAAGTAAGCTAGAAGAAGGAAAGACACGGGATGATACTACTTATATGTGTATTTAGAGTAGCTGGATGTGGAAATGCAATGGTTTAAAGGGGGGATGCCTAGATCACCCTTGGCTCCAGACTTTTAGACAGGAGAAGGAAGAAATAGAGTTAAGGGGAAGGGGAGAGAGATAGATGAGAAGCAAAGGGGACAGGGGTCAAGGGGACTCAGATACCCTGGTGGTGTTAAGGAATGATAGAGCTAAATATGCAAAGCATAGAGTCAACAACACTGAAATTTCGGGACCCGAACTTTAATAATCAGATTAAAAGTGCCTGTGAAAATGGCTGGCTGGAGCTGGGGTGGGGGTAGGGCAGGAGAGGGATCTAGAAACACGAGTGGAGGGAAACTGACACTGGTGGCAGGATTGATCATGGAACATTGTATGTCAAAAACCCAACTTTCTAATTCATGATGCTTTAATAAAATAGTATTTTGAAAATATAAAATGCACAGTACATAATACAGTAAAGTAATATCATGTGACTATGTAAATGCTATTGGAAATTAGTGCTATTGTGGAGAGAAACTTAAAAAAAGTCAACTGAATAGTGTGGGAGAGATAGCATAGCAGGTAAGCTGCTTGCTTTGCAAGAGGCTGACTTGGATTCGATTCCTGGAACCTCATATGGTCCCCTCAGACTCACTAGGGGTGATCCCTGTGTTCAGAGCAAGAAGTAATCTCTGAGAACTGCTGAGTGTGGAAAACCCTAAAAACAAAATTAACTGACTAGAAGGAGTGGAGGGAAATGTTCAGTGCTATCCTAGAAAGTGGAACTAAAATGCAAAAAGGTTTGGGTAGTGACAGGAACATTAGAAAATCTAAAAATTAGTTCACTGTGTCCAACATTACAATAACAGAAATTTTAGAAAATCTGAAGAGCAATTGGAGAGTAGAAATTTTTTCAAAGAAATTTTACAAAAACATTTCCCAGAATTGAAGCATATAAGATTTCAGACTGAAAAAAGTCTGCTGAGTACCCAGATCCCAAGAACAAAAACGGAATCATGGCAAAGCATCAAGAAATCAAATAATTTGGGGAAAAATTTAAGAAGTCACAGAAGCTTCTAAGGGATTAGGAATTAGAATAGGACAAATTAGAAGCAAAAGGAAAATTAAAAATAATGTGTTCCTAATTCTAAAGAGAACATATTTTTTTCACCTAAAATTATATACCCAGCCAAACATTCCTAATCTAGTAGGAAGGCAAATTGAAGATACTTTTAGATTGGCAAGGCTTCAAAAATTTATCACCTCTTCGCATCCTTTGGATAGAAAAATGTGTTTACTATAGGAAAAAATAGTTAGGAAATTGGGTTCTACACAGGAGAGAATCAAAAGGAACTCCAAGAATGATTCGGATGAGAAATGCAGGGTGATAGCAGTGGGAAAAAGGATGTCTCAAGATCGAATGGAACTTGGCATTTTTTCTAAGTGCATTAAAAGCAGATTTCTGTCTCCAGCAGTTTTTAGATATGAACTGTGAGCCAAGACATGAAAAATATTATTTCCAGGGAAAATATAAAATTATATAAGAAAGAAAATGTAATCTAGTATGCCCTATGGAGACACTGTGATTAATATTTAGATAGCTACAATAGAAATAAACATTCCACACTGACTTTACCCCAAAGAACAAAATAACTTTACCAACAGTGGGAAGAGGGAAAAGTGTGTATGCTTGTATATGTGTTTGTATGTGTTGAGTTAGGGTGGTAGTGTTGCACGCTATAAATAAAGCTACACAATTTTAACTCACTGTGAAGAATCAAGATTCTGAAGCTAACTGATTAGGTTCAAATCTTTTCATCATAAAGAAATCTATTACCATCTGAACTGTGTGATTTTGGAACACTACATCTTCTCTCTTTACCTGGTTTCTAATGTCTAAAATTTGGCTAATAGAAGTATATACCACATTGGGTCATTGTGAGGAAGAAAACAGTTACTATGCATAAAATCCCTGTCCTATTTTTGGCACACCATAAACACTGTTAGCTACCACTTTTATCGTTGGTATTGATATACCAAAATAGAGATATCCTATGTTGAAAACTGATGTGTGTGAGCATATTATTTAGAGAAACAGAATGTAGAATGTATGGAACTGAAAAGATAGTCTCAAGAATGAAAGGATGAGAGTAAGGACTTTACATTGTCATGATTGACCCCTTTCAATTCTGGCACTTCATACGGACCTCCATCACTGCTGGAAGTGATCCCTGAGTACATTCCTGCCTGGCTCCCTCCCCATCCCAAATACAGAATGTTAGCAAAGACATATGAAAGAAAATCAAACTGTTGATTCAGAAGGGAGAAGAAAAAGAGAATAGGAGAGGTTGGACAAGGGGAGAGATTTTATTAGGATGCTGGAATTATTATGAGTCCCCATGGCATTTTATTCCTAAATTAAATTACAAATTAAAAAAGTTAAAATAAAGGCTTATATTATAGTCTAAATACATAATTAAGACTTTGATAGAATATTTCTGCATTTACAGAAAGGGTGTTGTGGTCAAAAAGCCTAAAAAAGAACACTTTCTGGAACACCAAACCCAGTATGATTAGAGCTGAATCCACACAGAGCAAAATGTTAATTTGAGGCATTTATCTGACAAGTATCAGGATAATCCAAGCCTGCCTCCATGAACCCTTCAATTACCTTGTCCCAAATCACCAGAATTCAAAGGAACCAATGTGTCTGGGTAATTCTGGCAGGAATTATTCAGATAATTTCCCATTCCTTGATTTCACTTTTGGATAGGAACTTACATTCTGAGTGACCAAAATTGGACTGGAGAAAGGTTTAAATTTAAAATCAGTTTTGCAAGAACTGTAACTTGCTGACTCCATATCTAGGCACAGATTCCTGGTTTCGAGAGGCCAGAGTGATCAGATAGCCAATGACTAGGAAGATTAGTCCAGGCCTGTCTGCATGTACTCCATTTCCACTGACACTCCAACATGGTGTCTCGGCTGCATCTGTGATTTTTTCACAGCTTTATTAAGAACATGTCCATCAATATCACCTACTAAAACATGGGAATTGGGGTCAAAGTATCAAAACATAAAATTCCCCAACAAGTGCACTGGAGGTAGGTGGGTGGGTGAGTGGGTGGGTATGCGATCAGAGACTTAGGTATGTTCAAATCATATATTCTTTGTGCAAGATGACAGGTTCCATCCTTTGTTTATTATTTTATCTTTATATTTTTCCTTTTCTTCTCTCTTTTTTCTTCTTTCTCTATTAAAATCCTGACCAGGTGCTACCAGGTATAAATGAGAATCTGAGAAGGCATGAAAGGTCACTACTGGTAGCATCTTCTCTGTCTCCCAGGGCTCTCACCTTATTCCACTTGCATCCTTTACAAATTTTTTTTGGTGGGATTCATACTGGCACATTGTATGCCTAAAACAACCATGTTATGAACAACTCTGCAAATCACAGTGTTATTATTAATATATTTTTAACAATTCTCTCTGGATTAGGAAGACCCTGAATGAATGGACCAAGCACAACAAAGTAACTTAAGAGTTGAAAGACATTGTTGAATGGGGGTACACTAGAAATCCTGCCATGACACCTTCAAGAAGGGTAGACAGTGGCACTGTCCCCACCCAGCGTAGGGAAGAAAATCCAAGCAACTGGGGCAGGTATTCTGGCTGAAGTCACTGAGCTGGGTTGGCTATGTCTCTAACTCATTTCAAATCCATCACTGTCCCTTCAAAATACTTATCTTAAGAAATTTAGTGAAGGTCCTGCTCTTTAAAGGCAACTTAGAAGCAAGGAGGCTGTGACACTGTCACTAACAGAATTTGTAGCTCCTTTGGATACATTCCAAACTGACTCCTGTTGGAATGAGTCCAGGAAGGTGTAGGTGGAGATCGAGATGTTAGATTTCTGGCTACCAGAAACCAGGGCAAGAAAACGCAGTGCGGATGTTAAGGGACTGGCTTAGGTTTTACAGCACTGCACCTTTTCAACATAGTTTCTGGCTATGCAGGAGGTCACATATTCATTTCCTGCCCCTCTGTGGTCTGGTGCTAATAGAGAACATGGGTCTGAGTTGTGTTACCTTTTCCTAGTCTCAATTCATCCAACTTTATTACAAAACTCTTTTTCTGTCTTTCTGTGGCAGCACAGGTTTTACCCTTTCCCCAGAAAGTGGCGGAACCCTTGGGGGAAGAAACCCCCTTATCAATCACCTTGGACTCCAATAACTTTTACAAAAAGTATAATACATTGTGCTTAGACACAGGGTCTGATTTTTTTTAACAATAACCTGCAATGTGGGGATTTCTCAATATATAATTCTATTCTGCCACCACCAAAGACACAACAAAACTGTGGATCATTTCAAAGTAGGAAACTTGTCTCTTGTTGTTATTTGGAGAAATGGTACATAATGGGAGTGTCCTTCCTTTTGCTTCAATGTGAAGCAGGATTTCTCTTAGAAATGTATTTGAAACCTGAGAAAGCAGAGGTGCATGTGGTAGGGACAGGACTTGGCAGGGACCAAAGAAGCTCCGGGGGCTTCAGGAGTAGAGGGTAGTGACCCAGGTGCCTGGCATCAAGTCCTTCTGGTTGAATATGGAGCTTGCAGCTAGAATATCAGAAATGAAGAGATAAGACTCAAACCTGTGGTCCTTAGGGAAACATGTGCATATCCATAGTAAAAATAAATATGCTTTTTGTTAAAGCACTTTAACCGACCTATCTGAGCTGACACAAGCAGTGCTCAGCAGGTACCGAATCTTTCCAACCACACATCTATAGCCAGTGTACTGATATTCCTAGAACTTCATTATGATGGAATAATGATACCCCAAGATTCCTTAAAAATAAGATAAATGAAGTACACAGCTAAGGTGTGAGAGTCAAACCTTTCTGACTCTATGAATATGTGGCTGTTCTGGTGACTCAAGAGAAAAGACTAAATGATACATCAAAAGGGAAGGTAAGGGGTCTGCTCAGTAGGGAGTGTTCTCCTTAGCATGAATATCACAGTTTTCTCCTGGTGATGGAGAAATTATTTACTGGGGTTTAGCACACATTCTTGGGAAAGAGATCACTCAGGGTCTCACCCCTGACTTTTCCACGCTAAGTGCTCATTTTTTTTTTCTGTGTGGTATCCTGACAATAAGGACAAAAGTGTGTGTGTGCTTGGGTGGGGGTGGTGTGTCTAGATCTTTCATTGGGCCTAACAGATGAACATCACCCCTCACATCATCTTGAGTCAAACATACTCCTCTCTTTGAAGTGGCTGTTGATGAACCTTGAAGTCTGTACAAAACATGAGACTAGCTCTTGGCTCTGAATGTAAAATCCCAGTGTGGTGAATGCCTTGGCAGTAAAACCCACACTAATGATGTTTATTGTTAATGTCTTTTTTCCTTTTTTACTCTGAACCTGGCAGAATCAACCCCTAGGCTGGCAGTGCTGGGGAGCAATCAAGCCATACTTAGCAGTGCTGGGGGTCACCAGGACCACTGAATGAGTTATGTTATGTCAAGCATCAAACTCAGGGCCTTGTACATGCTAGTGTCTTTTAAAGGAATCTCTCATATTGGTGCTTAGGATTGGGGGTTTCCTGCTGCTAAGCATAAAGCAGCACTGTGGGTCTAGAGGTTAATGACCTCTGCTTATCAGTGAGTGAAATCAATGCTCACTGATGTCTCACAGATTTCAGACAGACTTAAACTTTGGGAAATAAATGTCTTATTGGCATTTTAAAACAAGTAATTGCAAACATTCCCTGGGAGCTGTAATAACTCAAAACTGAACTTGTCCTTTATAAGAAAAAGTAAAGAATAAATCTGCTTGTTATAAACAAAGTCATCCTCGACTGTTGAAATGTACTGGGAAAGCTGTTCAAAGAAATGAAGTCGAATCTAATTTTAAAGGGCATTGAAAAGAAATTTAGCTTCTTTGCTATCAAGCTGTGACCAATTTAGAGAAATAAATAGCAAACAGAACTCCCTCAAAGAGCTGACATTCTTAACATGTATTTATTGCCCCTATTTTTCTTCTACCAGGAAAAATAAAAATTTCTTAGAAACTCCACGGTGATTCCAGTGTTTTCCTAGAGTGGGTGTCTACTGCCACGACTCTGTCTCCAAGGCAGTGCGGGTCTGACCACGCAGGGGCAGAATGTTGGGCACACCTCCAAATCAATGACTACCATTGGTTACCAACTTTAGGTAGGTGACTCCAAGCCATTATTACAATCTAAAAGGAGCCCTCTGACTTCCAAGCCAATTCTAAGGCTAAAACCAAAAGCAGTGTGATGGAGGAACACTTGGATTCCTTCCTTTCAGTGGAATCACAGAGAATAATGAAGCAGGGTTAGAATCAATTTCATTTTGTTTCATGCCCAAATTCTCAATACTTGTTTCACTTGCATTATCAATACTGGTATACAACAGCTGTTGATGTATAAGTATTCTTATTATATATAATTTCTTTGCCTAGTGGCCTGGGAAATATTTCTCCTGTTTTCATCGGTCTTCAGGTATATAAAGGTTGATCTTGGGGCTGAGGATATGATACAGAGATTAAGGTACATGCCTTAAATACACTGACTCCAGTTCAATCCCCAGTACCAAATAGTGCCATGAATATTGCAAAGTGTGACCCTGGAGTAAAACAGGAAGGGCCCAGAGAAACCTGGCAACAAGCAGCACTCCACATTCAAGTCTTCACATTGGACTATTGGCCTAGTTGGCCAAGAATAACCAGAGTGGGGCCAGATATCTTGAGCACCATATGAGAAACCTGCTCCCTCAATTCACCCTCTCCCCTCCAAAAAAAACCCCAATATATAAGCACATGGATCTAAGGCTCCTCTTTAGTATGAAGCAGTGAGAACTTTCACTATTTCACCAGACTAAACTATGGTAAAGACTAAACTATGATAAAGCACAGGCTTATTGATAAGGCCTGGAAGGAAGTGGTCAGGAGCTACATGGGAAATTTTTTAATTGTTTCTGCTTACTACTAAAGTTAATGAATCTGAGGGGTTCAAACAGCCTCTTGAACTGAGAAGTAAAATGCCAAGGGATATGGCTCACATACTTTGCATGTGTGAGGCCCCAGGTTTAGTCCCCAGCATGGCAAAAACAAACAAACAAAACAACCAGGTAATAAACTGAGTGTCAGAGTTAACTGAGCATCAGATATTTGAGTAAACCCACCATATTTTGTTCACTGTTCTTTATAATCCTATTATGATCAGTTGTTCAGCTTTGTTCCCTTTCTCGTAAAACAACATGATGAAATCTTTCTAGCAAGAGAATCTACTAGAATACAAACTATGTGGTGACAGGTGCTTCAGGAATTGGCTATGTTTTTCTTCCCTTTACCCAAAAGCTGGCCAAGTTTTTGAACCCCCTGCTTCATGAAATTAGTGATGAATCCTGTTTAAGGGGAAAAAACCCAGAATTTTCTAGTCATCAGGACATAGGCATCTATAGTGAATACCTAGGAGAGAATTGGAGGGAATTGGGCGGTGGGGGAGGGGGGAGGGGAGTCAGAATGGAGAAACAGAAGGGGACCAATACCTTGGGACAAGGAAATGGGTCTTTTTAACTGTTTCTTTTTCACCCTAAGCACTGGACTCTCAGTCCTTGGTCAACATTTCTTGCCTGTGTGATCAGAGCAGCTCAGAGTAGGGACCAGAGTTTGTCCCAGGCAGGACACTAATGACCAGAAGATATGACATCAGAATTTATGAAACCCCTAAAAGGACTATGGTTTACTTTGCCTCACTGCCCCCAAATGAGACCTGGAGATTCAGGTCTCTAATGACCGCGGGGGGAAAAAAGAAGCACGGATTCCATGCACCTTAGCATCCTGACCGAACTCAAACCTGTGGACATGCATCTGTATGTGTGTGTGTGTGTGTGTGTGTGTGTGTGTGTGTGTGTATTTTTTTCCCTATAAGCATATACACAAACTTGCAAATTTGCTGGAGGGTTTCTGTCCTCTTTTCAGAAACAGCCACCACCCTCATTACCACCACCACAGCCACCACCACCACCACCCCCATCACCACCACCACTTTTTTGGAAATCAACTATTTTTAAGCAAACAAAAAGAACCCTATGTCCAGAGGCTATTGTCAACTCCCTGGATTATTGAAGGAAGGTCAGGAGGCTGTATATTGCCCATTTGGGGAAACACTGATTTCAAGGATGAAAATAGTAAATTGAAATGGTCTCTCTTTAACATGGGTTTTGGGGGGAGTCTCTCTTCTAAAATAAATCAGCCAAGGGGTGCTGACTGCATTAGCTCCCCCTTGCTGCTCCTTTTAATCTTGGCATCCTGATTCCGGAGGGTGCTGTGTGTGTGTTTGCAGGGGGTTAGGTCACAGTAGAATCATGGTCTTGGAGGGCCTTGAGCCTCAGAAATGACTCTACTCCCACACATATACTCTGTTAGGACACTGGGATAAGGAAGCCCCTGGTTTTGCTGGGGTGGGGGAACACTTGAAACTGGCTGCCACAGTGGTTCTGAATTCTCAGAAGGAAACAGTTTCAGATGGGCAGGCCCTCGCTTTCCCCTAGGGCAGCAGAGTGGTGACGAAAGGATCTTTCAGTCTATAATCAGCGAGCGACTAAAACCTCAGCTCTGCTTCAAAGTTCTGATTCTGATCAGAGGCTGACTCACCAAAAACCTCTGACGGGAAATTTAATTTCTGTTCTTACCCAGCTCCTGGACTTCATGAAAACAAAGTCTGGAAGTTGAAATCCACTGAGAGCCCCATCACATCTGTGAGTTCAGAGACCCCTGCCCTGTGAGGACGTGTCCCCTCCAGAGCACCAGTTTCCTTTCTGAGGCCCTGAGACCAGCCTGTCTGCTGCTGGCTGCGGGAGGAGAAGCCATTTCCTCCTTCCTTGGTGTCAAGTACTATGAGAGGACCTCCAGGACCACACTTTAGGGTGTTATGCAGTGAAATGAGGAGGCAGGGGATGGTTGAATGTGGTGATTCCTAGAGCTACGTACCGTGCATAGTTACGCAGATGTTCTTCAGTCAGCGGGTTAGAAGGGAGGCTGAGGCAGCTGCCGTACATCGCCTAGAGAGGTGCAATTGAGAATCACTGAAAACATGCAACAAGCTCAGCACATGCACAAATTTCCATGTAATAGGGTGCATGCTGTAGGAGACAGATTAGAACCAGAACAGAAGCTTCAGGTGCATTTCAAGAAGCCTGGGCAAGTGTGCATGTGGATAATTTTTTTGCTCATTGGGAGCAAGAGAAGTCAGTAGGTAACTTGGAGATGTTTGATTTGAGCAATGTGAGTGAGGGTCTATTTAACTCACTTGACCTATTACAGGGTCTGAGGCTTAAGATGCAAGTGTGGTTTTCTGAAGCAAACATATGCTGAAATCCTTTAGAATGAAGACAGTTCAAAGCAACCATCCATGAATAGTTAAAGCAGGTGTTAAATGAATTAGAGATATTAATAACAACCTGAGTTTGGTACTGCAAAAATATTTGGACAGCTTTGATGGTAGGGTAATAGGATTTTTACCTTTGAGCAAATAATAGCAATAATTAATCCAGTCTGTGGCTCCTGAGAGAGTGAGTTGGGAAATTCTCCATTCCTCTAAGAGTTCTGCATTTGAGCAGCTATACTATGTTTCTTTTTTTTCTTTTTTTATGGTAAGATATGCACAGGGCATGCAGGAAATATTGCCTCAGAATATGTTTGTGTCTCTTACTCATTGGATGTAAACCACAGATTATAGTGTGTAGCTTTCCAATAAATGCGATTATAAAATGCAGTTCATGGCGCATGCTGCCATCCCCTGGGTCCTGGCAGGCATGTTAGACAGATATTGCTTCCTGACCAGCTCCAAGGGGCTGGCATCGTAAAATGCCAATGCAAGAGGGGCCCTTGGGGTATTCATTTCAAAGGTCAAGTCCAAGTTGAACTGTTAAGTTTTGGGGAATAGCATTTCTATTTATGCACTCTTTAATTGGACTTGAGAATAAACTATCCAGTCACATGCAGAGAGCTGCCTCTTCCGGAGACAGAATCGGTGCCAGTGAAGAGCCCAATTCCACATGGACTGGTAGTCAAGTCGTGTAGAAATGCCTCCCAGTTTAACTAAAGACTTAATACTCTGGGATCAAACTCTGTAGGGTGATTTCTGGACCCGAGTCTAATATCTTGGAATTTATTTTATCTTTTTGAGGGTCATCTTCCTCCAAGTCAGAGCAAAGGGTGTGCTATCTAACAGGACAGATCGGCAGAGAAACTCATGAATTTGACTTTTCAGGCACTCCAGGAGGCTTTCTTCTGTAGTTTCACTCAAGGTGGTATGGAGGGACCAACCTGTGGTAGTAGTAACAACAAAATCACTCACTCAGAGGCCGAGGAGCATCTCTAAAGAGCACTTACCGCCTTACTCTTTCCTTTGCCAGCTGAGCTCATGGGCTGCCCCTTAGCGTCGGTGGCTGCTTTCCTTCCCAGGGAGGTTAAAGGCAAGGTGCAGGTCTTTAGCTGGCTGGCCGTCTGGTAGTTGTTATTATTATTCTGGTTGCCACTCAGTGTCTCCATGATAGACCGGAAGGTTCCAAACGGCCTTTTTAGCTGATCCCCTGACTCGCTTCCTGTGGAGGCCCGTGGTGGGGCTCTGCCCTTCTCTTTTTCCTTTTCCCCATTGAGTTCCAGGTTGCTTTGCTCCATCTGGACCACAGGCTCTTCAAAGGTCACCCTGAGTTTCAGGTTCTGAGATGTCCGCCTCTTGGAAGATGGAGACTTGAGGGCACTCTTGGGACTAGTGGCCACCTTCTGGGCAGCAGAGCTGTCTGGGCTGGTCTGAGAGGGCTCTCCCGGGGACAAGCTAGGGGGCGTATTTCCCAAGCCTGGGCATTGGAATTCTGAGTCTGGCTCACTGCTCTCAGAGGTGGGAGAGGGACTGTGGCCATCCAGGGATTTGGAGGCCTTAATCCCAAAAGGGAATCTACGTGTGGAGGCCAGGGTGTGTTTCTTTATCATCAAGTGCAGGCTTTCTGTGTTTTCTGCACTCTCGCCACTTTCCACAATGGGCTGCGGCCGGGGCCTGTCTACCCTGCGCACTGGTGTGCCCTTGGGCTCCTCGGAATGGTTGGAGTCTGTGTCAGACTCACTCAGGGATCTTTGCATCAGCTGCCTTAGCCTGGCTAACTTCAGCTCCCTCTTCTCTGGGGGTATCCTTTTGGCATTTCGAGAGGAGGCCTGAGAGTCTTGGAATTCCAAGGACAGTTTTTCTTGGGTGCAGACAGTCTCTGAGATATCTTTCCCCAGTAACTGTCGTAAGATTTTATCTGAATCTTCATCTTTCACTTTGATCCTCATTCGACCGGACACTGCCAGGTTCCCAAGCATCTGAATTCCCTCTTGAATTCCTGGTTTGCTTTTAGCTATAGAATCATCTTCTGCATCTGGGGATTTCCACTGGGACTTTCTGGACTCTGGAGAAGATGGTGAACTGCAAAAAAGAATGAAGGACATAGCAGATATTTCCTATTGGGCTAAACCACCCAGTTATACTTCACCTTATATCCTTGATTCCTTTAAGCATCAATAAGATTGGGATAAGAACTGTTCCTTAAGATCTTTTAGATGCCATCTGCAAATACTGCATCTTGTAATCAATACCAAAGTAGAACATGACTCTTATTTTATGTTAAGACTAATATGACAAATGTTTTGTACTTTCTCTTACTTTGGAAGCATGAATATGGCAGCTTTGTTTTTTAGAAACACTTTGCATATGTTGTCAACTAATCCCATCTTCCATGACTTGTGAACTTACACATATTGTTTCCCTTTTATTTTATTTTCTGAATCGGTAGCACACCTGACTGTGCACAGGGCTTACTCCAGGCTCTGTGCTCAGGGATCATGCTTGGCAGGGCTTGGGGGCCCATCTGTGGGGTCGGGACTGGTCCCACATCAGACAAATATAAGACAAGTACCTTCCATACCCTCATTTCTCTTTCATAGCTAAAGAAGTGAAAAGCTCAGAAAGAGTGAGGGACTTTATTTTTTTTTCTAGTCAAGGAACAAAGAGAAGCTGACCTGCAAAGAAATGCAGCTCTCTTGATCCTAGGCCCAGAGTCCATCTCTGTGAGCACTCATGTGTGATAGTTTTTGTAAAAAAAGACAATCTTTTCTCAAAAACTATCTCTGAGGCAAGAGAGATAGTACAGTGGGAAGGATCCTTGCCTTATGTGCAGCTGACCTGGGTTTAGTCCCTGGCATCCCATATGGTCCACTGAGCATCACTAGGAGTCATTCCTGAGTGCAGAGCCAGAAGTAACACCTGATAACCACTGGTGTGGCCCCCCAAAAAAAACAAAACAAAAAATAAATTTTCCTTTTGTCTGTAAGGAAAGAGTTTTCTTTGTCATCACCTTTGAAGGCATTAAACAGAACTTTAAAATAAACCACAGAGAGTCAAGTTTCTTAAGAACTCTAACCACCAATGTTCACTACCTGGGAGAAGAAAGGAAGGACTTTCCCTCTGATTTCTGGGCTTCAAGAAGTTGTTGGAGCTGGTTCTGCAGTGTGACCCGTTCCACTGTCTGCCTGAGAGAAACAAAAGCAAAGAGGTCTCTGAAAATTAGTATTCTACATTTTTTCCTCCACAATGATTTGGTAATAAGTCACAATAAAGTCATAAGACTTAAAAATGTGCAGTGTTTTCATAATTACATTTCAGAAAATGTCCTTAGAGGATATCCCCCAACTATTTGTAATCTAAATACTTATCAAGAAGACTGTAAATTTGTAATTATGTAATGGAATCTGAATCTGAAAATTTTAATATATTTGAATATCTATGGAGTTCAAAAGATATCCTATCTTTATATATTCATTATGTTATATATACCCAATTAACATATAGGTAAAGTGAAACTTCCTTTCCTTGGGTTAAAAAGAAAGTTACAAAATACTATGTATAGCAAAATCTCATTTAAAAAAATCTATCTCTATCTGGCTCCAAGAGTAACATATGCATACATGTGCATATTCATACAAATAGACCTTGTATAATATTAAGAAATCCAGAAGGATATACTCTAAAATATTATCTATTCTAAGTTTTATATTTTGAAATTAAGTGCATTCATGTAATGATCAAAAAATAGAAAATTTCACTTTGGGTAAAACCAATAGAATTACTTGGCATTTTTTATATAAAAGGGAAAACAATATGGAGCAATGTTCAATTGTGTCATGAGGCATAAAAGCATGCATATCAGAGTAGGCTTTAAAGTTTAGAGATAGATAAAAGTCATAAGTTACAGAAAATATGTATCAGTACAAAACTTGAAGTAAATGGAGCTGATTCTAACTAGGCAGGAATACACAGTATTCACAAAAATTCTAGCTCCTTCTCTACCCTCATCTCTGCAGGATGTGACAATGTTACCTACCATGGCAGATAATGATTATGGTTGTAGATGGAACCTAGAAGGTGCATGAGCTGATATTAAAAAGGTGCATGAGCTGAGAGGCAATCCCAGATGATTGGGATGGGACACATCTAATCCCAAGAATTCTTCACAGTGAAAAGAAGACAGGAGAGGAGATGGGTAGGTGCCAAGTGTGAGAACTGTACTTGCTGTTGCTGGCTTTTCAATGTGATCAGAATAAAGAGACCGATGGGAGCTGGGAAGGACTCCCCACTGACAGCAAGAAAACAGGGACCTCAGTCCAACAAGGCAAATAACTAATTTCACAAAATGCTAAAATGAGTATGAAACAGTCTCTCATCCCAGAGCCACCACAAAAGAATAGAACTTACCTACATCTGGATTTCTAACCCATAAAACTGTAACATAAATTTGTGTGGTTTGACAACAAAAAATCGGGAATTGGCAATCATATGTTTAGTAGCAATTAAAAACTAATACAACTAGTATAAAAAATGATAGCAGCTTTCATAAGCCAGGACCTGGTACCAAACAATGAGTCATCTGCATTCTTTAAGTGAAAGACAAAACTTAGACCCTGGCTAGAAGAAGCCCAAAGTTCTCTTTGCCAAGTGTCACCCACAGCAGGACTCAACAACCATGGGCTCCTCCATCTAATTTTGTGGAACAGATTTGGATCTGGATGCTGCCCCTCCATCAGCCCCAGGCACTTGCACGCAATCTCTCAGAAGTCATCAGCTTTAGTCACAGCAGCTCCCAGAGACCAGAGAAGTCTGGGATTCTGTCTGATTCACTAGAAGGCAGCACCAAATAAAGGGTGTTGGGAGGATCCTCCCAGGATGGGAGACGTATACTGAAAGTAGACTATAGACCAAACATGATTGCCACTCAATGCCTCTTTTGCAAACCACAGCACCCAAAAGAGAGAGAGAACAAAAGGGAACGCCCTGCCACAGAGGCAGGGATACTGGGATCAGTGGTGGTGGAGAATGGGCACTGGTGGAGGAATGGGTATCTGATCATTGTATAACTGAAACCCAAGCACAAAAATTTGTAAGTCTACAACTGTACCTCATGGTGTTTCACTAATAAAAATTTTAAAAAAAAAGAAAATTCATCAACTGCAGAAGGAGCCAGCATCCTCTTCCTTTCAGTCATGGTAAATAGCTCAGACTTGTTTTTTGTTCTTGCTTATTTTGGATTTTTTTGTATTCATTGTTTTTTGGCTTTATAG
This sequence comes from Sorex fumeus, assembly GCF_029834395.1. Taxonomy (NCBI): domain Eukaryota; kingdom Metazoa; phylum Chordata; class Mammalia; order Eulipotyphla; family Soricidae; genus Sorex; species Sorex fumeus. The sequence continues at coordinate 22,487,395 of NW_026606108.1, read as the reverse complement.
AGTTTTGTTGGTTGGTTGGTTGGTTAGTTGGTTGTTTGGATTAGGTTGGTTTGGATTAGTGTTTGGTTCCCCTGGTGCTGCTCATGGCTTATACTTCACTCTTCACTCAGGGATCACTCCTGGAGGACTGTGAGGGGAGGTGGCATTTGGGATGCTGGAGATCAAACTTGGGTCTGCCATGAGCAAAGCAAGTGCTCTATCTGCTGTACTATCATTCTGGCCCCAGTAAATCAGGTTTACTTAGTTTCTGTCACCACTTCTCAGCTCTGCTTTTGGATCTGAAATCAGCCCCAGACTATAAGTAAACGAAGCAGTGGCTCGGTTCCACTCGAACTCTGTTTACAAAAACAGGTGGTGGCCTGGACTCAGGCCATATTCTCAAATTTGCTGACCCGGGTCTAAGTAAAAGACAAGATGCCAAAATACATCAGAGCATTCTGAGTCTCCGACTTGGCCAGCAAATGCTGCATGTCAAGTGTTTTAGAAAAATCTTTAGTGAGGGGCTAAAATAGATGGATAAATATTCTGGCTTGCTTTGAAGACTTATTAGGCATCAAAGTGGATTATGAAGTAATTGAGAAAAGTATTTGGGGGCAATGGTTTTTGACCAACTGGGATCCTTGGTAGGAATGTGGAGGGAAAAAACCTACTTTCTAGATTCTAAATAACATTAGAAAGAACTAATCAGGTCCACAGAGATACTACTGGGGTTGAGGTGCTTTCCTTGTATGTGGCTGACCCTGATTTGATCCCTGGCATTGCATCTGGTCCCCCAAGAGTAATCATGAGTAATCCTAGAGTAAGCACAAAGCCAGGAGTAAGCTTTGGCATGGCTGGTGTGGCCCTAAGCAACCCTCTTAAAAAAAAAGAATTCATCAACTTTCATTAGAAAGTATGAACACATAAAATACAACCATATGAAATATAAAATCAGTGCAGTGTTAATCTGTAACCAGGCACCATGAACCACATTTGTAAATAACAGACTAGAGTTTTCTTACAGTTCTAGAAACTGAACTCTGAGATCACAGCGTTGGTAGGGTGGGTCCTTCCCAGCATCCTCTGGATGAACCTGTTTTATGCCTCTCTCCTGCATCTTATTGCTTTATGACATTATCAGACATGTAGGCTTGTCACCTATATGTTCACAACACTCTCTTTGGGTGTGTCTCTGGTTTCATATTTCCCCTCTCCTCAGGATTCCACTCAGCCTGCACAAGGGCTGACCCCTACTATTGTAAAGACCTAATTTTTACAGAATGTCACATTCTGAGCCACTTGGATTAAGATTCCATCATCTCTTTGGGGAGAGGTGTGTATTGGTGGTGGTGGGGAGCAGATGGAGAACTGGGCACAGTGAGATGTCAATGAGTGCAGAATGGGATTAAACAGAAACGAAGGTTGACATTCCCTTCCTTTTTGTAGGGAAGGGTTCTTCCACATTGTGTTCAGGAGGCCTGGGAACACTTTCCTTGGATTTAGTTCATCCAGACCTGAGTGCACTACTGCTCTGGTCTCATGGTGCTAGGAATTACCCTTGTGGAGCTCGGGGACCATACTGTTACAAGGACCGAGCCAGAGTCTGCTATATGCCAGGCCTGAGTCTTAAGCCCTGTGTGCTATTTCTCTCTGGACCCATTTCTAAATAAAATGATACAGGGATTCCATAGGGAAAGGTACTGCTGTCGTCCTGCACCTTCTGAAACAGAAAAATTAGTTCTTTTCCCCATCCCCCTGCACCCTTCTATGTTACTTTGCATTTTTTCCCTCTAAAATCGAAGGCTTATCCTAGTCTGCCAACACTTTTTTGAACTAAGGCTGATTTCAGTTTTCCGATCTTCCCCCCAACCCAATCACTGTAATCAGATTCATGTGTTTGCTGGGGGCTGACCTGGGTCCCTCTGGCTTATGTTAGCTCCTTAGACCTCACCTGTTAGAGTACTATCTGAGGGCCTCTCCCTTTTCTTTAAGCACATCAACACCTTAGCCAGAGAAACTTCCCCAACTTCCAGGTCTGCTAAGGGCCCCATGCTCTTTTGAACCTCAGAATAAACTTGAACTAGGGAGTGATTAAAACCACCTTTTGGTGCCTGCACCAATAATCCATCCCAGTGCTCAATTCACATTGGCTGCTGAATCTGCCCCAATTCATTTGGGGATGATGGTTATCAAGTTATGGTTATGTCTATAATTTTCCAGATAAATGTTTTTCTTTTTGGGTAAATGCAGAATCTGGTCTATTTCTAGCTTCTTTTCTCTCTCTGTCTCTCCATCTCTCTCTCTCTCTCTCTCTCTCTCTCTCTCTCCTGCATTTTAGGATTTTCATAGACTATGAAATACAGAGGATAAGGAATTTTATCAGGGATTACTTTTGAGCTCTGAAATATAACACCTGTCCACCGTGGCCCTCCTGTTCATCATGGCCTCAACTCAGCTCACTCTGCACTTCTGTGTTGCATGGATATTTGCCTCCACAGAGATGGTAGTTTCATCAGAAATGTGGGCTGTGAGAGGGGCTCAAGAGAAGAGCTGAGGGGGAAAACACTGCCAGTTTCCCAGAAAAGGGGCAGGAGAGGGGGCTTACCAAAGCAGGTGGCTTTGGAAGCCATAAGAGAAAAAATATCTGAAAGGGACTGAAAAGTGAAAAAGCAACTGGGATGTGAACGTAACTTCACTGGGACATGCTCTTTCCAGTGTAGAACAATGCTTGTCAGGGGAACAACAGGCACTTACTCCTTCAGCTGCTTGGTCAGCTTCACCACCTGGGAGGCCAGTGACATGCAGGTTTCCACCACCACCAGGTACCGGGAACACAGCGTGTGCCCATGGCGTTCAGCACTCTGTGAGGGCTTCTCTCCTGCCTGGTTCTGCATAGTGACATTTGCTCCATATTCAACCAAGGTCTGTCAGACAAGGTAGAGACATATGAATGCACCAAGGCTTCCCTCTAGATGAGAGTTTTTTCATAGTTTCATAGATGCTTGGGTGACATGTTCCTTGTTATTCCCAAACCAGCTAACAGGACTCATTCTAAGTGGGGAAGAACCATCACGTTCAAAAGGGCCTTTACCACAGCCACTGTCATACTAACTCACCCACTGGCGCTGCTTTACCAATCGATTCCTGACTAAGTCTCTGAGGAGAAACAAGCAAGTTGGGACCTTGGCAGGGTGTGTGATCAGCCTGCCCATCTTCAAAGGATGGCCCAGAGTTTTCAGTCCTAGCCAAAGCCCCAGCAGCGGCACCTATATCCATCCACACCAAGGGCTCAATTCCACAACTTCACGAATGGCCCACACTATAGATCCTGGAATCTCTGGATCATGCATGGCACCCCTTAATTCCTTACTATTGAAATTTCTGGAGAAGCACACCAAATTAGATGGGAAAGTAACATAGAAGCCACTAAACTCTACAAACAAAAAACAGTAATACGGATGGCTCAACTAGAAGAAGGCTCAAATAGCAACAAACAGCTTAGTAGATTCTTAGACAAGGACTTAAGCCCACGATGGTGATGAGTTATAACAATCTTCACATAAAAATTTATTTTTTATATTTTATTATTTTTATATTGGAGCTTTGTTATACAATTAATTTCAATTCTAGAATTGTATCAACAGTTGTGGCTTTTGTCTGTATACATTTAAATAAATTTTAAAAATTAAAAAAAGGATTGAGGCCACATTTGCCCACATTTACAGGACTATAAACTGAAATAAAAGGCTGAAAATAATTTTTTAATAAAAGAACCTCTAGTGAGTTTTCAGTAGTGAGGGTCAAATACCTCCTTTTGGAGTCTACAGGAACACAGCAGACCAATCTTGCTCCCCTAAGCCCAATCTCGACTGGGAAGGAGAGCATGAAGGGGAGCAGTTGTCCTTTATAGAGGTATGTGGCACCAGGTCTGTAAGCACTTGACCCTTCTAATGGACACTCAGAGGGGTGTGGATGCCTGTCAGGAGAGGTCTGAATTTGGTTTGACTGTTCCTACAGCTCAGAAGCACACGGGTCCTGAGCTTACCTGCTCAGGAATGAATAGAGCAGCTGACACTCCTCCCACCCTATACCAGGCCAGGAAATCTGGGGTGAACTTGGTATTACCCCACTAATTTGGGGACAGAAAAGTGGTACGAGGATTAAAGAACTTGCCTCGAATGCAACTGGCCTGAGTTTGATTCCTGGCACTACCTATGGTCCCCCAAGCACTACCTGGAGTGAACTCTCAGTACAGGAACGCTGGATATGAGGCCCTCAAACAAAAAAAAAATTAAAAAATCATTTGTTATATGCAAGAGGTAGTGGAATTGTAACCCAAGTGAAGGCCATATGGTTGGGGTCAGATCTCCCTTGTCTTACTAGGGAGGCTATAGGGTCCTCTGAAAATACTTTCAAAGATATCATTCATCCTTACCACCAGACTTGGTATTAAAGGTTGAGAAAGCAATCAAAGGCAAACCAAAGAAGTGGTGACAAGGTCTCAGGACTTGAATTTCACAGTTAGGACCAAAGACGCATCCCCGTCCCCCCCCAACTCCTTTCTATCCCCAAACCTGAAGCAGAGAAGAAGGAGGGTATCAGAGCAAAAGAGTGGGCATGCGGTCCACTGTGCCTCACTCCTCATGCCCAGTTAGTGCTCTGAGCCCAACTCTCATCCAGGCTGGAGAGAGGAATGTATTGCATCAGGCAGAAGATTGATATTTTAATATGGTGTTGAGTAAATGCTAACAGTCCAAAGTGACCAAGACATTATTAAAGCAGGTCAAGACAGGAAGAGAGGAAATATTTTATGGAATTTTACTGACATCAGATTAAAGTAAACAAAGTGAAAACTGTTCTGGATTTCTTCTGTGATGTCCCTCGAGCGGGCCCAGTAACGTCTCCATTGGAGACTTTGTTGTTACTGTGTCTGGCATATCGAATACTCTCGGTAGCTTGCCGGGCTCTCCGAGAGGGGCGGAGGAATCGAACTCGGGTCGGCCATGTTGGCCGCTTATAAGGCGAACGCCCTACCCGCTGTGCTATCGCTCCAGCCCGTAATGTCCCTAACATCTACAAAAAGCTTATTTATCGACATTAACTGATGGTTGCTGTATGCCAAACTGCACCATCATCAATATGATATTGTGGTGGGTGTCTGGATTCATGCCAGTAATATTTCATGCTTTCTCCCACAGAAATGCCTGTGATATTTAAATCTGACACATGTCAGACTCAGGTTTAAAGGAGCTTCATCTTCCTTTTGACTTGTGATCACTTTCTGTGAGAAATCAGTCACTACAAAAGCCACTGCCTATGATATTGCAACCGTTCCACACATGTTTGACCTGAATCACCTTCTGAGAGATTTGGAGGAAACCCCATACTGCTATTATTCCCTGACATTCAGCAACAAACTCCAAACACTCACACATACTCTTGAGTATCTCTGGCTTACCCCTCAATTTCTGTTCTCCGTCTCTCTGTGACACTCAACGTATTGGCCTCCTCCTATGAGGATGCAGCCATCCCCATCTATGGTGCTTAAAAGACCACCCTTCTTGTCTGAAGAGTGGTCGGGAATGTTTTGGAAGGATTGAATTCCTTTATTTCCAGATTATAGAGAAAAAACAATAAAATCCCAAAGAATTAGTGCTATCAGCTGGTGCTCACTGGCTTTATGCAAAAGCAAAAACAAAAAAAAACAAACAAAAAACCCTGCTCTCAAACAACAACAAAATCAAAATTTCTTTCAAACCCCTTCAATATCAGACATTTTGTTAAATGGAAAAGTGAAATTTTCAGTTTTCACTGAATATTTTTTCTCCACACACGGGAAAAATGTCTACTTTTTTCTTCCATCTGCAGCTCCTCATCATAACTGAAACGGATATTTTCTATGCTCTTGTTTCCCATTGTTCCTGTTATGACCTAATGAGTGAAAAGACGCAGATTCAGCCAACAATAAAGGATATTCCGGACACCTGGATCATGCCCTATTGACCAAGTTTCCAGTAGAGTGGGCACACATGAGCAGACATGCAACTAGAATGCTTTAAACTCTCAAGCGTTACCCCACTGCCTTTTAAAAAAATTAATCTGTTGCCTTTGTCAATTATGGTTTCTGTAGGTATGTTGCTCTTGAATCTTCTCTACCTTCCTAAGCAACTAGGTGTAGCTCAGATTTGTATGGCTCTGCCAGAAGGAATACTGATTTCTCTCTTCTTAGAAACTCCCTACCCCCCAAGAAGACCTCTTCAAATGCCTCTTCTTGTGGCTTGGGGCAGGGGAAAGCTTCCCCTCTCCTGTATCTCACCTCCCCAGTCTTTTTCATAGGGTGCACAGCATAATAATTGTAAGGTATGTATACTTGTAAAGCATAATATCTGAGACTGCTAGGTAGAGAGGCTGGCAAAGCACAGGCATGTCTGACCTGTCTACGTGTTGAGGGCTTCAAGTACTAAGGTGCTCTGTCATCTATTATGGTTGCCTCTACTGCAACAGAGAAATCTAACTCAACTACAGAAAAAATAGGAAGCACCTTAACATTCTCTTTCCAGTTAATTATCCCATTAGTCCAGATTCTTCTATTCATTATTAGATGTCTATCCTTTTTTTCTGTATGGCTGGGAAGAAGCATGTTTCAGAGAGTAAGAAGGGTCAGAATTTGAGAGACAGAGAGACATCAGTTGGTAGTTGTTTCCCATCATTTTAAGAACTCAGCTGCACTCAAATTCAATTGTTCTCAGAATTGAAGTCAAAGAGTAATGTTGAAAGAGCAGGAATAATCCCATCAACATCCTATGATGCTGACTAAGGCACTCACAAAGTTATTTATACCTCTGTGTAGATTTCTAGGAATTCAAATCTACCATATCTAGTGGACCCTTGAACAAGATGGGTTCAAGCTACATAAGTCCACTTATTTTTGTATTTTTATGTAAGTTTTTCTTTATATTTTCTTCTTCCTCTATTGGGAACAGTAAGGATAAGAACTTTTTTGATGATTAATTTATTATTTTTTAAAAAGATTTTATTTCCTCTAGCTTAATTTAAGAATAAGGTACACAATATACATGCCATACTAAATAATAGACTATGGATAAACAGTCCACATTATAGGTATAGATAGTCTGAATAAAGCTGCTGGTGTCAATAGCAAGTCATTAATTAAGTTTGGGGAGGGCTAAGTTATTTGGGGATTTTCAACTGCTTGGAAAGTCAGCACTTCTAAGCCTAAAAGTTCAAGGGTGAATTTTTTGTCTACCATCATATTACACTGCCAGACTTTCTCCCAGTGAACAACATTTCTATTTTTTTGATACTATTTGATGAACTCATCACTCTCCTCAGAGCAGCAGAACCTGTGTACCTGTATGCACCCCAAGTAGCCATGCTGGGAGGCTACATGAACTGCACTGTTGCCATCTTGGTCCACTTCATCCAATGAGATGCCCTGTTCTTGCATAAATTGAAGAAGCCACAGCAGAATCTTTTCCTAAAAAAAAGGTAATTATCTGAGTGAATGCATATTACAAAGAAAAATATAATCCAAAGGCAGAAGAAAATTCTACCAGGTGAATCTAAGCTACAACCAAGTTTACACAGCCAGAGAAAATGCACACTCGGGGCTGGAGCAATAGCACAGCAGGTAGGGTATTTGCCTTGCACGCAGCCAACCTAGGTTCGATTCCCAGCATCCCATATGGTCCCCTGAGCACCGCCAGGAGTAATTCCTGAGTGCATGAACCAGGAGTAACTCCCGTGCATCTCCGGGTATGACCCAAAAAGCAAAAAAAAAAAAAAAAAAAAAAAAGGAAAAAAAAGAAAATGCACACTCGATGAAAACTGAACATCTATGCATCTCTGACAAAAGTCCATCAAAGAGGTAACACCCAGAGAATTTCAAGAGCAGGAACTTATCACAGAAATGTTTTTGTCTTACCTATTTTCCATATGAGAAAAATGACTTTTAGAAAGTATGTACTGCATCAAAGCTATTCAGCAAGACTGAAAGAAATTTGTCCAAGGTTACAAGTAGAACTAGAATCCAGGGACCAAGCGAAAGTAGAGTGGGTAGGGCATTTGTCTTGCAAATGAGATTCACCTCCTGGCATTCCATATGATTCCCCAAGTACCACTGGAGTAATTCCTGAGTGCAGAACCAGGAGTAACCCTGAGAATGGCCAGGTGTGATCCCCTCAAAAGCCAAAAATCAAAAAAGAACTAGAATCCAGGTTTTATGATTCTGAGTCAATGCTTTTGCTACTTGTATACATAAGGCTTTAAGAATATTATTACAAGATCCCAGGCCACCAAGTTAAGCTAGTTCCTCTTTTTAATTTTATAATATTTTAATCATATTTCTTAATCCCCTATCTCCTACAATCAACAGACTTACTCAAAGAGGCAATTCCTTAAGGGGCCAAGTATAAAGCAAAATCAGAACCTGATATTCTAAGTTCTGAAAATCTAGAATCTGAAATCCAGGTTTTATTTATTTTTTCCTCTCCTACTTAGTAAAGATAAAACAAATGGGTGTGCCATATGTTAGTGAAACATAATGTGCTCTGATCAGAAAGTGATTTTTCTGACCACAGTGTTGACAGTATTTCAAAGATAAAACTTTCTATTCTTCCATGATAAAAGGAAGATCCCCAAAGCTCTAAAAAAAAGAAAACTCTTAAGAGATAAATACTAGTCAATGGGCTATATTGCAGTACATGTGCTTTTTAGCCACTGAGTTTTTGGTATTTCCATGTTATGTTTGGCCTCAGGAACAATCAGGGGGGTGGGAATTTACTGTTTTAAAATAAAAGAATTAAACATAATGTTATAAAAATATGACAGTGGTAAAAACAACAGCATGAAGCTTAGTGGTGGAATTTGACATTTAAAAGGATGAGCAAGCATCTGAAAGAGCTATGAACTTCTTCTTAGCCTTTAAAAGGATTTTTTTTATGTGTGTCCAGTTATTTTCTCAGACTAGTCGTGAACTTTAAGACTTTTCTGGATTAAATTTGCCTTCATATTCTGAACATGCCAATGAATCTGTGAGAGGAATGTTAGGTAGGAAAGCCAACTCTTTTCATGTTTCACCCCTTCTGGGAGAACAGGGGCACCACTTATGAAGGAATCTGTGACATTGGGGAAGGTAGAGCCTATGCACCAAGCTTTTCCCACATGAGGGAGTAGGGAGTGAGACATTCAGAAGAAAAGAAAGAAGTGCAATCTATGTGTGCAACTGATCAAGACCAGACTCAGGGAAAGCAGGATATTTATTACAAAGGCACACAGACTTTGTAGAAAATAAACCTCTCCACAACCTCCCAAGAATGAGGTGGAGCAGAGCCTAAGGCCAGAGCTGGTGACCAAACTTTGTATGAGGAGATGCTGATGTGTTTACTTTCCTCTTTTTTGAGGCAAACTCAGAGAAAACTGGAACTGAGGCTTATAATGTTTCACCTACATATGGTATATCCATCTGTTCTATCTTTCCTAAGTAGATGGGGGGGGGGGGGAGTGAACAAACACTAGATTACAGGTTCTCTTAGACCTAAAAATAGAATGTTATTATTTGGTAGGACTAAGGGGACAGGTCTTGGAAAATTCAAAAACATTTTCTCCATATAAGTTAATCCTAGCATCATTTTCAAATAGTGAAAGAAAAAAATCCATCCAAATCATATCAAATAGTAACATTCTATTTTCAGACAGTAGGGGGAACCTGTACTTACAATTAGAGAGAGAGAGAGAGAGAATTACACCAGGTAGTCTTAACTCTTTAAAAGACAGGTATGAGTGAATGTATGTCAAGAAAAAGGACAGAAACCACTGGCTTGAAAGTTGATGATTGAGATATGAAAACTCAAGAGGACAGGTGACTCTAGCTCTTCTGGCGACAAGTATGACGCTGCCACCTCCAGTGGGTCATTCTGAAAATTCTGGACATTTGACTTGCTCCATGATATTAAATCATAAAACCGAAGAATTAGATATTTTAGAGAATCATCTCAATCGGACCCCCTCATTTAACCAACCAAAAAAACAGAACAAGATGACGGTATATTCTCTAATATATTCTATGGTATATTCTCTGAAAGCAGCTTCTTTCTTTATCAAGTAAAGTTCAGAGAAGTTTAAGAAATTTAGAAGTTTCTTCTGTACCTTCTTGTCAGTCATATTTTCATGTTTTGTCATGTAAACTAACAAAATATGATAGTGGGTTCATTTATTGCGTGTAAACAGAAAATACCCTTCTCACTAAAATTTAATGTTCCGACTTTTAGTCATGGGTCTGAAGGAACTGAATTACTGCCTTTCACAAAGTTAGGAAGATTCCCTTAGTAAGCTGTGGAATAACCTGAAAAAAATGGACTTTGCAAGATCTTGATGATCAGGGAGAACAAGATCAAGTCTGTAAGGAAGAAATGATTTTAGTTCATAATGGTTCCTCAAGTTAAGTTCAGCCCATCCCACTCCAATCATCTGACTTCTAACTGTGGCTTCTTTCATCCTCAGTATTAAAGCTCTTAATCCATTTAATAGATAAGGACTAACATAAAAGTAGAAACGTCATTCTCCTGTCTAGACTAAGAGAGAAGTTTGCTTAGCACCTTCAAACTCAGTTTTAGTTTGTGGTCATATGCCCAGCCAGATACTATATGGAAACAAAAGTTCAATCTATGCTATCATGCAGAGCAGCAATTACACAAAGTACTGACTGTCTATCCACCTGGTCTAATAAAAAACATTTGCAATTTCTGAGATGGATAGAGAGAGCAAGAATCCTCTGATTTGAGGAATGAAAAACTAGCATCCACTGTCAGAAGAATGCTGCTTTCTGCTATGATTCTGGAAGACACCCAGGAATTGACCACCTACAGTTTAAATAGTGACTTACTTGACAAATCTATCTAGGAATGAAGATGAATCACAGTTATTTTATCCATTGGAGAAGTTGTTTATAAATGCTTTATATGTGGATCAGCATAGCATATATGTGCAGTGGTGCCAAACTACTCTTTCATTTCTTAGATAATCTCCATCTCCCCCACCTTGTATGTGGGGGGAGGGAGAAAGAGGGAAAAAGAAATATTGATGAAACAACATAACTTCCCACAAGTACTGCTCTCAAAGAATAGAAAATCCAGTTGTCTGGTCAGAAAAGAACTGACAGATCTTTCATTTCATCTGTCTGCCTACACAACCATCCATCCATTCAATTACTAGCTATTGAATGAAAACCTCATGTACTAGTGTTTTATTCTGGGAATATATATGCTTTGGGGGAAATATTATATTACTTATTAATATTAGCATGGCTGGCAATTTAACCCAAGGCCCCACACATATAAGAAGGTGTTCTACCACTAAACTTTATCCCCAGTCCGTCTTTAAGTTTTTTGCTTTGTTTTTCATTTAAGGGCCACATCAAGTGGTGTTCAGGACATACTATTGGCTCTGGGTACAGGGCTGACTCCTGGTGGGTCTTGCGGGAGCATACTGCTGATTAAACCCTGGTTGGTCACATATAAGGCAAGCTCCCTACCTACTATCCTATAGTTCAACCACCCCCACCTGGGCAGCACTCTCTTTTGATGTTGCACTTTGTTTGTTCCAAAGGCAACAGTTTGCTTAAATAGGAAATTAATCCATATAATTTATGAGATCCTCTGGACAGTGTCTAATAGAAAATATAATCAGAACACCAAGTATGCCATCAACAACAGGATTCATTTGGTGTTCTGAGATGTCAAAACATAAGAAAAACTCTGACATTACCATTTATTAATAAAATACATGAAGAATCCATTGATAGGAAAATAGACATGTATGGGAGAGGGTGAGGGGGGAGAGGAAAGTTTATGTAAGAATTGAATAAACAGGTTAATGCCTAAATAATCCTCTGACAAATTTCTCCTTATGTTACCTATAGTGAAATACATTAAATAATATTGAGAGTAATAAAATCACTTGATCACTTGACATCCCGTTACTCATCGATTTACTTGAGCAAGCGCCAGTAACATCTCCATTCGTCCCTGTCAGGTGATAGTGTAGCCCAATGGCGTCTGCTCTTCTAGGAACACAAAGAACCTCAAACTGATCGTTCAGGGTCTTCACGAAGAAGTCTGACCATCTCGTAGGTGGGCAGCCACATGTTCTTTTGACATCTCGTGGAATCCAGTCAGTAATGACTCTAGTCCAGTGGTCGTCTCCAAATCTCATTACGTGTCCAGCCCATCTGATTTTCAATGCCTTGGCAAATGAGAAAGCTTCCCTGATTCTTGACTGTCAATGAAGGTTGGAACTCCAGATTCTTTCTCTCACTTGAGTGAAGCATGATACTCCAAGCATAGCTCTTTCGATTTCTCTTTGGGAGACCCTAATAGCGTTCTCATCCTGTTTTCGTAGGGCCCAGATATCTGAGGCATATGTTAATGCAAGAAGAACAGTGGAATTGAAGAGATGTGCCTGGGGCCGGAGGTTCTTCATTCTCTTAGCTATTTCTTCGATGCTCTTGAAGGCGTTCCAAGCCACTCTCTTCCTCCTGTGCAACTCAGGTGCCAGGTCATTCGTCATGTTGACTTCTCGACCTACGTACACATAACTGTTGAATTTGGAGATGTTCATTCCATTGAGAGTGAATGGAACATTAGGAACGAGACTGTTTCTCATAAACATTGTCTTCGTGAGATTCAGCTGTAGTCCAACCTTTCCACACTCACGGTCGAAGTCGGCCAGCATTTATGCCACTTGACTAATGTTTGGTGTTATTACAACAATGTCATCAGCAAAGTGGAAGTGGTGTAGTTGCTGGCCATCTATCTTTACTCCCATTCCTTCCCATTCCAGTTGTCGCATGATGTTCTCGAGGGTGGCACTGAAGAGTTTCAGTGAAATGGTATCACCCTGCTGAACCCCTCTCTTGACATCAATGATCAGTTCTTTGTAGAATAGTGAGCTCCTGGTTGTCAATCCATAATACAGCTCATGGAGGATCCTGATGTATTGAGTTTGAATATCCTGATTGGCTAGGGCTTCGATGACTGCTTCTGTCTCAACAGATTCAAAGGCCTTCTATAAATCAATGAACAATAGACAGAGCAGCATCTTGAACTCCCAAGAAACCTCAATGAGCTTGGTTATCATGTGGATATGGTCAATGGTGCTGAATCCTTTGCGAAACCCGACTTGATCGCATGGTTGTCCTTCTTCTAGTGTTCTGTCAATCCTATTCAGGATGACTCAAGTGAATAGCTTGTAGATGACAGACAATAGGCAGATCGGGCAATAGTTGCCAATGTTGTGGATGTCTCCCTTCTTGTATAGTAGTACAGTCCTACTGGTTTTCCATTGGGATGGAATTGCATTCAGACAGGTAGCATGTGAAGAACCGAGCCAGTATATTGATGAGTACTGATGGCAGGTTCTTCAGGTGTTCAGGTCTGACCTTGTCTGGGCCAGGTGCTGTTTGTTTTTTTACCAACGAAATGGCGTGTCAGATTTCGGAAAGGAGAACATTGGGAACGACATATTCATCCTGCGGAATTTGGTATGTGGGCAGGTGGATGTGGCTATAGAAGAGATCTGAGTAGAAGTCATGATTAATCTTCTTTCTAGAAGATGTGATAGATCCATCAGGATGTCGGAGGGCAGTCATCTTGGTCTTGTAGTTGGCGAAGGACAGGCAGGTGTTGTGAATGCTTTTCCCAGCTTCTGCCACATCAGCCAGCACTGCTGCTCTTCTCTCTTTGAGGTCTTCCTTTATTGCTTCTCTGCACTGCTTTGCGAGATCGGACAATTGCTTGTGGTTGTCTGAGGCATGCGCCAAGCCATGCTGGCGAATAAGCTCAAGAGTTTTTGAAGACAGGCATTTGTGTGTGTGTGTGTGTGTGTGTGTGTGTGTGTGTGTGTGTGTCTATCTCTCTCGGTATTCCTCTCACAATCATGGAGGTGTTGAACCAGTCGATTGTATTCCTCGTCAATGTTGTCAATGATGACATCTTCCCATGTTGCTGCAATAGTCCCAGTTGGTGGTCATTCTGGGAGTTCTCTTCTTAAACTTTACTCCCTGCTCTGTGAAGTAGAATTTTGCATGAAGGAGATGGTGGTCCGATTCCGTTTGGAATTTTGGGACAACAGTGACATCGGTCAGGCAAAACCGTCGATTGAATATGATGTGGTCAATTTTGTTGTGGAACCTTTACTCCCATGTCCAACATTTAGATTCGGCCTTCTGGAACTGTGAGTTCCAATGGATGGTCTTGGTCAACACGATGAACTCAGACAATAAATATTTTATTTATTTAATAAAATAATTCATTGAAAGATATACAAAGATCAAAATAGCCAACAGTTGTCTAGTGTCTGCCAAAATTGGCACTATGCATGTGTAGCCTGGTGGTGCTGGGGGTTGCATCCAGCTCTGTGCTCGCAGGATTCACTCCTAGCAGTGGTCATGGACCAGGTGGTGCTGGGCACTAAGTTCAGGCCTCTGATATAAAAAGCATGTGCTCAGTTTATTGAGCTATCTCTCCAGCGGAGTCCTAATGTTCTATTTTCTCCATTTTATTCATTTACTTGTGGGGGACTTGGGCCCACACCCAGTAGTGTTCAGGAATCATTCCTGGTGGGTTTGGCAGACCCGGTTTGGCAGCATGCAAGGAAAACACCTTACCAGCTGTACTATCAATCAGGTCCCTATTGTTTCCATTTTAAATATGAAGAAATTGAAATTCAGAGGAATCTTTTCTTACTTTTCTAAAACGTAAATGACTCTAAGGACACTGAGTTGGTAAGTGGTAGGGCTAGAATTTAAACCCAGAGTTGGTGTTGGCACCAAACTCATGAGTCAAGACCATTGTCTTCTGATCATGAATATCCTTAGGTACTCAGGTCCAAGCATCCAACTCTGGAAATAACACAGGCCCCCTGAGGCCATGAAATATCCATGGTCTATATCCATTTAAAGGCTGGTAGGAGCTGGGTGTTGGGTGTTCTTTTTCAAAAGTGCAATCAATCCTTAAACACTAGACAAAGACTCAAGCTTATTCAAGTTTTTTTCTTTTGTTCTCATCTGCAATTGCCTCACTTTCAGTGTTGTTTACTTATTTCCACCCCAGGATGGTGAAACAACAGTCAACGGAATATTTCCCCTTTTGAAAGTAAACTGTGGAAAAACAAGAATATAACTCTGTGGAACCACTGCCCTCATCAGCATGCCTAGGCCTGTTCAAGACCATCCATAGAAAGTGCTGAGTCTTTCTTTTTTTCAAAAAAAAAAAAACCTTCACTGGTCTTTTAATTTTTTCTTTCTATTTTTCATATGGCCTGTCTCAGGACAAACTTTAAAATGGCAAACAAATGTCTGGGAAACAGTATAGTGGTCAGGGTACACGCCTAGCATGCCCCTGACTCGGATTGATCCCTGGCACCATATGATCCTCTGAGCACTGTGGGGTGCATCCCTGAAGGCCTCCAAGAAACATCAGGATGGCTCAAGTAATCCTCAGCACTGCTATGCCTGAGAAGCATTGCATTCTCGGGCCCTTGCATTGAACCATGGGCCTGGTTAACCAAGTATCACTTGGACTAAGCCCAGGCCCCCAATTCTCCCCCACAAAACAGCAAACAAACACAGTATAGGCAAAGATACTCTTAATACATGTTCAGTATATGAAGGAGGTGGTTTTTGTAGTAGAGCTCTTGACCAAAAAGCAGAAAAGGATTTAGAAACACAATGATCCTGGGTTTGAGGCTGACCATATCACAGAAGCCGCTAGGCCAGTGAGTAACACAAACCAGGATGAAGGTCCCATGCAGCAGAAATCTTTGGTCTGCAAAACACCATGAGAACCTTCCTGCTCCAAAGAAACAGCCCAAATCACACAGGGGCAAGGAGCTTTGAATCCAGACAGCTGGGCTTCAATCTTTTCCTAACATCATTGCTTCCCTGGTACAACTGAGCAAGCCCATCTACAAACACCCCTCTCCTCATTCTCAGTCTCCCCAAAGCAAGTCTCCCTCACTGTCCCCGAGACTGTTTCTCTGCATGATCAGACAAGGAAATAATTGCCTCCTCTGAGACTTCATGTGTCAAGATGAGAAAAATCAATTCCCCTCACCCTGTGGTACCTGAGTCTTTAACATCCATTTTTACAAGAAAAGGGACAGAAATCAGGTGTCAAAAGGCACCCTCTTCTTGAGGCATCTCTATGGGGGCAAAGGGCAACTAAAATAAACCATGAGAGGAATTTTCCTCCCCACTATCCTTTCCAGGGGTATTTATTGAAGAAACAAAACCAGAACACACTCAAGTGTCTGCCTGATGGAGAGAAACTTGCATGTGCTGAATCCATTAGAGAACTGTTCAATAACAGCATTCCTTGTGAAAATATTAGCTTTGTCCTGGTTCCAAGTTCAGCATCTCCACAGGTTATCTGTTACATAAATGGCCATGGTGGACACAGGGTGCCTGGACAAAAATCTCTGTTCTAATGGATTTCGGCGTTTTCCACTTAGGTAGGAATGTTCTCCTAAGGGCACTACTGGACAGCCCAGCTCAGAGCTGGACTTGAGGCCATTAAAAATGCTTATCAGCTAGAATAATAACCTGAAGACTGATATGAGCATGAAGCAAATGCTTGACACACAGCTCTTCAAAGAGGTCAGTTATTTCCATATTTGCCTTGGGTCCAGCCAAGAAAGCCCATACTAGCACCCAACCAGTCCCAGAAAGGGAACCCTCTTTGTTTTGGTCTATTGAGTTTCAAAATGATGAGAACACACTGGGAATACTGAATAAAGAAAAGGGCATAGATAAGCAGCCTTTCCCAAGGCAAAGAATATTGGCCACACAATCATTAACTCATGAGTCTCAGCACAGCCCTGTGATCCTTTTCTCCAAGGCTTTGGAGGATTCAACCCAAATTGTGTTTCCATTGGCAGCTCAAGTCCCTCATTAAGCTTTCCATAAGCAAATAAAATCAGACATAGGAAACACAAGGTTAGATAATTTGAGAATAAGTAAATTTCTATTTTATATCGAATCTGATCTCTGTAGTGACCAAATTCTTACTATCATTTGAAAATTCTATTTTTCCTTTTAGCAAAAGAATTAAAAAAAGTGGGGGAGGAGCCAAACATCAAATGCTTATTAACTATTACAGTTGTTTGGAGGATACCATCACTGGGGTTCAGTCATACAACACACACACACAAATTGTAGCACTGTTCTATAGCACTGTCCTCCCATTGTTAATTGATTTGCTCGAGTGGGCACCGGTAATGTCTTCATTGTGAGACTTGTTGTTACTGTTTTTGGCATATTGAATATGCCATGGGGAGCTTGCCAGGCTCTGCCATGCAGGCGGGATACTTTCAGTAGCTTGCCAGGCTCTCCAAGAGGGACAGAGGAATTGAACTGGGTTGGCCGCATGCAAGGCAAATGCCCTACCTGCTGTACCCCTCCCCACACACAAAAATTAATCAATTAAATTTTTATTGGGAGGGGGTCCCATCTGGTATTTCTCAGATGTAGTGACTCTTCGGACCCTGCAGTGCCGGGGCCTTCAGGGCCGCCTGGCAATGTTCAAATGCCTGGCAATTGAAGCAGGGTCTGCCATGTGCAAGGCAAGCCCCTTAACTCCTGCACTATCTATCCAGCCTCTGAAAATGGAGTAATTAATTTAAAGACAGGAGCTGTTTTAAATTTTAATTGTTCTTCCTTCTCTTTCCTTCTCTTTTTTTAGGGCTGGAGCGATAGCACAGCGGGTAGGGCGTTCGCCTTACAAGCGGCCAACATGGCCGACCCGAGTTCGATTCCTCCGCCCCTCTCGGAGAGCCCGGCAAGCTACCGAGAGTATTCTATATGCCAGACACAGTAACAACAAAGTCTCCAATGGAGACGTTACTGGGCCCGCTCGAGCAAATCGACGATCAACGGGAGGGCCTTTACCTTTACCTTTACCTTCTCTTTCCTCTGTTCTATAGTAGTATATTTTTCCCTCATCAATTTAAAAGAAGTATTGCACACAGCTCATTCATCAATGGGCTGTGTGAGATGCTCCAAGTGTCAGAATGCATTTCAGGTTTAAATTATACAGTGTTTTCTTCAGCTATATATAAACAAACTATATGAATAATCTACACGGATACAGACAAAACAGATCAGGCCCAGAGGTAAGAGGACCCAAGTCGAACCGAGATCTAGAGTTTGCTCTTACAAACCTTAGATCATGTGTCTCTTAATTTCCTCTCTTTGTCTCTGTGGGGAATAAAACAACAGAATCTAATAGTTGTTGTAAGTTAGAGGATATATACAAAATCCAAAGGCATGATGCTAGTGCATCTAGGAAACATATTTCAACACAGAGACAGCTGACCTTGGCATATAATAAACTTACACTTAAGACAAGTTCCACTAAAGAAAGAGAGGGGTAATATTCTTCAAGTCTACTTGTTTGAATTCAAGATTTTTGTGCTTGAGAAAACTCTATTTGCTTATTGACAACACCATAATTTACTGAGTTGGAAAAGTTTGTGAAGCCAAAGGATATATAATTATATGCATAAGAAGTTATTTCTATTGCCACAGAAAAATATATAAAATCTATTTCGAACAGTTATGGCTTTCTTTACATTAAGACTATATGGATATTTTATGGTTCTCAGATTTTAAAAAAGACAATTAACACTCAAAGGGATGATTAGGGCTGATTGTTTATACCATTCTCTGCCTGTGATGTTAAGCACCTTTTGCTCACTCGGATTTCCTGATGGAGACACTGGTTGTTGGCCGGAGACAGAATCAACTAGTGGACTCATTCATCTTTAACAGAGAGGTACTTCTTTTATCACAGATCACAGATCATCCTGTTATTCGTCGATTGCCTCGAGCAGGCCCCAGGAACATCTCCTCCATCCTAGCCCTGAGATTATATTCAAGGCTCTTTAGGAGAATGAGACCCATCATTGTTACTGGTATTTGGCATATTGGGTACGCCACAGGGAGTTTGCCAGACTCTGCCGTGTGGGCAGGCTACATTTGGTAGCCTGCCAGTTTGTCAAAGTAGGAATGAGATGTCATAATAAGATGTCGCGCGGCCGCGAATGGTTTTATACTCTCTGGGTCTTGGAGATCTCAGCCCTGGGATCTGCATGCCTTTGTTCCTCTGCCAGTACCTTCATGTGTGTGGAGAGTGGTCTCAGCATGGTGGTGGCTTTTATCAAACACTAACATTTTTATTTTTAATGCTTACTTCAAGAAAATTTATTACTTTTTCTTCTGACAACAGCATGAAGAACTTATTGGAGGAACTACGTGAAACATACACATACACACAAATGACTTGACACTCTACCAGGGGATAACTACTATAAACATAATGTGGCATGGTTTCTTCAAGATTTTCTTACCCATTTCTTCTCCAAAGTTCAAAATTGGTACCAAATCACAAGAATAGTTTTTAATTTAATATTACATAATGAGAATTTTCCTGTGAGATTCCATCAAGTAGATGTGGTGTCATGTTTATTCAATATTTTATCATGGGATATTTGGGTCACCATTTTTAAAATTAAAATGCAATAATAAATATCATTGCTTATAAATCTCTGAATATTATGCTTGGTAAATTCTAAGTTTGAATTTTGAGTGACTTAAATTATTTTTCAAGTTAGACTATAGAGCACATAAAGGGAACATAATTAAAATGTCTTCATACCTGGCCAAAGCAACCGGCGTAATGAATAAGACTTGGAAAATCCTTCGAGCAGCTCAATTCTGCAATGGCTTCAGTTTCACTCACCATCCAGCGGACGCACTCCAATTGACCATTCTACATTTTTTCATTTAAAAAAAGAAATTTTTCAAAAGAATAAATTTAATATAATTCCGGTTTTTAAAAGACAGCTTCTAGGTAGTCATTTTTCCAAGCAAGGAAAATACATGAATTTTGACTTTTATAGAGGGATTAATTTATTGGTAATAAAAATGTGTCACTTGGAATATTTCTGACATGTGATTTTTCTCTGTGATTTCCAAGCAACTTAAATATCACTTTACTGGGGTATAATTTGCATACATGAAATATTTTAAGTGTGGTTCAATGAATTTTGATAAACATTTACTTTTTCGACTACAATTTACAAATAACTTTTCTACCTTCCCTCCTTAAACACTTTTACTTCTTTGTTCTCAGTCTCTTTTGCCTTACTAGATCTGGGATATGATTTTATCACAACAGAATACTCCTCTCTCTGACTTCTCTCACTCATCATAAATGTCTCTGAGATTCATCCAAGCTACTGACTTCTTTAGTAATTTATTCCTGCTTTTAGTTCTGAAAACTATCCCATGGTGTGAATATCACACAATTTGTTTATTCATTAAATTTAAGAACTCAAATGTTGGGATTCCCAAAGAAAGATAGGAGGAAAAATCCACTATCCTGACTCAAATGCTACCTTCTTGCCCTGAACTTCCTGGCACCAATAGCTCCTGTGGCCTGTGTTGAGATCACATTGCAGGAATATAGTTTGTAATTCATAAATTAGTAGCTGAGACCCACAGTTCAGAATGGATTAAAATCCTTAAGTCACCACTTCATTCCAAGATCTGAGCATGCTGACCGCTCTTCTCAGATACTCAATATTTTTCTTCTCTGAAATAACTGGGAGAGCAGTAACCATCTCTTAAAAATGAACTAAGAAAATTAAATGAGTCAAAGTGTGCAAACTTACTGAAAACATATACTTGTCTAGTATCAGAATATTTTCTGAGGTGCTCCCAATAACTGTGTGATAAATGAGTCACTCAACTGCCTTCCTATTTACACAGATGGAGTCTCAGCACCATAGAAAACGTTACTCTTGGGGAGGGGGGACTCAGGCACACTCCTCTATCAAGACAGAGGAGGTACCATGCTCTTCCTTCATGGACTACTGTTCGGATCAATAGAACTTCAGGTAGTCACCTGTAACCAAAATTTGCACACTGAGGTTATTCTCTGCACTTTGGGTTATTGGCATGGTCAGGTACGTGCTGAATAACTTCAGGTGTCCCCACTCAGATTCTCTCTCCTGCCTCTCTGCTCAGGAAACATGATCTGTAGGGGTTGGCTCCCTGCATCTCCTAACTCCCCTCACCCCATCTCCCCATTCCCCCCGCCCCATTCTGGCTGTGCTTGCTTGGAGCAGAGCAACAACAGAAGGCCAAGAAATAAGACTGAGTTTTGTGGTTCCTGCAGCCCCAATGCTGTTCTCTGAGACTCCAAGTCAGAGGTCCAGCAATGCATCTCTTCAGCCCTCTTTCTGTCAGAGGGCATCTGTATCTAGTTGTCACTGACCCAGGATGCTGCCTTATGGGTTCCTCTACACACCATCCACTTTTCAGTGTTATGTATCTTCACTGGAGACTCTCCTTAAATCACACAATTGGAGCATGCCAAGTATTCCCTACCAGGATGAAAGGAAAACTGATACAATGTGCTTCTCACATCCCACCTGGCAATAAAGAAAGAAACCAGAATATTTCTTTCCAATTACTTTGCTGAACCCTTCCCAGAGAACTCTAATTCAGGCCCTGAAATCCCACACGATCGAGGGTTAGGTTCCCCCAAAAGTTCAAGATCTCATGTTCCCCTTAAAGGAGTTTAAGGGTGGGAGGAGAGAGGTTCTGACTTAGCTTGACTGGTAAGGCCCTTTTCTCAGGTAATCGTTTTATTTGATACCTTATCTCCAAGTCTGCTTCCTGTCAGCCAAGTCATATTATCCAACCAAATTCTACCCTTTTGGACCATGTCTGCTTGTCTTTCCTGCCAGTGGGACTCTGAGAACTGTGTTTAATGAGGTGAAACAGCACTGATCAGTTACTGTGTTCAAAACAAGGTCCTAAAAGGAGAGAATGATGGTTTCTTAGAACACCCCTGACCTCCTTCATGCTATCTAAACATGCTGAAAGGACTGGGGGAAGACACGCGCAGGGACTGTTTTCCAAAAGGGGGGCGATGCCTGTTATCAAGGTCTGCATGTGCTGCTTTTATGCATTCTAGGCCAGCTGATAGAACAGAGAACCCTGTTCACTTCTCTAATCAATGTCCAGAAGTATGATCAACCAGAGACCTCAAATCTATAAACAGAGCCTTTGGGTCATATAGACATTTTCCCCTTCATTAAAACAAACAGAAAGCAGACCTGGGTTGTTTTTATTTGAGATCAGTTTGGGGTCACACCCAGTAGTGCTGGGGCTTACTCCTGGTTCTGTGCTCAAAGATATCTCCTGGCAATGCTCAGGGACCATTTATGGTGTTGGGGATTGAGCCAGGCAACCACCCTACCCACTGTACTATTTTTCTGGTCCAAAAGGCTGATTCATAATGGCAACCCCAACAGGAGAAGATTGAGAAAACACTTAACATAGACACGATGAGTGTATCCCTATGGCTGGCTGAATGGCTCAGAGTTTCTTATGAACTGTCCTATTCCTAAGATTCTTTAGCAAAAGAAGCAACAAAGTACGTAAATAAGAAATCACTGTTTGATCCAACCATAAGGGATACATTCAAAATACAACATTAATGAGAAAAAGATATTATAAATACTACAGTAGTATCAATGATATTGCAAGAAATGACAATGGTTATTGATACTGCAAGAGAATGTTATACCTCACAGACCCATGCCTGATGATGATCAGTCACAAACACTATCTTCCCATCCTGGAAGATATTGGGATTTCCCATCCTACATTTGAGTCACTGACAACATCTTGCCTTGTGTACCAGGCTCTCAACTCCTTAGATACTATGCCTGATTATGCTGCTTGCATCTACCATAGTGCCTGGTGGTGTGTGAGCATTGCTGAGATAGGCTATGCAGAACCTTGACTTCACACTTGATTTCTTTTTCTTCCTGGTGCCTTCCTGTACTCCATCTCTTAATATAACAAAGCAGCCTTCACAATGTAAAGAAAATATCTACTCAGTTCTCATTTCTAGTTTTACCCAACTTTTTCTTATATCTTCTAAATAACCTATTGAGTAAAGTTAAAATATAAAACAACTGTTTAATATATAAACCGTATGATCCCCTGGGCACCACTAGGAATAGCTTCCTCCAAGCACGACTACAAAAATAAAAGAGGGAAAAAATAAATATATAAGAACTCATATTTGCATATAAGATATAGTAGACGCAGGCAAGCCATTACTTGTTTTTCAAATGTAACTTGTTCTCCAGTGAATTAATTCACAAGAATTTTTAACTATCAGCTTTTCCTAGTAAATTTCTAAAAATTATGGTTATCATTATGTAACTTTTAGAAGCTGTGACTGTTGTGTAACGAAAAGTACATTTGCAGAAGCATACATGTGTTTTATTTTCCTGAACTTCACTTCTGGCTTCTTAATAAATAAGACTAAATTCCACATTTATCTACCAAAGATCTTAAAAGTAACTTGAGTATTATATCTACACTCCTGGAGATGTGCTATATTTTACAGAGGCACTGTGTGCTGTAAAGAACCATGGTTTTCTGTAGTTTTTGACATATAGAACACACCTTGGTCTGCAAGAGCTGAGCTCAAACTTGGCACTAATCTTGCAAATAACTAATCCTAGAGACATTTAAACTTCAAATGTGAACCATTAGAAGCCCACTATATTATCTGAAATACTCTTGAGTGCCATCAGCCCTAAAGCCACACTTTTTCCTCATTTACCTTGCTCATTATACTCACATTTAGGAAACGACGGCCTCAGAACACCAGGTGTGGTTAAGACCCTAAACTGCCTTCACCTGGATAACAAATTCTTAAAACCCCCTGGATGATGAGCTTCACCAGCTTATCTGATGGGCCACTGCTTTCTAAGTCAAAATCTTACACTCTCAGGTCAGTTGGAGACTGAAATGATCTTCTAAAAGTAATATGCTTCTGTGCTGTTTGCTTGGCATGTCCCTCGTTTCCCTCTTCCCCCTCCCCTATACCTTGTTCTGACACTGTAAAACTCAGAGTCCTTCAACCTTTATTTGTAATACCTGTGGATCCTAACCTGCCTATGGTCGATGGACTGGCAGTTACACACAGTTATAATCACAACAGTAGACCAGTGGTTTTCAACCTTTCTACACTGAGGACTGACACTGACCCATAGGCTGGTGCTTGAAGGCTACTGCTATAGATCACTAGGAATCCTGGAAAAAGAGAACCCCAGCCTGGAGCTCCGCAAAGTCCACTGCCCACTAGTCACCTTGATGGCCAGGCCTGCTGGAGTCAGTTTCTCGACATTCCGCTCATTGAGACAATCTTCTCCCATCAAAGAAGTGAGGTGCTGCAGACACTCAGCATGTCCCTGGGATGCTGCGACATGTAAGAGATTGTTTCCATTCTCGTCGTGAATTTTGTCTAGGTTGTCGGCAGCGAGGTGTGGCTGTACAAACAGCAAGATGAGAAAAGTTTGTGTAAGTCAAAGTGAGGTGTGGGAGTACAAAGGAGAATGACCTTTCTGAAACTCCAGCGGTGGCCATGGGGAGCTTAAAAAAGTCAGAATTCCTTGCTACGAGTGCTTATGGTTTATTTTCATTGCTATGTTTTGGGTATCATTCATCTGCTTAAGGATGTGAGTTTTCAAAAGGAGTGAGGCAAGGCATGCAGTAGGGCTAGGTCAGGAACCTGCGGAGGTGCCAACTGGCTTTGGAAAACACTGCGAGGATGGTTACAGCATCTGGCACACTCCCTGCCTGCTTCTCTACACAGCTGCAAAGTTCTGTTTGTTGTTGTTGTTGTTGTTGTGTGTTTGTTTGTTTGCTTGCTTTTTGGGTCACACCTAGCAATGCTCAGGGGTTACTACTGGCAGTGCTTCAGCGACCATATGGGATGCTGGGAATCTAACCGGGTCGGCCATGTGCAAGGCTGTACTCTCCAGGTCCCTAGCCTTCAAGTTCTGAACAACACCCCCCACCCCACTCCCATCCCACATGTTGCTCCTTTATTTATTTATTTATTTATTTATTTTTATTTGGTGTATAGTGGTGAACATAGCTAGCTTCCACGTGTTGCTCTTTAAGGTGAATGAATGAACAATTGCTCTCAACCATCCACTTTGTCTTCAGCAGTGAACTGATTTTGACTGGAAGCCCTCAGAGCACTGTTGCTACTAGTGCTTCCAGGGATACCTCTGGATACTTCTTTCCCTCCCCACTCCAAACTAACTTCTGAGGTCATTTAGAAGCTGCCCCTTACAGGTGAAGTTTTGTCCTTTGCAACTAGCAGCAGATGGAGACTGTTGGGTGAACTCAAAAGGAGTTATCCTTGGAGAAACATGCAACATTGAGGGGCATGAAAGAAGCAAACAGAAACAGGACGAACCAAACAAATGGAAAGAGTCTACACTAGGATACATGAAAAGATATTTTTAAAAGGGACAAAAAATAAAAAGATTTAGAAAAATTGGTCAATCATATAAGAAAATTTGTGATACCGGGCCAAGCACATAGTAGTTAGTTATACAAGGTTTCAGCCTAAGTGGAACCGCACAGCCAAGATAGGATAGTATTTTCTTGAATGAGACTTTAATGAACATCATAGTATCAGCCCAGGCTTGCTGCTGTTCCATCCAAGTCTGGAAGCCAAAAAAGAACAATGCAGAGGGAGTGATTTCAGAACAGCTCTCTGGGAGCCTAAACAGAACAGACTTTTCTTAAACTATCTTATTTATGTCTAGAGTCTTTGGAAAAGCTACTTTAGGCTCCCAAGACATGCAGAGCTGGAACTAAGGAAAAATCTCCACAGGGGTCAGAGGGCAATCAGGCTCCAGGGTAAGTTTCTATCTCTGTCCAACATGCTAGTCCAACTCTTCTGAATAATGATCAGGATAAAACAGAAGCCTCTCTGTTCATGAATTTGGCAGACCCCCTTCCACAAGAAAGTGACATCCCCACAAATGAGTGAAAGGGGGGTGAGAACCATGTGAAAAGCAGAAAGACATTAAGCTCAAGAAAGGGCTGGGCTTTCTTTGTTTTGTTTCTGTTTTATTATTAAGTGTCTTTATTCATTGAATTCATACAAAGTTCAAACAGAGAAACATTTCTCTTGATAGTCACTTGTTTTCACTGAATTAACCTCCTAAGTTTTTATTTTAAAATTCAGGGGCTGGGGTGACAGTTCAAAGGACCAGTGCACATGCTTTGCATGCAGAAGTTCTGGGTTTGGTTCCCAGTACCACCAGGAACAATTTCTGAGCACAGAGATAGGAGATCCTGAGCATCGCAGGCTGTGAACCCAAACTAAACCAAACCTACCAAACTCCAAGTCACATCCAGCTAAAGACAACCATGAAGTGAAATAAGTGGAACAGATGCTTCATAATTCTTTTGTCAACACATGAAGTTGATAAAATTAGGGTGTCTGATATTATTATTACACTCCTTGTGACACAAACTCCTACTTACCAGGAGAGAGATTTGTCCTTCTTTAACAATGTTTAAGATGCTTTTGGCTTTTTTCAGACACTCATTTCTTTCTTCTGGGCCTTGGGAACTGGCCCACTTCACACCACCCACCTGCTCCTCAGTTTTGGGGTCCACAGATGAGCATGGCATCAGGAAGGACCTGAGCTGGCAGTCCAGCATCGACGTCTCACCTTTTCGATTCTGGGGGTCATTAAAGGTCTTATTCAAGAAGTCCCTATTCTGATTTTCAGGCTCCTGTGTAGAACCACACTTCCCCACAGAAGGGGAGCCCTCAGGTTCCCCATCAGGGAGTTTCTGCTGGTCTCGGCTGAGGGATGAGGCCTTTCTTAGGTGAGGACTGGCCACAGGAGAAAGAATACAGAAAGGCGCCAGGCCGGATGGTGAGCTCTCAGTGCTTCCCTGGGTGCAGGCTTTGCTGGAAAGGCCATTGACAGTGGAGCAGAGACCCAAAATTCGTTTTTCTGAAGTCCCCTTTGGAAGAGAGGCAAGTTGCTGACTGGATTTAATGTAAGGCACGTCCAGAATCTCATCCATGTCCAGATCATAATGCTCCAGCTCACCCAGCAATACACTGGGCTCTGTGCTTTTACTTGGGAGACCACATTCTCTGTCTCCGGGACTGAGCTCTTCAGGCTCGGGGGCAGACTCGGAACCTCCTCCTTTCTGGTACTCTGCCTTCTGGTTCTTCTGGTCATCACTTTCATTGCTCTCCAGGGTCTCGGGCTGGTGCTTGAGTGGAGAGACGCGCTTCACGGGCCGGAACTTGCTGTAGACGTCAGCGATGCCAGTGGGCTTGGTAATGAGAGTGGAGACCCCGCAGGTCCAGCTAGAGTTGGAAACTGTGGAGAAAGCCAACATAGAGAGGAGATGGTTGCACAGAGACACTGGTGATATCGTGATACTCTAGGGAGACATACACTGGTCTCCTTGGGCCCAGGGCAAAGGGACAACTCAGAGAGAACTTTCCTCTGGAAATTTAACAGTTCAGACTCACCACTGAAAAGGGGTGCTGAGAAAGGAAAGCTGTCTTATATTGTCTCAAATATTACAGTGATATATTAAAGTGAACTCAGTGGAAAGAATGGTCTCTGCAGGAGAATGATGAGAACAGACCTAGATAGCAAGGGTTCTCCCCTGATTAGTCACATCTCTCCAGTACTGTTCCAACACTTTTCACTGTACTGCAAAGCAGATCTGGTGGATGAACCCCCTAAGAGAAAGGCACATCCTCACTTAAGTAGGGAAAGAATGATGCACATACACATACACACACACATGTGCACATGAAGGCATACACACACGGGTGTGTACTCCATAAGACTGAGAGACCTCAGAGAAAGAAGGCTATTGGGCACAACTATCTAACACTAGGCAAACTACAACAGCATCTGGCTGAGTAGATCACTTGGTGATTTCATAGATAAATCAGGGAAAGAAGAGAAAGGGATCAAGTGTTTAGGAGCTGTCTAAACCCTGGGAGAAAACCAATGCACTCAGCTCCCCCTGACTATAGAATGAGGGGCCTAGTCAACTATACTTTCTGGGTAATTCACATTTCTCTAGTATACAAGACGCCAATTACATGCCTTAACTTTTCACAACAGAACTTGCTATTTAAAAGTAAAGGCTGTGAGCCCAGGGGGAGAGGTCAGTGTCGAATACCTACCTTGTAGGTATGAGCCATGAGTTGGATCCCAAGCACTGGCCCATATGTAGAGTGCAATCCCGGTGGAGAGGCATCTGTGTGTGCACTAGATATAAGTGTGCCAGCCCTGTTGAGCACTGTGACTAAGTGTGTAAGAAGTACTCCCAAACACTGGAACCCTGATTATCATAACAAAGAGAATGGAAAGGGAATCAAAGGGTTAGGTCTGCTCTAAACCTGCCCTGTCTGTTGTTGGGGAAGCTGGAGATCAAGTGGAGGGCTGGATGCTGCAAAGGGAAGGCGAGGCAGGAAAAGCAGTTGTTTTTTCTTACTCAGCATACAAGATAGGTATTTGGTGGTAGGGGGCGTTGGCTGATATGAAGTTTAAAGTGAAAGAGCTATACACATCTGGAGGAAGAGATAAGAACTATCTCCTCTTCATTCAGCTTCATGCGAAAGGCTTCCCATTCCACCTCTCATAGTGAGACCAGGGTACCCAGCCATTGACTTCTTCTCTGGGATACCCCAATTACCTGAAACCCTTGAAAAGGTGTGCAGACAACTAATTTCTGGATTTCTACACCCTTCCAATTCATTCATGCCATCCTCTATCAGGGAGATGAAATTTGGGGACTTGTCTTCCAAGGAGTCCACCTATGGCTCCTCTTCTGGAACAAAGGCAGGTGGGAAGTGGGTATCTCAAAAGCACCTATTTTTGTTCTTTGTTATTGAGCATAACTCAAGAAAGAAGGAGCTTGAGATGGGGGTACACTCAGGTCTGGATCTCTTTAAGCAAGCATGATTCTTGGGGTGAAATTAGCATACAAGATATCAAAAGTTCCCTGAATTTAGACCATTTGGTCATTCTTCCTCTTGTGAGGGTGTTTTGTAAAATGATTCATAGAAGCTCTACAAACTGTCTAAGTTCTAAGCCTTAATGTTATATCTGTCTCAGTGGGCTCATTTCTAAAATGGACCACTGTTTTGTGTGGACTTTGGAGGATCTGCACTTAAGTGATGCCCCTTAAAGTCTTTCTTGCTCTAGCTTTTTAAGCCTTTTTTTGTCTTCTTCCAGGCTCTGGACTTAGGGCTTATTCTAGGCTCTGTGTTCAGGGGAGCATATGTAGTGCAGGAAATCTAAGTGGCATCTACTTTTGCAAGATAAGTGCTTTAAACCCTGAACTAGCTTTCTGACTCCTAACTGACATTTTGGAAGAAGAAAAGCAATGCACTGTGAAGGGAACAGGATTCTGTTCAGGAAGGCACAGGTATTAACAAGGGATATTCCAGAAGAAAAAGAAGGTATCAAGATGGTTTTAAGCTGCTGTTTCTCTTCCCTTTTATTAGCTCTGTTTCTGAGTTGTACACAGAATTTGGCACAGAGTAGACAATTAACAAATAATAGTATTTGAATTTGAATCTCACTTTGCACAAGTCATTAAATCTCTTTTTAAATGCCCAAAGTGCATCCATCTGAGGGATTTACAGCTCAATTTCACAGGGGACAAAAGTTCTGTTAATAAACTTAAGGGAGTGATAATCACCCAGAAGAGCTGGGTTTTCTCAAGTTATTTATGAAATGTAAATATGAAAAGGCAAAGACTAATTCCACTTGGTCCATTATACATTGAAAAGTTTTTATATTTTTATATGTCCTTTTCTCCCTAAAAAACATGAAGCTCTGAAAAAGTAACCTCTGCCAGAAGTTTCTGCCAAGTTTTTTCTCCCTTTCAAGAACACATGCTTACTGATTTAAAAAGAGCAGAAAGATAATGGAGAGAACACTTATACTATGTAAATGTACCTTCCTTTTTATCCATTCATTTTTCTGAAAAGCTTCAAACAGAGTGGGGATATATTTTCCTTGACATTTCTGAAATATATAATTATTATTAGGAATGTTATTTGTTAATATTGCCAATTACCTTGATTTTTCTTTTTTTGGTGTAGGGAGACTTCTTGAAAAATGCATATCTCAGGATGTAATAAAAAATTTAGTGCCATTACAGTGGGCCAATACAAAGAATGTATTGTACCAATATATTTATGTATTGTAAAAGGTCGTGGGTTCAAAGGGCTACTCTTTTATGTTGGCTTTATTTACATGTGAAATTTTTTCCAAGTGATACAGGGAAATGGATACCATATGCTCCCCAGCTGTTTTGTTCTGACAGGAGCCATTAAGAACATTCTATGGAAATAGATTCTGTCTAAGTCTTATGAAAACACTTCTTTTCACAGAAGGGTTGAAGAAGGGGCTCCAATATTGGGTTTGTTGTCTGTTGGCTCATTCAAGCCTATGTCTCTTTTCTTTTTTTATGGTGAGTAAAATCCATGCGTTTTTGCCTGTGACTACTGTGACTGCCGGGGTAAATTCCTGTACAAGGAAAAATAGCTTGTTTAACAGGTCTTAACCAGAATGTGCTTAGGATTACTACATCAAAGACTTGTGTCAAATGGGCTTATATATATATATATATATACACACACATACATATGTACATATTTATATTACACAAAAGGCACAACTCAGTTTATTTCTTCTAATCTGGTGAATGAATATTTTAAGCATAACACAAGAAACATGATATTAATGATTGGAAAAATTTTTACTTTTAATTAAGGAATTCCATAAAAAATTTTCACTCATTTTTCCACCCCAAAACCTTTTTTCCTGTTGCAACAATGGCACTCAAATATATATCTATATATACACACATATATATATACACATATACACACATATATATATTTGTGCATATACATAAAATGGATTAATTTTTAACATTTTATAAAAGTCACGGTCACGGTCACGGTCCTCCCATTGTTCATCGATTTGCTCGAGCGGGCCCAGTAATGTATCCATCGTGAGACTTGTTGTTACTGTGTTTGGCATATCTAATACGTCACGGGGGAGCTTGCCAGGCTTTGCCTTGTGGGCAAGATACTCTCGGTAGCTTGCTGGGCTCTCCGAGAGGGGCAGAGGAATCAAACCTGGCTCGGGGCTGGCTGCACACAAGGCAAATTCCCTACCGCTGTGCTATCACTCCAGCCCTTTTATAAAAGTAAATGTGACTAAGAGATCTTAAGCCTATCCACCTGATCACATCACAGATTTTCTAAAATGGTCAGCAGGTAAATGGAAATGTATTTGAGACTGATCCATAGGTCATGCTGATCCCTCAATCTAGCTGACATCTGGAATA
The DNA here is from genome assembly GCF_029834395.1 of Sorex fumeus. Taxonomy (NCBI): domain Eukaryota; kingdom Metazoa; phylum Chordata; class Mammalia; order Eulipotyphla; family Soricidae; genus Sorex; species Sorex fumeus. The sequence goes on along the minus strand of NW_026606108.1, from coordinate 22,456,089 downwards.
CTTCTCATCTCCACCAAGGTATTTTCAATTGCCTGTTGACTATCCACACTTAATCAGTTATTCTAAAAGTATTTATTGTGTAGGTAGCTATAATTGGAGCATTTTCCAGCCCATGCAACTTATCTCTCTTCACGGCAGTTGACTTCTCCCCTTCCCTTCCTCTACACATATACACAAACACACACACACACACACACAAATTCTCTCTCTCTCTCTCTCTCTCTCTCTCTCATTCTCCACACACATTCCCTCTTGCCTCCTTCATCTCACCCCTTTTGTCTCCCTTTAACATATTCCTCCCAAATCTGGTCTGGATCATAGTATCACTTACACACTCTTCCAAAGTAATACGTTTCTAATATATTGCTGAGCTTAGTCCAGCAAGCTACCGAGAGTATCTCACCCACACGGCAAAGCCTGGCAAGGTACCCATGACGTATTTGATATGACAAACACAGTAACAAGTCTCACAATGTTACTGGGCCCACTCGAACAAATCGATGAATGGAAGGACAGTGCTGCTTTCTCTCCTTCACCTTGCCCCTCATCCCTTTATCCTAGCATTTCTCTTATGATCCTTGAGTATATTCCAAGGGACAATTAAAAAATCATGCACATGGAGGGAGGGCACAGCACAAGACTAAGGGATCAAATGGTAGAAAGGAGAACCAAATGAAGGAAACAAAATCAGAAGGGCCAAGGTCAGAGAAAGTTTGAGAAACACTGCCATAGACACCGAGACATACTGTGGCCCCATCCTAAATTTTTCTCAATTTAGGACTCTCCTCTTCTTATTGTTATAGGGACTAGACCACTTCAGAACCTTCCTACCAGCCTGTGCAAGGGTCTCTGCTTTTCTTGGTCTCCCTTTCCAATCCAGAGTATGCCTCTTCAAATAGCTCAGATATGCTTTCATCACTAAGCTCAGAGGGTTCTGTACTCCTTGAAACAATGCTTCCCCATAAGTGGGGTGTGAACTCCTGCAGTGTTCAAGATAGCTCCAGGAACCACACTAAATTCCACTGACTTAAAGTGAACAAGCTCTACAGCTTTCAACTCTCTTCCCAAGAATTAACTGAAGGAATCTACTATTGGCATGATGAGAAATTGAACTCTTCTCCAAAATAAACAGCTTCCTGGTAAAATAAAGAGAGACTATAGACCTTAGGTTCAGAGACTTTTGTAAGCTAAGGATCAGAGTACTTTCTATTCGACCCATTTACATGAATGAGGACCTTGGATTTTCTGCAGGTGATATTGGTATTCAGTTTACAACACTGACATTAAGTTTAATTTAAAAATACATAAAATAAAAGCAGGCTGCATAGTGTTGGCAGGGGTAGAGAGAAAAAGGAATGTAAATTGGATCAGTGCTGAGGGAAAATAGAATATATATATTTGAAAAAAATACTAAAAATAAAACTATCATATGATTCGCCAAATCTACTCCTAGTTATCAAGCTGAAGAACTGTAGCACTGTAGCTCTGTCTTCCCATTGTTCATCGATTTGCTCGAGTGGGCACCAGTAACCTCCATTGTGAGACTTGTTGTTACTGTTTTTGACATATCGAATACACCACGGGGAGCTTGTCAGGCTCTGCCGTGCGGGTGGAATACTCTTGGTAGCTTGCTGGGCTCTCTGAGAGGGATGAAGGAATCAAACCCGGGTCAGCTGCATGCAAGGCAAACACCCTACCCACTGTGCTATTGATCCAGCCCAGCTGAAGAACACAAGAATTTTAATTTATAAATATAAATTCATGCCTATATTCATCACATTGTGATTTACAAGAATAATCATGATTCGGAAACAATCTAAAGTAACCAATGGCAGTTGAGTGGTTAAAGAAGATACAGTACATAGACAATGGATTACTATTCAACTATAAGAAAAGAAAGAATCTTGACTTTTGCTACAATATGAACGGAACTGGAGGGGGTCGTGCTAATGAAATTAAGTCAGAAGCAGAATGACAATGATCTCACTCACATGTGCAATAGAGAGAAACAAAGCGAAATGGAAACTCACTCCCTTGACTCTGGCGGGAGAACTGAGGTTACCAAGCAGTGGAGGTCCACTGGGCTGCATGGGAGGAAACTGGGATTTGGGTGGTGGGCATGATGTAGTAAAGAACATTTTTGAAAGGTGTAAATTTTTGCCCTCTAAACCATAGATAGTCTCCTTAATTTTTAAAAACCAAACTCTTGTAAAACTACCCGGAATTTAAGTGGTTAAAGGGAAGAGCCAAAATAACAGACTTTCTATATAACACACTCACTTATTAAGGGAAACCCTGGCTTTCAAGAAAGGAGCTAAATTCTTTAATACTGTCATTAATATTAATTTCTTTTAAAAATATATGGAGAGGTAGTACGGCAGAGCCTGGCAAGCTACCCGTGATGTATTCAATATGCCAAACACAGTAACAACAAAGTCTCCAATGGAGACGTTACTGGGCCCGCTCGAGCAAATCGATGAACAATGGGAGGACAGTGACAGTGACAGTAGTCAACTTGGGTTTGATGTCTGGTACCACATATGGTCTTCCAAGCATTACAAGAATGATCAATGAGCACAGAGGTAGGAAAAAGCCCTGAGCACTATGAAGTCTGGCAAAACAAACAAAACCCTTTTAAAAAACATGTGGAGGCCACATCTGACTCTGTGCTCAAGGGTCAATCCTGGTGGTGCTTGGGAGACCATATGTAGTGATGGGAAGCAAACCTGGGTTAGCCACTTGCTATAATATCTCTTCAGTCCCCATATATTTTCTCATTTCCCACATTATTGATTTTTCTATGTACCTCCAGTGCTAAACTCAGCTTTTCTGGACATACGTGTTCTTTATTAGCACTGTCTTTGGGTGAATGTCCCTCTCCAATGGTCTTGTTGGATGAACTGTCTTCTCTCTGTGGCCCATTGGAGATAACTCCCTTCAGCTCTGACCTCTTTGGCGCAATTCCTCTAACTCCTCCAGAGTGTGGTTGCTCTTGAATTTCAGAGCCTTGGTAATATCTGTCTGGACTTGGGTCAGGCATTAGAAAGCTCTGTTGCAACTATCAATGCTCCTGTGTCTGTCTCACTTCCTCCGTGGAGAGTTCCTTAAAGGCAAAGTTTGCTCATGAATCTGCTGGCGTTTGGAACCAGCCCATTCTCTAGTTCAATGTATCCAAGATATTGAACCTCAGTGGTTAAAATATTTGAATGAGCGCATAAATAAAGAGAGGAAGGCAGAAGGGGAGAGGATAGAAATGTAATGGGGAAAAGGAAAAAAGAAAGAAGAAATATGCTAGACTAGTTTTGCCCAAAGTGATTGAACCACCCACCCTCCATGGGTGCTAGAAACATCCAGATCTAGGAAGGCAATTGGGAGTGAGGGGGTATTTTCTATTTTCTTGGAAAAGGTAGATTTCTAGGGGGAATGCTGAGCAATTTTGTTTCTGTAGGGGGGAAGTAGGAAAAGTAAGTTTGGGGAACTCCTTATCCAGACTAAAGATGCAAAGTAGAGTCAATCAAGATGAATCTAGTCATCAAAAATGGACCATTCCTGCCACATTTGGGGCATGTGTAACTGTGTTGAGTATTTCAAAGATAGAGTTAATGAGCTATTGAATATTTTCAGACAAGTAGAAGATGTGCTGCATATTGAAATATTTTCCTAGTTTTCCTACAATACATCTTGATTTCCTCATCTGTAATATAAAGAGATCAGACTGCATGATTGCTAAGACCTGGTCCACTTCTTAATTTCACTGACTACATGGAATGTCTACAAATAACAGGGCTTTTTATTCTGAGTGACTCAGTATGAAACATATAATTCTTCTGGATCCATGTCTTTCAACAGATCCTCAGAAATTTATAATTATGAGGCTAAGCTGATTGCTGACACAGAACAACTCTTTGGCTCTTAGGACTGATAAATTAGTATTTTCTTAGGAAGATAATGTACAGTTTGCTATTGCAATGGTGGATCTAATTTTCAAGACTGAACGTCAATGCTGCTCCCAAATTGCCCATTTATTCTAGTTCTAAATATGGAGTTAATGTGTCCTTATTAGATATTAGCTTTGAGCATAAGAGAAGAAAGAAAGGGGGCATGTCTTTATGATAAAATAGTTCTTTGTACTATTTGCTATGAAAAATGAAGTAAATTCTACATTTCATGAGAAACTTAATGGATGACTTACTAAACGCAATGGATACTTGCTTTTAAATATTTTCAACAATACACTATACACAATAATACAATATTCCCCAGCTATAGCCCCTTAAAACCTAGAAAACTTCAAAAACATACCTTTTAAGTTCTCCCAAAATTCATTCATTCTGTTTGTACAGCAGAAGAGGGAAGAGTCAATACAAGAGTCAGAAGTTCCCTTCATCCACTGTGAGGGGTAACGAACGCTCATATTGCAAACATTACAGGTTCTGTAATAAGTGGTGGCAGATGACCTGGACTTTGTCATGGCATCACAAAGGAGAGCATGAAATCTGAGTGAGAACTTTTCTAAATGCATTCCTCTTCCAACTTTGGACACAAGACTATGACTTGGTCCCCCAAAATGTCTGAGTTAACTCTGGTTTTGGACCATTCTGGTTTGGACCACTCTGGTGGGAAAGTGTAAATGTGTACAAGGAATGCATATTTCTGGAATGTCCCCCTGGTTGCTTGTTCATCCCTTTCACTGATGCCCCAGACCATTTCTTGAGGTTCTTGTCAGGCTAAAGGGGAGGACAAGAGATTTTATTTCACATTAAAAAAACCCCAAAGACTTACCCACACTAAGATGTTAACATTCTATTAGAAAATATTTCCCTGATTTGGTCCTAAACTTCCTGACTTTAAACAGTGACCAAGCTGCTTCAAGTGCCTTATTTATATCTCACTGTTTCCAATTCTGCCCAAAATGGATGAACCGGCTCACCCTATGCTGCACCCTAATTCTTCCTATTCCTTTGTAGAACAAAGGCTGAAACATTACCTCAAGGTCAATCTGCCCATTTATTTATTTATTATTTATTTTTAAAGACACTTCTTCACAAAAATGCAGGTTGCATCATGTAATCAGACTCAATATTTTAACAACTTAAAACCTTTGAGCTTCAAAAGTCCATTTCCCAGTGAAATAGCAATTGGTGGGTCAGAAGAAAGCACGCGGATTTCGAGTGAATTCTGTCATCTGAAAAGTATGCTGGCTTTTCTCAGACATTAGCAAAACCTCTCAGATGGAATCATGCTTATACTGACTACAAGTCTATTTGCTGGGGTTTCCATCCATCCTCCACTCTTTTCTGAGCTCAGTGGGAATGAGACACGTGGAGAATAGTGAAAAGGCTCAGAGGGCAGAGAAGGGTAGGAAGAGTGGGAGTTTGCTCAGTGGGGTTTCTGGACAGTGCTGGCAAGCTCTGTGAGGTCTCTGCCAACACTTAACAATTCTAACTGAAGGTGGCGATGTTTTACAGCGTTGAGCTACAGTTTGGGACAAAGAACATCAGCCTGGCTCCTTGGTAGGAAAGAAGCAGCAGCAGATGGGAGGTGGTGGTGGTGGGGGGGGCGGCTGTAAAACCCTGATCCCCCACCTTCCACGCCCCATCTGCATCTGATGGCTCCCCCAGTGCCACTTTATTCTACTTCCAAGCACAAAGTTGTGGAGCTACATCAGAAAGATAGCTTCAGTCATTTACAGAAAGAAAATGGGGTATGTCTTTAGGGGGGACAAAAAAATGCTCCCTGGCTGTGTTTTGGCTAAACGTGCAATGAGTTCTGTTTTCCATGAGAAACCCTGTGAAGCAGGGTCCAGTGTTGTTGAGAGGTGTGCTTGAAGGTCTCCGGGGTGAGGGTGGAGTTGGGAGGAAAAGTGTGCTCTGGCCAGTAGCCTCCTCTTCCTCTTGGAAAGGGGAGACACCCGTATCCTTCTTCAGGCTGCCCACAGGTCTGCGCCTGGACCCAAATTCTCAGCCTGGGACTGCTGTACACGGAGGCAGGGCAGGTGCAGGAGGGAACTCGCTTGCCTGACACCGGTCCTGCAGGGGAGAAGAACCTGCTGGCCTGAGACAGACACTGCACGGGAGAGGAACCTGAAGTCCGTGCCTGTCCTTCTCACAGTCAAACACAAGCCTTGGGTCCAATTCCCAACACAGAAGAAGGACTTCCATCAAAGGAATGTTTCATCATTCCTCCAAATGATATTTCCTAAACTTTCCTCCATGGGACACTTCAAAAATTGCGCATATCCTCTATCAGCATAAAATATTCTGTGCCCGCAAAGCATGTGTTCCAGGGTACTCGCCAAGATGCTGGAGAATGGTTGGGGGATTCTCATGGCTCTCACACAGTATCGCCAGGGAGAACCGGGGAAGCTCAAAGCACACAAGGTACCAACTGCCCATCCAGGACCTGCTTTTCCAGCTCCTGCTTCCCTTCATTACACCATGGCCTGCCTGCTCAAAAGAAGAATGCTTCTTAAGTGGGTCACTCTTATTTCCTAGATTTGGCTCACATGGAGTTGATGGGATGCAAATAGAGTGACAGGACCTCACTGTACTAATTTCTGAATCAACTGACCCTAAATCCCAAAGTATGCTCTACTCTAAGACTTAAATATTCACAGACCATGAAGCTTCAGTGCAGGAACAAAGTTAGGTAAAACTGAGCTTGAATAACAATTTGGTGTGAAAGGGTCACATGGTTCTCAGGGGACTACTTCCAGTTCTGTGTTTTGAGGTTACTCTCAGCAGTACTCAGAGGATCAAGCAGTGCTGGGGACTCAATCTGCCTCTCCCACATGAAAAATATGAGCTCACCCACTGAGCTATGTCTCTTACCCTAATAAAAACTCCTCATACAGTTAAATGGGATAATTTCAGTACTTTGTTTTTAGTGAAATTAGGATCCATGCAGAGTCATCTCATCACTGAGAGTTTGTTCTTTTAGCTGCCAATTCCTTCCATTGGCAACGGGTTGTGATTTCTTTCTAACCTATGATGGAGGTGCAGGATTGATATAAAACTTGCCCAAGAGTATTAAAATCACTGGCGGGTGTTAACAGTCTCCAGGACTAGGGCCCATATATTCCACAGCCCTTTGCTCAATGCCTTTCCTGTGCAGGGTTCCAGGGGCACAGAGGTGAGTGAAACTGCCCTCACCGACCATCCAAGCACTGTAGCACTGTCTTCTCATTGTTAATTGATTTGCTCAAGCGGGTACCAGTAACGTCTCCATTGCGAGACTTGTTACTGTTTTTGGCATATCGAATATGTCACAGAGAACTTGCTAGGTTTTGCCGTGTGGGCGGGATACTCTTGGTAGCTTGCCGGGCTCTAAGAGGGATGGAGGAATTAAACCCAGGTTGGTCGCGTGCAAGGCAAACACCCTACTTGCTGTGCTATTGCTGTAGCCCTGACCATCCAAAGGGAAAGCAAATATAGGGAGAGAAACACAGATTATGAAAGATTACAAAGCATGAAATCTAGGAAGAGGATTATAGAAGATTACAAAGAGTGTAGTTCTTTGAAGGAAACAAGAAGACAATGGACCAGAGGAGAGACAAGCTATTTCTTCATGGAACTATCAATGAAGAACACAGGACTGTGAAATGAGAGTATGCTGGTGCTATCAGGATCCAAGAGCAGAAAAGAGCATTCTGCAAAGTGCTCAGTAAAAGGAGTACCCTGTCCAATGACTCCAGCAGGAGAGAAGCTGGTAGCTTCCCCTGCCCGAGCTCTTACATCCCCAATAAAGTAAACTGGGACAAAAGTACAGGAAGAGAAAGTTGGGAGAGGCAGTTGGAACCCAATTCATTTGGGGGTTTTATTGCCACAACTAAGAGTCAGGTTTATAATTTATCTGAAACAGAGTATTCCTGGAAAGGGGAGGGTGTGTGGATTTCACAGAGAAACGCAATGATTTTTTGCTTTTCCTTCTGAAACATTCTCAGTTTACCTGTTAGAAAAGATGGGTCTCTGCTGGCTTATTTATCTATTCAATTTTTTTAAATTTTGATTTTGTAGAGAGAGCTAAGTGCTGCTATTGTTGTTTGTCCTCAATAAGCTTGTTTATGATTGCTGATGGGGTGGGTGTTAACCCAGAGGAAGAGAGAGAGGAGAGCCTGGCCGGTGGCTTAGGAATTGGCTGCCATTGGACAAATGGACAGATAGGAATTTGTTTGCGCATAGGAGATGCAGGACCTGGGCAAGGGGAAGGACTAGGAGAAAGGAGAGGTGAGTAGAGGAAAGGAGGGAAGAGGAAGGAAGGGGATGAGAGGAAGGGAGGGAGGAGGAGGGAAGGAAAGGGTAGGAGATAAGAGGGAAGAGGGGGAAGGAGTTGTTGAGAGGAGAGGAAAGAGAGAGAGGGGTGTGGGGAGAGAGAAAGAGAGAGATATGTCTGGCTTCAGCTATGAGCAAATGTATCAGTAAACTGAGGACCTTCTGACACTGAGGGGTGTCTGAAGAGAAACCATTTAGTCAGGAAGGATACAAGAATTTCTCTCCAGAATTCCCTGAGGCCACAGATTCAGGTAGGAATCAGTGAGGAGAAGGCTGGAGTGTGGTGTGAGAGGCCACAGACCACAGAAGCCACACGGCTGGAAGGACTGAAATGTCACCCATCCCCAGAGTGATGGAGACTGAAAGGAGCCAGAGTCCTCATGCAGACTCTGTCACACTTGGCTCTGAACCAGGAAGAGGAGGAAGAACTGCCTAAGAGCCCTGGAGCATGTCAGGGTGTCTGGAGATAAACGAGGAGTGAGGAGGGTTCACTGAGCCAAGAGAGGAGCAGCCAGTGCTCAGGAGGAATGTGGAGTAGACAAGAATGAGGAATAGAGCAGAGCACTGTGGGTGTGGCCGGGCAGAAGTCTGGAGAGGAAGGGAGGGGACTGGTCTGGAGGGCAGGGGAAGGGAGGTTGGGGGGGGGCTGGAGAAAAGGGGTTCCAAGCTCTTTACAGCAGATTGTGGGTTAGAGTACAGAGACACTAGCTGGGAGCCACTAGGGGAAGAAGAGTTTGCTTTGCTTATTTTTTTAAGATTGGAGGTCACAGGAGTGAGTCACTCCCACATAGCCTTGTTTTTATGATGAGGGTTTGAACTAGCCGACAAAGAGAAAGAGGCTGAGGCTTTCAGCAAACTGCACCAGAGATTTTCCTCTACCTGATAAGCTAATCTAACCCATATCCCATTATGGACAATCTTTCAAACACATATATATTAATTTTATTTTTGGGTCACAGCAAGCTACCCATGATGTACTAAATATGCCAACAACAGTAGCTAAAATGGGTCACATTTACCTAACCCTGAAGGAGTCTCCAGCTGAGTTGGGAAGAACGAGAGGGCTCATACTAAGCAGATGGCGCTCAAGTCAACGGATGGGAAGGTATCCCGAAAGCAGCTGACCACCAAAGGGGCCCCCAAGAGCGTGCCAGCCACAGGCGGCATGAAGAAGCCACATCACTACCGGCCCGACACTGTGGCGCTACTCAAGATCTGCCGCTACCAGAAGTCCACGGAGCTGCTTATCCGCAAGCTGCCATTCCGCAGGACTTCAAGACTGACCTGCACTCCCAGAGCTGGGCCATCATGGTGCTGCAAGAGGCGTGCAAGGCCTACCTGGTAGGGTTCTTTGAGGACACCAACTTTTGCAACATCCACGCCAAGTGCATCACCATTATGTTCAAGGACATACAGCCTGCCACATCCGCAGAGAGAGGGCATAAAGTTTACAATGCTAAAATATCAGGGCTGGGACAAATGGAGATGCTACTGGCATGGACTCAAGCAAATCAATGACTAACAGGATGATAGTGCTACAGTGCTAGTTTTGGGTCACATCCAGCCAGTCTCAGGACTTAAAGCCTGCCTCTGTGCTTAGGGATCACTCCTGTCAAGATCGTGACCAGATGTGGTGCCAGAGATTGAACCCAGGTTGACAGCATGCTATGAAGCACCCTACCCACTGTACTATCACTCCGGCCCTCAAACACAGATATTTAAGGTGGAGAAAAGATGTAAAGTGATAAAAACTAGTGTAATAAATTACTGGATGGGAAGAGGTACTGATTTAATCTAGGGACTGCTCAAAATAGGAGTCACACTGACGATATGTGTCTATTATGCACTTCAAAAATTTGACTTGTGGTATAGATTTCTTCTGTTAAAAACAAGGGATCCTGGGCTGGGGTACATGTCTTGCACACGGAAGTCTTTAGTTTGGTCCCTGGGACCCCATGTTTCTCCAACCTCCAGTGTAGCCATTGGAGATCTTAGCACTTCTGGACCTGGGGACGCTGCATCACCAGGCCTGAGCGCAGAACCACCAAAGCCAAGTATTGCTGGGAATGGTCCCCAACCTGGACCAATCTTTGGAGGGGAAAAAAAAAGAACATTTATCTATAATCTTCCCCCAGTGGTTTATATCTTTACCTCTTCTAAACATAAGTAAAGTGTTAATGAATTAAAGGCACAGACAAGGCATTTCCCCTACTGGGTAAGGAGGGCAGGTCTACTTTCAAGAATAAATTAGGTTTTTCATTCAAAATGAAGACTCACCGACACGCCTCAGCAACAAATAAAAACATCCATTCATTATGATGCTTTGATGATGATACTACCAATAATATGGCTCAAGGGAAAATATTCCCCAAATATAGCAATCTCATTTTGGTGGCATAGTTTGCTTCATTATAGTTCTCTCTCTCTCTCTCATCCCTCACTCCCTCTCTCTCTCTCTCCCTCTCTCTCTCTCTTCTTTTTTGTGGGGAGTAGAAAACCACACCTGGCAGTATCCAGCACTTACTCCTGACTGCTCAGGGATCACTCCTGGTGGTGATCAGGGAATCATATGTGGTGCTGGGGATCAAACTGGGGTCAGCTGTGTCCAAGGCAAGAACTTTAACCCCTGTGCTATCTCTCTGGGGCCCTTACTTCCTTTATCATTCTCTTTAACAATAGCATATACTGCCTTTAACAAAATTATAGGATTTGGAAAGATAGTACTAGGCACCTTGATGACTCAGGTTTAATCTCTGTACCGAAGATGGTCCCCAAAGCCCACCAGTATTGATCCCTCAGTAAAGAGTTTGGAGTAAGCCCTGAGAAATGCCAGGTGTGGTTCAATACATCCCCCTCCTCCCCCCATTATTGAATGAATAGTTTGATTTAACTGACAATCTTACATCAATATCTACTGTATTTAAATTTTTACTGTCATTATTCTGAGTTTTTAATTTTTTTTGGTTATCTGATTCTATGCTGTATCAGACTGAAGTATTCGTTTTTCTGAGTTCTTAGAAAATGGGTTTCTCTATTCTTTGAAGTCCATTTTATATTGCTTCATATGAAATGGATTAATCAGCAGGCTTTCCAGTTGTAACTGCTATGCCAAGCTTCCCTTTCATGCTTTGAGCATTAAACTTTAATAAAATTGAAAACGGGAGGTTTATATATTTAGAATCACGATGTCCCAGTGAGCTGTGAGCTAAGTCACAGAAATGTCAAGAGGACAAATTTCATGTCAGTTTTTTATTTTTGGTGTTGGCTGCTGAAATTCTTGAAAATCTCAGAAAACCATGAATTTTCAAAGGTTCCAGCTTTGTCACAAAATCTACATGCATGGCGTATATAGTCGAGCAAATGTGTAAAGCTTCTGAATCTATTTCCAAAATGACTTTTACCAGATGCCAAGCTTTAAAAGTATGTTGTCTTGACTCATGGTCATCCACGTGCTCGTCTCGAATATTTAGAAATTCATCATTCTTTTAGATTCAATTCTCAAATACATCCCAGGGTCATTTATTGTTTCATCGAGGATTTTTCTAGCCTCAGTGCCTCTCGGTTGTCAGATGAAAAATCTGTATTAATATTTATCTACCTCTTTTCCGAAGAAAATCACATAATGAGCTTAGCAGATATGTATGAATCATAAGAATCACAAGACCCTAAAAGCGCCGTGAACTGAAACAAGTATTTGAATATCCAATTAATTAAAACAAAATCCAAGTCAATGAAACTAAATATGTTTGATTTGAACACCACATGTTGACCTAACATCCATCGTTCTCACTGGGAAATGTGTGCAGAAGCATAAACGCTGCCCTCGGCTCTACCCTCTTCCTATACGAGCACCGGGATAGAGCCCAGAAGGCGTGCAAATGACTTGTTTCCAGAGTGCAAAATCTTTACCCATAACTTCCTGCATCTACCCTCCTCCCCACCCCACGGGGCTCTCTGGACTCAGCTTTCTCCTCTGTTGTGCCAACGTCAGACACTTCCCATGGCTTATGGTGCCAGCACACCCAGTTCTGATCCACTTGCCATATCTATAGGTCGGTGCAAATTACTGACCCTATGTGAGCCTCAGTTCCCTCACGCATAAAATGGGCCTTCCAATGAACAGAAGAGCCCGCCCACAGAGGATTGTTCTGGGGACAAACAAGCTCATCGCTGCAGAGCTGGCCCTGTGCCGAGTACACTGAGCACCTAGCCAAGGACGCTTGGAAGTCTCTATTGTGCCTGCACAGCAGCCCGCGCAGAGCAAGTTTATTCTCTGCCTTCCTGCTCCGGTTCCTCATTGCCTCCCACCTTCTGCCGCATCTGGAGGCCTTTCAACACATTTCCCGTGCTTCCTTGCAGCAGGGCTGATACTCAGTCAACCTATAGTTGAGTGATGGAGGAACCCTTCAGAACATTCATCTGGCGGGGGGGAAGCTATTTTCTAAGGAATCAGGGTTCTGAGGACACTCCCCAGTGGCCACGAGGGCCCAGAGAGCAGTATGGGGTGAGAGGGGATGTGGCCTGGGCCTCTGGCCATATCCCCTCTCTGCCCACTGTGCGGCTGTCTTGTAGCACAGGGTGGAGTGGGCTGGACCTGGGCTGGCTGTCTCACAGAGGGCACCTTTGACACCTGTGCTCCTGTCTGAACTCATGGGAAGCAGGCAGAAATTTCAGCATGCCTCGTGCCTGCCGCGGGACAACAAGCCCAGCTCCTTGTCACCCTATGGGGCTCATGGGATAAAGGCTTTGATTTGGGGAAAGATGTGGAAAGAATGTTTTGGGTTTTCTATCTGATGGGGCCAAAATGAAAGTAGTTACTACTACCCTAGGGGCTGATGATGGGGTCCTCAGGGGACCACATGGAGTGCCAGGGATCCGAATGCAAAGTAAGTCCTCTAGCTATCGTACTATCTCTCCAGCCCCAGGTATTTTTTTCCTTTTAAGTTTTGGTTAATCTATCTAACATAGTAAGCAAGAACACCTAGTTTAATAGATAAAAAAAATCACCTCTTAATTCATGGGCGGATGTTTTGTCTCTAGAAGTCTCTAGAAGTTTGTAAAAGATAACAGGACGACACTTTAATATACTATCACCAACATGTTCAGCTATCTGAGAAACAGTATATATATATTTATATTTATATATATATAAAGAGAATAGATTCTTCAGAGGCAGACTTTCTAGGCTTTGAATCCTAGCTCAGCAAATCAATTGCTGTGTGACTTTGGGAAACGTGGCTAACTTCTCTGTTCTAAACCTCAATTTGCCCATCTGTAATATAAATATCCTCATAGTTTTGAGCTCATAGGGATTTCAGAATTGAGTTAATGTAAGTGAATTTCTTACCCCAGCACCTTGATCATTATGCATGATGGAAGTGTTTGTGATTATTGCTGCACTCTTAGTTTCTATGTGTTCAACGAAAGAAAAAAAGAAGTAAAGGAAACCAAAGTACCTTTAGATCTCTGCCTTTAGATCTTAGTACCTCATTTTGGCCTTAACAACTGCTTGGTAGGTGGTGTTTTTTAGCAGCATGAGTTTTTTATTTTACAAACAGTCAAGGTCATATCCCCGATAAATAGCTGAACTTGAACTTGAAACCATTCCTTTGGCTCTGAGGCTGGCAGCCTGTCTCTGAGTCCGCTCCCCGTGTCACTGGTCTCAGCAGAGGGTCAGCCGGAACAGACGACCTGAATGTACTTATGGCTAACGCGTCTGTGAAGACTGATAGAAACATCAGTTTGTTTTAAATAAAAACTTTTAAAAAAAAACCTTGAAGATAAATACATAAAATCTTGTATTTAAATGTAAAACTATCTCCTATGATGTTTCTGACCCAAATACTAAAGCATTACATTCACTCACACACATACACAACACAGAGATAAACAAACGTAGAAAGACTAATTATTTTCCCTGTTTCCTCTAAGCAGAATGTCAAAAGAAAAAATGGCCCAGGAGAAAAGTAAATTAGCTTTGTACAAGTTCTTTCAGTCAGAAAGACATAACATTCTACTAGCTGTGTAGGTAAGGCCCTCTTATTTATTTTTAAACATGATACACATAATTCAAAAATTATCTTAAGCCCCATCACCCATGGTTCTCAGGGTCCTACTTACTATCAGAGGCAGCCAGGTTGGCAAGGTTAATGGTGATGCCTTAAAGTAATTAACTGCAAAAATAATAAACATCTTTTCATAGTTTAATGCCATGGTCTCATTCTCATCACTATCTGCTTTTTTTTTTTTTTGTTACAGCATTTCCCTTTTTGCTCACCACCAAGAAAAAAGCAGAAAGGTTTAATTTGATTTAAAAGAGAAAAACAACCCTGAATGTTCTTTCAGGGGCTGAGAGTAGGGGTGGGGTGAGAAGAGGGAAGGTCAACCAGCTGGTTTTCATCTCTATGCCATAATTCTCCGTTTAGTTTACACTATTAAACTCCAAAGCTCGGCTTTAATCTTCGCGGCTGCAGATTCAAGCATGTCACATCCCTGATAGGGTTTCACACTTTGGCAAAGCACCATCCGCCAAGCCGGTCCCTCACCATCTGGGTAGAAAAGGCATTCAACATTTTTGCCTTGGCGCCTGCATCATTATGTTTTGTCACCAATGGTTTCTCGGGGGTTTCAGTGAATAGCTGCTGCATATACTGTGGTTTGGAGCTGCCGCAATGCTTGCTTACTTTTATTTGTATACAGCTGGGTCCTCGTTAGTCTGCCTCTCTGTCCCTCAGCCTTAGGAGGACAACCTAACTTCTCTTCGTGGAGGGTGGTGTATGCAT
The DNA here is from genome assembly GCF_029834395.1 of Sorex fumeus. Taxonomy (NCBI): domain Eukaryota; kingdom Metazoa; phylum Chordata; class Mammalia; order Eulipotyphla; family Soricidae; genus Sorex; species Sorex fumeus. Next base: position 22,441,037 of record NW_026606108.1, on the reverse strand, counting down.
GGAGAAGTTATAAAAGAAACACAAACCAGAGGCGAGAAAGATAGTACAGTGGGGAATGTGCTTGCTTGCTTTGCTCTGACCTGAGTTTGATCCCCTGTACCTTATATGGTCCTCTGAGCCCTAACAAAAATGATCCCTGAGCTCAGAGTCAGGAGTAAATCCTGAGCACAGCAGGGTTTGACCCCAAATGCCCCACCCCCCATAAAAAAGAAAGAAAAGAAATACAGAACAGAAAGCGGGAACTACCCTTGGGAGAGGAGCAGCTCTTACCAGACCCCTCTCTGAAACTCCAAGCAGAGAGGAAAGGCTGGCAAGGTGGGGAGACCTACCTGATCGGTCTTCGTTTTGTGAGTCACATCTTCGGCACAGTTCTGGGATGGTCTTGAGCGACGTGACTGAGTACTGAATGGAAAGTTGGAGAAGAGTTTGAAGTCAACATCCCAAAAAAGAGCAGGACAGTCACTGAAAGTGCCTCAAAAACCGAAACACAGTGAGCCTTGAGAAGCAACATTTTATCCACAAAGTCTCTCTCCCACTCCCTGAAATGGGTGTGATAGTTCTCCACATGCTACCAACACACCCTCCCCCCCAATGGCCACAAGCTGCTAAGCAGATGCCTGTTCAATAGTAGACTGCATTCCATAAAGGCTGAGCCAGAAAACAGTGTCATCCTTTATGGAAAACAATATGAGATCTATTGATTTCCCAAAGAATAGGTACATATTCAGAACAGAACAACATATTACCCAGTGTGTCATCCTTTATGGAAAACAATATGAGATCTATTGATTTCCCAAAGAATAGGTACATATTCAGAACAGAACAACATATTACCCAGTGATACCACTTCTTTGTATCTATATCCCAACCCAAAAGCATAAATTCAAAAGGATATATGCACAGCTTTATTCATCGCCATGCTTAGTACAACAGCCAAGATATGAAAACAATCCAAATGCCCAACTATGGATGAATGAATCAAGACATTGTAGTATATATACACAATGGAATACTATGCAGTTCTAAGAAATAACAAAATCATGCAATTTGCACAATGTGGGCAGAATTAGAGGATATTACACTGAATAGAGGATATTATTCTGTATCCATCCTTTTCCCTCTGACTGAGGGAAAAGGATGGATACAGAATAACTCTCATATATGGAACTTAAAGATACACAGCAAGGTAGCAATAAAGGTCCAAAGGCAACAAGTGGGAGACTTGCCCCCCCATAATTAAGTTGGTTGTTTGGGGTTTGAGAGGGGCTGTGAGGGTCCTTGAGAGAGGGAGGTGGGTACACTGGTGATGTATGTGCTGTTGAAATTATGTGCATGGAAAACCATTATTAATTGTAAATTACAGAATCTCAATCAAAACATTTTGAGAAATAAAATAAAACAACGATATGCTTTAATTGCCTTTTAAAAAAACAAAGCAGACTGCACAGCTATGCTTTTGGGGAGAAGGGGCTTTGTTCCCCAAAGTCATTCCCAGTAATGCTCAGCCTCACGAATGAACCAGAAATCAAACTCGAGGTTCCCCCTTATACAAAGCACTCCACTTCTTTGAGCCAAACATCCCCCTCCCCAGCCCTGCACTTCCTTTGCTTAACAAAGTGTCTGTAACCAGCAAACATTCTCTTTCCCATACCATTCTCATTCTGCTACATGGAGAAGATGGAAGAACTTTCAAAGTTGGAGCCTTTCCAGAAGGAGACCATAATAATAATTGAAACTCAAGTCCTATTAGTGAATAAGCTACAAGGAAAGTCAAGGAGAGGTGCACACAGCTCCTCACAGCCTGCAAGCCAGCCTAGAGCCTTAGCTGCGCTGATGTTGGACGGGCCAAAGAACTGTCCCTGATGTTGCCACCTGCCACAGATTTTACCATGCAGCATCTGTAAACTCAGGGGAAATGCCAGGCTAACATTATAAAAAGGGAGAAGAGCATGGTTCTGTATTTGAAAGCTCATCTGTCTTGTGAATAGATTCATCTGAATGGAAAGAATCCAGCTTATGCTCACAGGCCCAGCACCAACTCCGGGGCCTGCCTTCAGGATAACAGATGATGACAAAGGAGCTTAACAGCAGATGAGTCCAAACAAATGTAAAATCAATAGCTATGACTGATGGCAGCTGCACATAATGCCAATCAATCTTTCTTAAGAGAAGGTGCTTTAAAGCAAAATAAATAGGACGTGTACTTGCTTTAATCCAAGGCCAAGTCAGGGAGTGCCTGCAGTCATACTTTAATTCTGAAAACACAGTGTCCTAAGATATTTTGTACTGTATCTTTAAAAATCAAGGTCTTTTGTAAATGAGTTATTATCATGAATGACTTCACTGGGGCAAAATTAAGTGTCAGGGGTGGGGGGAAGCGAGAAAATACATTTAATCTAAGAGAAAAATGATCGTGAGAAACTCATTAGGATTATCCTAGCACTAAAAGTGAGGAATGTATGATTCAGACATATTTGTCAATGAGGAGGCACTTTATTTAGCGTGATGTTGACAAAGCCAAGCATCAACCCTAAGAGCCCCTGCCTTCACACTGTCCACACAGCATCAGGACCTTGAGAGAGAGCCAGGGAGGGGCAGCTGGAGCAATTGTCAGCCTGCCAATTGTCTGTCACAACCAAATTAAATTTCCAGCCCTTCCAAGTGAAAAATGAAATCTCAAGCGACTAATTAGAGAAATTACTCTTACCTGTCTGATGCAATAACATCCTGTTTACGCTAGCCAAACCTCTGAGCACAGGTGCTTCAGCAAATCCACTCCCTGCTGTTCTCAGAGGGAGGGGGCCCTTTCTTTCCAACCACAGGAAGCTCAACCTTCACTTTCCCCTTCCCTGCATGTTCTTTAGGGGGTAACAGGTACAGAAGGTATTTTTCTTGTTACTAATAAGGTACCTTCTGTTTCTGGCCAAGTACATGCTCTCTAAGGAATCTGGTAGCTTCTTGAGACCAGCTGGTACAGGTTAAATAATTACACAGTCTCTAATTCAATTAAAATTGGGCCTTTGTTTAGCTGCCATGTGCCCCATGAAGCACCCTTTGGCAAAGTCTCACCCTCTCTCCTTTTTGGTTTTCTTCCAAGGCAAAATTTTAGAAAGGGGAAATGGAAGACTGAATGTCTTGAAATATGGCTCATGATAAACATAATAAGGGTGTTCCCTGGGTAGCATGTTATATATTGAATTAAGCTGGGTGTGGGTGTTGCTATGCATATTTACAGACACATGCCTCCTAACACCACCTCCAACACCATAGTGAGGCAAGCATGGTATTGTTTCTGATTCCCCATTGTATACACTGACTCTTGTTGCATGGTCCCAGAGTTCCACAGTGAGCAGTAAGATTTCCTCTGATGAGGCTGAAAACTCAACAGCACACAGTGCCCAGTGGTGGTGGAAAATAAGTTCAAACATCAACCTCTTGATGCCCCAGCCACCTGCTACATCCTCCATCGTGGTATCCTTAAAGTCTTTCAAAGCATAAAGTCCTTCAAGAAAACTAGAAATCACTATGAGAAGGCAGACTTTTTCTCTCTTGGGGAACAAATTCCCTTGAAGGAAAAAAAAGGAATGTACTATTCCGTGTAACAGAAGTAAAAAGCTCAGCAAGCTGAGAAAACGATGATATATTAGTCAGAGGATGTAAAGTTTGGATAATTGTAAGGATGTGAGGAATGGAATTCAGCGATGATTTTGATCTACACTCTGAACCAGCCCACCATTCTTTTGAATGACAGGAGAGGTAAAAACAGTCTGTGAATTTGTTTCAGTTCGTATAAATGCTGCTCTTTATATTAAAGATACAGTTTGTGAGTATATTATCAAGAAGGTTAAGTTGTAATGTGAACAAAGGTGGAGGAAGCACACAGTTCTCAAAGCCAGCATGCAGACACAGTTTCCTAGCTGAAAATTTGGGAAGAAGCAAACAACTTGGGAAGTTTCCCTAGCCTGTCTGCATGTTTCCATCTGGAAGCTGAAAGGGGAGGCTTCTGGGGCTTTCCTCCCAGTTCACAGCGGCACAGATGGCCTTTTACAAGGAACTGTCAGACCGCCAAGCCAACTCATTCTCAGGACAATGGCCAGCTCCCAGGGTAGTAACTATGGTCAATTTGGCCTTATCAGAACCAAAATCCAGTACATTTTCTCTACCTCTTGCGTCTAATCTAAACTTTTTCCCCATAAACCCTCTAGAAAGAGTGACAAGACAGGAGAAGGGGCTGGCAGTAAGTTGAACAGCATTGCATTTCCTACCTCCAATTTTATCTCAATTATTCCTTTTCTCAGTATCTTCAGGTTTTATCCCCTATATAAGTGGCCTTTCTGATGTAAGTTTCTTTTGCATCTCTTCCATCAAGTTTTCAGAGTAAATTCTGCCAAAGGTTGAATTGCTGCCTTTGTGTCTCGTGTGTCCCTCTTTATTCAAATGTCAGTTCCCTTTTTTCCCTTCATCCTAGGCTCCTCCTTGTTTGCAATGCCTTCCTCTGGACAGGCAGACGCCACTGTTCTGCAAGGACAGTTTATGTTCTACCTTCTCCGTGCAGTCCTGGCTGACTTCCAGCCCTAGCTGACCCCTTTCTTTTTTTCTGCCCTAGGTAAAATACTGCCTTGCTTGTACTCTTTTCTTTCCTTTATGTTAGTATTGGCTTCCACAAGCACCCCAGGGAAAATATGGTATCTTTGGTTTGCATATATGCATGGTGCACAGTGACTATTTAACTGTTTGATCAAAATACTAAGAGCCATACACATTGAACAAGTCCCTGAGCTTAATGTTAGAGACATTCAAAGAAGTTCTTTCATACTTAGGTAGCAAACGGGAGTTGCTTCCATGCCTCCATGCCTACACTAGAATTAATTTGCTTTATTAAATGCAACTATAACCTGGAAGCTTCTGTTTAAAAATCTTTTAGTGAATCTACACTGCCCATAGTGTGACTACCATATAATTTGCCATGAAGCATAAAGTCTTTGAAGAATTAAGATTCATCTTTCACCAGTGCCCTCTTTGGACTGCGATAGTATCAATTTTTAATACCTTCCATATATATGTATATGTATGTATATATATATATATATATATATTTAGACCCACTATTCCATCTTTCCATCTCCCCAGAATGCCATCCATAGGGTACTTTAAAAGTCAAACTCTTCATTATTTAAGCATTGCCTGGGTGTCACTTCCACCCTCTTTACTGTGGGTCTTCCAGATGGAAATCATTCCAGCTTTGCAAGGGTGGGGTCTGGACCAGGAGCAGCAACACCAACCAGGAACTTGTCTGGAATTCAAGTTTGGGGCCCATCCCAGAGACTGTGATGGCAAAGTCCAGCCATCTGTGTATCTGCAAGTCATCCAGTGATCATGATGTTTGCTTCGGGCCAAGAACCACTGTTCTATATTCTATATCCATGAGAGAATCAACTCAATGACACTCAATCAATCACTTAATCACTTAATCCCCGTTATTCATCAATTTACTCGAGCGGGTGCCAGTAACGTCTCCATTCATCCTGGTTGCGTGCTAGCATAGCCCAATGGTATCTGTTCGTTCTAGGAACACGCAGAGCCTCAAACCGATCATTCAGGGTCTTGATGAAGAAGTCTGACCATGTTGTAGGTGGGCGTCCACGTGAGCTTTTGATGTCCCGTGGAATCCAATCAGTAATGGTTCTAGTCCAGCAGTTGTCTGTAAACCTCATTATATGTCCAGCCCATCTGATTTTTGATGTCTTGGCAAATGAGACAGCGTCCCTGATTCTTGAGCATTGACGAAGATCAGAACTCCGGATTCTATCTCTCATTTGAGTGAATCGTGATATTCCAAGCATAGCTCTTTCGATTCCTCTTTGAGAGACCTGAATAGTGTTCTCATCCTGTTTTCGTAGGGTCCAGGTCTCTGAGGCATATGTTAATGCAGGAAGAACAGTGGAATCAAAGAGATGTGCTCTTAGCTGGAGGTTCTTTGTCCTTTTAGTTATTTCTTCAACGCTCTTGTAGGCATTCCAAGCCGCTCTCTTCCTCCTGCACAACTCAGGTGCCAGGTGATTCATCATGTTGATTTCTCGACCTAGGTATATATAACTGTTGCACGGATATGGTGGTTCCGTTGAGAGTGAATGGAGCATCAGGAACAAGGCTGTTTCTCATAAACATTGTCTTCGTAAGATTCAGCTGTAGTCCAACCTTTCCACATTCACGGTCAAAGTTGTTCAGCATTTGTGCCGCTTGGCTGATGTTTGGTGTTATTAGAACGATGTCATCAGCAAAGCGGAGGTGGTGTAGTTGCCGACCATCTATCTTCACTCCCATGCTTTCCCATTCCAGTCGTCGCATGATGTTCTCGAGGGTGGCACTGAAGAGTTTTGGTGAAATGGTATCACCCTGCCGAACCCCTCTCTTGATATGGATGATTACTTCTTTGTAGAATGGTTAGATCTTGGTAGTGAATCTGCAATAGAGCTCACGAAGGATCCTGATGTATTGAGTTTGTACGCCCTGATTGGCTAAGGCTTCCATGACAGCTTCCATCTCAACAGAATCAAAGGCCTTCTTTAAATCAATGAACGTTAGACAGAGCAGCATCTTGAACTCCCGAGAAACCTCAATGAGCTTAGTAATCGTGTGGATATGATCGATGGTACTGAATCCTTTTCGGAATCCTGCTTGTTCACATGGTTGTCCTTCATCTAGTGTTCTGCTAATCCTATTCAGGATGACTCGAGTGAACAGTTTGTAGATGACAGACAATAGGGAGATTGGGCGATAGTTGCCAATGTCGTGGATGTTTCCCTTCTTGTATAGTAGTACAGTCCTGCTGGTTTTCCATTGGGATGGAACCTTGCATTCAGACAGGTAGCGTGTGAAGAGCCGAGCCAATGTATTGATGAGTACTGATGGTAAGTTCTTCAGGTGTTCAGGTCTGATCTTGTCTGGGCCAGGTGCTCTTTGTTTCTTTACCGACGAGATGACATGTTGGATTTCGGAAGGGAGAACATTGGGAACAACATATCCATCATGTGGTATGTGGTATGTGGTATGTGGCAAGTGGACGTGGCTATTAAAGAGATCTGAGTAGAAGTCATGAATAATCTTCTCCATTGCCCTTCCGGAAGATGTGATAGATCCATCATGATGTCAGAGGGCAGTCATCTTGGTTTTGTAGTTGGTGAAGGACAGGCGGGCATTATGAATGCTTTTCCCAGCTTCTGCCGCATCTACCAGTACTGCTGCTCTCCTGTTTTTGAGGTCATCCTTGATGGCTTCTCTGCACTGTTTTGCCAGTTCAGATGTTTGCTTGTGGTTGCCTGAGGCATGTGCCAAGCCACGTTGGCGAATAAGTTCAAGAGTGTTCGAAGAAAGATGGTTTTTTGTGGTTATCTCTCTCTTGGCATTCCTCACACAATCATGGAGGTGCTGAATCGTTCTATCGTATTCCTCATCAATGTTGTCAATGACGGCATCTTCCCATGTTGCTGCAACAGAGCCAAAGAGCTCCCAGTTGGTGGTCGTTCTGGAAGTCCTCTTGTTAAACCTTGCACTCTTTTCTCCTCGTTCTGTGAGGTAGAATTTTGCACGAAGAAGACGGTGGTCTGATCCCGTTTGGAATTTTGGGACAACAGCAACATTGGTTAGGCAAAACCGCCGATTGAATATGATGTGATCTATTTCATTGTGGAACCATCCATCGGGAGACTCCCATGTCCAACGTTTAGATTCAGCCTTTTGGAACTGTGAGTTACCATGGAAGGTTTTGGTTGACATGATGAACTCAGACAGTCTGTCACCCTGTTCGTTCCATTCTAGGCCATGGGTCCCGATGTGGAGTTCACCGGCTGATCTTCTTGGTCCTATCTTGGCATTAAAATCACCGACAATGATCTTGTAGAAGGTGTGATCTTCTTTATAGAACTTCTCCAGCTCCATGTAGAACTTCTCAGTTTCTCTTTCACCATAACTGCATGTTGGTGCATAGACAACAAAGATAGAAACTGCCAGTAGTGAGCCACATCTATTCAAGTGTAATCGTCTGATTCAGGTTGTTAGGCATTCGAATGAATCAATGCTTGTGGCTAAGTTTGTGTTGACAAGGATACCGACACCACCGACGCCTCTTCTATCACATGTTCCAAGGAACAGTTCTTCTCCAGTGTCGAAAACGGCATGATGTGATTGATGTCTTCTCGTTTCGGTCAGACCAATGATGTCGTACTTGATCTTTCGCGCTTGTACCATAAGGTCTTCAATGGATGCAGCAGATGCCAGCGTATGAGCATTAAAAGTACAGACAATCATTTTTGTTTTTCTTCGTTTTGGCAGCCTATTTCTGCCTTGGTATTTTATCAGCCTCTCCTTCCATATCCTTCTTGACTCTGCCGTATTCAGGGTTAGGGGAATGAGATTCATTTATTACTGGATTTGGCATATCAATTTGGTCTATTTGGCATAGACCACGGATAGCTTGCCAGGCTCTGCCGTGCGGGTGGGATATTTAAAGGTACCCTGAAAACTTAAGAGAAAAGTAAATAAATAGTCGCGCAGCCGCGAATGCGGCCGCATGCTCCTGGGAGCTTGTTGTGATAATCAATGGATCCTGGCCGTTGTTGGGGCTACACGGCAGTTGGAGGGTGTAACTGTCTAGCTACTGACAGGTCCAGTCCCAAACCGTGCAGGCTTGGAGATCTCAGCCCCGGGTCCCACACACCTGGGTTCCTCTGCCAGTTCTGTTATGCCTGAGGCTTATCCAAGTGTGTGGAGAGTGGCCCCAGTATGGCCTTGGCTGGGGCCTGGAGGTCTTCAGCTGTTGGTCCCTGGCGAGGATAGTCAGGCACAGGGTAGGAGACTCTGCCTTGTGCTCTCCCGGGAGCTTGTTGTGATAATCTCTGGATTGGCCGTTGTTGGGGTTACACGGCAGTTGGAGGGTGTAACTGTCTAGCTACTGACAGGTCCAGTCCCAAACCGTGCAGGCTTGGAGATCTCAGCCCCGGGTCCCACACATCTGGGTTCCTCTGCCAGTTCTTACAGTTCTTACACTCCATCAATATGCTCACATAATTTCTTTCTCTGTTCAGAAAGGCTTGGTAATATTTTACTTACCTAAGACACTAGATAAGTGAAAAACAGAAACAATTCCCCTATGTAGCTCATGATTTGAGTGCAATAATAATAGTGATAATGATAGTTGTTAGTGTTTGTTTAACACTAATCTTAGAAAAACCCATAATTACAAGACTAGCAATGCAAGTATGGTATGTTTAAAAGAAAAAGAACACTTCTATTATATTAATAAGTAAGTGCTGGCTGATGCTTCATCCTTGCATATAAATAACAGTGGATGGGATGCCAGAAGATCTGGATTCAAGTTCCAGTTCTGACATTTTATTAACTCTCTGATTCTGTACAAATATGTCATCTTGCTCTGGGGTTTTGTTTCCTTATCTCTAATAGACTGATAACCACTGGAGATAAACTAGGGGAAACCAATCAGCAAAATGATGTTAAATGTTTTCCTCGTTTCCCAGTCCTGCTTTCCATGTGTGTGCCAGAGTCTGTCCTTTGAATCTTCTTTCCTCTTATGATTTTACTAGATCAAGATGTGAGAGAGAGTAAGGCAGGAAGAGGAGGGGTAGAAAGCTGGGACTGGGAAAGGGTGGAATAGATACTCAGTCTATCCCAGCACGTTATTTGGCTTTTTGCTAGTCTTTCCTCATCCAAAGAAGTCTATGACCAAGAGCTGACCCTCAATCTTAGTTTTGCAAACCACACAAAGTTGATATGATGCAAGACAATCCTACACATCTCACCCTACACCAATTTGTCACCCTGCCATGCAAAATAATTTGAACATACATGGGCTTCAGAAGGACAGCGTGTTATTTCCAAAGCGGGCTACGGGGCTCTTGGGCCACCCTAGATATCACTCAGGACTGAAACATTTTGGCCCTCACTCCCAAAAACTGGAGCCAGTTGGGAGACCAAGCAGACATTACTCAAATGGTAATGAGCCACGGAAAATGAAAGAAAATCCCAAGCACCTTTTCAAGCTAGAGACTTTGAAACAACTATGGTCCCGTGGAGTTTCCAAAAGAAACAATTAAGCTGGCCATCCAAACAGCTATCCTAGAAATCCAGGATTTCTCACACAGCGTTCCAAAATCCAGGCAGGCATCTCAGCAGACGCATGCAAAAGGACAACAAGATGAACAAGAAAAGCTGGTCAGCAAAGCACAGGCACAGAGCTGAAGTGAAAGTTTCGGGAACACCCCACGTAGGCTCTTAATTTTGGTAGCCCTATTCCAAAAGCACCTTTTCCATTCTGGGAAGCGGTGCCCTGATTCCACTTGCTCCTCAACAGACTGAGTACTGCTCCCCTTCTCCGAGGAGGAGGCACCAACAGCCCCCACTTCACTGCCACCCTCTCTTTAGCTATAGCCATGCTTCTTACCCATTTCCTTCAAACTCTTCCCAGATCTCACCCCCTCTCTTCCCCCCATGCCAATTCTCTCCAAGAACCCATCCATGTGAACAAACTCTCCACAACACAAAACACCCTGGCATTCCAGCTTACTACTGAAGCCAGCAGTGTGATGCTCACAACTATCTGCTGGGAGAAAATGGCCTGTCTGGTCTTTGCTCTCCTTTCTCTGCCACCACTCTGTGGCTTCTGACCCTTCTCCCCCTGGCACTCATTTTATTCATGGTCACTGAACCAGAATTTCCAAATCCTCTTGGTACTTTTCACCCCTCCTGTTTGTAAAAATCTATTTTCTACTGTTGGCTCCTTTAAAATCTTTTCAATATTTTTCCTTCTTTTTGACATCTTTAGTTTGCATTCTGTGTCTTTTTTCAAATGTTTAATTTGTAGAAGCATCCTTTCTCCCGTGGGAAGAGCTGTATAGGCCCCTCCTTGTAACATTTTTCTCATTCCACCTGGGACCATACCAGTCCATTGTTAACCAGAACCTCCACACGGGACAGATATTGGTGACCTAAACTGTTAGGAAGTCACCTTAATCTGCTTCAAACACATTTCTCCCCATTATTTAATTCAAGCCACATTAAAGAAAATTATTACACAGCACCAAATAGATAGCTCATTTGGGAGAGCACTTGCCTGATATGCACAAGGCCTTCAGTTCAATTTCTGAGAGTAGCCACTGGAAAAAAGAAAATGACTACAAGTAATCTTATTTTCTTCAATATTTTCTCTTGAACAAATTTAGGCCTTTGTTTCAATCATCCAAAGGTTTTCTTAGAAACTAATATTAAGCAAATTCTTTTATGTTAAGATAAGGTTTGTGGTTAGTATTGAGAAAGCACCTTTACTCTTGACTATATGATCAGGGGAGAGGATGGATGGGTGAATAGGGCCCAAGGGGCCACTGTATATTTGGGGAAGGATAGATTTGGACTTTTCATAGTGATCATAATATAGTACAATCACTGTGAATTCTGTTTTGTTTGGGAGCCATACTCAGGGTGCTGAGAGGTTACTCTTGGCTCTGTGTTTAGAAGTCACTCCTAGTGCTACTTGGACAACCATATGCAGTGCTACAGGATGGAACAGGGTTGGTCATGTGAAAGATAAGCACCTTAACCTTTGTCCATCTCTCTGGCCTTCGCATGTAGATTTTTTTTATAATGTTACAAAACACTTCCAATAAAAAGAAAATAGCATTGTAGCACTGTCCTCCCGTTGTTCACCGATTTGCTCAAGCGGGCACCAGTAATGTCTCCATTGTGAGACTTGTTGTTATTGTTTTTGGCATATAGAATACACCACAGGGAGCTTGCAAGGCTCTGCCGTGCTGGGGGGATACTCTCGGTAGCTTGCTGGGCTCTCCTAGAGGAACAGGGGAATCGAACCCGGGTCGGCTGCATGCAAGGCAAACGCCCTACCCTCTGTGCTATTACCAGGAACTACTTTGTTGTAAGGTGAATATGTGCAGTCACAAAGAGACATGGTCTGCACTGGTAAAGCTGTTGAGATGGTAGTAGTGAGTGAAAACCTTCCATGGTAACCTGAGACAAAGATAAGAGAAATACCTGGCTGAACAGGAATGGTGGTGGGGGGAGATGGGAAGAGAGGGGGCGGGTTGGGGAGGGGTGGTCTTGTTTCAACTGTGAGCCAATAAGCAACCACTGATAGCAAGATTGACTCTCAAGAATGTCATTTTACAATGTAATTCAGTGTAACCTGTCATGAACCTGACCTTGCATAACATGATTACTGCTATAGAGTGCTGTGAATTTGGAGAAAGCAGAGATGAAGTCTGTGTCATCTGCCCCAAGCCTAGAACCATGGCTGGCATATTGCAAGTGTTTAATATTGGTTTAATAGACTGTCATAAACATAATTATACATAAGAGGTAATCTTTGTAAACAACTAAGATAATCTAATACATGCTGTATCTGACAAAGTAGTTTACAAAGTAAAGGAAGAGCCAAAAATAGACAAATAATCTGGGGACCCAGGTTCTAATCCTGATTTCTAACTGTGGGACATGGAAAAAGAGCTCTTCTTGTCTGGACTATGTTGTTTCTAATTCCTTTCTTTATAGATTTTAAGACATCAGACATGATATGAAAAAAGATGTGAGGGTTTTGAGTAACTGATGTATCCTTGGTCTGACACAAAGGCATAATGAGGACCAGCAAACATAACAGAGGACCAGGGCAAGCCTGGGAAGGAAAGGGTCCAAAGGTCAGACCAGTGGAGAGAGATTGTGTAGCCAGAAGTCATAAGAAGGTCATGGTCACTTTCTCAGAAGCACGGAAGAGAGTAGAAAAAGAATCCTACTTTGGTTGACTCCATGCTAGAGGAGTAAATCAGTATCCTTGTACCTCAATTATCTTTCCCTTATTTTTCCAATAAGACAGGGCAAAGCTGTGTTCTTTATCCGCCCACTTCTCTTCATTGAGTCTGCTTTATTCATTTCCCGAGAACATGGGACACATTCGCCATGCCCTTTCTCCAAAGCCCCGTTTGCTGGGGAGAGCTTCTTGGTCAAAACGTAATGAAACAGGGAAGCAACAGCAGCAGATGGAGGTTTGCCAGAGTGGTGCCCACCAAACCGAGGGGGTAGGTGTTTTTAGAAAAGTGATACTCCATGTGTGGGATGGGAAAAATGCAAACTCACAATGAACCTACTTGCTATATTGCATTTCCATGAGATGGTGGTTTGAGCCCCCCAGGAAAATGAATCAACATAAGTCTGTGTTATTATTCTAGGTGTATGGACTTTGGTCAGAGGTCACAGGAAAGTGGGGGACACAGGGAAGTGGCAGGACACTTATCTCCATCTCATCTAACTCTCATCAAGAACATGTTTTGCAATCATTAAAAGATGTCAGCTTTCATCAAAATGTCAGTCATAATGACAGAAAGATAAAATTCCTAACCCAAGGAATATAATATAGTGCACCTCTACTTGTGTATGTGCACATATGCTTTTTTTTTATTTACGTAAATGGATATGTGACTGTGTACAAGCATTTATACACACATGGGTTTGTAATATATAAATATGTGGATGTAGGCCAGGGTGATAGTTCAAATTCTGAATTTATTTGCATGCACATGTGTATTTGAAGAATTTACATATTTTATCCACAAAATCCAGGATTAGGTGGATGTAATTATTAAAATTTTATAGATGAGAAATATGAGATAAAGTAAAATTAAGACATTTGTCTACATCCTATTTAATTTGTTTTATTTTATTTATGGTGAATACCAAACTCCCTTTTCCTCTAAAAAGCTATTTGCAATCTTGGTAGTGTCAATTAGGAAGAAGGATGAGGTATGCACCAGAGATTCTGTTTTGCTTAGGGCCACAGTTAGTTGTGCTCAGGATTTATTCATGATTCTGTGCTCACGGATCACTCCTGGTGGGGCTTAGGGTACCATATAGGGTTTCAAAGATTGAATCCAGGTAAGTTGCATAAAAGGAAAGTGCCCTATCTGCTGTACCAGCCTCTGAATTAGAGGTCCTTGCACTCAATTCAATTGCTGCAAATGTGGTCAGACAGTTCTGTGCTTACACTCTTCCCCCACCTCTTAACTATCTGACCCGGCCGAGTTGTTGGACCCCTCCAAACCTCAACCTTTACATCTTCCAAGAAGAGAATGAAGAGAGGGCTTTCTTGGCTGAGCTAATGTGAGGCTTAACCATAATCATCAAGTTAAAGAGCTTGGGAAAGTACACAGCACAGTCCAAAATCTCAAGACGACCAATAAAGTTCTCCAATAGGTGCACAGCTTTATTTTAGTCCACCCTGAGTAGAGTGCTAGTTTTCTTGTTTTGAGGGGAGAGGAGAAAAGGTGGTACACAGGAAACTCAGGGGTTCCATTGGTGCTTCTCTGCCAACAATATTGGTTGTTCAATGTTAAGCAGTGATGCCTGGGCCCTGTGGTACCAGGGGTACCTGGGTTGCCCTGGCAGTACTTGACTCTTCCAGCCAGCATCTGGTGATGCTTTTGAGAACAAGTGGTTCTGGGGATATAACATGGGTCAAGCACATGCTAGACATGTACCTTAACTACTATAAAATCTCCTGGTCCCTACAGCAGCTGTTACCAGAGGAGGATGAAGGTGGAAAGGGAAATAAATGCATTTTTTGGCACTTTATTTTTCTTAGTGGTGCCAGGGATAAAACTCAGGGCCTCACACATGCAAGATAGGTGATTTACTACTGAGTTACAACCCCAGGACCCAGAATTCTATTTTTCAGCACAGAAAATTAGTCTATCAATAAAATGAAAGCTTGGCTACTAAAGACCCTAAGGCAAAACAGTGTTCCAGTGCACAATTCTCTTTATTCCAAGAGAAATCTGGCTGCAGTAGGAATGGTGAGAGAAAGCCATTTGCTGCAACAGAGAGGCTGGCAAGAACCTCTGTGCTGTGTCATCATTTCTCCCTCATGCTCTGCAGTGGCTGCACCTCGTCCTGCCATTCCTGTGGCAGAGTTACAAGAATACAGTTTCAACTCATCATTGTGCAAAGGATGAGCATTCAAGTCTGGGAAACTTCAAAGCACTGTGATTGCCTTCTGTGTTTTGTCTCATTAGGCAACGGCAAAAACAGTTGGAGTGGTTTTATGGTACCAACATACTGCTTATGTTTTAATTAAAACAAGATTCAGGCTCATGACCAGGAGAAGGAATCATGAAACCTCAAGTTTGACAGAGTGAGTCAAACTGGGGAGTCAGCTGGGGAGAACCAAGAGTTTAAAACACCTGTTTGTTTGGTTTTTTTTTTAAACCCTTTTTCTAATGTGATGTGTACTTTCTCCTCTACCACTTAACCAGACTGGTAATCCAAAAGATGAGCTTTACAGGTTTCTATTAATCTTGAAACTAAAGAATTTCTGACTGGAAACCTCCGTAACACAGAAGATAATTTAGGAACAGTTCAGTTTGATCTATGTTCACTGCTTTGACTATTCAGAATGGTATTTTTACTTCATGACTTCCTGGGGAAAGCTCCAGCATAGATTATACCTCTTAAATATTGAAGGGATTGTCCATCTATTTTGGAAACAAATGATTCTTTACTAAGCAGGGAATTTTGCTGTACTTTTTAGGATGCTTAGTAACATTTGTTGGTGGCAACCCACTTAGATGCTAGTAATACCTTCCATTTAAGACATTAAGGAACTGGAGAGATACTCAAGAAGCTGGTCAAGAGTACCACTGGCAGAATGCAACACACACACACATACACACACTATGTCGAATTATTGGAGAATGCACATGCGAAGTGGGCTGTGAACCCAATTTTGATGACTTCTGCTCTACACTACTCTATATCCTAGAGACGTGGTTAAGTGTTAGAGCAGAAAGGGGCTATTTGGGAGAGAGAGCTGGCTCCCATCTAGCTGAGTGGCTGGAAAATTTAAGTTATGGCCCCATGCTACACTTCCCTCATCTGTGAAACAAAGATAGTAAACACACACTTTCTTCATTGTATTGCTTTGAAAATTAAGTAAGATTATGTCTATCCCATTGTAAGTGATCTACAATAATAGCCATTATTAATGTTTCAACAAATCTATTTCATTCAACTTTCTATTTCTATTTCTGGTCACTGGGTTATGCCTTATGACACAAAGAGTATTTCCGGTGTGGTATTCAGAAGTCACTGCCAGAGGTGTGGGAATGGTGCTGGGGATCAAACACAGAACTCACACAAATGCAAAAAACATCAACCCAGCCCACAATTTCAATTTTTCCCTTCTGGCTTGAGTTTAAATGTATATTAAAGACCCAAACCCCAGAAATAGAGTTAAAGGGAGGTGGGCTAGGATGCATTGTGACAACAAACTCACAGATGACCACTTTTATGTGCTGAGAAGCCTGGACAGAGACACCACTATAGTCTAACCCTGTATTCTAATTTGCTGAACAGCCTTGGTTATTGCTTAACATATTTTACTAACTTTCAAAAGGAGACTCCTCCTAATGCATCAAAATTATGGGCTACTGCCAGAGGACTCTTCTTTAAATACAAATGCTCTATTGTGATTTTTTTTAAGTCTTGACCCAATGCCTGGTCTTTTCCCTGGAGGTTTCTTTTCATCAATGGTTATATAAATATTATTGTATTATTCATTGAAATAATAAAAAAGCACTACTATTTAAAGAGCAACTTACTGGATGCCCAGCTAAGTTTCTTCTTCACTTAGATTATTATTTCCCTCCAGTGTCAAACCAAACTTAAAAGTTGCATAAATATCCCAGAGAGGTCAAAGGAATGTGCTGCAGTCAGCAAAGATCTGAACCAGGCAGGAGCCCAGGCTTCTGCCTTCAAAACCTGTTTTCTGAAATGTTATTATTAAAGGTTAGAAAACTACATCAGGAACTCCTGTTCCTAACCGATTTCGCTTCCTGAAACACCTCTCACTACCAACACTTGCCCATACTTTCATTCTGCTCTTGGCTTAAAATAATCTACAGGAACAAGGTTTGAAAGAATCATGCTATGGGCTGAAAAGACAATACAAGGGTTAAGGCAATGACTATGCATGCAGCCAACTCTGGTTTTACTCCAGGCACCAAACATGGCCCCTGAGCACCTGAGCACCACTTAGGAATGATGATCAGCACAGCACCAGGAGTGATCCATGAGGACTAATGGAAAGAATTGTACTTTGGGGTCACAAAGACATAGCAGGAATCAGGCACATGTCTTGTATGTTCAAGTATCACTGGCACTGGCTGATGCTCCTGAGCAATCCCAGATATGGCACTGGAGGCCCACAAGGGCCACTATGTTGGACCTGGTAGCCCTGAGCACTTCTGGGCCCTAATAGTTAGCATCCTAGCCCATTAGTTAAGTATTTTCAGGAATGTCTCAAGACTCCCTGAACACTGCTTGGGAGCACCTCCCCCCACCAATGATACAATCATTCTACATTACATGAAACAAGGAATTCATCACAAGAAGCCCAGGAAAGCTCATTCCTGCACACAGTGTGAAACATTTATTTCTAAGTAAGGACAGAGCAGGAGTCAAGGCTGAGCCACCTGCAAGACAGTGGTTTCAAGTGAATTTCCAGTCAAACGCAAAGTTCCAGGACCTAAAATATGGGTGTAAAGTGAGGTTAGATACTGTAATCCTCGAAGTGCCAGGAAGACGAATTTTATGGCTTGTTATGCCCTAAGCAATCTACTCCTCACTCCTCTGAAGATTGGCTCAAGTAGGCGAGGGGGCCTGAGAAGTCCCACATTTGCTGGTGGCACAATTAATGGTGTGGTTTGGGAACAGTCCCTGTGTAGCTCTAGTTATGGTGCCCAGGGATGACTCATTAGGGGCCACCTGTGTTGGTTAATGACCTGGAAGCACATCCCCTCTGATAGTGCTGTGGGAACCAAGCATGCATCAACCCACCCAGGATGAGACAGGGGCTCAAAGGTGAGCTGGTCCATTCATCTAAATGCAAGGCCCTTCCTGTCATGGAAGCTGACCTGTGCTTTGACTCCTATAGTGGCTGGAAGGATTCCTGTATTGATCATCAATGACCTGACTATTCGTCATACTAGGTCCCCATGAAGCTGCAAGAAATGCTGGCTGTGACTTTGATGACCACAGAAAAAGATGAGCACAAAGTTCCTTAATGGCGGTACTTAAGGAACTCTGAGTGTACCTCCTGGATGCAGGCACTTCATAAGTGTACAATTTATGAAACAATATTGACAACAATGAAATCATGAGAAATGAGAGATTTAGTGAGGCTAACTGCCTTTTCCTACCCAAGCTCATACAAAATTAAGTGTAATTCAAATTTTGTGGACCAGGAGACACCCTCTTACCCAACCACACTTTGATCTGCCATCTATAATGTCCAGTGTCCATTTCTAAAGATGATCAGTGGAGTTTAGGATGCTAAGAAAGCAGGTGGAGAAAGAACATCCTCAAATCTGTCCTCTGCAATTAGCAATACTCACTGATATGTCATCACTGAAGTCAATTTCATCCAAATCAAGGTATTCAGGGGCTTCCATTATTCTTCTTTGTACATTTTGAGTTAGGTCAAAGGCTCATAAATTCCTAGAGAAGACAGAGCAGAAAGAAACACAGAAACATTAGCTATGGTACAATGGTAACTCACATCTACATTCAATCAAGTTGCTTTCTGTGTCCTTCTTTCAATTGTCCTCAGTCTGGCTGTCTAGCAGCAGAAGAGTCAGCTCCTGAGGGCTCCCCAGCAACACTGTGATCATTTGCTTCACGTCCCTTGTGTCTGCTTGTCTTTAGGGATCTCTCTTCTGATCAACAGTAGGATGCAAACATTGCCCTCCTCTCCCACCTTGTAAGTAACTTCCTGGAAGAAGGCTGGGTATGAGTCTGGGCTGGGGGGGGGGGGGGGGAGTATAAGAGGGGAGGCAGAGGATCAGGCATATAAACCAATATTCAGTTTCAGGAAAATCACTTTTGCACCTTTTATTGTTTATGGTGGACATATCATCAGATTCAGGGCACAGAGCACAGAAAAGTGACAGCTCTCCCCTGGCAGAACACAATCAGCCAGACAGATACAGTCACAGACAACCTCTAGTTCACCTCTCCCTCCGAAGACAAGGGATCTAAGGGCAGCACATTTAAGTATTTAAGTCCCCTGACAACAACCTCCCCTGACCCTTCCCCCTACCCCAACCTCAAACAGTTCTGCCTAAGGGCAGCCCTGGGGCAATTCCATAAAACTGTCAGGAAGACACAGGACCTCCAGTCCATCTTCCCATCGCTGATCATCATCACCTTTGCAAGGTGGCAGCAGCACCTACAGATGTCAGGAACAGAAATATTGATCTTCTGCCAGTGCCTTGGTGAGCAGCCTCCCAGGCTGGGCCAACTCTCAGAGCTCACAGTGGAGCCACTGTGCATACTAGTCTGATGATCAAAACTGCCTGCAGGACTCGGACTGGAATCTCGGAAAGAATTCATTCTCTACTCCTTCGGTTTACTCATCAAGGGACACCAATAGAGCTAAAAATTCTTCTTATTAGAAACGGAAAAGGAACCTAAACAATAAGCTGATAGGTGTGAGATCCAGACTGTAAGAGTACCCTCCCTTAGGTTCTTCTCAGGATGGGAAATGCTTGAAGAGAGTAAACTATAGTCCAAACAAGATTGCCACTCAATGTCTCTTTTGCAAACCACAGCACTCAAAAGGAGAGAGATAACAAAAGGGAATGCCCTGCCACAGTGGTAGGGTGGGATGGGGAGGACGGGGGTGGGAGGGATGCTGGGACCCGTGGTGGTGAAGGATGGGCACTGGTGGAGGGATGGGTACTTGATCATTGTATAACTGAAACCCAAGCACAAAAATTTATTTGTAAGTCTACAACTGTACCTCATGGTGTTTCATTAATAAAAATTTAAGGAAAAAAAAAGAGCACCCTCCCTTTTTTTAAAAAAGGAACTCTCAGAAGACATTCTTTTCTCATTTGCAGATTAGTTTTGAGTGGCACACAGCACACACCATAATTACAATGAGGGGATCCGTGTGCCATCTCCAGCCTCAGACTGTTGCTGGCTTTAATGGTCAGTGTTTCTTCTCTTTTTCTCCTTTGTGCATTAAAACATTTTTCACATATTTTTAATTATAGTGGATACAATTGACCTATGAAAGGATTAGGATACAACTGTTATTTGCAAATGAGATTATCCATTCAAAGTAAATATGAAATGTTTTTCTGAAATCACTTAAGGTTTACAAAGAAAAAATCAATTGACATTTGTAAATATAACAGGCAAATATAAATGTTTATCTACAATACAATTTTTGTAATTTTTAATAATCTAAACACAAGTTCTTTGGTGGAGGAGGGATACTGGACTCCTGGCTCCTGGCTCTGTGCTCAGGGATCATTCTTGGGGGCTTGGGGGAGCCATATGGTGCCGGGGAACAATCTAGAGTCAGCCACATGCAAGGCAAGTATTTAACCTCTGTTCTATTTGTCTGATGCCTAAAATTAATTTTTTTTTACTTGTTGGGTCACACCTGGCAATGCACAGGGGTTACTCCTGGCTCTGCACTCAGGAATTACTCCTGGCGGTGCTCAGGGGACCATATGGGATGCTGGGAATCGAACCCTGGTTGGCCACATGCAAGGCAAATGCCCTACCCACGTGCTATTGCTCCAGCTCCCTCAAATTAAATCCTTAAGCAAACTGCTCAGTATAAAAATATAGCCCTTTCCTCCCCTAACCATTGTCATGCTTTACAAAGAAAAGCACACTCTTATACTGGCAAATTCTCGGAGAGCCCGGCAAGCTACCGAGAGTATTCGATATGCCAGACACAGTAACAACAAAATCTCCAATGGAGACGTTACTGGGCCCGCTCGAGCAAATCGACGATCAACGGGAGGGCCTTTACCTTTACCTTTACCTTATACTGGCAAATTATTCAAAATAATTTTTTCTCCCATATGACGCTTTCTGAGATAATCCAGACTCTGGATTCCAGCTCAACAGCTAACAGACATTCTTCCAATACAATTTCTTTTCCCTAAATCTGTACTACACAATAAATTGCTGATTGACAGACACTATTCTTATGTTCTTGGCAAACACAGAGCTGATGTGGGGTGTTAGGACAGGGCACAAACACAGTACACCTCCCCTGTCCCCCTCCCCACTAACCCCTGAAACACAGCAACAAAAACAAGGAGATAGAGCAGAAAACTGCATCTAAGCTGGGCACAGATTTACTTCTTTAAGTTCTTTTTTTAACTGACATAACGTTGTTGTTCTCTCTTTGAGGTCTTCCTTGATCGCATCTCTGCACTGCTTTGTGAGCTCGGACGTTAGCTTGCGGTTGGCTGAGAAATGCACCAAACCACGCTGGCGAATTAGCTCAAGAGTTTTCGAAGATAGGCGATGTTTTGTGGCCATCTCTCTCTTAGCTGGAGCGATAGTACAGCGGGTAGGGCATTTGCCTTACAAGCGGCCAACATGGCCGACCCGAGTTTGATTCCTCCGCCCCTCTCGGAGAGCCCGGCAAGTTACCGAGAGTATTCGATATGCCAAACACAGTAACAACAAAGTCTCCAATGGAGACGTTACTGGGCCCGCTCGAGCAAATCAACGATCAACGGGAGAGCCTTTACCTTTACCTTTTACCTATCTCTCTCTTGGCGTTCCTCACACATTCATGGAGGTGCTGAACCAGTCGATTGTATTCCTCGTCAATGTTGTCAACAATGGCATCTTCCCATGTTGCCCAATAGTGCCAAAGAGTTCCCAGTTGGTGGTTGTTCTGGGAGTTCTCTTTTTGAACTTTGCAGCCCTTTCTCCCCGCTCTGTGAAGTAGAATTTTGCACGAAGGAGACGGTGGTCCCATCCCGTTCGAAATTTTGGGACAACAGCGACATCAGTCAGGCAAAACTGTCGATTGAATATGATGTGGTCTATTTCGTTGTGGAATTGTCCAACGGGAGACTCCCATGTCCATCGTTTAGATTCTGCCTTCTGGAACTGTGAGTTACCATGAATGGTCTTGGTCGACATGATGAACTCAAGAGAGTCTCTCACCCTGTTCGTTCCATTCTAGGCCATGGGTCCCGATGTGAAGTTCTTCATCTGATCTTCTCGGTCCTATCTTGGCATTAAAATCACCCACAATGATCTTGTAGAAGGTGTGGTCTTCTTTATAGAACTTCTCCAGCTCCATGTAGAACTTCTCGATTTCTCTTTCATCATAATGAGATGTTGGTGCGTAGACAACGAAGATAGAAACTGCAGGCAGTGAGCCACATCTATTCAAATGTGAACGTCCGATTCGGGTTGTTAGGCATTCGAATGAATCAATGCTCTTGGCCAAGTTTGTGTTGACAAGGACACCGACGCCTCCAACACCTCTTTTATCGCATGTTCTGAGGAACAATTCTTCTCCAGTGTCGAAAATGGCATGGTGAGATTCATGCCTTCTTGTCTCGGTCAGACCAATGATGTCGTACTTGATCATTCACGCTTGTACCATCAGGTCCTCGATGGATGCATCTGATGCTAGCGTACGTGCATTGAAAGTACAGACGATCATTTATGTCTTCCTTCGTTGTGGCAGCCTAGGTCGGCCTTGAGATTTTGTCGGCCTCTCCTTTCTCATCCTT
Source organism: Sorex fumeus (assembly GCF_029834395.1). Classification (NCBI taxonomy): domain Eukaryota; kingdom Metazoa; phylum Chordata; class Mammalia; order Eulipotyphla; family Soricidae; genus Sorex; species Sorex fumeus. The sequence goes on along the minus strand of NW_026606108.1, from coordinate 22,418,406 downwards.
CTCAGTGCTGCCATGTCGGTGAAGCCTTCAGGGTCAGGTGAATGAGACCAGTTGTAGTTACTGGTTTTGGCATATCGAATACACAAAGGATAGCTTGCCAGGCTCTTCCGTGGGAGCGGAATACTCTCGGTAGCTTGCCAGTCTTTCCGACAGGGATAGAAGCTTTTGGGGCGACCTCTAATCACCCTTGTAGGTGTTACCATATTTGAACCCTATCAAATACGGTACGACAATTCGGGAAGATGGGTATTTAGTGTTTTATGATGTGTCGCGCGGCCGCAAAATGTCCAGAAAATGTCCTAGAGTGTGGCGATGGCTGGGTAGTGGAAGTAGTGTGGATAAAGAGCAGAAGTACTGGTAGATGCGGCAGAAGCCGGGAAAAGTATTCGTAACGCCCGCCTGTCCTTCGCCAACTACAAGACCAAGATAACTGCCCTCCGACATCCTGATGGATTCATCACATCTTCCAGAACGGCAATGGAGAAGATTATCCATGACTTCTACTCAAATCTCTTCGATAGCCATATCCACTTGCCGACATACCAAATTCCACAGGATGGATATGTCATTCCCAACGTTCTCCCTTCCGAAATCCAACATGCTATTTCGTCGGTAAAGAAACAAACAGCACCCGGCCCAGACAAGGTCAGACCCGAATACGTGAAGAACCTGCCGTCAGTACTCATCAATACACTGGCTCGGCTCTTCACTCGCTACCTGTCTGAATGCAAGGTTCCATCCCAGTGGAAACCAGCAGGACCCGTACTACTGTTCAAGAAGGGAGACATCCATGACATTGGCAACTATCACCCGATCTGCCTATTGTCTGTCATCTACAAGTTGTTCACTCGAGTCATCCTAAATAGGATTGGCAGAACACTAGATGAAGGACAACCATGCAAGCAAGCCGGGTTCCGCAAAGGATTTGGTACCATGGACCATATTCACACGATAACCAAGCTCATTGAGGTTTCTCGGGAGTTCAAGATGCCGCTCTGTTTAACGTTCATTGATTTAAAGAAGGCCTTTGATTCTGTTGAGACGGAAGCGGTCATTGAAGCCCTAGCCAATCAGGGCATTCGAGCCCAATACATCAGGATCCTCTGTGAGCTGTATTGCGGATTCACTACCAGGATCTCACCATTCTACAAAGAAGTGATCGTTGATGTCAAGAGAGGGGTTCGGCAGGGTGATACCATTTCACCAAAACTCTTCAGTGCCACCCTCGAGAACATCATGCGACGACTGGAATGGGAAAGCATGGGAGTGAAGAGAGATGGTCGGCAACTACACCACCTCTGCTTTGCTGATGACATTGTTTTAATAACACCAAACATCAGCCAAGCAGCACAAATGCTGGCCAACTTTGACCGTGAGTGTGGAAAGGTAGGAATACAGCTGAATCTTACGAAGACAATGTTTATGAGAAACAGCCTTGTTCCTGACGCCCCATTTGCTCTCAACGGAACGACCATCTCCGAATGTGTACCTATGTGTACAGCTATGTGTACCTAGGTCGAGAGCTCAACATGACAAATAACCTGGCACCCGAGCTGCGCAGGAGGAAGAGAGTGGCTTGGAATGCCTTCAAGAACGTCGAAGAAATAGCTAAGAGGACGAAGAACCTTCGGCTCTGGGCACATCTCTTTGATTCCACTGTTCTTCCTGCATTAACATATGCTTCAGAGACCTGGGCCCTACGCAAACAAGATGAGAACGCTATTCAGGTCTCCCAAAGAAGAATAGAAAGAGCTATGCTTGGAATATCACGTTTCACTCAAATGAGAGAAAGAATCCGGAGTTCTGACATCCGTTCTGACATCCGTCGACGATCAAGAATCAGGGACGCTGTCTCATTTGCCAAGGTGTCGAAAATCAGATGGGCTGGTCACGTAATGAGATTTAAAGACGACCGCTGGACTAGAGCTGTTACCGACTGGATTCCATGGGATGTCAAAAGACCGCGTGGCCGCCCACCTACCAGATGGTCAGACTTCTTCGTCAAGATCATGAACGATCGGTTTGAGGCTCTTCATGTTCCCGGAGCGAACAGATACCATTGGGCTACACTAGCACGCAACAGGGACAAATGGAGACGTTACTGGCGCCCGCTCGAGCAAATTGACGACTAACGGGAAGTTAAGTGATTAAGTGATTAAGTGATAACGTTGTTGTTGCGGTACCACATAGGTTTTGGATAGTCTTCACTACTAAAAGTAGATTGCAAACCTTCACTACACAATTGACTCCTTTTACATCATTTACCTACACTCGCTTACTCTGTCCCTTCCAGTCACCATAAATTTCATTTCACTGCCTATAGGTTTACTGTTTAATTTAATTAATTTATAGTTGTCTTCTTTATGTATTTATAGAAATTATAGCGCTTTTGTAATTTAGCATAATCCCCACAAGGTCATTCCCACTAGGCTTATCCACGTTGTTGAAATTGGAAAGATTTCATTGTTTTTTAGCTTAATAGTCTTCTATTGTGAAGATAGACCTCTTTTTTATTCACTCATCTGTTGATGAGCAATTTAAGGTGGTTTCCATTATCTTGGCTATCCTAACTAGTAATACAGTGAACAGGGGATTAGACATAGAAATCTTGAAATTAGTGTTTGTGTGCTTTGTGTAAACTATCAGAAGTAGGGCAGCAATCATACAGAATTTCTATTTTTAAATTTTTGAGGAAGCTCAATTGCTTCCCTCAGTGGCTGGACCAATTTACATTCCCAGCCACAGTGGGTGTGGGCTCCCTTTATTCCACATCCTTCCAACTCTTCTTTCTTGTGTTTTGGACAATTACTATTTTCACAGATATGAGTTGATATTTCATTATTGTTTTGATTTGAATTTTTCTGATAAGAAGAGTTGATGAGGGCCAGAGAGGTAGCAAAACGGGCTGTAGTACAAGGTTTTTGCATGCTAGAGAACCTAGATACTTTCCCTGTAACTAAATGATTTCCCATGAGAACCACAGGGAGCAAGCACGAAGAACTGAGTTAGTAGCCTCTTAGCACCACCGGGTGTGATCCAAAAATAAACAAAAAAGAAAGAGATGACAAACATCTTTTATCTTTTCATGTGCCAAAGGTCTATTGAAAACCTCTGTCCACTTTTTAATCAGGTTGATTTTTTTTTATATGTTTGAGTTTTAGAACTTTTTTTAGGGGGAGGAGGGCAGGATTGGAGCACCCAGTGATGCTCAGGGCTTATTTATGGCTCCGCACCCAGGTATTACTCGTGGTGAGGTTTAGGGGACCACATGTGGTGCCAGGGATTGAATCAGGGTCAGTTGCATGCAAGGCAAATGCCTTACCCACTATACTATAGCTCTAGTTCCAGGTTTTAGAAGAAGCTAATTTGTAACAAGGGAGCCCAAACCATGGATCAGTGGCAGTCCACATATATGCTGCTGGAAAGAGATAATGACCACAGAACAAGAGCATTAAACCAATCTTTTTTGGGGGAAAGGGGACACATTCAATAATGCTCAGGACTTACTCCTGGCCTGTGTTCAAGGTTTGCTCCTGGTGGGGCTTAAGGGACCATATGGAATGCAGGGATCAAACCTGGGTCCACTGCAGGTAAGTCAAGTGACCGACCTGCTCTACTATCATTTAATAGATGAAAAAGTTGAATATCATAATTGAAATCATGTAATAAATAAAATAAGAGACAATTAGCTCCTTGATAATGGCCTTAGATATGTGTTTGGGAACTTCACTACAACAGTAAGGAAAACAAAAGCAACAAGACAAATAAAATTACATTAAACAAAGAAAGATGGGGCACAGTGAAGGAAAGGAAAGGAAAGTGAAAACGTATTTTCACAATGTACATGCAATAAGGTATTTATATCAAAGTAAATTTTTGAATACACCGAATGATCGGCAGAGCCTGGCGAGCTACCCGTGACATATTCGATATGCCAAGCACAGTAACAACAAGTCTTATGATGGAGACGTTACTGGGCCTGCTCAAGCAAATTGATGAACAACGGGAGGACTGTGACCGAATGATAAACTAAACAGAAAATGCACATGAAACTGTCTTGGCCAAGCAAATGAACCTGAGCGAGGTGTTCTGACCATGTTATCCACTCAAGTGTAGCAATTCTGATGAAACATATTCAGCAGAAAATATAACTTTTGATACTAAGGTATAAAAGTTTTACATTTGGACTTTGGAAGATGGCAGTGAGGTTCTTAGAGTCTCTGTATGTTCGGTTGACCAGGCATGAGATTTGCCTTCCATAATCCCAGCTCTTTACAGAACAATAGGCCCTCTGCTCACAGATTCCAGGGTACAAGATTCCACTCCTCTCTTTTCTTTGGGTCACAACAGGCAGCTACCTTCTTTTGGGAGATTTATTCTGTCCATCACCCAAAGCTCTTCTTCTGGGTTCAATGCTTCTCATTTTTGAAGATGCCACTGAAAGTATCACATCACTGCTTTTCAGTTGAGGGGGGAGCCCACAGTTGTTCCTTTGGTCATGACACTGCTTTCTCCAAGCCCCAGCATCTTCTCAGGCACTCTACTCTGGGTGATGGGGATCTGGCTGGAAAAAGGTGACATCATCTTCTTGCAGCTGCTACAAACAATTTACCGGGAGATGGATCCCATGTGATACTCTGGACTCTCTTCTCATCCTTGTCTTCTGATACCCACCCACATAAGCACAAGTTTAGCCCTATGCCAGTCCCAACCAGATAACTTCTTTTCCTATCAAGGACATACAGGCTCTGATGGGTGGCCCAGCTCCAGTGGGGCTACTCCTGGTGCCCCTGAGTGGAATCTGGCCCACAGATGTGATGTGTTTGGCCCTAGCAGTGCTAAAGAAAAAAAACTTGAATCTGTTGCCAACTTGTAGGCCTTGGGTGATTTCACATAAAATTCCATATTTCTGGCTTCACTTAAAAATAGTATTACCAACTCTGAGAGGTCTGCATTCTCCGTGGCAACAGTGGGCAAGAGCTGAGCCACATCTGCAGCTACCCAGCTATGAGAATGTGCTCCTCAACTAACCAGCTCCCCCAACTCCAAATCTAATGGATGCACCTTCCCTGGTCTTGAGGACAATTGCTATGGGAACCTTACAATGGAATTCAGACTTACACAGTTAGATCCCTTTCCTTTTTATTGGTACCTCCTGAAAATGTTTATTTATATTCTAAAATCAAATCTGTAATGAAATGTTATTTTAAATGTTCTGTCCACAACAATAAAAAAAAGAAAATTTCTGACAAGTAAACTACCAGCACATGATCTTGTATACTTTGATAAAGCCTTCTAGTACCAGAGAAAGAAAATCTTCATAAACATAAAAGGTTATGAGGTCAGAAGTTTTCTTCACAATTGGAGGAAGGAAGGAGTCTTTCCTTAACATTGGACCTGGGGGTTTCTCTGGTTCCACTTTCACTGCTATGATGAGTGGGGCTAGAGGGAGTTGGGCCAAGTTCAAAACCAGAAGAGACCAAAGCCAATCTCCTAGCCACAGCATGGAGCCTACAGGGTCTACCCTACTCAGGGCCTAAAGGAGGAGCTAGGATTTTTTTTTTTTTTTTTTTTGCTTTCTCAGAAAGGATCGTTCCCACCCTGACAATATTTATAGGAGATTTTTCTTGCTCTGCATCATGTAGTTGGCATCATGTTTCTTGGATATCTCAAGACCCAGCAATTTATTTATTTGGGATGGGCATGGCACATCCAGCAGTGTTCAGGGGGGTCAATCCTGACAGTGCATAAGGGACAGTTTATCAGGGATTCGCCATATGCAAGGTGGCACCTTAGACCTCAGCCATTTTTTTTCGGGATGATGTCACTGAAAGCAAAGAAAGCCCCCAGCCCTCCCAAAGCTGAAGATGAAGCCAAAGCTTTGAAGGCTAAGGCTAAGAAAGCAGAACTGGAGGGTATGTGCATCTACCTCACTCCCTTCCACAGGCTCAAAGTGAAACTGAGCGGATGGCCCAGATACCCTTGGAAGAGCACCCTAGGAGAAACAAGTTTAATCTCTGTGCCATCATCAGGTTCCCTCTGACCCCCAAGTCAGCCACAACAACACATGCGTATTCAATTGTGGAGAGCAAGAAGGACAAGCACCAGCTTAAACAGGCTGTGAGCAGCTCAATGACACCTAAGTGGCCACAGTCACCCTCTGATGAGACCTGACAGAGAGGAGAAGGCATGTTTTTGGTTGCCTCCTCACTCAGATGCCCCAAATGTTGCCCACAAAGTTGGGATCATCTAAACAGACCTGCTGGATCATTCTAAGTACATACTGTATCAACAAAAAGGAACCCAGTTATTTATCAACTGTGCTATCCATGACCCTACAAGCTGCAGTAATTGACTCCAAGTTTTCTGGGGTCTCCCTCCCTGATTTCTTATGTATTACAGCCCTGCCGCGCAACATATCTCCTGCAAGATGTGGCCCTCAATGCTGTGAGCTGGTGAACCATGGCCCCCACCTTCCTCCCTCACCCTGGCCCTCCCTTCAAGTCTCTTCAGGGCACTTCACCAGATTGTGAAGTCACATGTTTGCTTCCTTCTGAAGAGGGTGCAGAGGTGAAGATGTAGGTTGGGCAGGAAATGAGAGACTAGGGAAAAAAGTAAGCAAGCATTAAATAATGATTTAGTGTCTCCCGTAAGGGTCAGAACTTTCATAAGCAGGAAAAGAACAAAATATTAGAAGTGGGGTCCCCAGTGATTGGGACTCATATGCTATGAAGAACCACAAGGTACTGACCCCTCCCCTCTTTGATAGATATGCCCAAAGCATTTGGAGAACTTGACTGCAGCTCCAAACTGATCTTCAGCTAGAGGGAATAAAGAACAAAATAATGAGGCTGAACTGTACACAACAATGGTAGACGTTTTCCTTCTCTCACAGTTTTGATCAACTGCCAAAAACAGAAGTTACTTCAGTGCCCATTAAAGAGTGTGGGTGGGGTGGTGGCCCTAAAGGGCTATCAACACCATGTCACCTTCTCCTGAGTGACCTCAGTGATGCCCACACCTCCCCCACCCCTACTTCCTTCAAGGGAAGATTTTGCCTGGAAAAGGGCACGAAGCAAACTAGAGTCCAGTTAGAGAGTAAAAAGAAACAAGCAATTTATCAAAGACCCCATGCCACCCCTAAATTACAGGTAATAGTTTTCATTCCTTTGCTGTGACTTGAAATTGACTCTGAACAAAATTCCAAACAGAGATTTCCAAAAATCTGTTGGATGATGGCAACATCTCTGGAAAAATCTTGGAGTGGCCAACGGAATTTCTTTGAGCAACAACGCTCATTTAATGTACACATTCTGGTGTTCTTGGCTCATAAAAGGCTCCCTGATTTGTGACTATAGTCACATATCACATAAATTGCTCTACTGAAATTCTTCTTGAAATGAATTGCCTCACTCCAGTTTACAAGGAGTCAGCGTGAACTCATTCTGAAGGCTCATGTTACATAAATTTCTTCTTTGCTGCCAAAGTCACTATTGCTCCATTTACCAGTATACTATGAGGGCTGGTAATTAAAAATAAGTTGGGCTTGTCAAAATAAATGAGCAGAGTACATTTGGTGATGAGGTAACCACAACCGATCTGTATTACAACGTTTCCTTTACTCTTTAATTCATCGAATACTTGGGAGAATACAGTAGCTCTACACACATGCACACATACACACATACACAGCCAAATATTATTGGTATAAACTATTTTCAATCTTAAAGCCTGACTGTAGATACTAAATTTACTTTTTCAACATAAAACAAATCTCCCCCGACCAAAAGATAAAAATCACAAGCTAAGTACTGGGTAGCTTTGGGTGGGGTTAAAAAAAAAAAAAGATGAAACGCTGTGCCTGGTTGGCTCAGTAGCTTGGCTGGCAAAGAAGCAACTCACTCCAAATGTTAGATTCCGTTTCCTTCTGTCTTTGATTCAATAGTGGCCAGAAGCATAGCAGTTGTTAAATGCCCAGTCCTGAAGTAGAGAAATGAAAGTGTCAAGAAAATGCCACACAGGAAAAAAAGAAACACAAGGAGAGCTGAGAACAAAGGAGGAATATGGGGGCCTGGACCCCAGGGGTAGGGTGGCACAGTACTCTGCTAGCAGGACCCACCTTTTCATGTATGGACCATGCATGTACAAGCATGGTCTTCTTGAACTATCCCTTCTCTCCAACAGTGACATGGGTATACAGACCCCCAAATGAGTCATCCCAATGTTATGTGGTTCTGGGGTTGAAAAGATAATACAGAGAGCCAAAAGTAAGCCCTCTATGTGGCCCAACCCCTATTCTTCCCCCTCCCCCTGCCCCAATAAATAACAAAGCAATTTAATGTGGTCTTTGCTAAGACATTGCATAGTGGAGATGAGGGAAGATAGGAGAGCTCTCACCTGGAGGCCAAAAATTCCTGGTGTGGTTGGGGTCTGCGGGTGGCAGAAGGGGGGTGGGGGAGGGCAGGGACAAGAAAGAGGGTGCCGGTTAGCACCCTTAAGGCCGTATGCCTGGGGGTGAGAAATGGGAAGCAGTAAGGTGGCTAACACACACTGCACAGCAACTTCTATTCTGTGACAAAAAATAGGGGCTCTCCAAGAGTGGAGACTCATGAGGGTGCAGGTATGGTCAGAGGAAAGCTTCCAAAACTGCAGTGTAAACAAAGCACTTCTTCTTGGAATAGCAAGTTTTCTGGTATGTTTGGAGAAGCTGCAAGTAACCATTTAGCATCAAGCAGGGACTTCATGAAAAACACACTGAGCCTGCCGCAGCTCCCACCAGGCAGGTTCTGCATTTCCTAATTGCCACTAGTGAAGCCAGGCCTGAGCCAGAGTCTCAGTCTGGAAGCTTCCACAAACACTCCCATATACTGGGTCCAACAAAAGATCCCAGAGATAGAGAGCCTTCTAGTCTCCTGTGCAGACCCTAAAGGCGCAGAGATGTTCAATGACTACCTTGCAGACAAAAGACAACACTCTCAATATTGTCTGCCTGCTCGACACCCTTTTCTTTCCCTGACAACAGCAGCCAGAATTGAGGAACACTTCACCTGTAGGCAAACTGTTGCTTTCCCAAAGCCCCTTTCGTATGTCTTCTATGGCTTCATTACAGCTCTGTAAGGGAGGCAGAAGCTAGATTTCAGGATTTGCAAGAACAGGTGCCTGCCATAGAAGCAGGCTGGGGTGGGAGATGGGGGCGTGGCTTGAAGGGGTGGGAGGGAAACTCGGGACACTGGTGCTGGGAAATTATATTGGTAGAAGGATGGGTGTTGGAACATTGTATAACTGAAACACAATCATGAACAATTTTATTATGCTCTATCTCACGATGATTCAATAATAAAATACACGCTTCTATTTCACAGTCAGCAATGTTCTGAAACCAAGGATGTGAACTACTTGATAAGCCAAAACCAACTGGGACCCAAACACTTTTTCCCTCATAGAGGCTTCTAATTTCCCCCATTCCATATCCTGGGTCTGCTCAGAATGATAGGCCTATCTTTAAACCACCCAAGTAAGAATTCTCAGATATCCCAAGTCCTTGCATCACTTGGGGACTCTGTGAACTTTAAATACAAATATACTATGTTTTCTGCTTTCCAGAAGAGTCTATTTGATTTTGGTGAGATTTTTTGGAGCCACACCCAGAAGCCAGGACTTACTCCTGGCTCAGGGGTCACTCCTGGTAGGACTTGGGGTACCATATGTTGTGGCAGGGATTTTACCTGGATGGTGTGCATGCAAAGCAAGTGCCTTAAGCCTTGTACTATTTTTTGGGTTTCAAGAGTTTAAATATAATGACAAACATCACTATCCTGAAGGCAAATGCACACTTTTTGTGTACCTAACACACCTGACCCATAGAAAGTTCTGAAATAGTTTGTAACACATTCCGTTTCATAGTCAGCTGAGTTAATACTTTATGTTCTAAGAAGATTTGATACATACTATAATCTCTCTTATATATTATTAAAAAGGGCAAAGAAAGTAGCATTGTGCTAAAAATTCTCATTCTAAAGCTGAGATGGCTCTGAAAAATCCCTAGAAATGTAGACCATGTTGTATTGTTGAGCCTTAATTTGTAGATTAAAGTTCTCACAAGTGGTTGGGGTTGGAGGATCATTTCTTTGTTCTTTTTCTAAAAGTCCAAATGCTGAGAATGAACAAGCTCATACTACAACTTTAGAGCTTGAGAAGACTTAGGTTTTCAGACTAGAGTAATCCTATAATTGTATTTGTGTATGTTTTATTGAAAATGAGTTAAAAATTTATTCAAAATTTTCTAAAATTTTGAAGAAGAAAGGATCAATGCTCACAAGAGTATGGATCTTCATACAAGAGAAAATAAAAGAATATCTAATAGAGGGACTTGGGGAGGGGGAAGTGGCCCAGCAGAAAAGCATGTGTCTCGCGTGTGTGGGGTCCTGGGTTTGATTCCTGGCACTACTCAAAAAAAAATAAAAAAGAGAAAATAAACATACATAAGAAGTTAATATACACTTAAACATATACTTAAGAAGTGGTCTCTGTTCTGGAGACCACTTCTTAAGAAGGCCACAGATAAACTAGAATGTACCAGACTGAGGAGGGAAGCCAAAGGCTGAGACTGGAAAACTGTGTCTCATCTGGCATAGTTAAGAAGATAGCTAACTTGGAGAAGAGAAAACCATTCCTCCTCTCTAAGAATCTTAAGAACCTTCTCATGAAAGGAGTATTTGAATCCAAAACAATTTTTCGAGGACTCTGCAAAGTGCCAACCATAGCAAAGACTTGCGACAGATAGAGGATGCCAGGGGCTTATATCGGATGGCGGCTTTATGAGATCATGGGCACCCAAGTGAGAAACTGTCCATAGCAATTTGGAGGGATCCAGTGCCGGAGGAAGGTAATCCTGCTCGGAAAGGAGGAGTATGTTACCTGCTAACCAACCGGAGATGCTGAGCAGGCTGTGGGCAAGGGCAAATATCCCTGAAAGTGATTCAGCACTCCAGGGTATTTCTGATCAATATAGATCCATCTTCAGGGTGCTACATACACCTCGGTTTAACATCACTTATCCTATTTTACCTATTCTCCAGATCCTATGGAGAACATGAAGGAATGGTGGAGATTAAGGGAAAGGAAAAAGGCAGAGCAAGAAGGACAGAGAGTGTGAAAAAGTGACTTAGAGAACTGGGATGCGATTCATTCAGCCAAGTTGTGATTTACTCTGTTGTAGATGAAACTCGTCCATTTCATAACTATGAAACTATGAACAAATGAGGTCCCAGCTAAAAGAAAATATCTGGGAAGGAGAAGGAAACAATTTTAACACTGGGAAGCTGCACACAGGCTTAAGCCAACTGTGTCTTGCATTGGCTTCTGGAAAGGAACTATAGAATAATTTGGGAACTGGATCCCTTACTCTGTTATGTACAGGAAATTCTCCAAATACAAGTTCCCACTTTTTGGCGCACCTGAAGCGGTCATATGTATCTCTTGATTTTGCAACAATGACTTGATTGCTACAGCGGATTTGTTTGGCAACTATAACTAAGAATGTATGGAACACAGATGACAACACTGATTCTGATTTGAGAGTAGACATAACAGCAACTGCATGGGGAGCACTACAGACCACATCAGGAATCCCTTATCTTGGCTTTGTCATCATCCATCTCATCATGTGTGAGGACAAAACTTCTGGGCAACCCCAGAGCAGAGGTCCTCCAAGTCCAGTGTATAAGAGAATCACCCTAAAGGCTCATTAAAACAGATTGCTAGATCCAGCTCACAAGGATTTCTGATTTGCTAGATCTGGGTTGAGCCCAAGATTTTCTATTTCTAACAAGTTCCCTGGTGATACTGATTCTGTTGGTTCAAGAACCAGATTTGAGAGCTTCTACCTATGATCAATGGCTGGTCCCAGACCAGCAACATCTGCACCTAATTAAAAGATGGTGGCCTCTCCCCCACACCCCTCCCGCTTCTCCTCCCCAGATGTTAACTTCATTATACAGAATCCATGCCTAGTGCCCTTCTGATTAAACTGCCTCAGTGGACTTGAATTAGAATTTCCCATGAAGACCACCCAGACACTACCCCACCACCTCAGCATGTTGTGTATGTGTGTGTGTGTGTGTCTGTGTGTGTGAGCATATGTGTGATTACATTCTCTATTCTAAACATGTGATGAAGATTGGACTAAAAAATTCTGCAAATTTTGGGACATGATTACTTTAAAAAAGTTCCTTTATTGATAGAATTTCATGGTAACTAAAATGTTCTAAGTTTCTCCTGTTAATGAAATCCAGGTTTATAACTTTATATGCAGCCATTTTAGAGTAAGAATCTCAATTTGGGGGCATTCATTCACTAGAACTATAGTATAATAAATCCCAGGTCTACCTATAAAGAGACAAAATAAAAAATATCTAATAAAATTTTTCTTAAAATTGAATGCTTATATAATATGCATGCATGTAAGATACTTCAAGCCTGAAATAGGCCACAGTACAATATTAGCTAAGTATGAAAATAAAAACTTAGTCATGAATTTTTAATTATTATATGCCTCTTTAAATTATTTTACTTATTCATTCAGCTTTACTTTTAATTAATTTTTAGATAGGGAACTGAACACAGAGCCTCACACCCTCAAGGCATATGCTCCACCACTGAGCCATACCCCCAGGACCCTTTTTAATATTTCATTGATTTACCATTGGTTTATAATTCTTTAAAAATGCCAAGTATAGCTTCATATCCCTATCTGTATCTAAGTTTCACTGCACTCACCACCAAAGTTCTAGTGTTACCCACCATCAAAATAACCCTTTCTCTCCTTTTGGGTGTTGTGGTCTGCAAAAGAGGCATTGAGTGGCAAACATGTTCAGTCCATAGTCTACTTTCGACATGCATCTCCCCAAAAGGAGAGAGAGAACACAGGGGATTGCCCTGCCACAGAGACGGGGGGATGGGGGGATGGGGGTGGGAGGGATATTATCCATGGTGGTGGAAAATGGGCACTGGTGGAGGGATGGGTATCTGATCATTGTATAATTGAAACCAAAGCACAAAAAATTGTAAATCTACAACTTTAAAAAAAAATAATAAAATAAAGGGGAAAAAAAATAAATAAAAAAAAAAAGAAAAGAAAAAAAAAAAAATAACCCTTTTGGGATCTTGGAAGATATCTCAAAAGGCTAGTGTACACACTTTGCGGTTTCAAACCCAGTATTGGATAGTCCCTGGAGCACTCCCAGGAATGACTTCCTGAGCAACAAACTGTGAGTAATCCCTGAACACCTCCAAGTGTGACCACTAAACCCCTTTCTCCAACACAATCTCCCTCATTTTCCTTCCTCCCACCTCCTTCCCATTTTCCTCTCTTATTTTTGCTTATTTTTATTGAATCCAAATCCAGATATCATATTATTATAAAGATCAAACAATTTTAAATGTACCAGTTTAATAACCAAAGGGAAATAAATTTTCTATAAAACAAATGATTTTTTTCTTCTAAAAATGATAGTTTGACATTTCAATGATTAAGCAAACAGAACTGACCAGAAGTCTGTAGTAAACAAATATTTATATGCATATGCATACAGGGTTTAATTCAGCAAATGTTAATTCTCTAATCCTTTTTTATCCAGGCCTGATTTACTAAAGACAGGAGACAAAAATAAACCCAATCTTCTATCTCTGATGAGAGTCAATGATTAAAAGTACAAAAATCTGAAAGTTGCATCCTTAAAGAATGCCCTGCAGCAGTGTCAGAGCATTTTGAGCAAACAGAAAATGAAAATGAAAGACTGCTCTTAAAGTATCTTCAGGAATTCATCTAGAGTTCCTCAGTTTAAAAAGTAAGCTCGTTTTGCACAAAAAATTTTACACAGAGTAAATACAGGGTGCATCAGACTGAATTCTCCAGACTATCAATGTTGAGTGAATATACATCCAACATCCTCCACAGCAAAAATTTTATAGCATGTCCTTAAACCATGTTGTGGTGACTATATTTCTTTTAACGTGTCACAACTCAGTGCTCATCTCTCTTCTCATCCAGTTTTCCATTCTCTTCAATGGATCCAATCTTCTAGAACCCTTTCCAGAAACCAGCTGACATAGGTCATAACCATTGACAAGGTTATGGATTCTCCCGTTTTGCCCTCTAACAACAGGGTGATATCCAAATACTTCAAACTAAAATTGTGGTCATTATGCCTATGGATAAGGAATGGCATTTGCAGGGGACAGTACAGGTTTTCCCTTCTTGGCACCACAGAAGGCCACCAACTTCATCTTGTAATTCACCAACATAAGCAGGAAAGGACTGACAGCAGAGAAGCCTGAGGAGAGGGTTGTGAGAACAGCTGGAAAATAGATACTGGCTGCCAAGTCCTTCAAGAAATAGACTAAGATAAAGTGAGAAATCCAAAGGATAGTGATCAGCCACATTAATAAGATACTAAACTTGGCCCCCCTAAGGATTTCCATTTCTGAATCATCATCTCCAATCCATATGTCACCATATGTCATCTTTTTTCTTTCAGAGAGGAGACAAGACATCCAGAAACAGATAAAGACTAAGATGGCTAAAGGAAGAATATCAATCAGAACTAAAAATATTCTCCCATAGTACAACTCTACCTGATGGTTTCCAAATTCCGTTAGGCAACCCATGTAAATCCTGGGAGCAGATGAGGAGGTGGTATTATTGCCTGTGTCCAGGTAGTCTAATTTTTTGGTATACAGCAAAATGGGGACATGCATTGCCACACCAGCCACCCACAGAGCCAAAACCAGCTTCAAAGATGGCTGTGGCTGTCCCAAGGTGGGAGCCTCTGACAACAGGCAGACAGTGTGGTGTAGCTTCCGGTGGTACAGCAGTGCAAAGAGTAACAGGAACCAGATGGCCATGGACGTGGTCAGGGCCTCCGTGAAGCACAGGACTTTACAGCCAGCTGAATCCAACACAAAGCCAGAGGAGTAAACAATTTTCATGACGTTCACCACCAAATTTTTGAGGAGATGGACAAACACAAGGTTGAAAATCAGCAAAAATGATGTCTGTAAATGCTCCATGACACACTTCCTTGTGGAATAAAATAAACTAATGTTTCCTACAACGCTCACAAAAATGAGGATGGTGCAGGCAAGGATCTCCAGCAGTGCTGCAGAGGGCGTCATGTTGAAGGGTGTATTTGCCATCTTCCTCTCTCCTCTTGAAGCTGTGAGGCATTTGAAAAACTTTCAGGAGGTGAAGTGAGAAGAGCAGAGTCTTTTTCAGTCCACTGTGTTGACTAAATCATTAGCAGAGGTGACCCTAGAAGTTCTGAGATGGAGCTGCTGTAAACACATCTTCCCAAGAGGAGTGTTCCACTACCTCCTGGGACTTTGACTATGATGAGAAAGTTTGAGGTCTCATCACTTAATTAAAAGTTTTCAGAGCTGTGTTTCTGGCACAGTCATGCCATTTCCTAACCCACACAGTGTGATGCTGTTTCCAGCAGACATGAGGCATTTAAAAAAAAATCTGACGGCAAAGGAATTGAGCAGAGATTGAAATTATTGTCTCCACTGATGGGAAACAGTTAAAAAGTGGACATGTCTAAATAACAAATGATGATTTCCAAGTAATAAAATGACAGGTTAAGAATAACAGTAATGGGTCCAGAGCAATAATACAGCAGGTAAAGCCAACCCGGGTTTGATCTCTGGCATCTCATGGTCCCTTGAGTCTGCCAAGAGTGATTCCTTGGGTGCAGAGCCAGGAGAAACCCCTGTAGGGTATGTCCCCCTAATTCCCCCCTTCCCTCTCCCACACAAAAGAATAATAATAGTAATACTATGATGAAGTTTTATTAAACACTATGGTTTTCTAGTTTCTCCATTGGTTTGGCAAAGCAGTAGTACTATTACCTGTTCTGGTGATTTCATGGGATTATTGAGAATATAACAATGATAGGAAATACAAAGATTGCAGTGATGGAAGTAAAAATAAATGAAGAGGAAATAAGAGACATACACACCTTTCTTAAGTATAAATGTTATGTCCCTGACCAAATCTCTAAGTTAATTACTAAAGAAACATTTTTTTTAATTTTTTTTTTTATTAGTGAAACACCATGAGGTACAGTTGTAGATTTACAATTTTTTGTGCTTGGGTTTGATTATACAATGATCAGATACCCATCCCTCCACCAGTGCCCATTTTCCACCACCATGGATAATATCCCCCCCTCAACCCCCCCCCATCCCCCCCGCCTCTGTGGCAGTGCAATCCCCTGTGTTCTCTCTCTCCTTTTGGGTGTTGTGGTCTGCAAAAGAGGCATTGAGTGGCAAACATGTTCAGTCCATAGTCCACTTTCGACATGCATCTCCCCTCCTGGGAGGGTCCTCCAAACACCCTTTATTTGGTGTTCCCTTCTCTATCTGAGCTGCCCTTTCCTCTAGAATGCCCGACTGGCCACTAAGCTATGGAGTAATCCTCCTGGTGCTGATCTCAGCTACTAAAGAAACATTTTGATAATTGTGAACATTGTTGGAGAGACAAGTGAGCATAAAAAGTTAGGGAAAGATTTTGTCCTGAGTATGACAGAGAAGACATTGCAAATACAAAATAAACAACAACAAAACATAGGCATTGCTCAATGAACTCACTTTCTGGATGAATGATATAGGCTAAGTAAATCATCATTATGTTATACTGGAGACAAACCATTTTTCCTCTATTGTATTTTCTATCAGTCATCCTATTCTATGTCATCCTATTCCTAGTCATCACAGATCATCTGCTTCAACTTCAACCTCCTAAGGACTGACAACAGCTTGCACCCATGCAAGAAATTGTATGCATCTCTTCCAAACTCAGAGTTCAGTGTTCACAGCTTGGAATTAAGTGTATTAGAAGTATTTACACCATGGAAATTACCTGTCACCGTCACTGTCACTGTCCTCCTGTTCATCGATTTGCTCGAGCGGGCCCAGTGACATTGTGAGACTTGTTACTGTGTTTGGCATATTGCATACGTCACGTATTTGAGCTTGCCAGGCTTTGCCATGCGGGCGAAATACTCTCGGTAGCTTGCCAGGCTCTCCGAGAGGGTCAGAGGAATCGAATTCATGTCGGCGCGGTTTGCAGTGTGCAAGGCAAAATGCCCTACCCGCTGTGCTATCGCTTCAGCCCATAGAAATTACCATATGCTACAAATCAGAGCCCTTGGAGGGTGGGGTAGGGAGAGTTATTTTCCCAAGAGAATGCTGATCTGACAAAATACATACAGTTTAAAGTACATGTAAGAATGAGCAGATATTGTATCTTCACATGAGTAAAATTAGTCTTTAGTATTCACTGACCTTTAGAGAGGGTATTTGTAGAAAATGTTCATGGGAATGTTAGCATGTGGCAATTCCACTGTGTGAAGGTGAAGACTGTGAGGCTGTCATAACCTATCAAGGCCCCTTTCCTTAGTTGGTGACTTAGACAGGCAGTCAACTCTGAGCCCCCACCACAATTTTTCTTCCCTAAGAAATACTTATCACTTCAGTGTCAGTTACTGTCAGAGGCATGCCTAAGTTTTTATCTATCAAAGTGACAATGATACTAACAGCAACAGTACTAACCATAATATTGGCTACTATTTATTTGGCCTCAGACAGTAGGTTGAGGTTTTGCTTTAGAAATTTAATATCAATCCTTTTTCTAAAATTGAATCACAGCTAGATGCACAATTACAAAGTTGTTCATTATTGGGCTTCAGTTATATAATGTTCCAATACCCATCCCTTCACCAGTGTGCACTCCCCACCGCCAATCATATCCCCAGTTTCCGCCTACTCTACCTGCCTCAATGGCAGACACTTCTCTCTCCTCTCTCTCTCTCTCTCTCTGGTATCATTTTCATTTTACTACTGAGAAAATATAAATCCATAGATGAAAGTAGGTTACTCAGAGCTACTGGAGTATTGAAGACAAAAATAAACATCAGGCTGGACTGATTCCAAAACCATGTGGTTTGGTCTCACCTCTCCTAGGCTGTTAGACTAAAGATTCTCTGCTGTTCATTCTCCAACTTCTCACGAGAACTAGCCATTGTAGACCCTATGCAGAAACTCTGCAATACATCCTGGTTAAGGAAAGTTTTTTCAGGATTATTCTAACAGGTCATTCCAATCTGGGGAAGATGAGTCTCCTCTCTTCTTCAAAGGTAAGAAAATAATTAAGAATGTCCTTTTGCATTCACAGAGATCTTCTACACACCTTAGTTTTAGATACCTTACATAAGAGGAAAAAACTTTTTTTTCTGGCAGTGGTAAGCCTGGTCTTCACACTATATGGAGAAACAATGGCTGCCTGCCACAGGGAGTTTGCAGAGAAATAGGAACTAGCCCAAACAGCAGGCAACACACAGACTCCCCTCACTTGAAATTTCATGTGGGAATAACGAATGAAGAAACACACTATGTGCTGCTGCTTGCTCTTTAATACAGTCAAATAGTAACTGATACAAGACACTGAGTTCTCAGAGTTGAGGAATTAAAGCTTAACAATATTTTAGAAACTTTTCTGAAAGACAGAAAGGATGGCAGGAAGAAAGGAAGGAGGAAGGAAGGAAGGAAGGAAGGAAGGAAGGAAGGAAGGAAGGAAGGAAGGACGGACTAAGCATTTGTTTCCAAATTATTAGTAACAGTCTATGCCTTTGCTTTGGGTTAGTATTTCTAACTTTGTCTGCCATTGGCCCCTTTCAGATCTGGTTCCCTTCCTGTATCCAATGACCCCTTCTACCAGTTGCATCCTAGTCCCAAGCCATGAAACCTCTCTTATGAAATTTTCACCTTTTATACTCTTGCAATGTCCCCTCAAGACACACAAATTTAGGGAAAAAGTGTAAAGTCCACAGTGACTTCTCCCTTTAGGGTAGTTTCACTACTGGAGCAATCATTCAGGTTAGAACACAGGGGAGGGGGCTGGAGTGATAGCACAGCGGGTAGGGTGTTTGCCTTGACGCAGCCAACATGACCAACACAGGTTTGATTCTCAGCACCCCATATGGTCCCCTGAGCACCGCCAGGAGCAATTCCTGAGCCAGGAGTAACCCCTGAGCATCGCCGGGTGTGACCCAAAAAGCAAAAAAAAAAAAAATTTAGAACACAGGGGAACTTAAATTAATCCTATCTGCCTGCCTGCTGGATCATACTTTTATCGTGAACCCTGTGCTGCAAGGCTCAAGAGATGCCTTCACAAGACTGGCATGTGGTTAGTCATCCACCAATGTCCATCATCTGCCCAAGGCAGATGACCTCAGGGGCCAGTATACAGGAGAGGGAACCCTATTCCTGTCTTCACTAGGCAAATGGTATAGTTGTCAAATCACACAGATTAGTAAGAACATGTGACCTGTCACGTTCAATTACAGGCAGAGACATGCATGTATGTTATCATATATTATGAGATGTTTTATATTTTCAAGAAATACCCATAGTTCACTGTATCATGATTGCTATGGTTTTCATGCATCATCATATTGTATCAAAGAGAGTTTAGAAATAAATGATCATTTTAGTAATTGCACTGTCCTCCCATTGTATGTTGATTTGCTCGAGCGGGCACCAGTAATGTTTCCATTGTGAGATTTTTTTGTTACTGTTTTTGGCATATTGAATACATCATCACGGGTAGCTTGCCAGGCTTTGCCATGTGGGCAGGATACTCAGGGTAGCTTGCTGGGCTCTCTGAGAGGGACGGAGGAATCAAACCCAGGTTGGCCACATGCAAGGCAAACTCCCTACCCGCTGTGCTTTTGTTCCAGCCCATTGGTTAGGATAATGACAGGTAAAGAGGCTGACTGCCCATTGTACAGACCAGTGACAGCTCCAAGGGTCCATGACAGTTCACCTGTTGGGATTAAAAAACTATCTATGGTCTATAATTTTAGTAATACTGGCACAATATTTTTAAAAAGAAAAATCTCACATAATGATCACACCCCACTTGTTTTGGCAAAAAAAAAATGGCATAAAATCTGCAACTATGATGCAGTGACAGGGGTAACTTTTACTCCCCCACCAATAAAGTATGCAGTGTAATAGTCAAGTATATGGGGGCGGGGGGGTGGAGCCCAAGCTAAGACATTCTGAAAGGAGAGGGATTTGGATAGTCAGTCTAGCTGACTTCTGTAAGCCACATGAAAGTCTGTAGAGCTCGGAGAATCCCTGATACTCAAGGGCAGGAGGCAGAGGGAGGCTCAATTCCAGTCATCTAGCATTCAACAGCTTTTGTTTTTAATAGGAGGAGGCAGGGAGATGGGAAACAAAGAGGAAGCATTTGTGCTGTACAGTGCTAAACAACTTGGGTGCCAGCCCCGGGACCCCCGTTAGCCAAGGCCAGGGGGTGGGAAGTCAGTAGAAAAGCCCATTTCTCAGAGGCAGAAGGTTGGCCTAAAGCCAGCAGGGTGAGGCACCCCTCTGCCAACCAAAGGAACTGTCCAGTGAATGCTGGGAGGGGGAAAGGGTGAGGAGGTGGGGGGAAGACTCCCTCCATTGGAAACCAAACACTGGTTCTGCCACTCCAGCTCCATTGAGGTCACTGGAGAGCGGAGGAGTTCAAAAGGGTCTCAACAGCTTCCATTTACTTTGGCATGAGATTTAACAGAATAAGAACTTGGGGAGAATTTATAGGGCCCCGGCTATTTTCTAAATGGCAAACTGCTGAAGTTATTTCAAATTGACTCTAACTCACATTCACATGTAAAGTGGTGCCTCCAAGTAAATGCATTCCGTGTGGCTGGAGATCAGTGAGGTTCCCTCCTATGTACTACAATCCGCAGAGTATTAAAGATTCCAAAGTCCTTGGGTTGTTTCTTGATTAGAGGGTACAGTTCCTGTATGCTACGCAGGACAAGGAGGACCCCCTAACCTCACTGCTTTCCTCTGAATATTTGCTTTTCTCAGTGGCACTGAGACCAGCAACCTCCGTGGGCTCAGGGACAGGCAAGGAAGGGCTCCAATCAAAGGAGTCTGTAACATAAATAAATGTCTTTTTAGAGGAGATGTCTGAACCTGATACTCATTGAGGTCTATAGACACGGACACTGATTGATTCTAATGAAGATCAGCAGAGAGCCCATGGGGCACGCCTGCCCCCCTCACTCAGGAGACTGGTTAGAGCCTCACGGGACTCACTGATGCCCCTGAAATGGTCTGATGTGCTCCCTGGCCTGGAAGCTAAGTGACATTTGCATTTTTATATCCACCAACTTGGGGGGAATCACTAAGTCTTTGATTTTGTGACCAATGGCTGCCTGAAGTTATTTTCAATTCTCTCTAATGCAATGATTTTGTGACTAGCCAGGGTAGGACTGAAAACCCCTAACTCCAAATTAGAAGTGAATGGAGAGGAACTTCAGGCTGGCTGGGGCCAGAGCAATTAAATGGTAATTGCCTCTTAGATATACTAATGTTGCTAATTATATTACTGTGCTAAGTGCTGGAAAATGTGGATCAGGGCTCCAGGCCACTCTTGTGGGGAACGGGATGGAAGATTGATTAAGCCTGGCATTGAGCTGGACTCCTCGCATACATTATCTTCTGAAATCCCTGATCACCCCTGATGAGGAATTATTAGCTTCCATCCGCTCCTGTCACTTGTTTGCTTGGTCACAGTTGGTAGGGGCCAGGATTCAGAATCCCACCACACATAGTGGCTCCAAGGAGCAGAGTGGTGGTAAGGTCTTGAATGAAAGTAAAACAGTGCATGCAATATCACGAAGAAATCCTGGTAGCTTCAGAAGAGGAGAAAATTATTTTTAAAAGATGATGTTTGCTTAGTTTCTTTGAGGGGAATGGCACCCCAACACCAGCTATGCTCAGGGGCTATTTCTGGCTCTGTGCTCAGGTATCACACCTGTCTCTGCTTGGGGAACCATGTATGGTGCCAAGGACTGAAACTGGATTGGCCACATGCAAGGCAGATGGCCAGGAAGCAAAGTGACAGAAGCATTTTTATATTCACCAACTTGGGGGGAATTATTAAGTCTCTGATTTTGTGACTAATGACTGCCTAAAGTTATTTCCAATTCTCTCTAATGCAATAATTTTGTGACTATCCAGGGTAGGACTGAATAATACCTAACTCCAAATGAGAAGTGAGGTGCCCAAGAAGACAAAACTTGAAAGTAGGCTCAGAAGAAAGTCTGCAAATACAAGGACCCCACTGGGGCCTTTCTTTACAGTGTGGAGGTGGGAAATTCCCAGAACAGAGAAGCTCTGCAGGCAGAATCTGGGGATGCCTCCATGTCAGAACGCAGTTGCAGAGCAGAAGGAGCTGATCCCCTAAGAATGAAGTGGCTTTAATGGAGCACAAGGGAACCATGTGGAAGAGGACAGGAGTAAGGGAAGAGGTCTTGAATGACTGAGACTGGAGAATGGGAAGAAAGGGTGAACAGGTCAGGCCCTCATAGCTGGCACTTCTGGGCCACACTCTGATAATGATGAACTCTGTCCTCAGGAATTCAAAGCCAGAAACCCTAGGCTCAGCCATGTATCGACTGTGAAATGTCAGTGGTGTCTTTTACTAATAAAAAGTTTTGCAGAGATTATGAAATAAAAATGGCCACATGTCTGTATACTTGCATGCCTACACATGGGTGCATGACATCTATTATATATATATATATAATTTCATATACATGTATATGTGTAATATATACACATATGTGTACATGTATTATACATACATATGTGTGTGTGTGTGTGCACCATGTCACTGGGTGAAATAAAAATTGTGAGCTCAGCCTGAAGCTTACAAAGTGTAACTGTATAGATGTTAGTTTGGGGTTATTGCTGGGGCTTTGTGTAGTTCATCTGCACACACATATACATATACACAAGTGCTAGCAGTATGTTCTGCAAATAACTGAAAGGTGCTATGTGAATGCCAAGGCCTAGAGTTCTTTCATTATTATTATTTTACTTGAAACACTGTGAGAGCAGTTACAAAGTTTTCGATTTAAGTCTCAGTCATACAATGATGAAACACCCGACACTTCACTACTCCACATTTTCCACCACCAAAATCCCCAGTATCGTCCTCCCCATCCCACACCCTCCCCCTACCTGTGTGGCAGACAATTTCCACGTTACTCTCTCTCTCTACTTTGATTACATTCAATATTTCAGCACAAAGCCCACGATTATTATTTGGGATTTTACCCCAAAACTCAGATCTGCCAAAAAGGCAACATTAGACAATTTGTTTTCTATTGCTGATTATGAATTGGCTGCGTGATTTTGGAATTCTAAAATTTTAATAATTAAATCTGGAGGGATTTCTGCCAAAAGCCACTGGGTTCCAAGCTTTGTTTCTGAGTCTCTGGGATCATGGCCAATAAGCAGCTCGATCAGCAGCCAGAGGGATTGTGAGCAGCAACTTGAAACTCAGGGTCTCGTAGGAGGGTGAAAGGGGAGGAAGGGCCAGCTCTGCCCCATCACATGAGGCCCCATGTTCCTCATCACTGTGGGCCTCTCCCTGGTTGTCTCTAGGCATCTGGAAGATGGCGGCGGTGACTGAGCCACCAGGGGAAACAGGCCAAGGCACGAAACCCATTCCCACCTGGGGCGCCGAAAACCTAATGTGTAGTCAGGACACATTTTTGCCAAAAGGCCTAGAATTCTAAATGCACAACCTTTGCTGCCCAAGTTCAATTTCTTGGCAATGAGTTATTTAAAATTCCCAAGGTTTCCCCATGCCTGACTCCAGCCCTGAGCACCTTGATTTCTTTTTCTGTTCTATCCTCTAAAAAGTAAACGCTTCTCTGGATTTTTGCACCTGACCATACATATCCTCAAGTCTCACCAACTCCATAAAATGAAGTCACTTCAGTTCCTGAGTCCATCCATCTCCCTGTCTCTCCTCCCAACTTCTTGCCAGGCACCTGCATTTACCATGACCACTTTGACCTTTGATTTCTTAACCCTTAGCTTTTTCTTCTTTTTTCTCTGAAAAAAATGATCTAGTGAGAGTTTTGGAAACTCACTTGGTCTATGACCCCTTTTCAGAAAAAAAATTTACTCAGATGCCCCTCTGGAAATCTATCTGCCAAGAGAACACTAAGTACCACCCCATCTCTCCTCTAACTGCACCTAAGGCAATGGCAGACCCTCCTAGTTCCTCCTCCTAATGCACCCCGGGGAGGCATTAAGGTTCACTTTGGGAAACACTAATTTAGAGCACAGATGCTCAAACTGTCATCATAAGTTGGGGAGGGGGGATCAAAATAAATTTCTTTATGATTCATTATCAATAGTTATTATTTGTACATATCTATATATAATAAGTCACATAAGAATTTATTTCTTTTTATTTTTGTTTTTTTGTTTTTCGGGTCACACCCAGCAATGCTCAGGGGTTACTTCTGGCCCTGCGCTCAGGAATTACTCCTGGTGATGCTGCGGGGACCGTATGGGATGTTGGGGGTTGAATGCTGGTCGGTCGCGTGCAAGGCAGATGCCCTACTCACTGTAATATCCTCTGGCCCCACATAAGAATTTCTTAGGTGAAAGGGATCCCTAGTGGATATAGGTAATTTAGAGTAAGACTATCTCCTACCATAAAACCAGAAAGCAGACTAGACAGAATTTCTCCTTCCTTATCCTTTAAGTGCTGGAGATCAAACTTGGGTCAGTCATATGCAAGGCAAATGCCTTACTGCTGTACTATCACTCTGGATCCTTGGTCCATTTCACACTTAATTAGCCCCTATATATGTATATTTTCACTGGCTCCAAGATATCACTCCCTGGATGTCCTCAGACTCCTCAATTCAAACTTACTCTTTCTGGGTAAAACCTGTCATCTCCCACTTGTCTAAGGTAAGAGACCTGGGTGGATTCCCTCAACTTGCTCTCTACTAATCATTAAAGGTAAAAGGTAAAGGCCCTCCCGTTGATCGTCGATTTGCTCGAGCGGGCCCAGTAACGTCTCCATTGGAGACTTTGTTGTTACTGTGTCTGGCATATCCAATACTCTCGGTAGCTTGCCAGGCTCTCCGAGAGGGGCGGAGGAATCGAACTCGGGTCGGCCATGTTGGCTGCGTGCAAGGCAGACGCCCTACCCGCTGTGCTATCGCTCCAGCCCTTGTCATTTTATTTTCTTCCCTTCATCCTGCCATGTTCTTATTATAATTTCTTATACTTTCGTGTGCAAGTGAATTTGGGAAGAACAAGACCACAGGCAAGAAAAGGGAATTTTCATGGACATTTTCATGGACTTAGACTGAATTTAAAAAATTCAGTCTAAGTCCATGAAACTCTCAAGTGTACACAAATAGGAAATTGCCACTTTGCAGATGAAAGTCCTTCAGAGTTTGTAGATGGCCTACATGGCAGATATCTAGCTCCTCACCACACATAGGGAGCCTCCACTGTTGGGAACCTGTCCACTGTCCATCTCCAACCAATCTTTCATTCATGCTGGGAACACCAATGGCTGATATTCTATTGCTTTGTCCGATGTTTTGGTTTATGTGTATCTTTATCCTTTCAGGACCACCCCAAATCATCTAACCTGACATATCTGACTTTTCATTGATTAAAAAAAATGGTGCCATCATTTGCCTATTTATTTATTGTCAGATTAATTTTCTCAGAAAACTATTTCCCAAGGCCTTCTTCCAGTTCAATGACTTTCAGGTTAAGTCTGGGAAAATGATCAATATGTATCAACAGATGCACGGATGTCTACAAGGACCTTGGTTTCTGTCTCTGTCTATCTCATATGCACAAACTAATAAACGTACATTAACACCCTTGGCTTGCCCACAGTGCATGCTATAAGTGCCTGCAAAGATGCTTTCATTCTTCTTATTCTAGATTTCACTGAATTTGGTAACCAGTCTCAATCACTAGGGCCCTAGAACCCTCTGACAACTTACACAGGGCCTCAGGAGCAGCTCGTCACTTCCAGACCAACTCCCTTCCAGAAGCAATGTCAACTCATAGAACAGACAAGACAACATGGATATGTGTCTATTTGAATTTTTGGCATAAATGCAATAAAGTCATTAAGGGAAACAATTGTTATTTTTCCTCTTATTCAGGGTTCAAGCTGTATCAAACTTCTCAAACTCTATTCCCAGTATGAAGTCAGCTGAAGTGCATGTGACTTTGCTGTTTTATTCATATATGTGTATTTGTTATCATTGCATTAGTGAAGGCCACTAAGTGTGGCTCAGATCAGCTCAGCCTAAATTGGATTTCTGCTTGATTCTTCAAATTCCAACTAAGTTCTTGACTCTATCCATTCTTGTTATCTAGTGAAATGGAGACTTTCTCCAGTTTCTTCCACCTCCATTTAATCTGATTCTGCACATATAGCCAGTATACATTTCTCTGAGTTCTCTGCTTTACACATTCCATTTCTACTGGTAAGTCTTAAAATTCCTCTGTCTAATCTACCACATTCTCGTTAGCTCAATACATAATTCCTCAGCAGAGCTTGGGGTGTAAAGAAGAAAAACCTGGCTCACCACAATTACTTATTCCATTTCTTCCTTTCTGGAGTCATAAAATGTGCAGAATTTTGTATTTTCAATGCAACCCTGGTGGTTATCTACATTGGTAACTACTCTACTTCTTTATATTTGAGTGGGCAGAAACATATAAAATAATTTTATATTTTAGTGGGTAGAAACATCCATCTTCATCTCACACTCTTACCAGATTTCTACTCTATCACCAATATACACAGGCACTTAAATTATGGAAATGTTTAATGATGGAGTCCTCATCTGAAAAACTGGCACATTCAACCTTTGATGGTATTGTGAAGATTAAATAAGGGCACGTAGATAAAGTCCTTGAAACAGTGCTTGGTAGCTGTCATTTTCAATTGTTATTCTCAGTGAATTATCTCTAACCATAAAATTATACAGTACACCAAGGTTAATATTGAGTAGGAAATCAGGACTCTTCAACTGGAATTAAGGCCAATGCCACATATCATCTTCCATATATAGCTGTTCCCAAACTTTATCCATTATCCGTCAGTAGATAACCATAGGAATCACTCTTTTATAATCATTGGTGGCCAGTGTTATAGATAGTTAAAAGATGATTGTGCTGCCACAGGGATGAGGAGGCAGAGAATTTCTTTCCTCCCCTTTATCTATACCTGACCTGTCTTTAGGAACTGACAATATAGAAGCAGAAGATGAAATAGAAAACCCATGGACTGCATGAGCAAACAAGCTTAAAAAAGGCTATCTTGAGATGCTGAGAATCTTTTGGTCAGTGGTACAGTTCTTCATTAGGGGATGATAACAAATTTATACAGGGAGGTCTGGTTATCCAACTTGCCACCATTATCAAGACAGCAGAGGGATATGAAAATGATAATAATAAAAACATATTGATGAGGGGCTGGAGCAAAAGCACAGCAGGTAGGGCGTTTGCCTTGCACGCAGCCAACCCGGGTTCAATTCCCAGCATCCCATATGGTCCCCTGAGCACCGCCAGAGGTAATTTCTGAGCACAGAGCCAGGAGTAACCCCTGTGCATTGCCAGGTGTGACCCCCCCAAAAAAGCAAAAAAAAAAAAACATCGATGAGCTGATTGTTCTTAACCATTCCTGATCCTAACCTTATCTCCATCACACACAAACACCAAACATCATTCTCAGCTTATAAATAATATTTTTTTCCATTAAAATAATATCTTTGGAAGTGGGTCCCTCACTAGCTATGAAGAATTTCAAACCCTCTACTATGATACAAACGCAATGCAAAGGGTTTGGAAGTGAATAATGCAAGTTTTCACAAGAGTCTGGATTCAACTGAGAGTATCAGCTTTGCAGACCTTGAGAATAGCTGAAGTGATTCATCATGTCAGCAATATATCAAAGGATAGGGATGGCACAGATATTTCCCAAGAGAATGATCTGTCTCTTAGAAGATAAGGAGAAGGCTTTGTTTCATTTGATAAAGCCTGAGGACATTTACATTTTGCAAAAATGATCATGTTATTATGTACCACAAAGTCAACCTCATAACAAGGGTGCCATGTAATATGGATGTACAATTATGAGGAAGAACCAATTACAATTCATTCTAAAGACCAAATCTAATTCACATTATATATATACACTAATGAACTTATTTTTATTTTTGCCTTGCACGTGGATGACCTGGGTTTGATTTCTCTGCCCCTCTCAGAGAGCCTGGCAAGCTACCGAGAGTATCTCGCCCACATGGCAAAGCCTGGCAAGCTACCCGTGATGTATTTGATATGCCAAAAATAGTAACAAAAATTCTCCCAATTTTTTGTGAGACGTTACTGGTGCCCGCACGAGCAAATTGATGAACAATGGGAGGACAGTGACAGTGACAGAGTTTTATTATTGTTACTGAATTTTCAAATGAATTCCAATTAGGTGAATTTTACTTGTTTTAGCATGGACTGTAAAAACACATTTCAGCTTTCAGTGGCTTCACTTTAAGTGCTCTTTTGTCCTCTTCTGATTACTCTCCTATAATGGGGCCACCTGACATATTTAATCATACTTTATATTCAAGAGCTATTTTATCGGCAAAGAAGGGAACAGTACCTGGCTCAGACAAGGTCAGACCCGAACACCTGAAGAACCTGCCGTCAGTACTCATCAATACACTGGCTTGGCTCTTCACATGCTACCTGTCTGAATGCAAGGTTCCGTCCCAATGGAAAACCAGCAGGACTGTACTACTGTACAAGAAGGGAGACATCCACGACATTGGCAACTATCATCCAATCTGCCTGCTGTCTGTCATCTACAAGCTGTTCACTCAAGTCATCCTGAATAGGACTGGGAGAACACTAGATGAAGAACAACCATGCGAGCAAGCCTGTTTTCGAAAAGGATTCAGCACAATCGACCATATCCACACGATAACCAAGCTCATTGAGGTTTCTTGGGAGTTCAAGATGCCACTCTGTCTAACGTTCATTGATTTAAAGAAGGCCTTTGATTTGGTTCTCCCTTCACTATCTGAGCTCCCTTTTCCCCTAGCATGTGTGGCTGGCCTCTAAGCCATGGAGCAAAATTCCTCCATACTAATCTCGGCCATTCTTCGGTGTTAGTCTCCTATTTTGTTACTTTATTCTCCCCAGATAAATGCAATCTTTCTATGTCTATCCCTCTCTTTCTGACTCATTTTGCTTAACATGATACTTTCCATGTAGTGCCACTTGTATGTAAATTTCATGACTTCAGGGTATGGGGAGGATCCTCCCAGGATGGGAGAAGCATGCTGACCCAAAGTAGACTATAGACCAAACATAATTGCCACTCAAAGCCTCTTTTGCAAACCACAACACCCAAAAGGAGAGAGAGAACAAAAGGGAATGCCCTGCCACAGAGGCAGGGTGGGATGAGGGGATGGGGGGGTGGGAGGAATACTGGGATCCGTGGTGGTGGGAAATGGGCACTGGTGGAGGGATGGGTATTTGATCATTGTATAATTGAAACCTAAGCACAAAAATTTGTAAGTCTACAACTGTACCTCATGGTGTGTCACTAATAAAAATTAAAAATTTTTAAAAAAATAAAAAAGGCCTTTGATTCTGTTGAGAGTGAAGCAGTCATCAAGGCCTTAGCCAAACAGGGATTCAAACTCAATACATCAGGATCCTCTGTGAGCTGTATTGAGGATTCACTACCAGGATCTCACCATTCTACAGGGAGATGATCATTGACGTCAAGAGAGGGATTCGGCAGGGTGATAACATTTCACCGAAACTCTTCAGTGCCACCCTCGAGAACATCATGTGACAACGTGATGACTGGAATGAGAAGGAATGGGAATGAAGATAGATGGTGGGCAACTACACCACCTCTGCTTCGCTGATGACATCGTTCTTATAACACCAAACATCAGCCAAGCAGCACAAATGCTGGCCAACTTCGACCATGAGTGTGGAAATTTCGGACTACAGCTGGATCTAACAAAGACAATGTTTATGAGAAATGGTCTTGTTCCTGATGTTCCATTCACTCTCAACGGGACAAACATCTCCAAATGCAACAGTTATATGTACCTAGGTCGAGAAGTTAACATGACAAATGACCTGGCACCTGAGTTGCGAAGGAGGAAGAGAGTGGCCTGGAACGCATTCAAGAATGTCGAAGAAATAGCTAAGAGAACAAAGAACCTCAGGCTCCGGGCACATCTCTTTGATTCCACTGTTCTGCCTGCATTAACATACACCTCAGAGACCTGGGCCCTATGCAAACAGGATGAGAACACCATTCGGGTCTCCCAAAGAGGAATCGAAGAGCTATGCTTGGAGTATTATGCTTCACTCAAATGAGAGAAAGAATCCGGAGTTCCAACATTCATCGAAGGTCAAGAATCAGGGACGCTGTATCATTTGCCAAGGTGTCGAAAATCAGATTGGCTGGACACGTAATGATATTTGGAGACAATCATCAAGACCCTGAACAGTCAGTTTGAGGCTCTTTGTGTTCCTAGAATGAGCAGATGCCATTGGGCTACATTAGCACGTGACAGGGATGAATGGAGACGTTGCTGGCGTCTGCTCGAGCAGGTCAATGAGTAATGGGATGTGAAGTGATCAAGTGATATTCAAGAGCATACTTGTAGACATGGCAACATAAAACTTACGTGTAAGTGCATGTTGTCCAGAAAAAGTTTCCTTCTCCAAACTGAATTCCAGCTAATGAATTTCTCATGAAGCTAAAGAGACAGGACTGCTTTCTAATCAAAGAACACACATGCCAAGCATTTTGTATGCCAAACGTCTAAAACTTACAACTACTCTACAAAGTGTTTATACTTAGCCTCACTCTAGAGGCAGGAAAATAGACACAGATTAGATAACACTCATTAGATCACAGAGCAACTATGAACTACTGGTTTATATTATATTGGTGAAGAAAGGATTAAAATCCCTCTTACCGACTGTAAGAATCTAAGATCAGTTCACTTTATGCAAGGGGAAATAGTAGACTTGGGGAGTTAGTAGGAACCAAGGGTTTTTTGGTTAAGTTGCTAATATAGACCCACCTCCACAAAACAGAAACTGAAATGCAGTTTCTCGAGCTGGCCCCTGCAGCACTGGATAAGAGAGAAACTCCACAGAACTGACATGGTTCCAGGCATTCTGTCCAACTGGTGATGTTACAGACCATCGAAAGCATTTCCAAGCATACTTTTGTATACTCTTGTTGTGGGATCATCTTCTGAGTGGAAAGACTGGCTCTGTTACTAAATGTTTAGGTCACAATGAGCCAAAAGGAATTCTAAAATCAGAATGTTAAGATCCAACAAGAATGATGAGAAAGTGGTTACAGGTGTTCCCTAGAACAATACTTTCCAACTTCTGCATAAAAGAGTCCCAATGCAAGGGAAAATAATCAACTCTGAATGCCTAAAGAGGTTTTTCAGATCTAAGTTCCAGACCTGAGACTCCTACATCCTGACAGTCTTCTCTTGAGAAATTGAAAGCTTTTCTGAGGGCCACTATAAATGTCAGAGACGAAGGTCATTACCTCTGAGTTTACAGATTTGGACTGACCATTCAACTTTTGAAGACACCATGCTTTACTTCTCTAATGAATACAGAATACAATACTTCTCTAATGAAAAATTAATACAATCTATTCACAGTTATTATATTTCTCATGAAGAATTTATTAAATGAAACAATATGTTAATTTATTAAGTTATATGGAAAAAAAGGCACAGTGAATCTTCAAAGTGTCCAATCAAAAACTTGGTTACTTAAAGTAGCAGAACATTTAGCAGCGAATTTACTCAAACTTTACAGGGTCTTGGGGCTGGAACAATAGCACAGAGGGTAGGGTGTTTGCCTTGCATGCGGCCAACCCGGATTCAATTCCCAGCATCCCATGTGGTCCCCTGAGCACCGCCAGGACTAATTCCTGAGTGCAAAGCCAGGATTAACCCCTGTGCATCGCTGGGTGTGACCCAAAAAGAGAAAAAAAATTTACAAGCCCTTAAATTATTTCAATAATTCAAATCTAACAAATTTCTAGAACTTATGTTACAGAAAATTATTTACTAAAATATTCTATACTTGAGAGATTTATTTGTCTTAAAATAAATTATGACAAATTAATGTTTTTAAACCACTAAAGTTTATGTAAATCTAAATATTTCTAAATTATTAGAAAATAATTTTCATACCTAATCTAAAATGACTTTCCCTTTAGACAACTGCGAGGTAACAGTGTTTTGTTTTATTTCTAAAAATCCTTATATAAAGTATGCATAAATGTATGAGACAAATTTTAAAACATCATGAAGAAGACATTTAAAAGTCAAGACTCAAAAGTTATCTTTTAATAGATGTGATTAGCCACAAGGAAGACACAAATTCTTCAGTCTGGATTAACTTACTTATTACATATATTCAAAAGTTTCTCTGAGTTCAAAAGTTCATGGCAACAATTTATAAGGGTCTTAGCTCTGAAGTGAGCCAGGGGAAAGTGCTGCTTTTAATCAACACTCAGCTATAATCCTCACCCTGCAGGAGCACTCTGGTCTAGTTTGATGTAGAGTATGCAAATTTATACAGTCAAGACACTCTTCAAAATTGCGAGGCTACACAAGGTATATTCTAAACAATGGCCTAAATATCAGTCTAGGATAGAGGGCCACACGATTCTAACAAAGGGGAACTATAGCCTTCGTGAATTATAGAGAACAATGGGCACACCTTAGAGATAGAGGGTAGTAACTGGTTTACTGTGCTACCTAGAGACCCCAGACAAGAAATGCACTTTTTTCCCTTGAAAATCAGATCATGTTATTTTAAGGGTAACATCCCCACACTAAGGCTCCAAAGAGAAGAAGTGAAAGATGGTAAAAGAAAAGAATCAGAGCTGGAACCAAAGTACAACAGAGAGGGTGCTTGCCTAGCACACATCTAGCTTGGGTTTGATCCCCAGCACCCCAGTCCCCTGTGCCTCACCAGGAGTGATCCCTGAGTGCAGAATCAGGAGTAAGCCCTGAGCACAGTTGGTCAGTGGTCATGACCCCCAAACAAACAAACAAACAAAATCAAAGAAGGAAATTAGAAGGGATTCCATTTGATGATTAAAAGGGATTCCATTTGATAATTAAATACTCCCAAGATTCCCCTATAAACTGAGAACAATACTTAAAAAAAATTTAAATCCTGAAGTTAAAGCCTACTTAGAGGCAGAGAAAGTCTGAAAAGAAATAGTTAAGTGATGCCACCTCTTCTTGAAACATAGAAGATTCTCTACCATTTGTCTGTCTTCTTTTCTTCCTCTCCTATTTATTGAGTACTACGCATCAGATACAGATGTGAGTAATTATAAATGGGACAGGCTTTCTGCCCTCAAAAAATTCAGTGCCTTCCAAAACTTTCTGTGATAATGGTAACAGTCTGTATTTACAATGTCTAAGATGTGGTCATTAAACATAATCAAAGAACTCAGTTTTAAATTTTATTTCATCTTAACATATTATATTTGAGTTAAAATAGCTACATACAACTACTCACTACCATTTGGGACAGGTCCAATGAACAAGCAACAAAATCTTTTCAGGTTCAGATTAATACATTGACTGAGCATGTGGCTCAGTGGTAGAACATTTGCCTTACATGGATGAGGCCCTGAGTTAAATCCAGCATCATAATAACAATAAAAACAAACAATAACAAATAAGCATATCTGACGGAGGAAAAAAGGCACCTAGTTAAGGTACAAAGCTGGGCTCTTTTAACTATGGTGGGCAAGAATAACAGGACATATCATGCCACCCGAAAATATGGAGGAAGAAAGGACATATTTCCAATGCAAAAGATGAATAGAGCTGGGAGAATTTAGCAGAGGCAGAGAGACCCAGCAAGAGGTCAGGTCAGTGCTAAGGTGGGTGGGAGCCCAGTGAGAGGAAGGCGGAGGTGTGAGCACGCAAGGCCCCAGGGTTCATGGAAAGGAGCATGGAGTTGACTCCAATGTGGAGGCAAGCCAGCACATGGTTTCCAAGGGGAGAATCTCATGAGCTGATTTATGTCAAAGAAAATCAGACAAGAAGCTAGCTGGAGAACCAGAGAGTAAGAGGGAAATAGAATAGAAAGAGAGTAGAAATAGAGGCTGGTCAGGAGAGAACTATGTAGTCAGACAGAAGATTCTAAGGCTTGTCTAGGGTCACACCAGTGCCAGATGCAGAATGTATTAGGTGGTGTGAGCCAAGATGCCTTGGTGATGGATGACACATGGTGAACAGAGATGTGTATGTGAGCAAGAAAAGAGAGAGACTGAGGAGGATTCCAAAGTCTGTGCTGTGGCTTTACCCAACATCATCAGACAGGATGGAATGACCTTTGAACCCTTGACCAGCAAGAAAAAAAAAGGTGCTGAAATTCCCAGCAGTAGCTACACCAGAAAAAATGTCCCTATCCATATGTGAGCAAGCACATGATGTATGGAAAAATTTAAAATGAGTCCAATTATTTCTGTTTTATCAAAAAGAACTTATTTAACAACAAGCATATAAACTGCATAATGACCTTTTGAAAAAGAAGCCAACTCCTACAGCATTCCACAGTTGCCAACACAGGCTCCAGCAGAGTATTAAACACATATACTTAAATCCACGTAAGTGCCACCCACCTTCATAATGGTTTCTTCTGAAACAGAATAAAGTTACTTTGGAGGGAAGATGGGGTCTCGGTACACGTTATTTTCAAGAACTTATTTAACTGTATATTTCCCCAGGCATGTCCAGTGGGTATTATACTCAGAAAATCCTTTTGGGGGGTAGAGGAGGAAAGGATACTTTATAGTTAAGGTAATGTCACTATATCCAACTCTACGGAGAAGAAAGATGAAAGGAATGTTTGTGTGAGAAATGACACTCACTAAACCCCTCAATAAATCTAGGTCTTATAATGGACACATGGTCCTTAAGTAGAAAGGTGACTGTTCCATCCCTTTATTTGGTTCCTATTTATTCCATAGTGTGGGACTTTCATCATGCCAGGTGCCCTTCCACTGTTACCTTTTCCCACTTTTTCCTAAATATAGCCTGATAAAATCTGATGCTCAGATAAATACAAAACACTGTTTCCATGCTGGAGGAAAGCTGCCAGAACTGGGTTTAGGGGAAGGTGGATTTTATGGACAATTTAATGGGAATTCAAGGGTCATTTTAACTAGACATAACTTTTGACTCATGGACTGAACTCTTAACCTGATCACCTTATAGGCCTTCACTCTCTACCCTCTTATTGGTCCAGATATGCTTCAATTTTAGTTACAAAGAAGATCATACAGAATCCGATATTGCTATCTTTCTGGAAGAATTTGAAAATTACTCTTATAAATTAGGCTAGAGAGCATTTCTATATGGAGAGACATTAACACAAATAGAAGAAAATATATAAACGTGGTGTCTTGGCTATTTGATGGCTTTGAAACAAAATTTTAAGGAGAAGTTGAATTTATTGTAGGTAGATTTATAAATCTCAGCATGTAATCTGCTTACCTCTCTAGACATTTCTATGGTGTGAGGTGAACCCTGAACAAAGAACCTATGTACCCGCCTCACACATGAACTTTTATTCTACTAAAGATTATATGTTCTCAAAACCTAAACATTCCTTTAAAACATAAAACCAGAATTTATATCCTGGCACTTGCAGCTTTGGGAGAGTTGCCTAGAAAAATAAATATGTTTTCTTTAATTAGTCCTGAAGGAAAAGAAATACAACTGGAAATTAATGCTGTTGATTTTAAAATGCAATAGAAAACATGGTTCATAAACTCTAAAGGAAATTTGAATTTGTCCTGGGCTTTAATCTCAACAAAGAGTTGAAAAATAAAAGCCTTGTTGATCTACTTTACAAGGGATGTTTCATTTATTGTTTTTGATTACATTGTGTGTTTGCTCATGTCCAAACTCCTACCAGGCTGGTCATTGAAAATATCATATAACCCGAGTCACATAATATTAACATGATTACTTCACTAGATAGCTGCTCCAAGACAATCAGCTCGGTCAGGGCAACTTTCCTTCCAATTGCCTTTTCTGCAAGGTTGCATAAACATCCCAGACTAGTTAATTCTTTCCTTGGGCTTTAAGCCTCATTGACATGCAGATGAGAGCCTGATCGAATGTCGAGCCTGAGAGTCAGAGGATATGAAGGAATCTCCCCACACTGAAATAAGAGGGATTCCAATATGCAGTCATAGAGGAGGTCCCCCTGGAAGAACACTCTGGGATCTCATCAATGCCTCTCTGGAAGAACAGTGTCTCTTATAAAGAACAGTCAATTCTACAAAACTACACTCAAATCTCAAAAACAGTCGTTCTTGAACACAATAAAACAGGCAACAAGTAGAAGTGGGAAGAAAAGCTAATAAAAAATGCAATTTGCTGTTTTCTAAAATTTAAAAATTAATGACATTATAGGTAGTGCGGGCTGGAGCGATAGCACAGTGGTAGGGCGTTCGCCTTACAAGCGGCCAACATGGCCGACCCGAGTTCAATTCCTCCGCCCCTCTCGGAGAGCCCAGCAAGCTACCGAGAGTATTCGATATGCCAGACACAGTAACAACAAAGTCTCCAATGGAGATGTTACTGGGCCCACTCGAGCAAATCGATGATCAACGGGAGGGCCTTTACTTTACTTTTTACTTATAGGTAGTGCAACTCTGAGGAGAATGAGGTCATGCCAAGGGCTGCAGGAATGTGGTTGAATGACCTTACTTGAAAATTTTGTAAGCACAGAGGTTGGCCAAAGTTGTTGCTCTGGTTCCCAACAAGATATGCTGGTATCTTGCTCCATATCTGGGACATGGAACATTCTCTCCCTCTCTCCATCTATATTTTAATTTGCATAATTATTGAATATATTTCTATAAATAAGTAATTTGGGAAACTCAGAATTCTCTGAGGAACCTACTTTCCTCCACTCCCAAATGTAGTGGCTGGGTTACACCTGCCTGCGGGTTTCCCTTTAGTTTCTCTTCCCTTCATCCCCATCTTGGGATCTCCAGACTATCCCTGCATTAACTACAGCAGCTGTCTTGTCTCTCAATTATCCCGAGACTGTTATAATTACTTTAAGCTTTTGGTTGAAAAGCGCTCAGATCATAACGGTATGGCTTAATGAACTTCCACAAACTGAAACCACTTCCCTCATGCCCTATTTCAAATTACTTGTCTACTTCTCTCCAGCTCCAGGAAACCGTAATCCTAAATCCCAGTATCCAATCTACTCCAACAGATGGATAGGCTTTATGAACCTTGGAGAAATGAAAGCATATACTAAGTCCTCCTGTGCCTGGCAACTTTTGCTCAACATAATATTTGAAAGACTCATCCACATTGTTATGTCTAATTTCTGATTCCTTTCATCTTTCAAAACCTACTGATGCTAATAACCAACCCACTGGACCACAAGACAAAGACAAACCAAAAACACCAACAAAACTTTTCAAACTATTCAAGGTAATAATTTGATCACAGTAATAAATCAAAACTTAAACAGAAAGAACCTAGACAATTACTGTTAGTGTCTTTTGGAGTGGGAAGGGGTCTACCAACTGGTACTCAGGAGCCCTGGGGACACACACTCTCAGTGATTCTTGGCCAACCAGGCCAGGGGGTCAATGCAAGGGGCAAGGATGTGGTGTCACTGGAGCCCTGGAGTCACCCAGGCCACCTGAGAGGTGCTGGGCATTCAGGGGCTTCCAGAGTCAAGCCCAGAATTACTCAGGCCTCCAGGTCTGCACCTGGGAATGCTTGGAAGACCATGTGGTACCCAGGATGGGTCACATGCAAGGCATGACTCATCCCAACAATAACATCTTTGTCTATCTAATAAAGGGTTTTCTATGTTGATGTTGCTGAGTCAAAGGAAGTTGGTGATAATTTCAGAACTCTTCATTATAAAACTCCCATGAATCTAAGTAATTATTATAAGTTCTGAATAATATAACTAAATAATTACAATTATAAGTAATTATTCAGTTATAGTCACTGTAAATCAACAATGAACAATCACTGATTAATCTCTAATGTAGGGAGATTTCTCAGAGGCTATAATTTACTGGCAGGAAGATAATAAAAGGTAAGCATTTCCTGAATAAATAGACTAACACCATCTTTTCAAGGAACCCAAATGTCTTATATGTTGTTATTTGGCCCTAATCAATGATTTTTTGGAAGTTAGGGAATCTTTTAATTCCTTATTAGAATGAACTTCAGGAAGCCAGGAGGTCAAATCATATCTCAAAATAATAACACATGTTTTTTATTTAGCATGCAATATATTAGCATAAAATCAATAAATATTTTAAAGTTTTCTGAAATTTTAAAAAGGTTCAAAACCCTGCAAAAACCCCACTCCCCATTTTTTGTAATGAGGACCTATTTTCCTGGCTTTATACAAAATCATGAAGAAAAGTTTCAAATCTTTATGACATCAAGGAATCTTGCAAATAGAAAAATCACTGGAATTCCTTATTTACAATTTGTCCTTAAGTGAAAGAAATAGAAATCCCAGTAATCAGAAGAGATGACTTACTTATCCAAGAATGTGGATGTTAGCTCTTTAATGAGCCCAACAGAAATTCCAATAATTTAAAAGCAATAATTAAACATATGAACAGTTTAAAATATTGTTTAATAACAACATACAGCTGATGGGCTTGAGAGATAGTTGAGGGGTTAAAGCATTTTCCTTGGATGTGACTGACCTGGGTTCAGTTCCCTGGCACTTCTTATGGCTTCCATGAGCACCTCCAGGAGTGACCTTTGAGAACAAAACTAGGAATAAACCCTGAGCACTGCCAGGCGTGGTTCATGTCCACCCCACTCCCACCCTACCCCATCCCTGCCCGAAGAAAGAAAACAGTTGGAGAAACACCAAAAGAAAACTTTGTTAAGACCCTTGAGATTTGTATGCAAGCAATGGTTTTATCTTGGATGATAAGGTAAACTAGAAAACACAAAAAACGCATTTTTCTGAATGAGTTTGGGTGAAATCTGATAAGAGGAACAGAGATAGATCACTGAAAATATCACTTGAGACAATTTAATACATGTGTGAAAATAGCATGAACAAAAATTGAGCATCCAAGACTGAAAATTATACTCTGCCCATCATTCATTCCTAAGCCTTGTTGCTTCCAACATAGCATTTAGATGAATCAGCCATGACCTGCCTCCTAGAGGACACAGGGGATGAGATCAGAGTACCATCGTTGATGACAAACCTCTGCTTCTGAGCAAGACTATCATCTGGTCTTCTGGTGCACAGCTGACATACTGTATACAAACTCTTTAGGTTTGGGCTAGGGTTGGCCAAATTTGCTAAGCAGTCTGCCTTCCCCAGTGAGCTGAGCACAAACATTCCGTAACAGCCTGGTCCAAGTAGACAGAAAATGTTGCAATGCTGCTGCTGAGAGCCCTTTGTTCGGGTCTGTCTGGGTCCTAGTGATAGAAAATGCACTACCAAGAAAAGATGCTTCCTGGCTACGCCAAGTACACAACCACTCCAGCAGAAACAGTAAGTCTTGAATCAATTCAGTGAATTAACTTTCCCTTGGAATCAGAATCTACCAATGAAGGAATGGAAATTTTCTAGTGGAGAGAGATGTACCATGAAACAGAATTTAGGTAAAATGACAGATATGTGGAAAGGGGTAATTCCTTTATATTCAAAGCAACCCAAAGGTAAAACATCTGAATTGACAAGAATACTTGATCTATAGCAGAATCAGAGGAAAATAAGATCTGGGTCACAATTACTGATGCTCTACTAAACACAGAATTTCTACCAAAGTTCTTTTAGGATTAAGGAAGGTAAACAGCATTCAGTACTAGAAGCAAAAACACTGAATGTATCAGATCTTCATGGTCTTTGGTTCTATGAGTTCTGTTAACCACCAAAAACTCCTTAGTTCCCTCCCACATATACTTCATCATGAACACCCTGATCTCATCTCTTACCTTCTTCCCATCCCGTCTGTCCAAGTGAAAACAGTCTTTCTGCCTCTTCTGGAAGTGGTCTGAAGACCTGTCTTAGGACCCCATCTTACACATTCTGTGATTTCTAGACTTCGTTGTATTTACAAACTAAAATAACATGGTTGTTGCCCCAAAATCCTTTCAAATTAAGGCTGGTCAGTGCTGAGATGAGTCAGAGTCTAGCTAAAATACAGAAAGACAATTTATAAGACTTTCCTAGTAATTACCAATGATTCAAGCAAAACTCTTGACTCCAATTAAATCTTTTCAAGGCATTGTATGTTAGCATAAAATAAAATCCTATAATCTAAACCACCTTAGCATTTACTAAAATAAAAAAAAATAATGAGATTCAAAATCATGTCAACCTCTCCCCTCCAGGATCTGGTAAAAATTTCATTCATGAAATCTGGAAAACTGAATTAAAAGAAGAAATTATCTTTTTACTTTGGAAGAGGATTTAAACAATTACTTCTGATATTTCTTCCTCTAAAACAAAAGATCCACAATACTATTTGTGAATTTACAATTTCTTTCACAGCTGGACTGGACCCCTGAATTCAGAGAGGACCATGCTTAACTAATTATTTCAAATGTAGAAATGTGGAATGACAAAGGCCATGTAATTCTTGAAATAAATCTGGAAAACAGTGAGCTTATATCACAGTTGAATGAAAGTTTAGGATTCTCTCCCTTCTGTGTCCCTTTTCAGAATGTTTTAACTTACCCAGAACTTACCCAGTGCCTACGTAGTATGGATAAATTATGATATACAAGGAGAAGCACAAAGCACTTGATCTTTCCAAGAAGTATTCATGATGGAGGCACATTCGCTTCTGTATGAATATCTGGTGGAATCTATAAATCAATGTGTCCCAAGAAGTGCCCAGGATCCTTGGTGTCTCTCTTACCATTTGGGCCTGACAGTTCAGGCTTGGGTCTAGCAAAGCAAAGCTGCTCCAACTCAGCTGTGTTGCTGACTACAAGGGTCACCATAGAGAGACTGGGGGCTGGGGCTTGCGGTGTTTGGGATCAAATCTGAGCCTAGCGCTTTGCGCTATCTCCCCAGCCCTCCTCAAATAGCTTTAACTGGGACCAAAGTTGAGAGTCACTTTGCCAAGAATATAAGAGAAAACATCAAGGAAATAGTTCTGTTTCAAGAGGAAAAACATTGTATTCCTAGCCACCGGTGAGTGGCTTCATAGAGGTAACTTTTCCAAAAGATTTTTATTTTATGAGAAAAATAGGGAAAAAAAATAAGCAAAATAAGATCTAGTTTTTCCGTAGAAAAATCATGCTAAATTATGTTAAATAACATCACTAAAATTATTTTGTAAAGAATAAAGTTTACACTATAATTGTGGTTGGAACTAGAGTAACAAAGGGTTGATTTTCTTTTTTAAGAAAAAATATATTTTATTTAGAGAATTATGAAAATACTCAAGACACCCACCTTTTCCATGACTTGTCCTTTGATTCTAAAATAGTACTTATGTGAAAACATCTATTCATGTCCCTCACCCAACTTTGTTTTCTCAACTTAAATTGTTCATTGATCTAACTAATAAATTCTCAATTATCAATAGATTTATATGTGATTTGGGCAGTTTCCTAACATCCATTTCTTTGAATTAAAGAATCATCACTATCAACTTTGTTTGTTTAAATTATAGATGCATTGTATTTGGGAGATTAAATTGTCATAGTGCATTACCATCAACCTTTACTGAGTGGTAACAACATGAACTTAATGGAATTCCAATTTTTGGTTGGGGTCAGGGAATATTGGGCAGTACTCAGGAAACCAGGTGATGCTGAGAATGGAACCTGGAGCTGCTGCATACAAAGTAAGTGTTCCAGTCCTTGGAGCAATCTCCCATAGAATACTATGTTTGTAACTGGTCATTTCAGCAGGGAGTATTTCCTCTTAGATCCTTCCCCTCTATAAGGCCTGGTGAGTCAGTGATGTGGGTACTTGTTACCACACTTGTTATTCCACAACATCAAAGTTCTGAAATTTCCTGAACCACAATGTTCCAGAACATGAAAGGCAAATTTATCTTTTTTTCTTTAATGGACAAATATATCTTAGCAAATCATGAAAGAAGAAACTTTATAGATATTCCTTTGTTTTCTATTCCTTTTGGCAATATATAAAATACATGCACTGAAATATTTTTAAGTTTTCAATTGTTAAAATATTTTGAGGGTCATTGAGATAATACAGCAGGTAGGTCACTTGCCTTGCACATGGTTGACCCAAGTTTGATATGCAGCACTGCAAATGGTTCCCCAAACATTGCCAGCAGTGATCCTTGAGCATAGAGCTAGGATTAAGCCCTGAGAACTGCAGGATG
The DNA here is from genome assembly GCF_029834395.1 of Sorex fumeus. Taxonomy (NCBI): domain Eukaryota; kingdom Metazoa; phylum Chordata; class Mammalia; order Eulipotyphla; family Soricidae; genus Sorex; species Sorex fumeus. Next base: position 22,376,039 of record NW_026606108.1, on the reverse strand, counting down.
TACATCCAAAACTAAACAAAACAAAAATATATTTTGAATACATGTACAGCTTAATCTGAAATAGTGAAAGGAATCCAAGAATTTCGAGAAAAAATGTAAATATGATCAAAATTCAATTGGTATTAAGTAAATAATTTACAAACATATTGTAAATCAATTTAAATGTAAAACAAAACATCCACAAATGGTTTTGCTCATATAATGTGTATTAATATTGAATGGTAAAAACAAAATAAGAAAGAGAACTTTGGGGGAGGACCTTCCCAAGCAACCCTCAGGGACCCAGGGAACCTTCCAGAGATATTTGGCACAACCAGGCCTGAGTTTAATGCAAGGGTCCCAGGATGTAGAAATCACACCAGGTCTGGCACATTCAGGCAGGAACCTTAACTCTTGTGATGAGTTTCAAAAAAAAAGCACGTGGCCATGTGTGGGACTTGAGCGTTCGGTGGTTGAAAGCCATTCCCATGGCTGTCCCACAGCGATGGATGGACAAAGGACCAGGAGAATAGAGAAACAGGGTCCCAGGCTGGTAAGTAGTCACTTTATTTCTCTCTCCTCCCCAGAGTAGTTCCAATCTCTCCCCTTACGGCATAATCGTAGTCATAGTTTTGGTTGTAGTCCCAGTCATCATAGTTCCATCATCCTAGTCTCCTCATGACCTCAAAGTCCTCTACAGTCCTTCTCTTTCTGGTATTTCTAGTCCTGGTCATAATTCTAGTCTAGTCCCCTCTTACCCCTCACAGCATAGTTATATAGAAATTGTGAAGGGTTGGGATAGGCATAAGTGGGGTTGAACATTGCTATAACAACAAACGGATGTAAAGCCACTCCTTCAGGGGAAGTTCCAGGGGATTATCTCAAGGACAAAAATCTCATCTGAGGGCTCAGCATTCTAGATTACTAGGAGATCTGCTCAAGGGTGGGATTCCATCTAGGGTATATTGTTTTCTCTTTTACTCAGCTAGTATTCCATTTAAACAATCATAGTAAATTTAAGTCTTAAATTTCTAGTCATTTTATATGAACACAGTAAGATATATTAAGCTTAAAGGTTGGCTCTTCCTGGGGACATCGCTATATATCCCAGACCACAGTCCTCAGGCAAAATTAGTCTTTCCTAATCCCAGCAAGGTCCTTATTCAGTTACTTTTTTTTTTTCCCTTGGAGACATGATAGAGTTTGTTCCATTACCATGTTCTTAACTTATTATACTTATGTTGCTTAGCTTGTCCCCTTTTGATACCAGGGTAGCTTACAGCTTGCCCTGGGTCCATCCAGCCCCTTTGTTGGGACCCTCCTTTGGGGGGTATTAGAAAGTAAAGGCAAGTGAGGCTTAAGTCAACTAAATATGGATGCCCAGGAGTAAATATTATTTTAGAGTCAATTAACTCCTATGTTACAAAGCATAGCATGAACTGTCTTCCTATGTCTATAGAAAAAGGACATTGATAAACTATGCAAGTGACATAAAGGAAGGAGAAAAGCAATATAGGATTATTAGTGTTTGTTGGAATTGGGTGTGCCTCAGGGGCACTGTTGTGGAGTAACTCAATAAACCCTAGTTCCCTGCAGGAGGGGCAAGGACAACCCAGCGTTATCCAACATCTTATATTATCTTCCCAGTTCCCAAAACACTTTTACCTGAATTCTTTTAAAATAAACAATAACATGAAATGTGAATATCTGGATGACTATTTCTCAAATTCAATTTATCCCTCTCTCAAAAAATTTTAGTTTTACTTTAGGCTAAAAAAGGATAAGACCAGTTTTCAAAGTATTCTACACATAAGACTCAAACAGGACTGAATGAATATAATGCTTATTATTTCAATGTACCCTATCAAATGAATATTTTAATTAAAAATAAAGCACTTAATGTAGTCCCATTTGTTTATCTTTGCTTTTATTTGCTTGCTAAATGGCATTTCATCCATAATAAGCCTCTAGCTTCAATGTCATGGAGAGATCTGTCTCTATGTATATTACAGATTCAGGTCTGATATAGAGGTCTTTAACCTATTTTGATTCTACTTTCATGCATAGTATTAGAAAGAGGTCTAATAGAATGATTGCACTCATTTGAAGAATACAAAAAAACACAATATGACACTAATATCTAAAGATAGTAGAAACAAGGGCCAGAAGTCTGATGCATGGTTAGAAGCGTGACACAAGTGGGGCAGGGGGAGGGATGCAGTTAGTACAGAGAAAGGGCCACTATGACAATGAAAGTTGGGAATGATCGCTCTGGACAAGAACTGAGTGCTGAAAGGAGGTAAACTGATATGCATGAAAACCTTTCAGTACCATGCAAATCATAATGCCCTAAGTAGAAAGAGAGAGAGAGAGAGAGAGAGAGAGAGAGAGAGAGAGAGAGAGAGAGAGGAGAGAGAAGGAGTAGGAGGAGAAAAGGAGGAGGAAGAGGAGGAAAGTATCTGCATAGAGGCAGGCAGGCAGGGTGATGGGAAGGAAACTGGGGACACTGGTGGTAGGAAATGCATACTGGTGGAGGGATGGGTATTGTAGATACTGGAACACTGTATGAATGAAACTGAATCATGAACAAATTTGTAACTGTGTATTTCACAGTAATTCAGTTTAAAAATAAAAGAGGTCTGAGTTCATTTTTTTGTATGTGTCCAGGCAGTTTTCCCAAAAACACTTGGTTGAGAGGCTTAACAAACTGTTTCTCCACGTCATATATTTTTGTTCCCTTATTGAAGAATTACTGACTAAATACCTAAGGGTCTACTGCTAGATTTTCTATTCTATTTCATTGATATGAGGGGTTATAAAGAAATTTCCTAGGGGAATATCAAATGCCCAAAGGCAATTAAAATAACTGGAGAAATGATCTTCAACAGGAAGCTTGCCACTGGGGCAGGGGTGGGGCAGGGTGTGGGAGGTAAGTTAGGGAAGGGAGCACTAGGACAATGTGGGGGGAGGAAGGGTGGGTGCAGGAGAGAAACTAGGGACATTGGGGTAAGGTTGTGGACACCGAAGGTGAAGGGATTGGAACACTGTATGCCTGAAACTCAATCTGAATATCTTTGTAACTTTGTAGTTATGGTGATTCAATAAAAAAGTAAACAACTTTTAAAGTATATAAAAGGCAATTTTTTAGAACTGGAGAACTTTATTATAAAGAAGAGACAAGAATGTATACACTACACTATATACACACACACATTTCAGACTGCAGACACTACATATACATCAAAGTACCAGGAAATGTCAAGTTGTCTAGAGAATCGAACACATTATGATTCTGTGCTCATTACTTTATCATGCTCTTCACATGTCTATACAACACAACACACACACACACAAACACATATGCATACTGTTATTGTTATCTTTATAGCCTGGACTCAAGCACAGAAGCCTTCCAAGAGAAAAAAAAAAAAGGAGTCATTTTCCTCAAGCACTCCTAAAACCGGTCAGAGATATCCGAGCTGGTAAACAGATGTTCTTGACAGTACAGATGTGAGGACCTCCACTTCATCCCAGCAAGCTTTGAAACACATTTCCCACAGAGACTGTTCAGAAAGCTGTCATATATCATGGGTGACAAAGAATTCAGAATATCTTTTCAAATCATTTGTAGGAGAAATGGAGCAAGTTAAATAACACTGGCTGCTCAAAGGTTCTACTAAAGTAGAACAGGTTTTTCCCCCCAGTTGCTTTTTATCTCTGATGATAAAAATTAGCTTACTTACATCTGGGAATCATTCATAGAAAGCTTGCCTCAAACTCTCTTCTAATTATTTGGTAATGTAGTTAATAATGATTAAAAAAGACCCACACAACCCAGTGACAACCACTTTCATTATATCCATAATTATATCCATATTATTAGTGTCTCTTACAACTCACAATTTAAATAACTCAGTAGTCAATAAAATTACACTTCATGTGGCTACTAAACTATTTTTAAATTAACTTTATACTTCTATGGACTGGACATACTCAGTCCATAGAAGTATAAAGTTAATTTATACTTAAGTCCAAAGACTTGCAAATAGATCCTTCCAACCCTATTTTCACTTACCCAATGAAGTATTAGAAAACAATATGAAAGTCTTACTATTCAAAATCTTGAATAGTAAGGAAGACATGTAATTTAAGTGTCTGCTGAGTAAATGTCGAGAAGATAATTTTATAGCACTAAACCTCTATTAGTTCATGAATCTAAGCTTTGCAGGAGACAGGATGTAGTTCAATTTATTGGTCAAATTGCCTTTTACTTGCAGAAAGAAAAAAGAGAAAGCTTTATTTTGCCTTTGGAAAAATCATCAGCTACTCGAGACAAGTTCTATTCCCTCATCTCTAGCATTGGAATCCTATTTTTAACTTCATTTAGTGATGTTAATGTACTTAAAAAATATAGAAAGCCACACAGAAAAAATCATGACACAAAACACATTTTTGAGTTTCAAAAAAGGTCACAATGAGAATGAATTCTGAAGAACTACAAAAATGCTACCAATCACACTATGCTGTACTGCTTTCCAAAGAAGGAAAGAGTAAAAAGATATGCTTTCTTCAACGGCTGAGCAAGAGCATATTCTCTTTTGCATCCCTCACAGCAGTCACACGCCTTTTGATGTCATTATAGAGATTAACAGAAACAATATTTATCACAGGTTCTAAAATAATCTATCAGACAGTGGCCGTCCTCTCTGCTCTTTTCCCGCTTTGTATCCTATCACCTCTTTCATAGAGAAAGATTCCTCTAGGTTTATAATGATCCCAGGATCTGAGTACTCTTCTCATCTAGGAAGGTCAACAAAGACCACATCACCTTGTACCACAAGTGGAGGCTGGGAATTACACTGGACAGAGGTCATGGCAAGGTCTGAAGGCAAGGATATCTTACAAATGGATTGTGTGAGATTGATCCATTGACTGCTCTCCAAGTTATCACAAATGAAAGAATAAGACAGAATACTCTTTTTGGTTCACCTAGTTCAGGAACTAATGTATAATAAATAGATATCCATTCCACAGTCATAGGGCTGCTCTGCATTTTTATTTTATTGGGGGAGGGGGGAATCAGGCTCTGCTCAGGGCTTGCTCTTGGTTCAGCACTCAAGGATCACTTCTGGACATACTCAGAGGACCATCTAGTGTGTCAGGGTTTGAACGAAGGTCAGCCACGCGCAAGGCAAATGCCCTACCCTCTGTACTGTCTCTTACACTTCAAGCTCTGCATTTTCAGAACTTCACAAAGATCTCAAGAAGCAGAATAGAGATAAGAAAATAATCCAGTTTTCTTATTAATCATATTAACACTAGACTAAAATGTAAAAACAGTGGGAAGAAAACGTTAAGAAAACTTCAGTTAACAAACAGCAATGCATTTGGCTTAAGGTGCCTTTTTGGTTTTGATTTCTTTTGTTTTGGTGGGCATAGCCAGTGGTACTGGTGCCACTCTCTGGCACTTTGTGCTCTGGGGTCAGCCCCAGTGGTACTCAGGGAACTATGCAGTAAGAAAAACTGAACTCAGATCTCTCCGTGCAAACCATGTACTCAGCCCACTGAGCTTTCTCTTCCTGAATTTGATATTAATATTTTAATACAATTGATCAGAGTTGGATGGTACCAACAAATTCTGGCTTCTGTATATGCCTACACTGGTCATTCTTGTCACATCAAATCTCAACAGTAAAGGTAAAGGTAAAGGCCCTCCCGTTGATCGTCGATTTGCTCGAGCGGGCCCAGTAACGTCTCCATTGGAGACTTTGTTGTTACTGTGTCTGGCATATCGAATACTCTCGGTAGCTTGCCGGGCTCTCCGAGAGGGGCGGAGGAATCGAACTCGGGTCGGCCATGTTGGCCGCGTGTAAGGCGAACGAGCTACCGAGAGTATTCGATATGCCAGACACAGTAACAACAAAGTCTCCAATGGAGACGTTACTGGGCCCGCTCGAGCAAATCTCAACAGTATTCAGTGTAATGCCTGAAGGGGTTGAATTCTTCAATATGTTTCCATAATTTTTGAAGATTAAAACATATTTGATGGAATGTGATCTTTACTGTTTGCCAAGAATTTGGCATTATCATTTATTCATTTCTAGTCCTTACAACAAAGGATTTTGTGTAAAACTCTGTGATGAATTCAAATTTCCTATTAAAGGCAATGACTTCAATTTCAAAAGACTGTAATTGTACTTTAAACTATTTTTAAGTGGTTAGGAAAAAAGTAGGCATAAGCAAAAAAATTTTGAAAATGGAAAATAAAAATGAAAAATTATCAATGGATAAACTATTTGTTATACATTACAAACATAAATTGTCATTTATGAAACTACAAAGCAGGTCTTCAGAGAAATAGTAGATTTCTCCTTCCCAAGTTTTCCAATGAAGTCACCTCTGGAGAGTCTTTGGCTTATTGATACATCGTCATTGAAAGCTTATATAAGAAATGTTGGCATTTTCCATTATTTTCTCACTTCATGCATCATCTGGGCTTTCTCTCATTTCCTTATAGCTCAGTGCTTTCTTTTATCTGAAGTCATTGTTTGCCTGACATGAAAAATAGACTCTTGTAAAAGTAATTACATCAAATGAGAAAAAAAACTAAATCTCCATTACAGAACAATTAATTAAAGAACCATTAGATAAGATTACCATATTCGAAGCTGCTCTTCTTTGTTACAAATGTGATTTATTTTGAACTATTATTCGTAATCTTGAGCATCCTTACTCTTTACCTTTTCACAGCAAGTGTCACTAAATTATGAACTCATTTAGCCAACAATTATTCATGAATTGCAAATGATATGCCAGGCATATAATCCTCTGGGATTCTAGCACTGAATAAAAGGCAAACTTCCTACTCTGATGTAGCTTACATTTTGATGAGGGAAGACACAGAGTTAACTGTGTAACTTCAACCTGAGATAAGACGTAGAAAAATAGAGTAGGAGAGGGATAGTCACAGTGCTGTGCTGTTTTTAGGTCTAGTGGTTGTGGAATTTTTGAAGGGATGACACTTGGGCAGAGATATTTGAAAACAAACAAAAACAATCCATCTTAGCCTGAGACACTGAATACACTCTCCTGCTGAGAGTGGCCATCAATAGAGCTGACATTTTGATCCCTCTCTAGCTATAATGTCTTGTTTGGAGAAACACAGAGCGATGGTCCTCAATTTGAGGTGGTTATGCTCCTCCGGAATCCCCTGAGCAATGTCAGGATATCTCTGATGGCCACAAACAATGGGAGCACATCCAGGGTAAACTAGATCAGAGATGCTGCTAAACACCTTTCAATCTATAGGGACAGCCGCTGCAACAACAAATAAACGGCTCAAAATGTCAGGAAGGCTGAGAAACCCTCCCATAGAAGATAAGGCACATGATCTCTCCAGAATCATTAATATCTACCCATAAAGGAAAAATAAAGCAGCAATTATTTTTAAATAGAATAAAATCTTCAGGGCTGGAGTCAGGGATTGAGGAGTTTTGCATGGTTCTGACTCCTAGTCTGATTCCTGGTATGTATAGTGTATGGTTCCCTGAGTACCATCAGGAGTGATTCCTGAATGCAGAGCCAGGAGTAAGACTTGATCACTTCTAGTATGGCCCAACTGCCCCCATCAAATCAAATCAAATCAAATCAAAACAAATCAAATCAAGTTCTTTATGGTTATTTATGCGTAAGTTGCCAGTCTTTGTGACTCAATTAAACAACATAAAATTACCAACATTTCATATCTTCTATTTAAATTTAGCCACTAATGCAAATACTGAGCTCACCATAACTAAGAACCAGTTAGGAAATACTATTTTGATTGGTGTTGTTCGAGGACTAAATACCTGAATGGATTTCAAAATACTTTATGTGTAACTGGAAAATTTAGTGGGAAGGGCTTCTAACATTTAATCTCACAAATATATTTGCTAAAACTATTTTAAGATGCCCTTTGCTATGGCAGATCTTATAATGTCAGAACCACCACATGTTTAAGAGGAAAGGCAGTCAAAAGCATTCGATTTTGTTTGTATTTAAAGCAACTATGGAGAAAGAGTTTCACACATCAGCTGCAAAAAATGCCTTATCCACCATCTCTAAGATAAGAGCAACATATCTGGAACATTCTGCTGCCCAGAAAAGAGGAATGCCTGCTTATCATTCTGGCATAAAGAATGCCAACAAGTGACAGAACAAGGAAGTGAGCCTGGTGCAATGCATTAGTCAGACAGTGAGAACAGCACAGGGGCTGGGTGGAAGGCTTTGGAGCTGGAGCCACGTGGGAGTCCTTTTACAACTACCCAACTGAACAACTACCTCATGACAAGCCCCACTTGTCTCATCTGAAAACGGGTGGTGACAGCCATTTTAAAAGAGGATTAAATGAGACAATGTCTGAGAGTCCCTGCATTTCACAGAGTACATGATCAATGACTGACAGTGATTATTGATGTCATTGACACTATGTGCATTGAAATGATACTGTTTTTGCTTTAGCCTCCAAACCCCAAGTTGCAGGCTCTATGTTTTAGTTGAGAGGTGCAGAATCTTGACTGATTGGATGCTCCTGGAAGCCTGCAGTAGTCAGACCTGTGACAAAACATTTGAGTCTGTACATGAGGAGTTGTGGCCACCTGAGGGATTTTCTTTCTAGCATTGACTTGAGTTGGCTCACAAGTTGTTACTTGAATAATAAGACAATCGCACACCAATCCTGAGGAGAGAAAAGGAATGAAGAAACCCAAAATGCTAACAATGGGTGCCTTTATATGGTTGGTTGACCATCCGTGGCCTAATGGGAGTGACAGCAAGAAGCTAACATTCAGAACCTCCAGCATTAAGTGTCACCAGCCCTGGAAACTTAATGCTACACTTCTAGAGAGGGGACAGGGACAAGCTTGAAGTCAAGTAACAAGTTTTACTGAAATTTTCTTGAGAAACTCTCTTAGAGTGTATTTCATGCCCCTGTAAACATGCGCTGCATGACATAATTAAGAAGTGAATTTATGCGGACCAGGGTTTTTGGAAGCAATAAAGTATGGTGAATATGGGGTGTTGTTTGTTTCAGTCCTGGTGACTCCTATCATACCCCCAAAATCTTCCTTTTATCTAGACTTTCTGAGACATTAGAATTGGGTTTCAAATGGTGGCTGTTGTGCAAAGACCAGGGAGTTTCCGACCAAACCTCCAGCAACTTAGTTTTTTACCGCTCTTCTGGGGAAGAACGGAAGGGACCACAGTGACAAGAGACATATACAGCCATACCATTTTTCAAATAAAAATAAAAAATAAACTGGGGTTTCATTGCCCATGTTTCAATTTAACACAGTTCATTTAAAACCTGGGACTGGGTTAATTTCCAAAAGATTATATAAGTCTTGTTTAAAAATTGTCTTTTCAATCTATGGATAGGCTTTCCAAAATGAGAAATAAATTAATACCTTTTAGTAAAGGTTCCCTCTAAAACATGCCACATAAACATTGCCTGAACTGAGATTTTATTTTATATTTCAAAGGATGAGCTTCCAATTTTTACATCTTAGCAAGAACATACCAAAGACTAAAGTAGTCAATGAATTCATTTAACTGACTGTATTACCCTGACAACTGAAAACAATGAAGGATTCCAAATCTTCACTGACACTGGGGAGTAGAGACTATTCAACCTGTAAGCTCTGTATACTTCTCTTTCAACACTTGAAAGATCTACCCTGTCAGCTCTAAGAGAGACGAGGTGCTGATTATCCTCACTGGTTAGCCAAGACATAAAGTAGAAATTTCTGGCACTAGAGAGACTAACTTTAAATATGTCCTTCCTCATGGTAAAGCTGGCTCTTGGGGATGAAAGCAAGGGAGGGGAGTGGGCCAAAAAATGCATTTAAAAACATCTTTCTCCTCTCCAAGTACATGATCACCAGCTTCAATTTATGAAAGCCTAATCTCTATTTAAGCTTAAATTCTATAGTAATAAAGCTAATTTATGAATGTACTCCTGCAGAAGCCTAAAAATCAGCTTTTAATAAACAGGTATTACTCACCATCAGCGGGTGTCTAATAAATTTGTCTAGACATAGGTGATGAGGTTGTAAAATCTACTTTTAAAATTCCCATGAAGTTGCAGCCATATGTATATGTACATAAAAATATATTATAGAATATATATAATATGTATATACTATATAATAACTAAATAGGAAGTTTCCATGTTTCACCCGAAGTGTTCAGTAAAAGGATAGTTTATGTAGAACACAACATAGGACATAGGCACAGGAAATACTGAGGCAACAAGACACAAAGGAGGACATTGAATACTATAGGGGAGAATCAACTTTCTAAGTTACTTTCACAGCTACTGTAAATATTTTAAAAACATTCTTGGATTCAAGGTATCAATGTTTTTCACTGGTCACTTTAACTGGTAAGTTTGAGTATCCCTTGATAAAAGAGAAGAAGATAAAGAGAAGAAGAAAAAAGGGCTGCAGGATAAAAAAACTAGAATGTTCCTTCCCCCCACTCCCCTCAGGTAATTCTTCCAGGTAACTCAGCATAAATGAAAGGGGAAATATTTTGGTGGGCTCTTCTACTTGTATAAATAATAAGGCGACCAAACTGTACAGTACTATTTGCATCTGGCTCTTAGATACTGAAACAACTCGCTTGCATTTTGACTCTCTTCATCTATCACATAGTTGGGATGCACATCAGAATTCCCATGTTTTCTCCAGAGTCACCAGAATGAAACCTGACACGTGGAAAAAAATAGCTCTGGTCCAACGGGGAACAGAATCTCCCTACAGTTTCCAATTCTAAGTACAGTGTCTTTTTCTCAACTGCTTGTAAGGAAAATTTATGAGCTCCTGATGACTATAACATATTGTGCTCTTAAAAATAAAATGTTAATAGTAGTTAGGGTCCTTGATGGCATTCCATTTTTTATGGATTATTATATTGTCTTCAAGCAGGGTTGAGTCTGAAATTAATATAATTAACCTCCTGTTCAGTGACATGCATTTATTTTCCATTCTCATTCATCGTTTTTTCCCCTTCTGCCTCCAAAGACAGACTTGGAAAGGAAAGAAACCTGTGTTCAGTGGTCTAACATCCACTGTGAGTTTCCAGACTTCTGTTCTAGAAGCCAGTATCAGTCGAACGTGAAAACAACTTGAGAAGTCACAGGAGACCTTTCACAGCCGACCAGCTTGCTTTCCATAAATAGCACTTACATTTTCTGTTAAAAATGTTGTAAAAACATATCAAGGATATCAGACAGACAAATGATCAGATAAAAAACTGACCACAAATGCTTGAATCAAGTCAGGAAATCTCATACCAAGATATAAATGGGACAAAGGAAATTCAGTACTCAAGTTTGGACCAATCAATAATAAAAGACAATAACCCAAGTGAAATCAGATTCCAACAGCTTCTTTTCATGGCCGGAAGGGAGGGAGGACATAGAGGGGGAGGGTAAAAGAGTGTGTGGAGGTGGGGGAGTTGGCAGGGGAAGGAGACAGGGAGGCTTTAAAAAACATATGACAAAAAAAGAGAAGATGGAAGGGTCATTATTCGTTTCACACTTGTAAAAGAAAATTAAAACCCAAGCAAAGTTTGTTTTAATTTTGCTGTGAAGATTCTGTTAAGATAATTTGCTTCCTACTCAAATGGTGTCAGTACCCTCCTGTCCCACCATAAAGAAACCAGGATTCAGTGACTTAAACCAGAACGGGAACTCTGTAACCTACGTAGAGCCCACATAAGGGATTAATTTGACCTACTCGTTTCTAAAAATAAGGAATTTTGAAACACACACACACACACACACACACACACACACATTTTAATCTTTCTTTGTAAATCAAATGCGGAGAAATTGGCACTACCTTTCCAAATGATCACAACCCCAGCTGTATGCCTCAGACCAGACTGACATCATTCCTTCTGACACTATCCACCCTCCAATACCCAAGCCCTCTCCTGCCTTTCAAGTACCTTCCCCGCTCTGCATACACATGGATTTAGGATCCAGACTCTCCATGTAGAGGTTCCTATGAATCTTTATAAATTCTAATGCTTGGCTTATAAAGAGAGTTTAGGAAACGAGCCTTTCCTTGGAGATGTAGGCCAACAGATTCAAATGACACATAAGACATCATTCAAATACTACGGGGCTCTAGAATAACATGACAACCTGGAATTTTTTATTAAACCATTTGACATTATCTATATATCCTCAAGATATATTTTGTTATATTCTGATTTCTGACTTCATTGTTGAAAAGGGAGAACTCAAAAGTATTTTAATTTGGTTTTCATTCATAAACTTTTATAAATTGTTAGTATAGATAGAAAATGGTATGACTGTAGTTCTATGACCAGAGAAATGCTCAGAATAGTAAAAATAATAATAAATGCTTAGTTGGTCTTGAGTGCAATGCTGTTAGTGATAATCCTGTTTATTGGTATTTAGATTAATACTGATGAATTGTGAATGCATATTTTCAGGCTGAGTGGTTTGTAGCAGTTAATGAACACATATGCATACATATGAGTTCCTGAATGTGTTAAAATTTATGTTTACATATTGATACCCTTCCTTATGCATTTTAAAAAGCAAACATACTGTCATCTGTTTTTAGTACTAAAATCCCAAATCATTTATAATGCAGAATTATACAACATATATGGGACGCTGCCATCAATCATAGAACAGTATCTGTTCCATCTGACTGTTCTCAAAAATCCTCCAATAAATTAAGATTTGAACTCAAACTAAAAACAGCTGAATGAAGTAACAGTTACTTGAAGAAAGACATACTTCAGAGAGAGATTATTTGTCATGTCCATTGTATCAAAGAATATGTGACTGAGAATTTTACAATAACTCCCCTCATTTCATTATTTTTTACTATAGAAGATGAAACACATGAAAATCTGAGAGATGTCTTCAATTCCTCCTAGGTGATGTGGCACAATGGTACCCCATCAAAATGAGCAAAAGAGCAAGTGATCCCAGAGTGCTTCAAAGGTGGAAAGTGGAGGCATGCGGGTTCCTACAAAGGCAATGGACATATTCTACCATTTTTAATGCAATCCCACTATAGGAACAAGCCACACCAAATAGAGAACAGGGTATAGGATCATAGTCCGGACACTTGAACCAAGTGAGCAGCCCACCACAAGCTATTCTCATCCAAATGAGGTTGAAATCCATTTCAAACATCATATCCTTCAAGGGGATGTACTTAACATTTTTTCTAGAGGCCACTGAAGTCATTGTTTCCCAGAATATCCTCATCATAAGTATAAGGATGATCAAGGAGGGTCAGTCTATTTCCGTCCTTTATTTAGGGGAACGTGCACACCCCTAGTTCAGGTCAGCTGGACCAGTAGAGTTGCCTCCACGGCTTGCCTCCTGAGAATATGACGCATGGCATTCAGAGGTCACAGTAGCCTCTGCCCAAACTCTGTGCTTTCAAGACAACTGAGAGATTAGCTTCCTGTCCTAGCAAACTGAAAACCCAGCTTAATTTTCCCAAGAGTGGTGTCCCTGCTTCTCTCCACCCACCAATAGCTGCTTTGATATTGAGAGAGGTTTATAACATTGTGGTCTCAAGCACAACCTTATACTCGTCACCAGAATTTCTGGTTGCCATTCAATACCAGTGATGAAATCACACTTTAGCCCAATGTGCTCACTCCTCCCACATCTGCCTTTTTCTTCCATTCTAGTAACCACTATCTTATTTGTGTAGCCTAAACATTTGTTTCATTTTTGCGGCAATGTTTGTTTTGTTCTTTATCACATGTGAGAAATCATAGTGCATATCTCTCTGCGCTTCAGATAGTGTCATCCCTCTAAGTCCATCTATGTTGTTGCAAATGGCTGGATTCAACTGGTGGGGATGGGGAGCGGAGCTTGGTCCATAATCAGTGGTGCTCAGGGCTTACTCCTGGTTCTATGCCTGAAAGTCACTCTTGGTGGTGCTCTGGGAATCCCATGCCAAGGATCAAAATGGAGATGGCTACATGCAGGACGAATGCCATAATCCCTGTAATATCTCTCAAGGAGGAAATTAGTTTTTTTCAATAATTGAGTAGTATTCCGCTGTGTAGATCTATATACCACATATCACAAAGAGGTACTTATGCTTGGGGAAGATGAGAGGAGAAATAAAATCCTTCTGTTTCAACTAAGTGGTTCACCTTATGGATTTTGTCACAACAAAATGGTTCAGCAAACTGGAGGGTTATTTCAATGCTATTAGAGACAAAACTTAAATTTACAACAAATGAAGGGTCTGATTTTTAGGTTCTTGGCAGTTGTATGAATGTTACTGTAATTTTTTTTCTCCTAACAAATGTATTCTACCAAAGATAAATGCTAACACATTACATTTTGCTTTTTATTTAAAATAAGATAATATAATATCTTGGCTGTCAAGAAAAAGAAGGGGGGGTGGAACCTTGCTATTATGTTCTTCCTTTGTCTAAAAATCTTTTTCCCACCCTTTCAAACATGTTAGTTATAAAAAGTAGACACTTCCTCAAATGTATTTAAAAAGATCTTCCATAAAATCTACACTGATTAAATAAATAATGTCTCCAGAAATTTAGTAACATTTCTTGGAAACAGTAATCTCTAAATCCACACTTACAGGTAGCTTCACTGCTTTTGCTTAAGGAGCTTAAATTGAAATATTAACCCACAAACTACTGGTACTTGACTAAAATCAGTACTTCATTTATTTGTATTATGGTGACTAAAATATTTCATAAGCTACTTGATCAAAAACTTCTACAAATTTTTATAACATTTCCATATTTTCCATGAAAACATTTCAATGATGGAATAAAACTTAAAAGAAACCACTTCTCTTATATGAATTAAGTTTCTAGCTGAGGCTTTACTGTTAAATAATTTTCTCTCATCCAACCTTTATTTCCTCTCTCAATTTTACTACCTGATGGAACTTCTGCTCCCTCTTTTGCTCCTCATCTCTCTGTGCTAACCTTTTTGAGTATAGATTAATAAAGGTGCAGCCAAGGTATTGACCTTAAATAAAGATATGCCCTGACAGCTCATTTATACAATAAACAAACTCTCTTAAGTCATCTTAAATTATCACTTCTTGGAACAAATAAGTGGCTACCAGAAAGTAAAAAGGGGAATCAGGATGGGTACATGAAGTAAAAGGGGTGAACCCAGTGATGAAGGATAGAATTGAACTTTTAGTGATGAGCTCACTGTAGAAAAAGCAATTATAGATTTATGAGCATACATTTTTAATTGATGCAATCTTCTAAGGCTATCCAATCCAATAAAAACTTAGGTGGAAAAAAGGTATGGACTCAGCTCTGCTTTTCCAGGTTCAAAATACCAGACATCTGGTTGGGCAAATCACCTTAAAGCTTTGTATGCTTAATTTTAAAAATTCTCTATGGAGATATTAATGATTACTATCTTATTAAGTTTGGGAAAACATTAAACTTGTTAACATGGAAGCATTTAGGACACTGAGTACACATTGTGTGTGTGTGCGTGTGTGTGTTAGATTAGTTGGCTATCTTAGTTCCATTTCACTTAAGTTCCTCTTCTGCAAAGCTCTTTGGAGAATGCAAGCCTCCTATGGCAAATTCTTATATTACCTGACTCCTTATTCTGATTTTACTTCGAGCTCAACCATCCATACTGAAAATCTGTCAAGATTATTACTTCCTCCACATCCACTGGAGCATAGATTCCACTTCTCTCTTCTTTCTTTCTTCCTTTTCTGTCATCTAGCTTCAACATGTTAACCTCCTGTGACCTATGATCTATATAAAAAGTTACTCACTGAGAGCATATTTCAACTCAGAGCCTGAAAAGCTGTACATAACTCACAAAGTGCAGGTCTATCAAGCAGACAGTTTCTCAATTTGAGGGTAAGCTTGTTCTGAGCTGATATTGGCAGAGAGATACTATGGTTGCATGAGTGCTCAAGGGAAGTAGTAGAACCCTAGTATAGGAGAGGTAATAAATTCAAATTAACCTTAGTTTTGGAGAGTCCTCTTGCCTTTGCATAAGTGAAGTCTGTTCTTTCAAAGCAAGGCACCTTCCTTTCTACTTCTAACTGCTTTTGTCATCCACAACATCCACATGAGTTCTGGTTTGATGAGTTTACAAGCTTTTCAGGGCAGTAGGAGGTAGGAAGGACTCGATCTAGCTTTTTCAAAAGTATTGTGCATTGGCTATGCAAGGCAGGTGGAAAGAAACCCTGTGGGAGTCAATCAATGGAGTGGATAGGACTCGGAAAATATCTAACCAACAAATAGGTTCTGTAATAATGTGACATTTTTATAGTCACATTTTTTAACCATAACAGCACTTGAATGGTGCACATTATAGTATTTCAATTTAGTCATTTATCTAAAAATGAGTTTTATCTTGGCTCATAAATAAACAGTGACATTCCTGCAATTTGAACAGCTCTACTCACCTTTTGCGGCAAAGCCCCTTTGACAATTACAGAAACATATGCCCTTTTGTGCCACATTTCTTAATCTTTGATTTATAGCTCCTATCTTTGTGTTAACCTCTTTCTGTAAACTCCACAAAGTTGGCACAAGCTCAGCTATTTCATTCTTATTTTTAATCTTAATGGATTTTCTCCCTAGGGGCCAAGTCTCTACACCAAATAGGTTAGGGACAAAATATTCAATCTTTCAGCTCACCAAATACTACTGAGCATCTCAGACTGTGCTCAGAGTCTGAAATAAGTAGTGCATTTCCCTAAAAGCCTTAGAGCTTTTCCAGAAAGCCTTCCTTCTCTTTTCACCTGCTCCCCTCCTTACTTTCTCTGCTGTGCTAAGGCATCAGGGAACCACCCCCTCTTCAGGCATCCGGGCAGCCAGTCCCCTCCCCCTCTCATTTCCAAGCTCCCTGTCCAACAGAGACTCCCTCAATCACAGGATAAGGAGAAGACAACCAAAAGGGCACTGCGGAAGAGCTCTCCATCGGTTTCATCACCTCTGCCTTTCAGGGGAGACATCTGGATGTTTTATAATCACTCAGTTTCTTCCACCCCTGTCAACAGTGCTAGTTTCTGCCACGCAGTTCAGGAAACACAGGCTATAAAGATACTACAGGAGTAAGGTGATTGCCCTGCATGTGCCCACCCCAGTTCAATCCTCAGTACCCCACATGGTCCTCTGAGCATTGCCAAAAGTGAACCCTGAGCACAGAGCGAGGAGTATGCCTGGGATCACCACTGGTTATGGCCAAAGTCCTTTGAAAAAAAAACTTTTCAAGAAACACTAGAAAAGTGTTTTTAAAGAAGTGCAACTACTTGGAAGGAAGTATAAGTCTTGCACCAGGTCCACAAGGAGGCAGTGAATGTAGATTCCTAGTCACCCTCTAGCTATATCCCAGCATCACAGACAGGGCAGGTGTAGTTCTGGGTTTGTGCGCTAGGATTGTTGCTTGGGATTTATCTCATTACCTGTGGACTTTCTTCTCTGGATTTCAAAGAAGCAGCGGGTAGGGCGTTCGCCTTACAAGCGGCCAACATGGCCGACCCGAGTTCGATTCCTCTGCCCCTCTCGGAGAGTCCAGCAAGCTACCGAGAGTATTCAATATGCCAGACACAGTAACAACAAAGTCTCCAATGGAGACGTTACTGGGCCCGCTTGAGCAAATCGATGATCAACGGGAGGGCCTTTACTTAAATGTTTGGCAAATAAAGAGAAGAGCACACTAATACCACTATTTTATTTGTTATTTATTTATCTTTTATTTGGGGTCTCTCAAGTTGTGCTCAGTGGGGCCAGGGATCTCTGCTGGTGATACTGGGCCAAACCAGTCAGCAGATCAGTGCTAGGTCTGAGGTTGCAGTGCTACATGTGACTTTGCAGTATTGGGGACCACCTGAGAAATCCCAGTGGTGCTGGGACAGGGGTGGGGTTGTCTAGAGCCATATATGGAGATGCTCAGTGTCCATGGGGTGCCAGAGAACAAAACCAGGTTAGGTGCAGGCCTTGCATGTGTCCTAACACCTGAACCATCTCCCTCAGTTCCTAAACATTTTAAATTATCAAGGGTTGCATAGATAGCACAGAGATTAAGGCACTTGCCCGGAAGGTTTGGCTGAACTAAGTTCAATCCTCCACACTTCATATGGTCCCTTGGGTACTTCCAGGAGTGATCTCTGTGCACAGAGGTAGGCATAATCCCTGAGCAAAGCCAGATGTGACCCAACCCCCCAAAAGAAAAGCCAAATTAGTTAGTTAGTCAAGAATCTGCCATTTTAAATAGGAGTGTTCTCTTTTTATCTTCTCTTGGTTGGGGGTCTTCCCAAGCAGTGCTCAAGGAGCCCAGAGGCCATTCTTTGTGGTACTCAGTCTGGTGGTGCTGGCCTGATGGGTGAGGAAAGGGCCAGTGATACAGCATTGCTCAGGTGCAGCAGTGCTCAGGGATCATCAGAGCAACAGTGAGCACTGCTAGTATGGAAGGGTGGGCAGTGCCGGGCTCAAACTCAGGGCCTAGCACCTGTAGAGCATGCATTCTAATCTAAATAAAATTCTTTTAAAAAGTTCTGTAATAATAAAGATGCTGATGATACAATTAAAGAAAAAAAAACACCAGGCAGGGTACAAGATGTATCCAGGATGACACATAATTGTTATATTAAGTATAAGAGGGAGCTAATATAGCCAAAATTTCAATAATTTTCTCAGAATCATACAGTAATGTTTTGAATTTTTCTATTGATAATTCTTTGTATTTTCCAAGTTTGGTCTTGTAGTTTCATGGAAGTGTTCCATGTTGTTTTCCAAACACATTTATGTAGCAGCACAAACCATTATAAACTTTGCTTAGGACAGTTTTAGGTAAGGGGTTGTCTGCAAATAGTGACTGAATTTCTGCTACAGTTGACCTGTGCTGGGCTTGAGAACACAGTTGCAAAAAAGG
This sequence comes from Sorex fumeus, assembly GCF_029834395.1. Taxonomy (NCBI): domain Eukaryota; kingdom Metazoa; phylum Chordata; class Mammalia; order Eulipotyphla; family Soricidae; genus Sorex; species Sorex fumeus. Next base: position 22,357,111 of record NW_026606108.1, on the reverse strand, counting down.
TTTGTCTGAATTACATTATCTTACATGAAGGAGACGGGCAATAAGTGAATAAACACAGGACATGTTCATGGGGTAATGCTATAACAGAAACAATAAAGACCAGAGAAAGATAAGCTTGAGAGGAATCAAGCCATGCTTTGGGAACAAAATGTTTTTGAGTATGAATCCAAAAAAGCCACAGGAATCAAAGAACTTAAAAGGCATAAAAGCAGAGGTGAATGCTGAGGTACTTCTCTCATTCACTGTACATTGTAGGCAATCAAGAAACCAAAGAAATGAATTTTTAAAAGTTTCTTATCAATTTTACTTTAGGAGCTGGAGCGATAGCACAGCGGGTAGGGCGTTTGCCTTGCACGCAGCTGACCCGGGTTCGATTCCCAGCATCCCATGTGGTCCCCCGAGCACCGCCAGAAGTAGTTCCTGAGTGCATGAGCCAAGAGTAACCACTGTGCATCGCTGGGTGTGACCCAAAAAGCAAAAAAAAAAAAAATTACTTTAAGACTATAAAGTCTTTACCTCAAAAGAAATAAAACTGAGGATATCTTCTGAGTATTTGCAAAGCAAATACCAGATTCCTACTGTCTCTGGTATTTGACTATTCGACCAGAATAATGGGTCAAAGGCACTGGCTACTGAAATTCACAGCCAATGAACTAGAGAATCCTCCAAACAGGATTGAAGTCAGGAACATATCTGAATACACTGTGAGTATCATGTGATTGTTCCCTGCTAATATTTGTTCATATCACTTTTTTTTCAGTAATTCTATGGGAAAATAAAACATGTTAAGGTTGTACCCTGAGTTTCCCAAAATGAATTCTAGAATACAAAATGATCATTTCTTAAACATAAAATGAGACAAAACTTCTGTTAAAACACAACTGCAGAACATCATGAAAGCCCATGGGGGTGAGGAAGAGGGGAAGCCCTTCAAATACTATGCTACGAACAGTCTCTACCCTTCCCCCAGGACCGAGGGTGGAGCCAGGTGTGGAGGAGACCTCTGGTCCCAAATCCCTCAAAAACAAAAACACAACACAAGAAAGATGGTCGAAGAAATTTAAATTGAAATAAATGTTAAATATTTATCACAGTCTGATAGCTGTTATTTGCAGAGTAAGAATTTAAACCAGGCACTCTTGTTCCCAGAGGCTCACTTTTAAGCTTAACTCTGATGACAACCCAGCTTATAATCACTTCATTTGAAGTTTTCTATACGAAAAAAAAAATCTAAATGAATTAACTTTCTCCTGGAATAAATAATTTTGAATCTAATTTAATAATATTGTACAGGCATTTCATTTGAAATATCTATTTTTATTTATTTATTGGTGGGGGAGGAGTGGAACACACTTGGTGATACTAGGGGTTTGCTCCTGGTTCTGTGCTTAGGGATCACTCCTGCTGGTGCGTAGGAGTCATATGTGATGCCAGAGATCAACGTTGGCAGCATACAAGGCCTTACCTGCTGTAGTACCTCTCTGGTCCCTTAAATGTCTATTTTATTTTAATTATTTATTTTGGTTTGGGGGTCACACCCAGTGATGCTCAGAGTTTACTCCGCATTCTGTACTCAGGGGTCATACCATGTGTATGTAGACCATATGGTGTGCCAGGGATCAAACCTGAGTTGGCTACAAGCAAGACAAATGCCCTACTAGCTATATTATCACTCTTGTCCCAATTAACTATTTTAAAGACCACTCTGTATTACTCTCCCATGACAATAATCTGCATTTTCCTCTCTGGCTATTATGACACAGGCTGCTTCTGCACTGGTATTAGAGAGATGCTCATCTACTTCTAATATGATCATTGCACCAAAGTTGAGGAAACTTGGAAGTTAAATAAAGTAAGTTGCTCAGTAAGTTCTAGGGAACCCACCTGCTGGACTCTCTAGCCACCAATCTACCAATCCACCCTTTTCACCTGACCTACCATGCATCCATTTAAAATATATAGGAACTACTGTAATAAATTCTCTCCACTTGGTTTCTAGTGTCTCTACTCTAACACAGATGTCTTTTAAATTCTCAATGGCATTGTAGCAATTTGCTAAAATACTGTCCTTATCTGACTCCCTTTAGGGAAATTCTTGCTCAAGCTTCAGTTTCCTGCCATTTCCCTTCCCAAAGCATACCAGGGTTTTGGTTTCTTCCTTAAAAGAGCTAATGTATGTAAATATATTAGCACCTTGCCTGGTCTATAAGAAGTGCTCAGTAAACACTATTGTTCTGCATAATGATGTGCCAGACAGGAAGTTTAGCACTGCAACTATGGCAGATGTGAGTGAAACATGGTGCCTGTCACTGAGGAACCTGAAGTCTAGTGGAACAAAGAAAACAATCTATCACCATCACTGTGGCATAGCAGGGGAGCCTTTCCCTCAGAGGTCAGGAAAAAGATGTGACAGAATAAAAAGGCTGGGAACAGGAATAGGAAAGTTACCCAAAGGGATTAATAGAAAACAGGGTAAGCCTCCTTTCTTATAAGAGGTTAGAAAAGGAGAGAGGAATTAATTATGCAACTCCTAAGGCTAGGAGATGGATGGGGACCAAAGTTCTCTGTCATGCTAAAGACTTAGAGTTTTATATTTGGGCTCAAATTCAGGGATTATCCTGTGAGTGTATCCATGAGAACCTAGTGAATATTTACTGGCACAGTCTCAGCCACAATACATTTTGGAAAGATCAGCTAGATAATTGCAGTGACTGTAGGAAGTGATTGGAAAGGGGTGGAGTTGGGTTAAGCAGTTGCTCTGGTAATTAAAGGGGAAACCTATGGCAACCTGAATAAAGATACTAGATGCTGGTAAAGACAGAAGAAAGAGTATGGAGAGTAACTGAATAAACAAGGGAACATTTCTGAGCAATAGTACAGCAGGTAGGGTGCTTACCTTGCACGGGACCTATCTGGGTTTGATCCTTGGCACCCCATAAGATTCCTAATGTCTGGGCACTGCTGGGTGTGGATCAAAAACAAACCAATAAGCAAGGTAACTGATCCTTGGTAGGCACTGGGTGATGCAAAAGAGGAGCCACTCTGGACATTTCCTTGAAAGCTAGCCTCATTCACTAACCTAGAAAAATGAGGTTAAAGTCAGATTTTTATATGACTGTGATGGATTTTCAGTGTTTCTTTCTCTTTTTTTTTTGCAGGGAGGTAAGGGTGTTAGATATGTGAAAGTTTATAAAACATCAAAATACAAATAACCAAGGCAGAGATTAAGAAGAAGTGCTGACCAGGCCTCCGGGCCTGAGAGATGGTACAGCAGGTAGGGTCTTTGCCTCGTACACAGCCAACCAGGGTTCCATCTCTAGCATCCATGTGGTTCCCCAAGACCTGCAGGAATGATCCCTGAGTACAGAACCAGGAGTAAGCCTTAATAAGCATCACCAGATGTTTTCCCAAAACAAAAAACAAGCAAACAAAGAAGCAGAGTTGACCAACCAAAATAAATAATATGTCCTGAGAATGGATGACAAAGATACCTAAGATTTCATTTCTAGAATCTTTCATTGAAAAAGATAGGTTTTCTTTTCTCCAAAATGGGGAAATGGACCAAGACTGACCTCCAGACAACCTTTTGCATCACTATTTGTGAAGTAACACCTGCTGCTTCACACAATGTATCTTTTGTTAAGTCACATAAAAACACAACAAGTTTTCTTGGGTCCCAGTTGAACTCCTCCCTAAATTTTTTTGCCTGGTGAGCACCCCCTTGGCCTTTAACACTAAATCTATTTTCACTTTTCCTATTAATCCTTTAGTAACCAGACCACCTTCCTTTCCTTCACAACTAGACTTAATTACTCCCTCCCCCTCCTCCCTCTAGACTATGGTCCTCCCTCTTTGTCCCCATCTCTATCACTGAGAAATGTGTTTTTTACCTCCATGAGACACAAAGCTCATAGAAGAAAAAGATAGCATGTACACAAGAAAAGAAACCAAAGCATGTTATTGAACAGCCATGTAAAGTAGCATGTCCTCCATCTGCACACGGCATCAATTACTTTGCTTTCAAGAACCTGGACTACTTCTGTTTGGCAAGCAGCCACAGAAGGTCCTTGGGTATAATGGGATATTTTCAGTATGATCTAGTAAGAATTTAATTTAATTCCCATGTTACTGGTACTCATGTCGACACAACTGATATGGTGAAAACATTTAGAAAACTAATTACAATGAATACATGAGTTCTTCACTGTGAAAATGCCACCCTGTTTCCTTAATGCAAGGGTTCAAACAGAACTAGAGGACTGGAATGGAGCGACCGAAGTCTTCTCTAAGATTTACTGGGAGACTGTTATGGCATTTTGATTTACTATCTCCTCCAGGCTGGGTTATCCAAATGCAACAGATATAGATGAATGGATGGATCTAGATACAGAAAATTTAAAAAATGCATGCTATGGGGGAGGAGGTGTCAGGACAGGGAAGGAACCACTATGACAATGATAGGGGGAAATGATCACTATGTATGAGAACTCGGTGCTGAAAGGAGGTAAAGCAATATGCATGATACCCTGTCAGTAACAGTCTTGCAAACCACAGTGTATAAAAGAAAAAAAAAGAAGAAAAAGAGTGAGTTCCATAGAGGCAGGCTGGGGGAGCAAGGCAAAACTGAGGATATTGGTGGTGGGAAGGGGACACTGGTTAAGGGATTGATGCTTGAACACTGCATGCTTGAAACTCAACCATGATAACTTTGTAATTCATAGTTCATCAATAAATAATTTTGAAAGTGCATATTTATATTTCCCAATATATTGAAAAGCATATTTTTAATAAATAAAGTATGCAGGAACCCTATCTGGCATTGACTATAAAAACACTTAAGAGGTCCAGGGATGTGCTTGAGTGGTAGAGTACATGCCTTGCATGCATGAGACCTGGGTTCAATCCCGGTACAGCAAAACATTGGAAAACAAAAAAAAAGCTAAATTAAAAATAAGGCACAAAGATCCAAATGTTCAAATGACAGAAATTCCTTCTAGAAGCATCGGCTCTTCTGGCAACAGGATGCTTGATTTTGCCTACTCAGCTCCTTGCTCAGAAGGGACAACCTATAAATCCTTATTTGAACTGACATCAAAAGGGTTTTTAAATTGCTATTCCTCCCTTGACTGTACTTAATTGCAAAAAAGGAGACATATCTGAAATTCACTTCTTTCCAATTTGTTAGATAGTCCTTACACAGTTTTTCCAAGACACTGAATGATACATCCGTGTGGTATGAAATTTCAGCAACTATGACAAATTCATTATCAAATGGAAAGAAGTTATCAGATGCTTTGTTTTTCAAACTGACCACTATTCCTGCAGGGGACTTATTAATTTTCATTCTTGACAAACAGTTTGATAAGTGCACTGTAAGTTACAGACGAGAGGACTCTAGTCCAATATTAAGTGACTTAAGAATGAGAACTGAAAACAAATGAGAATTTTAACACAGAAGTTAGGAGAATGGTATTATCAGAAAATCTATTAAACAAGCATTGAAATTATATCTCCTATTTGCCTCTAATTATAACCCCAAAAGTTAAGGAAAACTGCGCCTAACACTCTCCAGCACTTACAAGAAATTCCGCCCTGGGTCAGGGGCATAGTAAGGGTTAAGGCACTTGCATTACAGGCGTGGACTCCAGTTTAGTCCCAATACTACATGTTGTCCCCAGGTGCCACCAGGAGTGATCACAAAGGACAGAGCAATGAGTAAGCCCTAAGGACTGCTGAGTGTGACCTAAAGACCAAAAAGGAAAAGAAAGAAATTGAGTCTAACCATTTGTGGAGTATAAAACAACATAACATGAGGTTGACACCTAAAGATACTAGATACACGGGACAGATAGATTGTTCCATAGTTGGAAGCCTGCCTCATGAGCAACGGGGAGAATGCAGCTGGAATAGAGAAGTGATTACTAAGAAAAAGATGGTTGGAGGAATCGGTCGGGATGGGAGATGTGTGCAGAAAGTAGATAAAGGACCAAACATGATAACCTCTCAGGGTCTGTATTGCAAACCATAATGCCCAAAAGTAGTGAAAGATTATAGGGAATCATGTCTGCCATGGAGGCGGGGGAGGGTGGGTAAGGGGGGGGGGTATACCGGGGATATTAATGGTGGGGAATGTGCACTGGTGGAGGGATAGGTGTTTGATCATTGTGTGATTGTAACCTGAACATGAAAGCTTGTAACTTTCACGGTGATTTCAATAAAATTTAAAAAAGAAAAGAAATTGAGTCTAAGAATCAGGTATGTTGAAAAACCAACAGGGTATAAATCTGAAAATGATTAGCCCAAGCCCTTATAGGAATTAAGTTGAAGATGCTGATTCTTCTCTGTTTCAACCTAATCATAATTTAGTGCCACAAATAGAATTTACTACATTAGGCAAAGCCCATTCTTCCAAGTAGAATGATTTGATTTCCTGAATTCTCTGAAGTTGCAACTCTCTTTTTCAGACATATAACCATGTGCCTTATGCATAAAAGTTTTTAAAAATCTTCATGCCTCTGAAACCTGATGTGATCTTAGCCCTTGATTTCTGTTTGATTTTTAACATTTGCAAGGTGAGTATTTCTACCTTCTTAAACTGTTAAAAACAATGAACTAGCAATATGGCAAACCCAACTCAGTAGGTTGCAATATTAATTTAAAGGTAGCAATGTTAATTATCATGGACTTGCTGAATTCCTACAATGAGTGAGGAGTTGTAGTAAATTCTAGCTACAGCATGCCATTCTCACCACTGAAACTGGGAATCACCAACAGAAGATTGGTACACACCCAAATGCCATATGAGTGTGTGGCAATATGCAGTGCAATATAGTGACCATTTGCAAAGGTGAGGGCGGGGCATGGTGAATCAGGAGAGATGGGGCAGGACCCTGTGTGCATGAGATAAAGGAGAGCAGAGTGGTCTGGGCAGGAAGTGGTTACAGGAGGGCAGTTTCTGAACGCAGAAGGTAGCCTCAGGAGCTGGCAGGAGCTGTGGCCCACAGTGATGGGAGGTGACCTGGAAGAAGGGAACAAAAAAATCTCTTCTTACCTACTTGCCAATTGCCTGTTGGTACATGGCATTGGGCAAAGCCAATCAGCACTCAGCAAACAAAGGAGCCTGCTGAGTCTATCTTAGCACAGGGAGTAGTGAGATGATCTGATAGCTATGCTTCCCATTTTATCCCAAGATCCCAAATTTACCTTCGATAAATGAGGCAATCAATAAATGTGTGCTGGTGGGGGAAAGGATGGTAGCACAGCGATAAGAGCGATAGCACAGCGGGTAGGGCATTTGCCTTGCACACAGCCAACCCAGGTTCGATTCCTCCATCCCTTTCAGAGAGTCTGGCAAGCTACCGAGAGTATCCCGCCAGCATGGCAGAGCCTGGCAAGCTCCTCGTGGCATATTCAATATGCCACAAACAGTAACAACAAGTCTCACAATGGACACATTACTGGTACCTGCTCGAGCAAATCAATAAACAATGGGAGGACAGTGCTACAGTGCTAGTGGGGGAAAAGACTGTATGAAATATCTGTACCCAGATGTTCAGTAAGAATCCCACACATAGGAAGAGGTTTAGTCAAGCCAGGCTTGACTGTCAAGTACATGTCCATGCTCAGAACCATCATGGTGAATTCCTGCCATTGACACACTGTCTTTATCCCACACTATTTACATAGCATGCTGTTGGGTGAGTGACACTGGAAAGGACTGGAAATAATAACTCACACCAAGAAGCCTATAATCTGGCTCCCAGGTTTGTCATCTAACTTTTTAATCTTATTAATGTCAAACCTCCTAATTCCCTCCCAGGACCAAAAGTTCTATCAAAGCAGGATAGGCATCAACTATCCTAAGGACTGGGCAGGAAAGCCTTCCATCACATGGCATGCTGCCCACTGGAGTATCCTACCTCCAGGGGATATTCTGAATATAAATAACCCAGGTAATAGAAATCTTTTGAGAAGCCAGCCTTTAACCTCTATTCACTGCAATGGAGTAAACCAGAGGTCTTATATTATTATACATTTGCTTATGAGAGAAGTTGAAGGAATCATTTATCCAGTCAACATGTACTGATCATCTGGTATACACCTGAAACTATGTCAGGTACTCTCTCAAATTGAGAAAACAAGCCCCCTACCCAAATCAATGAATGACTTGCTACGGGAATGAGTCAATACTTATCCAGAGGGAAGAGCAAAGAGTGTTCATTATTAAGAGGTCCCTGGCACACCCCTGCAGTGTGCTCCTTCCCCCTGCCACCCCCACAGTTCCCTGCCCTGCTTCTCCCGGGCTCTTCTCTGTTTAGGGGAGAAGAAAAGATCCTTTAATAAGCACAAGACATCCTAACCCTCAAATTGCTCCTCAAGACAATCAATTATCCTGCTAGGCTTCCCTCTCTGAGGAGGGGCTTCTGCTTTGAAATTCCAGTTCCAAACATGAGGTCTTGTCTCAAAGAGATCAAACAGCGATTCACCCCTGTGGGGTTTTTTCTTGTAGGTCAAGGAAGCCACTCTTTCATTCCTGGTCCTAAGTGAAAGAACATAGAGAATTTTTTTGTCTTTCTCTGAGAACAGGTGAATGAGCTGGCCCAGTGACTTCCTTTCCAAAAGGAAGAAAAAGGAATGTGTGTGTGGGGAGGAGGGTGGTGTGAGGGGGGGGAAGGGGATTGTTGTAGGGGTGGGGGCAAGGGGATGAGGGAATAGCAGAGTTGATTTTCTACCTGCAAACTATCATGATTTTGGAGAGACATCAACCTAGATCAGATTTCTAGACTAATTCGACAGTTTCACACTAATGGCAAGAAGACAAGATTAGCAATTGGTCTCATGATAGTTATATTTTAAATAATAATCAATTTTTGCGATAATTCTAACAAATGGAAAAATTCATGTCATTAAGAACCAAAATACTCACTTGATGAGGCTTATTTCATTTGAGCTGAAGGTAAAATCACTTCAACATCCTCCAAATGTTTATTTAGGTGCACACACCTGTGCTTTCTGCAGCCAACAATAGCTCTGAGTGTTTGGGACTTCAGCTGCCTCAGACGCATTTACATAAATTATGAAACAGAAGAAACGATCAAATCTTTTACTGGAAGAGCTCACACCCTTCGCTGTAGCAAATCAATGTGGAACTTGCAGAAGCTCTCCCATTTCCTAGCAACATGAGTAAACATTGTGCTATATCCAGGGCCCAAGATTTGTAACCATGTTAATCTGTGAGTACTCAACTTAATTAAAGATTAGACTTTTAAATTGTATTTTCTGTGCACAACAGTACTGCTAAATTATGATGATCAGCAGCTAAGTGTGCTTATGTCTGCAGAACCCAGGGAATGAAAATGAATCATTTATTTCCATCTTGATATGACTGCTCTTCTCTGCGGCACTGTTCCCGGGGTTCACAGGCCTTGGCGTTCATTGGAATTCTATGGCTAAAACACAGCTTGGAGACCTCATTTATGAAAATTCCTTTAAACCTTTCACCACTTTGACAAATCCAGTCCAAGTTCACCGAGCCAATTCAAAAGTAGCTCTCAGCCTTTTTATAGGTTTTCAATTACACCAACACAGCACACCAGAGCCATTGCGTTGGAAGGAGGATATTACAGTTACAGAGAGGCATGAGTTCGTTTTCTTTTTTAAGGCCCAGGCAAAAGCAGCACTCTCCAAACTGGAGCCAAAAATGCAGAGCTTTGTCTGTCTTGAACCATCCTTGACTTATTAAAGAGATTATCAAATTACTTAAACAAGACTAGTGTTTAGCTATCTACTGGATGATAAATGCTAGGATGTTTCTAACTTTCTGCAATTTACTCTGCATCTAATATTGGCAAGTGCCTCTGTTCTCCAACTGTTCCAAATCTTTTGTGTGTATGTATAGGTTTTCTTGTTGCTGTTGTTTGGTTTTTCTGTGTTTGTTTTGTTTTGTTCTGTTTTTGAGGAATTGTCAAAATCCTCTTCAAGACTTCATTCGTCCTCCTCTACACAGGGGGCAAGCTTACTTTTTTCTAGAAGATCTCAGAGGGAAAATTTCATGCAGGCAATGTGCTTTCCGGGTCCATTATTGATCATTAATATCAAGGCTGAGGTCAGGCATGATTCCACTTTTTCCGGGCCCCTTTCCTGGGAAATAGGCACAGGGGTTTAGGCGCTTTGTTTGCATGTGGCCAACTCCAGTTCTATCCCTGGTACCACAGAAGGTCCCTCTAGCATTACTGGGAGTAAGTCCTAACCACTGCTAGATATGGCTCTCTCTAAAATAAAGCAAAAAAAAAAGAAGAGAAGAAAGCTCTTCTTAAAATGGTAATCTGACTTCAGAGAACGCATGCTTAACATTTTCTTCTATGTTCAATATAGGAACGTGTCTGAGTATGAGGTCAGTCGGGTTTTCTGGGAGCGCCCATCTTCCAGCTAGTTGGTGGGAACGGCTGCGACAGCATGAGGAGCAACACAGACATGCCGGCATAAGCACATGCATTAGTTAGAAACACTTGCAGAATTTAAATACTGCATGTGCAAAGACAAATGGACTCAGGCTATAAATCTCTCCTGCTCTCAGAGGAAGCAAAGATGCCTCTAAAGCTGCAGGAGAGAGAGAAAGCTCATCACAGGGGCAAACAGCTCCCTGGCGCAGCTTCTCTCCTGTTCATTTCCAGCTCCAGACATCAGCTGACCTCTGGTCATCTCAGCAGAGGGTTGGTTCCTTCGCCTGCTCATTTTTGTTTGTTTTTGTGTTTGATCTACTCTGTTCTTTTTTCCACCTTAAACTGGATCAATAGGATTTAACATACTGAATCGCACAGATGCTCCTCTAGTCAAAAGCTTACCAAAGTGGGTGATATTTCCCCCCTGAGGGGTTGGAATAATCCAAGGCTGGGGTGCAACTGGGGTGAAACTAGGGGTGGAAGAGGAACAAAACATCCCATTTGTTTGATTAAAGAATGTAGATTTGGGCTTGAGAGATAGTACAGCAGGTAAGGTGCTTGCCTTGCAGAATCAACCCAGGTTTGATCCCCAGCATTTCATTTGGTCGCCTGAAGCCACCAAGAGTAATTCCTGAGTGCAGAGCCAGGCATAACTCCTCAGCATCTGTGGGTGTGGGTCCCAAATAAAACAAAACAAGCCAAAAAACAGAAGATTTCTGGGAGGAAGAGTGCTGAGTGACTTTTTTAAAAGGGGGTTGGAGGTCAAGTAGGCATGGTAATCTCTGCTTGAGTTGTGAATATTAGCAGAGGCGAAATGAAAGAGAAATGAGATAAACATCCACTCAATCCAACCATTGGTGAGGACATATCTCAACTTAGAAAGCCGCTGTTCAATCCACCTGCACTTCCGAGGGACCAGATGGAGGCGGGACTTGGAAGCTGGGATACAGGGTCAATGATGGATGACAACCCCTCCATCTCCTGGGATTACAAACAACTCTCCTATTGGGGCCAAAGTAATAGTACATCAAGGAACTTGCTTTACACGCGGCTGACCCAGATTCAAACCCTGGCACCCTATATGTTACCTCAAGCCCACAGGAGTGATCTATGAATGCAAGAGCCAGGCATAAGCCCTGAGCATCACTGAATGTGGCCACAAAACAAAATAAAGCCTGAAAACAAATAACTCTCCTTTAATGAGTCATGAATTCCCGGTGTACTGAATACCAACTGTAGCTGTGGGATTCCTAAACACTACACCCCACATCAGCACAGGAAGGTGATACACACACAGCCCCCTGATAAATAGCCCCCTTCCCCCTAAGGCCTCCCCACTACCAGAGTTCAACACATAGCATTTCCTTTTGCAAACAGCAGAGCTGCCAGTGAAGTGCAGGGAAAGCAATGGAAGTGGGCACTGAGTTTGTCATCAGGTCAACAAGATGGATCACATGTACAGTGAATCTAAGCAAAGAACAAAACACAAACCAGGTGCCAGCAAGAAAATTCAGGTAGGAGGACCACATGGTTCCGGGGTCTGGTGGCCCTGGTGGCCCCAAAAACACTGCATCCAAGATTGAGTTCTCTGTCCCAGCTGGCTAAGTATTACCAGGAAGGGTCCCTGGTGCTCTCCCAAGTCCAACTCAGAAACACCCCCAAAATTCATCGCAAATTTCCAAGTTTATTTTTTAAATACAATGCTCTTTTTTTTTTCTGGGTCACACCCAGCAATGCACAGGGGTTATTCCTGGCTCTGCATTCAGGAGTTACTCCTGGCAGTGCTCAGGGGACCGTATGAGATGCTGTGAATCGAACCAGGGTCGGTTGCGTGCAAGGCAAATGCTCTATCCACTGTGCTATCGCTGCGGCCCCTTAAATACAATGCTCTTATCTGACGTGGGGAAAAGGCGGATGTTTTTAATATAATGGGCTAAGTGAAATATATGGCCTATGAAATATATGGAAAATATATGAACTCTACAATGAACATTTCCTTTCACTTAGTATGTCCACTTAAAAATGTGAAGCAATCAATGTTTCTTTCATTCACGAATCCACTACAATTCCACCAGCAAGCTCTGGTGAGAGTGATCACAAGACAACCCTGGGGCAGAACGTAGGCAGCTAGAGGAAGGAGGACCCATGGAAGGACCTGCAGAATGAGAGGGGAGCAGGAGCAGGGCTGAGGGAGAGGGGGCCAGGACCAGAGAGAGGGAGGAGGTTGTCCTGTGTCTGCTTCCTGCTCACTGCGGCTCACGGGCCTGCAGAGACACCACAAGCTGCAGACCAAAACGGTGACAATAACCACATCATGAATAAATTGGAAGCAGCCCCTCATTGTAGCAAGCCCCACTCAGTCGGGGACCAGCCCGACTCGTCCTGTCTTCACCCCATCTGCGGTGGTGAGTCATTGGACCAGGCTGCCTAGTCATCTGCAAAAAAAGGGGGGTGCTAGGATGAACAGCCCCATCCACTAACCACAAAAACCTGAAGTGCTCTCAACATCCGGGGCCAAGGCGGCCAGCCGAGAGTAGCATACGCGTGTGGGACGAGAGGTGCATTGGAAGGAGGAGGGAAGGAAATCAGCAGAATGAATCCTTTATGCTTCCCTTTTCATAAAAGGGATTACACTTTAAATCATTGGCTGGCCCCTTTCCCGGCCTGATAGCAGCAGGCTGGCTACACTGGGAGCTCAGCACACCACATCCGTGTGCCTACTGCTGGGACCACAGCTCAGAGAGCAGAGCCTGGCACACAGCAGGACCCCACATCCGTGTCTATGGAGGGGGTCCAGGGGAGACACCGACGTCGTTCATTGGTCAAGAATCAACACAGTTCAAGTAAAGCTTCCAGTTGTTCAAACAGCACAGAAAGGAGTTAAAGCTGGCCTGGGTTGTTAAGTGTGTGGTTGTAACTGGGGGTAGCTGTGTGGTTGTAACTGTGAAAGGTTAGGTTTGGGGATGTAACTGGGGGGGGGGGTTAGGTGAGGGGTTATAACTGTGGGGGCTGTTCAGTGTGTGGTTATAGCTGGAGGGAAGGTATGTAGTTGTAATTGTGGGTGGGGGAGGTGTGCGGTTGTAACTGTGTGGGGGTTAGGTGTGTGGTTGTAACTATTGGGGATTAGGTATGGGGTTGTAACTGGGAGTGTAGGTGTGGGGCTGTAATTGTGGGGGTGTAGATGTGTTATAACTGTGTTTGAGGGTTTGGTGTGGGGTTGTTATTGTGGGGGTGTTGGCGTGAGGTTTTAACTGAGGTGATAGGCATGGGGTTGTAATTGTGCGTGTGTTGGGGGGAAGGTGTGGTGTTGTAATGGTGTGTGTTATGCACATCCTCAATTTTTCCATGAGGAAAGTGTCCAGAGCTCTCTCTGGAGCCTCCAAGTGTTCTCAGACCGAGAGCAGGTGCTTTCAGTCTTTTAAGAGCGGGTGCTTCTGTGGCTCCAAAAGTGTGCGGCTCACTTCATGTGACTGGAATCCCTTTCAGAGTGCTCCTTACAATGCAGCATTTCTGGAACCTGCTCAAGAGGCCTGCTTTTCAGACACAACAATACGGCATCCATAAGAGGCCTTTCTTACTTGACTATGGCAGGCTCATGAATAGGACAGACATGCCCGAGGTAGAGGCACTGCTCTGCTTCAAGTACAGCACCAGAGCCCGTACCGCTTACAACCTGCTCATGCATTGCCCTTCTGGCATAAGTGCTGGCCACGTGGGGCAGCAGTTGTGTTCTTCTTAGGAGGCTGCAGTTTCAGAACAAAATCAGCAACAGCAAAATCCTAGAGGATGGGTGAACATGACTGATGGAAGTGGAATTCCCCTTTTTTTTTCTCTTCCATTTCTGGTTCACACTCGGGGTGCTCTGGGCTTACTTCTGACTCTGTGCTCAGGGATCACTCCTGACTGGGCTAGGACGATCCAATGTGGTGTCAAGGATTGAACCCAGATCCACCTCATGCAAGGCAAGCGCCCTACCCACTGTACTATATAGCTCCGACCCCTGGAAGCTATCACCAGCCGCCTGCCTGAGAAGCTGGCTGTTGAACCATCTCTAGGAAGAAGGGGCTTAGAGCCAGGCAAGCACCTCAACTCTAAATCTGTCTCCTCCTAGGGATAAAATGGATGGCAGTGATAATTAACATCTTCTTCCTAGGGCTGCTGGGAAGATTAAATGAGAAAATCATTTTAAGGCATCTGGTAAGCACCCACCTCAGAGTAAGTGTCTCATAAATATTAACTATTAAACATCTTCCTTTATGTAAGAGGCAAAATGATGCCTCACCAATCTTAAGAGTCACTGATTCTAGCCTACAGAAGGATGTGGGTTCACAGACAGTTTCCAGCCTCTTTTCTTTTCTCCCTTTCAACTTTTTTCCTTTTGTCCTTTGTATTTCATTTCATTTTTAAATGTTCAAAATGAATAAGGGGAAATCCAGCAATAAGCAATAAGCTTTTAAGGGTTGTTGTTGTTGTTGTTTTTGTTGTTTTGCTTTTTGGGCCACACCCAGAATTGCCCAGAGGTTATTCCTGACTCTGCACTCAGGAATCACTCTTGGCAGTGCTTGGGGGACCATATGGGACGCCAGGGATCGAACATGGGTCAGCCGTGTGCAGGGCAAATGCCCTACCCGCTGTACTATCACTCCGGCCCAGCTATAAGCTTTTAAATCGATGCTTTTGTTCAACCCACTCTCTAGGCTGGAGCAGAGCAGAATGGCGGGCACTGCCCACTGCCTCCCCCCTATTTGTGCCAACCTGTTTCCCCCACTCTGCATTGCCCTCTTGCCCTAGGTCAACACTGACTACTTAGAGAACTGTCCCTGCAGAGGGGCTGGTCCCTTACAACACTGGGATTTTGTTCTTTCTTCCATTCAAGTAGAATTAATCCCACCCTGCTTCAAGTTTTCTTTCCTCCTCTCCCTTTTCCTTACCTTCTATCTAAGTCCATTCCTAACTGAGGAGTCCATGGTTCTGGCTAAAAGGAAAGCAGGTGAGTGCAGGTAAAGTTTCTATTTCTCCCTTTCACTCAGAAGTTCCTAATGTACAGATGTATTCTGTGACAAGAAGCAGGGAGCAGCTCCTCACTCCAGAGAGCAGAGAGTCCCTCCTTGAAGGGTGACTTCCGTGTGGCAAGGAAGAGAACTAGGGGGTGCCAGAACCTCAGAACTCGAGCTCAGGGGTGCAGGCACTGCATGGGCAGGGACACGGCTCTGTCCCAGTCTCTTGGGCAACACTGCATGTGTCCTGGTGGCCCCTGACACCACCAGGCATGACCTGAGCATTCGGAACCCATCTCAGTAAGCCTAGTAGCACTGGAAGTGGCCCCTGGTCCCCAGGGCATTGCCTGTGAGTATCCCCAGAGAGAGAGAGACAGAGACAGAGCTTAAGGCTGAGCTTAGTGTGGGCCTGGTTCAGCTTCTTCCTCCCCCCACCATCCTTATTTTAACAGGGGCCATATCCAGCTGTGCTGGGGTAGGGGACTTGGGTTGCCCTCCCAGTGTGATGTGGTGCAGGGAAGTGGAACCAGGGCCTCCCACATACAGGCAGGAGCTCCGCCAATTGTGTTATGTCCTACCACTGACCCTGCCTCAAAGCAGCTTTTAGTGACAGAGCCCAGGAAATAGTGGGGGTGGGTTGAAGATGGGCAACTGCGAAGGGAAATTGTTTTCAAGCCCAAGGTTCTGAGGCACAGATGGGAAATGCAGGTTAAGGGAAATAGGATGAACTGTCCAAACGTTCATACTAAAACCCTAAGAAAAATGATCCAGTGCACATTTTTCACTAATTAATTAAAAATCATTGCGCATTTGTGATGCCTGGAGCACTGGATTAGCCATGCACAGGGCTAGATATGAGAAAGCTCCGTGAAACTCTTCATTCTTTTAGTAAAAGGCAGAGAGAGATCAGTGCACCTCATACTTAACTATTTGGAGGAGAATGGACACCCCCCCCCCATTCCTCCACCCCAGCCTCAGCATAGACTTCTTAAAAGAGCAACACTTCCATGTTGAGTCTGGAAGGAGGAGATGTTCACAAGGGCAGAAAGGAGAAACCACATTCCAAAGAGAGAACTGTGAGGGCAGAAGAAATGAGGCAGGAAGTGCAGCTGGGCTGCCCAGGGGTGGACAGCACCCTGTTGTGTGCAGCATGGAGGGTGGGTAGGTGCAGCATGCAGGCACCCTCTCCTTCTTCCCACACATAGCAGAGGGTCAAGGTCAAGCGTCTGGATGTTGCCCCATGGGTAGGAGGTTTTAATTGTTGTAAGCCCAAATGGCCTTAGGAACGGCCTCCTGAGGCAAGTCTGAGGTGTAAGTCTGGAGGCAGCATCTGAGGTGCTGCTGAGGGGGCCAGGTGGGTGCAGAACAGAGAGGGGAGAGCAAAGTCCAGGTATCTGGAGTCCCCATGCTCTTAGCAGCACAGGGTGTGTAGCCCTGGTGTCCCCTCCCCAGCATCACTTGGGGACACCTAAAGAGTAAGCTAGAAAGAGGCAGCAGCCAAGGGCAGAGTAGGTGGCAGAGTGAATGGAGCCACCAGAGCCTCTAACTCCCAGGTTTATGGCTCAGGGTCCAGGTAAGCTGGAGGCTCCAGCCCTGCAGGGGAAAGAACAGCTAGGAAGGAGCAAAGGAGAGCAGAGGGGAGGGGAAGGGAGGGAAGGAAATGGAAGAGGGGGAAGGGAGGGAAGGAAAAGAGATGAAAAGGAGAGAGGAGGAGAGGGAAAAGGAAGAGAAAGGAGGGGAGGGGTAGAGAGCGAAGGGAAGAGAAGGAGGGGAGAGAAAGGAAGAGGAGGAGAGGGAAAGAGGAGAAAGAACTGAACAGGAGGGGAGAGGAGGAGACAGGAGAGGGAGGAAGGAGAGGAGATGGGAAGGGCAGAAGAGAGGGCAGGAAAGAGGGGGAAAGGAGAGGAGAGAGGAGAGGAAGGGAGGAGAAGAGGGAGGTAAAAGGGCAGGAGGAGAGTGTAGGAGGGGAGAAAGCAGGAGGGGAGTGGAGGGGAGGGAAGCAGAGCGAAAAGAGCTGCTGTTTTAACAGCCTTTCTCTCTTTTCTTCCAAACCTGCACCTCAGAAATTACCTCGTCCAAGCCCTAACGTTCGGGGCTTCTTAAAGGTTTTATCCCCACACCCTCTCCTGCAGCTATTCCACCTCCCCACCCCAAACTGACCCCCCTCCCATTCTCGAAGTGTGGTGCAGCTCCAAGATGGCACCTCATCAGGTCCATGCCACATGGGGTGCTCCAAATCTCTGCCTCCAGGCTGGTGTCGGCTTAGGCATAAGATCAAAGGGGTCTAAGCTAAGTTCATACTGAATTACTTCTCTTTGCCTATAGGTGGGTGTATCAAGGAAGCAAAATCAAGTTACATTTGTGAGTGGTGAACTAGGAAAACCTACATTTCCAGGACAACAGAACTTGAAAACATTTATATCCACAAACGGCCTGGAGGGACTTGATAGGAAATTCTATTGTGGGTAATGACAAGCCAGACCAGACATCCTTCCACAAAGTGATTGCACAAGATACTGGTACAATTGCTCATTAAGTTCACATTTATTGGATATCTTCAGGGTTCCCAGACCTGTGTAATAGAAACCATGAAAGTACATGCTTCATTTGCTGGCCCAGTGAGTGCTGCAGAGGGGAGCTGGACGCTCTCTGTTCCCACTAACAGGGGGAACCTCAGAGAGGCCAACTCCTGGGTGCACTTGATGAGGTGGAGGCTGCCTGGATTTCAGACTTGGCCATCAATAAAACGGGGCTCTGCACCTCCGCGGAGACCTTGGGTGAAAGACAAACAGAAACGTGCTTGGAATTCCTCTCCCCGCCAATAACACATCACCTGGCGTTTATGGAGGAGTCTGGGTGACCTGTGCTGGGCCCTCTCTTTCCTTACCCCCCTCCTGAGAGAGCCACTCTGGCCTGTGTGACTGCCAAAGGCAGGCTCAATGCCTCTCCTGGGTCCATCTCCCTGGGGCACTGCCAGGTTTGCGTCCATTCCTGGCTGGCAGCAGCACATCCTGCAGGACGTCCTCAGACCAAACCCCATAGGGTGCTTTCTCCATGGGGCTTGTGCCTCAGATGAGGCCCTGGAGGTTCTCTTTCCAGGCAAAACACCCCAGCGGCTGACACCCAGCGGGGCCTTGGAATGGAGAACTTCAGGGGCAGAGGCTTAAGTGATGGAGAACATACCCTGCATGGGTGAGGCTGGGGGTCCCCGCCCAGCTCTGAGTGGGCCCTGGTAGGCAGAACTGGTTCTGTGACACCCCAAGCCTCCAGCACAAACACACCACCACCTCCAAACAACAAATGAACATTTGTTGCAACCACTCAGGTTCTGAGGAAAAATCTATTTCTGTCCTGAGGATGGTTCTGTCCTACTTCTGTTGACCCTTGTGGTGTCCTTGGGTTCTGGGCCTTTCCGGCTTGAGAAACCGTCTTTGTGCTCTCTGCTGCGCCTGAAAGACCAAGCAGGAGTCACCATCCCCAAAGCTGCCCTGGCTGCTTATAGCGCACTTTCACATTCAATTCATCTCTTTTAATCACCCTTTCTGGAATTGCACTTTTCTCCACCCCCCAAATAAATCACTTATTGATTTCTCTATTTCTCACAACAGCACTATCATTCTTTCAGTCACTTAAGCTGTTCTAAATCTCAAAATGATTTTGATTCTGGGCTTTCCCTAACTCCCTAAAATGGGATCTCCCAGAAGCATCTTTTCTCGCTATTTTCTCTGCCTCCACCTTAGTTGGGGCCTTCCTCACCAACCAGCTGGGGTCTACGCTGTCCCCAGCCCCTCTTGATGCCACTTTTTAAAATCTGTGTCATTCCTCTTCTACTCTGGACTACAGGACACAGATGACAGGATGACAATTTAGGGTAACCTCAGTTCTGGGCTCTCTTCAAGTAGGCTCCACTTGTATTTCGATCTCACAGTTACACCAGTCCTGGACAGAAAACATCTGCTAGAAATATGTGTCTTCCTCACATATGGAGAATTGCAAAAAAGGAGAAAGCTACAATGTCGGGCAGCTTCCTCTTATAAGTGGACTCATTCTAAATGCCTGAGGCAGGGGTGATTGTGCCATTTAATCTGGCCAAGGACAAAATGCAAAGCGTGTGTGTGATTCAGGCAGAGGCTGAAAGTCCTTCTGAATGAAGTTTGCTCTGTGGCTGCTCTGGGAATATCCTTGACTCCAGTGCAGAGGCATCAGCTAAAGACTGGGAGGTACCAGACAGCTGGTAACTCCAAAGGCCATGTGGCTGATAATGGTGAGACAGTGAGACCACCACAGGCCCTTCTGTGACAGGGCATTTAACAGTCCAGCTGAAGGTATGTGGGGGAACCCACCCCACACCAGCAGAAGAACCACTCACCTGAACCAGGTTGGAATCGCTAACCACGGATAACGGAATATAGTAATTTTAGGGGTCGGTGAAGAGATGATGGTGGAATAACGTTTGGGCTACACCCAGTGGTACTCAGGGTTATTCGAAGCCCTGCAACTCTGGCATTGCTCCTGGTGCTGCTTTGGAGACCATGTGACACCAGAGATAAAACTCAGGAAGATGCAAAACATGCACTCAAGACCAGCAAACCATCTACTCGGCCCAATTAGAGCAGTGGGTGATTTTCTCTGTAGAAATCTATACGTGTCAAAGCATCTAAGTGAGACTCTTTCTTCTAAGGTTCCTTTTCAACTATTACTTAATGTCCAAGGCAATAATAAAACATTGTCTTCCAGGGCCAGAGAGATACAGTTCAGGGGTAAAACAATGTTTTGCCCATGGACAACCCAGGTTTGATCCCTGACATCCCAGATGGAGTGGTATCTGAATACAGAGCCAGAATAAGCCTTGAACATCAGCAGGTGTGGTTCTAAAAGAAAACTAATTAAAAAAAACACTGTCTTTCTGCCCTTTTTTGTATTATTTAATTTTCATGTGCCCTATGTCCTACTTGTGCCTTGTGAAGAGGCTTTGCATTTTATATCTTTATTTTATATCTTTATATTCTATGGACTTAGAGTGATTTCCCCAGCTCATCCACCAACACGTCAACTGACAATCACTTCAATATAGTGGGATTGCTAATTTAAGAAGTTTTAAAATAAATCTGATTGGGGCAGGAAAGATAGTACAGGTGCTTGCCTTGCACATGGCTAATCCATGGTTGTGCACCCCCCACACAAAGAGATAAAATACAAATCATAAAATAAAAAACTTAATATTCAACCTATATTGAGTACCAAATCATGTTTAGCACACTTCATATTATAAATCAATTTATTGATTCATTCTCAGAAAATTACTTCTTTTACATGAATCAGCTCACCAATCAAAATAACACAAGGAAATGCGTCCATAAGAATGAAAGGTTCACAGAAGCTATGGTTTGATTTTCACCAGGATACTATTTCTCTCCCAAGACACATATTTCTCCTGCGTGGTTTGCAACAGTAACCTGACAGGCTGCCAAAACCCAAGCTTCTATTCTAAGAGTGGTGCTGATTCTCTTGTTGCTATTCAATTAGATCTTTCATTTAAAGAAGGAATTCCCTTGTGTTTCTTCTAATGATGCACCTGCTCCTTGGGAGAGTTTTTCCTCTTTTGACAAGAAGTGCCTTAAGTCTGGCAAGAAAAACAGTCCTGGGCTCTCTGATAATATCAAACATAATCTGTTTGTCTTTAGATGTTTGTGTGGTTTCTCTCCTTTTCAGAGCAATAAAATGTTGCCACGATTCCATTTCAAACACCAGCACACATCAAGCTTTTTGGCTAAGGTCCTGTGTTTCCACTGGTGACCTGAACCAGAACAACTGCCTGGAATTAGCAAAGCCGAGACAAAGTAGACTGAAGAAATTCACCCGCTTTAGTCACTTCCTCCGAGATCAACAAATGGCAGTTATTAAATGAATAAATGGAACATTGCTTTAATCTACCACCTTGCAATTCTCTGAAAATTCTGACTACAGGGAAGATGAAGTTCTATATTCATAATGATATCCCTCATTTTAATGTCTTATTTGAGACAATCAAAGATCCTTGAGAGAACAATCAGAGTGTTCTGTCACATAAACCCAAGAACTCACACGTTTGGTTCTGGGCATCTTCACTGACTGGACACTCCCTTCGGAGCCACTCCTGTGACTAGAACAAAAACATCTCACCTTTCCCCGACACTTTTCAGGACACCAGACAATGCTCTAATCATGTTGAACGCAATTTCACCTAGAAATGCATAAGAAGTAGCCAAGAGACAGTCTCTCCCAGATGTGAACATATTCGCAGACGGTTTTCCTACACCTTGTTCTCTTCGCCTTTTACAATTTCAATATGTACAAATGAAATACAGATTTCCACCCCTTTCCACTGGGAATGTCTGCTCCATCATAAGAGAAATTGGCTTTCGCCTTTCCTGCAGATTCAGCAAGGAATACTGTGCTCGCAAACGACGCGTTTAGGGTGACACCTTGGAGAACAGACATACCCTCACACATGCAATCCAAGTGAACCTGCCCAGACAGACCTTATTTCATTTCTGCAAACCGGCACCCTGGCGGGGCTCCACAGCACGTGCTGTGTGGCAAGGCTGCCCTGCGCGCTGCTCGGGCCCCCAGTGAAGGGACACTTGTCAGTGACCCTCAGAGAAGAGGGGCCGGGGCATAGGCGGGTGAAAAACGGCCACCGGCAGCAATGCTTCCTCAAGGAACTTTCCCAAGGAAAGCGTTGTTCCCACAGGAAAAAACACCACGTTCGTTTCCCCTCCTAGCGGTCCATTGAAAATGAGCAACAATGCTGTTGCCTTTTTGTTTCCTAAAGACTTTCTTCTCGGCGAGCAGTAGCGTGTTCCTCAAAGAATGCTAGTATTTCCTGTGGAAACTGTATGGCTGCCAGTAATGGCTCATAATTTTCCCTTTTTTCGTAAAAGGGGGGAAAAGATGAAATAAACAAAACGTGGCATTTGACAAGAGCCAAAATGTCGGTCCGCTTCAATGACCACCTGCAGATGAAAGTGGGCGCCCAGTGGCGGGAGAGCCAGGCCGAGGAGGGACCCGGGCGGGCTGCGAGGGGCGCGTTGGAGCCCGGGGCGCGCAGGACCGCGCCGGAGGCTGCGACCCGAGCCAGGCTGCGACCGCGCCGCACCCCCCGGGCGCCCCTCCCCGGCGCGCGCTACTATTGTTGTTACACTGTTGCTGTGACTAGTATTGGCCCAGCGTGCACTCCGCTCCGGGCAGCCTCACCACTACCTAACCCTGGTGCCTCCGACACGACCCCAAAGGTGGTCAGCCTAGGGGATCCAGACCCCTGAAAGCCGCACAGGCACAGCACAATCCTCGGGAAGCCCCGGCGGGGGGCTCTTTCCCTTTCCCTGGAGCAAAGCCGCCGCTTGGCAGCCGCCGCCGCCGCCGTTACTATAGAGACCCCCCCGCCCCCCAACCCTTTCTGCCCAGGCGCTGCCGCTGCCCGAGCCGCCGGGACTCGCGGCACAAAGGGGGCCCCGAGGCTTGGGGAGGGGGTGCAGCGGCAACCCCCGATGGGTCGCCCGGTGCAAACTTAGAAAGGCTCCGCCGAGCGCGCCCCCGCCGCCCCGCGCCGCCCGCTCGGGGACCTGGACTCACCCGGCTCCGCAGCGCCCACCGACCGCGGGCGGGACAGACAGACGGCGGCGGGAGCCGGAATCGCCGCAGCAGGAGCGGCGGGCGGGCGGCGGAGGCGCTGCCGCGGCCCCGCTACGTCACAATGCGGCCGGGCCGCGGGCGCCGCTCCCCGGGCCCCCCAACTGGCGCGCGGGTGGGGGCGGCCCCGGGCGGCGGGGCCCCCGGCTGGAGCCGAGGGGCGCGGGGCGCACCGCCGAGGGGCGCGGCCACCTCTGCCCGGGCTGCGCCCGCCGCCGCCGCTCCCGCCTGCCTGCCGCTGCAGTGCGCCCCCACGGCCGGCGGACCCCGCTTGGCCTGACAGCGACCCTCCCCGCGGCGCCCCGCGCCCCCGAGACCCAGAGCCCGCCGGCGGCGCTCCACCAACCTGCTTTCTTCTCCTTTACCTTTCGGTCCTGTCCGTCCTCTGTCCCGGGTGCTCTGGGATCCGCCTTCTCGCCTCCCCTCCTACTTTTTGCCCCCCGCTCCTCTCGCGCTCCCCCGCCCCCCCCACCCCCGCGGGGCGGCCTCTCCCCCTGGAACCGAGATTGCCCCTCACCGCGATCCGTGCGTCAACCGCCGCCGCCTCATTGGTCCCCAGGACCATTGCAGGGTTCCCCCCGAAACCGGGAAAACAGGCTCGGGAAGGGGAGGGGACGTGGGCACGGTCCTGGGAAGCGGCTGAGCTTCCGAAGCCCTGGGCAGTGTCTGGCTTTGGCAGCGTGTCTTCAGCCCCAACCATCCCTCCACACGCCCCCCCCCCGCCCACGCCGGGCCCCCCAAGCCCTTCTCAGAGGCTCGCCCACTCTCGGGGACTTGACCTAGAGCTTGGGGACAAGGGGTCCTTTGCCCAGAATGTTCTGTGCTTGTGCCCCTGTGGATGGAGAAGACCGGTCTGAAATAATAGCTTTTTAATTCAATAACGTCAATGCTCAACGGCTCTATAGTAATATTTACTTTTCTTTCCAGGCTCTTCCTTAATTGTGAGGGGCGGGGAGCGGCGGGGAGCTGCTGGCTGGGGTGATCTCAGACCAACAGTGGGGATCGCTTATTTCTGAAATGCATTCAGGACTGGAAGTCTTCATGGTAACACTGGCCCATAATCATCTATCTCGCTTTTGCCCCTTGGACCACTTTAAATGGTTTTTCAAGAAATTCCCTTCCCAGGAGAGAGGACTCTGAGACAGGGAGAAGTTCACTCAGCCAAACTATTAAGGGCCGCGTTCTTGCTCCAGGGTGTGGTTGTGTGCCAGGGCTGCCCCCAGAAAAAAGTGTGAGGAAGCAAATTCTGATCAGTTTGTTAAGGGGCAGCCTGGCTCCTTGGTCCTGTGTCCAGGACAAGAAGGATGCTACAATGCTGGGGATCAGCATTTCTCTGACGCACTGGCCACAAGGATGTGTGTCACACTGCTTGTCATTTTAGATATATCACTGACTCTTAAATGAGTTAGGATCTGGTTATTTAAAAATGGGGTTCCCTGGATGACTGGTGCAATACCGTGCATAGGGCCTGAGTGCAGGACTCAGCGTTTCTGCAAAGATGCCCGCTGCACCGTTAGGAGTAGAGGCCATAGCAATCCTTGTCCTGCCCTAGGAGGGGCAATGTTGGGGGGGGGGAGGGGAGTGCGCACTCCAAGAGTCACTGAAATGAGAACTACACAGCAGGCCAGAAGACATTTCAGATGCTTTTAATTCCATATCCTTCTGAGAAGCTGAATTTCTCTTTACTTTTTTGACATAAACAGCCAAGAGCGTGTCCTGCAGTGTTGTAATTTGTTTACTGTAATTTATCATATATACGACTTTAAGTATATACATGGAAAGTGGCTTCACAATTTTAAAAATACACATTACCCCTCAACAGAAAATATAAAATCAGATGACATCATCGGGCACTAAAAATACTTGAAAATATTGGGTTTAATTTGTTCACATCTGGTTAAAATAAAAATGCCTTTTTTCCCCACTTTTTTGCCTAGTATAAACTCTGAGAAAAGCACATCTTGCTTCCATCCAGTAGATATGAAATTGGTGTCACCCTTGACATTTTCTATAAGAAACATACTTTTATTGCCATCCTCTTAAATATTTTGCCATCTTGTTATTTCAAACCTAATTTTAATTTGTAGACTGCAATTTGTAGAATTTTAAGTGGATCTTTCCTTTCCACTGTTCTGAAGATCTATTAGATTTAACTGTGAGTCAATATAATCTTAGTCTAAATGAATCAATAAGGGCTGGAGAGAGAGTACAGTGGTGAAGGCACTTGCCTCACACACAGCCAGTTCCAGTTCGATCCCTGGCACTGCATATGGCATCCCCAAGCTGAGCCAGAACTAAGCCCTGATCACAGCTAAGTTGTACTCCAAATACCCCCTAACCTCACAAAACAAAACAAAACTAAACTGAAATGGATGATTAGGAAGAGCTGGGTTGTCTCAGGAAAGAAAATTCTGTTTCTGTGTTGCCAAAGGAATTGCCTATAGTATAAAAATGCAGTCTTCAAGATATTTCTTCAGATATTCCTCCCTATTTATATAGCCCTTTTGTTATGGTTTATTCTGTTTCTAACATGTTCTTGATTGCATATTTACCATTGTTTCTAAGTGATTATTTTTACACTGTGACTAAAACTTATGTGTATATACGCTCTCCTCTGCAGGCGGTGAGAGTGCCTTGGTTTGCTTCTCCTGGGCACACTCTTGCCAAATCCTAAACCACAAATTGATACACCAAAGTGTGGAACTAGTGAAGTAATCACATTGAAACAGAGCTGCTAGATTTCAGATTGGATAGCTACAAGCCCCACTTCTTCCACATAATGCTGACTTTGTAACTAGTTAGTCAACTGCTTTGCCTAGTCTTTGAGTTGCTTCTTACAATCAGTATGATGCCATTTTTCAGTTAGCAGCTGCACTGAGGCCAGCTGGTGCCAACAAAGTGACTGAGCAGCCTGAGTTATTAGACTATTGACCCCCCTTTGGGAACCGTTCCCCTTCACCCCTCAGTCTGCCACAGGGTGTGCCCCTTGAAGAACACCCGGCATACTTCTATTATGTCTATTCTTACCCCTTCCTCTTCAACGGTTAGTTCTCATCAAGATAGCTTGAAGTTCAAATTATTCATATTTGGATTTTAGCACTGAGCATGTTTTTATACTCAAGAGTTTGCTACTGAAAATAATTAGTGCAGAAGTGTATTTCACTGTATATCATCTGCCAAATAGCTGCCATGTAATGGTTCATTCCATTATTACAATTAAACATCTGCCTCCTCCATCAGTCTACCCCGTTTTTATTATATAGATTCATTGTGCAACAAAACTTAGATAAACCAGCCATAATACTGCCAGCAATCAATCAGAAAAGCACTATTGTTTTTCCTATTCTTTAAGCATAGGTTTCACTTAATAAAATCTCCATCTGTTTTGGTTTGGGTGCTCCCAGCAGCGCTTGGGGGATCATGTAGTACCAGTACCAGGGATCAAATCAGGGCCTCCTACATGGGAAGCCTGTGCTTAGCCCCCCTGAAATGTGTATCCAGCCTCCATCCTCAACCCCAACTTCTATTTTAAAGGCTCAGATGCTTTCCTCTCATTGCAGAGTATGGGTCGTTGAAGAGAGCCCTGTTTGAAGTCCTTTCTTTCTTTCTTTCTTTCTTTCTTTCTTTCTTTTTTCTTTTTTTTTCTTTTTGGTTCATACCTGATGATGCACAGGGGTTACTCCTGGCTTTGGACATAGGAATTACTCCTGGCAGTGCTCAGGGGACTATAGTGGATGCTGGGAATTGAACCCGGGTCGGCCACGTGCAAGGCAAATGTCCTATCTGCTGTACTATCACTCCAGCCCTGAAGTCCTTTCTGATTGTCCTCCTGGCTGACAACTATGATCCAGTTGGGCCAGATTACATTTGTATTCTCCAGGAAACTTTGTTTCAATGGCTTGGCTTCCACCATATATCCATATATAGGTATTTATAAGCTATTACAATTTTTATTAATATGCCATGAGTTTATAACATTATAAATGAATGTACAGCATTATAAATGAATGTGTGTACAGGACATTGTATTTGTCATGAACTATGGCTTTTTCACCTCAAGAACCAAATTCTTACATAAATGTATCTTGGCAGCATAGATTAGGTTATGTATGGTAATAATCATACAACACCAACCCAAAAGCTTTCACGGGCTCATAAAAGTCTGTTTCTCACTTTCACATGAAACAGACAACTGCTGGTCAGTTGTATCTCTAGTTCCAGTCTAGTGGGGCCCTGAGAGCTGTTTACTTAGCTAAGGAAAGAGAACTGTAGAGGGTTATATGTCTTACTGAGGGGCATAGTTCATTGGCCAGAAGGGGTTATCTGGTCTACCCAATCTCTGATAACTAAGATGTGAGAGTATGAAAATGCCCCATTTCACTGGTGATGTTTTAAAACTGGAAAATTCTGTGTGCTTTACATATAAGCCATAAAGTTTAGGAAATGAAATACTGGACAGAAGTATATATTCTACAATGGTTTTTTCTAAATAACCACAGAAACAAAGTAAAGGAATATGAGCAACAAAGAATGATTAGGCACCTATTTTTTATTATGATATAGCTTCACAAATGAGTAGTGATTATAGAGACACAACTGCAGATTTCTGACTGGCTGTGTAATGTGCCCACATCATCCTTCAGCTCTCTTCCCCTGAGCACACCTCCCTCATCTTTACTTTCTCTTTAGGTAATACTTCTTTTCACTGACACCCCACAGCCCCCAATCCCCTCATACTCTGTCTTTCTTCATGTGACAAGGAATTTGAACTTCCTCCCTTAACCTGTCTTTTGTAGTAACTTCTTCACTCTCCAATGATTTTTCTTTCAATAATCCTCCTTCCAAACTTCTTAAACCAACTCTTACTCTTCTGCTTCATCTCAGTATTTCTAATGAAGTTAGAATTGAAGAAGGGGATGAAATCCAAGTCCAGGCACTTAACTGCTTATTATGTAGCAGTTTTAACAAAAGATTTGCTAGAGAGGGAATTTTATTGTTCATCTAATTCTCTAAAACCATCTTGAATTTAACTGTATCCTGTTAACTGGGATTTACCTATTCTTATATCATTGGAAATTTCATTGCTGCATGGTGGAAACAAACTATGTATAAAATGTAAGATCAGATGGATGAGGGTTTTGTCATGTGTTCTGGGGAATCTTGGGAAAAACATTCATAAAGACTAAAGGGATGAGGGCTTTGTTAATCTATGTTTTGGGGCTCAGGTTCTTTTCTATAATGAATTATAGTAAAGAACATAGGTAATTCATTTATAGAGTCATTGAAATACCTAGAGGAACTCAGATTCAAAGGCTATTTTGGAGGGCTAGATAATACCCCTTTAGAACTGCATTTAATGATACTGACTCTCACAGCACAGCTGGATTTGGGCAGGTTAGATCTTGATGGTACCTCTGGGAAATTTGGGCTCACTCAACTGTGGACTCAGAGACTCTCCATCCTTTTGAAGCAGACAGGCATGTAGATTGGAAACCTTGCCCTACCACCCACCCCACCATACACACTGTAGCAATGAATTATTGGCGAGTAATAAAACCTACTAGCTCTAAGGCTGTTAAAAATATCCTATCTTATATGAACAGGAACTAGGTCCTGATAAGACCTTTACCTGGTAACAGCACAATCACAGAGATGGCTGGGGACCCCTCTCCTGAAAAGGTTCAGCAGGAACAAAGGCCAGGAAGGGAATTTTAAGGAAGACCATCCATAGCTCCCAACTCTACCCCTTGATAACCACCCTAGCAACAGACTCTTACCTAAATAGAAAGATCCATGTGGGGCAGGTTGAGAAAACCCTATAAAAATCAACTTGAACAAAGGAAGTGTGCACATATGCTGCCTAAGCCCATGTGCTACTTGTGCCCATGTGTTGCTGCCAAGTGCATGTTGTGCCCAAGCACGTATTTCACTTGCATCTTCCTTCTTGAGATGTGTAATTTTATACCATCATACTTTAACACTGGGATGTGTTTTGGGGGCTCTCTCCACCCTGGAGAAACCCATCCTTTGAGCATGTTGTTCTCTCTCTCTCTCTCTCTCTCTCTCTCTCTCTCTCTCTCTCTCTCTCTCTTCTCTCTCTCTCTCTTCATTCACAACATCTTTAATACTTTACCCTGGGTTCCTTTTACAGAAGGCACTTTCCTTTCCTGGGTAACCGGCTGATTTCACCACTACTTAAAGGGACTGAGGTTTTCACTAACACTGGTGAAGTCTACTTAAGCCCTGTGCTCCCAGAAGCCAGCCCTGGTTGAGAACTCTTCCACTTTTTCGTCTTCTTGGAGATGGCTTATAGCCAAGAGCCACTCTTCCTTGTGTGACTTTGATAAAGTTCTTTCTCATGACTCTGTGAGATTTACTGATAACCTCTTTGTTTCCCTATAACAAGACCAACACAGACTCTTCGTTTTCTGCCTGACTGCACAGACAGGACCAGACATAGACCCTCCAACTTCCTATTCTTTGTCTCATGAGCGAAGAACTGAGATTAGAACTGGGTGTCTCTCTGAAACTTGCTAGACATAGATATAAACATTTTCTGCACAGCTGACTAACCTAGACTTCCCCTGATTATGAAACAATTCCAACAAAGCAGGTCCACTGGTACTTTTCTATTCCTCCCTATAAAAGCCAAAAGAAAATTATACCCATCAAAACACCCCACTCTCTATTATTCTGAGTGTTCTTCCTGTCAAAGAACTTGAGAAAATCTAATGTAACTTGGCTGGGGTTTTTGTCTGATGCCATCCTTATCCCTTTGGATCCCGCTATCTCTTTTTCTCATTTCATTAATAGTTACCTTAATCCCTGGTGTGAATTAATGCTATATATCTGTTATTGAACCCTAAAATGATGAATTGTAAACAAGTTTTTACATTTAACATTTTTGTCTGTAAGAGAACTACTTAATAGTCTCTGACAATAACCATGATATGTTGAAAGCTCTTCCAATTGTACAGTTTTTCACCCAACTTTTCCCTGAGACTTACTTTTTCTCTTGCCCTCCTCCATCCCAGCCTTAAACTCAGAGACGAGTGCAAAAATACTCTGCTATGACCAAGTGCTCAGCATCCTTGTTTTCGTAACATGACATGTATAAAACAATATCTTTGTGATTAAATACTCAGCCAGATTCCCTATGAAACACCATGGGATTAATAAAATTTCTAGAGTTTCAAAATTAGTAATTTTCCTCCTGGGTTATACTACTTTCCAACTTGAGCCAGTCGGATGGATAAATCATTTCTAAGATGTAAGGCATGGATGTTCTATTAGCAATAGATTAAAGATCTCGTACTGGGAATTCATGTTGGGGGGTGAGGGGGAACTCAGAGAGGTGCACCTGTAGCTTCCCTCCCAGGATGATTCCCTGATACAGACCAGTATGCACACAAACCAACATCCTCCCTGCTTGACTGCAAATGGCCCTGCTGCTTTCCATTTGAGAGTGGGAGAAAGTGAGAAAATTCATTTAAGATGGGAACACTGGGGCCTGGAGGTCTTGTGAAATTCATATACTGTAAACATGGAGGATTCTTCCTGCAGAGGCATGTTGAGACACTAGAGATTTCACACGTGCGCATAAGCACAGATTAAATCTGTAACTGGAGGTTTCGGTATTTGAAATGAATTTGATTAGGTTGCTTTAAAAAGGAATGCAGGTCAGCTGAGTGTGGTTAAATGATTTGATGAGGAATGCAGGTCAACTTCCGAACACCATGCCCTTTCCCATAGACCAGCCACACTTGCACAGTGAGACTAGAGCCTGTGTGGACAACGGTTTCTACCAACTGTTACTGCACTGCAGATTTAACTACCATTTGGTTCCTTGGCAACTGCGGAGCTTCACTTCTAGATATCTCACCACCGCTGTAACAATCTCTCCAGGATCCAGAGTTCCTGTTGTCTTTACAGTATTTCATCTCCTCTGCCTCCCTACCCCCACCCCAGGGAATCTTGACACCAAAAAGTGAATCTGGAGATCACTGGATTGAGCTACACATGATGTTGATGGTGATAGAGTACAATGAAGAGATTCAGACGATATGGGGAGCCAAGTTCTAATGCACAGGTCTCTAGCTTTATCTTTAAGGGGGTTTTAATGGGTTGCTAGAACAGAAACTTTCCCCTTTTGGGTCAGCCATGGAGGGACATCAGTGTTGGTTGCCTCTCAGTAGCAGAAGAAACTTGTCAATGAATGGAATGCATAAGTAATTATAATCCCCCCTGTTCCAAACCCGAATAAATTCCATTTCCCAACAGCTTTTGGGAAGAAAGACAAGTTCTGAAAATGAAGCAAAACTTTCTGTCTACTTAGATATGACTGTCTTGTGAGTTTTACTCCCTCTCCCCCAAAATTTATAGCTTCCAGTTTCTAGTTCCTTGGGCTGGGGACATATGGTCCTCTTTAGAAGAAAACAAGGAAAGAAAAACTAAATACATACTGAATTGTATGAGAAAAGCTGATGGCTGGTGCAAAAATGTTCCTTGTAAATCATGGGAAATGTTTAAAGGTGGCTTGTGGGAAGAATGGAAAAAGATGTAATTGTTGATAGACTAAATATTTTTAGAATCAAAGTCTGAGGGGATCTTACAGTGCTGAGGTTCAGCACTCTGACCTAAGAGTCAGACTGGATGGGTTCAAATCCCAACTTTACTTTTCACACATTACATAGTCAAAGTAGTTTCATATAATCAGATCTTAGTTTCCTCAGTTAGAAAGAGAATGCTAATAATGCCTACTTAAAATATTATAAGAATAAAATAAACAAATATTCTAAATCAGTTGAAAACTAAGCACCTGAGAAAAAAATGAGATCATCCAATTTGCTGCTATGTGGATGCAACTAGAAAGGATTATGCTGAGTCAAGTTCAGCCAGGAGAGGGACAGACAGATACCAAAAGAGCTCTCTAATGTGGGACACAAAGAGATAAAGTAAGGGAATCACAATGGTCAAAGACCACAGAAACTGAGAACTGCTCTACAAAAAGAGGATAGTGCAAAAGGAGAGAGAGAGAGAGAGAGAGAGAGAGAGAGAGAGAGAGAGAGAGAGAGAGCGCAAAAGGGAATGTCCTGCCACAGAGGTGGGGTGGGGTGGAGAGGATGAGGTGGGAGTGGTGGGAGGGATGCTGGGACCATTGGTGGTGGAGAATGGGCACTGGTGGAGGGATGGGTAATCAATCATTGTATGACTGAGGCTCAAGCATGAAAGTTTGTAAGTCTGTAACTGTACCTCATGGTGATTCACTAATAAAAAATTTAAAAAAAAAAAGGAGTAGTGGACCTAAGGGGGCTGGAGCTATAGCACAGTGGTAGGGCATTTGCCTTGCTTGGCTGGCCTGGCCTACCCAGATTTGAGTCCTCCGACCCTCTTGGAGAGCCTGGCAAGCTACCGAGAGTATCTCGCCTGCACGGCAAAGCCTGGCAAGCTACCTGTGGCATAGCTGATATGCCAAACACAGTAACAACATGTCTCACGTTGGAGACGTTACTGGGCCCGCTCAAGCAAATCAATGAATAACGAGAGAACAGTGCTACAGTGCTACAGTGGATCTAAGACGAGGGTGAAAGGAAGAAGAGAATCTGGTGGAGGGTATGGTGCAAGAACATTGTATACATGGAACCCGATCATTGACAGTATTGTGAATCATGGTACCTAAATTACAGATATATATATATATATATATATATATATATAATTAATTCTTCTCTCTAGACCTCCAAGGGGAAATTCGACTGTTATTCTCCATTATTCTCTATTACTCATGAGCAAATAAAGAACAATTTTTTTAAAGAAGCATCTGTAGGACTGGAGAAATTTATAGAGGTTAAGGTACAGCATGCAGCTGACCCCAGATTGATCCCTAGCATCAGGCATAGTCCCCCAATCACCACCAGGAGTGAGCTTTGAACATTTCTGGGTGTGGCCAACCCTGCCCTTAAAAGAAGCATCTTTCATGAGAGAAATATCATCGTGTCAAGCTTGGGGCCTAAATATAATTTTATTGGTTTTCTATTAATATGATATAACGAGAATATAAATTATTTGTGGGAAAATACAAAGTTCTGCTATGCATTCATTCATAACTTTTAGCACATTCATGGGAAACTTTGTTAGCTATAAACAAGTATAGTAGAATGCCTTTATAGAGAATCCTAAATAAATGTATTTCATTGTTGCTGAAGTCTATACAGCAAAAACAGGTTTTTTTTTTTTCAGAAGGCAGCAACAAAAGGATCTAATATAACATAGGGTGGTCAGAAAAGGTCTTTGAGGTTTGGAAAATGAGAAACCAACCACATGGGCAGAGGAGAAATATTCCAGGCAGAGGAACAATTTGTACTGCTGAATAGCCATTCACTAACCACTCCAAAACCAAGCGTGTTCCCAGCAGTTCTAGAATAACCAAATGATTTAAAGAAGCGCATAAGCAATTTGCCTCTTGGACTAGCAGCACATTTACCAAAACAATCAACACCACCATCCTGATTCAAGAAACAGGAGGGGAAGTGTCAACACAGTAAAGTATTTGCAAAGCATCTGTGAGAACAATGCCTTTGTTTTCAGAAACAGCAGAAACTCCAAACCTAAGTCTACCATGTTGCATGAAGCTGAAAACATGCTCATCTACAGGTAACTTTGTAAATCATTAATTTTATCATATTTTCTTTGTTTTAAATGTAGGAGTACTGCTGTTTATTCAGCCATTGATTACGCTGATTGAATTGGGCATGAACTCCACTATTATGAATTTTAATTTAAAAACTTTTGAAGAAATATTTGCACATGATCCCTTTGAAATAAAAAAATAAATAAAATTAGAAAAAAATAAAACAGGGGCTGGACTAATAGCACAAAGGGAAGGGTGTTTGCCTTTCACATGGCCTACCCAGGTTCAATTCCCAGCATCCCATATAGTCCCCTGAGCACCGCCAGGTGTAATTCCTGAGTGCAGAGCCAGGAGTAACCCCTGTGCATCACTGAGTGTGACCCAAAAAGGAAAAAAATAAAGAAAGAAAGGAAAAATAAGAGTTGTGGAGATAAAGAGTAAAGGAGATAAATCGTTCTAAAACCTTGGAGAATTGAGATCAGAATGCAAAAACATTTAAGATTAAGTTAGGTAGCAGAAACTCATGTGGGTGATAAAGTAGTCCATGAGAATAATAAATGATTGGGTAAACATGTTTTATAGATGTCTTGTCTGGAATTTAACTTAAGAATTGTGCCCTCAAAATTCAAAGAGCTACATCCTTGCTGTAACTTTCCACACTTCCTAAAGCCTGTCATGACCTCGAAAGTGACTTTGGGTGGCAACACTGACCAGGGACAAAGTACTTGGAATTTTGGTACAGATTTGAGGAAATGAGGATTTGGGGAGGAAAAAAAAAAAAAACCAACAATGCTATTGTTCACAGCATCCTGAACTCAAAACTATGCAGTATTTTATAATAGCACAAGTTGACATAGATAGCAAACAAGGTTCTTTTCAAGATGTTCTATTTCGGACCGGCCCGCCCGCTCCTCTCTGGAAAGAAAGATGGCGGCCGCACGGGAGCCTTGTGGAAAGCGGGTTTGAGCCGGACTCGGGGGAGCGGCGGGGACCTCATGGGAAGGGGGGCTTTGTGGGCCGTCCCCCACGCCCCACCGAGGTCGCCAGCTGCCCCCCACGAGCGGCTCTCCGGCACGGCCACGGCCCCGGAGGCACAAGGACTTAGCACAGAGAACCAGCCGCTTGGAGCAGAAAAGCAAATGGACTTGTGTTGATCCGCGCCACCAAGCCTGCCCGGAGGGGGAAGGGCGTTGACCGGCCCGCCCGCTCCTCTCTGGAAAGAAAGATGGCGGCCGCACGGGAGCCTTGTGGAAAGCGGGTTTGAGCCGGACTCGGGGGAGCGGCGGGGACCTCATGGGACTCCAGGGCACAGAAACCAATCTCTTAACTAGCCAACTTTTAATAGAAATTCTTCCAGGGTCAATAAGTAAAGTAGCAGAAATTCAAAACCGCGCGGCCGTGATAGCGGCCGCGCGACATCATTTTATTCTTAAACCAAGTTGTAGAAAGCAAATCATTTCACAACGCTGTTTCAGCATGTCTGATTGGGGGGGGGGGGGTGGGTCGTAAACTCTAAACAATAATTGTGCATCTTCTATCGAAATAATCTATCTAGTCAAAGTAGATAGAGTATTAACTAGAACTCATCTGCCTCACAAAGAATTGGGAGGGGTGGGAGGTGGGGGTCTATTGGGGTTCGGGGTTAAAAATGAGTATTGGTAAAGGGAAATGTGTTTGGTATCTACATGACTGAGACTTAAACCGAAAGCTCTGTAACTTTTCCCACAGTGATTCAATAAATAAATAAATTATATTAAAAAAAAAAAAAAAAAGATGTTCTATTTCATGCAGTAGCCACTAGCCAGATGTAAATATATTGAGTATGTCAAAGAACATGTGTTAGAAGCATCATATACACAGCATATTTCAAATCTTTTGAAAATTTATGTGAAATGTAATTAGTAACTGTATGTTCTGTTGTGACTGAATAGAATTTTGAAAATTAACTTCACCTGCAGGTTGTTGCTGATGTTTAATCGGTTACTTCAAAGCTTGAAACCATTTATTTCACTTACACTATATTTTGACTGGACAGTTAGCTCAGTTCTAGAGAAGATGAAAAATAACCCCTATCTACCTGCTTCCTAAACATCCATCCAAAACAGTTCTGTCAAAATGGATGGCCATGTTATCAAAGGTGGAGAAATAGCTGCTAACCAGCTATAAGCCCTGGTGGAAGGTAACAGATGAATGTGACAGTTACAGTTTGGGGGAGAAAAAAAAATCGATGCTTGGTAGAAAACTCATCGATATGAGTTGGAAGGAAATTACTGATGTGCTCTGTAGATGTTCCCAAGTAAGGAAACTGGAAATAAACAAACAAAACCTCTTTATCTCTATATTCAGTTATGGAGGGGCTGCAGAATATATCTATTCATACTTAAGCATGGTTGGTCCGGCCATTCTAAACAGACGAGCATGTGTGATTCTTCAACCCTATACCAAACTCTCCTTTTGTTTCCTCCAACAACAGTGTTCGTGCAGCAAATAAGACTTTGCAATCAGTGGGTTAAGGCACCTACTATCTATTCTGCAAATTTCATGATCATAGCCCCAATCCATGTAGACTCTACAACAGATGTTGATGCAGCTTAGCCTGAACTGAGCATAAGGGAAGGAAAAAAATCTTTCCTATCTTCATACTTGGCTACACAAAAAAATGTGTCCCTTTGAAAAAAAATCTGTGTAAAATGTACATTCTTCACAAACTAGCTAATATGTCAGGCTTCAAAGAAACCAGACTGTACACTTACTGCTTTACTAATCCTCTGGCTTCCCCCGTTTTGAAATGGTTACAGAAAAGTCCATTTTGGAATATTTTACCCTTGGCTTTAATACTTGGCAGAGAAATTCACTGTCCTCTGCTCTTCCTTGTGTTAGTTATAAAGCTGTTTGTCATCTCTAGTATCCGGGACACCTGCTTTTTTAAAAGTACTGCTGGCTCAGGAAAAAGAACGAAAGTTATTTTTATGCAATAACTAGCCAGCTCAAATCTTCTCAAAACTTTATCTGAAACAATGTATTTACTCCACCACTTACCGTTCCCCACACAAATCATATAAGGTATTTTAAAAATCAGAATTTTTCATTTTACCAGAATTTCCTTTTGAGATACATAATCAGAAGGCAAGTGACAGGACAGCTGAGCAGATCAGAGAAAACTTTTTGTTTGTAATTGGAAAAAAAGGAAAATATACACAATCATGTCTTCCAACACAGTGAGAGATTTTTAAAAGAAACTATGGAACTTAGGCAGGGAAAACTTTCCAAAGTTTAGGAAGACCAAAAGGAGAGTTTTGCTCTCTTGCTTATCTGAATGGAGGGTGACACATTTTGATTCACATGTTTCGTGGGTATCTGTTCTTTTTAACAACATAGAGTTTTTACATTCTTGTTTTCTATTCTTTCTCTTTTGCAAAAAATCTTCTGCAGTTGGTAAATTTCTCACTTGACCCATCTTCTTTGCCAGGTACATGACAAAGACTATCCAATTAGAGTCTCTTGTGCTTTTGGTCCTCCTGATAATGTAGAGGTGATGGTTTGGTTGGAGCTATTGACAAAGCAGCATTCTTTCTTTTCCTCTTAGGGTTGTTAGCTCTGAGAGTGATGTAAGTCTAGGGCAGCTGCTGCTGCCATCTTTTCTGCCTGAGGGGACAGTCTGATTGAGAATGAAGCCAATACAGAGGAAGTAGCACAGAGAGACAGAGAGCAAAGATTTCTGATGGGGGGAAAAATTGAGCCCCTGGATTTCTTACACAATTACAAAGTTTTCATCCTTTTCAGCATAAGCTAGTTTGGAATAGGCTTCTGTCTCTTATAACAAAGGATTTATATTTAATATATGGTGTTTGAGTACAAATAAACGGTCTAAAAACTGTGAAAATAAAAAAAAATAAAGAAGAAAGGATAGGGAAAAATGAAAGATTAAGGATCTTCCAAAAGGACGAAAGAGACGTGGAAATGATTTCCTCTTTCTTCAATGTGTTAGCAGAAACACACACACATGTGCGCACATGGAACTTCTAAGAAGAATGTTAGTCTGAGCATCATGGAACACAAGCTACATAATGGCACAAAAATTAACTGTTCCTGGCACAGAGCACTGTATGTGAAAGTGCAAATTTTAAAAACACACCTCTCGACTCTTTCCTTACTGTTTCTTCCATTTCTATATTTACCTCTTTTTTTTAAATAAAAATTGGCTATTTAGAAAATCTGTATCATTGTCCTCCTGTTGTTCATCGATTTGCTCAAGCAGGCACCAGTAACATCTCCATTGTGAGACTTGTTGTTACTGTTTTTGGCATATCGAATACACCACGGGGAGCTTGCCAAGCTCTGCTGTGCGGGTGGGATACTCTCAGTAGCTTGCTGGGCTCTCCGAGAAGGATGGAGGAATAGAACCCTGGTCAGCCGCATACAAGGCAAATGCCCTACCCGCTGTGCTATCACTCCAGCCCATTTAGAAAATCAATAAATAAATATACACTAGTTTTAAAAATGTAACAAAGGAAATTCAGTAAAAACAAACAACCCACAGCATTTCTTTTACTCTCATTCAAATGTTATTCAAATGCGTTCTAGAATGTGCTGTTTTCAGACCCCTTTTCTTGCACAGATCAAACAACAGCTTACTTTTTACAAAAAAGAGAGAATCATTTTGCTCTTAATTTTTTTATAAACACATTTTATTAACATAAATTTCATAAATGACAAAAAGTAGAGATGCATCTCATTTTACCAGTTGGATTACTAGCATTTCAATATATTGGTAGACATGCTATATGTCTCTAGCTTATTTTCATCTTCTTTATTTTTAATGTTTACATTCTGTGATGTACAATACCATCAATCATGGTTTCTCCTCATATAAGACTGATATCACAATCAAGCTTTTGTTTTCTTTTGCTATTAGGCCCAATACCAAACATCCTCAAAATTTTCCTATATTTTTTTCTTTTTGCATGAGAAACAATTATTAATACTACTGTAAATCATAGAATTTCAATAAATTTTTACACACACAGATATAGAAAGAATTACTTCTATAACTGAAGAAATTTCCTGAACACAAACTATAGAGTAATGTTCAGGCCAAGGTCTGATTAGAATCTTCCTTTTGTCCACCCTTACATACATATACAGGGGCCAATGCAGCAGGCCTAATTTGCATTATGGCACGAGAAGAAACATCACAGATATGATCTGACCCAGGATGAGAATTACAGAATCCCACAATTACATATGCACAGTTGCCTTCCAATGTGATTGTCGCTAAAATTCAAGTCAGATTCCAGGCAGATAGGTCGTGGCTCCTGACTGACCTCTTCACCTACATCTCTGCCATGTTCATTGTCAGCTTCTGTCAATTCCCATGCAAGACAGTTAGTAAAACACTTCTTCACTTTCAGCAGATGCCTGTTGCCCATTTGTCTAGATCAAGAAACTCACAGGCCTTTCTCATTCCGCATTCTGTGCGGGGCTTGAGTCCTGGCAGGATGGACAATACCGTTGCCACTCTTTAATCAGCCCAGTGGACAAGATTCATTTATTTTATCCCCTGCTTTGAATTTCTGTCCAAGGAAACTTTTTGAGTTTTAAAAATAGTCCTTTTTCTTTTTCCTTTTGTATCACTGTGAAGCCAGAGGACACCAGTCCAGTGTTTTTGTTTGGGGGTGGGAGGAGAGGGAGATGGGGGGGGTATTGAGGAGTTGTGCTACAGGACACCCCTGAGGCTACTGACCCCTGATTAACATAACATTTCCCCTCTATTTTTTCAGGAAGCAAAACTTGAAGAAAAAAACAAAACCTAAAATGATCTTTTCTTGTGTGGCTTATCACCTGGCTTCCTTCCTACAAGGTGGCATTTCTGTGTCTGAAAGGAGAGCAATGGTTTGTAGGCCACTGATGGATAGTGCTGGTTCTCAAATAACAGGGTGGACACAATGTGTAGGTAACTTTCTGTGACCTTGGAATGGCCATGAAATCCACTTTCACTTCTGTTTCCTTCACTTCTTAAAAGGAGAAAATACAAGATAATAATGCCTTTTTTGTAATAAAATCTCTAATTGTAGCAGATTATATGGCCCCAAACAGGGTTGGACCATGGTTAACACAGCAAGTCCTACCCCTTGTCTGACAAGAAAGATAAGGTCCTGATGACGAGTCCTGGGTCATATCTAAGGGCACGAGTCCTTTTGCAGGCCAGGTCAACATGACTGCTTCTGCTACCATTTGGTGAGTGAACACAAATGAGTCATTGTTGGTTGCCAACAAGGCAGAGTTCCTTCCTTCCTCAAGGCTAAGAATTGACTGCAAAACTTTAGATTGGCGAACTTGATGTGGGCCACATCAATCACCACTTCACTTCTCAACTACCCTGTATTTCTCAAATAGTCCTTAGAAGTCCATTACTCTTTTCATGGGTGGAGCTTTCTGGAACTCATTCTACTTTTACGTCTGGTGTGTGTGCCCTCTTAGACTCCTCTGTCTCCAAAATACACTTACCTTGAGCCCCCCTCCCAAAGCTAAGGAACCTAGGAAGTCTTTCCTGGGTATATCTCTTGGAAAGACTAGTAGTTCGGAAACACTCCCTGAATCTCATTAGAATCCCCTGTATGGAAATGGAGAAATCAGGACCAGAAAGATAATACAGTGGGTAAGGTCTTGCACATCACTGACCTGGCTTTGAATTGTGGCACCCCATACGGTCCCTTGAGCCTGTCAGGAATGGTCCTTTGAGCCTATCAGAAATGATCCCTGAGCACAGAGAAAATAGTTAGCCCTGAACACTGCCAGGAGTGGCCCCAAAACAAAATAAAATCAACAAAAGGAAGGAGAGATTACTATGATGGGGATTTTAAGGCACTTTCTTGTGACAGATATTCAGTGACAGACTTGCTTTGGAAAACTCCTCGAAGCTCACTACCGCAGCAACTTGGCCTGGCCTTCTGCCTTGTACTGCTCAGAGGAGAAACTTCATGGGATATCATAACAGCTGCAACTTGAACAGTCCAGCAGCCTTCATTCAGCCTCCTCCCTGCAGCCAGGAAGAGAGCTCTGCCAGGGAACATTCTCTGACATAAGGCAGCCCCATGCTGCTCCATGAGAGACGGAGCAAAAGATCATGATCGCGTTGTCTGAAAAGCGTTGGTTTTGCTAATTACTTTTCTCACACTTCATTTCACCTTTCCTGGCTAAGGCGATTTGGTGTGCTAACTCCTTCCGTGGAACTCCACCTAAGTGCTCACCTTTTCAGGCTTGGGGCTTTACCCTGGTCCTAAGTCCCCCTTTTGTTTAACCAGAGAACTCAAAAGAAACACATGTGTATCAAATTGAGCTAAAGAATAGCCTTTATTCCCACTAAATAAAATACGGAATGATGATTTTCATTTCTTGCCTTTTCAATTCAGTTTCAGTATCTCTTTTGATACCTTCACATTCCTTGTTCCATGATTTTCCTCTCTAAACATTTGGAGTGTATATAGTATTTCAATCGTGTTTTCAAGCAGCTACTGAAAATGCAGTATGTAATGGAAATGTTTTTTGATTTAGCTCATGAGGAAGAGAGGATAATCTAGACTTCTTATGAAGAAGTGATTTATTTGTCTCTACTCCATAGCTTTAAGTTAAAGTTCATTTCAGTCTGCAATGTTTCTACGAAATACTGCTTTGAATTCTGATAATTACTTCTTTGGTCAATTTCCAGAATATCATATAGAGAGTTCCCTCCTGCTTTCTAATATTGCCACTAATAAAATCCTTTGTTCAATTTCCTTACCTCAAACCTCACATAAAAAACAAGTAAAACTATATTACAATCATTATAGCACAGCGGTAGGGTATTTGCCTTGCGCACAGCCAGCCCGGCCAAGTCAGGTTCAATTCCTCCAACCCTCTTGGAGAGCCTGGCATGCTACCAAGAGTATCTCACCCGCATGGCAAAGCCTAGCAAGCTACCCGTGATGTATTTGATATGCCAAACACAGTAACAACAAGTCTCAAAATGGAGATGCTACTGGGCCCGTTCGAGCAAATCGATGAACAACAGGAGGACAGTGACAGTGACAGATTATTTATTTATTTTTAGGCTACATCCAGTAGTGCTCAGGACTTACTTTCTGCTCTGCACTCAGAGATCACTCCTGGTGAGGCTCTGGACCGTATGTGGGGTCAGGGATCAAACCTGGGTCATCCATGTGCAAGGCAAGTATACCCACTGTACTACTGCTTTGGCCCAGCTAGAACAATGTTTAATTTTAGATTTCACAAAGTTTTTTTCTGAAGGACTTTGATTTGGATATAGAAATCATCACTAAAGATTTTGATTTGGATTTCATTAAGCTCTCTAATCAATTATATATGAACATTTATATATAAATGTTTTCTACTCAATTAAATATGTATTTCAAAACCATGTTCAAAAGAGAAGAATTACACAGCCAGAGGAAAACCACATCTCAAGAAATACACTAACAATAAGATTGCTGTTATAAATCTCTAATCAGGGGATCTTAATGTTGGTGAAAGGACATTAGGAATGAGTTAATTGGCAATCTAAGAAAGACCTAGGGCAGGAGGGAGATTTTCAAATCAATAGAGTAAACAACTGGCTGA
Source organism: Sorex fumeus (assembly GCF_029834395.1). Taxonomy (NCBI): domain Eukaryota; kingdom Metazoa; phylum Chordata; class Mammalia; order Eulipotyphla; family Soricidae; genus Sorex; species Sorex fumeus. The sequence continues at coordinate 22,314,755 of NW_026606108.1, read as the reverse complement.
CATTGGATAGATAAGAGACACTTGTTTCTATAAAACAGTCTGGAAGCTGTATCCAATCCTCCCCACCCCCTTGAGCTCAGGCTGGGAAAAGCTGGATATATAATGTGAAGTGGCGAGTAGGGGATAAATCCCGGGATTTCAGGCTTTCAGCTTGGGGCTTTGCCATGGTCCTAAATCATCCTTATGGCCTCAACTCATCCTTCCCTTCTTTCTCCTCCAACCATCTGTAAAGGCAATAAAAATACTTGTCATGTTAACATTTGCAGGCAAAGGCTTCAGAAGAAAATAGAATTCCTTTCAAGACTTTTACGAAAGAAAATACCCTGATGGTCTGTTTGACTATGAAAGTTGAGTGACTTTCCCTTCTACAAAGGATTTCCAACAGTGATGCAAACGCTCCTTATTAGATGCAGTAACTTCAGGAGGCTCTGTCATGAGTTAATTGAATTTTTGCAAGGAAACCAAAAAGAAATGTTTTTGCAGCTGCTGTGTTGTCCAAACCAAGGAATACCATTTACTTCTAGATGTGCCTGAAAGACCATCTTTCCCATAAACTATGAAGTGTGGGGTGCCCCCTGGTGTTATGTAACAAACAGAAGCCCTTAGGCCTACTCACAGGTAAGTGGAGGGAGGGTGGATGGCAGTGGACTGCCAGAGAACATGGGTTTCAGAGCAAAAGACAAGAGGAAAATCCCTCTGGAAAATCCTTGAAAATATGGGAAGGGGCCCTGAGACTGGGGTAGCAAGCAGCAAATTAGTTGTACTTGGATACAGTTAAAAGGGATAGCCCTGGAAGGTTTACACATTGGCGACAGATATTTCAAGGTGACAGCATGCCTTCTCATCATCCTGTACTCGATAGCTCAGAGTTATGATTCTCAGAGAGCCTACTCTTTCAAGATCCTTCTGGAAGGGGTGGTACTAAGCCTGAGAGCAAAGGAGGTCTCAAGAAGTCACCCAAGGAAAGTTTCTATATGAACCTCGGTTTGGGACCACACCTAGAGGTGCTACATGGCTACTCTGAGCTTAGTGCTGAGGACCACATTGGGTCGACTGCAAGCAAGACAAATACCTTTATTCCTGTACTATTTCTCTGATCCCCAAACCTAGGCATTTTTATGTTGCGTTCTTCTCTTTCATGAATCTCAGCCTGCAAAATTAGAATTGTTTCTTCTACCCAAGAAAACGGTCTGTGAATAAAATGCTGCAGAAACTAAATTGAAATATGAATCGAACACATTTCAGTTAAATATTTACACTATTTAGAAAGGAAATGGATTGGAAAAATCAGTTCAAGAAATTTGTCATGACTTCATAAAGGGTTGTGGGATGGTATCTTTTCTCTCTCTGTCTCTCTCCTGCTTTTTCAACATAAAGTTTAGCTTTTCTGTTTTCTACATGGACAAAAACTAAGACCCTGAAAACATAATTTAACCTAAGAGAAATAGCACTGAACAATAAAAGGGTATCAAATCGGTATCAAGCTGCAAAGAAACATGTGAAGTCCCTCATCCCCACAGCGAGCCCATCCCTATTTCCGTGAAAGAAAATAGTCTCTTAATTTTTGCTTCAAGATTGACAGTGAGGTGCTTTAAGCTAATGCGTCTCTGAAAATATTTTGCACATCGAAGAGCCAAATTGGAGAGAGCCTGGTTCAGCTGCAAGAACCATGTGTCACCTCAAAAGCAGGCCTGTCAGGGAGGGGAGTTTTTGAGGGTGAGTCAAATCAGAAGCAGCTGGGCTTCCACATTCCTCCGCATCCCAGACACTCCAGATCTGTGAGCTGAAGTGCCAGCTTGCTGTGCACACTGCGAGAGCTTATCTTTAAATAGTTCGTCTATTAAATCCATCTTTCATCTATTAATAGGAATGCCCCTCTTCAATTCCCAGCCCATAAACACCATCGTGTTCTGAGCCTCAAAGGATTCCTGCAGCATCCCGATGCTCGTGTGCACCCAAAGACTGGGTGCCAGGATGAGCATCCATCACCAAGAAGTATAAATTCCACCACTGTGAAAAGACAAAGCTGCCATAATATTCGGTAAGAAATGGGGAAGTTCCCAAACAAATGCCTTCGAAAACACAGAGCACCTGGTGAAAGGATTTCACATAAGCCCCAAAGAGCTGGAAAATGACATCAGCTGCTTGTCCTCAAATATGTTTGGATATAAATAAAAGACTAAGCTTGTTTTAAGCATAAAGAAAATGTGCATATCCAAGAAGATGGGAAGATATTTTTGATTCTGTTGCACTGGACTGTAACTAATTATGCTCTCCATTAATGCACAGAGGGAACCATTGCTGTCAGTCCCCAAGGCCACAGAGTTTGAAGACAAAACAGCGTAGGGACAGAGGACTTAGAACGAGGTGCTCAAGCTCAAGCAGGGAGCAAATTTGTACCTTCTTTGCTGTTGCTTAGTTAGTGAGAGCAAATTGACATTAGGTTTCCTAAAGATACCACAATTTGGGCTAGGGAGATGGCTCAAAGGGCTAGTGTGCATGCTTTCCAAGTGGAAGTTCTAGGTTCGATCCCTGGAACTCCATGAGAACTGTAGGATGTGACCACAAAACAAAAATGAAACAAAAAGGAGGATTGGATGCCTTCATCTATATAGGTTACAGCAGAAAGCCCCAAAGAATCACCTGGGGACTTTACCATTTACACGGATAAATTCTGTGCTTATTCATGGGAAGGGTTGTGACATTCATCTCCCTCCATTCACAATCTTCTGTACTGAACTATCATGTTTATCAGAGAAGGGCCACGAAGATACCACTACTGCTGGGACATGAGGATGGTGTTATCTGAGGGTAACCCTGATTTGGGATTGGGTCATGTCCAGAGATGTAGTGAGACCATAGGAACTTCCTGGAACAGTAGGAGTTAAAACGGTGCACCTAACTAACATGAATTAATCTTCAAAACCAGGTCAGAACCCCCTTTTCAAGGTGATTGTGGCCTACTATTCATGGGGGTCACTCTAATACACAGACACAAGCCCATGACGGGGGAGGAGGTAATGGCCTGCAGTTCCTATGAACACTTGACCCACGTGGCATTACCCCAGCTACCTCCTCATTCGGCACAGCTCTTCCACATATGTGGGGTAGTGCGTGTTCTCTGGGGCTTGCCAAACTATTGTAAGTCTTGACATTACCCCAGTGATGGATGACTTGGGTTATGAGTCTACCTGACCAAAACACATTTTGCAAAGCCAAATATTTCCGACAGTACAAAATAAACATGCATGCCAAAAACTACAAACCCACAATTCCAATCTGTTCACACTTGTAAAAGATAAAGATACAAAACAATTGGTTTCCTTGGATTCTTTCATCTCTTCTGTTATCTTTACTGTTGGTTTCCACTGACTTTCAATTTCTACTTGATGTTAAGGTAACCACAGGTTTTAAGAAAAAGCCTAAATGTTGGGACAAGGAGTTAACCAATCTTGTCCCTGAGAGCAACTCTCAGGCCTGTGGGTGGAGGGTAATTTGTCTAAAGTGGAACAATTCATCACTTGAAACCAATGCTGTTTTAAAAACTTTGCACTCAATAGTATGTGAAGAACTGTGCATGCTTTAGAATAATTGTAACTTCAGCTATTTAAAGAAATACAGACTTCACATGTTTTGTATTTCTATATGAAGAATTGCCCAGCAAAGCTTATTCTGATCTCATACTCATGGTCTCATGCACATCAGAGACTAGCTTATTCAGATGAGTAAACTCTTTGCAACAAAGAAGAAAACTTGGGCTGGATATTTTTGCATAGTAGCTGTTATTTCACATGATCACATCAGCATATAAACTATTATTTTCTTTGGGGAATAATAGTCCCATGTTTCATCTTGGGACTGATTACTTGAAGAAATATATGGCCATATTTTATTCTGAGAACACAGAGCTTAGACTTTTGTTTATAAATTGAACATGAAATCCACTCATCAGAATTGAGGGTAAGCTCTATGAGGCAACGTGGTAATTAAATTTCTCTGTGAAGTTGTGGGTTCTTAGATGGCCTGTCTCCCAAGAAGTTGTCCTGCAATCTTGTGATTATGAGAGTTTGCTTTGTGATCATCATATGGGTAGGTCTGGAGTGTGTGTGTGTGTGGGGGGGGAGCATAAGTGTGTGTAAGCAAATGAGTATTAAGCCTTTTATCTACATGTATTCTTGAAATACAGACCATCAGGCTAAATTTAAAACATTCTTTGTTGACCTAAATATGTTCCTTTTCTTGAAATGAGTTGTAGGAAACAGAACTATAACACAAATCTACAAAATCTCTATGAAGTCAGACAGCAGGGAAGAAGAAATGGGTGTGAAGGTCCTTTGAGTGTGAAGGTCCAATCTCAAGGCCTTAAATGCATGTTGTTTTTACTATGTCAACCATTAGTGAAATTGGAGGTGGAGTGTCACAAAGGCCAACTGTTTTAATGTTTACAAAATTTTGAAGATTAAAGTCATCTTTTAAGATTAGTTGAAGAAATTTTAAGATTAGTTGAAGAAATTACAACTATCTTTGGGACTTGATTAATCCAGTCAAACTGAGATGGTTTTATAATTGTAGGGCTCATTACATGTGATTTAGCTACTCTTTACTAAGATGAAAATCACTTTTAGACAATTGAAAGTAGTTCTTAAGAGTTTTAAGCAAATTTAACACCAGTTTACAGGTCATAGGTGATACAATCATCCTCTTTTATTCACTCACTTCCCCCTAACTTTTTAACATTCTCTCTCTCTCTCTCTCTCTCTCTCTCTCTCTCTCTCTCTCTCTCTCTCTCTCTCACACACACACACACACACACGCACACACTCCTGGATGTTCAGGGTTTAGATTCTGGAGAAAAGGGAAGGAGAATTCAAATTCCCTGACATTCAGGTACTACTAATTAACTAGAAGGAAAATGTGAAGTGTATGAATAAGAATCAAAAGAATAACTTTCCCAAATGAACTAATAAACAAATAGAAAACTTCCAGCACCTGTCAAGCTCTTCAGAGAATTAATGCCTGATAAACATGCATTTAAATTATTTACCTGCCGGAGCTGCACCATGTGCAAACAACTACAGCAAAAGAAAATCGCATCAGATTATGATATCTTCCTGATTTTATAACACCTACTATCTCTCTGGCCCCCTACTCTAATCTCTATTTCTTTAGATAATACCATGAAATCCTAAAGTTCTCCAGGAATCACAGATAACAACCTTAAATCCTACTCCCCTCCTCCCTGTGCCAAGAATTCACCCTTGTAAATGATTTGCTTTCTCATGACTGCTATTTCTGTCCCCTGCTTTTATTAAAGATTCATTGTTAATAAAAATGATGAAAAAATACTTAATTAGGTGCTCTAGCATATTCTTAGTTTTTATGAAGTATTTTTTAAAATAAGGAAGTAGATACAAATAAGAAATTTTATGACGGTGTTTAGCACAGCGGGTAGGGCGTTCGCCTTACAAGCGGCCAACATGGCCGACCCGAGTTCGATTCCTCCGCCCCTCTCGGAGAGCCCGGCAAGCTACCGAGAGTATTCGATATGCCAGACACAGTAACAACAAAGTCTCCAATGGAGACGTTACTGGGCCCGCTCGAGAAAATCGACGATCAACGGGAGGGCCTTTACCTTTTACCTTTATGACTAGCTAAAGAAACTTCATTGCAAAGAAGTCTCTGACCTGTCTCTGAGAACCCAAACCAGCTAGAGGAACAATACTAAACCTGGAACAAAGGCCAGCCCTTCATCTTCCCCAGACTTCTCTGGCATGTACACTATTTAATGGGGGCCATGGGAGGGGAGCGGGGGCCACACTTGGAAGTGCTCAGAGGCTATTTCTAGCTCTGTGCTCAGGCAGTGCTTGGTGAACTGCATGCAGTGCTGAAGATCAAACCAGGGTTGCTCCCCGCGTTATTTCTCTGACTTCTATTTAAGGAGACATAGCTTCCTTAGATTTCCACCAGACCTCATCCTCTCCTTAAAGCCTCTGTCAGTATCCCTGGAATAAAAAAGAATCACATACCCTGAATGTAGACTATCCTTTGTTCATATGAATTGTTTCTCAGAACGTTTTCAAATTCTACTTTATACTATCAATGTTTCTGGCTGTAGGACCTATAACCCTACTTGACAACTGAGCATTTTTTAAATACTTTCTGCTTTGTCTCAAGACCTAGAATAATCTATGCACATACTAGAATATGTAGATCAGAATATACAGATAGTATATTACCTTTTGTGCCTAGGTCTACATACAATGGTGTGAAAACTCTATGGCCTTGGTACTCACTTCTAAATTTCAATTTCTCAATGACACTTTTACAATTATCTTTTGTATTGAAATATGATATTGTCATAGTACATGTTAGGAACCATCCAATTTGAAATAATGTCCACTACATTAGTATTAATAAATATATCATCATTAATGAGAATAAAACTTATCAATAGGCCTGAACCCTAAGGACAGATGAAGCCTAAAGTCACTACAAGTAGATTAAGATAGAAATTCCATATTGTTAACACACTGACTAAAGCATCACAGATTGCATTCATATCCAGGATACTCTTGACTTCTCATATAACACCTTGTTCTGTGTAAGATTTAAAGAAGAATCACCACTTGCTGTTTGACTTGAAATAGTCCATCATTGTATCACTGTATCAATGTCATCCCTTTATTCATCAATTTGCTCGAGCGGGCACCAGTAACATCTGCATTCATCCTAGTCCTGGGATTTTAGCAACCTCTCCTTTCTCATCCTTGCCAACAGTGCCGCATTGGAGGCTCTTTCAGGGTCAGGGGAATGAGACACATCATTGTTACTGTTTTTTGGCATATAGAATATGCCATGGGAGCTTGCCAGACTCTGCTGTTTGGGCAGGATATTCTTGGTACCTTACCGAGTTCTCCGCGCCTCCAGGAGCTTTGTTTTACAGTCTCTGGATCTTGGCTGTTGATGGGATTTCATGGTGCTGGGGGCAGTTGGTGTGTGCAACTATCTAGCTACTGGAAAATGGGGGATCTGGGTGGAGGAGGCCCAGTCCCAGTCCAAGCAGGCTTGGAGATCTCAGCCCTGGGACCCACGCACCTGGGTTCCTCTGCCGGTTCCTTCATGTGTGAGGCTTGTCAAAACATGTGGAGAGTGGCCTTGAGCATTCTGTGGCTGGGTACCAGAGGTCTTTGTCTGTGGGGGCTCTGCTTAGGGCGGGGAGGGAAACTCAACCGGCCCCCCTCCAAAGGGCCTCAGTGAAGACAGTCTGGCACGCGGGTAGGAGACTCTGCCGAAATAGTCCACATGGGGACTATTAGTCTATAGTCCATATGGGGCTTCGCACATACAAGGCAGACTGCTGATTTTTCATATTTATATAGATTAGAAAACCCCCCTTTCCTCTCTTATTATATAAAAATTATTATATAATTATTGATGTCAGTATCAAATCTATACTTTTGGGGTGTGTGGATGTTGAAAAACAGTATTAAATTGAAAACTAAGATATTAGAATGGATGAGTTTTTAAATTAAACTTGGAATTGGAGATAGTTGCAGGTTTGTACAGTTTTAAGAAACAGCAACCATGAATGTGGCTTTCAGCGTATAGTCATGCCTAGCTTGTGTGAGGCCCTGGGTCCAGTGTTGCCCCACAACAACAGCAATAACAATTAAAACCACAAAAGGAAATGGTTCCGAACGGAGAGATTTCATGTCCTTTTTCACCCAAATTCTCTCAGTGGTGCAAAATGTCACTACAATATTACAACCAAGAAATCTACATTGTTACAAACAAGTTACACAACAGTTCCTTATCACAAAGATCCCTCTTGTTGCCTTTCATAGTTATTCCAACTGACTCCTGCCTCTACACACTGCCAACCATGAACTGATTCATTATTTCCACGTGTTTTCATTTTAAGAATGCTATACATAAGCCAAAGAGATAGCTCAATGGACAAAGTTCACGTTTTGCATGCAGAAAGTCCGGGGAGGATCCATGGCACTATATGGTCCCTAGATACTGCTGGGAGCAATCTCCAAGAACAGAGCTGGGAACCACTCGGGATGCAGTCCCCCATCCCTCAAAAAAGGTGTTATAAATGGAATAGTTCTGTATATAATCTTTTAGTATTAGAATTTTTCACTCAATACAATTCTCCAGAGTTCTCTAAATTGTCACATGTACCCCTTTTATTGCTGAGTAGTATTCTATAATATATATATATATATATGCCACAATTTGTGCAATCATTTACCTAATGAAAGAAATATGGGTTAGCTCCAATTTGAGATAATTATGACTAAAGCAACTATTCAGACTTTGGCATGATTGAAATGTTTATGTCTTTGGGGTTGTCTAGTTGTAATTGCTGAATAATATGGTACTTTCTTTATCTCCCTCCCTCCCTCCCTCCCTCCCTCCCTCCCTCCCTCCCTCCCTCCTTCCTTCCTTCCTTCCTTCCTTCCTTCCTTCCTTCCTTCCTTCCTTCCTTCCTTCCTTCCCTTATTTCTTTCCTTCTTTCTTCCTAGAAAATATTGAATGATCTTTCAGAGTACAGATACCGTTTTCTATTCTTAGCAACAAAGTATCAGCATGTCAATTTGTCCACAGCTCTCCACAGCTCTGCCAGCTTTTGGTGTTGTTACTGTTTTGATTTTTATATTTGTCATCCTGAGAGCAATTTAGTGATATCTTCTAGTGGCTATAATTTGCACTTCTCTGTTACATTTTCATAGGCATGTTTGTCATTCACACACACACACACACACACACACACACACACACATATATATATATACATATTTAGTGAAATAACTGTATTTGCTTTTATCCCTTTTCTATTGGATTACTTGTTTCCTATTGATTTTTGAATACTCTTATACATTCTAGAGAACAGTCCTTTGTCAGATAAATGGTTCAAAATTATTTTTTCCTAGTATACAGCATGATTTTTTATCTTTTGTTAGCATGATTTCATGCCAAAAATGTTTCTGAGATCCAATTTTAAAATTTTATCTGCTATGTATTGTGATTTCAGAGTTGACATCAAGAACTCTGCCCTAAAATTTGCTTTTCTCTTATTTTTTTTCTTAAAGGTTTTATGATTTCATACTTTAGTTTTAAATCTGAGACCCATTTTGAGTTATTTTTTATATAAGGAGTGATATTAAATGTATTTCCCCTAACATGCTTTATTAACACATATTATCCTTCCTCCATTGAATTATTTTTGCTTGATTTGTCAAATATCAGTTGAACATATTTAGTATGAGTCGATTTATGAGCTTTCTATACTGTTACACCAATACTTATATTTGTCCTTCTACCACCATCACATTTTCTTGTTCTATCTACAGAGTAGACATGAGTATTTTTTTCTTTTTTACTTAGCATCATGGTCACGGTCCTCCCGTTATTCATCGATTTGCTCGAGAGGGCCCAGTAACATCTCCATCATGAGACTTGTTGTTACTGTGTTTGGCATATCAAATACCTCACGGGGAGCCTGGGGCTCTACCATGCGGGTGAGATACTCTCGGTAGCTTGCCGGGCTCTCTGAGAGGGGCGGAGGAATCGAACTCGGGTCGGCCATGTTGGCTGCGTGCAAGGCAAACACCTTACCTGCGGTGCTATCGCTCCAGCCCACTGTGAATGTCAAAATTACAGTTATTCATAATTTAATTTTAGTCATACAATGTTCCGACACCAGTGACCAATACCAGCGACCAATATCCCCAGTTTCCCCTCTCTCCCCCCAGCCTGCCTCTATAGCAGACACTTTATAATTACTTTCAGCTGTTCTTGCTCCTTTAAAGTAACCATTTCCCTCCACCAAAGACATGTGTACTAAGTAGAGTTATTCCTTCAATCTACCTTTAACAAAAACATTTAAGTTATTCTCAGACTTATACCTCTCCATATAAATCTTAAAATAAGACTGTATATGTTTTTTAAAAATCCTGGCTGGAATTTTGGTTGAAATTACATTAAACTATAGATTGATTTGGAGAAAATTTATGAAGATAGTATATTTTATTATCTATTTAGGAATAATCAAGGTTATAAAACTCTATAGACTAGGTCCTTTAGTGTTTTATAACTTTTAGCACATAGATACTATGTATTAAATTTTTATTTATAGAGCAGTAGCTCCTTTTATTTATAAATATTGTTAATGGTATTGTGATTTTGGTTTCAGTGATTTGTTACTTATATACAAAAATGTGCTTTATTTGTAATGTTGATTTTGTGCATTGCGATATTGCTGAACTTAATTATTTTAGGAACATTTTTGTGCATTTCTTGGGATTTTCTACACTGGCCATCACATCATCTGCAAATGATAACCACATTTGTGGTTTTATTTATTTCTTTCCAACATGTATTTGTTAAATTCCTCAATTCCTTCTATACTTCTTTTCTTCCCTCTCAAGAACTTCCAATAATACATACCTGAAGAAAAATGGTGAGAATGGATGGCTTTGCTTTGGGTCTTTCACTACTAAGGATACTAGATATAGATGTTAATAAATGTTCTTTATCAAATTGAAAGAGTTTCTCTCTGTTCTTAACTTACTAAGTGTTTTTATTATTACGACGGTGTCAAATTTTGTGATTCTGTGTTAATCTTTCTTTTCCCTGTTGATATAATAACTTATAATAATAATTTTCTCTGCACTTTTCTAAGTGCAGAGAACTTTATTTTATATGAATTAAAGGAATAGTGCATAAGAAAATTTGATTATAAATATTTATAGCAACATTTCTTTCAAGTGGGCAGGAAAAAATCAACAGTGTGGCTGGTCTTTTGAACATAATTTCATTTTTATTTGAGCAAATAAAAGTAAGTAACAGTTTTGTTGAAAATACCTTGCATATAGGATAATTCCATTTGGCAGTCATGTATGATTATTACATATGCTATTGAATTTATTTTTCTTATATTTTATTGGGGATTGTTACATCAGTATTTTTCTTTTTTATTATTGTATCTACCTGATTGTGGTATCAGGGTGATACTAGCCTCATAAATTTAGCTGGGAAATGTTCTCTTATGCTTGCTAGAAGAGACTGTTTAATATTAGAATTGTTTACTTAAATATTTGGTAGAATTCTTTGGTGACGTCATCTCTGCTTATAATTTTCAGAAACTTTTTAATTACTACATCAATTTGTCTGTAAAACTATTCAGATTGTCTAGTTCATCTTGTACGAGTTTTAGTAACTTATGATTTTTATGTATATCTCCTTGAAGTTATAAAATTTATAAGCATTAAATTTTCTGTAATAGTCCTTTGACTTATACATGATAGCCCCTCCTTTATTTCTTACAATAGTGAATCATGTCTTCTTTCCTTTTTAAATAGTTGTCAATCTTGTTTTTTATTTAACATCTATATTGATTTTTATCGAAGAAAAATACCCAACTTTTTGTTCCATTGATTTTTTTATACTGTTTTTCAATTTCATTGATTAATGCTCTTTTCTTTACTATTTCATTTCTTATCCTTGACAATATCTAAGGTTAATTTTTCTACATTTATATTTTCATTTTAAAAGCATCTTTCTGAATTGGCATCATAGCAACTTCATAAACATGCTTTTAATTTTTATAAATACTGAATAATTTTTAAATTGGTGACAATACTAAGTTTTAACTGTTCACAATAATGGTTAGAAGAAAAACCGGAAAATCAAGTTTACTAGGACATAATAAATTCAAGCCTTATTTAAGTTGCCACTTGAAGAGATTTTTGGAATTTACAAGTACTTTCTCTCTACAAAATTATGATCTACAAAGTCATATTAGAAGACTATTTGCAACATAACTCTAAAACACTGTGCATAGATATATTGAGTGCTATAAGAGGCCTTCCTTTTAAGGAAGAGTAGAGAAACTTTAATTTGAAAATAAACTGGAAAGAAATGTATTACCCACACAGGAAAGGAAGGATATTTTAGCTAAAATATAGCTGGAAAATTTAGGTAGAGGTCTTACACAAGAAAAGGGGAAAGGCAGAAATGTCTAAGTCAGAGAAAGATCACTCCCTAAAGAGAAGAGAGCTGCCAAAAAGAACAAGGGTTTGCAACTGAGCTAAGTTGAAAATAAATATAGCGAGAAAAGAAGACCTTTCTTTAAAAACATATATAAGGTTTAACAAGAGAACAAGACTAGAAGTAAAAATACAAAGTCAATTCATTTTGGAAAATTTATGAACATAATTCACAGTTTCTGTTCTCCTAAAACTTGCAATCTAACTAGTTGATTCTGTTTTATTAGATTGTTTCAAAGAATATCACAATTAAAAATTGATATTCATACATTGTAGCACTGTAGCACTGTCCTCCTTTTGTCCATCGATTTGCTTGAGTGGCTAACATCTCCATTGTGAAACTTGTTGTTACTGTTTTTGGCATATGAATATACCATGGGGTGCTTGCCAGGCTCTGCCATGTGGGCAGGATACTCTCGCTCTCCGAGAGAGATGGAGGAATCAAACTCGGGTCGACCACATGCAAGGCAAATGCCCTACCTGCTGTGCTATTGCTCCAGCCCATTCATACATTAGTTTAAATTTTTATTGCTCGAGCGGGCCCAGTAACGTCTCCATTGGAGACTTTGTTGTTACTGTGTCTGGCATATCGAATACTCTCGGTAGCTTGCCGGGCTCTCCGAGAGGGGTGGAGGAATCGAACTCGGGTCGGCCATGTTGGCTGCGTGCAAGGCAAACGCCCTACCCGCTGTGCTATGATAATGTTTCAAAATTATATCTTTTACATTCATATGAATCCCTGTGATTCAGTCAGTGTATCTAACTTAAAAATCAGTCCCATTGATCTATAGTTATGTTGGTTTTCCTATAGATGACAAAACTGATAAGAAACAAGGCACCATTCGATATGTGTGATGGGGGTCAAGAGCAATCAAGCATAGTAATTCTATCCCAACTTTAAAATCAACTCTAAGTCATTGGTTTTCCCAAGTCTCTAAAGATGTCCTTTTCCCTGAATGTAAACCTTCCTCAATGTTTTCTTTCAGGCCATTTCTCTCCTAGTCTGAAATTCCACAGCACCTTGATCTGGAATATCCATATCTCCTTTAAAATTCTGTCCAGTTCCCATGTGTACCTTTAAGCTCGGCTCAAAAGTTACCTGCTCTACAGTCAGTTATAAAATACTCTTTCCCTCCAGGACACTTCATTCCTAGATTCCCTGCTCATGGCAAGCCCTGCCAGAACACCTAAAGATTTATTTATACTTGCCTTCTGAACTAGGCTTGATGAAAAAGATTCGTTCATGTGTCTCTTTTATTGCTAGTTTTGTAGCAAAGGCAAAGTAACTGATAATTATCTCTGTTAATGAATAGATAGATGTATGAAATAGCAATGGCTACTTCATTATGACTCATTAAAAAGTTTCAACACATTCACAAAAATTTCGCATATTCAGAGTATTCTTTCTCTTCTAAAGTAATAAAAAGGTAGCTTAAAGTACATTCTTAGTAACCCAAATACTCCTACAACATTGAATCAGTACACAGTAAAGCCTAACTTTATGAAAGAATAAAAGTATAAGCAAGATAGGCTGGAAAGATAGTTCTAGGGGGAGGCACTATCCTTGCACACAGTGATTCAAGTTCCCCTGAACACCTCAGTAGGGATCCCTGAGCACAGAGCCAAAAGTAAGCTCTAAGCACTTCTGGGTATGGCCCAAAACAAAACAAAACAAACAAAAAGCAACAAAAAGTCTAAGTAAGAAAAATTGCCAATTTTTCTTTAAAAAATGAAAATCTATCTATGGACTTGGGAATGTGTTGAGCAGTCAAGCAGCCGCCATGCATGCAAGATATCCTGAGTTAGATTTTAGGCACAGTCACGCGGCTTGTGCATTCCAGGCACAACCAGGTGTACTCCCCAGTGCCATAACAGCAGATTTGCTGCCTGGTTCACTGTCACCGTGTGTGCAAGCAAATCACAACAATCCCCGGGCATTCTGCAGCCAAGTGTGTAAGCCCAGGACCACAACAAGTGTTGTGTTATAGTGCCTTAACAAATACAACAAATATCAATCAAGAGAATGAGAAGACAAGTTACAGGAGAAAATATTTATAAGGATATGTATGTTTGTAATATTAAGGACCAGAAATAATTCTTCAAACTTCAAAATGCAAACAACCAATTAAAAAAAGAGCAAAAATGATATGCTGATGACAAAAACATATTAAAACATTCTTAATATCATATATCATCAGGAAAAAGCAAATTAAAATTAAAAATACTACAAGATTAAATTAAATTAAAGATATTACAAGATACTTATTAAAATGGTCAAAATCTGGAACATAAATACCATCAAATCCTGGCAAGGATGTGGAGCAATAGGTATTCTCATTCATTTATGGTGGGAATACAAACCGATACAGCTCTTTTGGAAGACAGCTTGGCAGAGTTTTACAAAACTAAACATGTTCTGACTATATGATCCAACAATTGCACTCCATGGTACTTATTCAAAAGAAGCTGAAAATGTATGTCCACGTTAAATGCTGCATATGGATCTATAGAGTATTCTCATTCACAGTGGCCAAAATATGGCAGCAACCATGATGGCCCTGCAGGAGGTAAAAGAATAAATACATTGGGGTAAATACAGGTGGTGGAATATTTTCAACATTCAAAAAGAATAATATGCTGTGTCTTGAGAAGGTACGTAGGCACTGAAGTGAAAGATATCAGCCTGTAAAGCTACAGACAATGAGTTCAACCATAGGGCATTCTTGAAAAGACAAAACTGTGAAGAGAGTGAAAGGATCAGCATTTATCAGGGAATGGTGGGAGTGAGAGATGAAGCAGGCCACAGAGGAATTTTAGGACCTTTTTATAATGGTTATCACAGAGTGCTACACATATAGTTATCAAATCCCTTAAAATTAAAAGCACAGCCGAAGAGAAGGGCCACATGGAGGGCGGGACCCACAGCTCCCGGAGAAAAAGAAAAAAACAGGTTCCAAAAAGAGCCGAGATCATTGGGAAGTCCCAGATGGGGTAGGTACCGCATCCTGCCTCCCCCAGAAGGAACCCCGGAGACCAGAAGCCTCTACAAGCACAGCTCAAGTATGCGGGAACTAGGACTTTTTCTCAAATCTGCCGGGACTACAGCTCCCAGGTAACCTCTGATTCCGGAAGTCACGCCCACAGCCCGCCCCCCAGCGCCATCTTTACAGCATACAGCCGGAAGAGAAGGGCCACATGGAGGGCGGGACCCACAGCTCCCGGAGAAAAAGAAAAAAACAGGTTCCAAAAAGAGCCGAGATCATCGGGAAGTCCCAGATGGGGTAGGTATCGCATCCCACCTCCCCCAGATGGAACCCCGGTGACCAGAAGCCTCTACAAGCACAGCTCGAGTATGCGGGAACTAGGACTTTTGTGGACAGCAGGTATGAGCCGGGGGTGTGGGGGCGACTAAAACCTCATGGCAAGGGGGGCGTTCCGGTCCGTCCTTCACGCCCTACCGAGGTCACCAGTTGCCCCCCACGAGCGGCTCTCCAGCACGGCCACAGCCCCAGAAGCACAAGGACTTAATGCAGAACCCAGCAGCTTGGAGCAGAAAAGTGAACAGACTATGCGTTAATCCAGGCCATCATGTCTGCCCAGAGGGGAAAGGGTTTTGCCCCATTCGCTCTCTCTTCTCTGGAAAGAAGGACGGCGGGCACATGGGAGCCTTGTGGACAGCAGGTATGAGCCAGAGGTGTGGGGGCGACTAAAACCTCATGGGAAGGGGGGCGTTCCGGTCCGTCCTTCACGCCCTACCGAGGTCACCAGTTGCCCCCCACGAGCGGCTCTCCAGCACGGCCACAGCCCCAGAAGCACAAGAACTTAATGCAGAACCCAGCAGCTTGGAGCAGAAAAGTGAAAGGACTATGCGTTAATCCAGGCCATCATGTCTGCCCGGAGGGGAAAGGGTGTTGGTCCCTTCCGCCCTCCTCCCTCTGGAAAGAAAGATGGCGGCCACACGGGAGCCTTGTGGACAGCAGGTATGAGCCGGGGGTGTGGGGACGACTAAAACCTCATGGGAAGGGGGGCGTTCCGGTCTGTCCTTCACACCCTACCGAGGCCACCAGTTGCCCCCCACGAGCGGCTCTCCAGCACAGCCACGACTCCAGAGCACAGAAACCAATTTCTTAACTATTTGACTTTCAGTAGAAATACTTCCAGGGTCAATAAGTAAAATAGCAGAAATCCAAAACCAACATTTAATTCTTGAACCCAGCTGTAGAAAGCAAATCACTTCACAATGCTTTTTCAGCATGTCTGATTTGGGGGGGGGGGTAAACGCTAAATAATAGTGGTGAATCTTTTAATGAAACAATGAATCTAATCAAAGCAGATAGAGTGTTAACTAGAATTCATCTGCCTCACAGGGACTGGGAGGGGTGGGGGGTGGGGTCTTATTGGGGTTCTTCATGGTAAAAAATAAGTATTGGTAAAGGGAAATGTGTTTTATATTTGCATGACTGAGACCTAAACCTGAAAGCTTTGTAACCTTTCCCACAATGAATCAATAAATAAATAAATTAAAAAAAAATTAAAAACAAAAACCCTGATGTTAACCATGGACTTTGGTGATAATAAACTGTCCATGTAGAGTCATCAATGATAAGAGATGCACAATAGGGAGGAGGGAGTTGTTAATAGTGAGGGAATTTAGTGTGGGTAGGGAAAATTTGGGTGATGACATGAGAACTCTATGCTTACTGCATAATTTTTCTATAAACCCCAAACTGTTCTAAAAATCTATTATTTTAGAACAAAATTATGGTAAAGTACATGTCCTACATGCAAGAGACTTGGGTTTGATCCAGGGTACTGCAAAGGGCAAAAAGAATAAAAAGAATATCTGGTGCTAGAGAAATAGTTCAATGGTTCGCAGCACATGCTTTGCCTAAAGAAGTCTTGGATTCAATCCCCCAGCACAATAAATGGCTTCCCAACCACCTTCGGGAGTGATCCCTAAGCACTGAGCCAGGAGCAGCACCTGAGTACTTCCAGGTGTGGTCCAAAATACAAAAAAATCTGTTCTATATATTTCGAGGGTGAGTAATTTTAAAAAGTCAAGATGATTGCACAGTAGTATAGGAACTTGCTACTCAAGTCTATCTGTGATCCAGCTGCAAGGCTGAAAGTTCATTAGACATGTGACTACCCAAGTCTCAACCTAGACTGAGCAAATCACAGCCTGTGTTAGAACAAGTTCTTGCAATCATTTGTATGCATATTAGAGTTTGAGAAGCACAGCAAATACGACCATGAATTAAACTAGAAGCAAGAGAAACCAGATTCTTTTCTTACCTCATCCACGAATAGTGTAAGCTGTTTAGCACTGGGCAATGGACTGAAACTGGAGGTTCTGCATCTGTAAATAAGAGGGTTGGAAGCAATCAGAGGTTCTCATGTGTGGTCGCTGGATCAGCACCAGCAGCATCACCTGGGACTTACTGCAAATACAAATTCTAGGGAATCAGAAACTTAGGGAGGGCGGTGATCCCACAACTGATCTGTGTTTTAACAAGCCCTCCAAAGTTTCTGCTGTGAGAATTAATTTGAGAATTTGCTTTCTGAAATTCCCCATAATGTGAACACATATGATTATTGCAAAAAAGTTAAAATATGGGATTTTGAGATATACATGTAGACAGACAGAAAAAAATAAAAAAATATTGACATAGAGATATATACATATAGACACTGGCATATATAAAGACAGAAATACAGACATTGACATATTGATGTAGAAATACAGGCTTTGATATAGACACCGATATATGAGTTGAAATTGAATCATATGCACTCTAAAAATTAGTTGGAGTCTTTATCATTCTTAAATAGTGTCCATAACCTATTTAAAAATATTTCTTTATTCCTAGAAATTGCATTGGATTTTGTAAGAAATAAAAGCAGATTTCTTGAACTCTACTACAAAGTGAACAGTTAATTTTAAAACACTGTTCAGACAAAGAAACTCAGAATTTTCTGCCTGTTAAAAGATGATTTTAATCTGACATAATGGCTTTTTTTCCCTCTTGTAATTAGCAAACTGCACATTTTTAGTGCCAGCATGGTTGGCTAGGGTCATTTTCATTATTATAATTCCCTCTGAATGCTGAGTGTGTTTCTTTCATCAAATAAGAAAATCTGGGGGGAAAAGCAAGCAACGTAAACTTTAATTTGGGTTAATCACTGAAAAGAATGCCAGGATCACATGCTAAATCATGAATTGTGAAGCAGCTAATAGTACTCAGTAAGGAAACATGAAGGTAATCACTTCTGTCTGGTTTGGGCCAGATGGAAGAATTTGGCTTCCTTTAAAACCATCAAGACCAGCACAAGACCAGTGCTATTTTTAATGCTTACTTTTATCATGAAAAAAATTCACACTGTAAGAGAAAAATCATTTGCATTTAGAAGGGAGGAAAAAATGGACACCTAATTCAGACTTTCAGCTTTTTTGGTCCACTTGTGAATAATGGTGGTGGTGGTCTGTATGTGCAGGGGAGGAGCGAGGGGGAGGATAATTCTTTTTGCTGGTTGGGGATACCTGGGCCATGTTTGCTTCTCTCTGTGAGCAGATTATTCATCAAGAAGGCTGCCAGAGCCTTTCGGTCCTACAGTCTGACAGTGAACTGTTCCCTACAGATACTAGAACTCTGGTGGGAGGTTTACATCCTTGCAGCTTAATTTCCTTTAACCACTGCGTTTCCATTATACAAGCCCATTACAGTGCCAGCAGCTGCTGGTCTGATGCCTTCTTTTTAAAAACAAAAAGGAGATTAGATTGTGTTTACTTTGAAACAATTAGATTGTAGTTAGTTTGAAACTTTTCCTGTTTCTCTTAAAGTTGTCTATTCTCTTGGCCTTTTGAACCTTGATAAATGGAGGGATTCCACCAACATTTTCAGGCCAGATTTTTAAAGTAATAATCTCCACTTTCATGAGGTAAGATTGGCTGTTTGCCTCTTAGCAGAAAACAATGAACTGGCCCTGAGCATAAATCAAACAGCAGCCTTACAAATGGGAGGTTCTGAAAAGGGAAGACTTGAAATTCTGGCTGCAAGGTGCCGCTGATGGCAAGAACTCAGAAGGATTTTGATATCCAGTAAGGTGATGACCTCTGCAAATGATCTTTCTTCCCACAGACAATGAAGTTTCCGGATATAAGAAATTCCCTTGGGCATATGATGGTCCAGCTTTGTTCTACTATAGAGTAGTAGGGCCAAGATATGACCCTAAGCAGGCCTTCTGAACTAGGCTCTGGGGGCAGAGGTGGGAGTAGAGGTCATGTCAAAAAAGAATTTGTGTTGGTCCCCTATACCTGCTCCCTAGCACCAAATCTCAAAAGAATACCTTAAGTAGATGAGAGAGGGATAAAATAGAGGACTCAGAGCTGGGGAAAGGCAAAAGTCAGAGAAGTGAGGTGAGGCTGTGTTTATCTTGGGAGGGTCTTCCTGGGTGTGGTCGGGGAGATCTGGTCTAATGAGGTCATGGTAATTGCATGGTAGAGAGTCTACAGAAGTTTCTCCCCAGCAGATATCTGGCAAATGCATCACTGGCATGGAGGAAATGAGCTGAGTGCCAAAGCTATTCTCCTGAGAGACATTGTTTTCCTAGAGTAGGAAAAGCCACAAAGTACAATTTCTATGCTGTAGTCATTGGAAATTTGTAAATCCAGTCAGAGGGAGGTTGTTGCTTCAGAAGTGTCACATCCCAGTTAACTGAGAAAAATGGCTCCGGCCACCATGGAATTATTTTCCCTGTTACTCTTGCCACATTGGAGTTTTGGCCATTTGCAGGCTTTGGTCATGCATATCCAGGCCTTTTCTTTATTCAGATTTCCACCAATGCCCTTGTTGTGATAAGAAGACATTTGTCATAGTCTCACTGCTTAATTTTTCTACGTGATCAATGGATACTGTACTTTCCCAATATTTATTTTTTAGTCAGTGGCCTAGTGGGAAATTTTAGAAACAAAGTTCAAATATTTGCTTAGCTTTACCTATACTTTAATAACATTTATTTTTGTTCAACTGGACCATAAAATGTGTATTACATATTTATTGATGTCTTTGTTATTTGGGGCTACGTACACATTTATGGAAGACAACAGGGGCTTGACATCCATTTATTTTATGGCATTAAATTTATTTCTCCAGCTATTTTATAAACTGCTTACTCCAGGAATAAGTGTTTTATAGAAATGAGTTGAATATCACCTCAAGCAATGAGAATTCTATACAGAAAATATGTCTATCACATTTTCATTTTTTTAACTGCTTTACAAACTTTTATTTTCATCAGTGTTCAACTAATTATGTATTGGGCTACTTTTAGTTTTCAGATAGTTTTCCTGAAATGCTAGACAATGAATGATTCTCTGTGAAACACCAGTTAAAGAAATCTTCAGAAGCTGCTGTTTGTTGTTAGAAGTAGCTTCTACACAGGCAATTTGGAATGTGTTCAACTCGAGTGTGACTCATGGATATGTAATCCTTGATAATATGCTGAAAGGTGAGTCTTTGCAGAAGAGAAAGTACCTTAAAATCTTACAGCATCTGGTTCACACCTGGGGAATTACATTGTATAATTTGGTGCTGTGATTATTTTAGAATTGTAACATGAACAATCCTTGGATTTTATTTTATTTTCTTAAATTTCAGATTATTCCCACAACCAAAATGAATTTAAGTGTATTGAACTGATTGTATACAACAATTACCTGGAGCAAAATGTGGCAGATTATTCATTAACTCTGCCAGTTCGGTGTGAATGTTCACATGTGTGTCATTATGATACTTAGAAGTGTGGAAGGTTCACTCCCTTTTAGTCTATTAAGATTTTGGCCCCAAACCACAGGCACATGCTTACTCAAAACATGTATGAAAAACCCATTTATGCATACTGGGATCCATTCTCCTGTACTTCCCTGGACCAGAGGAGTGTCTTCTCCTTTGCCCACCTGCACAGCCAGTGGAACTACATCTCCAGCTGCCCTGCCTTGTCCCAAGGGCCCCTGTCCCATGGGCCCCTATCCAAGTCTTTAATCTTGGCAACTTCCAATGGTAGGTTCACTTTGGGAAAATGAGGTTTGCAAGGACTCCCATGAGAGCAGCAGTTCCCCACTCTCAGTAAACATGTTGCCAGCAAACTCATCTGGCCACTAAGTGTAGAACTGTTGTGCATCACACATCTCACAACTACGTCAGTGCTAGAAAGCCCTCAAAAAATACCCTGAAATTAAAACAAAGGAACTAGCTCCATTCCTGCTTGTCCTGCTGAAATATGCTCATAAGGTGGTGGAGATAGAACGATAGAGGCAGAGAAGCAGCAGCCTATTAGATAAAACAATGAATTGGCACTCAGATCCTCATGAATCTAAAGCTTCAATGTCAACACCCACAAAAATTTAAGCACAATGGGAAAACAAAGGGATTCAGCTTCTCCAGAATACAGGGACAGAAGTCCAGGTAAGCACTAAAGTTCATAAAAATCTTCAATCCTGGTCAAGACAGAGCTAAAATCAATACTCCACATGACAGCAATAGAAATTAAGAAATCACTGCAAGAGAAATTTAAGCAACTAAAAATAGATTTGATTCAGAATATGAAACAATTCATACAAATGGAATGGGAGGAACTATAGAATAAAATAGCAAACCACAGAAATCTGAATGCCAAGAACTATATTGGAACTTGAGAATAAAACACAAGCTATCAACAATGAATAGATAAAAGAAAAGAGATGTAAAAGTATGTGAGAATAGGTAAGACACTTAATGGATAACAGCAAGAGGAATAATCTCTGAATACCAGAAGAAGAAAAAAAGAGAGAAAGGGGAAAAATGATAGATGGAAGAGATAATAGCTCAGAACTAGAAAAACTTCTGCACATATTCAAGAGGCCCAAAGAGTACTAAACAAAATGACTCAAACAGAACAACACCCAGACACATTGTAATTAAAATGGCAAGAACTAAAGAGAAAAACACTACTTAAAGTATTAAGAGAGAAAAAAACCTCAAATACAAGGGACATAATGTAGAAATCATAACAGATCTCTCATATGAAACCAATGAATCAAAAAGAGTGGAATGACATATTCAAAGTACTGAATGAAAAAAAAATTTCAACCTAGAGTCCCCTATCCCACAAAACTGTCATTTATATCTAAAGACAGATAAAAATCATTCTCAAACAAACAAAAACTGGTGACATTTGCTACAACTAAACCAAGCTTGCAACAATTACTGAAAGGCTGCCTATAAAAGATAAGTGTCCAGTTGCAAAAACAGCCAAATTCCACACAAAAATAACAGCAATGCTGTCTTTTATATCAATAATCTCTCTGAACGTCAATGGACTGAATTCTCCCATAAAAAGGCAGAGTGACTGGCTGTATCAGGAAACAAAATCCAACCTAATGTGGCTTACATGAAATGTACTTAAATCTGTGAGATAAATTTAGGCTCAGACAAAAATGATGGAAAATAAAAATAATAGCTAAATTGTTGAGGTTGATAGGGAGAAGATAAGGACAGCTATATTTATATCGGACCAAATAGTGTTCAAGCTAAACACAGTAATAAGAGATAGGGATGTCACTGTGTGCTCAACAAGAGATTGGTAGAACAAGAGGCTCATGATCATGCAAACATATATAAAATCACAAAGTTATATCAAGCATCTTCTCAGACCACAATGCTATGAAGGTTGAAATTTATCATAAAAATGGATAGAAAAAAGCTCCAATGCTTGTAAGTTTAAAAAAAAAGTTTCTAACTAACAATTTTGTCATAGAGTATATCAAAAAAGATATAAAAAGATTCCGCAAGTCAAGAAACAAATTATTTGAACATACAGGACATAGAAAAGGCAGTACTAAGGGAGAAATTCATAGCAATACGTGCTTACATTAGAAAAGATAAAAAGCTCAAATCACAACCCAAATGCTCATTTTATGAATCTTGAAAAGGAGTAATGAATACATCCCAAAACTAACAAAAGAAAATAATAACTAGAACAGAAATCAATAGTATAGAAATAAAATATATATGTATATGTATATGTATATGTATATGTATATGTATATATAAAGGATCAGTAAAACCAGGGGTTGGTTCCTTTATTTTAAGTTTTTGGGGGCCACATACTGCAATGATCAGATGTTAGTCCTAAATTTGAATTTAGGGATCACTCCTGGCATGTTCATGGGACCATATCCATATGCAGTACTGGAGGGCCTCAAAAGAAGAACATGAAAATTGACACATGGGAATTATAGGTAATTGTGTTTTCAAATTTTTCTTTGTTAGTTTTTAACTGATTCAGGTTCTGTCATTCACAATGTTGTTAATAATGATTTTACACACACATAATTCCAATACCACACATAACACCAGTGTGCCCACATCCCCAAATTCTCTCCCAAGGACCTTAATTTCTTTCAGATACCACCTCCCACCCCAACTCAACTATGTGGATCAGTTTTCCCATTGTGTTACTGTTGCTAACTGGTGACTTTCTTTTCTTGTTTCTTCTTTTGTTTGGGGGCCACACCCTAGGGTACTCAGGGCTTACTCCTGATTTTGCATTCAGGGATCACTTCTTGTGGTGTTTGGGGAACCATATGGGGTTCTGGGATCCAACCTGCATCCATCACACACAAGGCAAATGCCCTACCCATTATGCCATTGATATGGTCCCTAATTGGTAACTTTCTTTTTTTTTTTTTTTTTTCCTTTTTTTTTTTTTTTCTTTTTTTTTTTCCCCTTTATTTTATTTTATTTTTTTTAAAGTTGTAGATTTACAATTTTTTGTGCTTTGGTTTCAATTATACAATGATCAGATACCCATCCCTCCACCAGTGCCCATTTTCCACCACCATGGATAATATCCCTCCCACCCCCATCCCCCCATCCCCCCGTCTCTGTGGCAGGGCAATCCCCTGTGTTCTCTCTCTCCTTTTGGGTGTTGTGGTCTGCAAAAGAGGCATTGAGTGGCAAACATGTTCAGTCCATAGTCTACTTTCGACATGCATCTCCCCTCCTGGGAGGATCCTCCAAACATCCTTTATTTGGTGCTCCCTTCTCTATCTGAATAGCCCTTTCCTCTAGGATACCCGGCTGGCCTCTAAGTTATGGAGTAATCCTCCTGGTGCTGATCTCAGCTATTCTTGGGTATTAATCTCATACTTTGTTACTTTATATCCCCCAGATGAATGCAATCTTTCTATGTCTATCCCTCTCTTTCTGACTCATTTCGCTTAGCATGATACTTTCCATATTGTACCACTTGTATGTAAATTTCATGACTTCATCTTTTCTAAGAGCTACATAGTACTCCATTGTGTAGATGTACCAAAGTTTCTTTAACCAGTCATCTGTTCTTGGGCATTCAGGTTTCTTCCAGTTTCTGGCTATTGTAAAGAGGGCTGCAATGAACAAACAAGTGCAGATGTCACTTCGACTATACATTTTTGCCTCTCTGGGATATATTCCCAGGAGTGGTATTGCTGGGTCAAATGGGAGCTCAATTTCTAATTTTTTGAGAATCGTCCATACTGTTTTCCAGAAGGGCTGAACCAGTGGACATTCCCACCAACAGTGAAGGAGTGTCCCTTTCTCGCCACATCCACGCCAGCATCGGTTGCTTTTGTTCTTTTGAATGTGGGCCAGTCTCTGAGGTGTGAGATGGTATCTCATTGTGGTTTTGATCTGCATCTCCCTGATGATTAATGATGTAGAGCATTTTCTCATGTGCTTTTTTGCCATTCGGATTTCTTCTTTGAGAAAGTTTCTGTTCATTTCATTGCCCCATTTTTGGATGGGGTTGGATGTTTTCTTCTTGTGGAGTTTAACCAGTATTTTGTATATCCTGGATATCAACCCCTTGTCAGATGTGTATTCGGTGAATATCCTTTCCCATTCTGTAGACTGTCTTTGTATTTTGGTCACTGTTTCTTTGGAGGTGCAGAAGCTTCTTAGTTTAAGATAGTCCCATTTATCTATCTCTGTTTTCACTTGCTCGGTCACTGGCGTGGCATCTTTGAAGATACCATTAGCTTCAATGTCATGGAGGGTTTTTCCAACTTTATCTTCAATGTACCTTATGGTTTCTGGTCTGATGTTGAGGTCTTTAATCCATTTTGATCTTACTTTTGTACATGGTGTTAGGCAGAGTTCTGAGCCTATTTTTTTGCATGTAGCCGTCCAGTGATGCCAACACAATTTATTAAAGAGGCTTTCCTTACTCCACTTCACATTACTTGCACCTTTATCAAAGATTAGATGAGCATATGATTGAGGAGAGATGTCAGTGTATTCAACCCTGTTCCATTGGTCTGCAGTTCTGCCTTTGTTCCAGTACCATGCTGTTTTAATTATTACTGCTTTGTAGTACAGTTTGAAGTTCGGGAGGTTGATTCCTCCCATTTTCTTTTTCCCAAGAATTGCTTTAGCTATTCGTGGGGGCTTATTGTTCCATATAAATTTCAAGAGTGTTTGCTCCATTTCTTTGAAGAATGTCATGGGTATCCTTATAGGGATTGCATTGAATTTATACAATGCTTTCGGTAGTATTGCCATTTTGACAATGTTAAGTCTCCCGACCCATGAGCAGGGGATATCTTTCCATTTCCTCATGTCCTCTTTTATTTCCTGAAGTAGCGTTTTGTAGTTTTCTTTGTACAGGTCCTTTACTTCCTTAGTTAAGCTGATTCCTAGGTACTTGATTTTCTGGGGCACAATTGTGAATGGGATTGCTTTTTTCATGTTGCTTTCTTCTCTCTCACTGTTTGCGTATAGGAAAGCCATGGACTTTTGGGTATTGATTTTATAACCTGCAACTTTACTATACGAGTCTATAGTTTCTAAGAGTTTTTTGGTGGAAGTTATTGGGTTCTCTAAGTAGAGTATCATATCATCTGCGAATAGTGAGAGCTTGATTTCTTCCTTTCCTACCTGAATGCCCTTAATATCTTTTTCCTGCCTAATCGCTATTGCAAGTACTTCCAGTACTATATTGAACAGCAGTGGAGAGAGTGGGCATCCCTGTCTCGTCCCTGATCTTAGAGGGAAGGCTCTCAGTTTTTCCCCATTGAGGATGATGCTTGCTGTAGGCTTGTGGTAGATGGCTTTAATTATGTTGAGGAAGGTCCCCTCTATACCCATTTTGGCTAGGGTTTTCATCATAAAGGGGTGCTGGATCTTATCAAATGCTTTCTCTGCATCTATTGATATGATCATATGCTTTTTATCTTTTCTTTTGTTGATATGGTGGATTATGTTGATTGATTTCCGAATGTTGAACCATCCTTGCATCCCTGGGATGAATCCTACTTGGTCATGGTGTATGATCTTTTTGATGAGTAGTTGGATTCTATTTGCTAGTAGTTTGTTGAGGATCTTTGCATCTGTGTTCATCAGGGATATCGGCCTGTAATTCTCTTTCTTTGTGGTATCTCTGTCTGCTTTTGGTATCAGTGTGATATTTGCTTCGTAGAAACTGTTTGGAAGTGTTTTTGATATTTCAATTTCGTGGAAAAGCTTAAAGAGCATTGGGAGTAGGTCCGCTTTAAAGATTTGGAAGAATTCGCTAGTGAATCCATCCGGGCCAGGACTTTTGTGCTTGGGGAGACTTTTTATTACCATTTCAATTTCCTTGATGGTGATAGGTCTGTTCAGGTATTCCAGGTCTTCTTGGTTCAGCCTTGGGAGTCTGTAGGAGTCTAGGAATTTATCCATTTCCTCGAGGTTTTGATGTTCCGTGGCATAAAGCTTCTCAAAGTACTCCCTGAGGATCCTCTGAATTTCTGTGGTTTCTGTTGTAATGACCCCCTTTTCATTTCTGATTCGGTTTATTAGGGTTTTCTCTCTCCCTTTCTTTGTGAGTTTTGCTAGAGGCTTATCGATCTTGTTAATTTTCTCAAAGAACCAGCTCTTGGTTTCATTGATCTTTCGGATTGTTTTTTGGGTTTCCATCTCGTTAATCTCTGCTCTGAGTTTTATTATTTCCTTTCTCCTGTTCGGGTTGTGCTCCTTTTTTTGGTCCTTCTCCAAGCTCTTAAGCTGTGAGGTTAGGTTACTTATGTGTGCTCGCTCCTCCTTCCTGAGGAATGCTTGTAGAGCTATAAACTTTCCTCTTAACACAGCCTTTGCTGTGTCCCATAAGTTTTGGTAACTCGTGTTCTCATTTTCATTCGTTTCTAGGAATCTTTTGATTTCCTCTTTGATTTCCTGTCTAATCCACTCGTTGTTCAATAGTGCACTGTTTAATTTCCAGGTGTTTGATTTAGTTTTCTGTTTTTGTGTGTGATTTACTTCTAATTTCAGCGCATTATGGTCTGAGAAGATTGTTGATACAATCTCTACCTTCTTAATTTTATGGAGGCATGTTTTGTGGCTCAGCATGTGGTCTATCTTGGAGAATGTTCCATGGACGCTTGAGAAGAATGTGTATTCAGCTTTTTGTGGATGAAGTGTCCTGTATATATCTACTAAGTCCCTTTCTTCCATTGTTTCCCTCAAATGAAGTATGTCCTTGCTAAGCTTGAGTCTGGTTGATCTATCAAGAGGTGACAAAGCAGTGTTGAAGTCTCCCACTAGTATTGTGTTGCTATTGATGTCTTTTTCCAAATCTATGAGTAGTTGTTTTAAGTACTTTGCTGGTCTCTCATTAGGTGCATATATATTTATTATTGTAAGTTCTTCCTGTTGTACAGATCCTCTGATCAATAAGTAATGGCCTTCACTGTCTCTTATGACCTTCCTCACTCTGAAATCAATGTGGTCTGATATAAGGATGGCTACCCCAGCTTTTTTATGGGAGCTGTTTGCCTGTAGGATTGTTTTCCAGCCTTTGACTCTGAGTCTGTGTTTGCTTTGACTATTGAGATGCGTTTCTTGCAGGCAGCAGAAAGTTGGGTTCAATTTTCTAATCCATCCTGCCACTCTATGTCTTTTAATTGGTGCGTTTAGCCCATTGACATTGAGAGAGATTATTGTTATGGGATTTTGTCCCATTGTTATGTTAAAATTGGGTGTATTTGAGGGGCCTTTCTTGCCTTAAAGTAGCCCATTTAGTTGTTCTTGTAACCATGGTTTTGAGTCTATGAAGTTCCTGAGCTGTTGTTTGTCTGTGAAACTGTGTGTTGTTCCTTCTATTATGAATGAGAGTCTTGCTGGGAAAAGTATTTTGGGGGAGGCATTTATTTCATTGAGTTTTTTTACTATGTCCCACCACTGTTTTCGGGCCATGAGGGTTTCATCAGAAAAATCAGCTGTGAATTTTAAGGATGCTCCTTTGTAAGAGATTTCTTTCTTCGATCTTGCTGCTTTCAGAATTTTGTCTCTGTCTAAGGTTTTGGTCATTTTGATCAGAATGTGTCTTGGGGTATTTTTATTCGGATTTCTTCTAGCTGGTACCCTTCGGGCCTCCTGAATGTGGTCACAAGTTTTCTTCAGCTCTGGAAATGTTGTAGCAATGATGTCTTTGACAGCTTCTTCTTCATCGAGGTTTTCTTCCTGTCCCTCTGGGACTCCAATAATTCTTATGTTACCCCTCTTGGCTTCATCACGATCTTCTCTTGCCATCTGTTCCCGAATTGTGAGTCTCTTTTCCATTTTCTGCTCTTTTCGGGAGAGTCTCTGAACTTCATCTTCGAGCTCACTGATTCTGTTCTCAGCCGCTGTTACTCTGCTGCTGAGGCCTTCCACTGAGCTTTTCAATTCGCCTACGAGATTTTTCAGGTCTGACATTTCTGATTGCATTTTCCTCATTTCTGCCTTTAGATCCTCTTGTCTTCTATTGGCATTGCTTTCCATTGTTTCTTTTAATTCCCTAAGCATCCTAAGTAGCTCCCTTCTGAATTCCTTGTCAGAGAGGTTGTCTAACACTACAGTACTGTTGGTGTCATCTGGGCTAGACTCTTCAATATGAATGTTTGGTGGGCTTTTGCGTTGCTTTACCATTGTGAGAGGTGTGGTTTAGTCCTTCACGTTCAGTGTTACTATTCTGCTTGATATGCAGTGTGAGTAAAGATAGGCTTATGAGTTATTGGCAACTGTATTTCTAGTGGCTGAGCTAAAATAGAGAAGTTTCCATCTAAGAAGTTAGCTTATGGTTCCTATGGCATATGTAGTGGGAAAATATTTCGCAGCCGCGTTAGCGGCCACGGCTCCGGAAAGAGTCCCTGGCACTGGGCGAGGAGTTGGGAATGTCTCCTGTTTGGAATTGGAGCCGTTCAGCTTTGTTGCCCAGAGCTGGGCCTCTGTGCCCGTCCCACGCGGCTCAGGGGTTGAAAACCGGCTGTCTCGGGGCTGTTTCTAGCTGCGCGTGCCCAGAGAGGAACCCAGGCCCTTGGGGGCGGGCTGTACCTGTTGGAATTGGAGCCGTTCAGCTTTGTTGCCCAGAGCTGGGCCTCTGTGCCCGTCCCACGCGGCTCAGGGGTTGAAAACCGGCTGTCTCGGGGCTGTTTCTAGCTGCGCGTGCCCAGAGAGGAACCCAGGCCCTTGGGGGCGGGCTGTACCTGTTGGAATTGGAGCCGTTCAGCTTTGTTGCCCAGAGCTGGGCCTCTGTGCCCGTCCCACGCGGCTCAGGGGTTGAAAACCGGCTGTCTCGGGGCTGTTTCTAGCTGCGCGTGCCCAGAGAGGAACCCAGGCCCTTGGGGGCGGGCTGTACCTGTTGGAATTGGAGCCGTTCAGCTTTGTTGCCCAGAGCTGGGCCTCTGTGCCCGTCCCACGCGGCTCAGGGGTTGAAAACCGGCTGTCTCGGGGCTGTTTCTAGCTGCGCGTGCCCAGAGAGGAACCCAGGCCCTTGGGGGCGGGCTGTACCTGTTGGAATTGGAGCCGTTCAGCTTTGTTGCCCAGAGCTGGGCCTCTGTGCCCGTCCCACGCGGCTCAGGGGTTGAAAACCGGCTGTCTCGGGGCTGTTTCTAGCTGCGCTTGCCCAGAGAGGAACCCAGGCCCTTGGGGGCGGGCTGTACCTGTTGGAATTGGAGCCGTTCAGCTTTGTTGCCCAGAGCTGGGCCTCTGTGCCCGTCCCACGCGGCTCAGGGGTTGAAAACCGGCTGTCTCGGGGCTGTTTCTAGCTGCGCGTGCCCAGAGAGGAACCCAGGCCCTTGGGGGCGGGCTGTACCTGTTGGAATTGGAGCCGTTCAGCTTTGTTGCCCAGAGCTGGGCCTCTGTGCCCGTCCCACGCGGCTCAGGGGTTGAAAACCGGCTGTCTCGGGGCTGTTTCTAGCTGCGCGTGCCCAGAGAGGAACCCAGGCCCTTGGGGGCGGGCTGTACCTGTTGGAATTGGAGCCGTTCAGCTTTGTTGCCCAGAGCTGGGCCTCTGTGCCCGTCCCACGCGGCTCAGGGGTTGAAAACCGGCTGTCTCGGGGCTGTTTCTAGCTGCGCGTGCCCAGAGAGGAACCCAGGCCCTTGGGGGCGGGCTGTACCTGTTGGAATTGGAGCCGTTCAGCTTTGTTGCCCAGAGCTGGGCCTCTGTGCCCGTCCCACGCGGCTCAGGGGTTGAAAACCGGCTGTCTCGGGGCTGTTTCTAGCTGCGCGTGCCCAGAGAGGAACCCAGGCCCTTGGGGGCGGGCTGTACCTGTTGGAATTGGAGCCGTTCAGCTTTGTTGCCCAGAGCTGGGCCTCTGTGCCCGTCCCACGCGGCTCAGGGGTTGAAAACCGGCTGTCTCGGGGCTGTTTCTAGCTGCGCGTGCCCAGAGAGGAACCCAGGCCCTTGGGGGCGGGCTGTACCTGTTGGAATTGGAGCCGTTCAGCTTTGTTGCCCAGAGCTGGGCCTCTGTGCCCGTCCCACGCGGCTCAGGGGTTGAAAACCGGCTGTCTCGGGGCTGTTTCTAGCTGCGCGTGCCCAGAGAGGAACCCAGGCCCTTGGGGGCGGGCTGTACCTGTTGGAATTGGAGCCGTTCAGCTTTGTTGCCCAGAGCTGGGCCTCTGTGCCCGTCCCACGCGGCTCAGGGGTTGAAAACCGGCTGTCTCGGGGCTGTTTCTAGCTGCGCGTGCCCAGAGAGGAACCCAGGCCCTTGGGGGCGGGCTGTACCTGTTGGAATTGGAGCCGTTCAGCTTTGTTGCCCAGAGCTGGGCCTCTGTGCCCGTCCCACGCGGCTCAGGGGTTGAAAACCGGCTGTCTCGGGGCTGTTTCTAGCTGCGCGTGCCCAGAGAGGAACCCAGGCCCTTGGGGGCGGGCTGTACCTGTTGGAATTGGAGCCGTTCAGCTTTGTTGCCCAGAGCTGGGCCTCTGTGCCCGTCCCACGCGGCTCAGGGGTTGAAAACCGGCTGTCTCGGGGCTGTTTCTAGCTGCGCGTGCCCAGAGAGGAACCCAGGCCCTTGGGGGCGGGCTGTACCTGTTGGAATTGGAGCCGTTCAGCTTTGTTGCCCAGAGCTGGGCCTCTGTGCCCGTCCCACGCGGCTCAGGGGTTGAAAACCGGCTGTCTCGGGGCTGTTTCTAGCTGCGCGTGCCCAGAGAGGAACCCAGGCCCTTGGGGGCGGGCTGTACCTGTTGGAATTGGAGCCGTTCAGCTTTGTTGCCCAGAGCTGGGCCTCTGTGCCCGTCCCACGCGGCTCAGGGGTTGAAAACCGGCTGTCTCGGGGCTGTTTCTAGCTGCGCGTGCCCAGAGAGGAACCCAGGCCCTTGGGGGCGGGCTGTACCTGTTGGAATTGGAGCCGTTCAGCTTTGTTGCCCAGAGCTGGGCCTCTGTGCCCGTCCCACGCGGCTCAGGGGTTGAAAACCGGCTGTCTCGGGGCTGTTTCTAGCTGCGCGTGCCCAGAGAGGAACCCAGGCCCTTGGGGGCGGGCTGTACCTGTTGGAATTGGAGCCGTTCAGCTTTGTTGCCCAGAGCTGGGCCTCTGTGCCCGTCCCACGCGGCTCAGGGGTTGAAAACCGGCTGTCTCGGGGCTGTTTCTAGCTGCGCGTGCCCAGAGAGGAACCCAGGCCCTTGGGGGCGGGCTGTACCTGTTGGAATTGGAGCCGTTCAGCTTTGTTGCCCAGAGCTGGGCCTCTGTGCCCGTCCCACGCGGCTCAGGGGTTGAAAACCGGCTGTCTCGGGGCTGTTTCTAGCTGCGCGTGCCCAGAGAGGAACCCAGGCCCTTGGGGGCGGGCTGTACCTGTTGGAATTGGAGCCGTTCAGCTTTGTTGCCCAGAGCTGGGCCTCTGTGCCCGTCCCACGCGGCTCAGGGGTTGAAAACCGGCTGTCTCGGGGCTGTTTCTAGCTGCGCTTGCCCAGAGAGGAACCCAGGCCCTTGGGGGCGGGCTGTACCTGTTGGAATTGGAGCCGTTCAGCTTTGTTGCCCAGAGCTGGGCCTCTGTGCCCGTCCCACGCGGCTCAGGGGTTGAAAACCGGCTGTCTCGGGGCTGTTTCTAGCTGCGCGTGCCCAGAGAGGAACCCAGGCCCTTGGGGGCGGGCTGTACCTGTTGGAATTGGAGCCGTTCAGCTTTGTTGCCCAGAGCTGGGCCTCTGTGCCCGTCCCACGCGGCTCAGGGGTTGAAAACCGGCTGTCTCGGGGCTGTTTCTAGCTGCGCGTGCCCAGAGAGGAACCCAGGCCCTTGGGGGCGGGCTGTACCTGTTGGAATTGGAGCCGTTCAGCTTTGTTGCCCAGAGCTGGGCCTCTGTGCCCGTCCCACGCGGCTCAGGGGTTGAAAACCGGCTGTCTCGGGGCTGTTTCTAGCTGCGCGTGCCCAGAGAGGAACCCAGGCCCTTGGGGGCGGGCTGTACCTGTTGGAATTGGAGCCGTTCAGCTTTGTTGCCCAGAGCTGGGCCTCTGTGCCCGTCCCACGCGGCTCAGGGGTTGAAAACCGGCTGTCTCGGGGCTGTTTCTAGCTGCGCGTGCCCAGAGAGGAACCCAGGCCCTTGGGGGCGGGCTGTACCTGTTGGAATTAGAGCCGTTCAGCTTTGTTGCCCAGAGCTGGGCCTCTGTGCCCGTCCCACGCGGCTCAGGGGTTGAAAACCGGCTGTCTCGGGGCTGTTTCTAGCTGCGCGTGCCCAGAGAGGAACCCAGGCCCTTGGGGGCGGGCTGTACCTGTTGGAATTGGAGCCGTTCAGCTTTGTTGCCCAGAGCTGGGCCTCTGTGCCCGTCCCACGCGGCTCAGGGGTTGAAAACCGGCTGTCTCGGGGCTGTTTCTAGCTGCGCGTGCCCAGAGAGGAACCCAGGCCCTTGGGGGCGGGCTGTACCTGTTGGAATTGGAGCCGTTCAGCTTTGTTGCCCAGAGCTGGGCCTCTGTGCCCGTCCCACGCGGCTCAGGGGTTGAAAACCGGCTGTCTCGGGGCTGTTTCTAGCTGCGCGTGCCCAGAGAGGAACCCAGGCCCTTGGGGGCGGGCTGTACCTGTTGGAATTGGAGCCGTTCAGCTTTGTTGCCCAGAGCTGGGCCTCTGTGCCCGTCCCACGCGGCTCAGGGGTTGAAAACCGGCTGTCTCGGGGCTGTTTCTAGCTGCGCGTGCCCAGAGAGGAACCCAGGCCCTTGGGGGCGGGCTGTACCTGTTGGAATTGGAGCCGTTCAGCTTTGTTGCCCAGAGCTGGGCCTCTGTGCCCGTCCCACGCGGCTCAGGGGTTGAAAACCGGCTGTCTCGGGGCTGTTTCTAGCTGCGCGTGCCCAGAGAGGAACCCAGGCCCTTGGGGGCGGGCTGTACCTGTTGGAATTGGAGCCGTTCAGCTTTGTTGCCCAGAGCTGGGCCTCTGTGCCCGTCCCACGCGGCTCAGGGGTTGAAAACCGGCTGTCTCGGGGCTGTTTCTAGCTGCGCGTGCCCAGAGAGGAACCCAGGCCCTTGGGGGCGGGCTGTACCTGTTGGAATTGGAGCCGTTCAGCTTTGTTGCCCAGAGCTGGGCCTCTGTGCCCGTCCCACGCGGCTCAGGGGTTGAAAACCGGCTGTCTCGGGGCTGTTTCTAGCTGCGCGTGCCCAGAGAGGAACCCAGGCCCTTGGGGGCGGGCTGTACCTGTTGGAATTGGAGCCGTTCAGCTTTGTTGCCCAGAGCTGGGCCTCTGTGCCCGTCCCACGCGGCTCAGGGGTTGAAAACCGGCTGTCTCGGGGCTGTTTCTAGCTGCGCGTGCCCAGAGAGGAACCCAGGCCCTTGGGGGCGGGCTGTACCTGTTGGAATTGGAGCCGTTCAGCTTTGTTGCCCAGAGCTGGGCCTCTGTGCCCGTCCCACGCGGCTCAGGGGTTGAAAACCGGCTGTCTCGGGGCTGTTTCTAGCTGCGCGTGCCCAGAGAGGAACCCAGGCCCTTGGGGGCGGGCTGTACCTGTTGGAATTGGAGCCGTTCAGCTTTGTTGCCCAGAGCTGGGCCTCTGTGCCCGTCCCACGCGGCTCAGGGGTTGAAAACCGGCTGTCTCGGGGCTGTTTCTAGCTGCGCGTGCCCAGAGAGGAACCCAGGCCCTTGGGGGCGGGCTGTACCTGTTGGAATTGGAGCCGTTCAGCTTTGTTGCCCAGAGCTGGGCCTCTGTGCCCGTCCCACGCGGCTCAGGGGTTGAAAACCGGCTGTCTCGGGGCTGTTTCTAGCTGCGCGTGCCCAGAGAGGAACCCAGGCCCTTGGGGGCGGGCTGTACCTGTTGGAATTGGAGCCGTTCAGCTTTGTTGCCCAGAGCTGGGCCTCTGTGCCCGTCCCACGTGGCTCAGGGGTTGAAAACCGGCTGTCTCGGGGCTGTTTCTAGCTGCGCGTGCCCAGAGAGGAACCCAGGCCCTTGGGGGCGGGCTGTACCTGTTGGAATTGGAGCCGTTCAGCTTTGTTGCCCAGAGCTGGGCCTCTGTGCCCGTCCCACGCGGCTCAGGGGTTGAAAACCGGCTGTCTCGGGGCTGTTTCTAGCTGCGCGTGCCCAGAGAGGAACCCAGGCCCTTGGGGGCGGGCTGTACCTGTTGGAATTGGAGCCGTTCAGCTTTGTTGCCCAGAGCTGGGCCTCTGTGCCCGTCCCACGCGGCTCAGGGGTTGAAAACCGGCTGTCTCGGGGCTGTTTCTAGCTGCGCGTGCCCAGAGAGGAACCCAGGCCCTTGGGGGCGGGCTGTACCTGTTGGAATTGGAGCCGTTCAGCTTTGTTGCCCAGAGCTGGGCCTCTGTGCCCGTCCCACGCGGCTCAGGGGTTGAAAACCGGCTGTCTCGGGGCTGTTTCTCTGGTAACTTTCTTAGCACAAAGTTGAACATTGTCAGAATCCCTGAAATCCATCTTAAGCACATCTTTGACTCAGTTTTTATTTTCTTCCCACAGTTAGTCACAACTCTAACATTTATTCCAGCACTGGTTAGTGATTCTTTGTTTAAACAAAGTTTCCTTTGTAGTTTAATGAAGTAGAATGTGATATTTTTGGCTAATTTTTTCAGATAGTACAAAGTTTGTGAGATTCAGCCCAGTATATTGTTGCTCATTTTCATTGCTGAACATCATTTCACTGTAAACCATATCATACCATATTATCACATACCATATTATATTTATCCATGAGGGAAAATTTGAGATTGAGATTATCAAAATGTTATTAATATTTCATAAGTATATGAACATTTTTGACTATATATTTCAAATATTTCTGCTGAGTACATATATCTAGGAGATAAATTACTGTAATTAAATAAATTTTTCAAGTATCTTATATATTGCAAATAAGTTATGCAAGTTTATTGTATTTACTTAAATTATACTACCAAAGTGCAAGAGGTCCAAATCTATATGAAGAGTAGGTATTAATAATCATTTACAACAATGTAACCATTTAGGTTAATGTGCTTTTATATCTCATTGTGGTCTTGGCTTACATTTCTCTTATGACCAAACAGGTTCAACACATACTTATTTTCATTGACCATTTATGCATTCTCTTTTCCTAAGTGTCTGCTCAAATTTCTTGTATGTTTTTCTACTGTGTACTTTAGTTTTTCAGCTCTGTAGTCCTCTTTGAATTCTAGATAAGAGTCCTTGCAAGATACACACTGAAAATGTGCTCTGCCACATTTTGGCTTAAATTTTCTCTCAGTTGATATTTTTTGATAAATGGAGTTTATAAATTTTGTTGTACGCCACTTTGTAAACCTTTTTCTGTGTAGATATTGCCTTTTTGGGGGGTGGGGACTGATGATGGTGGACGTTGTTCTGGGATCAGGGGCCACTCCCTGCCAAACTTCACCTAGTATGGATCTAATATTTCAGTCCTCTTAACAGCAATATGGTGCTGGTGAAGACCCCTTGTGCTGGTAAGTCACTAGCATTCCACCCTGAGGTGTGTAGGAGACCATGTAGTACAAGAGGGGTCACACTTGGGGCCTAGGGCACTCAAGCAGTGCTCTGCAATCCTTGGAGCTATCTCCCTAGTCTCTGTAATTAAATATTGTATAATTATTATATGTATTATGTAATTATTTTATATAATATGTCATTATATATTTATATATAAACATATAGCTATACTTATATAGCTATATATCATATAATGCTTGGGGATGTTCGTAGCGGTGCTCAGGGCTTACTATGTGTTCATTATCACTCCTGAAAATACCCAGGAGGACCATATGAGATGTTGGAGATAGAACTGGGATTAGATGCATACAAGGCTGAGGTATTAACCCCTAAACTGTATCTCTGGCTCTATAATTTGAAAACAAATTCTCATTCATCAACAACAGAAAGATATACTAACATGTCATTATCTATAAGCAATGATGCATTACATGCTAACATTTTACCATTTAGATATTTGTTCACCTGGTATTGATTTGCAGCATAATTTGCAACAAGAATCAAAGGTATTTTTATATGCAATCAATTAGCTCATCATTTATTAAAAAGGCTGCCCATCTATGGAGAACCATTTTTTGTTTGTTTTACATAATTCAATATCCTTTGGCATGTGTACTTGTTTGAAATTCTCTACAATGTTCTCATTTCTTTTTTCAAATACCACATAGTTTTAATAATTGTAGATTTATGGTATGCATTTATATCTTCTAGTATAAATCCTCATAGTTTGTTCTTCTACAAGATTATTGTGGCTATTTTCAGTCTTTGGAATTTCTACAAACAGATGCTATGTTTATCATCTTAATTTTTTAAATTAAGGACTCAAGACCAGGGGCCAGAGTGATAATATACCAGGTAGGGCCTTTGCCTTGAATGCAGCAACCTGGGTTCAATCCCTGGCATCCTGTATGGTCCCTTGAGCACCACCAGGAGTAATTCCTGAGTACAGAGCCAGAAATAACCTTTGAGCATCTCTAAGTATGACCCCCTTCTCCCCCCTCATCCCCCAAAAAAGAACTCAAGACCAGGCCATAGAATTAGCACTGAGGTTAAGGTTCTTGCCTTGCACACAATTGAACCCAGTTTGATTCTTAGCATCACATATATGGTCCCTGCCAGGAGTGCTGCCAAGAGTGACCCCTAAATATGAAGCCATGAATAAGCCAAAAGCACAGTTAAGTGTGGTCTAACTTTAGCCCCTAACAAATAAAATCAATTCCTTCTGGGCTTCAGGGCTGGGAAGGAGGAGGCAAACTCAAATTGACAAGAGAACTTGATCCCACTGGTGGGAATTGAGATGCAGTAAATGTGAACAGCAAAACCATAAACATGAACACTATTACAACTATATGATCTAAACTACAATCACTTGATCACTTGACTTCCTGTTAATCATCGATTTGCTCGAGCAGGCGCCAGTAATGTCTCCATTTGTCCCTTTCGCGTGCTAGTGTAGCCAAAACAGGATGAGAATGCTATTCGGGTCTCCCAAAGAGGAATTGAAAGAGCTATGCTTGGAGTATCACATTTCACTCAAATGAGAGAAAGAATCCGGAGTTCCGACCTCCGTTGATGGTCAAGAATCAGGGACCCTGTCTCATTTGCCAAGGCGTTGAAAATAAGATGGGCTGGACACGTAATGAGATTTGGAGATGACCGCTGGACTAGAGCCGTTACCGACTGGATTCCACGGGATGTCAAAAGACTGCATGGCCGCCCACCTGCCAGATGGTCAGACTTCTTCGTGAAGACCCTGACCGATCGGTTTGAGGATCTTAGTGTCCCTACAATAAAAATATTTAAAAAAAATTCAAGGGGGCTGGAGTGGGTAGGGCATTTGCCTTGTGCGCGGCTGACCCAGGTTTGATTCCCAGCATCCCACATGATACCCCAGCACTGCCAGGAGTAATTCCTAAGTGTATGAGCCAGGAGTAACCTCTGTGCATCGCCAGTGTGACCCCCCCCCCACCAAAAAAAAAAAAGAAAACAAAATAATTCAAGACATGATAATGACATAATGATAAAGAAAAAAACACCAATGTCTGCCATAGAAGTTTTTTTTTTAAATATAAAATCAAAATCAAACAGGTCATACCTCTGGATTCAGACTTCTTACCTTAAAATTCTGCATCTGACCGGCACTCATATATTTGGGTAAGTTACAAGTTGTTCCTGTGACTCGCCTCTGAGTTTTATGATCTCCATTATTGCTTTGTGAAATTCAAATGAAATAATATGTACAAAGCACTTATGGAGCCTGTAAAGGTTAGTTAATACTCTTATCATAGTACTCTTTCTTTCAGCCTACTGAGAGAATTCATGACCTGTTTGTCCATTTTTATAAGCTCTATATCAGGAGTGCCCTTGACACAATCAAGAGGGACTTGAGACCCAAGATCAATGCTTTGGGTTGATCTTGGGTCTCAAGATTGAATTTCATGTAATACAAACACCAAAATGATTAATTTTATTAAAGAAGACATGGGTGATTATTTAGTTGAGATTAATCTTAATGCCTGACATGAAGCTAGCCTGTCACCCTAGAGCAGCAGCACATCAGGGGCAGGTGACATCTGCTTAGGTCCAGGGAGCATCTTGTCACTTTTCTTGTCCTCTGTTCTCAAAGACGACTGCTAAATTTTCAAGAAGTTAATTGGTTATTCCACTAACCATGTTAGAAATAAAAGCTTCTCTGAAATAAGGGGAAGACTTGGTAGGGATATATGTACTAATGGAGAAGACTACCAAGTTTTCCCTTGTATTATGTATAAATGCAATAGATTTTTGCATAACAATTTCTCTTTTAGGATCTAGAATCTCTTTTCTTGATTCTTTTTGTGTGCTGATTCTAGAGAGGTGATGCTTACATGAGTTGCTCATGGTGTCTAAGGAATATGAAGCATTAAACAATTCATATATGTAGGTTCATATATAATGTGCATAAAGCATTTAACCAATTCTTTCCATTGCTAATAAAAGATTATGGTAGAAAGACATATAATTTTTTACAAAAATATTTAGTAATATATCATTGATTAATATTTTTAAAATATTTTTATCTTTACTTAAATCATTTTTATTTTAAAAATTAGGGGCAAAGGAGATTGGTCAGTAGTCAGGAGCATGTGCCTTGAATGTACAGAGACTGATCCTTGGTTCTACATACCCCCATGAGCATCAGAAGGGTGCTAGCACTGATATAGTTGACTGAGGATCACCCAGAGTGGGTATAGTGAACAGTGCTTGCAGTCTCCACAAAACAAACAAACAAACAAACTCATATGCTGATCCCTTTTAAACTCTTCCTAAAATAGAAAAAGAAATATTTCCACATGTCCAACAACTTAATACCCAAACCAAAGTCAGATACTACAGGCCAATATAGCCTTAATAGATATTGATGCACAAATGCTCGATAAAACACTAGCAAGCTGAATTTTTCTTGCACATTAATGGGGTCATACATCATATCTCAACAGAACAGAAAAAGATGAAATCTCAGTACAATAAAGATCACATATAAAAAGCTCCCTACTAATAACATAAGCAATAGGGAGAAACAAAAAGATTTTGATGTAAGATTTTTCATGAAGCAAAGATGCCCACTCTTGCCTTTTCATAATACCACATAATTAAACAAGGAAAAGAAAAGGCATTCAAACCAGAAAAGAATAAGTAATATTTCTTTCACATAAAATCTTAAAAAAATCTTAAAAACTCACAAAAAATATTAGTACAATATAAAAGCAAATTCAGTATAGGTCCAAGATACAAAATCAAGACACATCCCTCTCCATCCCTGTCAGCACTTCAGCCACCCTCTGTGCTTTCTCTATTGGTATTGCAACCACCACTTCCATTCTCCCCTCACACCCTAGGTTCTTTCCTTGCACCTCAGTGCTCCACCCACATTCAAACCTGCATCTGGAAACCTTACCGCCCATGCTCAGACCAGGGGATCTACTGGCTATACTCTCTGAATGTTCAACCCACAGTGAAATAACATTCTCCAAAAAGACCACACGCTTACAAAACCTTGCTCAAGGGTGAAGGGTCAACATTAGAATTGAAGCTCACTGATTTCTTCTCCACCTCTCTGACTGAGTCCTTCAGGATGGATGTACTCACCCAGGGTCACACATGTGTGTGTGGTTCGGCTGGGTCATTGGTTTTCTGCCTCCAAAATGCACAGAAAAGGGAGGAAATACCTGCTATGATCTGTTTAAATAACTCAATCTCAGTTTGACATGTGCAAAGGGCTATGTATGAAGCCTGTGGGTCATGCAGTGTCTTCTGCTCTTTTAAAGAGAAAGGTTTCATGTTTTTTTTTTTAATAGTTTATTTCTTTATTGAATCACTGTGGGAAAAGTTACAGAGCTTTCGGGTTTAGGTCTCAGTCATGTAAGTATCAAACACATTTCCCTTTACCAATACTTATTTTTAACCGTGAACCCCAATAGAACCCCACCTCCCACCCCTCCCACTTCCTGTGAGGCAGATGAGTTCTAGTTAATACTCTATCTACTTTGATTAGATACATTGTTTCGAT
The DNA here is from genome assembly GCF_029834395.1 of Sorex fumeus. Taxonomy (NCBI): domain Eukaryota; kingdom Metazoa; phylum Chordata; class Mammalia; order Eulipotyphla; family Soricidae; genus Sorex; species Sorex fumeus. The sequence goes on along the minus strand of NW_026606108.1, from coordinate 22,273,936 downwards.
AGAAGATACACAATTATTGTTTAGAGTTTACGACCCCCCCCAATCAGATATGCTGAAACAGTGTTGTGAAATGATTTGCTTTCTACAGCTTGGTTTAAGAATAAAATGATGTTGCGCGGCCGCTATTGCGGCCGCGCGGTTTTGGATTTCTGCTGTTTCACTTATTAACCCTGGAAGTATTTCTATTAAAAGTTAGATAGTTAAGAGATTGGTTTCTGTGCTCTGGAGTCGTGGCTGTGCTGGAGAGCCGCTCGTGGGGGGCAGCTGGTGACCTCGGTCGGGCGTGAAGGACGGCCCAGAACGCCCCCCTTCCCATGAGGCCCCCGCTGCCCCCCGCCCCCGGCTCAAACCTGCTGTTCACAAGGCTCCCGTGTGGCCGCCATCTTTCTTTCCAGAGAGGAGCCGGTTTCATGTTTTTGACGAAACAAAAACACGTGACTTTGTGGGTGACTTGAGTGAGGTGAGAAATAAGGTAGGTGGACTTAAGAAAAGAGTCTTTGCATCTCTCTGCTACCACTGTGGAAAATATTGTTCCAGTAAGATATCATTTCATCTAAAAATGTGTGTGGGGGGGGAGGGAGATGGGGGTGTTTCTCAGGAGGGCACCATGAGACAAAGGTGGAGAGAAGGGGGTATGCTGATGGAGGGTATGATGTTTTATCATTGTGTGTGTGTGAAACCCTGTCTTAACAGGATTGTAATCATGGTGACAAAAATAAAGTGTTTTCAAAGGTAAGATCAAAATGGATTAAAGACCTCAACATCAGACCGGAATCCATAAGGTACATTGAAGACAAAGTTGGCAAAACCCTCCGTCACATTGAAGCTAATGGTATCTTCAAAGATGTCACGCCACTGGCCAAGCAAGTGAAAACAGAGATAGACAAATGGGACTATATAAAACTAAGAAGCTTCTGCACGTCAAAAGGAACAGTGACCAAAATACAAAGACAGTCTACAGAATGGGAAAGGATATTCACCAAATACACATCTGACAAGGGGTTGATATGAAGGATATACAAAATACTGGTTGAACTCCACAAGAGGAAAACAACCAACCCCATCAAAAAATGGGGTGACGAAATGAACAGAAACTTTCTCAAAGAAATCCAAATGGCTAAAAGGCACATGAGAAAATGCTTTACATCATTAATCATCAGGGAGATGCAGATCAAAACCACAATGAGATATCATTTCACACCACAGAGACTGGCCCACATCCAAAAGACCAAAAGCAACCGGTGTTGGCATGGATGTGGCGAGAAAGGGACTCTCCTTCACTGCTGGTGGGAATGACGACTGGTTCAGCCCTTTTGGAAAACAGTATGGACGATACTCAAAAAATTAGAAATTGAGCTCCCATTTGACCTAGCAATACCACTCCTGGGAATATATCCCAGAGAGGCAAAAAAGTATAGTCGAAGTGACATCTGCACTTGTTTGCACATTGCAGCACTCCTTACAATAGCTAGAATCTGGAAAAAACCTGAGTGCCCGAGAACAGATGACTGGTTAAAGAAACTAGGTACATCTACATAATGGAGTATTAGGTAGCAGTTAGAAAAGATGAAGTCATGAAATTCATATACAAATGGTACTACATGGAAAGTATCATGCTAAGTGAAATGAGTCAGAAAGAAAGGGACAGACATAGAATCCATTCATCTGGGGAACATAAAGTAACAAAATAGGAGACTACACCCAAGAATAGCCGAGATAAGTACCAGGAGGATTACTCTATGGCTTTGAGGATAGCCACACACGCTAGGGGAAAAGGCAGCTCAGATAGAGAAGGGAGCATCAAATAAAGGGTGTTGGGAGGTTCCTCTCAGGATGGGAAATGCGTGATGAGAGTAGACTATAGACCGAACAAGATTGCCACTCAATGTCTCTTTTGCAAACCACAGCACTCAAAAGGAGAGAGAGAGAACAAAAGGGAATGCCCTGCCACAGAGGTAGGTTGGGATGGGGAATGGGGTGGGAGGGACACAGGGACTGGTGGTGGTGGAGAATGGGCACTGGTGGAGGGATGGGTACTTGATCATTGTATAACTGAAACCCAAGCACAAAAATTTGTAAGTCTACAACTGTACCTCATGGTGTTTCACTAATAAAAATTTCACAATCACGATGATCATGACCATCCTGTTGTTCATCAATTGTCTCGAGCAGGCCCCAGTAACGTCTCCTTCATCCTAGCCCTGAGATTTTTTTAAAAAGTGCCATATTCAAGACTCTTTCAGGGTTAGGAGAATGAGTCCCATCATTGTTACTGGTATTTGGCATATTGGGTACGCCACGGGGAGTTTGCCAGACTCTGCCGTGTGGGCAGGTTACATTCGGTAGCCTGCCAGTTTGTCCAAAGTAGGAATGAGATAATAAGATGCCGCACGGCCCAAAATGCAGCCGCGCACTTCTAGGAGCTGGGTTTTATAGTCTCTGAGTCTTGGCTGTTGATGAGATTACACGGCGCCAGGGGGCCAGTTGGTGGGTGTGACCCCTGCCTACTGGAATTCGGAGGATCTGGGTGGAGGATGATCAGCCCCGATCCGAGCAGGGTTGGAGATCTCAGCCCCGGGACCCGCATGCCTTTGTTCCTCTGCCAGTACCTTCATGCGTGAGGAGAGTGGTCTCAGCATGGTGGTGGCTGGTTCTGGAGGTCTTTGGCTGCCGGAGCCCTGGTCGGGGCGGGGAGGGAAATTCAACCCGCTCCCTTTCAAGGGGCCCAGCAAGGACAGCCAGGCGTGGGGGCAGGAGACTGTTAAAAATGTAAGAAATTTTTATTTCTTAAATAAAAATTTAAGAAAAAAATAGTTTTCTAAAAGAAGAAAATCTTTTCACTTGTATCAACATGGATGAAACAAGAAAGAAGCATTCTAACCAATAGCGTAAGCAGATACAGAAAAACAAATACTTCATATCCCTTTTATGTATAGTTTCTAAAATCGTCAAATTCACAGAGCACTTGGGTAGAATAGTAGTTACAGAGGTGGGGAGAAAAGGCAGGCAATGAGGAGATATTGTCTAAGGGTTACTGAGTTTTTGTTTTGCAAAATGGAGGGAATCTGAAGAGATAATATTAAGCATGGTGATGTAATCTAACAGTACTGCATTGTACACCCCAAACATGCTGAAAGGACATCTTAATTGAATTTTAATATATACAAACTTCTTAATGTAGAGAGTACAATAGAGAGGGGATAAATTATTTTCTTCATAATGTATACATATCTCAAAACACCAGAAGCATACTTTAAATAGCACTGTAGCACTGTAGCACCCTCCTCCCATTGTTCATCGAGTTTGCTTGAGTGGGCCCAGTACATCTTCATTGTGAGACCTGTTGTTACTGTGTTTGGCATATCAAATATGTCACAGGTAGCTTGCCAGGCTTTGTCATGCAGGCGAGATAATCTCAGTAGCTTTCCGGGCTCTCTGAGAGGGGCAGAACCCGGCAGAACCCCAGTCGGCCATGTTGGCCACAAGCAAGGCAAACGCCCTACCTGCTGTGCTATTGGTCCAGCCCTATTTTAAATAATGAAACATTTTTCACTTGTTTTTGGGCCATACTCACCCCAAAAGAGTCCAAGAGGAATCACTCCTTGCAGGGCTCTGTGAACCATATGTGGTGCTGAGAATTAAACCCAGCTGGGCTACGTGCAAGGTAAGTGCCCTACCCTCTGTGCGCTCTCTGTGGCCCCTAATAAAACAATTTCACATGCTGAAAGTACCTCAAAGTGTTTATGAAATTTAGCTTTTTCTTTAAAGTGTTTATAAATATGACATATGAGCCTCCATTTGCAGTCTTGACAGGCCTGGAAAATACAAGGATGGTCTCTTCTTGAAATCAAAGATCCTGACTCCTCTCCACCTCCTACCAACTATACATCAATAGTAATCACAGAACTTTGCCCCTGATAGGTCCCCCTTTTCCTTAAAATGTTTAATTAACAAATGTTCCTCTGCTGAGTGACTTAATGATGGCACTATCAGGCATTGTAGAGCTGGAGGCCTTTGGATAGCTCTAAATATCCTTTCAGATACAGTGATATTTCGGCAGCCCTAAGAAAGGTCACTTTATGCTGAGACTCGCTGCCAAGAAATGTACTTCTTAACCACTTCCTTCCCCATTAGCTCAGGCTCTCCTTTAGAACCCATCTCTTGGGACTATCAGATTAAACTGAGCAGGAAAACTGGTAGAAAGGTTAATATGATTGGATCCAAAACTTGGAATGGTTTAAATTCAAGGCTTTAGTTGCTAATTTTAGTCCCAGGGTAGAAGATTCAAAAAAGAGACTGTGCCTCTGTTTAAATAATCTTCCTTAATGATGATCTAAAGTAAAATAGATTAGTTTAAAATGTCCTGGAGTCAGGCAACATTTTTTCCAACTTTCTGGTTTGTCTGTATGCCCACTCAGACTGGGTATAGATGAGCAGAGCCACAGAAATTTGCCAGTTTAGGATAACAGAAGACCAATAATTTGGGAAAGGGGGTTACTGTAAAGTGTAAAAAAATATGATCACGACCTCCCACTGAGCCACACTACATTTACTTAACCAATTCTTATTTAACCTAACCACTACGGCGCTTCTCTTTCCGTGACTCTTTTTTTCCTGCCTCCTCACCAGCTCCTGTCCTCTTTCACACAGAAAAAAGGCAAAATCATAAAGCTGATATGAAATATGTCCATCTCTTTTAATGTTTCTGCCTACATCCTTTATTCAGTCCCAGTGTGTTATTATTGCCACATGCATCCATTTTGGAATTTTAATCCTTAACTTTGTAAAGTTCTTCACACACATAACTCCACATATGACATTTTCTTTTCTGAGGAAAATATTTGAAAATACTGTCTGCAGGAGTTTAACTCTCAAAATGTATTTCTTTGTTGCTTGACGGACTTTTCTGCCCTCCAGCACAGCACCTTGGATTAAGCACTGCTCTCAAGGTCAATAAACAAACACAATAACTGCCCTCCTGTTTATCAACTCAGGCTCTTTGGGTCCGGTTTCCATTGTGCATTTTGCCACTTAAGGCAAAGACAAGGACAAGCAGTTTGCTTATATTTATCTCTTGCCTGCCAAATGATCCTCTGCTGTAAAACTCCCCCATCCCAGTACACAGGATAAGGAAAGGAGTTTAAGTGATTCTTATTTGATGCCTTTATTTGGTCCTATTGTATATCTGATGCTTACTCTTCACCCATAAAATTAAAAATAGAAGTTCGTCTTTGCTTTCATAATTAAAGCCTCATTTCATTAAATTGGATTTCACTGGCAGGACTTAAAGGCATAACCTTCTTCATATTATCACATCCTTTATAATCCCTGCAGTCATAATTTCTGTGGCCAATCAGTACGGTTTGTGATGTTGAGTTGTTATTTTTAAATGCTTGTCCCTTACTGCTCTTTGGAAATTGGCCATTCTTAGCATGGAGGTTCTTCCATACTTCCAAAGTTTATGCTTGCCAGATGCTCAGAAGAAATGATCATTCAAAACATATTCAAATTATTTTTTCCATAGCTTAAGTTTTGTATCCCCAAATCAATGAACTTGAAACATTGTTTTCTTCTTATGTATTTAAAATTAGTCACATACATATGCAGGATTCTTTATTGTGTCTCTACGATGTTAAAGGCATTAACCGTACAACTCTTATGGTCCCCAGTCACCAACATGTTGGAGGCTTAGGGAAGAAAATGTTAGGGGAAACTGCCAAGCTGCAGGAGAAAACCATGGGGGTCTCCATTCCTATCATCACTATGCTAGGCAAAGGCTAACTTGAATGCTGTGAAGTAGGCTCTTCTTACATGTGGTCAATCCAATATGTTATCAAACCAATGTCATGATTTTACAATTAAATAGAAGTTTACTATGTAAATCCCTTTCTAAAGGGGTATCTTGATCTGTCAAAATCTCAGTCTTTAAAAATGTAGATGATGCTGAACTGTTTCTTCATCACCTTTATTTTTGTTCTGACAAATTTTTATATTACTACATTACTTTGGTTTCTTGGCAAGTATCATTAATATACAGAGGCAGAACCCCAAAAGTAAAGATTTTAAAAAGATCCAGCAAGGGGACCTCATCAGGAACCAGTGGAAAATGTAGATAGTTGAAGGTGCTAATTAAAGTCTAAAAGTTCATTCAAGTTCCCTAAAGATAAAGTAATCTTAGTATAAATCAGGAGAACAACAAAGAAACAATGGCTCACCCAGCCCAACACTGATATTTAAAAAAGACATGAGCAGGAACTCAAGGACAATGAGATTCTTTTGTGGAAGCATGAAGAAAAGAAGAGCTACAGCTTTAGAATTGCCTATTAGACACTCCCTAGGGACACACACACACACACACACACACACACACACACACACACACACTGAACAGAGTTGACTCATGCCCTTAATATTGATTCCCAGATTTCAACCATCTTAGCAGAGCCCAGAGGGACTGGAAAAGGACTAGAGTTGGAGAGGGTATGTGGAGCTTAAAAAACATAAATCAATCAACATCTTTACATGTTTGTAACCCAAAGTGAATTCACATGCAGCCATAAAAAAAAAAAATCGTCCTCTAGCAGGTTAAATGGCCAGGGCCTTAAGAGGTTGCTAGCATTTAAAACAAGGACCTGGCTGTGTCAGGAAGAAGATGCACCATTTTTAACTACTTTTTATCCAAGAGAAGTTTCCTAGCCCCCTAAATAATACTGGCTAGAAACAACAAAAGAAGAAGGAAACAAACCGAGCTCTTGAGTTTGCCCCTGTCAGAGCACATTGTCAAAAGCTCCATGAAGGGTTTCCATTATCCCGGTGTAATTCAAAATGGAACCAAACAAGCTTTGGTTCTAAAACTAGAAGTAAAAGCATTTAAGATGGTTAGAATGCATTCTTTTTTCTCTTCGGAATTCATATTAAATAGGATTTTATATTAGAACAGAGGTGGAAAGCTATTCTTTAAATTTTTTAAAAAAATAAAATAACGTTGAATCAAATGTTACTGTATTAAAAAATCTTAAATTGAAAGATAGTAGCATAAACAAAATTAAAAGAGTTCAAAGTATATTTAAATGTATAACTTTTAAAGCTGGAGGTTCTTCGTCCTCTTAATAACTTCTTCGAATGGTCTTGAAGGCATTCTACCTGCTCTCTTCCTCCTGCGCAGGTCAGGTGCCAGACCATTTGTCATGTTGAGTTCTCCACCTAGGTACGTGTAACTGCTGCATTTGGAGATGTTCCTTCCATTGAGAGCAAATGAAATGTCAGGGACTAGTACGTTTCTCATGAACATTGTCTTGGTGACATTCAGCTGCAGTCAAACCTTTCCACACTCAATGTTGAAGTTGGCCAGCATGTGTGCTGCTTGGCTAATGTTTGGTGTTATTAGAACGATGTCATCAGCAAAGTGGAGGTGGTGCCGACCATCTATCTTCACTCCATTTCTTCCCATTCCAGTCATTGCATGATGTTCTCGAAGGTGGCACTGAAGAGTTTCAGTGAAATGGTAACACCCTGCTGAGCCCCTCTCTTTACGTCAATGATCACTTCCTTGTAGAATGGTGAGATCCTGGTAGTGAATCTGTAATATAGCTCATGGAGGATTCTGATGTATGAATGCCCTTTTTGGCTAGGGCTTTGATGACCATTTCAGTCTCAAGAGAATCAAAGGCCTTCTTTAAATTGATGAACGTTAGACAGACTGGCATCTTGAGCTCTCACGAAACCTCAGTGAGCTTAGTTGTCATGTGGATATGGTCGATTGCGCTGAATCCTTTTCGGAACCCAGCTTGCTCGCATGGTTGTCCTTCATCGAGTGTTCTGCCAATCCTATTCAGTTTGACTCGCGTGAACAACTTGTAGACAACAGACAACAGGGAGATCAGGTGACAGTTGCCAATGTCGTGGATGTCTCCCTTCTTGTACAGTAGTACAGTCCTGCTGGTTTTCCATTGGGATGGAACCTTGCATTCAGACAGGTAGCGTGTGAAGAGCCGAACCAGAGTATTGATGAGTACCGACGGTAGGTTCTTCAGGTGTTCATGTGTGACCTTGTCTATGCAAGGTGCTGTTTGCTTCTTTACTGACAAAATGGCATGTCCGATTTCAAAAGGGTGAACATTGGGAATGACATATCCATCCTGCAGAATTAGGTATGTGGGCAGGTGGACGTGACTATCAAAGATATCCAAGTAGAAGTCGTGGATAATATTCTCCATTTCCCTTCTGGAAGATGTGATAGATCCATCAGGATGTCAGAGGGCAGTCATCTTGGTTTTATAGTTGGTGAAGGACAGGCAGGCGTTGCAAATACTTTTCCTGGCTTTTGCTGAAGGATGAAGAACCTCTGGTTCTGGGCACATCTTTTCAACTCCACCGTTCTTCCTGCACATATGCCTCAGAGACTTGGGCCCTACGAAAAAAGGATGAGAAAGCTATTCAGGTCACCCAAAGAGTAATCGAAAGAGCTATGCTTGGAGTATCATGCTTCACTCAAGTGAGAGAAGGAATCTGAAGTTCTGACCAGGGACGTTGCCTTGTTTGCCAAGGTGCAGAAAGTTAGATGGGCCAGACACATAATGTGATTTGGAGATGACCACTGGACTAGAGCCATTAATGACTGGATTCGATGGGACATCAAAAGAACACCTGGTCGCCCACCTATGAGATGGTTGGATTTCTTCGTTAAGATCCTGAACAAATGGCTTGATACTCTTTGTGTTCCTGGAGTGAGCAGATGTCACTGGGCTACACAACAGGGACGAATGGAGACGTTACTGGCACCTGCTCAAGCAAATCGATGAACAAAGGAATGACAAGTGATTACAAGTGAACTTTTTTTTTTCCCCTTTATTTTATTTTATTTTTTTTAAAGTTGTAGATTTACAATTTTTTGTGCTTTGGTTTCAATTATACAATGATCAGATACCCATCCCTCCACCAGTGCCCATTTTCCACCACCATGGATAATATCCCTCCCACCCCCATCCCCCCATCCCCCCGTCTCTGTGGCAGGGCAATCCCCTGTGTTCTCTCTCTCCTTTTGGGTGTTGTGGTCTGCAAAAGAGGCATTGAGTGGCAAACATGTTCAGTCCATAGTCTACTTTCGACATGCATCTCCCCTCCTGGGAGGATCCTCCAAACATCCTTTATTTGGTGCTCCCTTCTCTATCTGAATAGCCCTTTCCTCTAGGATACCCGGCTGGCCTCTAAGTTATGGAGTAATCCTCCTGGTGCTGATCTCAGCTATTCTTGGGTATTAATCTCATACTTTGTTACTTTATATCCCCCAGATGAATGCAATCTTTCTATGTCTATCCCTCTGTTTCTGACTCATTTCGCTTAGCATGATACTTTCCATATTGTACCACTTGTATGTAAATTTCATGACTTCATCTTTTCTAAGAGCTACATAGTACTCCATTGTGTAGATGTACCAAAGTTTCTTTAACCAGTCATCTGTTCTTGGGCATTCAGGTTTCTTCCAGTTTCTGGCTATTGTAAAGAGGGCTGCAATGAACAAACAAGTGCAGATGTCACTTCGACTATACATTTTTGCCTCTCTGGGATATATTCCCAGGAGTGGTATTGCTGGGTCAAATGGGAGCTCAATTTCTAATTTTTTGAGAATCGTCCATACTGTTTTCCAGAAGGGCTGAACCAGTGGACATTCCCACCAACAGTGAAGGAGTGTCCCTTTCTCGCCACATCCACGCCAGCATCGGTTGCTTTTGTTCTTTTGAATTTGGGCCAGTCTCTGAGGTGTGAGATGGTATCTCATTGTGGTTTTGATCTGCATCTCCCTGATGATTAATGATGTAGAGCATTTTCTCATGTGCTTTTTTGCCATTCGGATTTCTTCTTTGAGAAAGTTTCTGTTCATTTCATTGCCCCATTTTTGGATGGGGTTGGATGTTTTCTTCTTGTGGAGTTTAACCAGTATTTTGTATATCCTGGATATCAACCCCTTGTCAGATGTGTATTCGGTGAATATCCTTTCCCATTCTGTAGACTGTCTTTGTATTTTGGTCACTGTTTCTTTGGAGGTGCAGAAGCTTCTTAGTTTAAGATAGTCCCATTTATCTATCTCTGTTTTCACTTGCTCGGCCAGTGGCGTGGCATCTTTGAAGATACCATTAGCTTCAATGTCATGGAGGGTTTTGCCAACTTTATCTTCAATGTACCTTATGGTTTCTGGTCTGATGTTGAGGTCTTTAATCCATTTTGATCTTACTTTTGTACATGGTGTTAGGCAGAGTTCTGAGCCTATTTTTTTGCATGTAGCCGTCCAGTGATGCCAACACAATTTATTAAAGAGGCTTTCCTTACTCCACTTCACATTACTTGCACCTTTATCAAAGATTAGATGAGCATATGATTGAGGAGAGATGTCAGTGTATTCAACCCTGTTCCATTGGTCTGCAGTTCTGCCTTTGTTCCAGTACCATGCTGTTTTAATTATTACTGCTTTGTAGTACAGTTTGAAGTTCGGGAGGTTGATTCCTCCCATTTTCTTTTTCCCAAGAATTGCTTTAGCTATTCGTGGGGGCTTATTGTTCCATATAAATTTCAAGAGTGTTTGCTCCATTTCTTTGAAGAATGTCATGGGTATCCTTATAGGGATTGCATTGAATTTATACAATGCTTTCGGTAGTATTGCCATTTTGACAATGTTAAGTCTCCCGACCCATGAGCAGGGGATATCTTTCCATTTCCTCATGTCCTCTTTTATTTCCTGAAGTAGCGTTTTGTAGTTTTCTTTGTACAGGTCCTTTACTTCCTTAGTTAAGCTGATTCCTAGGTACTTGATTTTCTAGGGCACAATTGTGAATGGGATTGTTTTTTTCATGTTGCTTTCTTCTCTCTCACTGTTTGCGTATAGGAAAGCCATGGACTTTTGGGTATTGATTTTATAACCTGCAACTTTACTATACGAGTCTATTGTTTCTAAGAGTTTTTTGGTGGAAGTTATTGGGTTCTCTAAGTAGAGTATCATATCATCTGCGAATAGTGAGAGCTTGATTTCTTCCTTTCCTACCTGAATGCCCTTAATATCTTTTTCCTGCCTAATCGCTATTGCAAGTACTTCCAGTACTATATTGAACAGCAGTGGAGGGAGTGGGCATCCCTGTCTCGTCCCTGATCTTAGAGGGAAGGCTCTCAGTTTTTCCCCATTGAGGATGATGCTTGCTGTAGGCTTGTGGTAGATGGCTTTAATTATGTTGAGGAAGGTCCCCTCTATACCCATTTTGGCTAGGGTTTTCATCATAAAGGGGTGCTGGATCTTATCAAATGCTTTCTCTGCATCTATTGATATGATCATATGCTTTTTATCTTTTCTTTTGTTGATATGGTGGATTATGTTGATTGATTTCCGAATGTTGAACCATCCTTGCATCCCTGGGATGAATCCTACTTGGTCATGGTGTATGATCTTTTTGATGAGTAGTTGGATTCTATTTGCTAGTAGTTTGTTGAGGATCTTTGCATCTGTGTTCATCAGGGATATCGGCCTGTAATTCTCTTTCTTTGTGGTATCTCTGTCTGCTTTTGGTATCAGTGTGATATTTGCTTCGTAGAAACTGTTTGGAAGTGTTTTTGATATTTCAATTTCGTGGAAAAGCTTAAAGAGCATTGGGAGTAGGTCCGCTTTAAAGATTTGGAAGAATTCGCTAGTGAATCCATCCGGGCCAGGACTTTTGTGCTTGGGGAGACTTTTTATTACCATTTCAATTTCCTTGATGGTGATAGGTCTGTTCAGGTATTCCAGGTCTTCTTGGTTCAGCCTTGGGAGTCTGTAGGAGTCTAGGAATTTATCCATTTCCTCGAGGTTTTGATGTTCCGTGGCATAAAGCTTCTCAAAGTACTCCCTGAGGATCCTCTGAATTTCTGTGGTTTCTGTTGTAATGACCCCCTTTTCATTTCTGATTCGGTTTATTAGGGTTTTCTCTCTCCCTTTCTTTGTGAGTTTTGCTAGAGGCTTATCGATCTTGTTAATTTTCTCAAAGAACCAGCTCTTGGTTTCATTGATCTTTCGGATTGTTTTTTGGGTTTCCATCTCGTTAATCTCTGCTCTGAGTTTTATTATTTCCTTTCTCCTGTTCGGGTTGTGCTCCTTTTTTTGGTCCTTCTCCAAGCTCTTAAGCTGTGAGGTTAGGTTACTTATGTGTGCTCGCTCCTCCTTCCTGAGGAATGCTTGTAGAGCTATAAACTTTCCTCTTAACACAGCCTTTGCTGTGTCCCATAAGTTTTGGTAACTCGTGTTCTCATTTTCATTCGTTTCTAGGAATCTTTTGATTTCCTCTTTGATTTCCTGTCTAATCCACTCGTTGTTCAATAGTGCACTGTTTAATTTCCAGGTGTTTGATTTAGTTTTCTGTTTTTGTGTGTGATTTACTTCTAATTTCAGCGCATTATGGTCTGAGAAGATTGTTGATACAATCTCTACCTTCTTAATTTTATGGAGGCATGTTTTGTGGCTCAGCATGTGGTCTATCTTGGAGAATGTTCCATGGACGCTTGAGAAGAATGTGTATTCAGCTTTTTGTGGATGAAGTGTCCTGTATATATCTACTAAGTCCCTTTCTTCCATTGTTTCCCTCAAATGAAGTATGTCCTTGCTAAGCTTGAGTCTGGTTGATCTATCAAGAGGTGACAAAGCAGTGTTGAAGTCTCCCACTAGTATTGTGTTGCTATTGATGTCTTTTTCCAAATCTATGAGTAGTTGTTTTAAGTACTTTGCTGGTCTCTCATTAGGTGCATATACATTTATTATTGTAAGTTCTTCCTGTTGTACAGATCCTCTGATCAATAAGTAATGGCCTTCACTGTCTCTTATGACCTTCCTCACTCTGAAATCAATGTGGTCTGATATAAGGATGGCTACCCCAGCTTTTTTATGGGAGCTGTTTGCCTGTAGGATTGTTTTCCAGCCTTTGACTCTGAGTCTGTGTTTGCTTTGACTATTGAGATGCGTTTCTTGCAGGCAGCAGAATGTTGGGTTCAATTTTCTAATCCATCCTGCCACTCTATGTCTTTTAATTGGTGCGTTTAGCCCATTGACATTGAGAGAGATTATTGTTATGGGATTTTGTCCCATTGTTATGTTAAAATTGGGTGTATTTGAGGGGCCTTTCTTGCCTTAAAGTAGCCCATTTAGTTGTTCTTGTAACCATGGTTTTGAGTCTATGAAGTTCCTGAGCTGTTGTTTGTCTGTGAAACTGTGTGTTGTTCCTTCTATTATGAATGAGAGTCTTGCTGGGAAAAGTATTTTGGGGGAGGCATTTATTTCATTGAGTTTTTTTACTATGTCCCACCACTGTTTTCGGGCCATGAGGGTTTCATCAGAAAAATCAGCTGTGAATTTTAAGGATGCTCCTTTGTAAGAGATTTCTTTCTTCGATCTTGCTGCTTTCAGAATTTTGTCTCTGTCTAAGGTTTTGGTCATTTTGATCAGAATGTGTCTTGGGGTATTTTTATTCGGATTTCTTCTAGCTGGTACCCTTCGGGCCTCCTGAATGTGGTCACAAGTTTTCTTCAGCTCTGGAAATGTTGTAGCAATGATGTCTTTGACAGTTTCTTCTTCATCGAGGTTTTCTTCCTGTCCCTCTGGGACTCCAATAATTCTTATGTTACCCCTCTTGGCTTCATCACGATCTTCTCTTGCCATCTGTTCCCGAATTGTGAGTCTCTTTTCCATTTTCTGCTCTTTTCGGGAGAGTCTCTGAACTTCATCTTTGAGCTCACTGATTCTGTTCTCAGCCGCTGTTACTCTGCTGCTGAGGCCTTCCACTGAGCTTTTCAATTCGCCTACGAGATTTTTCAGGTCTGACATTTCTGATTGCATTTTCCTCATTTCTGCCTTCAGATCCTCTTGTCTTCTATTGGCATTGCTTTCCATTGTTTCTTTTAATTCCCTAAGCATCCTAAGTAGCTCCCTTCTGAATTCCTTGTCAGAGAGGTTGTCTAACACTACAGTACTGTTGGTGTCATCTGGGATAGACTCTTCAATATAAATGTTTGGTGGGCTTTTGCGTTGCTTTACCATTGTGAGAGGTGTGGTTTAGTCCTTCACGTTCAGTGTTACTATTCTGCTTGATATGCAGTGTGAGTTAAGATAGGCTTATGAGTTATTGGCAACTGTATTTCTAGTGGCTGAGCTAAAATAGAGAAGTTTCCATCTAAGAAGTTAGCTTATGGTTCCTATGGCATATGTAGTGGGAAAATATTTCGCAGCCGCGTTAGCGGCCACGGCTCCGGAAAGAGTCCCTGGCACTGGGCGAGGAGTTGGGAATGTCTCCTGTTTGGAATTGGAGCCGTTCAGCTTTGTTGCCCAGAGCTGGGCCTCTGTGCCCGTCCCACGCGGCTCAGGGGTTGAAAACCGGCTGTCTCGGGGCTGTTTCTAGCTGCGCGTGCCCAGAGAGGAACCCAGGCCCTTGGGGGCGGGCTGTACCTGTTGGAATTGGAGCCGTTCAGCTTTGTTGCCCAGAGCTGGGCCTCTGTGCCCGTCCCACGCGGCTCAGGGGTTGAAAACCGGCTGTCTCGGGGCTGTTTCTAGCTGCGCGTGCCCAGAGAGGAACCCAGGCCCTTGGGGGCGGGCTGTACCTGTTGGAATTGGAGCCGTTCAGCTTTGTTGCCCAGAGCTGGGCCTCTGTGCCCGTCCCACGCGGCTCAGGGGTTGAAAACCGGCTGTCTCGGGGCTGTTTCTAGCTGCGCGTGCCCAGAGAGGAACCCAGGCCCTTGGGGGCGGGCTGTACCTGTTGGAATTGGAGCCGTTCAGCTTTGTTGCCCAGAGCTGGGCCTCTGTGCCCGTCCCACGCGGCTCAGGGGTTGAAAACCGGCTGTCTCGGGGCTGTTTCTAGCTGCGCGTGCCCAGAGAGGAACCCAGGCCCTTGGGGGCGGGCTGTACCTGTTGGAATTGGAGCCGTTCAGCTTTGTTGCCCAGAGCTGGGCCTCTGTGCCCGTCCCACGCGGCTCAGGGGTTGAAAACCGGCTGTCTCGGGGCTGTTTCTAGCTGCGCGTGCCCAGAGAGGAACCCAGGCCCTTGGGGGCGGGCCAAGTGAACTTTTAAAGATATATGCAAGCTATGGAATATTTCCGGCTATCTATATTCACTTTATAGGACAATGTTATTTATTAACATTGATATCCCCTGAAAGTTTGTGAGAAATGAAGAATTTTCAATCCTAAGACATATCAGACCAGAATCTGCATTTTATCAAATTCCGTAGATAACTCACTTATAGGAACATCTTTGAGGCACAGAACTAAATAAACCATTCACATAAGGCAGCAACAATTTGTTTTAAAGGCTTCACTTCCCTTTACAGCCATACACAAATCTGGAAGCAAGGTGAAACTATGTCTTCAGTGCAATAAAACTTATGCCTGCAATTCAAGTATAACATGAAAATGAGGGCTAGGGAGATAGTACAGTGAGTTCAAACCCTGACACAACATACAGCTCCCTAAGAACTGCCAGGAGTCATACCAACCACCTCTTAAGCCATCTCCCATAGCAGAGCATCAATCATTTACTTTAAATGACTTATTGCGATAACACAGTGGGTAGGGCGTTTGCCTTGCACATGACTCACCCAGGTTCAATTCCTCTGCCCCTCTCAGAGAGCCCCGCAAGCTACTGAGAATATCCCACCCGCATGGCAGAGCTTGGCAAGCTACCCGTGATGTATTCGATATGCCAAAAACAGTAATAACAAGTCTCACAATGGAGATATTACTGGTGCCCACTCAAGCAAATCGATGAACAACAGCAGGACAGTGCTACTTATTTTAAACAATTTGCTAAAATGATGAACAAAAAAATTTCCTTAGAAGACAGTTAGTGAAAATTATTGCATCTTACGGGAGGGCCTTTACTTTACTTTACCATGGAGACATTAAGCCCTTTTATAAGAGATTACTAAAATGTTGTTACAGATCAAGCCTCTGTTTGTAATTTGTTAATTGAGATTGGTTGCCTTCTACATTACATCCCATCCAATCTGGTGTGCTACTCCTAGTTTATCAGTGTGGTAGAGTTTGAGGTGTCACGCTGAGAATGCAACCATGATTCAGGAAGTCCGAAATTTTTAATGAAGTTAAAATTTTAACTGGGTGTCAGCTTTGGGGCCTGTGCATGACTGTCAGGTATTCTGGAAGTTCAGGGAAATGGGGGCAGGTAGCCCATGCCTGACTCCATGAAAGTCTGGAGATTTCAGGTATGTGGGTTCGCACACTTGAGTTTTTCGACAGATTAATTTCTGGATGAGACTCGTCAGAGCAGTGGAGTCCAGCCTGGAGCATGGTGGCAATTTTGAAGTGTGGAGGTTTTTGTCTGCCGTGGCTCTGTTGCGCAAGTGCGAGGTTCACTTGCCCTAGACGTCTAGGTCTTGCCTGGTGTCCAGGAGAAACTCTACCACTCATTGATCTCTTTCGAGATTTATTTATGAGTTTCTGGATCAGGGCCGCTGAATGAGCTTACTTGGCTCTGGAGGTGGTTCACGGGCATGACTGCCCAGAATTTTCGAATGTACAGGAAGAGGGGGGGAACATACTCCCATCTTCCCTCCCAGAAATACGATTGAATTATATTCCCAAGAGTAAGACTTGGACATTCCAGATTTCCCTATAGCCACATAAACATATGTTAATTTTCATGAGTGGAAAATTGTAGAATTTCTTTTCCATTTCTCTATTGACTATTAGCCACATGTTTATCAGTTCTTGCATATTTTTTTTTGGTAAAATGCCTTCTAAATTCTATGCCCATTTGTTAGGGTACTTAACTGTCTCACTGATCTGCAACAACTTTTGATATTTTAAATGTGATTTTTTAATCTATTTCCCAGCTTAAAATTGGTTCTGAAATTACATTTAAAATGTATTTTAGGGGGCTGGAGTGATAGTACAGTGGCTAGGGCATTTGCCTTGTACGTGGCTGACCGGGGTTTGATTCCCAGCATCCCATATGGCTTCCCGAGCACCACCAGGAGTAATTCCTGAGTGCAAAGCCAGGAGGTAACCCCTGTGCATTGCCGAGTGTGAGCCAGAAAACAAAAACAAAAAATAAATAAAAATAAATAAATAAAATGTATTTCAGTGCTGAAGAGATAGCACAGTGGTTAGGGCATTTACCTTGCATGTGACTGACCCGGGTTTGATTTCCAGCATCCCATATGGTCCCCTGAGCACCTCCAGAAGTAATTCCTGAGTACATAAGCCAGGAGTGACCCCTGTGCAATATAGGGTGTAACCCTCCACTAAAAAAGGATTAAATAAATAAAATGTATTGCACATTATGAAAATTTTATATTATGTAAGGACTTACAAAACTAAACAACTAAACACTATTCTGAACTAATTACATTGCTTTGGAATTTTTCTCTTCTAAGATTTTTATAAAAGAATTTACTCAAATTTTTATGGTTTCTTTACTTTTCAGATAGGTTTGTATATTCAAATCTTTGATCCACTAAAAGTTCTTTCCCCACAAGATATTTATCTCTTTTTTCCCCTATTGCCTAACAAATAATATCTATGTTCTACTAATTTAATAAATCTACTATCATAACCACATATTTAACTACCACATATCCAGAAGTTTATTTCTGTCAATTTTATTATCTTTCAATTAAAATGGTTTCTCCTAAAGTGGTTATATTTTTTATATTGTAATGTTTACATTTTAATATCAATATCAAACACACCAAATACTATATCATTCATTTCTATTAAATCTTTCTGCATTGTCTTGACTTCTTATTATCTATTTTTATAAATCAGTCTTATAAAAATTTACAGATCCCTAAGGAAATGTGCTTCAAATTTAAATAAAATACATGGATAGTATGGATTATTTTGAAGAAGATAGACTTACATAATATAAATGTAAACATTACAATATAAATGTTACTGAGTTTTTGTAACCAAAGACATGGCATACATTTTAATTTGTTGATA
The DNA here is from genome assembly GCF_029834395.1 of Sorex fumeus. Classification (NCBI taxonomy): domain Eukaryota; kingdom Metazoa; phylum Chordata; class Mammalia; order Eulipotyphla; family Soricidae; genus Sorex; species Sorex fumeus. Next base: position 22,255,978 of record NW_026606108.1, on the reverse strand, counting down.
TTATATTTAATGTTTTAAACAGATTTTTGATCTTTTTTTTTGCAATCATGTGCATGTATTTTGTTTTATACAACTTTATTAGCGCTGCACTGACCTCTCGTTGTTCATCGATTTGCTCGAGCGGGCCCAGTAACGTCTCCATTGTGAGACTTGTTACTGTGTTTGGCATATTGAATACGTCAGGGGTAGCTTTTCAGGCTTTGCCGTATGGGTGAGATACTCTCGGTAGCTTGCCGAGCTCCCCAAGAGGAGTGGAGCAATTGAACCCTGGTTGGCCTGGTCGGCCACATGCAAGGCAAACTCCCTACCCGCTGTGAATTGTACTTCCTTTTTTTTTTTTGCCAGGATGGGGTGGGTTGGTTGGGAGGGGGATGCATTGGGGCCATATCAAGTGATCCTCAGGGCTTACTCCTAGTTCTATGCTCAGGGACTACCCCTGGAGGCTCAGGGAACCATATGGGATGCCAGATGCCAGGCGTTGAACCTAGGTGGGCCTTGTGTAAGGCAAACACCCTACCCTCTGTACTATCACTCTGGCCCCTGTACTTGTGTTTCTTGCCTTACCACATACTTGTTGCCCAAAGAAATATGGTGGATTGGTTGCAGGTTAAAAATAAATCCACCACCAAATCTCATGAAGTTGAGAGGCTCTGCTTACTTACCCCTTTAAAACTGACATAGTACATCAAATTTCTTATATACTTATGCTGTCAGGCTAGAACCAGTGGAAGGACCTTATAGTCAGAGGTATTTTTCAGAATTTTTTAGGGAACTTTAAAAAACAAACAACAGAACCAAATCAAGTAGGGAATCTGAGGGTAAGTATACGGCATTTTTGCTGTTGTTGTCTTGGGGCTGTACCCTGAAGGTGCAGCTGCTGGGGTAGTGGTGAGATCTTCCTGGCTCTGTGCTCAGGGAACCATGTGGTTCTGTGGGTCAAACCCAGGCCCTGGACCTCATGTGTGCAAAGCCTGTGTTTGGCCTGTTGATCTCTCTCCAGCCTATGCACTGTTGATTTGTGAATTCTGTGGTCAGATGAAGCAAGAGCTACTCAGGTGAGCTCTTGAACTTTAAAAGCTCTGCAGCTGGGGTCAGAAGACAGTACAACAGGTAGGGCACTTGCCTTGCACGCAGGCGACCCAGGTTCAATTTCCAGGACATATGGTTCTCCAAGCACTGTTATTCTTTTACTATTTTGTCAAACGTGAATATCATAAGTCTTCCTTATTTATAAATTTTCGAAGTCAGAGAAAAACATTTTTGAGCAAGGAATCGGTCCTGAATTTATTTATTTTTAATTTTTATTTGTTATTGGTAGAAAAGCTACTCTTAGCGAGAGTCAGCCTGATACTACAGTGCAAGGAGGCCACCAGGATCACATTCTATGGTGTTTGAGGTGCCATGTGGTGCCAGGGATCAAATCCAGGGCTTCACACATGCTAGTCATATGTTCTTCCATTTGAGTCACATCCCTGCATCTTTCGTCCTGAATTTAATAAAATTCCTTAGTATTTACCACGATATGACTGAAAGAACTCAGCATATTTCTCAATAATGAATTCAATACATTCTTGGAGTTAATCCCACTTGACTATCTTGGATTATTCTGTAAACGTACCATTCAATTCTCTCTGCTAATATAGTCTGAATTTTTTTGAGGTAAAAGAGAGATGGATGTAGAGAATCTGTTCAATGTTACTATCACATTTGTGCCTATGTCATAAAGGAATTTGAAGAAAAATCCAGATTTGATTAGCTCTGGAACAAATTTAAATCATACTAGTGTAATCTGTTTCTTAGACAAAGGAAAATTTTACCAAAGATGACTTCTGTATCAGAAGCTTTTGGAAAATTTTGACAATATTCACAACTTTCTTTCTCCCACAGTTGTAGTCAATATATTTTTTTTGTGAAAAAAAGAAATCCAAATTTTTAGTCATAGTATGCAGTTGTGCCAAGTATTTTTCTATGATCATTGTCTCATAATTGGGAATCATTTTCCCTGTCCAGTGCTTATTTCATGCATGTGTGTTTATTCTTTTATTTTATATTTGCATGAGTAAATTATTTTCTTGATTGTTTTTTTCTTACAAAACAATATCTTGAGTTTTCAATGACTTCTATTATTTTTCTCTTTGTAAATTGTAAAAAATTCTAAAAATTCCTTTCTCTGTTTTTCTTTCATCTTTTGTTGTTGCTGGAGGGTTATACTGGGCAGTGTTCAGAACTTATTTCTGGCTCAGCATTCAAGGGTCACTCCTGGCTCTGTGCTCAGGGATCACTCCCAGCAGGGCTTGGGGAACCATAATGGATGCCACGGCTCAAATCCAAGTCAGCTATGTGAAAAGCAAATGACCTATCAGCTATCTCTCTGATTCTCTTTATGTTTCTATACAGTTTATTTTGATCTTTTTATAGTTTAATTAATTAATCCCACTTATTTTAATTTTCTTTTTTAATGACATAAATATAAATGGTTTACATTGTGTCTCTCTTAGAGCTATGAAGGTAGCACAAGTGGCAGGCGATGTCCTAAATTCAATCCCTGGCACTCAAGAACCATCTGGCCAAATATTTTTAAGGGATGGCACCGATTTAAAAAATAAAATTAATTTGCATTCTCTCATTGTTAATATTTAGGTATTCTGTAATTGTGATTTTATTGTTTCCTTATACTATAATTATGCAATTAAGTGTTTCTGTTTATCCATAATTTTCTTCTTTGGTTCTAGCACTGACTATATTTTTGTCAGAAAATATTGCTAATGTAGTATTTCTACTTTGCGAAATTTGGTAATTTTTGCTCATTTGTTACAAAAGTAGAGTAAGTAGGCACATTAGTCCATCTTAATAGATTTATCCTTGTCTCAACCAGGGATGTGTTTTCTCTCTCTTTCTCAATCTGTCTTAATAAAAAAAGAAACAAAACAATAAACAAAACTACAGTATCTGAAATTATCTCTGGGTTGTTTAAACAAAGGGTATGGGTCTGGAGTAACAGTTCAGTGGGTAAGGTGATTGCCTTGCATACGGCTGGCCTGGCTCTGATTCCCAGCACAACTCTGGTCTCCTGAGCACCACGAGGTGTGATCCCAGAGAAAAAAGCCAGAAGTAAGCCCTGAACTACTGGTTGCAGCCCAAATCCCACCCCCACACTACCCCCTGTTCCCCAAAGAAGCTTATTTCTAGGATTTTGGATTTGATGTGTGCATATCTATTCATTATCAACCAATATTTAAATTCAGATTTTTTTTGTGTACATATTTTCTGCCTTTAATTTTGGGTCTCTTTTCTTTCCTTTCTTCTCTTTCTTTTCTTTTCACATTTTAAAGATCACAGACCTTACAGATAAAGTTGCAATTTTTAAAAAATTTAAATATTTCAGATCAAAAGTTTGAGTGTTTCTTAAATTGAACTAAAATATAAACTAAACGTAGTATTAAATATTATGTTTAAACCTACAATTTTTAGTTTTAAAGAATAGTTATTTCTCCTCACTTTGATAAACTAGGAGATGAATATTAACTACAGCAATAATAATTCTAGATACTAAGTGCTTACTCTCATCTTCTTAGAAGGACTGATACACAAATACTTCTGTTATTAATTGGTGCCATGCCTATACCCCTATGTTGGTGGTCTGAAAAAAATATCTATTACATAGCTTAAAATGAATCCAAGCCACTGAAAACCCATAATAATTATTTCAGGCCACACATTATAGAATGTAAGCTTCTAGTAGACCACGATACCTCATTACCTGGAATGACTGCAGTGACTGTTTCAAAATTGAAAACCATTAGTATGAAAGACTTGCTTTGTTCACTCTTTCCTTCTTTGGTGATTTTAACCAGAGTACTTTAGTTTTCAATCGCTTTCTCAATAAAATACAAATGAGGGAAATGCAGTCATTCTTTCTCTTACACAAGCAACAGGAAAACAAATCCATGAGAGGATATTGGTGTATTCTGTTTTGACAGTGGAAATGTAGCCTATGTTGATTAATTACATTGTTGATTGTGTCCATTTTGAAGTATAATATTCCTTAAGGTATTATATTAAAAATTAACACATGGCAGGGAAGTGAGGGAGGAGAATGACAATGATGTCTATTTTTCCACCCACCAAAATCGTGGCCAACTGGCACAAAAAGCCAAACATGCATGCCACCCTGCACTGGCCCATAAGGAAGTAATAACTTTCATTCCCATCAAGTCCTTAAGTACTACAATGGATTTTGAGAATTACGCCATTTTCTCTGTAGGTTCACCTTTCTGGTTGTGTGTGTGGCAAGGGTGAGGAGTAAGGGGAAGGATAGGTGGGCGTATATGAGTTTATGTGCATAAATATGTATTCACAGCATCTGATGGAGCACACTGTTTCATTCCATTTCACATATAGTCAGTACTCCCACTCTCTTCTTATGGTGAAATTTGAATGTGAGCCCCTGCATTACCCAAGGCCTGCTTCAGGATAGGGGACCGAAGCTCTCCTAAAGGATTTCCCAGGGGAGTGTGACAAAGAAATCTGCATGAAAACAGAATGATTTAGGAGCAATACATTGTTTCTTTCTGCTTTGGAAACTGAGAGATTTTTTTTCTGTTATGTTAAATTTTATTAACAATGTAAAAAGTATTAGAAAGGTTTTGGATTTGATTATGATTTTGGTCCAGAAAATGTGTAATCCCCAATGAAGAATATATTTTAAAAAGCCAACTCCTTTCCAAAACTGTAGTAATCAAATGTTAGTATATGAATAGCTTTTGGCTTGGCTAGGAAACTTGTCCCTGCACCCCATATTTTTTGAGTTAAGCTATATATGTATTAGGAGAAGTTTGTTCCCAATCAGGGTGGTTGCAAGAAATAGCCAGAACCTTAAAACTGCTCATTTGGGGGGTGATCTTAAATGGACATCTTTACACAGCTGTGAACAGGTGTAGTAAAACTCATCAGAGAGAGAGCCATCCTCAGAATGAGCAACAGCAGGAAACCACTCCCACCATCTGCTGGAGAGGGCAAGGGGAGAAAATTGCTATTGAGTCTGAGGAAAGCCCCCTTAAAGAGCTGTGATCTTAAATTAAGGTACATGGTCAGCCCCAATCAATGTGCAAGAGGGAAGTGGAAATTAATGCCCAAACTTCACTCTCTTTTCCCCTCCTCTTCTCCCCAATACAATACTGGGGACCGGGATATGGTTCATTGGAGAGCAAGCTTTGTAAAGTCCTGGGTTCATTCTCTGCCACCACACAAACACACACACACACACACACACACACACACACACACACGTGATACTCCCAGCCATCAACTCAAAATTTCTAGGTGCAAGGGGGCCCAGTGAATTCTAAGTTCATCTCAGTCTTCTGGTATCCCATAACATGGCAGTATGGATGAAAGAGCAGAGAAAGAGACTCAGCACAGTTCGAGAAATATCCATCAATATCAACCCAACAACATTAAAGGAATTCATCATAGGCATGAATGGGACTGTCCTCCCGTTGTTCGTCAATTTGCTCGAGCGGGCCCAGTAACGTCTCCATTGGAGACTTTGTTGTTACTGTGTCTGGCATATCAAATACGTCACGGGGAGCTTGCCAGCATGAATGGGAATCCAAGAAGAATTTGCCCTAAAAATTAAGTCTCTAAGTTGCAGAAAACTGCTTCGATCAAGTGAAAGTTACTTATAATTGCCATCAGGAAATCTGCATTCTCATAGTGGCTTCCTCATATTCTAGCAGCTTAACTCTGAAGGAGTTACTTCTTTTTTTTTTGATCAATTTATTTATTTATTTTTATTAGTGAATCACTGTGAGGTACAGTTACAGACTTATAAACTTTCATACTTGTGTTTCAGTCATACAATGGTTGAGTACCCATCCCTCCACCAGTGCCCATTTTCCACCACTAATGGTCCCAATATCCTTTCCACCACCCCCATCCCGTCCTCCCCACCCCACCACACTCCTGTGGTAGGGCATTCCCTTTTGCTCTCTCTCTCCTCTTGGGTGTTGTGATTTGCAGTAAAGTAGTCATCATGTTCGGTCTATAGTCTACTTTTAGCCCACATCTTCCATCCCGAGTGGGCCCTCCTAGCATCCTTTACTTGGTGGTCCCTTCTCTATCTGAGCTGCCTTTTCCCCCAGCATGTGAGGCTGGCTTCTAGGCTGTGAAGCAATCCTCCTGGTACTTATCTCTACTGTTCTTGGGTGTTAGTTTCCCATTCTCTTATAGTTCACAAATGAGTGCAATCTTTCTATGTCTGTCCCTCTCTTTCTGACTTATTTCACTTAACATGATACTTTCCATGTTGATCCACCTATATGCAAATTTCATGACTTCATCTTTTCCAATAGCTGCATAGTATTCCATTGTATAGATGTACCAAAGTTTCTTTAACCAGTCATCTGTTCTCCGGCACTTGGTTTTTTTTTCCTCCAGATTGTAAACAGTGCTACAAAGAACATAGAAGTGCAGATGTCATGTCTACTATACTTTTTTGCCTCTCTGGTATATATTCCCAGAAGTGGTATTGCTGGGTCAAATGGGAGCTCAATTTCTAATTTTTTGAGAAGCGTCTATACTGTTTTCCAAAAGGGCTGAACCAGTAGGCATTCCCACCAGCAGTGAAGGAGAGTCCCTTTCTCCCTACATTCACTCTCAATAAGAACAAACAGTCTTTGGGGAAAACAAATGGAAACAGAATCATATCAAACAACAATAAAATTACAGGAGTGGGGGCAAGGAATTTAGGGTACTGTCTAAGAAATGTTCTCTCCTGTTGAGTCATCATTGCAGAGAAGTGACACAATTCCCCATATCACTATTAACAGAGTACTACACTGGTATTGTTTAAAACAGTTTGAGAATTGTTTTACTAAAAAAGGAAGAAGCTGAATATACAATGGTTTTCAAAGAGCACATTTTCAAAATGTGCTTCACACAGGTGGGGCTGCAGGTAATAAGGAAGTGGCCCTCCACAGGCTCCTGCCCCTGGGATCTGATACAGTGACCTCAGAATTTGAGCTTAAACACAAGTGAATGGGTTCCCCACATCACTGGCCCGGATACTGAAGGCACCTGGCAGCTGTCTCCCCATCACAAATCCCTGCAAATCTCACAATGGTGCAGTCCCTGTTCGGTCCCTGTTTGGGTTCTCGACAGAACTTTTATATGTTCTCTCCCTTAGTCAGTTGTCTGGTTGAGGTCCTAGTTATGATCGCAACAGTCAGGTGGACTAGTGCCATAGAGGGAAAAAGGATCGGGCCCTTCTGTACATGGGGTTCATCACTAGGACTGACCCTGCAGCAGTGTTGCCACAATGTTTGAAGTTAGGAAACCAGACCCTAGTTTTGACAGTTTTTCATGGCAGCTGATGGTTTATGTAGCTCTTTGGAGATTTTTGTTGTTGTTGTTCTTTGTGTAGTCACAAAATAAAGTAGTGAGTGGGCAGTGGCAGTGGCGTGGTTTCTCTCAATGGACATGTGTGTTCAGTGGCCATGAGCCACTTTCCCACCCTGACCTGCAGCTGCTGCCAACAGACACTTGGAGGGAACAGGGCTGCCCAACTGGGTGGTAATCAGTTGCCATTCATTCCACTTTCCCCATGTGCCAGTCTCAATTAGCACCCCATTCCAGTCTCATCCTGCCCCTCATTCTCATATCCTCCTGTCCCCCATGGTAGTCTTTTCATGCTTGTTCCTTTGCAGCCTTGGTCTAGCATCCAACCTCCATTGGGGTTGCATTGAGGGTAGCAACTGCACCTCGATGAGGAAGCACAATCAACATATAAAAGCTCTTTCTTTGTAGGTAAGCTCTTCTAAAATAAGACAAAGATCTCCTGCAGCCAGGAGATCCATTCAAGGACAAAATACCATCTAGGGGTGTGTTTCTCCTTTCCTTAGCCCAACAATCCTTTATACATTCATCTTAATTCTGCCTCTTAATATTAGTCATTTTGTATGGACACAGTAAGAGATATATTAAGCTTCACTCACCTGGGGTCATCTTGTTCTAGATACCAGACTACAGTACTCTGGCCAGATCAGTCTTTCCTAACCCTAGCAAGGTCCTAATGACTTGTTACTCTTTGGATCATGAAAGAATTTGTCCATGACCATGCTTTTAACTTATAGTTAAGTATTATGGCTCTTGGTCTGGACTGTTTAATTTCCAGGGTAGCTCACAGTTTGTCCTGGGATCATCCAATCCCTTGTTGGGATCCTGCTTTTGAGGTGCTAGGCAATAAGGGCAACTGAGGCTTAAGTTGAGAAAACAGATGCCCAGGATTGAATATATTCGGAGTCAATTAACTCACAAGTTACAAAAGCATAGCATTAACTGTCTTCCTTTGTCTATACAAAAAGGACATTGCTCTAAAGTAAACTATGCAAAGAACATAAGAGAAAGAGAAAAGCAATATTTCACTTTCAAATACAAAATTAGAGATTTCTGAGGAATTTGAGTTTACAAGTCACAGGTACTGCTTAGGGGGAAATGGTGATTAACTGGTTGGGAAGGGGAGCACAGAGAAGTTAAAAATAAACAGAGAAATGGAAGCATTGTGATGAGTGTAACCCAATAAACCTAAGCTCCCTGTGGCCGGGGAAAAATGACTAACTAATGTTATCCTACAGTTCTTCTATTTGGGTTAAGATTGAAGTTGCTCTCTGAGGGAACATGAAGAAAACTCTTAGAACATCATAGAGCAATGGAAGGAGAAAATAATTTTGTGAAAAACTGAGCCATATTTCCAATGAAATGAATGAAAACTTAAAGGCATCTTTAAAGGCTGCCAATTTTTAGAGGGAGTCGATCTGTGAGAGCTTGAAGGTTATGAAGAGCTATGAATAGCTAGAGATCTATGAAGAGCTAGAAAGGTCCCCCTGTACAAAGAAGGGTGAGCTTCACTTTAAGTGCCAATGAAAATGAAATGCCTGCCTTCCAAATGAGATGTACTGGAAGTAGTTAAAAAAGATGCTGTCCCTAGAAAATAAAATTCAAGACCTCCAATGGCAGGTAGCTGAAATCAAACACCCTGAAAATGTTTTGAAGGAAGGAAGGACAACCTCAGGTTTCTCTCAAAGACGTGGTGGAGGGTGATTCACAACTTCAGGAGAACCAGAAACAGCTGTTACTAGAAGCTGAAAAGTAGAAGGATTAAGAGAGTGAATTTAATCAGCAGAAAGTAAGATGGGAAAGCTCCACAGAAAGTGTAAAACAGGTTCTCACTGCTCAAGATAATCAGATCAAGTCTTTGAGTGTATGTTTGCTAGGGATGCAAGATTGGGCTGCTGTGCTTGGAGATGCCCTAACAGATGAGGATCTACCAGAAATGGAGAGATAGGAAGTGATAAACAACCAAAAGGAACTTTGAGAAAAACTGACTCATGTCTCTAAGTTAAATATTACTTTCAAAATCCTTGAGCAATAAAGGACCCGACTGTATGCTCAGTTATCTTAAGTAGAACAAATGAAAAACTTGCAGTGTACTGAAAATCTCCAGAAAGAACACACATCTTTGTAGTCGGAAAACATACAACTTGAAGATGAAAAACAAAAGCATCAATACAAGCTTCAAGGAATAACTGAGATTTATCAAGAAAAGAAGATATAACTTCACAGGAAATTAATAGAAAAGCAAAATCACAGGGTATAGAAAGAGAAAAAAATTTCCCAAAGTGAGCTAAGAGATAAGCTATGAACACACAGACTTGGACACCTGTCAAAAGAGGGGTTAAAGGTATTGAAGGATTGTAAATATTTAATCATTCCTATCAAGAGAAAATCATTTTCCAGAATAAAAAAGAACATGATAATTATTTTGCAATTCAAACTACTGAAAGACACTTTCATAGTGTTTTAGGGAAAAGCCCTTACCAGACAAAAGTTAACCAAGCCAGAGTTAAAACTTAAACTTTTGCACAAAGATTCTTATGTACCTGAAGTTCAAAATACATATTCTGGTAGAGAGCATTCACCTCATGCTCCCCTAGTTTTGGATTTTCTACACCTGAAATGAGAGCTTTTTTCCATTCGCCAACAAAGCTGATGGGAGCAAGAGGCTCAGGAGGCTCAGGGGGTTCTCCAGAACAACAGATATACAATGAAAAAGGAGAATCAAGATGTGATGGCTACCTGAGCCTCATTCATCAGCTTGGGATGTTGGGTCCTTTTCAGTTCCACAGGAACAAGATCATAGGATGATGCTACTTCCACCAAGCCGATCATATCCTCGTCCAGCTCTTCCACAAAGGTAAGGTGAGCTTTATTCTAATTCTGGTATCCTATCTGCACCAGCAGAGCTCATATATTTCAAGATGGAACATTTCAATACGCTATTTTTTGATCTAGATGGACATACATCTTCACAAACGGAAACCAGGGGCTGGAGAGATAGTACAGTGGGTTGCCTTGAACACAGCTAACCCAGCTAAACCAGGTTGAACACAGCTAACCCTGGCATCCTATATGGTCTCCCAAGCCTGTAAGGAGTCATCCTTGAGTGCAGAGCGAGGAGTAACCTTTGAGCACTTCCAGGTGTAGCCCCAAAACAAAATAAAAAAGAAATAGAATTCAGTAGAAATGATAGTAGAGAGAAACTTCCTAATGCAAGTGTACCTGATGCAACTCTTTCTGCACAAAGGAAAGCAACTGGCTGTCTTCTACCATCTCTTTCTCTAATCCGAGATCCACTGTTGCCATGCCAATGCATACAGGAGACACATTCATGAAGAGAGGTCTCTCTTTTCCTCCACGGAACCAATTGTGGATTTTTTCCCAGATTATTTCCCACTCAGGGCTTTCCCTGGCTTACCATGTACAGCATTCCAGTGAGCATGTCTATTACATGGGAGGTTTTCCTCATTACCTCTCTCCAAGGATTGGTTTTCCCTTCATCATCACAACCTGCAGACAGAAGGAGTGGTGCTGCCCAGAAATAGACACCCAGACACACAACAAGCAACTTGAGATACTTATGGTATCTTTTCAAGAGCAATTTTGACATTTCTCTCATTACTATTTTCAGCTACTACTGGCATTACTTGATTATACTTTTCCTCTAGTTGAAGGTTAAAAGTTTTAGAATTCCCACCATAGTGTGTTAAAAAATAAAGATAATTTATATCTGAAAACAAAATTTTTATCATAGGATTATTGTTAGAATAAAATTATGACAAGACACTATGATTATAAAATCCTTTCATTTTAATTCTCTTTGGAAAAACTGTCTGAATTCTGGATAATTTTAAGTTTTTAGCAAGGCAGATTTTCTTCCACTGTGAAGGAGACACTGTTGTTGACATTACTGGGTCGTCTAAACAGCTTTATTTCTCTGTTTTAGTGAGGGAGTGCTCAAAGTGTACACAACAATGTTCCCCGTGGAATTTTCAATTTCCTTCATTATATCAAATCAGCTTTATAATTTTATAGATAGAAAGACTGCTTTGCTCATTAATTACATACAGTTACCTCTAGAGAGAGGGTCTGGCTTGCCAAGTGTCTGCTGCTTTGGCTCCAGCTAGGGAAATAAGGAGATGAAGCAACAGGCATTACATTGAAGGCTCTGGGTATCATCTTCTGAAGGCTCTCCCTTTGGAATACAGCTGGTTCCAGAGGTTATGGAAAGTCATGAAAAGTGCAATGGATAGGTATTTGGGGATGAGTGCTCTGGGACTAGCTAAACAACAAGAGGGCGGCCTAGTTTAGGAGATGCTAACAAATCGTTCTCAGATATAGAAGTAGAAAAATAACCCAAGTATGAAACAAACCCTTCCCCTCCCTCCCGGTCCCCAAATGCAGTGAAACAACTAAAAGAAAAAAAGCAAAAAAAAAAAAAACAAACAAAAAAAAACCCAAATAGAACAATTCCTGAAGGATTAAAAAAAACAAGATAGGAAAAATTGAGTCACACAAAAGTGATAAAAAAAATTCTAGGTTGAAAAGTGCTAAATAAAATGAAAATGAAATATAAGTGAAACCAATACTTAAACTAAGGTAAAGTTAAAAGGAAAACACACTGTTTTTGTTCAACATTGTCAAGATTATTTTTTTCTCATCAATATCCTAACAATGTGACATTGAACAGTAAACAAAGCTTTTTTAAAAGATCATTTCACTGAATGTTACTTTCCAAAAATCTCCTGCTGATATTAAACAAAGATTTCTTCTAGATGGATTTGCTTTATAAAATGAGTAAACATTTCAAATACATGAGGAAATGATTGAGTGGGTAAAAAGAAAGATTAAATTGCTGTCACTGTCACTGTCACTATCCTCTCGTTGTTCATCGATTTGCTTGAGCGGGCCCAGTAATGTCTCCATTTTTTGAGACTTGTTGTTACTGTGTTTGGCATATCGAATATGACACAGGTAGCTTGCCAGGCTTTGCCGTGTGGGCTAATGCTTATAATTTTTTAATTATATTTTTGATTTGTATTTTTTAATTATATTTTTTGAGTTAGAATAATGGGTTAAATATACATCAGGAATAATATTCATTGTAACCATTGTTGAGATGGAAGCGGTCATCAAAGCCCTAACTAATCAGGGCATTCAAACTCAATACATCAGGATCTTCCGTGAGCTGTATTATCGATTCACTATCAAGATCTCACCATTCTACAAAGAAGTGATCATTGTTGTCAAAAGAGGGGTTCGGCAGGGTGATACTATTTCACCAAAACTCTTCAGCGCCACCCTCGAGAACATCATGCAATGACTGGAATGGGAAGGAATAGGATTGAAGATAAATGGTCGGCAACTACACCACCTCCGCTTTGCTGATGACATCATTCTAATAACACCAAACATCAGCCAGGAGGCACAAATGCTGGCCCACTTTGACCGTGAGAGTGTGGTAAGGTTGGACTACAGCTGAATCTCACAAAGACAATGTTCATGAGAAACAGTCTTGTTCCTGACGTTCCATTCACTCTCAATGGAACGACCATCTCCGAATGCAACAGTTATGTGTACCTAGGTCGAGAAGTCAACATGATGAAAGACCTGGTACCTGAGTTGCGCAGGAGGAAGAGAGTGGCTTGAAACACCTTCAAGAGCGTTGAAGAAATAGCTAAGAGGACATAAAAACTCCAGCTCTGAGCACATCTCTTCGATTCCACTGTTCTTCCTGCATTAACATATGCCTCAGAGACTTGGGCCCTAAGAAGACAGGATGAGAATGCTATTTGGGTCTCTCAAAGAGGAATCGAAAGAGCTATGCTTGGAGTATCACGCTTCACTTAAATGAGAGAAAGAATACGGAGTTCTGATCTCCGTCAACGCTCAAGATTCAGGGACGCTGTCTCCTTTGCCAAGGAATCGAAAATCAGATGGGCTGGACACGTAATGAGATTTAGAGATGACTGCTGGACTAGAGACATTACAGACTGGATTCCACAGGACGTCAAAAGATCGCGTGGCCGCCCACCTATGTGATGGTCAGACTTCTTCGTGAAGACCCTGAACGATCGGTTTGAGGCTCTTCATGTTTCTAGAATGAACAGATGCCATTGGGCTACGCTAGCACACAACAGGGATGAATGGAGACGTTACTGGCACCCGCTCGAGCAAGTCGATGAGTAATGGGATATCAAGTGATCAAGTGACCCAGTAACCATGAAAAGAAATTAAATAAAAATAGATATTGGATATTGGAAAACTACAGACTGATCAACAGAACAGATAATCCATAAATAAATGAGACTTTAAATTGTTCATTTAAAGTGAAAGAAATCAGTTATGTTTCTACTTCACCCCATGATAAGAAAATTATTTATTTATTTTGATATGTTTGATCTTCATTCATTTATTTATTTTTGCTTTTTGGGTCACACCTGGTGATGCTCAGGGGTTACTCCTGGCTTTGCACTCAGGAATCACTTCTGGCAGTGCTCAGGGGACCATATGGGATGCTGGGAATCAAACCTGGGTCAGCTGCATGCAAGGCAAATGCCCTACCCGCTTTGCTATCACTCCAGTCCCAAGAAACTTTTTAAAAAAGAATTTTAGATGTAGGACAGCTGTAAGGAATGATGAAATGCAGTTCACTACAACATGAATCAACCTGGAAGATATTATGTTAAATGAAGTAAGCCAGTGGAAGATGGATAAACACAGGATGATATCACATATATGCGGTATTTAGAATAACTGGATAAAGGAATCCAATGCTTTTGGATGGGAAGAGAATGGGGACAATGCCTACATCATCCTTGTCCCCAGGGTATATGGAGGATAAAAATAGGGTGGAGGGGAGACGAGACAGATGAAAAGCAATGAGGGGGGCAAAGGGATCCAGATACACTTATGTATGTTAAAAATCACTGTATCACTGTATCACTGTCATCCTGTTGATCGTCAAATTACTCAAGTGGGCACCAGTAATGTCTCTATTCCTCTCAGCCCTGAGGTTTTAGCAGCCTCTTCTTTTTTTTTTTTTTTTTAATTTTTATTAGTGTAACACCATGAGGTACAGTTGTAGACTTACAAATTTTTGTGCTTGGGTTTCAGTTATACAATGATCAAGTACCCATCCCTCCACCAGTGCTCATTGTCCACCACCACAGATCCCAGTATCTCTCCCACCCCTCATTCCCCCGTCTTACCCTGCCTCTGTGGCAGGGCATTCCCTTTTGTTCTTTCTCTTTTTTTGGATGCTGTGGTTTGCAAAAGAGGCATTGAGTGGCAATCATGTTCCATCTATAGTCTACTTTCAGCATGCTTCTCCCATCCTGGGAGGATCCTCCTAACAACCTTTATTTGGTGCTCTCTTCTCTATCTGAGCTGCGTTTACCCCCAGCATGTGTGGCTGGCCTCCAAGCCTGGAGTAAACCTTCTGGTACCTATCTCGGCTATTCTTGGGTGTTAGTCTCCTATTTTGTAACTTTATGTTCCCCAGATGAATACAATTTTTCTTTGTCTGTCCCCCTCTTTCTGATTCATTTCACTTAGCATGATACTTTCCATGTAGTACCACTTGTATGTAAATTTCATGACTTCATCTTTTCTAACTGCTACATAATACTCCATTGTGTAGATGTACCTAGTATCTGTTCTCGGGCACTCAGGTTTTTTCCAGATTCTAGCTATTGTAAAGAGTGCTGCAATGAACAAACAAGTGCAGATCTCACTTCAATTATACTTTTTTTGCCTCTCTGGGATATATTCCCAGGCGTGGTATTGCTGGGTCAAATAGGAGCTCAATTTCTAATTTTTTGAGGATCGTCCATACTGTTTTCCAAAAGGGCTGAACCAGTCGGCATTCCCACCAGCAGTGAAGGAGGGTCCCTTTCTAGCCACATCCGTGCCAGCACCGGTTGCTTTTGTTCTTTTGGATTTGGGCCAGTCTCTGTGGTGTGAGATGATATCTCATTGTGCTTTTGATCTGCATCTCCCTGGTGATTAATGATGTAGAGCATTTTCTCATGTGCCTTTTTGCCAGTCGGATTTCTTCTTTGAAAAAGTTTCTGTTAATTTCATTGCCCCATTTTTTGATGGAATTTGGTGTTTTCTTCTTGTGGAGTTCAACCAGTACTTTATATATTCTTGATATCAACCCCTTGTCGGATGTGTATTGGGTAGCAGTCTCTTTTTACTCATCTTTTCCCAACAATTAGCAGCCTCTTTCAGGGTCAGGGGAATGAGACCTGTTGTCGTTACTGTATTTGGCATATCAATATCACTCCTAAGAAGCAAACCTATTAAAAAGTAACTGTCACTG
Organism: Sorex fumeus; assembly: GCF_029834395.1. Taxonomy (NCBI): domain Eukaryota; kingdom Metazoa; phylum Chordata; class Mammalia; order Eulipotyphla; family Soricidae; genus Sorex; species Sorex fumeus. The sequence goes on along the minus strand of NW_026606108.1, from coordinate 22,240,257 downwards.
TCACTGTCACTGTCCTCCCATTGTTCATCTATTTTCTCAAGCGGGCCCAGTAACGTCTCCATCGTGAGACTTGTTACTGTGTTTGGCATATCAAATACATCACGGGTAGCTTGCCAGGCTTTGCTGTGCGGGCAAGATACTCTCGGTAGCTTGCCGGGCTCTCCGAGAGGGGAGGAGGAATCGAACTTCGGTCCGTTGGCCATAATGGCTGCATGCAAGGCGAACAACCTACCTGCTGTGCTATTGCTCCAGCCTTTAAAAAGTAGATAAATAAATAAAAACTAATGTAGAGACAAAAAAATCAAACCTATTTACCTGTTTCTATTTATAGAGCAAAACCCTTTATAAAACTTTTTTGCTCTTCTAATTCTTAGTTCATTCCTGTTCACCAAGCTCTTTAATCCTTATCTCTGAACTCAAATCTCTCTAGCCAAAAAGGCTAATAACTTTACTACAGATAGTTGGGTTTTGTCCTTCACCAACCCCAATTTATGGGCTCAAACTCTAATCCCAAATGTGATGATATTAGGAGTTGGGGACTCTGGAAAGTGAGTGGTCCTGAGGGTGGAGTCTAATGAAAGAGATTAGTGGAGAGACTCAGAGACTTCTTTCATCTCTTTGCCACATGAGGATATAGTAAGAAGGCAGTCATTTATAAGCCAGGAAGTGCTCTCTTGCCAGTGATTTAATCTTGCACTTCCCAGCCTCCAGAAAGGTGAGCATTGTTTGTTGTTAATCAGCCACCCTCTACATGATATTCACCAAGAGTGGGTTGACACTCTTGGAGTGTTGAAGCAGTTTTAGAACTGGGTAAGAGGAGAAGCTAAAGAGTTTTGAGGTGCATGCTGGAAAAAGTCTACGTTGTCATTGAATGGATTTTCAAGGGCAATACACAGAATAGCTTAGGAGAGAAAACTGAGTGAACGAGAAAGAGAGAGAGAGAGAGTATTGATCACTCCTTTTTCTTTATGGTAGAGCAAAGGCACACCAAACTGTGCTTAGGACCTATTACTGGCTCTATCCTCAGGGACCAAATCAGGTGACAGGAATTAAATTAGAATTGGTTGTGTGCAAGGCAAGCTCCTTAAACCACCCCCCCCTCACTATCTCTCTGGCCCTGAAAAAGCCTTGGTCTTGTCATATTTTCTAGTAATTCTGAACATTTATGAGAAATATGGATGGAAATGTCAGGACCTTCTGATGAGGTCTCAGACAGAAATGAGGAACACATTCCTGAAAACTGGAGGAAAGACAATCAGTATGAAGTGTCAAAGAACTTGACTGAACTGTGTTTCTGTTTTGGTGTTGGATAGACGCTGTGAGTGATGAAATTGAATATCTAGCCAAAACAATTTCTAAGTGAAGCATTGCAGCTGCAGCTGAACTCCTCCTGACTTCTTACAGTAACATACGGCGAGAGAGAAATGACTTAAAGATGGAATTAGTCTGAAGACAGGCAGCAGAATTTTGACTTGAAAAACTCTCAGTATATCCCTATTACAAGAAAACAAAGAAAGTCTGCTGTGTGAACACACTAGAGGTGTGGCCAAAGCATCCTTTAGATAAAGATATTTATGTGAGCGCAGACCTTAGCAAGACTCACCCCTCATGGGAGAAAAATGTCCATGTGAACCAAATGAGGAAGATAGGGAAGGTGAGAGGAAGAGTGTCCAACTTCTTGAATCTTACACTGCAGCAACAGAGCTCTCTGACACCCATTCAGTACTGTTCCTCAAGATGAAGGAAGAAACCTTTGAAGGTAAAATATAAAAGTGGTGCTGATATCATCAGGATTGCCTCCTTGCTTTCAATAAGGGGATAGAAAGGTCTTACTTCCATAAGCCAGGTGGGTCTTGGGGACTCATCTGAAGTCTGGAAAAGATAAAGAAACAAGTCTGTCACCCCATTGGGTCTTCAGAGTAAGCTCTCCTGACAGTATATCTGGAGGTGGGACCTCCACTGCAGAGGGCAGAGTATCAAGTCAATGTGCCCTCAACTGGAGCCTGGAGAGTTCATGGAATTTTTTCCTAGTTTGGCTTTAATTGGGACCTCTTAATCCTTTATTGTTCTATTTTTCATTTTGGAAGAAAAAAAAAGTGTCTACTCAGACACGAAGGTCTTCTACTTCCTCAAGGCTATAGGTTCCTGTCTGAGAAACTTCACAATTGCAATGCTTAGTCTCAAAGTCTTCTCTCCCAAGTTTTGGTATGTATTCCATTCTCTTTTTCAAATGCTATGCTCAAATCTCAAACACTTTTCCAGATTACTCTTGTCCATAAAGAAAACTTCAAGCCCTCCCATCACGCTTGTTCTCCTATCCTGTACTGTTTTGTTTAAAGATCTTTATCACTACTTCCCCACCCTAATAACCCTTTAAAGTAAATCCCCAGAGCACAGGAATTTTGTATTTTTCATTTACTGCTGCATACTCAGTGCTGAAGATATGGTAGGTACTCTAAAATACTTGTTTTTGTTATTTTAAGACCTGCATTACTTATTTTCTAAAGTGAATTATGTGGTGTTCTGTGATTTTCAAATATTTGCTCTCCCTTCCATTTGGGGAATTTTATATCACTCCTCATGAAATTCAGGCATGGCTGCAAGATCTTCCTTGGACAGAAGTTTCCAGCTGGCCTGTGGCTCACTTGGTTTTCTCTAGCCCTGCCCTCCAATAACAATATCGAGCTAGCAGAGGCTACTCTGTTAGTCCAAGACCTGAGAAAAAAGATTTGGAGCCAAGCCACATTTGATTATATGGATCTCTGATCAGGTTAGTAAAGAACTAGCTAGTTTAAGCCACTGAGATTTGGAGGATGTTCCTCTCATCATGTAGCATAATTTATCCTGGCTGGTAGAGACATCCAAGCAACTGTGAACAATGTGGGGACCTAAGACTACTTCAATCATATTTGACAACTTTCCTTAGTTAGCCAGAGCAGGCACTTCCCAATCCATATCTTCTGTTTTGCCACCATCACTTTTTTTGGGAAAAATAAATGAAAAAAAAAAGCACTGTAACATCTTGGGGGACATGATCATAAGTCATTATTTTATTTCTTTATATTTTCATGGAAAAGCATTATAAGAAAAAATTAGCTAAAGAATCCAATGGATTTAAAAGTTATTTCCAAAATTTGGTACTTTTCTTTGGGGGGAGGTACACCCATCAGTACACATTGACTCTAGATTGGGGGTCTCTTCTGGTGCTGATCAGGGACCATGTTGTGACAGGGACTCAACCAAGGTCTATTATAGGAAAGACAAGTGCCTTAGCCCCTGTACTATCTCAGTCCCCAAACCTGACACATTTTGAATAAGAAAATCATAAATAACGCCCATTTCAATATTTTACCTCAGACCAACTGAACAGAAATGAGTTTAAAAAATTATTAAGATAATTAAAAAATTATACAACTTCATTGATGGCAATGTAAATTGGTGCAGCCTCTGCAATAAACAGCATGGATATTCCTTAACAAAATAAAAATGGACACCTTTTTCCCCCCTGGGAGCAAGGTGGCTGCTGTCTCAGAGCTTATTGAAAAGCCAGGTATGAGCCGGCGGTGACGGGGCAACTGCAGCCTCATGGGAAGGGGGCAGTACTGGCTCAACCTAGCCCTACCAAGGTCACGAGTTGCCCCCCACGAGCAGCTCTCTGGCACGGCCATGGTTCCAGAGGCACAGAAACCAATCTCATAATTATCTGGCTCTTGGCAGAAATACCTCCAGACTTAATCAGTAAAATATCAGAATTCAAAGACACGGGGCCACAACAGTGGCCGCATGACATCATATGGTTCTCATAACCAGCTATAGAAACCAAATTATTTCACAATGCCTTTTCAGCAGTTCTGATTGTTGGGTGGAAACTCTAAACAATAATGGTGCATCTTTTGTCGAAATAATGTCATCAAAGTAGAGAGAGAGTTAAGTAGAAATCATCTGCCTCACAGGCACTGCAGGGGTGGGAGGGGGGTATATTGGGGTTCTTGTTGGTGAAAAATAAGTACTGGTGAAGGGAAAGGTTTTTGATCATTGTATGACCAAGACTGAAACCTGAAAGCTTTGTAACTTTTCCCACAGGGCTGGAGAGATAGCACAGTGGGTAGGGCATTTGCCTTGCACGTAGCCAACATGGTCGACCTGAGTTCAATTCCTCCGCCCCTCTCAGAGAGCCCGGAAAGCTACTGAGAGTGTCTCGCCTGCACGGCAAAGCCTGGCAAGCTCCCCGCGATGTATTCGATATGCCAACAAGTCTCACAATGTTACTGGGTCCTCTCGAGCAAATCAATAAATAAATATAACAAAAAAACCCAAAAATAAATAAATAAATAAATAAATAAATAAAAATGGAAATTCCCTATGATCCATCAGTACCACTCCTTGTTATTTATACAAAGGATATGAGAACACTAGTTCAAACTGATATTTGAACCCTTATTTTTTTTATGATAGCTAAATATGGAATCAATGTAATTACCTAATTTCCAGATTCTCTGTGAGAGATATTTACCCAACAAAGTCCTACTCAACCACTTAAAGAAAGCTAAAATTGTGACTTTGGGACTAAAATGGATGAAACTTAAGGTGATCATGCTAGATTGAGTAAACAAGGAATTAAAAGGCAATTTTTGGATGGGGTCACTCTTTTGTGGAATATGAATAACTAAAGCAAACAAGCTAGTACTAAACAAGAAAACTAACTTTTAGGTTCATGGAAAACTATTGTAGCTAAGCTGGTTCCTGAGCAGGAGGGACATGAGAGGTGAGAGAAATGAGCAGGGAGATCTTTATCGTGTAGGATATCACTGGAATTTCTAGGTAGGAAGTTGTGTCAATTGCACAAATATAAGTGTGTGAAGATAAACCCCTGACATTCCACAGTATTGTAAACCAAATACTATAAGTCAATGATAAGTCAATGGAAAAAACAACCACCATTACCTGAGATAAACATCTCTGTACCTGTAACTCTGGAGGACATAGAGCATAGAGTATAACAGTATCTCTAACTCTATTTTCCTTAAAATTCTACCCAGAGATAAAGTTTCTATAAGCCTGAAATGAATCATGATACTCATTATCAATAGAAAATTTTGAAGTCTAGCTTTTTTTTAAAAGAAAGTATTTGTTTTAGTTTCAATTTTCATTAGAGATGACCTACTCTGGAAAAATTCTCAAGTCATTTATCACTTATATGTATTCATAAAAATAAATAGGGCTAAGAAATCCATTACAGATCCAGGGCAACTGTTTTCTGTTTAGGCATCATGAAACTAACTTGATTCAGCAGGAGAACTTCATCATTATATGAGTTACTTATCTGCATTATTTATAAGATATAATTTAGATAATAATAATTAGAATTGCCAAGAATCTATAGAAAACACTAGATTTTCATCATTAGTCACCAAAAGTTACCAGTGTTGAATGTAAAGAAAGAAATGAAACACCATCTTGGTATATCCATATACAGGCAACGTAATAAATAGAGTTTTGCTTCTTACATAAAATTCCCTTGGAGCCTCATTGATTCCTTGCTCCAGGATTTGTTCCTTCACAGGAATGAAAAAGGAATGATTTGTAGTCACTTCAGCATTTTTCTGACCTTGGTGATAAGACTTGATTCTATTAGTAAGTTAAAATGTTGAGAGACAGATAATTTGTACTACCAATAACTTAGAAAAAACACATTCAACCAACAATGTTCTGAAAGACTCCAGAAATCTAAGAACAACATAAAATGTGTTTGCTCAGAGGAACCAGGGACAACTTTATTGAACAATCTCTGTCCCAAATGAACTGTGTGGTGTAGAGAACATCATCAAGCCAGAAGCAATAGCTAGGAGCAGTGTAATTGATTGTACAGTAAGGATTTATTCAGCATGCCTTTGCAGAAAATCTTAGCCTCTTCCAGATATACATGCAGCATTCAGGGAGGAACAGAGATAAACATCTACCAGTTTCAATAGATGGAGAGAACTGGTCTACCACATACTGGATTCTTTACCTTCATTCTAAGCAATGCAAACAGAAATGAAAATTTTCTTTCCCATGAAGTAACTAATTACTAGGCAACTTCTTTCGAGTCCTACCCTTACTACAAGAAAAAATAAATTCCCTTCTGGCATCATCTTAAAAAAAATTTTCAATTGGATCAAGATCCTTTAATCTAGATGAACATAATAATACCTTCTTTTTATTTAACCACTCTTCAGTGAAATCCCTCCTTATCCCTTCATGTTCATGTTTTTAGGTCTGCTTAAAAATAGCTTTATTTCTTAAATTTGGTGAGTAAACCTTATCCAAAGTAGCCAAAAGTACAGATCTTTGTCAGTATTTTGCATGGTTATGAGTGATTCAAACACAAATTACTATGTCTAACTTATTCAGAAAATGGAGATTAATATATGCATCAGAGATAGAGATAGAGAGAGAGAGATTTCACAGACATGAAAAAGGGAGAGAAAAATGCTATGTACATTCCACAGCTTTAGAATCCCAATGGATCTGCTGTACCATAACTTTTCTGCTCAAATCTAACCTGCGAACTATGTGAGACTTGCTTAGAATTTTCAAAAGTTTCTGCACTCCTGACATTTTTATTTCAAAGTTTATAATGGGACATTGTTTCATGTATGTTCTTCATGCCTCCACCTCAATTCTTTCATTGGATATAGTTTAACACTTCACAGATGAGGCAGCAATCACTGTGGGCCACAGCCACCTAACTGTACCTAGGAACCATTTCTGGGGAAGTAAGGAAATTCTTCCAGGTTAGATCAGGTAAGTTCATTACACTATTCTTCCAGAATGACTTGCAAAGTTCAACTTCTCAGAGTTGGTCAATGAAGTCATGTCTTTTTTCTCTAGAGAGATATTCATGAAATTTTCCACATATCCACTTTACCCTGGGGAAGTGTTAACTTTATTCAGGCAAAATTGGGAAAAAATATATGTTTTCATTCTAATTTATTAGTTTCTACTAGATCCTTGACAAAAACAAAGAGGGAAGGAAGAAAAAATATATCTCCACTGTTTTTAATATGGTTATTTGCTAGTCATGCTAATTTCAAAATTGTATAGATTACACAAATAACCTCCATTGTATCCTCTCATAATTTAGAGCACTACATAGTATTTGTAGTATTTCTTTCACAATATTAAACATATTGAAAACTTCTTTAAAATTATCTTAATATTTTTTTTGCTTTTGGGGTCACACCTGGCGACGCACAGAGGTTACTCCTGGCTCTGCACTCAGGAGTTACTCCTGGAGGTGCTCAGGGGACCATATGGGATGCTGGGAATCGAACACTGGTCGGCCGCGTGCAAGGCAATTGCCCTACCCGCTGTGCTATCTCTCCAGCCCCTATCTTTAATATTTTATTTGCCACTAATCTACAACTTCTTGGAAGCCAGTGTATAGCTGTGCTGTCAACCTCTGTAAAATCTATTTTTTGTGGTTGGTTTGTTTATTTTGATATCACAACTGGTGTTGTTTGGGAGCCTCTGATCCCTGGGGACTTAACTGCCTGCAAGTATGTGTTCCAACTTGTTGAGCTATCTCTCTGGGAAAGTGTTAAAATCTATATAATTTAATTGAAGCACCAAGATTTACAATACTGTTAATAATAGAGCTGCAGGCATATAATGTCCAAACTTGACATCCACTGTCAGAGTGTCATCATCTCTTCACCAGCATCTCAAAGTCACACTCCTTTGGCAAACTCAATTCTGTAAGCCTCTTCTCGGGGTCCATTACCACTAGCCATTTGTTATTCATTAATACGTTTATATTCCATATACAAGAGAAATAGTTCTATATTTATCCCTCTCCTTATCATTAATTTCATTCAGTATGATTCCCTCTACTTTCATTCAGTTTTAAAAATTTCCAGAAATAGAACATTATTAGGTCAAGTTCAGGGAAACTGACAGAAGATAAGAGGGTTTTCATCAAAGGCAAAGAAGAGTTGCACAAAGCAATAGCCTCATCTGTGAATTCCAGTTGAAATAGAAGATGAATAAAATCATTACATCCCAGAACACACAACAGACTAAGCTACCAGAGGAAATCATGAGCTCAGGTAAATTAAATCCTTTGTACTAGGAAAGGAACAAATCTGCTCATTGGATAGAAGACACCTTTTCTAAAGTTGCCCAGAAATTTAAAACTCCTTAGAAACATGACCAAAAAAAAAAATAAAAAAGAAGAAGTACAGTCATTTTTTCTCTTTAGCAAGAAATATAGAAACATGAGAGTGATGAAGGATTATCTCACAGACTATGTTTCTGGAAGAGTTTCTCCCTGGGGCCTTTATTAAGCTAATCATACTCTGGTGTCTCTTTAGATCCTCTAAGTCTTTTTTCTTTATTAAACTAATAGATACATAAAGATGTGTTTGAAAATATCTTTAAGTAGCTGATGTTTCAGGACAAAAACTGATGTGGGAAAGACTGCCTAAGATGAGTGAAGAGAGAGCAAGCCTAGATTCCAGCTAAAAATAAATATAAGAACAATGGCCACACATAGTATGGGTTAGTGTTAGTCTTAGGATGTTTGGTCATGGTAGAAACTAAATGTTAAATTTAGAATACTTGTTAAGATTTGGCAGGATAGAGTAAAGGTAAAATCTATGAATAGTGTTGGTATTAGGTAAAGGTTAGGGTTAGCATTAGGTTGACCATGGTGGAAGTTCAGAATGAAAGTAAGGATAGTGGTGAATGGTAAGTTGAGGGTAATAGATAAGGCTATGCCATGCTAGGGTGAGGGTTCAGTTAGGGTTAGAGTTAGGGTAAGCATTTAGGGTTAGGAATAGAGCTAGGATTAGAGCTAGGTTTTAGGTTTGGCAATGTTAGAAGTTAAGAACTAAAGCTAAGATGAAGGTGAATGACATTTTAGGGTAATTATTAAGCTGAGGCCAATGAGAGGGTAATGATTAGGAAAGGTTTGGATTTAGGGACAGGGTTTCAAATTTGCAATAATAGAAGTTCACAAGGAGTTTTAGCTTGAGTGAAGGTTAAATTTAGGGTAATTGTTATGAACAGTCCAAAACTGTGGTCACTGTCACTGTCCTCCCGTTGTTCATCAATTTGCTCCAGCAGGCCCAGTAACGCTTCCATTGTGATACTTCCTGTTACTGTGTTTGGCATATCGAATATATCATGGGTCACTTGCCAGGCTTTGCCGTGTGGGTGAGATACTCTCAGTAGCTTGCCAAGTTCTCTGAGAGAGGTGGAGGAATCGGTGCAAGGCAAATGTCCTACCCACTGTGCTATCGCTTCAGCCCCAAAACTGTGGTAAAGGATAGTATTAGGCCTTGGAGAAATCTTAGGGTTTGTTTTGGGTTAAGGTTAAGATTTGGGTTGAAATTTTAGTTTGGCAATGCTAGAAGTTGAGAATAAAACTTAGAATGAGGCTCAATGTTAAGTCTAGGATAATTGCCAGGGATAAGCCAAAACTAGAGTTCTGTTTAAGTATTGGGATAGAATTAGGGTAAGGTTTAGGGTTAAGATTAGGGTTAGGGTTTTTTGGGACATGTTAGAAACTAAAAATAAGTAAAAGTGAACTTGAATGTTAAATTTAGGATAATTATTAGAGTAAGGGTAAGACAAGCATAAGTGTTAGGATTAGAACTATGTTAGGTTAAGGGTTAGGGCTAGGGTTTAGGATTTGCCACAGAAATTGAGAAGGAATTTAGGGTGTAGAAGATTAGCCTAAGGAAAACTGTTGGTTCAAGGATAGGATTATACTTGAGCTAACCTTAGGTTAGAGTTAGGGTTAAAAATGAAAGTAAGATTACACATGGTAGAAACCAAAAATCAAAATTAGAGTAATTTGAATGTAACTTCATTGAAATTGATAAAGAATATTCAAAACTAAAGTGAGGGTTAGGATTGGGGTTATGGTTAGGATAAGAGGATTAGGGGGGCTGGAGTGATAGCACAGTGGGTAGGGCATTTGCCTTGCACGCAGCCTGACCCGGGTTTGATTCCCAGCATCCCATATTGTCCCCCGAGCATGGCCAGGAGTAATTCCTGAGTGTATGAACCAGGAGTAACCCCTGTGCATCACTGGGTGTGACCCAAAAAGCAAAAAAAAAAAAAAAAAAAGAGTTAGGATTAGGGTTAGGATTTAGGTTTTAACAATGTTATAAATTAAGAATGAAAGTTAAAAAGAGGGTGAATGTATAATCTAGGATAATTAAGATCAGAGCAGCAGGACAGCCAAGTAGGGTTGCTTGCCTTGCACCTAACGGCAGACCCAGGTTAAATCCCCAGCATCCCATGTGGTCTCCCAAACTTGCCAGGAGAGACCCTGACTGCAGACTCTGAAGTAAGCCCTGAGCACCTCTGAGTGTGGTGCAAAAACAAAAACAAAACAATAAAAAATAAATCTCACATAATTAGTAGGGATAGGCCAAGACTGCAGCAAGTAATGGGATTAAGGTTACCCTTAGGCTATTGAGGGTGAGGGTAAACATTAGGGTTTTTTAGGGTTAGGTTTTAAGTTTGTTCACATAGAAGTTAAAAATGAGAGATAGCATGAAGGTCAATACTAAATTTATAGGAATTGGCAGAGACAAGCCAAGATAGAGGTAGACTTAGGTTAATATTAAGAGACAGGTAGACTTAGGTTAAGATTAAGAGACAGGCCAAGATAGATAGACTTAGATTAAAATTAAGGTTAGAATTAGGATTAGTATTAGGGTTATTGTTAGAGTGTGATTTTATATTTGACAATGCCAAAAATTAAGAATAAGATTTAGGGTGAGGGTGAAAGTAAAATTTAGGGTAATTGTTAGTGACTACTCAGACCCAGGTGATAGGATTAGTTAGAATTTAAGGTAAAGTTTAAGAATAGTGTTGGGCATGATTTAGGTTAGATAATGAAAGAAATTTTTTAAAAATTAGGGTGAGGTGAATGTTAAATTTAGGGTAATTTTCAGGGAAAGACAATGGACAGGATAAGAGACAGAATTAGAGGTAAGGTTAAGATTAGGGTAGGTTTAGGGTTTCAACAAGGGTTAGTCTAACCGTTGGGCCTTAGGTTTGACAATATTATAAATTAAGAATGAAAGTTATGGTGATGGTAAATGATAAATTTAGGATAATTTGTAGGGATAGTTCAAACAGGGTCATTGATAGAATTAGAGTTAGGATAACAATAGGATGAGGGTTAGAGTTAAGGCTAGGGCTAGAGAGAAAATTAGGTTTTAGGTTGAATTGTTAGAAATTAAGAATGAATTTTAGGAAGAGGGTAAAAGTTAAATTAGAGTAACTACTAGAGAGAGGACAAAACTGAGGTAAGAAATAGGATAAGGTTAGGGTAACATTTAGGACTAGAGTTAGGATCTGTGTTATATATAATATGTAGGCCTGTCAGAGTGAAAAATTAAAAAGAAAATTTAGCATGACAGTGAATGTTATATTTAGAGTACATGCTAAATATATGTAGGACAAGACTCAGGTAAGTGACAAGATTAGGGTTAAGGCTGGAGTTAGAGTCAGGATTAGTGTTAATATTAATTTATTGGTTTGAAAATATTAGAAATTAAGAATAAAAATTAAGGTAAGCAAGAATGTTAAGTTTTGGAAACTCTTAGGGATAGGCCAAGACCAAGAAACACTACATGATAAGTGTTAGGGTTAGGCATAGGGATAAATTAAGGAATAGGAAAATGGGACTTAGTCTCAGTCAGCAGACAATACTATTCTTCAAAAAGCCCATTTCTACCTGTGTTTTTAACAGTGAGGGCCCTTCCCAGAGAGCAGACTCTGAAAATATGCAGATACTACTGTACAGGGTTTTTTTTTTTTTAAGGAACAGTAACAAACTCTTGAGGACTTTTAAGCAGTTTTATCTGTCAGAAATTATTTACACCAACTTGGCACATAGAGTGAATTATTCTTACAAGCAAAAGTTGAGAAAATTTCTTTAATCTCACCAGAAGGTACCTGCAGTCTATCAGAGGTGAGGACTTGTGATTCTATAAACTCAAAAAAAAGAAAGAAAGAAAGGAAGGATGAAAGAAAGAAAGAAAGAAAGAAAGAAAGAAAGAAAGAAAGAAAGAAAGAAAGAAAGAAAGAAAGAAAGAAAGAAAGGGCATGTCTGCAGGGACGTCAACAGCAAGATAAGTAATTTGGAAGTGAATTTGTACCAGATTTGTTCTCTCCACTGGTTTGCTGAGTTTCCCATTTTCATACCCAAGGGAGAAAGAGAGCTAGGAAGGCCACCTCTGAGGACATTCCCCCGCTTTGGCTCCACCATGTCTGTCTTTCACTGCATTGCATAGGCAGATGTACTCCAGGACTTTCACAAAGTGCAAGACACAACAGAGCACTTAACATGAAGGTTTTACTCACTTCAATTTACTCAATTCCATGAGGAATCCTCATCAATCCCATGGTGCAGATGAAGAGGAACTTAGGCAAAGTCTCCAAGCTGTAGGAATGTGAACTAAGGATGCCTGACCCCAGGACAGAGAGCACTCCATGAAGCCAAAGTCTTGCGATCATCTGATTCACGGTGAAATTCCTGGGATTTAAGTGAAAATTTTCCTAAGCAACTTCTTCTCCACCACCAGGGGCCACTTAGTGCAGACTCTGTGCTCCTGCTTCACTCAATATGAATCTTGGTCCTTTTCCCCATCTTGTCTCTTTTACCCTGTTCCTCACCTTGCTGAATTCAAAGAGCTTCACCAAGTTCTAATTCTTTATTTTCAAATATGCCAAAATATAAGGGCTGAAGAGAGTACAGTGAGTATGTGCATGCCTTGCATTGTTGCTCACCAGGGTTTTATCCTTTGCATCCCATAGGGTTCTCTGAATACCACTAAGAGTAGTTCCTCAGTGCTGAGCCAACAGTAAATCCCGAGTATTACTGAGTAAGTCCCAAAACCAAACTATAGCACTGTCTTCCCATTGTTCATCAATTTGCTCAAGCAGGCACCAGTAACATCTCCATTGTGAGACTTGTTCTTACTGTTTTTGGCCTATCGAATATGCCATGAGGAGCTTGCCAGGCTCTGCCATGAGGGCAGAATACTCAGGATAGCTTGCCAGGCTCTCAGAGAGGGACAGAGGAATCGAATCTGGGTTGGCCACATGCAAGGCAAATGCCCTACTTGCTATACTATTGCTCCAGTCCCCCAAAACAAAACCCAAAGAATTTTTTTCTACTTTGATTACATTCATTATTTTGACAAAAGATGCACCATTATTGTTTGGAATTTTCCCTAAAAATTAGACCTGCTGAAAAGGCATCATGAAATAATTTGTTTTTTATTGCTGGTTATGAAGAGCATATGATGTTCTGCGGCCGCAATAGTGGCCGCGTGATTTTGGATTTCTGATATTTTACTAAGTCTGATATTTTACTTTTAAATCTGGAGGGATTTCTGCCAAAAACTGCATAGTTCCAAGATTGGTTTGTGTGCCTCTGGGGCTGTGGCCATGCTCGTGGTCTCTGCAGGGCAGGAAGGATGTGGCGGTTCCGCCACCCGTCCCATGAGGAGGTAGTTGCCCCATCACCACTGGCTCATGCCTAGATGTCCAATAGGCATTGAGATGGTGGCTACCATGCTGCCGGGGGAAAAAAGGCAGAAGGGACAGGCACCCTTTCCCTCCGAGGGTGTGTGTGTGTGGGGGGGGGGGGCATGGTGCCGTAGCTTACTGCATAGTCCATTCACATTTCTGCCAAAAGCTGCTGGGTTCCAAATTAGGTCCATGTGCCTCTGGGGCTATGGCCATGCCGAAGAGCCCCCAAAGAAATTTTTTATCATGCAAAAATGCTCAACTACAAGGCTGGACCCAAAGTGGATGCTCAATAAATATTTTTGGGGACTATCCTACCCCTGTACAGTATAGTACAGGGGTAGGATACTTTGACTCCTGTATGGTTAACAAGGTTCAATCCCTGGCACCCCATATGGTCCCATGAGCAACACCAGGAGTGATCTTTTCTTACAGAGCAACTGAGCACAGCTGGGTGTGGCCAAAAGTAAATAGTTCCCCTCACTTTATTTGTATTTTGGGCCTCTGTTCTTCCCTTTGAATACATAAATCCCCACATGTATACCTTGTAGCATCTACACCATTAGTCTGGAGTGAGAGGTAAAGCATGGTAAAACTCTCTTGATCCAGTGGTCCCATTACAAATACATTACAAAAAGTCAACATTTCCTCAAAATTCTTAAACAGTCAATAGTTATTTTTAGACTTTCCCTGGCCAAAAATCACTATTTGTCAGGACTTCATTGATTATATTTATTACATCTGCAGCTAGTTTGTCACATGAGCACCACTATAAAAGTAATCAGCTTCTACGACTCTGGCTCTGTGCTCCCAGAATTATTAAAACCATTTATAAAGTGATAGAAACAAAAAGACAATTTGGGAGAAAGAAAAGGTCTTTTTAGTTTAGACAAATGATCCTAAATGCTACATAAGTTTTGTGTCTGGAAATGTCACAGTAACAACCAATACTATGCACCGACCAGCATTTTTCAGTTTCTTAAATCTACTTAAGTACACCTGTCTTCTTTCTCTTTTCCTGATTTCTTTCTCTTCTCTTTCTCTCTCTCTCTCCTCTTGCATCTTTTCCCCTCTATCCTGAGACTATCCTTGTCATGTGATTTTTAATTCTGTAGCCGACATTGTGACTGAGAACTAGATCTGACTCGTCAGAATGAGGGTACTAGGGCAGTTCTCCCAGTAGAAAAGCAGTCTTTCTCTCCATTGCTTATTCCCTCTCAATCCTAATCTTTAACTGGGAAAGGACACAAAATGCTGAGCTCTTTCTTAAGAAAGCCATAATTAACCTTTACCTCATCTACTTCACAAATTTATTTCCAAACAATTCTTGAAGTACAATTAATAATGGAATTTCAAGAACCAGAGAGATAGTACAGTGGGAAGGGCACTTGCTCAAGCGGCTGACCTGTGTCTAATCCTTGGCACCCCATATGGCCCCCTGAGCTCAAAGCCAGGAGTAAGCCCTGAGTACCTCCAGGTGTGGCCCCAAAACAAACAACAAGAAAGAGTGGACTTTCATTTACATTTATTCAATAGACTTGTAGTTCAAAGTCCTAAGTGTACCTCAGAATACTAGGCTCATTCCAGGCAAACACCCTCAAGGATAACCAGTAGAAATGCACTGACTGTTCTGGAGTCATTCCATATGTATGATCCTCACCTCTGCCTTGCTTCCAACCTGGGCCAAGTCCTTCCAACTCTCCTCAGAACACATCAGTGACCCTTTTTTTCTATGCCAACAAGTTTCAAGCCTCATTTTTGTGACCTTCCACATATTCATTTATTCCTCTAAGACTTGCCCCAGTGCAGATGCTAGCTGACTCTAAAGAACTGCCCCTCCACCGAGGCAAGAGGTTTACTTCTTGCATCTTCACCTCAATCAATCACTGAATACAGGGTGCCCCTGAAAGAATGAGACTGAGATCTGGTGTCCATTGAAGACAATTTATTGAGGGGACCTATGCCAAGAGACTTCAGTGCCCAGTGCCTCTCAGATGATGGAGGAATAAGGTAAAGGTAAAGGCCCTCCCGTTGATCGTCGATTTGCTCGAGCGGGCCCAGTAACGTCTCCATTGGAGACTTTTGTTGTTACTGTGTCTGGCATATCGAATACTCTCGGTAGCTTGCCGGGCTCTCTGAGAGGGGCGGAGGAATCGAACTCGGGTCGGCCATGTTGGCCGCTTGTAAGGCGAACGCTCTACCCGCTGTGCTATCGCTCCAGCCCATTTGGCATTTGGCAGGAGGGCTTGAGAAGGCACATCATCTGTCATATAGGAGCCAGAGTGATAGAACAGCAGATAAGGCACTTTCTTGCATGTAGCCAACCCTGGTTCAATCCCTGGCAACCCCATATGGTACCCCCAAGCCCCACCTGGAGTGATCGCTGAGCATAGCTGGCTGTGGACCAGAAACAAAACAAAAAAGACATCTATCAATCACTGTTTCCCTCCTTATCAACAAATGTTTTACTTCCAGTCAGGCCCTATTCTAGATATTTCTCCAATCTCCAATTCTTCATTCCAAGTTCTTCTCTTCTTCTACCTTATCAAGCCATATTATCTGTTCATCATCTCTCAGTTTTTTATAGCCTGCCATTTTCATATCATCCATCTGCAGTATAAATGAGCATTGAAATATGCTGCCTGTTAGCTGAAGCAGCAATGTGATTGGTTTATACGTAAGGAAGAGGGGGTGGGCTAGGAAAGAGAAGGTGTTATTCTTATTTAGATAATATACTCCTTGAGAGAAAAAGATGATAGCTTTACTTTTACTATACAACATATCAAAAGTATTGTGAATATTGGAAAAGTACCTTCATTGTGTGTGTACATATATACATATATACATATATGATCAGTACGTATGTGCCTAGCCCTTTTCCAGGTTGCGGGGTTTTAGTGGAAAAATAATCTAGAATCTCTACTCTCAAAGATATTATATTCTGTTTATTAAGAACTTTTAAAGTTAGTTTTTCCTTTGTTATGTCGGCATTTTACTTATCATGGAAAACAACAATACTTAAAAAGAAACTCTTTTAGTCAAATTTTAAATTCTTCTTATACAATGAAGTTGTATTTTGTGGGAATAAATTTACCCAGAAAGCTTGGTGAGGCAACAAAACAAGAGGGTCACCCCTACCCTTACCATACCCTGATGTGAGTTGGTTAATTCTGCTGCATCTTGGAGTTCTCCATCTAGAACATGTATCTTCCAAGTTCTCTTTATCAATGTTTAAAAAGGCTGAGTAATTTACTCAAGGTACCAGGATGGTAATTGGTAGAGATGGGATTTAAACCAGCTCTAAACTCAAAAGTCAGTGATTATTCCACCAACTATACTTTAAATATAAAGACCCTAAAAGAAAGGTCTTTTAGGGGCCAGAGCTTGCCTTGCACACAGCCGACCCAGATTTAGCTCTGGCGTCCCATATGGTCCCCCGAGTACTGCCAGGAGCAACTCCTTAGTGCAGTCAAGGGTAACCCTGAGCATTATTAGGTGTGGCTGCTTCCCCCAAACAAACAAAAAAAAAAGATCTTAGGGAAGATATTTGAGAAAAATGCCTTAGAATAATTTCTTCTTTTACTTTGATCTTACCTAGAATACTCACCTGATATAGTAATTATCTTGTTCCAGATCCTTCTTATAACATCTGTTCTCTTATTGCTGATATGAATATTTGGAATTCTTAGTTATTTTATTTTTTTTATAGTGGTCATGATAGTTCAAGCAGCTAATTAAGCTCCATTTGAAATAATGAGTCATACTTTGGTATGTCTGCCAAAAGTCCTACTATTTTAGCTTAAAATTACTGAAAATTAATATTTGAGTATCTCTCCCAATTAAAATAACAAAACAATCAGCTTTACATTGGTGATGTACAGAAGCTATTAAAATGTACATGTTCTTTAACAATTAGAGTCTTCAATAGCTTGGGAAAACAAAGGGCTTCTCCTTCCCAAGGGCTCAGATTTTAAATACAAACTTTCATTCCTCCTTTTCTACTCTGACCCCTCCTTTTCTTGTTTCTATGAGAACAAGAAAACCAGAGATAATTGAATTAAATAATGGGCTAAGAAGCTGATGACTAGAAATGCTTGGACAGTGACGGCAGAGAAGAACCTCTATCGCCACCTGCTGGCATGAAGTTTTCATCAGCCTAACCTGTACGCTATCAACAACACCAAATCTCTGGCCTCTGGCTTATTTTGCAGGCTAAATGTCCCCTGACATTTGTCAATCTTTCTGCTTCAGTTTAGATGGAATAATGCTCTGAAAAAGAAATAAAAACTTTAGCCTCCAGCATAAACTACTCTTTAAACTCATGCTAATGTATAAACAAGGACAATAACCACTTCGCCACAGCACTTAATTGCTTCCAAGTGTTTTTCATTAGACCTAAGTGAAAACACTCCCCAAGATGCAATTTTAAGGGACTATTATTAATCATATGCCTTGATTAGCCTTGGACAGCAAAATAAATGGCTGAATTAATTAGTGGTTGAATAAAAATGATTTTGTTCTTTTTGAATAGCCTCATTTTATAAGATAAGTACAGCCAAAAATTTGGTTCTCTAAAAACATAGAGTGAGCTATGTAGAGCCCCATTCCAACTGTTGATTGATTTGCAGTGATATTTGGTACTCAATACTCCAATTCAAGAGGTACTATATATACACACATCTTCAGAATTCCAGGCAAAACTTTTCTGTCTTTTCTATTCAACTCAGAGAATAACCAATTATATCTAACAATCAATGCATATTATAGAGATGAACAAATACTCATAATGGGTAGAAAAGTTAAAAAAATACCTCAGTTTCTCATATGTGCACTGCTCCCCCCTCCCGCACCTCCCCCCACCACACACACTGATATGAAAATACACTATTGTGAAAAGGGGGATGCCAAGAATTCCATAAAAAATTAAAAAACACAAAGGATGAAGAGACAGTACAGGGATTACTTGTCTTGCAGTAGACCAACCTGGTTTGATCTCAAGCACCACATATGATTCCCCCTGAGCACCACTAGATATGACCCCAAAAGGAAAAAAAGGAACAGACAGCATGAAAAAAATAAAGACTGCTACTCTCAAAACAACAAAAGGTCATAAGTGGAGGAAGGAGCACAGGATACACTCTGTCTTTTAAATTGCATACTATGCCCTTGAGCCGAAAACATCCATATCACAAAACGTAAGTGTGGGGTTCTGGATAAATGCAACGGTCTGTGCTCATGAGGCTGCCCACATTGCCTGCCCCAACCCAGCACAATTGCCTCGTGTTCTCTTCTATGCCTATATTCTCTATGTCTCTCTCAGTCTCCACTTTCCGGTGTAGGCACCAAGCCCCCATAGCACACCCACTATGCCTGGGGTGGGCTGGTGTTCCCCCTGTCTCTTTCCATCTTCAAGAATCCAGCGTCCACCAAGACCATGCTAGCCATTATTAGCTCCCAGTATTTTGTAACAGTTGGTATGGGAAGCATACTGAAATGACTGAGAGACATCCACTGTGAAAGAGATGAAGTGACTTGGACAATCACTGGTGTGTGGAATTGGGGAGAATGGGTAGACTATAAGCTGCTGCTACCCTTCACTGAATAAAGTCCGTTCGAGGCTGACTTTAAGCCAAGTGGCTGTGCTGCTCGGAACACTCATCAAACCTAGATATTTGTATTTATTTTAATTTTGTTACTTTATTTGGGGATCCCACATTTATTTCCTATGGCTTTTATTTTCAGGAAAGTAGACAAATATGACCTGTGAGGGAACCAAACTCTTATCTTGACTCTGAATATTTGTGATCATTTTATTAAAGATTGGGGTTAGAGAGTAGAGGAAGGCATCACTTGATGGGACCAAAGGTGTAATTTCTTGCTTTGCTCCTTTTTCAGATCTGGGCTTGCACTCAGGGTTCCCAAATTCACCGCTTCCAAACACTGCCCTCTGCTGGCTAGAGAGTGTTCCTGTCAGAATGTGGGCATGTGTGCTGCTCAGGAAGAGAACCAGAATGAGGGTGAAATCAAAGACACTGGAGAGAATGGAAAACGAAAAAAGACAAAAGTGGTAACAAACCAAGAAAGGATGTTTTATACCCTTCCTCTCTTGACGTTCCCTCTCTCCTCAACTCTCCTTTAGCCTCACCTCCCCATGGTGCTTTTATTAACCAGTATGGGATTTTTCAGATTCTTCTTTGCCATTCTTAATATTTCTATTGTACCCTTTGACATTTTAATTCTTTTTACTTTGAGGTTTTTTTGGGGAGGGTGTTTGCGTCATACCCAGAGGTGTTGGGAGTAACTCCCCAAAGGTGCTCAAGAGATCACATGACTCTGGGGATCAAACCCAGGGCTTCCCACATACAAAGCTTGTTGTACTCTATCTCTGGTCCTGAAAATGGTCATTTAACTTGTTTATATTTTACATTTTTATTGAGGTAAGCTTGGTTTATTAATAGTGCAAATGCTGTTCAGAGAGTATAAGGGAAAGGTACTTGCCTTGCTTGGTTCCCTGGAACCACAGATGGTCCCCCCACCTCTACTCCTGCCGCCCCACCCCCATCCCTATCCCCACTTAGAATAACCCTGAGCAGAGAACTGAGGGGAAGCAAGGGAGGGAGGGAGGGAGGGAGGGAAGGAAGGAAGGAAGGAAGGAAGGAAGGAAGGAAGGAAGGAAGGAAGGAAGGAAGGAAGGAAGGAAGGAAGGAAGGAAAGGAGGGAGGGAGAGAGGGAGGGAAGAAGGAAAGGAGGGAGGGAAGGAGGGAGAGAATGAGGGAAGGAAGGGAGGGAATGCATCACTTATGGATTTTATGGATTTCGGGGGTACAGTGTTACCAAACCACACTTAACCACAATCCCTGGGAGCCTTCCTTTCCACTCCCCCACCCCATCCTCTATTTCCCCCTTGAATGCCACTTGTCCAATGTACTCCCGAACACAGGCAGATCCTACAATGCATCTGAGTAGCTTCGGCACTTACCCATAGATGTGGGCTGAGGAGTTGGGAGCCCCACAGTGCTGATGGCTTCCAGCGTGGCCGAGGCACAGGCACGAGCCAGTCCTGCTCCAGCTGTCCACGTGCTCTGGGGGACAGCCCTCACACACCCAGCCCCCTCCCAAACCGCTCTCCCCAGCGGCTCCGGGGGCTGTCCCGAGGATTCCCCTTTTGACCCTCACTGCTGAAAGGCATCTGGCGCTGCATCCTTCACCTCCTTGAAAAATACCCCACTGGGAATAGAAGTTGGAAAGCATTTGGAAAATAAAAGGAAGCAAAAGAGCTACTTCAGGCCAGACCAAGTAAAAGGGGGAAACTATGAAGTCTTTTTTTGGGGGGGGGGGGTGGCGGCAACGGGGGGGAGGGTCACACCTGGCAGTGCTCATGACTTACTCCTCATTCTAAGCTTGGGAATCAATTCTGGAGGGTCTCTGGGGACTATATGGCCGGTGATAGGTCCTGGGTTGGTCAAGTGCAAAGCAAATGCACCGCCCACTGGTCTAACTCTCAAGCTGGCCCCTACCCCTGACGCAGTGACCTCTAGTTTTTCCCATTTCTGGTCTGTAACTTTTCTATCCTTTCCCATGGGCAGCAATTATCATCAAGGCCACCTGGCTGTCAACCTTGGTTCTCCTGGCTGCTCCGCTCACCTGAGGGCTGCCCGTGCTTGGCACGAGGCTGTTTGCAGCCTGGGGTGTCCAGATGAGGACGCTGAAGTCTTTAAACACAGCGGCTGGAGGCAAAGGGCCTGCAGCCAAACCCGGGCAGCAGCGGCGGGAAACGGGTGCCAGGAGCACGCAGAAAGCCAGCACTGCTCCCAGCACTGCCAGCAAGTTCTGAGGGTTCCTCCATTACGGAGTCCTTGAAGGGCCCCTGCGGAGTTCTTAAAGGGTTCCTGGGACCTTGCCCCACTCCCGCTACATCTCCCTGGACTCTAGGTTCTGAGGCCATACTGGAAAGTGCTTTCTGAAGTTTGGGACACGTGCATAAGGCAATTCAGTCATAACAAATACTGTCTCTGGGTTGGAGAAAAGGTTCCAAAGACTGGAGTGTAGGATTTGCACTGGGAACTCGCGTGCTCAGATCCCCAGCACGGCTGAGTTCCTCTCCACCCATCACCAACGCGGACACATCTCCCAAGCACTGTCCTCCAGAACCAGGGAAAAAAATCACAGCGGAAAATAAAAGAGAGACATTAATTTTAAAGGACCAAATAGTTTTGGCTGTTTGTTGTTGTTGTTGTTGTTATTGTTCTGATTGTTTTGGCTAAAATTTCATTAATAGGCGTCTATTACCAAACACGCCGGCTGGAGCAATAGCACAGCGGGTAGGGCGTTCGCCTTACAAGCGGCCAACATGGCTGACCCGAGTTCGATTCCTCCGCCCCTCTCGGAGAGCCCGGCAAGCTACCGAGAGTATTCGATATGCCAGACACAGTAACAACAAAAGTCTCCAATGGAGACGTTACTGGGCCCGCTCGAGCAAATCGACGATCAACGGGAGGGCCTTTACCTTTACCTTTACCAAACACACGTGTATTTCTGACTGCTGTGTATCACCTTGAAAAACCTAGTCTGGGGACTGGAGTGATAGCACACTGGGTAGGGCGTTTGCCTTGCTGGCGCCCAACCCGATTTGGATTCCCAGCACCCCATATGGTCCCCCGAGCACCACCAGGAGTTATTCCTGAGTGCATGAGCCAGGAGTAAGCCCTGTGCAATGCCCGGTGTGACCCAAAAATAAAAAAAAAAGAATCTGAGGAGGAAGACTTCAGTATACACCCCACTCCAGACCTGACAACATTGTAGTGTCCTACACATGCCCAACCCTTATATGTCACTAAAAATCAACTCAGTCAGATTCTGTGATAAATGCAAAATATTAACACCATCGTCTCCACTATTGAATAGTAAAACATTGTCTTGGTTCAATAAGCATGCTCTGGGCTGGGGAAAGAGTACAGTGCTTGCCTTGCTTGTGGCACCTCAGATTGGCCCCGAGTCCCACCAGGATCCCTGAATACAAAGCCAGGAGTAAGTTCTGAGCACTGCCAGGTGAGACCATAAAACAAGAAGAAGAAGAAGAAGAAGAAGAAGAAGAAGAAGAAGAAGAAGAAGAAGAAGAAGAAGAAGAAGAAGAAGAAGAAGAAGAAGAAGAAGAAGAAGAATTATTTCAGGAAACATGCTCATAGGAATGTCATAAACATTTCCTTTTTTGGTGGGGGAGAGAGAAGGATCCAAAGAAAAGTCATTCTTCCTTTGCGGCTCTTCTTTTGCATCCAGCTTCCAATTGATGGTTAGCAACAGGGAACAAGTAGTTGTATGTAAAATAGCAAAAGAATTTATCAGCAATGCTATCAAGACTTGTGAGAATGACTAGCCATCTCTGTTCCTATTTGCTACAATTTGGTAAACTTTTTGTTTTGATCTTGGAGATAGTGACTGTTCTTGCTGAGTTGCAAACAATCACAATTTGCATCTAGATGTCTTCAGTCATCTAGCTAGCCTGACATTCTTTTTCACATTTTCAGTAAGTTGTATTGTCATATTTTTACAGCACAAAAATGAGGAAGATAGCTGAGTCCAGGAAGACAGCTTCAGTGAAAGGGCACATGACTACTACATCTAAGACCCTAAGTTTGATTCCGGCACCACAGGACCATTCCCTAACATTGGTTGGGTGAGACCCTGTGAAACTTTATTTTTAAATCACAGAACCTGGTGTCACGATGTTCCCCTGTCTTCCAAAATATTAACATCAATAATAAAGTGAAGGAGAAGGGAGAGGGAATATTTAATGAACATGAAAATGGAAATATTAATGCAGTTGAAAAACCAAACTCCCAGAGGCAACTTCAGTCAATTGTTTTTTAAATTATTATCATTTTTGTTTGGTTTGGACCATACCCAGACCATACTCAGGGGCAATTCCCAGTTCTGTTACCAGGGGTCAGTCCTGGTGGTGCTTGGGGGACTATATATAGTCCAGTTATTTAAACCTAGCTCTCCTGCATGCAAAGCATACATTCCAGCCTGTTGACCTATCTCCCCTTTCTTCATCCAGTTATCTTTTATAGTAAGACAGCATTATGGCCTTTTAATTATGGAGGAAAAAAGTTACCCTGGCCAAAGTGCTTCCAGCAGAGAACCCAAGTAGGGAAAATTTTCCTAAAAATAAGTTTCCCCAGTGTCAGTGGCTGAACACCTCAGTTTGCATTGTGCCACACAAGCTGTGTTGTTGATGAACTTTGCATTGGCGCTTAACCTCTTAACCTTTGTTCTCTGCTTACCCTCTGCTTAACCTCTGTTCTCTGGCCTCCTAGACTCGCAGGCACTTTTGCTTGTCAAATAACCAGCAGTTGAACCTCCATTAGAAACTGCTCAGACCATCGTGAGGATTACAGGAGTGCACGCACCAGCTCTGGCTATAATTTCTCATCTCTTGTTCCTAATTGCTGTTTGGCACACTCCACAAAGTTGCACGGACATTCTAGTTCCAGTGTGGTCCCTTTGAAATTCCCAGTTCCACCCCATCTCCTGGCAGAGTGAAGGTTTGCAGATAGCAGGCAGAATTAGAGTAAGAGTGCAACATTTAGAACTTGGTAAATGGGGTCAGTGCTTCCAAGCCTACCAGATTTATCTCAGAGTCCTCTCTCTGTTGTTGATTTCAGTCTGTCTTGTTGATATGGTTTTGGGAGCCATGACCTCCTTCTATAGGCAGAAGATCCTTTGATCTGAGTGCAAACCACCAAGTTATTTTTCATCAGAAGATGAAAAGTCAGTAGGTTACATAATTGTTATTTCCCAAAGTTGGAACTCTGCCCACAATACAAGTGGCCAGTCATTATTTTTGCACAATGGCCTCCCTCCCTCTTTGTACCAACTACTATTAGGAGATCAAAATCAGGCCTAAATGCTGCTTAAATGCCATTTAAATTGGTTCCACAAGTAGTGCACACAAAAGAATCTTTCCTTTAAATATTGACTATTGCTATTCTTGGTGATAAAATGACTGTTTTTTGTTTCACCTTCATGTGCTGATTTGCTAGTCTCTCTCTGCCTTTATGCCAAGTATAATGTCTAGTGCCTTTACTCTGTGGCCTGAAATAATCAGTTTTCACAAGAGGCTGCATGGTCTCCTAACAAGAACTCAGTAATAGATATATGTTGTATTGCATGGCAGATATTGCTAATTGCTCTCCCAAATCTCTTCTCTTTCTTCTATGGCACTGAAAACATAATGCCAACTTCCCTTGCATTTAAACAGATCCATATGGCTGAGATTTTTCAAAGGAGGGTAATGAAGAACATTTCTTTCATGTCTAGATATATGTACATGCCAAATGGGTAAGTCATGCTATTTTCTCCGTAGCATTGGTTTGAACAGATAGACTTCCCAGGGTAACCTTTAAGTGTCATATGGTTGAAAGCAGTACAACCTTCATCATGCTGGGCTTTGAATGATTTCATTCACCAAACTATTGCCCTTGCCCAGGGTTCTAATTCAGAGATGATTCTCTTGGATTTGAAGATAGCAGAGGACTGTTGTAAGATTAAGGATACTGTGACAAAAAAGGCCCATTCCCTAATACTACCTGGGCTTCTATTCTTAACATTTGTCAAAAATTCCATACCATGGATTTCATTATCTAAAACAAAGACATAGGAAATTCATTGAAAATAACTATCTTATTAGAAAGAACATGTTAAAAGAGATACTTATTTCCATCCATAGCCTTTGGCCACCTATTCTACTGGTTGTCCCCCAAGTCTCATGCCGATATGCCCCTAGAATATCCCGAGCCCATATGGGGATCATTTTCCCCTTAGATGAGGGACATCCCATCAAACTACTATTTCCCATGAACCCTTAACATGGATGACTTTCTCAAACAAGGTAAAAGGTAAAGGTAAAGGCCCTCCCGTTGATCGTCAATTTGCTCGAGCGGGCCCAGTAACGTCTCCATTGAAGACTTTGTTGTTACTGTGTTTGGCATATCGAATACTCTCGGTAGCTTGCCGGGCTCTCCGAGAGGTTCTCAAACAAACCATTATTTTAAACAAAGACATAGGAAATTTATTGAAAATAACTATCTTATTAGAAAGAACATGTTAAAACAGGGATACTTATTTCCATCCATAACCTTTGGCCACCTATTCTACTGTTTGTGCCCCTAGTCTCATGCCATGGCCCCCTAGAATATTTCAAGCCCATATAGAGATAATTTGCCCCTTAGATAAGGGACATCACATTAAACTACTGTTTCCCATGACCCCCTTAACATAGATGACTTTCTCAAGCAATCCTTCTAGTGAAATTCTTAAAGAAAAGTTGAGAAAGGAACACCATAAAATATTGAAGGTCAGATGGGGATAAATGGGGAAACATATGAAGCACGGAGCTTTTACCCAGCAGAAACAGAAGTTATAACAATAGTGGGTTAAAGGTGAGAAAGTAGATTCCTGCAAAAATCTTAATGGAGACTTGGAGAACAGAAGGTTCGAACAGGGAATATGAAGACACAGTAAAAATCTTCATAATCAGGCTGGTCCTCAGATCAAATGTTTTTTATCTTTCCCTACATTTCTGATAACTTCTCTATATATTAAGCAAGTTACTTCTTAAAAATAACCTTCCAAAGGTCTAATACTTTTGGGGGGCTCTACATCTGATCTCTCAGAAGAGCCTTGGTAAAAATTTTGGCTTTTTTTTTTGTGCTTTTTGAGTCACACCCAGCGGTGCACATGGGTTACTACTGGCTCATGCATTCAGGAATTACTCCTCGCGCTGCTCAGGGAACCATGTGGGATGCTGGAAATCGAACCCAGGTTGGCCACATACAAGGCAAACCCCCTACCTGCTGTGCTATTGCTCCAGCCTTCTTAATAAAAATTTTAAGAGCATTTTAGAATTAGTTCAAGCCATACCTGTACTTTCCAAGTTTGAATGTTTGTCTTTTTTTTTCAGTCTGAACCTTATGTTCTCTATAATAATCACTATCAAATATTTTATATTATGCAATTATTTTATTTCAGCAGCTCATGGAAAGTACTAATATCTTGGCAGGGCAAGGCCCTATGGCCACTGATGCCAGAAGCCAATCAAATAACTCAAATGCATTTATCCATTCTTATTTTTTAAGAAGTGTGTACATATGACAATTACATTTACAATTATGAAAATAACATTTTAATGTCAGGGGGCTAGAGAGATAGTACAGTGGGTAAGGTGCTTGCTTTGCATGCAACTGACCCAGGTTTGATCCCTGGCATCCCATATGGTTCCCAAGCACTGCCAAGAGTAATTGTTGAGTGCAGAATAAGTACCAATCTCTGAACACTCCCTGGTATGGCCCCAAAACCAAAAGAAATGAACATTAATTGAACAGAATATTCAAATCTAGCTTCCAGAATTTATATACCTTGCTGAATAGCTCTGCATATGAGGTGGCATGGATTTGAGATTTCTACCTGTAAAGCATCAAAAGATGTTGGATCAGTTCTATGCTATGTCTTAGAGAGCAGTTCTGTTGCTGCCTTGACAAATAACAAAGTTCATGGTTCAGCAAGTCTATTTTCTAATAGTTTTGTAGGTTAGAAACTAAGGATTACATTTCTTTCTGGAAGTTCTGGGGGAGAACGCTTAGTTTCTCATTCAGGTTGTTGGAATAACCAGTTCCTTGTGGTTATAGGACTGAGGTTCCAGTTCCTTGCTGGATGTCCACTGGGCCACTGAGCTCCTAGAGGCTTCTCTGGTCCTTGCACATAGTCCCTCATCTCAGAAAGCAGGACTGGGTTTGTCCTTGCTCCGTTTTTAAGGACTCATAAAATTAGATTGGTCCCAACCAAATAACCCAAGATAATCTCCCCATATCAAGGCCCATAACACTAATCTCATATTCAAAGTCTTTTTTACTAGGTTAGGCAGATGGCCCATAACGAGAGAGAGAGAGTAAGAGGGAAACTGTATACCTTAGAGGCAGGGGGAAGGATGGAATACGGGGGATGGGGGTGGGGGTTATGGGACACTATGTACACTGGTGGAGGAATGGGTGTTCTATCATTGTATGACTGAAACTCAAACATGAAAGCTTTGTAAGTGTTGCTCATGGTGATTCAATTCTGTATCAATGTATCACTGTCATCCCATTGTTCATTGATTTACTCGAGTGGGTACCAGTAACGTCTCCATTCGTCCCAACCCTGAGATTTTAGCAGCCGCTCCTTACTCGTCTTTCCCAATGCTGCTGTATTGAGACCCATTATTGTTACTGTTTTTGGCATATCAAATACGTCACAGGGAGCTTGCCAGGCTCTGCTGTGCAGGTGGGATACTCTCAGTAGCTTGCCGGGCTCTCCAAGATATATATATATATATATATATATATATATATATATATCCAAGATATATATGTGTATATATAATGTATGTCATATATATGTATATATACACATATATACGATTCAATTAAAATTATTTTAAAAGGGCCATTGAAAGTTTCCTGCTTTGTGTGTGAGAAACCCAAAATTGGGTCCCATACCAATACCACACGGTCCCCCTGAGCACTGCCAAGTGTGGTTAAAAATAATAATAATAATAATAAAAATAAAAAACCAACTATGACATAAGAAAACAATGTGTCTTTTACCATGTAAGGTAACATAGGATATGGGGACTAGAATGTCAAAATAGTTGGGCACCATTATTTGGCAAATATCCAAAATTAAAAATCACCTGGAAAAAGGTGAACTGCAGAGGATCAATGTGGATCAGTGATCCCAT
Organism: Sorex fumeus; assembly: GCF_029834395.1. Taxonomy (NCBI): domain Eukaryota; kingdom Metazoa; phylum Chordata; class Mammalia; order Eulipotyphla; family Soricidae; genus Sorex; species Sorex fumeus. The sequence goes on along the minus strand of NW_026606108.1, from coordinate 22,211,942 downwards.
GATGCACAAATGATGCACAAGCAACATTTCACTTTATTATCACTTTATTATCACACACACACTTGCTTTAACTCCTGCTGACCTTGAGTACTCTTTTCATTAAGTAGGACAGAAGCATCATCAGAGATTCCCTGGATGCTTGGGTTCCCAAGACCTTTCCTAATGTTCTTTTCTACCTTTCTCTAATGCCCAGCAGAGTAGTAGTTGAAATTTAAATTCAAGCTTAGTGGAACATTAAGAAATAAGTTAATGAGGGTGTAGACAATATGAGGTTTCATTATATCTTATTTCTCCAAGTGAATCAATTTGAATTTTTTAATAACAAAAATTTAAAAGCAAGCAGTCACAAAGGTGAACCATCCATGACAACTCAGCAGAAACTGTCCTGGTGTGCATTCTCTTTGGCCCACACTGCTGGCTCCTGCAGGAATCCTGATTGCCACTTCCCTTTTGTGTTGTTTCTTCCAAATGCAGGAAAACCTCATTTTTCATCTCTGGTCAAAGAGCTCACGGAGGGCAGGCAGGGCCTGCAGAAACAGGATCAGCTGTTCATGTGGGCCAGACGAAAGTCATAAATGATAAAGAAGGTGGACCCTGCCCAGAGGAGGGCAGGAGTTCCTCAGGACTGCGGAAGGAAAGGGCTGAACTTCCTGCCCTGACCTGATATGAGATTAAAGTCACAGGAGTCACTCTTAGAAAGGGGTCTCAATAAGAAATGCCACCAATGACACAAACTGAGAATGCCATGAGTCCTAGGCCATGCTCAGGATTTGATGGGGGATAAAGGAGTTCATGTGTCTGCCTTTCATTTTCTCCCTATCAAAAATGGATCTGCTTGGAAGTTGCATCTTCTTCTTCCACAGACTTAGACCAAGTGTGCCTTGATGACTCTTCAAGGATGAACTAAAGCAGTGTCACAAGAATTCAACTTTGAGACACCTGTTGGAAATATTTCCTATGCTGTCCAGCGATGTAGCTGCTGGAAGTGCCTCCAAAAGGGAGTTCTAACAGATTCCCAGGCTTGATCACAAAGAAGACCTCAGATTCCTTACTAAGAACCCAGCATTCCTTTTGGGGAAAAATGACTTGCAGTGTTGATGTGAATTCAATGTGATAATGGGCATCAAGATATCCTGGGATTCTTGGAAGCTCCACCAGGAGTAACTCCTGACCGTAGAGTAAAAAGTAACCCCTGAGCACTACTGCTGTGTGTGACTATGAAGACCCTCTCCCCTCCTATAATACTTAGCCTTGCTTAGCATCAGCCATTTCAGAAAAGTGCAGCTTTTCCAGTAACCTTCAGTTGAACCCGCTAACACTAACACTCTGCCAGTGACCGTCAGTTGAACCAAACAACACCCATTTATGGGAGTCAATCAAAATGGCACAACTACCTCCCCCATTTACGGGAATCAGCCAAAAAAGCAGAATTACCCCTGCATGAGTCAGTAGAGATAACCACTGAACCAATCAAGGAAAATGTCACCAGAGAGTGGTACTAAATGATCTGGAAGGTCCCCTGTTTTTTTAGAGTTTAAAAGGACCCTGGAGGGGCTGGAGTGATAGCACAGCTGGTAGGGCATTTGCCTTGCATGCGGCCAACCTGGGTTCGGTTTCCAGCATCCCATATGGTCCCCCGAGCACCACCAGGAGTGATTCCTGAGTTCAGAGCTAGAAGTGACCCCTGTGCAATGCCCTGGTATGACCCCCAAAAGCAAAAATAAATAAATAAATAAATGGACCCTGGACACAAGGGGAGGGGTTGCTCTCCTAGAAGAGGGGACAGCCCTGACTGGTTAGCTTTCCCAGCTTTCTGAACTCAACTCTTGTTTGCTTTGTGCTGAATAAAATTTTATACTACAAAGCTCATTGCTTTGTGTGGTCTTGTAGATATTGGACCCTGACATATAGGTGCTAGTCTGGGTTCCTAGAGACTACCTGGACTCTGAAGTGCTTCCTGAAGTCACAGATTCCGACTAGGAATCCAATAGTCTGGGCACACCACAGTCAACAAGTTGAGTTTTCTATTCCTCCACAGGTAGATTTTGTCTGTCTGAAAAGGGGCCCCATCGGCAGACTGAAAGAGAGAGAAACTGGAGGCAATATTGCTCTCTCACAAGGCCAGGGTGAGAAGGGACGCCTCTTCTCCCCCCACCACACCCCCCAACCCCGTCTTCAGGAGAAGACCAGAGTCTGGAGCTTTCTTGGAAATTTCTTTCTTCCTCTCAGGATTGTCTTTTGTTCTGGCTCTCATCTCCCCAAGGGGGAGTTTGTTGGTTTGTGTTTTCAGTGTTGGTTTCTGTGTATCAGCCTGGCTTTGCCTCATTATCATCATAATGGGACAAGCAAATGCAGAGGCAACCATGCCTCTAATCCTTAGTCCTCCAAAATTTCAAGGACTATCAATCCAGAGCAAATTATTCAGGAGACAAAGTCTACCCTGGAAAATTGAGTACATTGTGTCAATGGGTTGGTTGGCCTGACCCAAATTTACTGGACTCAGGAGAAGGATTTTAATAACTATCCAAAGCAAATTCCTTATATTTTAGCCTGGCGATTCTTGGTAGAGGAACCACCAACTGGGTTTAAACCGCATTTACCAGTTGGCAACAATATGGTTTCTATTCCCATCAGATAGGTCAAGAAGATGGCCATTGCTAAGAATGCTAAAATCCTACCTCCTCCAGAGGAGGAAGAGGAACTCCCACCACTGTACTAAGACCATTCACCTCAGGAGGGGAAGGATTCCCATTTCACCCTGTGCCCCAGCTTCGAACCCCCCAGCCTTACTTAGTCTACCACACACATGCTCAGGCGCAGGTTATAGAGCTGAGGTTATCATGTCACTACCCGCTCCCCCACTTACCCTCTTGCTCTGTCCTCCCCTTCTCCTGTTAAACCAGGACCACCCGCACCCCTGCTGCCACAAGCCTCCCCCCTTAAAAAGTAGCACCTCAAGAAGGGTGCTATAAACAACCCTACCTGGTTTAGACTCCCTGCTCTTCCTCTGACATTTATAAATGAAAGGCCCAACATAGATGATTTTCTGAACACCCACAGGATCTGATCTCTCTTATAGAGTCGGTGTTTCTAACCCACCACATGAGTTGACATCCAACAGTTACTGCTTATCCTCTTTATTTCGGAGGAAAGGGAACAAATAGTACAGGAGGCCCTGAAGTGTGCAACCAGACATTGACACTGATTTCCTGGACAGGCTCTTCCCCAAAATCAAACCCACTTGGGATCTGAATACTTCTGCAGCTAAGGAGAGTCTACAGTCTTAGCACCAGTCTCCTTTGGGAGATCTCTAGGCTGCAACAGGGAACCCTATCAATTTGTCAAAAATCAACAGTATTACCCAAGGTAAGGAGGAATCTCCCACTTCCTTACTTGAAAGAGTAAGGGAGGCGTATAAGATGTACAGCCCCATAGATCCTGAGGAACCGGAAAATTTAAGAGCTTTAAACAAAGGCTTTACAGCACAGTCAGTTCCAGATGTCCGCAGGAAGATTCAGAAAACTAACAGGTTTGAAGGAAAGAATATCTCTGAGTTGGTAGGAATAGCAGAGAAAGTCTTCAAGAATAGAGACACACAACAGAAGTCTAGACAAGCGAAAAAAGTAGCAAGGATCTTTGCCTTGGCAAAGGGGTGGGAGGAGAACAGAAGACAAAAGTGAGGGAATAGAGACAAAGATAAACACACCTTCCTCCTGGATAAGGATGGTGCTGCTACTGTAAGAAGAAAGGACACTGGGCGGAGGAATGCCCTGAAAGGAGAAGGACAGGGGCCTCAGTTCATCAAGATTGAAGGTGCCCTGGTTCACAACCCCCCCCAAACCTCAGTCAGTCATTAAATGGAGCCTTAATGGTCAGGTTATCTACAGAAAAGATTTGGGTACACGAGGCCACCAGGTAAAAGAAATCTGGATTTAGCGAAAGGACTGATGAAACATAAATTCATCGTCCTGCTAGAATGCCCATATCCCTTACTTGGGAGGAACTGGCTCCATTAGCTGAGGGCACCAATTTTTTTTGCTTATTTTTTAAAAATTTTTATTAGTGAAACACCATGAGGTATAGTTGTAGACTTACAAATTTTTGTGCTTGGGTTTCAGTTATACAATGATCAAATACCCATCCCTCCACCAGGAGGGCACCAATTTTACTGAAAAAGATGTTACTGTTACTTTACAACAGTCAGCCAAGAAAATAGTATGCTCATTTGCATGGCAATAGCAGATGAATACTTGCTGTACTCTTGGAGATGGGGGAGAGGAAAAACTACTCTGACTTCCTTGCAACTTTGCAGAGTAAATTCCCTGGGGTGTGTGTGGGATGAGGACAAACTCCTGGCCTGGTTGCCCACCAGAGCCCAGTGGCTGAAATTAAGGACCACAGTCCAACCTACACGGGTTGTCAATACCCGCTTGCATTAGAGGCAAATAAGGTATTGGAAAAGGAAGAAAGACAGAATGGATCATGCAACCAACCTTAGAAGATGGCCTGAAGCTAAGACTGAGGAAGTTGGATTGAAACTATGGATGGGGCTACAGATATCAGTTACGTAGCTAGGAAAGGGAACAGGAAACTACTATCCCCAGTATTGGAGATGGGTATTAACAGAACAGCAGTGAGAGAATCACAATGTTGTTCCTGCCTGGGTCCATCACCTCCAGGCCAATCACTGCCTGCACAGCTGTCACACTTAACATATCTTTATCTGCTGCCTGCCCTTCACCATTAAGGAGTAACTGTGAGAACCATTTCGCAGGTTTGAAGTCATAGCTTCTGAAGGTATCAACCATTCATTGTTGAAGAAATCATTCTCCTTTGAGAATACAAAGGTTTGCACAAAAGTGAACTGGGGAGCAGGTAGTCGACAGAATGGTGAACTGGCTTTCCTATTGATAGAAACACTCTGTCTTGATCATGGACAGGAACTCTTGGGTTGATGTTCATTCCAACTTGGCTCCACAGAAGTTCTGCAGGCTGGCTAAGGTGGAGCCATACGTGGAATTTCCCCAGACAGCACATTGAGGTATGTCAGCTGGCTCATATTTACCCGAGCGATGATTCTTACAAGAGCTTGCCTTTTGCAGCCTTCAGGAACTCATTCAACTAATGACTGATGCAGATAAAAGCATCTTTGTTGTTTCACTTTGGAAGCAAAGTGCCTAAGAATCTTTTTAACCCTGAGTGGCAACTCATTTCAAAGTTGAGGAGAGAAAATTTGCTTGTTTTTCCTGATATTTGACTTCTGCCCACTAGCAGCTCACAGAAGGGTCTTTTGTAAAACAATACCATTTAAGCATTCATCTGTTTAAGATAAACTCAGATACACAGGCAAATTGCATGCACTATAAGATTGCCATTTGCTTAATTACTCAATATTTTATCTTTAAAACCCACATTTCAGTTTATTTGCATCAGCAGAGTTAATCTTATTAATGATGCTATCTAGCATACAAATGGTAATTATGGGTTTGCTAAAGGTGACTAAGAAACAGTGGTAGAGGGTCTTGAGCAATTTGATGATAGTAGAGTACAGCAACTTTGTACATATCAATGCCATAAACATTAACACTACTATAACCATATTACATGAACTATAATAACTTTTTTTTAAAAAAATGTTTGGGATAGGAGAGGTACTACAGGGGTTAAGGCACTTGTCTTTCAATGCTGCCAACCCCAGTTCAGTCACTGGCACCATATATGGTCCTGAAGCCCCAGCGGGAATGATCTCTGTGCACAGAGCCAGGAGTAAGCTCTGAGCACAGATGGTGTGGTCCAACCCCCTTCCCAGAAATATATGGGTTTGGAATCCCAACAGTTGCAAAGTCCCTTCCTTTGTCCCGTAACCCAAGCTATTTAAGACCTTGAATTACCTATTCAGTCTAAGTATCAGTTTCTTTGTGTGTAAAATAACAATGATATCTATTTGTAATATTAATGTAAATTTATATAAGCTGATATATGGAAACAATGCCTGGTCCACAGGAAACACTATTTTAGATGTTAATTCTTATTAACAAAAGAAAAGGCCTAAACCATCAACTACGGCATTCAATGCTCTTTCTTACTCATGGCTATTAACAAAGGACTTTTTAAAAAGTTTATTTCTTGCTTCCTTGGGAACAGGCAGGAAAATCCAAATGATCAGCACAGTTATCCCAATCTAACCTTTTTCAATATGTCTGACCAAAATACAAGGTGAACAAAACATGCTTATTTAACTTAGAGCTTACGGTGCTGTGTAAGGTCATGAATGCAAGGCTTGCGGGAACCCAGCGGATCCAGAATGGCCCTGAAAGGCAGCCATAAAATGAACAAAGATCTCAAGCAAAACTGTAGGGAGTCCCGGCAAAGCCATGCTGCCCAGGGGAGCTGAGTTTCCCAGGCAGAGCACCTCCCTGGAGCTGGCCCCCTCCCAGGAAAGCTCCACCTCTTTAAATACACAGTTAACGCTGCTGAAATCCAGGCCCCATCACAGCCCAAAATACTGTGCAGGGGCCAGGGGTGGGGAAGTACAGAGTTTCCTGTAGGCTTTTAGACCTCAACAATCAGACACCTTTGAGCCCCAGAGACTTGGGCGTGGGGAACTCTCCCAAGCCTTCCATAGAAAGCAGGAGCTAGCCTCCACCTTTTTTGATGAATGGGACCCCTTAGTGTCCTGACAGATGTGGCTGGCTGAAGTTCTGATTTCTCTATGCTGTATGTCTTGCAGCTAGAAAGGGTGAAGGGGTTCAACATGCTTTTAGTGCGTTCAATCCTCAGCTCTGTATTTCAAAAGGCTCTGGTTGAGTGATTTTACAGGGAAAAGAAGATTCTCCCAAACTCACCCCAAACATTTCCCTAGAGGCAGCAGGAAAGAGGCACCTTATTTCAAAAAGCATGAAGGTGGGAAGGGAACCAGTTTTTCTCAGGAATAAGGTTCTGCCTGAAGTTGCCATCCCTGAGCTTCTGCTCACCAAACTGTCCGAGTTGGACTGGAAGAAAAGAGGCAACACTTTTTTACACTTCCTTGCAAATACAAAACTGACCCTCCTGTAATTCTCCCCTGCTCACGTGGATTAGGCATAAGCCTGCATCCCTTGGGGGTTTGATCCCATGCTTTTGCCCATCATCTCTGCTGGCCTGGTACAGCCATAGGCCTGAGCTGGCTTCCACCACCTTTGTTGTAGTCCAATTCGCCACCCCCCATCGCTTTGAAAAGAATCTCATTGCTCTAACACAGTTGTCGGGAGAAAGGGCTTTACTTGGCGACTTTCGGTTTACAGGATCTTTGGTGAACAATCAGTCTGTCTGGCAGGAAGGTGCGCCCACAATTATTACAGGGAACCAACAGGCTCTGGGCAGTTGTCCAAGCTGCTTCACTTAAGGCTTCGAGATCATAGAACCCTTTGGCTGGCAAGTTGAAGTCAGGGAAGGGTGGGCGTGGGGGGGTAGGAGAGGAGGTAGGGAAGGGGAGAAAAGGAAGAAAGGAAAAAAGAAAAAAGGAAAGAAAATGGTAAAATTGGATCAGTTTTCATTCTGGAGAACCATAATCTCATATACTTTTATGGAAAATATTTCCAGGAAATACCTGTTGACTGAGACTTTTAAACAAATCATACTCCTTTTGCCAAAAGAAAAAAGAGAGGGCCCTTCTCTTTTTCAAAGGTTGAGTAAAGTTAGCTATGAGACCCAGGTTTTTCACTCCTTGAATTTTAAAAGGGGAAATACATTGTGTTTTATGTGTTATGATATGCATACTTCTCTAATTATTAACATCTTTGCTTACACATTATCTTGCAAATATAACTTTTGGCTTTCTTTCAGTTGACTCTAAATATAAGCTTACAAAGGGAAAAGAATATGTATTTGTATTTTCCTCTTCTGCAATCCTTCAGTGGAATGTTTTTAGAAGCCCAAATGGACAGTGAAAAGTGAATTTAGGGTGAATTATGCCCTGAAAATTTACCATCTCTTTATGGTGATAAACTGGAAAGTTCTTTTAAAAGTAATTAAAGTGAAGAATGCAAGCAATAGTTAATCTGATGAGAAAGAAGTGTCCTTAAGGAAACAACAAAGACAGCTGAAAGATGTATAATTTTCACTGGCAAAGCATAGGAAATAAGGCATATGGCTTTATTTTAGAAAAACAGCATGGGATTTAGCTTTAATAAGCCTTATTTAAACAGAGTAACTTCAGTACATTAAATTGACTATGTCTCAGAATCACCCAAAATAAGTCTCCCAAATTTTGCCAGGCACTCAAAACTACATCACATACCTGTTTTAAAAAGAATTTTCATAGCATATATGCCTTTGTCAAAGCCTAGAAAATTCTCGTATAGTTTTTTAAATAGTTCACATAACCATAGCAAACCTTAAATTCTTTAACATCCCTACACCAACTTTTTTTTCTGATCCATTGAAGATTAAATCCTAGAACGATCTAACATTTTTCCTTCAGCTATAGCAAGTATTTTCTATGCAGATTATAAATGTGTACTTTGAGTCTTTATTAAAAGCTGCTGGAAAAAAGAATGGCACCAACTTTCTCCTATTTCTGGGTTTTAATATGTGCTCAATAATTCCAGGGACTGCAGTGATTCTCACATAAAAATGATACGTCGCACTATTCTAAATGTTTTTGCATCAAACTCTGACTTTAGATCAGGAGGGTTATTTGAACTCTGACTATAGTGACTAAGAATAGAAATGGGAATGGGAATTCTCTTTACTCAGATAGGAAGAACTGCTTCAAAATTTAAAATATCATTAAGTCAAAAAATAGCATCAAAGAACCATTTCATAGGCCCTACCTTTTGCATCTCTAGGTAGTAACAGAATCGTGAACCCACCAAGATTTTCAAACCAGTTATTTCTCTCATCACTTCTAGACTTGTAAAGAGTGTTCAAACAGAGAAAGTGATAAAGATGCAGCAAAGGATGCTGTTCTTTTACCCCAAATAAGAATTGCTCAAAAGAAAGCCTCAATGAGGCAAACTATCTCTTTGTGAATGAATGCTCTCATTTCAGTAGAGGTTGGCACTTTGAGTTCTTCCCCCACCTTCCCCCACCTTCCCTTGGATGAATTGTAAATAGGGTTCTTTGCCATAGCTTGAACCTTATCATTATCATTTAGATTCCACTCTGTTCCTTGTTATTCAACTCTCTTTGGATTCTCTCTCTAAAGAAAGTGCTTTGGGCTATTTGATACCAAATTACCTCTATGGTACCTTCTGGTTACGCAAAATGTAGTTTACATAAGAGGAATCCATGAATTCACAATCCTCTGCTTAGAACCAAGAATAGTTATCCTTTGTGGGGAGCAGGGAATCAACTGAGAATGTGACAGTGGTAGGAACAGGATGAGCAAATCTGAGCTTGCTATTCTCTGAACAGCTTTATTCTCATACTCTGAAGACTACTATTACACCTCCTTTGGTAATTTATGGGGTTTTGTTTCATCTGGTTTGTATAGTGCTTAAAGTATTGACTGCAAAATGTGCAAAAGCTTGGACATTTTATATAGATGTCTAGCTTTGGTTTCCTTTGCATTATTGAAGGAAATGACCATAACAGCCATTACTGAAAGATATGACTATAGAAACTGGGCTAACCTTTTCTTCATAATACCAGCTGTAACTGGGAGACATGTTCTTGCTTGCCTTTTTTCATGTACGGGCTAGTTTCTTCAATTTTGTAATGAAACTAGTACGTACATTTGACTTAGTACCCCTGCTCTCTAAACATTAAGACATCCATATTTGAAAATGATTTTAAATGTCCTCAAGTTTTTAAAGCTTTATGCTTTTTAAGTGTTGCGCTTGATAATATATACAAAGGTAGGCAACTTTTGCATAAATAGAAATTCCAGTGGATTCCTTTCCTTGTACTGTTTTCTCCAGACATACTGGCATCTGAAAACAACACATCGGGCAGGTAATCCATAATAGTCTTTCTAGCTGGCTGTAGCCAAGATTGTAAATGTTGCTAAATACAGTTGTTTGTAAAAGTAAGAAAAGAACAATTCTATTCATAAGTTTGAGCGAGAAAAGTGTTCTTGCTCACACTCAGTTCTTTCCTCCCCGCCCCACCCCACCCCAAAGTTACCATCAATGATTCTAACTTCTGGTTTTTTAGGTTCTGGTCTTCTTAATTCTTTTGGCAGCAAATTGTTTTCATTATGCCACTTCTTAAGACATTGTGGCTCATGGATGGCAATAGATTTTGTTCCATATTCACGACCACAAATATAACAAACAACTGTTGGTGGACGCCTGATCATTATTGGCTGTAAATAACAAAAGATGTGTTAGATAAAGCTCAGGTTTGGAAGTTGTACTCAAAATCGTATTCATGAGTGAATAAAAGCAGTACAAAAAAATCAACACTCACCTGAGAGTGGGAAATATTTGCTATAAGAAAGTTCATTATTCTTTTCAATATGCCTTTATCAAAAGTAAATCTACAATGACTACAGAAGAAGCAAAATGGCAATGGGATTTACTCCCTCAATGACCTTTTTTTTTAACTATTTGAAATAGAATTTTTATTACATAATTCTATGTAATTATGCCAACAGACTACTGTAGGATAACACTGGTTTGTCCTTTCTGCCTTGCCACAGGGAGCTTAGGTTTATTGGGTTACTCTCATCACAGTGCTCCCATTGCTCTGTGTTTATTTGTAACCTCTTTCTTTGTGTTCTGCTTTCCCAAATGGTCAATCACCTTTATCTCCTAATCAGCCTCTGTTAACTTGTAAATATTGTTTTTCTCTATTCCTTAAGTCCTTTGCATAGTTAATTCAGAACAATGTCCTTTTAATATAAACACAGAAGACAGTGTTATGCTTTTGTAACTTGGGAGTTAACTGACTCTGAATGATATTCACTCCTGGGCATCCCATCTCTCGCCATAAGCCTCATTTGCCCTTACTTCCTAGCACCCCAAAAGCAGGGTCTTGATGAAGGATTGGATGGACCCAGGGCAAGCTGTGAGCTACCCTGGCATCGGAATGGGCCAGGCCAAAGTGCCATAATACTTAACTGTAAGTTAAGAGTATGGCCATGGACAAATTCTGTTATGATCCATAAAGTAATAACTAGACTAGGACCCTGCTAGGGTTAGGAAAGATTAATTCGGCCTGAGCACTATAGTCTGAGCTCTATAGGGAGATGTCCCCAGGAGAGCCACCCTACAAGCGAAAGGCTTTGATATGTTGATTCTGCTACCCCCCAATGCAGGGAAATTGGAAAGAGACTACAGAGAGACCAGGCTAGGAGGACCAGGCTAGGAGATAGAGGGCAGAGAGATGAGCAGGAAAGACAGGAGGACACCAGGGGCTGTGTGAGACTAGAATGGGGAGCTTTGTGAGAATGGAATAGGCACCTAGGGAGAATGGAATAAATGGCAACTGATTACCAACCAGCCTGGTCCTTGTTTCCTCCATCGTCTGCCCTTGGCATTGGCAGTCCCAGTGGAGAGCTGTGCGAGATCACCAAATGCAGGCAGAGAGAGAGAGAGAGAGAGAGAGAGAGAGAGAGAGAGAGAGAGAGAGAGAGAGAACAGAGAGAGCGAGAGAGAGAGAGAGCACGCCCTGGGGTTCCCTAGTTGTCTGAAGATTACACAGACTACATGAATCAAAACAACAAAATAACTGTTTATCTTTCTTTGTTATCAACCATGAAGCAAGGTCTAACATCTGAAAAGTGACTTTAAAAATATTCAGAAAATATAAGATGTAAGAAAAGGGATGAAGTATAAATAATGACTTTCTAGATATCTAAGGTTCCTAGTTTTTACATGTTTACTTGAGAGATTAATTAGATGCAGGCCTTTTAGTTAAAAAAATAAGAAATTATTCTTTTTTACTTTGGGAATAATGACTTTATTAAAAATTCCATATGGAAAGAATGAGTCAAACCCAGTCTTTAACAAAGCATATAAGCAAAATAAATGGCATGGCCTGTAACTGAAGACATTCGTGTCACATTCTCAGAAGGTTTCCTTTGGAAGGAAAAATGAGAAGAAAACAGACACAGAGATTGAAAGACACGCACGAAGGAACTGAAAGGGATGTGGAAGAAAATACCATAAAAAGGCTAAGATGTACTATATAGTATTTTTCCAAAGTCTGCCCCGTGCTCTGCGTGGTTGAACTGTAGTTGAACCTGCCACAACCTCCCAAGTCTTAGTTTTGCACATCTCACTCCTAAACCATGTTCTAAGAATTGCAAGGAAATCCAGACTTCCAGACTTCTGAACTCAAGAAAAAAAGGCACCCCTTTGGGCCTTAATGCAATAAGAAAATATCTTTCATCTCTTCATTTCATGATTATCAGTTCAAAACTTAGGGTGAAAATGGAACGTGTGGCTCTTGTCATCATCCTCCGGGTGGGGATTTCCCGCTTTCAGCACCGTCCTCCAGAGTTTTCAGATGAAAGCAGGGCAGGGCACCAAGGAATGGGCAGACGAGACCAGAGCTCTGTTGGACAAGGCAAAAGGACTGCTGGCTCCTATGCTGATGTGACTCGCGAAGCAGAGCCAGCAGAGGCAGGAGCCATCTTGCCCACAGGGTCTGTCTAGGTGGAGCCCTGCCAGGCCTGGTCAGTTGCAGGGAAGTGTAATCAGAGGAGGGAGCAGAAGGTGGGTTAAGTCTACAGTTTCTGCGGAGTAAAGGATTCCAACATTTTTCCTGTCAACTTTTCAGATAATATTTGGGGAGTGAAGCATTACTTTTTTAACGTGAGGGCAAAAGTTAATTAATTTAACAAGTTAATCTTTGAATAGCCTTAAGTGCTGTTTTCAGATATAAACTGGGTTGTGTGTGGGAGGGAGCAGCTAAATCCACCTCCTCTGCCTGCTCCCTCTCTCCCCACCACCCATATATACACCGTGTATTGGGATACATCAAAAATTTTTGCTTTTGTTATTTCATTTTGCTGAGAAGTCTGGTTAGACTGACATACACAGAGGCACTTGGACACGAGGAATAGCTTTTATAGGGGTGAATTTTTTTCAAATTTATCTACTAACTTTCATATGTTTCCAATAATTTTTCTGGTCACTATTAGCATTATCTTTTTATTTTCCACACAGCACTTTTTCTGACTTTTTCTATCAGCAATACCTTATATAAGGATCATTCCAGGCAGAGGGAAGTGAACATTTAATGACTTTCCCCCTAATCTGTGTCGGATGGCCTGTCATGCATGTGTTCATTTTTACAATACAAAATAGTGGCACTGCCATCATTAAGCCAAGGGCAAAAGATTAAGGAGCAAGAAAATAGGTGGTTATGTCGAGAAACTTGAGACATGTTGCTAGAAGAGAAATGACACAGTTGCAGAAATCTATGACTATATTCCAAATATAGCTATATTCCAAAGACTTCCCAGGAGTCTCTGCTAACAGCCCTGATAGCACACACAAGCTGAAAGGAAACTGTTGTGAAATATACAACTCAATAGCTAAAAGAACTTAAAAGGTGAACACATGTAATAATTGACCAGAAAGAAAAAAATATGTTTTAGACTAAATACTACTGCGTGAATCTTAATGAGAGAACATTGAAAACAAAAATGGAAGATATTACTAGTAGTTGTTAAAAAAAACCAGTAACCTTCTGCCTTTGGTCATTTATCATATTATTAACCCACAATAAACCACAATAAATTCTAAGTAATAGCACTGTAGCACTGTAGCACTGTCATCCTGTTGTTCGTGGATTTGCTCAAACAGGCACTAGTAACATCTCCATTGTGAGACTTGTTACTGTTTTTGGCGTATCGAATACACCATTGGGAGCTTGCTAGAGTCTGCTGTGCAGTCGGGATACTCTCGGTAGCTTGCGGGCTCTCCGAGAGAGGGACAGACGAATCAAACCCGGGTTGGCTAAGTAATAATAGCACAAAATTGTCATTGTGTGATCTTATAAACAGGAAAGTTGGTAGAACATCATCCAAGTATGTCATGCTTTTTTTTTTTGCAATTACTTGTAAAATGGTGAGATCCTGATAGTGAATCCGCAATACAGCTCACAGAGGATCTTAATGTATTGGGCTAGAATGCCCTGATTGGCTAGGACTTCAATGACCGCTTCTGTCTCAACAGAATTTAAAGGCCTTCTTTAAATCAATGAACGTTAAACATAGCGGCATCTTGAACTCCCGAGAAACCTCAATGAGCTTGGTCATCGTGTGGATATGGTCTATGGTGTTGAATCCTTTGCGGAACCCGGCTTGCTCGCATGGTTGTCCTTCATCTAGTGTTCTGCCAATCCTATTTAGGATGACTCGAGTGAACAACTTGTAGATGACAGACAATAGGCAGATCAGGCGATAGTTGCCAATGTCATGGATGTCTCCCTTCTTGAACAGTAGTACGGTCCTGCTGGTTTTCCACTGGGATGGAACCTTGCATTCAGATAGGTAGCCAGTGAAGAGCCGAGCCAGTGTATTGATGAGTACTGACGGCAGGTTCTTCAGGTGTTCAGGTCTGACCTTGTCTGGGCTGGGTGCTGTTTGTTTCTTTACCGACAAAATGGCGTGTCGGATTTCAGAAGGGAGAACGTTGGGAACGACATATCCATCCTGTGGAATTTGATATGTCGGCAAGTGGACATGGCTATCGAAGAGATTTGAGTAGAAGTCATGGATAATCTTCTCCATTGCTGTTCTGGAGGATGTGAAGGATCCATCAGGACGTCAGAGGGCAGTCATCTTGGTCTTGTAGTTGGCGAAGGACAGGCGGGCGTAACGAATACTTTTCCCAGCTTCTGCCGCATCTACCAGTACTTCTGCTCTTCTCTCTTTGAGGTCTTCCTTGATCGCATCTCTGCACTGCTTTGTGAGCTCGCACGTTAGCTTGCGGTTGCCTGAGGCATGCGCCAAACCACGCTGGCGAATTAGCTCAAGAGTTTTCAAAGACAGGCGTTTTTTTGTGGCTATCTCTCTCTTGGCGTTCCTCGCACATTCATGGAGGTGCTGAACCAGTTCATCGTATTCCTCGTCAATGTTGTCAACAATGGCATCTTCCCATGTTGCCACAATAGTGCCAAAGAGTTCCCAGTTGGTGGTCGTTCTGAGAGTTCTCTTTTTGAACTTTGCAGCCCTTTCTCCCTGCTCTGTAGTAGAATTTTGCACGAAGGAGACAGTGGTCCGATCCCGTTTGAAATTTTGGGACAACAGCGACATCGGTCAGGCAAAACTGTCGATTGAATATGATGTGGTCTATTTTGTTGTGGAATTGTCCACCATGAGACTCCCATGTCCAACGTTTAGATTCTGCCTTCTGGAACTGTGAGTTACCATGGATGGTCTTGGTCGACATGATGAACTCAGACAGTCTCTCACCCTGTTCGTTCCATTCTAGGCCATGGGTCCTGATATGAAGTTCTTCAGCTGATCTTCTCGGTCCTATCTTGGCATTAAAATCACCCACAATGATGTTGTAGAAGGTGTGGTCTTCTTTATAGAACTTCTCCAGCTCCAACTTCTCTTCTTCACTACCAGGATCTCACCATTCTACAAAGAAGTGATCGTTGATGTCAGGAGAGGGGTTTGGCAGGGTGATACCATTTCACTGAAACTCTTCAGTGCCACCCTCGAGAACATCATGCGACGACTGGAATGGGAAGGAATGGGAGTGAAGATAGATGGTCGGCAACTACACCACCTCCGCTTTGCTGATGACATTGTTTTAATAACACCAAACATCAGCCAAGCAGCACAAATGCTGGCTGACTTTGACCGTGAGTGTGGAAAGGTAGGACTACAGCTGAATCTTACGAAGACAATGTTTATGAGAAACAGCCTCGTTCCTGATGCCCCATTCGCTCTCAACGAAACGACCATCTCCGAATGCAACAGCTATGTGTACCTAGGTCGAGAAGTCAACATGACAAATGACCTGGCACCCGAGCTGCGCAGGAGGAAGAGAGCGGCTTGGAACGCCGTCAAGAACGTCGAAGAAATAGCTAAGAGGACGAAGAACCTCCGGCTCTGGGCACATCTCTTTGATTCCACTGTTCTTCCTGCATTAACATATGCCTCAGAGACCTGGGTCCTATGTAAACAGGATGAGAATGCTATCCAGGTCTCCCAAAGAAGAATAGAAAGAGCTATGCTTGGAATATAACGTTTCACTCAAATGAGAGAAAAAATCCGGAGTTCCGACATCCGTCGACGATCAAGAATCAGGGACGCTGTCTTATTTGCCAAGGTGTCAAAAATCAGATGGGCTGGTCACGTAATGAGATTTAAAGACGGCCGCTGGACTAGAGCTGTTACTGACTGGATTCCACGGGATGTCGAAAGACCACGTGGCCGCCCACCTACCAGATAGTCAGACTTCTTCGTGAAGATCATGAATGATCGGTTTGAGGCTCTTCATGATCCCAGAGCGAACAGATGCCATTGGGCTACACTAGCACGCGACAGGGACAAATGGAGACGTTACTGGCGCCCGCTCGAGCAAATCGACGACTAACGGGAAGTTAAGTGATTAAATGACTTGTAAAATAGTAATATATATGGAGCAACAGGGCCTTTTGAAAACTCAATGATGTATGGTTTGGTCACTTTCCCAAAAAAGTGCAAATGTCTACAGAATTATGGGTAAGATTTCAAATGGTACTTAGGGTTCCCCTAAAACTCATCTTTTAATTCCAGGAAGAGAGCTATTGGATCCTTAGCCAGAGTCAACTATTTCTTCAAATAGATGCTCCTTTGTGTAAGAAGCTATTTGGCACCATTTAAATGCCTCAGGAAGTAACTGAGTTGAAGCCTGTAAGACTTATGAAATACACCACCTCTGGCTTCAGGGTGATGTTAATATAGTCAAAGTCCTGCTTTGACTAGAACAGCTCCTATTATACCTGTTGTCTTGGTGAAGTATTAATAGCTCCTTCCTTTACTCTTTAAAGTGTTTCTGTGTAGTTAATTAAATATGCAGTCATACTCTGCCTCCAATCTCCTTTGCAAAACATCAATTCATAAGCTATAAGTAATCAAAAAATGAAACACACAAACATTAAAAAGTCCTCAGAAATATTTAGAGTGTGACTAAGAGACTGGCAATGAATCACTTTATGCATGGAACTAAGGCGATGTGACAAGAGAAATTATTCTGAGAAAAAGGGAATAAGAAAGAAAAACACTTTGACAAATAAAAACACTTTATCACTTTCATTTTGGCTTCTTTTTGTCAAATGCAAGTAAAATTAAATATAACATCTTACTAATAATACTTGGATGTGATGATCTCACTAGGAAAAAAATCTGCATTTCTATATATTTTTATATGTTTGTGTTCATAGAGAGATGACTGGAATGTTCTTCACTTAAGGAAAACTAAAGGATACTTTTTAATGCTAATTTTAATACTTTTCAATAATGGCTTTATAATAAACATGTGTTACTTTTACAAAAATAAAATAAAAATTATATCAACTTCAGATTAAATAAACAGGGATGAGGTAATACTTCACTTCTTACAGGATAAATTAAAGCCAAATTAGTTTCTGAAAATTTCTACATAACTGATGCAATAATTGTGTGTATCAATACCATAAACATTAAACACTTAAAAATTATATTTGACTGTTTATATTAAAAGTTTACTATTATAATTAAAATTAAATGATGGCTATTTTACCAATTAGTAATTAAAATTGGGGCTGAGCAATAGTATAGCAGGCTGAACACTTGCTTTGTACATAGAAGAACTCAGTTTGATCCCAGGCATCCCATATGGTCACCTGAACCACACCCTGAGCATAGAGCCTGTAAAAAGCCCTAAGGGCCACAGGGTGTGGTCTCCCAAACAAAAAATATGTAACTGGAATCAATACTAGAAATAAATATAACTTTGCATAAGAAAGTACAGAAAATACTTGTAAGAACTTAAACAACATTACTCAAGTAATACTATTTTATTGCTTAAAGGGGAATACACCATGGTAAATGTTTATTTTTGATTAAAATTTAAGTTTTTAGAATTCCGCTCCATTATTTTTTAAAAATTTCATTTTATTTTATTGGTTTTGGGGTCACACCTGGCAATGTTCAGGACTTACTCCTGGCTTTGCACTCAGGGATCACTCTTGGCAGGGCTTGGAGGGCCGCATGGGTTTCCAATTCTAACCTACTGTTGACTGCATACAAGACAAGCATCTTACCTTCTGAACTCTCTCTCCCTTCCTCTCCCTCCATTACTTTTTAAAAAGACAGTAATAAAGGCCATGAGAAATAATCTGAGGATAGAATTTAGCTTGTGTCTGTTTCCATCACAATATAATTTAACTATAGTTTTTCCAGATATTGAAATTTTGTTTAGGCTTATTTCTCTGAAATAGATGCATTAGCCACAAAAAGAAATTCACAAATAACTAAATGTACTTGTATGAGATTAGTCACCTCCTGCTGGAAAACACCAGCCAAAAAGACAATCAGGGAAATAGATGGATTGAACCAGCTCTTGGGTTTGTATGTCCTTGTATCTGGACTGACAAATTACCATTTAATTTTTAGCATCCCAAATGCCCAAACCCTCCCCCTAAAAAGCCCCCAATTTGTGCAAAAATGGCCTGACAAGGAATCAGGCATTTCTGTGATTCTCCAGGGTTGTAGAATAAAGCCTATCACTTCACCAACTGCCAACCTTAGGTTTTCTAGTCACATCAGACTTGAGTCTGATGTGAGTTGCAAATGCAAACTCCACCCCATCCCATGAGCCAGAGACCACAGTTTCCTGCTCTGTGCATTATCCATCTTACTCCTTCAAGAAACAAATGTTTCCCTGAACACAGCACCTTTTCTGTGGTGGAAATTATGGAGATTCCATTCCTTATATTTCCCTCCTAATAAAGACTAGTCAATCAGTGGCTGATTAATGAAGGTGAGATTTGTATTTGTCTTGCTAGGCAGGGAAACATGATATGTGGAGAGAGGGGCAGAGTTCTGATCAGAAGCCAAAGAAGTGACAGTTGAGATGAAATTTGTTGAATGGATAGAACTACTGATGAGGTGGGAACATACGAGCACAGTAAGTTTCATCTATTGGAAGTGAAAAAACCTTTCTACAAGATAATTTTAATAAGTACTTTAAAGTCTCTCATAAAAAGAATGATCAAAGGTGGGAGAGTGTTTGTGAATTCATAAGATGAACACCTGAAGCAGTCCTGGAGAAGTCAAGGGCTGGCCTTTTTCTCAGGGCCTCCTGCTTCCCTCGTTGGTCCTGATCCATCCTCCTGCTCCTAAAAGATACAACGCTTCTAGGGGCTGGAGCGATAGCATAGCGGGTAGAGAATTTACCTTGCATGCAGCTGACCCAGGTTTGATTCCCAGCATCCCATATGGTCCCCCGAGCACCACCAGGAGTAATTCCTGAGTGCAGAGCCAGGAGTAACCCCTGTGCATCACTAGGTGACCCAAAAAGAAAAAAAAAAAAGATATAATGCTTCTAAGGGATTTGACAGTCTAGGAAGCAAGGATTTTTGATTCCAAGAGAACTGCTTTAGCCAATATAAACTATTGAGTTGTTTTGGGACTAAGCGAAGAGTAGCACTGCACTGTCCTCCTGTTGTTCATCGATTTGCTCAAGCAGGCACCAGTAACATCTCATAACAAATTGTGAGACTTGTTACTGTTTTTGACATATTGAATACGTCACAGGTAGCTTGCCAGGCTTTTAACATGTGAGCGAGATACTTTCGGTAGCTTGCCGGGCTCTCCAAGAGGGCCGGAGGAATCAAACTGGGGTCGGCCATGTTGGCTGCATGCAAGGCAAATGCCCTACCCGCTGTGTATAATTACAGCCCAAGAGAAGAGTAGATGAACAAAAATAATTAACAGGGACTGTCTTGATGGTGTTGAGACTTGAATGCTTCAAATCTTCAAATCCAAGGACTTAAAAACCCTGGAGACAAAATCAGACAAATAGAAGGGTCAGATGGGGCATAATTTTTAAATTTTGTTCACTGAAACCTTTTAGTTCTTCCATGTTGAAAAAGTAAATTAAAACTGTCAGTAGATAGCACTGTCACAAGAATAAAGGTCCAAATGTGACTGGAAATATTCATGAATTGGAGTAAAGAAGGAATGAAGAGTGTAAGGAATTTTTGTGATGAAAATGGTTTTTATCTTAATTATGGTCTTGGTTACAAAACTATCCAAAATTCTTGAATTACACATGTCAAAGAGATGCAGCTTATATTTGCATTTTATTCCTCAATAAAGCTGATTTTAAATATACATTTGGATCCAATTTATAAGAGTAAATTTGCATTGCCTTGCTCAGTCTGTGAGATGTGAGATGAAAATTAAAACACACACACACACACACACACACAACAAATATAGAATGACTTTTCCCAGGAATTAGAAGAAAAAAATGGGGGCAGGGTTTCCCAAAAAGAACCCATGGGTTTGTAGAGGCAAAGTACATGCTGTACTGATTATTTCTAAGAGATCCAAAGCCCTTTGTGACTCAATTAATCCCCCAGATGAAATAAATAAATCCTTGAAAAGTATTTTTTTTTAAATTCAAAGATATTTCAAGGTTTTCTTTTTCTAAGAAACTAACTCCATTCACAATTTCTTTCCACAAAATCCAGGCCCTGCACTAGAGATGGGGAGCAGAGAGATGGGGCTATTCCTCTGTGCCCATGTGCCTGGTATCTGATGTGGATGGACCATACCAGGCCCTGATTCCACATATACTCATCAGAGGCAGTTCAAATATGAGTGTGATGTTGTAAGATCCGTTATCTCCCCCCATCTTATTTCAC
This sequence comes from Sorex fumeus, assembly GCF_029834395.1. NCBI lineage: Eukaryota > Metazoa > Chordata > Mammalia > Eulipotyphla > Soricidae > Sorex > Sorex fumeus. The sequence continues at coordinate 22,191,155 of NW_026606108.1, read as the reverse complement.
TGAAAAGCTCTCTTGGTCTCTCAGTATTCTAAACTTCCTTCAAGCCTACACTGATCATTTTTAGGCTCATGCCTTTTAGGAAGAGAAAGTTTGGAAGTAAAGGGAGAGAGGAGAGGAGAGGAATATGGAGGGGAAGGAAGGGGAAGGAGGGCAGAGAGGGAAGAGTATACACAAGAACACATTTCTGCCACGATGGAGCAGAGGCCTCTGGCCAAGTCCAGCCCTTGGAGGACAGCAGTCAGGAGGATTTATTTGCTGTCATTGAAACAGTTGGCCTTTTCTTTTGGAGGAGGCACTTTTACTGAGGGCCGTGCCAAGGCAGCCATATCAGAATGTAAAAGATGTCTTAATTTATTACCAAATATGTATGCAAATGAATCGCCTGGAGCTTTCCACCAAGCAACAACTTTTATTCACAACTTAGAAACATAAAAAAAAAAAAAGTAGAAATCTCAATGGTCTTTTGCTGTTGTCATTATAGTGGTCGCATCCTAGTTTTCCCCACATCATAAGAGCCACTGGTAAACCCGTGTTCACATTCATTCATCTCAGAGCCAAAGGGAAAGGAAAGCAGGAGAAGGGCAGCTAGGGGAGCATGCAGTTTCCGTGACCTCAACCAGGCGCAACTCAGAGTCAATTAGAAAAAAGTGTCCGGCCACGACATCACATTCAAGTTATCTGGTTGTGATTATTACGCTGAAATGATACAAAGCCCAAGACTTAGAGAAAAACCATTGTGGCCTCTGGCACTTCTGACGTGAGGCCCACACCCTGCACTGTAGTGATATGGTCCATTTCTGGATGAGGCCTGGCTGATCAGGAGGATGGAGTTGCTATTTGTCCATCCTGGGGTTCTCTCAGATTCTTTCCTACTCCACAAAGGCCAACAGGCTGTGGAAGCCTAACTGTGGACCCCTGGTGTATCCACAGAGGCCTCCACATGGCCCAGGCTCTCTCCCGTATAGCTTCTCTGCCAGATTACCCCTTCAAACTCCCTTCTGACTTCTCCCTCTGATCTATGATTGTAAACTGAGAAGGCCATTTCCACCAGCAGGCAGGTGGGTTCCACTTGTCTGGTACAGTGTTCTGAAAAGTTTTAATTCTGTCTTTAGATGTGTCTTACTTTCCAGCTCACCGCAGATTCCCCCAACCCCCAAAGCCCTGGGGGCTACTCCGAAAGCACTGGTGCTTACATTGGGCAGCAGCCTGTTTTATACCATCCTCTCCCCACCCAGCTCCCTGAAAAATGGTGTTTGCCATAGATCCCCATTTTTGAGAAAGGAACTGAGCTTCTGATACACACACATCAACACACCAACAACTTCAATGGGGTTGGTTTCCACGCTCAGAAATCTTGGCACATTAGTTGGTATTTTGATTCAAAGGATTGAATCTCACAAGATGAAAAAGCTGTCCAAGTAAAAAAGGAGATATTTGGGGGGGGGGAAGTATATGGTGATAGATTAAAAATATTACATGAAAAATGTTCCCAGTGCTGCTGGGAATCAAACCCCAGTCATCAGTGTGCAAAGTACCTTAACAACCCTGGTTCCCTGTTTTTTTGTTCATTATTTTTGGAGTCCTACCTGGCTGTTCTCAGGGATGCCGCCTAGCTCTGTACTCAGGGATCATGCCCTCCCTTGTGGTAGTGTAGAGGAGACCATAAATCATTCCAGGATTGAACCAGGATCAGCCATGTGCAAGTCAAGTGCCTCACACACTGAACTATCTTGTCAGTCCTGGGAATATGATCTTTTTAGCTGAGGATTTCTTTGTTATCCTCTTTCTCACACTGAACTAAAACTACTTTTTCCCTAATGACTTAGGAGGATTTTGGTTGTCTTGAAATATGGTTATAGAACTGTGTCTGAGGGTATGGGAGAGGGAGGGGTGGGAGGGCACATGGGGTAGCAGTCAGTCGCAGGATCCTGGCACTGTGTTGGGGGCAGAGTGTAGTAGCACTATAAGAATAAAACAAAAAATTAAACGAAACTAAAGCAAAAATAACATTTATACTTTTGAAAAAACTATGTATATAAATAACAACAACAAAAATTACTAGTGGAGATTTGTGGGCACTTTGGTGCTAAAGGTACGTAACTTTGTCCTCAAAACCATAAATATCAACATTATTGTTAACACATTACCAAAACTATAACAAAGTTGTAATGGGTGAGAAAATTTTAAAAAATCAAATGGATACTGGTCGAAAGGTGAGCTGCATCATTAAGTCTTGGGGCTAATTCTGATCAAGAAAGACTTTCCTCATAGGGAAATGGGCAGAGATATCACTGCTCTCTTATTCCCGTGTTTTTCACTTTGGCACCAGGCCAAATAAAATGAAACCAACAAGATAGGGATTGAAATGACGAATAAAATCTCAGAACTGAGAAAGACTCCAGACCTCCAACCCCGACTCCACCTTCTAGTGATAGAGAGGGGAAAGGGAAAAGTAGACACTGTCTGTAACTTGGAAACTGATTGATTCCTAATGTCTGATTTGTCTACAACTTCAGTGCCAAAAGAGTTTGTATCAATTAAAATCAACAAAAGAAGTTTCTCCTTCAAAGTTTATCACCTTAGCTAATTCAGAAAACATTCTGGGGGCCAGAGCAATAGTACAGTGGGTAGGGCATTTGCCTTGCACACGGCTGACCCAGGTTTAATCTCCAGCATCCCATATGGTCTCCCGAACATTTCCAGGAATAATTCCTGAGTGCAAAGTCAGAAGTAACCCTGAGCATCACTAGGTGTGACCCAAAAACACAAAGCAACAACAAAAACCTATTCTAATCTTCCAACATTGTGTTTTCTCTTTGGGGGTGGCAGGAGCACACCAGTGGTACCATACGAGTATGGGGCCATACGAGTTCTGTGCTTGGGGCCATACGAGTTCTGTGCTTGGGGGCCAGGTCTGACTATGGGTGCAGGGACCGGCATCTGGTAGTGTTGGGGGAACCAAGGGCAGTGCTGGGATTTGAATCATTGTTGCAGTCACAGTCACAAGCAAGATAAGTTTTAACCTTTGAACTACTTCTCTGCACCACAACATTTTTCTTCCTATTGAGCTTCTTGTCCACAATCACTATCTTTTCTCTGTTCTTGCTCTCTCCATGCTGCTTCTGCTTTCCTGAATGTTGTTAGGTAGGTACCATAAATTCCCTTATGTTTTCACCTTACGTGCTTAAAGAGTCTGCCTTTCTGCCTGAGATCTAAGAGCTGCTTGGAAACTGTTGACAGGGATCATAGCATCAGAACTGGTATTTGAAGCAGAAATATTGAGTTCTGGTACTTACTTTGCCCTCCTTCAATCTGTTAGATTGCATTTCTCTATAAGTAAGACAACCTCATTGAGGAAAGAATTTGAAGGAGACCAAAGAAATAATTCAGGGGTGATTTGTGGAACATATAGAGACCTAAGAGATAGAATCCTACCTAAAATTCTCACCCCATCCTCCCACCTATCATAAAATGTCTCACGTTTTACAGTAAGATTATGTCATGGTACAGTTGTCTGTTTCAGTGAGAACTTCTTGCAGTAAGTTCTTTGGTGGAGTCCTAAGAATTTTGGGAGATATTGCACTTGTTGACTTTGTAATCTGGATTTCTAAGAACTGTCCCTCCCTTCAGACTTAGCATCTCTCACCAGAAAATGTGAACATCTGTGTGTTTGGACCGGAAGCAGAGCAGTGAGATGAGATGGAGAAACAGGCTAAGGAAGGCATAGGAAGCCATTTAAGTTAGATAATTCTTTAAGACTAAGGCACTTTCTGGTATTTATTTTTAAGCCCAAATAATATTTGAACTTAAAACATGTGATTTTCTCTTCTTACAGAGGAGAAAATCAGTAGTTTTCTTTCTAAAGAAGACTCAAATTACTTCTTGGTACAATATAACATTCCTCTATTTTTGTTTGGTTTTTGAGGTCTTTGAGAACTAGCTGGTATATACTATGTTGTCTCCACACATAGATTATAGATAGAATTTAAAGCTCATGATTTAAAATAAATATATCAGTATATAATATATATATATAGATGAGCAACATTCTTCATTTTTTTTTGGCTTTTTGGGTCACACTTGGTGATACTCTGGGGTTATTCATGGGTCTGTACTCAAGAATTACTTCTAGTGGTTCTTGGGGAACCATTTGGGATGCTGAGGATCAAACCTGGGTCAGCAGGTTGCAAAGCAAATGCCCTACCTGCTATACTATCACTCTGGCCTATTCATCACATTTTTCTATTCAAATGCCACACAGCCATTTCATCAGTGGTGCTGCTGTTATAAAATTTAGAGGTTCTCCCTCCCCACATAGATATTCTACACACAATTTTAACTCAGATTCCTTTGTCAGATTTCTAGAGTCAAGAATGCAGAAGAGAAGTGACCTGGTTACCTTAAAGATGACCTTTCTACACCCGAGAGCAGTAAGATCCTAGAATGCTGCCCCGATGTGCCGGCATGGTTGGCACCAAGAAAAGATGAAGTGACTCATTGAGGCAGCTTCTTATAGGTATCCTGATGCCAGCATCACTAAAGGGCAGTTTGTGAGGTCAAGGCTGGGTTTCATGATGTCAGCACAACAGAGGAGGTGAGCAAGGGTCACAGAGGGTGATTATCAGGGTAAGTGCACCCAGACCATCATTCCATCCACTGCTTCCAGAGTTCCAGTTGTATCTTTTTGTTTGGAAATCCAAGAGGCATGTGGTTTCAGGAACTGTAATCATGATTTCAGGAACTCAGTTTAAGCAGAGAGTTGAGGAGACAAAGGATTAAGTACAGACTCTTTAAATAAGCCTTTTTCTCTCTTAAAGCTCCTTCATTATTGACAAACAGGCTTGGTAGTATGGCTGGATTAATTGACATAAATTAGCAGATTGTGGTTCCTATATAGTCCTACTATCAGCTTACAAAGACTTGCCTTCATCCCTTTTTAAACTCTTTTGAGGTGAAGCAGAGTCAAACCGACTATTAACAAGCCCTTTCTCTTGCCATATGTTCTGGGATCCCACCCCTCGCACCCTCTTAGTCCTCCAGGCTTTATATTTTGTCTATCACTTCTGCTCTTTCTACATTCTCATATCCACCAGATCATGATCCTAAGAACAAATATAATCTAGATATTTCTATCATAAGAACAGCAGCAACCCCCTTTAAATCCACCATCTCTATTTTCCCCTACTCATTCTCTCCTGTAGTCTTCAAAGCCAAACCTCAAAATACATTCTATCTTTATCACTCAGAACACGCTGCAGAGCATGAGATCTATGATAGAGGTTAAAGCGCTTGCCCAATGTGTGACTGAAGTCACCATTAGGATTCAAATCCTGGCACCACATCTGGTCCCTGAAGTACTTGCCAGCCTATGGCCCCTGTAAACACAGGAGCCAACTGTAACCCTGAGCATCACTAAATGTGGCCCTAATCCAAAAAAAACAACCAACCACAGTGCAATTCCACCTCTGTAAAGAATGTTTTGAGACTGTCAAACTCAATCTGCATTGCCAAACTGAAGGACTATTTGGTGGCCCTTAATCTTCTCAACCCCTAGTGATCCAGAATTTTTTGATGACTGAAAGTAAATGTTACTACTGCACAAATATATATTCTAACCAAGTCTTGTCACTTCTGCCTCATCTACTGTTCCAGGTTTGACCATTTAAGATTGTTCACAAGCATTGTGAATTTGACGTGCCCCAAGTGAATTATGGAACTCTTAACCACTCCCCAAAGCCTACCCTTGGCTCAGGTCCTCCCTGTAGGATAACATTGCTTTGTCCTTTCTCCCTTGCCACAAGGAGCTTAGGTTTATCAGGTTACACCCATCACAGTGCTCCCGAGTCACTCCCATTCCTTCGTTTATCTGTAACCACTTCTCTATGCTCTCTTCCCCAACCAGTTAATCAGTTTTCCCCCCTAATCAGAATCTGTTAATTTGTAAGGTCAGATGCTTCTAGGACACTGAAATTGTATTGTAAGTTAATATTGCCTTTCTGCTCTCCTTATGCCTTTTGAATAGTTTACTTTACAGCAATGCCCTTTTTGTATAAATACAGGAAGACCATTAATATTATGCTTTGTAACTTAGGATTTAATTGGCTTTGAATATTATTCACTCCCAGGCATCTGCTTTCTCGACTTAAGCCTCAGTTGCCCTTAGTTCCTAGCACCCCAAAAGCAAGGTCCCGGCGAGGGACTGAATTGATCCAGGGAAAGTGGTGAGCTACCCTGGCATCAAAATGGGCCAGGCCAAAGTGCCACGATTCTTAAATATAAGTTAAGAGCTTGATCATAGACAAATACTGTGATGATCCAAAGTAACGACGAGACTAGGACCCTGCTAGGAATAGGAAAGACTATCTGTCCTGAGCACTGTAGTCTGAGATCGAGATGGCTCTAGAAGAGCAATTCTATAAGCTTAAGGTATTTCTTACTGTATCCATGCAAAATGATTTATATTATGTAGGCTTATATGTTTGTTGGATAAGGAGAGGAAAAACACACCCAGGAGATTCTGCTCTAGGGTGAGCCATCCTGCTGAGAGAGTATCTGTCCTAGAAGCTGCTTTCCCCAAGGGAAAGAATTTTACCCCTATCGATTGTGACCACACCTATGTGTAATTGTTACCCCAACCCCTCATGCTTTGGGATTTAACTAGACTGTAAGAGTGGGCTGGGGGACCAGTATCCAGATTCCAAAGCGAGAAGGAGGATAAAGGGGGATTGAGAAGAGAATGAAATAGCATGGGGGAGGAAGAAGCAGGAGAATCAGAGGAGAATGGAGATGGGAATGGAATAAACTGCAACCAAGACAAACCAGCCTGGCTCTCCTTCCTTCCTTCACCTGCCCATCACTGTCAACCTCCCCGGGACGGGGGAAGTAGCGTGAGACTATGGAACGCAGGCAGCGGGAGAGATAGACGGCGACCACTGCTGTCTTTTGTGAGTTATACACTCCCTATCTTAAACAAGGGCACGACTAGCACAGATGCTTGAGGTAGTGATCTGGGAATTATACTTAAGCTCCATCTTCACCTCTTCACTTCTTAACCACTACCAAGTGTTGCCCAAATGCCTTTTCTCCATCCCTTCCCCTAACACCTAGACAAGTTGTCTTCTGCACTCACCTGGAGCCTGTATAAGACAAACATGGATGCTACTCTGTGCACAGGGCAGAAGAATGGAGCAATGTTGTGTGTCTGACTTATCACTTCTGTGCCTGGCCTCCTCCATCTGGCTCAACCCAGGTGGGACTTTTAGTTCCATTTTACAGTTTTTCTTATCTTCAGACCTTCACGGGTTACTTGGATCGGAATGGTTCCTCTTCCTATCATTCCCTGTCTTCTCAGACACATATCATTACTTTGTCATTGCTTTTATACTTCACGTCCTGTGTCTCAGTTGAAATGTCCCTTTCTCCCATACATTTTTCTCTCAGACAGATTCTGAGTATTAGATACATCTTAACAATCTGAAATTTCATATTCATACATAGTTCACATACATTTCTTCCAAAAGATTAAAATCACCTTTAGACCAACCCTAAGTACTTATTTTCTGATTACTTATTTTGTGACTAGTACTTAGTCTAGTGTCTGACAAAAATATTAGTTGAATGAATGAAAAACTTATTCCCTTTTTTGTCCTGCTTCACAATCACCGTCTTGCAGGGAAGTCTTATTGTGTGTATCTATGTGTCTTTGTGTGTGTGTGTGTGTGTGTGTGTGTGTGTGTTCATTTGTTGTGAGCAGTCACATCCAGTTGCACGTGGTTGCAATACCACAGGTGGGCATGTGGTGTCAGGTATCAAACCCAGAGCCTCACACACACAATGCCTATGCTCTATCACTTGTGCCACATTTCCAGCTCTCTCTCTTTGTATCTCTCTTTAGGGACAAGGAGCGATATGGAACTTTGGAATTAGATATAGTCCATTCTGACACAAGCTATGAATCCACTGGGTGACTTTGGACAAGTTACTTCACCTCAGTCTTCTCACCTGGAAAGTGTGGAAAACAATGTCTGTCTTATAACAGTAATATAAAATGATTATAATAGATGCTGTTTATAAAGTGCTGATCATGAAGTAATAAAAGTGAGTGGTGTTACTTCCCTGTCTTCTAATAAGCTACAAACACTTTTTGGATACACAGATACAGACTACACACAATTGTCAACTTGCCTGGTGTCATCCATCCTGCTCTTCCTATGTATTAGACATCAAATGGCATTTCTGATATCAGTTCACAGAGATGACAGTGACCTCAGTGACTGGAGTGTGTTATAGAGGGATCCTTCTGAAATCTATCTGGCATTCACATCAGGAGAAAGTCACTAGTATTTTTGACAGCATAGAAGACATTACAGAAAACACCAGATGGCAGCACCAGATGCTAGAGCAGTGTCTAGAGATATGTTTGGTGAAACTTTAAATCAAACCTGAGCTGCCAGAAGCAGCTTTCAAGCACATTCAGAGAATCATTTATGGGAGAAGAGTTTATCGTACAGACAGATATCTAGCTTGTAATATAGTATAGGACACTACTGACCATATTTCACATGTCACGAGAAAAATCCAATGCAAACAACCCAAGCATTTTCTAACTAACAGAAAGGTAATTAGACTAAGCCTTCACTGTTGTATGTGATTATACTGAACTCTGTCAGTTCTATCTAGACTAAGAGGGTCTAAAACCAAAGAAAAACATTGTCATCAACTTCTAGAAAAGGGCAACAATTCTTCTAAATATTAAATGCAAAAATGTTTAAATGTATTCCCTCAGAGAAAAACAAGGAACATGAACAATCTGTATGATTGCAATCCTCAGGATCCCTTAGGAAATTGCTCATTAGCATAAACACCAAAGGAACTCATTAAACGGTACAATATGGAAATGTTAAAGTCAAAACTATGGGTCTCCATAGTACCAGGATCTTATGTAGAATTAATTCTGCTTTTAAAGCATTCAAAAGTGTTTGATGCATGAGAACTTTTTTTCTTTATCAGGGACAGAAAGAATCTATTGTCAGTGGGAATGACACTCCAAGGAGTCACACCTGGGAAATAAGGATCCATACCCAAGGTCTGAGTACTCTCACAGTGTGCTCAAGATCTGTTATATTATCTGTCCCATTTCCTGGAAGACCAGCAGAGATGACAGCCCTGCATAAGAATTCACCAGACAATTCCAGGTTATTCTGTGAGATGCAGCAGGCCAGCCATGGGGGAGAACTTGGTTCCATGGTTTCTGGGTTTAGGTGTGATGGCAGAGTGGCATGCACATACATACTCCTCAGGGACGGAGCCCAGCTCTGCTGGAGGAACATTTGGGAGGGAGGTGATTTGCTCTGCCAGCCAAGCCCTCATGGTCTTCCAAGTACCTTCCTCATGGCTTCCCGAAATATGCTCCCCATCTGAACTCACTGTAAGATGGAGCCCCCAGAGAACAAGAACAAGATGACCAATTCCAATCTCCAGTCAGATCAAGAATTCTAGGGTGTATGTGGAGGTGCAGGTGGGGGGCATTGTTCCCGTTGACAAGAGAACAAAGGGAGCAAGTGACTGACTTGCCAAAGGAATGCACGTGTCAGTCAGCCAAAGGTAAGGTTGCCACAGGCAGATGAAATCGTCTAATCTAATAACATCCAGGGAGGTGCTCTTCAGGGAGAAGGGATGATTCAACCCACCATCTAAATTCTAAAAGATAAGCCTGGGAAGAGAAACAGCAGCCAGTACTCATCTGTAATCCAAAGGGGAAAAATGACACTACCCAGGAGAGGCTTTTTGCCCCAAGCATGGGGCAACGGCCGCTGTCTGTTCTGGGGAAGGAATCAAGTTCCAGCTTTCAAAGATTTGCCGTTGCCTCCATTTTAATTCATCGAAGCTCACTTTCAACTTGGCAGCTGAAGAGACCCTATGCTGGATGACCTTTCTCTGCCTCCACAAAAGTGTGTGTGGTCCCCCGGCGGGCCAGCACACATCTGACAGCTGGGGGGTGAAGGGGAGAGTCAGTTTCTCAGCCAGCACCTCTCTAGGTCTGGGAGCTGGCTGCCTGCATGTGCCCTTGTTCTGAGGCACCCAGGCAGCGCTGACCTTCATGGCAGTGTCATGAGGGGTCACTGCTGGCCTCTCCTTCTGACTTCTTCCCTCCAGACGACTGGGTGAGTCAGGAGGTGTCTTCTTGTGAAGCTGGGGACTCAGCCAGTCTCTCTGCAGAGTCGTGACTGAGTGGGAACAGGCTGTGCTCAGCCTGCTGGCTCCACACTTGGGAAGCCCAAAGTATGTGTTATGACAACAAGCTCAGGCTCCCGACCCGGCTCTTCCCCATCTGACATGAGAACGTTTCAGTCCATGCCCACAATCAGACAGGGGACAGGGCTGCGAGGCAGGACACAGACAGAGTTTCTGCTCAGTGGTCCAGAGCCCCGGATCGTCCTGCTCTCGGCATCCAGACCCCACACGTGTGCACAACAAAACAACAGCCAGGAGATGGAAAAAACAGACGCTGTTTATGAGAGCAGCCTGCAGCCCCTGCCGCACTTAACAGTTTGTGTTTTCCCTCGGCAAAGAAATGAGTCGTTCTTTCTTTGGTGCCCATCGGAAAACTTGCCCAGCATCTGTTAGTCTGACTCGTCGGCTTTAGAATCATTGTCTTGGAATCTTCTAAACTAGTAAGTCCATGACCATTTCATTTTAGACATAGAAATTATGGAAAAAGAGGGAAAAGTCCTAGACATTTGGCAAAATAATGCAATACAAATATAAGACTAAAAATTAGATGAAAAATAATAAGGATATTCTACTCCTCCCCAAACACCCACAGTCTCCCCAATCTTCAGTCTTATAAGGTAACTTGGATAAAAGCATCCCCTAAAACAGGCCTTTTATTTAGTTTTTGACTTTTTTATTCTTGGACCTATCCAACAGTGGTTAGGGCTTTACTCCTGCTATGTATGTGCTCAGGGATCACTCCTGGCAGTGCCCAGGAAGGAGACCATATGGGGTGCTGGAGATCAAACCTAGGTCAACCATATATGCAGCAAGGGTCTTATTCACTCTCTCTCTCTCCATCCCTCTAAAAGAGTCCATTTAAAGAACCGTCCCTCCCCCCCCCCCCCCATAAGTGGCTGTGTTTTAAGAAGCAAGCTCTAGAGAAAAAACTCCAGCCATTTCCTATTTCTCATAATTTGACATTCTGAAAGGTGTGATGTGGGCAGATCTACTGCCCTGAATTAAGAGCAGGTCAGGGTGCATGGACCACACCTTATCTGGTAGGTAGCCACTATGATAAGCATCTTTCCTGGATGATGGTAAAATTTCGCATAAAAGGGACTGGAGCAATAGCACAGTGGGTAGAGTATTTGTCTTACACGCAGTCAACCCGGGTTCGATTCCCAGCAACCCATATGGTTCCCCAGCACTGCCAGGAGTAATTGAGTAATTCCTGAGTCAGAGCCAGGAATGACCCCTGTGCATCACTGGGTGTGACCCACCCCCCCTAAAGAAAAGAAAGAAAAAAATTTGCATAAAAGCCCAACAACACTTTAATATTCAAGGAGAAAACCGATTCTTGCTTATTTACATCTGCCAAAGTTGTGGGGTGGGGAGCCAGTCAGACCCTCACATTTAATATAAATGTAGGTTACAGAGCTGTCACAGGGATCATATGTTTTCTAGAACCTTGAGTGCACAGCTAACTGCTTCCATATCTACTCCAGGGCACGATCCCTGCTCCCTACAATTCTGTAAGTGTTCAAAGGAAGCATGCTGGATTTGCAGAGCAGGTCTATTTCTGCAAGTGCGCCAGTGTTTTAATTATTGCTAAAGTCATTTGGGGTTTTTGACATAGATTCTATTTTAGTAAGATAAACTTAGTATAACCCAACGTTGCCAGAAATGAATTCCTAAGGTAGATGACTAAAATAAACCAGTAATAAATAATGGCTGTTGGACTGGGAATTACATCTCTGCCATGTAGACACAGCATTAATGACTCATTTCCAAAGAACAGTCTCTCCCAAGGATTATTAAAGAGAAGGGATCATAAAAGAAATTCATTTCTTCTCTTTTAGGCAGAATGATGGCAGAGGGCTATGCACCCACCAGGCAGGGATGGGGGCTCTGTCTATTATCTCCTTGGCCAGGAGAGATGCATGGGACCACGCAAATGGCACACTGAGACAGACACTGGGTACTGGACAAGTGATTATGGGCTAAGGACACTGATCCTGGAGACACTAAGTTCTCATTCCCTTGAAAGCAGAAAGCACCACAGGTCCACTACCCCACTATACCTCATGTGACATGAAATACCTTATCACTCCCAGTTGGGGTCACCATGTTCCTTTTTTGCTTGGAATTAGTGGACTCCTTTAAGCCCTGTCTATTCCCTGTCAAGTTCACAACTTTAGATTGATGAAGCTGAACTCGACAACTTCTCTGGTGGATCAAAAGACGGTCACGGGCAAATGTCTGGTTACAGTTTGGACAGGACACCTGCTGAGCTTGACTTGGACTCTCTTGGGTGGACTGTCTAGGTGGAAGGGGTTGAGGTTTCTGTGGAAGTGGCTTGCGGAACGCTCTGGGGAGACGGTCATTTTCTACTTTCCACTTTTCCAGGCACTTGGTCTCATGAATGGGAAGAGATCGGGTGCCAAATTCTCTGCCACAGATGTAGCAGATGAGTGTCCGTGGTCGGGCTGGGATGCCACTAGGCACTTTCTCGAGACCAACGGATTCATCAGAATAGCTGGCATTCGAGGCTCGGAGCCTGTCATCCGTGGGTTTGCAGCTTCTCTGGTGGACAAGAAGACGATCTGGCAAGAAGGTGCGACCACAGAACTCACAGAGGAGCAGCTGAGCCTGGGAACTCTGGAATGCGGCCTCATTTGCTTCTGCAAGATTGTAGACTCCACTGCCGTTGAGCGGCTGGATCTTGGAGGGTTCTGGCCTCCTCAGATGCTTGGGCAGCTTGTTGTTCTCAATGCGCCACTTTGCCAAGCACTGAGGCTCATGGATGGCCAGCGACAGGGACCCAAACTCTCGGCCACAGATGTAGCAGATTCGAAATGCCGGCCTGCGGGTGAGGATCACAGGGGGGCTGGGCTGGCTGTCAGACATCTTCCTCCTATTTGGACGTTTGGTGAGTGTCACTGTTCCAGGTCTATTTTTTGAAGGGTTCGTCTTAATTTTTTCAGCAGTGTCGATGTGGACCGTTTCTGGCAAAAGGCTGGCATGGGAGTCAGGGTCTAGAATGACCCGGTTGATAAGGAAGGTGGGTTCCTTAGAATGGTGGAAAGAATGTTGCAATTTATTGGACACCCTTTTCGCCTTCGCTCTTTCCATTAACAAAGAAGTCTTTCTCCAAGATTTGCTCTGATTTCAGGCCAGACTCATTTGGGGCCCTCCTGCGGAGAGTGAAGGTTAGGGATGCGAATGGTGCTGGGGTTCGGCATTGTTGCCAATGCCTTCGACCCAAAGACCGTGACTCAGAGCTTCGTTGCAGGCAGCAGTCTGGAATGCTGGAAAGTCCCCATTCAGCCTCAGAGAGCTCCAAGTTCTGCGGGGGGAACATAAATCATAAAGTTACTACCTACACACGTATACACACACAATTTTTTAATTCAAAATTGATACAGAGCAGTGTTTTGTTTTGTGACCCTAGTATCCTCTCCGCATAGCTTAATAATGAGCAGATAGGATCTATTCAGTAAACACTGAAATAAGAAGAAAATGATGAATTTCACCATTAGAACACTGAGGGTATATTTTTTTTGCCAAAGGGAAGATTGATAATCACAGCACCTACGAGACACATATGGCACAAACTGATAGAGTCCTGGGCAGGAGATGGGAAAAAGAACCAAGAATGATGAACGTATGATTAATGAAACCAGCAGATCATATAAAAAATACTCTTTCCATTTCTGAATATTTTTAGTGTCAAAAGATTTCTGAATACCTGAATCCTATAGACTTCTTATAAAGAAAAAATAATTAATTTTCACAATTGCAAGTGAAACTAATGGTATTGAAATAGCACCATATTTTGATTGCTTTGTTTATTTGGGGGGAGCCTTGCAAGCAGTGCCCAAGAGGCATTGGGATCCCACCATTTGTTTTCAGCCTATGGGGTTAAAGAGTTAATGTGAGAACATGATATGTGATACTGATTAGGCCCTGCATTGTCAGGGATTACCTGGGTCACATGGCTGATGCTCAAGGACCTCCACAGCTGTACCTGGCCATACCTGGGAGACCAAGTGGTGATGGGGATTGAAGCTGGGTCAGGCACATACTGGACCTAGAAAATAACTGCCATACTCTCTGCAGTCCCAGGTAAAATATTTTAGCCTTTATTAAATCTTTAACATAGAGGTATATATATATTATATTAATATATAATAGATTTTTGAGATACAGGAATATCCTTGACTTTTTGAGTACCCAGGTGTCCAGGAGTAGAAATCCCTGTATGGAGCTGTGGGTATAATCTAGGGGTTAAGATTCATGCCTTGCATAAAGTTGACCTGGGTTTGCTCCCCAGCAACTAAATATCACCAGGCATGGCGTTGGGGTCCCCTAATCACTATAGGGTGGTGAGCCCAGCACTTCATGGTCCACAGAAAACTGTATCTTTGTGCTCTAGACTTGAACCACTGGTCTGGTTGATGGAGAATAGCCAGAATGGGGTCCTTGGAACACATGGGCACCTCTTTGGAGATCACCTCACCCAATATGAAGACCAATATTAGGAATATTAGGAATATTGGGAGATCACCTCACCCAATATTAGGAAAACCTCAGAGAGGAGCAAACTTAGTATAACCTACACATTATATCCATTTTCCTTAATTAAGGGCATGTTGTGCCACTAAATTATGGCCATATCTTTCAAGCTAAAAATGAAGCCCTGGTGGCCTGCATGCTTCCTAGTGGAGAATTTACATGTCTTTTCTGGGATAAAGATTCTCAGGCTTGCCTTGATCTTTTTGTGAAATATAGCTGAGATGTAGCACTGTGTAAATCTAATGTGTTGACTTAATAATTTATGTACTTATGTGGTTACCACCAATTTTTACAGCTATCTTAGTCACTTTACTTAATATATATACACATTTGTATATATAAAATGAGTGTCATATATAAACTTTAAAAGCATAATAGCTATACAGTATATAGATATGCATAACAATTAAATAAATGATTAAACTTGCATTTCATATAAAACATATACACACATAATTATATTTATATTAGATTCACTAGGTGACTGGGAGAAGACATATGTCTTTTGAACATTTTGGGGGGATAATTTTGGGGTCTCACCTGGTGGTGCTCAGGGCTAACTCCTGGCTCTGTGCTCAGGGATCACTTCTGCCTGGCTTGGAGGAACCATTTGGGATGCTGGAGACTGAACCTGGGTTGGCTGGGTGTGAGCTAAATGCCCTACCTGTTCTACTATTTCTCTGGCCCTGTCTTCTAAACATTTTTTTAAAAACACTAATAATTTTCCTAAGTAAAGCAGAAGAAAAGTTAGTGCAATTTCAGTATAGGCAAAAGCCTAAGGAGTTGTTTTTCTTTAGGGGTCAGCAGGATGTTTCAAAGGAAGGTCTCAGGGGCCAGCAGCACGACCTAGTAGTTCCCAGGGATCTGCATCCTGTAAGGATCCAGGTTCAGCCACATGCAGGCACATGCCCTAACCCCTCTACTATTTCTTCAGTGCCAGGAGTTTACTTTTACATTGGGGAAAGTCACGAGCTCATTTTACCTCCAGTCTAGAGTCTAGCCTTGAGAAAGATGATTCTTTAGGAGCTTAAGACTTCCTTCCTTTCCTGAAGGATGATCTTGGTCAGGGCTTTGTGGCATCCTCTCCCAACCTCAGACAGAACAGCATTTGATCTGAGACTGAGACTGTGGACCACAGCTGATGCTCAGGTCAGACAGAGCAAGGACTGCAGTGCTGGTAACACAGAACGCTTTTGGTCAGTGAGTTTGGCAAAAGATAAAAAGCATCATCAGATTTGTTCCTGGATCCTGTGTTTTGATGCCAAGCAATTTCTGACTCTTCACAATTAAGAGTATCAGGTTGGGTCTGGCACAGGGGAGGAAGCTATTCTTCATTTTGACAGGTCTTAAGATACCAATATTAACATGTCTGACAAGAGTGTGTTGGTCCCAAACCCATGGTGAGCTTAAATAAATGAGACTCAGAGAAAGAACATTTACTGATTGAACTGCATCATCCAAAAGCACATCTAGGGTATACAAGAAATTCAGTAAAATGATTTCATTAGGTTTCTATCATATCTCAGTGAACCAAGATCCTAAGCTACTTACCTTTATTAATTCTGATATCTGGCTTTATTGTTATATAATTCTATTATCTGGTTCACCAAGATATAATTTCCCACTTTCTTTGAAATCACAAACAAGTGGCTGACAACAACAGCACTTATGAAAACAGATCAGGGGCCAGAAAGATTGTACAGCAGGTAGGCCTTGCAGGTCAACCTAGGTTCATCCCTAAAACCATATATGGTTTCCCCAACACTGTCAGTAGTGATTCCCTCAGCAAAGATCCAGAAGGAAGCCCAGAGCACTGCTGAGTGTGTCCCTAGAAAACAAAATGTAGTAAAGAAAAAAAAGAAAAGAAAACAGATCAAAGAAATAAATGAAATCAAGCAATTTTATTTCCCAAAGCACACACACACTCTCTCTCTCTCTCTCTCTCTCTCTCTCTCTCTCTTCCCAGAGATTACAAAGTGAGAATTCCCATGAACTCCTCAGATATTGCATGATCATATTTATAATTAAATTTTCAAATGACTGTAAGGCAGGTATTACTTCTCAAAATTTTGCAGAAACAAATAAACAAACACCAGGAGAGCAGCAGCTTGCCTGAGCCATCAGTTCTTAAATGACAGCCCTGGGAATCACTTCCAGCTTCGTCTGGCTCCAATACTCAGTTCTTTCCATTATTCATTCTGCCTAAAATTCCACTTAAGAGCCTCCCTGCTTTGGTTTTCACCAGTTTTAATCTACGATTCATATGCCTTGTGGGAAGGTAACTAAGCTCTCAGCAGCATTTATTCTCCTCTTTAAAGTAGAGAAGGAATACTCAGAAGGGAGACGCGAAATAGGACACAGAAGAGGAGAAACCGCCAAGATGGAAAAAGATGGGAACTGAAGACAGAATGTTCCTCTAAGTGACAAGGATCACTTAAGTTTGTAGTAAGTGGTTTTCTAGATGGCTGGCCTTGTGTGGTGCACAGTACAGATCCTTTTCCTGGACTCACCAACATTCCTAAGAAAAATTTCTATTATTCACAAGGCTGGAGGTGAGTGACAGAGAAAGGGGATGCAGTAGAAGCCTATGTAAAGGGATTCCTGGCATCCAGAATGCAGCCATGTCACTGTCATGTCATCATATGAATTAGGGGGGGACTTGGGGAATGTTTGCAGGCTAGGAATTCCTTCTCTGAGGAACATATGATGAAGCTTTGAAAAATTCCCGGTTGTTGAATTTTCATCCTCTGTCTCTGTCTCTGTCTCTGTCTCTGTCTCTGTCTCTCTCTCTGTCTCTCTCTCTCTCTCTCTTCCTATAATATCCCCTTGAAATTTCCCCTTGTAATAAAAGGTCTCAAAGTGTAAAAGATATTTTATCTGGAGGTAAGCCAAATTGGGGAGAACTAAGGTATGTGATGGAGATGTTTTAGGATGATTTTTCTAGTGTCTTAAGCTAAGGCAGCATGAGAAGGCACAATATGGACAGTGGGTCATAAGTTAGATAGATCTAAGAGCAAATGTGCTGGAAAATACTAAATGCATACACTTGAATAACTCAAGAAATTGGCCTGTCATCCAGACACGTCGTAAAGCAATGCTGCTAGTTTATGAAGAGAACCACTCTGCAAAGCCAGCCTGTTCCAACCCAACCATCCATGAATAAAAGCTCACTCCAATTGGCTTAAGTTATTCACTTTGACCATATTTGTACATGAGACATTTAAAGAATGTCTTGGAAGACATCAGATGTTATCAATATGTCTGCCATTTTCCCATTCCCTTGAGGGTTCATGGGAAGGGAGAGATGAGCTTACAAAGATGAATGCAATGACCATAGTGATCCAAAACCCATCTTGGCATTCAAAGAGGTGTTCCTCTAAAAGAGGGGGAAAGAACATAATAAAAGGTGCAATCAATTTTTTAAAAATAAATCAGATCTTTGAAATAAAATCTTTGAAATTAAATTACCCCTTCCATGTTAGTACATAAATATTAAGTGGACAAAATAAGAACTCAGGCCTATATTGACCCTGAGAAAAACTGTAAAACCGAAGGATTTTGCCTTCAGTATCTTCCATTTACACTGTTAAGTAGCCTCAACCTTTATGCTAGTACTCTTATATACTCTCTAGACTTCCTTACCTATGAAATATCACAATCAAAAAGGAGTTAACAGACTCTTTCAGACTAGACTTATTACTGATAAGGCATTATTTCTTCCAGAGTCGATAGAGACAAGAAAATACATGATTTCCCAATTAAAAGTACATGATTTCCCAATTAAAAATACATGATTTCCCAATTAAAAGTTCCTTTGTAGATAGTGAAGGATTATGTGGGTCTTGTAAGAACGCTTCTTGAAACGTAGTGGCACAACCCAGTCCTCTTTCTATTCCTTATACTGATGCTTAGAAAATGGAAAATCGATGTGATGGCTGGAGCTCTGACAATAATTTTGGGCAAGATTACATTCATGAAATCTTTACATGACAATGTCAAAAACTAAATGTACTTGATTCCCTGAAAATGTTGGTGCTAAGTATAAACTATAGAGGTTCTTCACTGGGGTTTATTTTTAACATAAGATCTAAATTTCTATTTTTATTTTAGCCACAATTTTGGGAGTTTGTTTTGGAGGGCAAAAGTCAGGGCTACTCCTGGCTCTGTACTCAGCGGTCATCATGGAGGGCTTGGGTGATTAGATGTGGTGTTGGGGATCCAATCCAGGTCAGCTGCATTCAGGCAAGCACCTTACCTGTTGTTCTCTCACTTTAGCCACATTTTTTTCGGTAAAGCAAGAGAATTTTTATTGGAATTTAATTTAGAATGACGTGAGGGAAGAGAAAAAGAGAAGTACATGTTTGAGAAAGAACACAGTCTTCTCCAAATAGCAAAGAAACAGACAAGCAAGCAAGGGAGAACACAGGCTTGAAGAGCAAGACTCATTAGCTACTTTTTAAATGATCTGTTACTCAAGTGAAAACCTGACAATGATTAAAACATAGTTGTATTTTAATAATTGATTTAACATAAAATAAAATTTAATTACAATTTCAAAGTTAGGATTTTTTGACGAATTTATCTTTGAGCTGGTTTATGTTGGGGCAAAGGTTACTTACTAAATATATACTTTTCCTCCTGAAAAAAAAACTAGAAAGTAAATTACTGAACAACATTCAGTGGTTCAAAAAATTGTTTCATAACTTTTTTTTTCTAAAATTGTTTTTAGTTTTGTTTAGAAAAATTCTGTTTTTCCTATCTTTCTTCAGGAATATTAAAATTCACTTTTTAGGATCTCTTGGAAAGAGCCAAAATGTGCCTTTATGTTACCAAAGATGAACTACTATCTTTAAAAACCCTCTCTTTTACATTTGGCTTTGTGGGGACGGGCTCTGCATTATGCTCTGACAACAGTAGTACTCAGGCCAGATGGGTTGGAATGTAAAGAGAGAACAAATTCCTTTTCAAAGGACTTCCTCTGCACTTGTAGTTACCTATGAACATCACCTAGTCACACTTCTTTCTCTTGCTAAAGCTGTTCTTTCCTGTAGCAGCAGCTAAAACCAGTTGAAAGTTTTGCAACATTTGTACACGGGACTCATTCTTCCTCCTGACCTCCAGACATTACTGCCAGCCAATCTATTCCTCCTCCTGAAGATCTGTCAGCTCTTTATGGTGCTTAATCCAGAGTTCCACTTTGCAGCATCTCAAACCTCATTTCTTTGATCCTTCGGCCCTAGGATTATTTACTGCCACTTGCTTTACATACTGCTGAAGTCTTTATATCCTAAATTCTAGTTAACCACTAAATAACAACTGGCTAACGTTTTTAAAATGAGTTTTATATTTACTGAATTATAACAAAGACAGTACAGAGTTTCACATACCCAAGTTCCTTATTTCCTTTATTATTAACACCATACATTGATATGGCATATTTGTCGCAATAAACAAACAAATATTAGTAAGTTTGAAAAAAATTTGTCGGGAGAGGTAGGGTAGTTCAAGTGATGCTGGGGCTTGAACATGGGCCTCCTGCATGAGCAGCACTCAGCCCTTTGAGTTCTCTTTCCAGCCCCAACAATTCTTCATATCAAGTTCTTTGTTTCTAAATACCTGGTTTGGTTTCCTTCTCCTGGCAGAACCAACATCAGGATATAAATCATCGAAATCTGTGGTTTTCAAGTTGCCTATTACTTAACCCACAACAAAAAAATAAACTCAAATAAAATCTCACAGAGCACCTCAGATACTAATACTGTTCATTTTACCATTCAACCCTCAACTCACCAATACCACTTAATTGCAATAGTAGTATATTTTTGTGACTTTTGTCCTATCATCTGGCTTTAAGAGCTAAAAAATGTTACTCTTTCCCGTTTCTGATTAACTGAACTAAAAAAGCCAGAGGAGGGGTGGAGAGTTGAGGATGGGAGCTGCCATTTGAAATCTTTTGATATTTTGCTTGACTTTACTTGACATTGATCTGCTACTGTGTGCTCACACATTGATCTGCTAGTTAAGACACCCATTGCCATAGAGGAGTCTGCACAAAGGGTTCTGATCCAAAGATCCTGGATGGCCAGGAGGCATGGAGATGCTGGTCCTGCTTTCTGGGTCTGATCCTACATTCTCTTCCAGGTGACACCAGAACCAGTAATTCTGACATGAGTGGATGCTCTGAGCTGCTTGTCAGCAACTGGAAACAAAATATCGCCTGGTTTGGGAAAAACAAGAAGCTGCATTTGAAATGTAAAATAAAAAAACCGTTCTGAAAACATTTTTAGAAGCGTTAGTTGGCCTGAGGCAGGGCTTTGGACAATTATGATTGCTCATATTGGCATTTCCAAGCTGATATTGAATAGCATACTCAAAATATTAGAAACAAAAATTCCCTTCCTTGTCTCTCCTTCATGGAAAAATTCTTGTTTTGGGGCCACTCCCAGCAGTGTTCAGGGCTTACTTCTGGCACTACACTTGGGGATGACTCCAGGTGATGCTCAGGAGACCATATTGGGTGCTAGGGATCAAACTCAGGTCAGCTGTGTGTAAGACAAGCACCGTACTCACTGTATTCTCTCTAGTCTCAGGAAAAAAAAATTAAACCAAGAAATTTCGAGTAGATTGGTCAGGTGTGGTGCTAGAAAAGCCAAGACAACAGAAGATAGAAGAAATATATTCTTTATGCTTCTAAGTAGAGTCTTTTGCAAGATTTCATGTTATAAAGGCCCATAATATCACCCTCTGGAAGCTATTGTTAGATTGAGCCTGCAATTTTCCTTCTATATTGAGTATCCAAATTATAGAGTACTCAGATCATGAGAACACACAGGTATGACCATATAATTGGAATATCAACAGCTGAAAGTGTACAGAACTGGTTACAGAAGACATTAGTATAATCACATGAGAGGTCTAGAATGCAGACATTCCAGCAACAGCAAGAGACAGTGTGGGGAGGGCAGGGATCTGGTTGTTGAATAAAGAGCAAGAGCACATTCTAAATTGGTGACATTTGAGAGAGTTTTATTCTAATAAAGTAGCTCTATTCCATTCATTCATTCTAGATTTTTAAGACAGTGGTGCAGAGGCAAATCTGCACCATCAACAGTTTTCAGAGATATGTTCAGCCTAAAGCTGAAAAGTATTTGATTTCATTGCCATTATTGTAAAACAAATGTGACATAAAAGTGGGATTTGAGGGAAACATTCCATCACCTGCATTTTTCTCCTCGGCTATCTGAAAATCATTCCAGGACACATACATCCTCACTTTCATGGTGTAACTGTAGGACCAGAAAGATATCTCAGGGATTAAGGCATATGCTTGTATGTGGCTAACCTAATCCAATCCCTAGAACCAGATGACACTCTTCTCGTCCCCCACCCCTACCCCAGGTATCATCAGGTGTATCCTAGAAGACCCGTAAGCAGTCCTGGAGTGACACAGGTAATCAATCCCTGGCATTGCAGAGCCTGAGCAGCACTATAATATTGGGTCCTAGCTTTGAGTTAGCTGGCATGGTTGGCTGGTATGGATGGTACAGATTTGCCTCTATACCACTGCCTTAAAATCTGAGAATGAACCAACAGAATGGTTGTGTGTCCTGGACTGATTTTCAAGTATCTGAGAGAAGAATGTAGGTGATGGAATGTTTTCAAGTCAGGGTCACAAACTCATCATCATTCCAATCACTGGGAGGGGCCCTGACCACCCATGCACCCCCACCCCCACCACCAATTTCAGTTCAAGGGCTAGAGTTACAGCATAGTGTGCTTGCCTTGCGCATGATTGACCACTTTTGATTCCTTGACCCACATGGTCCACCAAGCACCATTAAGTGGGGCCCATCAGCCCCCACCCTGCAAAAAACAGTCAACTAGCTGAGCATCAAGTGGAAGCTTTTTTTTTTTTATAAGAAAACAATATAAACAGTAACACCAATAATGAAATAATGAAAGGAAACTTCCTAAAGAAAGTAGGAAAGGCTGAAATACTTGTTCTAGGAAGAAGGGACAAATCTAAGGAAGAAAGAACCAGCAATCCCAGAAAGAACTTTCATCTGTTACTGGAAAGTTAGAGGGAATGATGCATCCAAATTCAGAGGGAAAAGAATCAAGCAGTCAGTGTTTAAATCAGCCACAGGAGAGATGATAGAAGAAGCAACCACAAACAAGCAATAATGTATTTTGGAGACATCTGAACTATTTGGAAGCATTCCCATAATTCTTTAGTTATCCATTGACATTATGAGAGCTACTTTTTTTGCTTAAGCCAACAGCCCTTGATTTATCTTTAAGTGATTCCCCAGATGAAGAATAGTCAATAACTTACATTACTGGCCTAAAGAAAGAATAAATCAGTCAATAAAAATAAACCATAAACAAGCTATTAACAATCTAGACTATTGTTGAATCTCCAAGATTTGGGTTGGAAATACTTCCTAGGAGAATTAGGCCTTCTTACAGGGATTAGAAGAGAATTTGGTATACTTTTTCTTTGTGCCAAGTTGATGCTGCTTTGTCAAATTTCACCTATAAATTACTTTGGACAAAAATTTACGTATAAGGAAAGCAGATATTTCTTTCTTCAACTAAAATGAGATAGAATATGTCTATCAACTGTCTATAGCTGATGCATTATAATTTTGGGGGTTTGGGGGGAGCTACTCCTGGCAATACTCAGGGGTTAGTCCTGGCTCTGCACTCAGAGATTATTCCTGGAAGTGTTCAGGGGATCATACGAGATCTCGGAGATCGAACATGGGTCAGCCACGTGCAAGGCAAGCACCCTACCTACTGTATTATCTCTCTGGCCCCGCATTATACTATAATTATACTATACTGTATTATCTCTCTGGCCCCGCATTAACGTAAGTGGGGTAGGGTACTTTACAAAGCAAATTGGAAGTCTAAATTTAAATTTAATACTAAATTTCCCTCTTCTAGCCCTACCAGGTATGACCTTGGCCCTCAACTACCACTTAACCTGAGTACCAAGCAGCCCACACCAGCACAAACTCTGGTGGGAGTGATTACAGACCCTTCCCATAATCTGGGAGATTCCTTGCCTTTTCTCCACCCTTCTTCTTCCTTCCCTTAAATAAAAATCTCTTCTGAACTCAGCCATTAAGGGGAAAAAAGGTTAGAAAGAACTGCAATACTCACGTGTGTATGCTAGCCCCCATCATGTGATACGTTTGCCCGGGGGTCCCTAGTGTCTTCACACTCTTAACTGACTGCATAGTTTTAATTTAGCAAGAGCTGAGCACAGAGAGTATAGTCAGGAGCCTATTGCTTCCACTGGAAACTGGCCACATAAAGAGTACAGCTGTTTGACAGGAGTATCTTGGACAGACAGATCGGAATGAGAAAGTATAGCCTCACTCCACCCTGGAGGAACTTATACTTTTTTGTTTGTTTGTTTGTTTTTGTTTTGTTCTTAAGCCACATTGTAGCTGCTCAGAGATTACTCCTGGCTGTGCTCAGGGATCACTCCTGGTAGGGCTTAGGGAACCATATGGGGTGACAATGATCAACCCAGGCTGTGTGCAACTCAAGATACTATGTCTCTAGCCATAGAAGAACCCTTTTAATTTTTTTTTCAAAATTTGGGGACCTCCTGAGCATGCTCAAAGAAACCCAGGGACCACCCTGGAAATGCTTATCTAACAGAGATGTATGGTTCCATGGTCAGGCTTAGCCTTGGGTCTAGCAGTGCAGCCCTCCAGCCGTAGTCACTAACTCCATGGCGCCAGGAACCTTTTTTCTTTCTTTTTTCTTTTGGTGCTGAGGGGACCACGTAGTGCCAGGGCAACTTGGGCACCCTCATGCAAGGCCCTAGAGATTTTAGCTATCTCCTGTAGGAATCGTTTGTAACCTCATCATCCTAATTCAAACTCAAAAGTTTTGCCTTAGAGCTATCTATCTCTAGGAGACCTGGATAACACTAAAATTGATCTAATCTCAGTATGTCAAACATGCTTTGTCAACAATGGTCTCTTTAGGGTGTGGGGGGAGAAAAGCAGTGAGAACACAGCCCTGGAAGCAGGCTGACTGCTTTTGGTGCCTGTGAGAAAAATGGTCTCTTTGGGAGAGGGCTGGAGCAATAGGACAATGGGCAGGACATTTGCCTTGCTTGTGGCTGACCTGAGTTCGATCCCCAGAGCCACCAGGAATGATCCCTGATGCAGAGCCAGAAGTAAGCACTGAGCACTGCTGGGAGTTTCTCAAAAACAAAACTAAACTAAACAAAATAATAAATGGTCTCTAGCTTCTGCTCTGCTCAGCAGTGCCAGTGCCCAGTGGGGGTTCTGTGGACTTGAGGAGCTGAGGCAGCTCAAAGGTTGGAAACTTTCTGAACTTGAGTATTGTGGTTGTTTGCCACACACTATTCACTCTCTTCGAGTAACTCATCAAATCAGATGTTGTCATTCCATGGGACTTCTCTGAATCTGGTGAACACAGCCCAGACAGGTTGGTGTTCATGATATTCCAATAGCAGGGTTGGCCACGCTAACCTTTCATTGCTCAGGAATCTTATACAGGAGAGCTCCAAATGGAAAACACCAAAGGAAGTAAGTCACTTGGTGGTAGGAGGAACTTGCTCATCTTCTTGTCACTAGAGTCCCAGTCAAACATGGAATGTGATGAGATGTGACCTTTTCTGATTTACTTTGGGAAGTGGCATCCATATTGGTTGCCTATAGGGCTCAGAGAGGGTACAGAGATTCATTTCAACACAGGAATGAGTCTGAGCATTCTGTCTATAATTGAGACTCAGTTGGCACCTGTACACAGGTAGGAAAGGATCACACAAGGAAAATTACTGTGTTAGCATCAATATTGCCAACCCCAATTCTGGCGCATCTCTTGATGCTTTTCTGCATGAATGTTCTTTCACAAAAAAAACGCATAATTCAACCTCAGTGTGTGTTGCTCAAAGCCTTGGTGAATGGTTGGTCTCTTTTGTGGCTGGCTATCTTAAAGTTGGTGTCCCCAGACCTCAGCTGTGGTCCTGTGATCTGAAGCTTTGCCAGGCTCTCAGCCTGCATTGATGCCACTGACTGTGGATCTAACTGCAGATGTTTATACTTTTCTCTTTTTTAATTTAATTTTTTTTTTTAATTTATTTATTGAATCACTGTGGGAAAGGTTACAAAGCTTTCAGGTTTATGTCTCAGTCATGCAAATATCAAACACATTTCCCTTTACCAATACTTATTTTTTACCATGAAGAACCCCAATAAAACCCCACCCCCCACCCCTCCCCGTCCCTGTGAAGCAGATGAATTCTAGTTAACACTCTATCTGCTTTGATTAGATTCATTGTTTCAATAAAAGATTCACCACTATTATTTAGAGTTTACCCCCCCCCCCCAATCAGACATGCTGAAAAAGCATTGTGAAGTGATTTGCTTTCTACGGCTGGGTTCAAGAATTAAATGTTGGTTTTGGATTTCTGCTCTTTTACCTATTGACCCTGGAAGTATTTCTACTGAAAGTCAGATAGTTAAGAAATTGGTTTCTGTGTTCTGGAGTCCTGGCCGTGCTGGAGAGCCGCTCGCGGGGGGCAACCGGTGGCCTCGGTAGGGCATGAAGGGCGGACCGAAACGCCCCCCTTCCCATGAGGTTTTAGTCGCCCCCACACTCCCGGCTCATACCTGCTGTCCACAAGGCTCCCATGTGGCCGCCATCTTTCTTTCCAGAGAGGAGAGGGCGAATGGGGCAACACCCTTTCCCCTCCGGCAGACTTGATGGCCTGGATCAATGCAGAGTCCGTTCACTTTTCTGCTCCAAGCTGCTGGGTTCTGCATTAAGTCCTTGTGCTTCTGGGGCCGTGGCCGTGCTGGAGAGCCGCTCGTGGGGGGCAACTGGTGACCTCGGTAGGGCGTGAAGGACGGACCAGAACGCCCCCCCTTCCCATGAGGTTTTAGTCGCCCCCACACCCCCGGCTCATACCTGCTGTCCACAAGGCTCCCATGTGGCCGCCATCTTTCTTTCCAGAGGGAGGAGGGCGGAAGGGAGCAACACCCTTTCCCCTCTGGGCAGAAATGATTGCCTGGATTAACGCATAGTCCTTTCACTTTTCTGCTCCAAGCTGCTGGGTTCTGCATTAGGTCGTTGTGCTTCTGGGGCTGTGGCCGTGCTGGAGAGCCGCTCGTGGGGGCAACTGGTGTCCTCGGTAGGGCGTGAAGGGCGGACCGAAACGCCCCCCTTCCCATGAGGTTTTAGTCGCCCCCACACTCCCGGCTCATACCTGCTGTCCACAAGGCTCCCATGTGGCCGCCATCTTTCTTTCCAGAGAGGAGAGGGCGAATGGGGCAACACCCTTTCCCCTCCGGCAGACTTGATGGCCTGGATCAATGCAGAGTCCGTTCACTTTTCTGCTCCAAGCTGCTGGGTTCTGCATTAAGTCCTTGTGCTTCTGGGGCCGTGGCTGTGCTGGAGAGCCGCTCGTGGGGGGCAACTGGTGACCTCGGTAGGGTGTGAAGGACGGACCAGAACGCCCCCCTTCCCATGAGGTTTTAGTCGCCCCCACACCCCCGGCTCATACCTGCTGTCCACAAGGCCCCCATGTGGCTGCCATCTTTCTTTCCAGAGGGAGGAGGGCGGAAGGGAGCAACACCCTTTCCCCTCTGGGCAGAAATGATTGCCTGGATTAACGCATAGTCCTTTCACTTTTCTGCTCCAAGCTGCTGGGTTCTGCATTAAGCCCTTGTGCTTCTGGGGCTGTGGCCGTGCTGGGGAGCCGCTCGTGGGGGGCAACTGGTGACCTCGGTAGGGCGTGAAGGACGGACCGGAACGCCCCCCTTCCCATGAGGTTTTAGTCGCCCCCACACTCCCGGCTCATACCTGCTGTCCACAAGGCTCCCATGCGGCCGCCATCCTTCTTTCCAGAGAAGAGAGGGCGAATGGGGCAACACCCTTTTCCCCTCTGGGCAGAAATGATGGCCTGGGTTAACTCATCGTCCGTTCACTTTTCTGCTCTAAGCTGCTGGTTTCTGCATTAAGTCCTTGTGTTTCTGGGGCTGTGGCCATGCTCCAAACTTAACTCTGATTTTCAGGGAGAAAGATTGGGTGGTTTACTTCTCATTGATCACTTTGTATATAGAGAGATGTCGCGCGGCCGCGTAAGCGGCCGCGCGGTTTTGAGAAAAAGTCCTCGTTCCCGCATACTCGAGCTGTGTTTGTAGAGGCTTCTGGTCACCGGGGTTCCATCTGGGGGAGGCGGGATGCGGCGCCTACTCCATCTGGAACTTGCCGGTGCTCTCGGCTCTTTTTGGAACCTGTTTTTTTCTTTTTTCTTTTCCTCCGGGATCCCGCACCCTCCATGTGTTCCTTCTCTTATTCTGAACGTTTCAAAGATGGCGCTGGGGGGCGGGCTGTGGGCGTGACTTCCGGGATCAGAGGTTACCTGGGAGGTGTAGTCCGGCAGATTTGAGAAAAAGTCCTCGTTCCCGCATACTCGAGCTGTGTTTGTAGAGGCTTCTGGTCACCGGGGTTCCATCTGGGGGAGGCGGGATGCGGCGCCTACTCCATCTGGAACTTGCCGGTGCTCTCGGCTCTTTTTGGAACCTGTTTTTTCTTTTTTCTTTTCCTCCGGGATCCCGCACCCTCCATGTGTTCCTTCTCTTATTCTGAACGTTTCAAAGATGGCGCTGGGGGGCGGGCTGTGGGCGTGACTTCCGGGATCAGAGGTTACCTGGGAGGTGTAGTCCGGCAGATTTGAGAAAAAGTCCTCGTTCCCGCATACTCGAGCTGTGTTTGTAGAGGCTTCTGGTCACCGGGGTTCCATCTGGGGGAGGCGGGATGCGGCGCCTACTCCATCTGGAACTTGCCGGTGCTCTCGGCTCTTTTTGGAACCTGTTTTTTCTTTTTTCTTTTCCTCCGGGATCCCGCACCCTCAATGTGTTCCTTCTCTTATTCTGAACGTTTCAAAGATGGCCTAATTTTTTAAATTTTTATTAGTGAAACACCAAGCAAGAGGTACAGTTGTAGACTTTCAATTTTTTTGTGCTTGGGTTTCACTTATATAATGATTAAGTACCCATCCCTCCACCCGTGCCCATTCTCCACCTCCAATGCTCCCAGTATCCCTCCCATCCCCTACCACTCCCTCCATCTCACCCCACCCCTGTGGCAGGGCATTCCCTTTTGTAATCTCTCTCCTTTTGGGTGCTGTGGCTTGCAAAAGAGGAATTGATGGCAATCGTGTTAGGTCTAAAGTCTACTTTCAGCATACATCTCTCATCCTGGAAGGATCCTCCCAACACTCTTTATTTCGTGCTCCCTTCTCTATCTGAGCTGCCTTTTCCCCTAGCATGTGCAGCGGGCCTCCAAGCCATGGAGTGAACTTCCTGGTACTTATCTCGGCTATTCTTGGGTGTTAGTCTCCTATTTTGTTACTTTATATTCCCTCCTGATGAATGCAATATTTCTATGTCTGTCCCTCTCTTTGTGACTCATTACACTTAGCATGATATGTAGTACCACTTGTATGTAAATTTCATGACTTCATCTTTTCTAACAGCAACATAGTACTCCATTGTGTAGATGTACCAAAGTTTCTTTAACCAGTCATCTGTTCTCGGGCACTCAGATTTTTTTCCAGATTCTGGCTATTGTGAATAGTGCAGCAATGAACATAGAAGTGTAGATGTCATTTCGACAGTACTTTTATGCCTCTCCGGCATATATTTCCAGTAGTGATATTGCTGTCAAATGGGAGCTCAATTTCTAATTTCTTGGGAATTGTCCATACTGTTTTCCAAAAGGGCTGAATCAGACAGCATTCCCACCAACAGTGAAGGAGGATCCTTTTCTCGCCACATCCATGCCAACATTGGTTGTTTTTGTTCTTTTGGATGTGGGCCAGTCTCTGTGGGGTGAGATGATAACTCATTGTTGTTTTGATCTGCATCTCCCTGATGATTAGTGATGTAGAGCATTTTCTCATGTGCCTTTTAGCCATTCAGATTTCTTCTTTAGGAAAGTTTCTGTTCATTTCATCACCCCATTTTTTGATGGGATTAGATGTTTTCTTCTTGTAGAGTTCAACCAGTGCTTCGTAGATTCTTGATATCAACCCCTTATCAGATGGGTATTGGGTAAGTATCCTTTCCCATTATGTAGATTGTCTTTGTATTCTGGTCACTGTATCTTTTGAGGTGCAGAAGCTTCTTAATTTAAAAAAGTTCCATTTGTTTATCTCTGTTTCCACTTGGTTGGTCAGTGCAGTGTCGTCTTTGAAGATACCATTAGCCTCAATAACGTGGAGGGTTTTGCTGACTTTGTCTTCAGTGTACCTTCTGGCCTGATGTTGAGATCTTTTACCCATTTTGATCTGACTTTTGTGCATGGTGTTAAGTCGAGGTCTAAGCCCATTTTTTAGAATGTGGTTTTCCAGTTATATCAGCACCATTTGTTGAAGAGGCTTTCCTTGTTCCACTTCGCATTTCTTGCTCCCTTATCGAAGATTAGGTATTCATACCTTTGGGGTTGTGTGTACTGATATTCCACCCTGTTTCATTGGTCTGCGGCCCTGCCTTTGTTCCAGTACAATGCTGTTTTAATTATTATCACTTTGTAGTAGAGTTTGAGGTTGGGGAGGGTAATGCCTCCCCACGTCTGTTTTCCAAGAATTGCTTTAGCTATTCGTGGGCATTTGTTGTTCCATATGAATTTCAGGAGTGCTTGATCTATTTCTTTGAAGAATTTCATGAGTATCCTTATAGGGATCGTGTTGAATCTGTATAATGCTTTCGGGAGTATTGCCATTTTGACGATGTTGATTCTTCCTATCCATGAGAAGGGGATATATTTCCATTTCCTCGTGTCCTCTTTTATTTCATGAAGTAGCATTTTATAGTTTTCATTGTAGAGGTCCTTTACCTCTTTAGTTAGGCTGATTCCGAGGTATTTGATTTTCTGGGGCACAGTTGTGAACGGGATTGTTTTTTATGCACTTTCCTCTCTCTCATTATTTTTGTATAGGAAGGCCATGGATTTTTGAACATTGATTTTATAGCCTGCTTAACAAGTGCTGGAAGTACTTGCAACAGCGATTAGGCAAGAAAAGGCATTAAACGCATCCAGGTAGGAAAGAAGAAATCAAGCTCTCAGTATTCGCAGATGATATGATACTATATCTTGAGAATCTTAAATCCTCTACCAAGAAACTCCTGGAAACAATAGATTTGTACATTTACTGTTAAACAGAAGTGGTGATAGTGGGCATCCTTGTCTTGTCTCTGATCTTAGAGTAAAGGCCCTTGGTTTTTCCCCATTGAGGATAATTCTTGCCATGGGTTTGTCATACATGGCTTTGACTATCTTGAGCAAAGTTCCTTCAAAATCTATTTTCATCACAGGTGCTGGATCTTGTCAAAAGTTTTCTCTGCATCTATTGATATGATCATATGGTTTCTATCTTTACTTTTGTTGATATGATGGATTATGTTGATTGATTTCTGAATGTTAAACCATCCTTGCATCCCCGGGATGAATCCCACTTGGTCGTGGTGTATGATCTTTTTGATGAGTTGTTGGATTCTATTTGCTAACATTTTGTTGAGGATCTTCGCATTCATGTTCATCAGGGATATTGTCCTATAGTTTTCTTTGTTGGTGGTGTCTTTGTTAGCTTTTTGTATTAAGGAGATATAAACCTCATAGAAGCTGTTTGGAAGAGTTCCTGTTTTTTTAATTTCCTGGAAAAGTTTGAGGAGAACTGGCAAAAGTTCTTCTTTAAATGTTTGGAAGCATTCACTAGTGAATCCATCTGGGCCTGGGCTTTTGTTTTTGGGAACACTTTTGATTACCTCTTCAATTTCCTTGATATGGATGGGTCTTTTCAGGTACTCAAGTCTTTCTGGTTCAATCGTGGGAGATTATAGGAGTCCAGGAATTTATCCATTTCTTCTAGGTTCTCTTGTTTCATGGCATACAGACTCTCAAAGTAGTCTCTGATGATCTTTTGAATTTCATTGGTTTCTGTTGTGATGTCCCCTTTTTCATTTTGATTAAGTTTATTAGGGTTCTTTCTCTCTTTCCTTGTGAGTCTTGCTAGTGGTTTATCAATCTTATTTATTTTCTCAAAGTACCAGCTCTTGGTTTCATTGACCTTTCAGATTGTTGTTTGGGTTTCCATGTTGTTAATTTCTGCCCTAAGTTTTATTATTTCTTTCCTTCGTCCAGGCTTGGGTTCCTTCTGTTGGTCTTTTTCTAAGATCTTGAGCTGTGTGTTTAGGTTATCTTATGGGCCCTTCTTTCCTTAAGAATGCTTGCAACGCTGTAAATTTTCATCTTAGCATGGTTTTAGCTGTGTCCCATAGGTTCTGGTAGATCGTGTCTTTACTCTCATTTGTTTCCAGGTATCTTTTGTTTTCGTCTTTGACTTCCTTCCTGACCAGTTCATTGTTCAACATTGAGTTCTTAAATTTCCAGGTGTTGGATTTGTTTCCCGATGTCTTTGTGTGATTCGCTTCTATCTTGAGCGCATCGTGGTCTGAAAAGATTGTTGATATTACTTTTATCTTTCTGATTCTATTGAGGTATGTTTTGTGGCCTAGCACGTGGTCTATTTTGGAGAATGTTCCATGTGCACTGGAGAAAAATGCGTATTCTTTCTTTTTGGGGTGTAAAGCCCTGTATGGGTCTATTTGCCCTATCTCTTCTATTTCTTCCTTCAAAGACAATGTTTCCTTGTTGAGTTTTGTTCTTGTTGATCTATCCAGAGGTGATAAGGTGATGTTGAACTCTCCAACTATTATTGTGTTGCTAGCAATGTCCTCCTTAAAATCTGTAAGCAGTTGTTTTATGTATTTAGCTGTTCCCTGGAGCGATAGCACAGCGGGTAGGACGTTCGCCTTACAAGCGGCCAACATGGCCGACCCGAGTTCGATTCCTCCGCCCCTCTCGGAGAGCCCGGCAAGCTACCGAGAGTATTCGATATGCCAGACACAGTAACAACAAAGTCTCCAATGGAGACGTTACTGGGCCCGCTCGAGCAAATCGACGATCAACAGGAGGGCCTTTACCTTTACCTTACATTAAAGAGTGTGATTTCTTCCTGTTGTACGTATCCTTTGATAAATAGAAAATGGCCTTTGCTGTCCCTTCTAATCTTTTTCAACCTGAAATTTATGTTGTCAGATATTAGTATGGCCACCCCAGCTTTTTTGAGGGAGCTGTTTGCTTGCAGAATGTTTTCCATCCTTTAACTTTGAGTCTGTGTTTGCTCTGATTGTTCAGATATGTTTCTTGTAGACAGCAGAATGTTGGTTTCTGTTTCTGGATCCATTTTGCCATTCTGTGTCTCTTGATTGGTGCATTTAGACATTGACATTGAGAGGAATTATTGTCATGGGGTTTTGTGCCATCTTTCAGCAATGATTTCTTTGACTGTGGCTTTTTCATTGGGGTTGCCTCCCTGTCCTTCTGGTACTCTGATGATTCTAATTTTGTTGCTCTTGGCGTGATCCCCTAGGTCTCTGATTCTCCTTAGTGCTATTTTGAGGTCTTTTCCAATTGCTTACTGTTCCATATGAGATTTCTGTTGCTCATCTTCAAGCTCACTGATCCTGTCTTCAGCTGTTTACATCCTACTGCTGAGGGCACCTACTGAGTTTTAAATTTCTTCTACTGAATCCTTTATTTGTGACACTTTTTGTAGATTTTTTTTATTTCTGCTCTCATTTCTTCCTCTATTTTCTCAACTATCAGTTCTACTGTTTCTTTCATTTCTTTCTTTAGTTTTCTGGATATCTCCTCCATTGATTCTTTGAGTAGTTCCTTGACCATCCTCTGCATTTTGTCTTGGAATTCTTTATCGGAGAGACCATATTTGTGGATAACCCCAGTTGAGGATTCGGGACTCTTTTCTTCGTCCTCTCCTTGTAATGGAAATTTGCACTGGTTCTTCATGTTGTTTTGGTTGTCTAGTGGTAAAACCCTGAAATTCACTAGCACTGTTCCCTCTTATTATGGGAAAGGATTCTGGATAAGGTCGGTTGATGGTGGTTACCCTTTTCCCTTTCTAGAGTCTGACCTTCCTCTCAGGCATTATTCTTTGGCTTATGATGGGCATCCAGTGAAGCTTTGGAGGAGGTGCTCTTTAATATTGAGCTTGTACAGCTTCTTGCGTACTGGTCTATTGTTAGAATTGGAGTAAGCCAGTGGATTTTTGTTGTATTATAGTTGAAGCAGCCAGGAATTGTTCCACAGAATTAGGTGATAAAGGCTGGAATGAAAGTCAAGAATGGTGGGAATGGGAACTACAACTGTGGCAGCCCGCCTTGGAGATGACCACGCCCACTTTTGAGGAGGCCGCGCCCACTTTTGAGGAGGCCACGCCCCCATCCAGTCCAGATACTAGTCCACAGACCTGTTGGGGCAGTGACTAGTTGGGCTGGCGCTCACTGAGGAAGTGGAGGCAGGTGCCCCAGGCCGGGGTCCCAGCAGTGGCTGGCTTTCAGGGTCCCAAGTTTGGGTAGG
This sequence comes from Sorex fumeus, assembly GCF_029834395.1. Classification (NCBI taxonomy): domain Eukaryota; kingdom Metazoa; phylum Chordata; class Mammalia; order Eulipotyphla; family Soricidae; genus Sorex; species Sorex fumeus. The sequence continues at coordinate 22,156,868 of NW_026606108.1, read as the reverse complement.
GCTGTTTATACATTTCTAAGGGTATCTTATCCCATTTATTTTTATCAAATCACAATCCTTTAAAATGTATTTCATTACCCAGATATTTAAAAATAGGAATTTTTAGGTATGATAATAATATAGCACTGTTGCACTGTCTTCCCATTATTCATCAATTTGCTCCAGCTGTCCCAGTAACGTCTCCATTGTGAGACTTGTTGTTACTGTGTTTGGCATATTGAATACATCAGGGGTAGCTTTCCAGGCTTTGCCGTGCAGGCAAGATACTCTCGGTAGCTTGCCGGTCTCTCTGAGAGGGGTTGAGGAATCGAACCCAGCTTGGCCAGGACAGCCATGCACAAGGAAAATGCTATACCGCTGTGGTATAATGACTATATTTTTTACAGGTGCCGTATTTGAATGTTACTGGTAGCTGGGGGACTCTCAGCAATGCTTAACTTCATGTCTAAAAATTTGGTCCCCAGACCCCAAAGTAACATGTGTAGCAGCCAACAGGGCTGTGTATGATTGTGATAAGGATCAAATTCAGGACTTTGCACATGCTGGACATGGGTTCTACAACTTGAGCTATTTCCCAAGCCTTGATGAATACATTTATTTTTTATTTCTACTCAATAGTGATACTCCAAACTCTATTTGAAGGGTGCCACGTGGTGCCAGGGTTAAACTTAGGCCTCCAGTATGCCCAGTATATGCTATGCCTATTGAAAATCTCTTTGGCCCCAGTTATTATATTTTAACTGCAATTTTTATTGAGATAATTATAGAATTCACATGAACTTGAAATAAATAACAGCAGGATTTTATATACCTATACATGTACATACACACACATACACACACACACATACACACTTGTCCAATTTCTCTCAAGGTCAACCTTTTGCAAAACGGAATTATGTATATTTCTTTCCTTTTATTTGTGGGGGTGGATGGGTAGGCGTGTCACACTGAGTAGTGCTCAGGACTTACTCCTGGCTCTACACTCTTGTTAGGGCTCCAGGGACCATGTGGGATGCTGAGGATTGATCCCAGGTTAGCCACATGCAAGGCAAGCACCCTACCCACTACACAATCATTCTGGCCTCCATGAATCATGTAATATTTCAAGTAGAATGTTGATATATTAATATAATTCGCTTCTATGTGTACATATATGTATATATCTATCTGCACAAATTGAGATCTATATTATTTTACACCCATGTACGTATCTACTACTGCAGTGAAGGAGGGAACAGTTCCAACACAACAAGGTTCCGTTAAGCTGCCATTTTCTCTTTTAAAAGATTTTTATTGAATCACTGTGAAATAGACCCTCACAAAGCTGTTCATGATTAGGTTTCAGTCGTACAGTGTTCCAATACCCACCTCTCCACCAGTGTACATTTCGCAGCACCAAACTAATGTCCCCAGTTTCTTGAAATAAATAACAGCAGGATTATATATTATATATATCCCCTCCCCATCCTAGCTCTATGACAGACACTTTTCTTCTTTCTCTCTCTCACCCTCTCTCTCTTTCTCTCTCTCTGTCTCTCTCTCTGACTCTCTTCTTTTAGGTACTGTGGTTTGCAATACAGATAGTGAAAGGTTATCATGTATATCCTTATACCTACTTTTAATTCTCAGTTCTTGTCCAGAATTGCCAAATATTATTGTCATACTGGTTCCTTCTCTGTCTTACCTACCCTCCACCCCACACACAGTTGTAGTAGATTCCAACCATTGACCAGTCTTCCTGACCCCCTTTTCCTTGTCCTTGGATATTAGTCTCACATTATTTTTTAAATATATATCACAAATAAACGTAGTCAATCTGTATCTGTCCCTCTCCTTCTGACTCATTTCACTCAACATGAAACTCTCCATGTCTATCCATTTATAGATAAATTTCATAACTTTATTTTTCCTAACAGCTGCATAATATTCCATTTGGCTGATGGGCCATAATTTCTTTATCCATTTGCCTGTTCTCAGCACTCAGGTTGTTTCCAGATTCTGACTATTGTGAATAGTGATGCAATGAACATAGGAGGCAGATGGTGTTTCTGCTGTGCATTTTTGGACCCCTGGGTATATTCCCAGAAATGGCATTGCTGGATTAAATGGGAGATCAATGTCTAGTTTTTTAGGATGTCCATATTGTTTTTCAAAAAGACTGGACCAGTCAGTATTCCCACCAACAGTGAAGGAGAGTCCCTTTCTCCCATCATCCGTGCCAGCACTGGTTGTTCTTGTTCATTTGGATGTGTGCCAGTCTCTGTGGTATGAGATGATATCACATTGTTGTTTTGTTTTGCATCTCTCTGATGATTAGTGATGTGGAACATTTTTTCATCTGCCTTTTGACCATTTGAATTTCTTTGAGGAAGTTTCTGTTCATTTCTTCTCCCCCTTTTTTATGTGGTTGGATTTTATTTTTCTTTAAAAGTTCTAACACTGCCTTGTATATCTTTGATATAAACCCCTTATCAGAAGGTAAATAACCTTTTCCATTCTGTAGGCTGTTTTTGTATTTTGGTCACTGTTTCTTTTTTATTATTATTATTATTTTTATTTATTGAATCACCGTAAGAACAGTCACAAAGCCTTTCAGTTCAAGTCTCGGTCAGTCATAAAATAATCAGACACCCATCCCTTCACCAGTGCACATTTTCCACCACCAAGAACCCCAGTATACCCCCCTGCCACCCACCCCTGCCTGTGTGGCAGATTTCCACTTTACTCTCTCTCTCTCTCTCTCTCTCTCTCTCTCTCTCTCTCTCTCTCTCTGTTGATCACATTCAATATTATGACAAAATACCCAACATTATTATTTGGAATTTTCCCCAACATTCAGACCTGCCAAAAAGACATCATTAGATAATTTGTTTTCTATTGCTGATTATGAAGAGTATATGATGTCATGTGGCCACAATAGTGGCCACGCGAATTTGGATTGCTAATGTTTTAGTAATAAACCTAGAGGGAGTATTACTGCCCCAAGTCCCTGGATTCTGAGACTGGTTTGTGTGCTTCTGGGATCATGGTTGTTCAGAAGCCGGAGGAGGCATTTGAGGGTGGCAACCTGGAGTGTTGTCATGGCAGGGAGCAGGGCCGATTCCACCCCCAATCCCATGAGGCCCCACGTGCCTCGTCAATGCAGTCTCATACCTGGCTGTTCATTAGGTTCAAAAAGATTCAGGCCACCATGCCATCGTCTCAAGGGGGGCGGGGCGGCAGGCAGAGGGACAGACACCCTTCCCCTCCCAGGGCGGCATAGCACCATAGTTAAATGCACGGTCCAGATGCATTTCGGTTGGCCATTGTATTTTGATCAGATTTTCCCACCACCATTCAAGCCCGTTTTTCAGGGACAAACGCTAGATCATTTACTTTCCATTGATCACTTTGCATATCAGGAAATGTTGTGTGGCCGTATTAGTGGCTGTGTAGTTCAGAAAATAGTCCTGGTGACTACATAGTAGAGCCATGCTTGTAGAAGCTCATGGTCACCGGGATTTCATTGTGAAAAGGTGGGGAGACAGCACCTACCCCATCTGGGACCTCCTGGTGATATCGGCTCAGTACAGGGCCTGGAGAATTCTCCGGGAGTTGTGGAGCCCACCAGCCAGTTTTCTTCGATGCTGGTCACAAGCTGCCATTTTCATTTTCATTATGCATTCCCTCCCTCCCTTTCTCTGCCTATTGCTAGTTCGCATATCTTACTCCTAAAAACTAATCCATTTTCCATTTTTAAACCTTTTTCATTTCAAAATGTTCTATAAGTAGAATCATACAATATATGTAACTTTTGGAAATTCCCCCTTCAGCACAAATCAATAATTAGCTGCTTCTAATTGTTGAGTATATTTTATGGTTATGTATATGCCATGGTCTGTTTTACCCGTTCAAGAATATTTGCAATGACTGAAGTTTGACATTATAAAGTAATGCAAATGTTTATGTGCAAAATAATTATGATGTCATTTTAATGTCATTCTATGCATCTTTTATTGAAAGTTATATAGAAATCAGAGAACAGAGATAAATATTTCCAGCTGACAGAGCAGCATATGCAAAGATGTGGAAAACCCCAAAGAGCATGAGGTTCTGGGAAGAATGTGGACTTATTAGTCTCTCTGGAAAATAATACAAAGACTTCTAAAAATTTAAAAATGCATCTACCATATGATACAGAAATCCCATTCTTAGGTATCTCTCCTTAACTAAAAACCACTCATTTGAGCATATACATGTAAACTATGTTCATTGCAGTATTAATCTGGGAGCAACACAAATGCCCAGAAACAGGAGTTATATAAACACCCAGTTCAAAACTACAAGGGTAATAGGAAAAAATTAAATCTTACCTTTTGTTATAGCACGAGTGAAACTAAAAGATCATGCTAACTGAAATAAGTCAGGATGAGAAAGACAAATATCAGATCATTTCATGCATGAGGGATATAAAAAGCAAAGCAGGTTCCCAACAAAGCCAAACAAAACCTGTAGAGTAGAGCTGATGTGACCAGAGTAGGCAGAGAGGACATGGTTCAGTGCACCAGGGTGGATAGAGACTGTATTTGGTGGCCATCATGGTATGAAGACAGTTATAAGTGGGTGTGTGAAAATGGGTATGAGCAGGCAGGTGGGACTGAGTGTGTACCTGAGTGTGTAGTTGAGTGGGAGTGTATATATGGAGTCTGTAAATGGATATGGGTAGATGGGTGTGGTTATGTGCATGTGTGAATGGAATGATGTGTGTCTGAAGAGAAACAAATGGATGAATGTGATAGATTTTGGATGTGCGTGACTGGTGTGTGTATAAGTATGAGTACATGGCTATGACTGTGTCTATAGGCATGTGTGTGTGATGGGGGACATGCACTTGTTAGTGCATGGGTGTGAATGAACTGGTGGGACTGGGATGGATGTACATACAGTGCTTTTAGATTAATGTACATGCGTGTAGATGGGTAGTAAGGTATGGGTGAAATGGGAAAGGGGAAAATGGTGCAAAACAGATGAACCTCGCTGAGAAGGTAAAATGAAAACAAATAATAAAAGACACAATTAGAAATGATGAAACTTTCTAGACTTTTTTATGTGTGATTTTTAAAAGACCATAAGTGAAAAGGCATCTCAGATATAGTAGGGAACACCAAGTAAAGGGTGTTTGGAGGACCCACTCGAGTAAGACCTGAGCACTGCTGGGTGTGGATTCCCCCCTCCACTGGGGGCGGGAGATGGGTGGGGATAATAAAACGAGTAACGAATAATAAAAAGGTAAAAAAAGGTAAAGGCCCTCCTGTTGATCGTCGATTTGCTCGAGCGGGCCCAGTAACGTCTCCATTGGAGACTTTGTTGTTACTGTGTCTGGCATATCGAATACTCTCGGTAGCTTGCCGGGCTGAAGCAATAGCACAGCGGGTAGGGCGTTCGCCTAACGAATAATAAAATCTAGAGAAATTTCAGTTTCCCCTAAAAGCAAACATTAGGAAAATAGATAACACTGACTCACAAAAAGGAGTATGTATCTAACTTTCTGAGACCATATGTACATTGAAAGCCAGACTTACATTATATATTCCTTTCAATTCTGAAATTCTGCTCAACATTGTTTTGAACAGTTGCCTTCTTGTCCCACCTTATCTTATTAGTAGCTAATACATGTCTAAATACATATCTAATAGCTAATACATGTCTAAATATTTTCTTTAAAAATTCTGACTTCTGTGGAGTAAGGAAAGCCTCTTTAACAAATTGTGCTGGCATCACTGGACGGCTACATGCAAAAAAATAGGCTCAGAACTCTGCCTAACACCATGTACAAAAGTAAGATCAAAATGGATTAAAGACCTCAACATCAGACCAGAAACCATAAGGTACATTGAAGACAAAGTTGGCAAAACCCTCCATGATATTGAAGCTAATGGTATCTTCAAAGATGCCACGCCACTGGCCGAACAAGTGAAAACAGAGGTAGATAAATGGGACTATCTTAAACTAAGAAGCTTCTGCACCTCCAAAGAAACAGTGACCAAAATACAAAGAGAGTCTACAGAATGGGAAAGGATATTCGCCGAATACACATCTGACAAGGGGTTGATATCCAGGATATACAAAATACTGGTTAAAATCCACAAGAAAAAAACATCCAACCCCATCCAAAAATGGGGCAATGAAATGAACAGAAATTTTCTCAAAGAAGAAATCCGAATGGCAAAAAAGCACATGAGAAAATGCTCTACATCATTAATCATTAGGGAGATGCAGATCAAAACCACAATGAGATACCATCTCACACCTCAGAGACTGGCCCACATTCAAAAGAACAAAAGCAACCGATGCTGGCGCGGATGTGGCGAGAAAGGGTCACTCCTTCACTGTTGGTGGGAATGTCCACTGGTTCAGCCCTTCTGGAAAACAGTATGGACAATTCTCAAAAAATTAGAAATTGAGCTCTCATTTGACCCAGCAATACCACTCCTGGGAATATATCCCAGAGAGGCAAAAATGTATAGTCGAAGTGACATCTGCACTTGTTTGTTCATTGCAGCACTCTTTACAATGGCCAGAAACTGGAAGAAACCTGAATGCCCAAGAACGGATAACTGGTTAAAGAAACTTTGGTACATCTACACAATGGAGTACTATGTAGCTGTTAGAAAAGATGAAGTCATGAAATTTACATACAAGTGGTACAACATGGAAAGTATCATGCTAAGCGAAATGAGTCAGAAAGAGAGGGATAGACATAGAAAGATTGCATTCATCTGGGGGATATAAAGTAACAAAATATGAGATTAATACCCAAGAATAGCTGAGATCAGCACCAGGAGGATTACTCCATAACTTAGAGGCCAGCCGGGTATTCTAGGGGAAAGGGCAGTTCAGATAGAGAAGGGAGAACCAAATAAAGGGTGTTTGGAGGATCCTCCCAGGAGGGGAGATGCATGTCGAAAGTAGACTATGGACTGAACATGTTTGCCACTCATTGTCTCTTTTGCAGACCACAACACCCAAAATGAGAGAGAGAATACAGGGGATTGCCCTGCCACAGAGGCAGGGGGCGATGGGGGGATGGAGGTGGGGGGCATATTATCCATGGTGGTGAAAATGGGCACTGGTGGAGGGATGGGTATCTGATCATTGTATAATCGAAACCCAAGCACAAAAAAATAGTAAATCTACAACTGTACCTCATGGTGTTTCACTAATAAAAAAAATAAAAATTAAAAAAAATTCTGACTTCTGGACTATAAAGTGAACTTCTGCTGCCTACAGAAATTTAGTTGCCTTTAGACAGAGTCTAATGAATCAAAAATTTATTTCTAACCAACATTTTCCTTTTTTGATGTTAAACCAAAGAATCAAACAATACACCTTTAATCTCTACTCTGAAGGAGGTCTAGCCTACCTCATATATAAGGAGAAGCAGATTGAATCTCGAATACAGTTCAAAATTTTGAAACAATTCAAAAAAGACACCTTTTATGTATACACAAGCAACAAACCAATGGGGAATAATGCCTGATTATAAATACAGGACTCAGCTGAAATGAAAAGAACTTGGCTCAGAAGTTTTGACTTTTCTTTAGAATTTTGAACTTTTATGAAAAATTATGTATCATTTTGGTACTTGGGCCAGAGAACATAGTCTACTCAACGTTTTGGCTATGAAGTCCCCAGGAGTAGTTTTTTTTTTCTTTTTTAACTTTACAAGGCTTCACTGATTTCTTTGCTTCTCTCTATGTGGATCCTTATGCAAGATGCCCTACTATCAGAAGACATCTGAATCTGCCTGAAACTAGATATATTTCATAATTTATCCCTGAATGCTGTCTCTGGCAGTAAAGTCCAGAAACATGTCTAATGATATAGTTTCTGAGTTCCTATCCCACAATCTTTATTCATTAAAAATATTTCCAAATAAGCCAACCCTTCCACTCATGAGTGAATAGGCTTATCATTAGATTTACTTTGTTTATGCATCTCTTAAGATTGTGTTACTACACATAATATTTTACTCTACCCATTTAAGGAAACTAAAGTATATCTTTTTATCATTGTAAAAAATCTGGAAGTAATTAGAAGCTAACAATACAAAAACTACAACACACATGGTCTCGGCCTTTCCCATGGCTGAAAATACTGCATTGAAAATGAAAATATATGCAAGCATTATTTCATTTAAAGCATCCTCTTGTCTTCAGACAAAACAGATTCACCAATCCTAGAGACACAATTCATAGAAATTCTTTTCCTTGAAGGCTTTTTTTGGTGGTTTATGATTAGTCCAGGAACCATGTGAATTCTGAAGAGTCCCATCAGCCTGGGTCTGCTAGAATCACTGACAATGGGCACCATGATTATCCTTTCCCTCTATCCCTTCCTTGCCCTTTCACTCTAAAGGCTAGTCAGCTGAAAACAATACAGTAAATAGTAAGTAACTCCTAAATTGCCCTCCCTTCCCCAGTTTTCCCTTCTTCATCCAAGGGAATGGGAATGCAGATGAGATGTACTTAGCCAAATCCCAGTTGAATTTTAGGGGCAATTTCTCAGTGTTTCCTATTTTTTTGGTTTGGTCATGCCTTTCCAGTTTTCTTTTCATGATTCATTTTAAATGTTATAAACTTTTCAATTATTTATTTATTCATAATGTTGTGTTCCTAGTGTTTTGGTTTTTTAAAAAAATATCAGGTTATTTTATATATCTGGTACCATTATTTGGATAAAATATATAAACTTGGCTGAAATATGATGGGTCTCATTCTCCTAAAGAGCCTTGAATATAATCTCAGGGCTAGGATGAAAGAGACGTTACTGGGGCCTGCTAGAGGCAATCGACGAATAACAGGATGATGAATGAATGATGAATGAAATATATCTCAAAATATAATAAATTCAGCATTTTAATATGAATTCAATTAGAATTTCCTTATAAATATGTGGAAGAATGAAAAATTAAGCTACAAAATTTTTAATTAATCTTTCTGGATAACTCCAATTTTTTATTACAAGATTATTGTTGAAATGCATTTAATTACATAAAAGATTGTTAAATTCTAGTGAATCATCGCAAAACCCATTTTTTTTTTAGGCAAACCGTGGAATCTGTTTACATAGAATAGTATTCCTGGGATACTTATTAATATACTTCTTTTCGAGGTCTATTGAAAACTTTATTTGGAAACATATCACCTACTATTACTCAAATAGTCAAAATAATTAAACCACTTGAAATGGTATTTGAGATAAGAAATAAACTAACTGGAGAGGAAAACATAGTTTAATTTTTTGCTGATTGGGATAGCATATGTTTTCACATATAAAATAGTCACTTGGAATGGAATAGAGCAATCCAAGATTCATCTTATTTTATTTTACTTTTTAAATTTATTTATTTATTTATTTTGGCTTTTTGGGTCATACCTGGCAGTTCTTATGCTCCGGGTTTACTGCTGGTTTTGCACTCAGGAATCACTTCTGGCAGTGCTCGGGGGACCATGTGAGATGCCAGGGACTGAACCTGAGTTGGCCACGTGCAAGGCAAACACCCTACCTGCTGTGCTATCACTCCAGCCCCAATTCATCTTTCTTAACATTGTAGAAACGCTTGGCATGTTTTTTAGAGGAGAAACCAGGATGTAAATCAAGTAGTGTAAATAGTAATTTGCATTACACATTTCTCATTTTAAAATGAGCCACGGTGTAAGTAGCTTTTCACAAAATATATCTGTGCATTTCCATTCATTCGATGCATGTGTATATGTGTCTCTGTGTGTTACTTAGATAATTTACTTAGATAAATTACTTAGATAATTTACCTCACTGAGCACTCTCTTCCAATTATTCCTCTGTTTCTGTCTCTGTCTCTCTGTCTCTGTCTCTGTCTCTCTCTCTGTCTCTGTCTCTCTCTCTCTCTCACACACACACACACATACACACACACACACACCTCCACATTGCTTCTAAACCTAAAAAGATACTATAACCATTGTCACCACATTCATTTATCAATGCATTCATGCCAGGATGCTGGTTGATCTAGCAATCAATGGTGCACTAGATTCTGATGATATAAGATGGTCCTATTGAAGACAACTGGTGGTCCAAAATCTCATGGGAAATTGAATTCTGAGTCCTTCTTCAGTTGCTTATTTCTATTTCTAATCTTTACTGTTTTTCATTTTGTTATTTCTTAGAAATTTTACAAAATAACCTTTAACCATATACTTTATTTTTTAATTTTTTTTACTTTTGAATCACCATGAAATACAGTTACAAAGCTTTCATGTTTGAGTTTCAGTCATACAATAATTAAAAACCCATCCTCCACCAGTGCACATTTTTCACCACCAATTTACCCAGTATTCCCCACCCCACCCCCGATTCCACCCCTCCCCCTGCCTCCATGGCAGACAATTTCCCCCATACTCTCTCTACCATTGAATTATGGTTTTCAATACAGAAACTGAGAGGCTATCAAATTTGGTCTTTTATCTACTTTCAGCACACATCTCCCATCCTGAACTATCCCTCCAACCATCTTTGACATAGTGATTCCTTCTCTATTCCAGCGGCCTTTCCCCCCAGCACAAGAGGCAGGTTGCCAACCATGGAGCAATATTCCTGGCCCTGTCTCTACTGTCCTTGGGTGTTAGTCTCATATTATGTCATTTTATATTCCACAAATGAGTGCAGTCATTCTATGTATGTCCCTCTCTTTATGACAACAATGAGATATCACTACACACCACAGAGACTGGCACACATCAAAAAGAACAAGAAGAACCAGTGCTGGCGAGGATGTGGGGAGAAAGGGATTTTCTTTCATTGTTGGTGGGACTGCCGACTGGTCCGGACTCTTTGGAAAACAGTATGGGAATTCCTTCAAAAACTAGAAATTGAGCTTCCATATGACCCTGCAATACCACTTCTGGGAATATATCCTGAGGGTGCAAAAAAAGCACAGTAGAAATGACATCTGCACCTGTATGTTCATGCAGCACTGTTCACAATAGCCAGAATCTGAAAGCAACCCAAGTGCCCAAGAACAGATAAATGGTTAAAGTACCTTTGATACATCTACACAACAGAATACTATGTAGTGGTTAGGAAAGATGAAGTCATGAAATTTGCTTATAAATGGATGGACACGGAGAATATCATGTTAACATATACTTTAACAGGAAAAATCACTCAGTGAGGCTGAGATAAATATGAGATGTTTTCTTTTTACCTATCACTGCAGTTAGATTCTTGACTTTAATGAGGGTTTTCATGGAATAGAAATAGTAGGAAAGAAATTCAGAGAAAAGAGAAAAGGACTAGTTGAAGTTAAAAAAATAAAAGCATCAGGAGCCAGAGCAATAATACTATAGGTAGAGTGATTACCTTGCACACAGTTGACCAGGGTTCAATTCCTGGCATCCCATATAATCCCCTGACCATCACTGGATGTGATCCCAAAAAAACAAAAATAAATTAGCATCTTTTAATTCGCTCTACTACCAATGGGGCTGGAGCGATAGCACAGCGGTAGGGCGTTCGCCTTACAAGTGGCCAACATGGCCAACTCGAGTTCGATTCCTCCGCCCCTCTCGGAGAGCCCGGCAAGCTACCAAGAGTATCTCGCCCGCACGGCAGAGCCTGGCAAGCTACCCATGACGTATTCGATATGCCAAACACAGTAACAACAAGTCTCATGATGGAGATGTTACTGGGCCCGCTCGAGCAAATCGATGAACAATGGGAGGACGGTGACCAATGATAAGGCAGAAATATAAGGACCGTGTCCTCCTCTACCTCTTGTATTTTTCCTTCCACTGATTTTTCTCATGTCCTGTTCCTTTGCTTTTTATAACTAAGGGCATGTTGTTCCTCAGTGACATCCTCTTATGCTCTCTTTTCTATTCCTTTGGGAGTGGACAGTCTCTTCTGATCTTGTTTAATTTACATGGAACCATTTTCACACCCATCACTGATGTGGCCAGTTATTCCTTTTGGCTGTTTTGCCTGCCCAAGTTTCCTGCAAGGCACACTTAGACCTTCACTAGTCATGCTCTGTTTCAGTTATACTAGTGAATATTCCTTGATTCTTCTGATCTAGCTTTCTCAGAGTAACCACCTCCTTTCTGACCCTTTCTCCCTTTCTCCCTTTCTCTCTCTCTCTCTCTCTCTCTCTCTCTCTCTCTCTTTCTCTCTCTCTCTTTCACGCACACATCTTGCCTACAGCACAGACATGCACATGTATTACTACAATTCTTGTTCATTTTCCTTATAGTTCTTTTATACACACACACACACATATATGTCTTACTTTTTGTTCACACGTGTAGTACATGTCTCCTTCACTTAAATATAAACTCCAAGACATTAGGATTTGTTTGCTCTCTAGAGAGTTATATCCATAGCACCTAGCCAAGGGCAGGCACACTAGAGGCGTTAATGACATAGATTGATTGTCAAATGATCTATCAAATTCAATTTTCAAGCAACAAACAAGCTCCTCATTAAAAAGAAGCATAGGGGCTGGAGCAATAGCACAGAGCGTTGGACGTTTGCCTTGTATGCGGCTGACTCAGGTTCGATTCCCAGCATCCCATATGGTCCCCAAGCACTGCCAGGAGTGATTCCTGAGTGCAAAGCCAGGAGTAACCCCTGAGCATAGCCGGGTGTGAACCCCCCAAATAAATAAATAATAAAAATAAGCATAAACCAAAAAGGACATTTGGAAAGGCAGAATTACCAGCTAGTTTTGTGCTATTATTTCAAGAATAATTGAGGACCTAATCCTTGAACAATCCTTCCTATAATATGCAAAGTTTTTTATCACTGTATCACTGTCATCCTGTTGTTCATCGATTGCCTCGAGCAGGCCCCAGTAACGTCTCCTTCATTCTAGCCCTGAGATTTTAAAAAGTGCCACATTCTAGACACTTTCAGGGTCAGGAGAATGAAACCCATCATTGTTACTGGTTTTTGGCATATTGAATACACCTCAGGGAGTTTGCCAGACTCTCCCATGTGGGCAGGATACTTTTGGTGGCCTGCCAGGTTCTCCAGGGTAAGAACTAGATAATAAGGTTTGTATTCTTTTTTAAAAAAGAATAATTATCTCAAATCTAGGATAAATGACAACATAGCTAAGGAATATGTATTGGACCAAATCCCTGTCCTTCACAGTGGGATGATTTATCAAGTAATGAGTAATCTGATTCGAAGACACATAGCTCCCAAAGAGAATGGCACACCAGATGGAGCTATCTGACAACACATGTGCTCTGGGTGTCTATGAATTGAAGAAGAAATCGGAGAGTTGCAAAGGATTAGAGAGCTTGGTGATGCTGAGCTCAGATTATGCACACATTGTCTCTACATAACATACATTCAGAATAGAGATGACTTTCAGAGCTTAATTCTCCTTGGAAATCACATCTCTTCTGAAGAAATCCCCCAAATGCTGACATTCAGAGAAATGGCAGTTTTGAGGCCACACAGTTTTAAAGGTATGATTTTAAAGTATGATTTAAATGTATGATTTTGGAAGCTACATGAGAATTTCTTAAAGATAAGAACTTGGGTCCAGAGATTAGAATTTTTCTGGGCAAATCTCAAAAGAGAATAGCCACCTCTTATGGTAAAAGAGATTTTACAGGACCAGAATTGTTCATATTTCAGTGTGTCGAACAATTAGAATATATGGTCTATAAAGTCTATTACTTGGTCATTTATAAAAAAAAGTTTCCCAATTCTGAATTTTTACATATAATTGAGGGTCCATTTTAACAGCAAAATATTCAATTACTTATTAAATGAACCTACAAAACAACAAAGAAATCAGAATCTACCAAGGTGGGCTTACACAGAAGCCCATGAAGCTCCTCATAGATTTCTCTCAAAGAAATGTTTGCTTGCATTATAACCTGAACATTCTATTTGAAGACTGTCATCACTTTTTAACCTGTGGTCAGTTGTCTGGCTTTATGTTCTCGTTCTCTGCTGCTCCAAACATGGTTTGTATATTGCCATACTACTGTGCTATTATTAGAAAATAATTTTATATGCTTCACTGAATTTTTTAAAGTATTCATGTACATATTTAAATACCACTCAGAAGCATGCTAAAAGTAGTCTATAGACCAAACATGATTGCCACTCAAGGCCTCTCTTGCAAAACACAGTACTCAAAAGAAGAGGGAGAGAACAAGGGGGAATGCCCTGCCACAGAGGCAGGGTGGGACGAGGGGGATGGGGGGTGGGAGGGATGCTGGGACCCGTGGTGGTGGAGGATGGGCACTGGTGGAGGGATGGGTACTTGATCCTTGTATAACTGAAACCCAAGCACAAAAGTTTATTAGTCTATAACTGTACCTCATGGTGTTTCACTAATAAAAAATTTTTTTTAAATAAATAAATACCACTCAGGCCAAAGTGACTATTCCAGTACTAAACAAAGCTCTCTCATTCCCCAAACCAGTCTCAATTATCAACCCTCCAACTCCTCTTTGGTAATAGATTTTCTAAAGGGTTAGGGTTAAGGTTAGGGTATGAATCTTCCTAGAAATTCATATTGTTAACTTTGAAATTCCTAGAAATTAAATCATATAGTATGTACTGTTATGTGTCTGGCTTTTTACATAATATAAATTTTCATGGAAAGCAGTAATTAGCTCAATCCCCCAATACTATTAGGTACTGTATCATCTGAAAGATTTTTTAATTGTTTTAAAATATATAATATTATAATTTTATGTTTTATTGAATTCTTTATGCCCTAAATAATGACAGTTTAAAAACTGTGTTGTCTAATGTTCTTTTCTTTCTTGGGGGAAAATCTGTCACTGTTTTTTTTTTTTTAAAGATTCCACAGGAATATAGTCCCATAAGACGGGTGTTCTGGAATTGTTCACATTCTTTTCCCTTTACAGCTTATTTCTAGAATGGCATATACTCTGGAAAATGTTTCCTTCACTGGAACGTTTGGAAAATTTATTTTAAATCTGTAACATAAACTTAAAATTTTATAGATCCAGGGAAGAAAAAGCCAGGGTCAGTTCCAGCAAATAATACAAATGATTATCAATAATACACAGAACTCAATTTCTAAAATAAGGTGGAAAATTCAACAGACAGAAATAGCAGTTTACATTCTTAGGCTCATAAAAAATAGATCCTCCCCCATCCTTCCCTTTGTAATGTCATTGATGGCATGACCATCAGTCACACGTGCAGGCTGCACTACTAGCCAGGGGTCACACACCCAGCCATATGGGGTCACATATATAGTTCTGGTCCTTACACACACCTGGCTGTGGCATGAACAGACACTGATTGCAGTGCTGTGATCAGTGACAATGGAGCTGCCAGACTGGAAATGCGTGGGGCAAGTATCCAAATCCCCATCTCACACTTGCAAGGCCCTGAGCCTTCTCCTGGCCTAAGGCATATTTTATGATAGAGTAAATATGAAAAATCTGAGGAAACACCTTTTGTTTTTGTGCCACACCCAGCAGTGCTCAAGATTTATTCCTGTCACTGTGCTGAGGGAACCCTCCTGGTAGAGCTTGGGGAGTCATATGGAGAGCCAGGGACTGAATCTGGGTTGGCTGCATGCCTTACCACACTTCTTTCTCTCTGACTTTAGAAAAAGCTTTTCTTTAGTAGACATTGGTCTGTCAATAATTTGCTGTCAATTCACAGAAATGCTCCCAAAATTTAATAGGATGCTAACTTTAAAAGTTAAAAGTTAAGTTAGAGACTTTCTTTTGTCATTGTGAAAAATATATTAATGAGGTGATAAAGATAAAAAATATATTCCTGTCAGACGTTTTAAAAAAAGAACTCTCATTCTGCCCTCTTTCTTATCTAGAAATATCAAGGATACAGCAGACATTCAGATTGCTAAGTCAATAAAAATGAAGTTCAAGTCACATACTGCATAAATTGGTTAGAAAATTCCACCTCTTCTACTCGGATTTTCATTCCTGAATAAACTTATAACTAACTATATTCTTGGCTTTCGCTTACTACATCTAATTTAAAATCCGATTAGTGCTTCAAGAAAGATTTGGACAATGTGCAAGAAAAAAGTCCCAACCTGACCTAAATGTGTGTCCCATTGGCAGGCAGTTATGGGAGGTCTCCACTTTTGTATTTGTTTTGCATACTTGTGTCACTACTTACAGGCCAACAAGAGCTGGATTATTAAAAAATAAGGATGCCAATAAAGATAGATTAATAGATTCATGTAAGAGAAGAGGGTCGAGAAATATACTGTCAATTCACATGTGTGATCAATTCATTTTTAACAATGATGCCAAAATAGTTCAACAAGGAGAGGAAAATGCTTTTTAAAAGGAAGATAAACAAGATACTCTGCATATGAGGGGGTGCAGCTCAATGGAAGTGTGTGATGTGTATCACCCCACAGTGCTGAGTGAGATCCCCGACACTGCCACTGTGACCTCCCCCATCAAGAGTTGTGCAACCTCTAGGGAGCACTACCCCCAAGTGTGTGAGCCAGGGCCATGGTGATAATGATGATGATGGTAGCATTCTTAAGGGAAAGGAAGGAGAAACAAAACAGGATGCACGTAGGGAACAAATTAATCCTGATTCTCTCCTTTCGTCACACACCAAAATTAACTCAAGGTGGCTCATAGAGCTAACACAAAAGCTAAAATTGTAAAATTTATAGAAGAAGGAACAGGAGTAATATCTTTCTGACCTTGATACAAACAGTGAGAGACACTAACCCTAAAAATTCCAAAATTTATATTTTACTTTATAAAAATTAGAAACATCTGCTCATCATGAGTAAAACGAAAAGCTAAACTATAGAGTGGGAGCTAATGTTTGAAAGAAAATTTGAAAGAGATTTATATCAGAAAGTTAGAATGTATGTAAAATCAGGATACAATTATAGGTTGTATATGATATAAATACACAACACTATATGACAATCAATCCAATTGTAAATGGACAAAGTCTCATAATATATTAAGCTCACAACAGAAATATGTTAATCTATGATGTCATGAAATAATATCTGTCACTGTCACTGTCCTCCCGTTGTTCATCTATTTGCTCGAGCAGGCCCAGTAACATCTCCATTTTGAGACTTGTTGTTACTGTGTTTGGCATAGCAAATACATCACAGGTAGCTTGCCAGGCTTTGCCGTGTGGGCAAGATACTCTCGGTAGCTTGCCAGGTTCTCCAAGAGGGGCGGGGGAATCGAACCCGGCTCTGCCGGGCTGGCTGCATGCAAGGAAAATGCCCTACCGCTGTGCTAGCTCTCCAGCCCTCTAATATCATATTTATCAGGAAAAAGAACATTAAAACCACAGAGAAACCTATATACACATATATAAGCAATAAAGCATAAGACATTGCCAATACTAAGTGCTATGAAGATATGAAAATCCCAGAACACTCACACATGGGTGTGTGTGCAGAATAGTACAAGCACCTAGAAAACTACTTGACAGTTTCTTCTAAACTCAAACCCACATCTATCTAATGACACAGTCATCTATCTTTAAATAATTTTCAAAAATGTTATGTCCAAAAATTCATATTTTAATATTGATACATTTACATATAGGTGTAAATATAGCTCTGGCAAACTCCCTGTGGCGCACCCAATATGCCAAATACCAGTAACAATGATGGGTCTCATTTTCCTAACCCTGAAAGAGCCTTGAATATGGCACTTTTTAAAATCTCAGGGCTAGGACGAAGGAGACGCTACTGGGGCCTGCTCAAGGCAATCGACGAACAACAGGATGATCGTGATCGTGACATAGGTGAATATATATATACATATAAAATGCATGTATATAAAACTTTGATAAATGTTACTATTGAGATTTTACTCTCAATAGTATAAAAACCTGGAACCAACGTAAATATATATTAACAGGCACTGATGATATACCAATGAGCAAATTATGTTAGATACATTACTCCACAATAAAAATGAAACACTTGTACAAATGTCCACCATTGCTTCCTATAAAAATTACATTAAACAAAAGAAGTCTGATTTTAAAAAAAGTACATACTGGAATTGGCCCCTTTATAAGGAACCCTGGTACCAGCAAGGAAAAATTGTAGGTGACAGAAAATAGGTCAGTGTATACTTAGTGGGAAGAGTGAGGTTAGAAAATGGAGGACCAAGGTTAATGGGCATTTCTATTTTGACATCACTAGTGATAAAATAGTGATCACTTGTCAAAATACATCCCACTGTGGACATAAAGTGTATCCTTATGTTCAACTTCATCGGGAAATAGAAATTATAACCAAAGGGACGTATCATTTCATACCCATTATAAATTTAACCATATATCTACTCTATCATCTATTAAATTCAGTCCTAGATCTGATGTCAAGATAAATGAAAACATATGTTCACCAAAATATTTATTCAGGAATGTTTATAGAAGCCTTAGGTATATGGCAACAAACTCAATGCCAACCAATAGGATAATAGATAAACACGGAATGATTCTATAATATAATACTAAAAAATTGATATAAACAACATGGAAGTGGGTCTCAAAACACTCTCCCGAGACAAAAAAAAAATCTCCAGCTTAATTCTGTTTTCTAAAGTTTGTATTAGCCTAACTTTTCTCCAGTGAAAAAAATCAGAATAGGAGTTGCCTCTAATCTAATAACTGATCAGGAAAAATGGGAGGAAACTTGCTGGATCTCTTGATTAAGGTGATGGTACACATTACTGTATATACTCTTAAAACTTATTGATTTCTGGAAACTTGAATTTAATCAGTTAAGATCATTTACATTTCACTCCATGTAATTTTTAATTTATACCCATCCTATTATGGACATTTAAGTGTATCCTTATGCTCAACTTCATCAGGGAAATAGAAATTATAATCAAAGTGACATATCATGTCATACCTATTATATCTACTCTACTCTCTCTATATATATCACCCATTAAATTCAAAATAAATAATAAAAAATTGCAAGTCCATTGAATATCTACCACTTTCATCACTTCTTTTCTTTCAGGAACAATTCCAATAAGAAGAATATAACCATGGATTAACATTAAAGTATTTTCCCTACTCTTTTTCTTTTGAAGATCATTTTTAATGATCCCTTCAAATGGAGTGGTCATTCAAACATTTACTCCATAGTTTCCATTACGGTCGGCATCACCCACTGCAGTGAAATGCTTATTTTGCTTAGTAATACCTGAGGTTTTTAACTTAAGGATTCAGTGCATTTCTGTGGAATGTAATTAATCCTTAAATTAATTCTTATTAACCATCCCCTATAGAATAAAAATATTTTCTACTTGTGATAAGGAAGTTAAAGGGATTAAGAGAATATAACATAAACAGCAAATGATAGTTGAAAAAGGTTGACTGAAGTAGATCAGCTACTAGAAGTTGATTTGACAACAGAGAAGTCATCCCTTAGAGTCTCACCTTGTAAATTTTGTTCTCTGCCTTTATGTTTTGGCTCTTTCCACAGGTCTCTGAGTCTCACAGGGAACCAGTTGGTGGAAACAGGAGTAGAGTAGCTGAGAACCCCACCATTCACATCCCCTCTTTTGGAAGTAGATCCTGTATGTGAGTCTGCCAGGGAATAGGAACCCCAGTAATTGTCGACCGGCTGTATCCTGGCAACCTGTCAACAAAAGGGACAGTGCTGAGTTCTCTGGTAACCACTTGGCAATATCCAAAACAAGATAAAGAAACCCAACAACAGACAACAAATGAAGTATGAACTCCTAGGCTTTATTTGAAGTTAACTCCAGAAATATTAGCAATAAACTAAGCACCCAACAAGGAGAGGCAGATAAATTTCAATCATATGCTCTTTTGGTGCAGGAGTGTGTGGAGACACTTTTGTTTTTTCTAAGGGGAAAACAAAGGAAAGTGTACAGCCTGTCTTAGTAATCTCTTCTAGGGTCTTAAAAAGCATCATCTGTATAGGACAACTTGGCTTCTACAAGAGAGATGAATATGTTTCCTCTTAAAGGCTGGAGCGATAGCACAGCGGGTAGGGCGTTCACCTTACAAGCGGCCAACATGGCCGACCCGAGTTCGATTCCTCCGCCCCTCTCGGAGAGCCCGGCAAGCTACCGAGAGTATTCGATATGCCAGACACAGTAACAACAAAGTCTCCAATGGAGACATTACTGGGCCCGCTCGAGCAAATCGACGATCAACGGGAGGGCCTTTACCTTTACCTTTACCTTAAATTGCAATGTATGCTTTGGTTGAAATTCAGGGAATTACAATATGTAGAAGCTAGAGCTTTTTCTTTTCTTTTTTCTTTTTGGGTCATACCTGGCAATGCACAGGGGGTTACTCCTGGCTCATGCACTCAGGAATTTCAGAAATTACTCCTGGCGGAGCTTGGGGAACCATATGGGATGCTGGGAATCAAACCCGGGTTGGCTGTGAGCAAGTCAAACGCCCTACTTGCTGTGCTATTGCTCCAGCCCCTTATTTTATTTTTTTAATGTGGCCTAAGATATAGCAAACATTAAAAAAATTGTAAGGTCAATATTTTTAAATGGTTCAGAAATATTTGTTTTTAAATTTCATATTTAAAATCTCTGATATAATAAACTGTGATAAAAATCTTACAGCTAAGTATTTAAGCAGTTATGATCACTGGCATGGGCCAGAGCTATAGTAGAGCAGATAGGACACTTGCTTTGCACGCAACCAACCAGGCACCTCGATATAGTCCCCAGAACCTTCCAGGAGTGATCCCTGAATGCAGAGCCAAGAGATTAAATTTAAATTTAATCAGTGTCCTAAGCATTGTTCAGATGTGGCCCGAAAGGGGAAAAAAAGGAAGAGAAAAGAAAAAAGACACTTTTCTTTCTGGAAAATTTTACCTCAATTAATTTTTAAAACTTTGAAATCATTAGAGATGCAGGTAAACAGTTTACTGACACAGGGACGTGTATATGTGTCTCTGTTGCTGTATATGCGTATATGTGTTTCTGTGGGTGAGTGCACTTTCTTTTCTTGTTTGTTTTTTGGGGGCCATGCCTGGGCAGTGCTTACTCCTGGCTCTGTGCTCAGGGATCACCCCTGGTAAAGCTCAGGGGACCATATGGAATGCCTGGAATTGAACCCAGGTCGGTCATGTGCAAGGCAAGGCAAGGCTCTGCTCTGGCCCCTATGGTATGTGCACTTTAACTCAAAGAACACACACCAAAATGTTAACCGTATTGATCAAAGAGTTCTGAGATTAATAGATATTTTATTGCATGATCCTTAGGATAAGAGTTTTGGTGGGGGAAACCCCAACCATTAAGAGTCTCAAACCTAAATTCCCTAACCTGACCCTCACCGCCAGACACTGAACTGGGTTTTGTGTAATTAACTATTAATGCTGATGAAGTCATTTCACATCACACAGTCTTAAGACCTCACCGGATAACACATTTTAACATTTCATTTATTTATGCATTTACCAGGCTGGAGCGATAGCACAGCGGGTAGGGCGTTTGCCTTGCACGTGGCCAACCCAGGTTCGATTCCTCCACCCTTCTCGGAGATCCCAGCAAGCTAACGAGAGTGTCTTGCCCGCACAGCAAAGACTGGCAAGCTCCCCATGATGTATTCAATATGCCAAAAACAGTAACAACAAGTCTCACGATTTGTTGTGAGGCATTACTGGTGCCCGCTCAAGCAAATCGATGAACGAGGGGATTTCATAGTGCTACAGTGCAGTGCTATACATTTGCTGGCTTGAGGGTGACATCTGGCAATGCTCAGGGCTTACTCCTGGCTCTATACTCAGGAGACTCCTGGCTGTGCCCAGGGGGCCATATTATGATACCAAGGGTTAGAACCAAGATTACCTATGTACATGGCAATCACTTTACCCTCCAGAGTCTCTCCAGATATACCTTGACATTTGAAAAAGAAACATATATCCTCCACAGAGATCTAAAGATATGTTAATGATACCATCACATAAAATAGCTTTAATGTGAAACTTTTTTTTATAAAAGGTAAAAAGGTAAAGGTAAAGGCCCTCCCGTTGATCGTCGATTTACTCGAGCGGGCCCAGTAACGTCTCCATTGGAGACTTTGTTGTTACTGTGTTTGGCATATCGAATACACTCGGTAGCTTGCCGGGCTCTCCGAGAGGGGCAGAGGAATCGAACTCCGGTCGGCCATGTTGGCCGCTTGTAAGGCGAACACCCAAGATCACATATAAACAACAGAACAGGCCTATAATGACTAAGAGGCAGCTTTCAGAGGGACAAAATAAGATAAAGAAAACTTAGTTGTTTTTTTCCAGCTGTGGGTCCTTAGTTACACAAACATTTTTTGGGTGGTGCCAGGGATCGAACCCCAGACTTCACATATGCAAGGCCTGCTTGCCACGGCTTAGCTGCCTCCCTGCCTCCCATATTTCCTGTTTGACACCAAGCATATGCTTAGCAACCCTATTGTGAGTGACATGGACACATTTCTCTAAAGAAATTGCCCAATAAATAAACACTATTGGCAACACACACACACACACACACACACACACACACACACACACACACGACTAAATGTCATGGCTGGCTCTCTGGGCCAGATGCAGAAAAACAGATGGAAATACTGGCCTAGGACAGAAGACAACCCTGGAGATACAGTGGCTTTCCTGCTAGAAGCAGAGAGAAGTTAGTCCTCTTGCTGGTGGCTATTCTCAGAAGGCTGGGGTTCCTAGAGCCCCCAAGGGTAGCCAGGGTTACACTCCCTTCCCTAGGAGGGCGGCTGAGCTGCACCTGCCAGTCCCTGCAGCTTCTGCAACCAGCTGGAAACTGGTCTTTATTTTCTCCTGAATTCTGGACCCACCTGAAATGTATGGGTTTGTTTAAACTGAAATTTAACTGGTTTAAATTTTAGTTTAAACTGAAATTCCTACTTTTCAAATTTTCTTCAGCTTGGTAAAACAGACTTTCTTCTCTAGGTTGTTAGTAGAGCTCTTTCTCTCTCTCTCTCTCTCTCTCTCTCTCTCTCTCTCTCTCTCTCTCTCTCTCTCTCTCTCTCCCCTTCTCTCTCACTCTTACACATATTTTTATATCAAGCACCATCTTGAACACAACCTTCAAACATTTAAGTATAAACAAAGCAGAGACATATGGAGTCCATTTCTCATAAATCACATATGGGCCTTTAAAATAGGCAAAACAAGAGAATGTGCTCAGCACTATGTATTCTGTTTGCTTGAACACAAAACATCTGAAGAATACTTGGAGGCTGATGAATCCAAAATATTTACCCATCCCTATTTATAACTCTGGGATGTGTGGGGGTGGGGGCCTGATTTCCTGCACAGTCAAACTGCTCCCATCTGCTCTCCGGGCAACCAGTGATGGGCACAAGCTCCCCCTGTGCTGAGCTCCTTGTTGGTTTCTGCTCCAGACACCCATGTCCACTTCATTTCAAAGACAGGCTCAGTCCTGCTTACACCCAAGCTGCTGAGGACCTCTGGGCCTGACTCCTCTCCCTGCAAACCACTGTGACCAGCCTCAACTATGTGAGGTCTAGGCAGGGTTGGAGGGGGGTGGGGCACAATGGAATGATGCCAGTCTCTGGAGAGTATCTGGCTTCTTTCCCCTTCCTAAGCCCCCAGCTGTTGGGCGGGCCAACCCCTAACTTTTTTCATGAAAAGGAATAAATCATGGTGATTTTTATAGAAAGGCAGAAATGTTCTTGGCCGTTAGTTCTAATTGTCTTGATGTCTCTTCATTGCTACAAAACTCAGATTTTATTCTCCAGCTTCTGATATGCCTTTGGAGATTATTTAAACTTTTCAGGAGCTATATTCTGTTTTCAGGAGGCATATCTATATATTTTCTTTTCATTTCTTTCTTTCTTTTTTAATGGCAGCAGAAAGATCACAAACAGGATGTTGTGCAAGTTTAGCAGAATAAGGCCCCTGGGAGTCCTATTCCTTTCCACCCTGGTTATTACATACTGAATTTTACTGCCTAAATCAGAAACAGTGTAACAGTTAGGATGGTAAATACCCTAAAACCTTTCCATGACTAAGCATTAGCATCTTGGTTTTACAGATGAGGAGGCGGTGGGACAGTGCTTAAGGCAATTTGCTCTAATTGTAAGGTTCCTTTGGCACTAGAACCTAATCAATCTCCTCCTGCCACCTCCTGTACAACTTCACAGCCTATCAAGAGGATGGTGAGAGAAAAAGAGAGAGGGAGATGAGAGAGAGAATTGATTATAAAGCACCAAAAGGGCCAGGAATGTCACTACATGGCTTGCATGTATGAGGTTCTGGGTTAGATCCCTGTCACCAAATGATCCCGCCCCCGACAATGGGAGTGCCTCTGTTCCCCCTCAGCACCAATGTTGTCTTCCCACCCTACATAATAACACAATAAGAAAACATCCAGGTCTTGCCAAAAAATTCTTAAATCCTGTACACTCCTTGTTCCAGCTCAGTATTCACCAACCTTTTTCATTCCAGCAGTGCTAAGAAGACCTGGGGGCCACTCCAGGTGATTCTTGGTCAACGAGTTCAATATATGGAT
This sequence comes from Sorex fumeus, assembly GCF_029834395.1. Lineage (NCBI taxonomy): Eukaryota > Metazoa > Chordata > Mammalia > Eulipotyphla > Soricidae > Sorex > Sorex fumeus. The sequence goes on along the minus strand of NW_026606108.1, from coordinate 22,132,314 downwards.
CCAATAATGAATGAGCTGATGCCTGGGATCACCAAGCCCAATTACCCTTGCAGTGCTCAGGGGCCTTAATGGCTTTACCTAGTGGGTGATTGGGTGCCCACGAAATGCCAGGGATTGAATGGAGCTGACTGTATGCAAGGCACATGCCTTAATCCCTGGATGAGCTCTCCATCCCTAATATATATACTTTTGTTGAAGTAAACCATATTAAACTCATCACTAAGAGTCCAAGTCTATCCTTCATCAAGTGTTTGTATATTTTTCTAATCCTCCTATCATAAATTTTAATAACACTGATATATATATTGTATATGCTTTTGTATTTTGCCCTTGGGTGAGCCATAAGGCAAACTATGTTACCTAAAGTGATGCCACCGCCAAAATCATTCTTCACCACCTCACCCTCCCTCCAGGGACTACATTTGAGTGAGACACATATTCAAAAGACCTAGCCTCAGATGATCTTATGGTTAAACTGATACTGAAAAAATATCTAGAGCAATTAAAACCATGAAAATGTTCCTAAACTTCCAAAACAAATTTTTAAAAATGGCACAACAAATTGTTCCTTCACTGTGTTCAAGGAACAAATGAACTGGTCTGGAAAGAAGCAATGAATATATAACATTTTTCATGCATTTTAGTGTTCTTATTATAGAAATAGAATTCTTGGAGCTGATGAAGATTTTAAAGCAGCATTTAATCTAGCCAACTATCTTTTGACAAAAATGATACTATTGGTTGGCCTTTTAAATGTTACGAGGCATTTAGCTGAGGATGTTAAATTATTTGATATGTGCCACAGATTTAAACTCAGACTTAAGTAAAAAAAAAGAATCAACAAGGTCTCCCTTTCTTTATCTTTGGCAAAGAAAAAAAATGCTGTCAAGGCAACTAGAAGTATTCTTTCTTTGAATTTCCCCTCCTGTAGGGCGGGCTTGTTTCTTTTGTATTTACTCTAGCACTCCACAGATAATAACCTGCTCCTTCAAGTGTCAAAGGTCCTAAGTTTTAATATTTGCTGTGTCTCTGAATCACTCATCACAAAATCTGTTTCTCCAAGCTGCCCTGGTTCAGTTTCCACCTTTCACTTTTCCCCTATACACTAAACATAGTCCTTGTACACAGTAGGTGCTCAGTAGATGCCCGCTAAGAAAAGAGTACCTCCTTTTGGTCCAAAAACACCACAGTGCTCTGGCTTGGTTGAAAATGACTGAAATTTATAAGAAGGCCACAGGAACACTGAAAGTTTTCTACTTACAATCATATAAACATTTTGAAATAATTTTGCCTCTCTTTTTGGAGAACTGGCCGAAGTCCAAAGCTTTACGACATGGGAAAGATAAATGTTTAATAAATACTTAATCATTGGTTTATTACCCACAGATTTCTAAAGCTGGTTTAAATTAGAGCATTCATGGCTGATAACCGTCTAATATTTTACCTTTTTGTGTGTACTTTGTGAAGGGGCATTTCAACTCCTTAATTGAAAACAGTAAGTTATAAGGGAATTCCCACTTTCATTCTTTCCATGAATCACACAGGGAAGAATGTTTCTTCTCCAGTGACCTGCTTCCTGGGGTAGACCCATCTTTCTAGCTACTTTTATTTTTTCAATTCTACAGGCTGTTTCTCCTCAGCCTTTAGACAATATCAGGTGGTGCCCTCTGACTATAAACATAAAATCTTGGTTCAGAAGAAATATATATATTATTTATATAATATTAATTTTAATTAATTAATTTTAATATAATATACTTAAAATACACACACACACACACACACACACATATATATATATATATATATATATATATATTCCTGCTCAGGCTGGAGCGATAGCACAGCGGTAGGGCGTTTGCCTTGCACGCAGCCAACATGGCCGACCCGAGTTCGATTCTTCCGCCTCTCTCAGAGAGCCTGGCAAGCTGCCGAGAGTATCTTGCCTGCACAGCAAAGCCTGGCAAGCTACCTGTGACGTATTCAATATGCCAAACACAGTAACAATTGTCACAACGGAGATGTTACTGGGCCCGCTCAAGCAAATCAATGAACAATGGGAGGACAGTGACAGTGATATTCCTGCTGAAATATTTTACATATGTGTGTGTGTGTGTGTGTATAAAATCTGGGACTAGAGAAATAGCACAGTAAGCAAGGTTCTTGCCTTGCATGCAGCTAACATGGAGTTAACCCTGGTACCCCATAAGGTCTCCCAAGCTCCCCAAGGAGTGATCCCTGAGTGGAGAGCAAGACCTCAGTACAGCCAGGCATGGCCCAACAAATGAACAAAAATACACATAATTGCGTGAAATCACCCCTTCTTGATAAAGAATGGTACAGACCATCCTACATTCTTCTCACCTTCTCTTTCACCTCTTATTGGGCTTTCCCTTCACCTTTCACAGAAGCATCTTGGAATATCATCATTACCACCCCCATTAACTCAACCAAGAGTTTTCCTTGGTTTCCATCATCCACATAGACTTGGCGATGCATTTAACACATTGTAGAAATTCTATTTTTTTCTTCACCAGCCCATTGATTTTTTAAAAAATAATTGTTATTTAATTAAAGTATTGTCATAAAGTTATTGAGAATTGAGTTTTAGATGTATAATATCTCAATACCAATCCTACTACCAGTCAACTTCCCTCCACCAGTGTTCCCATACTCCATCCCTCCACCCCCAACCTTGACAGGCACAGTACAAAACTCAGTGGTTTCATCTTAGATCTCATGTCTTCAGCGTTGTTGAGTCTGTGCTTTGGATATATGGCTATAACACTCTCTCATAACCCATTCATATTTTTAAGTACACATCCCTTGGGGTTGGATAAACAGTACAGAGGTTACATCACTTGCCTTGCACACAGTCAACCCAGTTTCATCTCTGGCACAACTTTTAGTCCTCTTGCCAGGAGTGATCTCTGAGTAAAGAGTCAGAAGTAAGATCTAGAAACCACCCAGAGGGGCACATCTCCTGACCCCACACATCACTGCAAGCACAAATGCTTTATACTGACTCCAAAGCCTGGTGAATTGAAATATAGTCCACCCAGGAGTTCAAGCCCTTGGTCATGGCACCCAGTTCTGGTGTGAGTTCACCTACTGACACCCTGAATGAATGGGGAATGACCGGGATGGTTGGTAGTGCAACAAACACTGTATTGGGAGACCTGGGAGCAAAGGTAACTTAGCTGTATTGCATGTGGCATGGCAGAAGGTACTGAATGAATCCATCCACTGCTACAGTGGGATAGAGTTTTCTGTCTTTCCTCAGATTCTGGTTTCCTACAGATCTTTGTGAGATAAAAACTTAAAGCAATTACCAGTGAAAGCTTTACCAGGAGTTGATCAATATCAGCAAGACCAAGTTTGTCTGACCTGCAGAGATTTTCTCTGAACACTGACAGTCTTAAACTGAGGCTTGGGGATGTTGTATCCCCATTGTCCTGGTGAGATGTCCAAAGAAGCTGACATGAAAACATAAGGAAAGGGAAATGAGAAAAATACAATAGCATTACCCAGGCACTGCTCTAGAATGGCTCTATAAGAACCAATATGAAATTGGATAGGTAAATCATCCTCTGATTCAGTAATTGTCAAACAGTGTTAATTCCTCCACACCATCAGCAGGAATATTCGGCAATGTCTGGAGTTATTTTTAGTAGACACATATGGAGTTGGAGTAGTTCTCCCAGAATCTATTCAGGAGAAGTCAGGAATGATGCTAAACATATTCCAAAATACAAGAGACCCCCATTCCCCCAACCCTGCCACAGAGAATTATCAGGTCCAAAAGGTCAGAAGTGCTAAGGTTAGGCCTTGTATTCTGGACTCTGTGTGCTCAAATAAGAATTTTTGCTTTTCGGAATAGCCTGTGTCAACAGTCTTTTTCCAGACTAAGAGTGCATAACTTGGGCATGACATTACAAAGCAGCCAACACACAGAGTTTAAGTTGCTTAGTCATATTTCTGCAGCCAACAAGGGAGGACCCTTTGAAAGGGGAATGCTGGCCGGCCCGAGTGTCTTTAATGCTGAAGCTCTTCTTCATCTCTCTGTGCCAAGTAGCTAGGCTACAGACACCCCATCCTGGGTGACTAAGGGTGAAATCACTTCTGCAATGGGAAAGTCAGCTAGAGACAGTGCAAGGATGGAGGACTGAGCCAGAACTTTCCCCCAAGATGTGGTAAAAGAAGAGAGTGGGTGGAAGAAAGTGAGGGGCTGTCTGAGATGTCGGTAAGTCCACACTCAGAGGATATCAAAGCCCAATTCCAGGAAAGTACTAAGTCAAGGTCACCTCTTGGGCTGGTCCCACCAAATTGGGATCCTGGCAAAATAAGTAAAATGAGAATTAACCATATCTTGCCCAAGAAAGGGCCTGTTTTGCCCTATCTCTGGAGCCGTTCATCATCCTGCCTTCCTTATCCAGAGTTCCCCATCCCTCTTCCTCTTTCCCCCGCCACAGCCTTCTCCAGAGGCAACTGCTTCCTCTTCTGCCTCTGCCTCAATGCTTCTCAGAAAGCAGCTGCTTGATTTGCACTTGAATCTGGAACATTTTGGCTCATGAGAGACTACTTTAGGCCTATCTTATTATTAGTGACAATGTAGTACCTCTCCAACATCGGGTGTAGAAAGGAAATATTCATGTGTCATAATTGTGGAACCACTGCTTTAAGAAATAGTAGCTATTGGGGCTAGAGAGATAGTACAGCATGTCTTTCATGTAGCCAACCCAGATTCTATCTCCAGGACCCACACCCCATATGGTTCCATGGTCCCACCAGGAGTTATCCTTGAGCACCGAGCCCTAAGGAAGCCCTGAGCACTGCTATATGTGGCTCTAAAACCAATAAATAAAGTTAAATGAAAGCAAATAGTTATTTCTGCATCCTTGAGTCTAGCTCACTTTATATTAGAAAAGAGGCATCTAAGGTCCATATGTCACAAATTATCCACTCGGTTTACCATAGTGTTCAGAAGTGGGGCCATTCTCACCATCCCTTTTGATATTGTTCTGCCATATTTGTTTTTGATTGGGTAATGGATATATGCAGAATGAAACAGACCAAGGTACACTGTCACTGTCACTGTCCTCCCATTGTTCCTTGATATGCTCGAGCAGGCCCAGTAACAGTAACAATTGTCACAAGCTACACATAAAAAAAAAAAAACTTAACTACTGGAGCCGGAGGATAGTACAATGTGTAAGGAACTTGCCTTGCATAAAGTCAACCTAGGTTTTGTCCTTGCCACCACATACGGTCCCCTGAGCATACCAGGAGAGCTAGGAGTTTAAGTCCTGAGTACCACTGCCAACTGTGACCCAAAGTACAAATGAATGAATAAATAAATAAATAAAATTTTAAAAATAAACCAAAAATAAATTCCACATCTTGTGCTACAGGTTCCCTCCTGGGCTCTATCAGCAGCAATTCCTATTGCCTTGTGCATCCTTCCAGAATGCATGTGCATTCACAATTGTATCCCTATAGGTTACTGTCACCCTCTGACCTCAAGGCCATGATCCTCCATGCCTCTCAGGTCACCGCAGCTTCTATTGCTCAAGAAGAGATGTAACAAAACAGATGACACATTCAAGCTGCTTAAGGAAAACTTAGTGACTCAGAGGGACACAGATTGTTCCCTGCACCTTTCCTCCCTCATTACCAGGTGACCTTGCCAAGGGCAAGTGGTGACATTCTGATTTACCACGAAGCCGACTGGACCCAGCTCACATTAGAACAGAATCTGAAATTCAAACACCAAAAAGAAAAATAATATTTTCTTAAGGCTTCCAGTTTTGAAATCAAATTTGCTTTGTAGCTTTGTTGAAAATATTATTTTCTTTTTAGTTCAATAAACACAGTACGTTGGAAAGAATAAAAACAGGACACCCCCTCCACCCCACCCTTGACCCTTTTAGTTCCCAGTGAACTACCAAATTTTAAACTTTAGACCCTATTGCACCACATTCCTGAAATCTCCGCTTAACATTGCAGAGAACAAGGACCAGGAGCCTCATTGTTTTTTTGTGGCCAGGTTAGGCAGGGGCTCATTCAGGCTCCAGATATAAAAGGCAAACTTGGCTCTCAATGTGGCTTTGCCATTTACAAGACCCTGTACTGGAATAAACCAGGGATGCATTTCTCTTGGCTCTTACAGCCTTTTGCATTGTGACTTCAGCCCTCCAAAGGTTTTATCTGGGTTGTCTGAAAGTGGATAATTTTCACAAGTTTGCTTTGGCACTCAGGACCTAAATTTTTATTGAAAGTCACAGTTGTTTTAGTGGGCACGGTAGAGTGCCAACAGATCTCAGTAGGGGCCTTCCCGCCAGTTTGATGAGAGCTATGTGCATCTTAACAGTGCCAAGTGTTGGCAGGAGCAGCTTGACCTCCCACCCTTTGCTTGTCTACCCTTAACCATTGGTTCATTCGTGCTTTCAATGGAAGGACACTCTGTAAAAGGTGTGTCGGCAACATTTCTGAAACCAAACTGCCATCTCGACATGGAAGACACCTCTCGTCCATTTCCAACTGGACTGGGTGGTTCAATGCTTGGGTCTACGAATGAGGAGCTGTTCAGGTTCTGCACTGCTTGTAGGCTCAGTCCACAGTGCTCAGAAACACACCTGGAGGAGCTCTGGGGGAGAAGGAGTGTCATGCAGTGCTGGGGTGTGAACTTAGTTCCAGCATCACTGACCTCTGGGATATATCCCTGGCACTTCTTTTTCTATTTTTTCCCCTGGAACAAATTTTACTGATTTGTGTTGGTTTGTAATATTTGACATTTGAGACTGTATAGCTTCACACGTTTGTGTATAAATCTCACTGCAGTATATCCTAAGTCCCAGAACCATCCTACTATCCTTATCTCCTGCCCCTCTGGTAACTACCAGGGTATTCACAGAATCTAAGAGTTCATTTTTGTTCTGTTTCTATTATTTCTCTGGAATTATTCCCATTTTTTTTCTATCCTATCAAATAGAGAAGGCAATGGCAGCTTGGAAAAGGTATCTTTCCCATGAAATGAAATAAAATAAATGCTTGGTTGAGAAAAGATTGGGAAAGAAGTTCCCAAACCCAATCCCCAAATGCCCTTCATATAATGAATGGGAAAGATGACTGATTGATGGGGCTTCAAATAAAGGTGCCGGGAGATTTTTGAAGGAAAAAAGACATCTGTCCTTCCTACATGACCACAGGTATATTATCACAGCATCACCAGAAAGTCAAACCCATACAGGCTTTAAGTGGGTTTTACAAGATATTTTTGTAGTAGGACTAAGAAGTCCTCCATATTTGCTCTTTATTTTTTCTATATGGCACTTTTTCCTTGTGTTCTTGAACTCACTATGACCAGAAAGCTCTTCTGAATATGAAACATTTAAAAAGACTTAGGTGATTTATAATTCAACCTTGAAACAGCTCTTATGCTTTAAAATGAGAATAACTCCTATTTTAAAGATGAAAACCCTCTAAGCGAGTAATTTCCTGTCGATAAATAGCTCTTAGTAAAATTTCAATAAGACCAGAAAACAAATGCACAGTGAAAAAAAGTTGGAAATGAAAATAGATTTTATTAGGTGCCCTAGTTTTAAAAAAGGGGGGGGGGTTGCACTAACTAGAACTAAAAAGAAACCTGCTATTTTACAATTTCCACCTTCCCTTCAATAATACTAGCTTTTGTGTTTTTAATTTCCCTGGTTTACACGGTGCTCTTAAACCTCCAGATCATAAGAACAACAAAAAACCCAATCCAAAATCTCATAGGTGGGGTTTTGCTTTGAAAAGTACTACTCATGAGCAGAGTTGTTTTGTTCTCTTGGGTGGGTCTCCTGGATCGTATGCCCTTAAAGCCTCAGTAACCCCAAGCTGTGGGCACCTGATGCTCTCTGTCCCCAAAGAATATGAGGACAGATCCTTTGAGTTGTGCATCCACAGTCGTTCCCCATCTTATGTGTTTCTTCCTGTTTCTCATTAAAGAGGTCAAAAAGGGGAAAGAATTCTTTCCCAGCCTTCCACCTGAGGATAACCTGCTCCCCAAGTTCTGGCTATAAAAGGCATAGGAAATTTTTATGAGAGCAGAGTTTCTCAAACTTTAAAGTGTACACAAATTATACAGGCGCCCTGTTAAAATGTAGCATCTGAATCAGTACTCAGGATGCAGTCGGGATATTGCAAAATAAAACATCCCAGAAAACTCAATTCTGGCAAGGATAGGACTGTGGAATAATAAAGCTACTTCTGTCCTTTCTATGAGTTTTATGCTTTGGAAAAGGAGCCAAGGATGTGAGTGTGGGGCTGCTGACAACTTTCTTATGCCCAAGTGGGTGAAAGCCAATATGCTGAGATTAGCAACAGAGAATGAAAATCGGTCTAGATCTTCGGCTTTTTTTTGCTTTTCTTAGGTCACACCTGGAGATGCTCAGGGGTCACTTTTGGTTTTGCACTCAGGGATTACTCTTGGCGGTGCTCAGGGGACCATATGGGATGCTAGGAATCTAACCCCGGTCGGCCGTGTGCAAGGCAAACGCCCTACCCGCTGAGCTATCACTCCAGCCCTTGGTCTAGATCTTTGACCTAGCCACTATGCCATTGAAATAAACACTCTTGGGGTCTTTTTATTTTAATGGGACATTAAGTATCATTATGTCACCATTTTTTATGTTTTCTATTGTTAAACACAACCATCCTTTTCTATTACATGCTATAACTAGGCTGATCCATGCAGCACCAAATTTATAATCTATCATGCTGTGGCAGACTCCATTGTCTTTAGCCAGTGGCCTAACAGAGTTCCTGGGCCCAAGTGATGGTGTAGTAGGAGCAGAGAACAATCTACACATGTGTTTCTGAGAAAAAATATCTTTAGGATTGTGTAAATTTTTAAAACTCTTTTCATAGAAATGGTAGACAGAGAAAATATTCTGAGGTGTTTTCTCTGTTGTCTTATTCCTCTAATAAAACTACTCTGAAGAATGAGAAGCTAATTAGTTCCACAGTTGAGCTCATAAAGTGAAGCTTTCTGTTGAAGCTTACTGGCATTCAAAGCATCAACACTGATGGCCTTCATGGAGGAATTACAATAAATCACTGGGTGGGTATAATTTTGTCTATTATGAATTTTGAATTTTTCTGCCTTAACTATCTTTTATTCTAAAGAACTTTGATCTTTCAGTTCTTCCAAAATTACACCTGGCCCACCCCATTTCAGTGTTCCAATTTTCTTGGTTAGGTTGTTGCAATCTCAACTGCTATAAAATAAGTAACTTAGGTAGATACTCATTTATTTTACTTAATAGTCTGAGTGCAAATGGTCCAAGAGAGAAAAAAATTTTTTACGGTGTCAGGGATTCACTCGAATCTTGCTGGTTGTTCCATTTCTGTGTTCCAGGCATCTTTATCTGTGTGTGTTGTGTGTATGTGTGTATGTGTGTATTGAGGGGGTGGGGGTGAGGGAGGCGGGAGGGAAGACAAAGAAGGGATGTTTAATTTCAATTGTGATGTAACGTTTTGCCCTTCCTAATGATGTTCTTTTCCCCAATACCATGCATTACCTTTGTAATGGAATTATAAACAGGTTCCACATTGTAAAATTTCTTTCACGGTGAAATTTTTTTCACTCCTTTTCACTCTAATATAATCCTGTTTAGGCCTGTAGCTTCTTAGAGTCACAAAATTCTGGCCAATGCAGAGAAATTCTGCAAGCTCTTCAAGTCTGTAGGTGAGCACCTTTTTTGGGATTAATGATCACCTACTGACAAATTTCCAGAAATGACAGTCTGGGTTCATGGAATCTGTGTGTAAAAGGGTCTGAGAAAATTAATTCCTAACCAAAACAGCAGCTGAAGGGAAGCAGGAATCTTTTAGTTGCTTTGACTTAGAGGGAATACACAGAGCCAGGGCGAATGGTAAGTTTGATTCAAAGTACAGTCTCATTTCTATCTCTTCAGTCTGGCCACTATAATGTCCTAATCTGAGCTCAGAGACACAAAGGACTATAACAAAATAATCAATAAAAATGAATATAAATGGAACTTTTGACAACACATATGGCATCACTGAACAAATGTTAGAATGACAATGTGAGAGGGCAGTACTTAAAGAGCAAATCATACCCACGTCAGACACCACACGAACTATTAGTTATGATGATTGCTATAACTAAATTTATATTACATCACTCTAATTTCACAATAAATTAATGTAGTGACCCTCCCACTAAGGAAGACACCTCATGAATCTCTAATCTATAGCTATGTTTCAGGAATCACGGTCTGACTGCTGAAGAGAATAAAGGAAACCACATTTCTTTGTAAACATCAATGTCTTTTAAGTATGTTTACACTTGCAGACCAGCACCTGTCCTCCATACTTCCAAGGACCAGCAGTTATGAGAAAGGTGGTAGATCAGAAGATTTCAACCTCTCTACACCTGTGAAGCCACATCAGTCAGTGGACTAGTAGTTTAAAAACACTGGTATACATGACAGTGAGAAACTGGCCATGCAACAAAAAAAAATCTTACATGTGATATTTAAAAGAAGTTACATTCAAAGATATTTTTCACTTTCTTCTAGATTGACTGTTATGAACAGACTCAGAGTAGGAAAATTTGTGACTAGTTATGGTTTGGAGCCATTTCATCATCTTAGAGAGGGAGTAGTGGATAATATTTCCTTTCCACTCGTCACCCTACTTTCCAAGTCTCCCACCAATTCACACCTAAATTTTCACTTGACAGAGAAAAATCCTTGTTAGGGATGTTTCTATCTTAAACTTCTCCATCAAAATTGAACTCTATTGTGATTCATTCTCTAAGAACACAGTTGTCTGTTAGTATTCAGAGATGAAGGAATTGAATATGCAATCTTCTTCACTAATAAAATTACAAATTTAGGGTTTTCAAAACCTTAAAGACAAAGAGAGAGAAAAACAATAGAAATTTCAATTTTTAGGAAAAAAGGGCACAACTATAGGCGATCACCTAACAGAGCTTCCCTCCAATCACTCCATAGGTCTTGGAAAATAGATATAAATATGGATATAGATATAGATGTAGATGTATAAAATAGCTTAATTTTCCTGATGGTACAATAGCTAACTGATCTCATCTGATGCTGGCAAGGATGCAGTTTGACTGACCCTCAAACACACTGCCTTATATTATATTAGAATGACTTGTTAGAAAGAAAATTAGCTTATCAAGTCTGCAGATAAGTTAAGAATTAGGACTAATTGTTGAAAATAGCAAAATGCAACTCCAAAATATTCCTATGCATTATCCCCTTTCGGGGAACACTACTTTTAAAACAAGTTTTTGTCCACCACACATGCTACTTTGTTTTGTGGTCTTTCAGAGGCAGTGAGGAATACACATAAGTATACCTATTCAGTCTTGCTTTTTTGCTAATTCCTTACTAAAATCTATTTAAATATAATTTCAATAAATAAATCAATATCACCTTTAAGAAACCCCCTTCCATTCAAAGTACTGGTCACTCTGTAGACTGTACCAAATGTACTGTCCTTAATAAGTAAAGCTCCATGTAGCCCAGGATGGTTACTCCCCAGATCATCTTTGACCTTATGTCAGGAATAGTGCTCAACAATGTACTCAAATGGGATATTTTGAGTAAGTCAATTAATATATCTTAATATTGTAAAAAATGCCTCTAATAATATTGCTTTTACCTTTACCTGACAAAATGACTTCAACAGTGAAATAATAAATAAATAGAAATAAACAGGTATACCCTATAAGATACAGATCTGTGTAGATTACCTCATTGACACATAATTTCATTAATATGTTCAGCAAATATATAAAGAGCTACACACACAAAGACCCTCTGTGGAGTCACATAACTAAACTACATATCAAATGTATTACCTAAGCAAATGATTACCTAAGCAAATCTTAGTTTAGTCATTGAATAAGCATTAGATAATCATCAAAATGATGATTATAATAAAAAGGGATATCAAGAGACTGTGCATAACATAGAAAAACTTAACAACTGAATGTTAACTGATGACAAAATAAGATACTAAATTATATGGACTTTATTATACAACATTGAAAGCTTATATGTGAATAGAAGGAATAGAAATTGGCAAAACACAGAATCTGGAAAAAACCTGAGTGCCCGAGAACAGATCACTCTGTAGACTGGACCATATGAAAGAAACTTTGGTACATCTACACAATGGAGTACTATGTAGCTCTTAGAAAAGATGAAGTCATGACATTTACATACAAGTGGTACTACATGGAAAGTATCATGCCAAGTGAAATGAGTCAGAAAGAGAGGGACAGACATAAAAATATTGCATTCATCTGGGGAACATAAAGCAACAAAATAGGAGACTAAGACCCAAGAATAGCCGAGATAAGTACCAGGAGGTTGACTCCATGGCTTGGAGGCCAGCCACACATGCTAGGGGAAAAGGCAGCTCAGATAGAGAAGGGAACACCAAATAAAGGGTGTCGTGAGGATCCTCCCAGGATGGGAGATGCATGCTGAAAGTAGACTATAGACCGAACATGATTTCCACTCAATGACTCTTTTGCAAACCACAGCATTCAAGAGGAGAGAGAGAACAAAAGGGAATGCCCTGCCACAGAGGCAGGGTGGGATGGGGGGGGGGGGGTAGGGGGAGGGATACTGGGATTAGTGGTGGTGGAAAATGGGCACTAGTGGAGGGATGGTACTCGAACATTGTCTAATTGAAACCCAAGCACAAAAATTTGTAAGTCTACAACTCTACCTCATGGTGTTTTACTAATAAAAATTGAAAAAAAAAAGAAATTGGCAAAACTAGGTTAGAGACTTAATTTAGAGTGATTAATAGAAAATAAGTGATAAGAATGCGTCTTTTGCATACTGAAGACAGTTACTCTACTTCCCTAGCTCCAAAGGAAAGCCCATCTGGAAGGTGGAGGTGCTAATCTCAATAGTAAGTGATCCAGCTTGTATGATTCTTCCTTGTTCTTTGTAAATAGACATGATAATATTTAGTTGTTGTTCAACATCTAAAAGATTGGGTGCTGAACACGGAAGAAATTTTCAGGCAGAACAAGCATAAATAGCCAAATAAGGAAATGTTTCAGAAACAACACATCAGGGCTTTTTGGTTTAAAAGGAAAGATTTGGGAGGTAATAGGGGCAGTGATCAAGGTCCTCAAGCACAGTAATGGTGTAGAGGTGTGTATGTCTGTATCTAAACTACAAGTCCAGCAAACACTCAAAGGAGACTATCCACTACAACTACAACCACTAATTTTAAAATGTGCGTGTCTAGGACACAGGCTGTGAGAGGGAATTTGGAGAAATTGATGGAGGAAAGTGTATATTTGTGATGGGATCGGTGTTGGAACATTGTACAACTGAAACTCAACTATGAATAGCTACGTTAATCATGGTGCCTTAAAAATAGATAAGTACTAACTAAGGAAGTAAAGGACCTGTACAAAGAAAACTACAAAACGCTACTTCAGGAAATAAAAGAGGACATGAGGAAATGGAAAGACATCCCCTGCTCATGGGTCGGGAGACTTAATATTGTCAAAATGGCAATACTACCGAAAGCACTGTACAAATTCAATGCAATTCCTATAAGGATACCCATGACATTCTTCAAAGAAATGGAGCAAACACTCCTGAAATTTATATGGAACAATAAACCCCCACGAATAGCTAAAGCAATTCTTGGGAAAAAGAAAATGGGAGGAATCAACCTCCCTAACTTCAAACTTTACTACAAAGCGGTAATAATCAAAACAGCATGGTACTGGAACAAAGGCAGAACTGCAGACCAATGGAACAGAGTTTAATACACTGACATCTCCCCTCAATCATATGATCATCTAATCTTTGATAAAGGTGCAAGAAATGTGAAGTGGAGTAAGGAAAGCCTCTTTAACAAATTGTGCTGGCATGACTGGACGGCTACATGCAAAAAAATGGGCTCAGAACTCTGCCTAACACCATGTACAAAAGTAAGATCAAAACGGATTAAAGGCCTCAACATCAGACCAGAAACCATAAGAAACATTGAAGACAAAGTTGGCAAAACCCTCCATGACATTGAGGCTAATGGTATGTTCAAAGATGACACGCCACTGGCTGAGCAAGTGAAAACAGAGATAGATAAATGGGACTATCTTAAACTAAGAAGCTTCTGTACCTCCAAAGAAACAGTGACCAAAATACAAAGACAGTCTACAGAATGGGAAAGAATATTCGCCGAATACACATCTGACAAGGGGTTGATATCAAGGATATACAAAATACTGGTTGAACTCCACAAGAAGAAAACATCCAACCCCATCAAAAAATGGGGCAATGAAATGAACAGAAACTTTCTCAAAGAAGAAATCTGAATGGCAAAAAAGCACATGAGAAAATGCTCTACATCATTAATCATCAGGGAGATGCAGATCAAAACCACAATGAGATACCATCTCACACCTCAGAGACTGGCCCACATTCAAAAGAACAAAAGCAACCGATGCTGGCATGGATGTGGCGAGAAAGGGACACTCCTTCACTGTTGGTGGGAATGCCGACTGGTTCAGCCCTTTTGGAAAACAGTATGGACGTTCCTCAAAAAATTAGAAATTGAGCTCCCATTTGACCCAGCGATACCACTCCTGGGAATATATCCCAGAGAGGCAAAAATGTGTAGCCAAAGTGATATCTGCACTTGTTTGTTCATTGCAGCACTCTTTACAGTAGCCAGAAACTGGAAGAGACCTGAGTGCCCAAGAACAGATGACTGGTTAAAGAAACTTTGGTACATCTACACAATGGAGTACTATGTAGCTCTTAGAAAAGATGAAGTCATGAACTTTACATACAAGTGGTACAATATGGAAAGTATCATGCTAAGCGAAATGAGTCAGAAAGAGAGGGATAGACATAGAAAGATTGCATTCATCTGGGTGATATAAAATAACAAAATATGAGATTAATACCCAAGAATAGCTGAGATCAACACCAGGAGGATTACTCCATAGCTTAGAGGCCAGCCAGTTATTCTAGGGGAAAGGACAATTCAGATAGAAAGGGAAACACCAAGTGGAGGGTGTTTGGAGGATCCTCCCAGGAGGGGAGATGCAGGTTGAAAGTAGACTGGACTGAACATGTTCGCCACTCAATGCCTCTTTTGCTGATCACAACACCCAAAAGGAGAGAGAGAACAAAAGGGAATGCCCTGCCACAGTGGCGGGGGGGATGGGGGGATGGGGGGGAGGGATATTATCCTGGTGGTGGAAAATGGGCACTGGTGGAGGGATGGGTATTTGATCGTGGTATGACCGAGATCCAAGCACAAAAATTTGTAAATCTACAACTGTACCTCATGGTGTTTCACTAATAAAAAATAAAATAAATAAATAAAAAAGAAATAGATAAGTACATGAAACAAAGTAAGGGTATTTTTTCAAAGGATTCACAGCATATATTGAATGCACCCTCAATTGAAAAAAAAATAACCTGCCTGCTCAAGATTAACGTTTGCAATAAATATCTTAAAGAGAGGAATGTGGAAAGCAAATGTATATTGTAATACAAAATGTACACTTTTTGGATTAACAATACTTTCTTCATAAGAACTGCAACAGGTTTTATTCTTTGTACCCCAACAAATAACAATTAGATACATGAGACCCAATAGTAGATGGATATTTGGTCTTTGAAGGGAAATAACATTAAGGCCGAAAAATCAAGCATAGCCCATTGTACAGAAAGTCAAACTTCCTGAGATGCAACTGACAAAAGAAAAAAAAAACTAAAAGGAGTGTAACTTGAAATTTTTTTTGTAGGAGTACTGCTATTTATTCAGCCACTGATTAGCTGATTGAATTGTGCATGAACTCCACCTTACTTTTTTTTTTCATTTTTTATAATTTTATTTATTGAATCACCGTGAGAGCAGTTACAAAGCTTTTGGGTCTAAGTCTCAGTCATACAATGAAACATCCGTACCTTCACCAGTGCCCATTCTCCACCACCAAAAACCCCAGTATACCGGCATCCCACACCCTCCTCCTACCTGTGGGGCAGATGATTTCCATATTACTCTCTCTCTACTTTGATCACATTCAATATTTCGACAGACCCACCATTATTATTTGAGATTTTACCCCAACACTCAGATCTGCTGAAAAGACAATAGACAATTTGTGTTCTATTGCTGGTTATGAATAACATATGATGCCGCGTGGCTGCAGTAGGGCCATGTGGTTTTGAAATTCCGAAATTTTAACACTTAAATCTAGTGGGATTTCTGCCAAAAGCCACTGTGTTTCGAGATCTGCTCCTGAGTCTCTGCAATCATGGCCATTGAGCAGCTTGAGGAGGAGTCAGAGAGGCCGTCTGTGGGCGATGACTTGTGGTCTCGTTGGGGTGGGGAGGACAGGCCCGGCTCCCCCCCACCCCATCCCGTGAGGCCCAACAAGTTTTGTCACTGCGGGTCCAAACCTGACTGTCCAATGGCCTCTGGAGGATGACGGCCACCAAGCCACCAAGAGGGAGCAGGCAGAGGGACAACACCCTTTCCTCCCTGGGGTGGCCCGGAGACAGTAATGTACTGTGGGATCCGGATGCATTTCTGCCAAAAGCTACTGGGTTCTGAGATTTGTTTCTGAGTTTCTGGGGTCATGGCCATTAAGCAGCTTGATCAGGAGCCAGAGAAGCCATTTGCGGGCAATAACTTGGGGTCTTATTGGGGTGGGGAGGACAAGCCCGGCTCCACCCCCATCCCATGAGGCCCTGTGTGTCTCATCACTGGGGGCCCAAATGTGACTATCCAGTGGCCTCAGAAGGATGGCGGCCACTGGGCCGCCAGGGAGAACAGGCCAAGTCACGAAACCTATTCCCACCTGGGTTGGCCCAGCACCGGTAGCCTACTGAAGAGACCGGACGCATTTCTACCTAAAGCCACTGGGTTCTGAGATTCGTTTCTGAGTCTCTGGGATCATGGCCATTGAGCAGTTCAATCAGGAACCAAAGAGGCCTTGCCTCCAATTATATAGCTGAGCCAGAGGTGGTTTGTGGGTGTGTTTCCCACATACCTAACTTTTCGTGGTTTACTTTCTTGGTAAACTTTGCCCCACGTTTTTGGGGTTTGGCCAAAGGCACAGCAGCAATTTTGGGATATCTGGAAGTCTGAAGGTGCCATGAGGCTGCTGATGCACTCGCCTTACAGGTACAGATTGACCTGCTGGCGGCACCATATCCCCTGTAACTTGAAATTTGTACTGCACTGTCCTCCCGTTGTTCCTCGATTTGCTTGAGTGAACCCAGTAATGTCTCCATTGTCTCCATCCTGAGACTTTTTGTTACTGTATTTGGAATATTGAATACATCACTGGAAGCTTGCGAGGCTTTGCCATGTGGGCAAGATACTCTTGGTGCATGCCGGGCTCTCCGAGAGGGGTGGAGGAATCAAACCTGGCTCAGCCGGGCCGACTGTACGCAAGGCAAACGCTCTACCACTGTGCTATTCCTCCGCCCCAACCTGAAACTTAGAAATACAAAATATATATTTAGAAATCATGATTTCTATAGAGAAAATTGTTTGACTAAAAATTCAGGAAGAAAAGCTTCTCTACCTTTCTTATTCCAAGGTAAATACTAAGTAAGAATCCCCAAAGAGGGGGATTTTATGTCAACTTTTACTTAAATTATTCAAAGGATTGGCCAACCCTAGTGATTTCTCAGAATCACTTTAATTTTCCAATTCACACAGGTTATATGTGTGTGAAAAATTTATATAGCACCATTCCTGTGTTTTTATTTTGAGAGACAAGTCATTTTCTTAGTCATTAAAAAGAATCCAAATGCGTTCTCTTCTACTAAGATCAGAAAAGACTTAATTTAAAACAGGACCAGAGACCACCTGTGGAAATTCCTTGATGGTGGGTGAAAAAATGATTTTAATAAATTTCCTCTAGACTCTTCAACCCCATGTTCTCCCTTGAACAGGTATCTTGCTTGCTTTTCTGTCTCTTTGTTTGCTTCTTTTCGCTTTGGAGAAGCCTGTGTTCTCTCTTGAACACACTTCTCCCTTTCTCTCTTCTCACATCTTTCTATATGTTTCAATAAAAACTTTCTAGAAAGAAAGAAAGAAAGAAAGAAAGAAAGAAAGAAAGAAGGAAGGAAGGAAGGAAGGAAGGAAGGAAAAAAGGAAGAAAAGAAGGAAGGAAGGAAAAAGGGAAGGAAGGAAGGAAGGAAGGAAGGAAGGAAGGAAGGAAGGAAGGAAGGAAAAAAGGAAGAAAAGAAGGAAGGAAGGAAAAAGGGAAGGAAGGAAGGAAGGAAGGAAGGAAGGAAGGAAGGAAGGAAGGAAGGAAGGAAGGAACTTCCTTTTTAACTATTTGCTCTTTGCTACTAGTTCCATAAATACCAGAAATAGAAAGGGTTTCCCTACACAGCCTCCTTCTGGATCTAAACATTGACCTAACTGAAAAAGACAAGGTTAATGTCATAAGGTCTCCAGGCTGCTGATAGGAGAAAGGCCTTTAAGTTCTGAGTGACAGCAAGAGTCACTGTTTCTTTGATCAGAAAAAAAAAAAAAAGAAAAACCAACCAAACAAACTATTAACATCCTCCATATTAGACAGGAATTTTATGTTTATTTGTGGATTCTTTTAAAGACTTCTGGTCAACCCTGCAAATAATACAGACTTCCAAAATGAAAAGGAATACCAAAATAACTATGGCATTTCCTCAGTTGGGCATAATGGTTTCTTCAGAGCAGGTCTGCTGCGTAAACACTGAACATTTTCTTTCCTTTCAGTAACATCTGTGAATAAGTTTACCCCTTGCAAAAACGAGGGATTAATAACTATGTCCAGACAAGGGCGGGCACAGGTGCTTCAAGCATGTTCCACAAACACACCCCAGCACTGCCGCCACTGGGCTATTTTTGATGGAGCGATTCAGACTTCAGTCACTCAGCGTGTCTGGCCTGGGTTAAGGGCAATCCCCCGGCAGAGATGTCAGCAGCAGCATCGAAAGCACCGGTTCTTTCCTGGCAGCCTCCTTCCTGTACACACTGAACAGAGAACATCAGCCCAACGATTTATTAAAAGCAATTGTGAGTTTCCTGGGTTTAGCCAAACATTTGGTGCATGTTATACAATCCTCTAAGCCCAAACCTCAGTCCTCCTTATTTGAAGAAAAGCTGCCCCAGCTAGCCTAGCTCTGATCTCCCAGGGCAACTACTGCCTGGAATGTTTACTGGACATTTAACCATGA
Source organism: Sorex fumeus (assembly GCF_029834395.1). Lineage (NCBI taxonomy): Eukaryota > Metazoa > Chordata > Mammalia > Eulipotyphla > Soricidae > Sorex > Sorex fumeus. The sequence continues at coordinate 22,113,043 of NW_026606108.1, read as the reverse complement.
CCTGCTTCTTCCATTTGTCAACCACGGTTAACATTTTTATTTTATCTAATTTCTCATATTTAAAGTGTTTACTCCTTAGCGTTAGCTATATCATACACTCTAATGGCAAAGAGAGCTTTTAAATTTGTTCAGCTAAAATCCTTAGTATGATACACTATGCTTAATAGGCTTTTATGTTTTTATTGATTTGAAAATGCCATTTCTTTACGTTGGAATTTAGAAATAGACATAAATTCTTTATAATGGAGTCCCTTGATAAAATCATCTTGGGTAGTGAGTCTGTGGTAGGGACAACAAATTAAATTTATTTCTCTTAATAATGGGAAGTTTGTGGGTGTATGAACAGGGAAGGCAGAACTGACAACTTAAGCACCCGAAGTTCCAGAGTAATGATTTAAGGCGTTAGCTGAAAGAAACCTACCAACTCAACACACAGGCCCAGGTATAGCATTGTTCATCAAGCTAAACACAGCAACTAGGGCACAAGCCTAGTATATGCCTAATCAAGTTAGATCCCAGTTCCACCTGATGTCTTGAGCATTGCTGTACTGCCCTGGAGACTGCAGTCCCACCGGTCCCAAGCAGCACTGAATCCTGGAGCCCTTGCATTGAACCACAGGTTGGCTGAAAATCATCAGTGGGTCAGGGCCTCCTGAGCACCATTTTGAAAAGCCTCCCAGTCCCTAAAAAAATCTCTTCTGTCTATTAGAACTTCTTAATGTTCTTTCCTCTTCTAAGTGAGTGTACTTTATATATGGTTTTAAATGCTAAAATTACAAATGTTGGCACCTAGAAATATTTAATAATTTACCAAATTTTCTGAGGTGGTTCATATATGGATTTTCACTTGATCACTAGACATCCCGTTACTCATCAATTTGCTCGAGTGGGCCCCAGTAGCATCTCAATTCGTCCCTGTCGCGTGCTAGTGTAGCCCGATAGTGTCTGCTCATTCTAGGAACACAAAGAGCCTCAAATCGACTGTTCAGGGTCTTGATGAAGAAGTCTGACCATCTCATAGGTGGGTGGCCACGCAATCTTTTAATGTCCCATGGAATCCAGTTGGTAATAGCATTAGTCCAGCGGTCGTCTCCAAATCATATTACATGTCCAGCCCATCTGATTTTCAACACTTTGGCAAATGAGACAGCATCCCTGATTCCTGACCGTCAACAGAGGTCAGAACTCCGGATTCTTTTTCTCATTTGTGTGAAGCATGATACTCCTAGCATAGCTCTTTCGATTCCTCTTTGGGAGACTCAAATAGCGTTCTCATCCTGTTTTCATAGGGCCCAGGTCTCTGAGGCGTATGTTAATGCAGGAAGAACAGTGGAATCAAAGAGATGTGCTCAGAGCTGGAGGTTCTTGGTCCTCCTGGCTATTTCTTCAATGCTCTTGAAGGTGTTCCAAGCTGCTCTCTTCCTTCTGTGCACTTCAGGTGCCAGGTCATTCATGTTGACTTCTTGACCTAGGTACACATAACTGTTGCATTCGGAGATGTTCATTCCATTGAGAGCGAATGGAATGTCAGGAACGAGTCCATTTCTCATAAACATTGTCTTCGTGAGATTCAGCTGTAGTTCAACCTTTCCACACTCATGGTCGAAGTCGGCCAGCTTTTGTGCCACGGCTGATGTTTGTTGTTATTAGAACAATGTCATCAGTGAAGTGGAGGCGGTGTAGCTGCCGACCATCTATCTTCACTCCCATTCCTTCCCATTCCAGTTGTCCCATGATGCTCTTGAGGGTGGCCCTGAAGAGTTTCAGTGAAATGGTATCACCCTGCAGAACCGCTCTCTTGACATGTATGATCACTTCTTTGAAGAATGGTGAGCTCCTGGTAGTAAATGCGTAATACAGCTCACAGAGGATCCTGATCATAGATAAACAAAGCCCTGTTTATCTAGGGCTTTGATGACTGCTTCTGTCTCAACAGAATTAAAGGCCTTCTTTAAATCAATGAACATTAAACAGAGTGGCATCTTGAACTCCCGAAAAACTTCAGTGAGCTTAGTTATCATGTGGATATGGTCGATTGTGCTGAATCCTTTTCGGAACCCAGCTTGCTCGCATGGTTGTCCTTCATCTAGTGTTCTGCCAATCCTATTCAGGATGACTTGAGTGAACAATCTGTAGACGACAGACAACAGGCAGATTGGGCAATAGTTGCAAATGTCATGGATGTCTCCCTTCTTGTACAGTAGTACAGTCCTGCTGGTTTTCCATTGGGATGGAACCTTGCATTCAGACAGGTAGCGTGTGAAGAGCCGAGCCAGTGTATTGATGAGTACTGATGGCAGGTTCTTCAGGTTTTCGGATCTGATCTTGTCTGTGCCTGGTGCTATTCACTTCTTTACTGACGAAATGGCGTGTCGGATTTTGGAAGGGAGAACGTTGGGAACAACATATCAATCCTGAGGAATTTGGCTTGTGGGCAGGTGGATGTGGCTATAGAAGAGATCTGAGTAGAAGTCATGGATAATATTCTTCATCGCCCTTCTGGAAGATGTGATAGATCCATCAGGATGTCGGAGAGCAGTCATCTTGGTCTTGTAGTTGGTGAAGGACGGGTGGGTATTGTGAATGCTTTTCCCGGCTTCTGCCGCATCTGCCAGCACTGCTGCTCTTCTCTCCTTGAAGTCTTCCTTGATCACTTCTCTGCACTGCTTTGCGAGCTCAGATGTTTGCTTGCGGTTGCCCTGAGGCTGGCGCCTAGCCACGTTGGCGAATGAGCTCGAGAGTTTTTCAAGACAGGCGTCTTTTTGTGACTATATGGATTATATTAGCTTAAAATAATTTAATGCTTTCAAGTAACTGGTTTTTAAGTATACTGTTAACAGCTTCATTTTCAAATAATCTCTTGAGTGGAAGATCTAGAACCTAGAGAAAAGTGAATAAAACCTATTCTTGAATATTCTAAAGAAAATTATGACAGACGGTAATCATTTGCTCTGCCAAACAGACATAAAGTCATAAGGAAGAATTAGGTGTTTTAACCTTATCAAAAGACATAGTAAAGAGAATGAAAAAACAAAATGTTTCTACTCCCTGTATAGTAAGAGATTTATCATTCTTGGGACATATTGGGAGAATTTTGTAAACCAGATTCCAGAAACAGGCTTGGTTATCATGATCATCAAGCCTGTATGTGAGCATGGAATCAATACCATCACCAGGATAGTAAACATGGCCATCACTTATAAAAACTGTCACGTGCCCCTTTTGCTCCATTCCTCCTGCCCCGACCAGCCTCACAATCTGAACTTAACCAACTTCAGACAATCAGTTAATCACACTTAATCACTTAACTTCCCGTTAGTCGTCGATTTGCTCGAGCGGGCGCCAGTAACGTCTCCATTTGTCCCTGTCGCGTGCTAGTGTAGCCCAATGGCATCTGTTCGCTCCGGGAACATGAAGGGCCTCAAACCGATCGTTCATGATCTTGACGAAGAAGTCTGACCATCTGGTAGGTGGGCGGCCACGCGGTCTTTTGACATCCCATGGAATCCAATCAGTAACAGCTCTAGTCCAACGGTCGTCTTTAAATCTCATTACGTGACCAGCCCATCTGATTTTCGACACCTTGGCAAATGAGACAGCGTCCCCTGATCCTTGATCGTGGACAGATGTCAGAACTCCGGATTCGTTCTCTCATTTGAGTGAAACGTTATATTCCAAGCATAGCTCTTTCTATTCTTCTTTGGGAGACCTGAATAGCATTCTCATCCTGTTTGCGTAGGGCCCAGGTCTCTGAGGCATATGTTAATGCAGGAAGAACAGTGGAATCAAAGAGATGTGCCCGGAGCCGGAGGTTCTTCGTCCTCTTAGCTATTTCTTCGATGTTCTTGAAGGCGTTCCAAGCCGCTCTCTTCCTCCTGCGCAGCTCGGGTGCCAGATCATTTGTCATGTTGACCTCTCGACCTAGGTACACATAGCTGTTGCATTCGGAGATGGTCGTTCCATTGAGAGCGAATGGGGCATCAGGAACAAGGCTGTTTCTCATAAACATTGTCTTCGTGAGATTCAGCTGTAGTCCTACCTTTCCACACTCACGGTCAAAGTCGGCCAGCATTTGTGCCGCTTGGCTGATGTTTGGTGTTATTAAAACAATGTCATCAGCAAAGCGGAGGTGGTGTAGTTGCCGACCATCTATCTTCACTCCCATTCCTTCCCATTCCAGTCGTCGCATGATGTTCTCGAGGGTGGCACTGTAGAGTTTCGGTGAAATGGTATCACCCTGCCTCACCCCTCTCTTGACATCAACGATCACTTCTTTGTAGAATGGTGAGATCCTGGTAGTGAATCCGCAATAGAGCTCATGGAGGATCCTGATGTATTGGGCTTGAATGCCCTGATTGGCTAGGGCTTCAATGACCGCTTCCGTTTCAACAGAATCAAAGACCTTCTTTAAATCAATGAACGTTAAACAGAGCGGCATCTTGAACTCCCGAGAAACCTCAATGAGCTTGGTTATTGTGTGGATATGGTCGATGGTGCTGAATCCTTTGCGGAACCCTGCTTGCTCGCATGGTTGTCCTTCATCTAGTGTTCTGCCAATCCTATTTAGGATGACTCGAGTGAACAACTTGTAGATGACAGTCAATAGGCAGATCGGGCGATAGTTGCCAATGTCATGGATGTCTCCCTTCTTGAACAGTAGTACGGTCCTGCTGGTTTTCCATTGGGACGGAACCTTGCATTCAGACAGGTAGCGAGTGAAGAGCCGAGCCAGTGTATTGATGAGTACTGACGGCAGGTTCTTCAGGTGTTCAGGTCTGACCTTGTCTGGGCCGGGTGCTGTTTGTTTCTTTACCGACGAAATGGCGTGTCAGATTTCGGAAGGGAGAACGTTGGGAACGACATATCCATCCTGTGGAATTTGGTATGTCGGCAAGTGGACATGGCTATTGAAGAGATTTGAGTAGAAGTCATGGATAATCTTCTCCATTGACGTTCTGGAGGATGTGATGGATCCATCAGGACGTCGGAGGGCAGTCATCTTGGTCTTATAGTTGGCGAAGGACAGGCGGGCCTTACGAATACTTTTCCCGGCTTCTGCCGCATCTACCAGTACTTCTGCTCTTCTCTCTTTGAGGTCTTCCTTGATCGCATCTCTGCACTGCTTTGCGAGCTCGGACGTTAGCTTGCGGTTGCCTGAGGCATGCGCCAAACCACGCTGGCGAATTAGCTCAAGAGTTTTCGAAGATAGGCGATTTTTTGTGGCTATCTCTCTCTTGGCGTTCCTCGCACATTCATGGAGGTGCTGAACCAGTCGATCATATTCCTCGTCAATGTTGTCAACAATGGCATCTTCCCATGTTGCCGCAATAGTGCCAAAGAGCTCCCAGTTGGTGGTCATTCTGGGAGTTCTCTTTTTGAACTTTGCAGCCCTTTCTCCCCGCTCTGTGAAGTAGAATTTTGCACGAAGGAGACGGTGGTCCGATCCCGTTCGAAATTTTGGGACAACAGCGACATCAGTCAGGCAAAACCGTCCATTGAATATGATGTGGTCTATTTCGTTGTGGAATCGTCCACCGGGAGACTCCCATGTCCATCGTTTCGATTCTGCCTTCTGGAACTGTGAGTTACCATGAATGGTCTTGGTCGACATGATGAACTCAGACAGTCTCTCACCCTGTTCGTTCCATTCTAGGCCATGGGTCCCGATGTGAAGTTCTTCAGCTGATCTTCTCGGTCCTATCTTGGCATTAAAATCACCCACAATGATCTTGTAGAAGGTGTGGTCTTCTTTATAGAACTTCTCTAGCTCCATGTAGAACTTCTCGATTTCTCTTTCATCATAATGAGATGTTTGTGCATAGACAACGAAGATAGAAACTGCAGGCAGTGAGCCACATCTATTCAAATATAAACGTCCGATTCGGGTTGTTAGGCATTCGAATGAATCAATGCTCTTGGCCAAGTTTGTGTTGACAAGGACACCGACGCCTCCAACACCTCTTTTATCGCATGTTCCGAGGAACAATTCTTCTCCAGTGTTGAAAACGGCATGGTGAGATTCGTGCCTTCTTGTCTCGGTCAGACCAATGATGTCGTACTTGATCATTCGCGCTTGTACCATCAGGTCCTCGATGGATGCATCTGATGCTAGCGTACGTGCATTGAAAGTACAGACGATCATTTTTGTCTTCCTTCGTTGTGGCAGCCTACGTCGGCCTTGAGATTTTGTCGGCCTCTCCTTTCTCATCCTTCTCAGTGCTGCCATGTCGGTGAAGCCTTCAGGGTCAGGTGAATGAGACCAGTTGTAGTTACTGGTTTTGGCATATTGAATATACAGCGGATAGCTTGCCAGGCTCTTCCGTGCGGGCGGAATACTCTCGGTAGCTTGCCAGTCTTTCCGAGAGGGATAGAGGCTTTTGGGGTGACCTCTAATCACCCTTGTAGGTGTTACCATATTTGAACCCTATCAAATATGGTACGACAATTCCGGAAGATGGGTATTTAGTGTTTTATGATGTGTCGCGCGGCCGCAAGCGGCCGCGCAGGTCCGGAAAGCATCCTGGAGTGTGGCGACGGCTGGGTAGTGGAAGTAGTGTCGAGAGTGGACAATCACTAATGACACCTTAATTCTACAATGGAGTTTGCATTGTCAACTATTTTATAAACAGAGTCAAACAGTACCTTTACTCCTGCTTGGCTTTCTTCACTCAACATAATGATTCTGAGATTCATCCATGTTGATGTATTCATCAGTAATGGTTAAATCATTCTTAATATTGTATTCATTATATGGAAACACCAATTTTTTTTATCTACTCAATTATTAATTTGCATTTGTGTTGTTTCTAGCATTTAATTTTTAACAAAATTTAAATAAATTTAAAATTATTAAGCATTTAATTCATATTAGGGGCCACACTAAGTGGAGGTTCTGGGGGTTCACTCCTGGCAGCATGGGGTAGATATTTAGTACCAGGTATCAAAATCAGAGCCACAAACATGCTAGGGATATGCCCTTTCACTTGAGCAATCTCTCTGGCTCTGTTACTTCTAGCTTTAGATTATTCTAGTATGATATATAAAAATATCTGTGTAAGTCTTTGTTTAAATACTTGCTTTTTTTTTGGATAGTAAGTAGTAAGTGTTCAGTGTTTTCAAATGTGGATGAAATGACACCCACTCCAAGTGGTGCTAGAACAATCCAGGAGAGTGGTAGTGACTTCAGTGTACTTGGGCAGTACTTTCTGTTTGTTTGCTTCGGCAGATTTCCAAGGTTAAGAGGTTTGTTTGTTTCTTTGTTTTTTGAAAACGGAGCGTAGTTTTGGGAACTTCTGGTGTACATTTAACATTTAAAGAGAAAGTCAAACTGCTTTACAAAGTAGTTGCATCATTTTATATTATTAATAAGAATATATGCACATATGAGTTCTCCCGGAGGAGAACAGTGCAGTTTTCTGCCCCCGCGCCTGGCTATTCCTCCCCAGGGCCCCTTGGAGGGGAGCGGGTTGAGCTTTCCTCCCCCCCTCCCCCGCCAGGGTCCCGGCAGCCGAAGACCTCCAGGACCAGCCACCACCATGCTGAGACCACTCTCCACACACCTGAAGGTACCGGCAGAGGGACAAAGCCACGTGGGTTCCGGGGCCGAGATCTCCAAGCCTACTCGGATTGGAGTCGAGCATCCTCCACCCAGATCCTCCAAATTCCAGTAGGCGGGGTTCACACCCACCAACTGGCCCCCTGGCGCCGTGTAATCCCATCAGCGGCCAAGGCTCTGAGACTATAAAAACCAGCTTTCAGAACCGTGTCGCGGCCGCGCGACATCTTATTATGACATCTCATTCCTACTTTGACAAACTGGCAGGCTACCGAATGTAGCCTGCCCACATGGCAGAGTCTGGCAAACTCCCTGTGGCGTACCCAATATGCCAAATACCAGTAACAATGATGGGTCTCATTCTCCTAAAGAGCCTTGAATATAATCTCAGGGCTAGGATGAAGGAGACGTTACTGGGGCCTGCTCGAGGCAATCGACGAATAACAGGATGATTTGTGATTTGTGATTTGATGAGTATATATATATATTTTCATTTTCATACATATCAAGTTGTATATAAAGATTATATATGTTGTATACATAGATTATATATATATGTGTGTATATGTTAACATTCCTCCACATTCTGGCTAACATGTAATAGGATTAGTCTTTCAACTCTGCCCATTGCAATGGATGTTGGCTATCTAATTTTAATTTTCCTCTTATTTTCTTTTTTCATAGGGACCACATTTCTGGTACGCTCTAATACCTATTTCTTTAGTTCTCCATCTTTATTGCATACATTAAAGGCTGTTTACTTATAAACTTGAGAGATTAACATATGGTTAGCATACATTAAGGGTTGTTACTTATAAACTTGGGCTGGAGTGATAGCACAGCAGGTAAGGCATTTGCCTTGCAAGCGGCCAATATGGCCGACCCGAGTTCGATTCCTCCGCCCCTCTCAAAGAGCCCGGCAAGCTACCGAGAGTATCTCGCCCGGCAAAGCCTGGCAAACTACCCATGACGTATTCAATATGCCAAACACAGTAATAACAAGTCTCACGATGGAGATGTTACTGGGCCCACTCGAGCAAATCGATGAATAATGGGAGGACCGTGACTGTGACTTATAAACTTAAGAAATTAACATATGGTTGGTAGTATCTGAGAACTCTTTAGTCAAGCTCTAAAACTGGTAGAGATAACCTTTTATAAGCAAAGAATAGAGCTTATGGACTTCCCTCCCTGGGAGGGCAGGGGGTGGTAGTGGGAAACCAGGCCCTCAAGGGTTGTTTAAAGAACTAGATTAAAAACAGCATTTAAGAAAAGATTTTGCTTTTCAAGATGCTGAGACTGATATATACATAAAGTCCTTCTGCAAATTTCTTTAAATTTACTTGAAAAATTTAGCCAAAGTCAGCAGAAGGAGTATTTATTTAACTAATATTGTCATCACCATAAAAGAGAGAAAAGAGGGGCAGACGCTCTCACTCTCATCTAGCCCCTGACACTTTAAATGTTCTCAACTCTTCGCTGATGTCAGATCAAAAAGGGAAGAATATTTAGATATCTCTAAATTTGTATTTCCCTGTGAGCTTTATTTAATTCTCACTATTAAAAATTTTTAATTGAGATATCATAGTTACAGTATTATTGAAGTTTTTATTTACAGTTGCAGAGCTACACCAATCCCTCCATCAGTGTTTCAAGATCTCTCCGCCATTATCCCAAGGCCTTGTTCCTTTCCCTTCTCCACTCCATCCAGCTCCTCAATTCCCAGGTTTCATTCATGTTTCAGTATTTGCTAGCTTTGGTGATTGTTCAATCCTTTTCTGTTTCTTTATATTCTGCATTATGAGCAAGATCATCTGCTGAGTGTGGTCTGAAATGGCAGGGAGGGTCACACATACACACACACACACACACACACACACACTCCTACTACTTCATGTGCTTTCATTCATGACAATCCAGATTTTCCCTTTCACTATCACCCTTCAGCAATTAAGTCTAGACATAAAGTATAATCATCCCAGGAGAGAAGTAGTAAATAGAAAATTTCTTGATAAAAAAATAATAAGATTGTTCAGATTTTGAGTTTAAAATAAAACTCATTTGAATTTTTAGTAAATAATTATGTGGAGACTCGGATCTTGTTCAAATAAAAAAAGGTTTTTTCTAAACTTCCTTTTCTATATCAAGAACCTGAAAATATTTATTATAAGGGAGGAATGAAGAGCCAGTATAGGAAAAGACTTTACCAGAAATAAGGGAAGATTTCCCAGGTACCATAGATCAGAGACAAGAAGGATGAAGTTGTACTACAAGCCCTAGGCAGCATTCTAGCTTCTCTCTAAGTGTCATTGGTCCTAGAGTGAGAAGCAGCTACATATTGGATAGGGTAAGTGACAATTCAGAAACATCCAAAGTAGTAGATGGTATCCACAAAACCAAGCAGGGCAATATAGCCCTAAAGCAAAGTCTTACACCTGGTTAGGTCAGAGCAATAAGCCAATATGAGAAGACCAGCAGCCTAGGGAGAAGCCTTGAGCTGTCTCATGGAATGCTAAGAATTGCAGTGATGTGGCAATTCTCAATGGGGAAAAACTAAAAGCCTTCTCTCTAAGATTGGGCACAAGACAAGGTTGCCACTTTCGCCACTCCTATTCAATATTGTACTGGAAGTCCTGGCCATTGCAGTTAGGCAAGAGTGGATAGACATGAAGAGTATCATGCTTAAGTGAAATGAGTCAGAAAGAAAGGGACAGACATAGAGGTACTGCACTCATTTATGGAGTACAAAACAACATAACATGAGGCTGACACCTAAGGATAGTAGAAACACAGGACAGACAGAGTGCTCCATAGCTGGAAGCCTGCCTCATGAGCAAAGGGGAGAAGGCAGCTGGACTAGAGAAGGAATCACTAAGAAAAAGATAGCTGGAAGAATCGGCCGGGATGGGAGATGTGTGCAGAAAGTAGATAAAGGACCAAACATGATAACCTCTCAGAGTCTGTACTGCAAACCATAATGCCCAAAAGTAGAGAGAGATTATGGGGAATCATGTCTGTCATGGAAGCAGGAGGAGGGTGGGAAATAAGGATTATACCGGGGATATTGGTGGTGGGGAATGTGCACTGGTGGAGGGATGGATGTTTGATCATTGTGTGATTGTAACCCAAACATAAAAGTTTGTAACCATCTCACAGTGATTCAACAAAATTTTTAAAAAATTGGAAAAAAAAGAATTGCAGTGAGGGATATCAAAAACACAAAGTCTCTGGAGTTTCTGGGGGCACTCAGAATGAGAGGACTGTGGGACAAAGAGAGGCTTGTACATAAAGGTAAGGGCAGAATCTGCAATCAGAGACCTGTGATGCCCACAGCCCTCCTGGGCCCCAGAGAGAAGCCACACTTCACAGCTCTCAGCACAGCTTGCCAGGAGGGAGGCAAAATGAGGGCCTACCAGCAAAGGCTGGTGAAGATCAGAGGATGGTGTGGCGCTGGCTCTAAACTCCCCAATGCTACCAGGCTGGATCAACTGCCCCTCTATATCCATATGCCACCTTGGACAGAAAGAAAGGGAGTAAAACTCTTGAAAGTTAAAATGAACACTTGATAAGAAACCTGACTTTTGAGAGTATTCTCAAAAGTTTAGCTGCAAGAGCAATTACTTTTTTTTTGCCTTCAAAGGGATGGGATTCCAAGGCCAGGGAGAGAGTAGTTTAAAGAATGAAGAGACTGTGTGAGTTATTGCATGCATTAGTTCCAAAGAGTACTTTTCACCCCTCTGCTCAGTTCCCAGGTGTTAGTAGTAGTCCCAAAGGATGAATTCTCCAGGGGCAAATCAGGCCTCATTCTGAGTGACTCCTCCCAGAGTCTGGACAGGCACCAGGATCACTCTCTGTGCCTTTGAAGTACCTGCTTATGCTGAACTGGCATCTTCTGGAACAAATAAACACAGTTATGCCTGAGTGGGTCATGACACTGTCCTCTCACTGGCAGGAGTGTGGGTGGGGGATAAGGATTGGACTCTTGTTCTGACTTTTCTTTCAATGTAGTGAGTATGAAAGGAAGAACAAGGAAAACTGACACAAAATTAGGGCTCAGAGAGATAGTACTGTGAATAGGGCATTTGCCTTGCATACGGCCAATATGGTTCAATCTCCAGCACCACATATGGTCTCCTGAGACATCCAGAAGTGTTCCCTGAGTGCAGAGCCAGGAACATAGAGCCCTGAGCATTGCCAGGTGTCTTCTCTCACCCAACCCCCAAAAAAATAAGAGAGAGAAGAAAAGGTTTAGTCTCTTAGTCCACTCTATCAGTTTAACAGAGTATCTATGAAAAAAAAACAGAATTCTAATTTCACAACTAACTTTTAACTTATAGTTGGTTCTAATAGGCATATACAACTGGAATTCCAGTGCAATCGAGATCAACAGTTGGTCATTCATAAAACTGGCTAAAATGCTTGTTCATAATACAGTCTGGGCAAGACGGTTCAGTTCTAGGATCCTGCAATGTAACACTGCTCAGGGATCACCAGGACTAGGGCATAATTTTACTCTCATAAATTAATCTTTTACTGTTTCATGGACTCTGGCTCTAACTTAAGTCTTCTGGTTTGAAAATCCAGAAAATCCAGAACTCCTTTTACTCATGAAATCAAGCAGAATGGGCTTCTGAATTTATGCATTGGTGCCTCAAGTCCCACCGGAATGACCCAACAGTCTCAAAGTGATATGCATATTGCAGAAGAGTGGGTTTACAACACTACTAAAGAACATTAAATTTAAGGCATTAACTGCTTTTTAAACTAACAGTAATCAAGCATGTCTTTGAGGAACTATGCTCACCTCTTCTCTAACATTAAAAATTCAAGCATGTCCCCAACCGAAAAACCAAGCTGGAGGACATTTACTCTCTTCCCGACTCTGATATGCTAAGTTCTGTGATCAAAAATAGTATTGCCTATTAAGGTCATAATGTACGAGAGTTCTTATTTCAACTGGAGTTTTTTTTGATTGTTTTGGATTTTGGGTCACACCTAGCAATAGCTTACTCCTGGCTCTGCACTCAGGGATCACTCCTGGTAGCACAAGGTGGACGATGTATAAGGCAAGCACCCAAGCAGCTGCACTATATCTCCAGGAGTTCTTTCAACCAGTTTTTAACCTAGTATCAGAAATAGAGATGTTACTGATGCCCACTCGAGCAAATCGATGAGTAACGGGATGTCAAGAAATCAAGTGATCAGAAAAAGAAACACTATTTCTGGTTCTGAGACACCCCATTCTACCTTCTGTCAACAACTTCAGGTAAAATGGGTGAAATTCAAGGTGTTCACAGGCAGTTTGGATTAACACTCGATCACACTGAAATGGTTGGCTCCCACCATAATTTGGTGTAGCTGAGACTAGTACAAATGCTGGTGGAATGTGAAGGATCCTAGGAGAGGAATAAGACATAATTCTCTGATGGGCTCCTGTCCCAGAGTGGACCTGTTTCATACATCTTGCCTGAATCCTACAAACAAGTATTTATAGGACACCCTTAGGTTGATGAGGAAGTTAGGAGGGAAAAAAAGGCGCACCAGCTAAGAAACAAAAGCATCACCCCACAGCACAAGATTAAATAATGCCTGGTGATCAAAAGTACTAAATTAAGTAAAGGAAATAAAATTCAATTCTTGTGATTAAAAAAAAATCACTTTAGCTTCTTTTCCTCAATATGAAGCCCAGCATGGGGTGATTGATATGTTACATAAAGTTTCACAGCAGAAACTACAAATGAGCCGAACCCTTACTCACAATGACCAGGAGAGGGCATCGAGCACAAATGAATGAAACTGTTCTGCCAACACAGGGTTTGATTCTTTGACTCGACTGTCTGAATGTATACAAATACATTTACAGTTAGTGTCCATTTGAAAACTTCTTCTTATATAACCATAATTGTCATTATACTTTTTTTATAATAGTGCTTTGCCTTCTTTGCAGGTGAGTGAGATATTGGTGTCCTGGAGAGGGTCCTGGCACAACTCCAGAGGAGTCTGGATGATTTCAGATATGAGGATTCATTTTTGTAGACAATTTCCAAAGCTGAGCATTTCAGAGAAATTATAATGTTCTCCCAGTCTTTAAGGGGAGGGAATACATATTCATTACATCTTGTGAGGAAGTACTTCAAACTAGCTGTCATGTCTCTGCTTCTTACACATGTACGCATGTGGTCTGCTTCACTTTGTGAGACAAACTCTAAGAACTCACCTCTGAGCACACTAAAAGGTGAGGGGGCGGGCAATATTATTCTGTCATAAAACAAAAGGGACACTATGATCCCCAGAATAAAATAGAACTTGAATTCTATTTGTTTCCTTTCAGGCCTCTCTCAGACATAAACAATAATAAATTGGCCAACCATATTCTTCAGCCATATAATTTTCTTTTTCCCCAAAGTGGTCACTCCCCTGGAAAAGTGGACACTCCCAGGGAAAATACAAATAACTTCTAATTTCAAAGCCCCTTCAACACAAAAAGTAATCCACCACCATCAAAACACAAGCTAATCTTTTCCAAAAGGACTAGAACCAGAATCTCATGGTCCAAAGAAAAAAAAATAGATACCCAGATTTTTTTTTTATTACAAACTTTGTTTCATTTTGAAATTCTCTTTTATTGCCGTGGAAAAAAAACATATTGATGAACCCATTTTCCCAAAACAAAACCAACATGCCTTTTAATTTTAGACCAAAAGTAACTTTCCCATCTCCAGGACATTAGAAATAAACACAGGGTTGGAGACAACCTGCTCAGAGACTTGTTTAGAGGTACCTAACGTCTCCAGCTTCAGAGGTGTTGGTTCCACTCACCAGGCATTGGTTTCATACCATAAAGTCAGCTACAAATTCCAACCTCTCACTCTTCTGAAAGAGATTTCTATAAGCCAAACAAATTATGGTTTAATTCACACCACAGTTTTAGTTCAAGAACTTAATTATTCAAAGGAAAGACATGTTGTTCTTGGCTGACAGTTCATTTTCCATTCATTAGCAATGGTAACATTACTGAGTAACTGCAATGTGCCACTAGTCTCTCAAGTTACTTCTAAGTAACCACTATGTGTCATTATCCTCTGGATTATCTTCCAAGACAGTTCCTATTATTCCCATTTTCCAAAGAAAAGGCTCTGACTCTCAAAGGCTTTAGGTCATAGAATAATTTATGGTAGTGGCAGAATTGACCTAGTTTGGGGGCATGGGGGGTTTTTGGTTTTGGTTTTGGTTTTTTGGGGGGAGGCACCCTGCAGTTCTCAGGGGTTACACCTGGCTCTGTGTTCGGGGATCTCTCTTCCAAGTGCTCAGGGGACTATATGCAGGGATCAAACCCAGGTCAGTCACATGCAAGGCAAGTGCCTTAACCACTGAATTCTCCTACCCAAGTTCTCTCTCCTAAACCCTGTTGCCTCCACTATACCCACTTCTAACTATGTAAAGTATTTTTCCAAACTGAAACACCATTTTTTGTTAATAGCAAACTTCCTTGTTTCCTATTTCTCAATTTGGAGCAGATAAGGGTTGCAAAGCAAATTCATATTTTAGTGTGCTTGGCAAAAATCCAGAAATTTATCTTACTATAAATAAAAGTCCACTTGGATTACAAAGCTGAACACATAGTACTGCTACCTACATTTTCCTAAGATATTTTGTTATTCAACAAATGTTAAGATAATTTGTCTATTTTAAACCCAGCTAAAGAATCTTATTGCTAGACTAATGATCTAATAAGTTTTTGAAACAAAAACATACAGTTTCTGTGATAAAATACTGATTTGAGAGGTTTAAGTAATCAAAAAATAGGGTTGATAGAAGCTTGTCATTCCTTGGATCATTCAGTTCCTTTGTTCTCTTTGGATGAGCTACTCCAGTATCCTTTTAGGCCACACCTGGTGTGCTCAGGGCTTACTCCTGGCTCTACATTCAGGGATCACTCCTGTGGGAGGGAGGATCGGGGGACCATATGTGGTGCCTAATATTAAAACTGGGCCAACTGAGTGCCAGATAAGCATCATTTCCTCTGTATTGTCTCTCCAGCCTAACCCCAAAGTCTTTAAAAAAAGAAATCTCTCACATTATCTCCTGCTCTGTACCCACCTAAGTGATGTCCCCTTCCTTGGGTTATCCTTGTATGAGGGCAAG
Organism: Sorex fumeus; assembly: GCF_029834395.1. NCBI lineage: Eukaryota > Metazoa > Chordata > Mammalia > Eulipotyphla > Soricidae > Sorex > Sorex fumeus. The sequence continues at coordinate 22,097,343 of NW_026606108.1, read as the reverse complement.
AAAGAACTGCCTGTGGAAAGAAGCATTCCAGAATGATTCAAACCCACCCCCAGGTGCCCTGAGTCTTCTTAGCCCCCATCCACTCTGCTTACCTCTGAGGTCTTTTGTTTGTTTGGTTTGGTTTATAGATCACACCTCAGGGCTTAATCTTGACTTTGGGCTCAGGGATCTCTCCTATAAGTGCTCAGGGGACCATTCGCAGCTGCTGACCAGGTCAGCCAAATGCAAGGAAAGTGCCTTAACCAATTATTTTCTCTTAAGTCCACCAATTCTTCTAAACCTTGTTACCTCCACTCTAATCCACTGCTTTAAGTGCATAAAGTATTTCTTCAAACTGAAACAAATGTTATTTTCTGTTAACAGCAATGGAAATCACTACTTCTTTTAGGCTGCTTTGTCCTTTAATGCAGTATGTATGTTGGTGAGAAAGACACTAGCGAAAGAGGCAGTGTTTTATGCATACAGCAAATTAACACGCAGCACATCTTCAACTTTCAATGTTATGTGTCAATTACATCTCAATAGAAACCAACACGTATCATAAAATGAAATCAAACTCTAAACATTCAGAAAGATATAGAAAAATTAGTGGACCAGAGAGATACTACAGTGGGTATTGTGTTTGCCTTGCATGCGGCCAAGTAGGGTTCTATCTCAACCACCGCATATAGGTTTCACACAAATCCACCCGGAGTAGTCCCTGAATGCAGAGCTGATCACCATAAGGGGTGGCCCACAAACAAAGAATATATATATATATATATATATATATATACACATACATAGTCAACAAAACTGCTAAGATGATATATTTGAGATAGTTTCAAGAAGACAAAATTGCATAGATAGTTAGTTGGTTTAAATGGCAGGGGGAGGTGTTGTCATCTAGAAAGAAAACAAAGTTGGTAGGTGCTTTCCTTGCATGTGGCTGATGGGGGTTTGATCTCTAGCATCCCAGATAGTCTCCCAAGCACTGCCAGGAGTAATTGCCAGATGTGAGCCCAAAAGTTAAGGGGAAAAAAAAGATAAAAATCTTGGTAATCTCTTAAGTTGGGGAGGTTGCCTTTATACATTGTTGTTATGAGTAACTAAAATGGTTCTTTGGAGAGTAATTTGTGACTAATAATTTTTTTAAAAAGATACCGACATTCTATTCATATGAATATATAAATATCAGAAATGTACTCATATGTTAGCTGAAAGTTGTGTATAAAAGGATTTTCACTGCAGTATTTTTTAGAGTAAAGAAAGAGTGAAAAGAACTTGAAGTCACATTTTTTTGCACAATAAAGCCTATAGGAACAAAGTTCAATGTTACTGAATTCAACAAGGCCGCTATGCTTGGACATGGTGATCAATACACACATATTTTTTTAAAAAATCATAAGATGTTAATACTGTCTTTTGTGCTTTTAGGACAAATATTGGCTGGAGCGATAGCACAGCGGGTAGGGCATTTGCCTTGTAGGCAGCTGACCCATGTTCCATTCCTCTGGCCCTCTCAGAGAGCCCGGCAAGCTACAGAGAGTATTTCACCCACACGGCCAAGCCTGGAAAGCTACCCGTGACATATTTGATATGCCAAACACAGTAACAACAAATCTCACAATGGAGACATTACTGGGCCCGCTCCAGCAAATCGATGAGCAACGGAAGGACAGTGCTACAGTGCAGTGCTATTGACATATACTAGTATAAGCTTATACATAAATACCTAAAACACAAGAAATCATGACCTCCTGTATCATGGCCTTTATGACTTAATTTTCATAGTTGTTTTCTCTAGGCACTCACGCAAGGTGAATACGGGCCATCACCAAAAGGTTACAAAGATGATCATTATACTCTCTGTTAATGGTTAGTATATCCCCAATTTTCTCCTAACCCAAAGAAGTTAAATAACCTAATTCACTGTTTCAAATACTGTCACTAACATGGACTCAGGCACAGATAAGTCTATTTTAAGAAAAAAGTAATTTAAATTGGAACTAGGCTTTTATTAAACCACTGAAAGAGATGAAGACTAGAACTTAAGCTCTGGTCTCCAAAATTTTAGAATAAAATTCTTACACCGGCCCATGTGAAATACTCTGACCAGTTTAGGGAAGTGGGAAGCTGCAAACTGTGCCTGAAATGAATTTTCAGAAATACTGCTCAGTTGAATCCCAGGGAAGTAGGGGTGTTATTCTAATTCTAGCTGCTGCACCAGCCCCCATTTCCTAGGCTCTGTATGGACTGCACCCTCACGCCACAAAGGTACTGATGAGACTCTGGGCACTATGGAACAGAGAACCTCAATTCTGTACCAGCATCATCACAAGAAGAGAACCTCTGCTTATGTCAGTTTCAAATTTTGTACATCCAATCTAATTGCAGATCCTAACAACCCAAGGTTTAAGGGACATGAAAATTTCAGGTTTGAAGTTTAGGAAGGTAAATGAGAGAAGCCACAGTTCCCCAGACAATTTCAAAGTCAATGTCCAGCAAGCTTGAAAGAAATGATCCCCACATATTCTTGGATCTGTACTAAATGTGGTTCTTGGATGATACATATTTACAAAATATAAATCAGCTACATTCAGAATCTAAAATCAGTGTAAGCATAGTGTCTCCCCTAACCCACTCCAAATGACTTCCAAATGGGAGAGACAGACCTGGCTGTGCTCAGGGGACCATGTGACAGGGGACCAAATCTGGGGCATTTGCTCCAGTCCTTGAAGCCCTCTTCTACAAGGCCAAAGGGTGAATTCTAAGCAAAGCAAGTTAACTTCCAGGGATTTTTGGGCTGAAATATTACTTATCACTTGAAATTATGTTGAAACTTACAGAAGTTTTGGAGTAAATTTTCATATGTCTTGATACAAAGGGCACAGAAATGTTCTAGATAGTAGAGAAGTAACAGAAGACTATTATCAGGCTGAGTACTTTGTGTTTCATTTCTTAGAGTATGAACTTCTTTTTTTAAAATGGTACTACATTTTTTATTTACGTAGACTTACAAACTATATCCTGATTCGGCCCAGTAACTTAAATATACATATGCTCTGGCATTAGCTAAAATCACTTGGTGCTTTGCCCTTGGTCATGGGTACAAGTGGGGCCTCAGCTCACTGCCCATTAGCTGATGTGGGGAGGTGAAACCCAGGTCCGGACACATCACAACTTAGAACTGAGTAAGGCTCCCCCTTCTTGTCTCCGCCCTTTCCTGCCTGCAGGATGCTCAGGGAGTGAGACGGGAATGGGTAGGCTTCTCCCTTTTCAATAACGTTGCTGATGGGGGTGGGGGGAATATACCTATATATACATATATATGTATATATATAATAGATAACACACATATATATGTTTCTACTTGCAAGGGAAAAACTGAACTGATGAGAACCCTAGGGCATACAGATGGTACTATACAGAGGCAGATCCATTCTAAATACAGCAACATTTTAGCAAATTCTCAGATAACTCCACACACCATAGCACTTACTGATTTTCAAGTACGGTCTAATCATAAAGAGAAAAAACTTTGAACTTAAATTTTTCAGATTGTCTGAGTTCTAAAAATAACAATGAATTAAGCACAAATATATTCAATTGAAATTAAGAGGAGAAAGATACTAGGGATTGTAATTTTCTGAATCAAATGAATGTAATGCAATTAAAAACTGTTTAATATTTTAAGTTGCCCTTTAGCTCTTCTCTACATCTAGGCACAACCTGAGTAACACTTTAAAGATAAATCAGCCCATCCAAATGAATGTTTTAGATTAAATTTTGTAGGGTCTACCATTTGCAATTTATTTGCTGACTCTTACATTCTGAATTTCTACTAATTCATTCTCTACTTTGCCAACTGGGGAAAAAAATAACAAGGAGACTCTGTGTCAACTCAAATTCAGTGAAAGAAAAATGTCAAAGTCCAGGTCTAGACATCATTGCCTATAAATTATGCATTAGTGTTGTCTGAATGAGCAGTGATAGTGTCACCCTCAAGTTCTTATCTTGCTCTGTTGCAATAGCTTTATGGCTGTGTCCAGACTGTGAGTTATATAAGTATGTTCTTAAATAACTGATCATCCTCTACTTAACATGACCGGAGGGTACTCTTGGTACTAATATACCTAAAATTCAAAATCATATAAGTGATTTTTACTGTGGTATAAAGAACACAAAAAGCAAGAAGAGGGGGAAAGGCATACCACTAGTTAAGGTAAGGCAAAAATCATTCAATAGTTTGTTAATGAAATCAATGTTCCCTTTGAACACACCTGCTTTTTCCTAGATTTGCTGAGTGGAACCATCAATAGATCTCTTACAGCACATGGTCTTGAAATAATGCTACAACTTTCTAACAGCTGACTGTCTCCTGCTTCCCATTCCAGAGTTAAAGTTATTGAATAAAATGTCTCACATTCTAGGAAAAAATTCCACTAGTACCAATTACTTTACTTGGCAGGAAGGCTGGTAATACCCGGCTAGAACTTTATGTTTTAGTTGATTTAAAAATACATTTCTAAAATATTTTCAGATTTATTGCTACATAAGAAAATGTATTACAGAGCATAAATGGAAGAAAGAGCTAAAATAAATAATTTATTTTAATAATTACATTATAAACCATTGTACTATTTAATTGTAGTCTAAATATAATTGAGTCCCTGTCCCCAGATGACCTAGTCTCAAATAGTAAACACAAGCAAATGGAATCTCTATTGTTTCTTTGTGGGGAAAAATGCCTAAAAATTATTAGTGCATTCTTTAAACAATTTTTTTTCAAAAATTCCGACATTTTTTGTGGTGTCAGGGAATGAACTCAGGTCTGTATACATCTAAGTCATGCACTGCCCCACTCAATGTACTGCCCCACTGAGCTACATGCCCAGCCCCTAGTCAGATATTGTATACAAGTTGCATGACTTAACAATATCCTTTTTGCATCTCTCTACAATATCCAACTCACCCCTTTACTACAAACCTTCCACTGACACACTTTCACCCATCTGCCTCTCCAGAGGACCCTCCTACTGCCCTGCCAAACAGCACTAAATGTCCTCAAAAGACTTTCCCTGTATCAAGTTTATTCTGTCTAGTGAATTCTCACCCTCTGCTTTGCATGCTTTTCTCATAAAATGGTCTCATCACATAAATTCTTCATAAAAAATGAGATCCAACCAATAAGAATTATTTTATATTTAGAAGAAAAGTCACAGGTGTAAAGGGCTATAAATATCTGCAAAGAAATTCTAATCTTTCTATGATCATTTCTCTTGTTAGGGCTTTATCCAGTTCCATCAGGAGGAGGATGCGATGTATATTTGTATGACTTCCACTCATCACACTCCACCATGTTCCCCTCCTCTACTGTGTCAAAGAGGCTTCTAGTCAGGAACACTGCAAAGTGTTCCTGTAAATTTTTTTATAATTATTTTTTCCAAATAATTTTTCATGTAAAATCACATTCCTCTGTCCATGTTAATTCCATCTCTAAACTCAGAAAAGAAAGGTCTCAGTTTTAAGATTTTAACATTCACCTACCCACCCTGAGTCCATTTCATTAAATGAAGATAATTTTACAGGACTCTTTTCATTGTCTGAACAGTTGACTCCTAAGCAACTTGAACCAGCAGGACTGAATTTTGGAAAATCCCAAAAATGACCTGCAAAATTTCCCCTCCCATCCTAGGTACGATACTCTACTTACAGCTGAGTAGCTGAAAATCTTACTAGAGTTAAATAAGGGGCCATTCCCTCTCTTTGCAAGACAGGGATCCTCTGGATCAGATACCTCTCATAAGTTTCTTTTTTCTTTTCATAACCTCCCCTCCGCATGAGGTTATATTAATTTATAGAAGAGTATTTATTTTTGGTTTGGGGTCACACCTGACTGTGCTCAGGGATTACTCTTGGAGGTGCACAGGAACTACATGATATGGGATCAACCTGTATTGGCTATATGCAAGTTAAGTACCTTAAACCTTCTACTATCTCTCTGGCCCTGAACATTTGTGTTTTAGGGATATAATGTTACCATACCAGGCGCACCACCGAAGTGCAACTTCCCTTTTCCATAGTTCATAGGGCATTTCCTGTTCACCTACTCTCCCCACCCTCAGATCTGTCATCAGAGCCTAAGTTTTTGTTTCCATTGGACACTTTCTATGTTCTTGCTTTGTTTATTTATATACCACATACAAGTGACTTCATGTAGTACTTTCCTTTTTTCTTCTGAACTAATTCATTTAAGATAACACTACAAGCTCCATTCATGTTGGAGCAAAACACAAGATTGTATGTTCCCTGATAACTGAGCAATATCACATTGTGTATATACATCACATCTTTTTTAAAAAATTTTTTTATTAGTGAAACACCATGGGGTACAGTTGTAGACTTACAAATTTTTTTGTGCTTGGGTTTCAGTTATACAATGATCAAGTACCCAGTGCCCATTCTCCACCTCCACCAATCCCAGTATCCCTCTCACCCCCACATCCCCCCATCCCACCCTGCCTCTGTGGCAGGGCACTCCCTTTTGTTATCTCCCTCCTTTTGGGTACATCACATCTTCTTGATCTATTCATTTATCATTGGCATTTGAATTATTGTCAGATCTTGGCTATTGTAAATAGTGCTACGATAAACACAAGTGTGTATGTCTCTTTCTTGAAATTGTGTTTTGTGTTCTTGGATTATATCATATGATTTCTATTTTTTAATATTTAGATCAGTATCCATACTAGTTTCCATAGAGGATGGATCAGTGTATAGTCCCACCAAGAGTGACTGAGGGTTCTCCAATAAAATTCAATCTTATTTAATGTTATTAAATTAAATTTTATTAAAGCACCATGATTTACAAAGTTATTCACAGTTGGGTTTTAGACATACACTATCCCCTCACAAATCCCACCAAAAATGTCAACTTTCTTCTACCAGTGTTCCCAGGTTCCCTTCCTATCCCCTTCCCGGCCTGCTGTCTTGACAAGCACCTTTTAAATGTTGGTTATTAAAGTTTGGTTATTAAAGTCTCATGGTTTCAGTGTCATTGACTCTGCAGTTTGGATATTTAGCTCTGTCATTCTCTAACAGCACCAACGTACCTTGACCCTTGCACCTGTTGCTTCTCACCTGTCTCTTCTCTCCCATCCTCTTATTTCTATGTTTCTATAGTTTATCACTTTGTTGGGCTGGAGCAATAGCACAGTGGGTAGGGCATTTGCCTTGCACACAGCAAACATGGGCTTCCTCCATCCCTCTCAGAGACATCAACAAGGTACTGAGAGTGTCCCACCCGCACGGCAGAGCCTGGCAAGCTCCTTGTGGCGTACAGTAACAACAAGTCTCACAATGAAGACGTTACTGGTGCCCGCTTGAGTAAATCAATGAACAATGGGAGGACAGTCACTTTGTTATTTCTGTCCTTTTGGACATGTGTCTTTCTCACTGAGGAATGACATTCTCATTGATCATTTTGATTTTCTGTTCCCTCATCATCAGTGATGAGCATTTTTTCATATGCCTATTTGCGTGCTATGTATTCTGTGGAGAAACAGACACCTCACTTTAGAACAGCTATTTCAAGAGGCTGAGTCAGCCTTTCCTCAACCCCTCAGCCCTTTCTCAAGTCTTTCCCGGGTCTGGGAGGTGGTTGAGGACTCATTTATCTGTTATGTTCCTGCAGGGCAGCTGCACTCTCCCCTTGGCTCACCTCAGCTCTATAAAGTTTCACTAACCATAACAACTTGGGGTAATTCTAGGGGCACTATAATAAAATTTAAGTCTACATTATTTTTTCTCAAGTCTAAGACGGTTTAATAATGCTTCATGATCACTCTCCTCAAGAACTTGCATTTCTAAGTCTGAAATAGTCTCATACTCTATTGCCCCCTAGAGGATGACTCATTTTAGTGGTTTTCTGTAAGAATGCAAAAGATTGTAAAAAAGAATGCAAAACAGGGGGGAAGCCACAATTTTTACCCACTCACACTTGTAAACTTGACATAAGAATTCCAGCACCTCTCTGTCCTCCCACACTCGTTCTAGAGCAATGAGGACATCCATTGTAGAAAAAGAAGAATTTCATGGCTTGAAGCTCAATGAACCTATAGGAAATGCTTTTCTGTTTCTAAAAAGTCAACTAAAATCATTTTAAATCACTCATGGACCATACCTAAAATTCCCTTTCTAGGGTTCCTCATAAGACACCTCTCACAAATTTCTCAAATTCCTAGTAGCAAGCAGTCTGCATCAGAATACCCACAAACTAGTTTGACTCTAAGACTTGCAGTGGAATTTCTGACCTGAAGACATGAGTTTTTTGGTTTATTTTTTCTTTTTGGTTTTTTCTTTTTTTTTTGTTTTTGTTTTTGTTTTTGGGCTATACCCGGTGATGCTCAGGGCTTACTCCTGGTTTTACATCCAGGGATCAACTTGGTGGGGCTCAGAGGACCATATGTGATGCCAGGGTTGAAACTGAGTTGGCCACGTGCAAGGGACTTACCTGCCATTATAAGACATATAATCTTATGTGAAACCATACCATCTTACTATGTCAAAACAATAGCTCAAAGCGTTCTCTTAGTCAAGGTTCAATCCTTAGTACCTAATGATACCCAAAATACTGAAAGAAATGACCCCTCAACACTGAGCCAGGAGTAGCTCCTGAGCACTTCCAGGTGTGTTGCAGCAAATCAAAACAAAACCCAACACGTTCTTAGTCATCTTTTTTCTTAGGAAATATTAATAGAATCTGAGAAAAATTATAAGAAATTGCATGTTTGGTAGAAATGGACTGAACACCAAGTTCATGGCACCATCAGTACAATAAAGTTTATGACAGTTCTCATTTTGAACATTATGATTCCCAAATTGACAATTTCTCTTGTACCTCTACAGAAGATTTCATTGGCGTTTAGTATTTTTCTAAAACCACTGGAATGGCACTTGTTCTAGGTCAATTTCCGTCTTAATTACCCCACACCCCACCCATTTCCTCTTTTTTAATTCTGCTGTAAAAGTCTGGCAGGTTTGAATTAAGTGTTTAGCTCTAGCAATTATTATACACTAGGCCTAAAATTTCAAAAAGAATTTAATTTAAATAGAACCTGGGCCTCAAACCAACTCTGCAGGATGTCAATTCAATAAATCCAATAATCATTCTATTAACAATTAGGAGCTTTGGCCCAGTTTCAAAGGCAAATGATGAATCCATAAATTAAGACAGTGATTTTTCTTTAAAAATACTTCTAGACATCACATTCAGTCTCAAATACATAGCCAATGTGAAATAAATATTGAATTTTAAATACATATCTCCATTCTTGCATGAAATTACAGTACAACACTAACAAATTATGTTGGAGTACCATGAAAAAGACATCTCTCTATTAGTACCATAAAGTTACAGTATAGTACTAAGAAATTATGATGGAGTACCATTAAAAAGACATTTATATTTAGGTATAATGCAGTATATTAAACAAGTTATTTAGTGATCTAGTAGTGTCATCAGAAAAAAATGAACAATTAACTTACTACAATGATCTTCACGAATTAATTTACTAACAAAAAAATGATCCCAATATGTTCTTGTTCTCACTAATCAATTGCTTATATGACTGATAATTAATAGAAGAATAGAAGATTTTGGTATATAAAATGTACTGATAAATACATGACAATCTGTGTTTATGTTGATTCTTTTCACTGATAGTAGGGGATTCTTTTTTTTTTTTCGTTTATAAATCAAACTTTTAGTGGAAGTTCTAACTAAAAGAGAATCCCATTTAGTTGTATTCTTGTGTCAATATAAAGTTTCTATAGTAATTTATGGGATGTCTATCTGACTTACTGCAAAGATCACTAAATGATCATTTAGTATTTCACATATGAAAATATCAAAGCACATGTTTTATACACAGGACCTCTCGGTTCAATTCCTGGTGCTTATGGTACTCTAAGCCTTACTGGGAGCGCCCTCTTGAGTCCTATGCCAGGAGTAAGCTCTGAGAACTAGTGGGTATTTGCCAAACAAACAAACAAACAAACAAATAACCCCCAAAGAAAATATCAGCATTTGGCGAGTAATAGGAACTTCTCTTATCTTGTTATTTTCCACCATATGTCAGAGCATTTTTTTAAGAGGTCTATCTCAGTGCTCACACAAGCAACCCTGTAACATAAGCTTGGAATTCAGTTCTAGGTCATCTTTTAACTATTACTTTTCATCTGATTCACAATCCACCACCAGTCAACACAAAATGTGCCCAGACACTGTCCTCATCCTAGGGCAGCTCACTGAATACTGGGCGCCAGGAAGATGGCACTGCCAGGGTAAAAGAATCAAGCAATTTACAAATAAAAATTTTTATAGAATAATTCTCTGGGCTGGAGCGATAGCACAGCGGTAGGGCGTTCGCCTTACAAGCGGCCAACATGGCCGACCCGAGTTCGATTCCTCCGCCCCTCTCGGAGAGCCTGGCAAGCTACCGAGAGTATTCGATATGCCAGACACAGTAACAACAAAGTCTCCAATGGAGACGTTACTGGGCCCGCTCGAGCAAATCGACGATCAACGGGAGGGCCTTTACCTTTACCTTTATAGAATAATTCTAAAACTATTTACTGTATCAACAGACGTTGTTTACATATTCTACCCTTACCCTTTTAAAACAAAGAAAGATGTCGATCTGCAGTCCATGTAAATGTGAGGACCTGCAGTATGCCAGTTTGGCGCATACAAGCTTTGGGCCAGATTCCCTATTCACCTCTGCCAAGACCCTGTCATTTTGGTGATATTAAAGTTCAAATTGCTTTAGCCCAAGACCTCTTCGGAGCAGACATGCAACTATTCTGGTTAAATTATGCCCATTTCTCTCTCAAGTGAGTAAATACCTAAGTTCCCATGCTGAGACAGCTGAAGTGACTTTTCATTTGGCACATTTATTCTGGGAGTGTTTCACATGTTTGTTGAAACCATGCTGGGCTTGGACAAAAGTATTTTTATGATTACCACTTATTAACAAACATGTATTGGGAACAGATATTATACAGGGTCCACACACAGAACATAAAGGAAGTCGTCATCCTGCAGATGGAAATGAATAGCTTGGACAAATGTGTTATTGGTGAAATCTAAATCTTAATGGAAATTACAGTTCAGTTGGGAAGACAGACATTTAATCCATAATTGCAGCTGAGATAATCTTTTCAAAGAAGTGCAGTAGGGAACATATGTGCAAAAGAGACACTTGTCTTGTCTTAGGGTTAAGGAAGTGTCTAAAAAGAAAAGACATAATCTAAGACTTGAAGAGAAAAAGTGAGAAAAATAGTAAAAGATGGTTTATGCACACATAAAAATGGATTAAAAAGGACAGGACAAGACAACTCCACCTAGAAACTGCAATGCATAGTAGCAGCACAAAGGAGATGGGCTTAGGGGAGATAGGAACACTCACTGTGAAGAAATCAGCCAATGTACTTTAAGGGTAGCGGGATTCTCAATTACATGGATCTCAATTAAGTGACACAAATGGAAAGGTTGAGGAGACATGTTTGTAAAAATGTCCCACAGGCAACAATACTCACTGGTGACCATGGTAACAGGGGAGAAAATGCTTAGAAGACTATTGTCCAAGAGAGAGTTGGGACTTAGACACGGGTGGCTTTGGGGTTTTACTTGGGGGGCACACACAGAAGTGTTCAGGGACTATTCCTGGCACTGTACTCTCCCAATGGTACTCAGAGGACTTTGAGATGCTGGGGAATAAACATAGGCCTGTTTCATGCAAAATCCTGGAAACTCCCTGACCACCAGGGTGGCCCAGGAAATTCTCAGCACCCTAGAGCAGCCTGCACAGCATTTTATCCTGAGTCCTTTACATTGAATTGCCAGACCTGTTAGTCAACAATTGCCACTAATTGGACATTCCTGGGACCCCAAGGCTTCCTTAACACTGTTTGGGTGCCTTCCATATGCCACAAAGAACAATAAATTATTTCATTTTATATTTATATTTGATCAAAGGTAAAAATACTTTCATAGACACAAATACTAAGTCTGCCTTTTCTTAAATTCTGTGACAAAAATAATCTAAAAAGTAAATAAAATACTTTACACTTTCTCTTTAATCTGATATTTTATGAATTACTGTATGAATGTTTTCAATTAAATAACAAGTGACTATTTTTGGAAATCTCCAGTTATTTCCAATACTCAGAGTATGTGAAGTACATTATTCATGTTCTTACAATAGATGTTGAATGGTTGTGATCAAAGTTATTGTCCCCAGTAAATGGATTCATTCCTAAATAGGACCAAATATGTATCATTTTATCTGTAGTGAGTTTAGATAAAAATAATAGAACCAGTCATCTAACCCACAAGGTTGTGAAATATTAATGTGTATTATTTTAAGGATTGTCTTGAGATGGTTTGATACACAGCAATAATTAACTGATATGGTACATTTTTGCAGGGGGAGGGCTGGACCACATCCAGAGCTCAGCAGCTCTGTTCCTGACTCAATGCTCATCTGTGACTCTGATGGTACTCTGGGTACTGTATGCAGTGGCAGAGATTGAACTGGGATCTGCTACCTACTGCATAAGAGCACTCTCTTCTGTGTTATCACTCTGTTCCTAGCATGGCACTTCCCTTTTATATCTCCTCCCTAAAACTGCTCATAGAATAACTCTTTGTGTGTGTTGATCCTTTCCTTTTCTTATTTACAGCTACCAAGTCTCCGTGGCACATTATAATTCTCCTACTAGAACAGTTCTAAGAGGAAGTAAAAATATATAAAATCAGTTGTTGTTACTGTGTCTGGCATATCGAATACTCTTGGTAGCTTGCCGGGCTCTCCGAGAGGGGCGGAGGAATCGAACTTGGCTCGGCCATGTTGGCTGCGTGCAAGGCAAATGCCCTACCGCTGTGCTATCGCTCCATAAACTAGTAACCAAACAAAAATTAAATTTAAATATTTTCATTTACACAAACACAAACACTGTCCCCCAGTTGTTCATCGATTTGCTCGAGTGGGCCCAATAACGTCTCCATTGTGAGACCTGTTGTTACTGTGTTTGGCATATCGAATACGTCATGGGTAGCTTGCCAGGTTTTGCCGTGTGGGCGAGATACTCTTCAGTAGCTTGCGGGGCTCTCTGAGAGGGGTGGAGGAATTGAACCCAGGTAGCCCTGGTCGGCCGCCTGCAAGGCAAACGCCCTACCTGCTGTGTTATCGCTCCAGCCAAATTTATCTAAAGATTTAAAATAACCCCATTTATGAATATAAGTCTTCTAAATAAAAATTGACAGCCTGTTTCTAAACTATGTGGAAATGTAAAAAGCCCAACAGAATACTTTTAGAAAAAAATTATAAAACTGTTAAAACTTTCACAAACTAATTTCAAGATTTACTATAAAGCTACAATCATCAAGTGTTTGGTATTTAACCCTGGTTCTAGCCCCAGCAAATGAATAGACCCCCAAACACCATGGGGTAAGAACACAACCTGCATTCTCCACCATCCTGCAATAGAGCAACAATTAAAGCAATTAAAAAAAAAAGAATATGGTGTTTGCATAAAGTCAGGTAAGCTGATTAGTGAAAGAAACAGAAAGTTTGTAAATAGATGCTTACAAGATAGATTGATTTTTTTTTTGTTTATTTGTTTTTGAGCCACATCTGGTGGTGCTCAGGACTTATTTCTGCCTCTGCTCTCAGACATCACTCCTGGTGGAGCCCAGACATCACTTTTAGGGGGTACAGGGATTGAACCTGGGTTGGCCAAATGCAAGGCAAGTGCCATGTCTGTTGTACTACCTTTCCCACCCAGTAAACTGATTTTTTCATAAGGTTCACAAGGGTCTGTTTGAAGAAAAAACAGCATTTATAACAATTGCTGGATCAGTTGGCTATCAATGTGAAAAAACAAACCTCAATTTTTTCTTTAGGGCTGGAGCCATAGTACAGCTGTAGGGCGTTTGCCTTGCGCGCAGCCAGCCAGCCGAGCCGGGTTCGATTCCTCCACCCATCTCGGAGAGCCCGGCAAGCTACTGAGAGTATCTCGACCACTCGGCAAAACCTGGCAAGCTACCGTGAAGTATTCAATATGCCAAATACAGTAACAACAAGTCTCATAATGGAGACATTACTGGGTCCGCTCAAGCAAATCATGAACAAGGGGAGAACAGTGCTACAGTGTTACCTAAACGTAATTTTAACTGGATCATTACTCTAAAAGCAAATATAAAAATATAAAGTTTCTAGAAAAAAAAGAGAAGAAAATCTTTGTGATTGATGTAGGAGTAGAAAAAGATTTCTTGAACAAAAAAAATCAAAAGAACAAACTATGTTTTTAAAATGATAAACTTGGATTTTTGTCAAAATCAAATTTCTTCTCTTCAAAATGCATTAAGAGAATGTAAACATAAGCCCATAAACCGGGAGAAAAATCTTTGTAAAATATAAATTTCCCATGTCTTTTATCCAAAATGCATAAAATTATAGCAAAAAACAAAATTAGACGCGGTTTGAATATTTGAGAAAAATGTGGCATAATTAAAATGAGCACACAAAATCAAGTCAAAAAACAATTAGCTCCTATCTCACACCTAATTTTTAAAATGAAATAAAATCTAAATGTCCCTCAAGCAACAGAAAAGGAAATAAAAGCGCATATCTATAGCATAATTTTGGATGAGTGTTCATAGAAATTTTATTCATGACAGCCCCAATTAGGAAAACAAGTGAAAGAAAAAAGCAAATTATGGTATATTCAGAACTTGAAATACTACTCAAGAACAAATGAATCAATCACTGAGCAACACATGATGACTCTCACAGACATCTTGAGCAGCAGGACAGACACAATAGTGTTATTTGTTCTTACATAAAATTCTAGGGCAAGTAAAACTAATTTAGTAGTCGGGGGATCAACTCTATGGTTTCTAGGGGAGGGGTGGAGCTGGACTTTTGGGGACTTTAGAATGATAGAAATATCTTGATTGTGATGACAGGTACAAATGCATATCATTTGTTAAAATTCATTACATTGTACACTTGAAAGGTGTTCATTCTATTTTATGTAAACAATATATCAATAAAATTGATTTATTTTGAAAAGCATTTTCAAAGTAACAAAGTAGGCTCTTTAGAAAGGAAAGGTAAGAAAATGCCTTATGTCTGTACAGTTAGTGAGTCACGGTCACGGTCCTCCTGTTATTCATCAATTTGCTCGAGCGGGCCCAGTAACATCTCCATCATGAGACTTGTTTTTACTGTGTTTGGCATATTGTTTTTACTGTGTTTGGCTTATTGAATACCTCACAGGGAGCTTGCCAGGCTTTGCCGTGTGGGTGAGATACTCTCGGTAGCTTGCCGGGCTCTCTGAGAGGGGCGGAAAAATCAAACTTGGATCGGCCATGTTGGCCACTGGCAAGGCAAACGCCTTACCCGCTGCGTTATTGCTCCAGCCCAAAGATAGTGAGTATAACAGGAAAAGTGCTTCCCCATATTAAGGCCAACCCAGGTTTGGTCTCTGGCAACACAGTCTCCTGAGCACCACCAGGAATGATCACCAGCACTGACCAAGAAGTAAGCCATGAGCACAGCAAATGTGGCCCAATGTCCTCTAACCCAAAATTTAAAAAAAAAAAAGATGATTATATAGAAAGATGCTTTTCTAGATGTTATCTAGCTAGCTAGCTAAATAATCTAGGTTGACTTAAATCTAATATTCAAGTAGATTTTTGTGAAGAGCTATTCAGGGCCTAATACAAACTATATTTTCTGCCATACACTTGCAGACATTTCATTCTTATGATGAATGAGCTAGATAATAAGAGATCTTATTATCCTTATTTCTGGTTAAGAAACCCACATCTCAGAATAGTTAAATAATTCATCTAAGAGCTTGCTGTTGGTAAATAGTGGAGAAAACAGTTATCCAAGCACTATCTATCTCTATTACCCAAGTTTTTTGTACTACTTGCCATATTTCAGTTTGTATATCCTCTTATTTCAAAGTCATTTACCATGATTTAAATAGTTATTATAGTCTACTCTTTAGCTGAAGTGGCTACGGTCATGGAACTTTTAATGAGACAATCAGCTTAATTTTTCCCAATAATTTGAACCAAAGTAGAAAATGAGACCCATGTGTATCTTGTGGCAGGAGTTGCATGATGTTTACATCAGGACAGAACTATGTTCAAGATCTAATTCTGTCAAAATTTAAACTGAGCACATTATTTAATCTCTCTCAGCTTAAGTTTCTTATCCATAAAAACGAAAGAATTAACAACCATCTAAACATGGTGATTGTGAGGATAATATGAGGCAATACATTTAAGTACTTTTTATTGTGTTAGGAGTACAGAAAATCAGAAAGAATTGCTGGTTGTTAATGAGTAGACAGATATCACTTTGATAGAGAGGTTGTTTTTTTCCCCCCATTACATTTCATTGCTGTGGCTTCATTAAAGCATTTCAAGTTCATCATTGTTTCTTTTTTTTTCTTTCTTTTTTTATTTTAATTGAATCACTGTGAGATAGTTACAGGATTTCATGTCTGAGTTACAATCACACAATGATCAAACACCCATCCCTCCACCAGTGCACATTCCCACCACCAATATTCCCAGTATACCCCCTCCCTTCCACCCTCCCACTGCCTCCATAGCAGACAATATTCCCCATACTCTCTCTCTACTTTGAGGTATTATGGTTTGCAATACAGATACTGAGAGGTTATCGTGTCTGGTCCATTATCTACTTTCAGCACACAACTCCCATCCCGACTGATTCCTCCGGCCACCATTTTCTTAGTGATATCTTCTCTATTCCAGCTGCCTTCTCCCCTCTGCTCATGAGGCAGGCTTCCAATGATGGAGCACTCTTTCTGGCCCTTGTATCTACTGTCCTTGGGTGTCAGTCTCATATTATGCTATTTTATACTCCACAAATGATTGCAGTCCTTCTATCTCTGTCCCTCTCTTTCTGACTTATTTCACTTAGAATGATACTGTCCATGTCTATCCACTTATAAGCAAATTTCATGACTTCATCTCTCCTAACAGTTGCATACTTTCCATTGTGTTGCTGTACCAAAGTTTATTTAACCAGTCATCTGTTCTAGGGCACCTGGGTTGTTTCCAGGGAACAATACCCGGCATCCAATATGGTCCCCAATATACCACCAGGAGTAATTCCTGAATGCAAAGCCAGAAGTAACCTCTAAGCACCGCTGGGTGTGCTTCCCCCCACCAAAAAATTTAGAGGAGATAAAGAAAGAAAAGTAGCAAAACCGCACGTTTACAATGCACTAACTAGGACTTACTAATCCTGATTTCAAAGACTCATAGTTTTAAAGTCACAACATAAAAAGTTTTGATTCTATGCTTAAGGTGCTATATGATTAAGAGGAGGCAAGACAGTAAAATTATTTGTAATTCATTTCATTAGAAACAAAACAGAAAGAAATGTGATCTCAATTAGGAAGCCGGTTTTCACTTCATAGCCCCCTCAGAATCTTTTCCCACTATGCCACAATAATCAACAATATTCAAACGTTGTGATAGCTATTCTTTGTTAAGAGAGAGATGGGGAGGGGAACAGTTAATGTCATTACATTTGGCCATTAGTCATTCTTGACTCACCCCTCCTGCTCCCCATAGTAGTGCCCCTTGACTAAAGTGCGAGGCAGGGTGTGATATGGGAAAGAGCAATCATCCCATGTGTGATGAGCATATGAAGGATGTGGTTTAGCTACGCATAAATATCCTCCTGACTATATCCCATCATATCAAAGCATCACACCCTGGTTTTTCTAAATTAAGTAACTTTTAGGATTCCAGGACAGAGAAGCTGAATTGTGAAGAGCAGAGGAGCAGCAAATAAGGCAAGATGCTGACCTGGATCACATTCTACCAAAAAGCCCTTAGAATACCCCAGCGCATGAAGAACAGTTACCTCTTTGTTACTGGACAGTCCATGATGCCCAATGAAATCACCTATATTCCACTTGCAGGCAGCTGACCAATTGGCTGGCTGCTCATTTTTGTGGTTAGGATAACCACAGTTTCTTTGACTCTTGATTCACTACATTTCAAAGATCCATTATTTCAGTTTTATTATAGTGACTCACATTACTTTCCTAATCACATCTGAAGATGCATTAAAGACACCAGAACTAAAAGCTTTCACGGTAAAGTTCCACTTTTCCATTCCCTAGGTGGCCCAAAGGGATGGGCAACCAATCGAGCTATATTTAAAATTCATTATTTCTGGAATTCTTCTACCCAGTATGTTTACAGATTTTTTTTTCTCAGCTCAGTCTTGACACAGACAAGTGTGTACTAACTGTCTACTTTAATATTTGGGCAAGTATCTAGAAGTGGTGTGTGGCAGAAGATGAGGACGAGGACAAGGGAATAAAAGCACACTATTTGCTTTATGATGAACTTACTTCTTGTCTCCATATTACAGACTCTCCCACTCTTTCCAAACCTGTTTTCAAAAATATTCTGTTATTCCTTTAGAATTGGGCTGAAGCAATAGCACAGCGGTAGGGCATTTGCCTTGCACACAGCCAGCCCTGCCGAGCCTGGTTCGATTCCTCTGCCCCTCTTGGAGAGCCCGGCAAGCTACCGAGAGTATCTCGCCTGCATGGCCAAGCCTGGCAAGCTACCCGTGATGTATTCACTATGCCAAACACAGTAACAACAAGTCTCACAATGGAGACATTACTGGGCCTGCTCGAACAAATCGATGAGCAATGGGAGGACAGTTCTACAGTGCTTTTAGAATTACTTTATTTACTTGTCTGTTTAGTTGGGAGGGGGTGGTAGTTATACTGGGCAACACACAGGGGATTGCTTCTGGCCCTATGCTCAGGAGTGATCCCCGGTAGAACCTTGGGATGAACCATATGTGCTGCTGGGATCAAACTGGGGTCAGCTACATGCAAGGTGAGTGTCTAACCTCCTGTACTATCTCACCAGAATTACTTTTTTAAAAGTGCCCCAAAGCTTGTTTCCCTGATGACCCCATCCCTGTACTACCTTATATTCCTCTCCCATAACAATAATCATGATACAAAAATGGCTCCAGTACTCATTCATGTCTCAATCCTCACCCCTATGGGCTTCCTCACTTGCCTCATTTACCTTTCTTCTCCATCATTTCCTTGACACATCTCCAACCTTGACACATCTCCAACTTCCCAACTTATTTTATTCTTTGTCATGTTTTCAAATCACCTGGCACCATAGCACACAGGAATATCAATGCTTCTAGTTGAGTGAGCTTAATATAAACTTCCTGAGCTCCAAGTGCAAGAATTTATGTTGAACCCAGACCAGGACTATGCCATTAGTGTTTTCCTTTAATTGTTCAGTGTCACTACTCTATGGATGAGTTTTCTGCTTAACTCTACTTTTTCCACTTGTATGAATTATCCCATAAATAAAGTTTACAAACACAGTTTACGAGGAACCTAGCCTTATGACAAAGTTCACTATAAGGCAAATGGGCCCAATAACTGAAATTTATGTTCTTAATATTGATAGCCTAGAAGCTTAAAAAATAGCACTAGTCCATATCTTTCTAACAGTAGAAAAATATAGAAGTACACAACAAAAGAAAATCTTAGAATTAATGTGGAACTAGCTGTGAATCTTATCAAAGCTCAAGGTGCTCTGATGTTTTACAGCTATTGTGGTTGCTATTATTTTAGTGTTTGATCTTTTTGTTGTTTTTATTTTGGGGCAACACCTGATGATACTCAGGGATTAGTCCTGCCTTTACACTCAGGAATCACTCCTGGCAGTGCTCAGGGGACCATCTGGAATGCCGGGAATCAAACCTGGGTTGACTGCATATAAGACAAGTGCCTTGACCCACTGTATTATCACTCCAGCCCCAGTATTGATAATTTTATCATGTTTAGTGTATTAACTCTCATAGAATGAAGAACATAGTATGTGTTTAGAATCTCTCCAGTCCACAGCTTGAAAAATGCATTTAGCTGTTTCCTGTGTGTTTGCCATATATTAGTGTTCGGTTAGCTGGTTCTTAAGCTAGAATTGAGAGAAAATGGAATGCCACTTTCTCACGGAGAAAACTGAATGGACAATCTTATAGATTGCTAAAACTCTTCAGAAGTATTACAAAGGAGAATGCCTTAGCTAAGCATAAATATCTTTTTTTTTCTTTTTGGGTCACTTTTTCTTTTTTGCTTTTTGGGTCACACCTGCCGATGCACAGGGGTTACTCCTGGCTTTGCACTCATAAATTACTTCTGGCAGTGCTGGGGGGACTATACAAGATGCTGGGAATCAAACCCTAGGTTGGCCGCGTGCAAGGCAAACACTCTACTTGCCATACTATCACTGTACTATTGCTCCAGCTCCATAAATATCTTCCTGACTGTATCCTACCATATCAAAGCATTATACCCCAATTTTACTAAATTAAGTAACTTTTAGGATTCCAGGACAGGGAAGCTGAACAGGGAAGCTGAATTGACATTTATTCCCCTCAAGCAGTATGAGTGTGTTGAAAACAATAAAAAACAAATGTCAAACACCATTGTTGTCCTAGCTACTTTTACTTTCAGGAATTTTGTAATATGCTAAAAGAAATATGAAAAATGTTATGAATCTCATTCAGATATACATTTTGAGAGTTAATATTTATTGATTGTTCCTCTTTGTAAATCACAGGACAGTATTCAGAGTTTTAGAGTTTATGTGTCTTCAAGAAACGCTTGTAGACCAAACAAATACACACTGAATTTCACTGATATGGCAGGCAAAGGATAAAATGGTAGCTAGTCTAGTCTAACTCACACATCAACTACATGGAACATTTTAAGTCCCAGTAACTTACATATTACATAGTAATAGTTATAATGAAATATTATAGTGATTGAAATGAAAGTAGCTAAAGTTATTTGGGAACTCAAAAAATCAGAAGTTTTAAAACTAGAAAAATAGTTTAGAAAATATTTTGCTCAGTCTTATTTGATTCTGATTTAAACAATTTGGGGGTGTCACATCTTGTAGCATTCAGGGCCTATTTTTGATTTTCTGCTCGAGTAAACCATAGCAGTGCTTGGGGAGACCATGTGTGCTGGGGTGTAGCAAGGCTGCCACGTGCAAGGCAAGCAACCTTACTCCCTGTACTCTCTCTCTGTTCCCTATTTATTTGTTTGGGCTGGTTGTTTGGCTGCCTGGTTGTTGGATGGTGTTCAGAGGCTACTCTCAGCTCAGAGCGGGAAGTAGGGTTAAGGGGTGGAGGAACAGGGCGGAGGAGGCTTTGCTCCCAGAAGTGCTTTGTGCACCATGCAGTGCCAGGAATAGAACCTAAGCCTTTGACATGCAAAGCGTGCATCTCTGGCCTTATCTCCCTGGTCCTGGGGTAATCGTCAAATTCTACAGAGAACCTCTAAGGTTCTGGGAGAAAGTAAACCCACTATCCAAATCCACATCTTCCTTAAGCACCTTCCAGGATTGAAATAAGGGCATCTGGTGTGAACCCCAGCACTGTTTCCCTGCCCTCCCACAAGGGATTGCTCTGCCCTGCCACTTTGGCAGCTCGCCTCAGCAGAGATCTCCCCTTGAACATGTGGTCAAGCTCTCACAGGGCAGTCACAGGCTTCTCTCAGCTGGGAAGAGGCAGTTAAGGGGCGCATGCCGAGCCATTCTCAGATGAGAGATAATTATACTCTCTCCCTTCCTGCTTCTCCTATAATTTGGGCTGTCCTTTCAAATTACATGCACCTACTTCTTTTTATTCCATCTTCTTTTAGTGGGTTTGAAGCAATTGAGGAGTTTAATTTTAAGTATGGCAGCAGGTCTACCAAATGACAACTGGAGATGTCGCTGACCTCCATATGGACATTGCTGTATGCCAGCAGTGGGCTTTGCACTCGGATCTTTTTTTACTTTCTGTTTCTTGTGGTGCCTGGGATGGAACCCAACGCCTCCTACATTCAACGTCAGTGTCCTACCCTTGAGCTCCATCTTTGCTTGCATGTGAACTTCTATTGTATAGGCTAGAGTTGGCCAATCCATTGACAAGCTTCTATGGGACGCTTCTTTGCGTCCCTGGATGCTGTGTGCTCACAAACAGAACACATTTAACTGAACTCACACCAACTTGGACTCCAAACAGTGGGATCTGATTAACTGAGAGAAGCCACAACCACGTTAGTGTCATGAGTTCTTTGACTGTGAGCAACAGAAACGAATTCTCACCAAGATAAACCACAGAGGGGTGAATATGGTCAGAAAGAGGATGGAAAATCTGAAGAACCTGGTTCTGGAAGACACTGCTGAATTAAAACATCTCAGGGTAATGGGTGCAGCAAGATTTTTGAGATACTGAGTTTAGCCTTGTCAGACTCCAAGATGTCTCACCTTTGTGGCAAGTTCAAGATTTGAATCCCAGGGAGAGGGCTTGCTTAGCAGGCCTTGAACTGCATGACCTCTCCCACCTTGAGAAGGAAGGAGGCGGATGGCCCAAAGGAAAATACAGTTCTTAGAAAAGCAGGGGTGTGGGGGAAGAGAGAGTAGGAAGGCAAATCAGTAGGTGTTTATGTCACAAAAATGTGGAGAGGCAGAGACTAAAAGAAACACCAGCATCAATCAAGACATTAAATAGCACATTGACCTGATCAGCAAAAATTATATTCAAACCTGGAGCCTGGTTTCAAGTCTCAATTTTATAATCATGCCATTTAGTAGCAATTTGTCTAAGATGCTTTACCCAGACCCAAAGGCATATGAATAATGTGAATAATTAAGCATCTCTTTGCAGTCCTCTCCCCCCGCCCCCCCATCAGCTCTGGCCATTCCTCCTCTTTTATTTGAACCAAAATCAGATCCCCAGGCTGTTTTTTAGCATCTTCTTTGTTGAGATAACAAGATCAGTCACATTCCTTGGGGGTCCTTGGCTGACTTTTAGCATTTAACAAATAGTGATATAAGTTCTTAAAAATCTAAAGTCAAACAAGAGAAAGAGTGATTGGAAGCTGCGTGGGAGTGCACTGAGGTCTGACAGGCTGCAGCCCTGCCCCTCCAGCCAGACCCTCCACACCGCAGCTTCCTCGAGACATTGAAGCTGAAAGGTGGGGTTTCTCTTAAAGGCACAGTCCAAGCCAACATTTAGAAAAACCCAGGTCTGTGCCTCTGCTCTGAGTTAGCAGGCTTTATTCCCGGTAAAATCCCACTTTCAGTCATTAAAACAGTCACGGTAGGAAACAAATTTGTAACCCATTTCTCATATTACCTACCCCCAGAAAAACAAAATTCGATACCCTGGGGATTATGGACGGAGGGCACTTCCCATAACTGCTAGGGAGTGTGCGCTGGGAAATTGGTTGCCTCCTGATGGACAAACCTTAGTCACAATAATCTTGCCTCCGCCCCTTCCCCCACGCTCGCCCCCAGCGCCCACCCCACCTCCCGACTTCCCGCCTCTCCAGGACGGGTGACCTAATAGCATTTTTCTTCGTGCATATTTTGGCTTCGCCCCATGGCCTGGCTGCCTTCGCCTGTCTGAGTCTTTTGAAATTCCTGCATGTTCGCCCCAGATTAAGCCGTGTGTGTGTCTCAGGATGTGAGTTCCGTTCTGTTCTTTCCCCTTAACGCTCCCCGTGCAACGTGTCTGGGGGTAATGGGGGAGGGAGGAGGAGAGGCCGGCGAGGGGAGGGAGGGGCAGAGGCGAGGAGCTGTCCTCCCCGCACGTTTCCAATCGCATTACGTGAACAAATAGCCGAGGGGCCGGCCGAGCCAGAACGGCTTGTGTAACTTTGCAAACGTGCCAGAAAGTTTAAAATCTCTCCTCCTTCCCTCACTCCAGACACTGCCGGCTCGCCCGTACCGCCGCGCCGCTCCCTGTGGCTTTTCCACAAGGACCGCGAGAGGGGAGCTAAGAGCTGGAACGGGTGCCACGTTCCAGCAGCCGCCCTTCCCGGGGAGGGTCCGCAGCCCCCCACCTCCGTGCTGCCCGGTGTGGGCTCTGAGACCCGCGCCCCGTCCGATTTTTGCCCCCTCCCTCCCACGACTCAAGCCCGGTTTTGCATCTTGTCTGGCAAGTCCTCGCGGGCCGGGGACAGCGGGGCCGAGGGAACGATGCGCTTCGCCTGGACCGCGCTCCTGCTGGGGCCGCTGCAGCTGTGCGCGCTGGTGCGCAGCGCCCCGCCCGCCGCCGGCCAGCCACAGCCCGCGCGCGAGGCGCCCGCCGCTCCGGGCCCCTGGCGCCAGCGGATCCAATGGGAGAACAACGGACAGGTGTTCAGCTTGCTGAGCCTGGGCTCCCAGTACCAGCCACAGCGCCGCCGGGAGCCGGGCACCGCCGCGGCCACGCAGTCGCGCACCCCGATCCTGCTGCTCCGCGACAACCGCACCGCGGCGGCGGCACGGGCGCGAGCGGCCGGAGCCTCGGGAGCCGCGGCCGGCCGGCCCCGGCCCTCCGCGCGTCACTGGTTCCAGGCCGGCTACTCGGCCAGCGGGGCCCGCGACGCCGGCGACTCGCGCGCTGGGAACCGCACGACGCCCGGGGAGCGCCCGGCGCTCAGTAACCTGCGGCCGCCCAGCCGCGTGGACGGCATGGTTGGCGACGATCCGTACAATCCTTACAAGTACTCGGACGACAACCCCTACTACAACTACTACGACACGTACGAAAGACCCCGGCCCGGGAGCAGGAACCGGCCGGGATACGGCACCGGCTACTTCCAGTACGGTAAGCAGCCGCGAGACGCTTCCCCGAACGCTGTGGGGTTCCCCGACGTGGCCGCCTGGGCGCGGCAGGCTCTAACCCCCGCAGCTCCGATCCCCCGCCCCCGTGCCTGCAGAGGCAGCTGCGGAATCTGGTGCAAACCGCGTGCGCTCCGGGCCCGGCCCCTCCAGTTCATTTCCCGCTTTGCTCTGCAGCTCCAGGCTCACCCCGCTCCTTAGGCTAACCAGCAGCCCTACACCGACAAGGCAGTCGTGTTGGGGGTCGGGTGGAGGGGTTGGGGGGTTGGGGTGGGAGGAGGACAAGGCCAAAGGGTTAAGAACTAAGAGGGACAGGAGTGGGGGAGACTCTGGGGTGTCTCTTGCTAAGTCCATCACCACCTGCTGCTGTGTAGGTCTTCCGGACCTGGTACCCGACCCCTACTACATCCAGGCGTCCACGTACGTGCAAAGGATGTCCATGTACAACCTGAGATGCGCGGCGGAGGAGAACTGTTTGGCCAGGTACAGAGGGAGGAGCTGGGATACGCGCGGCCAGCCTCCCCAGCCTGGACTCCCAGGCTGCTACTCAGGTGCCGGGTTCCGGGCAAACAGGAGTCGGCGTGATGTTCCTGGCATGCCGATCTGGATGGAGAAAGACATAGTTGAAGATTTCTGTGGGTTATGTCTTTCAAACTACAACACAAACCAGGGAGCCAGATCAAACTCTTATTCTGGAGAGCTTTGGGGGCTGTGGGAAGAGAATTGTTCTCGGCGCTGGCCTCACACGCGGCAGACCAGAGTTAGATCTCTAGCACCCCGGGTGATGGTCCCCTGAGCATGATCAGGAATGATCACAGAGTGCAGAGCCAGAAAAATAAGCCCCGAGTACCGCCCAGGTGTGTCCCCCAAACAGAACAAAAAGTCTTAAGTTTTGGAGCCCACCGTTTCCAATAATTTTGTTAGAGATCTCTACAATAGTGGTAGGGAGTAGAGGGAGAAACCCTTAGTAATTGCCCCTTAAAAGACTGGCGGATAATTTGGCAGTGTTGCAGAACAAACTGGCAAAGGTTAAGTGTTCTTTTGTTTGAAGCTAGAGTGAACTTAAGTTGTTTTCTGTTACTTCAGCCAGAATAAGAGCTTTGTTTTTCCATCAGTCCTAAAATAAAAGCAGCAATTTGGGGACTGGAGCTCTTAGTTGGGAAACCAGCAGAGGGAGCCTAAGACATTTTGTCCATCTCAGAAGATTTCAAAGTGTGAAATAAGGTCAGCATAAGGTTTTTAACTGTATGTCCACACACAAAATATTAGAAAGAACATAGTGTTTATTTGTGTATTTCTTCTGTGTTGACCCTTTACAACAGTCAAGATGCAGAGACTCCAAGGTAATAATTTTCATTCTTGAATCACCGACATACCCTTGTCACCCTTGAACCCATGATAGTATTAATGTCTGTTTTGAAGATGCAGTTAGGTATCTAATCTGAGGGACTCTTATTTCCCCCACTTTATACTATAGCTATTAAAGAAGGAATGTATTGGTTCATTCAACATTCTTAAGTATATGTGGATGATTTTTTTTAAAAAATGGGTAATTTACACCAGAGATTTACTAATTCATATGGCTAAATTTGATTTTAAACAGCTGACCTTTTCCTTTTAAATGTGTTTTTTTAACTTTTAAACTGTATATTTTGAAATCCTCACTCACTCCCAATTGTTATTCACTCCTGAGTTCTGAAGACTCAGAACTGCGCTGGGAACTGGCGATCCAGCAATGTAAAAAGAAAATATATAACTAAGAAAACTGGTGATCCAGTTGGGGGGAAATGGGTGATCATCAGTTGTATTGTGGAAAGCTTTTTCCTAGAGTTTCATTTTTCTGTAAAAATAATGTTTCCTTCTTTTCAAACCAAATCACAGCTCAGCCTACCGGGCAGATGTCAGAGATTATGATCACAGGGTGCTACTAAGATTTCCCCAAAGAGTGAAAAACCAAGGGACATCAGATTTCTTACCAAGTAGGCCAAGATATTCCTGGGAATGGCATAGCTGTCACCAGTAAGTAATGGACTTTCTACAAACTTTTCAGTTGTGTTTTAATTTTTCAAGTATTTTTTTGGTCTGACAGGTTATAAATCTCATTTCTGTTGCCTCCCTCACCCTCCCTTCACCCCACCCCACCCACCCCGTGACCAGAAGCAGTTATCAAGTAGCCTTGAATCTTGGTGCCTCTCAAAACAATGCTGGACAACTGGGCCTGATAGTTTACTGCTTGCATAGAGATGCAGTACTCCGCAGGCTGGTGGTACTGGGGGCCTTCAGAGCTACACTTGGTGGTATTTGGGGGTCCATGCGGTACCAGGATTCAAGCTTGGGTCCCAGCACATGCCAGTCATGTGCTCCTGACTGCTGAGCCATCTCTGTAGCTCTGTTAGTCCTATTTCTTACCCGAGAGAGAAAATCCCTGTTGTTTATAGAACAGAATGTTCTGTTATGTTTTCTAATATGATCAAAGGGAATCTATCTTTAATACATCAACTACTAGATCTTTTAAAATGGAAACAGTTTGTAGGATACAGCACTTGGATTCTCTGGAATTTTCCTCCACTAGTAAAGATTACCTAGCATTTAGCATATTTTCAGATCATTTATTAGAGCCAACACATTATTATCAAATTTGTGATTCATTCAAAGAAAGACACAGCTTACATACTTCATGAGCTGGGAAGACCCTGCTCCATCTTTAATTTAAAAGGTCTGAGTCTAAGACAGGGTGGTTATCTGTTCTCTTCTAAAATTAATTATTTTCAAATAATATAGATCTAAAATGTACTTTGGTAACTTACCCAGGTATGTGCTGTCAGAAATTCCTGATGTGTTCCCTTAAACTGCAAGCCCCACCATTTCTAGATCTTTATATGAGATGATAAATTTCTCAGTATCTTAAAACAAAGTTTATGTGAGTTTTAAACAACAGTGTTTAGACACATGCCTTCATTTACCTTTGCATATAATATATACACATATATATGTATACATATACCCCTCTATGTATTTATATATTTGGGGTGAAGTGGGGCTATACCTGGCGGTGCTCAGGGCTTAGATTCTAATAACTTTGTTAGAGAAGTTTTGTGTTCAGGGATTATTCCTAATGACTCCAGGTATCAAATATGGGTTGGTTGCAAGCAAGGTCAGTACCTTATTGCTGCCATATATATCTTTCTGACTCCTCCTTTGCATTTAAATGCACTGTAGCACTGTCCTCCCATTGTTCATCAATTTGCTTAAGCGGGCACCAGTAACATCTCACAACAAATTGTGAGACTTGTTGTTACTGTTTTTGGCATATCAAATACATCACGAGGAGCTTGCCAGGCTTTGTTGTACAGACGAGATACTCTTGGTAGCTTGCCGGACTCTCTGAGACAGGCAGAGGAATCGAACCTGGGTTGGCCGCGTGCAAGGCAAACGCCTTACCCGCTGTGCTATCGCTCCAGCCCTGCATTTAAATAATCATTTTAAATATGTGAAACCTCTCAGAAACCTCCCAAGAGTTGTTCTTAATTGAAATGAAGCACCAGTAGGGGCAGTGTACACAAGTCAATATAGGGCCGGTTTCACTGAAAAATGCACCGATTTGTACCTATTTCTGTTTAATACTAAGGGATAACACTGGGTGTAACAGAAAAGCAAAATAAGAAAAGTATGTCTGCCCTAATGACAATGTATAGAGACTGATGACCCTGGCTAAAGGCTGCAGTATAAATCTGTCTTTGGGAAGATAAATTTGATTTCACTGTAAATGGGAAAGAAGAAGAGGGAGGTGGCAGTAAAGTCACCGTATATCCTAGTTGCGTTCTTTTTGTAACTGATCACTGTCTCTGTGTTTTGGGGGACATCAGACATTACCACAGCATGGATGAATTCAGTCACTATGACCTCCTTGATGCCAGTACCCAGAGAAGAGTGGCTGAAGGCCACAAAGCCAGTTTCTGTCTTGAGGACACATCCTGCGATTATGGCTACCACAGGCGATTTGCCTGCACTGCTCACACTCAGGTGAGTTGGCACCTTGAAATTAGGACCCGCAGGCTTCAGAGTGGAGCCAAAGTGGCCTCCAAGTTCTTTCTCCTTGCTCATCTTTTGTCAACTCTCCCAGGGGCCAGCAAGTCAAGATGAGAAATAACAGGGCGACTATGTGATGATCCAAATTTCTTAGGAAGTATTTCATCATCAAGAAGGTCAATGTGCATACTTGTTACATTTCACAATGAAAAGCAGTTTACTCTCTGACAAAAACAAACAAAAGAGTAGTTTCCAATCGCTGCATTCATTCTGTATTAACTGGCTTAGTAAGGAACTGTAGAAAAGATAATCTCTGTTTTTCTCACCGGCAAAACCATTCCTCCCTCTACCTAGTAAGCTAAAAATAGAAGGTGGTTGAGCTTTGCCAAAACAGTGAAAACATTTCTTAAGGGGCACTTGAAAAAAACTGTTGCATTTCCTCATGCAAGAATAGGTAGACATTCTGACCCCCGACCCCCATTGCATATATATTTTAACCTACAGTATAATTGATGTCAGATGGCCTTTGGATGGATTTTTTTTAAATAGTGCTGAACTAAGCACTCTGTATGTTTTGTAATGGGAAAATGTGTGTCAGTTAAAAGCTGTGCCAGTGTTTCCATAAGAAACCCTAATTTGTAAAAGGACGTTGTAATTTTACTCCAGCCAGATTCTTGGCACAGAGGGTAAATGTACATAACTCAGGCACAGAGGGATCAGCAGCAGGCATCTTGGGAAGCAGATTCCTGGACTGTGAAGCTCCTTGGTGACCTAAATGTTACCATTAGTGCTTTCTCTGAGCTTCCAACATCAGAGCAGTTTGAAGAGGAAAGGATTTGATTCACATGTCCCAGGGCAGCCCTTATTCTTTAAACCAGAGGAACTGCAACTCCCCACATTACCCATATGTATATGCACACTCCCTTTGATTCAATGACACCCAACTACCAGAGCACCCTCCAGCACAGGGGATGGGACTGTCTTCAGTTAGAAAGAGCAGCACCCAGACAAGTCACCTGCTGAAATAACTGAAGGCTGTGCTGTAGATGTTTGATTTGTTCAGTTCATCAAATTCCCTTGTACCTTGGGATGACCCCACTTTGTATTATAAAGTATCCTCTGTTAATCCTACTTTTCTTCCCTTCATGTCCTATTTAACTGTTGTTTGCCATGACTTGCATTCCTCATGATCTGTGCATTTGTTTTTGTTTTTCCGTATACGACTGTCTCTTAAACATGGATTTCACTTAAAGAAGAAGAAATTCTCAGAAAACCCAAACTTGTTAACTCAGATTAGTTGTATATTACTGCCTCAATGTACCCAAACATAAAACTAGATATAGTTTACTTTTATTTCTAGTTTCCTATAACTCTTCAATTCTTAGGCAAGAAATTTACACATTAAATATATACAGACTAGAAACAATGACCTTTATCTCATTAATTTAATGCAAAGAAATTATCGTTTGTGAAAAGAAAATTGCTAATATAAGATCTTGGCTAAGGTTCTGCTTTTAGCTTGTTTTTTAAAGTCTGACTTCAAATAATACACGAACACCTATGACCTTATCATTTCAAAACCTCCCTTTGTTGGTTCAAATAATTGGAGCTTATCCTTAAATTCTGCCATCTGTGCTCACTTGTACTAACTGTACTGGTGTTCAGTCTCAGAGCACCAGTTTCAGCATATTTTAAAGCTTGTTTAGTCTTTGGAGGTAAAGATAGGTGTAGCACCATTTCCAGCTGTCTTAAGTAAGATACCTAAATCATGTGTTGGCTTAGTGTTAGGAGAGCTGTTGGCTAATAAAAGCAAATAGTATTTGTGCCTGACCATTATGTATCAGAATCAGAATTACAAGAATTTGGACCCTCAAATGTGTGATTCACTACTTGGTATTTTGTGGATGAACAATCACAAATAATGTGGACCAACAAAGGAATATGGTACTCACTGCTATGACATGAGATGCTGTTTTGTCCCCCAGACTTTCTAAATCAAACTACACCCAAACCTGCTGTGTTTGAATAGGCTTTAACATTATGCAGTATCATTGATAATCAAGGTGATCTTTAAAATCAAAGCAATTTTGGGTGCCATGAATACCCCTTGTGATGTGACCCAATCCTCCCTTCCCAGCCCCACCAAAACAGACTCCACCCTTATAACTTTGCTTATAACTTTGAATTAGATTAAATCGTAAGAGTAGGATTATAATACAGAGCAAAAAAGGATAAGCACCATAAACTGTCTAAACATATCACTGGCAAGAATGAAAACATATTTAACTGGCATTAGTTACTATACAGGAAGATGATTTCCTAGGAGAGAAATTAGGAAATGGAGGGATGGGTGTAATGACAGAGGGCATTTGGTGAAGGTGATTATTACATTTCTCTTCCCACATTGGTAAGATCTGAATTTTGACGGTTTATTCTGCTGTGTAGGAGTATATGTATCATAGAGGATTTATGACATGTTAAAGAAGCTAGATGTTTTGCTTCTTAAATTAGTTCAGTATTTTTTTGAAACTGGAGTTTCTTTTGAGAAAAGATTATTTTATCTTAATTATTAAGGTCGGCCATGTTGCTGGAGCGATAGCACAGTGGGAGGGCATTTGCCTTGCATGCGGCCAACATGGCCAACCCGAGTTCGATTCTTCCGCCCCTCTCAGAGAGCCTGGCAAGCTACCGAGAGTATCTCGCCCGCATGGCAGAGCCTGGCAAGCTCCCCGTGACGTCTTCGATATGCCAAACACAGTAACAACAAAGTCTCCAATGGAGATGTTACTGGGCCTGCTCGAGCAAATCGATGAACAACGGGAGGACAAATTATTAGGGAGGAGTGGTCAGTGGAACAGTGGTCAGAAGGTTCAGGGGTCCTACTAGCAGCCAGGCCTGTGGTTCAGGAAAGGGCCCATGGATAAGATGGTGCATGGTTCCTGTGGTGTTGGGTTATCAGGACTAGCCTGGAAACACAGGATGCCCCCAGGCCTACACTGAGCAGTGCTCAGGGGCCTCCAGGACTGCATCCAGTGATGCTTGGGGGACCAGGTGGTGCGGGACCTGAGTTAGGTGCATGTTAGGTATGTGCCCTGACCCCTGCACTATCTTCTGGCCCCTTACCTGGAGGTTCTATAAAGCTGAGTAATAATATACTGCTGAAGACACATACAGCTTATTTTAAACTAGATATTTATGTGAAAATCATAAACAATTTATAGGTTCATGGCAATTTCTTCTAAGCACTTAAAATTTCACTTGAGGCGAGAAAGGGACACTCCTTCACTGTTGGTGGGAATGTCCACTGGTTCAGCCCTTCTGGAAAACAGTATGGACGATTCTCAAAAAATTAGAAATTGAGCTCCCATTTGACCCAGCAATACCACTCCTGGGAATATATCCCAGAGAGGCAAAAATGTATAGTCTAAGTGACATCTGCACTTGTTTGTTCATTGCAGCACTCTTTACAATAGCCAGAAACTGGAAGAAACCTGAATGCCCAAGAACAGATGACTGGTTAAAGAAACTTTGGTACATCTACACAATGGAGTACTATGTAGCTCTTAGAAAAGATGAAGTCATGAAATTTACATACAAGTGGTACAATATGGAAAGTATCATGCTAAGCGAAATGAGTCAGAAAGAGAGGGATAGACATAGAAAGATTGCATTCATCTGGGGGATATAAAGTAACAAAGTATGAGATTAATACCCAAGAATAGCTGAGATCAGCACCAGGAGGATTACTCCATAACTTAGAGGCCAGCCGGGTATCCTAGAGGAAAGGGCAGTTCAGATAGAGAAGGGAGCACCAAATAAAGGATGTTTGGAGGATCCTCCCAGGAGGGGAGATGCATGTTGAAAGTAGACTGTGAACTGAACATGATTGCCACTCAATGCCTCTTTTGCAGACCACAACACCCAAAAGGAGAGAGAGAACACAGGGAATTGCCCTGCCACAGAGACAGGGGGGATGGGGGGATGGGGGTGGGAGGGATATTATCCATGGTGGTGGAAAATGGGCACTGGTGGAGGGATGGGTATCTGATCATTGTATAATTGAAACCAAAGCACAAAAATATTGTAAATCTACAACTGTAAAAAAAAATAAAATAAAATAAATGGAAAAAAATTTCACTTGAATGAAAGAATAATCATTTGCATTATCTTATGCTATCTTAAATTTTTAATTTGTTTTAGGGGTTGAGTCCTGGATGCTATGATACTTACAATGCAGACATAGACTGCCAGTGGATTGATATTACAGATCTTCAACCTGGAAACTACATTCTCAAGGTACAGACTTTTGAAAATATGTACCTCTGATTTATTTCCACTGCAGCTCAAATAGGTCTCTTTCTCTAGAGAAAAATTGTGAAATAATCCTAATCCTGGGAACAGCTGTCTTCTAGAACTGTTTTAAACCAATCTTGAACTTGAAGGGAAAAAAATACAGATTCCTGCCAGTTCCTTAGAGTTGGTGAACTTAAAACCCTTCCTCACTGGACTGAGTGGAAGCATCTTCCCTAGTTGGAGCCTGTGGAAAGGGAGACATTAGTCAGTAAATACTGTTGATGCAATCTAAAACAGAGATGATGTTTATATTGTCTAGGTCAGTGTGAACCCCAGCTATCTGGTGCCTGAATCAGACTATTCCAACAATGTTGTACGCTGTGACATTCGCTACACAGGACATCATGCATATGCCTCCGGCTGCACCATTTCACCGTAAGTCTGACTGCCCAATTCTCTTCACAGAGCATTTTAGCATAGCAACAGACATTCTGCATCACATGTTTATTTCTACTCCTACCAAGCAGCATCCGTGTAAAACAGACCAAGGAAAGCAAATGGTACAGAGCGGTGCTATCAGCAGAGCTTTATTTACTTTTTAAAATTCATTTATTCAGCAACTGCTGCAGGCTCTGTGCTTAGGGGAGAGCTGGGAAGGGTCACTCCAAGTAGTACTCAGGGAACTATGCAGTGCTGGAAAGTGCTGGAATGGAACTGGGCTGCCAGCACACAAAGCAAACTTAACCCCTGTTCTATCATTCCAGCCCCAAGAGCTATTTTTATGTTGATTAATGCTAGAGAAAGTAAAGGGATTGGAGAAATGTTCTCAGGTTTTTATCAGCCTAAAGCTTGATATTCGAGACAGAACACAGACACAGAACACTCTGTTTAATCAAAAAGCCTGTGTTGTGGCTAAGTTTGTATGTAAGATGCTCAATAGGTGAGTCAAAGGACTGGACTCCCCCACAGACCAGGACAGAATCTAGAGAAATTCCTACAATTTCCAAGTACGTTTGGAAGAATCAACCAAGGCCTCCTTTTCTTTAAAGATCAAGA
Organism: Sorex fumeus; assembly: GCF_029834395.1. NCBI lineage: Eukaryota > Metazoa > Chordata > Mammalia > Eulipotyphla > Soricidae > Sorex > Sorex fumeus. The sequence continues at coordinate 22,063,205 of NW_026606108.1, read as the reverse complement.
TTTCATACATTCTAGAACCACAGGAAGTACATAGATCGTAGGGGTGTGGAAATTACTTCATTATCTTCCTTACATTGAAGCTCTTGTTCTAATGAAATCTTTGGAAGATCCTAGCATGGAAATGTGAACAGGAGTGGGGCTGTGATGAAAGTAAAGTATGTTGGGCAGGTTTGTCGAGCACTCTGAAGCACAGCTGGTCTCGTGTTGCTGGGTTACAGATGCTGATTTCACAGGGCACCCAGGAGTGAGATCTGGAAGTGACATCACTGTTAGAATCATACTAAACATAAATCCTTTTTGCTTAGATGTTGGAGAGGTGCTAGTACTATTGGGTATGCAGAATGGGATAGACAAGTTACATTAGAAACATCCTTTCAGAAGAAATTTCTCCCCGATTCACAAACCAAAACTGAGGTTAGATGCACAAGAATCTGTAGTTTGGGGCTCTTCCAGGTTCCATCAGATCTACTGAGCAGGGAGTGCTCAGACTCAGGGCTTGCTGACCTGGGTTGTGTGAAAGAGATTGGAGTGCACTTAAAATAGTCCACACTCCATTCACAGAGCCATGTGTGCAATTCTGGCTGTGTTCACCATAGAGGGGCACCTTTCCTCATTCCCGCTAAGAAGCAGAGTGCCTTACAGATATCTCCATAAGAAAGAGGGAGAAAATGTGCAGGTTCTGAGGAACAGAACTGAGGAGAGATAATCAGATACGTTTCTCTGCACCAAACACAAAACTTCTGAGGTTTAAGGTCCAATTTGTGTGCTGATTTGTAGTTTCACTACAAATCCCCCTAAACACCAGTGTAATTTAAGCAAAAGTAACTGAAATGGATTAAAAATGTTTTTTGATTCCTTATTTACCATGTTCACTGTCACTCTGTATTTGAGATCCTAAAGTAAGGATTAGTGAGCAACAACATGATTCCTCATGCTGCACTTTCCCTTGTAGCATTATTACTGCAGTAATTCCAGTTAGTTAAAGTGAAACTCTGTGTTTAATATTCATCTTTCTACTCTATTACAATCCCATGTACCCAAGTACATCCATGGCCACTTTGTAGCCTTTTATCCAATACTTTATTGATAGATAAACTAGCCATAGCACAGCGGGTAGGGTGTTTGCCTTGCATGAGACCAACTAGGCAGACCCGAGTTCGATTCCTCCGCCCCTCTCAGAGAGCCTGGCAAGTTACCGAGAGTATCTCTCCCGCACAGCAAAGCCTGGAAAGTTACCCAGTGATGTATTCAATGTGCCAAACACAGTAACAACAAGTCTCACAATGGAGGTGCTACTGGGCCTGCTGGAGCAAATAGATGAACAATGGGAGGACAGTGCTACAGTGCAGATAAATGTAGCATTTCCTTCAGAGATTTAGAACTTAGAATGGAGAAGATGAAAGAAATATACACAAAACTGCAATATACAATGTAAGTATTCCAAAAATAAAATGCAGAAAACTCTTTGTGGTGTCAGATGACCTTCAGGTGCAACTGCTGCTCTTCCAGCCTCCATCCAATTAGGACTAGTTCCAGAGATAGTTATCACATATTATTTATTACATAGAATCCATTTAACTAATGATGACTAGATACTTAAAGCAAATAAAAATTATCATTTTGCTTCAGCATTCAGACGAGGTGTTTTTTTAAAAAAACACAATTGCTACTGAATGTGACTATGACAAGGATGGTTAGGGTAGAATTTTAATATGCCACAGATTAGATGGAAATATGAAGATATGATACACAGATAGTGATTTATAATAGAATGAGATTGCATTCTTATTATGAAAAAGAAGAACAGAAACTAAAAAAAATACCCTCATCTTAAATGAAAAGATGTTTGCATGCCTCTTTCTTTTTTATTTTGTTTTTGATTTTTGTTTGGTTTTAGGGTGACACACACAGCGTCACTCAGGATTAACTCCTGACTCTGCTCTCACCAGGAATTACACCTGGTGGTGCTCAGGAGCCCATCTGGGGTACCAGAAGCTTGCTTGCCTCTTATCTTTGACTTCTGGCTTCCCTTATTAGGCATCAGAGTTCAGAGAAATTAAGTTTTTTTCTAGCTGAAATGCAGGAGTTTTCTTAGGATGACAGTGGAACTCGGCCTTGAAGGCAAAGGACTGGAGGGGGAGAGGGAGGGCACTTTGTAAAGAGTCAACATCACCAGTTGTTACAGGGCAGGAAGACTTACAGGTCATGTTCACAGTCCTCCCGTTGTTCATCAATTTTCTCGAGCGGGCCCAGTAACGTCTCCATTGTGACACTTGTTACTGTGTTTGGCATATTGAATATATCACAAGGAGCTTGTCAGGCTTTGCCGTGAGGGCGAAATACTCTTGGCAGCTTGCAGGGATCTCCGAGAGGGGCGGAGGAATCGAACTCGGATCGGCCATGTTGGCTGCGTGCAAGGCAAACGCCATACCGCTGTGCTATCGCTCCAGCCCAGACTTGCAGGATATTTCAAAAATACAAGTCTTGGGCCAGAGAGATACTACAAGGGTTAAGATACTTGACTTGCTCATGGCAGAATCCAGTTTCATCCCGGGCACTGCATTATGGTCCCCTGGGCACTGCCTGGAGTAAGCCCAGAGCACAAGTTGTTTTTGTGGCACAAAAACAATATCAACAAACAACTCTTCTCTTTTGGCTAAAGCACAAGTTTCAAAGACTTAAAAACAAAAAAAGATGGAAAAGTTAGGATTAGATGAAAGAGAACATGGCAAAGCAAGCTGACAGGTTCAGATTTCATGGGTCATAAAGTCTAACTTGTCTCAAATAAAGTGCTCAGTTAGGTGACTGGTGGGGGTGGGGCACATGTGTGATTCCCTTAGCAACATTACTTTGCTTTATAAATTATTGAGCTTCATGAAGACCAATCACCTCAGTTCATGCCCTTCATGCCAACTGAATATGAGAATAGAAACAAATTGTCTACGGTTGCCTTTTCAGCAGATCTGAGTGTTGGGGTAAAATCCCAAATAATAATGGTGGGTCTGGGGCCAAAATATTGAATGAAATCAAAGTAGAGAGAGAGAGTAATGTGGAATTCATTTGCCCCACAGGGAGGGGGAGGGTGTGGGATGTGGGGTATACCGGGGTTTTTGGTGGTGGAAAATGGGCACTGGTGAAGGGACAGGTGTTTTATTATTGTATGACTGAGACTTAAACCTAAAAGCTTTGTAGCTGCTCTCACAGTGATTCATTAAATGAATTTATAAAAAAATAAAAATAAAAGAATATGAGAGCTGTTCATTGGTGTGTAAAATCAATCCAATGTGTGCCTCTGAGATATCCTTTATCCTGAATTTTCCTCATGGCAAACAAAATGTATGGACTAGAGGACTTTGGCCCAGTTCAGGTCTGATTCTACTATTAATTTTTACTCACAGAAATAAGTGTTTGGGAATTGATGACTTAGGATTTGGACTAAGTATATTGTTATTTTTTTTCTTTTGGTTTCTGGATCATACCCAGCTGTACCCAGGGCTTATTTCTTGCTCTGCCCTCAGAAATAGGTGCAGGTGGGGGCCAGAGAGATAGTACAGTGGATAGGGCACTTGCCCAACCTGGGTTCAGTCCCATATGGTCCTCTAACCCTGCCAGAAATAATTTCTGAATGCAGTGCCTAGAGTAACTCCTGAGCACTGCTGAGTGTGCCCCTCCTACCTTACTACCCCTCTCCACCACCACCACCCCCCAAAAATGTTCAGGTACAGAAAGATAATTCAGCAGGTAGGGTGTAGCCTTGCACTTAAAAGACCCTGTTCAATCCCCAGCACACAACTGACCCTGTTTGATCACCAGGAGTGACCCCTGAGCAGGTTAAGACCCCTGGTTCTTAACCAGGAGTAAGCCTGAACACCATCAGTTATGGTCCAAAACACATAAACAAAGAAACAGAAGCCAAACAAAATGTCCCAAACCAAACAAAGCCTAAGTGTAGTTATTGCCCTTTAAGGGTTCTGTGATCAGTGTAAAAACAATATTTGCAATATTGGTTTTATCCCAGTCCATGTAGCTTAATGCCACATTCTCCTTTGAAATTCATGCTGGGAGAGGACAAATGCAAGACAGTACAGGGGTCAGGACTCTGCTTTGGAGTGGAGCAGTTTGGCCAGGGCATGGCAGCTGAACCTCTGAGTTCTGCTTTACTTTTGATTATTTGAGAAGGTGTTTCTTTTAGCCACTCACATCAAGTTGGTAAGCACCAGGCATACTCTTTCTGCTGTAGACAAAGTCACTTTCTTTAAATCCATATCAATGGATAAATCACTTGGCTTTGGTGGAGGGAAATTGCTACCTAATTTTTTTTTTAAAGACTAACTTTATACTTATTCATCACATAGTACCAGGCTAATAAGTTACTCTGTTTTCTTCATCTAGGTATTAGAAGCAAGCCATGGAAGAAACATCCCAATGGATGAACTAGTGTCTGGTATTATGAAATGGGGAAAAAGTTACCTTCAGTAGGATATATGTATTTTGAAAGAGAACAGAAAAAAAAGGAGATTCTGTTTGGACTCTTTTATAGCAGCACATAACTGGATTTGGAGCATTTAAATTGACAGTAATGGAGAACGTTTTAATATCATAGTTCACTTTGCTTTGTGAATGAACACATTGTTTCATTTCTGTAGCTGCACACTTGGCTTTCAAAAAAATTTAAATTTCTTATGCTTTGATGATATTATGCAAAAGAGAAAATATTTCAACGAATGAGCCTAAATTAACTGAACCGAGAATATTCTTAAGTGCTGAAACTTCAGTAAACTATGATAACCAGCATAGATATCCTAGCACAGATTAATTTAGAAATGAGGCTCTTACTGTTTTGACATAGACACAACTTGGTGCTGAGAAAGGAACAGATATATTATCATTGACAGCAATAAATATTATTGCATAGCAGAGAAAAGGCGATATATGTATTAAGATAATAATATCCCTAGATAAAATGTATGTTTACATTTTAAATTAGTAGGCAAACTCCTTTTTTTTTCCTGGCAATTGTACAACTTCATGTGACTTAAGTAAGCTTTTGTTTTGGAACTCATTAAGTAACTGAGCTGTCTAATTCCTGATGCTACCCTTTATTCGTTTCTTCCGCGGGCAGAAACTCTTTAGGTGGCATTCTTAAAACTACCATTTTGGGGACAACTGTCCATGGGATGACTATGTCAGTGGGAAGTCATTCTGATGACAGATGTTACAGATCAGAGATAATATGCATTATGCATCTCCTTGCTGATATAAAAATGATAGAAACAAATCCCTTAAACCACAATTGTCTTTCAAATACGTAAGAACTAGGAGAAAAATAGCTTATAATTAAACTTTTCCACATTTTTCTAATTTCATGTTAATACAGATAAATGATAAAATTAATTAAATTTCCAGAACAGATGATACAATACATGTGGATAAAGGGAAATTATACAAGTTTAACCAGGAATCTTTTTTTTTATGTGCCTGAAATATCAGATTAACAACAAAAGCACATAAGACAGCCTACTTGAGAGGTTGGTGAGTAAAGAAGAAAAATACTTTCTGCAAAACCAAGGACTGGTCTGTATAATTAGATAGCTGTGATTTATTTTAAACTGTGAAGCTATGTACATTTGTACATGGTACAGAATTTGGAGAATTTCTTTTTCCTAGATTCAAAAGGTGCAGAAAGAAATCAGATTATACTTTTAAGTGAGTGGTGCTTAAGCAGAAGTTTTTCTACTTTAACCAGTATTATTATCTCAAGCAAGGTATTTCCAGTGCCAGGATCTGTTAGGTAGAACCTTAAAAGTGACCTGGAATCCTTGAATTAGATGCCATAGAGTTGTAAAACCAATAGCTATACTTTGCACTGCCTGGTGCATCCCACTGTAGGGACTAGAGGTGATCAGTCACCTAGGGGCAGAGAGATGACCAAATGTTTTACATCAGCGAGGGCCCAGGCTTATCAACAGAGAATGCAGACAGCTTGATAGAGACCCAGACCTTTCACTGAATTCCTATTGAGCTATGGAATAACTTCTTTGTTGTACTTCTTTGCCTCAAATTACCTTTTAGTTTTAAGGTTGTAGATTGATCCTTTCAAGTTTTATTATTTTCTAATAGAGATATTTTAATATACTTGCTTTTAAAAATGCTTTTTAAAACAAAAACTACTGTCAGTATTAATACTGAGCCAGAATGGCATCTATAAGTTTAAGAGCTATCATTTCATTATAATTTTTATCCATCCCATTATTAAAAATAGTCAATACCATGGCTTTTGGACACATAGGAGAAATATATTTATAATCATTTTCTCCTCCATCATTTATTGTAGGTCCAAGATATGCCGAACACTTATATGTTAGGCACTGAGCTATTAAAATAATTGCACCTATACTGTTTAAATTTTAAATATTTATCATCAATAAATACTTATTGATGATAAGTATTTAAAATGTCATTACTGGGCTGTAGAAATAGAAACAGCAGGTAGGGTGCTTGCCTGGGATATGGCCAACCTGGGTTCAATTCCTGGATCATATATGATCCCCTGGGCACTGTCAGAAGTGATCCCTGAGCAGAAAGCCTGAAATAAGCCCTGACCATCTCCAGGTATGCCCCTTTAAAACAACAAAAGTCATTACTACCCATTAGGCTCATCTTACTCATTATAACAACTCTAAGTACAGATCTAAAATATTTCTATTTTAAGCTTATTACATTTCAAGGCTATATTTTATCTTGAAAAATAAGTTAAAAACTATATGCATGCATATTACTATTAAGATATAGTTTTAATTCCTAAAATTTCTGCCTTTTAAATATAACATTTGGTTGATTTTAAAAATTCTTGGAATTAGGAGACTAAAGAGTTTCCTTTATTCCATATGAAAACATTCCTAACCCCTTTAACCATAGCCAACACTAAACAGTCCTAAATAACTCACAGGTATTCACTTAACAATCAATATTTTTGATCCTCAACACATCTCTTCTCTGAAAAATAGCCCCAACATATAGATCATGATTAGTTAGTAAAAATTTATTGATGAAAGAAGAAACATAATCCAATATTGCTAAATTCTAAATACACTTTTTAAAAATAAGGAGAAGTGAGGCAAAGAATGTTGACTGTTCAAGATTGGCTTTTAAACTAATGAAGATTGAAAAAGTGGATAAATAAGAAATCATTTAGTGAGTGTTCCACACTTTATCAGTTGGTCTTATAATTATTCAGACCAATCTTGATAAAAGATATCTTGATTGACCTCCCTCAACAGTACCATGACATACAATTCAACAACTTTCCAGGAAATACTTGTATTTATACATAGTTATTTTACTCATAATTCTGCCATCTACTTTTCACTAGACATTTGTGGTAACTTTTTTTTCTCTAGAAACCTGAGATTTATCACACTAATAAACATTCACAAATGCAGACATTAGAAGAAATGCTGTTCATTGAAATAACAATGGTACTTGGAATTCATCTTTTATTAAACTTCATGAAAATACTGAATTTCTTGTCAAGAGATTTCTCTTTAAAAAGGACTTATTTAATACTAACAGTATAATAAGTAGTAAGCAAACATGACCTTTCCCCTATGTTTTATGTTTAGAATTAATATTCACAATCAATATAGCCAGTGAGTAACTATATTTGATTCTCACCTACCAAAAGTCCTGGGCCACTTTCAAACATTTCAAGCATTTCATTTACCCTTCAAGTCAAAATGGTGCTGATTTATTTCAACTTGAATGTAAATTGTGTTAGCTGTTCAATCACAGGATATGAACGTTTACTTTAATAATGTAACTGATTGTTATGATTCATTTGATATTGTAGTACTGTTTTTAAGGAAGCTTTAGTATCTCCATTTTCCAGAAATCCTATTTGTAAAAAACATTTGTAACTTTTGGGAAGAGATCATTTGAAATGCCCAGACACTGGCTTTGTTTTCTTTATACTCTAACATTCTTTATTATATGCCTCTACTATGATTGCAAGATTACGTAAAAATGCCTCAAATAAACCATTTCAAGTATCTGAGAGTTGTCATTCATTACTACTAACATCTTAAGATCTTAAGGTTATCTGTATGGTTGTTGGTCTTTTTTTTTTTTTTGCACAACTGCATTTTGTATTAAAATGTTTAGGACCAGAGAGATAGGACAGGGGTTAAATCCCATGCATGTGCACTGCTAGACGCAATCCTGGAGGCCCCCTGTGCACTACCAGGGTGCTCAAATAATTTCCAGAACTATAGGCCCTTGTAGTACGCACCAATCTGGCTAAGTTGAGTATTGTCAGGAGGGGTCCCTGAACTCCTGAGTAGCACTTGGGAGAACTCCCCTCAAAAAAAGGGTTTTTTTTTTTGTTATTGTTGCTGTTGTTGCTTAGTAAGATTACATGACTGGGTTCCTGTCAACAGTTGATTAAAAACTACCTAATATTTTAAAGTAAATGATCATACACGAAGGGTTCCTGCCTTTTGTCACCACTATCTACCACTTGTAAGAATATAAAGCAGACATTGTGAGAACAGTCACATTTTACTTTGATTAGGTGTTATAAAAATTATATTGGGCCGGAGAAATAGTACAGTGGGTAGGGTGCTTGCCTTTTCAAGTATCTGACTCAGGTTCAATCCTTGGCGTCATATGAAGTCCCTTGAACCCTACCAGGAATGATCCCTGAGTACAGAGCTAGGAATAAACCCTGAAAATGCCTAGTGTGGTCCCCTAAAAAATAACAAAAAATCTCCACTCCCAAGTAATGATTATAACATTTAAGAGTTTACCAATAATTTTCTTCATGGTTAAATAACTTAGTATGTTTAAAACTTTCATGTTATACAAAATAACATAATTACAGCATATTTCAAATAAACTTTGTACTTCTCATAGTAGGCAAAAAAAAAAAAACCTACCAAGTTTGAATATGATTAACTTGAAAGGACGAGTACAAGTATTTACAATTTACTGTCAATAATGTACAGTTTAACTCTGTGTAATAGGTAACAACTTTGTAGAAAGAAAAGATAAGAGTCAAAAAAATAAAACGTGAACCATGACCAAAGTGATAGTACAGTGGGTAGGGTGTTTGCCTTGCACATGGCTGAACCAGTTTCAATCCCTGGTGCCCTGAGCCCTTGAGGAGTGATCCCTGAGTGTTGCTGGGTGTGCCCCCCCCCCCCACCAAAAACCAAACATGCACAAAAACAATGACCAAGAAAAGGCAAATGCCACTGTGGGAAATACTGGCAATATTTCTCAATTTTCCAAATTCTTTACATATTCAGGAAAATCAGAATACACAATAGTACATAACACGAGTCAGGGCGGGGTGGGAGAAATGATAGAGCCTAACAGATAATTAATTCCTTTGTCTTCTAATGAGTCAAAAACATTTCATGTTTTTTGCACACATCTTTACTGAACTAGTGAACAAACTTGGAGTATTACAAAACATTCGTTTTCAATAAGTGAACTTTAGCAATGCCACTCAGCAAACATTAGAGCCAACTCGTCTCAATGATCATAATTTTTTAAAAAGATAGTAAGGAGAAAATAAACTATAACAATTTATAGTAGGAATGCTGCAGGGTCTAAGATATATGGCAGCTGTGATTAAGGTTTTTTGCTTTCTTTTTAGTACAGGAATATATTCCAAATCACTTGATCACTTGATATCCTGTTACTCATCGATTTGCTGGAGAAGGCTCCAGTAACAGCTCCATTCACCCCTGTCGCGTGCTAGTGTAGCCCAATGCCGTCTGCTCGCTCCAGGAACACGAAGAGTCTCAAACCGATAGTTCAGGGTCTTGACTAAAAAGTCTGCCCATCTTGTAGGTGGGCGGCCATGCAATCTTTTGACATTCCATGGAATCCAGTCAGTAATGGCTCTAGTTCAGCGGTCATCTTCAAATCTCATTATGTGTCCAGCCCATCTGATTTTCGATGCCTTGGCAAACGAGACAGCGTCCCTGATTCTTGACCGTCGACAGAGGTTGGTACTCCAGATTCTTTCTCTCACTTGAATGAAGCATGATATTCCAAGCATAGCTCTTTTGATTCCTCTTTTGGAGACCCAAATAGCGTTTTCATCCTATTTTCATTCGGCCCAGGTCTCCGAAGCATATGTTAATGCAGGAAAAACAATGGAATTGAAGAGATGTGCCCGGAATCAGTGGTTCTTTGTCCTCCTAGCTATTTCTTCGATACTTTTGAAGGTGTTCCAAGATGCTATCTTCCTACTGCACAAATCAGGTGCCAGGTCATTCATCACGTTGACTTCTTGACCTAGGTACACATAACTGTTGCATTCAGAGACGTTCATTCCATTGAGAGTGAATAGAACGTCAGGAATGAGACTGTTTCTCATAAACATTGTCTTCATGAGATTCAGCTGTAGTCCAACCTTTCCACACTCATGGCCGAAGTCGGCCAGCATTTGTGCCGCTTGACTGATGTTTGGTGTTATTAGAACAATGTCATCAGTGAAGTGGAGGTGGTGTAGTTGCTGACTGTCTATCTTCACTCCCATTCCTTCCCATTCCAGTTATCGCATGATGTTTTTGAGGGTGGCACTGAAGAGTTTTGGTGGGATGGTATTATCCTGCCGAACCCCTCTCTTGACATGGATGATCACTTCCTTGTAGAATGGTGAGATCCTGGTAGTGAATCCATAGTACAGTTCACAGAGGATCCTGATGTATTGCGTTTGAATACCCTGTTTAGCTAGGGCTTTGATCACCACTTCAGTCTTGACAGAATCAAAGGCCTTCTTTAAATCAATGAACGTTAGACAGAGCGACATCTTGAACTCCTGAGAAACCTCAATGAGCTTGGTTATTGTGTGGATATGGTCAATCGGGCTGAATCCTTTTCAGAACCTGGCTTGCTCGCATGGTTGCCCTTCATCTAGTGTTCTACAAATCCTATTCAGGATGACTCGAGTGAACAGCTAGTAGACGACAGATAACATGCAGATTGGGTGAAGTTGCCAATGTCATGGATATCTCCCTTCTTGTACAGTAGTACAGTCCTACTGGCTTTCCATTGGGATGGAAACTTGCATTCAGACAGGTAGCGTGTGAAGAGCCAAGCCAGTGTATTGGTGAGTACTGATGGCAGGTTCTTCAGGTTTTTGGGTCTGACCTTGTCTATGCTGGGTGCTGTTCACTTCTTTACTGACAAAATGGCATGTTGGATTTTTGAAGGGAGAACGTTGGGAACGACATATCTATCCTGTGGAAGCTACTGAGAATATCCTGCCCACATGGCAGAGCCTGGCAAGCTATCCGTGGCATACTCTATATGCCAAAACCAGTAAACACAACGGGTCTCATTTGTCTGACGTTGAAAGAGGTCAGCAATATGGCAGCGTTAAGAAGAATGAGGAAGGAGAGGCTGAAATTCCAAATATGATATGGAATTTGAGTCTCATGTAAGCAAAGAAAGGAAGGTTAAAGGTAGATTTTACTTTAGAAGCAGGTCAAACCCCCAAATCTAACACTATCCTCTAAATGACTTCCATTTGTGTGCCCATTTCATACTGTAGAATCAGTTTCTTCCTAGGGATGGTAGCTTTGTTGCTTGCAGATCTGGTCCGCATCTTCACAGCTTGTGAACCAGAGAGAAAATGGTTATTAACATGTTGTTGGTAATCTTGGGGATATTTCAGTGCTCAGACAAGGGCATGGTTTAATCTCAAACCTGGCTATTGAGTGAAGTCCTTTTGCCTTACACAGTTATCAAAGTTAAGGAGAGGATATAGTGAGACACAGGTGATCCCAAATCCCAGAACAACATTTTTTTTACCTAGGATTGTTTTCTATTTCTTTATTCAGTTATATTGGAGTTGCACAGAGGTCAATCCAAGGGGAAAAGAAAAAGAGTCTTTTTGTTTTGTTTTGTTTTTTGGGTCACACCCAGCAATGCACAGGAGTTACTCCTGGCTCTGCACCCAGGAATTACTCCTGGCGGTGCTCAGAGGACCATATGGGATGCTGGGAATTGAACCCGAGTCGGCCATGTGCAAAGCAAACACCCTACCTGCTGTGCTATCGCTCCAGTCTCCAAAAAGTCACTCTTAAGCTTTCACTCTTTTGCTCCTTAAATTCCTACAGACAACTTGACAATTAAAACCCTCTGCCCCGAGCTGCGTCTAGACCTATGGAACAGGGTTGAATATACTGAAATCTCCCCTCAAAAATATGATCATCTAATCTTTGATAAAGGAGCAAGAAATGCGAAGTGGAGTAAGGAAAGCCCTTTTTAACAAATGGTGCTGGCAAAACTGGATGACTACATGCAAAAAACTGGGCTTAGATCTCTGCCTAACACCATGTACAAAAGTAAGCTCAAAATGGATCAAAGACCTCAACATCAGACCGGAATCTATAAGGTACAGTGAAGACAAAGTTGGAAAACCCTCCATGACATTGAAGCTAACGGTATCTTCAAAGATGTCATGCCACTGGCCAAGCAAGTGAAAACAGAGATAGACAAATGGGACTATCTTAAACTAAGAAGCTTCTGCACCTCAAAAGAAACAGTGACCAAAATACAAAGACAGTCTACAGAATGGGAAAGGATATTCTCCAAATACACATCCGAGAAGGGGTTGATATCAAGGATATACAAAGTACTGGTTGAACTCCACAAGAAGAAAATATCCAACCCCATCAAAAAGTGGGGCAACGAAACGAACAGAGACTTTCTCAAAGAAGAAATTTGAATGGCTAAAAGGCACATGAGAAAATGCTCTACATCATTAATCATCAGGGAGATGCAGATCAAAACCACAACGAGATATCATTTCACACCACAGAAACTGGCCCACATTCAAAAGAACAAAAGCAACCTGTGTTGGCGTGGATGTGGCGAGAAAGGGACCCTCCTTCACTGCTGGTGGGAATGCCGACTGGTTCAACCCTTTTGGAAAACAGTATGGAAGATTCTCAAAAAATTAGAAATTGAGCTCCCATTTGACCCAGCAATACTACTCCTGGGAATATACCCCAGAGAGGCTAAAAAATATAGTCCAAGTGACATCTGCACTTGTTTGTTCATTGAAGCACTATTTACAATAGCTAGAATATGGAAAAAAACCTGAGTGCCCCAGAACAGATGACTGGTTAAAGAAACTTTGTTACATCTATACAATGGAGTACTATGTAGCAGTTAGAAAAAATGAAGTCATGAAATTTACATACAAGTGGTACTACATGGAAAATATCATGCTAAGCGAAATGAGTCAGAAAGAGAGGGACAGAAACAGAAAGAGTGCATTCATCTGGGTAACATAAAGTAACAAAATAAGAGAATAACACCCAAGAGCAGCTGTGATAAATACCAGGTTGTTCATTCCATGGCTTAGAAGCCAGCTGCACACTGTAGGGGCAAAGGCAGCCCAGATAGAGAAGAGAGCACCAAATAAAGGGTGCTGGGAAGATCCGCCCAGGATGGGAGATGCATGCTGAAAGTAGTCTATAGACAGAACATGATTGCCACCCAATGTCTCTTCTGCAGACCACAGCACCCAAAAGGAGAGATAGAACAAAAGGGAGTGCCCTACCACAGAGGCAGGGTGGGATGGGGGATGGGGGGTGGGTGGGAGGGATACTGGGATTGGTGGGGTGGAGAATGGGCACTGGTGGTGGGATGGGTACTCGATCATTGTATAACTGAAACCCAAGCACAAAAATTTGTAAGTCTACAACTGTACCTCATGATATTTCACTAATAAAGGTAAAGGTAAATGTAAAGGCCCTCCCATTGTTCGTCGATTTGCTCGAGCAGGCCCAGTAACGTCTCCATTGGAGACTTTGTTGTTACTGTGTCTGGCATATCGAATACGTCACGGGGAGCTTGCCAGGCTCTGCCGTGCGGGCGAGATACTCTCGGTAGCTTGCTAGGCTCTCCGAGAGGGGCGGAGGAATTGAACTCGGGTTGGCCATGTTGGCTGCGTGCAAGGCAAACGCCCTCCCGTTGTGCTATCGCTCCAGCCCCCATGGTATTTCACTAATTAAAAAAAAAACAAACAAAACAAAACAAAAAAAACCACAACCCTCTGCCCCACTGATCAGCAATGAGAGGTTCCCTCTGAAGGAATACTTTAAGGAAGGGGAACAGTTCTCTTTGTTTCAACTAGTTACACTGAACCTTTAACAAATTTGGAATTCTCTCAGGAGTGAATACAGTTCAATAGCTGGGTAAGCAGGGAGGAAAATCCTGAAAAAATGTCAGAGCAATTTATCAGTGTTTCGAAACAAATTCAATGAGAAACAGGGTGAACTCTCAAGCTGACACATGGTCAGCTACAGGGGCCAGAGAGATAGCTCAAATGGCTGGAAGCCCTGAATTTGATTCCCCAGTACTCTCTGCTCCCCCGAGCATGGATGGAAGTGAGTTCCCAGATGCTGGGGTGAGAAAGAAGTGGTACAAAGATATAAAAATTCTCAGAAGTTTCTGAACTGGACTGACTGCATAAGCATCAGAAACGGTTAAATCTGCTTTGCAGATCAGAGATCCAAGAAGCTGAGGTCAGAGGGATGGGATGAAAAACACAAGCTGTGGTTTCTTCACTGATTCCGGCACCCTGTCCTCTGGAAATGACCTACCATGCTGAGATTTTCTCCAGGGTCCAGCCTGACCACAGATGCCTTTCAACCCACAGAGAATTATTCTGTTATTCTTTGAGAGTTTGAGAAGGCTCACTGGGAACTGGGCACACCAATTCCCGAAAGTCTCACACTTTAATTTTCTCAGGAGGCAACTTCTGAGTAAGAGAGTGGAAAAGAATTACATGGTCTCTTTTTCTCTCTCATCACATACAGGATCTCACAATGTAGTTATGGCAGGTCCTCCAGGATTCTTTAGGTTCCTGTTTTGATGATATAGAGTCTATATGTACTTTAACTTCAAGCACTTGTCTTATTTGAATCCACTAGGGAAAATGTTCAAGAACTGTGTACCTGTGAGGCAAGTGCATCAGCAGCCTCATGGCACCTTCAGACTTCCAGATACCCCAAAATTGCTGCTGTGCCTTTGGCCAGACCCCAAAAACTTGGGGCAAAGTTTACTAAGAAAGTAAACAGCCAAAAGTTAGGTATGTGGGAAACACACCCACAAACCACCTCCAGCTCAGTTATATAATTGGAGGCAATGCCTCTCTGGTTCCTGATTGAACTGCTTAATGGCCATGATCCCAGAGACTCATAAACGAATCTTGGAAATCAGCAGCTTTAGGTAGAAATGCATCCGGTCCCTGCAGTAGGTTACCGGTGCTGGGCCAACCCAGGTGGGAATAGGTTTCGTGTCTTGGCCTGTTCCCCCTGGCGGCCCAGTGGCTGCCATCCTTCAGAGGCCACTGGATAGTCACATTTGGGCCCCTAGTGACGAGACACACAGGGCCTCACAGGATGGGGGTGGAGCCGGGCTTGTCCTCCCCACCCCAACGAGACCCCAAGTCATCGCCCACGAATGGCCTCTCTGGCTCCTGATCCAGCTGCTTAACGGCCATGATCCCAGAGACTCAGGAGCAAATCTCGAAATCCAGTGGCTTTTGGCAGAAATCCCTCCAGATTTAAGTGTTAAAATTTCGGAATTTCAAAATTGTGCAGCCACTACTGCAGCCACACGATGTCATATGTTATTCATAACCAGCAATAGAACACAAATTGTCTATTGTTGCCTTTTCAGCAGATCTGAGTGATGGGGTAAAATCTCAAATAATAATGGTGGGTCTGGTGTCGAAATATTGAATGTGATCAAAGTAGAGAGAGTAATGTGGAAATCGTCTGCCCCACAGGTGGGGGGAGGGTGTGGGATGGGGGTATACTAGGGTTTTTGGTGGTGGAGAATGGGCACTGCTGAAGGTTATGGGTGTTTCATTGTATGACCGAGACTTAGACCCCAAAGCTTTGTTACTGCTCTCACGGTGATTCAATAAATAAAATTATAAAAAATGAAAAAAAAAGTAAGGTGGAGTTCATACACAATTCAATCAGCTAATCAGTGGCTGAATAAATAGCAGTACTCCTACAAAAAAAGAAAGAAAAAAAAAAGAAAATGTTCAAGAACTGGACTTTGTGCTTTCAGGATATCTTGGATCTTAACTCAAAACTAACACCTTTATCCTTATTCTACTGAAATAAAAAAATTGGTTGTTATCAATAAATAATGCTTATTCTATTGAAGTAACTATTAAGGTCTATGTTATGTTCAAATTTCACCCAATGTCTCATGTTTTCAAACTGGTTTGTTTGACTGGAAATCAGACAAGGTCCACACAATTTAATATAGCAATTACAGATTTTCAGTCACTTTTAAAAATGTAAAGTATATGTAAATAATATACAGATAATTTATATACTTTTCATATTTTGTAATTAATATCTGTTAAAATGGGTATTTGTAAAAGTATAATAGGTACCTATTATTTTATAGAATTTCCCAAATTCTGGATTTTGCATATCAGTATGTTTTTCTTCCTTGCATTTACTGTAATAAGTCAGATATAAAGATGCTACCATAGGGGCTGAAGCAATAGCACAGCGGGTAGGGCATTAGCCTTGCACGCTGCCAACCTGGGTTCGATTCCCAGCATTCCATATGGTTCCCTGAGCACCATCAGGAGTAATTCCTGAGTGCAGAACCAGGAGTAACCCCTATACAATGCCAGATGTGACCCAAAAAGCAAAAAAAAAAAAAGATGCTACCATAAAAGCCAGGTTTGACTTGGGGGAGGGAAGACTCGCTGGATGGGGCATGTCCTTCATATTTGCATCATATGAGGAATATAGTCATTCCTCCTTTTTGCTAAGAATGATGACTAGATCAAGTAGTATTAGTCAAATTCAAATTCCCCATCACATTTTTACCTACTCACTTTAGTAGCCATTACCACTGTTTTTAAAAATTATAGTATTTTGGGGGCTGGAGAGATAGCACAGCGGGTAGGGCGTTTGCTTTGCACACGGCTGACCCGGGTTCGATTCCCAGCATCCCATATGGTCCCCTGAGTACCGCCAGGAGTAATTCCTGAGTGCAGAGCCAGGAGTAACCCCTGTGTGTCACTGGGTGTGACCCCCAAAGCAAAAAATAAATAGATAAAAATAAAAATTGTAGCTTTTTGTTTATATTTTGGAGCTATACCTGGCATAATATTCAGGAATCACTGCTAATGATGCTCAGGTGAATACATGTGGTGCCAGGGATCAAACTGAGGTCAGCCACATGCAAATGCAGACAACATAACCCCTGAACTTTCTCTCTGGCCTTTCAAATATTATTTTTTTAATTCTGAAGAACTAATGGGATTTCATTTGAACCAAACTAATTTTTAGCCTTGTGTTTAATTGAATAGAAACTTGAAACTTCATAAGTGACTTTCTTCTTTAAGTTACATGAGCTGGTTTTGGAGCCTTATGAAAGACAATCAAGGTGCTATCTTGAATAAGAAAAGCCAAAGTGTTATTTTTGGGGCTGTTTTCATCATGTGCATGTGTGTATCTTGCCTCTATTATTGTCAAATGTAATTTAAAACTTACACAAATTGAGTTGAAATATCATGGGAAAACGTTGACCTAGAACATTTTCAAAGAGATTAGTTACTGAAAATTCAAGAAAGCTAAGGACACTTGTAAGGTGGTCAGATTACAAACTTTGATATCTAGCTCTCATCTTCAGATTTTTCAATTTTAAATTTAGTTTCTCAATTTCCTGTAAATTACATTTCAAGATCTCTAACTGACATTCAAGGTCTACCTTTATCTGGTTCCACTCAACTTCATGGATGTCATGCTTTACCAACCAAGTAGGAAATTTGAGTCAGGGATAGTTAAAGGACACGCAGCAGCTCTATCTCCTTCTCTCATGGTGTTTATTTTCTTTTTTTTAAAAAATAAGTTCACATATATACATGTTCTCTTATTAGATATGTAATAGACAGTTACTATTTCTTGGTTGACACCATGATTTGCACTGCAAAAAATTTACAATTTCTTTGGAGGGGAATATCAACCTCATCCCCGCCCCCCGCACATATATACACACACAGAGTTAATTATGGTGACCTACACCAAGCAAGAATTAGTTGGCTCTAGGTCTCAAGTCAGATGATGATTTCTCCCTAAAATTTTTACTATACGCAAAGTTAATAAAAGATTAATAAACTAAGGAACAATTGGCAGCCAGGTGTCTTAGAATTAATAGTGACAAGGGTCTTATATACATCTACATGCTCAGCCTGAAGGAAACCAGGAATCAATCTCCTGTACTGCACAAACCTCTAAGAACTGCAGAGAAAGACCCAAGAACACTTTACTGGGTGTAGCCCTCAAGCACTGCCAGCCGTCCAAACACAGAAAAAAAAAACCTGTTATCTTCTTGTAAGTATTTGTTTCATGATTGGTTGTTTCAGTTTCATCCCCTGTGACAGTTGAGAAAACAGCATTGTTTTCTCAAATGATGGTTGCCATTTGGTTTTCTGGTGATAGAGAATGAATGTGTACATAACCTATTTTCCCATCTGTATGACAACAACCCTCTGTGATATTTGTCTCATGTAATATAAACAAATATTTTTATATATACACATAGTTACATATGTGTGAATGTAATAGAATAGTGTACACATATAAACAAACTTCAATAAGATGCTAAACTATACATTAAGAGTACACATACAATTTTATAGTACTTGGTTTTGAGGCTACATACAATTGTGTCCAGGGCTTACTCCTGACTCTTCAGGCATCACTCCTGGAAGCTTGAGGTACTGGAACCCAGGTTACAACATGCAAGGCAAGCACCCTTCCTCCTAAACTATCTCTCTGTTTCCTACACACAGAATTTTAGTAACCCTATTAGAAAAGTAAAAAGAGGGGGAAATAAAAGGCAATTTGTGGGGACTTTGGAAACCATAGCTTTTTAAATTATTTATACTATCACTTGTAATCACTTGTATCCCGCTGTTCATCAATTTGCTCAAGCGGGCGCCAGTAACATCGCCATTTGTCCCTGTCACATGCTAATGTAGCCCACTGGTGTCTGCTCAATCCAGGAACACGAAGAACATCAAACTGTTTGTTCAGGGTCTTGATGAGGAAGTCCGACCATCTCATAGGTGGGCAGCCAGGTGTTCTTTTGACGTTCCGTGGAATCCAGTTGGTAATGGCTCTAGTTCAGCGATCATCTCCAAATCACACTACATGTCCGGCCCATCTGATTTTCAACACCTTGGCAAAAAAGATGATGTCCCTGATCTTCAATCGTTGAGGGAGGTCGGAACTCCACATTCCTTCTGTCACTTGAGTGAAGCGTGATACTGCAACCATAGCTCTTTTGATTCCTCTTTGGGTAACCCAATAGCATTCTCATCCTGTTTTCGTAGGGCCCAGGTCTCTGAGGATGATGAGGAATTTATCTGGCACGGCAGGGTGTGTCTTATGGGTGTGACCCCTGGGTCGCGGGAGACTGGGGGAAGCAGGCAGAGGATCTCTGTTTCAGGGTCCCATTGAGCCTGGAGTCCAAGGTCACAAAGTTCCGTATTACCTGGTTCTGTGGGACTTCACTCATGTATGAGGCTCGGCCCGAGCATCCAGAAAGCAGCCTCGAGCGTGATTTATACTATCATTGTCACTGTCCTCCAGTTGTTCATTGATTTGGTCGAGCTGGCCCAGTAACATCTCCATCATGGGACTAGCTGTTACTGTGTTTGACATATTGAATATGTCATGGGTAGCTTGCCAGGCTTTGCCGTGCGGGCGAGATACTCTCAGTAGCTTGCCGGGCTCTCCAAGAGGGGTGGAGGAATTGAACTTGGGTCAGCCATGTTGGCTGCGTGAAAGGCAAATGCCCTACCCGCTGTGCTATCGCTCCAGCCCAATTTATACTATATATATTAAAAATAAAGTTAACGAAAACCAACAATTCTACCCAAAACACTATACAAATTCAGTGCAATTCCTATAATTATTATTGAAATGAAATAATTCCAATTCATGAATTGCCTTTGAATGCACAATATGAAAAGTGGCAATTTTAATTCTATGTTGGTGCCCTTTTTCTTGAATTAATATTATATTTTTTTGTAGATGCTCTTTGTCAGATTGAAGATGAGTAGTTCTTCCTAAATTGCTAAGTTTGCACCCTAAGGGGATACTGATTTTGTTGAAGGCTCTTTTTGTATATATATATATATATATATATATATATATATATACATATATAATGTATAAGTCTCTTTTTGTTATATATAATTGTTTTATCATTGATTACCTGGAATGAAACTTTGCATTGCTATGATAAAACTCATATTGTCTTAATTTTTATAGGGGTGGGTTTTTAAGTTCAAAAGCAATATGACATAATTTTCTTTCTAGATATTGTCATTGTGATTTCTAAACTTTCGAAGCTGTATTTTTATATTGGTATCAAAAATGAGTTAAAAATGTTAAAAAATTTTTAAAAATAATAGTAGAAAAGAGAATTTGTGGCTATTACTTACACTAATTAAAGAATCCAATACACTCTGTATAGAATTCTATTTACAACCATGGTATCTCTAGATCAAACATTTACTTGTTTTCTGGATATATCTCAATCTCTTCTTTATTTCTGCCCTTTTCTTTTTTTTCTTTTTTTAGATAGGGTAGGGGAAGGTTGGGCTCTGTGCTCAGGGATCGGTCCTGGTGGAATTTGGGGGACCATATGTAGTGCAAGTCAAGCACCCTACCACTGTATTATCTGTCCCACCCTTTCTTCTTTCTTAAGCACAACTGGTCATTCCTGTACAATCAGATCATTTTCACTTAGGAACTGGGAAAAAAAAAAGAAAAAAATTAGTCCTTAGTTGTAAAGAGTGAGACAAATAAATCATTATAGGTATGCTTATAGAGCATGACTATAAGAATGTCTTCTACACTATTTCATAACAGGTTTTGCAACTTCTACCTTATGAAGGCTGACTGCATTTACATTCTGTCATATCACCTTAAGTTTTGTGGGCCAGGAGACCTGTCAAAAATCACATAACATCAAAGATATACAAGGTACTGGTATAACTTTACAAGAAAAAAAACATTCAACCCCTTCAAAAAATGGGGAGAAGAAATGAACAGAAACTTCATCAAATAAGAAATTCAAATGGCCAAAAGGCACATGAAAAAAAAGCTCAACATCACTAATCATCAGGAAGATGCAAATCAAAACAACAATAAGATATCATCTCACACCACAGAGATGGGCACATATCCAAAAGAACAAGAAAAACAAGTGCTGGCATGTATTCATGAAGAAAGGAACTCTCACTGTTGGTGGGAATGCCAACTGGTTCAGCCTTTTTGAAAAACAATATAGACATTCCTCAAAAAACTAGAAAATAAGCTCCCATTTGACCCAGCAATTCCACTTCTGAGAATATACCCTGGGAGCCCAAAACCACACAGCAGAAATACTATCTGCCCTCCTATGTTCATTGTATCACTATTCACAATAGCCAGAATCTGGAAGAAACCGGAGTGATGAGAACAGATGAATGGATAAAGAAATTATGAACATCTACACAGTGGAATACTATGCAGCTGTTAAGAAAAACAAAATCATGAAATTTGTCTATAAATGGATGGACATGGAAAATATCATGTTGACCAGCAGCTTGGAGCAGAAAAGTGAAAGGACTATGCGTTAATCCAGGCAATCATTTCTGCCCAGAGGGGAAAGGGTGTTGCTCCCTTCCGCCCTCCTCCCCCTGGAAAGAAAGATGGCGGCCACATGGGAGCCTTGTGGACAGCAGGTATGAGCCGGGGGTGTGGGGGCGACTAAAACCTCATGAAGGGGGGCGTTCCGGTCCGTCCTTCACGCCCTACCGAGGTCACCAGTTGCCCCCCACGAGCGGCTCTCCAGCACGGCCACAGCCCCAGAAGCACAAGGACTTAATGCAGAACCCAGCAGCTTGGAGCAGAAAAGTGAAAGGACTATGCATTAATCCAGGCAATCATTTCTGCCCAGAGGGGAAAGGGTGTTGCTCCCTTCCGCCCTCCTCCCTCTGGAAAGAAAGATGGCGGCCACATGGGAGCCTTGTGGACAGCAGGTATGAGCCGGGGGAGTGGGGGCGACTAAAACCTCAGGGGTCGGGGGACGTTCCGGTCCGTCCTTCATGCCCTACCGAGGTCACCAGTCGCCCCCCGCGAGCGTCTCTCCAGCACGGCCAGGGCCCCAGAAGCACAAGGATTTAATGCAGAACCCAGCAGCTTGGAGCAGAAAAGTGAACGGACTTATGCATTGATCCAGGCCATCAAGTCTGCCGGAGGGGAAAGGGTGTTGCCCCATTCGCCCTCTCCTCTCTGGAAAGAAAGATGGCGGCCACATGGGAGCCTTGTGGACAGCAGGTATGAGCCGGGAGTGTGGGGGCGACTAAAACCTCATGGGAAGGGGGGCGTTTCGCTCCGCCCTTCACGCCCTACCGAGGTCACCAGTTGCCCCCACGAGCGGCTCTCCAGCACGGCCACGACTCCAGAACACAGAAACCAATTTCTTAACTATCTGACTTTCAGTAGAAATACTTCCAGGGTCAATAGGTAAAATAGCAGAAATCCAAAACCAACATTTAATTCTTGAACCCAGCTGTAGAAAGCAAATCACTTCACAATGCTTTTTCAGCATGTCTGATTTGGGGGGGGGCAAACTCTAAATAATAGTGGTGAATCTTTTATTGAAACAATGAATCTAATCAAAGCAGATAGAGTGTTAACTAGAATTCATCTGCCTCACAGGGACGGGGAGGGGTGGGGGGTGGGGTTTTATTGGGGTTCTTCATGGTAAAAAATAAGTATTGGTAAAGGGAAATGTGTTTGATATTTGCATGACTGAGACATAAACCTGATAGCTTTGTAACCTTTCCCACAGTGATTCAATAAATAAATAAATAAGTTTAAAAAAGAAAGAAAAAAAATAATTTGAACAATAAAAAAAAAGGGTTATGGTCTTTTAAAACCATGTTTTATGAAAAGTATTTTTGAAAATAAAGCATTTTTAAATGTTAAAAAAAAAAGAAAATATGTTGAGTGAAATGAGTAAGAAGAGGGACAGATAAAGAATGACTGCACTCATTTATGGTATATATATTTAAAAAATAGTAGGAGACTAATATCCAAGACCAAGGAAAACAGGCCTGGAATCTACTACAACTGTGTGGGGGGCAGAGGGTAGGTAAGACAGAGAAGGGACCAGTATGATAATAATAGTTGGAAAAATCACGCTGGATAAGAATTGAGTATTGAAAGTAGATAAGGGGATATACATTATAACCTTTCGGTATCTGCACTGCAAACCATAATGCCCAAAAGGGAAGAGAGAGAGAGAGAGAGAGAGAGAGAGAGAGCGAGAGAGAGAGAGAGAGAGAGAGAGAGAGAGAGAGAGAGAGAGAGAGAGAGAGAGAAGGATAGTGCCTGTCACAGAGGCAGGCTTGGGGGTGATGGGAGGGACATTGGCTATTAATGCTAGGAAATGTACACTGGTAGAGGGATGGGTGTTGGAATACTATATGGCTAAAATGCAATCATGAATAGCTTTTTAATCAGCTATCACGGTGATTCAATTAAAAAAAATTACACAACAGGTAAGTGAAAATGTGAACTTACATAGTTTGTTTAAACAATCACATCATATGTATTTTTCTGAAATTTGTACCACCATGGCAATAAACCTAATAAAGGTTATGGTGATGAGTGAGAGGAGCTGAAAGATTTATAAATGTGTATATAAAAACATCAAATAATACTGCAAATTTAATCTATAATTTTTAAAGTTGTCTATCATGCCCCTGGGTAAAACTTCATTAAATACATGATTCCAGTAGGGCTGATAAAAAATCTTTTATCATTCCAATAAGAAACCAAGGTATTTATTAATCAATCCATTTCTAAACAAAACACATAAATGTCTGGAAATGGATAATTTCTCAACATGAAAATCATTATCAGACTGTCACTGTCATCCTGTTGGTCATCGATTGCCTTGAGCAGGCCCCAGTAACGTCCCCTTCATCCTAGCCCTGAGATTTTAAAAAGTGCCACATTCAAGGCTCTTTCAGGGTCAGGAGAATGAGACCCATCATTGTCACTGGTTTTTGGCATATTAAATATGCCATGGGGAGTTTGCCAGACTCTGCCATTTGGGCAGGATACTTTTGGTAGCCTGCCAGTTTCTCCAGAGTAAGAACTAGATGATAAGATATTGCGTGGAAGCGAATGTGGCTGTGTGCTTCCAGGAGCAGAGTTTTATAGACTCTGGGTCTTGGCCGTTGATGGGATTACACAGCACTGGGCAGTTGGTGTGTGTAACACCTACATACTGGAAGATGGGGGATCTGGGTGGAGAAGGCCCAGTCCCAATCCGAGTGGGCTTGGAGATCTACGCCCTGGGTCCCACACATCTGGGTTCCTCAGCCGGTTCCTTCATGCGTCAGGCTCGTCCGAATGTGTGGAGAGTGGTCTTAAGCATGGCTGTGGCTGGAGCCAGAGGTCTTCAGCTGCGGGGGCTCTGCTTGGGGTGGGGAGGGAAACTCAATCCACTCTCCTCCAAGGGACCCTGGTGAGGACAGCCAGGTGCGGAGACAGGAGACTCTGCCTCTATTATCAGACTAATAGTTAATATTTCATTTAAAGTAAAGTAAAGGCCCTCCCGTTGATCATCGATTTGCTCGAGCGGGCCCAGTAACGTCTCCATTGGAGACTTTGTTGTTACTGTGTCTGGCATATCGAATACTCTCGGTAGCTTGCCGGGCTCTCCGAGAGGGGTGGAGGAATCGAACTCAGGTCGGCCATGTTGGCTGCGTGCAAGGCAAATGCCCTACCCGCTGTGCTATAGGAAAATATTGGAAATGAGAAAATTTGTTATAGTGCTATAAAACTCTTTCATTTAACATTGTTCTAAAAATTAAAGCCTTTACAATTAGAAATAAAAGGGGTTGGGAAAGCAGTTTCAGTGATAAGAGCACATGCCTTGCATGAGGGAGGCTTGGGATTTGACATGGATCAGACCACTGAGCCCTGCTGGGAGTGGCCTGACTGCCCATACAAAAAAGAGGCACTGCTAACTGGAAAGAAAGAAATCAAACTAAAACCATCTCTGTAGAGATTTTTCCATTGAGAATTACAGTAAAGGTTTTAGCTAATTTTAGTGTCCATATATTAACACAAAGTATTCAAGTTCTCATATCCCACCCACCCCCCTTTTTCTTTTTTGAGGGGGCTCTGAAACATCTGGTTGTATGATGCCAGGAATCCAATTCCTGGCCCCCACATGTAAAATATTTGTTCCTTTGAGCCCCTTGAGCCATCCATAAGCCTTTCCTTGTCCCTTTTTTAAAGAAGACCTGTAAGTGCCTAAGACAAAAGGATTTTACAAATCACATGTGCATTGTTTAAATCTGCAAAGGATGTCACGGATGAAATGGGAGGATCACTCCCTGTAGTTCAGTTGATGCTAGGGCCCGAGGATGCAGTGCTGCTTGGGCCCTACAAAGCCAGGTATCACCAGGGCCACCGTGGCAATGTTGAAGGGTCTTCAGGGCCATACCTGGTACTGCTTGGGGGCTTCCAGGGCTACAACCAGAGGTGTAAAGAATTGAGATGGGCATGAAGTGCTAGGAAATGAACCCTAGTAGATGCATTCTAAGAATGTGCCCTAAATCCTATACAATTTCCTTGTCCCTGAAGTATTACTTTTTTTTCAAATTTTGGCTATTAATTTTATTCTTTTTTAAAAAAATTTTTATTAGAGAGACACCATGAGGTACAGTTGTAGACTTACAAATTTTTGTGCTTGAGTTTCAATTAAACAATGATCAAATACCCATCCCTCCACCAGTGTGAAGTGTTACTTTTTAAGAAAAAAAAAGTGAGCTGAAGTCAAATGGAAATCTAAGCAAATTAATATGGAAAAAAAAAAAGAAGTTGTTAAAACGTACCAGGTAGGGGCTGGAGCAATAGCACAGCGAATAGGGCATTTGCCTTGCATGCGGCTAACCTGGATTCAATTCCCAGCATCCCATATGGTCCCCTGAGCACCGCCGGGGGTTGTTCCTGAGTGGACAGCCAGGAGTAACCCCTGTGCATTGCCAGGTGTGACCCAAAAAAGCAAAAAAAAAAAAAAGGTAGATATTTTTCTTTCAGTTATTCCCCAAATCTCTTTGTTGTTGTTATTTTGGGGCCATACTTTGTGGTACTCAGGGATTACTCCTGGCTCTGAGCTAGGACTTACTTTTGGGCGGTGCTCGAGGGACCATATGGGATGTCAGGGATCAAACTCAGGTCGGCCATATGCAAAGCAAACGCCCTATCTGTGGTACTACCTCAAAGGCTAAAAGCTAACATTCTGTTTTGGGGGAAAAAGCGTCAAAATAAAATTGAAAAATTTTTGCAAATCATGGTAGACAAAGGGTTCATTAGGAACATATGAAGATCAATCAACAACAAAAACATCAATAACAAAATCAATTTGGATTAAAATAGTTTACAAATAATAAGTGGTCAAAATTAAAAAGAAATAAGTAACTAAAAATCCAAGAGCTGAAAATAAGCCATTATTGTTGAGAAATTCCCAGAGCTGAAGAGTACTTGCACCCAGACACAGGAGGCCAGAAAGGTATATCAGCTAAAAGTATAAAAATACCCCAAGACATCCTAATCTGAATGATGAAAACCAATAATAGATACTGGATACTGAAAGCAGCAAGATCAAAGAAGGAAATTACTTAGAAAAGCGCATCCTTAAGATTTACAATAGAAGGGGCTATGGTACTGCCAGCAGCCTGATGATGCCTTTAGACTTTCAGATACCCCCAAACTGCTGCTGTGCCTTTGGCCCAACAACTTGGGGCCAAGTTTACCAAAAAATTAAATGGCCAAAAGTTAGGTATGTGGGAGATACCCACAAATCACCTCTGAGTGGTGGTTTCAGAGACCCATAAATCTCAAACTAGATCAAAAGATGCAGTTAGGGCCTGTAGTGCAGAGGTAGGCAGGAACCTGTGACTGAGAGCTCCAGGTCCGCTTGGATCGGGACTGGGCCTCCTCCCCCAGGTCCCCAGTTTTCCAGCAGCCTGGCAGTCACACCCACAAACTGCCCCAGTGCCATGTAATCTCATCAATGGCCAAGATCCAGGGACTGTAAACAAAAACTCCTGAGAGTGCTGCAGAATGTCCTGTCACTGGGCTGTCTTCACCAGGGCTCCCCAGAGTGGGGTGGGTAAGAGCCCTCCTCGCGTCATGGGATCAAGCTCCGGCAGCCAAAATCCTCCACTAGCCAAAACCCTCCACAACCCAACCACCTCCATGCTCAAGGCCGCTCCCCATGTGCTCTGGCTGAGTGTCATGCATGAGTGAAGTCCTATGGAACCCAGGTAATGCAGAACTTTGTGACCTTGGACTCCGGGCTCAATGGGACTTGGAGCAGAGATCCTCTGCCCGCTTACCCCAGTCTCTGGAGACCCAAGGGTCATGCCCATAAACCACTTCCTGCAGGCGCCAGATACTTTCATCACTGGCCACCATCCATATCACATGGCTGCTTCTCCTGAAAGGGACCATAACATGAGGCCCCCATAACCATGCCACCAGACTCCGCGCCAGGTTGTTTCACACAGGACGTCCCAGAGAGGGGCGGGTGAGAGCCTTCCCTGCCCCAAGGGACCCAGCTCCGGCAGTGAAAAACCTCCACAACTCAACCACCATGCTCAAGGCCGCTCCCCATGCGCTCGGACCAAGCTTCACATATGAGTAAACATATTCCTGGACCTGAGCGGCTGCTTTTGCAGCATCATAAAACACTCCCTACACATTCTCCATAATTACCACAACACATTTGATGGGGTTCAGATAGTAGGCAACAAATCAGAGAGGAAAACAAAATATATATGTGTGTGTGCACATACACATATTTTCAGATATGTATACACCAAAGCTCACATCACCCAATCCTTAACAACATGTTAGTGATATCCTATTGAATGTCTCAATGGCTCCTGCCAAAACAGAACAATCTTCCCACTGTTACCTATATGAACACTATTTTGTAAGCATGTTCAGCAGTTGTTCATAACAGACAATACAAAATATATTATTTCGGTTGTGTTTTGGGACAGAGATTGGGATTTGGGGTGGAAACATCCCGAATTTGGTGGTGGAAAGGTGTAATGGTGGTGGGATTGGTGTTTGAATACTGAATGCAATCAAACATTGTGAACTAACATATAAAATTAAAATATTTTAAAAAAAGCAACGAGGAATTCATGCCCAATTCAATCAGCTTAATCAACTGCTGAATAAATAGCAGTGCTCCTACATTATGAAAAAAAAAGATTTACAGTAGACTTATCAGATGAAGCCCTTCGATTTATAAGCCAGTGGTGGGATACAGTGAAAAAAGTCAATGAAATGAACGCTTCATCAAGAATACTTTACCCAGCCAGACTCTCATTCATTTTTGAAGGAAAACACGGCTTCACAGACAAACAACTCAGGAACTTCATAGACTCAAAACCACTTTCATAAGAAGAACCAAATGGGCTACTTTAAGATAAGAAAGCCCCCAAACATACCAAACTTCTGCAGAAAGATGACATAAAACTCTATAACAATAATCTCTCTCAGTGTCAATGGGCTAAACACACCCATTAAGAGATAAAGAGTATAGGATGGATTAGAAAATTGAACCCAACACTCTGCTGCCTATACAAAACCCATCTGAACAGTCAGAGAAAAGACAAATTCAAAACAATTCTTCAAGCAAATAACCCCCTCCATAAAAGGCTGGTGTGGTCATATTAATATCAGATGACACAGACTTCAGGCTGAAGCAGGTCATAAGAGACAGCTAAAGCCATTTCATACTGAACAATGGAATGTACTATGTACATTAGGAAGAACTCACTCTCCTAAAAGTATATGCACCTAATGAGGGACCAGCAATATTTTGTTTTATTAAACAATTCCTAACAGACTTGAAGATAGACATTGATGGCAACACAATAATAGCTGAAAATTTCAAGATCGCTTTGTCACCTCTTGATAGATCAACTAGACTAACACTCAACAAGGAAATACTTTTAGGGAAGAAATGGAAGAGAGAAAGTTAGTAGAAATATATAGTGCTTTTCATTTCCAAACGCTGAATACACATTCTTCTCCAATGCACACGGACATTCTCCAAGATAGACAACAAGCTGGGCCACAAAACATACCCTTATAAAATCAAGACGATTGAAATTCTAACAACTATCTTTTTAGACCATGATGCACTGGAAACAGAAGTTTATCACACACAGAAATGGAGAATCAAATTAAACCTGGAAATTAAACAGCTCAATACTAAACAACTAGTAGCTTAGAAAGAAAATCAAAAGATTCCTGGAAACAAATGAGGATGAGGACACGATTTACCAGAACTTGTGGGATACAGCAAAAGCAGTGTTAAGGGAAAAGTTTATAGCTCTGCAACATTCATCAGGAAGGAAGAAAGGGCCCACATAAATAACTTCACAGCGCAAATCTTGAAAAATGACCAATAAAAGGAGCCCAAGCCAGCCAGGAGGAAGGAAATAAGAAAACTTAGAGCAGAATTTAACAAGCTGGAATTCCAAAAAAAAAAATTCAAAAGATCAATGAGACCAAGAGCTGGTTCTTTGAGGAATTAAATAAGATCGACAAACCACTAGCAAGTCTCACAAAGAAACATAGAAAACCCTAATAAATTGAATCAAAAATGCAAGGGGGAACATCACAACAGAAGCCACAGAAAATCAAAGGATCACTAGAGAATATTTTGAGAATCTTTATGCCAAGAAACAAGAGAACCTTGAAGAAATGGATAAATTCCTGAACTCCCTCTTGGCTAAACCAAGATTTAGAATGCCTCAATAGACCTATCACTGTTGAGAAAACTGAAATGGTAACCAAAAGTCTTCCCCAAAATGAAAGCCCAGACCTAGGTGGATTCACTAGTAAATTATTTCAAACCTTGAAAGAGGACCTACCACCAATCCTTTTCAAGCTTTTCTAGGAAACTGAAGAAACAGAAACACTCCCAAACAGTTTTTCTTTCAGGCAAATATCACCCTGATATTTGCAGAGACACCACAAAAAGAAAATTACATGTCAATATTTCTGATGAACATAGGTGCAAAGAAATAAAATACTAGCAAAAAGAATCTAATGACTCATTAAAGAGATCATACACCATAACCAAACAGGACTCATCCCAGGGATGCAAGGATGGTTTAACATTCACAAATCAATCAACATAATATACCATATCAATAAAAGAAAAATAAAAACCGTATGATCATACCTATAGATGCCAAGAAACATTTGATAAGACCCAATACCCACTCATGATAAGAAAAACAAACAAAAAAACCAAAAAACCAAAAAAACCCTTTCAACAAAATGGGAGTTGAAGGAACTTCCTCAATACAGTCAAAGCCATCTACCACAAGCTCACGGCAAGTATTATCCTCAATGGAGAAAAACTACTGTAAAGGCCCTCCCATTGATCATCGATTTGCTCGAGCGGGCCCAGTAACATCTCCATTGGAGACTTTGTTGTTACTGTGTCTGGCATATCGAATACGTCACGGGGAGCTTGCCAGGCTCTGCCGTGCGGGCGAGATACTCTCGGTAGCTCGCCGGGCTCTCCGAGAGGGGCGGAGGAATTGAACTCGGGTCGGCCATGTTGGCTGCATGCAAGGCAAACGCCCTACCGCTGTGCTATTGCTCCTCCTTTTAAGATCAGGCACAAGACAAGTTTGCCCACTCTTACCACTTCTATTCAATATAATATTGTAGGAACAAATATTTAAATATTTTGAGCAGATCTGAAAATCTCTTATCACAAGTGGGGCCTCTGATTAAAATACAAATGAAATGTTCTATACCTATCTCAGATAAGCTAAACTGCCCATACAAGTGAAGGTTATGAACTTATGCCCATGACAGACAGACCTAAGCTGAATGCAGAATATTCATACTGTTTAGTTTAAAAATAAACACAAATAACCCTCCTCCTTTCATTGACCCTCTAAAACTTGGCTGTTTTCACTGAAAAACATCCTTTTAATTTTATCCTGAAAACAACATGGAGAATGATTCTTTCAAAACAAGTTTTTCCTTGAAGAGAAACACATGTTCAAAGTACAAACAACATTCCAGTATCTGACTTAAGGCTACTTAATTTCTGCATGTTGATATCATCCTGAGGCTACTGAACATATTCCTGCAGCTATCATTTCTTCTACAATTCTGTAACACATTATATTTCTACAAAAGTCCTTTCAGGAAGTCAGTCATAGTTTTATGCAATTATTCAGAGAAAAAAGGACATGTTTGAAATGCAAATATTTCCATCTTACAAATTGAGTAACCAAATTTAATTTGCCAACAAAATTTCCCCTCTCCTCTTCTGTTTTTGTGGTGCCCAAGGCCACTCAGTTAAGATCACATGAACTTGGCTGTGATTGCGCGCTTGATTGTGTGCTCACTGGGGTCAACGTATGGCAGCAACATGTTGGGGGTCACAACAGCAGTGTCAGGAGCAGAAATCAGTTTCATGCGTTCAAGACAGGAGCCATATCCCTTCCCAGCCTAAACCATTTTGGTGGGACCATCCAAGTGCTCACAGGACGTGGTGGCCTTTCCTGGTAACTAACCCTCAGCTTGGCTGCTGTGCAAGCCTTCCAGTTCAGGGTTGAAGTTGGGACTGAACTAGCACATACAAAAGCATGAGTTCTAGTCCCCTCAGCTATTTCTTCAGTCCCTTATAAATAAAATCCATATTACACCCTGGAATCACTTGTATCCCACCAAGGGCTGTGTAAATTGCATTTACTTCATGAGGCTCCCCATCTCTCTGGAGAAGCCTGTATTTTCTCTTGAGCATGTGGAGTGGTGAGTGGAAAAGTGAACAAGACCAGAAACTTTTTTTTTTTTTTTTTTTTTTTTTTGCTGGGAGAGGAGGGCGCCACAATAGGCCAGCAATGCTCAGAGAGCGCTCCTGGATCTGCACTCAGAAATAACTTCTGCCAGTTCTTGGGAGACCATATCATATGGGTGTAAGCCCTACTAGATGTACTATTGCTCTGGCCCCTACCACTATTTTCATGATGATATGAAAAATTTCAAGTAGAGAGAAAAAGATGACAGGTAAAAAGGATGTAATGATCTTTGCAGGCAAACAAAATCAAGGCCAGGGAAACAGCTCAAAGGGCCAAAATACATGCTTCTCATGTGCACACTATCACCCAATACTGCTACGTCTGGCTTTGGTGATCTGCAGCACCATCAGGCCAAATAGTATCACTGGGTCAAGAATTGCCAGGAGTAGACCCTGAGCCTCTGAGCACAGCTAGGAAGGGTCCACCAAAGAAAACAAACTCCGAAAGCTACTGCCTGTAATTGTAAATGGTGAAAAAGTCTGCATTAAGGTTGATGAACATCAGCTCCATAGGAACTATCCAGGGGTGACGTTTCTAGTCATAACAACTTTAACAGACAAATTATAAGGCAACTTTGAGGACTGTTTCTAGATGGAACCTTGGGAGACACTACAATAATTATCAAATGGAATAGATATCTTTCCCTTCAAAACAAAATCCTCAGCTTATACTTAATGCCAAGGATACTTTAAGACTGAACTTGAGCAGCATTCAAATAGATGTTTGATCATCAAAAGTATGCTGGGGCTCCTAAAATTGCTGGCTTACAAGAAACTAAAAGCCAAAAAGACTGCACAACCTCCTTCATTTGTAACAAATATGGACCAAAAGCCTAAAACGGTGAATCTGTGTAGTTGGATGTTGCCATACGGGGCAATTTTGCAAGGCAGATTTTAAAGCTAAATATTCTATTTCCTGCATGACTGTATGTAATACATTGCCCCTAATCTGTCCAACATCAGATGAGCTTTATGAGAGCAAGATTTGGTGAAAGATGATTGCAGCCAAAGCTTCATACATGTGCATATGTTTATAGTATATACACACATATGCAATATTGTTAGGCTCTAACTATAGTATGATTTTCAATATGGATGGGTTTGAACTGACAGCCTTATTTTGTAAACTGACAATACAAATTCATGATACTGAGACAGCTCAGTACTGTGAATGTCTTTTACATTTTTTTGAATTTTCTTAGCGTTTTCTTTAGCTTGTTTTTTAAAAAATAAGAGTATATAATATTCATTACACACAGAATATGTACATGAATTGCTATCAGCTTGTCAACAGCAGACTAAAGTAAACTTGGGGGAAAAGTAAAAGCTTATTATTTGGGGGCTTAGGGATGGACTCAGCGAGAGTATACCAGTCATGTAAGCCTAAGGTCAAGATTTCTGTTGTTTTTCTTGCTGCTTTTTTGTTCTTTTGGGTCACACCTGGTGGTGCTCAGGGTTTATTCCTGGCAATTAATACTACTCATTTATTAGCTTTCCAGTCCCAAGGCCACAATTTTGATCCCTGGCACTACCACACACTGCTACCTCAGATCCCACATCTAACCCTGCACACGGCAACTGCTACAAGTGAGCAAACCTTGGCTTACTGAAACCTAGTGTGCCCTGCAGAGGAATAAAATGTGTGTGAAAATAACACAATCAGACGTGTACCCCGATACAGCAATATCAGTAGCAACAACAAAGGGAAAGGGAGGGGAAAAACTACATGGGAACAGGGGGCTGAAGGGAGATTATTCCCTAGCCTCTGCAATTTAAAGATCAATTGCTTTCTACTTTTCCAAGATGACTATAGTTTATCCAGTCCTCATCTGACGAAATTTGGGTTCTTTCTGCTTTTAAATTACAGTTATACTGAATTTTCACATTTTCGTTCGCACGTTTTTATTTCTCTTGTGGTGTTCAACTATGAGTGGAAATGCTGAGTCACGAGTCTCTCTTTAGGCCCACACACTTTCTTGTACCTCAAGTGTTGAAGGTCTCCTCACTTGGGCTTGCTCACTTGCTTTTTGTTTGTTTGTTCCTCATACTAGATATTTTTGATTGACCTTTCTTCAGGCTTACCAAATCTTTCTTCTGCTTGTTTCAATCTGTTGCTGGACCAATCTGATGGATTTTTTAGTTTCTATTAATTACTTTTCAACCCCTGCAATGAATTTAGGACCTTCTTGGGTCTCTCCTGAATTTACAAAAGCTTGTGCATGCCTAGTATTCTCGTAATTCCAAGAACTTTATCAGTTTATCAAAGTCCTAAGGATGCTAAATTCTCCAGATTTTAATATTTCTGCCTAACTTACTTTTGCTGCAACCCCACGCAGAAGTAATGCCAAACAATTGTTTCTAATTTTCTTTAAAAAGTGATCTCGGAAAAGCTCCTAGTCAAAATGTGTTTGAGTAGATTCGGTTGGGGTGGGGTGGAGCTGTGTGTGAAACTTCCAGTGAACTATCAAACTGGTCAAAAAATGAAAATTCTCAACTCTCCAGGGTTGCATTTTGAACAATTGACAACCCTGCTTGTCCTATCCAGTGGCTACCAGGTATGCTGGTTCTTGGGAAGGAGGAGGCAAAACTAGGAAATGAGGATTCCTAAAGATCACCATTCTTCACTGACCTGTGACAATTTAGAGTTTTCTTATTTTTTATGAAAAGAATATCTGGATACTCTTACTCCGCTATTTTGCCGTCTTCACCCCAACTAAGTTTCAAACTCAGTTTTTGAGACCATGTATTCCTGAGGCTGAAGTAAAAAGAAGTCCAAACATATACTGAACTTTGTTTAGTGGAATTGTTTTGTAGAGGAATCATTTGGCAGTTCTGAAACTTCTGTGTATCTCTAGGATTGAGTAAATTGTGGATAACAGAAATCATCTGTGAGAACTCAAGACCTTACATATCAACAAGATTTACATGTCAACAAGACACCAGTGATAGCTTGAGGAAGCTCCCACTAGTCAAAAGTGCAAAATGATGCTTTTTATGCAATGAAAAAATTGCTACGCAAGCTAGTAGTAAGAGAAGGAAAACATGTGAGTCCTTTAAGTTCACCAATTCCCTGTCTCAAGCGTTTCCAAAGGATTATGTAGTGCACAGGTAAGAAACCCTAGAATAGTGTTCCAAGAAAAGAGACAGCATTCACAGTCAGAGTAGTGTGCTAAGACCTGGTGAGGCAAAGTGTATAGAAATATACAGTCCAAAAATATATCAACAGAAATATAGTCATATATATATATCAACAGAAATATACAGTCCAGAAATATATCAACATCTCTTGTGTCGGTAAAGAATCCATAAATGCCAACAGAAAAAACTATCAAGAAGGGGTAAGAATAATTCCAGGCACTCACAAGACCAGGTCTAGTTTGTGTTTTCACCAGACAAAACTCAAAGACTTCCTAACAGGCAAAACATTAAGTGGAGTTCTTAGAAAGGCAATGCCTTACTGGGACCAAGTGAATCCCAAATTAAGATTTCTCAACCTAAGTACTTGTTGACATTTGTTAAATATAATACCAGCATAACATATATTGGTATTAAGTATAATACCAGTACCCATGGACTATAGCCACTAGAAAAGTAACATCTTCTCCCAATTGTCAACACCCAAATTATCTCAGATTGCTGCCAAATGTCACCTAGGAGAAAATTTTCAACAATTTGAGAACACTGTAGATAATTAAAATAGCTAGAAATATTTCTATCTTCAAGGAAGCAGAGAAAAGCATGAACAGGTAAGGAGTAAAATTAATGGAAACAGTAAAAGTATGAAGACTGGGAAGTGGGAAAAGAAAATAAATCCTTAAACCAGTTGTTTTCAGCTCAGAGTCCAAGGACAGGTTTCGTTGTTCAAGGGTAAAGATTGAAAATCAATGACTTAAGCTATATGTAAAGTGATATATATGTATATATATGACAGGTTTTGTTGTTCAAGGGTAAAGATTAAAAATCAATGACAAGCTATATGTAAAGTGATATATATAATACTGCTGAAATTAGACTGCGATATAATAAAGATGTGTGTGGTAAATACTGAGTCAGTAACAGATAAAATGAATCTATAGTAATGAAAAAAATATAAAAATATATTAAAAGAGAATGAGATCATACTGAAAACACTGTACAAAAGGAATAAACAAGGAGAAAGAAATGCTCTTAACAGAGAGCTGGCAATAAATATAGACACAAGATGAAACTTTTTCAAAATTACCATTTACAACTATGGCAGCAATAACAGTTTTACTAATAATCATGAAAGTTAAAATCAGTTTTAGACTAGAATATATATAGTTTCAAATCATCTCCCTGAGAGATTAATTACTTGACACAAAGAGAAAAATAGAGTAGTTTCCACCCGAGAACCACTTGCATGCAATAAGCAAGCAAAGTTAATATCCAGTGCTAGGCTACATGGACATCAGAGATGAATATAACATTCCTTTTGTTACTTTCTTGACCCAGGGGTCTAACTGTAGCACTGTCCTGTTGTTCATCGAGTTGCTCAAGCGGGCCCAGATCCAGTTAAATAATGGGAATATTATTTGAATTCAAATAAAAGAACAATGGAACATAAACTGGCTTACGTTTTTGAAAAGTGTCAAAGTCATAAAATATAAAAGCATCTCTTTCTCCATTATGACAAAATAACTGAAGGTAATGTGACCAAGGAATGTAAGACATGGCCCTAGATTACCTACTGCTATTACCTACAATTGGTAATAGGTAAATATAATATATATTTATAGGTAAATATAATACCAGTACCCATGGGGTCAAACAGAAACATGAATATCTGATAACTGTACTATTGTATTATAAAAGATAGAGAAACTATGGAATGCAGACGGGAGAAGAGAAAAAATGGGGGAGAAAAGAGACTGGAGCGAAAAGAAGGGAGGGAGACAGAAGGGAAGAAGAGGAAGAACGAGAGAGGGGAGGAAGAATGAATCCCAACCACAGTCAAAGCAGTGAAATAATGTTTAGGGGATCTGGGTGACGGGTACTATGCAGTAAAGAACAGGACCTTGACCAAATAATTTTTTTGCCCTTAGCTTCTTCCCCTCCCTTTTCTGGGAGGCGCAAGGTCTGGGGGCTCCCAAGTGGTGCCTAGTAGGCTAGGGAGCCTCATTGGTGATTCTCAGGCAGTCAGGTCAGCAGTTCAAATCAAGGGCCAAGAAAATGATGCTACTCGAGCCCTCTGATTTCAGGAAAACCAGGGCCACCTCCACAGTGTTTGGGGGAACATGTGGTACTGGGAATCAAACCCAAGCTGGGTGTATTTGCTAACTACTGTACTGTGACTGGTCCCTGTCCTTAGCTTCTTGGAGCAACTGATAGAAGAAACTCTGTTTAGGGCAGGAGATGACTATAAAAAAAATAATTAGTCTTGCAAATTGGGATGGTGACTTTGGGTGACGTGGCATCAAACTATCATCAATATATGGGAGATACATTTATTAATCACATCTATATGAAGTTTCCCCAGTTCGGTTGTGGAGAAGAAAACTTGAGTGAGTTTTTCAGACTGGTGATACTCTGTGTATATATACTGATGGTAATGTGAACTTTTGCCTTCAGACCCCTCACAGATCTGGGCCGATGCATCTCTTTCTTTGGCCCATTATAATGTATATCTTTTTCTTTATAATAAACAATAACTATAAATATAAAAGTCTTTAGTGGTAAAGGTAAAGGTAAAGGCCCTCCCGTTGATCATCGATTTGCTCGAGTGGGCCCAGTAACGTCTCCATTGGAGATTTTGTTGTTACTGTGTTTGGCATATCGAATACATCACGGGGAGCTTGCCAGGCTCTGCCGTGCAGGCGAGATACTCTCGGTAGCTTGCCGGGCTCTCCGAGAGGGGCGGAGGAATCGAACTTGGGTCGGCCATGTTGGCCGTGTGCAAGGCAAAAGCCCTACCGCTTTGCTATCGCTCCAGCCCAAAAGTCTTTAGTGACTTCTCCAAATTTTTCAACAAATTTTTAAACCTGAGGGGTCTTAGGGATCCCAACTTCACATCCCCATGTCCCTGCCAAACCTGCAATTGGTGCCAAGAAGACAAAGGTGCTCTTGGGAGGACTCTTCCTTGTAACTGCGGTGGACCTGAACTCTTTGCTGGTGGGATAAAAAGTCATGGCAGACTTCAGACTCTGGAGGAGAGCACCCTCACCCTTGCAATTTGACTAGACCTTGGTAGGCATAAAAATATTTTTTCATCTTTCCTGTCTTATCTGTTCAAAATTAAAAGCAAAAGTGATCTGCTCAAAACAGCTACACTTACCCATACCTTTTTATTATTATTACTTTAAATATACCTTACGATGTATTTTTCCAGGCAAAGAAAGCACTGAACAAGTGGGATATACTTCATAAGCACAAATGAGAAAATATGATATCTATAATCTCAAAATTATTTTAGAGAAGATCCTGCGGTACTGTATTAAAAATAAATTTTGAATGTACTTGATTAGAGGAAGGTTTGTATAAATATAGCTTAACATACTATTAAAAATATATTTATTACCTTCAAAAAAACCTTACTCAAACAGAATTTTAAATAATGAGATGATTAAATGATAGGCTGGTCAGTAGAAAAATTAAATTTTTGACAGAGAAGTTCACAAAATGATTAATCAGTCATCAAATGTAATTTTTTTCCCCTGAAACACAGCAATTTTTGACTGTTGTTCTTTTCTTTTCCTGCTTGCTTCCCAGGAAGGATGAAGAGGCAGTTGTGATTGCTGTTTCATGTTTTTAAATCCTCTTTGTACATTCTTACTAACTTGATTCTTGATCTGAGTTTCATTCTGCTGAAAATCTAGGAGAAAGCAAAAATAAAAACTCACTACATACCAAATTGTAAATAAGAGAAAAATTGTTTTATCTTCTCAAATCAGTACTTAAGGGAAAAAAATTGTTTTTAAAAACAGTTTTAAAAACAGATGTGGCTGGAGAGATAATATAGTGGGTGAGGTGTTTGTCCTGCATGCAGTTTACCTGGGTTCGATCCTTGAGTGCAAAGCCAGGAGAAAGTAAGCTCTGAGCATGGTTGGGTGAGGTCCAAAAGCAAATACAAAATAAATAAAACAAAAAACAGCTAACAACTTAAAATCTAAGTTCAATTGGCATGTGTATACATGTATGCATGTACACCTATATATGCCTTCTATTGTAAACAGATATTTAGTGCGCGATTCCTACCGAATTTATGCTGTCATAGTTTTTACTGACATTAATAGAGGCTTTGGGGCCAGAGAAAAAGTATAGTGGGTAGGGCACTTGGCCAACCTGGGTCTAATCCCCAGCATTCCATATGTTCCTGTGAGTACCACCGGGGGTGATCCCAGAACAAAGCCAGAAGTATGCCCCTAGTATTGCTGAGTGTGGCCCCAAAACAAAACAACAACAACAAAAATCTGAGGGAGATTTTTTTTCACTCAGGAGAACCTGCATTCTTTCTTAAAAACATCTCTCTCTCTTTTTTCCTCTTTCCCTCTTGCCCTTCGTCTTCCCTCACCCACTCCCCTCTTCTTACACTTTTTTAGGTAAATTTATTTCAGTAACAAGTGTTTTGCTAAAGAAAAAATTAGATACAAGATACAGAATCTTGGACACTTTGATGATGGTGAAGGTGCAGTAACTTTAAAATCAAAACCAAGAAAGTTAATGCTTTCACAGTCATTTTAGTGAAGCTATAACAAAGAGTGAAAAATAAATTTAACAGTCCAGATAACCAGGAGACAAACTACCCCTCAAAAACAAACAAACAAACAAACAAAAATTTAATGTAGTCGCATTTGTTTATCTTTGTTTCTGTTTGCTTGGTCAGTGGTGTTTGAAGATAGATGCCTTTAGCTTCAATGTCATGGAGGGTCTTGCCCATGTTTTCTTCCATGAACCTCATGGATTCAGGTCTGATGTTCAGGTTTTTAATCCATGTTGATCTGATTTTGTGCACGGCATTAGACAGAGGTCTGAGTTCATTATTTACCCAGTTTCCCAAGTACCACTTGTTGAAGAAACAAATGGGATTACATTGCAAAAAGAAATGGTGTCTAAGATACAAAGACAGCCCACAGAATGGAAAAAAATATTCACCCAATACCCATATGATAAAGGGTTTATATCAAAGATATATATGGCATTGGCAGAACTTTAAAAGGAAAAAATATCCAACCTCATAAAAAAAAAAGAGAAATGAACAGAAACTTCCTCAAAAAAGAAATTCAAAAATTCCAATGACCAAAAGGCACATGAAAAAAATGCTCTACATCACTAATCATCAGGGAGATACAAATCAAAACAAAAAGAGATCTCACACTACAGAGACTGGCACACATCCAAAAGAACAAAACAACCAGTGCTGGTGTGGATGCAGGGAAAAAGAGACTCTAATTCACTGTTGGTGGAAATGCCAACTGGTCCAGCCTTTTTGAAAAACCATATGGCTATTCCCTGAAAAACTAGAAATTGAGCTCCCATTTGACCCAGCAATACCACTTATGGGAATATACCGCAGGGGAACAAAAACATACAGCAGAAACACCATCTGCACTTCAATGTTCAATGCAGCACTATTCCCAATAGCCAGATTCTGGAAATAACCTGAGTGCCTGAGAAAGAAACCGGTACATCTACACAGTTGTTAGGAAAAATGAAGTAATGAAATTTGCTAATAAATGGAGAGTATCATGATGAGTGAAATGAGTCAAAAGGAGAGGGACAGATAAAGAATGAATTTATTTGTGGTATACATATAAAAAAGTATGAGACTAATATCCAAGGCCAAGGAAAACGAGGGACAGGAGGATTGATTAATGGCTGGAATCTACCACAAGTGTGGGAAGTGGAGGGCATTTAGAATAGAGAAAGGTCCAGTATCACAGTAAGAGCTGGAAATGATTACTCTAGACAAGTGTGTGTTGAATGTAGGTAAAGGAATACACATGATAACCTTTCAGTATCTGTACTACAAACTGTATCACCCCAAAAAGGGGGTGGGGGAGAGAGAGAGAGAGAGAGAGAGAGAGAGAGAGAGAGAGAGAGAGAGAGGGAAAGAAGAGAGAAAGAAGTGCCTGTCAAAGAGGCAGGTGAGGGGGGTGGTGGAAACTGGGGACACTGGTAGTGGGAAATGTACGCTGGTGAAGGAATAGGTTGTGGAACATTTTCTAACTGAAGCAGAATTGTGAACAACTTTGTAACCACTGATTCCATTAAAAAAATTAATAAAAAAGAAAAAAGTGCCTTTTATTTTCAATGGGATATTATTAACATGCTGTCGTATTTGGAGCAGATGTATTCAGAAAATCAAAATATAACTTTCATACTGATCTAACAATCTTGATAGGTAAGATTTATTTTAAAAATTTTACTTTAAAATTTTATCTTAAAACAAAAAAGGGCTATTTACTTAATTGTACTCCCTTCTTTACTGAACAAAGAAAGTTGTTTTATGGTTAATCACTAAATCTATACAAAAATAACATTCATTTCCAGTTTTAAAGTTATCTACTAATTATGAGTGTAGAAATTTGTATGCTAGTCTTTACAGCAAACACCTATTATTGAATACTTCAAAAGATTATTTAGAGAATATTTGGGGGAGAGATAGTAGCTTGTAAAGATATAAATTGTCTGCTA
This sequence comes from Sorex fumeus, assembly GCF_029834395.1. Taxonomy (NCBI): domain Eukaryota; kingdom Metazoa; phylum Chordata; class Mammalia; order Eulipotyphla; family Soricidae; genus Sorex; species Sorex fumeus. Next base: position 22,021,550 of record NW_026606108.1, on the reverse strand, counting down.
ATAAAATGGGAATAAGAAAACAAAAATAATATAGATTAGATATTCCACATGGCTATGGTATTATTGTCAAATGCCTTTTAAGTATCTCCTTAAAAACAAATGTCATGATGTTAAATATAATCAAGTATATGCAGTTTGGAATAACGTTTCCAAAGAATTACTAAATATATATTAAAAAATCACAAAGGGGCCATCTTTGAAGCGTTCAGCATAAGAGAAGGAACACATGGAGGGTGCGGGATCCCGGAGGAAAAAAAAAAAAGGAAAAAACAGGTTCCAAAAAGAGCCGAGATCACCGGCAAGTTCCAGATGGAGTAGGTGCCGCATCCCGCCTCCCCCAGATGGAACCCCGGTGACCAGAAGCCTCTACAAACACAGCTCGAGTATGCGGGAACGAGGACTTTTTCTCAAAACATCTCTCTATATACAAAGTGATCAATGGGAAGTAAACCACCCAACCTTTCTCCCTGAAAATCAGAGTTAAGTTTGGAGCACAGCCACAGCCCCAGAAACACAAGGACTTAATGCAGAACCCAGCAGCTTAGAGCAGAAAAGTGAACGGACGATGAGTTAACCCAGGCCATCATTTCTGCCCAGAGGGGAAAGGGTGTTGCCCCATTCGCCCTCTCTTCTCTGGAAAGAAGGATGGCGGCTGCATGGGAGCCTTGTGGACAGCAGGTATGAGCCGGGGGTGTGGGGGCGACTAGGACCTCATGGGAAGGGGGGCGTTCCGGTCCGACCTTCACGCCCTACCGAGGTCGCCAGTTGCCCCCCACGAGCGGCTCTCCAGCACGGCCACAGCCCCAGAAGCACAAGGGCTTAATGCAGAACCCAGCAGCTTGGAGCAGAAAAGTGAAAGGACTATGCGTTAATCCAGGCAATCATTTCTGCCCAGAGGGGAAAGGGTGTTGCTCCCTTCCGCCCTCCTCCCTCTGGAAAGAAAGATGGCGGCCACATGGGAGCCTTGTGGACAGCAGGTATGAGCCGGGGGTGTGGGGGTGACTAAAACCTCATGGGAAGGGGGGCGTTCCAGTCCGTCCTTCACGCCCTACCGAGGTCACCAGTCACCCCCCCACGAGCGGCTCTCCAGCACAGCCACGGCCCCAGAAGCACAAGGACTTAATGCAGAACCCAGCAGCTTGGAGCAGAAAAGTGAACGGACTATGCGTTGATCCAGCCCATCAAGTCTGCCGGAGGGGAAAGGGTGTTGCCCCATTCGCCATCTCCTCTCTGGAAAGAAAGATGGCGGCCACATGGGAGCCTTGTGGACAGCAGGTATGAGCCGGGAATGTGGGGGCGACTAAAACCTCATGGGAAGGGGGGCGTTTTGGTCCGTCCTTCACGCCCTACCGAGGTCACCAGTTGCCCCCCACGAGCGGCTCTCCAGCACGGCCACAGCCCCAGAAGCACAAGGGCTTAATGCAGAACCCAGCAGCTTGGAGCAGAAAAGTGAAAGGACTATGCGTTAATCCAGGCAATCATTTCTGCCCAGAGGGGAAAGGGTGTTGCTCCCTTCCACCCTCCTCCCTCTGGAAAGAAAGATGGCGGCCACATGGGAGCCTTGTGGACAGCAGGTATGAGCCGGGGGTGTGGGGGCGACTAAAACCTCATGGGAAGGGGGGCGTTCCAGTCTGTCCTTCACGCCCTACCGAGGTCACCAGTTGCCCCCCACGAGCGGCTCTCCAGCACAGCCACGGCCCCAGAAGCACAAGGACTTGATGCAGAGCCCAGCAGCTTGGAGCAGAAAAGTGAACGGACTATGCATTGATCCAGGCCATCAAGTCTGCCGGAGGGGAAAGGGTGTTGCCCCATTCGCCCTCTCCTCTCTGGAAAGAAAGATGGCGGCCACATGGGAGCCTTGTGGACAGCAGGTATGAGCCGGGAGTGTGGGGGCGACTAGGGCCTCATGGGAAGGGGGGCGTTTCGGTCCGCCCTTCACGCCCTACCGAGGCCACCAGTTGCCCCCACGAGCGGCTCTCCAGCACGGCCACAGCCCCAGAAGCACAATGACCTAATGCAGAACCCAGCAGCTTGGAGCAAAAAAGTGAAAGGACTATGCGTTAATCCAGGCAATCATTTCTGCCCAGAGGGGAAAGGGTGTTGCTCCCTTCCGCCCTCCTCCCTCTGGAAAGAAAGATGGCGGCCACATGGGAGCCTTGTGGACAGCAGGTATGAGCCGGGGGAGTGGGGGCGACTAAAACCTCATGGGTCGGGGGGCATTCCGGTCCGCCCTTCACGCCCTACCGAGGCCACCGGTTGCCCCCCGCAAGCGGCTCTCCAGCACGGCCACGTCTCCAGTGCACAGAGACCAATTTCTTAACTATCTGACTTTCAGTAGAAACACTTCCAGGGTCAATAGGTAAAATAGCAGAAATCCAAAACCAACATTTAATCCTTGAACCCAGCTGTAGAAAGCAAATCACTTCACAATGCTTTTTCAGCATGTCTGATTTGTGGGGGGGGGGGGGGGGGGTAAACTCTAAATAATAGTGGTGAATCTTTTATTGAAACAATGAATCTAATCAAAGCAGATAGAGTGTTAACTAGAATTCATCTGCCTCACAGGGACGGGGAGGGGTGGGGCGTGGGGTTTTATTGGGGTTCTTCATGGTAAAAAATAAGTATTGGTAAAGGGAAATGTGTTTGATATTTGCATGACTGAGACATAAACCTGAGAGCTTTGTAGCCTTTCCCACAGTGATTCAATAAATAAATTAAAAAAAAAATCACAAAGGTTCTAGGATAAATCTATGTTAACTATTCAACAAGTGACTTTTGTGCTAAAGCTTAGATTGTAACTACTTCAAGAAAATAGATCTGAATAATATATCAAACTAAAATACATCATATAGCTAAAAAATAATTTCATATATGTAATATATAAGCTAAGCAAAAACAAACTAAAACATCTTTTCCTTAGTTATCTTACTGGGGAAATTGGGAGTAACTTAAGCTTACAGAGAGCCACTGGGAACATACAATAAATGAGGTAGGTTACCACACATTTTGCTAAACCCAGTTGTTTTCTTTCCCTGTGCACACAGTATTTCCCATTCTGCCACACTCAGGAGAGACCAATGGAATGTGAGAAAAAGGCCTGATCCATAAAAAATAACCTCACATTTAATCATTTGCTTTCTCTCTCCCACCAAGTAAGCAAAGGGAATTCCTTCATGGCCTGGGACAGATAGGGAAGATGGAAGGAGACTGAGGAGCAGAGAGACTTCAAAATAAATCATTAAAATCTGGTAGTTATTTGTTACAACGGATAGTCTACCAAGGATACTACTGAAACTGGTACTCCGAAGTAGTGATCTTAACCAATAAAATGACAAAAGTTGTCACTGACTTCAGCAGTAGTTAAGAAAATGGGTATCTGAGGCTACTAAAGTGAGCACCCTATTGGTTGAAGAATTAAAATACGTAACACTGCTGCCAGTAAAATTTGAGAAGCAGGTTATTTGTAAGGCGTCTGTTGCACTAGAGTTAAGTGGCTGGAAAGAATAAAAATGGCTCAACACAATGTCTCTCTGGCAAACAAGTATTTTGGAAATTACTAATTAATTAGCTTATAAAGTAAAGTAGAGGGCACAAAGAATTTATATATTTGGGGGAACTAAGAATTCAGATATTTGGGGCAACAAAAGGTTCAGAAAAGCCTTTGAACTCACAACAATAAAAGACTAAGATTTCTGTTTTGTTTTTAGGCCATTCCTGGTGGGGCCTGCGAGGAAGGGGGGGGGAAGGGAACCACATGCAGTGCCAGGAACTGAACCTGGTAGGTTGTGTGTAAGGCAAGCACCCTATCCACTGTATTATACCACAGCCCCTAAGAAATAATAAAGGTTATTGAGGATCAGTTCTAAATACATTCCCCAAATATACATAAGACAAGATGAGAATGGATGGAGGAGAGAATTTTCAGGCTGTAGTAATTGAAAACAGACTCAGAAATCCACTAAATTACTGAAGGAATTGTATTGTGAAAGAAATTGTAAGCTCAGGCTAAGAAAACAAAACGTGACTGTTATGGCTTCTGTTTTCGTAACCTGGTATTTTTGCCAATTGGTTGGAACAAACCCTGAGGACCTTTTACCAAATGTGGCCATGGAAGCAAGAACACAGCCAGGTTCTATAGAAAACACTGGATAAGGACGTTCCTCTCAGATCTTTCAAATTATTACTTCTGTAGAAGACATGTGGTATGGCTTCCACTTTTCTTATGTGATGGAGGGTTTTTTTTAAGTGGAGTTCCTTAGTCTCTGCTCTGCCACTGAACACGTGGCATGATTTTGGAACAGCAGTTTTGTCTTTTTTTGTATGTGCAGGACACTAAAATTTGAGCAATCACATTTCTGAGACTTGATGGAAAGATCTGGGACCTTGGATTTGGAGATGGATTCAGTGACCAGACACTTTGGGAAGGACCAAGGGTGTCTTGTGTGGAAAAAGTGTAAAGAGACTCTGGTAACTGAAAGGATGGTCTACAGCAGTTATGTGTCTTCGTACTTTCTTTGTCCTCCTAAGAACACAATCTGATTGTATTTTCTAGCTCTCTTGCGCTAAAATGGGATTATACAATGAAAATCTGACACATTAAATATGAATATTCATTTCTTTCCACTTTCAAAATTATACACATATGGTTGTCTCCCCTGATCAGTGGTATACACGTCAGGATCTTCGATGGATACCTGAAACTGTCTGTAACCTTTTAGTTTTTTTTTTAAATGTAGGAGTACTGCTACTTATTCAGCCACTGATTAGCTGATTGAATTGTGCATGAACTCCATCTTACTTTTTTTTTATTTTTTAAATAATTTTATTTATTGAATCACTGTGAGAGCAGTGTAACCTTTTAGTTTTAACCCATTTTTTTCTGTATACACTTATGTTCTTAGGATGAAGTTTAATTTATAAATCAAACAATAAGATATTAAATGACAGTAGAAAATAAAACAAATAGCAATAAGTTTTGTAAACATCTCTACGAAAATGGTCTAATGGTACAAAATAATTCTGGATCACGTTGACCAAAGAAAATTGAAATATGGAAAGCAAAACAGTTCAGAGGGACTACTATACTCCAGTTCCTTCTGGAGAATATCTGGGAACCAGAGGACCAAAGAATCAACAGATGAATAAAGCATGATCCTTGAGTGACTGTGAAATGGAGCCCCTCTGTCAAGTCCCAGTGCACTTTGGTATGAGCAAGAAACATTTTTCTATTAATCTAAGCTCAATTTTGTTATGAAGTGATCTAAGTAAATACTTTTAAGTCCGAAATCAATATACTGTGACTGAATTTTTAATGGCATGGAGTTAACTAAGATATAATAAAATATGAAGAGATCACTGATTTAGTTCCAAACAAGTAAAGTCAATTTTTCTTGATACCTTTTGTTATAACTCTCCCCTGGCACGATTGGGAAGGCAGGGAAATTATTAAAATAAAAACAATATTGATAATTATAAAGATGCTGTTTCTGCTTCTCAATGCATAATTAATTCAAGATATTAAGTGATCAGCAGTGTTAATCCTTTTACTCTGACAAATCATTGCTCAGCATATGGAAGTCAGCAACCACTAATAAATACATACCTGGGGCTGTGCTTTTGGGAGCCTGTTCTCTGTGATTTCTAAAAAAGAAAAATAACATTAGAACCTTTAAAAGAGAAATAAATCCCCTGGCTGTAAGAAGCAATATAGCACTGCAGCACTGTCCTCCCACTGTTCATCAATTTTACTGAGTGGGCACCAGTAACGTCTCACAACAAATTGTGAGACTTGCTGTTACTGTTTTTGGCATATCAAATACGTCACGGGGAGCCTGCCAGGCTTTGCTGTGCAGGCGAGATACTCTCAGTAGCTAGCCGGGCTCTCCGAGAGGGGTGGAGGAGTCGAACCCGGGCCAGCCACATGTTAGGCAAACGCTCTACCTGCTGTGCTATTGCTCCAACCGTAAGAAGCAACAGTGCAACAAAACTGGTAATAAAACTTACTGAAAGAACCAGTATAGTCTCTCATACCACTAGCAAAAACACACATTAAAAAAAAAAACATGAAAATCCAAAACTTTATATCAAATACCCCAGTAATATGACAGAATATATGTACAGGGAAATTTCCATTTCACTAGAAGGTTTTGGTCGTAAGTTTGTTTTAGCTACCTTGTATCTACTTTTAAGATCTAGCTACTGAAGAATGTTAAGTCTTACCACAAGTTAAATAAGCCAAATATAACAATAACTAACTTATATTTTTCTGGGAGAAAGAAAGAATAGTGATTGTTAGTACTTATACATTGTTTTAGGGGCTACAAGGCCTAGATTATCAGGGTCACCTGGCTTGGGGTACCATGTGGTGTCAGAGAGACTGAATTTATGGCCTCTTAAGTCACATCTCTGGTCCCACTAGTGTATCACCATTTTTCAGTACGAACAAGGGTAGCCCTTTGCAGCAGGTTGGGGAGGTAGAGCTAATACTCAAATTATTTTCAAGGTTCCCCAAATGACTGTTTTTCCTATATCTTCTTCGGAAATTTCAACATCACATTTTTCTTTTCTCCCTTATTCATAACCTATCTGACCTATAAATGAAAAAGTTTAATGAAGTAAATAGCTGTTATGGAAGATCTTAAATCATGAAGATTATTCCCGATTATACAAGAATTACAAATACATTCAAATTTAGAACAGCTGTGGAAAGTGGTGATTAATAGCAGGGAAAAAGATAGCACCACCATCAAATATAAAGCAGCATGGAGAAACCCAGTGGCAAGGCAAGCAGCCTTCTATACCTAAACAGGAAAACATATTGTAATTGACTGATGTTTACAATATAGTACTGGGTTATCAAGAAAAAAAACCCACCTCATTTTATTCATTTTAGAAAGTTCAGTTTAAAGAGACAGGGATGTGGGGGTGTGACAGCATTTAATCATCTATGCTGCAGGCATGAGTCCACAAGTTGATCCCCCACCCGACATGCCAGGTGCAATTCCTGCAGCACTGCCATTTGGGATCCCTTGTGCTATAACAAAGTATATGATCCCTGGCACATTGGAGCCACGTGAGTGCAAGTACCACAAGCAAAGTCTGCAACCCAAATGAGCTCCAAAACTAAGTGTGTGAGAACCACAATCAACCCCTTTGTCATTATAATGACAAAAATGAAAGGAAAATTTAACAAAAAAAGACCCCAAAAGATGTGAAATATTTCCAAATATTTTTCATCAAAAGCTAACGCAAAGCTTTAACATTTGACAACTGAAGATGACCTTAAATTTATTAAACATCTCCATTTTCTGATGGAGCCGAATAAGCATTGCCTGTTGCCATACATATATTAGTTTATTTTATCCCAATGTAAAGATGGAGATGGCCAAGCATTATAATGTATTACAATGTTGAAAACACACAAGAGTAACAGCCTCTTTTCTTTTAGAGTATATACTTCCCCTATCTTTAAAAAGTTCAGAACAACTATTTCAGAATAGAAAAATTTCTTACCTTCGAGAGTTTTCAGTTCCAGATAAAGAATGGAAAAACACTGATTCGAACTTCCTTACTTCTGTATTTGACTTGTTTAAGTCATTTCTAAAATCCTGATGGGTACCAAGTATATTTTCTTCAGGTAATAAATTGGGGTGCGTTTTTGGCTCCTTGACAGATGACTGAGAATTACTTTCTTTCTTTCTTGTCCGCCTGACTTTCCCAATGAAGAAGTCATCACCAGAATCACTATCCTCAGACATGGAAGACTGTTTATAAAACCTTTCTTCTGTGCTATCATCAAAATATTCTTTCTCTTCTTCATCTAATTCTTCTCCATCACTGTCACCATCGAGTGAGCTATCAGACTCATTCTTTTTCGGGGTTTGACTTAATGTTTTCATTTTGGGGTTTGCAGTTATCTTTGGGTGTCCTGAGGGAACTGCGGAATTCTTTACAGATGGATTTGATGGTGATTTTGGCATGTCTATTGCTTTGGGTCCCTGTTTTATCTTGGCTACTATTTTTTCTTTTGAATTATTTAATGGTTTCTTTGCCAGAATTTTGGCTTCTTTCTCCTTTTGCTCACTGGTAATAGTTCCTTCATGCTGTAACTTACTGGCATTATCTGAACACAAAGTGTCCTTGGAATGATTCTCTTCTGATGCATTCTTTGATGATTTGACTTCATTATGTCTTGCATCTTTAAAGGCTTTTACAGCAGCTGCAAGAGAAAGACACACGACTGTTTTCAGCAACAAAATAAATAATATAAAACATTACTGTTTTAATGTTTTTATAAGTATTTAGAAACACTTAGGACAAACTGAATTTATATCAAGTATGTATAATGGATCTGATGACTTCAAAAAACATATCATTTGACTCTAATACCCAATATAAATAATCAAAATAAAAGAAAGTCATTCCCACCTTTCCCATCGCATCTCCCTTTTTCCCCTTCCACCCCCTTTTGGTTTCTGTACCACACCAGACAGTGCTCAAGGCTTTCTCCTAGATCTGGATTCGGGGATCACTCCTGGTCGGGCTTGGGTACCATATGTTATGCTGGACATGGAACTCGGGTTGGGTGTATGCTAGGCAAATGCATATAGCCAACCCAAACCCAAGAAAGTAATTCATTTATGTCTTTGAATTGTGATGAACACCAAAAAAAATCATACTCAAAAAATTTAAGTTTATCTGTAGGAATAATGAATTTCAACAATTAAAGAGAACTATATATTATTCTTTGAGTCATATGTATCTTTCAATTTGTGACAAAAGTTCAATTTTAAAAAAGCACTTTAAATATGTAATTGAAAATTATCTCTTTAAGTGACATTAAAAACGAATATGCAATATACTGATACCTGGAAAATCAATTATAGCCATGTTTCTATAAACAGGGATTAACTATGATTACACTGAAATTTAGAAAAAAATATTATTTTTTTTCTTTTTCTAGATATCAGATGGCTTCCACATTTTCAGGCACCTTCTCATGTTTGGAAATATTTGAAAGACAAATTTACATTAACTAACAAAATATCCTCAATAATACTCAAACAAAAAAATGAATAAACATAAAAAACTATAAACATGCAAATGTACGTAAGTACATGTTAAAACTCAGGACCAGGAAGAGACTGAGTACACGAGGTCAGGTGCTTGCTTTGCATGTGATGGCTGTGATCCTGGTTCAGATCCCTGGCATCACATATGGTGACCTTAATTTTGATCAGTCTTGCCCAAAGACCAGGAAAAGTGCCTAAGCATGACCAAGTATGGCCCCAAATGAAACCCAAAAATAAATAAATAAGTAGAAAGAAAAACATTCTCTGTTAAATTAAAAATTACTGAATTTATACCTTTTAGCACATCTATTTTTTTCTTCAGAAGAGGGTGCACTGCTAATCTGGCAATTGCTCTTTCCGTTGCAGTAGAATCAGGCTGCAAGTGAAACAACACATGGGAATAAAAATAAAATGGCAATATTAACATAAAAGTCAGTAAAAGGAGGTATTTAAACTTTTAAAAAATTACAGTTAGGGATAGAAATTTATTCTTGTTGGATAATTCAGCTGGTAAAGAGAAATAAAAATCATGTTAACATATAATGCTCCTAAACAATTAAAATTTTCACTTAATCAATTAATAAATAGTATTCTTTGGATACTTAGTATCTTTTCTGAATTGTGGCACATACTATGTGTGATAACTAAAAATGTAATGTAACTCCTGCTTTCAAAGACCTTAAAAGAAGGATTTAAGAAGACTTGATTACTATGAAGGAATATCAGCAATAAACTGTTGATATAATTTAAGACTGCCAACAACATGTTTTAAGTAATTTATCAGACATTTAGAACCCAACACTCCCACCTCCGCCCCTACACACACACACACACACACACACACACACACACACACACACACACACTTCAGCCATACTTAGCAATGCATGAAGAATACTCCCAGTTCTGTGCTTAAGAGGACCATGCAGTGTCATGTCAAATCTGTTTTGCAAGCACTCAAGTCACTGAGCAGTCTCTTGAGTCCATGTATATACACATACAGTAAATACATAAATTTTCAAAAAATCTATCAGTACTGCTGTAGTAACTGGTTTTGGTTTTGATCTTTTTAAAAAAGGGACATCCCTAGTGCTAGGGAAAAGCAAGGCCATTCCCAGAAAGTGTAGGTCTGATGGATCAGTGATCAATAGAGTGATGAGGGCCATATCCAGTGAATTCAGTGGTCATCTGGGTTGCACTTAAGGTTCTCAGGGGCCATGTGGTATTGTGGATTGACCCCATTAACTGATGTAGCTACTTAGTATAAATACTAAACATATATTTTTTGTTCATTTTTGGGCTATACCCAGCAGTGCTCAGGGCCTATTCCTGACTCTGCACTCTTGGGATCATTCCTAGTGGGGCTTGTGGGAGCCATACGTACTGTCAGAGATTGAACCTGGGTCAGCTTCATGTCAGGCAAGAGCTGGTACCAGCTGTACTATCATGCCAACCCCAATTTTTAATTTTTAAAAGACCTACACCAAGTGTTAATATATGTTCTTGAAATGTTTGATAGAAAATTTAAAATACAAAAACATATGTATTACAACAATTACTAAACTTTTTAAATTTAAAAGCACTTAGGACTTATCTAAAAACAATTAAAATCTGAAAAGCAATTTGAAATCTTTAAGTTTTAAAATTTAAATTTTAACAAGAGATACAGGGAATGCAGCCCAATCTGTTCATATAACTATCAGACTAGGAGTCTTGATTTCAAGATTACACAGAAAAAGTCAGAACCAATACTTAGGGTTATTAAATAAGTCTAGTATTCTTGACTACACTTCAGAATCATGCAATCATAAGAATTTTAAGAGTTCAATAAATTCAGAGAACTGCCCTATTCTCAAATGCTGTCTCTAAGTCTCAGTTCTTCTGGTCTAGCTAAATGGACTGTTTCCTATATCTCATGGTTTTTAATAAATACTAAATGGGAATGTGTTTATATTTGCATAAAACCTAGAATTGGAAGTTCAATTAGTACAAAGTATTTCTTCTAACGTTCTGCTGCTGGTTCATAGGAGCCCATTTTAGGCAGCATTTCAAAGGAATGAACATCACATTTAATTGAGCATTTTCATTTTTAGACTGTTGTTTATATTCACATGTACATTCTCAAAATTCTTTTCAAAATTGAACACCAAGAGCCTTGTGCTCACAATAAATACGCATATGCCAAAATAAATTTTTTCCATTAAAAGATGAGGTGTTTTTCCTTTTTTATTTAATTTATTTGAAATGGAAGAAACTGGAGGTGTGTGAAAACCACAGTTTCCTGAGAATTTTCCATGGCAAACACTGTGTCAGCTTTAAATAAGGAAAGTGGTGGATACCTTTTTATCCCCAATATTCTGAAGACAGTTTCATGCAGGTGTGAAAACCATGTTTCTAGAGACTACTTAGCCGTGTAAGCTTCAAAGTGAATTTCCTTACATTTAAGATATGATTGTATTTAAAATGCCACCTATAAACTCCATCTATAAATTCCATCAATAAAATCCTTTATAATATTTTCTTTCTCCTATAAAGTTGATCATATTTTTCCTTGAATTTAGTTATTGTGTTGGAGCCCTCCTGTATAAAAATCCATATTTTCGCATAGGGAGGGCTAAGTAAACCTAGAGAGAAAGGAAATGAGGAAAGAAAATGGACAGGAGACTAATAGCAAGCAATAAAGGAACTGAAGCCTTACAAAAGAGGCCATTCTACTTACTCTCAGGAATTTAAGCCCATTGTCTTAGGCAAATACTGACATCTTAAAATGAGAAAGAACCAAACACTGCTGTAGTTTTGAACGGAGTCTACTTATTTTTGAAGCTTCTTTTGAATGTTTCTATGTAAGTTGGTTCCAAAAAGGATTGGGAGGGACTACAAACTGGGTCACAAATTTACCTCCAATAGTTCAGAAGATACACAAATATTTTTTATTCTGCTCTATTCTCAATAGTCAGAGAGCTCAACTGCTCATAGCTCTATGCAGCTGATGCATTACCTATCTGGGTATCATCCACAAAGCTCTCACTAATAACAAACTAAAAAATATCCAGTTCTTCCCCCAGGACAGTCAGCTGTCTTCCTTATTTTTACTTTAGAGGTTTTGTTAATTAATACACTTAATACGGTTATCATAAATGAAATAAACAGTAATAACATAGCTGAAATCAAATAGCTTGAGAAGAGTTTAATGATTCATAGGAAGGGCAGTTTCTCTTGGCTTTAAATCCAAAGGTTGCATCAATAACTTTCATGAAACAGAACTGTTTTCCTTTCCTCCCTCTCCATCTTCCTTTCCTTCCTTTAATTTGGAGGAAGATCAAAGTAATCAGATTTCACTTGACAATATTTCAACAAGATCCTAAACAATCTAGCGCATTACTAATCATAAATCAAATGAGTATGCGACTACAAAATAACGATGGTAACAACATAATATAGCCATTTACATTCCCATTTTTCAGAATAAATGACATTTTCCCAGACTGAAGTTTTATAAGAAGTGCAAAATAGATTTTCTAAAAACAGCTGTTACACAATATATGTATATATGGTACGTGTGTGCACGCGCACATGCGCATGCACATGGGCATACACACACACACACACACACACACACACTCTAAATATCCAAACTAAAAACAATCTGGCTGAGAAGGGATTGAAAAAGAACACAAGAAAACTAGACATGTGATGTTTTACTTTGGACATTTTCAACTTCAAGTTAAGAAATAAATATTTCTAAGTCTTACTCTCAGAATTTAAATGGAAACATAATATTATTAGGGAACTGGAAATAAATTACTTTTTACCCTCACCACAAATTAAACATTAATGAAATACCATTCGAATTTAGCAACCAGAAAGTAAAAAATTTTTTTCTAAAAAAATCTCAATTTTTTTTTATTTTTGAAACTCTCAAGAGAAAACAAAAATACCTTGCCATTGTTTTTTCAGACTTAACGCTATTATGTCTAACACTCTATCATTTGTCTTAGATATAGACCAAACCACAAATTTAAAACTTAAAATAAAGAGTTTGCTATAAATCCATACTCATGACATTGATGGTACATTTCTGATTAGAACACAGACAGCCCAAAATCCTCTCCTTCCAAATAACCAGAAATCTTTCATACTTCTGGTCTTTTAACAATAAGATGCTTTAAAATTTCATGGTGTTTCACTAATAAAAATTAAAAAAAAAATTTAAGTGTATTGGGCTACAGAGATAATGCAGTAGTTACGGAGCTTGTCTGGCAATGCAGCGGATGCTGGTGTGAGATCCCACCTACACCATGTATGATCCTGCAAGCATGGCCAGGTGTCACTCCTGAGGACAGAGACAGGTATAGCCCCTGAAGACCAGTGGGTGAGCCTCCCGCTACCCGACAAGTGCACAGAATTTAACTAAGGACAAGTGGAAGTTAATCTATATAAATGCAGAATAAGAGCAATGCTTTCCTGAAGGCTGGCGGTAAATTGAAATTAACAGATGAAGAATCTAACATACATCACTTATCAATGAAGCATACAAAAAATTGGTGAAGATATAAATCACCTGAACAGCACCATCAACCACTTTGTCCTAACTGACACAGGGCAATGATTCCAATAAATGTTATTAAGTGTATATGAAGTATTTCTCAAGATAAGCCATATTCTGGATCATAATACAAATATTAACAAAGTTTAAAAGAAAAATCATTAAAAATGTTTATGGCCATAAAATAGTAGTAAAAGACATATACCCCCCAAAAAAAACTGTTAAAAATGTAAACTTCTACCTAAACAATAGGTCAAAGAAAGCTTGAAGTGAAATTTAAAACGTTTGTAACTAAAAAAAAAAGAGAACATATCACACATATAGGATGCAGTTAAAATGCGGTTTAAAGGGAAATGTACAGCATTAAATGTCTACATTAGAATAAAGGTATAAAAGCTACAATTTAACTGGACTGCTGAGATAGTTCAAGAGTTGGAATACATGGCTTTCATACTCAAGTCATCCCTGAGTTTGATCCTTGGAGTAACATGGCCTCCTCATCCCCAGCTCTACTTGAGTAGCCTTTGTAGTGGTTTCCAGTATCACCAGGCCCCAACAGCAAGGCATTGACAGTCCAAGTTCAAGCACTGATTATACGGCAATACTGAGCCAAAGATCATCAGGTGTAGCCCCCAGGGTACCATATAGTTTCACAAATATGTGAAAAATTCAAAATCAGTAATTTATGCTTTTAAATGAAGAAACCAGGAAAAAACAAAGTAAACAAAAATGTAAGAATAAACAGAAATTAGGGCGAATGTCTAAAAGTAACTTTTACTGAAAGTAAAAAATAGAAAACTCATTAATTCAGAACCTATGGACTGTGGAACTATCTTACAGTAATTGGTCAATAGATGAAAACGTAAAAAGTAAAGTGATAAGGAGTGGGCAGAGGGGACAAATCTAATGAACAAAGGATCTGGGTAGAAAGCTTTAATGGGACTCAGTGAATATAGAAGTTCTTTAGTTCATTTTGTTATTTCTGAGTTTCAGCTTCCTCATTTGTAAAATTAAAAATAAAAATAGGAGATGTAAGTCTAATTAAGGCCAATGCAGTTAGAATTTTATTTGACAGAAAACAAGGATTCTTATTTTATTTAGGAAGACTGACAAACTAATCATTATCCAACACATGAATACCAAAGTTCCACATATTTTTAACGACCACAAAGGTCTGATATCATAACAAAGCAAATTTAGAGATTGCAATAAAAATACTGTTAAAACTAAAAAGCCCAAAAAAGGAAAATCAGTATATATTTACTAAGAAACTGGTTTCTTAGTAAGCTTCTTTTCAAAACAAATGTATGTGAACAATAAGGAAGAAACTTTAATAAAACGTAAGAATCTACTGTAGATCTACCTTTTTGCAGATTTTTTCAAAGTTGATATCATCACCAAGCGCAGATCTAGTTACCATATCAGGCTTCAATTCCTATAAATAAAAAACAATTTTATTTATGAGTCTAATTTTTTTTTTTTGTTTTTTTTTTTTTTTTTTTTCCCCGTTATTTTATTTTTTTTTTAAAGTTGTAGATTTACAATATTTTGTGCTTTGGTTTCAATTATACAATGATCAGATACCCATCCCTCCACCAGTGCCCATTTTCCACCACCATGGATAATATCCCTCCCACCCCCATCCCCCCATCCCCCCTGTCTCTGTGGCAGGGCAATCTCCTGTGTTCTCTCTCTCCTTTTGGGTGTTGTGGTCTGCAAAAGAGGCATTGAGTGGCAAACATGTTCAGTCCATAGTCTACTTTCAACATGCATCTCCCCTCCTGGGAGGATCCTCCAAACATACTTTATTTGGTGCTCCCTTCTCTATCTGAACTGCCCTTTCCTCTAGGATACCTGGCTGGCCTCTAAGTTATGGAGTAATCCTCCTGGTGCTGATCTCAGCTATTCTTGGGTATTAATCTCA
This sequence comes from Sorex fumeus, assembly GCF_029834395.1. Taxonomy (NCBI): domain Eukaryota; kingdom Metazoa; phylum Chordata; class Mammalia; order Eulipotyphla; family Soricidae; genus Sorex; species Sorex fumeus. Next base: position 22,006,009 of record NW_026606108.1, on the reverse strand, counting down.
TACTTTGTTACTTTATATCCCCCAGATGAATGCAATCTTTCTATGTCTATCCCTATGAGTCTAATTTTAACCGGTGATAATGACTAGTTCAATTCTCTCACTTATTTTGCTCCTAATAAATCTGGAACTTAATAAAAATTAAGTTCTTAATTTTTAGAGAAACCCCTTAATTTTTGAAAGAACCCGTATTGCAGTAAGAAATAATCACACTACAATAAAAGCCACAACAAAATAAATTCACAAGTTAATCCTCTTGTGACAATCTTCAGATTCTATATGTAGCACTGTAGTACTGTCCTCCTGTTGTTAATTGATTTGCTCAAGTGGCACCAGTAGTGTTTCCATTGTGAGACTTGTTACTGCTTTTGGCATATCGAATACACCACGGGTAGCTTGCCAGGCTTTGCCGTGCAGATTCTATGTAAGGCAAAAAATTAAATTTGCTGTAAAACCCCAGCAATAAAGAAATAAGAAAAATATATGGAGCTAACAAAACAGTAGAGTGGAAAAGGTGTTTGTCTTACATGTGGCACTCCAGATGGTCAGCATCACCTGGAGTGACCAGTTAATTAAGTGCAGAGCCAGAAATAAACCCTGAGCACTGCCAGGTGTGGCCCCCCCAAAACAAGAAAAGATAATGAAAATATTTCATTGAAATAAATTATTAAAATTATTAACAATTTAAATTTAGAGAATCATTTTAATGACATGCAGACACTGGCAAATTCATCAGTTTATTATAGAGAACTATAGAGGTTCACAGAAAAATACTTGATTAAAAAAATCTGAAGCACAAAATACTTTTTCATTGTGTAAAGAATCCATAGTGAGTTTCAGAAAATTAAAAACCAGGAAGGTTGAGAGAAACATAAAGAAAATGACTGAAAATGTTACATGGCTTTACTGATATTGTACAACTATGTATTCCTTTAAAAGAATTCGCATTTGATGTGTCTTCTACCAAGGAAATGAGGATGGTTTCAGAATATACCATAATTAAATATATGTGCAAGAAAAGGTATCAGTTAATGCTTATATGGTAATTTTATACTGTGCCTTTTCTACCATATAAGATTCAATTGTGAAATGACTAAACAAACAGCAATACTTACCTTTCTTTATAAGCAACAACTAATTCTGGTATTTAAATTTTTTTTTTTTTCAGGAATATAAGTACTGATAAATTTCAAGACAGGTCTTTTCTAACATAAACAGAGGGCTAGGAAGATACTCAAAGGGCTGGAGTGAACATCTGGTGGGCACGAGGACCCAGATCTGATTCGGGGAATGACAGGGTTCCCCAAGCACTGCAATGCATGGCCCATGCACATCTGGGCACGCCTTGGGAAGGTCCCATCAAAAACAATCATAAACAGCACCACCACCACCAACAAACCAAAGTGAAGAGTAAGTTCAAAAATTCCATAACTTTAGGTGTTAGGAGGATCCTCCCAGGATGGGAGAAGCATGCTGAAAGTAGACTATAGACCAAACATGATTGTCACCCATTGCCTCTTTTGCAAACCACAACACCTAATATGAGAGAGAGAACAAAAGGGAATGCCCTGGCACAGAGGAAGGGTGGGATGGGGGGGATGGGGGGTGGGAGGGATACTGGGATCCGTGGTGGTGGAAAACGGGCACTGGTGGAGGGATGGTACTTGAACATTGTCTAATTGAAACCCAAGCACAAAAATTTATAAGTCTACAACTATACCTCATGGTGTTTCACTAATAAAAATTGAAAAAAAAAAAGAAAAAATTCCATAACTTTAAATGCAGATCAAAATGCATTAACTCATAATTTTAGAGCCAAAATCATGTTACTGTCCAATGACAACAAAATCTCTAGTTCATAAATATTGCTCAATCACTTACTAATACAGTTCTACCAGATGGAACCTCAGAAGGTTACTGCTGACATCATACTGGTAAAGGATTCTTCCAAATAAAATGGCTCTTTCTTCTTCCTTCACCTAGCTTACACTTCACATGCTTGTTAGTGCCAACCAACCTTTTGTTCTATCTGCTGTAGTTAGTTAACTTTGATTTTCGCAGAGGTAACAGACTGAGGCGTAATGCAAATGGACAACACTTTGTTTTCTTGCTTAAACTAGGTAGATTTTTGAGGGGCGGGAAGAATTAGTATTTGGAGGGTGTGCAGGGGTGAGAAAGGGCCGTAGGCCAGATAAGTTTGGGAACTTTTGAGCATTATCTTACTCATAGTGTCATGAATTATGATAGTACACTTAGTTTTTGATGCCTCAAGGCATTTTACTTCACTATTCTGAATACAGAATGAAATCAAAGACTTATAGCCTGACACTTTTTACCTTTCTCACTGATCTTTACGCTCTGTATGATAGTACATGCCACATATTCAGTTTTAGACCTAATGCTCTAAATACATTTTCATTTCTCCCAGCTCAGCATTGTTGGGAGACTGCCCAACAATGGGATTGCGTTGTGGTATATCACTAACTAGTTGCATACTTTTCTCAATCTCTACCCTCTTCCCCCAGTCAAAATCAATTCTTATATCAAATCTTATTTCCTTAAAAAAAAAAAAGCGTTTTAGGTCCTGCAACATCTGTCCTATGACAGAAAAGGAGGGGCTAAAGGGGTTGTCTCAAAAAGCTAGCTTAGAAAGGATACTACTGGCTAAATTTTAGTGTGAAAAAGGAGAGCAATGAATCATAAACACTACTGGACATATAATATTACCCATTTCAGAGAGAAACAGGGAGAGTCAAAGAGATAGTACAGAACGCATGCCCTGAATGCAGTGGACCCTAGTTGAACCCCGAGCACCTATGATACCCCCAAGAAGGCCCAGAGCATAACTGAGTATAGCCTGGGGGGTTCCCAAATACTGGTGGAGAGGCCCATATAGATGATTGATATGACATATGGGAAGACAAGTTTTCATAAAAATGGAGAATGAAAGTGAACTACATATTATTTTGAATCATTTTGATTTCTTAGAATACTTCAGTTTACATAATTTAATGGGCATAATGTTAAAATAAAATACTTAACATTCAAGAAAATTCAACAGATTCATGTTATTAAAAATATTAGCTTATTTTATCATAAGATATTCTTTGAGTACCTGACATAAATGTTATTCTAACATAAAGGAAAGTAAGAAAAGAAATGGGTTTTCATTATAATAGAATGCTAGTTATGAATTCAAATACTCCAGTAGAATAAAAAGAAAATCCCATTTCCTAACGCCAACCTGTGTACTACTCTTATTGCTATTTCTTCCTAGGGCCCTTTGTCTTTCACCATGTGTTTTCAACAAACTATGTCATAATATTTGCCTCTTTTCTCAATCATTACACTATTTCACAGGAATTATGGTAGTAGTATTGGTTGTCCACATTTTTGAATTAAGTTGAAAGAGCACTGGATACTTTTAGTAAGAATATTCTGCCAAGGTTGTAAGTTCAAATTTCCAAAATTACAAAACATGAAAAAAAAAAAAACCAAAAATCAAAACAAAAAGCAAAAAAAAAGAAATCCCCCTGTGGGGAAACGTTTTTCTTAATGCCTACCTCTAAATCCTGTTTACACACTCCAGCCTTTAAGCATGCTTATCTGCATTGAAGCTATTATACATTTTTTAATTAAAAATAAAAATTAGTGTGCAAGGGGCTGGAGAGATAGTACAGCAGGGTAAGTTGCTTGTCCTGCACACAGCCGAATCAGGTTCGATCCCTGGCAACCTATATCCTACATCTACATCCTGAGCTAGGAATGATTCCCAAGCACAGAACCAGGAGTAATGCCTGAACATCACAGGTATGGCTCCCTAAACGAAACAAGATAAAAAAATTAATGTGCATGGGCCAGGAGATAGGACAGCAGTTAAGATGGATGCAGTGCACAAATCCTGGAGCCTCCCTGAGCCCACTGGGGTGGTCTAGGCAATCCCAAGTATATGATGGCCTGAGCATCACTATAGCCTTGAATCCTTGTATTAAACTGCTAGTCTGAATGGGCTGAGAATCTATTGGGGGGCCTAGGGCCTTCTGAGAACTGCTTGAGCCAATAATGTAGACTGGCCCTGTAAATGGCAACAGTATTTCTGTTACAAGCCTGTAAGCAAGTTCAAATATAAGGTGGTTCAGAAGCAAAAGTTCAACTATGACAATAATAGTTGGAAAAGATCAGACAATAATAGTTGGAAAAGATCACTTTGGACAAGAACTGAGAGCTGAAAGGAGGTAAAGGGATATACATCACTTTTCAGTACCTATATTGCATAATGCACAAAAAGGGAGGGGGGAAGAATGGGGGGGGGGAGAAAAAGAGAGTGAGGGGGAAGACAGAGATGGGGGGGTGTGAAGGGCAAGTGAGAGAGAGGGAGCCTGCTATGGCTTGGTGGTGTGTGTGGAGTAAACTGGGGACATTGGTGATGGGAAATGTACACAGGTGAAGGGACCAATGTTGGAACATTATATGACTGAAATACAATCATGAACAACTTTGTATTTGTGAAAAAAAAAATGAAGTCAAACAAAAAAGCAAAGGTTCATAAATCACCCCAATTAAAGTATTTTAGTCTATTGTTAAGACATAGCCTTCAGTAAAAACCATGACTTTTCATATTGAAAGTATAGTAAGTAACATTAAGAGTTAAATTTTAGCTCCTAGGACTGGAAAGACAGTACAGGGGTTGTTGGGGCACTTTCCCTGCACAAGGTCAACTTTGGTTTGAATCTCTGGCACCACATATGGTTCCCTAAGTATTGCCAGCAATGATCCCTCAGCACAGAGCCTAGAGTAAACTTTAAGCTCCGAGAGATGTGGTCAGCACCAAACAAAAAATTCAACTACTGAACATTTGTTACTGAGTAAAAGATTATAGGATCATCAAAGTCTCAACTTATCACATCAGAAATCACTTAATAATTGCAAACAGAAAAAACGTGTCTTTAAAATAAAGTCCAGATAAATTTTAGGAAGGTCTTATCTCGCTGCAGCGGTGTGGTTAACTGCACCATTAGCATTTTCATCATTTATGAAGTATACTACATAACAACTATTTAACCTTGAGCAGCTGCCTCTCTCTGTTATGCCTTAGTTTTCCAGTCTGCACATCAGGGATAATAATCTCTACTTCATGGGATAATGAATAAAATCACTTGATCACTTGATCCCCCGTTATTCATCGATTTACTTGAGCGGGCGCCAGTAACGTCTCCATTCATCCCTGTTGCGTGCTAGCGTAGCCCAATGGCGTCTGTTCGTTCTAGGAACATGCAGAGCCTCGAACCGATCATTCAGGGTCTTGACCATCTTGTTGGTGGGCGTCCACGCAATCTTTTGATGTCCCGTGGAATCCAGTCAGTAATGGCTCTAGTCCAGCGGTTGTCTGTAAACCTCATTACGTGTCCAGCCCATCTGATTTTTGATGCCTTGGCAAATGAGACAGCGTCCCTGATTCTTGAGTGTTGATGGAGATCAGAACTCCGGATTCTATCTCTCATCTGAGTGAATCGTGATATTCCAAGCATAACTCTTTCGATTCCTCTTTGAGAGACCCGAATAGCGTTCTCATCCTGTTTCGTAGGGCCCAGGTCTCTGAGGCATATGTTAATGCAGGAAGAACAGTGGAATCGAAGAGATGTGCTCGTAGCTGGAGGTTCTTTGTCCTCTTAGTTATTTCTTCAACGCTCTTGAAGGCATTCCAAGCCACTCTCTTCCTCCTGCGCAACTCAGGTGCCAGGTCATTCATCATGTTGATTTCTCGACCTAGGTATATATAACTGTTGCATTCAGAGATGGTGGTTCTGTTGAGAGCGAATGGAGCGTCAGGAACGAGGCTGTTTCTCATAAACATTGTCTTCATAAGATTCAGCTGCAGTCTGACCTTTCCACACTCATGGTTGTAGTTGGTCAGCATTTGTGGGGCTTGCCTGATGTTTGGTGTTATTAGAACGATGTCATCAGCAAAGCGGAGGTGGTGTAGTTGCCGACCATCTATCTTCACTCCCATTCCTTCCCATTCCAGTCGTTGCATGATGTTCTCGAGGGTGGCACTGAAGAGTTTTGGTGAAATGGTATCACCCTGCCGAACCCCTCTCTTGACATCAACAATTACTTCTTTGCAGAATGGTGAGATCCTAGTAGTGAATCCGCAATAGAGCTCACGAAGGATCCTGATGTATTGAGTTTGTACACGCTGATTCGCTAGGGCTTCAATGACCGCTTCCGTCTCAACAGAATCAAAGGCCTTCTTTAAATCAATGAACGTTAGACAGAGCGGCATCTTGAACTCCTGAGAAACCTCAATGAGCTTAGTAATCGTGTAGATACGGTCGATGGACTGAATCTTTTTCAGAATCTGGCTTGTTCACATTTTATTATAATGAATATAATAAAACATTATAATACCTGCACATAATAGCTAAAAAAACCTAGCTATTATTCTTTTTGTTGAAGAATAACAACTTGAACTTGACGGATTTCAGTGTATGCCTTAAATTTTAACACCTACTTTTTTTTTTTTTTTTATAATCAAAGTACATTTACTATAGGCTAATTGACATAAGCAAGAGTTTATGCCCACAGAATATTTCTGACTCCAAAGACAACACGAAGCATCTAAATAAAGATTTAAAACTCTTCTTAGATTAACCATTAAAAAAAATTCATTTCTCTTCCGAGCGGTTTATTCCAGTTAGAGTCTTGGTTGGCCAACACCTGGCCTGTAGGTATCTCTGATCAGAGTAAGGGAATCATTGTGAACAGGATGCCCTTCCATCCAGAGCATTCACTTAAACCATGCTCACTCGGACCAGGACAACACCTACTTTTTTTTTTGCTTTTTAGGTCACACCCAGCGATGCACAGGGGTTATTCCTGGCTCTGCGCTCAGGAATTACTCCTGGTGGTGCTCAGGGGACCATGTGGGATGCTGGGAATCAAACCCGGGTCTGCCGCGTGCAAGGCAAATGCCCTACCCGTGGTGCTATCACTCCAGCCCCAATTTTTAACACCCACTTTTCAGTTCCATAGCTCAGAATTTGTAAAAAGCTGTTAAATTATTTTAATATTTCAAAATAAAGGAACAGATTCAGAAGCCAGTATTCCTATTACTATAAAAGGTAAAAGTATGAGTACTATTAAAAGCTGTAAAGTTTTTGTATTTTATATTACAGACTATAAAACAGAACCTGAAAACCTACAGATTAATAAAAATCAGGTTTGTGGATTTTTTACCCCTTGTCCAAAAAATCCAAAACTCTCATTGCTAAAAATTATCTCCGGGTCTCTTATTGAGGGACTGAAAATCTTGCAACAAAATACCCTATTATCATAGAGAGCAAGTACAGAAGAGGATGTCATGAACAAGACTAAAAATAAAGTGGTATATGAACCAAGAAAAAAATTCATCTGGAAAAAGATTAAGTATAGGTTTTTCCCATATTTTAATTGTGACCGTGTGTTTTCTATTTTGTACTATTTCTTTGATACTCCCATGTACATGATAAACATCTTCTTAGGAAACTATAAATGATCTGTCAATCTGTCAAAAAAACTGCTTTACATACCTATTTGTTTTAGAAAAATTGACTAATCTATAAAAGAACCATGAATTACAAATGGAATTTGACACAAAAGCTACATAAACATGTAGCTTTTCTAATGCTTTCTGTTCTATTTTATATATATATATATATACATATATATATATAAATTTAATCCAGCTTAAACTTTAGAATCAAAGGAATAACAGAAAACCATGGTCACGTCACAGATAACTAGTGAAGCTAAGAAGGTTCAACAATTAAGTTGCTGAAGGAGAAAATGAGCTTCACATATAGATCAAACAGGCCAAATTTTCTTTTTAAAGAAGTAGATTGATCATCATTATAAGGGAAGTGTTTTAGAATGAGTATCTTTTGTTCTAAAGTCTTTATACACTACATGTAAGTACATTACATATAAAGCATTCTTTCAATGGTAAAATAAAATCAGCAATTTCATGGCAGCTCAAAACCTCCGAATAATTTAGGACTCCAAAAATGACGATTCAAAGAAATTACAGGGAAAAATTTAGGTACAGAATGTAATTTAGTAAGGACCTAAGTTAAGGGAAAAGGAAAGAAAAATAAATCATAACTTTTTAGCCTAGTGGTATTCTCAAAAAGAAGAATCTCAAGAGGTTTTATTCCTCTTAGGCATTTCATACAAAAATTAAAATATGTATGAAAAAACTTAATTCATATATAAGCCCCCAAATAATTATCACACAAAATATAATTGACAGACTATTTTGACTGAATAGATTAATAGTGTATGGGGGGGATTAAAACTTCGAAAAGAAAAAAAAATCAAACAGATTTCATGAATTTTGCAGGCCTGCAGAGGGAAAGGGGGACAAATAAAAAGAATCCACAAAAAACAAATAAACCTTTATATCTGTCTTTATTCAAATGAACAATGATAGTTCTATCCTACCAAACGCTTTGCAGTTCTTAAAAAGGAAAAAAATGGTGAGTTCTGATAATCAAACTCAATTAAGATATTGTTAGAGAAGTCTCTTGCTCTTTTATCTATCTGAAAACTTGAAGTTAAACCAAAATGTATAGCCAAACTTACTTGCAAAATGACCCTGCAATTAAAATAATTACTGGTACCAAATGTTGTATTTAAGTTCTGCAATAAAACAGTCTCCTAGACATTTAATACTATGTCATTTGGTAAATGAAAGTTTCCACAAAGTAAGAGCTGCAATGGAGACCTAAAAATTATTCTAGTGAAGAGTCTGGCTGAAAGAAACAAAAATACACATCATTTTAGTTCAATACTAATTTTATTTCAAGTTACTACAGAGCTGAATAAAATGCTGACACCACCATGCAAAAATTTATAGCACTGGCAATGGCAAAAGCATGATGTCAGCCACCAATATTACCATCCACATGACCAAATAATATGATGAACACTTTAATTCTTGATACCTAAAGTTGCAGTAAAAATAAGACCACAGGCATTGAGGCATGCTGAGATGAGTTTAGACTGGCAAAGTATTTAATTAGTCTAAAACTTTAATTCAGATTTTTTAAAAAGGAAAAACACAAGCTTAAACATCTAAATTTGTTTTAAATGTGCTACATTTTTTCACCAAACTGGCCCATACAAATATAAAGTCTTAGTCAATTCTCAAAATATATTCAAGCTCTCATTCAAACTCTCAATAATATTCAAGTAACCATATACACATACAAAACGCGATTTGGCTGTTTGTCCCCAACGTCATACCTAGTTTTCTCCCTCTCCCAGGTCAGTGAATAATCGAACCTGGGACGCCACCTCCCCAGCCCCAGGTGTCCTCTCGGACCCTGGGCGGCCTCCCCTCCCCTCCCCAAGCACCTTCCTGTTTGTCCGTCCCTAATATCGCGCACAGTTTTCTCCCTCTCCCAGGTCTGTATACTCCACTCCCACCCAGGTACCTGTAGTGTCCTGGCCTCTGCAGCAGTGGGCGTGGCCTATTTTGGGGCCAGCTGCTGCTCACGTAGCAGCAGTTATATTACCCATACCCAGCAAGCTGGTGTCACAACTCAGCCTCCATACCACCACAACAACATGAAGAAACAGCGCAAATCCCCACCATGAGGAGGGGACGATGAAAAGAGTCCAGAAGCCTCAATAGGTGTTACTGACAAATGTGAGCTCTCCAATAAATTCAGAGAATTCAGAGATGAAGAAATGAAGATGTTCGATGAACTCAAAGAAATGGTGGGACAGATTTCCAGTAAATTAAAGGAGGATATGAAAGAAATTATGGATAGGACAATCAAGAAAATACAGGAAGAAATGAGAGAAGAAATAGAAAAGCTATGCACAGAAGTGTCACAAATAAAGGATTCGGTAGATGATATAAAAAACTCAGTGTGTGCCCTCAAAAGGAGAATGGCTACAGCCGAAGACAGAATCAGTGAGCTGGAAGATGAGCTGCATGAAGCCCACAGACAACAACAAAAATTAGGAAGAGACCTCAAAATAGATCTAGAGAGAATCAGAGTCTTAGGGGATGAATTCAAGAGGAGCACCATTAGAATCATTGGAGTACCAGAAGGTCAGGGGAGCAATCCCAATGAAAAGCCACAGTTAAAGAAATCATTGCTGAAAAGTTCCCAGAGCTGGAGAATGCAGGCATCCAGATTCAAGGAGCCCAGAGGGTGCCAGCTAAAAGAGACCCTAACAAAAACACTCCAAGACATATCATAGTTAGAATGATCGATGCTGCCGATGGAGACACAATACTGCAAGCAGCAAGGGCAAAGAAGGAAATCACATACAAAGGAGCACCCCTTAGATTTAGAGTAGACCTATCAGAGGAAACCCTCCAAGCCCAAAGGCAATGGTGGGATATAGTGAAAAATCTCACTGAAATGAACGCTTCACCAAGAATAATCTATCTGGCTAAATACTTACTCAAATTTGAAGGAACAGTACACTATTTTGTGGATAAACAAAAGCTCAGAAACTTCATAGACTCAAAACCAAACCTAAAAGAAGGGCTAAAGGGGCTATTGTAAGACAAAACAAACCCCGAAAAGCACAATAACCCCTTATAGAAAGATGACACAAAACCCCATAACAATAATCTCGCTCAACATCAATGGTCTAAATTCACCAATTAGGGAGACACAGAGTGGCAAAATGGATTCAGAGACAGAACCCAACATTCTGCTGCCTACAAGAAACACATCTCAACAGTTGAACAAACAAACAGACTCAAAGTCAAAGGATCAAAAACAATCCTGCAAGCAAACAATCCCCTCAAAAAAGCTGGGGTGGCCTTACTAGTATCGGACAACACAGATTTCAGGTTGCAAAAGATTAGAAGGGACGGTGAAGGCCATTTTTTATTAATCAAGGGATATGTAAAGCAGGAAGAAATCACACTCTTAAACGTATATGTACCCACCGAGGGACCAGTCAAATACCTACAACTGCTAACAGACCTTAAGAAGGACATTGCGAGCAACACAATAGTAGCTCGAGATTCAACACTGCCTTATCACCTCTGGATAGATCAAGAAGATTAAAACTCAGCAAGGAAATACTGGCTCTGAAGGAAAAAATGGGAGAGGGCTAATCAATCTATACAGGACTTTATATACCCCCCAAAAAGAATATACATTTTTTTCCAGTGCACATGGAACATTTGCCAGAATAGACCATGTGCTGGGCCACAAAGCATACCATAACAGAATCAGGTAGACACTGTATCAACTACTGCTCACAACAGCTGAAATTTGGAAAAAACCCGAGTGCCCGAGAACAGATGACAGGTTAAAGAAACTTTGGTACATCTACATAATGGAATACTATGCAGCTGTTAGAAAAGATGAAGTCATGAAATTTACATACAAGTGGTTCTACATGGAAAGTATCCTGCTAAGTGAAATGAGACAGAAAGAGAGAGACAGACATAGAAAGACTGCACTCATCTGGGGAATATAAAGTAACAGAATGTGAGATGAACACCCAAGAATAGTTGAGATGAGTACCAGGTCTGCTTGGAAGCCAGCAGCACACTGCAGGGGGGCGGAGGCAGCTCAGATAGAGAAGGGAACACCAAGTAAAGAATGTTTGGAGGATTCACTCGGGATGCGAAATGTGTGCTGAAAGTAGACTATCTACCAAACACGATGGCCACTCAATACCTCTATTGCAAACCACAACACCCTAAAGGAAAGTGAGAGCAAAAGGGAATGCTCTGCCACAGAGGCAGGGAGGGGTAGGGGGAGGAGGTGGGAAGGCTACTGGGATCATTGGTGGTAGAGAATGGGCACTAATGGAGGGATGGGTACTCTATCATTGTATAACTGAAACCCAAGCACGAAAGTTTATTAGTCTACAACTGTAACTTATGGTGTTTCACTAAAAAAAGAGGAAAAAATGCTGTCTGAAGAGCCATGGCATATCCTGCCTTCCCTGTTCTTACCTTCATGGCATGGATTTCTTCATGTAATCTCTGAGCCCGTCTTTGGTTTTTTAATAGGGCATCTTCAGAACCCCTGCAAAACAAAAACCAAAACTTCAATATGCCGTTAGGAAAAGTAAGAATTTTATTCAACAAAACACCATTCCTTTTAAAAATTTTCTTATTTTGGTGCCACACACCTGGTGATGCTCAGGGCTTAACAGTCACCCATCCCCCACGGTGTAAAACATTTTTTTAATCTTTACACAAGGAAAAGGCCCAGGGATGCAGCTCAGTGGTAAAGAACTTTATATGAGACCCTGTGCTCCATCTCTGTCACAGTGAAAAGGCAAAAACAAACAGAAAAAGAAACACCACAGAATCTATAACCCATGGCATCTCCCACTGTTTTTCTGAGCTAGGGATGTGGCTCTGCTGTAACAATACATGCTCATAATTAAACAAAGTCCTGGGTTCAACCTGCAGCAACAGAAAAAATTAAAAAATAAAAGACCAAAAAAAAGTGTTAAAAAAAGACTAGTAGGCAAATTCATCATGTATCTTAAATAAATATGGTCCAAGTTCTATAAAGATATGCTGACACAACTTAATTTTATATTACCCAGCTCCTTTCTCCAAATGAATCAATGCTCTGTATGAGTAATAAGATATTTAATTGTTCCCACCCTCAAATTTCGTAAATGTTGAATAAAAACAACTTTGTGCTATAAGTAATGAGTAACCTGCCCGCATGGCAAGCTGGCAGTAATGCTTTGTGCTATAAGTAATGAGTAACAGCCTGGCAAGCTACCCATGGCGTATTTGATATGCCAAAAACAGTAACAAGTCTCACAATGGAGATGTTACTGGTGCCTGCTCAGAGAAAATCTATGAACAACAGGAGGACAGTGCTACAGTGTTACTAGTGATAGGACTATTACTTTAAATTACTAACTTTTTTGACTTCAGTCTGGCAACACTCCTAACAAGTTTCCGGATAACCAACACTCGGATTCTCTTCACTTCTTTTCTCATCTTCACGACCTTTGAGGAAAAAAAAGCCAAAAACAACATCTTTAATCAAGAAGAAATATACTTCAAGTTGAATCTTATTGTTACAGATAACAATGGTATACTAGTGTACCACTTTAACCAAACTTTGGGATTAACTATTTTATAAGTTAATAAACTCAAACCTTTTCCGTAAACAGTGTAAAGAATAAATCAGTATTTTAAAACTCTGAGAAGTTATAAGAAACAATTTTTGATCTTTTTAAGAATTAAGCATTTCCAGTGATTAGTATTTTAATACACTAAATCTTACGGGATTTGTAACATAATGAACTGTGAATGTGCTCTAAAATCAACTATCATTATATTCATAGTCATATGCTTTAGCTTTAGAAAAGTCTCACCCATAATGGAAAGAATTTAATCTACTATGAAGTGTTTGTATTTTAACAAAACAAATGAACGAACATGATCATATATCACTTACTCAAAGCACTCTATTTACTTTTAGTAGTAGACGGACTCAAGTATAAACTTTTTTTTTCAAGTATAAACTTAAAAGTAAACTCAACAAACACATGGGGACATTAGATAAACGAACACACAAATACTAAACTTTCCCATTAAAGAATAATGATGAACTCTGAGAACAATATTAAAAGGACTAAAAAAATAAAAATACTATTAAGAAGAGCTACATGTTTACTAGTACTTAATAGGATGTTATCATTTTGAGTTTATTTATCAAACACAGGGCAGGAGTCAAACATTTTACAATCCTGAATTGTTCTTCCCATTCTTTACATTAGGAACTAGATAAAATTTACTGATTTAGTCTTTTCTATAATACCTACAATGACTGTGTCAGTTAGAGATAAATACTCCCATGTCTCGGGTCCCCATTATAGGGTAATATTAATTATAGTAGGTAGTATTAATCTCCTTTCCTCTTTATCAGCAATTACACAACTGTTTATATAACCGTTACTTTAAACTGAGCTTCTAGAGAACAGAAGCCTTGCAATTTTCATATCATTTTTTCTGTGCCTTGCAAGACTGTTTGGCATACACAATCCCTTGAATTCTTTCCAAAATAATATGAATATTACCCTGTTTCTTCAAGAAGCCCATTTGCAATTTCCTCCCTAAGTGTTGCCATCATTCCGGTGATGTAGACCAGTGTTTCTCAATCTTTTCTGACCACGGTCCATTTTCAACCTTGTTTCCTTCCTCTCTATTTACACAATTTTCACCTGTGGCTCCTTGGAATATCCTGAGGTACATAGGGAACCATGTGGAGCCAGTTGAGAAACATTAATGTAGATAACCACTTGAATGATCTAATATCTTTCCTCTCTTCTTAATTTTATCTTTTCTAATGACCTAATCTAATCTATCTCAGTCACCCACTTTCATGGTCCCTCTATTAGTCCTTGTCACTAGTCTATTTTTAAAACCATGAATTCAAATATTTCCCAATAAGATCACAACTTCTATTGGCTTGTTTGTTCAATTCCACCCACTAAAACACCTTTGACCTCACTAGCATCTGCACCACTGACTTATACTTCCTCTCAAAAGGTTAATCCCTTCTATCTTTACTCCCCTTATTTAGTTTAAGCAAATGATTAAACCTGTCAATACCTTAAAGTCTTTTATCCCTTTGATTAGGAAAATCTTAATCCTGAAAAAAATTTTTTTGAATTATCATAAAACCCCAATAGCTGAGAAATACATGTGATATTCTACCTATTATACATCCTTAGCCAAGGAGATAGTACAGATATTAAGGTGATTGTCTTATGTGCAGCAGACCTTGGTTCTATCTCAGGACTCACTGCAGTCCAAATGCTTAAATAAAGGTTCATTCTAACCTCAAATGAGCCTCTAACTTTCTAATCTAATAATCCTAAAATTTTTGCACAGTCAATTTATTCTAAAATTATTTGAAATTTTTACTAGTAGCCCAGCAAGCTACTGCACGGCACAGCCTGGCAAGCTACCCATGACGTATTCAATATGCCAAACAGTAACAACAAGTCTCAAAATGGAGATGTTACTGGCCCGCTCGAGCAAATCGATGAACAACGGGAGGACAGTGACAGTGACTAGTTTTCCTGAAACTGTCACTGTATCACTGTCATCCTGTTCATCAATTTCTTTGAGCAGGCATCAGTAACGTCTCCTTCGTCCTAGCCCTAGGATTTTAGAAAATACCACATTTGAGGCTCTTTCAGGGTCAGGAGAATGAAACTCATCATTGTTACTGGTTTTTGGCATATTAAATACTCCATGGGGAGTTTGCCAGAATCTGCCCTGTGGACAGTATACTTTTGGTAGCTTCCGGGAGCCGAGTTTTATAGTCTCTGGGTCTTGGCCGTTGATGGGATTACATGGCGCCGGGGGAAGTTGGTGGGTGTTAACGCCTACATACTGGAAGATGGGGGATCTGGGTGGAGGAGGTCCAGTCCCAATCCGAGCAGGCTTGGAGATCTACGCCCTGGGTCCCGCACACCTGGGTTCCTCTGCCGGCTCCTTCATGCGTGGAGCTCGTCCGAACATCATTGTATTTTCCCCTTTTCACTTTCATGGAGAAAATATCAGGTGGCAACTATCATTTTTCCACTGCCACGAATGCAAGTTTATTAATGAGACATATGCTTCTGTGTTAATAAAAGTTTGTTAACTAAACAAAGATGACGAAAAAATTCCACCTTTAACTGAGACATCTCCTTAATTCAGACCAAAGTGCACCCAATATCATTTGACATCTTTTGCATGAACTTAAATTCAGCTCAAACTCATACTTATTCTTCATGTTCTTGTTTGTTCTTTCCAGTGAAGAACCCATGTTCTTCACTCCAAATGTATTCTTGTGTGTGTGTGTGTGTGTGTGTGTGTGTGTGTGTGTTTGGATCATATCCAGCGATGCTCAGGGATTATTTCTGGCTTTGCACTCAGGAATTACTCCTGGTGTTGCTCCAGGGACAAAATGAAAAGTCAGGGATGGAACCCAGGTTGGTCACGTGTAAGGCAAATGCCCTACCCACAGTACTATCATTCCACCCCCCAAATGTATTCTTTTTGATTAGTTTTTCTTATTTCATTATTTCAAACAAAGGTTCTAATTATACACCTGGTGTTTATTATAAGTTAACTCTTTTATAAATCCTTCACATGAGATTAAGTCCTATTAGCTTATCTCCAACCTGTCAAAAGATACCTTTTTTCTATCCCAACCTAACTCTTTTGGCTGAGTTACTGGTTTCTTATCCATTCTTGTCCTTCTACAATCAAGAATCCATAACCATCAGAATACAGCACTGCTTAATTCTTTTCAATGTTTTACAATTGTTCTTAGGATAGTCTAATGGGCCTTTCAGTTTTGTCCTCGCCTCTATCACTAAGTTTTTATACCAACTGTTTTTCCTAGCAGTAATGTTCTTCTCCCATGCTAGCTAGTTAACTATATATCCATCTTATTTTTGGCTTGTCAATCAGTTCTTTTCTGGATTCCCTCAGAGGACCAACATTTCCCCTTATAAGTATTTATACTTCATCTAGAACTTACCACAATAATTATAGGAAGTTTGTTATTTTACTTGTAACTTATGTCTATGTATCTTTCTTCCACTAGGTTATAAAAAAAATAGAAGTATCCCATTTTACCTAACACTGAGTCTTAACATAGTGAATGATAAAATAATAAATGTTCATAATTATGTTAAATAAAGGTAGCAACATCCACTTGATTTTAAATGCATTTTAACATGTACAGACCAAGTTTCATTTCCACTAGATATAGTAGCCTTTTTGAAACTGCTCTGAAGTTAGACCAATTTTGGGAAAAAAATCTTAGATGAGTGAAATGAAAAGTTGAGACTAGATTTAAGCAAAAGGGGGAACTGTACATTCATAAACAATGTAATGGTTTCATGATACACTTCTCTGAAAGGATCATTCATAAAATAAATAGCAAGTGATAAGCTATACATTTAAATAGGTTAAAAACAGTTCAACAAGATGATGGAAGTCAAGATACTAGAGTCACCTCCTCTGCAAACCCAAAATAACAGACTTATATGGGCACTTGATTGGTGCGACTGGTGCATATGCAGTGGTGCTTTGGAGATTGATACTCTGACACCCAGAGGCTTGATCAGTGAAGAAAGCACACACAGTCAGGCGCAGAAAATGAAGAGGCTTTCCTCCAAGCAAGCAGTGGGTCAGGAGGGTAGTGATGGCTGAGGGCTAGGGGAACAGACAAAGGCTCTAAGGACAGACGTCCAATCATTAGAAAAGAATCGAGGCGTTAGGGCTTAAGGGTGAAATACTGCTCCCTCACCATTAGCGGTGTCTAAGGCCCCTGGACCACTCTTGTGATTAGGCACAGAACATGTGTTCATCCTAGTGAATGAATAACAACTTAAGCTTAGCCCACTGAAAGCCCAATCTCATCCACTGTTAGCAGCAGGAGTTGTTCTGGTTATAGGAGTTAATTAGGAAATGATGGCACTCCACCTAAAGCCTCCTCATGAGCGACTGCATGCTCCATCAGCTTTGTGTTATGTAACAAAAGAATTTATCCTTGCCTGGCACCGTTGCTGACATCACATTCACCTAAACTGTGACTGCCTCTACTCAAAGTCTAAAGCACCTTCTGACAGCAGAAGCCTGGACTTTTGGGGAAAGTTCTGGTATGAAGTTATAGGACATATACTGATGTTATTGCTCCTTCCTCTTCAAAACTGCACCCTCCTTCCGAGGACTAAATTTCAGAAAGAGAACTGAGAGCAGTCTTAAGGCAGGCAGTTTTTAACATGCAGCTCCTGGAGAGAGACCCTAAGAAACACCCACCCCTTATCCATCCTGATCGCTGTTGTACTGTGTCTTGACAGCACTCCAACCCCACAGCTCCAACCACTGCTTTCCTGTCTGCACTCTTGGGAAAGATGTGGGCTGCAGAACCTACAGATTAGGTACAGACCACAGCCGAGGGGTCAGTGACAGGCTGGAGTTGCTGGGAAAGCCCTGATCATGAACTGTCTAGAAAAAAAGGTGGATGCAGACTGCACTCTTAGCTCAGCCAACAGCAGATCTCTACGGAAGTTCAAATTCAGGGAATCCTCTGAATTCTTGTGGCCATGGCCCCAACCCTGTGCTTCAGTCTCCAAAAGCAAATGGTGGCAAAATATAAAGCAACAGCATCCTGAGTAAAAAGACCAGGCTTTTACTTTCCAACCTGCAACTTTATTATTAGGCATACATATCAAGTTAAGTCAGAGTGTTTAGCTCAAATAACATCTGATTTCAAACCAAAGAAATAGAGAAATATATCACAAAAATCATAGAGCAAAACAAAAATTTGGGGGAAAATTCAAATTCAGTGAAACTATGTAAGCTATCTGAAGAAGAGTTAATGATTATGAAGGGGCTCAAGTGATAGTACAGCAGGCAGGACACTTGCTTTGCACTGGGCCAACAAGGGCACAATTCCTAGCACCACATATGGTCCTCTGACCACACCAGGAGTGATCCCTGAGCACAGAGCCAGAAGTAATCCCGAGCACCACAGGGCATGACCCCCAAACAAAAAATTAACAAAAAGAAAGTGACAATGAAACAAGAAAGAGAATTTTCAAATAAAAATAATGGTGCTAAAGAATACAATATTGAACTAAATAACAAAGGACCAACAGTAAAGTAGTAGCAGCTGATAGAATCACCAAATTGAACACATGGCAATGGAAAACGCCCAACTAGATCAGCATAAGCAATAAAAGAATAAAATAATATATGAATGCTATGCTGAGCTGTATAGGAAAATATCTGGAAGAACAATACCCACAAGACAAAAGTCCCAAAGAGGGAAGTGAGAGAAAGGAGAAAAAAAAGGGGGGGAAATCCCTCTAATTTGGGGAAGAAACTAAATATCCAAATGCAAGAGTTGGAAATGATACACTCCAAGACAATACAATAAAGACAGTATAAACTAAAGATATTTCTAGGGGAAAACAAATCACTTAGACAGGAACCTTTGTAAAAGTATGTGTCAACTTTTCAGCAGAAATCTTGCAGGAGAGAACATAACGGCATGATACACTGTAAGTGCTAAAAGACAACTTGCAACCTCGAATAGTCTGCCCTGCCAAACTCTCACTCAAAACCAAAGGAACAAAGAGCTTTTAAAATATACCAAAATCAAAGAGCTTTATAAATATACCAAAATTAAGGCAATCCATCACCACAAAATCAGTCTTGCATGCTTACTAAATATAAAATGATTAGAACACACGTAGAAAAATAAACTTGTTATGTTGCAGTATGGTAATTATGTACATCAAGATCATAAGCATTATTATTGTAAATATACTCAAAGCAGCAAAAAACCCCCCCAAATTTAATATAATCTATTAGTCCAAAATGAAATGAGTGTCTTACACAAACACACATCACAAAATGAATGTGCTGGTAAATGGAGGAGTCAACTAACCCTACATAAGAAGATATCAATGAACCTGGTAAAATCTGAACATGGGGAGGGTTGGAGGGATAACACAATGGGTAGGGCGCTTGCTTTGCATTCAGCCAATCTGGGTTGGATCCCTAGCATCCCAATGGTCTCAAACCTGTTCAAATTGATTCCTGAGTGTAGAGTCAGGAGTAATCTGAGTACCACCGGGTGTGTCCCCAAAAGAAAACAAAAAACAAAACAAAACCCCTAGATATGGTAAAATAATCTGAATTATCTCTTGCATGGACTGGAGTGATATCACAGTGGGTAGGGGTGTTTCCCTTGCACGCAGCCAACCGGGGTTCGATTCCTCAGTCCCTCTCAGAGAGCCTGGCAAGCTAACAGAGAGTATTCTGCAAACACAGCAGAGCCTGGCAAGTTTCCCAAGGCATATTCCAAATGCCAAAAACAGTAACAAATCTCACAATGGAGATGTTACTGGTGCCTGCTCCATGAACAATGGGAGGACAGTACTATTTACAATACTACAGTATCTCTTGCATAGATTGTTCAAAAAAACTAAGTGAAGCTAAAATACCTGCTGGGAAGACACCATGAGTATATGGGGAGGAGTCAACATAATCACAGCAAAAAGAAATCACAAAAAGCCGAAGAGCAGTATCTAAAAAAAAACCTAAAAGAATGGTTCTCCAGTTCATGAACTTGAGAAATCCAATTTACAACGGAATGACTCAACCACAGCCAACACAGAACTAGAACCTTTCTGTGGTTCTCGTTCTAAGCAGTCAGAAAACACTTTTTCAATGTGATCACTATTATTTTACACTAGATAAAATTAACTAGTACTTTCATTTACACAGTTTTATAAAATTATGGTATTAATGGATTTTCTTTTGAGAAGAGAAGTCTTCTTTGGGGGAGTCAGAATAGTAGTAAGTTTCTGATCTACAAACTAATAGCAAACTTCAGTCCAAAGGAAAGAACAAATCTTAGCTGACTAGAGCTTGATGACTCAAGCCCCTCATGCATGAGAATGAATCCACCTCCACCCCATAACCCTGTTTTTCTGCTGCTGGGTGGCCACACCCATGAACCACCTCCAGCACCTTTTAAACTCATTAATGGCCATGATCCAGTGACTAACAAATAAATCTCACAAGAGAGCCACAAGTTGTATCATCCTATCCAAAATCTCAGAATCCCTGGAGTGCATGGCCGCTAAAGTGGCAACGTGAGTTTTTACACTCCACTCCACATGACAGCTTGGGTGGTGGGAGTAATAAAGGCTTGGGGTGGTGGGGTAACTAAAGGCGGTGGAAAGGTGTTATGGTGATGGGACTGGTGTTGGAACACTGACTGTGGTAAATTATTGTGAATTACTTTATTAAAATAAAATCAGGAAAAAAAATCCTAGTTGCCTACCTGCCAGACAGTCAATCTGCCTACCTCCTCTGGTAAAGGTTTGTTTGCTTGTTTGTTTATTGACTAGCTCTAACTTAATGGTGGTGGTTTGCTATTGATTTTAATTAACCTGCAAGGCTCAATCTTCTCAGAAGTCAGTTATTCCAAGAGCTGGTATCAATCTAAGGTAGTTCTTGCATGCCAAAGAAAGATCTTAGTGTTACTGTTCTACAAAAACACTAAAACTTCTACTTTTTCATTACCCATCTCTCAGTTATACTTATACATACACACACACACACACACACACACACACACACGGCTGGAGCAATAGCACAGGGGGTAGGGCGCTTGCCTTACATGTGGCCAACCAGGCCAACCTGAGTTCAATTGAGTTCAATTCCTCTGCCCCTCTCGAAGAGCCCGGCAAGTCACCGAGAGTATCTCGTCCTCATGGCAAAGCCTGGCAAGCTACCCGTGACATATTCAATATGCCAAACAGTGACAACAAGTCTCACAATGTTACTGGGTCTGCTCGAGCAAATCGATGAACAACGGGAGGACAGTGACAGTGATACACATATATACGTATATATATATATGTATACATTTATATACTTTATACACACACATATATAATACTGCTTGGGAGGCTGAGAAGAAAAAATAGACACGCTCCTACATTGCTAAGTCATAGTGCAAACTGGTATCTAATGAGAAAACTTGGGCTCTAACTAAATCCTACTTTCAGAAATCTACTCAGAGACATACCTCCAGCAGAAAAGGCATACAAAATAATGGCAACATTCTTATAAAACATTATTTAGGAGATATATTACAAGGGGCCATGGAAATAGTACAGAGTTAGGGTGCATGTCTTGGCTGCACCAAACCCAGGTTCAATACCCTGGACCACAAAGGCCTCCTGAGCATCACCTGGGGTGGCTTGGAGACCCCTGAGCACCAGTGGCCTTGACATCCCTGATGCATTATCCTCTGGTCCTAAACCCATGGCTTTGTTACCTGAATATCACTAAGAACAGAATACTACTTGGGAGATGAAATAGATATTACATATTATATATAAAGCATAAGCAATGTATTTTACACCCATGTAGATATATAAATACATTAATATGAATTACCCTGGAAACGTGTGGTAAAAGAACAGTAATTTTTAGGATGTGTGTAGTATATTATATCGCATTTACATAACATAGCACCATATAAGTAGTGTTTTAAAACATAGAACACACATGTAATAGTATACCATCTTCTGGGGACATCAGAAAAATTATAAAAAAGTGTGAGAAAAACATACTTCTAACATATAAAAATTATTTCTGCAGTGGAAAAGAAGGTCAATCAAACTAAGCATTACTGTGACCAAATACCGAGATTTGCTAAATAATGTGTTTAAGGACATTTGTTAAATGATTTTCCACTTTTTAAATATTTCAGTTAAAATTATGTTTTCATAAGAAGGATTTCCAATTTGGCTTTTGGACGATTTTTTATTGCTGAATTATACTTTTTAAAATTTCTGATGAAAAATTAAAAAAAAATCCAGAGGGTTCAGTCATTAATCTAAAACTTCATCTTTATTGAGCATATGCTGCCACCTAGCAAAACTTCCCAGAATATTTTAACAACCAAGCAGAAAATGTTTTTTCTGACGTGGATTTGGATTTTCTACTTGAGTAAGAAAATTATATAAAATGCAATTTCATATAATTATAAAATCATACTTCAGTTATTAAAGTAGAGCTTTTGTAGTTTCCACATGTAGTTTTTGACAGTCTTATCTTTTACAAAAGATGGAGGCAAATCATTTTGTTCTCTGGCACTTCAGTCCCCAAACTATCAACCTATGGAAAATTTACAATTTTCTGTTTTGCAATGTTGTTGGTAATTTCCAACCAAGAATACAATGATGACAGTTTCACATTATGGTCATGGACCTGTTATGAAATCAAAGTATCTGAACATATTTACCTCCTGATTTTGATTATACCTATGATTGCTATGGAAAGAAAACAGAAGATTAGAGCAAAACCAGTACCAATCATGTAAATTCTTTTTCTTTACTCACTAAAGGCTATGGCACTGCTGTTTTCAACTGTGTTTTTGTTTTTCTAACTTAAAGGGAGAAAAAGAGTCAACATTTAAAAGATCTTTCTTCCTCACTTGCACATTAGGTGCTCAAACTGCACTATGCACACTTTACTGGTAAATACTTATCATTTAAGTATGGCGATGGTTATGGATATTGCTATAGGAAATCAATCAAAGCCAACTAAATGTTCTCGTAACTCAGTGAAAACGGAATTTTAAAAAGTAAATGGAATTTCATAAAGTAAAAATGTGACAGTTTAGTTTTCAGGAAAGGAAAAGCAGGCGGGATAGATAAGGGAGTAAGATGCTGGGGTTGCAAGTGGCTGACCTGGGTTTGATCCCTAAGCACCTTATACTGTGCCCCACCAGAAGGAAACCCTCAACACAGCTGGGGGTAGACCTCTAAATAAGTAAGAAAGAAAATACAACATTATATATTACTTCAAAAGGAAAAAAATGACTTTAAGAACCTAGAGTTGGAAACTTTCATAAATGTCAGTTTTTGTCCTTGAAAAAACTGAAAAGCACAGAATAATTAAGGGTAGAAGACAGTGCAACTTAGCATGATATAATGGAATGTGCTGCAGGCAGGATCTCCCCCACATCCCCCCTAAAGACATTCTAGGAAACCAAATATAATACAAACTAGAAAGCTATGTAACTTTTGGTGGGGGGATGAGGTATACCTAGGGTGCTCAGGAGCCCATCAAGAAAAATTTGAATTTGGTTCAGGTTTAGTGGGACACAAGGTAAGTGCCTAACACCCTGTACTATCTCTAGGGCCTATCACTAGAACCTTGCATTGTTTTTTGAAAGAAAAATAATCAAAATTTATGAAGCATGGATTTGTCAAATTTGGTATGAGAACCAATATCCCAAAGATAATACCACAGATTTACAAACTTTTATGAATATTATGAAACCTACAGATCTTTCCCAACAAAGCAATACAAATAACAATTAACACAAGTTTAGAAAATAACAGGCCCCTGGAACACCCTTCTAAATCCCAGTTGAGAGATAACTTATAATGAATCATAAAATATGCCATAAGTTTCTGATTCAACAGGTAAGTACTGAGGATACATGTGGTGAACAGAACTTGCATCAGGTAAGTAAGGGGGAAATAAAAAATCTTTTGTTTCTCACATTTGCACACAGAACATGAAGCAATTCTTACAAATTTAAAAGATTAAAAAAGTGCTGCAAGAGCTTACACAGGGAAAAATGAAAATCAATGTTTTTCTTTTAGAATGTGACAATAAAGTAAGTATGAGATGGGTGTAAAAGGGAAATAGATAAAGGTAAAAGCAACAGTTTGCGCACAGGATTTTGAATATCACAACTGAGCTGCAGCAGGAAATCAAGTGAAAATAGACAAAATAGACTGGAGGACCCTACAGCAGATATGGTGGGACATATAACACTGACTAGTCTGAATTATTTAACATTTCAAGGTAACAATGAATTTGAACTTAAGGTATGTTTCTTCCTGAACAATAGTTATTTTCACCAGTTTTCTGAAACAGTTTCTTTGTTTCAGTAAGTTATTTTGTGGAAATGACATTAGTCCTCTGTCACTGTCACTGTCCTCCCGTTGTTCATCTGCTCGAGCGGGCCCAGTAACATCTCCATTGGCGACTTTGTTGTTACTGTGTTTGGCATATTGAATACTTCACGGGTAGCTTGCCAGGCTCTGCCATGCGGGCGAGATACTCTCAGTAGCTTGCCGGGCTCTCAGGGAGGGGCGGAGGAATCGAACTTGGGTCGGCCATGTTGGCTGCGTGCAAGGCAAATGCCCGACCGCTGTGCTATCACTCCAGCCCTCTATTAGTCCTCTATTTGTTCCATATACTTTTCCCCTAACTTCTTTTTTAAAACTTTGTCCTGTTTTCCAATTTTTTGGTGGACAGGTCTGTATTTCTTTTCCCATTGTAGATTTCCTCCCATTCAATTTAAATTTTAAGACAGTTCATCTTCCCCATTTCCCCCCCTCCTATTCCCCTCCTCACACTGGAACATGTAAGTAGGGATGTGTTTACTTTCTCATTTGAAAGTTCCTTTAGTCACCCAGCAAACATTCATTGAACACAGATGTTGCAAACAGAAATTACACACAAAAAGAAAGGGGCAAACAAGTGTTTTGATCATAGAAAGCACTGTGGCAGTACAAAAGAGAAACCCATAGCCTAGAGGAGGTGAGTTAATAAAGACTTATTTGGTTTTGTTTTGGGGCCACTTCCAGCTGTGTCAGGGCTTACTTTCTGCTCCATGTTCAGAGAGCACTCATAGTGGTGCTTAGGGGACTAGGGGATCTAACTGGATCAGGCACTTTGCAAGACAAGAGCCTTAACATCTGTGCTCTCTCCTGAACAGTAAAGAATTCTTGAAGTCGAATTTTAAACTGTTGTAAAGAGGAGTGACTATGAACTAAGAAAAGAGCCTTAAAGAGTGGTATTAGTCATCTGTAGTCAGAGTAGCTTCAAAATTTTTAGAATAAAAATTCACTCGTATTTTTGGTGAATTCCCAAGGCCATCAGGGCCTTTTATATATATCACTGTACTATGATAGAAAAAAAAAACTATGTTTAATGGAACTAGCACGAGCTTAATGTGTGTTCACGGAAAGCAACTTCAAATCCTTCTTTAACATATCCTGTATTTCACAGGTGAGTGAAACCCAGAACCAGACTTCTTCTTAGCACATCACTAAGACAAGAATCTATTTAAGTTTTCTTTTCACACATTATTGACAAGTTCTCCTCTAAATGGGGGCCAACTGTCACTATACTATTCCAGGGGTTTCGGACTACTGGCCTTTCCCTGCTTATACCTGCAGTCTTCCTCCCCTGACCCCAAACCACGGTTGCAATCCCCCCCCTTTTTTTTTTAAAAAAAAAAAAAACACTTCCTGGCCAAGGTCGAGCATCCTTCACTTGCACTCGTTTTTCCTGGGCGTGGTTTGCATCCCAGTGCAAGGTGTTTGCAACCAGGTTTGTCTCACAAAGCCCTGTGAAATGAATGAACAGGGCCTTGTGCACTGCACTGACCCACTAAAAGAACAGAGGACAAAGAACAACTTAAATCCGTGGCTCTGGGGCTCTAACTGGATCCTCCCATTTCCAGCTTGAAGTCACGAGAGGACACGACTTTTCCTGAACGACCGGCAAGAGAGGCCGTCATGCTAAAACGTCAAGGCGGAGGCGCGGCGGGCCAAAGCCGGGGCAGGGGCTGGCTGGGTTCGAGAGAAACTGAATCATGGGGCTGGAGGAGTCAAGTCTGACGAGCCTCTGGCTCGGGGTCTGCGGGACGTGGGAGGCAAAGGAACGGACGGCTGGCTCGAAGGAATGAGGCTGTGAGCGCCGACCACTCAGAAGCGACAGCCGCATCAGCCACTTCCTTGAGCGACAGCCGTCACGTTCGGCCCTTTAAATGCAAGGTCTGGGCGACGGAGTGGGGGTGGCGGGGGAGCAAAGACCAGGCAGGTTGCGGTTCATTTCTCGTAACATTGAGAAGGGACTGTCGGGAGATTCACTAGACTGAGGACGGAAGAAAAGATGAAATGATCTTCTCTAGATCCCAATGACAGCCATCGGGCCAGCGGCCTGGAAACACCTCCCGCTTCCAACAACCGAGAAACCGAGTCCCCAAAGCCCGGGTCCAACTTCCGGTGCGCCCGCCGGGACCGTCCAAGTCACTCCTCCAGAGCGCCCTCCCCAACCCGCACCGCGGCTGGCAGACGCGGCCCGTCGCAAGGACGCCGGGGAGCCGGTGAGAGGGCCCTCCACGTCGCCCCACAGTCCCCGGACCTCAGCGCTCACCTCATTGTTGAGGTTCAGTGTCCCCGGAGGAGCCACGTTAGATGTAGGTAGAGGTTCCACCGCTGCCGGCACGTGAGGAGCTGCCGCCATAGCTCGGCTGCGTGGCCACGCCTCCAACGGTGGCCTCTTCCGGCCAAATTTCTTCCGCCGCCCCGCCCACAGATGCGCGAATGAAAGCGACCCGGGGTGCCGAAGAGGCCCGAGAGGAGCTGAGGAAAAAAAAAAAAAAAAAACAGCTGCTGGGCGGAGTCAGCGCACCCCACCAGCTGGTCTCCATGGAAACCAGGCACTGGCGCTGCCCCCTCGGAGTGCCCCGCGCGCGCTTTTTTGCCAGATTGCCATATTCTTTTCATTAGTGTATAAACCGGGTTAGGGACCTAGGTTTGGTGTGTGTGTCTCTCGATAGAGTGTTAATATTGATGAAAGAGTATTTTGTGAGAGGTCGCCCGGAGTGAGCTGTTTTTGCTCCATTTTTTTTTTTTTAAATCAGGTGTTTGTAAGGACTCCTGGGTTTCCAGCAAGTTCTCCGCTGTAGATTCAGGCTTCTATTCCGACTACGCTCTTTCTAGTCCTACTTCCCAGCTCCCCGAAGGAAGGGTTCCATTGAGCTGCTGAAGTGAGTCTCGGTGACAGAACGTCCTCTTCCAGAGCTGACGCTTGTGCGAGGTATCTCCAGGATCCTCACAGAAATCCAACGAACTAGGAACTCCCCTTCTTTTCCAGAAGTGGACCCTGAAGTGTCTTGCCCCGAGTTGACCCAGCGGGGGCTATCATTGCCACCCGGCTCGCCCACCTGGTCCACGAGCTGCAGGGCCCAGGAAAAGGAAAATTCTAGAAGCCCCCTTCCCACACATTCGGAAAAACGGTAAAACGTTTCTTTATTCCGCGGTAACCCTCCCACGTGACGTTTTTCACTTGAGGTTTTAGATGGTGCTCCCTCAAGCACGAGGGACTCTCAGAGCAGCCTGGGACATGCATCCCAGACTAAGGGAAGGGTGTATGTGTTGGCGCAAGAGGACAGCAGTGGCAGGGGTAGATGGTGGGTAGCTAGAAGCCCAGCTGGGGAGGATGTGGGGGCAGGCCCACAACTGACCCAGACTTAGGTTCTCTTCTCGATGTAGGTTCTAATCTTAACGGAGGTTCTATTGTCCCACTGGACTTCAGTGACATAACACGGATTTACAGATAGAATACAGTAGTAGTAGGATCACCAAAAAAGAAAAAAAAAACCCTAGGAAAATATGAAACTGGTATATGACCAAAATAAAACACTATAGTAAGTGACTTTTGAGAAATGAATTAATATGAATTGCCTGACAGAGACTTTAAAAAATAATCTTTATAAGCTCAGTGATAAAAGGCCAGAAATATAAAGCCTAATGGAATCAGAAAGATAATCCTTACTAAAAAGAGAAATTAAAAATACATTTTAATCATTAAAAAAATCCTTAAATTAACATAGAAACTATGTACCTTTAAAGTAATGAAGGACATGACAAGCCGACTACCATGATACTTAGTGGTAAAAAGTTGTAAGTTCCTTCTTTAGTGTTAGGAAAGAAAGAAGGACACCCTCATTCATCACTCTATTTAACATAGTTCTTGAAGTCCTAGGGAAAGTGATTGGCAAGAAAATAAAATAAAAGGTATTTAAGTTGGAAATGAAGCATAGCTATCTCTGTGGTGATATGATCCTATATATAAAGAACTCAAAAGACCACACAAAAACTGTGAGGACTAATACACAAATCCAGTCAAGTTGAATGATTTAAAAAAAAATCGATCACGATCAGGACCATCCTGTTGTTTGTCGATTACCTCGAGCAGGCCCCAGTAACATCTCCTTCGTCCTAGCCCTGAGATTTTTTAAAATGTGCCATATTCAAGGCTCTTTCAGGATTAGGAGAATGAGACCCATCATTGTTACTGGTATTTGGCATATTGGGTACACCACGGGGAGTTTGCCAGACTCTGCCATGTGGGCAGGTTACATTCGGTAGCCTGCCAATTTGTCCAAAGTAAGGATGAGATAATAAGATCTCAGGATCTGGGTTTTATAGTCTCTGGGTCTTGGCTGTTGATGGGATTACACGGCACCAGGGGGTCAGTTGGTGGGTGTGACCTCTGCCTACTGGAAGGTGGAGGATCTGGGTGGAGGATGCTCAGCCCCGATCGGAGCAGGCTTGGAGATCTCAGCCCCGGGACCCGCATGCCTTTGTTCCTCTGCCGGTACCTTGGTACCTTCATGCATGTGGAGAGTGGTCTCAGCATGGTGGTGGCTGGTTCTGGAGGTCTTTGGCTGCCGGAACCCTGGTCGGGGCGGGGAGGGAAACTCAATCTGCTCCCCTCCAAGGGACCCCAGCGAGGACAGCCAGGCGCGGGGGCAGGAGACTCTGCGCTGTTCAATAAACAAAAATTAGTTGTTTCTTTACACTTAAACTAGCCAAAATAAAGAAGATAATCCATTGACAATAGCATCAAAGAGAATAAAATGCTTAAAAGTAATGTAGTCAAGGAGATAAAAAGCTTGTACACTGGCAAGAGTAAAATGCTGACAAAAGAAATTTAACCAGAAACAGATCAACATCCTATATTTTGTGAATCAGAAAAATTAACATTGTTAAAATGTCCCTTAAAAATCCAAAGCATTTTACAAATTTAACACAGTCCTAGTCAAAATCTCAATAACATTTTAAGCTCAACTAGGAAAAACAACTGTAAAATATATCTGAAATCTCAAATACTCCTAAATTACTAAAAAAATTTTGAACAAGACAATACTGCAATTCACAAGCATCCTGATTGCCAAATATATGACAAATCTACATAAATCCTAGTAGTGTAATAATGGAATGAAAATAGACACATATGCCAATGGAACAGAATAGAGTCCAGATGTAAACCCACAATAGAAAGTCAACTGATTTATTACAAGTATGCAAAAAGTACACAACAGAGGAAAGATAATATAGTGTTACTAATAAATGAAATTGGCCCTTTGCTTCTCCCTCCTCCATACAAACAGGAAGCCATTAACAAAATGAAATGGCAACCTACTGAATAGTTATAGTTTTATATATAAAAGTTTTATATATAAAACTTTCTATATATATGTAAAGTCACTGTCACTGTCACTGTCCTCCCGTTGTTCATTGATTTGCTAGAGCAGGCCCAGTAATGTCTCCATTATAAGACTTGTTATTTTGTTTGGCATATCAAATACGTCACGGGTAGTTTGCCAGTCTTTACCGTGAGGGCAAGATACTCTCGATAGCTTGCTGGGCTCTCTGAAAGGGGCAGAGGAATCGAACCTGGGTAATGTATGTATGTATGTGTATATATATATATATATGTATTTCCAAATCCCATACCTAAAAGAGGGTTAATACATATAATAAAGGGCTCATAATTCAATAGCAAAAGAAAAATAACCAAAGTTAAAAAGAACAAAATTTCTGAGTAGAAATAGCTCCAAATAACCAGCAGCTATATGAAAATGCATTTTTATCAATAACCATTCATGAAACAAATCTAAAACCTCAATGAAATACCACTTTACATCTACTAGGATTATTGGAATCAAAATAAACAATATTGCTGGTGATTTGGAATAAAGAGAAATTTTGTACGTGGTAGATAATTAAACTGATG
The DNA here is from genome assembly GCF_029834395.1 of Sorex fumeus. Lineage (NCBI taxonomy): Eukaryota > Metazoa > Chordata > Mammalia > Eulipotyphla > Soricidae > Sorex > Sorex fumeus. The sequence goes on along the minus strand of NW_026606108.1, from coordinate 21,975,582 downwards.
TAGCCACAGTGGAAAAAGTATGAGTATTTCCAAAAGCTAATATCAAAATGTTAAATGATCTATCAATCCCATTTCTGGTATATAGCTTGAGGAACTGAAATAAGGATCTTGAAGACATATTTTCTCTCAGTGTTCACTGAAGCATTGTTTACAATAAAACCATACTGTTCTGATTACTATGATTTTATTATAAAACTTAGAGTCAAGAAATAGAATACTATTCAATTTATGTTTTTCTCAGAATGACTTTGGCTCTTTGGGAATTTCCTGCTTCATACAAATTTTATTAGTGCTTATTCTGACTCCTTGAAGAATGTCCTTGGAATTTTGATGGGAATTTCACTGAGTTTGTATAATACTCTGGTGGATTAAATGTCACTTAACAGTGTTAATTCTTCCAATTCATTAACATGGAATGTTTTTCCATTTCCTGGAGTCTTTTTCTATTTCTTTCATAAATAATTTGTAATTTTTTAACTATAGTTTTTTTAAAACTGCTTTTTAGGTTGATTGCTTAGTATTTGATTCTGATTCATTATAGAAAACAGTACAGATATTTCATAATAAACTAAGACTAGTTGTCCTAGTGATTCCACTTTTGGCATCTATTCTCAAAATACAAAATCACAAGTCCAAAAAGTATTTTTGCACACTTGTGTTCATTGCAGTGCTTTGTATAATAGTCAGAATATAGTAACAACCTAAATGTTCAATACTATGTAGCCACAAAAGAATAAATCATGTGTTTTGCTACAACTTAGAACAGGAAGGTATAATGCCAAGTGAAATATGCCAGAGAGAATGACAAGTACCAGATGATCTCACTCATTTGTACTATTTAGACAAGAATATAGACAATATCTATTGACAACAAACACTAGGTTCTGTGTTGCGGTGTAGACTGGCCATTGGCATGGTGGCAGCCCTTGGAGTGTGAGTGCAGCTGTCAGGGCTTTGGCAGGACAGGAATTTGGCCTACCCCATCCAGAGATTACTGGAGAGGTCTGAGTCAGGGACCAGGGTATAGGAGAAATTTTTGCAGCTAGTAGATCTCTTTGAGATTTAATTATGTGTCTCTGGAGCAGGGTAAGTAGATGAACTTACATAGAAGCTGTGGTGGAACTTGGGTGTTATTATTAGTTCTTCATAACAGATCGTAGTACAATTTCAGTTCCAGCTGAGAAGCACTACATTTGCTTTTGTTATTCTGACTCTGCAGTTTCAACTCTCTGTCCCCTGATGGCAGTGTTGTTCTCCAAATTTCACATTACATTTGAAACTTGGAATTGTAAAGAAAGTAACCTCAAAGTATGGCATATGGGGGGCATTTTGTGAATTAGAAGGAACTTCTATGAGTTCTTACATTTCTTTTATATCTAAGCCCTTAGATTTCAATTTGAGGTAAACTACTAAACAAAAATAAACCTTTTAGGTGAGCCACTAATGGATTTAAGTATATGATACATACATGCATATTTATTATACTAAAGAGTCTAACTAGTTATTGTATCTAGAATACAATATTAATCATTAGACCATGATTAACCATTAGCTAAATCAATCCTCTAAAATATAATTTATTGACCTAGTTTCATTTACTTTTTTTTTCTTTTTGGGTCACACTCGGCAATGCACAGGGGTTACTTCTGCGCTCAGGAGACCATATGGGATGCTGGGAATTGAACCCGGGTTGGCCGCCGTGCAAGGCAAACACCCTACCCACTGTGCTATTGCTCCAGCCCCTCATTTTAATTTTTATGTAGTGTTTTGACTTGATTTGTGTCTGAAATCTAAAGAAATGTTTATATTCTAGAAATTTTAGAACTTAAACATTTGAAATAGCTATGTGACATGGTGAAGTTTTATAAAATCTAGACTGATGGAATTGACACTTAGGGATTCAGAATCTTGTCTAAGAGCTTTGGCTTTGGTGTCAAGCTTCAGGACATCAAATTGTTATTTTATCCTTTATTAGCTACATGACCTTGGGTAAATGATATAGCCCAAAGGTTTCTTTATTTATAAAATAGAACACTGTCCTCCCGTTGTTCATCGATTTGCTCGAGCGGGCCCAGTAACATCTCCATTGTAAGACTTTGTTGTTACTGTGTTTGGCATATCAAATTCGTCACAGATAGCTTGCCAGTCTTTGCCGTGCGGGCAAGATACTCTCGGTAGCTTGCTGGGCTCTTAGAGAGGGGTGGAGGAATCAAACTCGGCTTGGCTGGGCTGGCTGCATGCAAGGCAAACGCCCTACCTGCTGTGCTATCGCTCCAGCCCATTTATAAAACAATGATAATCAACCTCATAGGGTTGTTTTGATGATTAAGTGAAAACACAGAGTAGAGTTCTTGATGAATACTTACTTCTCAATAGTGTTTCAGTATGCAATGTTGAAAGATAATCAGTGCTACTTGCAATTTTTGTTTTGATCTGATTAACCACATCTAAAACTTCACAGTGGTAAAACAAAATAACATAATAATCATATACAAATATTGCTAATTTTGAGTTCACTGTTAAATTTAAGAATATGTTTATCATGAATAGGAAAATAACATTTCAAAAAGTGAGTTCTTTTAATTCTAAACATTTCTAGAGTTATCTTCTATTACTTTCTAAAATCTCATTTGACTTAACAGGGACTTTGTAATATAGGTATGTGATAAATATGAGGGATTCATATCTTATGAATGACAAATATGCTTGGTATAATACGTACAATTAGAGGTCAATTCAAGTTCTTTGACATAAAATCATTAGTACTAGTTTTATAACCACTATGTATGTGTATGTAAATTAGATTAATAATTTATGACTATTATGCCATTCTTTATTATTCACCTAGTTATTTATTGATTGTTCAGTTATTAGTGAGGTAATGCTCTCTGTCAACCATAAGTTCCTTTATATATGATTTATTTCTTTCAATTACTTCCCAAATTTTCCAAGATAGATTTAAGATTATGCAACAAAGGCAATAATAATTGAAAACTGAAGTCCATATAGCATGAATAGAACTCAATTCAGATTCATTTTTAGTAGTGTTTTATTTTATTTTAATAAATATTTTTGAGCAAGATTTGCAGGAGATTAAAAATATGATTAAGACATTTTACTTGTCCATAGTCATCGTGAACTTACACAGTAGTCAAGGCTTACTACATTAAGTTTCATAATTATTTTTTCATAAAAAATAATATTATATGTAAGTAGGAGAGCAATTTGAATGGGAAGCATTTGAAAGGAGATAGGTTTTGAGTTCTATTTTAGAAGAAGGAACTTCAATAAGTAACTCTGATATAGGGAGCAAATTTCTGGAAGAAATTAGTTAAATAAAGCATGATGGTAAGATATACTCTGTTCTCATATTCAAAGTAAAAATTCTAAGGAATTTTTTAATAGACTTATCATTTCTAACATTGTTAGGTAAAAGTAAAAAATGTAAAATTTTATATATTTACAGATTTAAATAATAATTCTCTTGAGTTATTTAATTTTTAAAAAGTGGAGCAAAGTCTCTAGAGGCAAAATTCAAACTTCATGAATCTTACTAGACTGAGAGAAGCAGGTTTTGAAATATCTGAGAATGAGCATATTTGTAAAAGCCTGAATTATCTTTAAAGAAAATTTTGCTTCAATTATATTTCAGTGTTAAGATGAAAAACTGGGATAGAATTGAGTAGATGTTATAAAAGTATGTTCAGAGAAAACATTTATATTTTAACATAAATATAAAGGCAGAAGGGATTTGTAGCAAATCTTTTAGGTCATTTGTCCACAGAAGCAGAAACTAGAAATGGGCTTACTCTTAGCTCTGTGCTCAGGGATCACTCCTAGAGAGGATGTGGGGATGGACATTCCCAGTTGCCTGTGATTCAGCCTTGGCTCATCTTGTGTAAGGCAAGTTCCTCACTCATTTGTCAGTACAAGATTATTCTTAGTGAGTTCAAGATTATACTCATTTTCTTTGTCAGCACTGAATGACCTGCCTAGGTGTGTTGATTGCACCAGTAAACCCCTCTTTTTTCTCCTCTATTGTGTCATTTTTTCAGTCAGATATCTTATCACATACATTTTCTATATGTAGTGATGACTTTATGCCAGATTTTTTCTTTTTTGTTCTTTTTTTTCATTTTTTTCAAGGCATTCAGTATTATTATTCAGAAAGTAAGGCTGGAGTAGCTTTTTTAACAAGCTTTGGCAGCTTTGGGTGTTGGTGTGACTGCTGAGCCTTCCAGAAGTACAGAGAGGTTGGGGGGAGGTAGCCCATCCTGATCCAGAGAAAACTTGAAGATTTTTGTCAAAAAACCCGCACACCCAAATTTTCAGCAGATTATATCGTTGTGAGGTCCATCCCAAACTGGTGGAGTCCTGCTGGGGGCATGGTGATCTGATTTTAGTTTGGGGGAGCAAGTGGCTGCCAGGGGCCTCTTTGGGTGGCACCAAACTGACCTGCCCCCCGCCCCCTCAAATTTACCTCAATCTGTTCAGCCTTGTGTGGCTCTGAGATGAATGTGGCTTTTGATATCTTTGGAGATTTATTTATGGGTCTCTGAAACAAGGTTAATAAATGAGATTGTATAGCGGAGCTGGAGTGGTTTGTGGCTGTGGCTCCCACCTACCTAACTTTTGGCCATTTAATTTTCCAGGAAATTTGATCCTGAGTGATTGGGGATAGCCAGAGGCACAGTGGCAGTTTTGGGGTATCAGGAAGACTGAAAGCACCATCAGGCTGCTGTGCACTTTCCCTGTGCTTACAGTTTATCAGCTGGCAGCACCACACCCCCTATACCAGACTTTTTCAAAACTGATACTAGTCACACAAACACTGTTGATTCAGCGAAGAATTATCTAGTCTAAATGTTAATAAATCTGAGATTGAAAATTTATGAGACATGTTTATTTTTGTAACAAAACAGTTTACATTGCTTTGAAATCTGTGAATTAAGCTTTGGGGCTGACCAGCTTTCAGGCAGGAAATGAGAGAGAAGAATAAATATGTATATAAATTAAAACCAATTATAATCCTGACTAAATGGCATTACCTTTTACCTTTTGTTATTACCAGGAACTAGAAAGTCATTCAAAATCAGCAACAAAAATCTCCTTGACCTTAAACATGTTGTCAGGTTAAGTTCTAAATAATTGACTCAGTTTTACTGATTTTTGTTTTTTTGCTATTTGGGTCACACCCGGCCATGCACAGGGGTTGCTTCTGGCACTACACTCAGAAATTACTCCTGGTGGTGCTCTGGGGACCATATGGGATGCTGGAAATCGAACCCGGGTTGGCTGTGTGCAAGGCAAATGCCCTACCCGCTGTGCTGTTGCTCCAGCCCCAATTTTACTGATTTTTACATATATTTTAAAATGTTAACAGATCCCTCGAGAAATGTTTAGAGTGAAAAGAATTCACTTTTTGAAATGTTATTTTGCTAATTATGTGATAGAACATATTCTTGAATTTAACAGTAGACACAAAATAAGCAATATTTATATATGATTATTATGTTTTGTTTTTCCAGTGTGAAGTTTTAGATGTGGTTAAAGCAGAGCAAAACAAAAATTACAAATAGCCCTAATTTCAACATTGAGACAACAAGGTATTTTCCCCCCATTTTGGGCTATACTCAGAGGTGCTTAGGATTACTTCTGACTCTTTGCTTAAGGATCATTCGTGGTGATGCTTGGAGGATCGATCATAGGCAGTGCTATGGTTTGGCATACCAGGAAAGCCCCTTTTCCCCTTATACTGTATATTTGGTCCTGAAACAACAAGTTTTAAAATCATATTTTGAAGACTGGCATAAAGTAAATGTGGTAAAGGGTATTAACTATGTAACCATCAAAATAGATTAAGTAAATGAACATTCACATAAACAACAACAACAAAAAATTTCAAGGAAAAAATGCCAAGAGACACAAGAGAGGATGTTGGTATTACATTCACTTAATCACTTAATCACTTAATCCCCGTTATTCATCGATTTATTCGAGCGGGTGCCAGTAACATCTCCATTCATCCCGGTTGCGTGCTAGCATAGCCCAATGGTATCTGTTCGTTCTAGGAACATGCAGAGCCGCAAACCGATCATTTAGGGTCTTGACGAAGAAGTCTGACCATCTTATAGGTGGGCGTCCACGTGATCTTTTGATGTCCCGTGGAATCCAATCAGTAATGGCTCTAGTCCAGCGGTTGTCTGTAAACCTCATTACGTGTCCAGCCCATCTGATTTTTGATGTCTTGGCAAATGAGACAGAGTCCCTGTTTCTTGAGCGTTGACGAAGATCAGAACTCCGGATTCTATCTCTCATTTGAGTGAATCGTGATATTCCAAGCATAGTTCTTTCGATTCCTCTTTGAGAGACCCGAATAGCGTTCTCATCCTGTTTTCGTAGGGTCCAGGTCTCTGAGGCATATGTTAATGCAGGAAGAATAGTGGAATCAAAGAGATGTGCTCGTAGCTGGAGGTTCTTTGTCCTTTTAGTTATTTCTTCAATGCTCTTGACGGCATTCCAAGCTGCTCTCTTCCTCCTGCGCAACTCAGGTGTCAGGTCATTCATCATGTTGATTTCTCGACCTAGGTATATATAACTGTTGCTTTTGGAGATTGTGGTTCCATTGAGATCGAATGGAGCGTCAGGAACAAGGCTGTTTCTCATAAACATTGTCTTCGTAAGATTCAGCTGTAGTCCGACCTTTCCACATTCACGGTCAAAGTCGTTCAGCATTTGTGCCGCTTGGCTGATGTTTGGTGTTATTAGAACGATGTCATCAGCAAAGCGGAGGTGGTGTAGTTGCCGACCATCTATCTTCACTCCCATGTTTTCCCATTCCAGTCGTTGCATGATGTTCTCGAGGGTGGCACTGAAGAGTTTTGGTGAAATGGTATCACCCTGTCGAACCCCTCTCTTTATATGGATGATTACTTCTTTGTAGAATGGTGAGATCTTGGTAGTGAATCCACAATAGAGCTCACGAGGGATCCTGATGTATTGAGTTTGTACACCCTGATTGGCTAGGGCTTCCATGACCGCTTCTGTCTCAACAGAATCAAAGGCCTTCTTTAAATCAATGAACGTTAGACAGAGCGGCATCTTGAACTCCCGAGATACCTCAATGAACTTGGTTATTGTGTGGATATGGTCGATGGTACTGAATCCTTTTCGGAATCCAGCTTGTTCACATCCTAGAGTTCTGCTAATCCTATTCAGGATGACTCGAGTGAATAGTTTGTAGATGACAGACAATAAGCAGATTGGGCGATAGTTGCCAATGTCTTGGATGTCTCCTTTCTTGTATAGTAGTACAGTCCTGCTGGTTTTCCATTGGGATGGAACCTTGCATTCAGACAGGTAGCGTGTGAAGAGTCGAGCCAATGTATTGATGAGTACTGATGGTAAGTTCTTCAGGTGTTCAGGTCTGATCTTGTCTGGGCCAGGTGCTCTTTGTTTCTTTACCGACGAGATGGCATGTTGGATTTCAGAAGGGAGAACATTGGGAACGACATATCCATCATGTGGTATGTGGTATGTGGGCAAGTGGATGTGGCTATTAAAGAGATCTGAGTAGAAGTCATGAATAATCTTCTCCATTGCCCTTCTGGAAGATGTGATAGATCCATCATGATGTCGGAGGGCAGTCATCTTGGTTTTGTAGTTGGTGAAGGACAGGCGGGCATTACGAATGTTTTTCCCAGCTTCTGCTGCATCTACCAGTACTGCTGCTCTCTTGTTTTTGAGGTCATCCTTGATGGCTTCTCTGCACTGTTTTGCCAGTTCAGATGTTCGCTTGTGGTTGCCTGAGGCATGTGCCAAGCCACGTTGGCGAATAAGTTCAAGAGTGTTCGAAGAAAGACGGTTTTTTGTGGTTATCTCTCTCTTGGCATTCCTTGCACAATCATGGAGGTGCTGAATCATTCGATCGTATTACTCATCAATGTTGTCAATGACGGCATCTTCCCATGTTGTCGCAATAGAGCCAAAGAGCTCCCAGTTGGTGGTTGTTCTGGGAGTCCTCTTCTTAAACCTTGCATTCTTTTCACCTCGTTCTGTGAGGTAGAATTTTGCACGAAGAAGACGGTGGTCTGATCCCGTTTGGAATTTTGGGACAACAGCAACATCGGTTAGGCAAATCCACCGATTGAATATGATGTGGTCTATTTCATTGTGGAACCGTCCATCGGGAGACTCCCATGTCCAACGTTTAGATTCAGCCTTTTGGAATTGTGAGTTACCATGGAAGGTTTTGGTTGACATGATGAACTCAGACAGTCTGTTCATTCCATTCCAGGCCATGGGTTTCGATGTGTAGTTTATCAACTGATCTTCTTGGTCCTATCTTGGCATTAAAATCACCGACAATCATCTTGTAGAAGGTGTGATCTTCTTTATAGAACTTCTCCAGCTCGGTGTAGAATTTCTCAGTTTCTCTTTCACCATAACTGGATGTTGGTGCATAGACAACAAAAATAGAAACTGCCGGTAGTGAGCCACATTTATTCAAGTGTAATCGTCCGATTCGGGTTGTTAGGCATTCAAATGAATCAATGCTCATGACTAAGTTTGTGTTGACAAGGATACCGACACCACCGACGCCTCTTTTATCACATGTTCCAAGGAACAGTTCTTCTCCAGTGTCGAAAAGAGCATGATGGGATTGATGTCTTCTCGTTTCGGTCAGACCAATGATGTCATACTTGATCTTTCGCGCTTGTACCATAAGGTCTTCAATGGATGCAGCAGATGCCAGGGTACGAGCATTAAAAGTACAGACAATCATTTTTGTTTTTCTGCGTTTTGGCAGCCTATGTCTGCCTTGGTGTTTTATCAGCTTCTCCTTCCATATCCTTCTCGACTCTGCATATTCAGGGTTAGGGAAATGAGATCCATTTATTACTGGATTTGGCATATCAATTTGGTCTATTTGGCATAGACCACGGATAGCTTGCCAGGCTCTGCCGTGCGGGTTGGATATTTAAGTACCCTGAAAACTTTGAGAAAAGTAAATAAATAGTCGCGCGGCCGCAAATGCGGCCGCGCACTCCCGGGAGCTTGTTGTGATAATCTCTGGATCCTGGCCGTTGTTGGGGTTACACGGCAGTTGGAGGGTGTAATTGTCTAGCTACTGACAGGTCCAGTCCCAGACCGTGCAGGCTTGGAGATCTCAGCCCCGGGTCCCACACACCTGGGTTCCTCTGCCAGTTCTGTTATGTCTGAGGCTTATCCAAGTGTGTGGAGAGTGGCCCCAGTAAGGCCTTGGTTGGGGCCTGGAGGTCTTCAGCTGTTGGGCCCTGGCGAGGATAGTCAGACACAGGGTAGGAGACTCTGCCTTGTGTTCTCCCGGGAGCTTGTTGTGATAATCTCTGGATCCTGGCCGTTGTTGGGGTTACACAGCAGTTGGAGGGTGTAACTGTCTAGCTACTGACAGGTCCAGTCTCAAACCGTGCAGGCTTGGAGATCTCAGCCCCGGGTCCCACACACCTGGGTTCCTCTGCCAGTTCTGTTATGTATTACATTACTGGGAAAAAAACCCAGAAACAATATTTGAATGTATCCTTTTATTTTTCTTCCTTCTTACCACTCTCCCTTCTTTTCTTCCTTCATCTTTTTTTCTTATTGAAGAAAGGTTGGTTTACAACACTGCATGCGTTTTGTAGTGAAGGTTCACACTTCATGAGATGTAATTGAAGACCCACCGGAACACTTAGTCCATTGAACCCCACCTCTAATTTTGCTGTGCCACCCCACTTCCTGACTAATGGACTGATTAATTCAGTTCTTCACAAATTAAGGGTTTTTTTTTTTGTTTTCATTTATTTATATTCTGACTCATGCATGAAAGAACTGGCAGAGGAACCCAGGCATGCGGGTCCCGGGGTTGAGGTCTCCAAGCCTACTCCACCCAGACCCACCATCTTCCAGTAGGTAGGCGTCACACCCACGAGCTGCCGACAGCGCCATGTTGGTCCCCTCAATGGCCAAGACGCAGAGACTATAAAACCCAGCTCCCGGAAGTGCACGGCCGCATTTTCGGTCGCATGACATCTTATTATCTTTCCTTTGTGGAACCTGTCAGGCTACAAAATGTATCCTGCCCTCATGGCAGAGTCTGGCAAACTTCCCGTGTCGTACTCAATATGCCAAATACCAGTAACAATGATGGGTCTCATCCTCCTAATCCTGCAAGAGCATTGAAATGGCTCTTTTAAAATCTCAGGGCTATGTAGAAGGAGACGTTACTGGTGCCTGCTCGAGACAATCGACGAACAACAGGATGATCATGATTTTGATAGTCTGCCTCAATAATTTTTTCACAAAGAAAGATGTTCAAAAATATACATCAAATAATGTTTATATTTATTATCATTTGTTTGTTTTTCTCTGATTTTGCAGAAGAAAAATTTTACAATTGTTACCAGTATTATAGAAATTTATGATCAAATTTATGATGTAGGGATACTTTTAAGGGCGTGAATAACTTAATTAAAACCACTTTAGCAAAATTATATGAACATTTCTGTTCCCACAATTGCAACATTCAATAAGTCTCCTCTTAGTTCTTTCCAGGATTGTGTAGAAGTTTTCCAAATTATCTTTCTGTCTTTACACTTTGTATTGTTCACCTATTCTTTACAATTGCCAGGGATGATTTTAAGGTAAAATCTGCTACTGGATTTTTATTGTTTTCAGGACAAACAGCAAACTCCTTAATAATAGATTAGTATACTCTGATCTGTTCCTCCCGATGCCTCTAGGTATACTTCCTGCTATGACTTATGATTTGTAAACTCAAAGAAATTATGCTTTTCTTTTGAAATTTCCTGTTAAATATGTCATAATGATTTTGGATTCTTAATATGAAATACTTATTTAATACTCTTTGCTTCACATTTGCCACGAGATCCGTTTACCAGCTTTAATCTCTAAAAGCCTTTGATAAAGGTACTGCTAGGAAACTGGGGAAATAAGAATAAAATCTGCCCCTTAGAAAAGGTATGATTTCAATTAATACAGTTTGTCGGTGAGATGTTTACAATGTTGTCTTTTCCTTAGATTGCCTGAATCACAAAAGCTAGCACTTTTTTTTTGGTTGTTGTTAGAACAATTAAAAACCAGTCATGGTAGTATTAATGCGGGGAAATTTTGAACATGAAATTCAGGAAAAAATTACTACCCATGATCTATGTCTTCCTTTTTGTGAGCAGCACCATTAATTTCATTTTAACACCAATTTTGTTTCCCAGTAGTTGGAGCTAAAACAATGTTTGCTGCTTTAAATTTCTACCTCTAGCCTATCTTTATTGGAGGGAATTTTCCTTTGTATTTTAAAAAAATGCTTATTAACATTTTTTTAAGCAGCTTGGAAAATTGAAGTTGACTAATGTTTCTCCTTTCCTTGGAGAAAAGGAAATATTTATTTATTTATCTATCTTTGCTATATGGGTCACACCTGATGATGGGACAGGGGTTACTACTCCTGGCTCTGTACTCAGGAGTTACTCCTGGCGATGCTCAGGGAACCATATGGGATGCTGAAATTGAACCCGGGTCAGCAGCGTGCAAGGCAAACACCCTACCTGCTGTGCCATCTCTTCAGCCCCATAAAAGGAAGTACTCTTGTTGAAAATTTTCACAGATGATTGTGATAACCTATATGGCAATTTGAGTAAGATAGTCTTTATCTCAGTAGAGTGCTGATACCATAAATGTCATTTTTTTTTAAAGTAAGACTTGTAAATCTTTAAATCATATTGTAAGGTTAGGGGATTTCTTGCACAGTTTGGTTGGATCTTCCTAGTAGGACCATTTCTGCATACACTAAGAGCTCTCTGGTAGATTGTGGCCTTTATGATCCTGAGGCAGTAGGATTTCCATGAAGTTAGTTTTGACACGTTAAGTTATAGAAACTTGAAATTATTAAGATTTCTTTTTCTTATTTGTGTCTCTCAATACTTGGCACATGTTCATTAATTAAAATTTTTTTTCTATTTTACTGTTTACCATATAAATGGGCTGTAGTGATAGCACTGTGGGTAGGGTGTTGGCCTTGCACGTGGCTGACCCGGATTTGCTTTCTCCATTCCTCTGGGAGAGCCCGGCAATCTACCAACAGTATCCCACCCACACTGCAGAGCCTGGCAAGCTCCCCGTATGTATTCAATATGCCAAAAACAGTAGCAACAAGTCTCATCACAATCACAAATCACAAATCATCCTGTTATTCATCGATTGCCTCGAGCAGGCCCCAGTAACGTCTCCTTCATCCTGGCCCTGAGGTTATATTCAAGGCTCTTTAGGAGAATGAGACCCATCATTGTTACTGGTATTTGGCATATTGGGTACGCCACGGGGAGTTTGCCAGACTCTGCCGTGTGGGCAGGCTACATTCGGTAGCCTGCAAGTTTGTCAAAGTAGGAATGAGATGTCATAATAAGATGTTGCATGGCTGCAAGTCTCATAATGGAGACATTATTAGTGCCTGCTCAAGCAAATCAGTGAACAAGGGGAGGACAGTGCCATAATGCTAATTTCTAGTCTTAGCTTTGGTTACTTAACTCAGATGCTATATTTACCCTTAGAATTTGGGGACTGGAGTGATGGTACATCGGGTAGGATATTTTCCTTGCACATGGCCAACCGGGATTTGATCCCTGGCATTCCCTAAGGTTCCCTCAGGCACCTCCAGGAATAATTCCTAAGTGCAGAGTCAGGAGTAACCCTTGATCATAGCTGAGTATGGCCCTAAAACAAACAAAATTGAGGTGGTGTCAAAGTATAGTTAATCAAAGTCCTCTCTTCATAGCACATTGGTCAGTGCAGATTTGCTTTTCTTATTTTAGTGTAGTTCCACTATTGACTCCTATTTCCCATTTTGGATCTTATTAGGTAGCTATTCTATTTTATTGATTTAATATTCATCTTCTTGATCATTTGATTACTTGACATCCCATTACTCATAGATTTGCTCGAGCGGGCACTAGTTATGTCTCCATTCATCCCTGTCATGTGCTAGTGTAACCTAGGGGTGTTTGCTTGTTCTAGGAACACAAAGAACCTAAACCGCTTGTTCAGGGTCTTGACGAAGAAGTCTGACCATCTCATTGGTGGGTGGCCATGTGACCTTTTGACTTCCCGTGGAATCCAGTCAGTAATGGCTCTAGTCCAGTGGTTGTCTCCAAATCGCATTATGTGTCCAGCCCATTTGATTTTTGTTGCATAGGCAAACGAGATAGTGTCCCTGATTCTTGATTGTTGACAGAGGTTGGAACTCCAGATTCTTTCACTTGAGTGACTCCAAGCATAGCTCTTTCGATTTCTCTTTTGGAGACCCAGATAGCGTTCTCATCTTGTTTTCATAGGGCCCAGGTCTCAGCGGCGTATATTAATGCAGGAAGAACAGTGGAATCGAAGAGATGTGCCTGAAGCTGGAGGTTTTTTGTCCTCTTAGCTATTTCTTCGACACTCTTGAAGGCATTCCAGGCTGCTCTCTTCCTCCTGTGCAACTCAGGTGCCAGGTCATTCATCATGTTGACTTCTTGACCTAGGCACACATAACTGTTGCATTCAGAGATGTTCGTTCCGTTGAGAGCGAATAGAACATCAGGAATGAGAACCTTTCTCATAAACGTGCACAGCAGTAGGGCGTTTGCCTTGCATGTAGCCAATATGGCCGACCTGAGTTCGATTCCTCCGCCCCTCTTGGAGAGCCCAACAAACTACTGAGAGTATCTCACCCGCACGGCAGAGCCTGGCAAGCTACCCGTGACGTATTCAATATGCCAAACACAGTAACAACAAGTCTCACGATGGAGACATTACTGGGCCCGCTAGGGCAAATCGATGAACAATGGGAGGACCGTGACCGTGACCGTGACCGTGAAACATTGTCTTCATGAGATTCAGCTAGAGTCCGACGTTTCCACACTCACGGTCGAAGTCGGCCAGCATTTGTGCCACTTGGTTAATGTTTGGTATTTTTAAATGATATCATCAGCAAAGCAGGGGTGGTGTAGTTGCCGACCATCTATCTTCACTCCCATTCCTTCCCATTCCAGTCATCACATGACATTCTCGAGGGTGGCACTGGAGAGTTTTGGTGAAATGGTATCACATTGCCAAACCTCTCTCTTGACATGGATGATTATTTCCTTGTAGAATGGTGAGATCCATAATACAACTTGCAGAGGATCCTGATGTATTGAGTTTGAATGCCCTGTTTGGCTAGGGCTTTGATGACCCGCTTCAGTCTCAAAAGAATCAAAGGCCTTCTTTAAATCAATGAATGTTAGACAGAGCGGTATCTTGAACTCCCAAGAAACCTCAATGAGCTTGGTTATTGTGTGCATATGGTCGATCATGCTGAATCCTTTGTAGAACCTGGTTTGCTCGCATGGTTGTCCTTCTAGTGTTCTGCCAATCCTATTCAGGATGACTTGAGTGAAGAGCTTGTAGACGACAGACACCATGCAGATTTGGCAATATTTGCCAATGTCGTGGATGTCTCCCTTTTTGTACAGTAGTACAGTCCTGCTGGTTTTCCATTGGGACTAAAACTTGCATTCAGACAGGGAGCGAGCAAAGAGCTGAACCAGTGTATTGATGAGTACTGACGGCAGGTTCTTCAGGTGTTTGGGTCTGACATTGTCTGGGCCGAGTGCTGTTCGCTTCTTTACCCACGAAATAGTGTGTCAGATTTTGGAAGGGAGAATGTTGGGAATGACATATCCATCCTGAGGAATTTGGTATGTTGGCAGGTAGATGTGGCTATAGAAGAGATCCGAGTAGAAGTCATGGATAATCTTCTCCATTGCCCTTCTGGAAGGTGTGATAGGTCCATCAGGACATCGGAGGGCAGTCTTCTTGTTCTTGTAGTTGGCAAAGGACAGGCAGACGTTGCAAATGCATTTCCCAGCTTCTGCCTCATTTTCCAGCACTGCTGCTCTTTTCTCTTTGAGATCTTCCTTTATCGTTTCTCTGCACTGCTTTGCGAGCTCGGACTTGCGGTTGCCTGAGGCTTGCGCCAAGGCATGTTGGTGAATGAGCTCAAAAGTTTTTGAAGACAGGTGTCTTTTTGTGGCTATCTCTCTTTTGGCGTTCTTCACACAATCATGGAGGTTCTGAACCAATTGATTGTATTCCTTGTAAATGTTGTCAATGACGGCATCTTCCCATGTTGCCGCAATTGTGCCAAAGAACTCCCAGTTGGTGGTTGTTCTAGGAGTTCTCTTCTTAAACTTTGCAGCCCTTTCTCCCTGCTCCATAAAGTAGAATTTTGCACGAAGGAGATGGTGGTCTGATCCCGTTTGGAATTTTGGGATAACAGCAACATCAGTTACGCAAAACCGTCGATTGAATATGATCTGGTCAGTTTCGTTGTGAAACCGTCCACTGGGAGAATCCCATGTCCAACGTTTAGATTTAGCCTTCTGGAACTGTGAGTTACCATGAATGATCTTGGTCGACATGATGAACTCAGTCTCTCATCCTGTTCATTCCATTTTAGGCAAGGGGTTCCGATGTCAAGTTCTTCGGCTGATCTTCTCGGTCCTATCTTGACATTAAAATCACCAACAATGATCTTGTAGAAGGTGTGGTCTTCTTTATAGTACTTCTCCAGCTCCATGTAGAACTTCTCAATTTCTCCTTTATCATAATTGGATGCATATACAACGAAGATAGAAACTGCTGGCAGTGAGCCACATCTATTCAAGTGTGATCGTCTGGTTCAGGTTGTTAGGGATTCGAATGAATCAATGCCTATGGCCATTTTCGTGTTGACAAGGACACTGACACCACCGACACCTCTTTTGTCCTATGTTCCAAGGAACAGTTCTTCCCCTGTGTCAAAAACGGTGTGATTGATGCCTTCTTGTCTCGGTCAGACCAATGAATAGCAACATCGGTCAGGCAAAACTGTCGATTGAATATGATGTGGTCAATTTCATGTCCACCAGAAAACTTCCATGTCCAATGTCGACCAAGATCATTCATGCGTAGTGTGCAGTTCTAGTTTATGTCTAGTTATGTCTATTCTAATACCTGGCCCCCTGGCGCCGTGTAATCCCATCAACGGCCAAGACTCAGAGACTATAAAATCCAGCTCCTGGACGAGAACAGTGCAGTCTGCCCCCGCGCCTGGCTGTTCCTCGCCGGAGCCCGTTGGAGGGGAGCGGGTTGAGCTTTCCTCCCCGCCCCGACCAGGGCTTCAGCAGCCGAAGACCTCCAGGACCAGCCACCACCATGCTGAGACCACTCTCCGCACACCTGAAGGTACTGGCAGAGGGACAAATCCACGCGGGTTCTGGGGCCGAGATCTCCCAGCCTACTCGGATTGGAGTCGAGCATCCTCCACCCAGATCCTCCAAATTCCAGTAGGTGGGGGTTACACCCACCACCTGGCCCCCTGGCGCCATGTAATCCCATCAACGGCCAAGACTCAGAGACTATAAAATCCAGCTCCCGGAACCGCGCGTCTGCGAATGCATCTTCTCAGAACATCTTTTATGACATCTTACTATCTCATTCCTACTTTGGACAAACTGGCAGGCTATCGAATGTAGCCTGCCCACAGGGCAGAGTCTGGCAAACTCCCCGTGGCATACCAAATATGCCAAATACCAGTAACAATGATGGGTCTCATTCTCCTAAAGAGCCTTGAATATAATCTCAGGGTTAGGATGAAAGACACGTTACTGGGGCCTGCTCGAGGCAATCGACGAATAACAGGATGATGAAATGAAATGAAATGAAATGAAATGAAATGATTGATGACAGAGAATTTTTGATAATGTCTCTGTCATTATAAATAATCCAGTACTGAATAGCCTCATGCTTGCTTATGGATTTTTATAACAGTATTTTTCATGAGATTGTGTATTAATATATGCTGGTAAATTCTTATTAGTCTGATCTCTGTAAAAAGAACTGTGTTATATTCATATTTATATATATTTATTATAAGTTTTATTGGTATGGAAAATTTATAGCACACGATTATAGCACATGAAAATTTATGGCCCATGATTTTAATATTTACTAAAATATTTAATTCAGTCAAATTGTATTGTCATAAAGTCAGGTGATTTTCACAGAATGTTTTCACTGATTTTGGTTGAACTCTTCTGTCCTTGGGCAAACCATGATTTCACTTTATGGATGAATATTATCCAATTCTGAACTACTGGTTGGTATTTTTATTTATATTAATAAGTAGATAGAAGTTAAAAGTCACAAAATCAAATATTGAACCTTGTTCATTTTTAAGTAACAGAAACAACTTTTTGCTAAAGTGGATGTTTTAGTAGTGAAAGAGCCTTGCTATTCACAATAAATGAAAGAATTTTTGAGATTTGGGATTAGTATGAGCATTTCTGTAAAGAATCAAAGGAAGCTAGAGTTAGGTTTATATTGGGATCTATTAGAAGAGGAAAAACCTCTGATTAGGTGCCAATGACTTTTTTGTATAAGTGTGACAGGAGTGAAGATAAATCTATAATTAATAAAGAAGTTATTCATTTTGGGGAAGTGAATGTTAGGTGTTTTGTAGGTTGCATAAAAATCATCTTTTTGTCAAATTTAGTTTTGTCTCAGAGTTGCATTGTTTGATTTTGATGTTTGATGAGATAGTTTTTATCCAGGAGCAAAAACAATGCCTGAATATGAACATCAAACTGACATAAATACTGAGGCTTGCTTTCATGGTTAACAATAAGTCCCCAATATCAGATGCTGCTTTTCCCTTCTGTAACCTTTTTTGTAATATTTTCTTTTTGTTCTCTTTTGCTTAGTATCCTGACCTTAGTCGTAATAATAGCAAACATTTGGTTAACTTTAATCCCTGACTTTCAAAGAATTATTAGTCACCAGTTTCTATTATGGTACTATTATAATACTTGGAACATATTTCAAATGCATTCCTGTTCTTGTCTTATACCTAAATTCAGGTCCATATTAAATCTTACTAAAAACATTGAAATTGCCAGCAAACTGATTTTTCTGATCGTGGTTTTATAGCCAACCATCTCATTCTCTCATATTTTCAAATATATCTTCCCAGAAGTATTTCCCGTCAATCCTAAACACTTCTGAAGTGTTTCTCCTTCTTTTCTCCTTCTTTTTAGCAAATTTCAGTCATACTCTATATCTATTTCATGCAGACCATAATAAAATAAGGTCATTCTTCTATTTTACAGCCTATAATGCATCACTTTATAAATTTTATTATGAAAGTATGAACAGTTAGTATACCATTTAGGGTTGTTGACAATTTTGTAAATCATAATTTTATCATCTTTGCACTAGTTCCAATAGGCCCTATAAAATTCTCTTAGAAATATTTGTTGAAAGTCTTTATTATGTGCTTTCATTGAGTCATAGAATGTTTTTAAGTTCAAAGTGATATGTCATTAATGTACTTGTTTGATGCATGTCTCATTCCTCAAGTATAAACAGAGTCAGTAGTTACCTTTATGAACATTTCTTACATATTTTTCCTCACTCTCTATCATCTAGTAGATGATGCAAAATATTAACATAGATGACTATGTGAATTTTGCTTCCTAAAGTTTATGTGATAGATATGGAATAATTCCTTAAATTGTGACTATTATGAATAGGAAATGGAAAAGTCATACTTTCTTATTCTTTAAGACTTATTAGAAGATGTCTAAAGAGCTATATCAGTGTGATCATAAGACAGATTGAAAAATGTATTTATAATGAAGAATTGGGATAATTTTATGAAATAACTTTTAGTTAAACTGACTTTTTGAGTTGGTGCTACATAGACCTAAAACAAGAACTCTAGGTTGATGTGATGAGACCTTGTAAGATTGAGGAATTTTGATAAATAAGTAGGTGCTGCCAAAAGAATTCTAAACTGTATTATTTATGAAGCCATATAATGAGAACCAGAATCCTTCTATGTGTAATATTAGCAATAAATCTTCTGAGATTTGCAACCCTGAGTAAGTCATATCATCTTGAATCTCATATTCCTCACGTGTACAAGTCGAATTATTGAATGGATGCCTCCATAGGACTATCTTCGCAATGAACAACATGTTTCCATCAACCCTAAACACTTCTGAAGCCAAATTTATCTTTCTTTTTAGAAAATTGCAGGTGAAATCTATCAGTATATCTATTTCCTGCAGGTAGGTGTTTCCACCTATCATAATCATATTCTATTTTAAGTAAGTGTTTGTCAATGATAATTTGAGGTATTCACCACTTTATATTTATCTCCTGTTAAAAAGACCAAATCTTAACCAAAAAAGGCATTTAAGAGGTTTCACATATATTGAGTTAGATACTGGACTTTCAGTTATAGCACAGCGGTAGGGCGTTTGCCTTGCACGCAGCCAACATGGCCAACCCGAGTTCAATTCCTCTGCCCCTCTCGGAGAGCCCGGCAAGCTACCGAGAGTATCTCGCCTGCACGGCAGAGCCTGGCAAGCTCCCCGTGACGTATTCAATATGCCAAACACAGTAATAACAAGGTCTCCAGTGGAGACGGTACTGGGCCCGCTCGAGCAAATCGATGATCAACGGGAGGGCCTTTACTTACTTTTACTTTCACTTGGCCCCTTCATATGTTATCTTTAGTTTAGATGGTGTCATTATTACTTTTTTAAAGAAAAATCTTAATTTCTACTCTGTCTAGTATCATTTTCTTTTTTTTTTTTTTGGTCACATCCAGCAATGCCCAGGGGTTCCTCCTGGCTTTGCACTCAGAAATTACTCCTGGTGGTGCTTGGGGGACCATATGGGATGCTGGGGATCCAACGCGGGTCGGCTACGTACAAGGCAAATGCCCTACCCGCTGTGCTATCACTCCGGCCTCTGTCTAGTATTATTTTCTCCTTTAGTATATACAATATTCTAGATAAACAATTCTATAATAAATGTGACTGAGCTTGCAAATTTATTCCATTATTTGTCTGTCTGATTTCATGATGCAGAATTACTGATTTGAAAAATACTGTATTATTTTTATTTCATTACCCCCTTCCCTTTGTTGTTATTGTTTTTGTGCTGAATAGGGTTCTATGTTTGATTGCAGCACACTCAACCACACAGTTGGTTATGGTACACTGGAAATTGCACAATTGTTATACAGGTGATGATGACAGCAGTGCCCCCAGACTATGTCTGTGATGTTGGGCAGTGCCTGGGATCAAATTCACAGCATAAAATTTGCAAGGAAGGCACTTGCCACTGAGCCAATACTCAAGAATCATTGGTTTCTTGAGAACTGATTCACATAAAAAATGTTCAGTCACTCAGATTATAGACTATTTTCACCTTCTTAGAATAGTTTGGCAACATTGTCACTTCCTGACCAAAGGGTATAAATAAATGTAGTAGCAGCTGTTCATATGGAAGTAATTGTGCATTATAATATTTCCCTCTTTACTGAGTACTGAGACATTGACATACTGGAGAAGCACCAGTAATATTTAAAAACATGCAGGTAAAGGGCACATAAAATTTGTTGACGGAAAAATATTGGGGGAGGGGAGATTTGGGTCACATCAGACTGTGCTTACTCCTGCCTGTATGATTAGGAATCATTCCTTGAGGGGCTCAGAAATCATATTGGGTGATGTATTGAATTTAGGTCAGCCATGTGCAAGACAAGCACCTTACCCTTTATACTATCTTCTCTGATATGAGGTTAAGTTTTGAAGGAGCTTGTATTCCTAGTTATTTCATTAAATTATCACAGTAGTCTGGATTTATAGAAAATCAAAAGAAAATTTATATTTTTAAGCCATAGTAATTTTTTAACATCAGGTAGAACCTAATTTTCTCCAATGTAATGATAATAGTAATCATACTTTAAAACTATTTTGTTGATATACTTACCTACTTGCCGTTTTCCTTATTATAAATTTATCTATACACAATAACCTAATGCAGTTATTGGTGATAGTATTTTACAATGTTAATAGTATACAAATCAAAAGAATACCTGGTTCCTCACCCTACCAATCCTAAACTTCCTCTCGAAATTTAAGAGCATCTTCTTCTATCTATACAAAATAATATCCACTCAAGAACAGAACACACTGGGGTTTTATTGGGGTTCTTCATGGTAAAAAATAAGTATTGGTAAAGGGAAATGTGTCTGATATTTGCATGACTGAGACATAAACCTGAAAGCTTTGTAACCTTTCCCACAGTGATTCAATAAAAAAAAAAAAAAAGAACAGAACACACAGTCTAAGCAAAGTATTAAAAAAAAAACCCAAAGAAAACCAATAGAAGAAAGAAGAGGAAGAAAAGAAAAGATATGCAGGAAGCCTAAGAAATAGGTGACAGAGGAAGAAAATTCACAGGTAAGCAGAATTAGAAAACATAGAAATATATACTGCAATGTTTTTTTTCTTGCTTTTATAAACTAGAGACCTGGCAAAGGAGAAAAAGAACGGAGAGAGTGAAAAAGTGCGATTGTGTTGGGGAAGCAGCTTTGCCAAAATTCCAGACAACTATACTTTTAATTACCAAGTCAGTGTTTACCTATGAAGTGCTGGTTTCAATTAAAATGTAACTGTTGATTCAGTATATATATTTTTAAGAAACATTCCTCCTTGATAACCCAGAACCATTATAAAGCAAGTGGATACAAGTGGATACTGAAAAACTTCAACAATGAGGTTTGATTTTTATTGTGAAAGAAAACTTTGCATCTATTCAAGGTAGGACAAATTAAAACACTTTGATAGAACTACTTAGACATTTAGGGTTATGCAAACAATGTGATGGAAGATAAATCATAAAAGAAATGAGTCAAAGGGACAAGAAAGTAGGAAAAGTAACATGGAGTTGTATTTATGAAATAAGATGTAAAACTGTTGCCTGATAGCTCCTATATGGTGAGTACTGGTTTAAGATTTTAAGATCATAATGCTAAAATGTGGAAAAGAGGCAGTTTGAGTCTTAAAGTGACCACGACATGAAATATGTCATATGAGGGACAGGGAGCTGGAGCGATAGCATAGCGGGTAGGGCGTTTGCCTTGCAGGCGACCAACCTGGGTTCGATTCCTCTGCTCCTCTCGGAGAGCCTGGCAAGTTACCGAGAGTATTTTGCCCACATGGCAAAGTCTGGCAAGCTCCCCGTGACATATTCGATATGCCAAAAACAGTAATAAGAAGTCTCATAATGGAGACATTGCTGGTGCCCGCTTGAGCAAATCGATGAACAACAGGAGGACAGAATAGTGCTATTCGGAACTGGGAGACTGGATAGCAGGTAGGGCATTTACTTTGCACATGGCCAATTTGGGTTTGATTCTGAACACCATCTATGATTCTCTGAGCACAGAGCCAGGAGTAATCTCTGAGCATAGCATGGTAGGATGTAAAATCCAAAAGACAACAAAAAGCATGTTATTTAGAAGCACAATTAGTACTGATACTAAGATCACAGAGGAACATCTCAACAAAGTCTTCCTTCCTGCTGAATCCATGGCATCATATCATGGAAAACATTTCAACATTTTTATTATAAAAACAGTATTTTTTCCTTTTGTCTACTAGATATCTTTCCTTAAATTAATGCTTAGATGTTTGTGCTCTGCAGTTAGAGATTCCTAGATTTTGATTTATCAAATAACTGTTTCAGAATATTAAAGATCAAGTTAAGAATAAAATGGAGTGGTTCATATCACAATCTTGAGTCTATCAAGATCTATCTAGGATTATTCTCAGCTATTTGAAACTAGAAACTAGAAAACTGGAAAAAAGTGTATGGTACAGAACTGGTGTATGATTCATGTACAGGACTCCAAATTCAATCCTAGCACAGTGAGACTCTGAGCCTTTGAGCATGATGGCTCTGACCTCACAATAAATATGTTCCCCAAACCACATGACATTTCATATATAATTTGCGTAGGTGACAGGAAGCATTGGACTCTGATGTTTGAAATAAAGAAATAAATACAGATATATTGGGAATTTTTTCTATGATCCTCATGTCAGTTTTAACTATACTTTTAAATCACAAGATACATATTGTGTTGTGAACAATATTTTTGTATACAAAAATACAAAAAATAAAATTTTCTATATTTTTGCTTTGGTTTGATTTTTTGGTGGCCACACTTGGTGGTGCTCAGGGGTCATTTCTGGTTCTTTACTCAGAAATCTCTCCTGGCAGGACTTGGGGGACCACTGGGGATGCCAGATATTGAACCCGCAACGTCTGCTTACAAGGCAAACGTCCTACCCAATATACTCTTGCTCTGTGAAATGTTCCTGATATTGTGAACATTTTTACTTTTAAGATTTTTGTTTTAAGTATTATTTCATAGTTAAATACCATGCCATTATTTAATTTTTCTCCTAATCTCTATATTTCTTATAATTTATTACTTATAATTAAATCTAATTAAGATCCTATTTTTTTTGTTTGTTAATTTTTGAGGTCACATCCAATGGTGCTCGGGTTAAAAACTGACTGCACTCAGGGATCATTCCTGACAGCATCATTGATCATAATATGGGGTTCCTGGTATCAAACCAAGGTAAGCTGAATGCAAGTGCCCTATGTAGGCTATTGTAGCATTTCACCAGCCCCTAAGATACTGATTTTTAAGAAATGACTATATTTCATTGATGATTTTTTGTACTTTCATAAAAAGGCCTGAATATTCAATTCCTGCCACGTTGCTTTTTATTAATGATCATTGTCTAGTTTCATTAATTCTTACTTGTTCCAGTATAGTGATTATTTAAGTTCTATTATTTGTCCTTCAGTTAGAAGTTGTTTTATTCCTATAAAGATAAAATTTAGTCTTTCAATGATTTAATTTCCTGGTTCACTTAAGCTGTTGTCATTGCTCTCTCTCTCTCCATCCCTCTCTTTTCTGGATTCCCCCAAGCCCATAATCAGGATAAATACTTGGTAAGATTTCTCAGTTTAAAAGATTAACTGGTTTCTTAGAAGATTTGAAAAAATGACTAAGAATATTTTCCATTTTGTTTTTTTTAAGAGCTGGTTTTAGAAAATAGTACAACTTTGGAAACATTGGGGTTTTAATCTTACTCAGTTAACTTATGTATCAGAGGTAAAAAAACTAATGTATGCATATTATTCCTAGAACCCATTAAAAGACACACCTAGACTATTTCAATTATTTCTTTTTCCTTTTTCCCCTCTATTCTTTTCAGACAAATAAAAATGTTGCTGCTATAATGTTTTTTTCCCCCTTCATCTTGGAGATAAAATTCTAAGAACAAAAAACCCAATGAAAACCTAAGGAAATATAGATTATTTTGAGATGGGAAATCACAAACCAATCTATCAATTTTCATTAGAATACAGTTTTATTGGACTGGAGTGATAGCACAGCGGGTAGGGCGTTTGCCTTACAAGCGGCCAACATGGCCTACCCGAGTTCGATTTCTCCGCCCCTCTCGGAGAGCCCGGCAAGCTACCGAGAGTATTCGATATGCCAGACACAGTAACAAGGTGTTGCCCCATTCACCCTCTCTTCTCTGGAAAGAAGGATGGCGGCTGCATGGGAGCCTTGTGGACAGCAGGTATGAGCCCGGGGTGTGGGGGCGACTAAAACTTCATGGGAAGGGGGGCGTTTCGGTCCGCCCTTCACGCCCTACCGAGGCCACCAGTTGTCCCCCACGAGCGGCTCTCCAGCACGGCCACGACTCCAGAACACAGAAACCAATTTCTTAACTATCTGACTTTCAGTAGAAATACTTCCAGGGTCAATAGGTAAAATAGCAGAAATCCAAAACCAACATTTAATTCTTGAACCCAGCTGTAGAAAGCAAATCACTTCACAATGCTTTTTCAGCATGTCTGATTTGGGGGGGGGTTAACTCTAAATAATAGTGGTGAATCTTTTATTGAAACAGTGAATCTAATCAAAGCAGATAGAGTGTTAACTAGAATTCATCTGCCTCACAGGGACTGGGAGGGGTGGGGGGTGGGGTTTTATTTGGGTTCTTCATGGTAAAAAATAAGTATTGGTAAAGGGAAATGTGTTTGATATTTGCATGACTGAGACCTAAACCTGAAAGCTTTGTAACCTTTCCCACAGTGATTCAATAAATAAAAAAAAATGTTGTGGAAGGAAGAAATTCTTACAATGCTGAAGTGATACACAGTAACTCATTCCAGTGGTGACCTAATTTGTTTTGGATTTGGGGGATGTGTATGTTTGGTTTGCAAGGGGGTGGCAGTGGTGCCAGCCAGTGAAGAATGAGCCAATATGCCACCTGCACAGCAGAGCCTGGCAAGCTACCCGTGGTGTATTCGATATGTCAAAAACAGTAACAAAAATGAGCCTCTTTCCCCTGATCCTGGAAGAGACCCCAATATGGCAGCATTGAAAGGGATGAGCAAGGAGAGACTGCTAAAATCTCAGGGCTGAACTAGGCTTCCAAAACGAAGGAGGACTAAAATGACTGTCTGCAATTTTAACACACTTATGCTGGCAACAGAAGCATCCATCCAAGACCTGATGGTGCAAGAGCAGAAGAGCAAGTACAACATCATTGGATTGACCGAAACGAGAAGGCATCATGCCATTTTTGACATTGGAGAAGAACTGTTCCTCGGAACACGCGACAAAGAGTTATTGGTGGTGTCGGTGTTCTTGTCAACATGCACTTCGACATGAGCATTGATTTGTTCGAATACCTAACAACCCAAAGCAGATCTTACATTTGAATAGATGTGGCACATTGCCAGAAGTTTCTATCTTTGTCGCCTATGTACCAACATCCAACTACAACAAAGAAGGAATTGAGCTCTACATGGAGCTGGAGAAGATCTATAAAGAAGACCACACCTTCTAAAAGGTCATTGTTGGTAATTTTTACACTAAGATAGGACCAAAAAGGTCACCAGTAGAACTCCACATCAGGACACATGGCCTAGGATGAACCGAACAGGGTGAGAGACTGTCTGATTTCATCATGTTGACCAAGACCGTCCAAGGTAACTCGCAGTTCCAGAAGGCCAAATCTAAACGTTGGATATGGGAGTCTCCCAGCAGACAGTTCCACAATGAAATTGACCACATCATATTCAATCGATGGTTTTGCCTGACCGATGTTGCTGTTGTCCCAAAATTCCAAATGGGATCAGACCACCATCTCATTTGTGCGAAATTCTACTTCACAGAGCGGGAGAAAGAGCTGCGAAGTTTAAGAGAACTCCCAGAATGACCACCAACTGGGAGCTCTTTGGCACTATTGCGGCAACATGGGAAGATGCTATTGTTGACAACATTGACAAGGATTACGATTGACTGATTCAGCATCTCCATGATTGTGCGAGGAACACCGAGAGAAAGCCACAAAAAGATGCCTGTCTTTGGAAACTCTCAAGCTCATTTGCCAACGTGGTTTGGTGCAAGTCTCAGGCAATCACAACCTAACGTCTGAGCTTGAAAAGCTGTGCAGAGAAGCGATAAAGGAAGATTTCAATGAGAGAAGAGCAGCAGTGTTGGCTGATACAGAAGAAGCCAGGCAAAGTATTTGCAACGCCCTCCTATCCTTCAACTCTAGGACCAAGGTGCCTACTCTGCAACATCCTGATGGATCTATCACATCTTCCAGAAGTGCAATGGAAAAGGTTATCCATGACTTCTACTCAGATCTCTTTGATAGCCACGTCCACCTGCCCACATACCAAATTCCACAGGATGGATATGCTGTTCCCAGCATTCTCCCTTCCGAAATCTGACACACCGTTTCATCAGTAAAGAAGTGTACAGCACTTGGTCCAGACAAGGTCAGACCCGAACATCTGAAGAATCTGCTGCCAGTACTCGTCAATATACTGGCTTGACTCTTCACAAACTACCTGCCTAAATGCAAAGTTCTGTCCAATGGAAAACCAGCAGGACTGTTCAGTTGTACAAGAAGGGAGACATCCATGACATTGGCAACTATCGCCCAATCTGCCTGTTGTCTGTCATTTACAAGTTATTCATCCCGAGTCTGTCGTCCATTGTCTGTCATCTACAAGTTGTTCATTCTCGAGTCATCCTGAAAAGGATTGGCAGAACACAAGATGAATGACAACCATGTGAGCAAGCTGGGTTCCGAAAAGGATTCAGTACGATCTACCATATTCACATGGCGACTAAGCACATTGAGGTTTCGTGAGAGTTTAATATGCCACTCTGTCTAATGCTCATTGATTTAAAAAATGCCTTTGATTCTGCTGAGGCTGAAGCAGTCATTGAAGCCCTAGCCAGGCAGGGCATTCAAACTCAGTACATCAGGATCCTCCATGAGCTGTATTACTGATTCATCACCAGGATCTCACCATTCTATAAGGAATTGATCATCAACATAAAGAGAGAGGTTCAGCAGGGTGATACTAATTCACTGAAACTCTTCAGTGCCACCCTCGAGAATGTCATATGACATCTGAAGAGGGAAGAAATGGGAGTGAAGATAGACAGTCGGCAACTGCACCACCTCCACTTCACTGGTGACATCGTTCTAATAACACCAAACATTAGCCAAGAGGCACGAGTGCTGGCCGACTTCTACCATGAATGTGGAAAGGTCGGACTGCAGCTGAATCTCACAAAGACAATGTTCATGAGAAATAGACTAGTCCCTGATGTTCCATTTGCTCTCAGTGGAACAAACATCTCTGAATGCAGTTCTAGGTCGAGAACTCAAGATGATGAATGACCTGTTACCTGAGCTGTGCAGGAGGAAGAGAGCATCATGGAAAGCCTTCAAGAGCCTCAAAGAAGTTGTTAAGAGGACGAAGAATCTCCAGCTCTGGGCACATCTTTTTGACTCCACTGTTTTCTTTCTTTCTTTCTTTCTTTCTTTCTTTCTTTCTTTCTTTCTTTCTTTAATTTTTATTAGTGAAACACCATGAGGTACAGTTGTAGACTTACAAATTTTTGTGCTTGGGTTTCAATTATACAATGATCGAGTACCCATCCCTCCACCAGTGCCCATTTTCCACCACCATTGATCCCAGTATCCCTCCCCCCCCTCCCCCCCAATCACACCCTGCCTCTGTGGCAGGGCATTCCCTTTTGTTCTCTCTCTCCTTTTGGGTGCTGGACTCCACTGTTTCTTCTGCACTAACATACGCCTCAGAGACTTGGGCCTTACGAAAACATGATAAGGATGCTATTCAGGTCTCCCAAAGAGGAATTGAAAGAGCTATCTCAATATCACAATATTCACTCAAGTGAGAGAAGGAATACAGAGTTCTGACCTCCATCAACAATTGAGAATCAGGGACACTGTGTCACGCCAAGGCGTCGAAAATCAGATGGGCTGGACATGTAATGTGATTTAGAGACGACTGCTGGACTAGAGCTGTTACCGACTGGATTCCACAGGACGTCAAAAGAATGTGTGGCTGCCCACCTACAAAATGGTCAGATTTCTTTATCAAGACCTTGAATGAATGGTTTGAGGCTATTCGTGTTCTCTGAGTGAGCAGATGCCATTGGGCTACACTAGTTTGAGACAGGGATGAATGGAGACATTACTGGTTCCCACTTGAACAGATTTATGAGCAATGGGATGACATGTGACAAGTATGTTTGGTTACTATACATGTTTGGTTATAAAACTCATTTTTATATGGATTCTAAGTGGAATGTCTCTAAGTTTTGCTATTTGTATCATCACTTATCACTTAATCACTTAATCCCCGTTATTCATCGATTTATTCGAGCGGGTGCCAGTAACGTCTCCATTCATCCCGGTTGCGTGCTAGCGTAGCCCAATGGTATCTGTTCGTTTTAGGAACATGTAGAGCCTCAAACCGATCATTTAGGGTCTTGACGAAGAAGTCTGACCATCTTATAGGTGGGCGTCCACGTGATCTTTTGATGTCTCGTGGAATCCAATCAGTAATGGCTCTAGTCCAGCAGTTGTCTGTAAACCTCATTACGTGTCCAGCCCATCTGATTTTTGATCAAATGAGACAGCGTCCCTGATTCTTGAGCATTGACGAAGATCAGAACTCCGGATTCTATCTCTCATTTGAGTGAATCGTGATATTCCAAGCATAGTTTTTTCGATTCCTCTTTGAGAGACCCGAATAGTGTTCTCATCCTGTTTTCGTAGGGTCCAGGTCTCTGAGGCATATGTTAATGCAGGAAGAATAGTGGAATCAAAGAGATGTGCTCGTAGCTGGAGGTTCTTTCTCCTTTTAGTTATTTCTTCAATGCTCTTGAAGGCATTCCAAGCCGCTCTCTTCCTCCTGCGTAACTCAGGTGCCAGGTCATTCATCATGTTGATTTCTCGACCTAGGTATATATAACTGTTGCATTCGGAGATGGTGGTTCCGTTGAGAGCGAATGGAGCGTCAGGAACAAGGCTGTTTCTCATAAACATTGTCTTTGCAAGATTCAGCTGTAGTCCGACCTTTCCACATTCACGGTCAAATCGTTCAGCATTTGTGCCGCTTGGTTGATGTTTGGTGTTATTAGAACGATGTCATCAGCAAAGCGGAGGTGGTGTAGTTGCCGACCATCTATCTTCACTCCCATGTTTTCCCATTCCAGCCGTCGCATGATGTTCTCAAGGGTGGCACTGAAGAGTTTTGGTGAAATGGTATCACCCTGCCGAACCCCTCTCTTGATATGGATGATTACTTCTTTGTAGAATGGTGAGATCTTGGTAGTGAATCCGCAATAGAGCTCATGAAGGATCCTGATGTATTGAGTTTGTACGCCCTGATTGGCTAGGGCTTCTATGACTGCTTCCGTCTCAACAGAATCAAAGGCCTTCTTTAAATCAATGAACGTTAGACAGAGTGGCATCTTGAACTCCCGAGATACCTCAATGAGCTTGGTTACTGTGTGGATATGGTCGATGGTACTGAATCCTTTTCGGAATCCAGCTTGTTCACATGGTTGTCCTTCATCTAGTGTTCTGCTAATCCTATTCAAGATGACTCGAGTGAATAGTTTGTAGATGACAGACAATAGGCAGATTGGGCGATAGTTGCCAATGTCGTGGATGTCTCCTTTCTTGTATAGTAGTACACTCTTGCTGGTTTTCCATTGGGATGGAACCTTGCATTCAGACAGGT
Organism: Sorex fumeus; assembly: GCF_029834395.1. Taxonomy (NCBI): domain Eukaryota; kingdom Metazoa; phylum Chordata; class Mammalia; order Eulipotyphla; family Soricidae; genus Sorex; species Sorex fumeus. The sequence goes on along the minus strand of NW_026606108.1, from coordinate 21,945,513 downwards.
AGCGTGTGAAGAGTCGAGCCAATGTATTGATGAGTACTGATGGTAAGTTCTTCAGGTGTTCAGGTCTGATCTTGTCTGGGCCAGGTGCTCTTTGTTTCTTTACAGACGAGATGGCATGTTGGATTTCGGAAGGGAGAACATTGGGAACGACATATCCATCATGTGGTATGTGGTATGTGGGCAAGTGGATGTGGCTATTAAAGAGATCTGAGTAGAAGTCATGAATAATCTTCTCCATTGCCCTTCTGGAAGATGTGATAGATCCATCATGATGTCGGAGGGCAGTCATCTTGGTTTTGTAGTTGGTGAAGGACAGGCGGGCATTACGAATGTTTTTTCCAGCTTCTGCTGCATCTACCAGTACTGCTGCTCTCCTGTTTTTGAGGTCATCCTTGATGGCTTCTCTGCACTGTTTTGCCAGTTCGGACGTTTGCTTGTGGTTGCCTGAGGCACGTGCCAAGCCACGTTGGCGAATAAGTTCAAGAGTGTTCGAAGAAAGACGGTTTTTTGTGGTTATCTCTCTCTTGGCATTCCTTGCACAATCATGGAGGTGCTGAATCATTCGATCGTATTCCTCATCAATGTTGTCAATGACGGCATCTTCCCATGTTGCCGCAACAGAGCCAAAGAGTTCCCAGTTGGTGGTTGTTCTGGGAGTCCTCTTCTTAAACCTTGCATTCTTTTCTCCTCGTTCTGTGAGGTAGAATTTTGCACGAAGAAGACGGTGGTCTGATCCCGTTTGGAATTTTGGGACAACAGCAACATCGGTTAGGCAAAACCGCCGATTGAATATGATGTGGTCTATTTCATTGTGGAACCGTCCATCGGGAGACTCCCATGTCCAACGTTTAGATTCAGCCTTTTGGAATTGTGAGTTACCATGGAAGGTTTTGGTTGACATGATGAACTCAGACAGTCTGTCACCCTGTTCGTTCCATTCCAGGCCATGGGTTCCAATGTGGAGTTCATCGACTGATCTTCTTGGTCCTATCTTGGCATTAAAATCACCGACAATGATCTTGTAGAAGGTGTGATCTTCTTTATAGAATTTTTCCAGCTCCATGTAGAATTTCTCAGTTTCTCTTTCACCATAACTGGATGTTGGTGCATAGACAACAAAGATAGAAACTGCTGGTAGTGAGCCACATTTATTCAAGTGTAATCATCCGATTCGGGTTGTTAGGCATTCAAATGAATCAATGCTCGTGACTAAGTTTGTGTTGACAAGGATACCGACACCACCGACGCCTCTTTTATCACATGTTCCAAGGAACAGTTCTTCTCCAGTGTCGAAAACAGCATGATGGAATTGATGTCTTCTCGTTTCGGTCAGACCAATGATGTCGTACTTGATCTTTTGTGCTTGTACCATAAGGTCTTCAATGGATGCAGCAGATGCCAGGGTACGAGCATTAAAAGTACAGACAATCATTTTTGTTTTTCTGCGTTTTGGTAGCCTATGTCTGCCTTGGTGTTTTATCAGCCTCTCCTTCCATATCCTTCTCGACTCTGCATATTCAGGGTTAGGGAAATGAGATCCATTTATTACTGGATTTGGCATATCAATTTGGTCTATTTGGCATAGACCACGGATAGCTTGCCAGGCTCTGCCGTGCGGGTTGAATATTTAAGGATATTAAGGTACCCTGAAAATTTAGAGAAAAGTAAATGAATAGTCGCGCGGCCTATGGCCGCGCGCTCCCAGGAGCTTGTTGTGATAATCTCTGGATCCTGGCCTTTGTTGGGGTTACACGGCAGTTGGAGGGTGTAACTGTCTAATTACTGACAGGTCTAGTCCCAAATCGTGCAGGCTTGGAGAGCTCAGCCCCGGGTCCCACACACCTGGGTTCTTCTGCCAGTTTTGTTATGTCTGAGGCTTATCCAAGTGTGTGGAGAGTGGCCCCAGTAAGGCTTTGGTTGGGGCCTGCAGGTCTTCAGCTGTTGGGCCCTGGCGAGGATAGTCAGACACAGGGTAGGAGACTCTGCCTTGTGCTCTCCCGGGAGCTTGTTGTGATAATCTCTGGATCCTGGCCTTTGTTGGGGTTACACGGCAGTTGGAGGGTGTAATTGTCTAGTTACTGACAGGTCCAGTCCCAAACCGTGCAGGCTTGGAGATCTCAGCCCCGGGTCCCACACACCTGGGTTCCTCTGCCAGTTTTGTTATGTCTGAGGCTTATCCAAGTGTGTGGAGAGTGGCCCCAGTAAGGCAGACTGCCGTGTAACCCCAACAAAGGCCAGGATCCAGAGATTATCACAACAAGCTCCCGGGAGAGCACAAGGCAGAGTCTCCTACCCTGTGTCTGACTATCCTCGCCAGGGCCCAACAGCTGAAGACCTGCAGGCCCCAACCAAAGCCTTACTGGGGCCACTCTCCACACACTTGGATAAGCCTAAGACATAACAAAACTGGCAGAGGAACCCAGGTGTGTGGGACCCGGGGCTGAGATCTCCAAGCCTGCACGGTTTGGGACTGGGCCTGTCAGTACTAGACAATTACACCCTCCAACTGCCGTGTATTTGTATCATATCAAGTTAAAATATTATAGTGCCTAAATAAAGCAATTGTAGATAATATCCTCTTGTCAGGAATCCTAAAAGAAAAGAGCAATTTCTTGACAATATCTCCATCCTCTCATGTTGCAAACTACTTTCTTTATCTTCATTGTTATAATTCATAAACACTAATGTATAGCTATATCAGACTATAAATGGAAGAAGCTATTAGAATTATTAACTGTTCTCTCAGTTTTGTTTAAAAATTTTGGAAAGTCTCAAATTAAAAATTCAATACAGATCAAAGTAACAGTAGTATAAATACTGTTTATCTGTTTTGAAAGATCAAATCTGAAAAGTACAATTAAACCAGAAAATAGAGCTCTGGAAAATATTTGAAAAGAAACTGTACTTCATATGAAAAGGCTTTGTCCTTACCACTAATAATATCAAATCAAAGTATTAACAAACATAGTTAAAATTTTATTTGAGGGGATGGAGCAATAGTTCAGTGGATAGGGTGATTGCCTTGGAAGCAGTTGACTCAGGTTCAATACCCGGGACCCTATATGGTTCCCTTAATTCTCCAGGAATGATTCCTGAGAAGAGTGAGCCCTGAGCACTGCTGGGCATGGCCCAGAGGCAAAACTTGATTTTAGGGAATCCAGAGAAATACTATAGGAGGTAAGGTCCTTCCTTGCACCTGGTCTACAACAGTTTAGATTCCTAGCATCATATATGGTCTCTCAGCACTACAAGGAGCCATCCATTAGAACAGAGCCAAGAGTAAACCCTGAGAACCTCCAGATACTGCCAAAAGCATAATAAAACTACAACATAAAGAAATTTGTTTGAATATTCACAGTGTTCTAGCATTAAATAACTATGCCTATCTATCTGGAGTATTAGAACTAAGTACAATTGAGCATGATGGACTGAGAGCTTGGCAAATGATGAATCACACATGCATAACCATTTTGGATCAAAAAAAGATGTGCAAAGCTATACCTTTAGATTCTGATTTTAGCTTAAAATTAGGACTTTTCTATGGTACATTTCTTCTTCTTTTTGAAAGCATTACTTTAAAAAATCTTTTTAATTGAATATTGGTGAGATAGACCATTACAAAGCTGTTCATATTGAGTTCAAGTCACACAGTGATCCAAGAGTGATGCCTCCACCAGTGTACATTTACCACAACTAATGTCCTCCTTCCCCCCTCTCACTTTCCCCCCATCCCCCAACATCCCACTCCTCTTTCCCAACTTTCCTCTATGGCATGCATTTTTATTCTTTCTCTCTTTCCTTTTCCTTTTGTGCTTTATGGTTTGCAAGTTAGGTAAGTAAGAGGTCATTGGATTTGTTCAGGACATTCAGTATTTTTTATCAGGGCAATAAAACTGGAGTAGCTTTTTAACTTTGGCATGTGGATGTGACTGTGGAGTGGAGGCTTCCAGAAGTATATGGAGATGACGGGAGGTAACTCATCCTGACCCCGAGAAAGCCTGGAGGTTTCAGTCACAAAACCCACATACCCGATTTTTTAACAAATTATATCTCAGTGGTAAGGTCAGGGGTGTGACAGAACTTTGGATTGTGGAAGCCAGTGACTGCCTAGGATTCTGCTTGGGTGGGAATCAGGCTAACCCGCCCCCCTCTGATTTATCTAGGTCTGTTCAGCTTTGTGAGAGTCCGAGATTATCTGCAATTTATTTTTATCTCTTTTGAGATTTATTTATGGGCCTCTGAAGAAAGGCTGATAAATGAGCTTGTATATCTGAGCCGGAAGTGGTTTGTGGGCACGGTTCCCATGCATACCTAACTTTTGGGCATTTAAAATCTTGGGACTCTTGGTCTTGAGTTATTGGTGTTTGATTAGAGGCACAGAAGCAATTTTGGGGTATTATGAAGCCTGAAGGCATCATCAGGCTGATGTTCTTGCCCCACAGGTGCAGGTTGACCTTATGGCAGCACTGTACACCTCTGTATGGTATATTTCAAACACACACACACACACAGTCTTTCTGGGATAAAATATTTTAATGATTGGGTCTGTGAAGTAAAATTTTAACATCGTCATATTTAACACAAGAGAGTATCCTAAAATTAATATGTAAGGTATAGGAATTATTTGAAACATTGCATGTTTGTCTATTTTTAATGAAAATCAACCTTTACACAGATCTACTTATTAAGGGAATCTTATGTCCTAAGTATATTAGAACATAACACCAAAAGTTAAAATACAAAATGATTCTTAATATTTTGTTAATGTAAAAGACCCCTTCCCTCTGCTCCCCTCCCGTCTTTTTCCCTTCCCTCCCCTTTCCCATTCCTCATTCTTTTCTTTCCCTTTTTTCATTTTTGGGTCACACCTAGATGTGCTCAGCTTACTATTGATGTGCTTACTATTGACTCTGTGCTCCGGGGTCACTCTTGGCAGTTCTCAAGACACCATATGTGGTGTTGGGGACAAATCCAGGGTTGGCTGCATGCAATAGCCTCCTATATTATCTCTCAAACCCAGAAAAAATATTTCTTATGCTTATGAACATTAGAGGGAGTAAGCCAATTTTTCATTTCTTTTTCTTTCATAGTGGAAATAAAATTTTTTTTATTTTAATGAATCACTGTGAGGTTCAGTTACAGACTTACAAACTTTATTTTTTTAATTTAATTTTTGATTTTTGTGTCACACCTACCAATGCACAGGGGCCACTTCTTGCTCTGCACTCAGGAATTACCCCTGGCCATGCTCAGGGGACCACATGGGATGCTGGGAATTGAACCCAGGTCGTCCGTGTGCAAGGCAAATGCCCTGCGCACTGTGCTATTGCTCCAGTCCCCAGACTTACAAACTTTAGTGCTTACATTTCAGTCATACAATGATTGAGTACCCGTTCCTCCACCAGTGCCCATTCTCCACCACCAATGTTCCCAGTATACATCCCCTCAACCCCCACCCCCTCTGTGGCAGGTACATTCCCTTTTACTCTCTCTCTCTCTCTCTCTCTCTCTCTCTCTCTCTCTCTCTCATATTTTGGTTATTGTGGTTTGCAATACAGGTATTAAGTGGCCATCATGTTTGGCCTATAGTCTACTTTAAGCAAATAACTCCCATCCCGAGCGAGCCCTCCAAGCATCCTTTACTTGGTGGTCCCTTCTCTTTCTGAGCTGCCTTTTCCTCCAGCATGTGAGGCTGGCTTCCAAGCCATGGAGCAATCCTTCTGGCCCTTTTCTCTACTATACTTGGGTGTTAGTCTCCCATTCTGTTACTTTATATTCTACAAATGAGTGCAGTCCTTCTATGTCTGTCCCTCTCTTTCTGACTCCTTTCATTTAGCATGATACTCTCCATGTTGATCCACTTACCTACAAATTTCATGACATCATCTTTTCTAACAGCTGCATAGTACTCCCTTGTGTAGATTTACCAAACCTTCTTTAACCAGTCATCTGTTCTTGGGCACTCGGGTCTTTTTCAGATTCTGGCTATTGTAAGCAGTGTAGATATTATTTCTACTATATTTTTTTGTATCTCCAGGATATATTCCCAGAAGTGGTATTGCTGGGTCAAATGGGAGCTCAATTTCTAATTTTTTGAGAAACGTCCATACTGTTTTCCAAAAGATCTGAACCACTTGGCTTCCCACCAGCAGTGAAGGAGAGTCCCTTTCTCCCCACATCCATGCCAGCACCGGGTTGCTTTTGTTCTTTTGCATGTGGGCCAGTCTCTGTGGTATGAGAGATATCTCTTTGTTTTGATCTTCTGATGATTAGTGATGAAGAGCTCTTTTTCATGTGCCTTTTGGCCATTCAGATCTCTTTTTTGAGAAAGTTTCTGTTCATTTCATTGCCCCATTTTCTGATGGGATTGGATGCTTTCTTCTTGTAGAGTTCAGCCAGTGCCTTGTATATCCTTGATATCAACCCCTTATCAGATGGGTATTGGATGAATATCCTTTCCCATTTCTTTTGTATTGGGCTTTCCAGAATAGCAGCAGAGCTAAGGGATAGTACAGGGATTAAAGTACTCCCCTTACATGTGCCCAACCTAAAATTGAGTCTTGGCATTGCATATGGTCCTCTGAGGACTGCCAGAAGTGATTCAAAGTACAAATCCAGGAATAATCTCAGAGTACTGATAGGTGTGATCTAACCCACCCTGCAAAAGAAAACAAGAGAAAATAAAACCAGAATAAGACCACTCTGTGCTATAGTCTGTGCAGCATAGTCATTTCTGCTTAAGAGAGATAAAAATAAGGGATCCATCTGAGCAGACCAGAATTAGTCCCATTGCTAATTTTTCCAATTTCCCCTTTTTGTATTTGTCTCCATCACTAATTTTAGTTACATATAATTCTCACCAGAGCCTCTGATTCTTATCCACAGATGCTTGTTTATAATCTTATCTTACTCCACACCCCTATTCATAACTTAAGCTTTGCTAGTGCATCTGTCTTTATCAAATTTTTGAGTTTTAGTCTTTTCATAAAATAGATCTTCTTATTTATTTTTAAAATTATTTAAAAAAATTTTTTATTAGTGAAACACCATGAGGTACAGTTGTGGACATTACAAGTTTTTGTGCTTCGGTTTTAGTTATACAATGATCTAGTACCCATCCCTCCACCATTACCCATTCTCCACCACCAATGATCCCAGTATCCCTCCCACCCCCCTATTCCCTCCATCCCATCCTGCCTCTGTGGCAGGGCATTCCCTTTTGTTCTCTCTCTTCTTTTGGTTGCTGATGTTTGCAAAAGAGGCATTAAGTGACAATCATGTTTGATCTATAGTCTACTTTCAGCATGCATCTCCCATCCTGGGAGGATCCTCACAACACCCTTTACTTGGTATTCCCTTCTCTATCTGAGCTGCCTTTTCCCCTTGCATGTGCGGCTGGCCTCCAAGCCATGGAGTGAACCTCCTGGTACTATCTCAACTATTCTTGGATGTTATTTTGTTACTTTATATTCCCCAGATGAATGCAATCTTTTTATGCCTGTCCCTCTCTTTCTGACTCACTTCACTTTAGCATGATACTTTCCATGTACTACCACTTGCATGTAAATTTCATGACTTCAGAAATAGATCTTTTTAAAATAAAATGGTTTTATTATTATCATTTTGCTAGTTTTTTATGTCCTCCCGTTGTTCATCGATTTGTTCGAGCGGGCCCAGTAACGTCTCCATTGTGAGACTTCTTGTTACTGTGTTTGGCATATTGAATACTCTCAGTAGCTTGTCAGCCTCTCCAAGAGGGGTAGAGGAATCGGACCCAGCTCGGCCAGGCTGGCTGTGCGCAAGGCAAATGCCCTACCGCTGTGCTATGACTCCAGCCCGTACTGACTTGTTTTTCCCCTGTAGTCTGCCTGAGCCTGAAAATAGAGTAGGTGCCATATTTGTCTCTCTGTTGTATTTAAAGCATTGTCACTCTTTCCTTCCAAAAAAATGCCTTTATCTTTAAAGCTTCTGGCATCAGAATTTGTCACTATTATTTCTGTTAGCTACACATCAGCATGTCTCACTCAATCCTTGAATTTCTAAGTGTAGATTCACTATAATTTTGTCTGGTAGAACAAATATACTATTTTGATGATTTCAATGTCCATATAGATTCAAGTAGATGAGTTTTCCAGCACCCTGCCCTAAGTTATCAGTTCTGTCGATTTCCTTTATTTATCTGTTTTTCACTGTAAATCTGTCAACTACATTCATATTCTTACTCAAACTTGTCACAATCAAATGCTGTACTCCTTCCTCCATAATTTTAGTTGTAAACATCCTATTTTTTTATTCTCAATATTTTATTGTAAAAACTTTCTGTCACTTAAAAAAAGAATTTTGTAGCAAATACCTATGTACCTGTTGCTCAGATTATGTTATTAATATTTTACTATATTTTTACATCTCTTTATCCTGGATAGCTCCCCATGGTATATTCGATATGTCAAAAATGGTAACAAGTTTCACAATGGAGACGTTACTGGTGTCTGCTTGAGCAAATCAATGAACAATGGGAGGACAGTGCTACAGTGCTTACATTTCTTTTTTTTGTTGTTCATCTGTCTATTATTGTTAATACATATCATTTGAAGTGCATTTATTTATAAATTTATTTACAATTGCTGAAATTCTCTTTGATAAATGCATATATACACATATACATATAGACAAACAATAACAAGGAATTATTTATATTTGCTTTACCACTAGACTGTTATCTCCCTGGATACATACACATATTTGCTTATATGTGTTCCTCTGTGACTGACACAGCAGTGTTTAGGGGGTGGTAAATAAATACTACTTGACTGAATGAAGTTTTTGTTTTATTCTCACAGTAATCCTAAACTATCACTTAAAAGTATAGGGTAAATTCCACTTGATCACTCAAACATAAAATTAGATCATCTTAGCAAATCAGCCAGGCAATTTTGTCAGGATTCCAGGGCTCTTAGACTTGAATTCGGTCATGGCAGGTCTTTTTTCTGGAAACACTTTTCCCACAGTTCATTACATCTTAAAGAAGTACAAAATTGAAATTTATTGCATGAGCAAAAGGCATAATGTTTAATTGCTAGTTTTTAGAAAGCCATGCTTATCATTGTACTTAAATTTTTTTATGCTATGCCTAAGGAGATGACAATATTTTTATTATTTTCTTAGCATGCCTAGAATAATTATGGTTATAGTCTCAGTATAGAATTACTTCCAGAAAATATTTTACCTTTGAGCCTAGTTAAACAAGACCATATACTTATAGAAGAAATATGCCATTAAGGAATGAAATGTTCCCATCAATTTTTGTTAAGTAACATGGATCAGATATTCAACAAGCTGGATATAACTTGATTTTACTTTTAGACATCTGTGTTGATTTTCCATGGTTGCCTATTCCATGAGTTTTACTGATGTCACCAAGTTAATGAAAACATTAGGATTAGGTAGTATAGAGTACTCCCAACAATGTAATTTGATCATTTATCCCCCAAGAGAATCAGACAGCATGTTTACTGAAGAGATGTAAGGAAAGTGAAGTGTGTTGAGAGTCATTGACAGGATGACACTATCCACTCTATTTAACAAAAAGCATGTATTGTAAACGTGAACCTTACATAATAAAAATAACACCTTTTAAAACACATCTGTCTCATAATCAGCTTGAAAAATACATCTGGTATTGCTATATTGACTCAACAAATTGTTCCTAAATGCATTTTGCAAACAGATAGTCTGTGGATTGAGAGACTAAAAATACAGATGGCTTTCTTTAGTACCTTTACTAAACTCATCGTTGTAGTTCTTAATTAAGCTCTCTCGCTAAGCAAGTAACCATTAGTGTTAAAAACACATATTGATTAAATGAGTGTTTGAAGGACTCTAGAAAACAATGGTTTCAATTTACTTGTAAAGGATGAATATGGTTTTATTTCCATTTAATTACATATTTCTTTAAAATATGATAAAATTATAGTCCCTATACAGCTATAATATACTTAATATAATAATATTAGAGGGAAAAGATAATGATAAGAAACTTATCATCATTGGCTTTTAATAATTAGTTATTATGTCTTTAGTAATACTAATTTTTTAATTGGAAGTGGGTTATATTCTGGCAGATCACCATTTCACAGACAAATTTACTTATGATATATTAAAAGTGAAAAAAAGATCGAAATGGGTTAAAGACCTCAACATCAGACTGGAATCCATAAGGTACATTGAAGACAAAGTTGGAAAACCCCTCTATGACATTGAAGCTAATGGTATCTTCTAAGATGTCACGCCACTGACCAAGCAAGTGAAAACAGAGATAGACAAATGAGACTATCTTACACTAAGAAGCTTCTACACCTCAAAAGAAACAGTGACCAAAACACAAAGACATCTACAGAATGGGACAAGATATTCGCCCAATGCCCATCCGACAAGGGGTTGATATCAAGGATAAACAAAGCACTGGTTGAACTCCACAAGAAGAAAACATCCAACCCCATGAAAAAATGGGGCAATGAAATGAACAGAAACTTTCTCAAAGAAGAAATCCGAATGGCTAAAAGGCACATGAGAAAATGTTCTGCATCATTAATCATCAGGGAGATGCAGATCAAAACAACAATGAGATATCATCTCCCACCAAGGAGACTGGCCCACATCCAAAAGAACAAAAAGTGTGGGCACAGATGTGGAGAGAAAGAGACCCTGCTTCACTGCTGGTGGGAATGCCCACTGGTTTAGCCCTTTCGGAAAACAGTATGGATGATTGTCAAAAAATTAGAAATTGAGCTCCCATTTGACCCAGCAATACCACTCCTGGGAATAAATCCCAGAGAGGCAAAAAAGTATAGTCAAAGTGACATCTGCGCTTGTTTGTTCATTGCAGCACTCTTTACAATAGCTAGAATCTGGAAAAACCTGAGTGCCCAAGAACAAATGACTGATTAAAGAAACTTTGGTACATCTACACAATGGAGTAATATGTAGCTGTTAGAAAAGATGAAGTCATGAAATTTACATACAAGTAGTACGACATGGAAAGTATCATGCTAAATAAAATGAGTCAGAAAGAGAGGAACAGACATAGAAAGTCTGCATTCATCTGGGGAACATAAAGTAACAAAATAGGAAACTAACACCCAAGAATAGCCAGGATAAGTACCAGGAGGTTCACTCCATGGCTTGGAGTCCAGGTGCACATGCTAGGGGAAAAGGGAGTTCAGATAGAGAAGGGAGCACCAAATAAAGGGTGTTGGGAGGATCCTTCCAGGATGGAAGATGCATGCTGAAAGTAGACTATAGACCGAACATGATTGCCACTCAATGCCTCTTTTGCAAACCACACACACAAAAGGAGAGAGAGAACAAAAGGGAATGCCCTGCCACAGGCAGGGTGGGATGGGGAGGTGGGGGGTGGGAGGGATACTGGGATCATTGGTGGTGGAGAATGGGCACTGGTGGAGTCATGGGTACTCGATTTTTGTAAAACTGAAACCCAAGCACAAAAATTTGTAAGTCTACAACTGCACCTCATGGTGTTTCACTAATAAATTTTTTTTAAAAAAATAAAAAAATATTGAAACATTAAATTATTACTTGTCTGAGAAGAGCACTAAGATTTGTCTAGAATGTCATTAAGAATGAATAAGAAATTGAATATTTTAAAAATTTGGCTCTTTGTTTGTTTTTGCAGTGCCAAGTATCAAACCCAAGGCCTCACAAATGCTGGGCAAGTGCACTACCACTAAACTATATTCTCAACTCCAAGAAATTAAACATTTTAAAATGCTGACTTGGAGAGCTGTCAAAATATTCTAATGGAAATACTCATTCCTCTCTAACTGCCAATGTCCATTGTTCCTCTTCTGCAGAGCATTCTGGTTTAGAGGAAGTATTCTCTAGTGTTAATCCCATGATGCAACAGAAATTAAAAGCTGATAATAAAAAAATACTCATTCCTCTCACTTAGGAAAATAATAGGATTGTACTAAAAATAACAATATTGATCAGAAAGAGACACTCATACAAATGTAAATCTGATTAAACATTTGTAATGCTCACCGAAATGCTTATGATAAATGCTAACTGAAGAATGCTAACTGAAGAATGCTAAGTGAAGAATGCTTACGATAAAGTCATTCTGAGACTTTTAAAAATAACCTTCTTTTGGGGCTGGAGAGATGGCACAGCGGGTAGGGCATTTGCCTTGCACGCGGCCGACCCCGGTTCAATTCCCAGCATCCCATATGGTCCCCTGAGCCCCGCCAGGAGTAACTCCTGAGTGCAGAGCCAGGAGTAACCCCTGTGCATCGCTAGGTGTGACTCAAAAAGCAAAAAAAAAAAAAAAAAAAAAAAAAAAAAACCTAACCTTCTTTCTCATTTCGCTTAGCATGTAGTATCACTTGTATGTAAATTTCATGACTTCATCTTTTCTAACAGCTACATAGTACTCCATTGTGTAAATGTACCAAAGTTTCTTTAACCAGTCATTTGTTCTTGGGCACTCAGGTTTTTTCCAGATTCGAGCTATTGTAAAGAGTACTGCAATGAACAAACAAGCGCATATGTCACTTCGACTATACTTTTTTGCCTCTCTGGGATTTATTCCCAGGAGTGGTATTGCTGGGGCAAATGGGAGCTCAATTTCTAATTTTTTGACAATCATCCATACAGTTTTCCAAAAGGGCTGAACCAGTGGGCATTCCCACCAGCAGTGAAGCAGGGTCCCTTTCTCGCCACATCTGTGCCCACACTTTTTGTTCTTTTGGAGGTGGGCCAGTCTCCTTGGTGGGAGATGATATCTCATTATCTCATTGTTGTTTTGATCTGCATCTCCCTGATGATTAATGATGTAGAGCATTTTCTCATGTGCCTTTTGGCCATTCGGATTTCTTCTTTGAGAAAGTTTCTGTTCATTTCATTGCCCCATTTTTTCATGGGGTTGGATGTTTTCTTCTTGTGGAGTTCAACCAGTGCTTTGTATATCCTTGATATCAACCCCTTGTCGCATGGGTTGGGCGAATATCCTTTCCTATTCTGTATACTGTCTTTGTGTTTTGGTCACTGTTTCTTTTGAGGTGTAGAAGCTTCTTAGTGTAAGATAGTTTCATTTGTCTATCTCTGTTTTCACTTGCTTAGCCAGTGGCGTGACATCTTTGAAGATACCATTAGCTTCAATGTCACTGAGGGTTTTTCCAACTTTGTCTTCAGTGTATCTTATGGATTCCAGTCTGATGTTGAGGTCTTTAATCTGTTTTGATCTTACTTTTGTACATGGTGTTAGGCAGAGATCTGAGCCCATTTTTTTTGCATGTAGCTGTCCAGTTTTGCCAGCACAATTTATTAAAGAAGCTTTCCTTGATCCACTTCACATCTTTTGCTCCCTTATCAAAGATTAGATGCTCATATGTTTGGGGGGATATGTCAGTATATTTAACCCTGTTCCACTGGCCTGAAGCTCTGCCTTTGTTCCAGTACCAGACTGTTTTAATTATTGCTGCTTTGTAGTATAGTTTGAAGATAGGGTGGTTAATTCCTCCCATTTTCTTTTTCCCATGAATAACTTTAGCCAAAGCTTTAGCTAAAGCTATTCATGGGTTCTTATTGTTCCATATGAATTTCAGACATGTTTGCCCCATTTCTTTGAAGAATGTCATGGGTATCCTTATAGGGATCACATTGAATTTGTACAATGCTTTGGGAAGTATTGCCATTTTAACAATGTTAATTCTTTGATCCATGAGCAGGGGATATCTTTTCATTTCCTCGTGTCCTCTTTTATTTCCTGAAGTATCGTTTTGTAGTTTTCTTTGTACATGTCCTTTACTTCCTTAGTTAAGCTGATTCCTAGGAACTTGATTTTCTAGGGCACAATTGTGAAGGGGATTGTTTTTTTTTCATGTACTTTCTTCTCTCTCACTATTTCCATATAGGAATGCCATGGACTTTTGGGTATTGATTTTATAGCCTTCAGCTTTACTATGAAGTTTTTTCAGTTGTCCGATCCTTTGTTTCTTTCATGTCCTCCTTCAGTTTACTGGATATCTGTCTGACTGTTTCATTGAGTTCATTGAACATCTTCATTACTTCATATCTGAATTATTTCTCAGAGAGGTCCATTAGGTGAATCACACCTACTGAGGCTTCTGGATTCTTTTCATCGTCCTCCCCACGTGGTGGGGATTTGTGTTGTTTCTTCATGTTGGTGTGTAGGTATGGGAACTGTGATGTTACATTAGATTTCTTGGTATGACTGAACTACCTGCAGCCACGTGAGCATTTGCCTGCCTAAAATCAGGCCACGCCCACTTCTACAGAAGCCACCACGACTTCTGAAATGACCACGCCCCCACGTGTACCTGGTTTGTGTGGGAAGTACTAGCTGAAAGGGGAAGAAGACCCGCACAGTGTTGGGGACGAAGAAGAAGAGGCTCAGGGATACTGTCTTCCTAGGGTCCTAGAGGACGCTTGGGGCACTTGCACGGAGAAAGCCAAGTCCCAGGTTCAAATACTGACGGATAAACTGACCTGGAAGGGGAAGAAACTGGCACAGCATTGGGTACGAAGAGGAAGAGGCTCAGGGTTGCTTTTGTCCCAGGGTCCTAGAGGACGCCTGGAGCACTTGCAGGGAGAAAGCCAAGTCCCAGATTCGAATAGTGGGGATAAACTGACCTGGGAGAAGAAGATCGGCACAGTGTTGGGGACAAAGATCTGTCTTTGTATTTCGATTGTTGTTTCCTTTGAGGAGCAGAAGTTTCGTAAAGGAGTCCCAGGTTTCTTTATTTCTTCTTGTTTTTTTTTTTTTAAATCTTTGCTTCCAGTTGTTTGGTCAGCGTTATTTGATCCTTAAAGATGCTTCTAGCTTCAATGTCATGAATAGTTCTGTATATATTTTCCTCAGTGTATCTTATGGGCTAAGGTCTGATATTGAAATCGTTTATTCGTTTTGATTTGAATTTTGTGGATAGTGTAAGAAAGAAGTCTGAGGTCTTTTTTTCTCATTGCAATGTAACTGACAAGTTTCCTGAATACCACTTGTTGAAGAGGCTTTCTTTGCTCCACTTTGTATATATTTCTCCTTTATTGAAGATTAACTTACCAAATAGTTAAGTGTCTATCTCTGGATTTTCAATTATATTCTATTGGGTTTATCCTTAGTCTAATACCACAGCTTTTAATTACTACCATTTTGTAGTACAGTTTTGAAGTTGGGAAAGCAATACTTTTTCTAGGGGATTGCTTTGCCCATTTGAGGATATTTATTGTACCATATGAATTTTAGGAGTGTTTGATCAATTTCTTTGAAAAATGTCATGAGTATCTCTAATAGGGACTAAAATGAACCTGTGTAATGCTTTGGGCCATTATTGCCATATTGGTGATGTTAATCCTCTTAATCTATGAGCATGAGATGTGTTTCCATTTCATCGTGTCCTTTTTAAGTAGTGTTTTATAGTTAAACTGATTCCTAGGTGCTTGCTTTTCTTTTTTCATATATATATATATATATATATATATATATATTTACTTTTTGGGTCACACCCAGCAATGCTCAGGGGTAATTCCTGGCTCTGCACTCAGGAATTACTCATGGCAGTGCTTGGGGGACCATATGGGTTGCCAGAGATCGAGCCCCAGGACGGCCGTGTGCAAGGCAAACGCCCTACCCACTATGCTATCGCACCGGCCCCATATTTTCTTTTATTTTAATGAATCACCGTCTCTCACCCTGTTCGTTCCATTCTAGGCCATGGGTCCCGATGTGAAGTTCTTCAGCTGATCTTCTCGGTCCTATCTTGGCATTAAAATTACCCACAATGATCTTGTAGAAGGTGTGGTCTTCTTTATAGAACTTCTCTAGCTCCATGTAGAACTTCTCGATTTCTCTTTCATCATAATGAGATGTTAGTGCTTAGACAACAAAGATAGAAACTGCAGGCAGTGAGTCACATCTATTCAAATGTAAACGTCCGATTCAGGTTGTTAGGCATTCGAATGAATCAATGCTCTTGGCCAAGTTTGTGTTGACAAGGACACCGACGCCTCCAACACCTCTTTTATCGCATGTTCCAAGGAACAATTCTTCTCCAGTGTTGAAAACGGCATGGTGAGATTCGTGCCTTCTTGTCTCGGTCAGACCAATGATGTCGTACTTGATCATTCGCGCTTGTACCATCAGGTCCTCGATGGATGCATCTGATGCTAGCGTACGTGCATTGAAAGTACAGACGATCATTTTTGTCTTCCTTCGTTGTGGCAGCCTACGTCGGCCTTGAGATTTTGTCGGCCTCTCCTTTCTCATCCTTCTCAGTGTTGCCATGTCGGTGAAGCCTTCAGGGTCAGGTGAATGAGACCAGTTGTAGTTACTGTCTGAGTTCATCATGTCAACCAAGACCATTCATGGTAACTCACAGTTCCAGAAGGCAGAATCTAAACGATGGACATGGGAGTCTCCCGGTGGACGATTCCACAACGAAATAGACCACATCATATTCAATCGACGGTTTTGCCTGACTGATGTCGCTGTTGTCCCAAAATTTCGAACGGGATCGGACCACCGTCTCCTTCGTGCAAAATTCTACTTCACAGAGTGGGGAGAAAGGGCTGCAAAGTTCAAAAAGAGAACTCCCAGAATGACCACCAACTGGGAACTCTTTGGTACTATTGCGGCAACATGGGAAGATGCCATTGTTGACAACATTGACAAGGAATACGATCGACTGGTTCAGCACCTCCATGAATGTGCGAGGAACGCCAGGAGAGACATAGCCACAAAAAATCGCCTATCTTCGAAAACTCTTGAGCAAGCTAATGTCCGAGCTTGCAAAGCAGTGCAGAGATGCGATCAAGGAAGACCTCAAAGAGAGAAGAGCAGAAGTACTGGTAGATGCGGCAGAAGCCGGGAAAAGTATTCGTAACGCCCGCCTGTCCTTCGCCAACTATAAGACCAAGATGACTGCCCTCCGACATCCTGATGGATCCATCACATCCTCCAGAACGGCAATGGAGAAGATTATCCATGACTTCTACTCAAATCTCTTCGATAGCCATGTCCACTTGCCGACATACCAAATTCCACAGGATGGATATGTCGTTCCCAATGTTCTCCCTTCCAAAATCCGACACGCCCTTTCGTCGGTAAAGAAACAAACAGCACCTGGGCCAGACAAGGTCAGACCTGAACACCTGAAGAACCTGCCGTCAGTACTCATCAATACACTTGCTCAGCTCTTCACTCGCTACCTGTCTGAATGCAAGGTTCCGTCCCAATGGAAAACCAGCAGGACCATACTACTGTTCAAGAAGGGAGACATCCATGACATTGGCAACTATCGCCCGATCTGCCTATTGTCTGTCATCTACAAGTTGTCCACTCGAGTCATCCTAAATAGGATTGGCAGAACACTAGATGAAGGACAACCATTCGAGCAAGCAGGGTTCCGCAAAGGATTCAGCACCATCGACCATATCCACACGATAACCAAGCTCATTGAGGTTTCTCGGGAGTTCAAGATGCCGCTCTGTTTAACGTTCATTGATTTAAAGAAGGCCTTTGATTCTGTTGAGACGGAAGCAGTCATTGAAGCCCTAGCCAATCAGGGCATTCAAGCCCAATACATCAGGATCCTCCGTGAGCTGTATTGCGGATTCACTACCAGGATCTCACCATTCTACAAAGAAGTGATCGTTGATGTCAAGAGAGGAGTGCGGCAGGGTGATACCATTTCACCAAAACTCTTCAGTGCCACCCTCGAGAACATCATGCGATGACTGGAATGGGAAGGAATGGGAGTGAAGATAGATGGTCGGCAACTACACCACCTCCGCTTTGCTGATGACATTGTTTTAATAACACCAAACATCAGCCAAGTGGCACAAATGCTGGCCGACTTCGACCGTGAGTGTGGAAATGTAGGACTACAGCTGAATCTTATGAAGACAATGTTTATGAGAAACAGCCTTGTTCCTGACGCCCCATTCGCTCTCAATGGAACGACCATCTCCGAATGCAACAGCTATGTTTACCTAGGTCGAGAGGTCAACATGACAAATGACCTGGCACCCGAGCTGCGCAGGAGGAAGAGAGCGGCTTGGAACGCCTTCACGAACGTCGAAGAAATAGCTAAGAGGACGAAGAACCTCCGGCTCCGGGCACATCTCTTTGATTCCACTGTTCTTCCTGCATTAACATATCCCTCAGAGACCTGGACCCTATGCAAACAAGATGAGAACGCTATTCAGGTCTCCCAAAGAAGAATAGAAAGAGCTATGCTTGGAATATCTGGTTTCACTCAAATGAGAGAGAGAATCCGGAGTTCTGACATCCATCGACGATCAAGAATCAGGGACACTGTCTCATATGCCAAGGTGTCGAAAATCAGATGGGCTGGTCATGTAATGAGATTTAAAGACGATCGCTGGACTAGAGCTGTTACCGACTGGATTCCATGGGATGTCAAAAGACCGCGTGGCCGCCCACCTTCCAGATGGTCAGACTTCTTTGTCAAGATCATGAACGATCGGTTTGAGGCCCTTCATGTTCCCGGAGCGAACAGATGCCATTGGGCTACACTAGCACGCGACAGGGACAAATGGAGTCGTTACTGGCGCCCGCTCGAGCAAATTGACGACTAACGGGAAGTTAAGTGATTAAGTGTGATAATGAATCACCGTAAGATACATATACAAACTTACAAACTTTCGTGATTACATTTCAGTCAAACAATGTTAGAGTACCCATCCCTCCACCAATGCCCAATCCCTCCACCAATTTTCCCAATATCCTTTCCCCTTCCCCACCTTCTTCCTATCCCCTACCTCTGTGGCAGGCACATTCCCTCTTACTCTCTCTGTCCTTTGGGGGTTTTGGCTTGCAATACAGGAACCAAGTGGCTATCATGTTTGGTCGATAGTCTACTTTCAGCACTCATCTCCCATCCGAAACGATCCCTCCAACCATCATTACTTAGGACTCCCTTCTCTATCCCAGCTACCTTTTCCCCCAGCACATAAGATCGCCTTCCAAGCCATGGCGAGATCTTCTAGACTCTTATCTCTACTATCTGTAGGTGTTAGTCTCATGTTATGTTGCTTTCATTAATTTCTATTTTAATTTTTATTATTTATTTATTTATTCCTGCCTGCTTTGGGCTCATTTCATTTGGTGTTTTCATAAGCTGTGCAGTTAAGTTATTTATGTGGGACCTTTCTGATGAATGCTTACATAGCTATGCATTTTCCTCTTAATTGTGTCCCTCAAATTCTGGTAGCACATGTCTTCTTTCTTATTTGTTTTCAGGAATTTTAATTTCCTCAACTCACTGGTTTTTTAGTAGTTAGTTTTTCATATGTCCAGGAGTTTTAGTGATTTCTACATTTATGTTTGGGATTAACTTCAATTTTCAAAGCATCAGAGTCTGAGGAGATAGCTGATATGATTTATATTATCTTGACTATATGAAGATATAGGTTTTTTGTGGACCAGTATTTGGTTTATCTTGAACAATGTCCCCATGACTTTGGAAAAGAATGAGTATTCAGATTTTGGGGGATGAAAAGATATAGTCTATTTGATCTGCCAAGTGGTGATAGGGTGGTTTTGAAGTCTCAAACTATATTGTGTTGCTATTAATATATTCCTTAAAATCCATTAGCAGTTCTTTTAAGTATTTTACTAGTCTCTTGTTAGGTGCATATATCTTTAGGAGTTTGAATTCTTCCTGATATCTATATTACTTGAACATTAAGAAATGACTTTCTGTCTCTGTTTCTTATGACTTTTAAGCCCGAATTCTATGTTGTTTGATATAAATATAGCCACCCTAACCTTTTTTATGTGGGAGCTGTTTGCTTGAAATTTTGTCTTTCAACCGTTGACTTTGAGTCTATGTTTGTTTTACTCTTCAAATGTGTTTCTTGTGCTTAGCAGAAAGTTGGATTCATTTTTTTGACCGAATTGGTGCATTCTGGCCATAGATAGTGAGTATCATTAAAGATTTGTGCCAGCTTTCAGTAGAAGTTTAGAGTGTTTATAAGATTGTCTTAAAGAAACCTTGCTAGTCCATCTTGCAGAGTTGATTTTGACTCTATAAAGTCACCGAGTGTTTTTTGTTGTTTGTTTTGTTTTTAGGCTCCCTATTCTTCCTTAAAATCTAAATAAAAGTCTGGCTGGGTAAAGTATTCTTGATGAGGTGTTCATTTTGTTAAGGGTTATGAACCCCCCCTCCCCCTCCCCACAAATAAAAATCACATCACTGTCTTCAGGCCTCCAGGGTCTCATTTGATATATCATTTTGAATCTTAAGGCTGCTCCTTTGTATGTAATTTTCCTTTTTGATATTTCTGTCTTTAATACTCTATCTTTTTTTCAGTGGCTTTCATCATTCTGATTAGGATATATCTTGGTATATTTTTATTGGTATCTTGTTTAGCTGGTACCCTCTGGGTGAGCCTTTTGGATCTGGGTGCATGTGCATTTCAGATCTGAGAACTTCTTAGTGATGATTTCTTTGACTTCCTGTTACTCTGGGACACCGATGATGCTTATATTCCTTTTGAATTTGTCTCAGAGTTCTCAAAATTTGTCTGCTGTCTATTCATTTTGAGCCTTTTCCTTACCTTATCTGCTATTGTCTAGCGATATTCTGTATCTCAACTTGGATGTCACTGATTTTATCTTCAGCTGCTGTTATTTTACTGCTGAGGCTTTCTGTTGAGATTTTCTTTATTTTCACCTACCGAATTCTTTAGTTCTTTCATTTCTAATTACATTTTTAAAAACACTTTTTTTGTATTTTCTTGGCTGTCTGTACCACTATTTTTTGAGCTCTATGATCATCCTCACCATTCCTTCTTTGAAATCTTTATCTGAGAGGCTATACCGGTGGTTAGTGATGGTTGAGTCTTCTGAGATAGTATCTTGGTTCACTAAGATATGGTGGGGTTATGCTCCTTTACTGTGATTTTTTAATTCTTTTTTCATGAGTGTGATTTACAAATCCAACCAATTTCTGTCTAATTGATTTGAAAATAACGAGAGACCAACAAATTACTCTGCTTAGAAAAGCAAAATAGGTCAAACCATTAATTGGCATCTTAAAAAATGTTTATGCTAATCCAGCATATGAAGAATTTCTTGGTAGTCCACATTGTTTTTATCTGTTCATTTTTTGTCCGTGTACTCTAAGTCTGTTGAGACGGAAGCGGTCATGGAAGCCCTAGCCAATCAGGGCGTACAAACTCAATACATCAGGATCCTTCGTGAGCTCTATTGCGGATTCACTACCAAGATCTCACCATTCTACAAAGAAGTAATCATCCATATCAAGAGAGGGGTTCGGCAGGGTGATACCATTTCACCAGAACTCTTCAGTGCCACCCTCGAGAACATCATGCGATGACTGGATGGAAAAACATGGGAGTGAAGATAGATGGTCGGCAACTACACCACCTCCGCTTTGCTGATGACATCGTTATAATAACACCAAACATCAGCCAAGCGACACAAATGCTGAACGACTTTGACCATGAATGTGGAAAGGTAGGACTACAGCTGAATCTTACGAAGACAATGTTTATGAGAAACAGCCTTGTTCCTGACGCTCCATTCGCTCTCAATGGAACCACCATCTCCGAATGCAACAGTTATATATACCTGGCACCTGAGTTGCACAGAAGGAAGAGAGCGGCTTGGAATGCCTTCGAGAGCATTGAAGAAATAACTAAAAGGACAAAGAACTTCCAGCTACAAGCACATCTCTTTGATTCCACTATTCTTCCTGCATTAACATATGCCTCAGAGACCTGGACCCTACGAAAACAGGATGAGAACGCTATTCAGGTCTCTCAAAGAGGAATCGAAAGAACTATGCTTGGAATATCACGATTCACTCAAATGAGAGATAGAATCCGGAGTTCTGATCTTCATCAATGCTCAAGAATCAGGGGTGCTGTCTCATTTGCCAAGACATCAAAAATCAGATGGGCTGGACACGTAATGAGGTTTACAGACAACCGCTGGACTAGAGCCATTACTGATTGGATTCCACGGGACATCAAAAGATCATGTGGACGCCCACCTATAAGATGGGCAGACTTCTTCGTCAAGACCCTAAATGATCGGTTTGAGGCTCTGCATGTTCCTAGAACGAACAGATACCATTGGGCTACGCTAGCATGCAACCAGGACGAATGGAGACGTTACTGGCACCCGCTCGAATAAATCGATGAATAACGGGGATTAAGCGATAAGTGATTAAGTACTCTAAGTATAAGTAGAATCACTATGTTTATTTAATGTGTCTTTATATTTTTACGGCAGAGGCTGGCAAGCTTCCCGTGGTGTACTCGATATGCCAAACACAGTAACAACAAGTCTCACAGTGGAGATGTTACTGGGCCCGCTCAAGCAAATCGATGAACAACAGGAGAACAGTGCTGCAGTGCTTTATATTTTACATTTAACTGTAAAACTTTCTTAGCAAATTGACTCTTAGTTTTTAAATAATTGCGGACCAAGTCTTAAGCAGATTTAGGAAATACACTTGAATTTAATCTTAGGCATGAGCTTATTAAAACAGTAGAAAAGTTGAATTTTCTTATTTCCAGATTACATGCCTTGTGTTGCCTAGAAGAAGAAATGATCCCCAAGTTTAGCTTGGAGCAGGTTCTGGAATTCACATAGTAATTGTGGGGGTTCAAATAATGAGGGATGATCTTTCAGATAAGGGGTAAAATTTCGTAGTGTTTAAAAGAAAAGTACAATTAATACTATTAATATCCTAACCTATCCTATCTAGGTGAAGGAAGAGGAACTCACACTGGGGCCCTGCTGGTCTGAGATGTGGGGTGATGAAAGAATCTATCAGGAGATTGAGATGGTCTAGTCAGTAGCAAAGTAAGTCTATTAAAGAAAGAGTGCACTGGTCAGACTGTCAATCTTAACTCCTTAACGCTGTCTCTGGAGTCCTTTATTGTGTGTCTGGGGATTGCTAGGCAGGAAATTTCTACTTTCTATCGGTTAGCTAATTCTGGGAAGTGGGTAAGGAGATGTGCAGCTACTTCTAGGAAGAGAGTGAGTGTTATATAAATAATCTGAGACAATAATGAAAAGGGATTGATATGTATATACATTTTTTAAGTCAATCTAAGAAAAAGAGTACTTGGGCCAGTCTAACAATTGAGTAGCAGAACTAAATGACAGTGAGCATTTCAGGTATTCTGGGTAAGTATGTCAGGCGTTTTATATACGGGAATTGAGCTAAGCATCTCCTCATGGGAATATTGCTACTCTACTTGGATTCAATTTTATCCTGATCATAAACTCACTTTCAATTTCCACTTTCCATAGCTCATGTGTTGATTTGTAGTCATAGTTCATAGTAAATTTGACAAGATAAATAAGAGAAGTATGTGCTTTTCTCTTTACTATATTTTCATTTCGAAGATGACACAGAGGATATTGTGCATAATTTGAAGATTTAGGACAAGGTTAAAAAGAAAAGTGAACTTGAACTTGTCTCTTTTCTCTCTCTGGTAATGATCACTCTTCTCAGTGAATGGAGCATACTTATTTTTGCATCATTTGATTGAGGACATACTCCATTTAAAGACTTTGTTTGGGAAACAATAGAGTTTTCTTTTGATAAAAGTGCTTCAAGCACTCTTGATGATAAATTGAAGAGTATGAAGATATGTACCGTCAAGACGAATTTCCATAGACTAGAATCTGCTGAAAGATCATTTGGCAAAAATGTAGTAACTTTAAGCAATTTTAAGAGTTTAAGAGTTGAATTGAGGCTTGGATAAAAATAATATAAATGTATAGTCAATGAGGGATAAAAGAATTAAAGATAAGCCAAATATATCCAAACAGTGGATTTTTTACTTATTTTGCTTTTGAATTATTATATGTAAAGTAGTTTCATCTTACTATTGGATATTACATTAGAAAGTGTGTTTCGCTCAGTATGGTATTGACACAAAGATGGAAACATACATCAATGGAACAGAAAGAGCCCAGTAATGAATCCACAAGTAAGTGGTCAATTAATTTACAACAAAGAGCCAAGAATGCACAGTAGGATATAATTAGATGATTAAAACTTTGTGCAATTATAGCCACCTTTTTTTCTTTTCAATATTTTCTTGACATTAGGATGAAAGAAGTCCTTTGGCAAACAAGCAAGCAAACAAAAGAACCACTGACCAAAACTTGTAGTTTTTAGACGATGCCCTGGGAAGCAGTTTTTGCCTTCAACGGTGGAGCTGCAAAATGGAGCCCTTTTTGACTGAACAGCTGCCTCTCTCTTCCTTACCATACTAAAACACACAACACCGGTGAGGTCTCTCTATTTTTAAGTTTCATACATAATGTGTGACTATGACTACGCTCATTTGTCTGATTTTTAAGCTGCATATGGTTACTTTTCTCCTTCAGAATAAGCATGATTTGCCCCTGATATCTCCTATGTATAGGCTTTATGTTACCCAAACTCCACTCAGCATAAAATCAGTTCCCTATTTATTTTTTTTAAGTTTTTTTTTTTCACATAGTGCTGGTTAGATAGGGCTCTGGCTTTAGAAGCTGCCACTTCACCATAGTTTTTCCTCATTTCCCCCTATTTAACTATTCCTCATTTTTTAAGATAGTAATGTAAATGACAGTCTCTTCAATGAATGGTGTGTATGTGAACAGCCATATGCAAAAGAATAAAACTGATCTACAATTTTATAACATAAAATTAATTCAAAATGGAATAAGGATTTAAATTTAAAACTGTGAATCATAAAATTTCTAAAATAAAACATAGCCAATAAACTTATATATGACTTTGGTCATATATATATGCATATGTATGTGTATGTACATATATATATCTTTTCTAGACTTTGGTCATATATAAATATATTTGGAGTAAAAACCAAGTATATACACAAATATAGGTAAAGGTAAAGGTAAAGGCCCTCCCGTGTATTCGATATGCCAGATACACAAATATATACACAAATATATATACCATATATACACAAATATGTATGTGATCTTATCACTTAATCACTCAATCCCCGTTATTCATCGATTTACTCGAGCGGGTGCCAGTAACGTCTCCATTCATCCCGGTTGCGTGCTAGCGTAGCCCAATGGTATCTGTTCGTTCTAGGAACATGCAGAGCCTGAAACCGATCATTTAGGGTCTTGACGAAGAAGTCTGACTATCTTGTAGGTGGGCGTCCACGTGATCTTTCGATGTCCCGTGGAATCCAATCAGTAATGGCTCTAGTCCAGCGGTTGTCTGTAAACATCATTACGTGTCCAGCCCATCTGATTTTTGATGTCTTGGCAAATGAGACAACGTCCCTGATTCTTGAGCATTGATGAAGATCAGAACTCCGGATTCTATCTCTCATTTGAGTGAATCGTGATATACCAAGCATAGCTTTTTCGATTCCTCTTTGAGAGACCCGAATAGCGTTCTCATCCTGTTTTCATAGGGTCCAGGTCTCTGAAGCATATGTTAATGCAGGAAGAACAGTGGAATCAAAGAGATGTGCTCGTAGCTGGAGGTTCTTTGTCCTTTTAGTTATTTCTTCAATGTTCTTGAAGGCATTCCAAGCTGCTCTCTTCCTCCTGCGCAACTCAGGTGCCAGGTCATTCATCATGTTGATTTCTCGACCTAGGTATATATAACTGTTGCATTCGGAGATGGTGGTTCCGTTGAGAGCGAATGGAGCGTCAGGAACAAGGCTGTTTCTCATAAACATTGTCTTCGTAAGATTCAGCTGTAGTCCGACCTTTCGACATTCACGGTCAAAGTCGTTCAGCATTTGTGCCGCTTGGCTGATGTTTGGTGTTATTAGAACGATGTCATCAGCAAAGCGGAGGTGGTGTAGTTGCCGACCATTTATCTTCACTCCCATGCTTTCCCATTCCAGTTGTCGCATGATGTTCTCGAGGGTGACACTGAAGAGTTTTGGTGAAATGGTATCACCCTGTCGAACCCCTCTCTTGATATGGATGATTACTTCTTTGTAGAATGGTGAGATCCTGGTAGTGAATCCGCAATAGAGCTCACGAAGGATCCTGATGTATTGAGTTCGTACGCCCTGATTGGTTAGGGCTTCCATGACCGCTTCCGTCTCAACAGAATCAAAGGCCTTCTTTAAATCAATGAACGTTAGACAGAGCGGCATCTTGAACTCCCGAGAAACCTCAATGACCTTAGTAATCGTGTGGATATGGTTGATGGTACTGAATCCTTTTCGGAATCTGGCTTGTTCACATGGTTGTCCTTCATCTAGTGTTCTGTTAATCCTATTCAGGATGACTCGAGTGAACAGTTTGTAGACGACAGACAATAGGCAGATTGGGCGATAGTTGCCAATGTCGTGGATGTCTCCCTTCTTGTATAGTAGTACAGTCCTGCTGGTTTTCCATTGGGATGGAACCTTGCATTCAGACAGGTAGCGTGTGAAGAGCAGAGCCAATGTATTGATGAGTACTGATGGTAAGTTCTTCAGTTGTTCAGGTCTGATCTTGTCTGGGCCGGGTGCTCTTTGTTTCTTTACCGACAAGATGGAATGTTGGATTTCGGAAGGGAGAACATTGGGAACGACATATCCATCAGGTTGTATGTGGTATGTGGGCAAGTGGACGTGGATATTAAAGAGATCGGAGTAGAAGTCATGAATAATCTTCTCCATTGCCCTTCTGGAAGATGTGATAGATCCATCAGGACGTCGGAGGGCAGTCATCTTGGTTTTGTAGTTGGTGAAGGATAGGCGGGCATTACGAATGCTTTTCCCAGCTTCTGCCGCATCTACCAGTACTGCTGCTCTCCTGTTTTTGAGGTCATCCTTGATGGCTTCTCTGCACTGTTTTGCCAGTTCGGATGTTCGCTTGTGGTTGCCTGAGGCATGTGCCAAGCCACGTTGGCGAATAAGTTCAAGAGTGTTCGAAGAAAGGCGGTTTTCTGTGGTTATCTCTCTCTTGGCATTCCTTGCACAATCATGGAGGTGCTGAATCATTCGATCGTATTCCTCATCAATGTTGTCAATGACGGCATCTTCCCATGTAGCCGCAACAGAGTCAAAGAGTTCCCAGTTGGTGGTTGTTCTAGGAGTCCTCTTCTTAAACCTTGCATTTTTTCCTCGTTCTGTGAGGTAGAATTTTGTACAATATATGTACAAATATACTATATATACATATATACACATATATATTTAGTTAAAAATAAACAAATGGGACTCAGTCAAACTAGAAAGCTTCCTCACAGCTGTTTTGTGTCTGTTTCAGCCCATTAACAAAATTGCTAGTGGATAGAAATTCCTGGGTGCTTTCTGCCTGAAATCAGGATGAGTTTCCCCATAGGCATTTCCCTTGTAAGGTTAATACTAGTCTGGAGTGCTCTTGTATTTTTTTTTTTTAATGGTTGCATGAAGTCCTTAGGAATAACTGTCAGGAAGCTTGGAGGGGAGAAAAGTTGATTGCTTTATTGACTGGGAATATACACAGATGCTCAAGGGCACATAGTGAAGTCCTGGAAGCAGAGAGGTGATGGGTTGGGGTTCTGCTTATATTGTTGCTAAGAGTGAGGTTTTAGGGCTCCTTGAACTGCTTTTTAGTGTGGACTTCGCATAATAGGAATAGGAATTTTAAGCTCTGGAGGAGAGACGAAACAGAAAAAGGGAAAAAGAAAAAGCAGAACAAAACCAAACATGAGTCTCAGCTAACCAGTTAACAAATTTAACCGGGATCTGTAAAATTAAGAGTCTGGGAAAATGGGGTACAATCTTCTTGCGGTAGCTTGGATCTTAATAGTCAGTTGGCTGGACATATGTTTGAGTTAGCCTTCTTTGAAATTAATTTTCCTTTGTCATGGATACCTTAGTAATCTGCTTTAAGTAAGGCAATTGTATTATTAGAAAAAAAGCAGAAAATAAAACTTCAATTATCTGCTTTTATATTGCAACAGTAGAGTTATCAACAAAATAATGTGCTGAAGGAGAGATATATAAATAATATATCTTGTAAGGGCTTGATGCTTGAAATATATGAAAAATGTAGCACTGTAGCACTGTCCTGTAGCACTCTCCTCCCATTGTTCATCGATTTGCTTGAGCGGGCACCAGTAATATCTTCATTGTGAGACTTGTTACTATTTTTTGGCATATCGAATATGCCACAGGGAGCTTGCCAGGCTCTGCAGTGCGGGCGAGATACTCTTGATAGCTTTCTGGGCTCTCCGAGAGGGACGGAGAAATTCAACCCAGCTCAGCCATATGCAAGGCAATGCCCTACCCTCTGTGCTATTGCTCCAGCAAATGAAAAACATATAGAATTCAATAACTACAAGAAAGTAGCAACCAAACAACTCAATTGAAAATACGTAATGTTATATAATTTCATTCATATGTGGAATCTAAAAATATAAACTAAAAGGCAAAACAGGACCAGTACTGTGGCACAGTGAGTAGGGTGTTTGCCTTGCATTTAGCTGGTTCAGTTCCTGTACTCTTTATTTTCTGAAGCTTGCCACCAGTGATGCCTAAATGCTAGGAGCAAATCCTGAGCACCACTGGGTGTGGCCTCAAAACCAAAACCAAACCAAACAACACAAACCAAAACCAGAAAACATACAAGAAAAGGAAAACAAAACTTACTTCACAGAAACAGAGAGTAGCTAAATAGTGACTAGATGAATGTGGTATTTGGAATATGGGCAAAATGGGTAAAGGAAATTAAAGATAAACATTTCCACTTGTGAAACAAATTATGAGAGGAAGTATATTACAATTTATGGAGTGTATTATACCCTGAAATGCTCATATATAATAATATAGTATTTTAAGTAAGAAAAATTAAGAGTCAATGGAAAATAGATTTATTAGGTCATCATTTTGCTGAATATATGTGTCAAATTATTATTGATGCTGGTGGGGTCCCTGCATGACTTTGTGAGGAAGAGAGAGGCAGCAGTCTTGAGAATGGAATCTGCCATTTTCTGTCCACCTATGCCACCTGGTAATGGCTGAGGATGTCTACAACTGGGAGTCTTCATCCTTGTAGGAGAAGGAAGTCAGTCCTAGACCTTACCCAGGTCTTTTGGGTCCTTACCTTTCCCTCACTGAAAAGAGTTTTGGAAGACAAGCAGACAAGTAGACAAGTATACCAGATTATATAGGAGGGAAGAAGGGAGAGAGGAAAGAGAAGTTAGGATTATTTGGTTGCCTTCATTGATAGTCTTTTTCTGGCCTTTATTCCTCCTGGAGCATCTCTCAAAGTGGGGTTCAGCCTTCTCTGGGTCTGTGCTGGCACCAGGTAAGGTATTATTACACTTTAGTTTACACCTTAAGTCCACAGGGTGGGTCCTCACAGTCTTAGAGTTAGTTGGTTTTATTTCTTCCCAAGAACTCATTGCCATGGTGGGGGGGGAATGTATACCTGGGGGGGGACACTTCAATGTATACCTTCCTGCTTCAATTATTAAACCCCTAAAATTAATATAATCTATGTCAGCTATGTAGCAATAAAAATTAAAATGAATTTCTCTGAAATGTAAGCATATTTTGAAAGACTAGCTTCCCTTTGGTATATTTTAGCACGATTTAAAACTTTACAATATCTCAATATCTTTTTTGTCATTAAAATCACTTTCTTTGTCCTATAATTTTGACAATAAAAAATTTATAATCCAAGGTGGAAGATTGAAAAATTTATTTGATTTTTACTTTGCTTGGATCACAAGCATCCTAAGGGAAACTGAACAGAGAAATGTGTTAGTAGTTTGTGCTGTTATATCATGTATTACACTTTATGGTAAAGCAGTTCATAAATATTTCCTTGTATTAAAAAAATGACCAAAATTGGAAATCATTCAAAAAACTGGGTAATTTAAAATTTCTCTTATTATTTCTCAAAAACATTCTAATTTAGTTGAATTATTATAAAAATTTTTATTTTTATATATTTTATTTTATTTTTATGTTGCATCTTAGCCTTGCAACGATTTTTCTACTCCAAAATTTAGAGACTGAAATGACAGGAGTACTTTATGAAGACAAATTGCTACTAGGTCTTGCCAGGCAATAGATTAAAATGACTGTTTTTTGAAAGCTCCTTGTGGCCACAATTGAATAACATTTAAGGTTATATAAAATATAATAGCCACAGGTATATAAAATGCTCATACATGTAAGAAATCAGTTGCTACTTTTGTAGATAGTACTGGCTCTTATAGTCTCTCTTGAAAAGTCAGTCTTATATTGAAGAGATGTGGTCTACCTGCTGTGCGCACATAATTAGCAGTAATGGGAATTAGACAAGCCCATGTAGTTTAAGCTCATCCTTGCTTTGAGTTGTGCTTGTCAAGCAGGGATATAAATGAGATGTGTTGTTAATGCTTCAGTGCATTGTGGACATATGGCAGGCTTTTAGCTAAGTGGCACCCCGGGAGGTTATTTGCTTATTCTTTGTAGATGGCATTGAGACTCACAGCACCCTGTCTTTCCCAGTGCTTAACACAGAGAACCAAGAAAAGCAAGTGACTAGATTTATGACCTGAGAGTTTACATTTATCATAAATAAATTATGTGTAAGGTAAATCTTCCTAATTGAAGGTTATTTAATGCATTATAATTCATGGTATTCTTCTATACATCCTATGTTATTTTTTCTAAAAATTACCATCATCTCAAAAAATATCCTTACTGATTGAGAGACTATAATATTGGGGAGAATGTGTAGCTGAAGTTTTTCACAATCAACTATGATTTCAGCAGTGTTTAATGTAATTTTATTTTACTTTTAAAGCAGAAATAAATCTCAATTCATTCATGAAAAAAGTCTTAAAAATTTGCTAATAATCACAAAACTAGGGTATGACAAAGTTGTGATTAAAACACTAATTCGTGAGAATCTACTTTTCTCACCACAAATACTGTTGCTCATAGTTCTTCATTCATCTTTATTTTTTGCATCTTCTAGACAGGAAGGGTGAAGCTAAAAGTCTACTTACTCTATGCCAAGGGTGAAGCTAAAAGTCTACTTACACTATGCCATGATTCTGCCATTATGTTACAAAATGCTTTTCCTATGAAAAAAATTACTCAGTCTGATTATAGTATTTATACTCTTAATTACCTTTATGTTCAAAATTCAGTGAAAAATTGGATTTCAGTTTCTGTTTTTGCAATTTCTGCAATTATTCTAAATGATTTCACTGTTTTTATGCATAAATCAGGTGAAAACTTTAGTTATTCTCAAGCTCCTGTAGCATCAATATTCAAAAAAAATTTTTACTGAATCACCATGAGATACACAGTTACAAGTTGTTCATAATTGGGTTTCAGTCATACAGTGTTCCAATACTCATGTATTATGTTAATCAATCTCTTTATAAAACAAAGCAAAATATCTCTATGAACAAATAATGATGAGGTGAGTATGAGGCATAGCAAGTTTTGGAAATCACTTAGAATTGTTCAGAACCAGTGAGTATATTAAAGAATACATATGTAAGTTTCCAACTTTTTATTTTGAAATAATTTTTCATGGACAAAGCAGGATTCTAACAAATTTTGCTTACTTTATTTTATTATTTGCATTGCCACATATTGAACTGAGTGACTCATATATGTGAGGTAATTGCTGTACCTCAGAGACATGTTTGATCTTTCAAAATTTTTTTTAAATTAAATTCATTTTCGAATGGATTTTGATTTACAAAGAAATTATATTGATAATGCATAGTTCCTATAAGCTTCACACTCTTTCTGCTATAATTAATATATTTAAATTATATGATTTGTATTAATATGTTAAATATTTCATGATTAATGCACTGATCTCAGTACACTATTATTAAAGCCTTATCTATTTACATTTCCTTAAAGGATATTCTCTCATAATATTTAGATATTGTATATCCTTAGACTCTTTTTGGCTACGACAATTTCTTTTTGATGATATTAAAAGCTTTGAGGAACAATGCCCAGGTATTTCATAGAATATTCCCTCTTGGAATGTGTTTTATGTTTCTCTCATTAGCGCAGGACTTGGATTTTTGGTAGGGAAGTCACGAAGGTAATGTGCTAGTCTCATCAACTCGTGTTAAGCGTTTAGTATCAATATGATTTATTTTTGATGTTAACTTTGATTATTTGACTGAGGTACCAGTTTTCAGGTGTCTTTATTCTGCAATTATTGCTCCTTTTTGACAAACTCTTGTAACATGTCGCTATTCAAGGACTGGAAAGTTAGGATTCACATCTTTGGATTCAAAAATCTACATTTCTTCATCTCTTATTTGGAAATTAAAAATAAATATAGTAATTGAGATTCTGTGCTTTACTCTTTCTTTTTTTTAAATTTCTAATGTTTGGGACATTTGCTGATTCTTTTTCTTTTTTCTTTTTCTTTTTTTTTAAAAAAATTTTTTGGATCACGCCTGGTATGCACAGGGGTTACTCCTTGCTTTGCACTCAGGAATTACTCCTGGTGGTGCTCAAGGGACCATATGGGATGCTGGGAATCAAATTGGGGTCGGCTGCATCCATGGCTGCATCTACCTGTGCTATCGCTCCAGTCCCTATTGATTCATTTTCACTGGTTTATTTAAATTATGCATTTGTTATGAATTTAAGTGTGTTTGTATTTTTTTGTTATCATGGATTATTTATTTATTTTATTGCTCGAATTGTTTTCACTTTGGGCTTGGAAATCTCTATTGGCTTCTAGCTCTCTTTTCATTTTTGAGTTTCTCTCTTTTTTTGTTTTGTTTTGAGTACTTCTGTACAGTTATATTAAATAGCCTTTCTTATATGTTATGTGACTTTAAATAAATCAAATTGATTTCCATGGTCAACATTAATAAATCTAATTATTTCTTAGTGGGCTGGAGCAATAGCACAGCGGGTAGGGCGATTGCCTTGCACGCGGCCGACCTGGCCAACCCAGGTTTGATTCCTCTGCCCCTATCGGAGAGCCCAGCAAGCTACCAAGAATATTTTGCCCTCACGGCAAAGCCTGGCAAGCTACCCATGGCATATTCGATATACCAAACACAGTAACAAGTGTCACAATGGAGACATTACTGTGCCCGCTTGAGCAAATTGATGAACAACGAGAGGACAGGGACAGTGACAGTGAATTACTTCTTAGTATCAATATTATTATTGTTGTTAGGGACAATTAATCACATTCCTACAGGCTTCAGAATTAATACAAAAAAGTACTGAGTGAATTATAATAATATCTAAACAATATTAAAAATTAAAAAATATTATTTAAAAGGCATTATAGTCTTACAAAACATTTTATCGAGACCTATAAAATATTCAGAGGTCACAAATCACCTGTGTATAGTTTAATGTTTATAAAGCAAAAAATGTATCTGTTTAACTATCAAACAGGTCATGCAGAAGAAATAGACATCATAGAAGATCTCATTCTTATTTTTGTATTTCCTTAAAAGTAACTACTGACTTGATTTATAGCACATATAATAATTATGATTAAAGACTTGACATAAGTGAAATCACATAGTATTATTACTTTATATCTGGTTTCTTTTCTTTAATATTATTTCCATTCATGTTGTGGGAAGTAGCTTATTTTCATTTCTTTAAGCTATTCTATTGGAATCATATGCTAGCAATTATTTGAATACCTTTTTCTATTTTGTTTTTATTTTTACTAAGAACAGTTTTATTTGAACAATGTTGAACAATATTATATATATTTTGGTAGACACACTAGTAAAGTCACTAGAAATGGGTGGAAAGATAGTGTACTGGGTAGGGTGCGTGTCTTGCCCACCCAGGTTCAATCCTTGGCACTGTATATGGTCACCAAAGACCAATCCCGAAAGATCCCTGAGTGCAAGCCTGGAGTAACCCTGAGCTCCACTGAGTCTGGCCAGAAGACTACAAAAATAAAATTCAGTAAAGGGACTAATTTTTCAAATGGGTAAAACCAGGGAGAGGTACTTCACAAAATAAAATATCTAAGAAAATTTGCTAAGTCTTATGTGCATACACATAACTTATAGATCTATATAGCTAGGAGTGAAATTGCTGTCTTTAGTAGGGAATTTTCTTTTTCAAACTCTACTGTTAAAGAATTTTCCAAAGTGATTACTATTTACATTGGCATGTTTAGTTTATAAAATTTAGCTATCATGATAGGTGAGCATGTTAAAACATTGGGATTTAACTTGCATTCCCCTGAAGACCAATAAGACTTAGCACATTTTCTTAGATATCTTATTTTGTGAGGTACCTCTCCCTGGTTTTCCCCATTTGAAAAATTAGTCCCTTTTTACTGAATTTTATTTTTGTGGTTTTCTAGCCAGACTCAGTGGAGCTCAGGGTTACTTCAGGCTTTCACTCAGGGATCTTTCGTGATTGGTCTTTGGTGACCATATACAGTGCCAAGGATTGAACCTGGGTGGGCAAGACACGCACCCTACCCACTGCACTATCTTTCCGCCCACTCCTAGTGATTTTTAAAAGTCCTTTATGTCTAAAATTTAACAATTTGTATTTGGGAAATGGCACTGGTAAAAGTTAAAATGAAAAAAGTTTATTAAGGAGTTAATGAAGTCATTGATTTGGTTTTTTTCCAAGAAGAATGTGACCTGGTTGCTATTTCCTAGGTCAGTGATATCCTAAAAATAGCATGACCTTGGCCCAAAGACTGAAGGAGACTCTGGAAGTGTTAGTAGCTAAAGATTGTCAGCTAATGACACTGAGTAATGGGGGAGTTCTTTTTCTTAAAAGCGACAACACCTTTGTGTATGTCGTAAGTACGGATATTGTTCATTGCTTCTCCACTTAGCGGCTTTTATCATTAGTTTAATGATATTTTCTGAAAGCTCTATGATCCTAACTTTGATATAGCTGATAAATTTTTTGTTTATGTTTATTCTCTCTGAGTTCTGTTTAAAAAAAAAAACTATTTCTACTGGCCCACATCGAAAAGAGCAAAAGCAACTGGTGTTGGCGTGGATGTGGCGAGAAAGGGACTCTCCTTCAATGCTGGTGGGAATGCCCACTGGTTTAGCCCTTTTGGAAAACAGTATTTTTTGATGATTGTCAAAAAATTAGAAATTGAGCTCCCATTTGCCCCAGCAATACCACTCCTGGGAATAAATCCCAGAGAGGCAAAAATGTATAGTCGAAGTGACATCTGCACTTGTTTGTTCATTGCAGTGCTGTTTACAATAGCTAAAATCTGGAAAAAACCTGAGTGCCCGAAAACAGATGACTGATTAAAGAAGCTTTGGTACATCTACACAATGGAGTAATATGTAGCTGTTAGAAAAGATGAAGTCATGAAATTTACATACAAGTGGTACTACATGGAAACTATCATGCTAAGTGAAATGAGTCAGAAATAGAGGGACAGACATAGAAAGATCGCATTCATCTGGGTAACATAAAGTAACAAAATAGGAGACTAACACCCAGGAATAGCCAAGATAAGTACCAGGAGGTTTACTCCATGGCTTGGAGGCCGGCTGCACACTCTAGGGGTAAAGGCAGCTCAGATAGAGAAGAGAGCACCAAATACAGGGTGTTGGGAAGATCCGCCGAGGATGGGAGACACATGGTGAAAATAGATTATATACTGAACACGATTGCCACTCAATGCCTCTTTTGCAAACCACAGCACCCAAAAGGAGAGAGAGAGAGAACAAAAGGGAATGCCCTGCCACAGGGGTGGGGTGGCATGGTGGGGATGAGGGGTGGGAGGGATACTGGGATCCGTGGTGCCAAACTCAAGCACAAAAATGTGTAAGTCTACAACTGTACCTCATGGTGTTTCACTAATAAAAAATTTAAAAAAATGATTATTGTATCAACTTTGCTACTTTCACTTGGCTTATTTCAAGCTAAGTAAAATAGTAAAAAAAAAAGCTATTTTAATATTAATCTTAATGCTCTTTACTTGATGTTACTTACTTTTATATTTTTTACATGTTGAATTGGATCATGGTAAATAAGGAAAAGTAGGGACAATAGACCTAGATAGATCACCAATTTACCCACTTGTTTTTATTAAAAGAGCATTCTTTCCTAATGCTCTGCAATACCAGATTTGTCATACATCAAAGATCAATAAATGTGCACAACTGTTTCTGAATTTTCTCTTCTATTCCAATTTGTATGCCTATCTTGCAAAAAAAAATTCTACCTACGTAAATACTGAGATTTCTGAACTATGATATTTAGTGATTTTAGTGATATTATTAACAGCTCCATATCTTTCAATCTTTTGAGCAGTCTTTCACAGCTGATGTTATTCATCTGCATAATAACATGAAAATAGTTTGATTAGTCACCGTCACTGTCCTCTCATTGTTCATCAATTTGCTCAAGTGGGCCCAGTAATGTCTCCATTGTGACAATTATTACTGTGTTTGGCATATGGAATACGTCACGTGGGGGCGAGATACTCTTGTTAGCTTGCCGGGCCCTCGGAGAGGGGCAAAGGAATCGAACTCGGGTCGGCCATGTTGGCCACTTGCAAGGCAAATGCCCTACCTGCTGTGCTATCCCTCCAGTCCAATTTGATTGGTCATTTTCTTAATTCTCTCCTCTATGATATTATAGCCATTCTAGGTGTATGAGAGATAAGTTAAAGCATGAAATGGAAATTTTGAGGCATTAGAACTTACTCATCTCATGACAATCTCAGAAATCCTGGAAAGTTACTCACAATTTCTTCAATGTTCATATAGAATTTATATCTTGTTAACCTTGGAAAATATATTATTGGGAATTTTATAAGAATAGGATTTAACCTATACCCAAATTTAGAGAGAATTAATATCTTTACAATACTAAATATGAACCTATCAATATAGTGCTCATTTTTAGTCTTTAATTTTTCATTATTATTTTATAAAGCTATGAATTAGCTTTATTATATTTTTATTATTTATTTTGGGTGCCAAGGATGGAACTTATGGTCAAATATATGGAAGGCTATGCTCTTTTTGGAAGCCAAATTGCTTACCCTATCTATTATTTTTATGGTGTTATAGAGGAAGCACTCATATGTATTATTTAGTTTTATTTATTTAGGTGGGGATTTTTGGCCATACCCAACTATACTCAGTCCTTACTCCTGGTTCTGTGCTCAGGCATCATTCCTGGCAGTGTGCAGGAGATCACATATTGTGCCAGGGATTGAACCAGGAACCATGTCTTATGCCGGGGATTGAACCCTCTCCAATCTATGGCTATCTTGCCCCTGCATAGACTCTCTGGGTATATATAATCTCTGTTAAACTATATACATAGTTTGTGTAATAAAGTTGTGTAAATAAATAAACTATATATAGTGTATTATATAATAATAAATAATTATATTTATTTATATATATTTTATATATATAAATAATTATATTTATTTATATATTATTATATATGCAATTTTTAACATTAATGCTCTAATTCATAGCCATGAGAGATCTATATATTACTTTATTAGTTGTCCTCTGACTTCTTTTATATTTTCTATGTTTATTTGATTTTTTTAAATGACTAGAAATATATTTTCTCTCTTTCATTATGCTGGCAAAAGTTTTTATTGCAATATAGAAACACTATAATCATTCTCTTTTCCAATTTCATGTGGGAAAAAATTTGGTACTGCCATTTCGGTATATGGACTTAAACAAAAATTCTCCTGGTTGCATTAAAAATGACTGTTTCCCTCTAAATTTAAAAAATTTTGTCATGCATAAGTATTAGAATGAGATGTATTTCACCTTTAAATTATTGTTATGAAATTGATTTTATGATTTTAAAATAGTCAGCATTCATGAAATGAATGAAAAATTATTTTCCCCCTTTTTATACCATATTATACCATATTGGATTTAATTTGTTAATACTCTCAGGTATTTGTGTGTATGTTCTTGGGAGAGATTTTCCTGTAAATTTCTTGAGGTGGTCTTCAGTAATTGAAATCAAAATTATCCTAGTGTTGTATAGCATAATTGTTGACCAAGTAGTTTCATTTTCTGTTCTGTAAGTAATTTACAAAATATGCATAATTTCTCCTCCTTCTCCTCCTCCTCCTCCTCCTCATCATCCTCTTTCACCTCCTTACTGGTCTCTGTGCTTATTCTTGGCTCTTTGCACAGCGATAACTCATGGTGGTTCTCATGAAGTCATATATAGTGCCAGGGATCTAATTTAGGTCAGCCTTGTGCAAGGCCAGTACAGCCTCCTCTGTACTATTTCTCTAGATATTAAAAGTTTTTTTTATAGAGTTAGTTTGTAGGGTGTTTTGTTTTGTTTTCATTCTTTTGGCTACACCCAGCAGTACTCAAATCTTACTCCTGATTCTGTGTGTAGGGATCACTCCTAATGGGACTTGGGGGATCATCTGGGGTGCTGAGGATCTAATCTGGTTTAGCCACCTGCAAGACAAATGCACTACAAGTGCAGTACCATTCTAGCCCCAATAGGCCTTTTTTTGGTCTGAAATTTTTTTATAGAAAAAGTTCAATTACACATTTAATTATACATTTAATTACACATTTATTTGATATATGGGATGATTCTGATTTTATCTTCCCTTTATAGTTTCTTTGTAATTATTATTTCTATGAATTCATTAATTTTATTTATATAGATGTATTTTGAGTCTCGGTAGCTTGCCAAGTTCTCCAAGAAGGAGAATTAGACTATAAGAGGTCGCGTGGCCGCATGGTCTAGTTCTCCTTCTCGGAGAACCCAGCAAGCTACCAAGAGTATCCTGCCCACTTTGCAGAGCCTGGCAAGCTCCCGTGGCATATTCAATATGCCAAAAACGGTAACAATGTGATGTGTCTCATTCCTCTGACCCTGAAAGAGCCTTCAATGCGTCACCATTGGGAAGGACAAATGAGAGGCTGCTAAAATCTCAGGGCTAGGACAAATACAGATGTTACTGGTGCCCGCTCGCACAAATCGATGAATAACGGGATGACAGTGATACAGTGATTTTGACACAATCTTTTTGTCTTTATAGTGTTTAACAATGGCTTTTTTAAGGTTTAAGAATCTTGTGAGTACTTTTTCTTAATTTTTAATGCATAGTTTTAGATTTTACATTTTTTTTGGTCACTTCAGTTGGGATTAATAGGAAAACAGGTTGTTACTTCAATATATTAGAAAGTAGTTCCTCATATACTGCAAACTCTAATATTAGTAATTTGGAGCAATAGCACAGTGAGTAGGGCTTTTGCCTTGCAAGCGGTCAACCAGGTCGAACCGAGTTCGATTCCTCTGCCCCTCTCGGAGAGCCTGGCAAGCTACAGAGAGTATCTTACCCGCATGGCAAAGCCTGCCAAGCTACCTGTGATGTATTCGATATGCCAAACACAGTAACAACAAGTCTCACATTGTTACTGGGCCCACTGGAGCAAATCAATGAACAATGGGAGGACAGTGACAGTGAAAATTTGAAGTGGAACAAGAAACTATAAACCATCAGAGGAAAAAAAATAACATGAGAGAGAAAAAATTAAATTATGAAAGCTCAGTCAAACAAAACCATCAGTATAAACACTGGCTTAGTTTCATGGTTTATTAATAATTTTAGTAGACTTTAATAACTCTTAATTTAAGCAACTGTATGGACAATATAATGAGATTAATAATGTTCTAAGTCTCCCAGGTGTTAATGCCAATTTAATTTTTCTTTTTGGGTCACACCAAGTGATGCTCAGAGGCCTGGCTCTGCACTCAGGAGTTACTCCTGGCTATGATCGGGGGACCATATGGGATGTCACCAATTGAACCTCGGTTGGCCCTGTGCAAGACAAATGCTCTACCAGCTGTACTATCGCTCCAGCCCCAATGCCATTATTTTACTAAGTGCACCAAAAAGTTTGACCCTTTAACCATCACATAATTGCAAGCAAACTCCTGGTCCAACCTCACATTCACTGAATCAGAATTGAGACATTGTAGAGCCCCCAAATGTCTCTTTTAACCAATTTTGTATGAATTATTTCTTAAAATCAGTCGTATTTTTACTATTATTAAGGTAACATGCTTTATAATGTGTTAAAATTATGCTTTATGTGTATAATGTTACTGTATTTCATATACCATCAAAGTGTCAATATTTCCCACTAGTAATTCAGCAGACTCAGCTCTGTAAGCGTACTCTTTATATTTTGTGCAGAGAAAGAGTATTTTAGCAAAAGGATAGCTATTTCTAGAGATAAATGGCTATGTAAGCATCAGTACTTGACCTCTACAACTAAGTTTATAGGAGTGAGACATTTGCAGACATTTATTTTATTGACTCAATTTAAAGTGAAAATTATTTATCTAACCCCTGAACTATTTATTTGATTAAAGTCTTATTACCTTTTTTTAAAAAAAGGCCCTCCCGTTGATCGTCGATTTGCTCGAGCGGGCCCAGTAACGTCTCCATTGGAGACTTTGTTGTTACTGTGTCTGGCATATCGAATACTCTCGGTAGCTTGCCGGGCTCTCCGAGAGGGGCGGAGGAATCGAACTCGGGTCGGCCATGTTGGCCGCTTGTAAGGCGAACGCCCTACCCGCTGTGCTAGGAGAAAATAAAACTAAATTCAGATGTAATGACTAAAGTTGGTTGTGATATATCTCCAGATGTTCAAAAGAAAGCAGTAATAATTTTCATTTCCATCTGTAGTAAAATACAAATTTAAAATGAGGAAATATGGATCCAGAGCCATAGTCAGGGAGTAGGGTGCTTACTTTTTACGCAGCCAAATAAGTTTGATCCCTGACACCACATATGGTTTCCATAGGGTCCTCAAGAGTGACCCCTGAGCAACGAGTCAGGAATAAGCCCTGAGCATTGCCAGATCTAGCCCTAAAACAAACGAACAAACAAAAACAAAAAAATGAGGTAATACAAAAACATATGTCATGTCTCTTTCTAATAATTCAGTCACATTCACTTATTGATAATGAGTAATCTATCAATGTTTCATTTCTTATCTTCAAAAAAAATAATAATAATACTATACCTAATAACAGGTGAGCAAAGCCGTATTATTTTTTTTTATTATTGAAGTATGTGGTTTATTTAGTTTTTAGGTTTTTTTTTTAAATTTTTTTTTTATTAGTGAAACACCATGAGGTACAGTTGTAGATTTACAATTTTTTGTGCTTGGGTTTGATTATACAATGATCAGATACCCATCCCTCCACCAGTGCCCATTTTCCACCACCATGGATAATATCCCCCCCACCCACATCCCCGCATCCCCCCCTGCCTCTGTGGCAGGGCAATCCCCTGTGTTCTCTCTCTCCTTTTGGGTGTTGTGGTCTGCAAAAGAGGCATTGAGTGGCAAACATGTTCAGTCCATAGACCACTTTCAACATGCATCTCCCCTCCTGGGAGGGTCCTCCAAACACCCTTTATTTGGTGTTCCCTTCTCTGTCTGAGCTGCCCTTTCCTCTAGAATGCCCGACTGGCCACTAAGCTATGGAGTAATCCTCCTGGTGCTGATCTCAGCTATTCTTGGGTATTAATCTCATATTTTGTTACTTTATATCCCCCAGATGAATGCAATCTTTCTATGTCTATCCCTCTCTTTCTGACTCATTTCGCTTAGCATGATACTTTCCATGTTGTACCACTTGTATGTAAATTTCATGACTTCATCTTTTCTAAGAGCTACATAGTACTCCATTGTGTAGATGTACCAAAGTTTCTTTAACCAGTCATCTGTTCTTGGGCATTCAGGTTTCTTCCAGTTTCTGGCTATTGTAAAGAATGCTGCAATGAACAAACAAGTGCAGATGTCACTTCGACTATACATTTTTGCCTCTCTGGGATATATTCCCAGGAGTGGTATTGCTGGGTCAAATGGGAGCTCAATTTCTAATTTTTTGAGAATCGTCCATACTGTTTTCCAGAAGGGCTGAACCAGTCGACATTCCCACCAACAGTGAAGGAGTGTCCCTTTCTCGCCACATCCGCGCCAGCATCTTTTGAATGTGGGCCAGTCTCTGAGGTGTGAGATGGTATCTCATTGTGGTTTTGATCTGCATCTCCCTGATGATTAATGATGTAGAGCATTTTCTCATGTGCTTTTTTGCCATTCGGATTTCTTCTTTGAGAAAGTTTCTGTTCATTTCATTGCCCCATTTTTGGATGGGGTTGGATGTTTTCTTCTTGTGGAGTTCAACCAGTACTTTGTATATCCTGGATATCAACCCCTTGTCAGATGTGTATTCGGCGAATATCCTTTCCCATTCTGTAGACTGTCTTTGTATTTTGGTCACTGTTTCTTTGGAGGTGCAGAAGCTTCTTAGTTTAAGATAGTCCCATTTATCTATCTCTGTTTTCACTTGCTCGGCCAGTGGTGTGGCATCTTTGAAGATACCATTAGCTTCAATGTCATGGAGGGTTTTGCCAACTTTGTCTTCAATGTGCCTTATGGTTTCTGGTCTGATGTTGAGGTCTTTAATCCATTTTGAACTTACTTTTGTACACGGTGTTAGGCAGAGTTCTGAGCCCATTTTTTTGCATGTAGCCGTCCAGTGATGCCAGCACAATTTGTTAAAGAGCAAAGCCGTATATTTTTGTGTTGCTTTTGAATTAAAATACAATTTTCTAAGTAATTTCTGAAGGTACTTTCTGATAATGATGAATGAACTTGTGCTGTGTAATAGTAACTTTCTTCCTATATGACTATATATTTATGTTCTGCATTCATTAATAGTTTCAAAGTCTATAAACCACCTGCCTTGAACTGTCTTTGAAGCATTTGATAGTTCTGAGAAAGTGTTAATTCCTGAATTAACTTCATTTCATGTAAATAAGTTATGAATGAGGGAGGATGGCTAAGCATTTATGACTGTCTTGACCTGTAGTTTGCAGCACACTCTAAAGTGATTGCTCCACATCTGACCTATGGACACTATCA
The DNA here is from genome assembly GCF_029834395.1 of Sorex fumeus. Classification (NCBI taxonomy): domain Eukaryota; kingdom Metazoa; phylum Chordata; class Mammalia; order Eulipotyphla; family Soricidae; genus Sorex; species Sorex fumeus. The sequence continues at coordinate 21,902,584 of NW_026606108.1, read as the reverse complement.
TTTGATCTGTGGACTAGGAAAAAGCAAAGGTAATTTAATAAAAGATATTTAAGTCTATTATCCAGGGAAAACTTCTAAACCTTATATTTAAAACCTACAACAAGCACAAGTACAAAATATATTCTTATATTTATTTATGATTTTGCTACATTAGAATCATTGTTTCCTTTCAAAATTATTTTAAGATCAAAATCAATTCTCTTAAAAAATGTAGCCATTCATATCATGAATGGGTATTGAAGTTACCCATTACTTATAGTTAAGATAACTGTAATGGAAAACATCTTGTCATCAGTAAGTTGAATAAAAAATTATGACTTGTCACTTGATTTCATAAAAAAATTAATGGTTATATTTTAAAATTTCAGATGTCCCATAACCTCTTAATGTTTGACAAATTTTAGATGATCCAACTTAAACATAAAATAGCAAACAGCAAAGAATATTTAAGAAACGTATTTTTATTTAAATATTTGAATTTTATTTAAAGTATAATCTTGTGGGGAACTTGCCTTATATGTAGCCAGCTTGACTTCAATTACCTATCCTTCCTCCATATGATCTCCTGAGCACTGCCAGGAGTGATCTTTAAGCACAGAACCAAGAGTAATCCCTAACAGAACCGAGAGTGGTCTCAAAACAAAAACAAAAGCAAATTAAAGAAACCCAACTTAATTTAATATTTACATCAAGATTTTATCCAAAACAGAAATGTTTTTGTACAAATATATGAATTTATGATAAAAATTGTTTCCTCACCTGATCTATTTTAATTACGGAGTAATTGTTCAAATTGTAGTGAAAAATTTCTTTGAGAGAGTTTATAAACTTAGAAAACTAAAGCACCAAGTAGAACATCTTTACTACAAAAGTGTCTAAAACATTTTGTCACTGTCCTCCCATTGTTCATCGATTTGCTAGAGTGGGCCCAATAACGTCTCCATCGTGAGACTTGTCATTACTGTGTTTGGCATATCGAATCATTGTGGGTAGCTTTCCAGGCTTTGCCGTGTGGGCGAGATACTCTCGGAAGCTTGTCAGGCTCTCCTAAAACATTTTATATGCTTAAATTCCCCAATATAATATTCAGATAAAGTGGTAAGATGTTTTGACTTACAATGGAAATTAATATTCAATTTGATTTTGCTTAATAGCTGCTCATTCAAAAATGTATTTTGATGCCATTTAAATCGATAATGAATCACTGAAATCATGTTATTTAAAAAGGGATAAATTGAATTCCTTTTTATTTCATCTTACCATAAACCTGTTAGATAATTAGCACCTTTTAAAAATATGAAAGGAAAGTATAACTCAGAATATCATAAAAATTTAATCAGACCCCTTGCAGGAACATTTAATGACAGTTTCTATATACTGTAATCACACCTCAATGCTGATTCTTGAAGTGTGTGTTAAGTAACATTATTAATGTTCTTTGTCTTATGGGAGGTACGTGTAATTATTCTGTGCCTCACCAGTCTACAACACTATGCTCAACACTTTAATGAGACTTGCCCTTGCTGTGTCTGCAAAATACACTTAAAGAGAGTCAAATCCTCTTCCTGAACTGCAGGGACCCATTTCTGCCATGTATTATTCATTTTAAGTAAGTTAATGTCATTGGGAGACAGAGTTTCTGGCTTATATGATAAAAGATTTTAAGTGAGGTGCAGTTAATTACTTATTGTCCATGCCCTGGTGTGCTTTTCCATATGGCCTTCTTTTTTTTTTGGCATGTGACTGACAAGAAGTCATCAGGGCAAAGTCATAAGCAGAACTTTTTATATTAAAACTTTAATTTATCAGTGCCTGGGGCACTAGCTAATTCCAGTTTTCTAGTTACAGAACCTGAGTGAATAATTTAGCATCTAGTGCTACTCTATATACTTATTTTAGTTCAACTACTGTCTCTTAAATCAAATACAGAATTATCTCCCAGATGCTTTAATTGCATGTCAGTGACTTTGTAGGGAAAGTTTTATTAGTGGAACTCCTTGTGTTCTCATGGGAAACATACTAAAACTTTTAAACACAACTGGGGATCTACTTTGCGAGTGCTGAAAATCCAAAGTTTGCTCAGTGCAAAGAACATTAGAATATTCCTTTTAGTTGTCTTGCATTACAGAAAAGGAAAAAAAATTTTACCTTTTACCTTTTATAATGCTGAAGGGGTACTTCAAAATGTTCCTTGCTTGACAAGTTCTTATGATTAAATAAACCTTGTCAATAAATATGTGTAACGATTATTTGAACCAAAGAATAAAATGGGTGTGAGCAATTCAGTTTGAATGCCTATATCAGGAAAAGTTGGACCAGTTATCATGCTGGGTGTGTGAATTGTGACTTAGCATCAACCACTGATTTGTGTTATTTTTACTTTGTTCAATTAGGAGTGGTCTTTCTTTTTTTTTTTTTAGTGAAACACCATGAGGTACAGTTGTAAATTTACAAATTTTTGTGCTTGAGTTTCGGTTATACAATGATCAAATACCCATCCCTCCACCAGTGCCCATTTTCCACCACCATGGATAACGTCCCTCCCTCCCACCCCCCCCATCCCACCCTGCCTCTGTGACAGGGCATTCCCTTTTGTTCTCTCTCTCCTTTTGGGTGTTGTGGTCTGCAAAAGAGGCATCGAGTGGCAAACATGTTCAGTCCATAGTCTACTTTCAACATGCATCTCCCCTCCTGGGAGGATCCTCCAAACACCCTTTATTTGTGCTCCCTTCTCTATCTGAATTGCCCTTTCCCCTGGAATACACGGCTGGCCTCTAAGCTATGGAGTAATCCTCCTGGTGTTGATCTTAGCTATTCTTGGGTATTAATCTCATATTTTGTTACTTTATATCCCCCAGATGAATGCAATCTTTCCATGTTTATCCCTCTCTTTCTGACTCATTTTGCTTAGCATGATACTTTCCATATTGTACCACTTGTATGTAAATTTCATGACTTCATCTTTTCTAAGAGCTACATAGTACTCCATTGTGTAGATGTACCAAAGTTTCTTTAACCAGTCATCTATTCTTGGGCACTCAGTTTTCTTCCAGTTTCTGGCTATTGTAAAGAGTGCTGCAATGAACAAACAAGTGCAGATGTCACTTCAACTATACCTTTTTGCCTCTCTGGGATATATTCCCAGGAGTGGTATTGCTGGGTCAAATGGGAGCTCAATTTCTAATTTTTTGAGAATCGTCCATCCTGTTTTCCAAAAGGGCTGAACTAGTCGGCATTCCCACCAACAGTGAAGGAGTGTCCCTTTCTCGCCACATCCGCGCCAGCATCTGTTGCTTTTGTTCTTTTGAATGTGGGTCAGTCTCTGAGGTGTGAGATGGTATCTCATTGTGGTTTTGATCTGCATCTCCCTGATAATTAATGATGTAGAGCATTTTCTTATGTGCTTTTTTGCCATTCGGATTTCTTCTTTGAGAAAGTTTCTGTTCATTTCATTGCCCCATTTTTTGATGGGGTTGGATGTTTTCTTCTTGTGGAGTTCAACCAGTACTTTGTATATCCTGGATATCAACCCCTTGTCAGATGTGTATTCTGCAAATATCCTTTCCCATTCTCTAAACTGTCTTTGTATTTTGGTCACTGTTTTTTTGGAGGTGCAGAAGCTTATTAGCTTAAGATAGTCCCATTTATCTATCTCTGTTTTCATTTGCTTGGCCAGTGGTGTGGCATCTTTGAAAATACCATTAGCCTCAATGTCATGGAGGGTTTTGCCAACTTTGTCTTCAATGTACCTTATGGTTTCTGGTCTGATGTTGAAATCTTTAATCCATTTTGATCTTACTTTTGTACATGGTGTTAGGCAGAGTTCTGAGCCCATTTTTTTGCATGTAGCCATCCAGTGATGCCAGCACAATTTGTTAAAGAGGCTTTCCTTACTCCACTTCACATTTCTTGCACCTTTATCAAAGATTAGATGAGCATATGATTGAGGGGAGATGTCGGTGTATTCAACCCTGTTCCATTGGTCTACAGTTCTGCCTTTGTTCCAGTACCATGCTTTTTTAATTATTACTGCTTTGTAGTAGAGTTTGAAGTTAGGGAGGTTGATTCCTCCCATTTTCTTTTTCCCAAGAATTGCTTTAGCTATTCGTGGGGGCTTGTTGATCCATATAAATTTCAGGTGTGTTTGCTCCATTTATTTGAAGAATGTCATGTGTATCCTTATAGGGATTGCATTGAATTTATACAATGCTTTCGGTAGTATTGCCATTTTGACAATGTTAAGTCTCCCGACCCATGAGCAGGGGATATCTTTCCATTTCCTCATGTCCTCTTTTATTTCCTGAAGTAGCGTTTTGTAGTTTTCTTTGTACAGGTCCTTTACTTCCTTAGTTAAGCTGATTCCTAGGTACTTGATTTTCTTGGGCACAATTGTGAACGGGATTGTTTTTTCATGTAGCTTTCCTCTCTCTGTTTGCATATAGGAAAGTCATGGACTTTTGGGTATTGATTTTATAGCCTGCAACTTTACTATACAAGTCTATTGTTTCTAGGAGTTTTTTGGTGGAGGATATTGGGTTCTCTAAGTATAGAATCATATCATCTGCGAATAGTGAGAGCTTGATTTCTTCCTTTCCTACCTGAATGCCCTTAATATCTTTTTCTTGCCTAATCGCTATTGCAAGTACTTCCAGTACTATATTGAACAGCAGTGGAGAGAGTGGGCATCCTTGTCTCGTCCCTGATCTTAGAGGGAAGGCTCTCAGTTTTTCCCCATTGAGGATGATGCTTGCTGTAGGCTTGTGGTAGATGGCTTTAACTATGTTGAGGAAAGTCCCCTCTATACCCGTTTTGGCTAGGGTTTTCATCATAAAGGGGTGCTGGACCTTGTCAAATGCTTTCTCTGCATCTATTGATATGATCATATGCTTTTTATCTTTTCTTTTGTTGATATGGTGGATTATGTTGATTGATTTCCGAATGTTAAACCATCCTTGCATCCCTGGGATGAATCCTACTTGGTCATGGTGTATGATCTTTTTGATGAGTAGTTGGATTCTATTTGCTAGTAGTTTGTTGAGGATCTTTGCATCTGTGTTCATTAGGGATATCAGCCTGTAATTCTCTTTCTTTGTGGTATCTGTCTGCTTTTGGTATCAGTGTGATATTTGCTTTGTAGAAACTATTTGGAAGAGTTTTTGATATTTCAATTTCATGGAAAAGCTTAAAGAGGATTGGGAGTAAGTCCTCTTTAAAGATTTGGAAGAATTCACTGGAATCCGTCCGGGCCAGGACTTTTGTGCTTGGGGAGATTTTTTATTACCATTTCAATTTCCTTGGTGGTGATAGGTCTGTTCAGGTATTCCAGGTCTTCTTGGTTCAGCCTTGGGAGTCTGTAGGAGTCTAGGAATTTATCCATTCCTCGAGGTTTTGATGTTCCGTGGCATAAAGCTTCTCAAAGTACTCCCTGAGCATCCTTTGAATTTCTGTAGTTTCTGTTGTAATGACCCCTTTTTCATTTCTGATTCGGTTTATTAGTGTTTTCTCTCTCCCTTTCTTTGTGAGTTTTGCTAAAGGCTTATCAATCTTGTTAATTTTCTCGAAGAACCAGCTCTTGGTTTCATTGATCTTTCAGATTGTTTTTTGGGTTTCCATCTCGTTAATCTCTGCTCTGAGTTTTATTATTTCCTTCCTCCTGTTCGGGTTGTGCTCCTTTTGTTGGTCCTTCTCCAACTCTTAAGCTGTGAGGTTAGTTTATTTATGTGAGCTCGCTCCTCCTTTCTGAGGAATGCTTGTAGAGGTATAAACTTTCCTCTTAAGACAGCTTTTGCTGTGTCCCATAAGTTTTGGTAACTCGTGTCCTCATTTTCATTCGTTTCTAGGAATCTTTTGATTTCCTCTTTGATTTCCTTTCTAAGCCACTCATTGTTCAATAGCGCACTGTTTAATTTCCAGGTGTTTGATTTAGTTTTCTGTTTTTGTGTGTGATTTACTTCTAATTTAAGGTCATTGTGGTCTGAGAAGATTGTTGATACAATCTCTATCTTCTTAATTTTATGGAGTTATGTTTTGTGGCTCAGCATGTGGTCTATCTTGGAGAATGTTCCATGTATGCTTGAGAAGAATGTGTATTCAGCTTTTTGAGGATGAAGTGTCCTGTATATATCTACTAAGTCCCTTTCTTCCATTGTTTCCCTCAGGTGAAATATGTCCTTGCTAAGCTTGAGTCTGGTTGATCTATCCAGAGGTGACAAAGCGGTGTTGAAGTCTCCCACTAGTATTGTGTTGCTATTGATGTCTTTTTCCAAATCTATGAGTAGTTGTTTTAAGTACTTTGCTGGTCTCTCATTAGGTGCATATACATTTATTATTGAAAGTTCTTCCTGTTGTACAGATCCTTTGATCACTAAGAAATGGCCTTCACTGTCTCTTATGACCTTCTTCCCTCTGAAATCGATGTGGTCTGATATTAGGATGGCTACCGCAGCTTTTTTATGGGAGCTGTTTGCCTGTAGGATTGTTTTCCAGCCTTTGACTCTGAGTCTGTGTTTGCTTTGACTATTGAGAGGTGTTTCTTGCAGGCAGCAGAATGTTGGGTTCAATTTTCTAATCTATCCTGCCACACTATGTCTTTTAATTGGTGCGTTTAGCCCATTGACATTGAGAGAGATTATTGTTATGGGATTTTGTCCCATTGTTCTGTTGAAATTAGGTGTATTTGAGGAGCCTGTCTTGCCTTAAAGTAGCCCATTTAGTTGTTCTTTTAACCATGGTTTTGTGTCTATGAAGTTCCTGAGCTGTTGTTTTTCTGTGAAACTGTGTGTTGTTCCTTCTATTATGAATGAGAGTCTCGCTGGATAAAATATTTTTGGAGAGTAGTACTCAAGACCACTCCGACCCCCTCCCATCCAGGTGGGTAGGGGGAGCCCAGCCGGGAGCCGCTTCTGCCCCCAGCCGTGCGCCGCTGATTCCCACCGAAGCCCAGAGGGGAGACTGTCCACCACCCTTCCTTCATTCCAGGATCCTGGGTGGGAGTGGCCTGGGATGGGCTAGGGCGTGGCCACCACAAAGGGGCGTGGCCTCCCAAAGTGGGCGTGGCCTTCTCTGCTCAAACAAATCGATGAACAATGGGAGGGCCTTTACCTTAGGGTAACTGACTTTATTGTTGAGAAAAATTAAGGTCTGGGAACTAGTGACCTAGATCACAACCATCCTGTTATTTGTCAATTGCCTTGAGCAGGCCCCAGTAACGTCTCCTTTATCCTAGCCCTAAGATTTTTTCAAAAAGTGCCATATTCAAGGCTCTTTCAGAGTTAGGAGAATGAGACCCTTCATTGTTACTGGTATTGGCATATTGGATACGCCACAGGGAGTTTGCCAGACTCTGCCATGTGGGCAGGTTACATTCGGTAGCCTGCCAGATTGTCCAAAGTAGGAATGAGATGATAAGATGTCGCGCGGCTGCAAATGCTTCTGGAAGCTGGATTTTATAGTCTCTGAGTCTAGTGACGTAGATAAGTACACTATTTCTTTCAACTTAAATTAAAAAAATATTTTTAGTCTTTGTTTTTGGGATCACACCCTGTAGTGCTCAGGATGTACTCCTGGCTGTATGCTCAAGGATTCCTCCTAGAAGTAACCATGTGTGGTGCCAGGGATTGAACCCAGGTTGGCCACATGCAAAGCAAGTGTCCTACTTGCTGTACTATAGCTACTGTCATATATATATATATATATATGTACATATATATATATACATATATATATATCGATCATCCTGTTGTTCATCAATTGCCTCGAGCAGGCACCAGTAATGTCTCCTTTGTCCTAGCCCTGAGATTTTAAAAGGTGCCATATTCAAGAGTCTTTCAGGGTTAGGAGAATAAGACCCATCATTGTTACTGGTATTTGGCATATTGGGTATGCCACAGGGAGTTTGCCAGACTCTGCCCTGTGGGCAGATTACATTCGGTAGCCTTCCAGGTTGTCCAAAGCAAGAATGAGATAACAAGATGTCACTTCCGGGAGCTGGGTTTTATAGTCTCTGGGCCTTGGCCGTTGATGGGATTACACGGTGCTGGGGTGCAGTCGGTGGGTGTGACCCCTGCCTACTGGGAGATGGAGGATCTGGGTGGAGGATGCTCAGCCCCGATCTGAGCAGGCTTGGAGATATGTGTATATATATATATGTATATATATATCCATATATATATGACAGGAGCTATTTTATAAATATGTTTATATATAGAACTCACGGATGCTCCTCCCAGACGGGAGTATAAAATGAGGCTCCCAGAACCATGCCACCAGACTCTGCACCAGGCTGTGGAGTGGGTGAAGGCCCTCCCCACCCCAAGGGACTCAGCCCCAGCAGCCGACCTCCACTACCCAACCACCGTCATGCTCCAGGCTGCTTTCTGCACCACGCAGACGCTTTTCACGCGACATATTATAAGACACTTCCTACCCATTTCCACACTTACTACACCATATATGATAGAGTTCAGACAGTTGGCAACAAATCATAGAGAGAAATATATAAATATATGCCTCTTGAAGAGCCTGACAAGTTACCGAGAGTACCTGGTGCACATGGGCAGAGCCTGGCAAGCTCCCTTTGGCGTATTCAATATGCCAAATACAGTAACGATAACAGGCCTCATTCCTCTGACCCTGAAAGAGCTTCCAGTCTTTGATGAGTAAGAAGAAGCTGCTAAAATCTCAGGACTGAGAGGAGTAGAGACGTTACTGGTGCCTGCTCGAGTAATTCGACAATCAATGGGATGACAGTGATATAGTGATATATACATATGGCTGGAGCGATAGCACAGCGGGTAGGGCATTTGCCTTGCACATGGCTGACCCGAGTTCAATTCGCCCATCCCTCTTGGAGAGCCCAGCAAGCTGAGTGTAATCTGCCCACATGGCAGAGCCTGGCAAGCTCCCTGACCTGAGTTCAATTCGCCCATCCCTCTTGGAGAGCCCAGCAAGCTGAGTATAATCTGTCCACATGGCAGAGCCTGGCAAGCTCCCTATGTTATATTCAATATGCAAAAAACAGTAACGAACAGTCTCACTTTGTGTTCCTGGAGTGAGCACATGCCATTGGGCTACACTGGCATGCGACAGGGACGAATGGAGATGTTACTGGTGCCCACTCGAGCAAATTGATGAACAATCGGATGACAGTGACAGTGCTACAGTGATATATATATGCATACACACATTCTCCAACATATGCATACATACATTCCTCAACATATACACACACACATTCCCAAACATTGCTCAGGACTTTGCATTCAGGTTTGGGATCTTGGGGATCATATGTGGTGCCGGAGATAAAATCTGGGTTGGCCATGTGCAAGATAACCACTATACTATCACACACATGTCTCTTCATTTCTTTAAGCTTTAATGTTGACAAAATAACTCCCCACACCCCACTGCCCTTCACAAGAGTACTTTTCCCACCACCAATGCCCTCATGTCCCCTCCCACCAGCCCACCTGCCTCTATGGCAGGTATTTTTCTTCTTTCTTTCCCCCTCCCTCCCTCCCTCCCTCCCTCCCTCCCTCCCTCCCTCCCCCCACCTCTGTCCTTTTGGGCATTATGGTTTACAATACAGATACTGAAAGTTTATCAGGTATATCCCTTTACCTACTTTCCAAACTTAGTTCTGTCCAAAGTGATCATTTACAACTATTATTGTCACACTGGTTCCTTCGTCCCCACATACTTGTGTTAAGCTTACCACCATTAACCAGTCCTCCTGGCAGCTGTTTTCCTGGTCTTGGATATTAATTTCATACATTTTTTAAGATATCACACAAATGAAAGCGGCCATTCTATATATGTCCCTCTCCTTATGCCTCATTTTCACTCAGCATGATACTCTCAATGTCTATCCATTTAAAGGCAAATTTCATGATGACATTTTTCCTGATGACTGTGTAGTATTCCATTGTGTAGATGCACCGTATTTTCTTTATTTAGTCATCTGTTCTTGGGCTCTCAGGTTGTTTCCAGATTCTGGCTATTGTGCATAGTGCTACAGTGAATATAGAAGTGCAGATGGCATTTCTGCTGTACGTTTTTGGGCCCCCACAGTATATTCTCCGAAGTGGAATTGCTGGGTCAAGTGGGAGCTCAATTTCTAATTTTTTGAGGAATGTCCCTATTGTTTTCCAAAAAGGCTGGGCCAGTTGGCATTCCTGTAAACAAGGAGAGTATCCTTGTCCCTGCATCTGCGCCAGCACTGGTTGTACTTGTTCTTTTGGATGTGTGCCCATCTTTGTGGTTGGTGTAAGATGATATCTCATTGTGCCTTTTGGCCATTTGAATGTCTTCTTTGAGGAAGTTTCTGTTCATTTCTTCCCACAATTTTTTTTATAGGGTTGTGTGGTTTTTTTCTTTTAAAGTTCAACCAGTGCCTTCTATATCTTTTATTTTAGCCCCTTATCAGATGTGTGTTGGGTAAATAATTTTCCCCATGCCCCCATGCCATGGACTGTCTTTGTACCTTGGTCAACGTTTATTTTGAAATGTAGAAGCTTCTAATTGTTATGTAGTCCCATTAGTTTGCCTTTGCTTTCACTTGCTTGGTCAGTGGTATTTCATCTTTGAAGATATCTTTAGTTTGAAGGTCATAAAGGGTTTTGCCTATGTTTGCTTCTAATGCCTGTTTCTAGCTCCATGCACGGAAGTCAGATCAAAATGAATTAAAGACCTCAACATCAGACATGAATCCATAAATTACATTGAAGAAAACATGGATAAAACCCTGAGAATAATTCTTGACTTAAAAATGTTTTATAAACATCCCATTATTAATAAACAGGTATAAAAAAGCACATTATTTATGAGATGACTAAAAATGTTTTTAAAATATAAAGTCAAAATAGGATCACTAAAGAATCTAGCAGCAATAAAATGTGTTTGTAAAACAAATTTTACATAACCTAAACAATAATGTGAATTATATTTATGTTTCATAATTTATATTATGTATAGTCAAGTTGATTTGCTACGCAAAGTGAATTTATTCTTGAAAAAAATTATCTTCATTGTTCTCCTGCTATCTTTTTATGGTGCTTAATGATAGAGTTATTTTTCTTAAACAAAAAGGGATGTTTAGCTATCATATTATTTTTGCCTTGTGCAATAGTCACAATTTTACTGAAAATTTGATGCTTTGCATATTTGACATTTTAGAAAGGAAAATAGGAAAAAATAGAAAGAAATTCTCTGTATTACTAATGAAATAAAAATTGCCAAGAAATTGAGTCCAAGACCAATCTAGGAGTGATTAAACAGCAATTATAATTTTAGAACAATTAAGACAACAGTGTGAACTGATTTAGTTTCAATTCATTCCCAAGGAGGGACAGATGCACATTGTGCCAACAGATGTCGTATCTCCACTGAAAGGGAATCATTCTCTGAGTGGGAATCAGGAAAGCTGAACATGTTCAGCTTTACCAATAATTTTGTAGAGCTTTTCTTTTGTGTAAAAAATTTTTTAAAAATTCCATCTACAGCTGATTTCAGTTCTTACTGTTTTTCTATACATAGATTTTTATGGTCAGTGACTTTCTATCTGATGGTGCTCTGTCAATTTTGATGATACTTTGTATGCTTATCATACTTTTGAATTCCAAGAATATAGTCAGGAGATGAAAAATGACTGCCCTAAGTGTATGGTCTAATATTTCAGTAGTTTGGCACAGTGGAGGAAATAATGTATTAAAATAGCTGTACTTTCATGGACTGAAAGATTAATTTGTCTTTCTTTGTAAAAATTCTTCCTTTTCTTTTTCCTTTTTTCTTTTTAGTTCTTGACATGTTTTTTTTTTTAATTTATTTATTGAATCACTGTGGGAAAGGTTACAAAGCTTTCAGGTTTATGTCTCAGTCATGCAAATATCAAACACATTTCCCTTTACCAATACTTATTTTTTACCCTGAAGAACCCCAATAAAACCCCACCCCCACCTCTCCCCGTCCCTGTGAGGCAGATGAATTCTAGTTAACACTCTATCTGCTTTGATTAGATTCATTGTTTCAATAAGATTCACCACTATTATTTAGAGTTTACCCCCCCCCCCCCCCAAATCAGACATGCTGAAAAAGCATTGTGAAGTGATTTGCTTTCTACAGCTGGGTTCAAGAATTAAATGTTGGTTTTGGATTTCTGCTATTTTACCTATTGACCCTGGAAGTATTTCTACTGAAAGTCAGATAGTTAAGAAATTGGTTTCTGTGTTCTGGAGTTGTGGCCGTGCTGGAGAGCCGCTTGCGGGGGGCAACCGGTGGCCTCGGTAGGGCGTGAAGGGCGGAGCGAAACGCTCCCCTTCCCATGAGGTTTTAGTCGCCCCCACACTCCCGGCTCATACCTGCTGTCCACAAGGCTCCCATGTGGCCGCCATCTTTCTTTCCAGAGAGGAGAGGGTGAATGGGGCAACACCCTTTCCCCTCCGGCAGACTTGATGGGCTGGATCAACGCATAGTCCGTTCACTTTTCTGCTCCAAGCTGCTGGGTTTGACATGTTTTTTCCATGCAAGCCTCTCTATTGTTATTTTATAATATCATCCATTGTTGACTATCTAATAAGTCTCTCTGCAGGCTAAACTTTCTACTATGATTCATGTTTTGTTTTTGTTTAAAACCCAGTCTTTCTAAATGTATGTCCAACCAAGTCTTTAAACTAAATTTGTTAACATTTTCATGAAACACTCTTCTTTTACCCAGAAGGTGATCATGCATGCTAATAAGTTAAGACTTGCTTTTAACATTTTCCATTTCCACACAATCTTTTGTCAAGGCATTTGTTAAGTCCCAGATCTCAAGTGTTTTGGGGAGTAAACCTTTACTCTACATCTGCATTCTAACATCCTTATCAAAGCCTTTATTTTCATCTATACCAGATAATGCCACAGTACAAACTGGGAAAGGGCCAAGGTTTTGATACCCAGTAGAACTGGAAGTTTTAAGACTTTTTTCTCTTTGTTTACTAGATATGTTTTGTTCTTTGTAAGATCCCCCCCCCTTTTCTTCTCCCCTTCCTTCTCCTCCTCCTCCTCTTTCCCCCTCCTCCTCTTTCCCCCTCCTCCTCTCCTTCTTCTCCTCCTACTCTTCTCCTCCTCCTACTCTTCTTCTTCTTCTTCTTCTTCTTCTTCTTCTTCTTCTTCTTCTTCTTCTTCTTCTTCTTCTTCTTCTTCTTCTTCTTCTTCTTCTTCCTCTTCCTCTTCCTCTTCCTCTTCTTCTTCTTCTTCTTCTTCTTCTTCTTCTTCTTCTTCTTCTTCTTCTTCTTCTTCTTCTTCTTCTCCTCCTCCTCCTCCTTCTCCTTCCTTCTTCCTCTTACTCCTCCTCCTCCTCCTCCTCTTCCTCCTTCTACTTCTTCTATTTCTTCATACCTTGTAGTACTCAAGTATGCAGGGTTTAAGTCCTTATGTGGTGCTAAGGAGTAAACCTAAGTCAGCCACATGCAAGGCAAGCACCTTACCCACTGTACGATCTCTCTGATTCCCATTTGGTAGATTTCTTAAACCTGTTGCTCTTTCATTTTTTAAATATATAATAAATATATAGTTTTGATTATATAGTTTCGCTTTAAATATGAGATGATTATACATTACATATAATTCTTTGTAAAGTGACTAAAAATAGAATTTATATAACTAGCATTTATAGTATTAAAAAATTCAACAACTTCTAGTGAATATGATTGCTACATCTTACCTTTAGCTTGAGTAACCTATGTAATTCAACCCAAGTTACAGACTTCATGTCTAATCAAGTCTTGCTCAAGCTTACAAACCTTTAAAATTTCTAGTTACTGAAGTTTTATGAAAACTAATGGAATTTTATTTTTTTTTTGTTTTGTTGTTTTCAGGGTACATATTTGGTGCTCAGGGCTTACTCCTGCCTCTCTGTTTAGGAATTATTCCTGGAGGGGCTCAGGGGACCATATGTGGTATTGGGGACTAAACCTGGGTTGGCCACGTGCAAGACAAGTGCCAAACCTGCTCCAGCCTACTCATTTTACTAATTTTATTAAGCCTTACCACTAATTTTATTAAGCCTTACCACTCTTATTTCCAACCTCAAAGATTCTGGGTTCTGTTCCCCCCATTTATATGAACAGATTTTCTTTTTCTAATTGAAGCATGTCAGTCCTAACTGCCTATGTCTCAATATTTTTGCTTGGGTTTTGTACAGTCTGAATTGACCTCTCCCCTTTTCCCATCATAAACAATTTCAAGCATAACTTCATGTCTCTGACTCTCATATTTTGTCATATATAGAATTGATTCCTGCTCTGACAACTCTTTATCATTTGTTCACACAGCTAATTATAATTAATATTGATGAATATTTATATCAATTTCTTGACATTAGAACTGTTTTTCATGTATGAACTTATGTGTACTTTATGTATATGAAAAGGACTATGTTATTTTACTCATGGTGTAGATGAGAAACTCCATCATAGAATGGGTAATTTTTTGTGATGGGGGAGAGGTCAATTTAGACTGTACAAAACCCAAACAAAAATACTGAGAAATAGGAAGTTAGGACTGACATGCTCCATCTTTGCTTATGATCAGAAAGCAGTTTGGTGGTAGATTCTGGTTTTGACTCAGATAGCTTGACTCCTGTCCCTAAATAATTATCCTCTTGGTTCTTATTACCTGTTAGTATTTAAAACTAAAATGATTTCTTAACTTCCATTCATTTTCTTGACATTAAAGGAACATTCTGGTCCCATGTCATACATTTATTGTTTGGCAGTAGCAATTGTAATTAGGGGCAGTTAGGATGTGAGCCTTTTAGGGCTATGCAAATGATAGCGGTTCACAAACAATTTTCATTGTCAAAATGATCTCAAAAGGGTAATTATATAAATAAAGTACTTCACAATCACTGTTTTAACTTAAGAAGTGATTAAGCTTTTTTCAGAGTCCAGAGTGCTAATCATTACACTGTGGAAACTGATTGTTTAGTTTTTTGAAACTTGCTTTTTTGTCCTTAATTGACTTCCTTCTGGCCCATCATTCCTGCTTCTTGCTATTGCTCTTCTCATTAGCATGTCTAATTAAATAAAGCAAACATAAAGTCTAATCATTCAGTTTTACCAGAAAATTCCTCTAGAATGAAATATCAAACTATTGGATAACATAATAATAAAGGTTTTAAGGTGAAATTTTATCAAAATTTAAAAATTATTTAAAATTTATGAGCCAGGGCCAGAGAGACAGTACAATGGTAGGGAACCTGTGGTCAACCCAGGTTCAATCTGTGGAACTACAGTGACTCTACAAGAGTTGTATGCAGAGGGAGGAATAAGGCTTGAACACTGTTGAATGTGCCCCATCCCCCACCCTCTAAAAATGTTTATGAACCATGCTTTTTGTTTAATTTTTGAGGCCACACCTGGCATATTCCCAAGAGTCACTCCTAGCTCTGCAGTCAGGAATCACTCCTAGTGGTGCTCAGGGGACCATATGGTATCAAACCTGGGTTGGCCACATGCAAGGCAACTGCCTTACCTGCTGAACTATCTTTCTGGCCGCCAAAATCATGCCATTTTTTTTTACAACATGCTAGGTTTGTGGACTGCATTGTGATTGTTACTTTTAAGAGCTGAGAGATAAGATTTATCTTACATATATTTTAATTTTAATTTATTTTATAAATTAAAATCAGATGGGCTGGTCACGTAATGAGATTTAAAGACAACCTTGGACTAGAGCTGTTACTGATTGGATTCCACAGGATGTCAAGAGACCGCGTGGCCGCCCACCTACCAGATAGTCAGACTTCTTTGTCAAGATCATGAACGATTGGTTTGAGGCCCTTCATGTTCCCGGAGCGAACAGATGCCATTGGGCTACACTAGCACGCGACAGGGACAAATGGAGACGTTACTGGCGCCCGCTCGAGCAAATCGATGACTAACGGGAAGTTAAGTGATTAAGTGATTATTTTATATATAATTTTAATTTATTTTTATAATAATAGCAATGTTATTGTTTTATATTTACAGTGACGCTATTCCATCATCCTTACAATGTGTCAGGATCCCTCCAACATTATCAAAATGTTCCACCCCCTAATCAAAACCCTAAGGTATACCGCAGTGTTATTTCCTGTGGGGATTGTCTATGAGTTTGATTTGTTTCTTGTATTCTACTCTGTGAGTGATGTCATCTGGTGTTTGTCTTTTTCTTTCAGACTTACTTCATCTAGTATAACTTCCTCCAGTTCTATCCAAGTTGTAGCAAATAAGGCAATTTTATCTTTTCTCAGGACTGAATTATATAAAATTGTTTGAATATTCTACAGTTTCTTTATCCACTCATTGATTGTTGGGTACATGGGTTGTTACCAGATATTAGCTCTTGTAAATAATGCTGTAACAAATAGATTTCCCTAAGTTCTTGTTATCTTATGCTTTTGTGTTCTTTGGGATAGAATTGTAGAGAGGAACTGCAGTCAGAGAGAACTTCTATTCTTTAATTTTTGCAGTATCTCCAAACTGTTTTCCAATTACTGAATCAAGCAGTATTCTCCACAGAGGTGAGAGTTTCCCTTTTTTTCTTCCCTCCCTCCCTCGCTTTCCTCCCTCCCTCCCTCCCTCCCTCCCTTCCTTCCTTCCTTCTTTCCTTCCTTCCTTCCTTCCTTCCTTCCTTCCTTCCTTCCTTCCTTCCTTCCTTCCTTCCTATCCACACCAGAACTTGTTTCTGAATTTTTTGATACAAACCATTATCCTTGGTGTGGGGTTAAAACGTACACAGGACTCTCCAAAACCTTACAGGAGTCATCAATGATATAACCCTATTGGCAAAGAAAACAAAAGAGGAAGAAAAAAATTGTACAACATCAAATTAAAAACTTTCTACACTGAAAAATAAATTAGACCTAAAATAAGACATCCCACCGACTGGTAGAAAATATTCACACATCACACATCAGAAAAAAAAGGGCCAACAACCAAAGAACTTAAAATATGTTCAAAGCTCAACTGCAAACCCCCAAATAATCTCATTTAAAAAAAAAGGGAGAAAAAATGAACAGAAAATTCCTCAAAGCTGACAGTAAGATGGCCAACAAGCAGAGGGAAATGTTTTGTCATCACTGAATCATATATTTAGGCCCACACTCAAAGTGATCAGAGCTTAATCCTGGCTCTGATCTCAGATTACTCTTGAGAGTGCTGAGGGACCATATATGGTACCAGAATCAAACCAAGGTCAGTGTTGTGCAAGGCAAGCTTCTTACCCCTTATATTATCTCTTTAGCCCTTTATTTAAAATGTTTTAAAATATATATAGGCCAAATATGAGAAATCTCATGAAATATTTTTTGAACAATGTGAATCGGCACTGAACAACTGAACATAAATACATCTATACAAGAATTCTGATCTTAGGAAACTTTACGTTTCATAATCAGAACACATCCAAACTCTTTCCTTTGACATTTATGATTTTCCTCTTTCTTCATTGTACCTAACTGTAGGATAGCATTGGTTTGTCCTTTCTGCCTTGCCACAGGGAGCTTAAGTTTATTGGGTTACTCCCATCACAGTGCTCCCATTCCTCTGTGTTTATTTGTAACTTCTTTGTGCTCTGTTGATTTGTAAATATTGTTTTTCTCTTCTCCTTAAGTCCTTTGCATAGTTAATTCAGAGCAGTATTCTTTTTGTATGGACACAAGAAGACAGTTAATGCTATGCTTTTGTAACTTGGGAGTTAATGGACTCTCAATGATATTTACCTCCCGGGCATCTATTCTATCGACTTAAGCCTCAGTTGCCCTAACTTTCTAGCACACCCAAAGCAGGGTCCTGACAAGGGACTTGATGTACCCAGGGTAAGAAGAAGTGAGCTATGTACTACCCTGGCATCGAAATGGGCCTGCCAAAATGCCATAATGCTTAACTATAAGTTAAGAACATGGTCATGGACAAATTCTAACATGATCCAAAAAGTAATAACTAGACTAGGACCGTGCTAGGGTTAGGAGTGAGATTAATCTGGCCTGAGCACTGTAGTCTGAGTCTGTGGCGAGATTTTCCCAAGAGATCTGCCCTACAAGTCTCAATGTATCTCTTACTGTGTCCATACAAAAATAACTAATATTAAGATGTTAATTAAGTTATTGAACTAAGGAGAAGTGGAACACCCCTCAGTGGTGTTTCCACCCTTGAGTCTGATGTGCAGTCAGGAATGGCTTTCTTATGCTGACTGGACTGGGTGTAGCTTTGACCCAAAATGCTAGGCATGGAGAGATGAGGAGTAGGAGAGAGACGAGGGAGTTGGAGAGAGATGAGAGAGAGAGCAGGGCAGCAAGATGGAACACAGAGAGATGAGCAGGAGAGACAGAAGATGGGAATGAGGGGCAGTGTGAGACTAGAATGGGGGCTCAGAGAGACTGGAACAGGCACATTGGGGAGAATGGAATAAATGGCAACTGATCAATCAACCGGCTTGGCCCTTGTTTCCTCCTCTGTCTGCACCATGGCACAGGCAGCCCCAACTGGGGGAGCAGCCCGAGGCCCCTCCCCCCCAAAACCCGGGAGAGCTGCTGGGGCCTCCGTGAAGCCACCCTGGGAGATTGTACCCCTAAAACTTCAATTTCAGGTACTAAAATCTTCCTCAGGAGGATACTTTTAACCATACCAAACTGGTTTCCAAACACATACTGGATGTGTGTCCCAGGACTTTCATTATCTCTGGTATACTCTATTCTATTCTGTGTTGGGTCTTTTTTCTTACTTTAAAGTTCAAACAAGAAGATGTTCTCAGAGGAAAACATCTCTATTCCTGGCTTGCTTTTCCTGAGAATTCCTGCCATGCAATTGCTGACAGTTAATGCTGATACTTTTTATATTTTATCTCCTTTTCTACCTGATCTCTGTTACTTTTTGTTGTTATTGTTTTTAGGGTGCTCAGGGCTTTCTCCTGGGTCTGTGCCCAGAGGTCATTTCTGGTGGTGTTCAGGAGACCATAGGTGGTGTTAGCTATTCAAGCGATGGTGACTGCAAGCAAGGCATGCATCTTAACAGATGGACTATTTCTCCAGCCTGCTCACTTGGGTTTTATACAATAAGGGAAATAAAAGCTGCCATTCACTGGGTAGTAGTTCTTCTCAAAGTTAACGAACTTTCTATGATAGTTCACAACAATGTTAGGAAGAAAGTATTACAAAGTAATGAAGAGGTTAAGACATGTTTGGTTTTGCAGACTATGAATGGTGGAGCCCTATTTTTTTACCAAGAATTTTTTTAAGGTCAGAGTTCACAACTGTGTATGTTTTCCTCTAAGGATTCTTTTGAAGTATCAAAGATAAAGTATGTAGCACAGAAGATCCTAAACTTTTATAGATTATACACTCTTCAGGTTAAAATATAAAGTGTATGTATGAAGAGTAATAAAGTCAATAGGATCCAGTATTTGCATTATTTAAAGTATATTTGTAATTACATAATAAAATTTTTTGACAGAAATGATGTGAGAGCTTGTTTGTAAATTATTGATAATTCTACAATGGTAAGCAGAAGCAGAACATTCTCTAATATTAGATGATCACCTAATTTTTCAAAAGAAATTTTTGAAAAATTTAAACTATAATATTAATTTTGTTGCTTTATTTTCCAAGTTTTTGCACCATTAATGAACCATTTTGTGATGCTTTGTCCCTCATCCTCCAGGTGTTCAACTTGAAAACTATTTTGTTTTCCAGTCTTTAACATCTTAAATAATTTAGACTAGATTAATTAGTGGGCTGGAGCAATAGCACAGCGGGTAGGGTGTTTGCCTTGCACGCAGCTGACCCGGGTTTGATTTTTCCGTTCCTTTTGGAGAGCCCGGCAAGCTATCTTGAGTATCCCACCCACATGGCAGAGCCTGGCAAGCTTCCCGTGGCGTATTTGATCTGCCAAAAACAGTAACAACAAGTCTCACGATGGAGACGTTACTGGTGCCCGCTCGAGCAAATCGATGAACAACGGGAGGACATTGCTACAGTGCTACAGATTAATTAGTGTGGGAGTAGCATGTGCAATCTCTGTGGTGTGTGTGTGTGTGTGTGTGTGTGTGTGTGTGTGTGTGTGTGTGTGTGTTGGTTTTTATAGGAATCACACCTGTGATGTTCAGATGTTACTTCTGCCTCTGAACTCAGGAATTTCTCTTAGTGGTGCTAAGGGGAACAGGTGAGGTACTGGGAATTGAACCTGGGATGACGAGGGTCAGGCAAGTGTCCTACCCACTATATTATCTCTCCAGATACTGCATACACATTTTTGATGGATAATTTAAGAATTCTCTCTGATTTTGGGTAAACACGGCTAAATAAGATTTTCATTAATGAATTTGTTAGACTACATCTTTTTTTTTTCATTTGATGTAATTCACTTTACTGTAGAGATAAAATGTAGGAATTGTCTGTAGAGATAAAATGGTAGGAATGGAACCTGAATTTTGTTTGCAGACTTTGATGCTAATTTTAAAGTTATAGCATTTTCAAAAGTGCCTACTGAACTAATATTTTCTCTCTTGTACCTTAGTGATTTACGACACCTTTCTTTTCTTTGACAGACAATCTGGAATATTTTCAGATTATCTAATACATGTCTAATAAAAATTTATTCATGACTTTGTGGGTGGGTACAGCCAAAGAATGAAATAGTGCTAAATGGCAGCAGTGCTTCTTCTGTTAATAAAGACTCTGGAGAAAAATTGGATTCAAACAGCAGGTCTGAGGTTTTCTTTCTTGTTTCTTTTGAAATTCACCAAGCAATTTTTATTGCTACACTTGAAATTTTGTCAGAATCAAATGCTTGTTTACCTTACCATAGGTTATAAGCAAATTTTATGCAGGAGAGTTTTCTGTGGTATGTATTTTTTAAATTAAAAATTTTTCAATTTGGGCTGAAGAGATCATGAGACCTGTTGTTACTGTGTTTGGCACGTTGAATACGTCACAGGTACCTTGCCAGGCTCTGCTGTGCAGGTGAAATACTCTCGGTAGCTTGCCGGGCTCTCCAAGAGGGGCAGAGGAATTGAACTCGGATCGACCATGTTGGCTGCTTGTAAGGCAAACGCCCTACCGCTGTGCTATTGCTCCAGCCGAGTGGTAGGGCGTTTGCCTTACAAGTGGCCAACATGGCCAACCCGAGTTCGATTCCTCTGCCCCTCTCGGAGAGCCTGGCATGCTACCGAGAGTATTTTGCCCGCATGGCAGAGCCTGGCAAGCTACCCGTGACGTATTTGATATGCCAAACACAGTAACAACAAGTCTCATGATGGAGACGTTACTGAACCCACTCGAGCAAATTGATGAACAACGGGAGGACCGTGATTTACCGTGACGGTGGGCTGAAGAGATAGTACGGCAAGTAGGTGCTTACTTTACACACAGCCAACACAGGTTTGATCCCTTGTACCACATACAGTCCCCTGGGCATCATCAGAAGTGAATCCTGAACACAGAACCAGGAGGAATCTCTGAAAACTGCCTGATATGGACCCCAAACAAACAAACAAAAACTATTTTAGCTTCATGTATTTTGTGTAGGAGAGTTCTATTCATTATTTGTTTACTTTAAAAGATATTTATCACTCTTATTTTCAGTTTTATTTTTAATGATAATAGTAGTTTATGTGGTACATCAATAGTGTACAGTATGGAATGTCTAAAATTTTAAATAGGGTGATACCGCTGGAGCTAAATTTTTAACTGGATTGTGACTTTGGGCTCTCGAGGCATCTATGAAGCTTGTTGATATCTTCTGAGATTTATTTGTAAGTCTCTGAATCATGGCTGTTAATGAATTTATATGACACCAGAGGCAGTTCATGGACCTGACTGCCAGGCTTCCTGCCCCAATGACAATTTCCCCCATACTCTCTCTTTCTACTTTTGGGCATTATGGTTTGCAATACAGATACTGAGAGGTTATTGCATTTGGTCCTTTATCTACATTCAGCACACATCTCCCATCCCAAACGATTCCTCCAACTATCATTGTCTTAGTGATCCCTTCTCTATTCCAGCTGCCTTCTCCCCCAGCCCATGAGACAGGCTTCCACCTATGGGGAAATATTCCTGACCCTGTGTCTATTGTCCTTGGGTGTCAGTCTCATATTATGTGATTTTATATTCCATAAATGAGTGCAGTCCTTCTAAGTCTGGCCCTCTATTTCTGACTCATTTCACTTAGCATGATACTCTCCATGTCCATCCACAAATAAGCAAATTTCATGATTTCATCTCTTCTACCAGCTTCATAGTATTCCATTGTGTAGATGTACCAAAGTTTCTTTAACCAGTTGTCTGTTCTCAGTCCCTCAGGTTGTTTCCAGATTCTGACATTATAAATAGTGCTGCAATGAACATATAGGTGCAGATGTCATTTCTACTGAGTTATTTTGCATCCTCAGGATATATTCCCAGAAGTGGTATTGTGGGGTCATATGGAAGCTCAATTTCTAGTTTTTGAAGGAATGTCCATATTGTTTCCCAAAAAGGCTGGACCAGTCGGCATTCCCACCAGCAGTAAAGGAGTATCCCTTTCCCCCTACATCCATGCCAGCACTGGTTTCTTTTGTCCTTTTGAAAATATGGCAGTTCTGTGGTGTGATATGATATCTCATTGTTATTTTGATTTGCATCTCCCTGATTATTAGTGATGTAGAGCATTTTTTCATGTGCCTTTTGGCTGTTTGTATTTCTTTTTTGAGGAAGCTTCTGTTCATTTTCTCTCCCCATTTTCTGATGGGGTTGGAGGTTTTTTCTTTACAATTCTACTAATGTCTTGTATATCCTGGATATTAATCCCTTATCAGATGGATAGCACTGTAGCACTGTTCTCCTGTTGTTCATCAATTCACTCGAGCTGGCACCAGTAATGTTTCCATTGTGAGACTTGTTACTGTTCTTGACATATGGAATACATCATGGGTAGCTTGCCAGGCTTTGCCGTGCAGGTGAGATACCCTCGGTAGCTTGCCGTGCTCTCTGAGGGGGAGAGGAATTGAACCCAGGTTGACTGCATTCAAGGAAAATGCCCTACCCACTATCATATGGATATTGGGTAAATATTCTTTCCCATTCTGTGGGCTCTCTCTGTGTTTTGTACCATAGTTTCTTTATCAGTCATCTGTTCTTGGACACTCATGTTGTTTCCAGATTCTGGCTATTGTGAATAGATAGTGCTGCAATGAACATAGAAGAGCAGATTATTTAATTTATTCCAGGGAAATAATGAAACTTTTAAGAAACACTTTCCATTTTTTTTTAATATTGAAACACCATGAAGTATAGTTGTAGACTTACAAACTTTCTTTTTTTTTTCCCTTTATTATATTTTATTTTTTTTAAAGTTGTAGATTTACAATTTTTTGTGCTTTGGTTTCAATTATACAATGATCAGATACCCATCCCTCCACCAGTGCCCACTTTCCACCACCATGGATAATATCCCTCCCACCCCCATCCCCCCATCCCCCCTGTCTCTGTGGAAGGGCAATCCCCTGTGTTCTCTTTCTCCTTTTGGGTGTTGTGGTCTGCAAAAGAGGCATTGAGTGGCAAACATGTTCAGTCCATAGTCTACTTTCGACATGCATCTCCCCTCCTGGGAGGATCCTCCAAACATCCTTTATTTGGTGCTCCCTTCTCTATCTGAACTGCCCTTTCCTCTAGGATACCCGGCTGGCCTCTAAGTTATGGAGTAATCCTCCTGGTGCTGATCTCAGCTATTCTTGGTATTAATCTCATACTTTGTTACTTTATATCCCCCAGATGAATGCAATCTTTCTATGTCTATCCCTCTCTTTCTGACTCATTTCGCTTAGCATGATACTTTCCATATTGTACCACTTGTATGTAAATTTCATGACTTCATCTTTTCTAAGAGCTACATAGTACTCCATTGTGTAGATGTACCAAAGTTTCTTTAACCAGTCATCTGTTCTTGGGCACTCAGGTCTCTTCCAGTTTCTGGCTACTGTAAAGAGTGCTGCAATGAACAAACAAGTGCAGATGTCACTTTGGCTACATATTTTTGCCTCTCTGGGATATATTCCCAGGAGTGGTATTGCTGGGTCAAATGGGAGCTCAATTTCTAATTTTTTGAGAATCGTCCATACTGTTTTCCAGAAGGGCTGAACCAGTGGACATTCCCACCAACAGTGAAGGAGTGTCCCTTTCTCGCCACATCCACGCCAGCATCGGTTGCTTTTGTTCTTTTGAATGTGGGCTTGGGTTTCAGTTATACAATGATCGAGTATCCATCCCTCCACAAGTGCCCATTCTCTATCACTAATGATCCCAGTAGCCCTCCCACCGCCCCCCCCTCCTGCCCCGCCTCTGTGGCAGGGCATTCCCTTTTGCTCTCTCTTTCCTTTAGGGTGTTGTGGTTTGCAATTAGAGATATTGATTGGCCATCGTTTTTGGTCTATAGTCTACTTTCAGCACATATCTTGCATCCCAAGCAAATCCTCCAAACATCCTTTGCTTGGTGCCCCCTTCTGAGCTGCCTTTCCCCCCAGCATGTGCTGCCGGCTTCCAAGCCGTGAAGCAGACCTTCTGGTACTTATCTCAACTATTTTTGGGTGTATTTCTCCCATTTTATTACTTTATATTCCCCAGATGAGTGCAGTCTTTCTATATCTGTCCCTCTCTTTCTGACTCATTTTGCTTTGCATGATACTTTCCATGTAGAACCACTCGTATGCAAATTTCATGACTTCAACTTTTCTAACAGCTGCATAGTATTCCATTGTGTAGATGTACCAAAGTTTCTTTGACCAGTCATCTGTTCTCGGGTACTCGGGCTTTTTCCAGATTTTGGCTATTGTGAACAGTGCAGCAATGAACATAGAAGTACAGATGTCATTTCAACTGTCATTTTTGCCTCTTTGGGATATATTCCCAGGAGTGGCATTGCTGGGTCAAAAATGGAGCTCAATTTCTAAATTTTTTGAGAATCGTCCATATTGTTTTCCAAAAGAGCTGAACCAGTCGGCATTCCCACCAGCAGTGTAGGAGAGTCCCTTTCTCGCCACATCCACACCAACACTGGTTGCTTTTGTTCTTTTGGATGTGGGCCAGTCTCTGTGGTGTGAGATGATATCTCATTGTTGTTTACTCTGCATCTCCCTGATAATTAGTGATGTAGAGCATTTTTTCATGTGCCTTTTAGCCATTTGGATTTCTTCTTTGAGAAAGTTTCTATTCATTTTATCACCCCATTTTTTGATGGGGTTGGATGTACTCAAACAACATACAAGTTTGACCACAGAGCCTGGCTAGAGGTTGTTGGTATACCTCCCTATGTTGCCTTTTTGACCTCAGTGAGCTTGGTGAGTTAAGGTCCATAAATAACTTTGTCTGAGAATTCATAGTCTTTGTATGAAGGATGCATGTGGAAAGAGTAGAATGCCCTTTGACATAACTTGGGAGGGGTGGGATAATAAAGGTATACTATAGATTACCTAGTATCCTCTCAATATTTTTGTACACTGAAATTTGTAACTTCACATAAAAAATTCAGGTGTGAAGAGAAGCTCCTAATTTTGTCAGATTCTACATTTCTTTTTTTTTGGGGGGGTCACACCCAGCCATGCACAAGGGTTATTCCTGGCTCATGCACTCAGTAATTACTCATGCACTCAGAAATTACTCCTGGTAGTGCTCGGGGGCCATATGGGATGCTGGGAACTGAACCCTGGTCAACCTCATGCAAGGCAAACTCCCTACCCCTTGTGCTATCACTCCAGCCACTCTGCAACATTTCTGATGTTCACTATTTCCCCTTAGTATAAGATTTTCTGTCTGCCCTGCGAAGAGTAAAAGTAGAACCTTTCAATACTTTTTTTTTGCTTTTTGGGTCACACCTGGTGATAGGGGACCATATGGAATGGTGGGATTCGAACCCGGGTTGGCCACGTGCAAGGCAAACGCCCTATCCGCTGTGCTATTGCTCCAGCCCCCAAAAGTAGAACCTTTCAAATGACAGATTCCTGTAAAACATTTACAAGAAATCAAAATTATAGTCTGACTTCTCTGAATCAAATTACTTCTAAATGTCCTTAGTTTTATATTATTCTTCCATTTTCAAGATTTTAGGAGGATGCAAAATAACTGTGTTCAGTATTCCATTTTAGAATAAAACTTTAATTATTAATATTTAATACTATACTAATAATGTGAAGAAGACATTTACTAATTTAATTTTCTGGAGTGATAGCACAGTGGTAGGGCATTTACCTAGCATGAGGCTGGTACCGCCGACCGGGATTCAATTCCTCCACCCCTTTCAGAGAGTCAACAAGCTACCGAGAGTATCTTGCCTTCACGGCAAAGCCTGGCAAGCTACCTGTGACATATTTGATATGCCAAACACAGTAACAACAAGTCTCACAATGGAGATGTTACTGGGCCTGCTCAAGCAAACCGATGAACAACAGGAGGACAGTGCATTGAAGTGAAGATTTAAATAAGATTAATAGTAGATGCAGTGGTAGCGTAGCAAGTAAAGTGTTTTCCTTGCACCCATCTAATTCGAGTTTAGTACCTGGCACCTCATAAAATTTCCTAAGCCCACCTGGAGTGATCCCTGTATGTAGAATGAGGAGTAAGCCCTCAGCACTGTGGGGTGAGGTATCAAACAGACACAAAACAAATAAATTCAAATAAGTGTTTTATTTAAGACATCATCTTTTTTTGTAGTTATCTTTTTCTGCCTTCTAGTAAAATAAAATTTGTTTTCCCAGCCTTTTGCTATGTAGTTTTTAGAAGGCATAATTAGATTTTCATTTTTCGATCAGTGCAGGTTTACAAACTATTACCATGTTTGTTTTATTTAAATTGGATAAAAATTATTTATGTGAAGTCTCTTTCAATAATGTAGCTGTTAACCAAAGGGAAAAAAGATTTTTGTTAACATATTAAATATCTTTCACTTAAGTCAAATGATCATGCAAATATTGACAGAAAATTGTTTGCCTTTTATTTTATTTAAGAGTACTGTCTTAAGTGCTTACATTAAAGATTTTTTAATAGGAACTTGAAGTACAAAAAGAGATAGAACAATATTCTGATTCTTTACTGGAAACAATATTCAATTAGGAATATGTGTATCATTATTTTTTCTAAAAAATGTATCTTTGAATGATTTCCTTAAAAAGCACTATTATATAACATAATATAACAATTCTTTTTCTTTATTCTTGGGATATCTCAATAAAAGCTAAGAAAAATTGGGAGCCCCCTACCTGGAGTTTGGCAGCTCAGCATGAATGATGTAGTTCAGTGCTTGGAAATCTCAAGGGTATATCAGCTATGCTTGGGGAACAGGTGGCATTGGGCATCTAACTGGGGTCCAATGCATTCAAGGCATGTTCCTTAACTCCTGTACTCTTCTGACCTTAAATCCTTTACTTAACAGGCTCTATATTTCATAACACCAAATACTTTCTCTGTGATAAAATTATCATATTAATTAATTTATAATTAAGTTTTGCCTTACAAATTCCAAAGAAAATAAGATAGTTTCTCAGAATTATTTATTTATTTTTAATGTAGGAGTACTGCTATTTATTCAGCCACTGATTAGCTGATTGAATTGTGCATGAACTCCACCTTATTTTTTTTTCATTTTTTATAATTTTATTTATTGCATCACCGTGAGAGCAGCTACAAAGCTCTCGGGTCTAAGTCTTGGTCATACAATGAAACACCTGTACCTTCACCAGTGCCCATTCTCCACCCCCAACAACCCCAGTATACCCCCATCCCACACCCTCCCCCTACCTGTGGGGCAGATGATTTCCACATTCTCTCTACTTTGATCACATTCAATATTTTGACACCAGACCCACCATTATTATTTGAGATTTTACCCTAACACTCAGATCTGCTGAAAAGGCCAGAGTAGACAATTTGTTTTCTATTTCTGGTTATGAATAATATGTGATGTTGCGTGGCTGCAGTAGTGGCCGCGGGATTTTGAAATTCCAAAATTTTAACACTTAAATCTGGAGGGATTTATACCAAAACCTGCTGGGTTCTGAGATTTGCTCCTGGGTTCCGAGATTTGCTCCTGAGTCTCTTGGATCATGGCCATTAAGCAGCTTGATCAGGAGCCAGAGGGGCTGTTTGTGGGCGATGACTTGGGGTCTCTTTGGGGTGGGGAGAACAGGACCAGCTCCACCCCCATCCTGTGAGGCCCAAAGTGTCTTGTCACTGCGGGCCCAAACCTGACTGTCCAATGGCCTCTGGAGGATGATGACCACTGAGCCGCCAAGGGGGAAGCAGGTGGAGGAACAGCACCCCTTCCCCCTGGGGTGGCCTGGTGACAGTAACCTACTGTGTGGTCTGGACGCATTTCTGTCAAAAGCCGCTGGGTTTCGAGATTTGTTTCTGAGTCTCTGGGATCGTGGCTGTTAAGCAGCTTGATCAGGAGCCAGAGAGGCTGTTCGTGGACGATGATTTGGGATCTCGTTGGGGTGGGGAGGACAGGATTGGCTCCACCCCCATCCCATGAGGCCCTGCATGTCTCGTCACTGCGGGCCCAATCCTTGACTGTCCAGTGGCCTCTGGAGGATGGCGGCCACCAGGCCGCCAGGGGGAACAGGCCAAGACATGAAACCTATTCCCACCTGGGTTGGCACACACCAGTAACCCTACTGCAGGGACTGGATGCATTTCTGCCAAAAGCTGCTGGGTTTAGAGATTTGTTTCTGAGTCTCTGGGATCACGGCCATTAAGCAGTTCAATCAGGAGTCAGAGAGGCCATGCCTCCAATTATATAGCTGAGCCGGAGGTGGTTTGTGGGTGTGTTTCCCGCATACCTAACTTTTGGCCATTTACTTTCTTGGTAAACTTTGCCCTAAGTTTTTGGGGTCTGGCCAAAGGCACAGCAGCAATTTTGGGGTATATGGAAGTCTGAAGGCGCCATCAGGCTGCTGATGCACTTGCTTCACAGGTACAGATTGACCTGCTGGCGGCACCATACCCTCATCAGAATTTATTTCTGACAGTGTTTAGCATTCCAGAGCTTTCATTTTTTTTAACACACACATACACACAAAATTTAAATGACTATATATATATATACACACACACACTTACATATATTCTTTTGTTCAAAGGTATTCAGCACATGTTGAATTTTTTCTAGATTTTAACTAGAGACTAGAAATCAGCATGGATCAGTGGTTGAATAAAACTCAAAGAACATGAACTACGGCATGAACTACGGTCAGATTATTGCTCATTTTGGGGTTTTCATGGTTCACATTTTTTATTTAAGAATTCTCCAAGAGTCTCTTGCATTTTGATATATGTCTTATGAACAAAGGCACTGTGTACCTTACCTTATAAGAGAAATGTAATGTTTTATTCCAAAGGTCAGGTTGGTCTGCTCTTTTCTATAATAAAGATGATACCTATCTCCTGGGCACAGTTGATGTTGGATTACTTCTATTACAAAATATTTGGTTTTCCTGTTTTCTGTTTTTTTTTTATAATGTATCCCACTATCTGTACATCCTTTGCGGAATCTGGCTTACTCGCATGGTTGTCCTTCATCTAGTGTTCTGCCAATCCTATTCAGGATGACTCAAGTGAACAACTTTTAGATGACAGACAATAAGCAGATCGGGCGATAGTTGCCAATGTTGTGGATGTCTCCCTTCTTTTACAGTAGTACAGTCTTGCTGGTTTTCCATTGGGACGGAACCGTGCATTCAGACAGGTAGCGTGTGAGGAGCTGAGCCAGCGTATTGATGAGTACTGATGGCAGGTTCTTCAGGTCTGACCTTGTCTGGGCCGGGTGCTGTTCGTTTCTTTACTGATGAAATGGCGTGTCGGATTTCGGAAGGGAGAACATTGGGAACGACATATCCATCCTGTGGAATTTGGTATGTCAGCAGGTGGACATGGCTATCAAAGAGATTTGAGTAGAATTCAAGGATAATCTTCTCCATTGCCATTCTGGAAGATGTGATAGTTCCATCAGGACCTCAGAGGGCAGTCATCTTGGTCTTGTAGTTGGCAAAGGACAGGTGGGCATTACGAGTACTTTTCCCAGTTTCTGCTGCATCTACCAGCACTTCTGCTCTTCTCTCTTTGAGGTCTTCCTTGATCGCATTTCTGCACTGCTTTGCGAGCTCGGACGTTCGCTTGCGGTTGCCTGAGGCAAGCACCAAACCACGTTGATGAATAAGCTCAAGAGTTTTTGAAGACAGGCGTTTTTTTGTGGCTATCTCTGCACAATCATGGAGGTCTGAGCCAGTCGATTGTATTCCTTGTCAATGTTGTCAACAATGGCATCTTCCCATGTTGCAGCAATAGTGCCAAATAGCTCCCAGTTGGTGGACATTTGTTCTGGGAGTTCTGGGAGTTCTCTTCTTAAACTTTGCAGCCCTTTCTCCCCACTCTGTGAAGTAGAATTTTGCACGAAGGATTCAGCACCATCGACCATATCCACATGATAACCATGCTCTGTCTAATGTTCATTGATTTAAAGAAGACCTTTGATTCTGTTGAGATGGAAGCGGTCATTGAAACCCTAGCCAATCAGGGCATTCAAACTTAATACTTCAGGATCCTCTGTGAGCTGTATTACAGATTCATTACCAGGATCTGACCATTCTACAAAGAGATAATCATCGATCTCAAGAGAGGGGTTCGGCAGGGTGATTCACTGAATCTCTTCACCGAAACTCTTCAGTGCCACCCTCAAGAACATCATGCAACAACCGGAATGGGAAGGAATGGGAGTGAAGATAGATGGTCGGCAACTACACCACCTCCACTTTACTGATGACATTGTTCTAATAACACCAAACATTAGCCAAGCGGCACAAATGCTGGACAACTTCGACCGTGAGTGTGGAAAGGTCGGACTACAGCTGAATCCAACGAAGACAATGTTTATGAGAAACAGACTCGTTCCTGATGCTCCATTCCCTCTCAATGGAATGACCATCTCCGAATGCAACAGCTATGTGTACCTAGGTCGAGAAGTCAACATGACAAATGACCTGGCACCTGAGCTGTGCAGGTGGAAGAGAGAGGCTTGGAATGCCTTCAAGAGCATGGAAGAAATAGCTAAGAGGACGAAGAACCTCTGGCTCCAGGCACATCTCTTTAATTCCACTGTTCTTCCTGCATTAACATACGCCTCAGAGACCTGGGCCCTATGCAAACAGGATGAGAACGCTATCTGGGTCTCCCAAAGAGGAACAGAAAGAGCTGTGCTTGGAGTGTCACATTTCACTGAAAAGAGAGAAAGAATCCAGAGTTTCGACCTCCATCAATGCTCAAGAATCAGGGACGCTGTCTTGTTTGCCAAGGTGTCAAAAATCAGATGGGCTGGTCACGTAATGAGATTTAGAGATGACCGCTGGACTAGAGCCGTTACCGACTGGATTCTACGGGATGTCAAAAGACCGCGTGGCCGCCCACCTACCAGATGGTCAGACTTCTTCATCAAGATCATGAACGATTGATTTGAGGCTCTTCATGTTCCTGGAACGAACAGATGCCATTGGGCTACATTAGCACGCGACAGGGACAAATGGAGACGTTACTGGCACCCGCTCGAGCAAATTGATGATTAACGGGAAGTCAAGTGATCAAGTGATCTGTACATGTGTCACCTGTCTTCTTAGTGGACCATGGGAATTGGGGTTTAGAGAAATGAATTAAAAATGATAATATGCTGGCAACTGGTATCCTGCCTGCACAGCAGAGCCTGGCACGCTACCCGTGACATATTCAATATGCCAAAAACAATAATAATAATGGGCCTCATTTCCTTGACCCTGAAAGATCCTCCAATACAGCAGTTGGGAAGTACAATTAAGGAGAGGCTGCTAAAATCTCAGGGCTGGGACGAATGGAGACATTACTGGCACCTGCTCAAGCAAATCGATCAACAATGGGATGACAGTGACAGTGACAGTGATTAAGATAATTGCATATTTGGTGGCTGGAATGATAATACAGTGGAAAGAGCATTTGCCTTGCATGCGATCAACCATGGTTCAATACTCAGCACCTCAGATGATCCTCTGTGCCCACCAAGGGTGACCCCTGAGCACAGAGTCAGGAGTAATCCCTAAGCATTGCTGTATAAGGCCCCCAAACAAACGAATAACATAATTGCATGCTTGTTGTTTTAGTTTTTCTTTTAGTTTCTTTAAGCTAACTATAGAGTTATAGAGTTCTACTTTACCTTTACACCTTTTACAGTGATATTCCCTTTGGTATTCTTAGTCGAGAAACCCTAGGAGCATTGTCAGAACTAGGGATGTATGTAGATACACAGAATCTGTACGTGCCAGGTTTCATTTACAGAGCTGTGAGGAATGAAAAAAATGGCAAGAGTGTTCTAAAGGCAGTGCTCATAATTTCAGTTCTCTGTTTCTTACTTTCCTGTTCTGGGGACAATTTTCATCACCAATTTCACTGAGTTACAAATTGAAGTAAAACTTTGGTCAGTATTTTATTCAATAGTATATAACATTAAAATAAAAATGCTATATTATTTATATTTATGTGTGTGTAAGGTGAACTCACATAAGGATCTTAGAATAATCTTCTCACATCTATAAACAATAGCTCTGTAAGTAGTTTTTTCATAAAAACTGAATCATAAAATTATTTAAGTATTTTCTCTACTATTTTTTTCTACTGGACTCCACGCCAGGCTGTTTTCACTCAGGGTGCCCCAGAGGCAGCGGGTGAGAGCCCTCCCCAGCCCCAGGGACCTAGCCCCAGCAGCCAACCTCAACTACCCAACCACCATCACCCTCTAGACCACTTTCCACACACTAGCCAAGCCTCATGTATGAATGAACATATTCCTAGACCACGCGACACATCATAAGGCACTCCTTACCCATTTTCCATAATTAAGACGCCATGATTACCACAAGATATATATCTTGGAGAGCCCAGCAAGCTACCATGAGTATCCTGCCTGTACAGCAGACCCTGACAAGCTAGCTGTGGCATATTATATATGCCAAAAACAGTAATAATAATGGGTCTCATTCCTCTGACTCTGAAAGAGCCTCCGATACGTTGGGAAAGACAATTAAGGATAGGTTGTTGAAATCTCAGGGCCGGGAAAAGTGGAGATGTTACTGGCACCTGCTCGAGTAAATTGAAGAACAATGGGATGACAGTGAAGATTTTCTCTCTATTATCAAGGAAAATGTGTTCGCTAACACATTTTTAAGTTAGCCTGTGTGTAAGGTAGTGGGATAAGACAATGTTTTGTGTAATTTGGTTCTATGTCATTTTCCCTTTAGAATATTATTCTGAGGACAGAACATCACCCTTACTCATTTTTTAATCTCCTTTTTAGAGTCTATCTTCTTGGGAAAATAGGCAGTACTCCATGCATATTTATTTGAATTAATCAAAGATAATAATTGGACTAAAAAATATAAATAAGCCCGTGGAGATGTTGTCACAGGTTTTTTCCTCAGCTGTCTACATTATATTTCATTTATCTATAAAATGCTAAAAGAACTATTATTATCTCCAATGTGTAAATAAATACTGGGTTATAATAAAGGTAATAAATAACTTACCTAAGGTCACACAATTAGTCATTAGGAAAATATGGAGTCAAAGTTAGGCCATTTGATTTTGAACTGTTAGACTATCTTTTAAATAGATGTTGCCACCATTTTGGGGGGGAAACACACAGTGATGATCAAGCAAAACTCCTTTGATGCTTGGAGGTCATTCCTAATAGTGACATTCCATGTCATGCCAGGAACTGAACTGGTCCTTCTGCTTGAAATATATACACACTATAGCTGTGTAGTATCTCACCAGCCTGATTCTGCTTCAAAAGGAGTATAGATATGCAAGCATATGTATTAAGATGATCCTCAGTTTGTAGAAATTGCTAGAAGGAACTGAAAAGCAAACAATTTTTATTTTTTTTAAATTTAATTTATTTACTGAATCACCGTAAAAAAAGTTACAAAGCTTTCAAGTTTAAGTCTCAGGTCATACAATGATCAAACACCCTTCCCTTTACCAGTAATTCTTTTTCACCACCAAGAACCCCAATATAGCCCTCTCCCACCCCTCCCTATGTCTACGAGGCAGATGATTCCTACTTAACTCTCTCTGTACTTTGATTACATCCATTATTTCGACAAAAGATGCACCATTATTGTTTGGAATTTTCCCCAAAACCATTTTTAAACTTAATTTTCCGGTGCAGCAAACTTGATTTTGACTAAAAATGTACTCATTTCCCTATGTTTGACAAGAATTTATTTTGCATGTATTCTGAATGGAGCTCATTAAACATAGATACTGCTGGAGGAAAAATATGAATTGTCTATAAGTTAATATTGAATTTTATTAAGACCATGCCATACATAATTTGTATAGTAAATTAGGATTTGCATAGACTTGAGGATATTAGAATTCTAAATTGAGATCTCATTTAAGATTAATTTATAATTCCAGTCTATATAATTTTGTATTATCATTACCTTTGTGGAAGTGCATATTCAGATTTTAGTGTACGATATCACATGGATTCCATAGTGAATTTTATGTCTTTTGTAAGGCATGATACTCAATTAAGTAGCTAGCCAGTAAATGTTTCTATGCTTTAATTTATTGTATTTTAGAGTAATTCAACAAGTATGTTTGTGTGTATACACACACTCACACACACGTGTCTGTGTGTGTGTGTATGTGTGATTCAAGTCCTTCTTTTTTATAAATGGATTAGCAAGATTATTTGCAGGAAAAATTTCAATTGATATTCTGTAATGTCATTTTTTCACTCTAAGTAAAATGTAGACTTAGTTTCTTGCAGGCACAGAATTGTAGATTGCCAACATATTTGATGAGTGCAGGTTGAACGGAACTTGTTAAAGATAATACAAGAATTTCTAGAAACCAAGAATAGACATTGTAATCATATGAAAACATATAGTTATGGAAAATGATTATTTGCCCATTTTTTCTGTTTATCTTTATGTAAAAAGGAAAGGGCTGGTTTTATCTCAAAGATCAGTTCCCAGTTCTTCCAGAGGATGTGTGTATATGTTTTGCACATTGACATATTTTTCAAAATTTAAATTGCTAGAACTAAGTTTATCTGAAAATCTATGAATCAAACAAAATAAATACTGTTTTGTTTTAGTTTTAATGCAAGTTCAGAAACAACAACTAAAATACCAAGGAGAAATGTTGATTCATATATTATTAAATATTATTAAATAATCGATTTTCAAAACTTTACAATTTTACATTATGATATATCCAGTTCTAAATGGATAAGAAATTGTAAGTTAAAAGTTAAAAAATTCTTTATAGAAGCAATTTTTATTCTTTAATTTTTGTTTTTTGGCTTTTTGGGTCACACCTGGTGATCCTCAGTGGTTATTCCTGTCTCTGCACCCAGGAATTACTCCTGGCAGCCCTCAGGGGAACAAATGGGATTGAATCTGGCTGACTGCGTGCAAGACAAATGCTCAAGCCACTGCATTATTGCTCTTTACTTTAAAACAATTTCTAATAGACTACCTCTCAGGCATATACATTTCTAGCTACCTATAATTCTATAGCACTGCACTGTCCTCCCGTTATTCATAGATATGCTTGAGCGGGCCCAGTGGGTGTGGCTTCTGTGGAAGTGGGCGTGGTCTAATTTTCAGAGGGCCAACCCTCACGCAGCGGGAGGTAATTTACCCATATCAAGAAACCTAGTCCCTATACCTAC
Organism: Sorex fumeus; assembly: GCF_029834395.1. Lineage (NCBI taxonomy): Eukaryota > Metazoa > Chordata > Mammalia > Eulipotyphla > Soricidae > Sorex > Sorex fumeus. Next base: position 21,866,840 of record NW_026606108.1, on the reverse strand, counting down.
ACACCAACATGAAGAAACAATGCAAATCCCCACCACATGGGGAGGACAACGAAAAGAATCCAGAAGCCTCTGTAGATACTGCTCACCTAAGGGAACTTTCTGACAAAGAATTCAGATATGGAGTCATGAAGATGTTCAATCAACTCAATGAAACAGTCAGACAGATATCCAGTAACACTTGTGGAGGGAGGGATGTTTGATCATTGTATACTTGAAACCCAAGCACAAAAATGTGTAAATCTACAACTGTACCTCATGGTGTTTCACTAATAAAAATTAAAAAAAAAAAAAAAAGAAAAAAAAAGAATTTTTTTCATCGCGACTGTTGTTCATTATTTTAATATATAACTTCAAAATACAAACTAAAGCTCCAAATTTCAACAATACACCAGAGATTCGAGAAATATGAAAACATATTTCCATGACTACATTTTGAAACACTCACATCATTTCCTCTTGAATTTTCTGAATTTTCCTCCTTTCGTTTCATTTTGAGAAAATTCCTCCATCAATTATAGAATGAGTTATCTTTTTAAAGTAAGGTACATATTGTCTCAGGTACCAATGAAATTTAATTTACAGCTTAAGCACTTTTCATGAAAACAATAGAAATATAAATTATTTTTAGTCAGAGAAAACATGACACCTTTTATCAATGTGACATTCATTCATGCAACATTTGCTTCCTATACAATTTGCTCAGAATACTGAGATCTGTTACTGAGATTAATTATCTCTTCTTTTTGCTCAAGTCCTGATATAGATAAATTCCCAGAGTAGTTATAAGTTTTTGATAGGTCTAAAAGCAAGCAGGGATTTTTTTTTTTTTTTTTTGCATTTTGGGTCACACCTGGTGATGCACAGAGGTTACCCTTGGCTCATGCACTCACGAATTACTCCTGAGGTGCTTGGGGGACCATATGGGATGCTGGGAATTGAACCCGCCTTGGCTGCGTGTAAGGCAAACACCCTACCCACTGTGCTATTGCTCCAACCCCAAGGCAGGGATTCTTAAGAGATATATTACCAAGACTGCAATTGGTAGAAACAGAATACTCCTTGTAACAAAATCCCACATCATGCTCACTAACATGTGATAATTATTCAAGTGCATTCAGACTAACCCTTCATTATTTATGAAAATAATGGAACTATGACTATAACATTTCAGTTACTAAGCTTCTTCTTGGATGATACTCATTTGAAGTTTGATTTTTTAAATTAATTTATTTATTGAATCACCGTGAGAATAGTTACAAAGCTTTCAGGTTTAAGTCTCGGTCATACAATGATCAAACACCCATCCCTTCACCAGTGCATATTTTAGAACACTAAGAACCACAATATAGCCCGCCATCCCACCTCTCCTGATGCCTGTGAGGCAGATGATTTCCACTAAACTCTCTCTCTGCTTTAATTAAATTCATTATTTTGACAAAAGATGAACCATTAGTATTTGGAATTTTCCCCCAACAATCAGACCTGCTGAGAAGGCATTGTGAAATCATTTGTTTTCTATTGCTGGTTATGAAGATCATATGATGTCATGTGGCCTTCCCCCATCGCATGAGGCCACAGTTGTTCCGACACCGCCAGCTCATACCTGGCTGTCCAATAAGCTCTGAGGCGGTGGCCACAGTGCGGCCCTGGGTGGGGAGATGGTGGAAGAGACAGACACCCTTTCCCTCCTGGGGGCAAGGGGGGCATGGCGCCATAGTTCAATGCATAGTTCATTCACATTTCTGCCAAAGGCTGCTGGCTGCTGGGCTCCAAATTAGGTCCGTGTGTCTCTGGGGCCATGGCCGTGCCAGAGAGCTGCTCGTGGGGGGCAACTCTTGGCCTCGGTGGGGTGGGAAGTGAAGTTTCATTTCTTTTGAATTGGGTGCCTAAAATAATCAGAATCCAAATATTATAACCAATAAGGACCACTTTAATTTTTTGTTGAAATGTATATTAGGTAGAGCATTTGCCTTGCATGCGGCTGACATGGGTTCAATTCCCAGCATCCCATATGGTCCCTTGAGCACTGCCAGGGGACTGAGTGCAAAGCCAGGAGTAACGCTGTGCATTGCCAGGTGTGACCCAAAAAGCAAAAAAAAAAAAAAAAAAACAAAGCAAAACAAAACAAAAACAAAAACAAACATAAAAACAAAACAAAATAAAATCCCTGGGCCAGAGAGAGGCAGTCCTGGAGTTAAGGCATTTGCCTTACACATAGCCAATCCCCAGCACCACATCTGGTACTTTACACACCATTAGGAGTGATCCGTAAATCTAAAGCCAGAATAGCCCCTGAGCACTGTCAGGTGTGGTTCCACAAAAAGAAAAAGAAAGAAAGAAAGAAAGAAAGAAAGAAAGAAAGAAAGAAAGAAAGAAAAGAAAGAGCTACAGTGCAGTGCTATTTTTTAAGTTGATTCTGAAAAGTGATCAAGCATTATGGTAATCAGGGTATCACTAATATTTAAACCACAGGCCATATTTAAACCAATGAACGTGTGTTTTGGAGCCCATCTAGCTGTGCTCAGAACGTACTTCAGGATCGCTGCTTATGGATCACTCCATGTGGTACATAGTGGACCATATTTAGTGCTGGGGATTGAACTGGTATCATCCATGTGTAAATCCATGAGAACTTTTTAAAATTATTCTTATTTTTTTTTACTGAATCACCATAAGATATAGTTACAAGATTTCATGTTTGAATTTCAACCATACAGTGATCAAATACTCATTCCTCCACCAGTTCATATTCTCCACCACCAATGTCCCCAGTATACAGCCCCTTTCCAACCCTCCCCCTGCCTCTAGGGCAGACAATTTTCCCCATACTCTCTTGACCATGAGAACTCTTAACTTTGGTTCTCAGGGGATCATATGCAGTACCAGGAATGAAAGGCAAGAACATTAACCCTCAAACTGTCTCAATGATCCAAGTGGTTGTTAACTTGGAGCTTTTTTCCCTATTATTAAGCCAGATTAGTTGAATTTGATCAAGTGAGATCAAATTTCCTTGCCATTACTGTCAGTTTGATTGTCCTTACCTGCAATCAAATGCGAGGTCAAGCTTAATTATTTTGTTGTTTCTTTTTTGGCGGGTACCATCGGGTGGTGCTGAAGGCATATCCTGGCACTGTGCTCAGGGCTCACTCCTGTTGGTGTTCAGGGGACCATATGGGGTGCCAGAGATCAAACACAGATAAGCTGTGTGCATGGCAAGACCCTACCTGCTGTACAGCTCTAGCCAAGAATAATGAATTTTTATCCTTTGAATTCTTTATTTGGATGGCATAAATTTCTGCCCAGCTATTTTGGATTATTTTAAGTAACAGATATTTTTAAAGGGAGCCATGCTTAGCATTCTGGGGGCTCAGTGGGAATTGAGCCAAACCCTGTGTTCAGAACTTGATGTTTTGGCTCTTGAGTGGGCCTTGTGGTGCCATGCCCATAGTGCCTACAATGCCAGGACCACCAGGGCCACCAAGAGAAAAATTGATGCTGTTGGGGTGGAGCACACCACCACATTGCAGCTGTAACTCAGGATCTCCAAAAAAATCTTTGACTCTACTACTTGAACTATCTCTCTAGACACTTAAGGGGCACTTTAAAAAAATGCATCATAAACTTGAAGCTTCTTCAAAACACATTTCTGTAAAAAAGTGTTTCCCAGACTGGTTTGTGTTTGGGAAATTTCAGGGATATGGCAGGCACAGCGGTAGGGCGTTTGCCTTACAAGCAGCCAATATGGCCGACCCGAGTCCGATTTCTCTGCCCCTCTCAGAGAGCCTGGCAAGCTACTGAGAGTATCTCGCCCACATGGCAGAGCCTGGCAAGCTACCCGTGACGTACTCAATATGCCAAACACAGTAACAACAAGTCTTACGGTGGAGACATTACTGGGCCTGCTCAAGCAAATCGATGAATAACGGGAGGACCGTGACTGTGACCAACCATGGCAGGTGGTGTATGGTTGTGTCCTTGGGTGCCAGTTTCTTTTCCAGTTTAAAAAGGTAAATGTCTAGGGCTGGATAGATACCACAGTGGGCACAGCACTTGCCTTACGTGTGCTGGGCTTGGGTTTGATCCCCACCATCACATAATGTTCCCCCCCCACCAATAGTGATCACTGATCATAGACCAAAATCAAGCACTGTGTACTACCAACTGTGTCCCCCAAGCTAAAAAATAAATAAATCAAATAAAATAACAGGTAGACTTCCAGAGGGAGATTGAATAGGAATAATAAGATAAAATATATCTAGCTGTAGTTACAAAGGCAAAGGCTGTGCCAAAGGCAGGACTGAACAGGCTGGGCACAGGCAGGACACGGGGGCGGCCTCTCCAGGCTATTCTGGGACAATGGGTGGACTCCCTGACATCATACAATCTCTACCTTTATGGCACAGTCATAGTCGTCATTACTAAGGCTGTAGTCTTGGTCATCACAGTTCCATCATTCTAGTCTCAAGAACCTCAAAGTCTCCAAAGTCTCAGTTCTTCTCCTCATCTTTTTGTTGTCTTCTCTTCATTGCTGTGCTCTCTTTCTATCTTCTTCCTTTGCGCTGTACTTCTGTGTGTGCCGTTGTGCTCTTTGCTGTCTCTGTCTTCTGTCCCTGCCAATTTCTGACTTATCCCAACCTTCTTTCTAATCTCATAATTTAGGAATTTCACTATCTGACTTTCTTCGCCTTCTCATCCTGTGGCTTCTGAACTGATTTCTTTGGAGACCAACCCAATTATCTGACTTCTTTGACCTTGTAACCTGTTCTGTTTCTCACTTCTTATGCATTATGTAATGTGTTGTTGAGTTAAGTTGTGATGAATATAAACTCGACATTCGAGTAGCAGACATCCTCCCTGCTATATGATCTTTCTGGCCCCATCCACTAGCAGTTCTTAACCAAAAGGAGAGACAAAGAAAGAAAAAAAGACAGTAATGGGAAAAGAACTGAGTAACTGAGGTTGGTTACCTACAAGGCAAGTGCCTTAACCTTTCTCTTTAACTGCTAGTTTTTGATTATTATTTATTTTTAGAGGGTAGGGCATTTATTTTGCACGCGGCCAACCCAGGTTCAATTCCTCTGTCCCTCTTGAAGAGCCCGGCAAGCTACTGAGAGTATCCTGCCTGCATGACAGAGTCTGGCAAGCTCCCTGTGGTATATTTAATATGCCAAAAACAGTAACAATAAGTCTCACAATGGAGACGTTACTGGTGTCTGCTCAAACAAATCAATGAAAAAAGGGAGGACAGTGCTACAGTGCTATAGTTACAAAACTGTAATCAGATTTTGAAAGTCTTACTATCTCAAAGTTTGGAGCCAGGAGGTAGTAGAGTGGTTAGTGAACAAATATATATAGCATGGTCTCAGTCTGGTTTGATTCCTGGCACTACATGTTTTCTCAACATCATCAGGTGCAGCTTGGAAGCCCCCCAAGCGCTTCCAGGGTAGTCCTGTATCCCCACACCACAAGACTTTTGCACTGAATGACCTGTGGGTTGGCAAGAATCACTTGGGACCCCATTCTTCCTGAGTGCTAATTGGGTTGCCCTTCTTATCCCATACTCCCAATCTCAAAATTAATACTAAGATATTCTATATCGTAAATTTAGATGAGGATAACTTAATTTTTTTCTGGTAATATCTTCTAGAGCCTCAAAATTAAGAGTGTGTAATGTCTATTGTAGTTTAATGTATTTTGAAACTATAACTAATTCTATTAGTAGGTGTTGGTATTTCTCCTTGTTGATTTTATAAAATACATGTATTCAAAAATTTTCTTTCTTGATTATTAACATTGAAACATTTAAGAATATGAAGTACATCAATCTTATCAGTCATGAATAGATTTATTTAAAAACATCTTTTAAACAGAAGATGAGTGGTTGACTTGTTAGAAGATGGTATTTAAAGACACATTCATTTAAAATTGTCAATGATTCCTTGACTATTATACTTTTTAGCTGTGTTTTATCTTGTGGTATCTTGGTATACATACAAAAGTGCTTAATTCAATGAATTATATCGGACTATGCTTTAATTTAAGTTATATATGGAGAATTAACATTAAGAGGGCAAATAATTCAGTATATAGGGGTACAATGTTGCCCAACATGTCAACCTGTATCTGCAGGGTGAATGCATCAGCAGCCTGATGGTGCCTTCAGGCTTCCTGATACCTCCAAACTGCCTCTGTGCCTCTGGCTGGACCCCAGCAACTTGGGATCAAGTTTTCTGAGAAATTATTATTATTTATTATTATTATTTTTTGGTTTTTGGGTCACACTCAGCAATGCTCAGCAGTTATTCCTGGCTCTGCACTCAGGAATCACTCCTGGCAGTGCTTGGGAACCTTTGGTATTTCGGGGATCAAATCCTGGTCAGCCATATATTTGCAAGGCAAATACCCTACCCACTGTACTATCGCTCCAGCCCCATTTTCTGAGAAATTGAAAGGTCAAAAGTTAGGTATGTGAGAGTTATGTCCACAAACCACCTCCGGCTCAGCTATATAAGCTCAGTTATCAGCCTTGCTTCAGAGACCCATAAATAAATCTCAAAAGAGATCAGAATTAGGCCATTTAAGTGCAGTAGAGGCCATGATTCAGAGACTCACAAATGAATCTTGGAAGAGAGCAGAGCGTCGCAGAAATGTCACCTCAGCATGTGCCAGGCTGATTTGACCTGGTTGCATAGAAGGGGAGCAGGTGTGTCTCTCCTCCTGCCCCAAATAAACCCCAGAAGCCACAGACCTCCAGAACCCCATTGCCTTCACGCTTACCACCTACCTTCACGGGCTCCTCCCGAGCCCCCCATGTATGAGAGTGAACCTGCTGAAAAACCCAGATATGCAGGACTGAAAACTCCAGGCTCACGGAGTCGAGGATGGGCACCTTCCCCCATTTCCCTGCCCTTCTAGTTCTCTCGCAGTCACGCCCAAGAACTGCCTCTGGTCACCATTTGCGTGCATTAACAGCCATGATTCAGAGGCTCACAAACGTACCTTGGAAGAGAGCAGCACACCACAGTTATGCCTCAAGACTCCAAATATATATATATATATATATATATATATATATATATATATATTTTGGGTCTCACACAGTGATGCATAGGGGGGACCATATGGAATTCTGGAATTGAACCTTGGTTGGCCACGTGCAAGGCAAATGCCCTACCCACTGTGATATCGCTCCAGCTCTCAGACCCCAAATTTATTTATTTATTTATTTTAATTTTTATTAGTGAAAAACCACGAGGTACAGTTGTAGACTTACAAATTTTTGATTGGATTTAAGTTATACAACGATTGAGTACCAATTCCTCCACCAGTACCCATTCTCCACCTTCAATGCTCCCAGTATCCCTCCCAACCCCCATCCCCCCATCCTCCCCCACCCCTGTGGTGGGGCATTCCCTTTTATTCTCTCTCTCCTTTTGGGTGCTGAGGTATGCAAAAGAGTGAGTGGCAATCATATTCGGTCTGTAGTCTACTTTCAGCATGCATCCTTCATCCTGGGAGGATCCTCCCAACACCTTTTACTTGGTGCTCCCCTCTCTAACTGAGCTGCCCTCTCCCCCTGCATGTGCGGCTGGCCTCCAAGCCATAGAGTAAAACTCCTGGTACTTATCTCAGCTATTCTTGGGTGTTAGTCTCCCATTTTTTTACTTTATATTCCCCAGATGAATGCAATATTTCTATGTCTGTCCCTCTCTTTCTGACTCATTTCACTTAGCATGATACTTTCCATGTAGTACCACTTTTATGTAAATTTCATGACTTCATCTTTTCTAACAGCTGCACAGTACTCCATTGTGTAGATGTACCAAAGTTTCTTTAACCAGTCATCTGTTCTCAGGCACTCAAAATTTTTCCAGATTCTGGCTATTGTGAACAGTGCAGCAATGAACATAGAAATGCAGATGTCATTTTGACGATTCTTTTTTGCCTCTCCCAAATGTATGAACATCTAATCTTTGATAAGAGTGAGAAATGTGAAGTGGAGCAAGGAAAGCCTCTTCAACAAATGGTGCTGGCATAACTGGACAACCACATGCAAAAAAAAATGGGCTTAGACCTCAACCTACACCATGCACAAAAGTGAGATCAAAATGGATTAAAGATCTCAACATCAGGCCAAAATTCATAAGATTCTTTGAAGGCAAGGTCGGCAAAACCCTCACGATATTGAGGCTAAAGGTATCTTCAAAGATGACACTCCCACTGACAAATCAAGTGGAAACAGAGATAAACAAATGGGACTGTCTTAAATTAAGAAGCTTGTGCACCTCAAAAGATACGGTGACCAGAATACAAAGACAATCTATGGAATGGGAAAGGATATTTACCCAATACCCATCCAATAAGGGGTTGATATCAAGGATATAAAAAGGCTGGTTGAACGCTACAAGAAGAAAACATCTAACCCCATCAAAAAATGGGGTGATGAAATGAACAGAAACTTTCCCAAAGAAGAAATCTGAATGGCTAAAAGGCACATGAGAAAATGCTCCACATCACTAATCATCAGGGATATGTAGATAAGACCTATTTTAAATATTCTAAAATATTTAAAAATTTTAGAATTCCAGGATCACACAGCCAATTTCATGGCCACCTGACACCTCATACTATTTATGGCAAGTGATACAAAATAAATTATTTAGCTTCTGCTTAAGGGGCAGGCTGGGGTGGTGGTAGGAATAGTTAAAGTAAAAGTGGTAGGAATGTGCAATGGTGGTGGGATTTGTGTTGAAATATTGAATAGAAACAATTCTTGTGAACAACGCAGTGGCAGTATCGTAGCCAATGAGGTTTATCCAAGGCACGATTATTGCTAATTGAAAACTTTATAAAAAAATTTTAAAATTTTTTAAAATTAAAAGTAATGCAGAGTTCATGCCCACTTCAATCAGCTTAATCAGAGACTGAATAAATAGCAATACTCCTACATTAAAAAAATTAAGTAAAACCTATATTATGTATGGAGAAAAAGCAACTTAAATTTGCTTTTGTTTTCTTCTGAACAAGGTAGTTCTGCCACATTATCTCAGTAGTTGGGTTCTAATAGATTTAAAAAAATGACAAAATTGTCATAATTTATTAATCTTGGTAAGAGTAACAATTTTTTAATTTTGTTTTGTTTTGTTTTGTTTTGGGGGATTCACACCTGAACGTTGTTAGGGCTTACTTCTGGATCTGCACTCATAAATCACTCCTGGCAGTTCTTTAGGGACTATATTATAGGCTGCTGAGGATCAGACCTGAGTCTACCACATGCAAGGCTATGCCTACTCAATGTAATTGAGTCTCTTTGACCTCTCAAAGTAATTATACTTTTAACTACTATTTATAGTAAAAACAATCTGATGTCCTTGGGAAGATATATTTCCTATGAAATACATTTTCGAACTATTTTATGAGTGAGAACAAGAAAAGAGAATTATCTTGGGTTGAAGAAAAGAATCCACATTATCTAAGAAAGTGATGAGTGTAAGAAGCCATTACCTTAAATACATTTGAGGTGAGGTGGGAACAGAAACTGGTAAAGGGTCCAGTTCACTGTGTATGGGGGTAAGGTGAACTAGTGGTCATTGTGATGCCTTGGAAATACTTTAAAGAGTTGCAAATTTGTGCTACTAATACCATAGTCATGTAAACTAATGTTGTGTTAGTTAAAAAATAAAAATAAGTAAAATTTAAAGTAAAATGAACAAAATAGACCTAAAAATCCACCTTAATATTTTTTTTATTTTTATTAGTGAAACACCATGAGGTACAGCTGTAGACATACAAACATTCGTGCTTGGGTTTCAGTGATACAGTGATCGAGTACCCATCCCTCCACCAGTGCCCATTCTTTACCACCCATGATCCCAGTAGCCCTCCCACCCCAGACCCCATTCCCCCCACCCCACTCCGCCTCTGTTGCAGTGCATTATCTTTTGTTCTCTCTTTTCTTTAGGGTGTTGCAGTTTGCAATATAGATATTGAATAGCCATCGTGTTCGGACTATAATCTACTTTCAGCACACATCTCGCATCCCGAGTGAGTCCTTCAAACATCCTTTAATTGGTTTTCCCTTCTCTATCTGAGCTGCCTTTTTCCCCAGCATATGCTGCCAGCTTCCAAGTCGTGGAGCAGATCTCCTGGTACTTATTTCAATTATTCTTTGGTGTTCAACTCCCATTCTGTTACTTTATATTCCCCAGATGAGTGCAGTCTTTCTATGTCTGTCCCTCTCTTTCTGGCCCATTTCACTCAGCATGTTGAACCACTTGTATGTAAATTTCATGACTTCATCTGTTCTAACAGCTGCATAGTATTCCATTATGTAGATGTACCAAAGTTTCTTTAACCAGTCATCTGTTCTCGGCAATCGGTTTTTTTCCCAACTTTTTGCTATTTTAAACAGTGCAGCAATGAACATAGATATGCAGATGTCATTTTGACTGTCCTTTTTTGCTTCTGTGGGACATATTTCCAGGAGTGATGTTGTTGGGTCAAATAAGAGCTCAATTTCTAATTTTTTGACAATCGTCCATACTGTTTTCCAAAAGGGCTGAACCAATCGGAATTCCCACCAGCAGTGAAGGAGGGTCCTTTTCTCACCACATCTGTGCCAACACCGTTTTTTTTTGTTCTTTTGTATCACCTATCTTCTCAGACTATGGTGCACTAAATATAGAAGTTAATTATGTAAAGATGCAGAAAACCAAATCAAACACCTGGAAATTTAACAAGTCAATGTTGAACAACGAGTGGGTCATGAAAGAAATCAAGGAAGAAATCAAAAGATACCTGGAAACACTTGAGAATGAAGACACGAGCTACCAGAACCTATGGGACGCAATTAAAGCCACGTTAAGGGGAAAATTTATAGCTCTTCAAGCATTTCTCAGGAAGGAAGAAAGAGCCCACATAAACAACTTGACTTCACAGCTCAAGATCTTAGAAAAGGACCAACAAAAGGAGCCCAAACCAGACAGTAGGAAAGAAATCATAAACTTAGAGCAGCGGGGCTGGAGCTATAGCACAGCGGGTAGGGTGTTTGCCTTGCACGTGGTTGACCTGAGTTCGATTCCCAGTATTCCATATGATCCCCTGAGCACCGCCAGGAGGAATAATCTCTGAGTACAGAGCCAGGAATAACCCATGTGCATTGCCGGGTGTGACCCAAAAAGCAAAAAATAAAAATAAAAATAAAAATTCAAACCTTTAGACCACAATACCCAAAAGGAGAGAGAGAACAAAAGGGAATGTCCTGCCACAGAGGCAGGGTGGGATGGGGGTGGGACGGATACTGGGATCCATGGTGGTGGAAAATGGGCACTGGTGGAGGGATGGGTATTTGATCATTGTGTAATTGAAACCCAAGCACAAAAATTTGTAAGTCTACAACTGTACCTCATGGTGTTTAACTAATAAAAATTAATAAAAAACATTTACATCATCAAAAAAAAAACTTAGAGCAGAAATCAACGACATGGAAACCCAAAAAACAATCCAAAATATCAATGAAACCAAGAGCTGGTTTTCACAAAAATAAACAAGATAGATAAACCACTAGCAAGACTCACAAAGAAAGAGAGAGAGATAAATCGAATCAGAAATGAAAAAGGGGGATATCACAACAGAAACCAAAGAAATTCAAAAGATCATCAGAGACTACTTTGAAAGTCTGTATGCCATGTAACAAGAGAACCTAGAAGGAATGGATAAGTTCCTGGATTCCTATAATCTCCCAAGGCTGAATCAAGAAGATCTAGAATACCTGAATAGTCCTAATAATATCAAGGAAATTGAAACTGTAATCAAAATCTTCTCAAAAACAAAAGCCCAGGTCCAGATGGATTCACTAGTAAATTTTTCCAAACATTTAACGAGGACCTGTTGCCAGTTCTTCTTAAGTTTTTCCAGGAAATTGAAGAAACAGAAACTCTCCCAAACAGTTTCTATGAGGCTCATATCTCTCTACTACAAAAGGAAACAGACACCACAAGAAAAGAAAACTACAGGCCAATATCCCTGATGAACACGGATGTGAAGATTCTCAACAAAATACTAGCAAATAGAATTCAAATACTCATCAAAAAGATCATACACCCCACTCATGATGTCTCACTATTAAAAAAAAAAAGATCATACACCATGACCAAGTGGGATTCATCCCGGCGATGCAAGGATGGTTTAACATTCGGAAATCAATTAAAATCCACCTTCAATTTTCAACATCTAAGCAAGTGATTTACCACATATAGAGGGCAGCATTGTGCCATGGCACCACCTCTCTGCCAAGCAGTTGGAATCAAAAATCCAGAAACCATGTTAGCTGAATGTCTGATGGAAACATGCTTCTTATAAGAAATTGTTTTCCTGTATTTTAAGTTTGCTCATTTTACTATTCCTTCCAAGATTTTATTTTTCAGAATGTTTTATTTTTAAAAAGCTCTATAGAACTGTAGCACTGTTCTGCCCTTTGTCAGCGATTTGCTTGAGTGGGCACCAGTACAGTCTCCATTGTTAGACTTGTTGTTACTGGTTTGGCATATTGAATACACTACAGGGAGCTTGCCAGTCTCTGCTGTGTGGGCGGGATGCTCTCGGTAGCTTGCCGAGCTCTCCGAGAGGGACGAAGGAATCGAACCCAACTCGGCCACGTGCAAGGCAAACATACTACCAGCTGTGCTATCACTCCAGCTCTAGAAACAGGAAAAATCCTAGAAACAGATTGAAAATGTTTTACTGACATAAAAGCCAAGAAGAAAATACTCATATTTGTAAAGAAATTTGAAACATATACCCATATATTACCGTCAATTATTGGGCATAAATAGTGCAATGTAGTTGTGACTGATGAGAAAAATATGAAATAGAAGACAATCTGGGTTAGGTCAAACAGTATGTATTGCTACACTCTCTAGTACAGTGATTTATCAACATAAACAAATTAGGTTTTCTCCCTCCAAGATAAATTCTCAGTTTATATTTAAAGACTATAGATTTGATTGAATCCTATTTTTAGCCTCCTGGAATGTCTTGATTTCCCCTTGTCTTACAGATATGGAAAAATAATCAAGTATAAAATGTCTTAAGTCAATCATTACTAGTTGTGATAATAAGGAAAAAATCCGGGAAATATTGAGTAATTATAAAAGGAAATAGGGTGACTTGTTAATTCAACTTTTGAAGTTTACCTTTTGCTCTTTTGTAAAAGGTTTTTCAAAGTATTGATTTGATTTGAATCCAATGAATCGAGTCAGATATAAAGGATATATTACTATTAGCATTAATATGGGATCTTGAATTCATTGTGAAATAAGTCAGTCACAAAGAGAAAGACAAATACTGTGTGATCTCACTTGTAAATGGAATCTAAATAAAACAAAACCCAAACCCCATTGAATTCAGAGATATAGAAACAGATTAGTAGTTACAAGATCAGAAGTGAATGGCAGGTTGGGGTGGTAAGTGAAATGGGTGAGGGGAGCCGAAAGGTATAGAATTCCAGTTGTAAAGTGGATTCTGGGATGCATTGTTCCTCATGTTGTCTGTAGTTTCATAGAACTACATTGAATATTTGAAAGTTTAGAGGTAAGGTGATGGAAGTTCTTACTGTAAACCAAGGAGATGGTAGAATGCATGCTTGACATTTTCAAGGCCCCAAGGTCATTTTCTAGAACCTATTTCAAACAATAGCAACTCTGCATATGGCCCTGGTGGCTCTCAAGCACAACAGGGGTGAAAGTGCTCTGTTGGGAGTGACTTCAGACCCCAGAATACAGCTGACTGCAGCACCAATTTTAAAAAAAGTTCTCAACTTGCTCTTTCAAACCCATGTTCTCCCGTAAACATGTATATCTCTTTTTTGGCTTTTTTCCCATCCTAGAGATCCCATAATCTACCTTTAATGTGTATTTCTCTCTTCCTTTCCCCTCATATCCTTTAAATGAATTTCATTCAATAAAAACTATCCTGTGTCACTAAGAGAAATTTTCATTAAAAAATGTGCAACTTTGTGAAGATGAAAGTTAAATAGACTTATTGTGGTAATTTCACACTATATACAAAAGAATCTTATAATATGTGCATAACACACATTGTACAATATGTAACTGGCAACCATATATGCTAATGGCAATTGTATTTCAATGACAAAAGAATAGTCATTTTTACAAAATATGTTTGACTTATTTTTGTCAAACTGTTTGACAAAAAGTTTGACTTATTAAAAGATCATATAGGAAAAAGAAAAAACTATGGTCTATAAATATTTTTGTTCTATAAATATTTTTGTACTTAAAAATAATTTCTCTGTGTTCTTTTTCAGGATATTATCACTTTGTAATGAAACTGTTTGTACAGTCTGCTCAACCTTGACTCAGCACATTAGCTAGAGCAGCCTCAAATTCATTGTACAGAAGGTAAGTCACCTTTGTATGTCAAAGTTCTTGTAAATTATTTTCGTTTTAAACTAATGGTCTGTGAAGGCTTAAGTCTATTTAATCGTTATATTCTTTTCTGTATACTATAGTGCAGCTGGGAAATTCCAAGTCTAAAACTTCACCATTTAGAAGGAATCAATTCAGAGTCCTTCAAAGTACCACTAAGTCTTCATACTTGATAATTTGTGGGCATCAATTTAGAATGGCTTATTTATTTTATAAATAAATAATATTAATAATGAATATTTCATTATCTGATGATTCTCAGGTTTGGGAGGAAGTGAAATTACATATTATCTATATGTAATAGTTATATTTTTATATTGCACTTAACCTAGACATTGCAATGAATATCTTATTTGTTGCAGATTCGTCATCTTACCAATGCTGTGAGGAAAATGAGAAAACCAAGGAAGAAAAATTTCAATAGACTATCCAAAATAATACAATCGATAAGTGAAGAACTTAGAATTCAATGCTAGACTTAATTGATCAAAACCTTCCTTTTCAATTTCTTCTCTATTAAGTGGATATAATTACTCTCCCAAAGTCATATGACTGTATATTAGCCGAGATAGTTTATTGCAAGTAACAGAAACCAGTTTAAAATGTTTTTTTATAAAAGAGGGGGCTGGAGCAATAGCACAGTCGGTAGGGCATTTGCCTTGCACGTGGTCAACCGGGTTCGATTCCCAGCATTCCATATGGTCCCCCGAGCACTGCCAGGAGTAATTCCTGAGTGGAGTGCATGAGCCAGGAGTAATCCCTGTGTATAGCCAGGTCTGACCCAAAAAGAAAAAAAGTTTTAAAAAGAGAAAAAACAATGAGTCGGTAGGATATAGGATGATCCACAAAAAATTTTAAAGTGTTAATGAAATCATCATTGTTTCAGAAATCAGAGATTATAACCAGGATCTGGCATAAAATCAAATCTATATTTATACTATCTTCTAGTGATAAAATCAGAAATAAGTGTAATGTATATATTTACAATTTTTAAAGAAAAATACAACTTGAACCTCAGAGAGTTCTATGAATATTGACCTTGCAAAACCTAAGAAGAATGCTAGCAATGAATGTACATATTATCTAAGACATTCAGTGGTATATTATAGTGGTAAAAGAAAAGTAATTTTTACATATATAGATTTAATTAAGTCTCTGTAAAATAAAGTCAATGAAGTGTTTTTCTAATAGATATCTATTTTGTAATACAACATTTGACTAAGAGTCGATGCATAATGGAAACGAAAAAAACCCTCTTTTAGTGATGTGTTTAGCCTTCTTTTTTGAACTTTAACCTTTTTAAATACACTTGTAAAATAAAGATGATGCTATTGTTTAAGTTCTGTAGCATTTGGAATGCTTTCTTACCTTTAGGTATAAAACAACTTTCAAATAAACAGGATATATCTATGCCATATCCACAAGATGGTGTCCTAACATTAGCAACTGATAGCTTGAGCTTACAAACAGAATTGACTATACTTGTTGAAAATACTTTTCAAGTTAAAAATGCCAAGTGCCTGTGCATAAAATAATTATTCCTCAGCTTATGGCTTTGTGCAAAATGTACTTGGGAAAATGTATTGTTAAGCTCAATTTGATTAACTCGCTTTGTTGTAGATTTGTATTTGTTTATGTTAATACTATACCAGAATACTCAGTTCATTAATTTCTAATATCTATAAAAGAGAGAAAAATGTCTTCTTCCTTGCAAAAACAATACTTTTACAAATGGCACAGTAGTGAATGTTGTGTGACATATATTTTTATGTATGTCATCAGAAAAACACTTAGAACGTAAGATCTTCAAAATCACTTATTCATATAATAATTAATTTTGAAATCAGGGTAATAATATTCATTAATCTTGTACTTGATTGCATTTTTAACATGGTAAGTTGTGTGTTATTTTCCCAATTGAAATTAATACTTTCCTGCTCTCTAAAGCCAATATTTATTTCTAGGGTCCTGAGAAATCTCTGGCTCAAATAATTCTTACTGATTATTTCTGACTTTTACATATACAATCAGTGCTAATACCAAATCCTCGAGTAAGGATGTTGATGTATCTATTGCTTGAGTTTACTCCTGGTTGTGTGCTCAGAAATCACTCCTGACAGGCTCAGGGGATCACACAGGTGATGGGGATTTGAACCTGGTCAGTCTTGCACAATGTGAACACACTACCCATAATACTAATGCCTTGCCTGCCCTCCCCAAGTGTAGATAAAAATTAAGCAGACTGATAATAGCTACCTGCTCTGTTTCAATACTTATTTAATGCTAGAGTTCACCTATAACTGAACATTTTACTTTGTCTTTAAAAATATTTTTTTCATTTTTATGTTATCCTTATTTTTTCCAAGCTGAGAACTGTTAGAAAAGAAGTTTTTCAGACTTGTTTACCTTCTCATACTGCAAAGAAACTATATAAAAACAATTGGTGATACCATAGAGGACAAGTACAATATATAAGGATCCAGAATTTCATATTTTTATATTAATGATGCAAACATAAATGTTCCAGAATTTTGAAAATAAATTGGCAATATATATATGAGAATAAAATGTACTTACTCCTAAACTTAGTCCCACCCTTGGAAATCTATTTTGTAAAAATAAAATGTACCAGTTCATTAAATTGTATATATAGTGATATTTACCCCAGCATCGTCCATGCAAATCAAAGTGAAAACAAAACACTATTTTGATCTGTAAAAATGTCTATCAAAAAAGTGATTCACTATATTATAAAATTCAGCTGCTGAAAGAACACACTAAAGCTATGAAACTATACACATTACCTAGAGTAATTTACGCCACATGTTATTAGATAAAAATATTCAGGAATCTATAATATGAGCTCATTTAAAAAAATCAAAAAAGTCTTACAGGCTTACAATAAATTCTTCATATTATGCCTATCTGTATTTCTATATGATTAAATGGTCTGGAAGGGAAAAATGGCAAAAGTCTTACTAATTTATTACATAAAATGGATCCTTCTTGACAACTTTAATAGGTTTCTGGAAAGCACATTCTGTAGAAGAGAATGGACAGCAGGAAGTTTATGGGGAAGTGCTCTGGAGGCCGATGATTGAGGGGAAATGAAGAAAACTAGATACAGCTGTGAGAGGGGAGTAGTGTGATATAATCACAGGCCTCAGCTGATTCCATAGAATGCTCTGAAACTTGGATATTTTTCCATGTTTATTCTTCCTTTTCTTTATCCTCCCTCTCCCCACCCTTATCTTGAATAGTTGTTGCATGTAGACTGTTCACTGAAAGAGGATGTTGGTGTAGCTGCAACTCTCTCCCATTGAAGGTCATCTTTTGAAAGGAGAGTTCAGCTGTAAGCCATTGACATTACCGACAGTTGAAGGAGTATATATATTTTAGTTATAACAGGGGTAAAGGAAATCTTGTTGTCACACCATAAATTCCCGATAACTTTTATTTCATCATATGCCCCTTCCATGGACCTCCAAGATGTTCCAAGAGGGCCACAGGTGAAAATCATATAAATGGGGGAAATCATAAGCCATGTAGTAGAACTGGGGATCAAAGAAAGGAAATAAGGTTGCAAGGGGGCTATCGTGGGAAAAAGGTTGAGAAACAGTCTTAAGCTCTGAGTGAAGAGTAATGTGGTAAAATAGGATAAAGGAAGATGTAGCCTTAAAGAAAAATAAATAAATAAATAAATAAAAACATTTAAGCAAGTGGTAACTATGCATCAATACTGAAAGTGCTATGGGACTAACAGTATCATGAAAAATTCATAATGTTTTTAACAGGACAGAACATCCTCCTTTTGAGACCTTTTTTGACAAAATTTTCTGGGTCATCCTTACTTCACTATGTACTCTATTTTCTTTGACAACGTTAAGGGATAAAATGGTCAGCAAAAGAAGATTGAGAGTAAGCTTAAATATTTTTATTTTCATGAGAAACCAATGACCAATGAGGATAGTTGCATTAGTGAATACACTTTTTGTAGTTTTTTGGGCAGTCATAACAATATAATCACTATGCTATATTTAGAGAAAAATTATTCATGGGAAAATACATTAGCATATTTGTAATATACTATGCCTTACCATATTTTATAGGATTCTGTTCTACTTCAGTAGACTATAAATAGAGAGTGCATTGTAGTTTGATTCATTTATTGAATAGGAATCATGTTAGGAAGTTTATTAGGTCTTGAATATTAGAAACTAAATATGTGGTGATCCAAAGCCTTGTAGAACAAACTCTTGAGTAAAGAGGCAACTATATAGTAATAAAGTCCTTGGAATAAATAGATCCAGTGCTGGCCAGTTCAAATGACCACCTAGATACAAACCAGATAGTTGAGGGTTGAGGGAGTCAGTAAGTGGAAAGTCATAAAGCTTGGGGAGGATAATGGAAGAGATGACAAATAATAAAGAAAATTTGAAGTCATACTTAGGAAACTGTAAATCCAATTAATTGCAATTGAGACTGCAAACTGTGTGGATTCGAATGAGGGCAAGAGTGTCAGATTATGTTGGAGATAGAAGCAGAGATAAATGAGGATTTTAGGAGGAAACAAAGACTCCAAGCAAAGGATAATTTGAAGGAGGAGGAGGGGAAGATGAAGAAAGAAAATAAGGGGGAGGAAGAAGGAGAAGGAGAAGAAGGAGGAGAAGGAGGAAAAAGGGAGGAGGAAGAAGGAGAAGAGGAAGTGGAAGAGAAAGTAGAAAGAGAAGGAGAAGGGGGATAAGGAGGAGGAGAAGGAGAAAGGAGAGGAAGGGGAAGAGGAAGAAGGAGAAGAACAGGAATATGAAGAGGAAGTGGGAGGAGAAAGAGAAGGAGAAATAAGAGGAGAAGAAGGGAAAGGAGAAGAAGTGGAAGAAGGAGAAGGAGAGGAAGAGGAAGGAGAAAGAGAAGGAAAAGAATAGGAAGGAGAAGAAGGAAAAGGAGGAGCAGGAGAAGGAGGAGGAGGAAGAAGCAGAAGAAGGAAAAGGAGAAGGGGAATAAGAAGACCTGCCATAGAGGCAGGCTGGAGAGTGGGAAAGTTAGGGGATGATTGGAAGGAAACTGGGACACTGGTGCTGGGAAATGTACACTGGTGAAGGGATGAGTATTGGAACACTCTATGACTGAAACCCAATCATGAAAAGCTTCATAAAGGGCTATCCTTTATGAATAGCCCTTTATGAAGGCTATCCCGTGGTGATTCAATGTAAAAAAATCCTTCACGGTTGGGACATTGAGTTTACTGTATCGTCCTTCCTTCCTTCCTTCCTTCCTTCCTTCCTTCCTTCCTTCCTTCCTTCCTTCCTTCCTTCCTTCCTTCCTCTCCTCCTCCTCCCTCCCTCCCTCCCTACCTCCTTCCCTTCCTTTCCTCCCTCCCTCCCATGGAGGAATTGAAGTTGAGTCAGCCACAAGCAAGAAAAACAACTTCTAACACTTGTGTTATTTTGCAGAGCCCTTCCCACCTCCTTCCCCTACACCATACATTTATATCTTTTTTTTTTGGTGCCACATCTGGAGATGCTTGGGGTTAACTCCTGTCTCTGCACTCAGGAATCATCCCTGGAAATGCTTAGGATTAATCCTGGCTCTGCACTCAGGAATCACTCATGGCAGTGCTCAGGGGAGCATGTAGGAAGCCAGGGATCAAAACCAGGTCTGCTGCATGCAAGACTGTACTGTCTCTGGCCCTGTATTTCTATCTTATGTGTATTCTCCCTATACATACTAGACTTATCAAAGTATCTCATATATTTTACAAGTGTTACATGTCTTTTACAGTTTCAAGACTACAGATACTTAGTCTAGGTGTTTCACAACACAGACTTTTCCTGACCCTTACGTGGTGTAATCCTGGAGGCCCTTCAAGCACCTCCAGTTGTAGACCTGAGGCACCCTGGCCCAAATAATCACCTGTAGTAACACCATCAGCACTGCATCCTCCCATTAACATCAGGCAGGTTGACCAGGAATCTCCTGGAAGGACTCTGGGCATACTGAGTAACATTTACCTTAAAGTAACAAGTTTACCTTAAAGCTCTTATTATTTCTCAGACACATTTCATATTTATATTGGTGAAAAATTTATTAGACACAAATTTTTAACATTTCCCTATTTTAGTGCTGATGGGTTCTACTAAAATCAATATGGGACAAAGTATAGGACCATTTATTATTTTGTGTGAATACTGCTCAATTAGAAATATTTTTTTCATATAACTATATGAATTCAGTATTCTCTTTCACTCTCTAAAGTGACAATGGTATAATAACAACCAAGGAATTGTACTTCAGACATTGGTGACATTTTTGGTGCCAATTAATGTGATTGAGAGTGCATCTAATAATTAAGAGTTGTCAGGTTATCACATTAGTAGACATAGATTAATAAATAATTTATTATTTAAAATGAACACACTCAGTGGTGGAGAAATGATGTATTTAAATCTGTAATGAGAAAATTTTCACAAATTTTATTCTAAATCCTTTGCTAGGAAAAGCAATGGATGTGCAAACCTCCATAATCTGAAGTAGAAATATCAGGGTGGCAGTTTGACTCAATCACTTGCTAACAGTTTCATGACATAGGGTTGTTGTGAGAAAAGTAATAACATAAGAGTACTTTATAAATTGTCCCATATAATGCTCTAATATATGACTGCTTTTATACTTAAATAGGATCACTATTCCTAATTCTAGTTTACTGGCACTAACAGTAAATATGGCATCCTCTATTGTTGCTTATAGTAAATAAAATACTTAATAAAATGTAGGAGATTCCTTGAACACTGCCAGATGTGGTCTTGATAGCCCTACGTATCTATCCTGAACCATCCTTCTGGCAGAACATCACTAAACATAGCCTATAACTACAAAGATTTAAGGAATGCCACCCATTAACATTACTCATATACTCCAATGATATCTCAGTGAAAAAAATTTTGATAAATGGATAAATGCCTGACAAAAAGCAGAAAAAAAGTCTTGGAAATATTCTTAATAAAGAAATTTGTTCTCTGGCTTAGGTAATACAATAGATAGATATCTTTGTTTTGCACAATAGCACAAAACTACAAAAGTGGCTTGCAAACTGAAGTTATGAAGAGTGATCTTGATAATCAGTGGGAAAATTACAATAGTATGATTTTAGAAAATTATTTTACTCAAAATATTATATACTCTTAATATTGGTTATAAATGTAGAGGGAAATAAACAAAGTAGAAAAAGCACTCTTCAGCATAGTATAAAACATTAGAAATTTTGAAAATTTATCTGTTTATTTCTTTGAAAACAAAAAATATCAAGAATAGCTTGATCAGTTACTTGACATTTTTCCTATAATCTGAATTTGCTGTGGAAACAGCACCTATTTTTATATCTTGATGAATTGTTGCACTCTTTTCAAAATTGGATATATTTCTAAAATTTCATCTTTTGAATTTCCAAGAAAAGTTTCACTTCTGGAGTATTATTTTTCATTTATTTATAAACTTTTTTTTACTTTTTTGGGCCACACCTGGAGATGCACAGGGCTTACTACGGCTCATGCACTCAGGAACTACTCCTGGTGGTGCTCATGGGACCATATGTGATGCTGGGAATCGAACCCGGGTTGGCTATATGCAAGGCAAATGCCCTACCCACTGTGCAATCGCTCCAGCCCCCTATTTATAAACTTTTAAGTTCTGACTGATTCTCTTTTTCCATGAAAAATTGTTTCATCTGGGTTTATCACAGAAAGATAAGGCTGCACAACACTACTGAGAGTAAACTGAAAAACACACCGTACAGGTATCATATACTGACAGACATGGGAAAAAGTGGCATAACTGGTATCTAACCACCACGAATACTTCTATTTATATGTTTGGTAGACAGCAGTGCTAGCTGTAGCCCAGGAAAATAGCTAAGGAATCTTTATCCAAAAGACCTTCTGTTTAGTTCCCTAGTACTGTGTGACTCTCTAGTACTGCTAGTCCTAGAGACCATTCCAGGCATTAATAGGTGTGGCCCTGATGGTTCCCAGTGCCACAGTGATCAAGAAATATTATTTTCTGGGTCCTAGCATTGGATAATTGGGTTCAGTTGGCAGAATACTGGGAGTGGCTTCCAGACCCTATGAGCATTGCTTGGAGGACTCCAACTCCACCAAAAACAAAACAAAATAACTGGCCAAGTTTGTTCTCTAGGCAATTATCTCACAGTAAATATACAATGGTAACTGAAATTTAAACCATATTGCTGAGGGACTGTTGTTATTTAATTGTAGTATCTTCCTATTAGAACAATGTGAAGCAAGAATTGCTTGTTTGTTTGCTCAATAGCTAAGAAGAGAGCTAATCAAACAAACATTTTGAGAAATGCTTTAGGCTAGATAAAATGGAAAGAAATATGAGTCTTCCTACAAATTTGTATTTGGACTAGATCTCAATGTGGGGACACATTGTAGTGAAATGCAGCATATGCACACTGTTTTAGAAGTAAGTAAAATTAATAATAGCTCTTACTTATTTGTTACATTTAAATTTTATGAAATTTTAAACAGGTGGTAGCTTCAAGTGGTTGAAATTTTGAGAAAGGAAATGCTAACAAGTCAAAAGATATTGCTAGTGTCCCGTTCCCTGCTCTCAGGTTCTAGTCATTGAGGAGAACCTGTAATATCTTTGCAGAGGTGACTTTGCACTTACAAGCAAACATATTCATAAACACATACAATTTGCTCACCTTCTAAAACACCAGTTTTAAGCATTTAATATTTAATATTTTACTTTCTGCGTTCTAAAGAATCTTTTGAACTTTATGCATTACCTCAGTTAATGCCCATAATAAACCTTGGGGTAGGCTATGACTATGGCAGAGGAAAATTGGTCTTAGGGAGTGTAACTTATTTCCCCCAAATCATGTAGTTAGTATGTGGCAGAGCAATTCTTATCATCTAGGTAATTTGAATTCTCAAGTGTAGTTTATTCATGACCAGGCTGCATTGTCTAGAGTTTGTTTATAGGTCATGCATTAGCATTTGATTAGTCTAACGGTTCTTTTATTATGCTGAAAATTCCTTTTGCTAATTCAGTCTATAAAAATATAATCCACAAGGGGATTGAGAGAGACTAAGGTATTTCTAAAAGTATTAGACAGCTCTCTCTCAGAAGATTGTTTGGCCACCATCTGTACTGGGAAATTGGCCAGATTGCTTGGAAGAAACCCAACCCTAAGAGCATGTCTACAGTGTGTTCTCTGGAACTGCCAAGCAGTCTTATTCTTGGGCGTTGCAATTCGTTCTAGCACTCAGCACATATATAAGTGTGTGTGTGTGTAAGTGTGTGTGTGTGTGTATCCACATACACATAATATTTATTCATACATTCATTAAAAAAACAAGTTTACCTGTAAGATGTCTTATTGTAGAAAATAGGTGAAATTTAGGAAATTAACTACTCAGAATAAAGGCTTTGTGACTTTCTGATTTCCTAAACTGAGTATTACTTGATAGTTCATGTTTAATGGTGTGCTGTAGGCAGACTTTATCCAATTATTAGTTCTGGTTAGCAGTTGTGCATGTTTTCTAGTTATCTATTCACCCTAGATATCTCTTGGGCATTCTTAGAAGAAACGGATAAAGAATATCTTGTGAAGGAGTCTTTTTTTTTCTTTTTGGATCACACCCAGCGATGCTTAGGGGTTACTTCTGGCTCTATACTCAGGAATTACTCCTGGTGGTACTTGGGAGACCATATGGGATGCTAGGGATTGAACCTGGGTCAACCGCTTGCAGAGCAAATGCCCTACCCACTTAGAATCTCTACTGTTTATACCTTTCACTTTTCTTTGTTACAGTGGAGACACTGACTATTTCTTCCATATCCTTTTATCTGAAATGCTTGGAGGTGAAGTTCAAAAGTTTTAAACTAGTGAACTTTCTTGACTTTGGAAATTGGGGTCAGAGTATTAAAAATTTTATTCACACACAAGAAATCTCTGATATTTCTTGGCATATAGAATAAAAGCCTCTTCAACAAACTCTTACCTTTTAACAGAAACCTAATCAATAACTGAATATGAAGAATAATGTTATGCTGTGAAGCAGCTCTACTGATCAGACCACACTATCTGCTAATATTAGGGGAAATACATTTTCTTGCAAATCTGATGGCTTTGAATCTTGGCATCACTGTGTACTTGTGTTGAAGATGAATACAATCTAGTATGACGTTTTGGATTTGGACTGATTTCTTTATGTAGAGCAGATTTTTATTTAGAAATATAGTCTCCATTGGACACAATTGCAGACACATTTTCTTTTCTTTTTTGAATTTTGGGACACAGTGACTATGCTCCGGGATTATTTCTAGATTTGCACTCAGGGATCATTCCTGATGGGTTTAGGAGAACCATATGGATGCATAGGGTTCAACTCAAGTCGACTGCATATTTGCCAAGCACCCTACCTACTGTACTCTCTCCAGCCCCACCTTCATTTAAATTTACAAAAGCTACTTGTCCTACATATTAGATAGAGTAAAGGTTATATCTCGCCTTTAAAACAACTTATGTTTTGATAAACAACTTATGATAAAATAAGTTGTTTTAAAACAACTTATGATAAAATAAATTAAAATATATCAATGGAGGGAGCCAAATTTTGTAGATGGTCTCATTTGTTACTTGATAAGTTTGAACTCAGTCACCTGTAAGGACCTCAGTATCCTGTGTTTCTATCCTAAAGTCTATATCATCTATGTATCTTCCTTCTTTTATGCATGCCAACTACTGAGGGATAGCTTTCCAGATATGCCTGCAATCCTCATGCACCAATCGCCTTGGAAACTTGTTCTGTCACTTGCTTCTAAGTCTCCTTATCACAGCTTCTTTCTTCATCCTAACAACACTCACCGCAGTTATTATCTACCCTCTGGCACCTTCAATCACTTAGAATAAAATATTTCAAAAGAAAGTTCTATATTCTTTGTCTTATTTACCTTAGCTATATAAATTTGACATTCTTTACTACCATTCCTGTAGGAAATTTTCCATAATAACTCATAACTTACTACTGGTCTTTGAATCCATACTCACTGCAGCATTTGATGAAATCTTCTCTCTTGGCTTCCAAAACTGGTTTTGCTATTTTTATGTTTCTTTTTTACATCCATTAAAGTTTCTTTATCTAATCTCCTATAAATATAGAACTCCTCCGATTTTCCAAGTGTCTCTATTTAGATATCCACCTCCTCCTACTTTTTACTCTCTTTTCTCTCCTCTGTAAGTTCTACTTTGCAGGTTTACTTATTTCAGTTTGAATAATTTCAAGATTCACTTCTCTGACGCAAATTTTTGAAAGATATAGACCATCACTTCCACAGACTTCTGGATATGTTTAATCACCCCTTGCCCTCATTTAAATGATAATTTTTATAGAAAATCCACGACAATAGAAGAGCTTCTCTAGGGTTGTGGGGATAATAGTAAACAGACAAAGGAAACTATCCCTGCCACACAGAGCTTCTGTTCTAGTGAGAGAAGAAAGTGTAAGCATATTTTAAAAAGTGTCAAGTGGTGGTAAGGAAGTAAAAACGAAAACTTCACATCTATAGATAAAGTATGTCCAGCAGAGGGAATAGGTCTTAAGGTACAAGAAGGCAAATGTGACTGGATTATAGGAAATTAAAGAGATATTCTCTCTATTTCTGTCTCCCTTTTATCTCATTTTGTGTAGACCCGACTGGTTATGCTATAGAAGTCAACCCCTCTAAACCAACGACCAAAAGCTATGGCTGTCTTCCTCCAGGTCCCATCCCCAAGCCTGACCTCTGAAACAGAGATCCACCTCCGAGGGAGCTGAATACACTGTGGGCTGGTCCCCAGGCCCCGTGGGGAAGAAAACAAACCCACATTCACTTGCCAATAGGGATTCACCCACGTAGAAAGCCAAACCAAGTCAAAGGCCACTTGGAATAAAGGTCGCAGTTGAGGGGGCTGGAGTGATAGCAGAGCGGGGAGGGCGTTTGCTTTGCACACAGCTGACCGGGGTTTGATCCCCAGCATCCCATGTGGTCCCCTGAGTTCCAGCTGGAGTAATTTCTGAGTGCAGAGCCAGAAGTAACCCCTGTGCATCGCCAGGTGTGATCCAAAAGGCAAAAAAGAAAAAAAAAGTGGCGGCCACGGTCAGAGGAAGAGGGGAAGATCCTTACTCTATAAAGCCTGGCCAGAGTACCATCCCAGAGCAGCCTGTTTGCATAGCTTCGCCGCTCTGTACTAGGGTCCATTGTCTCATCTGTGGGAAGCCCCCCTTTGACAGCAAGCTGCATGCAAGTAGGAGCTGTGGGCAATGATGTGCAAACCGCAGAGAGGTGCAAGCCCATTGCTCAGAGTTTGTGAGATCTGGAGAAAGGAACCAGGCCTTCCATCTGGGAGCCTGTCATCTTTGAAAAATGGCTCAGTAACGCCCTAGGCTAACACAACAGTGACGCCCTAAGCTAACACAGATTGGGGGGGGGCATGAGTGGGGGGGGATAAAAGCAGGACATAGGAGAGCAGGTGAAGAAATAATGAGAAGCATTTGGCACAAGAACATTCCAGCAGACGCATCGAATGTGTGGACAAGCTCCAAATCGGGGCTAGTGTGCTGAGGGTCACCCACAGAAAGGCGCTGAAAGACAGGAGGATTTGGGGACGTTTTTCTAAGATTAGGAATAGGGCTGATGCAGAACCAAACTCTAGCAAGGGTCAAGAATAACGAGGCTCAACGTCATTTTGGGCACAGGGGGCACTGGAAACTTTCAAGAATGCAGGAAATAATAGTTGAAAATGATCACTCAGGACAAAAACTTGAGTGTTGGAAGTAGGTAAAGGGATATACATGATAACTTTCAGTATCTGTATTGCAAACCATAATGTCCAAAATGGGGGCGGTAGGAGGGGGGAAGAGAGAGAG
Organism: Sorex fumeus; assembly: GCF_029834395.1. NCBI lineage: Eukaryota > Metazoa > Chordata > Mammalia > Eulipotyphla > Soricidae > Sorex > Sorex fumeus. The sequence goes on along the minus strand of NW_026606108.1, from coordinate 21,839,461 downwards.
AGAGAGAGAGAGAGACAGAGAGAGAGACAGAGAGAGAGACAGACAGACAAACAGACAGAGGCAGAGAGAAGTGCCTTCCACAGAGGAGGAGGGCTGGGGGTTGGGGGGTTAACAGGAGGAAAATTGGGGACATAGGTAGTGGGAAATGTATACTGGTGAAGGAACAAGTGATGGAGCATGATGACAAATCCAATCACAACATTGTGTGTCTCACTGATTCAATTTAAAAAATAAATTAAAAAATTTAAAAATAGAAAAAAAAAGCAATGCATGCTTCATTAAGGTTGGAGTGATAGTATAGCAGGGAGGTTGTTTGCCTTGCATGCAGCTGACCCAGGCTCAGTCCATGGCACCCATCTAGGGTCCCCTGAGCCTGCCAGGAGTGATCCCTAAATGCAGAGCCAGGAGTAAGCCCTGAACACAGCCAGACTTAGCCTAAAAACAAGGGGGGCATTTTTTTTAATTAAAAAATGCATGAAGTGGAGTTCATGCAAAATTCAATCAGCCTAATCAGTGGCTGAATAAATAGCAGTACTCCTACATTAAAAAAATGCATGAAAAATTGCATGAATCTATGATGGGGGAGGCAGGGTGATGGGGGATGAATGAAGGAAGGAACGAAGGCAGGGAGGCACTCTTCAAAAGTGTCCAGAGCACAGAAGACATAGAAACGTGACAATTACGAGCACCGTGGGATCCTGAAGCAGAAAAGCGAACAACTGTGGAGGAAAGTGGTATCTGGAGTAGGTCAGTAGTTTAGTTACAAAGTGTCTATTTTTGGTTCCTGTGATTAGTGCATTAAGGTCATATGTTAACCTTCGGGAAAGCCAGATGAGTTGTATACAGAGACTCTCTTTACTGTCTTTTGCAAATTTTCTATGAGTTTAAAATTAGTTCCAAAAACTTTTAATTAAGTGTAGATTTTGTAACAAGAGCAGCACCACATGATAAAGAAGGAAGACAGGGGACAAAGGTGTGGTTCAGAGGAAGCTACACTTAGTATGTGAGGCTATGGGTTTGATCCCCACCAACTACCAGTGCAATCCCGGGAAACCACCATCACCACAAAAAAAAAATTAAGTACCTGATCAAAAATATACGAAGACCTAAAATGAAAGCAATTGAGATATAAGCCAGTAAGCAAACAAGTTATTAGAATGAAACTTCCCAAGTGCCAGAGAGACGGTATGTAAGTTAAGTAAGGCAAGACACAAGCAGACCCCGGCTTGACTCCCGGGACCCCATCTGGTCCCAGAGCACCGTCAGGAGTGATCCCTGGGCACAGAGCCAGTAGTCAGCCCTGACCACCGCCAGGCATAGATCCAAAATGAAAGCAAAGCAAAGCTTCCCCAACGCAGAATCAACCTAGAGCATCTTGAAAGCAGTAGCGGTTCATTCACTCCATCATCAAACTTCTACCTGTGAGGAGTCAGCGTGGGTGGGACAAGCTGAGTGCCAGACCCCGCCTCTAAGTGTGCGACCTGGTGGACAATAAGGAGCACAAAGATAGCATGTCCCATGGGAACGAGATGAGTGTGCCACGGGGAAGAGACTGGGAGAGAAGGCTGCATACGAATAGAATCGACAACGACAACAAAAATCACTCATCGGATGAAACAGAAAACACCCGAGATGGGAATCTGCTGTTTACTGCTCATATGCCCATCGTCCCCCTATGAACAAAAGGTAACTCAAACAGACACTGAACTTCCATGAAAAAAAAAAGATAAAGCCTGCTTTAGGATGCTATGAAATGACATCATGAGTAGGTTAATGCTCTCAGGGTTACGGATAAAACGTGTCCGTCTTATCCAGTTGAAAACGGGCACGTTTTATCCATTAAAATGGGACAAGGGGCTGGAGAGATAGCACAGTGGGTAGGGTGTTTGCCTTGCACGCAGCCAACCCGGGTTCGATTCCCAGCATCCCATATGGTCCCCTGAGCACCGCCAGGAGTAATTCCTGAGTGCAGAGCCTGGAGTAACCCCTGTGCATCGCTGGGGGTGACCCAAAAAGCAAAAAAAAAAAAGGGACAAAACTGGCGTGTTTCGTACATGTACCCACAAAAGCAGAACAGTATGAATTGATTACTAAATACAACTGCTACTTTAAGAAAGAGCTGACAGGCACTGTGGGTACTTTGATGGGGTGGTGTAGTCACTTTATACATCAATGCCATGTTTTTTACACTCGTGTGATGATCTTATCCAAACTATCACAGTCACGGTCCTCCCATTGTTCATCAATTTGCTTGAGCGGGCCCAGTAACGTCTCCATCGTGAGACTTGTTGTCACTGTGTTTGGCATATTGAATATGTCACGGGTAGCTTGCCAGGCTCTGCAATGCGGGCGAGATACTCTCCGTAGCTTGCTGGGCTCTCCGAGAGGGGTGGAGGAATCGAACTCGGATCAGCCATGTTGGCCGCTTGTAAGGCAAACGCCCTACTGCTGTGCTATCGCTCTAGCCAAAATTCAAATTTTAAAAAGAAGAAAGTCAATAATAATAATAATACAAGGGGTTGTGACTATAAGAGTAAATGAACAAACATTTTTTGTACAATGCAAATTTTTTTTATATACAAATGGATGCTCGAGCGGGCCCAGTAATGTCTCCATTGGAGACTTTGTTGTTACTGTGTCTGGCATATCGAATACTCTCAGTAGCTTGCCCGGCTCTCCGAGAGGGGCAGAGGAATCGAACTCGGGTCGGCCATGTTGGCTGCGTGCAAGGCAGACGCCCTACCCGCTGGGCTGGAGCGATAGCACAGCGGTAGGGCGTTGCCTTGCACGCAGCCAACATGGCCGACCCGAGTTCGATTCCTCCGCCCCTCTCGGAGAGCCCGACAAGCTACCGAGAGTATTCAATATGCCAGACACAGTAACAACAAAGTCTCCAATGGAGACGTTACTGGGCCTGCTCGAGCAAATCGATGATCAACGGGAGGGCCTTTACTTTTTACTTTACAAATGGATAAATGGAAAAGGTTTTAATTATGATGACCCATATATCAATTTTGTGGTAAAATCAGAACATGTAACCGCTGGTAACACAGGAACTGATCACAGCTCATTTTACGTGGCCGCTACCAACATTGCTGGATACAGGTACCACTCGGGAGACCCCACCCCACAACTCCTGCCTTTTAATATTTCACTCCTTCGGTTGTCACTGATACTGGTCCACAATGGCTCTCCTGGGTTCCCATCCCCATCCAAAGAATCCTTTTTCACTCGTCAGTGCTGGAACTGAGCTCCCTTCTCAACGACCAAAACCAAACCCCATCCACCCCTTGGGAATATTTCTAAGGAGATTAAGCTCATCTCTTCAGGCCCCAACAACCTTTTCTCACTCTGTTCCTCCGGCTGCTACTGAACTCTCTCCTCCGTAATACTTGGGTCGCCCTATGGGCACCTCCCTGTGGTTCTGGCAGCCCCGCGATTCCAGCCCAGTGGCTGTGCAGCCGGCAATCCCCAGCACCGCAAGCAATGTCCACGGGGCGTCAGCACCACAAAGGGTTGTGAACCCTGGCCCAGGACTGTGGCCTCTCTCACAGACGGGAAGCCCCACAACAGCCGCCAGCGAGAAGCCCAAGAACTACATGGTCCTTGGTCCTCGGGCCGCAGGAGAGCGGGAACCACCCTGGGCACAGGTGCACACACCACAGAAGCCAAAGCAGCCTCCCCCGCACGCAGCTCAGGGAAGGAGGAGCGTGCAGGACACTTACTGTGGGCCAAACTTAAGGGGGGGGGAGGGGCGTTTCGTTTACAAATCACTTTTTTTTACCTGTCCTGAGGAAGTGGTTGGTTTTGATCTGAGGCTAAAATAGTTGTAGAGAAATTGGCGTTCAGAGAATGTGTAGCAGGAATCTTTACTTTCTCCTTGGTTTGCCATTCTGTTTTATTAATTTATTTTGGTTTTGGGGTCATGCCTGGCGATTTTCAGGGCGTTACCCTGGCTCTGCACTCAGGAATTATTCTTGGTGGTGCTCTGTGGACCATCTGGGATACCAGGGATCGAATGCGGGTTGGTGGCAGTCAAGGCAGGCGCCCTCCTCCCCACTGTACTGTCTCTCTAATCCTTGATAGTCTATTTAAGTTCCGCTTCTTCCCTGCTATGAGAAAGAAATTCTCTGTATTATGGTTGGTATTTGGAACAGGTCAGAGCCTGGCAAGCTTCCTATGGCATATTGATATGCCAAAAACAGTAACAATAACGGGTCTCATTCCCCTGACCCTGAAAGAGCCTCCAATACGGCGTTAGGCTAAAAGACGGGTAAGGCGAGGCTGCTAAAATCTCAGGGCTGGATTGAATGGAGACGTTACTGGCGCCCGCTCGAGTAAATTGATGAACAATGGGATTACAGTGGTAGACTCACATATGCATATATATGTACATAGATATAAATATTATGAACTTGAATCACAGAGGGACTTAAGGAGAAATTGAGAAATTGTAAGGCATTGACTTTTATTCCAACTGAGAGAAACCTCTAAAGGGCTTAAAGCAGAGAAAAAAAAATAAGATGACTAAAATCTGAAAGAACAATTTTATACAGTTTTTGAAGAAGTGATGATATATTCTTAAGTGTAGAAGCAAAAACTGAATATAAAAATTAATAGTTAAAGATAAGATGGAAGTTTTATGTATAAGGCCCACTGAATATAAAATTTAATAATAAAAGATAAGTAGTCCCAATAATAGTTGCAATAAGTGAAAAAATTCAGGATCTATTTGTAAGAAAGACATAAAGGGTTTTGCTGAAGGTCTTGTAAAGGTCGGAAAGACAGTAGTCCAGAATAAGTGAATCTTAGAAATGGGTAGAATGGATTTTTCGATTCATTAAAAAGCAAAACTTTTTGAATGAAGCATGTAATGGTGCATGGTGAATCAAGCATATGATTTAGAAATGTTAATTATGAGATGTCTATTAGAAACTGGAGAGTGAATATTAAATATTAATATTTAATTAATAGAGTTTGTAGGTGAGGTCAATTAAAAGGACAATAGCATGTTATTTGTTAATAGATATACATTTATATAAAAATCGCAGGATTACATGAGCTATTTAGGGGTCAAGTATAAATACAGAAGAGCAATAGAACATAAAGTAAAATTTAAAGAAATATGAGTAGAAATAAGTTAATAATAATATAATCATGTTGGTTTATCTATTGTAATAAATGTACTATAATAATGTATAATGTTAATACTGTGGGAAATTACATACATAGAATAAAGGATTTCTCTGTGTTGTCCTTACATCTTTTCTATAAATGTAAAATTATTCATAAGGGGTCTTAAAGGTCATAACTAGAACAGTCCATACAGATGGTTCTGATAGTACTTCTGAAAATAGGATTTGTCTACATTTTTGCTCTTTTGAAATGCCTTTTCTTATTGAATAGTCAACTCCCCTCTCATATCTTGTCTCTTCCCATCTCATTGGTATAAATTCTGCCCTCAAATCCACAGAAAGTCTGGAATCTAGACTCTTCCCCAACTGGAATGTTTTGGAGTGATACATTATCAATGTAAAAGAGACCTGAAAATATCTTTTTTTAAAGTTGATTTTCTTTTCATTTATTTATTTATTTTTAATTTTTATTAGTGAAACCGAATCCCAGTATCCCTCCTCAAACCTTTACCTCAAACTCAAGGAAATGCTAACACTGGGGCAGGAAACTCATCAACACTTCACAAATACAATGAAACCCAGGTCGGATTAGAATAGTTCAAAGCCCATTTCTGTATGACACAGTGTTTTTAATAAGAAGGTTAGCATGTGATGTAAAAAGAGATAAGACAAGCAGTTACAAAGATTGAGTTTTGTATCATTCTAATGTTTCAAGTTTAGGAAGATAAGGGTTAATTAGAAAGAGGGAATATATAATAAACAAGGATTTTAACTGGGAAATGACAAATCCTGCTTGCATGCTAACTGAGAATGGATCCACTATAGCAGGCACCAGTGTCTTGTCACCTGACCTCCACATAGGAATTATTATCATACTGGCAATAATGATCTATAAAAAGTCAGCAACTGATGTGTTTGAAAAGCATCCTTGTTTATATACCCTAATGTTTGGATGTGTCTTTGCTAAAGTCTCACAAAAATTGGTGATAGCACACATGACCAAAAGCGAACTGTATCTTCAAGACACTCTCTTTTTTTGGGCCCAGGACTTTTATATTTAGATCAATATTTTAATATTTTTGTAGATAAACATGTTGTTTTATGGATTGCAATGGTCATTTCTTCATTTGATATCTTGATATTCTTTAGTGCTTTGTGCCTGAAAATTTCGAGACAACTTCATATAAATATTTTCAAGACTTCCTATCATTGAGCACATGAACAGTCTGTGTGTATAAAAAGGTTATAAAGCACTGTTCAAGGTAATTTGTGCTTAAAGACAGATATGAAGTACCTGGTTCAAGTTCTTCCTTCAAAGAGTCATCAGAATAGCGTGGATTGAAGAGACTTTCAAACACTTGCCATCTCTTGCTGCTGCTATTACACAAAAGGAAATAATAAACATTTGTTTAGTTTTTAGATAAGTGGTACACATATTTCAGCAAATAAATATTTCAATACTCTCTTAAAAAATGAACATTTCTAAACTTGCAAGAAAGTTGAGACATGACTACTGAGCTCATCCACATAAAAGTCATTAATTATGCCAAATTTTTTTTTGCTGTGGTGAGGGACAGTGAACACAGCCTTAGAGGAAGGGAGGACAAGAGAGAACAGAAATGGAGACAAGAAGCAGAAATAACTGAACAAATTTGGTTTAAAATAGAGATAAAATTATTTTGGAGGATGGTAGCTTAGAATTTGCAGAAGCAAGTGGAAACTCAAAACTGGCTTTTATTGAAAAGGAGGAAAATTACCACTCTTTTTTTTGTTTGTTTGTTTCTTTTGGAACCAATAAGAAGAAAGGGCAAATTTAGTAATTTCACTAATTTCTTTGTTCCTGAATACTTAGAAGAGCTGTGATTCAGGACACAGATGGAGGTTGGTTTTAGGAAGTAGCATAAGAGCTTCAACCATTACAGCAGGATAAAATGTTTAGAATGTGAATACAAATGTACAAATGTGATTAGTTTAATGATGCAAAAGTGTGAAGTTCTGTCATTACTTCTAAATTCTCAGTGAAATTAGAGGATTATCAACTGACAGTAAATAGAGGAAAAATTGAGAGATGTGAGAAGAAACTGTATGAAATAATTAACTAGGATGGCAACATTGAAAGTTTTTGATAGCAACATAGAATAGAAATGACATATCCAGGATGTAAATACTTGAAAACACACACATACATAGATACTTCATGCACACACACACACATACACACACACATATACCCCACAGCCATCAAGAATATCAGTTCTTGGACCTCATGGTGTTTCACTAATAAAAAATTAAAAAAAAAAAAGATTATACAGTTCACTTTATTTCTCTCTAATTGTTTCTTTAACAAAAGGCAGAGAATTTTAAAGTAATTTTTAAATTAATTTTTATTAAAAATACCGCAATTTACATAGTTGTTAACATATAGTTGTTTTAAGCATTTAGTGTACCAACACCACCAATATTCACCAGTTTCCCTCCCAATTCCTTTGGCACATAGCAAATGTACTTTATATTGATTATTCCAACAAAACTTTAAGAACAGGCAAATAAAATGATCAGAAAATAAATCAGTAAGAACCAATTAGTGATTACTATATGATTTATATATATATGTAAATAAGAACATTAAAACCACTTAATACAATATAATAAAATATCTATTTTCATTTTCTTATATGTTTTCAACTCTGCATCTAAAGTATATTACATTGAATTAAATTTTAGACATATATGTCATTATGGTAATAGTCATGTCTCACCTGTCATTACAACACTTTTAAAGAAAACCTGTGTTAATATATTTTGGAGTTTAAATGGAATAGATAAGCCCTGAATATATGAATTTTCCCCTGACACTTTACATAAACACTGTGGTTTTCAAAATTGTTCATGATGATTATGCTATAGGCATTCAATATTCCAAAACCAGGCAGTCACACTCCAAAGCCACCATCCAGTTAAAATCGTTTTTTTTTAAATTTTTATTGGTGAAACACCATGAGGTACAGTTGTAGACTTACAAATTTTTCTGTTTGGGTTTCAATTATATAATGATAGAGTACCCATCCCTCCACCAGTGCCCATTTTCCACCACCACTGATCCCAGTATCCCTCCCATCCTCCTTCCCCCCATCCCACCCTGCCTCTGTGGCAGGGCATTCCCTTTTGTTCTCTCTCTCCTTTCGGGTGCTGTGGTTTGCAAAAGAGGCATTGAGTGGCAATCCTGTTCGGTCTATAGTCTACTTTCAGCACGCATCTCCCATCCTGGAAGGATCCTTTATTTGGTGCTCCCTTCTCTATCTGAGCTGCCTTTTCCCCTAGCATGTGCAGCTGGCCTCCAAGCCATGGAGTGAATCTTCTGGTAATTATCTTGGCTATTCTTGGGTGTTAGTCTCCTATTTTGTTACTTTATGTTCCCCAGATGAATGCAATCTTTCTGTGTCTGTCCCTCTCTTTCTGACTCATTTCGCTTAGCATGGTACTGTCCATGTAGTACCCCTTGTATGTAAATTTCATTACTTCATCTTTTCTAACAACTGTGTAGTACTCCATTGTGTAGATGTACCAAAGTTTCTTTAACCAGTCATCTGTTCTCAGGCACTTGGGTTTTTTCCAGATTCTGGCTATTGTAAACAGTGCTGAAATGAACAAACAAGTGCAGATGTCACTTCAGCTATACTTTTTTGCCTCTCTGGGATTTATTCCCAGGAGTGGTATTGCTGGGTCAAATGGGAGCTCAATTTCTAATTTTTTGAGAATCATCCATACTGTTTTCCAAAAGGGCTGGATCAATTGGCATTCCGACCAGTAATGGAGGAGGGTCCCTTTCTCACCACATCCATGCCAACACTGGTTGCTTTTGTTCTTTTGGATGTGGGTCAGTCTCTGTGGTGTGAGATGATATCTCATTGTTGTTTTGAAGTGCATCTCCCTGATGATTAATGATGTAGAGCATTTTCTTATGTGCCATTTAGCCATTCGGATTTCTTCTTTGAGAAAGTTACTGTTCATTTCATTGACCCATTTTTTGATGGGGTTGAATGTTTTCTTCTTGTGGAATTCAACCAGCCTTTGTATACCCTTGATATCAACCCCTTGTCGAATGTGTATTTGGCGGATATCCTTTCCCATTCTGTAGACTGTCTTTGTATTTTGGTCACTGTTTCTTTTGAGGTGCTGAAGCTTCTTAGTTTAAGATAGTCCCATTTGTCTATCTCTGTTTTCACTTGATTGGCCAGTGGTGTGACATCTTTGAAGATATCATTAGCTTCAATGTCATGGAGGGTTTTGCCAACTTTGTCTTCAATTTACCTTATGGATTCTGATCTGATGTTGAGGTCTTTAATTCATTTTGTTCTTACTTTTGTACATGGTGTTAGGCAGAGATCTGAGCCCATTTTTTTGCATGTAGCCATCCAATTTTGTTAGCACAATTTGTTAAAGAGGCTTTCTTTGCTCCACTTCACATTTCTTGCTCCCTTGTCAAAGATTAGATGATCATATGTTTCATCCAGTTAAAATCTTAACTCCAGCTCTATCACTTCATTAAAAATTCTAGGCTTGCTAAAGCTAAAAATACATCTCAAACTCTAAAACACTGATTAATCTGTAGTAACACAACAGGTTGGATGGGATATAATGTAGAAGGCAACCAATTTCGATTAACAAAAGATACACACAGAAGCCTTAACCTATGACAACAATTTAGTAATCTCTTATACAAGGACTTAATGGCTCTATGGTGTGATACAACTATTTTCCCTTTCTTCTGAGGAAACATCTTTGATCATTCTCTTAGCAAAGTATTGATAACAAGCAATGTAAAATAAATCATTGAGAACCTGCTATGGCGGAAGGCTTAAGAGGTGGTTGGAAAAATTGGAGACAGTAGTGGAGAGTTCTTAAATAATTTCATGATGCAATACTCATTTGCTTTCTACAGTTTTAAAAACATCCATTTAGGAGAATTAAGAAGGACTTTTATGGAAAATTGTAAGAACATTCTTATAGAGTGATATAAAGCAATTAATTATAGAATGCAAAGTAAGTTTTATCACCATAATCCAATAAAAAACTTTCACCCTAATCATTCATCCTCTTGACATCCCAATTTATTCTCAATCACCTATTTCAGTAACATAGGTTTGAGTTCCATCAATTTTCTTGCTGTAACTCTCTTCATTCAATTACCTGCAAAATTAAAAAGATTTTGTCTCTAAACTCTCACCAGCATTTGTTTCTATTTTCACTGGCTTCACCATGGCTCAGGCCGTTAATTGCTGTGTCTTTATTTTATATTTTTTCTCCTGCTGTCATGATAACAATTGTTTTCCATGATGAGATATTCATTTTAGTAAATAACCAAAGAATAATAACCAAGGGCTGGAGTGATAGCACAGCGGTAGGGCGTTCGCCTTACAAGCGGCCAACATGGCCGACCCGAGTTCGATTCCTCCGCCCCTCTCGGAGAGCCCGGCAAGCTACTGAGAGTATTCGATATGCCAAACACAGTAACAACAAAGTCTCCAATGGAGATGTTACTGGGCCCGCTCGAGCAAATCGACGATCAATGGGAGGGCCTTTACCTTTACCTTTTTAACCAAAGAAAATATTGATTACAGCCCATCTCACAAATTGCCTAGTTTCACTTGTTGGTACATATAATTCTAGTCATCTTATATACATATGGATTATATAATTTTCCCTGAAGCTGTAAATATAATTTTATGATATTACTGTTCTTATGCTTGTTTCTAGAAAAACACTTTGTGGATTTTTATTCACCTCATTATACATTCGACAGAATCTTATTTAACAGCTGCCGAGAGCTTTCCATGTATAGTGTTTTCATTTAAACTGTTTTGTTAAACTTGTGCAGCTGTGTATATGTGCCTCAGGTCTGGAGTTACAGAGAGCATAATTTTCTAAGGACTCTTTTCCTGTGCTCTAAAATAGATACACTGTGTAAATACACACACACCACACACACATACAGGTGTGCGCATGTGCACACGCGGGGCACTGTGGAATACTATACAGCTGTAAGAAAAGATAAATTCATGCAGTTCACTATAATATGGATGGAACTGGAGGACATAGTGTAGAGTGCAAGTAGTCAGAGGGAGAAGGACAAATACTGAATTATCTCACTCATCTGTGCTATTTAGAGAATCTAAACCCGGGGTGGGGTGGGGACTATCAAAAAATGACAAATTCCTGGCCTTGGATTACAAAACTCAGGTTACCAAACAGTGTGGGTAAGAGAGAGGGCAATGAAGAAACAGAATCCGGGAAACATGAGAGTTTTGATGAGAGTTTTGGGCATGTTAGTGGTGGTGGGGTACAGTAACTTTTACAATCAGTAGTATAAATGTTAATACTATTGCAACTGTGTTACCTAAACTATAATTATAATTAAAAAATCAATTATATCCTTATTGCAAGGGCCAAATTCGTATTACAATTCTCAGTAACTGAAAGCAGGAAAGACACCTTCGCCCCTATTGAGTGACTTAGACTTGGGATTCCTCAGCTGACTTTGTATGTCTCCCTCATTGTTTAGCAGAACTTTCTGAAGAACTGCATAACTTCCCTTTCCTTCCCTCAGGATTAGATTTGTAGGGAGTCTTGAATTCCTACCTGCATCTCCCAACTTTCCAGTTTTCCTCAAAGACCTTTCTGTTTGCCTTAACACATTTTGTGTGTACTCCTAATCCCACTTAGGCACTTATTTCTTAGAAGACTCAAAATAACAGCCATTAAGGTTGTCTCCATGTCTTTATTCTACACAACTTGACTGCAGTCTGCACAACTCTCAGCATCTTAGCATTTTTCTGTTGAGAACCCTTTAAAATATTGGCACTGCTCACTAAATTGAGGAGGAAGCTGCTCCTTTGTGTTCTGTTTCCAATCCTTCTTCCCAACACCATCAACCCAGCGACTGCCCCTCAGCTATTCTCTTCACGCTAGCTCCACCTGAAGGAAGACATCTGATAGTCTGATAGTCACTCCATTCTGGATCCTTTCCTGACTTTTCCATACTCGTTATTTTGCTTCCGTCTTAAGGGTTATGAAATGTTTTTTGTAGTCGCTATGATCTGTTAAAGGGAGCCAATTTATGCTGGTGGTGAAGTGTATAATGTGTAATAAGACAGACTTTGATACTTATCAAAACACACAAAAAATTTACATGAAATTGAATATGCTTGAGAAACACTAAACAGAAAAAAAATTAGCTTTTTTTATTTTTAATGACAAGACGGAGAATATCAATATTCAGTGTTAGTTTCCAAGGCCAGCATCGATACCCTATATATGTTTCAAATTTGCTAGACCAAAAAAATCTTTTAAAAATCAGATTATTTCCAAACATTACTCTCCCTTAGGAAACAGGAAATGTTGTTTTTCCCACTTTGGGAAATGTAAAATGATTTTTCCACTTTGGGAAATAGAAAGAATTATTATAGAATATTACATTATCATTTGCACAGAACTATATTAATTTTTTATTGTATTACATTTGTCTTCCAATTTCAAGCTTTTTGCTTCAGTTCTTGAAAACAGGCACTTGTAGAGTTGAAAGCACGAAATTTTAGTAAAATTCCTGGTCTGAAATACTGTTTGGTAATGAGAGAGTTTGCATCTGATTTTTAACACTTTTTTTTTTCAATGGATTTTCTACTGATTGACTAATCGCAGCCTACCAATGGTGACCTTTTGGGCTCAGTTAATTATCTTAACGCTGGGCAAAAATTCGTTGTTAGCATGTGCGAAATCCATTTTCTCTACACATCATTTTATTTCGAGGAATAGGAAGAGGAGATACATTAAAAAGGAAACAACGGTGCAGGAGACGGCTGACTAGGGCCTGGCACGTCCTCTGTGGTGGTAGCCTGTGGCTTAATTCTGATGGCTTTCATTTCCGAGGGTGTGTTTGTCAAAAAGGTACTCCGCCAGGCCAGAACTCTTGGCCCCCATGTTAACCAAGTTCTGCACGTGGTCACCTAGTTCCTTGATAGACTTCACCTGCTCATTGAGATAGTGGGTTTCCAGGAAGTCGCACAAATGGGGATCACCCTTGTCTGAGGCCAGAGCGTGCAATTCCAGCAAGGACTGATTCACGTTCTTTTCCAAGAGTAAGGCACACTGCATGGCATTCAGGCCGCTTCTCCAGTCGTCCGTGTCGGGTTTCTTGACGTCCTGCAGGCAGATCCGGCCTCCCCGCTGGTTTAGGAGCCTCAGCAGTTTCTCTGCGTGCAGGGTCTCCTCCTGGGACTGGCGCAGGAAGTACCGGGCGAAGTTGTTCAAGGCCACGTCATCCCGGGAGAAGTAATAGGCCATGGACAAGTACACGTAGGACGCGTAGAGCTCGAGGTTGATCTGACGGTTGATGGCGGCCTCGCAGTCGGCGTGGAAGTTCTGGCGCACCCGGGAGGGCCCCGCTGGGTTCCTGGTGGACGCGGCTGCGGCCAGGCGGCGGCGGCCCTCAGCCCCTGACCCAGGAGGCCTCCAGGGGCGCCCCACGGCCCCCAGCAGAGGGAAGGAGAGACGGTGGCGCGAACCGCGCAGGGACACCAGCGAAGCGCTGATGTACTTGGAGAGCAACAAGAAAGAGGACAGCATGGCTTCCCCGCTTCAGCAGGGGGAAACTGAGTCCAGGCGCGGTCAGCGAGCCGCCGGACGCTGGAGGCATCAGGTCTGGACCCGAACGAGGCTTCGGGCGACAGTGACTCCGTCGTCACATGCTCTTGGCCAGCAGGAGGCGCGCGAAACCCTGGGCCCGCGTGCCTGCCGCGGTTGGGTGCAGCCGAACCAACGGCAGTTAGGCATCTGTGTAGGTCGAGACATCTATCAAAAACTCCAGGCCGACGCCAGATTCGTAGCTTTGGACGCTTGCGCGTCTGCGGTGGATTGTTGGCCGAGATTTAAAAATGCGTGGCCACTTGCCGGTGGAGAAAGACGAAAGCCCAGCCTTGTCTGCTTTCCTCCCCCAGCTGGTCTTTGTCATAGTGTCAAGGGTAGAGGGAGGCAAGGCGGTAGAACGGTTGTGAAAAGTCATTGTCAAAAGTCACTGCCAGGGGGCTGGAGCAATAGCACAGCGGGTAGGACGTTTGCCTTGCACGTGGCCAACCCGGGTTCCATTCCCAGCATCCCATATGGTCCCCTGAGCACCGCCTGGGGTGATTCCTGAGTGCAGAGCCAGGAGTAACCCCTGTGCATCGCTGTGTGTGACCCAAAAAAGAAAGTCACTGCCAGTTCATTAGAGAGTGAAAAATCAGGTTTTCCTAAGATTGAGGTTGGTGTTTATAAATTCACTTTCTAGTCATTTGAACAAATTTAAGTACATGATTGTCAGTATAGTGGGTTCCACTTTTAGGGGTTTTTGCCAGACTACTTCAAAAGAAGTATTTCTAAAAGTAAAAGTTTATCTTAGATATGGTAGACAAGTGGGAAGAATATATAAACTAATTCTAAACTTGAGGTTACTTTCCCAATTTTTGTTAAAGTATGTAGTTTTTATTATTTCTGATTGAAGTAATGTTGCACTATGACATTACGTAGCTTTCAAGAGTGCATATTTATAAATCAATAACTGCTGTGGTGGGAACAATAATGCAGCAGGTAGAGCACTTATCTTGGACATGACCAACTCAATTCGTCCTCAGCATCGTATGAGGGATCACCATATGGTCCCCCCAGCCTACCAATAGTGATCTCTAAACACAGAGCCAAGACCACCAGGTGTGTCTTACCTCAACCAAATACATAAATTAAAACCCCAATTAAACAAAATCAACAATTGCATAAACTATATTAAGTTCACAACTAAAAGTCTGTTTCTATCCCCTTTTACTAGATTCATATTTCTTTTTTCCCCAGAAGATGTCTTTTTTCTTCCATCTAAGAACTGCTGGTCTTATTGCTTTAAAGTTTTAAAAATTGTATTATTTAATCAACTTGTTTTATTTTTCTTTACAACATGACTTTAACTCATAGGTTTTTATTTTTTAACTGATTTATTTCATTAATAAGTTTAAAATCTTCTAGTTCATGTTGCTGGACTGGAGCGATAGCACAGCAGTAGGGCATTTGCTGAGCCAGGTTCGATTCCTCCACCCCACTCAGAGAGCCCGGCAAGCTACTGAGAGTATCTCGCCCACATGGCAGAGCCTGGCAAGCTACCCATGATGTATTCAACATGACAAGCACAGCAACAACAAGTCTCACGATGGAGACGTTACTGGGCCCGCACGAGCAAATCGATGAACAACGGGAGGAGAGTGCGACAGTTCATGTTGCTGCAAATCAAAGAATCTCATCTCTTTTCAGGGCCAAGTAATATTTCATACACATATTTACTACATTTTCTTCCCCCTTCCCCCTTTTTTTGGTAGGGGGAAAGGGACCACAACTAAGCAGACAGCTTAAGGGTCACTCTTGTGGTGCTTGGGGGTACCATGTGGTGCAAAGTATTGGACCTGTTTATCCTGCATGCAAAACATGCACTATGGTCCACTGACTTATCTAGTCAGTCTATGTGATCATTTGTTGAAGAGAACCTAACTGTTTCCAGCTCTTATCTCTTGACTGAACTGGAGCGATAGCACAGTGCATAGGGCATTTGCCTTGCACACAGCCAACATGGCCGACCCGAATTCGATTCCTGCACCCCTCTCAGAGAGCCCGGCAAGCTACCGAGAGTATCTCGCCAGCACGGCAAAGCCTGGTAAGCTTCCTGTGACGTATTCGATATGCTAAATACAGTAATAAGAGTCACAATGGAGACGTTACTGGGCCCGCTTGAGCAAATCAATGAACAACAGGAGGACAGTGACAGTGACAGTGATCTCTTGACTATTATAAAAATTTCATTATGAAGGTACAGGTATATCTCTTTGTTTGTATGTGGAGTGTGTGTGTGTGTGTGTGTGTGTGTGTGTGTGTGTGTGTGTGTGGTACTGGCATAGAACTCAGGACCTCACACATATAAAGCAAGAAATATGTATCTTTTAATTAATATTTTGTATTGTGTAAATAATCACAATTGAGATAACTGAATTGCATGGAATGTATATTTTTAATTTTTGAGGAATTCATAGTAATAATTTTCACAATTTCATAGTAACTCTGCTGATGTACATCACTTGCAGTGATGCTTGGAGGGACTAGGACCTCTATGATATAATCTTGACCCAGCAGTACCACACTCAGTCCTTACTTTGCTCAGGTGTAGGATTGAACTGAGGTATACATAATAGGCCTAGACTATGACACTATCCTTGAGGGCCCCACCAGTGAATCTTGGCCAAATGGGCTGAAGTTCAAAACAAGGGCCTGAGCATGTCATGCTGCTCAGGTCCTATGGTGCAGGGAATTAGTTGGGCCATTCTGGTAGTTCTGGGGCTTTTAGGGATTTGCCTAGAGATTCTAGGGGCCTACAGGGCTGCACTTAGAGATGCTAGGGGCCTCCTGGTCTTCATACAGTGATTTTTGGGTAACTATGAGGTGTCATAATTTTGGTACACGGTATGACTGCACTATAATCACTATATTATCTCCTGGCCCCCTGATTGTAAATATCTTAATAGCCTTATAGTGGTACAGTTAACATACAATGTCACAGATCATTTAGGTCTACAACTTTGCACAGTCTTACATATGTATATATTTGGGAAATTACCATCAAAGTCAATATAACATATGGATTTTTCAATTTTCAAGGTTTTCTCATATCTTTTATTTTGTAATCCCTCCCTTCTTTCTCCCTCTTCCCAGGCACCCACTGATCTACTTTGCTAGATAAAATGTTGTTGTACAACATATACAACTATATGGTGTTGTATAAAATACTGTATTAAGCTTTAAACAATTAAACTATTTTTATTTTAATAACATCTCTACTTTTTCTGTTGATAAATGAGAACACAACATAAATAAAAATACATTTACCCCAGAATTTAGTTGAGATGTGCTTTGTCAGTAAAATGTGCTTGAATCAATTTCTCACTAACATTCATTTTTTCCTACATATCTTCATTTTTGTTTTTTCCAGACTGTTGTTACTTTTAAAATGTAGCTCCCTAAAGAAAGGTTATGGAAATGATTCTTTAGAGTGATATTAAATGATGATTCCTGCTATTTGTGCTTTAGCAAAAATGTTTTTCATATAAATTTTTATCCCCGAAGTAAATGTAGAATAAACATAGAAAAACGTATAGATATAAAATAAATGTAAAACATGAAAAGTAATGTAAAACAATGCCATAAAATATACACATTTAAAATATTTTTATTTGTTTAAAATGTTCCTTCTTCCCATTACAAAAGTTTGTCATGTATTTGCCTAATCTATAAAAAATATGACTCTGGAAGGTGTTTTATTTAAAATTTTTACAATAGTAATATTAATATTTTAGGCAATGTTGCTGCACCACTTTCAGCCCTGAAATGCCAGTATCTCTCCACCAGGGTCCCTGGTTCCTTCCCTTCTTTGTCTTCTTCTCTGCTCTCATGTCTCCGCTTCTTTTGGCTGAGTTTTAGGATTTGTTTTTATTGGCAATTTTGTAGTCTCTTGATTTGTTTATTTGTATTCCACATACAGTAAGACATCATCTGGTATTTGTTTTTCTCCCTCTGACTTATCTCACTTAGCATGACCTCCTCTAGTTCCAAGTTGTAGCAAATGCAAATATGCATCATTTCTTATCACTGAAGAATGCTCCAGTGTATACACAAACATACATACATATATACATATATATTGCAATATATTTTTATTTAGTTTTAAATTTTAGGCACCATGATTTACAATACTGTTAATGATAGACTTTCATGCATAAAATGTTCCAGCATCACACCTTCCACCAGAGTATCCTTCAACCGAAACTACAATTTCTTTATCCTCTCATCTTTGCAAGCATGGTTTTTATCTTATAGACATTTTCATTTCTAGTAGTAAGTGTAAAATGAATGGTCTACTAAAACACAAATCTAGATTGCTACTCACTGTTCATTTAATCCTCAGTCTTAACAGCTTTTCTTACTTTAACACAATCCTCAGTTTCCAGGCTTTTCCTAGTTTCCTACTTCCTCACCATTCACTTTCCTCTCTAGCACTAGCCTTTTCAGCCTTCGTTTACTCCTTTACAATAGCAGTATCATGTCTGAAGATCAGACATAATTTCTTTCCCTTTTTAGAAGATAATACATGTCACTACACTTTTTTAGTTGTCAAACTGCTTTATTATGAGGCATATGATATTAGATTTTCTTCTATATGTGTATTATGAAAGTTTAAAAAAACAAACTATTCAGATGCTCAAATAAATGGAGACAGACATTTTCATTTCATGTAGAATATGAGATTAGCCTAAAGCAATTTCATAAAATATATTAGGTGATGTCTTCATTTTAATTTGCTGATATTCAGGAAAATCTGTACGTTGATTATAACCATTTCCAAAAAACTAACAATATCTACTCTTTTCCATATATATGGTAAACTATACATTTTATATTTAAAAATGCTTTACCTACCAGAAATTTACAAGCTGAAAATTGTACTGTTAATAATAAAGATGTTTCTTTTATCAAATAGGTGGGTTGCATTTTGTCATTATTTAAAGTTTTAAAAAATTTATGTACTATATTTTTTAAGAATTTAACTACCTTCAAACATTTTTAAAACAATATGCTATGGTTTTAAATTAATAAATAGAAGCAGAACCATCATAATGAGGAAACAATGAACAGTAACTGTCCTTTGTAATGAAGACTTAATTATGTCCTTTGTAATGAAGGTAATGTCCTTTGTAAAGGTAACATTCACCCGTAAAGGTAGTGTCCTTTGTGATGACTACTTAAATATTTGGGTGAAAAATTATTTTGACAGATTTCCATATATTCCTATTATAATGATGAAGCTCTTATTATCTCTTAATGTGTGTCTGAGTTATCTAATCTTCAAAGGTCATTTGAAGATTTTGTCAATATATGATCAACCAAGCTAATAGAGTATTTTTGGGGAAGGGAAGTATGTAATTAAAATTTTTGTATATCCCATGAAATGTAAGTGTCCATTTTCAAGAAGAAACATTTTTTTTCTTTTAATTGATGTCGTTCTGACACGTTGAGTCTATGGAACTGGCCAGAGAGTTGGCCATGGCAGTCCACCCAACTCCACCTGTTGCACACCAAACAAGGAAGGAGGACAGTTCCAAGAGGGAGGATGAGTACAAGGAGCTGTGTGAAAAGACAAGCAAAGACAAGACTCTGGGAGCCTCTGCAGGGAGAAGACAGGCTTAGGTTTATATACCTTCAGAGAAAAGGGAGAACAATGAATGAACACCTTTTGGGGAAGATCTTCCGCACCAACAAAGAGGTTGTTCCTCACTCTTCCTGGCCTGGCTGGCAGTTAGCTTACTCAATGGTCCCTGAGGTTTTGTTTTAGGCAGGGTGACTGGACGTTACATCTGGCTGCTTGAGGAGGGAGGGGGGAGTCACTGCTGGGAAGTCAAGGGGGCTCTCCCAGGGAAGGGTCCACCTACCATTAGTTCTCTTAGGCCAAGACTCAGGGCCTCACTCTCCACCCCAGCTTTCCCCCCAGTCATCTCATGCAGCACCACACAAATTGAAGACTCCAGTATGAAAACCGGCTTGTCTAAAAACTAGAAACTCTGATTCTATGCAGGCAGTTGACATAATCCACTTTGGACTTCTTTTCATTGTGCACTCTATATCAAACTGGCTACTCATTTATTTTGTTCCTACTAACACCATGGTCAGTACACATTATTAGAGATCCTTGCAAGTCAATGCCCTAGTTTCATTTTGAACTTGGCATCAGCATACAGTATGTAAATTCTTTCTTATCTTTGCTATTTGGAATCCTGTTGTACACACTATGAAACCTAGTTCTTCATTTATAATGGTATCTTTAATTATCAGTACTGGCCTGTGCCACTGGCCTGTGAATAAAATTAGTGACTCTCACCATTGAAGTACCCCTTATAACACTCACTGCTTATGTTAATAATACTCTTGGGCTTTCCAAAGGCATATGGTGTGAATTGAATGATACAGAATAGATCCACTCTAGTAGACCCGCTTTCTGATCTTCATTTCTTTCTCAGTTCTGCTAGTCCCTCCTTACTTAACTGAGAATCTCTGTATTTTGAAAATCTGGAGTCACTTAAGAATGTATTAATATTGACTCTAAGGTCCTTATGGAGGCATTTAATTTGAATTAATACCTAGCAACAAAATTCTACCTTATTCTACCTTATTACCTTTCTTCTTTGACACTTTCAAAGTCTGGAAGCTTGAGGATCTACTTACGTGTCTCTACTTACTGTTCATGCAGTACATACAAATCAACTTTTGGTAGCTCTTGGCAAATTTAATCCCCCTACTCCTTAGCAGGGTCATCTTATTTAGTTGGGCCATGCTTGTATTTGAACCTACTTATTAATACAGAGATACACTAGGCTGAATCATGAATCTCTAAAATTTATGTTCCTTTAGGACCTGTGAATACGGTCTTAACTGGGAAATGAGATATTGTATTTTGTTTTGAGATATTGTATTTTTAATGATGTAAAAATTAGATAATATTGGACTAGAATTTGCACTGTTTTCATGATTGGTGTCCTTTTCCTGATTGGGAAGAGAGAAGTTTAGATGGACACAGGTAAACAAGGGTTAAGGCCATGTGTAGATCGAGTTGGAGATTGGAGTGATTGTCTAAAAATCAAGGAATGCCAAAGATTTCTGGAGACCACAAGAAATGATGATGATATTGAGGGAGAGAGTGCATGATACTGCTAGTATGATGATTTTTAATTCACTATATTTTCATCTATAAAGGATAGCTTATTTTGATGTAATACACAGTTTATAAAACTTTGTCACTATAAATTAAGTAGCACTATAGCACTGTCCTCCCATTGTTCATTCATTTGCTTGAGCAGGCACCAATAGCATCTCCATTGTTGTTACTGTTTTTGACATATTAAATACCTTATGGGGAGCTTGCCAGGCTCTGCTGTGCGGGTGGGATACTCTCGGTACCTGTTATAATACTTAGATTAATATGGCAGGCCAGAAGAAGATTAATGCAGCTCAATTTTAAGGTAAATAAGCATTGTAAGCATTGTCTTACAGGAAACCTTCTCTATTGATGTCTTTGCACAAATAAATCTCTAGACAAGATAGAGCATGCATGGTATACTCTTCTAGAAAGAGAGAATGGACCACATTTGCAAACCTAAAAAAATTCTGGAAAATATGGTAATTGAATAAACTTGAGTCTTACCCAGATCACATCATCCTGAGTTTCATTCATACTCTATCAGGGCCTTGATTTTGATTATGGTAAATTCAGCCTTTGCTGAAATTCTCTTAATTTTATAGTCAATTCCCATGACTTGTCTTCTCCTTGGGCTGTTCTTAGACTCTAGGACAGAGGTTTGTAATCTCTTTTTAATAGACAGCCACAGAAATAGTTAGGATTTCTGAACCATGTGGTTTCTATTGCATTGATTCATCTCTACATTATAAGATGAGAACAGTCATAAAGTATATGTAAAATACGACTTTGTTGTAATAGAACAGTCATAATGTATATGTAAAAGCATGATTTTGTTGTAATAGAACCCGATTTCCAAAACTAGTAGTGAATCAGACCTGGGTCATGCTTTGGACTTTGCTAACTCCTAAGGGAAGAGAATCTCTTTAAATACTGATATGGTGTATGTCTATTGAGCTATTTATATAATTAAGCTGAATATAAGCTCAACTGAGATTTCTGCCATTTTTTTCTTTTTTTTTCTTCCCTTCATTCTTCCCCTTTCCTGTTGTTGACATTACTGTTAAGATAACTGGGGGTAAGGGGGGGGGGGTGGAGTCACATGTGTTTCTGACAAATGCTTCTACATTTTGTTCTGGTGCTCACTGGGCACTCCCTAACAGGTTATCATGCCATGCCAAAGTGCTCATTCTTCAGTTGCAGTTTCTGCACACATGCTTGCTGGAGCTTACACTCTCATTGAGACACATGTGTTGTGGTTTTAGTGCTCACCAGAAAGCGAGGTGGTGCTCGAACCCAGAGGATACACTTCATATACAAATGGTACTACATGGAAGGGGCTGGAGCGATAGCACAGCGGCAGGGCATTTGCCTTGCACGCAGCCAACATGGCCGACCCGAGTTCAATTCCTCTGCCCCTCATCGAGAGCCCGGCAAGCTACCGAGAGTATCTCGCCCACACTGCAGAGCCTGGAAAGCCACCCATGATGTATTCAATATGCCAAACACAGTAACAACAAAATCTCCAATGGAGATGTTACTGGGCCCGCTCGAGCAAATCGATGAACAACGGGAGGGCCTTTACCTTTACCTTACCTTTTACTACATGGAAAGTATCATGCTAAGCGAAATGAGTCAGAAAGAAAGGGACAGACATAGAAAGATTGCATTCATCTGGGGAACATAAAGTAACAAAATAGGAGACTAGCACCCAAGAAAAGCTGAAATAAGTACCAAGAGGATTATTCCATGGCTTTGAGGACAGCCGCACATGCTAGGGGAAAAGGCAGCTTAGATAGAGAAGGGAGCACCAGACAAAGGGTGTTGGGAGGTTCCTCTCAGGATAGGAAATGCATGATGAGAGTAGACTATAGACCGAACAAGATTGCCACTCAATGTCTCTTTTGCAAACCATAGCACTCAAAAGGAGAGAGATAACAAAAGGGAATGCCCTGCCACAGAGGTAGGATGGGATGGGAGGGTAGGGGATGGGAGGGATACTGGGACTGTGGTGGTGGAGAATGAGCACTGGTGGAGGGATAGGTATTTGATCATTGTATAACTGAAACCCAAGCACAAAAATGTGTAATTCTACAACTATACCTCATGTTGTTTCACTAATAAAAATTTAAGAAAAAAAATAATTTAAGCTGTTTGTTGTTAGTTGAGCTTTCTCTGCTATTATTTTTGTTTGTTGAGTTCAGCTTGGATTATATATTACTTTCTCATCTAATTTGGTGTGCTCTTACTGGAATTCTATTATGGAGGAATTAGAAGGTGTCACACAGTCCAAACTTCAGGATCTATGGTTTGGACCAATGAGTTGACATGGCAGTGGCTTTAGAAAGTGAGCCTGGCTGTCAGAACTTCCAGAAGTAAGGGGATGGACAATGATTGGGGAGAGACTGCACACTTTGACTCCAAGAATACGCCAGACTTCTAGCCTGGACAGCAGAGTACCTGAAATAATTCACAGTTTCACGTGTCTGCAGAGAATATTCATGAAGTGGTGGAGTTGAGCCCTTGGGATAGCTGCAGCTGTTAGGTGTGGGTGGATATGGATAGGACTCTCAGGGATTTGGCAGGATGGGTACTTGGCCCACCTGCTTCCCAAGTGCGCCCTGGGGGTTTCAGCAATGTGGACATGTGTTTTCATGAATTTTAGATGGTTGGCATGCATCTCCTAGGAGATTAATTCAGGAATCAGTAGAGCAGGACTGGTAGGTATATGAGTTAATAGGGAAGTGGCTGTGGAAAGTCTGCATTTGTATTCTTAAAGCAATATGATGGGACAATGGGGCATGCACATGAGCTGTACTTATGTACGTGTCATTCCCTTCTCCTCATTCATCTGTAACATTGGCTGTGTTCCATGAATATAAAACTTTGGAAGAGCAACAATGAGTAGGACATCGGCAAGATTCAAAGCAAGTGGGGTAAGTCTGTGACTCAGATAATGGGCAAATGGGGTAGCATAATATAGGGTAGGTTGTCCTTTTCATTAAAACAGAATTTGTTTAGAATATAGAAAGAAATTTGCAATAATTCCAAAACCCATGGACAATGAAGAAAACTTACCAGACCTTTTCTTACAAGAAAAATAAGAATACTGAATCTAGTATTTCCTCTAATAACTCACCATTTATATTAAGAATGGCAACATAGAAGTAATTTTTCCTTTACCCCCCTTTTGTAATAATCTGTAATGTGTCTATGGAAATAATGGCTAAGAACAAATGAAATACTTCAGTAACCTTTCTAAGTATTTCCAACTAGGTAAGAATAAAATACATGCCACAGTACAAACTATAAATTATGAATGATGTGGGTTCAGAGTAACTAAAATGTATTTTAGTAACTTGAATAGCACTTATTTGCTCCCTTTCAAACAATGTGAACCTTTATTTTAATTCTGTGCTGGACTCTACATATTGAGCAGCTTAGCGTGCATTTCTAACAGATCAATGACTGCAGTGAATCCAAAAGGGTCACCCTGGAGCATATCGTGCTTTGTAAATTGTCCAGAACTGAGGCAGAAAGCTGTGCTTTCATACTGCTGCATCAGCCAACCATTGGCTAAGAGCCACTCTAGAGAGTTGCACACACCCACACAATGTGTGTGTGCAACTGTGCAAAGCAGCCCAATAGCATGATGGCTCTCTTCCCAATAGTTTCGCATGTTCTCCTACTCAAGAAGTACAGAGAGGATTGTGAAGGCTTATACAAATGGTAAATATTTCCAAGGGAATCTTGTGGATAAAGATGCCAGAAACTCCTAATTTCTCCCCTGGCTTAAAGTCTGATTATGATCAGTCTGGAATCCAGTAGGAAACAGATGGAACATAATGCTAAAATAATTCTAGAATGATTTAATCACAGTATTATATTCAGATGTATGGGTCGGGAAATGAGAAGACAGTTCAGTGTCTTGAAGCAGGTTTCAAAGAGAGAGGGGCTTAAGATACTAGGTGAGTGTGGGCTCTTCAGAGAAAACCATCTGCAGTGAGAAATTGATGACATGTGGTCAATATGGAGATCCCACACATGTTTTCTCTAATTTGTAGAAAGACATATTAAATATACTGATTCCTACCACCGTGAATATTCTGAAGATTCTGCAATGAAAAGAGCTTTGTATCAATATACTTGCACTCAGTGATTACCACCCCTCTTTATTATGATAATTTGAGAATGTTCAGTGCTTTGGAGCGATAGCACAGCGGGTAGGGCGTCTGCCTTGCACGCAGCCAACATGGCCGACCTGAGTTTGATTACTCCGCCCCTCTCGGAGAGCCCGGCAAGCTACCGAGAGTATTCGATATGCCAGACACAGTAACAACAAAGTCTCCAATGGAGACGTTACTGGGCCCGCTCGAGCAAATCGATGATCAACGGGAGGGCCTTTTTACTTTATCAATATATTCTGATTTAAATAATAAAAAATTTCAAAATAGTAGAGTTAAATGTTTAATCATAATAAATTATTTTATAATATAAAATGTAAACAGTAAACTCTGTTAAGAAGGAAAACTATTTTCAAACATTTGCTCCTAAGTTTAATGAGAGAGCTGATATGATGAGCAGAATAGAATACAAAACATCAACTTTCAGTCACCATCAATTTGAACAAATCTGTATGACTAATATGGTTTTCTAGTAATTACAAATAATGTATTCAAAGTTATCTCCAGTTTTTAAAAATCCTAGTGTATGTAGGGAAACAATCTTCTTTCTTTCTTTCTTTCTTTCTTTCTTTCTTTCTTTCTTTCTTTCTCTCTCTCTCTCTCTCTCTCTCTTTCTTTCTTTCTTTCTTTCTTTCTCTCTCTCTTTCTTTCTTTCTTCCTTGTGAAGAAAAGTAATTTATGTTGAAATAAACTTAGAGAGACATGAAGGATAGAAAGAGATACATGCTCAAGAGAGAACACAAGCTTCTCCACAGCAGAAGAAAGCAGGAGACTGTTTATAATCATTTCATTTTTTAAATCAGGGAAATAAGGAAATTTTAGAAGTTGAAATTTATGGCAATATATCTTCATTGACATGAATCAGTGCTGAGTAGGTATGTGATCAAGACGAGACTTCTCATTTACTGATAGTGGAAAGGTCGTCCAGTTCAACTTCTGTAAAAACAGTATGGGAATTTCTAAAAAAAAAAAAAATTTAAAGTGGAGCTTACATATGAGCAGCTCAGTTCCTAATAATCTATTCAAAGAACACATAAAATTAAACTTGAAAAGATATTTTCATGCCATTTTTCACTGCAGCACTATTGGAAACAATTCAAGTGTCCAAGAGATGAATCAATAAAGCAATTGTGGTATAGGTACACAATAGGATGCTATGCAACTGTAAGTAAAGATAAAACTGAAAGATTCTAAAAAATTGGAGAATGTCATGCTGAGTGAAGTAGGTCAAGGTTATAAGGACAAATAACAAGTGAATTATCTTATTTATATGTGGAATATAAATACAGTAAGGCAATAAACAATAACAAATGACAACAGACCCTGTGAGTTTGCCACGGAACTGAGTCTACAAATGGTGTGGGGATGGAAAGAAATGTAGAGATAATAGTGGAGGGTAGGGGCATGGTGATGGTACTCTGCTTGAAGGTAGGTGCAATGACATTTGTGGAGGTGGTTAGACCACACCCAACTGAGCTCGGTGCTTACTCCTGACTCTGTGCTCAGGGATCACTCCTAGCAAAGCTATGGGGACTATATGTGGTACCAGGGATAGAAGCATGGTCAGTTGCATGCTCAGCAAATGTCTTAGCCACTATACTATCTCTTCAGCCCCAGTAGTGATGTTTTATTCATAAAACATTAGGAAGTATGGTAGTTCAATAAAGATAATAAAAATAAAGAAATTTTAAAATTATACAAGACTATGAACAGTTTTCACCCCCCCCCATAATTTATTAATGTAGATGTACTATGCTGCAGAGTATTCATAGTAAGAACAAAATATTTTTAACAATATGTCTGCTTAGGAAAATATTAATTCAATTATACTCGTACTCACCTAAAACATAATGTGTCTTCTCAATAATGCTCAGTATACTAGAATGCAGTAAAACTAAGGGATGCTAGTTCTCATTCAATTACAATGAAAGGATAACTTTCATATGCAGTAATATCAGGTAAATGAGATCCCTATTTTCCAGAGTTTCCTATTACATATTTGAAGCTCATCAGCATTTCTCTACTAGGTGCTGATGACATGCTAGACCTTGAGAATATTGAAAACTTTCCAATGGACCATAGGTGAAAATCATATAAATGGGTGTCCTGAAGTGAGACTAGGGGATCTAGAAGTAGGGCAGAATTTATAAGGATTGAGAACCAGTACTTTAGATGACAGCGTAGAATTTATTACTAATGGAGAAATCGAAATGACCAGTTTATTCTATTTCCTCAGAATGTTTACAAAGGTCAGCTCTACTTCTAAACTCGTTAATCTTTTTTTGAATATATATTTTCTTTATTTTTTATTTATTTTTACTTTATTGAATCACCATGAGATAGTTGCAAGCTTTCATGTTTGTACTACTATCACACAATGATCAAATACCCATCCCTCCACCAGTGCACATTCCCTACCACCAATATCCCCGGTATACCCCCCTTTCCCATCCTCCCCGTGTCTCAATGGCAGACAATATTCCCCATACTTTCTCTCTCTCTCTCTTTCTCTCTCTCTCTCTCTCTCTCTCTCTCTCTCTCTCTCTCTCTCTCCTTCTGGGCATTATGGTTTGCAATACAGACACTGAGAGGTTATTATGTTGATCCTTTATCTACTTTCAGCACACATCTCTCATCCCGACCGATTCCTCCAGCCATCTTTTTCTTAGTGATCCCTTCTCTATTCCAGCTGCCTTCTCCCCTTTGCTCATGAGGCTAAACTAGATAATCTTTTAGTTAACTAAGTTTATCACATTTTAGTGACAACCGTAACCTGAAGCATTATATAAATCTGGTAGAATCTATAAGTGAGTACTGTTCTCAAAAACCATATAAATAGCCTTCTAAATTTGAAATCCTACTTTAAAAATTCATTTTATATGGAAGGATATCCATAGTTTAAAAAGATGTAAATTTTTTGTGTAGTTGTAAATAACATTTAAAAGATGAAAGTAGTTTAATGCTTTGGCAGATTTTTGTTTGGCTAATATATATTGCCATGTGTCGATTGCCTCGAGCAGGCCCCAGTAACGTCTCCTTCGTCCTAGCCCTGAGATTTTTTTTAAAAAGTGCCATATTCAAGGATCTTTCAGGGTTAGGATAATGAGACCCATCATTGGTACTGGTATTTGGCATATTGGGTACGCCACGGGTAGTTTGTCAGACTCTGCCGTGTGGGCAGGTTACATTCAGTAGTCTGCCAGTTTGTCCAAAGTAAGAATGAGATAAAAAGATGTCCAGGAGCTTCCGGGAGCTGGGTTTTATAGTCTCTGGGTCTTGGCCGTTGATGGGATTACACAGCTCCAGGGGCCCAGTTGGTGGGTGTGACCCCTGCCTACTGGAATATGGAGGATCTAGGTGGAGGATGCTCAGCCCAATCCGAGTAGGCTTGGAGATCTCAGCCCCGAGACCCGCATGCCTTTGTTCCTCTGCCGGTACCTTCATGCATGTGGAGAGTGGTCTCAGCATGGTGGTTGCTGGTTCTGGAGGTCTTCAGCTGCCGGAGCCCTGGTTGGGGCGGGGAGGGAAACTCAACTGCTCCCCTTCAAGGGGCTCCGACCAGGACAGCCAGGTGCTGGGGCAGGAGACTCTGTGCTGTTCTCTTCCGGGAGCTGGGTTTTATAGTCTCTGGGTCTTGGCCATTGATGGGATTGCATGGCGCCAGGGGGCCAGTTGGTGGGTGTGACCCCTGCTTACTGGAATATGTGTGAAAGTCATTTTTATTTTTGTTTTGTTTTATTTGGGGGACACACTAGGTGGTACTAAGGAACTATTTATAGGTATGGATTTAGGAGTTTTCTCTGGCAATGCTCTAGAAACTATATGTAGTGTAAGATGCAGGGGATTTCAACAAGGATCAACAACAGGCAAGGCAAGGACCTGAAGGTTGCTGCTGTTTTATTGTTTTTTTTTTTGTTTTTGTTGTTATTGTTGTGTTTTTTTTCTTTTATTCTTTTTTTTTAACATGTAGGTATGATACTTTTTCTCAAAACACAGATCTTCTCACTTAAAGGACAAATTGTCTTCCAAATTTATGATGTCTTTAAAAACATCTGTCCCACAGGTAGCGGGAAGGTGTGGGATGGGGGTATACAGGGGTTTTTGGGGGTGGAGAATGGGCACTGGTGAAGGTACGGGTATTTCATTGTATGACGGAGACTTAGACCCGAAAGCTTTGTAACTGCTCTCACAGTTACAATAAATAAAATTATAAAAAAATTAAAAACATATATTTTTTAAAAGTTTTTGGCGATGCACAGGAGTTACTCCTGGCTCTGCACTCAGAACTTTCTTCTGGTGGTGCACAGACCATCATATTGGATGCTGGGGATCGAATCTTGGTCCAGTGCATGCAAGGCCAGCACCCTAGCTGCTGTACTATTCTTGCAACCCTAAGAAGTTCTTGAATAAAACTATTTACACATAAAAGAAGTATCCCCAGAAGAAAATACAGCTATATTGTTTTGAATTTAGAGTTGGTGAATTAATATAATGGTTAAAGAGTAATTTTATAGAAATAAATTAAATAGATTTTTGTTACCCAGTGGTAGGGAGTTTGCCTTGCACATGGCCAGGTCGGTCGACCTGGGTTCGATTCCTCTGCCCATCTCAGAGAGCCCAGAAAGCTACCGAGAGTATCTTGCCCACATGGCAAAGCCTGGCAAGCTACCCGTGACATATTCAATATGCCAAACACAGTAACAACAAGTCTCACACTGGAGACATTACTGGGCTCGCCCGAGCAAATCGATGAACAATGGGAGGACACTGCTACAGTGCTACAGTTAAATATTTTATTCTATGGAATAAGCATGAATTTTTATTTTAAATGAAGCTTAATTCATAGACTCATTATTTCCCCTTTTAAATAGTTTAACATGTAAGTTTTAAAATTTGGTGCTTTTATATATAAGTGTCTTTAAACAAGTGTCTTTAAACAAGCTGTTTGATTATTTTTTACAGTATATGTGAGCCTGAATATACAATTTGTGTGTATTCTTATGTGAACTTGTATGACCATTTATGAATAAACTCCAAATTCGGAATAATATATTCTACTTATATAATGAAAGTAGATTGGGAAGTAAAACTACTCTAGCATATTGAAAATTGCCTAACTACAAGTCTTCTCAGCATGTACTTTAGGTGATTGCTGGAAATATTTTAAAGTGGCATTCTTAAAAGTGATGAATTACTTCAACCAAGGCTGTTCTGAAAGCCATTAGAAAATTATTGATCTATGAGGTATGAATTTTATAGATATGCATAATCATTACTATCTATCTTTTTGTTGCACCCAACAGCTTTAATTAGAGAAAAGAGTTGGGTCAAATTCTCTGAAAATATTTTGTTCTCTAACCATGCTATACTCTGAAATACCAGCATTTCACAGGATTAGCCTGACCACTCCTTATATAAAAAATAAGTAATAGTACAGGGCTGAAGTCACAATAAGTGTGCTTGTTTTGCAAGCAGCTGACACGGGCACCCTACTTTGACACTCCATATGGTCCCCTAAACTTGCTAGGAGTGATCCCTAAGCTCAAAGACATTAGCAAACCCTGAGCACTGTCAGTTGTAGACTGAAAGCAAAATAAAATGAAACATACAAACAAAAAACTGTCCTCCCGTTGTTCATTGATTTGCTCAAGCGGGCCCAGTAACGTATCCATTTTTGAGACTTGTTGTTACTGTGTTTGGCATATTGAATATGTCCTGGGTAGCTTGCCAGGCTTTGCTGTGCGGGTGAGATACTCTCAGTAGCTTGTCGGGCTCTCCGAGAGGGTTGGAGTAATCGAACCCGGCTCTGCCAGACTGGCTGTGAGCAAGGCAAACACCCTACTGCTGTGCTATTGCTCCAAAATGAAACATAAACGAATAAATACTATAGTAGGTAGGACATTTGCCTTGCACAAGACTAATCTGGGTTTATATATATATATATGTATATACCAGGAATATAGTTATATATATATGTATTTTCATTTCATTTCATCATCCTGTTATTCGTCGATTGCCTCGAGCAGGCCCCAGTAACGTCTCTTTCATCCTAACCCTGAGATTATATTCAAGGCTATTTAGGAGAATGAGACCCATCATTGTTACTAGTATTTGGCATATTTGGTATGCCACGGGGAGTTTGCCAGACTCTGCCCTATGGGCAGGCTACATTCGATAGCCTGCAAGTTTGTCCAAAGTAGGAATGAGATGATAAGATGTCATAAAAGATGTCCTGATAAGATGTCGCGCGGCCGCAAATGCGGCCACGCGGTTCCGGGAGCTGGATTTTATAGTCTCTGAGTCTTGGGCGTTGATGGGGTTACACGGCGCCAGGGGGCCAGGTGCTGGGTGTGACCCCCGCCTACTGGAATTTGGAGGATCTGGTTGGAGGATGCTCGACTCCAATCCGAGTAGGCTGGGAGATCTCGGCTCCGGAATCCGCGTGGATTTGTCCCTCTGCCAGTACCTTCAGGTGTATACTTAATCACTTATCACTTAATCCCCGTTATTCATCGATTTATTTGAGCGGGTGCCAGTAACGTCTCCATTCATCCCGGTTGCGTGCTAGTGTAGCCCAGTGGTATCTGTTCATTCTAGGAACATGCAGAGCCTCAAACTGATCATTTAGGGTCTTGACGAAGAAGTCTGCCCATCTTATAGGTGGGCGTCCACGTGATCTTTTGATGTCCCGTGGAATCCAATCAGTAATGGCTCTAGTCCAGTGGTTGTCTGTAAACCTCATTACGTGTCCAGCCCATCTGATTTTTGATGTCTTGGCAAATGAGACAGCGTCCCTGATTCTTGAGCGTTGACGAAGATCAGAACTCCGGATTCTTTCTCTCATTTGAGTGAATCGTGATATTCCAAGCATAATTCTTTCGATTCCTCTTTGAGAGACCTGAATAGTGTTCTCATCCTGTTTTCGTAGGGTCCAGGTCTCTGAGGCATATGTTAATGCAGGAAGAATAGTGGAATCAAAGAGATGTGCTCGTAGCTGGAGGTTCTTTGTCCTTTTAGTTATTTCTTCAATGCTCTTGAAGGCATTCCAAGCCGCTCTCTTCCTCCTGCGCAACTCAGGTGCTAGGTCATTCATCATGTTGATTTCTCGACCTAGGTATATATAACTGTTGCATTCGGAGATGGTGGTTCCGTTGAGAGCGAATGGAGCGTCAGGAACAAGGTTGTTTCTCATAAACATTGTCTTCGTAAGATTCAGCTGTAGTCCGACCTTTCCACATTCACGGTCAAAGTCGTTCAGCATTTGTGCCGCTTGGTTGATGTTTGGTGTTATTAGAACGATGTCATCAGCAAAGCAGAGGTGGTGTAGTTGCCGACCATCTATCTTCACTCCCATGTTTTCCCATGATGGATCTATCACATCTTCCAGAAGGGCAATGGAGAAGATTATTCATGACTTCTACTCAGATCTCTTTAATAGCCACATCCACTTGCCCACATACCACATACCACATGATGGATATGTCGTTCCCAAAGTTCTCCCTTCCGAAATCCAACACGCCATCTCGTCTGTAAAGAAACAAAGAGCACCTGGCCCAGACAAGATCAGACCTGAACACCTGAAGAACTTACCATCAGTACTCATCAATACATTGGCTCGACTCTTCACACGCTACCTGTCTGAATGCAAGGTTCCATCCCAATGGAAAACCAGCAAGACTGTACTACTATACAAGAAAGGAGACATCCACGACATTGGCAACTATCGCCCAATCTGCCTATTGTCTGTCATCTACAAACTATTCACTCGAGTCATCCTGAATAGGATTAGCAGAACACTAGATGAAGGACAACCATGTGAACAAGCTGGATTCCGAAAAGGATTCAGTACCATTGACCATATCCACACAATAACCAAGCTCATTGAGGTATCTCGGGAGTTCAAGATGCCGCTCTGTCTAACGTTCATTGATTTAAAGAAGGCCTTTGATTCTGTTGAGACGGAAGCGGTCATGGAAGCCCTAGCCAATCAGGGCGTACAAACTCAATACATCAGGATCCTTCGTGAGCTCTATTGCGGATTCACTACCAAGATCTCACCATTCTACAAAGAAGTAATCATCCATATCAAGAGAGGGGTTCGGCAGGGTGATACCATTTCACCAAAACTCTTCAGTACCACCCTAGAGAACATCATGCGACGACAGGTGTATACACATATATGTATATGTATGTGTATATTCTCTGAGTACTGTCGGGAGTGGTGTCTGAGATTGACCAAGAGCACTGCCAAGTATAGCTCCAAAACAACAAAAACAACAAAATCCCAAAAGAAAAAGAAAATAAAAAGTGATAATAAGTGATAGGCAGCTAATGTGATTCTGATGATTTTACACCTTTTTTACCCATTCTTTTCTATTTTTTGTGGCTTTTTGGTTCACACCCATCAATGCACAGGTATTACTCCTGGTTTTGCACTCAGGAATTACTCCTGGTGGTGCTCAAGGGACCATATGGGATGCTGGGAATCAAAACCCGGTCGGCCACGTGCAAGGCAAACATCCTACACGTCGTACACGCTCCAGCCCCAACAACTTTTTTTCCATCTCAATAGAGATAACCAAAATTGAATACAACATAATGAGATATCCATTAAAAATTGAGAAGGTACAAAAATGGTGATCCCTTCTTCTTTTTTAAACTTAATAATAAGTAATGATTAAGTAAAATTATATAAATGATTTTGAATAAGATTTGAATACTTTTTTTTTGAATTTTATTTTTTTTATTTTTTTATTAGTGAAACACCATGAGGTACAGTTGTAGATTTACAATTTTTGTGCTTGGGTTTCGATTATACAATGATCAGATACCCATCCCTCCACCAGCGCCCATTTTCCACCACCATGGATAATATCACCCCCCCACATCCCCCCATCCCCCACTTCCTCTGTGGCAGGGCAATCCCCTGTGTTCTCTCTCTCCTTTTCGGTATTGTGATCTGCAAAAGAGGCATTGAGTGGCAAACATGTTAAATCCATAGTCTACTTTCGCCATGCATCTCCCCTCCTGGGAGGATCCTCCAAACACCCTTTATTTGGTGCTCCCTTCTCTACCTGAGCTGCCCTTTCCTCTAGAATGCCCGGCTGGCCACTAAGCTATGGAGTAATCCTCCTGGTGCTGATCTCAGCTATTCTTGGGTATTATTCTCATATTTTGTTACTTTATATCCCCCAGATGAATGCAATCTTTCTATGTCTATCCCTCTCTTTCTGACTCATTTTGCTTAGCATGATACTTTCCATGTTGTACCACTTGTATGTAAATTTCATGACCTCATCCTTTCTAACAGCTACATAGTACTCCATTGTGTAGATGTACCAAAGTTTCTTGAACCAGTCATCTGTTCTTGGGCATTCAGGTTTCTTCCAGTTTCTGGCTATTGTAAAGAGTGCTGCAATGAACAAACAAGTGCAGATGTCACTTCGACTATACATTTTTGCCTCTCTGGGATATATTCCCAGGAGTGGTATTGCTGGGTCAAATGGGAGCTCATTTTCTGAATTTTTGAGAATCGTCCATACTGTTTTCCAGAAGGGCTGAACCAGTCGACATTCCCACCAACAGGGAAGGAGTGTCCCTTTCTCACCACATCCGCGCCAGCATCGGTTGCTTTTGTTCTTTTGAATGTGGGCCAGTCTATGAGGTGTGAGATGGTATCTCATTGTGGTTTTGATCTGCATCTCCCTGATGATTAATGATGTAGAGCATTTTCTCATGTGCTTTTTTGCCATTCGGATTTCTTCTTTGAGAAAGTTTCTGTTCATTTCATTGCCCCATTTTTGGATGGGGTTGGATGTTTTCTTCTTGTGTAGTTTAACCACTATTTTGTATATCCTGGATATCAACCCCTTGTCAGATGTGTATTCGGCGAATATCTTTTCCCATTTTTTAGACTATCTTTGTATTTTAGTTAATGTTTCTTTGGAGGTGCAGAAGCTTCTTAGTTTAAGATAGTCCCATTTATCTATCTCTGTTTTCACTTGCTCGGCCATTGGTGTGGCATCTTTGAAGATACCATTAGCTTCAAAGTCATGGAGGGTTTTGCCAACTTTGTCTTCAACGTACCTTATGGTTTCTGGTCTGATGTTGAGGTCTTTAATCCATTTTGATCTTACTTTTGTACATGGTGTTAGGCAGAGTTCTGAGCCCATTTTTTTGCATGTAGCCATCCAGTGATGGCAGCACAATTTGTTAAAGAGACTTTCCTTACTCCACTTCACATTACTTGCACCTTTATCAAAGATTAGATGATCATATGATTGAGGGGAGATGTCAGTGTATTCAACCCTGTTCCATTGGTCTGCAGTTCTGCCTTTGTTCCAGTACCATGCTGTTTTAATTATTACTGCTTTGTAGTAGAGTTTGAAGTTAGGGAGGTTGATTCCTCCCATTTTCTTTTTCCCAAGAATTGCTTTAGCTATTCGTGGGGGCTTATTGTTCCATATAAATTTCAGGAGTGTTTGCTCCATTTCTTTGAAGAATGTCATGGGTATCCTTATAGGGATTGCATTGAATTTATACAATGCTTTCGGTAGTACTGCCATTTTGACAATGTTAAGTCTCCCGACCCATGAGCAGGGGATATCTTTCCATTTCCTCATGTCCTCTTTTATTTCCTGAAGTAGCGTTTTGTAGTTTTCTTTGTACAGGTCCTTTACTTCCTTAGTTAAGCTGATTCCTAGGTACTTGATTTTCTGGGGCACAATTGTGAACGGGATTGTTTTTTTCATGTTGCTTTCTTCTCTCTCACTGTTTGCGTATAGGAAAGCCATGGACTTTTGGGTATTGATTTTATAGCCTGCAACTTTACTATACGAGTCTATTGTTTCTAGGAGTTTTTGGTGGAGGTTATTGGGTTCTCTAAGTATAGTATCATATCATCTGCGAATAGTGAGAGCTTGATTTCTTCCTTTCCTACCTGAATGCCCTTAATATCTTTTTCCTGCCTAATTGCTATTGCAAGTACTTCCAGTACTATACTGAACAGCAGTGGAGATAGAGGGCATCCTTGTCTCGTCCCTGATCTTAGAGGAAAGGCTCTCAGTTTTTCTCCTTTGAGGATGATGCTTGCTGTAGGCTTGTGGTAGATGGCTTTAATTATGTTGAGGAAGGTCCCCTCTATAACCATTTTGGCTAGGGTTTTCATCATAAAGATGTGCTGGATCTTGTCAAATGCTTTCTCTGCATCTATTGATATAATCATATGCTTTTTATCTTTTATTTTGTTGATATAATGGATTATGTTGATTGATTTCCAAATGTTGAATCATCCTTGCATCCCTGGGATGAATCCTACTTGGTCATGGTGTATGATCTTTTTGATGAGTAGTTGGATTCTATTTGTCTGTAGTTTGTTGAGGATCTTTGCATCTGTGTTCATCAGGGATATCGGTCTGTAATTGTCTTTCTTTGTGATATCTCTGTCTGCTTTTGGTATCAGTGTGATATTTGCTTCGTAGAAACTGTTCAGAAGTGTTTTTGATATTTCAATTTCGTGGAAAAGCTTAAAGAGGATTGGGAGTAAGTCCTCTTTAAAGATTTGGAAGAATTCACTAGTGAATCCGTCCGGGTCAGGATTTTTGTGCTTGGGGAGACTTTTTACTACCATTTCAATTTCCTTGATGGTGATAGGTCTGTTCAGGTATTCCAGGTCTTCTTGGTTCAGCCTTGGGAGTCTGTAGGAGTCTAGGAATTTACCCATTTCCTCGAGGTTTTGATGTTCCGTGGCATAAAGCTTCTCAAAGTACTCCCTGAGGATCCTTTGAATTTCTGTAGTTTCTGTTGTAATGACCCCCTTTTCATTTCTGATTCGGTTTATTAGGGTTTTCTCTCTCCCTTTCTTTGTGAGTTTTGCTAGAGGCTTATCGATCTTGTTAATTTTCTCGAAGAACCAGCTCTTGGTTTCATTGATCTTTCGGATTGTTTTTTGGGTTTCCATCTCATTAGTCTCTGCTCTGAGTTTTATTATTTCCTTCCTTCTGTTCGGGTTGTGCTCCTTTTTTTGGTCCTTCTCCAAGCTCTTAAGCTGTGAGGTTAGGTTACTTATGTGTGCTCGCTCCTCCTTCCTGAGGAATGCTTGTAGAGCTATAAACTTTCCTCTTAAGACAGCTTTTGCAGTGTCCCATAAGTTTTGGTAACTCGTGTTCTCATTTTCATTCATTTCTAGGAATCTTTTGATTTCCTCTTTGATTTCCTATCTAATTCACTCGTTCAATAGCGCACTGTTTAATTTCCAGGTGTTTGATTTAATTTTCTGTTTTTGTGTGTGATTTACTTTTAATTTCAGCGCATTATGGTCTGAGAAGGTTGTTGATACAATCTGTATCTTCTTAATTTTATGGAGGCATGTATTGTGGCTCAGCATATGTTCTATCTTGGAGAATGTTCCATGTACGCTTGAGAAGAATGTGTATTCAGCTTTTTGTGGATGAAGTGTCCTGTATATATCTCCTAAGTCCCTTTCTTCCATTGTTTCCCTCAGATGAAGTATGTCCTTGCTAAGCTTGAGTCTGGTTGATCTATCAAGAGATGACAAAGCGGTGTTGAAGTCTCCCACTAGTATTGTGTTGCTATTGATGTCTTTTTCCAAATCTATGAGTAGTTGTTTTAAGTACTTTGCTGGTCTCTCATTAGGTGCATATACATTTATTATTGTAAGTTCTTCCTGTTGTACAGATCCTTTGATCACTAAGAAATGGCCTTCACTGTCTCTTATGACCTTCTTCACTCTGAAATCGATGTGGTCTGATATTAGGATGGCTACCCCAGCATTTTTATGGGAGATGTTTGCCTCTAGGATTGTTTTCCAGCCTTTGACTCTGAGTCTGTGTTTGCTGTGACTATTGAGATGTGTTTCTTGCAGGCAGCAGAATGTTGGGTTCAATTTTTCTAATCCATCCTGCCACTCTATGTCTTTTAATTGGTGTGTTTAGCCCATTGACATTGAGAGAGATTATTGTTATGGGATTTTGTTCCATTGTTCTGTTGAAATTTGGTGTATTTGAGGGGCCTGTCTTGCCTTAAAGTAGCCCATTTAGTTGTTCTTGTAACCATGGTTTTGAGTCTATGAAGTTCCTGAGCTGTTGTTTTTCTGTTAAACTGTGTGTTGTTCCTTCTATTATGAATGAGAGTCTCGCTGGGTAAAGTATTTTTGGAGAGGCATTTATTTCATTGAGTTTTTTCACTATGTCCCACCACTGTTTTCGGGCCATGAGGGTTTCATCAGAAAAATCAGCTGTGAATTTTAAGGATGCTCCTTTGTAAGAGATTTCTTTTTTCGATCTTGAGGCTTTCAGAATTTTGTCTCTGTCTAAGGTTTTGGTCATTTTGATCAGAATGTGTCTTGGGGTACTTTTATTCGGATTTCTTCTAGCTGGTACCCTTCGGGCCTCCTGAATATGGTCACAAGTTTTCTTCAGCTCTGGAAACGTTGTAGCAATGATGTCTTTGACAGTTTCTTCTTCATCAAGGTTTTCTTCCTGTCCCTCTGGGACTCCAATAATTCTTATGTTACCCCTCTTGGGTTCATCACAATCTTCTCTGGCCATCTGTTCCCGAATTGTGAGTCTCTTTTCCATTTTCTGCTCTTTTCTGGAGAGTCTCTAAACTTCATCTTCGAGCTCACTGATTCTGTTCTCAGCAGCTCTTACTCTGCTGCTGAGGCCTTCCACTGAGTTTTTCAATTCGCCCATGAGATTTTTCAGGTCTGACATTTCCGATTGCAGTTTCCTCATTTCTGCCTTCAAATTCTCTTGTCTTCTTTTGGCGTTGCTTTCCATTGTTTCTTTTAGTTCCCTAAGCATCCTAAGTAGCTCCCTTCTGAATTCTTTGTCAGAGAGGTTGTCTAACACTACAGTACTATTGTTGTCATCTGGGCTAGACTCTTCAATAAGAAAGTTTGGTGGGCTTTTGCGTTGCTTTACCATTGTGACAAGTGTGGTTTAGTCCTTTACGTTCACTGTTACTATTCTGCTTGATATGCAGTGTTAGTTAAGATAGGCTTATGAGTTATTGGCTACTGTGTTTCTAGTGGCTGAGCTAAACTAGTGAAGTTTCCATCTAAGAAGGTAGCTTATGGTTCCTATGGCATATGTAGTGGGAAAGAGTCCCTGGAACTGGGC
Organism: Sorex fumeus; assembly: GCF_029834395.1. Classification (NCBI taxonomy): domain Eukaryota; kingdom Metazoa; phylum Chordata; class Mammalia; order Eulipotyphla; family Soricidae; genus Sorex; species Sorex fumeus. Next base: position 21,800,196 of record NW_026606108.1, on the reverse strand, counting down.
AAGGAGTTGGGAAGTCTCCTGGTTGGAATGAGGAGCTGTTCAGCTTTGTTGCCCAGAGCTGGGCCTCCGTGCCCGTCCCGCGCAGATCAGGGGAGAAAACCGGCTTTCTAAGAGATGGAGCTAGCTGCCCATGCCCAGAGAGGGTCCCAGGCCCTTGGGGGCGGGCTGTACCTAGTTGGAATAGGAGCCATTAAGCTTTGTTGCCCAGAGCTGAGCCTCCGTGCCCGTCCCGCGCATATCAGGGGAGAAAACCCTTGAATACATTTTTAACTTTGATAAATAATAATGGTGTGGAATGGATGTTATTGATTGATTTTTTTTTGCATTTTTTTTTGCTCCAAAAATACTGGTGCAATGCTTAGTCTGGAATGAATCACTTTTTCCAAGTCTTTTATATCTTTGTGTGCTTCTATATACCCATTCAACTCTTTCTGTTGTACTACAAAAATATTCTTGTCTGAGCTAAACTGAAATGAATCTTCATCAAATTTGATTTGTGTTTTCAATGAGTTTACTGAGACTTTACTGAAAGATGTCACATCTCATTTCCAAATAATATAGTGACATTTAATAAATATTTGATAACTAATCACTTTTAAAGGTGATTATAAATTAAGAGTTCAGACTGTTTTTTTCCAATGTCAAATATGTCCCAATTTGGAAGATATCACTTACTATATGTGGAAGAATACATTATAGTTAAGAGTATTTGTTAGAGTCCATGAGGTGCAAAATAATTGAATAAGCCAAGTATTTTACTGATAAAACTATTTGAATTAATTATCACAAGTAAGAAATGGCTCAGATTAAGTTGAATTCTTACCTCCCGTGAGTGACACCACAGTGTGAGATACATCTTCATTCTTAGGCTTACACCCAAGCAATATTCTTCCCAGTGGACAAGAGATAGTACAATGGGTAGGGTGCTTGCTCCAAGCCCATCAGAAGTGATCCCTGAACACAGAGTCAGGAGTCAGCCCTGAGCACAGCTGCTGTGACCATAAAACAAAACAAAACAAAACAAAACAAACACAAAGAAAGAAATGTCCTGTTATATTTGAGTTGGATTTACTCACTTGTTATAGGATAGAACCTGGAAAACAGAAAGGCTGTAACTTCCATTATTAGATGAAAAGGACTGTGGAGTTCACATTGGGTGTTCTCTATAATTCTTTCTTGAATTGTTTTCTTGAAGTGGGAACAAGTTGCTATATGGGTAGGCAGAAGGATTAATGTGTGAACTTGAATGCAGGTGTTCTAAAGCCTGTCAATAGTGAGTTGCTGTGTTATGGTAGGCCATTCTCCCCAATCTAGCCTTGTGATAAGAGCATGGTCCCAAGTACCAGCTGGACATAATTTCATAATTTCACGAAAGACCTTATTTATGTAATCAGAGGCACCAAGGCTAAATTGTGCCTGGAATCATGAGCCACAGAAACTGGGATATAGTAAATGTTTTTCAGGGACTAAATATTTTGTGTAATAATACACAATTTATCATATTTATTAATTCATTAAATTATATATTAAATGCTATTTAAATAATATGATCTCACTAAACTACCTGTCACCTTCTTATATCGATGAATCTAAATTTTAAATTATTTATTTAAGATAAATTGAATAATACATATAAATAGCATTTGGATTACTTATTACACACTGTTGTTATTTTTAGGTAGAAATTAAATTTATAAATGGATTGGATAGTCTTATGTTTTTTGCATTTGATTCCAATATTTTAGCCATATTTGTATTCATAAGGATGAAGGTGAAAATTTCATAAATACAAGTTGCAAACTGATGAGGAAAAATGCTGTGTCAAAATACTATTTAATCTATCAGATATTTGGATATCTACACAGAAAAATATTTGGATATCTCTCTGTGTATAATTGAATTTTTATATATAATTATAACTTGTACCTGGATACAGTATTTATATGCAGAATGTGACTTTTCTGATCTTTTACCATACTGTGTCAGTGGACTCAGGTCTATAAAACCTCTAAGGATAAAGAAACAAAATAGAAATATATTTTCAAGGGTTTTTACTAAGGACACAGTTATAGATAAATGAGCACTTTACATGGGAACATGCTAACTTCTAGCTAATTAGAGGAAGGAAAATATTCTGATTAAAGTGCTGAATAATTACTAATTGATTATGGCTGTTTCCATAACTGATCTCAAAGAATCTTCTCAGAGAAAAATGTCCTTTCTGAAGCATTTCCTCGATAAATAACATATTTTTCTAAAATGTATACATGAAATTGAAACCTCTCTCAATAAAAAGAACTGTAAAATAATGTGAGGATACAATGACTCGTGTTCACTTGAGTCAAGTTCTCTTCAACTCCCAGAGAAAAACTCAGACCTAGAGCATATTGATGACTTAAACAGTCACAAACACCTAGTAGCTGTTGTTATTTTTCCAGTCATTCTGATGTCTTTCTGTTTATATTTTCACATCTAAAAAATGAAGCAAATTCTTAATTCCTTGAAATGGGAATCAGAATATAGCTCAAGGAATTTAGAAAAGCTTCTACACGTATAAAACACAGGTTATTTTGGTGTAAGGACAAGATAAAACAGAAGTGATTGATTTTCTGGTTCAAGTCCACATTGAATTGTCAGTTGCGAGGATGTGCCTGGTATTAGTAGCCAGTATTCCAGTCACTGGCCCTGGTTATCTAAAAACAGGCTTGATATCTGCTTGGTAACCATAATAAAGTGACCTTTCTTTCAGCTTGAACTTTGAGAACTCTGTCCCTTTTTCTCCTGTCTTGTCTAATTTTGTAACTTCTGTGTTTTAGAGATCATTTTATACCCACTGCAATCATGTACTACAGTTTGCAACCAAGTACCAAAATGTTAGGCTTAATGAGAAAGGAAAAGCATCATGCAGAATATGAACACTTCCTCTTATGGAAAAGCATCTTCCAAACCAGGCTAATTAGGTTTCACCATGACACTGCAGGGTAATGGAAAAATATGAGTAAATCCTTAATTTTTTCTCCTAGTGCACCAAGTTGCAGAAAGGTCAAAGGATGCTGTCTTGAAGACTAAGCCCAATAAGTGATTAATTTTCTTGGTACAACAAGTAATACTATGAAATAGTCACAATAGTGTGTTTTCTAGAGCTATTTTTTAGTGTGTTCTTGTGGAGCTATTAGTGCCTTTCTGCTCTATTATCTTGATGAAAGAGGTGGACAAAGAACAGAGATAACTCACGAAGTGGTAATGTAGTACTTGGACATTTGGTATTTCAGCCATATCATCTGAAATCTAGCATCGTTTGTCATTTTTCTAAGACACAGAATTGAATTTTGCTTTGGCATTTGCTACTTCAGCCATATTATCTAAAATCTGGCATAATTTGTCATTTTTCTAAGACAGATTTGAATTTTGTGCATTGAGTGTTAGAGGTGGGAAATGAGTCATCTAACTCTTGTGGGAGCCTTTCCTAATCTTAATATCTGTGGTTGCAGAAAATTTTCTTGATCTCTAGTAGAATTTGTGTTGCTTTTGAAGTTCTTTAGCGTTTGGTAATGTGGGGAAGTGCAAGGATCTTCACATTTATTACCAAGAGGCTAGGTCCCCAGAATCAGAACCATCTTCCAGGATTGGGCATATAATTTATATGAATTTTTCTCTAATTAGAGAACTAATTTGGGCAGAACATATACTGCCCAAAGACAAGGCTCTTTTCATTTTTTTTTTATAATTTATTTATTTATTGAATCACTGTGGGAAAAGTTACAGAGCTTTCGGGTTTAGGTCTCAGTCATGTAGATACCGAACACATTTCCCTTTACCAATACTCATTTTTAACCCCGAACCCCAATAGACCCCCACCTCCCACCCCTCCCAATTCTTGTGAGGCAGATGAGTTCTAGTTAATACTCTATCTACTTTGACTAGATAGATTATTTCGATAGAAGATGCACAATTATTGTTTAGAGTTTACGACCCACCCCCCACAATCAGACATGCTGAAACAGCGTTGTGAAATGATTTGCTTTCTACAACTTGGTTTAAGAATAGAATGATGTCGCGCGGCCGCTATTGCGGCCGCGCGGTTTTGAATTTATGCTATTTTACTTATTGGCCCTGGAAGAATTTCTATTAAAAGTTAGCTAGTTAAGAGATTGGTTTCTGTGCCCTGGAGTCGTGGCCGTGTCGGAGAGCCGCTCGTGGGGGGCAGCTGGCGACCTCGGTGGGGCGTGGGGGACGGCCCACAAAGCCCCCCTTCCCATGAGGTCCCCGCCGCTCCCCTGAGCCCGGCTCAAACCTGCTTTCCACAAGGCTCCCGTGCGGCCGCCATCTTTCTTTCCAGAGAGGAGCGGGCGGGCCGGTCAACGCCCTTCCCCCTCCGGGCCGGCTTGGTGGCGCGGTTCAACACAAGTCCATTTGCTTTTCTGCTCCAAGCGGCTGGTTCTCTGTGCTAAGTCCTTGTGCCTCCGGGGCCGTGGCCGTGCCAGAGAGCCGCTCGTGGGGGGCAGCTGGCGACCTTGGTGGGGCGTGGGGGACGGCCCACAAAGCCCCCCTTCCCATGAGGTCCCCGCCGCTCCCCCGAGCCCGGCTCAAACCTGCTTTCCACAAGGCTCCCGTGCGGCCGCCATCTTTCTTTCCAGAGAGGAGCGGGCGGGCCCGGCTCTTTTCATTTTTTGAAGATCCAAAAAAATAAGTGTTTCTAAATCTTTAGATATCCTATAATTTGAACATTACTGCCTAGAGAGAAGAAAGTGGCCAGAGTGTTGGTGGTGGTCACAGCTTTAAATGTATAGAAGGCATCAACTTTTGTGATCTTACTTTGTCCCTCAGGGAATATCTAGACAAGAACATTTCCTGGAACTAATACAATTCTTAAAAATAATGACATTTTCTTTTTTCTTCAGACAGTGGAAATATTTTTTCTCACAAAAATCTTCAAAACATATTCTTCCAACTAGCTTTAGTGGTTTCCTGGGAGGTGGTAGTGGTGGTAGTTTGCAGAAACTTCACTGCACCTATTAAAGAGATCATATTTTTCAGTAGATGATTTGTAAATGAAAGATAAATGAGAGACCATTTGAAGTCTCTTGTCATTATTTTGATGATCATTTAAGAAAACAGGGATGTCCATTAAATACATCTACAACCTATTCCATGATTTTATCTTAGATTTGTAGACACAAAAATATAACAAGGAATTAACAATAAAAGAGAAGAAAATAGTTAACTTATCTTTAGAAATAACAGCAGGTTTTCTAGAGAATGTATGGTAATGACAAATCAAAACCATCTGACTCCTTATTGGCCAATTTATGGTAAAATCAGATTACTCCTACAAAGACAGACTATTTTTTTAAATTAATTTATTTTTTATTAGTGAAACACCATGAGGTAAAGTTGTAGACTTACAAGTCTTTGTGCTTGGGTTTCAGTTATACAATGATCGAGTACCCATCCCACTACCAGTGCCCATTCTCCACCCCCACCAATCCCAGTATCCCTTCCACCCCTCCATCCCCCATCCCATCCTGCCTCTGTGGCAGGGCACTCCCTTTTGTTGTATCTCTCCTTTTGGGTGCTGTGGTAAGGCAGACTATATTTTTAAAAAAATTTTGGCAATTTACTGTTAAGTTCTCAAGTTTGTTGGATGAGAACTTAATTTGATGTGAATAATGATGTTACATCACTGTTTCACATTCCCCCCCAACCTTATACAGAAAAATAAATATCTACATTAAAATCAGAACAGTTGGGGTGGAATGATATTGTATAGAGGGCAGGTTACTTGCCTTGCACATGGCCAAGTACTTGTGTCTGGTACTGCACAAGATGCGTGTTTCCCAGAGTTCATGGGCTGTTGAAAGCAAAGAATAATCTTTATTCTTGTTTTTCCTCCCACTAATGGTCCTTTGGGGGGTATATCATCTCTGTCCCTAGGATCCTCTGTGACAACTCAGTTATGGTAAGCACACATAGCATAGTTCAGTTTTGATCATGATATCAAATCCTGAGCCAGGAGTGATCCCTGAGCACAGAACCAGGAGTAATCCCTGAGCATCTCTGGTGTGTCCCCCTACCCCCAAAATGGAAATGGTTGCGACAACCCCGAGCCTCTTGCTCTGTACTATGACAAGCTGAACAGAATTGTAATATCACTTCATAGTCATAGGTGATGGACTGGAGTGATAGCACAGTGGTAGGGCTTTTGCCTTGTGCGCAGCCAGCCCGTCCGAGCCGGGTTTAATTCCTCTGCCCTTCTCAGAGATCCCGGCAAGTTACCAAAAGTATCTTGCTCACACGGCAAAGCCTGGCAAGCTCCCCATGACATATTCGATATGCCAAACACAGTAACAACAAGTCTCAAAATGGAGATGTTACTGGATCCACTTGAGCAAATCGATGAAAAACAGGAGGACAGTGCAGTGCTACAGTCATAGGTGATGAGCCCTACATGATTTTCTAACTTATTTATTCTTTTTAAGTATAAAGGCACTTTATAGGAGTTGTCACTTTCCTGAAAAGCACAGGATATATGTTTGCTTATCTTAGTAGAGTCTTATCTCAGTAGAGTTTTTCATCTGTGCCTGGTACTGCACAAGATGTGTGTTTCCCGGAGTTCATGGGCTGCTGAAAGCAAAGAATAATCTTTATTCTTATTTTTCCTCCCACTAATGGTCCTTTAGGAGGTATATCATCTCTGTCCCTTGGATCCTCTGTGACAACTCAGTTATGGTAAGCACACATAGCATAGTCCAAAGGCAGAAACATAAATCAAATTGACATAAGTTCAATTCACAATCATAAATCAATTTGACAAAAGTTGAGTTTAAAAATGTATGAGCAGTCCAAGACTGATGTGATCCTTTGAAGCTGGTTAAATAGAAACGTTTGGGCACAGTCCATCATTTGGGAAAGATTTTTAAGGAGACTTGAGATATGCCAAAAACACACCTGGGTTTCTAGGGGATTTAACCACTATTAAAATAACTCTCCTATAGCATTGAAAAATAATAAATTAGTCACAGCAGCAGTTATACTGGCTCCTTATATTCACTGTTAGGTGACATTTTTATGAAAAATTCAATTATTCACCTTACTTAAGCACTTTTTGTTCACCTGGTAATGTATACATAATTTGTAGATATTCTCTTTTTTATGTCAATTTTACCTTCATAGATAATTATTGTCTGGCCATAGAGAGTAACCTTTTAAATGTAAGATTTTAATATTTTAAAGCTTCCTACTCTCCCTGAATAAATCATTTTGTACAAGCATAACCTCTCCAGTGACTAAAGACATGATTTCATAGAAGGGGAATAATTTCAGACTGTTATTAAAATATGGTTCCAAGTATGCTGTTATTCTATAAATGATTCAGTGTTGTGTGAATATTGATTTTTCGTTCTTCATTCCTGGATGCAAAATTTAGTCAAATTTTGTTTCTTTAGTATGTACAGACTCCTTGTTAGGAGGATAACTGATACATGAATGCATTCAATAATTGAGTCTTATCAATACCAAACTTAGGAAGTTCAGTTTTTATTATACATTATATACCTCAATGTGCACATAGAATGAATTAACAATATTCTGTGGAAACTTTCAATTATTTTAACTTCCTCAAAGATTGCAGTGTTGGGGCCAGGAGATAGTGCAATGTTAGTGCAATGTTTAAGCATGTGCCCACTCTGGGTTTGATCCCCAGCACCAGAGGATCTCCTGAGCATCACCAGGTATAGCACAGAAGACCTTTGAACATTACATCGGTGACCCTGTTGGTTAATCAGTACTTTATCTTTGAGCCCTTGTATTGACTTCTTGTCTGAAGGTCCAGGTATCTCAGGAGGAGCCTGGGTCCCCTGAACATCCCTTGGGAGCATTCCAAAACAATTGCAGTATATACACAGAAAACTAATTGTGGAACATATGATGGATCATTCTTAGGGGGAATATATTCATAAATATTTCAAGAAGTGTTGGAGGGAGAGCTTCTCATGCTGGGCCCTGTGTTCTGACACTTGCAAAGTCACTGATATAAGACTATTTATGTTCTGCCTGGGTATAGATCAGGCAGATCCTTTCCCAGTACCCTTTTCCTTTTCAAAGTGAAGGTCCTGTTAGTGAAGATGTATGTAATGGTTGAAAGAAGCCTGGTGCAACTGTTAGAAGACCAATTCCTGTAGGCTGTGAAAATTTGAAAGGTAATTTGTCTTCTTTCAGGTTTCTCATGTAAGACAGCAGTTGAAATTCAGAGTGCTAAAACTATGTGAATTGATATATTTAGTATGTCTAGAAAGTACCAGCTATTACACTCTCTTTCCCCATTCCCTCTGAGTATCCTCCAGAATTCTACCACCATCTTCATTGTCTTATTCCTCTGATCAGGTCCATGAGGCATTCACTGATCATGGTTTTTGTCTCACTCAGCCTAATGGGATAAAAACTCAACCTCAGACTGTTGGCTCACAACTACCTCCCTCCAACCTTCCTAGATTCTTTCTTACTCCTTGGATCCTGAATTCCTCTGAGTTTTGTCTCTCCATCCATCCTTTGACAAGTGTCTGGACACAGATTCAGAGAATCTCAGATTGGCCACATGTGATCCTAGGAATATCTTGAGTTATGGAAGGGCAGCTCTCCACTGTCTCCTTCCTAGATGCATGGGTTTTCTAGAGGTAGCTCTGGCCTCTTGCCTACCCTAATCCAGTGTAAGTACCTCCTAGTGCATTATTTCAGGATTCCTGGGGATCCACTATTTGTCATGGTATGCTCCGTTGGACTGGACACTATTTAGACATATCCAGCACCACCACCCCCCACTAACACAGCGAACTCACATCCTAACTGCCCTGTATCACTGGATGGATAGACTTCTGACTCCCCTGTGAGACCAACATTCACACCACAATACACCTGATCCCAAATAATTCCCAGATTGACTTTGTCTCTGGAAAGGTGGTGTCTCTCTTTGTACTTACAGATTTTTCTGAGTTTGGTTTTTGTTTCTATTTCCTGACTGGCTTGTGGTACTCTCAGAGAAAGACAGAATATGTGCTATGCAGTTTTGATGATATGCCACCTCCCATACTATCTGAATGTGAGATGTTCCTATTTGGTATTATTTGGAAGGTTATTTGAGGGGTAACATTCCCAGCCTTCACAGTAGGTTAATAACCTATTAACTCATATCAACTAGAAATTTCTACGTCTGAAGGCTTTTTTCTTATTTAAATGTGTGTCCACATTTACATTTGAAGCTAACTCCACATAATGTAAAAACAAACGAAAAAAAAAAGCATAGTCACAATGCAGAGTTTTAATTTTTATTTACAAAAAGTGATATAAAATAGAAAGTAAAGAACAAAGATTTTTATAAACCTGTCTACTATCCTTCGCTTTTAAAAATATTTCTGTGCTGCATCCCACAATTAGATAGAAGCCCCTTCCATTTCCTATTAATCCTGTCCCATGCAATGAGGCTTCCAACATGAACAGGTAGGACATATTTACCATCTGGTCTGCTCTCTACTGACAGCTTACAAATTGAACTAATTGCTTTCTCTAAATAAATAATTCAGGTTAAAAATCAAGTTCTGGTTGTTCTTTGCTGTAAAATTAATCACCCTGAAATTTAATGACTTAAGATGACACCAATTATTTTAATTTTATCTCTTTTGTCTCTGAAGGCTGACTGACCTCAGTGAGGCCTTCTCAGTAAGGGTCTTCCCATTCCAGTCAGACTACACAGGGAATGGCTTTTTCACTTTTGTCTGCTGAGGAAGCTCCATGCTGACTGAAATGTCAGCTGGCACAGTCTTCTAGAAGAACTATGTGTGACTTCTAACAGCCTGAATTCTAAATTTTTCTGAATTCTTTAGAGCATGGTGGTGGTGGGGAGGTGTGTGTGTGTGTGTGTGTGTGTGTGTGTGTGTGTGTGTGTGAGAGAGAGAGAGAGAGAGAGACAGAGAGAGACAGAGAGAGAGAGAGAGAGAGAGAGAGAGAGAGAGAGAGAGAGGAAAAGAGAGTTGGAATGAGGAGAAAGAGAAGAGAAGAGATTGTCTTTTCTGAACTGACTCAATTTTGGAGGTGACAAAACACAACTTCTACCTCAAGCTGTTTAAAGAAGTATTGACAGGTAAAGATGATTGATTATCTTAGCCTAAAAATTTTCATGTAGGTTTTATGATCTGGGAAGTTTGGGAAAAAGATAACAGGAAGGAAAAAAAGAAGGTAATGAATTGAAACACAACAGAACCAGAATCCCAATTAAACCTAAAAAAATTCACTGCCTAATGTCCATCTCCTGTTTGACTGATATTGATTCTTCTAGTCCTCATTTTTCTATTAAAAAATAACTAACCTTATTGCTTTCTATTTAATTTCTCATACATGTCTTATCTTCTCTTTTATCAAAGAAACCTAATTTTAGTAGGCTTTCAATATCTCGCACAGAACATGATATCATGTCCTAAAGCAATAGTTTTCAACTAGGCCATATGACTCCTTGTAGACCCTTACAATATCCCAGAGGCCACAGGTGAAAATCACATGAATGAAGGTCAACAGCATAGAGAACTAACTAGTAGGACAGCAGAACCATAGGAAGTAAATAAGTTTGTAAACGAGTTCAGTTAGGAAAAGATTGAGAAACACAGTTTGAAATTCAACAAATTCTGAGACATTCTTATATGTTATTAAAATTGTTATGGCATGTTCCATAATCTCAATAATTCCTTACAGGGACACATAACTCTTACAATGCATACTCTAGAAGCTTTGGCTACTGTCTTGACAATTGTATCTTCACTTTTTCTTGGCATCTAACTCCTCATTGGATTAGTGACATAGCTTTTTGGTTTTTTTTTATTATTATTAGTTTTTAAATTTTTATTAGTGAAACACCATGAGGTACAGTTGTGGACTTACAAGTTTTGTGCTTGGGTTTCAGTTACACAATGATCGAATACCCATCCCTCCATCAGTGCCCATTCTCTATCACCAATGATCCCAATATCCCTCCCACCCCCACATCCCCCCATCCCATCCCGCCTTTGTGGCAGGGTATTCCCTTTTGTTCTCTCTCTCATTTTGGGTGCTGAGGTTTGCAGAAGAGGCATTGAGTGGCAATCTTGTTCGGTCTATAGTCTACTTTCAGCATGCATCTCCCATCCTGGGAGGATCCTCCCAACACATTTTATTGGTGATCCCTATGCTATCTGAGCTGCCTTTTCACCTAGCATGTGCGGCTGGCCTTCAAGCCATGGAGTGAATCCCATGGTACTTATTTCAACTAGTCTTGGAAGTTAATCTCCTATTTTGTTATTTTATATTCCCTAGATGAATGTAATATTTCTGTGTCTGCCCCTCTCTTTCTGACTCATTTCACTTTAGCTTGATACTTTCCATGTAGAACCACTTTTATGTAAATTTCATTACTTCATCTTTTCTAGCAGCTGTATAGTACTCCATTGTGTAGATGTACCAAAGTTTCTTTAATCAGTCATATGTTCTCGGGCACTCAGGTTTTATCTAGTTTCTAACAGTGCTGCAATGAACAAACAAGTGCAGATCTAGTCATATGTTCTCGGGCACTCAGGTTTTATCTAGTTTCTAACTGTGCTGCAATGAACAAACAAGTGCAAACAAGTGACTGTACTTTTTTTACCTCTCTGGGATATATTCCCAGGAGTGGTATTGCTGGGTCAAATGGTAGCTCAATTTCTAATTTTTTGAGAATCACCCATACTGTTTTCCAAAAGGTCTGAACCAGTTGGCCCTACAGTGAAGGAGGGTCCTTTTCTCACCACATCCATGCCAATACCCGTTGCTTTTGTTATTTTGAATGTGGGCCAGTCTCTGTGGTGTGAAATGATATCTCATTGCTGTTTTGATCTGCATCTCCCTGATGATGTAGAGCATTTTCTCATGTGCCTTTTAGCCATTCGGATTTCTTCTTTGAGAAAGTTTGTGTTCATTTCATCGCCCCATTTTTTGATGGGGTTGGATGTTTCCTTCTTGTGGAGTTCAACCAGTACTTTGTATATCCTTGATATCAACCCCTTGTCAGATGGGTATTGGGTGAATATCATTTCCAAAATTGTAGACTGTCTTTATACTTTGGTCACTGTTTCTTTTGAGGTGCAGAAGCTTCTTAGTTTAAGACAGTCCCATTTGTCTATCTCTGTTTTCACTTGCTTGGCCAGTGGCCATCTTTGAAGATACCATTAGCTTCAATGTCATGGAGGGTTTTGCAAACTTTGTCTTCAATGTACTTTATGGATTCTGGTTTGATGTTGAGGTTTTTAATCCATTTTGATCTTACGTTTGTACATAGTGTTAGCTAGAGATCTGAACCCATTTTTTTTGCATGTAGCTGTCTAGTTTTGCCAGCACAATTTGTTAAAGAGTCTTTCCTTGCTCCACTTCACATTTCTTGCTCCTTTGTCAAAGATTAAATTATCATATATTTGGGAGGAAATGTCAGTATATTCAACCTAGTTCTATTGGTCTGCGGCTCTGCCTTTGTGCCAGTATCATGCTGTTTTAATTATTACTGCTTTGTAGTAGAGTTTGAAGTTAGGGAGGTTGATTCCTCCCATTTTCTTTTTCCCTAAATTGCTTTAGTATTCATGGGTGCTTATTGCTTTATATGAATTTCAGGTGTATTTGCTTTATTTCTTTGTAGAATGTCATGGGTATTGTTATAGGGATCACATTGAATTTGTACAATGATTTGGGGAGTATTGTCATTCTTACAATGTTATTTCTCTAGATCCATGAGCAGGGGATATCTTTCTCACGTACTGTTATGTTTCCTGAAGTAGCATTTTGTTGTTTTCTTTATGCAGGTTTTTATTTCCTTCGTTAAGTTGATTGATAGGTACATAATTTTCTGGGGCACAATTGTGAATGGAATTGTTTTTTTCATGTCACTTTCTTCTCTCTCATTATTTGCATATAGGAAAGCCATGGACTTTGTGTATTGATTTTATAGCCTGCAACTTTACTATACAAGTTTGTTGTTTCTAGGATTTTCTTGGTAGAGGTTTAAAAGTTTTAGGGTTCTCTAAGTATAGTATCATATTATCTGCTAATAGTGAGAGCTTGATTTCTTCCTTTCCTACCTGGATGCCTTTAATAGCTTTTTCTTGCTTAATCGCTATTGCAAGCACTTCCAATAATTTCTTGAACAGTAGTGGAGAGAGTGGGCATACTTGTCTCATCCTTGACTTAGGGGGAAGGCTCTCAGTTTTTCCCCATTGAGGATGATGCTTGCTGTAGGCTTGTGGTAGATGGCTTTAACTATATTGAGGAAAGTCCCCTCTATCCTCATTTTGGCGAGGGTTTTCATCATAAACGGGTACCAGATCTTGTCAAATGCTTTCTCTGCATCTAATGAATAATCATATGATTTTATCTTTTCTTTTGTTGATATGATGGATTATGTTGATTGATTTTCGAATGTTAAACCATCCTTGCATCCCCAGGATGAATCCCAATTGGTCATGGTGTATGATCTTTTTGATGAGTTGTTGAATTCTAATTGCTAGTATTTTGTTGAGAATCTTCACATCCGTGTTCATCAGGGATATTGGCCTGTAGTTTCCTTTTCATGTGGTGTCTTTGTTTCATTTTGGTACTAGAGAGATATGGGCTTCATAGAAACTGTTTGGGAGAGTTTCTGTTTCTTCAATTTCCTTGAATAGCTTGAGAAGAACTGGCAATAGGTCCTCTTTAAATGTTTGGAAAAATTCACTAGTGAATCCATCTGAACCTGGCCTTTTGTATTTGGGAAGAGTTTTGATTACAGTTTCAATTTCCTTGATGTTAATAGGTTTATTCAGGTACTCTAGATATTCTTGATTCAGCCCTGGGAAATTATAGGAATCCAGGAATTTATCCATTTCTTCTAGGTTCTCTTGTTTTGTGGCATACAGACTTTCAAAGTAGTCTTTGAGGATCTTTTGAATTTCTTTGGTTTCTGTTGTGATATCCTCCTTCTCATTTCTGATTCAGTTTATTAGGGTTCTCTCTCTCTTTCTTTGTGAGTGTTGCTAGTGCTTTATCTATCTTATTTGTTTTCTCGCAGAACCAGCTCTTGGTTTCATTGATCTTTTGGATTGTTTTTTTTGGTTTCCATGTCATTGTTTTCTCCTCTAAGTTATATGATATTTTTCCTTCTGTCTGATTTTGGCTCTTTCTGTTGATCCTTTTCTAAGATCTTGAGTTGTGAAGTCAAGTTGTTTATGTGGGCGCTTATATTGAGGCATATTTTGTGGCCTAGCACATGGTCTATTCTGGAAAATGTTCTGTGTGCACTGGAGAAGAATGCGTATTCTTTCTTTTTGGGGTATAAAGCCCTGCATAGATCTATAAGCTATTTCTCTTGTATTTCTTTTTTCAAAGCCAATGTTTCCTTGATGAGTTTTGCTCTTGTTGATCTATCCAGTGGTGATAAGGTGATATTGAAATCTCCAGCTACTATTGTGTTGTTAGCAATATCCTCCTTAAAATCTTTTAGCAGTTTTAAACATTTAGTTGTTCTCTCATTAGGTGTGTATACATTTAAGAGTGTGATTTCTTCCTATTGTACATATTCCTTTATAGATAGAAAATGGCCTTTTCTGTCCCTTCTCATCTTTTCAACCTGAAATTTATGTTATCGGATACTAATATGGCTATCCCAGCTTTTTTGAGGGATATGTTTACTTGCAAAATTGTTTCCCATCCTTTAACTTTGAGTCTGTGTTTGTTCTGACTGTTCAGATGAGTTCTTGTAGACAACAGAATATTGAGTTCTTCGTCTGAATCCATTTTCCCACTCTGTGTCTCTTAATTGGTGAATTTAGACAATTGACATAGAAAGAGATTATTGTTATGGAGTTTTGTGTCATCTTTCTTTAAGGGTTTATTATCCTTGTAGAATTTTTCTTCTCTTATAGACGCACCCTTAGCCATTCTTTTTTTTGGTTTTGTTTTGAATCTATGAAGATCGTGAGCCGCTGTTTATCCACAAAATAGTGTATTCTTCCTTTGATTTTTGGTGAGGGTTTAGCTGGATAGAGTATTCTTGATGAAGCGTTAATTTCAGTGAGTTTTTTCACTATGTCCCACCATTGCTTTTGGGCTTAGATGGTTTCCTCTGATAGGTCTGCTGTGAATTTAAGGGGTGCTCCTTTGTATGTGATTTTCTTCTTTGCCCTTGCCACTTGCAGTATTGTGTCTCTATTCATGACATTCATCATTCTAACTAAGATATGTCTTGGAGTGTTTCTGTTAGGGTCTCTTTTAGCTGACACCCTTCAGGCTCCTTGAATCTGAATGGTCACATTGTCCAGCTCTGGGAACATTTTAGCTATGATTTATTAAAAACCATGGCTTTTTCATTGGGATTGTTTCCCTGACCTTCTGGTAGTCCAATGATTCTAATGTTGTTCCTCTTGGAATCATCTCCTAGATGATTCATTCTAAAGTTATTTTGAGGTTCTTTTCCTTTGTTTGTTTTTGCCTGTGGCCTTCGTGCAGCTGATCTTCCAGTTCACTATTCTGACTTCAGCTGTGGCCATTCTACTGTTGAGGGCACAGACTGAGTTTTTTTATTTCATCTACCGAATCTTTTATTTGTGACATTTCTGTGCTAGCCTTCCAATTTCTGCTCTCATTTCTTCCTGTATTTTCTCAATTGTTTCTCTCATGTCCTCCTTTCTTTCATGTCATATATCTCACTGTTTCATTGAGTTCATTGAACATTTTCATTACTTCATATCTGAATTCTTTCTTAGAGAGGTCCCTTAGGTGAGTAGCACTTAATGAGGCTTCTGGACTCTTCATCATCCTCTCCTTGTGGTTGGGATTTGCGTTGTTTCTTCATGTTGGTGTGGAGGTATGGAGACTTGTTACACGAGATTGCTGAGTGTGTGAAAACTACCTGAGCCCAGTGAGTGTCCAGCGGCCCAAAATTATGTCACAACCGCTTCTACAGAGGCCACGTCCACTTCTACAGAGGTCAAACCCCCTACGAGTACCTGGTGTCTGTGGGGGGTTCAACCTGGGGGGTGGAAGAAGACCGGTCACAGTGTTGGGGATGAACAGGAAGAGGCTCAGGGATGGTGAGCATCCCAGGGTTCTAGAGGACGCCTGGGGTGCGTTAGCGGGGAAAGCCAAGTTCCAGGTTCAAGTGACTGACCTGGGGGAAGAAGAACGACATAGCTTTTTAGAGAGAGGAAATTTCCACCCTGTATGTAAAAAAGTACGGAATTTACTGCAAGGTTTACTAACAAACATTTAAAGAGTACCTACTACATAACGGGCTGGAGTGATAGCACAGTGGGTAGGGCGTTTGCCTTGCACACAGCCAACATGGCCGACCCGAGTTCAATTTCTCTGCCCCTCTCAAAGAGCCCAGAAAGCAACCCAGAGTATCTCGCCCACGGCAAAGCCTGGCAAGCTATCCATGACATATTCGATATGCCAAACACAGTAACAAGAAGTCTCACGATGGAGACGTTACTGGGCCTGCTTGAGCAAATTGATGAACAATGGGAGAACAGTGACAGTGAGTGACAGTGACTAACAATTAAATAGTACCTACTATATCTGAGGCACTGTACTAGGTGTGTAGTACAACTTCATTATACCTATCTGGAATTCTGTTTATATAATCTATTTTTAAAAATAAAATTGGCTATAGAATTGTTTGTAGTAGCATAGTGGAACATAGTGTAAGAGCTCTGTTTGTTCAAATGATAAATATTTCTTAGGGCTTTTCTCTTTCTCTCATTTTTTTTTTTGCAGAAAAGATTGTTTGTTCCTTCCTTCCTCCCTCCCCCTCTCCTTCCTTCCTTCCTTCCTTCCTTCCTTCCTTCCTTCCTTCCTTCCTTCCTTCCCTCCCTCCCGCCCTCCCTTCTTCCTTCTTTCTTCCTTCTTTCTTCCTTCCTTCCTTTCTTTCTTTCTTTCTTTCTTTCTTTCTTTCTTTCTTTCTTTCTTTCTTTCTTAGGTCAAAGTCAGTGATCAGGGCTTGCTCCTAGCTCTATACTAAGTGAACACTTGTGGTTGGCTTGGGGGACCATATGTCACAAATCACAAAATCACAAATCATCCTGTTAATCTTCGATTGCCTCGAGCAGGCCCCAGTAATGTCTCCTTCATCCTAGCCCTGAGATTATATTCAAGGCTCTTTAGGAGAATGAGACACATCATTGTTACTGGTATTTGGCATATTGGGTACGCCACGGGGAGTTTGCCAGACTCTGCCCTGTGGGCAGGCTACATTCAGTAGCTACATTCAGTAGCCTGCCAGTTTGTCCAAAGGAGGAATGAGATAATAAGATGTTATAATAGGAGCTGGTTTTTATAGTTTCTGAGTCTTGGCCGTTGATGGGATTACACGACACCAGGAGGCCAGTTGGTGGGTGTGACCCCGCCTACTGGAATTTGGAGGATCTGGGTGGAGGATGCTCGGCCCAAATCCGAGTAGGCTTGGAGATCTCGGCCCCGGAACCCGCGTGACTTTGTCCCTGTGCCAGTACCTTCATGTGTGCGGAGAGTGGTCCTCCGTGGTGGTGGCTGGTCCTGGAGATCTTTGGCTGCCGGAGCCCTGGTCAGAGTGGGGAGGAAAGCTTGGGGTTGGCTTGGGGGACCATATGTGGTGCTGGGAATATCTAATCTGGGTCAGCCTCGTGCAAGACAAATACCTTACCCATAGTATTATTTCACCAGTCACACGAAGAAGAGTTTCTACAGTAGACTATTCCTATGTGATAACAGGAAATGTATTCAACTGAATTCTTCCCCCCAACGTGAGTTTTTCCCATATGGTTTGTCAATTACTGTTAGAAATGGTTGTGTTGTTGTCAGTGTATCGACAGTATTTTTAGACTGTGATTCTAAATTCCCTTATCTTTCTTCTTTTTCCTCCCATCTCCAATTTAAATTTACAAGCGTGTCCCTTAAAATAAATTCAAATTCAGAAAATCCATTTTTCCATTTTATATGTAAATTATTTGTAATTTTATGCAGACACTCTTTAGAAGTATTTTCATGGCTTTGTAAGTCTTTTTGTACTTGAAATCGAATTCAGTATTAACCTTTTCTTCAGCATTCAGATTTTGATTTTTTTTCTTTGGTGACTTTATACTTTGCACTATGTGATATTTGTTGTTCTCAATATATCAATAGTTTCTAAAATGAGAAAAGAACACTTTTAGCCTAACTTATATATGGTAAAAGATATTTGAAAAACTCTGCCTACGCATTTAAAAACAGTTCACTGTTAGAAGAGGCCTATTGTTTTCAGAAAAAAGAGAGTGAGCTTGCCCTTTTTGTATTTTTATTATTATAATCTTGGAACCAGCTCTCAGAATAACCTAAGAATTATCTAGTTCTTTCAAGTTAGAAAAATTTAGTTCTCTTAGATGTCTGTAAGAAAAATCGCCAAGGAACACAAAGTTGCTATAACCAGGGTTCTGTGGACTATGAATTTAGCATGGGAAGGCTCTAAGGCTCAGGCTGCTGAGGGACCCCCACCTCTACTAGCTACTTCAGTTGGTCAGAGATGGGTCCAGAGAGTTTACATGTGTACAAATACCTCCAGTTGCTACAGCTGTCTTCTAGAGTCTGGACAGTGGTTTTCAACTCTTTCATACCTAAGGACTGACCCTTGTTCCAGAACTAGTCTGAAAACTGCTAGTTAGTTAATGACCACCTTATTTGACTAGTGATTTTAGTACTTTTACCCAATATTGACACCAGTTGAGAACCAGTGCTTTAAGACACACTGTTGTGTGCTTTCCCTGGGAAATACTTCTAAGGTGGATTTTGTGGTGCTATAAATTGCTAGGTTTCATAAAAATTTATAAAGATTTCTTTATAACTCTTTAAAACTTAAATATTTCCTAAAATCAATGCAATTTCTGAAACAAATCTGAAAGAAGCCAATGTTTTTATGTGCAGAAAAATTTGTGTTTGTATGTGTGTGTATGTGTGCACATGTGAGTGTTTATAGAGTCCTGAAATCTTTCTTGAACCTCTACCTATTACAGTCTTGCTCTATACTCTTGTTCTGTTTCTGTTTTTACATCTGACCTTTAAGTGGCACAATTATGAATTCATATAGTGGTTGATTTTCTCTTTGTTCAGCCATCTGTCTGAATAGCTAATTTGATTCATAATGCCTATTATTATTTCTGTGATGTTAACTTCAAATTTAGATTACTAATTTTCCTGTCTCTTGATTTCTAGGTTAATTTTCTCTTTAACTGTCTACCATTGCATGAATTTTTATTGAGTTATACTTGATAGATAACATCACAATAGTTTCAAATATATAATAACATCATTGTCTAAGATTGGCATATTTGTTGTGATCACCATACAATAATTACATTTTTTATGCTATTGAGAACTTTTAACCTGAACTGCCAGGAAGTTTCAAAACCCAATGCAGTACATTTAAGTATAGTTATCTTGATACACATTCTATGACTTACTTATTTTAAAACTATAAAATTGTATTTTTTGACTGTCAGGTTTTGACTGTCACTCACCCTTGATGTCTGGCTTCTGGCAACCACTAATCTGAGTCTATATTTTGTTGGTTATTTCAAATTCCACAAGTAAGTGAGATCATGTGTTATTTGCATTTTCTAGCTTTGCTTAGTATAATGCTTTCAAGGTCTAATCCAGTCTATTTATGTTATTTCAGGAAGCAGAAGCTTTATTCTTTGTATGAATACGTAATATTCCATTGTTTATGTAGCTGAGACAGAATTTGAGGAGCCTTAGGAGGTTTTCCATAGTAGCTGCACCAATTGACATTTCTACTATCCTATTGCTCAACCAGCATTTGTTATTTTCTTGCTATGCTTTTTTATCTCTAAGGTTCTATTCATTTAGTGGTGGTGACCAGAAATCCAAGGAGTGAAAACTGGAAATTCAAAAGATTTTTTTTATAATTTATTTCTTTATTGAATCACTGTGGGAAAAGTTACAGAGCTTTCGGGTTTAGGTCTCAGTCATGTAAGTATCACACATTTCCTTTACCAATACTTATTTTTAACCGTGAACCCCAATAGAACCCCACCTCCCACCCCTCCCAATTCCTGTGAGGCAGAGGAGTTCTAGTTAATACTCTATCTCCTTTGACTAGATACATTGTTTCGATAGAAGATGCACAATTATTGTTTAGAGTTTACGACCCCCTCCCCCAATCAGACATGCTGAAACAGCGTTGTGAAATGATTTGCTTTCTACAGCTTGGTTTAAGAATAAAATGATGTTGCATGGCCGCTATTGCGGCCGCGCGGTTTTGGATTTCTGCTGTTTTACTTATTAACCCTGGAAGTATTTCTATTAAAAGTTAGATAGTTAAGAGATTGGTTTCTGTGCTCTGGAGTGGTCCAGAACGCCCCCCTTCCCATGAGGTCCCTGCCGCTCCCACCCCCGGCTCAAACCTGCTGTCCACAAGGCTCCCGTGTGGCCGCCATCTTTCTTTCCAGAGAGCTCAAAAGATTTTCAGATCTCTGTTTATGTCACAATTTACTAATGATCCCATTGGCCAGAACAATCTGTATTCAAGGTCCGGGCAAACAGATGATTCATCTTCACTGGAGAAATGAAAATTGTGCTGATATTAACAATATATTATATACTGAAAATATTCTTTTTGACAACAGTTCACAGTCAAATATTTTCAGCACCCTTGGGATCCTCATAAAGAAAAGGAATTGTCTCACATCTACATTTTGTGGTGATGTACTTGCTAGAATAAACTTCAGTTCTATTTAGTATGTTTAGAAAACATATCATGTATGAAAAATAACAAAGAAAATCTTCATCTTTTTGTTAGCCATGATGTATTATTGATAATCGATGCATAAATCTCCTTGGTTATTATTGGACTGCTTTATTTGCTCACTAGTCTAAATATCTGAAAGAAATAAGTCAGGCAATAAAAAGGTATAGGATAAATATTACAGAATATTTACTACTCATTTCACAGCAGGTCAACTTTTCATAAATATTTATATGTATATATGCACTGTCTATTACAAGCAAACTATGTGTAAAGGTCTGCAGGGTATGTCAGAGATCCAATGAATAGAACAAAAATCATGGTAGGTATAGCAGCACCAGTCAGATGTTCCTCATCATGTCCCACTAAAATGAGAAAGGGCAAGTTTACTAGAATCCAGAGGGATAGTGATAGTGCAAGGCAAATTGCATTGGTGAATAAAATCATATTAGAGCAACCTAAAAGTGTGAAGGAGCCTAAATGAATGAATGCCATAAGTTAGGTCACTCTATCTTCTCCTCAGTCTTCTCCTCAGTCTTCTCCAGTATCCCCATATGTAGATTCAAGAAGCAATAAGTCATTAACATGTTAATGGAAATTTGGAGATTAACTAATTAGGGTTGAGTTGAAAAGGAGATTAACTAATTAGGTCTGAGTTGAAAAGGGTAGAGAATTAATGTGGAAGAGCAAATGGCAGATACTTGGCACAGAATTCTTAGAGTTGTTAAATTATGGATGCGTAATGATAGTAAGCAGAATTTGCAGTAGAGTTTCCGTTACAACTGTACAGAAATTGTGTTTTGAATGAAAATTTCCTGACTGTATTACTTCACTTGTATCACTTGTCATCCAGTTGCTCATCAATTTGCTTCAGTGGGCACCACGAATGTCTCTATCTGTCCCTGTCATGCGCTAGTGTAGCCCAATGGCATATGCTTGCTCCAGGAACACGAAGAGCATCAGACCATTCATTCAGGGTCTTGACGAAGAAGTCTGACTGGATTCCATGGGAAGTCAAAAGAATGCCTGGCTGCCCACCTAGAGATGGTCAGACTTCTTTGTCAAGACCCTGGCTGTATGACGTTTAAATATAGTCCTTCACCTGAGACAGAAGTTTATTAAGCTACCAAATCCTCTTAATAAATCCCTGTCCACATCTAAGTAGAAAGAATTCTTTTGTTGGGAATAAAGAATTTTATTTATAGTGAAATTAAATATATATATTAAGTCACTGTCCTCCCGTTGTTCATCGATTTGCTCGAGCGGGCCCAGTAACGTCTCTATTGTAGACTTTGTTGTTGCTGTGTTTGGCATATCGAATACATCACGGGTAGCTTGTCAGGCTCTGCCATGTGGGCGAGATACTCTCGGTAACTTGCAGGGCTCTCCAAGAGGGCGGAGGAATCAAACTTGGGTCGGCCATGTTGGCTGCGTGCAAGGCAAACTCCCTACCGCTGTGCTATCGCTCCAGCCCAAATATATATATATATATATATATACACACACACAAACCAAGGTAACAGAAAAAAAACAATAAAAACAAATTCTTGGACTCAGCATGCTTATTGAGGTTATCAGAGGATGGGGAGAGGGTTGAAACAAAATGGAGTTCAGTGGGCTGTGGTGGAGGAATACTTTGTGGATAGTTATGGGATGCATTTTGAAGAGATAAAATTGTACCCCAAAACATCTATAATTTTGTAAACCAGTGTTGCCTCAATTTAAAATTATTGAGGAAATTAATAGATAAATATAGAAAAAACCTATGAAGTTACTTGAAAGCAGAAAATAAAGTTAAATCGTAAGATAAATCTGGGGTGAGAGAAGTAGTTCAGGAGTTAAGGTGCTTGCTATGCATGCAACCAATTCTGGTTTGATCACACGCACAGCAGATGGTTCTGTGAGCACTTCCTCAGAGCCAGGAGTAAACCCTTGAGCACAGCTGTGTGTCATCTAAAGACCAAACATAAATAAATTAAAAATAAACATAAGATAAACATAAAATTATATTAATTTCAGGACAATATTAGGGAATTTAACATTCAATATAGTAATGCAAATTCTTTGAAATGAGCGGTGTTTACATAAAATGTCAGATGTATAAGAAAACTGCATAGTGAATATACTTCAAAATTTAAAAAAGATATTTTTCCATGAGTTGATTACCTACTATTTTACTCAGAGGTTTATGTTTGCGTGATTAACTTTGTTGTCATCTAGAAAAACTCTCCAAGTTCCACCGAATTTGCCACTGATCTCTTTTAAATATATGGACAGATATCCATTTTTGTTTTGGAGAAAAAGAGCAACCTGTTCTATAAAATATCATAGTTTTTTATTCCTTGAAGAAAGTTGATTTTTATAATCCTTGTTTTGGAAAACTATAAGGAATGAGATAATTCGAGATTTATACAGGTTTGTGAGAATCACATGAAAAAATATGAGTTCCCATTGCTCTTGATATCTAAGTAATTTGAGAAAAGTACTTTAATCCCATTAAATAATGGGGAAAAATGAACAGAAAATTCATCAAAAAATAAATACAGATGGCCAAAAGAACATGAAAAAATGCTCTACGTTGGTAATCATCAGGGAGATGCAAATCAAAACAACAATGAGAGGTCATCTTACATCACAGAAACTGGCACATATCAAAAAGAACAAAAACGAGAAGCAGTTTTGAACGTCTGCCCTGCCCTCTTCACTCCTCATGCGGCACCCATCTCATCCCAAACCCAGGTCAGCTCAGCTACCAGTTCGCGACCCTGGGACCTCCATCTCTTCCTGCAAGACCCCAAGTGTCTCCTGAGACGCCTGGAGAGAAGTATTTTTGAGCATCTGCCCTGCCCTCTTCACTACTCATGTGGAGCCCATCTCATCCCAAACCCAAGTCAGCTCAGCTGCTGGTTCGTGACCCTGGGACCTCCATCTCTCCCTGCAAGACCCCAGGTGTCTCCTGAGACACCTGGAGAGAAGCAGTTTTGAGCGTCTGCCCTGCCCTCTTCACTCCTCACGCAGTGCCCATCTCATCCCAAACCCAGGTTTCTGTAGAGGCGTGGCCTCTTCACAAGTGGGCGTGGTTTCAAAAGTGGGCGTGGCTTATTTTCCGGTGGGCCAATGCTAACACGGCCGCAGGTTGTTTACCCATACTAAGGAACCTAGTCCCCAAGGAATCTAGTCCCCAACCTACTCAGCAATATGAAGAAACAAAGAAAATCCCCACCACAAGGGGAGGACAACAAAAACAATCGAGAAGATTCTGTCGATACCGCTCACCAAAGGGATCTCTCTGACATAGAATTCAGAAGGAAAGTCATGAAGATGTTCAATCAACTCAATGAAACAGTCAGACAGACAGCCAGTAACACCACAGAAAAAATCGACAAATTACGCGAAGAAATGAGAGCAGAAATGTCACGATTAAAAGATTCCGTAGATGAAATCAGAAACTCAGTCTCTTCTCTTAACAATAGAATGACCGCAGATGAAGAGAGAATCAGTGAGCTGGAAGATCAGCTGCACCAAGCCAACACGCAACAACAAACAGTGGCAAGGGACCTCAAAATAGCTCTACAGAGAATCAGAGTCCTAGCAGATGATTCCAAGAGAAACAACATTAGAATCATGGGACTACCTGAACCTCAGGGAAACAATCCCAACGAAAAAAAAACTGTCAAACATATCATTGCTGAAAAATTCCCAGAGCTCCATAATGCAGCCATTCAGGTTCAAGGAGCCCAAAGGGTGCCAGCTAAAAGAGACCACAACAAAAACACTCCAAGACATATCATAGTTAAAATGATCGATGCTGCCGATAGAGACACAATACTGCAAGCAGCAAGGGCAAAGAAGGAAATCATATACAAAGGAGCACCCCTTAGATTCACAGCAGACCTATTAGAGGAAACCCTCCAAGACCGAAGGCAGTGGCGAGATATAGGAAAAAAACTCACGGAAATGAATGCTTCACCAAGAATACTCTATCTGGCTAAACACTCACTCAAATTTGAAGGAATGGTACACTATTTTCTAGATAAACAGCAGCTCAGGAACTTCATAGACTCAAAACCAAACCTAAAAGAAGGCCTAAAGGGGCTACTATAAGACAAGACAAAGCCTACAACCATAACAGACCCTTACAGAAAGATGACACAAAACCCCAAAACCATACTCTCTCTCAATGTCAATGGTCTAAATTCACCATTTAAGAGACACAGAGTGGCAAAATGAATACAGAGACAGAACGCAACATTCTGCTGCCTACAAGAAACTCATCTCAACAGCCAGAGCAAACACAGATTCAAAGTCAAAGGATGGAAAACAATCCTGCAAGCACACAGCTCCTTCAAAAAAGATGGGGTGGCCATACTAGTATCCGACAACATTAATTTCACATTGAAAAAGATAAGAAGGGACAGTGAAGGCTATTTTCTCTTCATCAAGGGATACGTACAACAGGAAGAAACCACACTCTTAAATGTATACGCACCTAATGAGGGAACAGCTAAATATTTAAAACAACTGCTAACAGATTTTAAGGAGGACATCACTACCAACACAATAGTACTTGGAGACTTCAACATCGCCTTATCACCTCTGGATAGATCAACAAGAACAAAACCCAGCAAGGAATTATTGGCTTTGAAAGAAGAAATAGAAGAGAAAGGGCTTATGGACCTATACAGGACTTTACACCCCCAAAAGAAAGAATACACATTCTTCTCCAGTGTGCATGGAACATTTTCCAAAATAGACCATGTGCTAGGGCACAAAACATACCTCAACAGAATCAGGAAGGTAGAAATAGTATCAGCCATCTTTTCAGACCATGATGCACTGAGGATAGAAGTGAATCACACAAAGACACGGAGAACCAAATCAAACACCTGGAAATTAAACAGCTTGATGCTGAACAACGAGTGGGTCAGGAATGAAGTCAAGGACGAAATAAATCAAAAGATACCTGGAAACAAATGAGAATGAAGACACAAACTACCAGAACTTATGGGATGCAGCGAAAGCTGTATTAAGGGGAAAATTTATAGCTCTGCAAGCATATCTTAGGTCGGTAGAAACGATGCACATAAACAACTTGACCTCACAGCTCAAGACCTTAGAAAAGGATCAACAGAAAGAGCCAAAATCAGGCAGAAGGAAAGAGATCATAAAACTTAGAGCATAAATCAATGACATGGAAAACAAAGAAACAATCTGAAAGATCAATGAAACCAAGAGCTTCGAGAAAATAAATAAGATAGATAAACCACTAGCAACACTCACAACAAAACAGAGAGAGAGCCCTAATAAATAGAATCAGAAATAAGAATGGGGATATCACAACAGAAACTAAAGAAATTCAAGAGATCATCAGAGACTACTTTGAAAGTCTGTATGCCATGAAACACGAGAACCTGGAAGAAATGGATAAATTCCTGGATTCCTACCATCTCCCAAAGCTGAATCAAGAAGATATAGAGTACCTGAATAGACCTATTCACATCAAGGAAATTGAAACTGTAATCAAAAGTCTTCCCAAAAACAAAAGCCCAGGCCCAGATGGATTTACTAGCGAATTTTTCGAAACATTTAAAGAGGACTTATTGCCAGTTCTTCTCAAGCTTTTCCAGGAAATTGAAAAAAACAGAAACTCTAGCAAACAGTTTCTATGAAGTCCATATCTCTCTAATACCAAAATGAAACAAAGACACCACCACAAGAAAAGAAAATTATAGGCCGATATCCCTGATGAACACGGACGCGAAGATTCTCAACAAAATACTAGCCAATAGAATTCAAAAGCTCATCAAAAAGATCATACATCATGACCAAGTGGGATTCTTCCCAGGGATGCAAGGATGGTTCAACATTCGGAAATCAATCAACATAATCCATCATATCAACAAAAGAAAAGATAAAAGTCATATGATCATATCAATAGATGCAGAGAAAGCATTTGACAAGATCCAGCACCCATTCATGATGAAAACCCTTGCCAAAATGGGGATAGAGGGGACTTTCCTCAATATAGTTAAAGCCATCTAACACAAACCTACAGCAAACATCATCCTCAATGGGGGAAAAACTGAGACCCTTCCCCGTAAGGTCAGGGACAAGACAAAGATGTCCACTCTCTCCACTACTGTTCAATATAGCACTGGAAGTACTTGCAATAGCGATTAGGGAAGAAAAAGATATTAAGGGCATCCAGATAGGAAAAGAAGAAATTAAGCTCTCACTATTCGCAGATGATATGATACTATACTTAGAGAACCCTAAAACCTCTACCAAGGAACTCCTAGAAAGAATAGGTTTGTATAGTAAAGTGGCAGGCTATAAAATCAGTACCCAAAAATCCATGGCTTTCCTATACGCAAATAGTGAAAGAGAACAAAGTGACACGAAGAAAACAAACCCATTCACAATTGTGCCCCAGAAAATCAAGTACCTTGGAATCAGCTTAACTAAGGAAGTAAAGGACCTGTACAAAGAAAACTACAAAACCCTACTTCAGGAAATAAAAGAGGACATGAGGAAATGGAAAAATATCCCCTATTCATGGATGGGCAGAATCAACATTATCAAAATGGCAATACTTCCCAAAGCAATGTACAAATTCAATGCAATCCCTATAAGGATACCCATGACATTCTTCAAAGAAATGGAGCAAATACTCCTGAAATTTATATGAAACAATAAGCCCTTACGAATAGCTAAAGCAATTCTTAGGAAAAAGAAAATGGGAGGAATCAACCTCCCTAACTTCAAATTGTACTAAAAAGCAGTAATAATTAAAACAGCATGGTACTGTAACAAAGGCAGAACTGCAGATCAATGGAACAAGGTTGAATATACTGACATATACTCCCAAACATATAATCATCTAATCTTTGATAAGGGGGCAAGAAAAGTGAAATGGAGCAGGGAAAGTCTCTTTAATAAACTGTGCTGGCAAAACTGGATGGTTACATGCAAAAAAGTGAGCTGAGATCTCTGCCTAACACCATGCACTATAGTAAGATCGAAATGGATTTATGACCTCAACATCAGACCGGAATCCATAATGTTTATTGAAGACAAAGTTGGCAAAACTCTCCATGATATTGAAGCTAATGGTATCTTCAAAGATGTCATGCCACTGGCCGAGCAAGTGAAAACAGAGATAGACAAATGGGACTATCTTAAACTAAGAAGCTTCTGCACCTCAAAAGAAACAGTGACCAAAATACAAAGACAGCCTACAGAATGGGAAAGGATATTCACCAAATACACATCTGACAAGGGGTTGATATCAAGGATATACAAGGTACTGGTTGAACTCCACAAGAAGAAATAACCCAACTCCATCAAAAAATGGGGCGAGGAAATGAACAGAAATTTTCGCAAAGAAGAAATCCGAATGACAAAAAGGCACATGAGAAAATGCTCTACATCATTAATCATCAGGGAGATTCAGATCAAAACAACAATGAGATATCATTTCACACCACAGAGACTGGCCCACATCCACAAGAACAAAAGCAACCGGTGCTGGTGCGGATGTGGGGAGAAAGGGACCCTCCTTCACTGCTGGTGGGAATGCCGGCTGGTCCAACCCTTTTGGAAAACAGTATGGACGATTCTCAAAAAATTACAGTTTGTTCTCCCATTTGACCCAGCTATAGCACTACTGGGAATATATCCCAGAGACGCAAAAAGGTATAGTCGAAGTGACATCTGAAATTGTTTGTTCATTGCAGCACTCTTTACAATAGCCAGAATCTGGAAAAAACTTGAGTGCCTGAGAACAGATGACTCGTTAAAGAAACTTTGGTACATTTACACAATGGAGTACTATGTAACTGTTAGAAAAGATGAAGTTATGAAATTTATATACAAGTGGTACTACATGGAAAGTCTCATGTTACGCGAAATGAGTCAGAAGGAGCAGAATAGACACAGAAAGATTGCATTCATCTGGGGAACATAAAGCAACAAAAAGGGAGACTAACACCCAGGAATGGCTAATACTAGTACCAGGAATTTTGCTCCATGACTTGAAGGCCAGCCACATGTGCTAGGTGAAAAGGAAGCTCAGATAGAGAAGAGAGCACCAAATAAAGGGTGTTGTGAGGACCCTCCCAGGGTGGGAGAAGGATGCTAAAAGTAGTCTATAGACCAAACATGATTACCACTCAATGACTCTCTTGCAAAACACAGTACCCAAAAGAAGAGAGAGAGAACAAGGGGGAATGCCCTGCCACAGAGGCAGGGTGGGACGGGGGGGGGATGGGGGGGGATGCTGGGACCCGTGGTGGTGGAGGTTGGGCACTGGTGGAGGGATGGGTACTTGATCATTGTATAACTGAAACCCAAGCACAAAAATTTATAAGTCTATAACTGTACCTCATGGTGTTTCACTAATAAAAAATAAAAATAAAAAAAAAGTTAAAAAAAAGAACAAAAACAACTGGTGCTGTCATGGGTGTAGGGAGAAAGGGACTTTCTTTAATTGTTTGTAGGAACGCTTACTGGTCCAGCCTTTTTGGAAAACAACATAGGCATTCTTCAAAAAAAATAGATACTGAGCTTCCATATGACTCAAAAATACGACTTCTGGGAATATACCCCAGGGCTGCAAAAACACACAGCAGAAATAACTTCTCCACTTGTATTTTCATTGCAGCACTGATCACAATAGTCAGAATCTGGACACAACTCAAGTGTCTAAAAACAGGCGTCTGAGAAAAGAAATTATGGCACATCTACACATCTATAATTGTTAGGGTAAAAATGAAGTAATGAAATTCACTTATAAATGGATGAAAATGGGGAGTACTATGCTGAGTGAAATGAGTCAGAAGGAGAGCGGTAGACAGAATATCTGCATTCATTTGTGGGATATAAAAAAAACATAGTTTGAGACTAACTCCCAAGGACCATAGTAACAAGAGCCAGGTGAATTGGTCTGTGGTTATAAGTCTATCTCAAGTGCTGAGGGAGAGGGCAGTTGGGAACCAAAAGGGAACCACTATGACAGTGTTGGTTAGAAGGGATCACTCTGGATGGGAGATGTGTGCTGAAAGTGGGTAAAGGACCAAACATGATGCCTTCTCAGTATCTGTATTGTGAACCATAGCGCCCAAAAAGGAAGAGAGAGAAAATAGAGACGGGTGGGAGAGAGAGAAAAGAGCAAGGAGAGAGAGAGGGGGAGAGAGAGAGAGAGAAGAAAATCACCTGCTATAGAGGCAGGCTGTGTGGGGGGGTGGGGGGAGGAAGGGGGATACTGGAGATGCTGGAAGTGGAAAAAGTACACTGGTGGCAGAACGGATGTTGGAATATTGTATACCCAGATCATTAAAGCTTTGCAACTGAGTATCACATGGTGATTCAATAAAAACAACAGCAACAAAACCCCAGAAGGTAAGTTTGGAGAATATGAGCTGGAATATTATGTGATACTTGGTAGGTGCTGTTTGAGGAAATCTCTTGGTGTAGTCAGAATTATTTATCAACTTATACAAAGAGTTTATTAACAAAAGCTAAATGTCTCTAAAGTGGCTGAATAGAAGAACCAGTCATTCTACTGAATCTATGACAATTTGAGAAATGTATGAGTTTGCATTGGAAAGTATAATTTGCCTCTAGGTCCTTGAGCTGTACCAAGTTCCACATTTCCTGAATTCTAGTTGAAGCAAGAGCACTAAATTTGTCACAATTCACAAATAAAAAATGGGAAAGTATAATGAATATGAATCATTAAATTTAAATTAAGTTGTGTTTTACACTTTAAAGTTGTGAGCATTAAAGTATAATGTGGAGAGGAAGATCCATGTAAAAAGGCATATTATAAGTATTTTAGATATTCTTTTTGTCACAAATCAGCCTTTAGCAACATGTCTTCGGTAACAAAAATGCAAAATATCTGTTATTTTGTGTGATCTTGACGAGAGAGAGTAACAGAGTGTGTGGTACAAGTAATTTATTTTTCCTCAGTCCCCTCCATATCCCACCATCTGGACTCAGATAGTTTTTAGTTACTTCAATAGACTTTTATTCTGATTCTCTTTACTGTTTCTAAACATCATTATTATTTGTTGAGAAATAAATGAATATAAAACATAACATACTAAAACTGCATTCTAAGCAATTTTTATATTAAAAGTGTAAAGAGGAAATTTTAGAAATACAATACTGATTGGGCTATTCACTAGTTGTTTTTGTTTATGGAAGGCTAATACAAATATCTACGATTTTAATAGCAAATGTTTACTTTTCTTCCACCATTTTTTGGGGGGTGAGGCCTTTTAATTTACAATAGTGTCAGTTATGGTATTTGAGGTATAGAAAGTTCCCACACCACAACCCACCACCAGAGCACCAATGTCCCTCCACCATTGTCCAGGTATGTGCTCTCCCATTTCCCTCCTCTACTCTCTTGATATATTCAATTCTACTCTGCAGGCCTATTCTAAAGATTTTTACCAATTGGGAAAACACTTTTCTTTAAAGGATTGTCATTTAAAGGATTGTCATGCAAGATATCAGTACAGTCATTATGAATTGTCAAATTTATTTTGTTTTTGAAAAATAATTTACTTTTTTATCACAAACTTCTGAATTGTCCAGTCCATTGATTTTATTATTCTCTCTGCAGCAGCACTGATCCTTCCACTTTAACACTCAGTCTTTTGGGAAATCATATATGTTTTCATTTGCAAATGCTTTCTTTCGTATGAAGTTTCTTAAATGTTGGTTAGGGCCACTTTATAGGAGACAAGTAAAGGGAAGTGAGGGGGTCAAAGCAACTGAAACTTAGAGTTAACTTCTTAATTAGATTCTTTATACCATCAACGTACCTTTAAAACACTACACAACTGCAAAGTGGCCATATGATATGCAAGGATTGAAATCTTGTCCAAGTTCTTTAGCAGCAAGTTTAGGAAGAGACATCGATTTCTGTATCAACCAGCACAATCTTAACAATTCTTGATCAAAATCTTCCTTAATTTTTGCTCTTATTTCCAATTTTTTATCTACTTGTGAAAGCCAAACATGATCCTAACATTGCAAGTAGAATGTCCCATTTCTAGTACCCACCTACAGATTCTCCATATCTATAGCCTGCAATTAAAACATAGCTGAATCCCCCTCACCTTTTTTAAACACTCATACTTTTCCTCTTTTCTGTCTACTTTGTATCTCTGCCAAACATATGTAATAATGACTGGTTCCTTTATTAACAATCTCTGAATACATAGACTTTGCTGCTTATCATTTGGGTCATCGTTTGTTTCAGTGTTTATTAGGAAATTCCTCTCAGTGCATTGAGATTATATCTGTATATGTTCTTATCATTATAAAGAGAAATAGCCCATTTGGCTCTGTGTCATGCTTTTTGCAGACATTTGGAGATAGGGTCTCAGAAAAACTTGTCAAGAACTGAGTGCTGAAAGGAGGTAAGGTGATATGCATGATACCTTTTTAGTAACAGTACTGCAAACCACAGTGCCTAAATGGAAAAAAGGGGGAAGGAGAGGAGAGACACACAGAGAAAGAGAAAAAGAGAGAGAGAGACCCTGCCATAGAGGCAACCATGGACAACTTTTTAACTGTTTATTTCACAGCGATTTAATAAAAAAAAGAAAAGAAATAGTTAAAAATTGTGGGAAAACCATTGAAATTAAAAAAATATTGTATTAATAGGTACAGACCAAGAAATGAGTGTGTTAGTTTTTCAGAGAAAACCAGGAGGAAGTATTTTTGTGAGGAATAGACATTTAAGATGACACATGAGGGGCTGGAGCAATAGCATAGTGGGGAGGGCTTTTTCATTGCAATGGCCAACCCGGGTTCAATTCCCAGCATCCCATATGGTCCTCTGAGCACCACCAGGAGTGATTCCTTAGTGAGTGAGCCAAGAGAAACCCTTGTGCATTTCCGGGTGTGACCCCCCCTCAAAAAAAAGATGACATATGAAGTTTAGATGGTACCCCCTTCAGGAGACTTTTTTATAAACATGTTAAAATTATTTCTCAAATAAAAACCAATGGGGAACAAGGACAGATTATGCAAAATTGTAACTACTTTTTTACATTTATTTATAATCATTTAATATTTTTAAAAAGTAATAAAAATCAGCAGGGAAATGGGTAATAAACTATAGTTAGAATCTTTATTAGAGGGCTTGAATGATTACAGTGGGTAGGGTGCTTGCCTAGTATGTGACCAACCCTGGTTAGATCCCCAGCATTCTATTTCGTCCCCTAAGCACTGCCAAGAGTAATTTCTGAGTGCAGATCCAGGAGTAACCCCTGAACATTGCCAGGTGTGGTTCCCAAACCAAAAGTGAAAATGAAACAAATCTCATTAAGTAGAAACACAAATATCTACAACCTTAAGAAATATTCCTATATACATACTCTAGATGAAATGAAATGAAAACAGTAATAAGACATTTCCCCAAATGAGACAAAACATCTTTTTGTTTGCAAGGTTGCAAATAAATATACTTCATTAAATATATTCTTGGACTAAATGATGTCATCAATAAAAAATCAACGTAACCTACTGGTTTTTGAGAATGTGTGTGTGTGTGTGTGTGTGTGTGTGTGTGTGTGTGTGTGTTTGGGTCACACCTGCCTGTGTCCAATGCTTACTTTTGGCTCTCTGCTCAGTGATCACTCCTGATGGCACTCAGAGAAGTGGCCCTTCATACTGGCACCACTGAGGTCACCCTGACAAGGCAACCAGTCCTAGCTAGGACAATGCCTGTGATGTTTGGGAGCTATGTTTGTTCCGAGGATAAATTGGGATTGTTCTGTACTATCTTTCTGGTCACTCATTTTTTTATTGATTTTATTTATTTATTTATTTATTTGCAGAGCCTGGCAAACTACCCGTGATGTACTCGATATGCCAAACACAGTAACAGCAAGTCTCATGATGGAGACGTTACTGGGCCCGCTCGAGCAAATCGATGAACAAAGGGAGGACTGTGACTGTGACCGTGACCATTTATTTATTTATTTTGTACGAGTATTGCTATTTATTCAGCCATTGATTAGCTGATTGAATTGGGCATGAACTCCACCTTAATTTTTTTCTTTTTTTTCTTATTATATTTATTTATTGAATCACTGTGGGAAAAGTTACTAAGCTTTCAGGTTTACATCTCGGTCATACAATGATCAAACACATTTCCCTTCACCAGTACTCATTTTTCACCACCAAGAACCCCAGTATACACCCCTCCCACCCCTCCTAATGGCTGTGAGGCAGATGATTTCTACTTAACTCTTCTCTACATTGATTGCATTCATTATTTTGACAAAAGATGCACCATTATTGTTTAGGATTTCCCCCCAAACAATCAGAATTGCTGAAAAGGCATTGTGAAAAGTTAGTTTTCTATAGCTGGTTATGAGAATCATATAATGTCATGTGACCACGATTTTGGATTTCTGCAAAGAGCCAGATAATTACGAGATTGGTTTCTGTGTGTCTGGTGTTATGGGGGCAACTCGTGGCCTTAGTAGGGCATGAAGGATGAGCCGGTACTGCCCTCCTTCCCATGAGACTGCAGTTGCCCCGTCACCACTGGCTCATATCTGGCTTTCCAATACGCTCTGAGGTGTCAGCCACCTTGCTGCCAGGGGGGGTGGGGAAGGCGGAAGGGAGCAACACCCTTTCCCTCCTGGGGAGGCATGGCACTGTAGTTTAACGCATGGTCCATTCACTTTTCTGCTGCAAGCTTCCGGGCTCTGGATTAAGTCCTTTTGCCTCTGGAACCATGACTATGCCAGAGAGCCGCTTGCGGGGTGCAACTCATGACCTCGGTAGGGCGTGAAGGACGAGTCGGTACCACCCCCCTTCCATGAGACTGCAGTTGCCCCATCACCGCTGGCTCATACCTGGCTTTCCAATAAGCTCTGAGCCAGTGGCCACCTTGTATGCAGTCCAGATGCATTTCTGCCAAAAGCCGCTGGCTTTCAAGATTTGTTTCTGAGTCTCTGGTATCATGGCTATTAATCAGCTTGATCAGGAACCAGAGAGGCCGTTTGTAGGGAGCAACTCGGGGTTTCATTGGGATGGGGAGAAAGAGTCAGCTCCACCCCCATGTGGTGAGGCCCTGTGTGTCTCGTCACTGCAGGTCCAAACCTGACTGTCCAGTGGCCTCTGGATGATGGTGGTCACCAGGCCTCCAGGGGGAACAGGCCAAAGCACAAAACCTATTCCCACCTGGAGTGGCCCAGCGCCAGTAACCTACTGCAGGAACAGGACGCATTTCTGGCAAAAGCCTTTGGGTTCTGAAATTTGTTTCTGAGACTCTGGGATCATGGCCGTTAAGCAGTTCGATCAGGAACCAGAGAGGCCATGCCTCCAATTATATAGCTGAGCCAAAGGTGGTTTGTGGGTGTGTCTCCCACATACCTAACTTTTGGCCGTTTACTTTCTTAGTAAACTTTGCCCAGAGTTTTTGGGATCTGGCCAAAGGCACAGCAGCAATTTTGGGGTATCTGAAAGTCTGACATTGCCATCAGAGTGCTGATGCACTCACCTCACAGGTACAGATTGACCTGCTGGCGGCACCATACCCCCGTCATTTTTTTTTTTTTTTGCTGCTGTTGTCAATCTGGTTTTGTACATAGGACCAATTATCAAGCTTCTAAGGTATAAGAATCTTATTAAGGTTTATTTATGTATAATCTGTTAATTATTAACTTATTAACTGTACAGATATGTTTGAATTCAATGACCTATCTCAAAGATCACATTAGATATGTAATTTCACATTGTTTTCTAAAAGGAAAATTGAATTCAGGATTACCTTTGATCACAGTTAATAGTTTCATTTCAGTATATCTATTCTTTCACAAATTAAAATTTCTATATTTTGCTAACATCTTGATAGATACATTTTCATTTTTCCTATAAACTATGATATACTATTTTTCTTAAATTTTATAGTTTTGTTTAATTTTTACATTTTTCAGTCACTTTCTGCAAGGCTCAGGGCTTACTCTTGACTTTGCATTCAAGGATCACTACTGGTGAACTCAGAGAACCATATGTAAGGAGGGAATAGAACCTGGGGCAGCTAATTTCCAAGTAAGAGTCTTATCCAATTGAAATATATCTCTGGACCTTTCAAAACTTATTTTTAGAAACCTTCCCAGCAGTGGTCAGGGGTTCTGGTCCTGGGAACTGTTCCCAGTAATACTTGGTAGGAGTAAGTGTAATCTTGATAGTTCACAAGTTTGTAGCCTATTGATACTCAGGGGCTACCAGGGACATACAAATTGGTGTTGGGGTAAGGGATAGGTCTGGGAATGTGTCACACCATGCCCTGATCAGTAGAACAAGGTTACAGCCACTCCATCTTTTGAGCATTTTCCCCCTGTCCTCTTTGCTTTTCATGATTCCTTTTCCCTTCTTTCCTTTACAGCTGCTGTTGCAATGATAGGATGTTGCAGATGCTTAGTTGCTCTGCTCTTGCCCTCAGTGCTTGCTGACAGTAACACATTTTAGATGCAGTGCTTGCACATGAACTCACTGGGGGTTGTGCTCGTTTAGTTGTGGTGCTCATGAACATCCTCGTTGTTGTGCTTATTGTGTGGGGAGTGCTGTGGTGCTCACATGCGTGTTCATTGGGATTCACACTCTTGGTCTGGGAGCTTGCACATCTCCATAGTTATGCTCACCCAGGGTCACACACTTAAGTTTAGGTGCTCGCACATAGCTTGCTTTAGACAGGAGAAGCCACATTCTGTTGTTGAAACAGGGATGCCAAACACTAGAAGCTTGGGGACTGTGCTTGATACATGTGGGCAGCATCAAGGAAACTGTGGGCTCATGTTTGAATGCAGGTGCTTTTTGCCTCTGAGCCATTCCCCTAACACTAGAATAGTTTATAAAAGTGTTAATTAGTTGAAACTTTTAAACATTTTCATTACTTTGATGTTTCTCCTAAAACCATTTACATGATGTTTTATATGTAACTAAGATAAATACACTCTTTCCTTTTATTTGTCTTATTGGTTTTTGAGAAATGCATTTCAAAGTGTAATTTACAGTTTAGTTTATGTAAAGCTTTCCAAAATTCACATACTGAGGCTTCACTTTTGCTGTAGGATTTATACCATAGAAGAAAGAACTAAACATTTACTATCTCAACCAGAAGTTGATTTTGTTTTTAGTCTTCAATCATGACTTTTTAAAAATGTTACTAAAGTAAAATTATAGAATGTAATTTCATCTACCACAGTGAACTAGATAACATCTCAGCTAAATTCAACAACTAAACCAAACCAAATAACAATCAGCTGAGGATACTTTGTGAAATATATGTAGGGTCTTCTATAAACACACACAGATATGCGTATATATGTATGTATGTATGTATATATCACTGTATCACTGTCATCCCATTGGTCTTCAAATTACTCAAGTGGGCACCAGTAATGTCTCTATTCCTCCCAGCCCTGAGATTTTAGCAGCCTCTTCTTACTGGTCTTTTCCCAACAATTGGAGGCTCTTTCAGGGTCAGAAAAATGAGACCTATTGTCGTTACTGTATTTGCCATATCAAATACGCCATGGGGAGCTTGCCAGGCTCTGCCTGTGTGGGCAGGGTACTCTCGGTAGCTTGCCAGGCTCTCAGAGAGGCATAAATGGGTAGGAAGTGTCTTATAATATGTTGCAAAGTGGTCGCACGGTCCCAAAAGCAGCCTGGAGCGTGGCATTGGCTGGGCAGTGGAGGTTGGCTGCTGGGTCTGGGTCCCTTGAGGTGGTGAGGGCTCTCACCCATCTCACAGCCTGGTGCAGAGTCCGCCAGGTTCTGGGAGCCTCCTTTTATACTCCTATCTGGGAGGAGCATCCATGAGTTCTGGAGGGTGGCTGATGAGGAGATTTTTTTTTTGGTGCCGGCAGGGTGTGGCTTATAGGTGTGATCCCTGAGTCATCAGAGACTGGGGGAAGCAGGCAGAGGATCTCTGTTCCGGGTCCCATTGAGTCCAGAGTCCAAGGTCACAAAGTTCTGCATTATCTGGGTTCTGTGGGACTTCATTCTTGTGTGAGGCTCAGCTTGAGCATCCAGAAAGCAACTTGGAGCGTGGCGGTGATTAGGCAGTGGAGGTCGGCTGCTGGGACTGGGTCCCGTGGGGTGGGGAGGGCTCTCACCGACCTCACAGCCACAGCCTGGCATGTGTGTGTGTGTGTGTGTGTGTGTGTATGTATATACATATATATATATATATATATATATATTCAGCTCTGTAATTTTAGAATGAAAAAGCCGATGACAAAATATAAGTGAATGATCATGGATGTTCTAATGAAACTTTATTTGTAAAAACCAACAGCAGATCAGTGTTGGTCATGGTATATGATAATTTTGATGAGTTGTTGGATTCTATTTGCTAGTATTTTATTGAGAATCTTTACATTTGTGTTTATCAGGGATATTCACTTATAGTTCTCTTTTTTTGTGTATCTTAAGTCTGCTTTTGGGATCAGGGCAATATTTGCCTCATAGAAACTATTGGGAGTGTTTCTGTTTCTTCAATTTTCTGGAAAAGCTTGAAAAGAATTGACAGTAGTTCCTCTTTAAAAGTTTTAAAGATGTCACTAGTGAGTCTATCAGGGTCTGGACATTTATTTTTGGGAACACTTTTGATTACCATTTCAGTTTCATCAATAGTGATAGGTCTTTTCAGGAATTCCAAATCTTTTTGGTTCAGCCTTGGGTGGTTTTAGTAATCCAGACATTTAATTATTTCTTTAAGGTTCAC
Source organism: Sorex fumeus (assembly GCF_029834395.1). Classification (NCBI taxonomy): domain Eukaryota; kingdom Metazoa; phylum Chordata; class Mammalia; order Eulipotyphla; family Soricidae; genus Sorex; species Sorex fumeus. The sequence continues at coordinate 21,761,641 of NW_026606108.1, read as the reverse complement.
TTGTTTCATGGCATAATGATTCTCAAAGTAATCTCTAATGATCCTTTGAATTTCTGTGGTTTCTGTTGTGAGTCCCACCCTTTCACTTTTGATTTAGTTTATTAGGGTTCCTCTGTCTGTTTCTTTGTGAGTCTTGCTAGTAGTTTATCAATCTTGCTTATTTTCTTAAACAACTTGCTCTCAGTTTCATTGATCTTTAGGAATATATTTTGGGGATTCCAGCTCTTTAATTTCTGCTACAAGTTCTATTGTTTCCTGCCTGGTCTGCTCTCCTGTTGTTGGTCATTTTCCAAGATCTTAAGCTTTGAAACTATTTGTGTAGGCCCTTTATTCCTTCCTGATGAATGCTTGCATAACTATAAACTTAAATTTTCCTCTTAACACTGCTTTGCTGTGTCCCACAAGTTCTGGTCGCTTGTGTCCTCATTCTCATTAATTTCCAAGAATCTTTTGATTTCCTCTTTGATTCTCCCTAAGCCACTAGTTGTTCGTTAGAGAGCTGTTTAATTTCTAGGTGTTTGATTTGATTCTCCGTTTCTGTGTGACTAATTTTTATTTTTAGTGCCTCATGGTCTATAAAGATAGTTGATATAATTTCTATCTTCTTGATTTTATGGAGGTATGTTTTGTGGTCCAGCATTTGGTCTATCTTGAAGAATGTCCCATGTGCACGGGAAAAGAAAAGTTTATTTAGCTTTTGAGGGATGAAAAGCCCCACTAACTTAACTCCTCTTTTATTTCTTCCCTCAAATTTCCTTGCTGAGCTATAGTCTAGTTATCTATTAAGAGGTGACAAAGTGGTGTTGATATCTGTAACTACTATTACGTTGCTATCCTTATTACTAGTTGTGTCATCTGGGCTAGTGCCTTCACTTACTAAAACTTGTGGATTTCTGCTTTGCTTTACCATTGTGACCTTTGTAGTTTGTAGTTTATTCTTGTGTGTTGTTGTGTATTTAGGAACCTACAGTGAGAGTGTCTTCGTATGTTTTTGTTGCGCTATGGAGAGGTGAAGAAAGGCCTGACTGGTTGCGGAGTGAAGCATGAGAGGCTGTGCCTTTGCAGGTGGGGTTCATTCCTGACCTGGGGGTAAAAATGACTTTCCTGAGTTTGCTCCAGATCCCCAACTCTTACCCTGCCTCGATTTTCTTTCAGTTCTTCCAAGAAACAGTGTGTCAGAATCACTCCCTTGAAAATATTACAGTTTGGGATCTGTTCTACTGATCTCTATTGTCTCTGTTCTCTACATCTTTCTTTTTCTTTTACTTGTATAGATTCTGAAAATATGTATTATCCTTGGATACTCTTACATTTATTTTTTTTCATGTATTTAACTTCATAGCAGAAAGGTACATTTAAGAACAATTAAAAAACTTGCTGTGATAATATCATGAACTGTTCTTTCAAGATTAAAAAAACTTCATTACAGACCATAAAATGATTAATAAGTTTATGAATTATTGTTCCTATTTTATCAATTAATGTAAGCAATTTTATTTTGTAATGGTATTCTTTATTATGTAAGACATTTTACATTTACACAGAACAAGTTAAAAATGTAAAATATAAATGGAATAATTTAAAGATTTTTATAAGAACTAGATTAAGCACTTGGCAAGTGGAACATCATGATATTGCTAGAAAATATGCAAAATTTTATCTTTTATAGTGAAGTTCTTATTTATTATAAAAACTGGCAAGCAATAAATCACATTTTCATTGAGATGATTTACAATTAGGGAAAACTGCATAAATTCTGTTGCAGAAAATTAGCTATTTAAATGTGGTGGTTAGAAAATAAGCCTTCAAATATATATCTACTGTGTATGGAGGAGAGACAAATTCCTAGCACTCAGAAAGCATATAAAATTATTATGGTGAGGGGTAAGTGGGAATCTGTAGTTTGTAAGAGAGAAAGCTTGTCAGTTTAAGCAGTGCAAGATTACTGTCTTGAAATTAATGGATTAACTTATATAGTAAAGAAAATCACATTTTTAGGCTGCAAAGTTGTCATTTACATAACTAAAAAGGATTATTAAAATTTTGTCAATTGAGATTCTGTAATTTTCAATTATTTTAATGATGATTTTTTATGAACATAATTCTAACACCATACTCATCATCAGTGTTGCCATGTCCCTCTTCCAAGGATCCCAATGATACTCTCAACCTCTCTCCCAACAAATCATGTATGAAATCACTTCTCCTATTAAGTTGACTTTGGTCTTTTGTTGCTACCCTGCTGTATATCTTTAGTCCCAAATAGAGAGTGATAGTTCTGTATCTATTCCTTTCTTTCTGACTTCACTCAGCATAATATCCTCTAATTCCATCAGTGCTGCTAAACAATTGTATGAATTTTTTCTAAATAGAGAACTGGATGAGAAAATGTAGTAAAAGGGTGAATGTCTGAAACATTCTTGACCTTAGTGTTTAGAGAGGAGGAATACAGAGAAGGAAAGAAATCGAGAGGCGGGGGGCAGGGGGAGACGAGAACAGGAATAATGGGAGAACAGACATTAAGGCTTCAGTTATACTGGTGATATGAGTGAATAGCCAAATATCTAAAACACAGACTCAACAAAACTGAAAATATGAGCTCTAAGCTACAACCACTGAAACTTTCAAGTGCCTCTCAAGTTGACAGGTGAGGATGGGGTAGAGTGTGGGGTAGGGAGGGAGAATGGGAACACTGGTGGAAGGAAATTGACACAGGTGGGATTAGTGTTGAAATCACAGTACTGAATTTAAAAAACAAATGAAAAAATAAGACATAAAAATAAACATTAAAATATTTTTTAAATAAATGGTTTTTGTATAGAGAATCCATGAAGGAAATTCAATGATTCTCAATCAGTTTTCACGAAAGATGAAAATTTCAACAATATGCAAGTATTTTCTTTTAGAATTTCAGGCTTATAGATCAGTTGCTTTGGAGGACATTTTTCTACAGACTCCAGATTAGGGACTTCTAGAGTATAAAAGATATAACCTATAGAACTGTTTAAAGACTAAATACACAACCTGATAAATCCTTCTGAACAGAATTTAGGTAAACAAAGGTGAATAAATGCTCTCATATTTTAGATTTACTGAAAAAATTATTTGTGTATTTACTTAAAAATTTTTATTTCATTAAACATCCATGATTTACAAAGTTATTTATAGTTGAATTTTAAATGCACAATATTCCAGCACCAAACTCACCATCAGTGTCAATTTCCTTCCACCAATGTTGCCAGGTTCCCTAACTCCCACCAGCCTTTTCTCTGATAGGTACCTTTTTAAGTTAAGTTGTTAAAGTCTGGGTCCCATGATTTCAGTGTTGTTTAGTCTATGCTTGGATATTTAGGTCTATCATTTCTTAACACCACTTATGTACCTGGATTTCCTTGACCCCTACTCCCCATCCCTTCTCCCACTCCCCTTCATTCTATTTTTTCCTTCTCTCCCCAATCTATTGTCTATCTCAGCATTGCTCTCCATCAATAGGTGTATTCCATAATGATAACGTTTTCTAATTTGCAGATTTGTTAAATCCTTTTAATTATATGTTAATTTTTTTGGTTTACTACATGATGCAATCACAATACCACATACAAGTAAAAATCTGTTTTGTTTGTTTTCCTGAAATATTTGATATCAGAATAAATAAACGCATTCACATAGGTCAAGTACCAGCATAGAAATTACTCAATCTGTAGATATACTTGCCAAGACCCATTTGAAATAATCATACATTCTTGTAAAATCGACGGTTTTGCCTGACTGATGTCGCTGTTGTCCCAAAATTTCGAACGGGATCGGACCACCGTCTCCTTCGTGCAAAATTCTACTTCACAGAGCGGGGAGAAAGGGCTGCAAAGTTCAAAAAGAGAACTCCCAGAATGACCACCAACTGGGAACTCTTTGGTACTATTGCGGCAACATGGGAAGATGCCATTGTTGACAACATTGACGAGGAATACGATCGACTGGTTCAGCACCTCCATGAATGTGCGAGGAACGCCAAGAGAGAGATAACCACAAAAAGTCGCCTATCTTCGAAAACTCTTGAGCTAATTCGCCAGCGTGGTTTGGCGCATGCCTCAGGCAACCGCAAGCTAACGTCCGAGCTTGCAAAGCAGTGCAGAGATGCGATCAAGGAAGACCTCAAAGAGAGAAGAGCAGAAGTACTGGTAGATGCGGCAGAAGCCGGGAAAAGTATTCGTAAGGCCCGCCTGTCCTTCGCCAACTATAAGACCAAGATGACTGCCCTCTGACGTCCTGATGGATCCATCACATCCTCCAGAACGGCAATGGAGAAGATTATCCATGACTTCTACTCAAATCTCTTCGATAGCCATGTCCACTTGCCAACATACCAAATTCCACAGGATGGGTATGTTGTTCCCAACGTTCTCCCCTCCGAAATCCGACACGCCATTTCGTTGGTAAAGAAGCAAACAGCACCCGGCCCAGACAAGGTCAGACCTGAACACCTGAAGAACCTGCCGTCAGTACTCATCAATACACTGGCTCGGCTCTTCACTCGCTACCTGTCTGAATGCAAGGTTCCGTCCCAATGGAAAACCAGCAGGACCGTACTACTGTTCAAGAAGGGAGACATCCATGACATTGGCAACTATCGCCCGATCTGCCTATTGTCTGTCATCTACAAGTTGTTCACTCGAGTCATCCTGAATAGGATTGGCAGAACATTAGATGAAGGACAACCATGCGAGCAAGCAGGGTTCCGCAAAGGATTCAGCACCATCGACCATATCCACACGATAACCAAGCTCATTGAGGTTTCTCGGGAGTTCAAGATGCCGCTCTGCTTAACGTTCATTGATTTAAAGAAGGCCTTTGATTCTGTTGAGACGGAAGCGGTCATTGAAGCCCTAGCCAATCAGGGCATTCAAGCCCAATACATCAGGATCCTCCGTGAGCTCTATTGCGGATTCACTACCAGGATCTCACCATTCTACAAAGAAGTGATCGTTGATGTCAAGAGAGGGGTGCGGCAGGGTGATACCATTTCACCGAAACTCTTCAGTGCCACCCTCGAGAACATCATGCGACGACTGGAATGGGAAGGAATGGGAGTGAAGGTAGATGGTCGGCAACTACACCACCTCCGCTCTGCTGATGACATTGTTTTAATAACACCAAACATCAGCCAAGCGGCACAAATGCTGGCCGACTTTGACCGTGAGTGTGGAAAGGTAGGACTACAGCTGAATCTTACGAAGACAATGTTTATGAGAAACAGCCTTGTTCCTGACGCCCCATTCGCTCTCAATGGAACGACCATCTCCGAATGCAACAGATATGTGTACCTAGGTCGAGAGGTCAACATGACAAATGACCTGGCACCCGAGCTGCGCAGGAGGAAGAGAGCGGCTTGGAACGCCTTCAAGAACGTCGAAGAAATAGCTAAGAGGATGAAGAACCTCCGGCTCCGGGCACATCTCTTTGATTCCACTGTTCTTCCTGCATTAACATATGCCTCAGAGACCTGGGCCCTACGTAAACAGGATGAGAACGCTATTCAGGTCTCCCAAAGAAGAATAGAAAGAGCTATGCTTGGAATATCACGTTTCACTCAAATGAGAGAACGAATCCGGAGTTCTGACATCCGTCGACTATCAAGGATCAGGGACGCTGTCTCATTTGCCAAGGTGTCGAAAATCAGATGGGCTGGTCACGTAATGAGATTTAAAGACGACCGTTGGACTAGAGCTGTTACTGATTGGATTCCACGGGATGTCAAAAGACCCCGTGGCCGCCCACCTACCAGATGGTCAGACTTCTTCGTGAAGATCATGAACGATTGGTTTGAGGCCCTTCATGTTCCCGGAGCGAACAGATGCCATTGGGCTATACTAGCACGCGACAGGGACAAATGGAGACGTTACTGGCGCCCGCTCGAGCAAATCGACGACTAACGGGAAGTTAAGTGATTAAATGATTAAGTGTGTGTATATATATATGTGTGTGTGTGCATGCATACATACATACATACATATATATGTGTGTATACATACATACGGGTGGAGAGATAGCACAGTAACAAGGTGCTTGCCTTACACGCAGCCGACTGGGGTCGAGCCCGGTTTGAGTCCTCTGCTCCTCTCGGAGAGTCTGGCAAGCTACTGAGAGTATCGTACCCACACGGCAAAGCCTTGGAAAGCTAACCACGATGTATTTGATATGCCAAAAACAGTAACAAGTCTCACAGTGGAGACGTTACTTGTGCCTGCTCGAGCAAATTGATGAACAACGGGAGAACAGTGCAGTACTATACATATATACGTGTGTGTGTGTGTGTGTGTGTGTGTGTGTATGTATGTATCAGATTCTCTGGTGATAGGAACTGATTCTATCTTAACACTATTTTCACAAGATCCTTACACTAAAGTAAACTAGAATTGAGGAACATTTGGTGCTGTTGAAAGTAGATGGATTAGGGTCAAACGTTAATTTAAATTCTGATTTACTATTTACAGATTCTCTAAGCTATTGAATCCGAGCAAACTTGATTCCTATAAACAGGGATAAAAATGTTATGACTGGTAGGGGATTAGTATAAATTTTAAAAGTAATAGACTATACAAAGAATATATATATGAGGCACATAGTAAATGACAGTTTTCCTATTGAAGTAATATATTCTTTTGAATATTAAATTGATGCCAAAGTAAAATACTTTACCTGTGTTGGAGAACTTGCCCCTTAAAGCAACTGTATTTGCTATTTATTGCTTCATTCATTTTATAGAAGTGGAAATCAAAGTACAGAATATATAACATTTATATATATTCTGTAATATATAAAACTGGAAATTTTAATGTTCAAGTTCAGTTTTAAAGAAGTGATGAATTTTTTAAAAATTTAAAAAGTATTTTATTAGTAATGTTTTAATTCTACTTTAAATATCAAATATTAAAATAATTTGCCACTGATTATTCATCTGCAAATTATGTTACTTGCTCATATCTCACTATCTAAGGATAGAGAATCTTTTTTTCTCTCAAGGGTCCCTTGGACATTTATAACACCATTTGTGGGCCATACCATACAGGCTACTGTAAGAATATAGGACAGAGGTGTGTCTGTCCTTTCTTGTACCAGGACCAGACCACAGAACTTCATGGGCTGTACAATCCATGGGCCATTTGTTCCTCAGTCCTGATCTATACATAGTTGTTTTTAATGATTTAATAATGGCTAACTTAATTTATCATAGGTCTTCTATCAGGTCTAAACCATTGTTGATAGTGTTCTGAGTTAAATAATACCAGATGCCTCATTGTTAGGTACATTTAATTATTTTTTTCATATTTTTGACTTGAACAGAGCTTGGCCAGTGTATTTTTTGTGGTCTGTCTATTAAACCTAGAGATAATTATATATTTGAGACAGTTGCCATTTCCATTTTCAATATACTCCAACTAGAATATTTCTAGACTGTCAAGTTCTTTATTGATATATTAAAAGGTTAATAATTTTTTTTCAGAAAGATGTCCTAAAAATCATGACCCTCTGATAAAACAAAAAAAGGCAGACTTGAGTTGAAGACAGATAAATATGTAAAACATTTCTTCAGGAGTGGATCATGAACTTTTCCAATGAAATGCTCACAGGAAATTGCTGTGAATTGATAATCAGTGCTCTTTGGCCTGATAGATGACACTCTGAACAATTTTAATCAACACTACTTTCCTGGCAGTGATGAATGAGAATTCAGCTAGTAGGAGTTACTTTTTTTCATGATTTCTAATTTTTACCCCACTTCCCTATTAAATTATTGGTAACGTTAGGGGGAATAAAATAATTTTTTCTGCAATTAAGATGAGAAAATTTGATCTTTTATGCTGTTATGAATTTATGAGGAATTAATTATTTTTCAAAGTTAACTTAAAATTTGGTCAGTGAAAACATTTTGTGTTTTCTCTTGAAAGTAGGAACAGTGAAATAAAAGCAGATTTCTGGATATAATACATTTATCATATAGTGCTCTAAATTAATGAATTTTGTTTTATTCTGGTGGAAACAAAAACTAGCAAGCTATCCTTTTGTTATGGTCAAAATTAACATCCTTTCTGCTGACTTAATACCTGAGAAGGTACATTAATTCTTATTTAATGTATAATTTTATTTTCTTTTTATAAAGTTCTAAAATAATTTGTTCCCATTTACTTGTTGGTTTTTATTATATAGGATATCTTATTGTTAATTATCTCAAGATATTAATTTCACTTATTTATACATTAAATATGTGTTCCATTTTTTGTTTCACTTTCATTTTTATTTTTCTTTTCAATACTTAATTTTTCAGTGATTATGATGATGGTAGAGATAGACTTAAATAAAGTTGCTCTTGACACCTGTACTTCTGTCCAACTGACTAGAAACCTAGAGTCCACAGACAATACCTTAGTTCTGTAGGTGATCATAATTCACAAAAGTGGAGAAAACACTAAGTACTGCTGGTTTATATAACTGTATCTTGGGAATGGACAGATGGAAGGGCAAGCAAGGTATTTGGGAAGGGGTGTGTTGTGAATCTGTATGTGCTCACGAACATGGGAACTCTCTAAGGGCCTAGATGTATTTGGTTTTTATGGAGGCTTTATTAAAAATGCACCGTTGGTATATGTTTGGTTGTTGGTGATTAATTTAGCCTTCAGCCCTTTCCCCCAGAGTCAGTCAGGAGTGAGAGTGACTGTATGCTGATGCTTTCTAGGGAGACCCCAAGAGTTTTCTCATTCAAACAGAAAATTTTCCCTTTCCTTAATCAGTTACAGGAAGATTCAGGAATAGTGTGTCATGAACTAGGAAGAAATACCAAATATATTTTCCCCTTTGTACTATAAAATTCATGGTTATAAATGTGGTGACAAACAAGCTCCTCTGCTTGTCCTGGGTGTGCTGAAGCATCCAGAATGCACAGAACACTCCTATTCATCAAACACCAAAGTGACAACCCAACAATCCACTAACTCTTATAATTCTAACCAAATATCATCCCTTTGCAATACTACAATTAGAATAAAATGAAAACGAAGAGATACCTGATCTTTGTATTTTAGAGCCCTTCAAGTATTATCTTTTCTGGGATGCATTTTGAAAATTGTTTTAATGAACTCTTGTTCAAACAAATGCTAGGGTAGCTTAAAGTAGTTTTAACATATTTTTACATTGTTAAACTTGAAAAAAATCAAAATAGCAATAAAATCTTGAAAAAAAGAAAATGTCACATCTATGCCAAGAATTGTGCTAGTGTTTTATATGAATTCTCTCTAATTCTTAGAACATTACAAGATGTGTCTTTCTTTTCCCATTTACATATGAAACAGAGCAACTTAATTGACTTTGTTACAGCAAAACAGTTGAGATTCAGATAAAAAGCTGCTTGCCAAATTTGTTCTCCATGTTGGAAGTTCTTGGAAATGTTTTCTGCATGTGATAAATAATTTTTTATAAAAGTAAACAGAGTTGGGAAAGTTACAACATTATTTTTTCTGACTTATTTTCAAGTTCCTCAAAATTTCAATTTGTCTCTCAACTTCTGCATGATCTCCTGTTTTCCTACCTATGGTTTATTGGTAGCAATAGCAGAGTTAAAGAAGAGAAAAAAAGAACAATTAGATCAGTTATATGACCATGTAGGATATTATATTGGAAACTTTTTATCAATTAATTGGGTATGTTTCTTTGAAATTCAAGAATAAAAGAATATTGGGGCTGGAGTGATAGCACAGCAGGTAGGGCATTTGCTTTGTACGCACCCAACCCAGGTTCGATTCCCAGCATCCCATATGGTCCCCTGAGCATCGCCAGGAGTAATTCCTGAGTGCAGAGCCAGGAGTAAACCCTGTTCGACTCAAAAAGCAATAAATAAATAAATAAATAAATATTTCCCTCACCTGCCCATCTTTCCCGTTGATTACAGATAAGTTACTCAAAATAAGTGATGAAGGTGTTTGTCTTTTCATGCCACATTCAAGAGGAAAATTCAGTCATGAGACAAAACAATGATAAAAATTTTATTAAGCAATAGAAAGGAAAGAGACATAGTATACGCAGAACTATACTCAAAGAAGGTTATCCCAGTAGTGGGTAGCCCTGTCAAACAGCACTGCATGGGTTTTTGTCTGTCCATTTGTTTATTCCCAATTTGGGGCATTCTCATAATTTTCCCTCTGCTGTACTACTTTTACAGGTGGGAACTCTCATCCTCAAAATTAAAGCTCTAGTGGCTGGTAGCACCTCCCCAAATACTGTCCCACAGGACAAATTAATCTGTAAGAATCATGACTTGAAATGGAGGGCATTCTTTGACTCTCTTATCCAATAACCCAGGATGCCTTTAGTTCTGGGCAATTTGCCTCTCTGTGTCAGCATTTCAGGTGTCTCCAAATCCAGCTCATGTCCAAGGAATGCTCATCCTCTAACAAAATGACAAACAGAGGTGAATATATGCAAGGCACAGTTTAATCTCTTAAATATTTTTAACTTTTCTTTAAAATATGAATCACTGAGATACACGGTTACAAAGTTGTTCATGATTGGATTTCAGTCATACAACGATCCAACACCAATCTCTTCACCAGTGTTCGTTTCCCACTACCATAATCTCTTTAATTTTTTACTTACTATTTAGAGCAAGCCATTATTCCTTAGCAGTTTTTTTTTATAGCAAAGCAAACACTATACATGATACTTTGATTTTATGACAAAAGTATTCAAATAATCATTGCAACATATTTTTTTGCCTATTCCTTTATCAAGGTGAAAACATTTGCCTTTTGTATTACTTGGTTAGTTGCATCAAGTTTTAACAGCAGGCTTTTTATCGATTGAAGCCCATAGCTATTTGGATAAAAAGTACAGGCAAACTCTGACTAATAAGTGTGTCACAATGATATTGACAAAGTTTCAGTGTCTGCACTCTGACTTACATATACTCTGCATACAAATCGAGAAAAATCTGTCTGAAAAATCCCGATGTTTCACATCAATTTTTTTTGAGTTGTCTATTTTGCATAGATCTGATTGGAATTAAATAGCTCTTTCTACTCAACTGAGAAATCAATATTCAGAACTCATCTAATGTCAAATTTGGTTCTCAGTTTAATACTATAATTAATTGAAGCATCTGAAATATCCTTTAATTTTTTGTCCTCTTTAAAAATTCATATAAAAAACTCAAAAGTCTATGATTGCCACATATAATTTAAAATATAATTTCAAGTGGCATAAATTTAACTAAAATGCACAGCTTTAGTGGAGAAAAGAAGATAAAAACTGTTTCATTATTCAATTTACTCAGCCATGCTTTTGGCAGAAATTCAAATTCTCCAGCTTTCCAGTTCCTCTGTGGAATACTTCGTCATCTGGCATACAACCTTAGAATATCTCACAAGGTGAGTGTGACAGAGTGTGAAGGAAAAGGAATAGAACAGGATTATAGATGACTATATTAATGTTTCCAAAATTTACTTTTTATTTTGGTAGATAATTTTTATTAGCATTTATTTCTCCGTAACTTGCTTTGCCTACTGTGTGAGAGTCTGTTCCATGAACTTTGGACTTTGACTAATAGAATATGATTGGAAATTAAATACATCAGAATTAAGCATAAAAAGTTAAACAGACTTTATATCTTCTAACTAATTCTCTCATTATTCATGCCCCTCTACTTTGAGAATTATTTCTACTGGTGATGTCCACCTTACTTTGTTTCTTTGAATTGAAAGATATGAAAATTTATTCCTGCCAATGTCAGTGAGAGGCAAACCTATGTCATTGTAAGACATTAATCCTTATGGATTACTTATTACTGCAACACAGATGATTGGTAAAGAATGGTTATGTATACTTTTTCACTCTAAATTATGAATGGAATTGATTTTCTTCAGTTCTAAAGACAAAATAGTGAACTCCTCTTAGGGGTTAGAGTAGAAGAGTTGTATTCATTTAATATTAATATTACTTTATTTCATACATTGACTATATCACGGTATATATCACGGTCCTCCCATTGTTCATTGATTTGCTCGAGTGGGCCCAGTAATGTCTCCATCATGAGACTTATTGTTACTCTGTTTGGCATATTGAATACATCACAGGTAGCTTGCCAGGCTCTGCCGTGCGGGCGAGATACTCTCGGTAGCTTGCCGGGCTCTCCGAGAGGGGTGGAGGAATCGAACTCGGGTTGGCCATGTTGGCCACTTGTAAGGCAAATGCCCTACTGCTGTGCTATCACATTGACTAAATAATTAGAAAACTTCTTCCAATTTGTGTACATATAGAAATAATGGTATGTTACTTAGATCTTTATTATGCTATTATATGAAGAATGAATAGATGCTTTTTCAACAATAGTTGCTTTTAAGTCTGAAAGACAAACATTTTCAAGTCTGATTACATTCCAATAAAATCTAAGAAAGTATCAGATTTTTGTTGAATCAAAATGAATTATATCGTATTGTGTAGTTTAAAAGTAAGTTAAACTTTATAGTTTTTAAATATTTGTTTTTATGAACTTAGAACTAATAGTGTTTGCGTTCTGTAAATATAATTCTTATGTGATAATTATCTGGTCTACTACACTAAATTTAGTTGAACAAATCCAAACAGTTAATCTTGATTTGTATAGTCATGGGACTATAAATAATTATAGGGTTCCCATTTTTATATCCTATAATAGTATAAAATTGATTTACATAGTTAAAATATGCATAAATTATACCCACTAGTAAAATATGCAAAGTGAAAAATTACCACTTTTGGCCTCAGAGATGCCTCCACATCCTGTACCAGGCTGTCTTATCCGGGGCGCTCTGGAGGAATGGGTGAGTGTGTCCCTCCATCCACCCCAACAGAGCCCCGGCAGCTGAAAACCTTCAGAATCCAATCACTGCCAGGATCCCAGGATCATGGCTGATCTCCATAGGCTCAGAACAAGTCTCACGCATAGGAATGAATCTGCTAAAAACTTGGGCATGCAGGATTTGTGACTGAAATCTCCAGGCTCTTATGGAGTTGGGGAAGGGTGACCTTCCCCCATCCCCCTGTTCTTCTAGGAACCTGCTGGTCATGTCCATGAACTGCCTCTGGTGGCATATAAACTGATCAATGGCCATGATCCAGAGATTAACAAATAAACCTCAGAAGAGATCAACAAACTGCAGAGATGTCTCCACACCCCATAGTCACCATCCAGTTAAAATTTAACTCTTGTATTATCTTGTATTATTATTATTATAACTCTTGTATTATTATTAATTGTATTATCCTACTTAAACTTTTAGAATTCCTAAAACGGCATCTCACTCTATGCCATTGATGTACCAAGAGTGGCACACCACATTTTATGGTATGTAAAGTAGAAAGCAACCTATTTTGATCAATTTGATCACAAGGATCAACCTGAAACATGCTAGTAATATCTTATTACAAGGGCTTAATGGCTTGACGGTGAGATACAAGAATCTTCACACACCTCTAAGAAAGCTTTTTTGGATCATTTTTAGCGGATTATTCATAACAAGCAATACAAAATAGTTTATTTAGTACCTCTTTGGGGGCAGGCTTAGGTATTGGTGGTGGGAAAATTCAAAATAATGGTGGTGGGGTGGTGTAATGATGTTGGTGTAATGTGTTGGAATATTGAATGCAATATATTATTGTGGACAACTTTAAAGAATAAAATAAAATTTAAAAAATTCCACTTTTTTCATCCTTAGTCTTACTTCTATAGTAGTAATAAGGATTAGTCATCTCTATCTTAGTTCAAACTGTCTCAATTTATCCTAAACTTAATTCTTCAACAATATTTGTTGAATCATTGATATTTGAGTCTGTCACTTGACTTTTGATACAGAAAACTAGCAATTTAGATAATGATAAGTGTTAAAAATAACTTTAACAGGCATTTAAATTACCTGGTGAACATATCATAATTCTGTTATTTAATCTGAGATAGATAGCCCTTTAAACCCACTCAAAAGATCCCTTTCTACAATTTCTTGTTAATATTCCTTTTAATTAATCTTATTACTTTTTGTATCTTTCATTTCCTTTTCATTAGAATTTATGTTTAAATTTTTGTCTCCCAGAAAGCTACTCTTTTTCTTTCTTTTTTTTTTTTTTTTTGTAATGTTGAGGAACATCTAGGATGTCTCTGAAACATGACTTATACTAGTGTAAGTATTCTGTATTCTGGTAGGAAATGCATGAACCTGTATTAGCCCTATGTGAAAATGGTTCTCTTTCCATCTCATCTCTATCTGTACTCTCAATGGTCTATTGTAGTGGTCTAATATAGTGACCTCAGACTTTTTGCTTGCCTCTACGTCCAGTACTAATATTCATATTTCAGTTGGTCTCTAGGAAATCTTCAACTTTATAGAGTATTTTTTCAAGATCCTAACTGGGAAGAGATATTTTATCACTTTCTCTGCAATTAATACATGTGCCTTCTGACAGTTAATTTCTATTTTTCTATTTTCTATTCCTGGTGACTTGAAGCTGAGTCCTTTCATGACTACACTGAGCTACCATTGCTATATTAACTACCATTTCTATATCAGAATTTTCCTGTTAGATTAACTGGGTTATAATTTCCTCTTAACCAATTGGGCTGCAATTTTCTCTAATATAATCTATGTGAATTCTGTTCACTATAATAAAATTCACTTTATCAGTTATTATTTTTTTAAATTTCCATGTTATTTTATTTTTAGTGTATCTTTACTGCCATTTCACTATTATTTAATTTTAGTTTATAAAGGAAAATATTTATAATTAATGATCATATTTAAGTGGAAGTTTCCTTGTATATTTTTAGACAAAAGAAAATTATGTTAATTTTGTTGAATATAATTTAGTTCTGCTTAAATAATATATTAATTTGGCTACCCATTCTTCTATCTATTCATTGGTGGTTATTTATTCAGTAAATATTAAGTATTTTTATATAAAGAAACGGTTTGATTTTGTAGATATAATAGAGAATAAGACAGAAATTATATTATAGTAAGAAACTAGTCAATTATTAATGATTTACTTTCAATTGTAGTAGATTATGCAACAAGCAGTAAATTTGAGGTAACTGTATTTTATAGGGAATATAATCTAATTTGGAGCTGAAGGGAGATATCTTCCATGAGGTAAAATATGAGCTCTGTTCCAGAGAAGATTAAGAGGAAATTTTTAATGATTAGTTCAGGAAAAAGTATTGTGCTGAAGAAGCAGTAACAAAGGGATTCCCTGCAATTCTTGTAGATTTAATGAATTCCACAGTTTTCTTGGTACAACCAAATCAGTTCTTATTCTATTAACTTTTATAACTGTGTGCTAAATAAATTAATATTAGAAATCAAGGGAAACAATTATTACATCTGTTCTGGAATTAATGAAGTTTCTTTGGGTGTAAACAGGTATTTTATCTCTTAAAGATATGATATCCAATTAAAGTGGTTTAAATACTATAATTATCATAAATATTGAATAGCAGACATAGTAGGAGATAATAGCAATTGAGAGATATGGTAATGTTCCTATGTTTTTCTAAAACACTCTACTACTAATTTCATCTAAATAGATGTAATTCAAAGATATTATAAAGGGCACAGCAGCTAGGATATTTGCCTTGCATGTGGCAGACTGGGGTTTGATCACTGGCATTCTATATGATCCCCTGAACACCGCCAGAATCAATTCCTTAGTGCAGTGTCAGGAGTAACACTGAGCATTGCCAGGTGTGAAACACAATGCCATATATATATATACATATATACATATATATAAATATATAAATATATATATGGCTACATGTGACAAATGCTCATTGAGATATTATACTGCACTGTAGCACTGTTCTCCCGTTGTTCATAGATTTGTTTGAGCGGGCCCAGTAACGTCTCCATTTTGAGACTTATTGTTCCGGTGTTTGGCATATCAAATACGCCATGGGTAGCTTGCCAGGCTTTGCCGTGTGGGCATGATACTCTTGGGAGCTTGCTGGGCTCTCCGAGAGGGATGGAGGAATTGAACCCGGCTAGGCCGGGCAAACACCCTACCACTGTGCTATCGCTCCAGTCTATATAATAGCTAAAACCCACAGAAGTAAGTTTAACTGTATTATTATTGGCAGGGGTTTGGGGCGCACACCCACTGGTGCTTAGGGGTTATTATGACAATGTGCTTAGGAGTGGCCCCAGGTGGTGCTCAGAGGACCCTTATGTGGTGTAGGACATTTTAACCAGGATCAGCCACGTCAGACAAACACACCCCCTATATTATTTCTTTGGCCTAATTTTATTTTTAAAAGTATTTTTAAATTGAGATTTAATGGTTAAAATAGCAGTAACGCTTCTGCTTATGGTATGCAAAGTTAATATATCTCCACCACTAGCAGTACTTCCACCATTTGCACAAAGGGCTAAAGACTATTATAAGCTTTAATTTTAATATAAAATAAATGAAATTTTATCAAGTTAATAGGCAGTTATTCAGCTTTTAAAAAAGACCTATACAAAATATAGGAAACTGATTTTAAGGATAAGTTATAAAGCAGTTATATGCATATAGAGGCATAAATAACTGCAAAAGTGAAGTAGTATATCAGGATTAAAACTTATACAGTTATTTTCTTTCTCAAGATTCTTTGATGTCATTATAGTAATTTAGCAAAAAATTGACATATATACTGTATCTGTGGGCTGGAGCCATAGCACAGAGGTAGGGCATTTGCCTTGCGCGTGACCGCCTGGTTGAGCCAGGTTCAATTCCTCTGCCCCTCTCAGAGAGTACGGCAAGCTACTAAGATACTGAGAGTATCTCACCCGCCCAGCAAAGCCTGGCAAGCTACCCATGATGTATCCCATATGCCAAACACAGTAACACAAAGTTTCAAAATGGAGATGTTACTGGGCCACTCCAGCAAATCGATGAACAGGAGGACAGTGCTACAGTGCTACTGTATCTGTATATCTTGACAGCTGTACCATTTTCTGCTATAGTAATTTAGCAGTAAAAAATGACAGATATACCATAAAAATTTTCCATTTTCGCTTTTCTCCTGAGATTTTCACAAAACAAAACTTGATATTCAAGCTAGCTGTGGAAATTTTCAGATCTTGATTAGTAACAAAATATTCAAGCTCCAGACATAGATGATGCCAAATAAGATTAAATGACCAAATCTCTCTCATTTTGAGTCAAATTAACTCATCCAAAAATCTTCCCTTTGGGCTCTGAGACTATTTGTTATTAATAGATTTTTAGTAACCCTTAGTAGGGTAACATCTCAAGGCCCTATCAAGTAATATCTATTCTGACCCCAGTTGGCTGAATAATTCTGTGACTAGAAGATATGAGAGACTATGGTATAAATGAACAACAACAACAATAATAAGATGAAGAGCAGAGTGGAAACTGCACTAAACTAGGAAAATGTCCAAGAGATATTATCTGCACTCATGGTTTCACGTTAGGCTCAGTCTCACAGGTTTACTCAAAGGAAACCATATCAATACAGATCTGTCAATCTAGTTTCTTCTCAACAAAGTACCCTTGAAAACAGAACAAAGCATCATATATTTTTAAAAATTTAGACACAAGAGCGATAGTAAAGCCGCTAGAGCAATTTCCTTGCACAAGGTAGAACAGCGTTGATTCCGGCATGCCAGGTGGTCCCTGAGCACCATCAGGAGTAATTCCTCAGTGCAGAGTTAGGTGTAACGCCTGAGTTTAGCCTCTTGGTGTGTTCCCAAAACAGAAATCAAGACAAAACAAAATTTTTAAATCTCCAAATTCAAGTGATAGTTCAGTTTGCCTGGCCTTTGCCTTAAATGACTTCGACACATATTTGATCTCTGGCATCCCATACTGTCCCCTGAGCTACTCCCTGATTAATTCCTAAGTGCAGAGCCAGAAGTTACTCCTGAGTACTGCCGGATGTGATGCCCTTCCCCAAAATAAGTAAAATAAAATAAGAGTTTAAATGAGATATTAGAAATGAGGAAGATGCCTAATTGTAGAATGTTAAAATCCTATTTTTTTAAAAAAATCATTATGTTAGCAATGTGTATCAACAAATATGTCATAGTTGTGTCTTAAATTTGGCTCCAAAATTTTGGGGAATAAAGCACAGTGATTCAATTAAAATAGAAAGAAAGAATGTTTCATTATGCCCAACAATTTCACTCCTTAGTATCTATCCAAAGCACACACAAACATTAACTCTAAAAGATATATGCATATCTATATTCAGCTGTTTTTGTTAATAACCACTCAACTATATTGTACTGTTTATAGTTTCTGTTTCACTCATATTTCTAACGTGTTTAACATCATTCACCAGCTAATTATTTTACTGCATTTTTATAATATCCCAAAGATTTTAATAATTGGACTGCCATTTCTACCAGAGACTATAATATTCCATCTAGCCCTTAGATATAAGTTCTTAATAAAGGGAGTAGGTACCAAGTGGTTCAGTTCTAAAATTCCATCTTAATGCTTAGAAAGTATTAGAAAATCCCTAATGGAAACAAATCTTAAAATCTAATCAGTAGAATTAGTAACTGAAGTTAAGGAAGTTGAAGATAGAGGGACTATAGACAATCTTGCAGGGATCTTGTTATACTGTGAAGGGTCTGGTGTGGTAACACTATCAGTACAAAACAATGATTTCAATACTATTCTAAACTATGATACATCAATAAAACAGAAGAAGACTGTTTGGTTTAATAAATAGTGTAGAAACTCATGTCCTCATTTCTTACTTAATGACTAATTACTTGAGTGGGTACCTCAAGTCCCAGGTAGCATAGAAGAGAGAACAACTTACACTCTTATCCATTCCCCAAAAATAATGTGAGCGTTAATTATAATAATGCCCATAAAGGCATTTGCACAATTTAAAATATGAACGGAAGTATTGCAAGTAGAAATTCTAGTTTTATTAATATTATTTCACAAATCTAAGCTTATAGTGATCTTATATTTCCACGAAAAAATTTAAAATGTAAACTTGCCTGACTGTTTTAGTTTCTTTGCTGCTTAGCTCTGCTTCTTGGTTTAAGAACTTACCTCTTAAATTATTTCAATATTAAAATTTATAAGAATGTTAGGAGCCAAAACATTTTTTAAATGGCAAAAGGATTTGGGTAATAAATTCACAATTAGGGCATTTTTTTATCAGAAACGTAAAACGTTTAAAAATAATTAGATTTATAGGTATTTTGGGTAGTGCTGAGGGTAGTGAATTTAGAAAGAATCAGAATTAATACTAAAAATATAAGCCAAAATTAATACTAAATATATAAGCCAAAAGAGAGATAAAATAAATTATTGGGGTAAAATTTATCAGTTGATAGGGGCAAGTGTATCTTGGTTCATCCCATGCTAATTTTGTTTTATTTTTTTCTCCTATTAGCTTTCAGTGATGCCCTTCTTATTATCTCTTAATGTAGGATTGTACTCCCTTTAATATTTTTTTCTTATGTGATAATTATTATATTTCCCCCTGAGGAATACTGAGAATTTGGAAGCATAAAATTAGTATAGGAAATGGAATAGAACAATTGCTGTCGGAAACCATATGGAACATTTTATGATGATATTTGAAGTTGTTGATTCTTGCTTCTGATGAGTATAGATATTAAAGTGAAAATAGACATATTTAAACTTATAAGACTGCAACAAAATATACCATAAAGAAAATTGTTTTATTTGCAATTTTTTTTTGTATTGCAGATAACACTTTAACAGCATCTTATAAACTGAGAAAGAAATGGTAATTAGTTGAGTAGAAAAATGTGACTTGTTAGCTGAGCATATTATGATCCCTGCATATGGAAAAATCTCTATTAAATTAAAATTAAATTAAAAAACAACCATCTATAGGGATGTGAGAAAAAAGTAATTTTCATATAGTGTTGATGGAAATGTAAGTTGTTTTATCATATTTTTGGAATAGACTAGAAATATTTACCTAAAAATCTTGTATTTTGACATAGGAATACATTGGGGACTTTATTCCATGAAAAAATATAACTAGCATAGTAGCTAGGATATATGAAAATGTATATATAATGTCTTTTGTTTCAAAAAATACTGAGACACAAATAAACACTCCCAATACAGAGATAGTTCACAGAAAATTAGAGAACTTAAAGTATGGAAGATTATACTATACCCAGAATTAATTTAAATAATACATTTTGAGTTAGAGTTTTTTAAAAAGTTATTTCTCATGAGAAAGAGCACATATACTTTATTTTTCTAAAATAATAATTAAGATTTATGATCATGAAGCATATTAATAAGTACAAATATTTCAGGTTTAAGAAGAGAAAAATGGGGGAGGAGAGAGAGTGATAAACAGTGGATGATGCGAAGAAGCAAAAATAAAAAAGAGCTTATAGGAGTTCAGGAATTTCTCCATTTCTTCTAGGTTCTCTTGTTTCGTGGCATACAGACTTTCAAAGTAGTCTCTGATGATCTTTTGGATTTCTTTCTTTCTGTTTTACAAAGTTGTAGATTACAGTACATAAAACCTCTTTTTCTATTGGTCTATAAAGAGTGTTGGGCAAACTAAAGATATGTCTTCATTGGAAAGAGTCAGCTATCAACTTGCAATACATAGCTCCATTTCCATATACATCATTTTTGTGTGTGATATTTAAAAGACTCTCTAATAAATGATCTCTAAAATACAGCATTTGAAGAATAAAATGTGCATATACTTGTCATTCACATTTACTTGTGACATATTTATCTGTTTCATAAATTAATAGAGTAGTATTTATCAAAGTAAATTTCATAGTGCAATAGATTACTGATGAAATAAGGTGCAAACTCAGACAAATCTCTTGCTCTTAAATTCACTACCTACTTTTTATTTAGGCTCGTTGTGTATATGGAAGGGGGCATACCTGACCGTGTTCAGGAGTATTCCTGGCTTTGTGCTCTATAGTGACCCCTGGAAGTGCTCAGAAATGTCAAATATTCTGAAGTAAAAAAAAAAAAATCTGTTAATACAGTGCTGTCAAATTCACTTCAATAAGCTGCTTTTTTTTGAAATAACTACTACTTCTTGATCACTTGACATCCTGTTACTCATCAATTTGTTCGAGCGGGTGCCAGTAACATCTCCATTCATCCCTGTCGCGTACTAGTGTAGCTCAATGTCGTCTGCTTGCTCCAGGAACACGAAGAGCCTCAAACTGTTCGTTCAGGGTCTTGACGAAGAAATCTGACCATCTCATAGGTGGACGGCCATGCAATCTTTTGACATCCTACAGAATCCAGTCGGTAAGGGCTATAGTCTAGAGGTCATCTTCAAATCGCATCACATGTCCAACCCCTCTTATTTTTGATACCTAGGGACAGCGTTGATGTCCCTGATTCTAGATCATCTATGGAGGTAAGAAGTTCTGATTCCTTCTCTCACTTGAGTGCAGCATGATACTCCAAGCATAGTGCTTTCGATTCTGTTTGGGAAACCCTCAGGAGTGTTCTCATCCTGTTTTCATACGGCCCGGGTTTCTGAGCATATGTTAATGCTGGAAGAATGGTGGAGTCGAAGAGATGTGCCCAGAGCCGGAGTTTCTTCATCCTCTTAGCTATTTCTTTGATGCTCTTGAAAGCATTCCACACTGCTCTCTTCCTCCTGTGCAACTCAGGTGCCAGGTCGTTATGTTGAGTTCTTGACCTGGGTACATATAACTGCTGCATTCAAAGATGTTTGTTCCATTGAGAGAGAATGGAATGTCAGGAGCGAGTTTCTTTCTCATGAATATTGTCTTCATGAGATTTAGCTGCAGTCCGACCTTTCAAAACTCATGGCTGAAGTACGTCAGCATTTGTGCTGCTTGGCTAATGTTTGGTGTTATTAGAACAATGTCATAAGCAAAGCGGGGGTGGTGTAGTTGCAGACCATCTATCTTCACTCCCATTCCTTCCCGTCCTGTTGTCGCATGACATTCTCGAGGGTGGCATTGAAGAGTTTTGGTGAAATGCCCTGCTGAACCCCTCTCTTTCAAATACTTTGATAGGATCTTTCAATTTTTTAAAAAAAAATTGAATAAGGCTTTTATTCTATATTTATATATTGGCATGCCTAAAGTATTGTTTCATAAACAGAAGAACAGAAACTGTCCATAGAAAACCTATGGAAAGGTCTGCAGAGTCCACTTTAGTTCAGTATAAGGAGAAATAAATTATTTACCTAAAATTTTTGTTATTCTTCCTTTTGCATCCCCATTTCAGTCATTATAAACTCTGCTTCCTATGAAACATGGCAGTTATATATAATAAATTTTAAATATATAATAGAAATATTCTCCTATATAAAACATGAAAATTAGTAAAGATAATGGTTCTATTTCAGTATATTTTAAGAAATCATGTTAATATGTTCAATATAGTGATCTCTGTTGACTGTGGTTTTATTCTCTTTGGTTTTCTTCATTTATTTGGAATAAGTTTTAGAGAAAGGAAAGCAGGGAATAGAGATCATAAAAAGTCATGTGACATTAGAAAAATATTGAATTGAGGAATTAAAATCTTTTAAAAATATAAATTTAAGCCCAATATTAGAAGAGCAATAATTTCTTTCTATGTAACTGGATGGTGAGTTTTCCTTTTAACTGTACTACCTTTGCTTTTACATTTGACTTCTGTAATTTTTAGTTTCACTCCCTAAACTTTTTCCCTATGAATGGATTTTAAATGATTATTTCAGTACCTTAATGTTAACTTTACATTCTGTTCTTCTCTCCCAAGTACTTTTCCCCTAAACTTTGTTGTATTTAGGTTGTGTTATAAACAATCTTTATTATAGACAGGTAAACCAAAAATTGTCCTTTAGACCTTCTTATTTTTATTTTACTATCAGCAGCTGCACTTATACGTGATAAATCTCATTTTCAGAAAGCACAACCTGAGAGATGATTATGCTTCTCTACATCCTTTTTGTTGATAGGACTGTCAGCTTCCGTGTGACTTTTAGCACTTATGAAAAGCCTATTTATTAAGATGGGCCTAAGTGATTAAAATTACCTCCTTGATTTGAATAAAGTTGGATGCAGTTATTGTGGGAAGGATTATGGAGATGTTCTATTATGAGTTATATGGTTTACCCATTAATGCTGTTATGCCTATGGTCAAGATAAAACTGCCATGAACTGGAGACCTCTTAGCAACTCACAAAGTCAGCACAAGGGGAAGAGGCTTGGTGTGATTTTTATCTGTGTCATGAATGTTAATTAAAACAAATAGTATGAAAGAGACAAATGAATTCTCATGTATTTATAGGGGCTTTGGGCATGGAACTAATTTGTTTCCCTAGTGGAGAAAAGATAACTTATAACTCATAATACTCATAATATGCATGTATAAACAACTATTTTCTCTATTAAACAAAATGTAAAAAAAAAATCTAAGTTTATTTTCTAAAAAACAAAATTGCCAGCTGGGTATAATTTCTTAATTGACAGTCAACTAGTATAATTAATGAGTTTTATTTATGTGATATGCAAAATTTTCTAAAGATATTTGTTGGTGAACAATATTACCTCTGGGAAAAAGTAGATATTTACAATCTGGAAGTAAAGGATAATTAAATTAGAGTACTCAGTTCAAAAATCAATATTTCTTTCCTCTCCATCTATGAATTGATTAATTTTTTTTGTTAATCCCAAAGAGACATTTTCTCCAACACCTGTAAATGCCTTTCTCTTTTTTGAATGCTGTTTATCTTGATACCTACTCATTACCAGCATTTGTTCTTTCATTTTTATTACAACAATTAGTCAAATGAAGATATTTCCTACTTGCAAAAGCCATAGAGTTAGATGCGTGTCTTATATGCGGCTGGCCCACGTTTTATCCTTCATACTCCTAATGCTTGCTTGAGTCCACTAGAAATGATCCCTGAGCAAATATCCAGAAGTAAACCTTGAGAACAGCTGAGTGTTGGAGAAAAAAGAGCCACAGTGCTTATAAAATGGGACTAAAAATTGTAGGAAGTTATTTTCAAATAAAGTTAATTTAATTTTAAAGTAACTGCAATAAGTAAGTTGTGTTCTGACAATATGTCATATGTGTTCTGTACCTCAGAAATTTGTTTTTGGGAATTTTTAACTAACTCCAAATATAAATCCAGTGTTATATATTATTGGTAGAATGAGTGTTTTTCTAAAAGGTCATAGACTACATCTTTGAGTTCTTGGTTAAATATAACTTTATGTCTACCTAATGAGCACTGCAAAAATATGTTAAAATTTGATTACTTACATTAATTTTACTTTCTGTTTTTTGAAGACTACAAGGGGATAATTGATACTCTAGCACAGGGAGACCTAACTTTAAGTTATACTCAAAATATATGTTGTAACTATAAGAATGAATTAAAGTCACTTAAGTAATTATTAACTTATTATTACAAATTATTAACATGCTAACAATATAATGAAAAATTTCCGGATGAGCTAGATTTCTTCATGGTAATGTTATTACACTGGCACCTATAGCTCACCAAATGGGTGTAAACACTATTGTGTAATATGGATCGTGTAACTCCAGTTCCATGTAGACAATCCATCTAGTAAGAAATGTTTATCTACTTTGCATTAGCAATGAACCCTTATCAGACATGAAGTTAATTTAAGATAGTTATTAAGCAAATTTTGGTAATGTTATTCTGATTTTGAAAATAGTTTATTACTGTAGTCTTAAGGACAGGAATTACTTTGATTTGTAGAAAATAATTTCAGAATGAGAAAAATTGTTATTTGAATTCATTTGCTATTGTAAGCATGTCCTTTCTGTAATTGGAATGAATTAAATTTCATGAATGCAGTTAATTACCTCTTGTTTAATACCCATTTAATATTTGTTTCATTTGCAAAAATTGGTAAAATTATTGCATTGCTAGTCTGTTTATGATGATATAGTCTTTGTTCTGTATATAATTAGCAGTTCATCATGTTAAGTTTTTCAAAAACGGAATTAACAAGTGCTTATTGAATATCTGCTATGTATCAGACACAATCCTAGACACTGAAAGCACAGCAATGAAAAATTAGCATAAAGCTTGTCTTTATGAAGTGTACAGACTAAATATGGGTAAGAAAATAATGTGAAATGATAACAGCGAGTAGTAAGTGATATGAAGGAAGTAAAATAGAAGACAAGAATGAAGAATAAAAGCTATCAGTGATTTCTGAAAGTGACTTTAGGTAGGTACAATATGAACAAAGATATAATGAACAAAAAGAATAAATAATGTGGGGGAATATATGTATTCTTGTGTGTTTATATGGCAAAGAATATTCCAGGCATGACACTGTGACACTGTCCTCCCGTTGTTCATCTATTTGTTCGAGTGGGCCCAGTAACGTCTCCATCGTGAGACTTATCATTACTGTGTTTGGCATATCGAATATGTCACGGGTAGCTTGCCAGGCTCTGCCGTGTGGGTGAGATACTCTCTGTGCTTTCCAGGCTCTCCGAGAGGGGCAGAGGAATCAAACTCAAGTCGGCCATGTTGGCTGCATGCAAGGCAAACGCCCTACCGCTGTGCTAAAATAGAAAATGCAAAGTCTGTGTTGGAATGTGCTATGGTTTCTTGAACTAGAGACTGAATAGAGTATTACAAGCAAAAGAGAGAATTGTCTATGACTAGGACAGAGTGATATTAGTGGAATAGATAATTTATGGATTTCTAGTCCTGGTTAAATGTTTGGGCATTTTAGGTCACATCCTGTTGTTGCTCAGGGATTACTCCTGCTTTTCTGCAAAGGTACTAGTCCTGGAACTGCTTGTGGGACGATGTTTAGTTTTAGGGATAAAATCAGCATCAGTTTCACACAAAACAACATCCACCCCTCTCTACCGGCCCTACTCTGTATTATTTCTCTGACTCAAGGTTAGATTTCTAAGTGTGAAGGGAAGCTGTTGGGAGATTTTATGCTGAGAAATGATGGAATCTTAATTTTAAATGATTACATTTGATCAGAGTGATCATTCTGACTCTTGTGCAATATATAAAGTGAAGGTGGGTAATATTTTATAGCACTAGTAACACCATCCTCCCGTTCTTCATCGAATTGCTCCACCGGACCCAGTAACATCTCCATTGTGAGACTTGTTGTTACTGTGTTTGTCATATGCAATACTTCACGGGTAGGTTGCTCTCCGAAAGGGACAGAGAAATCAAACTGGAGTCGGCCACGTGCAAGGCCCTATCCACTGTGCTATCGCTCCAGCCCTAGTACATGTGATAATTAATAAAGATATGATGTGGGATATTACTAATAGACAAGTTGAAATAAATTTGGTTCTGGATAACCTTGAAGAGACTGATGACAATATCTGCTGTTGGATTGTATATTGTAAACAAGAAAGAGAAACATCAAAGTTAGCTCCAGTAATTTTGGGGGGTTGTAGTGAAAGAGGGGGAGGTTTAGTGAAAGATGTAGGGGGGTTGAGAGTGAAAGAGCAAATAATAGAATAATGGACCCAGATGAAACCTATTTGGCAATAAGAGAACAATGATATAATTAGTAATATTTCTTTGATGAATTATAAATTATTTCTTTGACTGCTATATTTATAGGGCCTATATCCTGCAATCCTGATGTATTGAGTTTCTACGCCCTGATTGGCTAGGGCTTCCATGACCGCTTCTGTCTCAACAGAATCAAAGGCCTTCTTTAAATCAATGAACGTTAGACAGAGTGGCATCTTGAACTCTCGAGATACCTCAATGAGCTTGGTTATTGTGTGGATATGGTCGATGGTACTGAATCCTTTTTGGAATCCAGCTTGTTCACATGGTTGTCCTTCATCTAGTGTTCTGCTAATCCTATTCAGGATGACTCGAGTGAATAGTTTGTAGATGACAGACAATAGGCAGATTGGGCGATAGTTGCCAATGTCGTGGATGTCTCCTTTCTTGTATAGTAGTACAGTCCTGCTGGTTTTCCATTGGGATGGAACCTTGCATTCAGACAGGTAGCGTGTGAAGAGTCGAGCCAATGTATTGATGAGTACTGATGGTAAGTTCTTCAGGTGTTCTGGTCTGATCTTGTCTGGGCCAGGTGCTCTTTGTTTCTTTACCGACGAGATGGCATGTTGGATTTCGGAAGGGAGAACATTGGGAACGACATATCCATCATGTGGTATGTGGTATGTGGGCAAGTGGATGTGGCTATTAAAGAGATCTGAGTAGAAGTCATGAATAATCTTCTCCATTGCCTGATTTATTATTTATTATTTATTTATTTATTTATTTTTTATTTTATTATTTTTGAGATTTTGTCGGCCTCTCCTTTCTCATCCTTCTCAGTGCTGCCATGTTGGTGAAGCCTTCAGGGTCAGGTGAATGAGACCAGTTGTAGTTACTGGTTTTGGCATATCGAATACACAGCGGATAGCTTGCCAGGCTCTTCGGTGCGGGCGGAATACTCTCGGTAGCTTGCCAGTCTTTCCGAGAGGGATAGAGGCTTTTGGGGTGACCTCTAATCACCCTTGTAGGTGTTACCATATTTGAACCCTATCAAATATGGTACGACAATTCCGGAAGATGGGTATTTAGTGTCTTATGATGTGTCGCGCGGCCGCAAGCGGCCGCGCGGGTCCAGAAAGCATCCTGGAGTGTGGCGACGGCTGGGTAGTGGAAGTAGTGTCGAGAGTGGAAGTCTGCCAGTGGGGTATTTATCTGGGTAGGTTGGGTCTCCTGTGCACAATTCGATCCCTGGGTGGTTGATGGAAGCAGACAGGGCAGGGTAGGGTGGGGCTCCTGATTAGAATCCCTTTGTCACCTGTGGTGGTGGGAGCAAGCAGAGAAGCTCTGTCCCTGGGTCCGCCGAGCCTGGAGTCCAAGGTCTCAGAGAGTTCCGCTTATCTTGTTCTGTGGGTCTTCAGTTGTGCGTGGGTCTCGGCCGGAGCTGCCGCGCGGGTCCGGAAAGCGTCCTGGAGTGTGGCAACGGCTGGGTAGTGGAAGTAGTGTCACACACGACGTAGGCTGCCACAACGAAGGAAGACAAAAATGATCATCTGTACTTTCAATGCACGTACGCTAGCATCAGATGCATCCATCGAGGACCTGATGGTACAAGCGCGAATGATCAAGTACGACATCATTGGTCTGACCGAGACAAGAAGGCACGAATCTCACCATGCCGTTTTCGACACTGGAGAAGAATTGTTTCTCTGAACATGCGATAAAAGAGGTGTTGGAGGCGTCGGTGTCCTTGTCAACACAAACTTGGCCAAGAGCATTGATTCATTCGAATGCCTAACAACCCGAATCGGACGTTTACATTTGAATAGATGTGGCTCACTGCCTGCAGTTTCTATCTTCGTTGTCTACGCACCAACATCTCATTATGATGAAAGAGAAATCGAGAAGTTCTACATGGAGCTAGAGAAGTTCTATAAAGAAGACCACACCTTCTACAAGATCATTGTGGTTGATTTTAATGCCAAGATAGGACCGAGAAGATCAGCTGAAGAACTTCACATCGGGACCCATGGCCTAGAATGGAACGAACAGGGTGAGAGACTGTCAGAGTTCATCATGTCGACCAAGACCATCCATGGTAACTCACAGTTCCAGAAGGCAGAATCTAAACGATGGACATGGGAGTCTCCTGGTGGACGATTCCACAACGAAATAGACCACATCATATTCAATCGACGGTTTTGCCTGACTGATGTCGCTGTTGTCCCAAAATTTCGAACGGGATCAGACCACCGTCTCCTTCGTGCAAAATTCTACTTCACAGAGCGGGGAGAAAGGGCTGCGAAGTTCAAAAACAGAACTCCCAGAATGACCACCAACTGGGAACTCTATGGTACTATTGCGGCAACATGGGAAGATGCCATTGTTGACAACATTGACGAGGAATACGATCGACTGGTTCAGCACCTCCATGAATGTGCGAGGAACACCAAGAGAGAGATAGCCACAAAAAGTCGCCTATCTTCGAAAACTCTTAAGCTAATTCGCCAGCGTGGTTTGGCGCATGCCTCAGGCAACCGCAAGCTAACGTCCGAGCTTGCAAAGCAGTGCAGAGATGCGATCAAGGAAGACCTCAAAGAGAGAAGAGCAGAAGTACTGGTAGATGCGGCAGAAGCCGGGAAAAGTATTCGTAAGGCCCGCCTGTCCTTCGCCAACTATAAGACCAAGATGACTGCCCTCCGACGTCCTGATGGATCCATCACATCCTCCAGAACGGCAATGGAGAAGATTATCCATGACTTCTACTCAAATCTCTTCAATAGCCATGTCCACTTGCCAACATACCAAATTCCACAGGATGGATATGTTGTTCCCAACGTTCTCCCCTCCAAAATCCGACACGCCATTTCGTCGGTAAAGAAACAAACAGCACCCGGCCCAGACAAGGTCAGACCTGAACACCTGAAGAACCTGCCGTCAGTACTCATCAATACACTGGCTCGGCTCTTCACTCGCTACCTGTCTGAATGCAAGGTTCCATCCCAATGGAAAACCAGCAGAACCATACTACTGTTCAAGAAGGGAGACATCCATGACATTGGCAACTATCGCCCGATCTGCCTATTGTCTGTCATCTACAAGTTGTTCACTCGAGTCATCCTGAATAGGATTGGCAGAACATTAGATGAAGGACAACCATGCGAGCAAGCAGGGTTCCGCAAAGGATTCAGCACCATCGACTATATCCACACGATAACCAAGCTCATTGAGGTTTCTCGGGAGTTCAAGATGCCACTCTGCTTAACGTTCATTGATTTAAAGAAGGCCTTTGATTCTGTTGAGACGGAAGCGGTCATTGAAGCCCTAGCCAATCAGGGCATTCAAGCCCAATACATCAGGATCCTCCGTGAGCTCTATTGCGGATTCACTACCAGGATCTCACCATTCTACAAAGAAGTGATCGTTGATGTCAAGAGAGGGGTGCGGCAGGGTGAGACCATTTCACCGAAACTCTTCAGTGCCACCCTCGAGAACATCATGCGACGACTGGAATGGGAAGGAATGGGAGTGAAGATAGATGGTCGGCAACTACACCACCTCCGCTCTGCTGATGACATTGTTTTAATAACACCAAACATCAGCCAAGCGGCACAAATGCTGGCCGACTTTGACCGTGAGTGTGGAAAGGTAGGACTACAGCTGAATCTTACGAAGACAATGTTTATGAGAAACAGCCTTGTTCCTGACGCCCCATTCGCTCTCAATGGAACGACCATCTCCGAATGCAACAGCTATGTCTTCCTAGGTCGAGAGGTCAACATGACAAATGACCTGGCACCCGAGCTGCGCAGGAGGAAGAGAGCGGCTTGGAACGCCTTCAAGAACGTCGAAGAAATAGCTAAGAGGACGAAGAACCTCCGGCTCCGGGCACATCTCTTTGATTCCACTGTTCTTCCTGCATTAACATATGCCTCAGAGACCTGGGCCCTACGCAAACAAGATGAGAACGCCATTCAGGTCTCCCAAAGAAGAATAGAAAGAGCTATGCTTGGAATATCACGTTTCACTCAAATGAGAGAACGAATCCGGAGTTCTGACATCTGTGGACGATCAAGGATCAGGGACGCTGTCTCATTTGCCAAGGTGTCGAAAATCAGATGGGCTGGTCACGTAATGAGATTTAAAGACAACCGTTGGACTAGAGCTGTTACTGATTGGATTCCACGGGATGTCAAGAGACCGCGTGGCCGCCCACCTACCAGATGGTCAGACTTCTTCATCAAGATCATGAACGATCGGTTTGAGGCCCTTCACGTTCCCGGAGCGAACAGATGCCATTGGGCTACACTAGCACGCGACAGGGACAAATGGAGACGTTACTGGCGCCCGCTCGAGCAAATCGACGACTAACAGGAAGTTAAGTGATTAAGTGATGTATTATTTTTATTATTTTATTATTTATTATTATTATTATTATTATTTATTCCGTGAATGTGGAAAGGTCGGACTACAGCCGAATCTTACGAAGACAATGTTTATGAGAAACAGCCTTGTTCCTGACGCTCCATTCGCTCTCAATGGAACCACCATCTCCGAATGCAACAGTTATGTATACCTAGGTCGAGAAATCAACATGATGAATGACCTGGCACCTGAGTTGCGCAGGAGGAAGAGAGCGGCTTGGAATGCCTTCAAGAGCATTGAAGAAATAACTAAAAGGACAAAGAACCTCCAGCTACGAGCACATCTCTTTGATTCCACTATTCTTCCTGCATTAACATATGCCTCAGAGACCTGGACCCTACAAAAACAGGATGAGAATGCTATTCGGGTCTCTCAAAGAGGAATCGAAAGAACTATGCTTGGAATATCACGATTCACTCAAATGAGAGATAGAATCCGGAGTTCTGATCTTCGTCAACGCTCAGGAATCAGGGATGCTGTCTCATTTGCCAAGACATCAAAAATCAGATGGGCTGGACACGTAATGAGGTTTACAGACAACCGCTGGACTAGAGCCATTACTGATTGGATTCCACGGGACATCAAAAGATCACGTGGACGCCCACCTATAAGATGGTCAGACTTCTTCGTCCAGACCCTAAATGATCGGTTTGAGGCTCTGCATGTTCCTAAAACGAACAGATACCATTGGGCTACGCTAGTACGCAACCGGGATGAATGGAGACGTTACTGGCACCCGCTCGAATAAATCGATGAATAACGGGGATTAAGTGATTAAGTGATTAAGTGATATCCTGCAATGCTTAGAGAGTCAGGGTAAGTAGAGGTGAGTGCCAGATACTCAACTCAGGATCTTGAACATGGTAGCGTGTGCTCTACCACTCGAATCATATTGGAAGTCACAATTATTTTATTGCCTCTCATTTACTTCCTTCTAATTATTCTACTTACCAGAGAAGTCCTCTACAAACAAAAGTATTTACTAGTTTCACTAGCCAAGGAGCCATTTCAATAAGCAGTTCAATCTCCTTTTCCCTCTTCTGGTAAACCAGGATTCTAATATGTGATAACAAGGTCACTGGGGAATTAGAGATTGCCTTATTTTCTTTATTCAGTCAGTCACATATAAAAATTATGGAGATGTTCCATGGCACAAGATTGCTTTAAGAGCTGCAAGGTGTGAAACTTTTAGACTGGAAAACACATTTTAATTTAATTTTTTTTATCTTCACTGTTGAAGGGAACTTGGGCATGTGAAAAAATCACTAGCTCAAGGAGATCAATTCACTGGTTCTTTTGTGTCACATCTTAGCAGGGTGTTATTTCCTGGAGCTTGATTTTCATTTGATGAAGCAAAGAATGCCCATACTAGCTAAAACTCAGGACTAACAGTGCTAACATCTGTGGAGCAGTAAGAAGAAATAAAAACAGCAGGTTTGGGGTTGAGAGGAGGTTTGAGCATGAGGCACTGAAGTTGCAGTTCATTGTAACACACAGCAGATTGTGACACTACGTATAGGCTTCATTTTCTGGTCTAGTGTGAAGCTCTGTGTGTGTCTGTGCTCAAATAGGATTCTGTCAAGCTCTCTAGAGGAATTTCTACCTGTCATAACAGATTGGCATGCTTTGTTACACATTGTTATAATACATTTATTTCCTGAAAGAATGGACCAACTGCTGTCCTCTTTATAATTATGCAAAACCAAATGATACTTTGCTTTTGTAGCTACTTGAAGAAAACTGGTAATAAGATATTTTGTATTTTAGTGATTTGGGAATAGAAATAAGAGGCAATCACTAAGTGTTTCATTATTTACTTGAAGGAAATAACTATTCCTATAGACTTTTCTTTTAAATGATTCTTTTTTATTCTCATAAACTTTACTGTATCAAATAGAGTATCCAAACTGTTATATAACTTTAGTATATTTTTACATTGAAATCAATTTTTCATATTTAAGAAAATCACAAAATTATCCTCAGTGAAGTAGCATGTTGACCTATTATGAAAATTAACATCAGAGATAATCATGGAAAATTATCCTCATAATACATATAGTAGTTGGATGTTTTTGCCATTTCTTTTGTGGAATATTGTGGTCTCAGATTGTGGTCTCTTGTGGTCTAAAAACCACAAAATTTTACAAATTAAACTTTTGCTTTTTGGTTCCAATTGGCTATGATTGGGGATTACTCCTGGCTCTGCACTCAGGAATTATTCCTGGTGGTGCTCCGAGGACCAAATGTGATGCAGGGGATCTAAAATGGATCTCGTGCAAGGCAAGTGTCTTACCCACTGAATTATATCTCTGGCCCAACTTTCAAAACTTCCAATATATGTATAATTGGGGGGCTACCCCTGGAAATGCTCAGGGCTCACTCCTGGGTCTGTAATGAGGGATCACTTTGGGTGGTGCTTGGGGAACCACATGTGGTGCTGGGGACTGAGCCCGGGTCAGCTATGTGTAAGGCAAGTGCCATGCCACTGTACCATTTCTCAGGTCCCTATTTGTGCATACTTTATAGAGAAATACTAAAAATTATAGGTTCTCAGTGAATACATCACAATCACAATCACAACCATCCTGTTATTCGTCGATTGCCTCGAGCAGGCCCCAGTAACGCCTCCTTCTTCCTAGCCCTGAGATTTTTAAATAAAAGTGCCATATTCAAGGCTCTTTCAGAGTTAGGAGAATGAGACCCTTCATTGTTACTGGTATTTGGCATATTGTGTACACCACGAGGAGTTTGCCAGACTCTGCCGTGTGGGCAGGTTAGATTTGGTAGCCTGCCAGTTTGTCAAAAGTAGAAATGAGACGATAAGATGTCGCGAGGCCGCGTGCTTCTGGGAGCTGAGTTTTATAGTCTCTGAGTCTTGGCCGTTGATGGGATTATACGGCACCAAGGGGCCAGTTGATGGGTGTGACCCCCGCCTACTGGAATTTGGAGGATCTGGGTGGTGGATGCTCAGCCCCGATCCAAGTAGGCTTGGAGATCTCAGCCCTGGGATTCGCGTGCCTTTTTTCCTCTGCCGGTACCTTCATGTGTGCGGAGAGTGGTTTCAGCATGGTGGTGGCTGGTTCTGGAGGTCTTCGGCTGCCGGATCCCTGGTCAGGGCGGGGAGGAAAACTCAACCCGTTCCCCTCCAAGGGGCCCTGGCAAGAACAGCCAGGCGCGGGGGCAGGAGACCCAAGCCCAGTGAATACATAATATTTAAAAAATAATCATAACTACTATAGTTGTAGCACTGTAGCACTGTCCTTCCATTGTTCATTGATTTGCTCTAACGGGCACCAGTAACATCTCCATTGTGAGACTTGTTATTACTGTTTTTGGCATATCTAATAGCCACGGGGAGCTTGCCAGGTTCTGTCGTGAGGGCGGGACATTCTCAGTTGCTTGCCGGGGTCTCCAAGAGGGATGGAAGAATCGAATCAGGGGTCAGCTGTGTACAAGGCAAATGCCCCACCCGTTATGCTATTGCTTCAGCCCAACTACTTCTCAAAATAAATCTTAGTTCTACTGCAGTTGTAGAACTAAGAATTGACTTATTTGGTGGCAGTTTAAGTCTGCAAATTAGAAATGTTATTTTAGGAAAACACTTCCAGTCTTTATAATACAATAGATGTGAAGTTAATGTTTTATTATATATTTTTTAAAAATTTACTCTGTGAACTTTAAGGGAAAAGTAACTAAAGATCATTTTGAAAAAGATTAAGGGTAGCATTGTCCTCCCATTGTTCATCGATTTGCTTGAGCGGGTACAAGTAACTTCTCACAACAAATTGTGAGACTTATTGTTACTGTTTTTGGCATATTGAATACATCACAGGTAGTTTGCCAGACTTTGTCCTGCAGGTGAGATAATCTCGTTAACTTGCTAGGCTCACAAAAGAGGGGTAGAGGAGCTGATTCCAGGTGGGCTGCGTGCAAGGCAAACACCCTACCCACTGTGCTATAGCTCCAGCCCAAGAGTAAGGGTATATCATTGAAAATAAGAGGAAGGAAGTAGGGATTACTATTGATAAGGAAAAGAAAGAGAAAGAAAAATGTGTACCCATCAAAAGAATAATAATTGCCGCAAATACCTTGCTATGAAGCTCAAATTGAATATCTGGATGCATGGTATTCTCAGCATACTATATTCTCAGGAGCGATAGCACAGCGGTAGGGTGTTTGCCTTGCATGCAGCCAACATGACTGACCCGAGTTCGATTCCTCCGCCCCTCTCGGAGAGCCCGGCAAGCTACCGAGAGTATCTCACCTGCACGGCAGAGCCTGGCAAGCTATCTTTGATGTATTCAATATGCCAAAGATAGTAACAACAAAGTCTCCAATGGAGACGTTACTGGGCCCGCTTGAGCAAATCGATGAACGACGGGAGGACAGTGACTTAAGACAAAGTGGAAAGGAAAATATTAACGGGGTTATTTTTAAATAGATCCATGATATTATAAACATCAAGTTGTTCGAAAGACAGTGACTATTTATTAACATCTTATTTCTAATTCTAATACTTGATTTTAATAAAGACTATTAATCATTTATTAGTGATTTACATAGGTAAAGGTAAAGGTAAAGGCCCTCCCGTTGATCGTCGATTTGCTCGAGTGGGCCCAGTAACGTTTCCATTGGAGACTTTGTTGTTACTGTGTCTGGCATACCGAATACTCTCGGTAGCTTGCCGGGCTCTCCGAGAGGGGCGGAGGAATCAAACTCGGGTCGGCCATGTTGGCCGCTTGTAAGGCGAGCGCCCTACCCGCTGTGCTATCGCTCCAAAGCTAGGGCTGGAGCAATAGCACAGCGGGTAGGGCGTCTGCCTTGCACGCAGCCAACATGGCCGACCCGAGTTTGATTCCTCCGCCCCTCTCTGAGAGCCTGGCAAGCTACCGAGAGTATTCGGTATGCCAGACACAGTAACAACAAAGTCTCCAATGGAGATGTTACTGGGCCCACTCGAGCAGTGATTTACATATTTCTGGATAATGAATTTTTGATTTTAGATAAGACATTATTAAAATATACAGTAAAATATGAAGATTCATTACAAAATTTAAAGTATAAATTTCATAATTTAGTTTTCCCAGTTCTGGGTATTTGTCCTCAAAATTATTTTCAACATAAACAACATGTTTTTTTGGGGGCAGGTAGGGAGTTGCATTCAGCTGTACTACAACTCTAATTTAAAGAGTTGTATTCACACTTCTATATAGTGTAGCACTGTTTACTATAATCAAGAACTTGGAGCACCCTAAGTACTCAATAACTGATGAATGAAGAATATATATAGATACATCTGAATCCTATTTGGTCAAAAAAATGAACTTCTGACATTTTCTCAACTGGAATGGGTATATGGATATCTATAGATATCTAGAGATAGATAGAGAAAGAGAGCTAGATAAAGAGTGAGGGAGGGATTTAGAGGATATAGAGGCATGTAGATGCTTATTGAAAGTATTCAGATAGAGAAAAATAGTTTGATTTCACAGATACCTGGTGTATAGATAAAAAAAAATAGGGAAACAAGCAAACTAAAATAACCAACAGTAAATTTTTAGACTGTAAAACCCACTGATAGTTACTAGAACGGAAGGATAAGGGAGACAAGCATATTGATTTTCAATGATGCATGCTTGCAGCCTATGTAACATTATATTACAATGTCAATACTTCAATTAAAAATATAATTGATGAAGGTCAGAGATAATAAGGGCATTAAGGTATATTCTTTAATGAATGCATAACATATAAAATAAATTATATATTAATAATATAGAACGATATATAAAATAATATAATGAATTATAAATAAATATTTTAAAGTTAAAAATAAAGATAAATTGGAGACCAGAGAGATAATAATGATGGTTAGGACACTGGCCTTACTTGCAGCCAATCCTGGTTTGATCCCTGGTACCACATATAGTTTCTTGAGCACTGCCTGAAGTGATCACTGAACACAGTTAGGAGTTAAACCTGAGCATAGCTGGATGTCTCACAAGCCAAACACCAAAACCAAAAAGATAGTATGTGTGTGTGTGTGTGTCTGGAGTGAGTGGGGAGGAGATAGATATTACAGAGTTTAAGGTACATGTCTTGCATGTGACAGACTTTGTTTTGATCCCTGAAAATCACAAAGTTTCCCCAAATCACCAATTATGGTCCCGAAAACCTCTGAGTACTTCTGGGGTTGTCAGATAATCCCGGGCACTGCACACATTCAGACTCTGTCATAGAACCGCATGCCAGATTGACTAAGAACCACTGGGATTGGATTGCAGATCACCTGAGTACCAAATGTAACTCTATCCACTTTATGCTTTCTCCTACCGTGGCTCCTGCAAATAATAGAGAATACCTTATTATTTTCACTACCAAAAAGGGATATTATCAAGAAAAATAAAGCATACTTATAATAAATAATACAGATGAGTAACATATTTGTAAGAAACAATGTATCTCATTTCTATACAGTTTGATTTCACACAAACACAAAAAGCTGTTCTGGGTGGACTGAAATTAAATGGAAAAAAGCAGGGTCTGGCATGGGATTCAGTGGCAGAGTGCCTGTCTTGCGGGTGGAATGCGTCATATTTCATCTCCACCTCCCATGCCAAGTGTGATCCTGGCACCACTGTGGCTAAAATCCAAACAAGTGTGTGGAAGTATTGCACCTAGAGTGTAGTAGCCTGTGACTCTTACCACAACCAGATGTGCAACTTCTAGTCATCCCTACAACAGTGAAGGGAAGAAGAACAGGGAAAATGCAAAGAGCCAGCCACTGAAGATTTTTGTTTTAAACAAGCAGCTGATTCGTTTTACACAAAGATTTCTTCAAAAAGAGACATGCAGGATACTTCTATTAGTTTTTTTCTATGTATACATTATACATTAAGAGTCAATAATTTCACACTTTGGAAAATATCACTAATTTTCACTGAAAGATATATAAAAAATTGGGTCTGGAGCAATAGGATAGTGGGTAAGATCCTTGCCTGGTACACAGCCAACCTGGTTTCAGTCTCTGACACCCTATGTGGTTCCCTGAGCATCGCCAAGACTTATCTATGAGCCAGAACTAGAGGTAAACGCTGGACACAGCCAGATTTGGCTAAAATACAAGTAAAAAATGATATACTTAAATGCACATCAAAGAACAGTTGTAATTATTTTAAGTCTGTAGCTGCCTGAATTTTGGTCAGTAGGAAAATGGAAAAATAAATCATGCAATAATCACACAATGGGACATTATTTTTAGAATAAGAATGAATGATTTATAAGAATACACAACATGTGAATGAATGCATAGAATAATATTGAATGAAATAAGTACTATCCAAAAGGCATATGCTATATTATTATAGCATTACTTGAAATATTAACTTGTATTATTAACTTGAAATATTACTTGAAATACTAACACAACACAATTGTGTATATACTCTGTTGATAGAAGTCAGAATAGTGGTGAACAGACAGGTGAAAATTTGGAAGGGATCTGAGCCCACTTTTTTGCATGTAGCCGTCCAATTTTGCCAGCAGAGTTTATTAAAGAGGCTTTCCCTGCTCCATTTCACTTTTCTTGCCCCCTTATCAAAGATTAGATGATTATATGTTTGGGAGGAAATGTCAGTATATTCAACTCTGTTCCATTGGTCTGCAGTTCTGCTTTTGTTCCAGTACCATGCTGTTTTAATTATTACTGCCTTGTAGTAAAGTTTGAAGTTAGGGAGATTGATTCCTCCCATTTTCTTTTTCCCAAGAATTGATTTAGCTATTCGTGGGGGCTTATTGTTCCATATAAATTTCAGGAGTGTTTGCTCCATTTCTTTGAAGAATGTCATGGGTATCCTTATAGGGATTGCATTGAATTTGTACAGTGCTTTGGGAAGTATTGCCATTTTGATGATGTTGATTCTCCCCATCCATGAACAGGGGATATTTTTCCATTTCCTCGTGTCCTCTTTTATTTCCTGAAGTAGCGTTTTGTAGTTTTCTTTGTACAGGTCCTTTACTTCCTTAGTTAAGCTGATTCCTAGGTACTTGATTTTCTGGGGCACAATTGTGAACGGGATTGTTCTTTTCATGTTGCTTTCTTCTCTCTCACTATTTGCGTATAGGAATGCCATGGATTTTTGGGTATTGATTTTATAGCCTGACACTTTACTATACAAGCCTATTGTTTCTAGGAGTTTCTTGGTAGAGGTTTTAGGATTCTCTAAGTATGGTATCATGTCATCTGCGAATAGTGAGAGCTTAATTTCTTCTTTCCCTATCTGGATGCCCTTAATATCTTTTTCTTGCCTAATCGCTATTGCAAGTACTTCCAGTACTATATTGAACAGTAGTGGAGAGAGTGGGCATCCTTGTCTCGTCCCTAACCTTAGGGGGAAGGGTCTCAGTTTTCCCCATTGAGGATGATGTTTGCTGTAGGTTTGTGGTAGATGGCTTTAACTATATTGAGGAAAGTCCCCTCTATCCCCATTTTGGCAAGGGTTTTCATCATGAATGGGTGCTGGATCTTGTCAAATGCTTTCTCTGCATCTATTGATATGATCATATGATTTTATCTTTTCTTTTGTTGATATGATGGATTATGTTGATTGATTTCCGAATGTTGAACCATCCTTGCATCCCTGGGATGAATCCCACTTGGTCATGATGTATGATCTTTTTGATGAGTTGTTGTATTCTATTGGCTAGTATTTTGTTGAGAATCTTCGCATCCGTGTTCATCAGAGATATTGGCCTGTAGTTTTCTTTTCTTGCGGTGTCTTTGTTTCCTTTTGGTATTAGAGAGATATGGGCTTCATAAAAGCTGTTTGGGAGAGTTTCTGTTCTTTCAATTTCCTGGAAAAGCTTGAGAAGAACTGGCAATAGGTCCTCTTTAAATGTTTGGAAAAATTCGCTAGTAAATCCGTCTGGGCCTGGGCTTTTGTTTTTGGGAAGACTTTTGATTACAGTTTCAATTTCCTTGATGTGAATAGGTCTATTCAGGTACTCTATATCTTCTTGATTCAGCTTTGGGAGATGGTAGGAATCCAGGAATTTATCCATTTCTTCCAGGTTCTCGTGTTTCGTGGCATACAGACTTTCAAAGTAGTCTCTGATGATCTCTTGAATTTCTTTAGTTTCTGTTGTGATATCCTTATTCTTATTTCTGATTCGATTAATTAGGGTTCTCTCCCTCTGTTTCTTTGTGAGTATTGCTAGTGGTTTATCTATCTTATTTATTTTCTCGAAGAACCAGCTCTTGGTTTCATTGATCTTTCGGATTGTTTCTTTGTTTTCCATGTCGTTGATTTCTGCTCTAAGTTTTATGATCTCTTTCCTTCTGCCCGATTTAGGCTCTTTCTGTTGATCCTTTTCTAAGGTCTTGAGCAGTGAGGTCAAATTGTTTATGTGCATCATTTCTATCGACAAGATATGCTTGCAGAGCTATAAATTTTCCCCTTAATACAGCTTTCGCTGCATCCCATAAGTTCTGGTAGATTGTGTCTTCATTCTCATTTGTTTCCAGGTATCTTTTGATTTCGTCCTTGACTTCGTTCCTGACCCACTCATTGTTCAGCATCGAGTTGTTTGATTTCCAGGTGTTTGATTTGGTTCTCCGTGTCTTTGTGTGATTCACTTCTATCCTGAGTGCATCATGGTCTGAAAAGATGGCTGATAATATTTCTATCTTCCTGATTCTGTTGAGGTATGTTTTGTGTCCTAGCACATGGTCTATTTTGGAAAATGTTCCGTGTGCGCTGGAGAAGAATGTGTATTCTTTCTTTTTGAGGTGTAAAGCCCTGTATAAGTCCATAAGCCCTTTCTCTTCTATCACTTCTTTCAAAGCCAATAATTCCTTGCTGGGTTTTGTTCTTGTTGATCTATCCAGAGGTGATAAGGCGATGTTGAAGATCTCTGCCTAACACCATGCACAAAAGTAAGATCAAAATGGATTTATGACCTCAACATCAGACCAGAATCCATAATGTTTATTGAAGACAAAGTCGGCAAAACTCTCCATGATTTTAAAGCTAATGGTATCTTCAAAGATGTCATGCCACTGTTCGAGCAAGTGAAAACAGAGATAGACAAATGGTACTATCTTAAACTAAGAAGCTTCTGCACCTCAAAAGAAACAGTGACCAAAATACAAAGACAGCCTACAGAATGGGAAAGGATATTCACCAAATACACATCTGACAAGGGGTTGATATCAAGGATATACAAGGTACTGGTTAAACTCCACAAGAAGAAATCACCCAACCCCATCAAAAAATGGGGTGAGGAAATGAACAGAAACTTTCGCAAAGAAGAAATTCGACTGGAAAAAAGGCACATGAGAAAATGCTCTACATCACTAATCATCAGAGAGATGCAGATCAAAACCACAATGAGATATCATTTCACACCACAGAGACTGGCCCACATCCACAAGAACAAAAGCAACCAATGCTGGCGCGGATGTGGCGAGAAAGGGACCCTCCTTCACTGCTGGTGGGAATGCCGGCTGGTCCAACCCTTTTGGAAAACAGTATGGACGACTCTCAAAAAATTAGAATTTGATCTGCCATTTGACCCAGCTATAGCACTCCTGGGAATATATCCCAGAAAGGCAAAAAGGTATAGTCAAAGTGACATCTGCAATTGTTTGTTCATTGCAGCACTCTTTACAATAGCCAGAATCTGGAAAAAACCTGAGTGCCCAAGAGCAGATGACTGGTTAAAGAAACTTTGGTACATTTACACAATGGAGTACTATGTAGCTGTTAGAAAAGATGAAGTTATGAAATTTACATACAAGTGGTACTACATGGAAAGTATCATGTTAAGCGAAATGTGTCAGAAAGAGCGGGATAGACACTGAAATATTGCATTCATCTGGGGAACATAAAGCAACAAAAAGGGAGACTAACACCCAGGAATGGCTGAGATTAGTACCAGGAATTTTGCTCCATGAATGGAAGGCCAGCCACATGTTCTAGGTGAAAAGGAAGCTCAGATAGAGAAGAGAGTACCAAATGAAGGGTGTTGTGAGGACCCTCCCAGGGTGGGAGAAGCATGCTAAAAGTAGTCTATAGACCAAACATGATTGCCACTCAATGTCTCTCTTGCAAAACACAGTACCCAAAAGAAGAGAGAGAGAACAAGGGGGAATGCCCTGCCACAGAGGCAGGATGGGACGGGGCGGATGGGGGGTGGGGGGGATGCTGGGACCCGTGGTGATGGATGACGGGCACTGGTGGAGGGATGGGCACTTGATCATTGTATAACTGAAACCCAAGCACAAAATTTGTAAGCCTATAACTGTATCTCATGGTGTTTCACTAATAAAAATAGAAAAAAAAAGAAAAAAAAAAGAAAATTTGGAAGGGAGACCTGAGAGGATGAGGGAATCTTCTGAATTTGAGTTATAGCTTTTTTTTTTTTAATTTAAGCACTAGTAACATGGAGGCATGCAATTTGTGAAAATGCATCTGTTTCATTATGCTTTTAAAATATGTACAGTATACTTCAATGATAACTAAAAAATTACGTTGATATTGAAAAGAAAATTAATGTTTAGAAAAAAAATCCATTAATTAAAACGTGTATATTCTTTGCAAATTCTAATACTTTACTATTTGTGAAGAGAACTGCAAAGTATAAACGCAGACAAAGTACAAATGTGCTTTACTATGACCTTTCTTTGCACAGTGGAATAAGAGGCCACAGTATGTCAGAAGGGAAATTTCTCAAGATAGACTTCCATAATGATGTGTGCTTCTGCAAATATATTATTTGCTGAAATAAACACTTCCATTGCTCTGAGGATTTAGAGAAACTGTTCATTAAATAGCAAGAATGACACAAGAATTCATTGAGCAGAAAATGAATAGCTTGATATGTTGCTTCTTTCTTTCTCAGATAGATAAGTTAGAGATTAATGAGATTAGATTGGTGAAAATTGCTCTCTTCTTCCAAATCCAAATCAAATATAAGCTAAATAATTGAAAAACAAATTATATCTGATGTGTTCAAAAGATATTATCCTATTTCTAGGAAGACAGTAAGCCTAAATTCTTTTCAAAATGTATACCATGTCTAATACATTAAAAAAAACTACTTGAGGGTGGGTGAGTTGGAACTTATTTGGAAATGAATTAATGAGTTTATTAATGGAACAACTTAAGGCTAACAGTTCCTAGGAAAGAAACAATCTATGTGGTTCTGGAGTCTTTTCTTGGAAATAACTTTTTCCAAGCACCTTCCTTGTCTGATTTTTTTTGTTTTTGTGGTTCTTTCTACTTGGAACAACTACTATGTCTATCCCTGAATTATATGGAACCTTCTGAAAAAAACCTGAAGGACTATATTGCTTTTTATTTGACTACATCTTAATTCATGAAGTTTAAGCCACTATGAAAGAAAAATGTTGTACATAGCCAATATAAATATTTAAACATATAAAAGGAACCAATTCATGATTGGGACAGATTATGAGTACTATATATTGTTAGAATAAAATAGTAGTGTTATCTTTCCAAATGGCCTGGGTGAGGACTAATAGAAATGAACAAGTCTGAGACTTATGTCTCAATATGTGAAAACTTTTTATTAGAAACTCAGGAAATGTTCCATTTTTATTATTCAAAGTGTGCTGTATAAATTGCTATAATTGATTATATTCACCTATTCATATTCTGAAACTGTTTTCTAAAAAGCTTGGAAATATTCCCTTCTGCTTTGTCAAACATCCTCAAGTGATAAACCACTGTAGGTAACTAATAACCGCTGCAATTCTGAATAGAACAGAGACAGAACGGGTGGGTGCAGAAATGAAGAGATAATACTGGGGAAAAAATAGGATTGTCCAATAGTTCTGCCATGGCAGCTTGGAGGAATCTGCTTTTCGCCTCCCAAATGTTTCAACGACACTGGGGAGTAGACAAGAGGGAATTTAATCACAGACTGTTGCCTCGTCAGTAATAATTCTCAAGGAATCTCTATCTTGGTTTTATGAGGTTGCTATAACAAATTACTTAAATGATGGTGGCTAAAAATAATAGCAACTGATTATGTACAGTTTTGGAAACTTTGACTTTAGATTATCATGTTACTCCTACCTTCATATTTGTTGCATTCCCTTTTCCTATGTTTTAATTTTTGTCACAGCTAGCAGTGTTCAGGCTTACTCCTGGCTATGTGCACAGGGATCACTGATGGCAGGGCTTGAGGAACCATATGGAGTGCCAGGGATTCAACCTGGGTTGGCTGTGTACAAAGCAAGTGCCCTACCCACTGTACTCTCTCTCTCTCTCTCTCTCTCTCTCTCTCTCTCTCTCTCGCCCCTTTATTTTACTTTATTTTATTTGGCCTTCCCTTTGTGTCTCTGTTAATACTTCCTCTACTTCTATTT
Source organism: Sorex fumeus (assembly GCF_029834395.1). Taxonomy (NCBI): domain Eukaryota; kingdom Metazoa; phylum Chordata; class Mammalia; order Eulipotyphla; family Soricidae; genus Sorex; species Sorex fumeus. Next base: position 21,717,308 of record NW_026606108.1, on the reverse strand, counting down.
ATGTAATCATATTTAGTGTTTATTTGGATCATCCATGATAAATTTCTCTTAAAATCCTTGTGGTACCTTGTGGTAAATGTTTGTAGTAAATGTCTTTTTATCAAATCTGCAATTGTTCACAGGTTCTAGGGATTATGAAACCTATATATCTTTAGACCAGCTTTCAGCCAAATCCCTTTTCAAACATTTAAAACCATGTTGCTTTAAATTTAGAAACCAAATAAGAAATTCCCATTTCTTCTGGTTTGAATTTTTATGTACTCTATTGCTATTTTGATATTCAATAATCTGTGGAGGTAAAGTTTAATTGTTCCAGTTGACAGACAATAAAGTTATTCAATGTTAGTGACAAAGATGACTTGATTTTATGAAGTAACTCAACTACAACATAAGACCTTAGTCTTTTGCTCTGCTTCATCAAGGTGAAAGTCCCCGCCTTGGCAACATAGTTGGTTGCTAAAATTCATTCTTGAAAACTTCCCCATCAATTTTCTCTTGAAATAAATTAACAGTAGTGCCAACAAATCTGGTTTATTTGTGATTACGGAAATTTACTTGTAGGTCTGGCATAGAGCCTGGAGGATCCAACTCTAAGGAAAGCTGAAGGTATAGGGAAGGAAAGGCAAGGAACTGGTGTGATTTAGAGCAGTGTTATCTTTTTTCTTTCTTTTTTTATTTTATAAAGTAGTTCAAAATATTTGATTACACTTACTATTTGAACAACAAACACCACCATTATACCTTCCCACCCCCTTTTTTCGAATGTTCCCATCTGGAACCCCAACCCTTGCCCCAAATACAATATTTTGTATTGTTTGTTATGAAGGAGCACTGTAGTAGCACTGTCTTCCCATTGTTCATCGATTTGCTTGAGCAGACCCAGTAATGTCTCCATTGTTAGACTTTGTTGTTACTGTGTTTGGCATATCGAATACAACATGGGCAGCTTGCCAGGCTTTGCTGTGAGGGCGAGATACTCTCGGTAGTTTGCCGGGCTCTCCAAGAGGGGTGGAGGAATGGAACTCTGGTCGGCCGGATCTGCCACAATGCAAGGCAAACGTCCTACCCGCTGTGCTACTGCTAAAATGCTACAAAAAATTTCCTTAGAGGAAAGACTGAAGATTGTTGTATTTCACCCAGGGGACCATAAAGTGTGTCTCTAAGAGAACACTAACATGTTGTTAAAGGTTGAGCTTTGTGTGCAGATATATATATATATATATATATATATATATATTAAGGTAAAGGCCCTCCCGTTGATCGTCGATTTGCTCGAGCAGGCCCAGTAACGTCTCCATTGGAGACTTTGTTGTTACTGTGTCTGGCATATCGAATACTCTCGGTAGCTTGCCGGGCTCTCCGAGAGGGGCGGAGGAATCGAACTTGGGTCGGCCATGTTGGCCGCTTGTAAGGCAAATGCCTTACCCGCTGTGCTATCGCTATATATATATATATATATATATATATATATATATATATATAGTCTCCTTTTACTTTAAACCCCATCAGATGTGGTGCCATACTCTTGGATCTGGGTGCTGTGAGGTATGAGTTGTCCAGGAATATGTTCACTCATGGGTGAGACTCAGCCCAAGCATGTGGATAGCTGCCCTGAGCATGGTGGTGACTGAGTTCAGGAGGTTTTCAATTGCTGGAGCTTGGTGCCTTGGAAGGGAGGGGTCTCATCTGTCCTCCTTCTGGGTGACCCAAGTAAAGTATCCTAGAGTGGGGTCCAACAGCATGGTTATGGCATGTGTCATGTTATGGTCCCTTCCAGGAGAAAAGGGCATGAGACTCTGGACCATGGCCAATGTCGAGATTATCTGGCACCAGTCAAAGATGGTTTATAGGCGTGACTGCTGAGTTGCTGGAAGAAGGGGTACACGGGTGAAGGATCCTTGTTCCCTCTTCCATTGAACCCAGAATTTTCAGTCACAAAGTCCAACAGGCCTAGGTTTTCTGCAGATTCACTTAGAGCAGTGTTATCTAACCCGTCCTATAGGTTGACTTCCTAATCTTGTGCTGTGAATGTTCAGTTACATGATTTTCACCAGTGATTCTCTGGGAATATCCTGGATTCCCCCATCAGGGCCATACAGCTCCTAGTTGAAAACTACTTATTTAGAGCATGGCAGGAATTTAACCTGTGCATGGTGGATGTAATAGTGAACATTTAACCATTAGCATTTACCTTGGATTGATTACGACCTATATTAACAGCAGACATAATTTTCAGTGTCCATTATCTTAAACATGGAAAGTCAGTCAAAGAGCAGAAGTAATAGCTTCAACCTGAGAGCCTCCTTATGGGAACAGAAACTATGCTCATTCCTCAGGAATAGTGAAGCACTCACATTCTTCTGTGTCAATGTTATTATTAATGCTATAAACTCCGGTACATTGTTTATGTATTTGAAACTAGGTCTGTTTTTTTGTTTTGCATTTTCTCTTTGGAAATCTCATGGAGGTGGTATTAAAATGTAGCAACAGCTAGTAAATAGTAATAGTTCAGAACAAAAGTAAAAATATAGATGTGTAAGAGTAAATAAAATTTTAAGTAAAATTACAGCATTTTCTCTATGGAGGGTGTACTTAGCAAACATTTCTGTGACATTTATGCACTTGTCACTTCTAGATTCAGTTATTTTCTCCTGTCAGGCATTCACAGTATAACTTCAAAAGGCACCATTACTTTGAAAAATGAATACATGCTTAGATAGATTTTGTTTTGACCCTTTGTAAGGTCTATTATGTACTATGAATATTAATATAAATTGCTTTTGAAGAATGGCAATACTCAGAAAAATCATAAATGTCTGCACAAAACTTCCCTTTTTATATTTTAGTTTATATCCTCTATATTCAGAATTATTATTTGAATGTGTGATTTTTATATAGTGGCCTTTTCTCATCATAACAACTTCTTTTGAGGTCACAGGTAAAAGTGGAAGTCAAAGTGTGTTCTGTTTACTCATGGGAGGAATCTGAGATCCTCAAAATAAAAACCAGACCCAGTAAGGGAAAAAATGGAAAAACTATCAATAATGGAGGGAAGGTTGGAGGTTAGAGAGAGAAAGATGAAGAGAGGAAAAGCGGGAGCATTATGAATTAGGTCTCAGGAAAAATTAAAGTCTTTTTTTCACAAATATTATTAACATGTGATTTAACTAAATGAAAGATATATTAATGTATTAAATTTTGTTATTGTTTGAGATTATCCTTTGTACTTGCCTCCACCCCTATCCTCCACAGACTTTATGATGAAGTTTGATATGAAGGAATATGGTATTTGAGAAGTAAACTTCTAATAAACTACTGTGATATGAAGAAAATAACATCTGAACAAAATTATAAGTTTCCCAAACTGAAACACCCTATATTATTTGTTCACAGTAACATCTGAATAATTTCTGAATAACAGAATCTATCAATTTGAAATGCTTTTAGAGATGAGTCATCTATGGGTCCATGAATACCAAGAATGAAAAGATGTTTTTTAGAGCTCAAATTAGTATTGTTCAAGAGTAAGATTTGGAGTTTGGGGTTGGAGTGATAGTACAGTGGATAGGGCATTTGCCTTATATACAATTGACCAGGCAGGGTTTGATCCCAGAAGCCCATATGGTTCCCTGAGCTCTGCCAGGAGTAATTCCTGAGTACAGAGTAAGGAGTAAACCTTGGGCATCCCTAGGTGTGGGTCCAACCCCAAACTTCTAAAGAAGAATAATATTTAGTTCCCAAACTTCAACATGTCCAGTTTACTACATAGTGGATTAACAAATTTACTGAGAAGACCAAAGCAAATATAGCATCTTTTCACTTTTTAAGTTATTCATATTTTCTCTTGAAAAGGAAAAAATTTTTCCTCTTTATATACACACAAACTTATATTGCTAAAAGCTATGCATGTGAGCATCAGAGAGAAAGTACAGTGGGTAGGAAATTTGCCTTGTGCATGACCTATCCAAATTAAATCCCTGGCACCATTTATAGTTCCCTAAGCACTTCCAGGAGTGATCCCTGAGCAAAGAGCCAGGAGTAAGCTCTGAGCACTGCCAGGTGTGGCCCCCAAACAAAAACAAATCAAAAATGTATATGGAGAGAACAACTGTAGCACTGCACTGTAGCATTGTCCTTCCATTGTTCATCGATTTGCTTGAGTGGCCCAGTAATGTCTCCATTGTCAGACTTGTTGTCACTGTTACTGATTTGGCATATTGAATACATCACAAGTAGTTTGCCGTGCGGGTGAGATACTCTTGGTAGCTTGCCGGGCTCTCCAAGAGGGGTGGAGGGATTGAACCTGTTTGCCTGGGTTGGCTGTGTGCAAGGCAAACGCCCTACCCACTATGCTATTGCTCCAGCCCAGAGAGAACAACTAAAGAATTTATTCCAAACATGTAATTCAACCTAATTTAAATCATCTTCTAGATAAAATCCTTAAGAATTAATTTTAATTCCTCATTCCTTTTCCAGTTGATATTTGATCATGTGGAAGAAGAAAGTACATATGCCCCTTGGTGATGAAGAGGATAAAAGGTCTTCAAATTTTATATGGAGCACCTGAAATCTTGGTGAGCTTTGCTGAACATAGTTAGTCTGAGTTACTTGTGACTAATGACACTTATGACACTAATGAGATAGTGATTGTATGTTGTATTCAGGGATTTACCAAGATTTGTCCAGTTAATCTTGGCTGCTGGTATCATAAATGACTCCTTATACTAGTTTGTGCCTCCTTTAAATAATTTTTGAATTTGAATCTCTCTCTGTTCTTCTACAGGCTCATAAACTCTAATCCAGTTATCTTCCTTGTATGCATTCTTGTGGCATATGTGAATCCCTATGCATCATGTCATATAGAAACTGAAGGAGTTTTGGTCTTTGTGCTCATTGTTTAGTTTGCTTTGCTAAGGGCCCTTCTAGTTTTGCTGGAGTATAGTATGTAAAACAACTGGCTGCTAGAATACCACCTTTTACTCAAAGTTTTAAAAATATCTTCATTTTCTGGGATTTGACATTACATGATATTTTTTATGCATGTGTCTGAACATCTGATTTAATAAGGACTGAAACCTTATGGTTCATCTTCTGATGTGATCTTTATCTTCCCAAAATAAAACTTCATGTCTGGGTCACCCAGCCTGAATTTTAATTTTGAAGTGGCTGATAAAGGTATTTGAACACATTTTTCCCCATGACAAACTCAGACTTTGAAACTTATTGTTTTATAGAACAAAGAAGTGGATTATCTATTTCCTATCTTTGTATATTTCTGGTATGATAAGTTGATAACCATTCTATAGGTCTATTAAGGGAGAGAGGTCTTGGAAATATCACATGGGTGGAGATGCAAAAAAAAAAAAGCACAATCAATTCACTACTTTGTATCTGTGTTGAGATAAGAGCATTATATCCGAGTGAGAGAACTGAAGTAGGCTAAGATCTGTTTCTCAAGCAAGGAAAAGACAACTATCAATTTTCCATCCTTAGTATAATATGTTATCTATCTATGAATACGCATATAATCAACATAAATTTCATTTCTTCTTACAATTAAGAAAGTTTTGATATATCTGCTCAGAAAAATATTTTTTGAAACTAAAATGTTTCCTAGGCATGCAATTGAGTTGAGTTTTTGTGGTCTGTGTAATTCTGCGTATTGCGGGAGTCGAGGTGATGGAAGGCATTTTTATGTTGTGATTTTCTTTTTCTTCTTTTAACCATTAGCTCCTTATCCTACTTGAGATCACAAACAATTTTGAAAGCATGCCTTTCAGCACAAATAACCCAATTTAGTGTTTAAATGACTCTGTTCCTACACTTTCCCGAATCACTGCAGCTCTGATGCCATAAGGCACTCTATTCTCTATAGTTTTCAAGGTACTCAGCTTGTGCTGGACAATAGAATATACTATTTGAACCATGCAGCCTATCAAATTCCCATGGTGTTTTAAAAAAAATATTATCATCTACACTTTGAGAACAAAATGTTGATTCTCTGCAATCAGCTAAGCTTTTTTTTTCAGAAGCGGTACAGGGTGGGAGGGAAGGTGTTTGAAATACATCCAGGGGTGCTCAGGGCTATGGCTCCTTCTGTGTTCCAGGGTGGCTCCCAGAGTTGCTCATATGCAACACTGGAGGGTGAGCCAGGGTCACATTTCAGAATGCAAAACACGTTTCAGAATCCCTGTCCCAGCTCTCAGGCTCTCTCAGCTGAATGTATTTTCTTTTTGTTATTGTTTTTCTGGAAAGATTGTGCTCCCAAGCAACACTCAGAGTTGAACTGGTGCAACTCTACGCAATACTCAGGTAACCATTCTGGATGATTTAATGTTTGGGCTACTACTTCAATGCTACTCTGAACTAGAGCTCTAGGAGGCTGCAGAGCTAAACCCTGCTCTGTTTGGGAGGACTTAAAGTAACTAGGGACTGAATTTGGGAGAAAACACATGTGCATCTAACCCCTGAGCCTTCTAGTAAATGTGATAGAGAAGTAGAATCGTGTTTGCAATGTAGGCAATGACATTTTCTCCAGATTATATTTTTGGCTTTTTCTTTCTCTGTGTGTGTGTTTGTGTGGTGGGGGCACACCTGGCAATGCTCAGGGGTTACTCCTGGTTCTGCACTCAGGAATTACTCCTGGTGGTGCCACGGAACCATATGGGATGCCAGGGATTGAACCTGGGTTGACCATATGCAAGGCAAATGCCCTACCGGCTTTATTATAACTCTATCCCCATTCTCCAGATTTTTTATGGTTTTCAAATTATCAAGTAGCCAAAGTCAGGTGAGCCTTCTCCAAGATGATCTCAGACCACATTCCCATTTCCTTCCTTCTCTCAGCCAGTTCCTTCAGTGCTGTTCTTGGGATTTTTGCAATTCGGTCTTCTCTGACAGATATGTAGTTATCCTGGGTTTTGGTATAATTTGTTGAGATCAAATGTCATTCTACAGAACTGTGACCCCAGAGAATGGGAGTGGGATGGAGAGAGGGACACTGAAATAGTGGCAGAGGAAAGCAAACAAACTTGGTGGGTGTGGTATTGAAGCATTGTATGCATAAAATCCTATCAAATTTTAAAGAATCTTCACATATATATCCTCTGACTTCTAAACCAGAGTATGTCTGCCCCCACTTTTTAAAATCAATCATTCTTTAAACATATTAGGTTTATTTTAATGTTAATCTTTCACTATTATTTGCTAACTCTATCATAGCAAATTACCACCACACACTGGACAGCTTGAGCACCAGGAATTTACATTCCCAATTCTGAAGGTTTAGAAGTCTAAGAGTTTTTCCCAAGCCCTTTCTTGGCTTGTAAATAGCCATCTTCTCACTGTGCCTTCCCCTCATTCTTCTTTGTTTCTCTGTGTTCAAGTTGTCTATTATTGCAAGGATAACAGAGTATAATTGTATGAGAACCTGCATGAATGTCTTATTATAGCCTAATTGCCTCCTTAAGATCTTGTCCCTAATTACAGTCACTTTTTGAGGTCATGAGAGGTAGGATTTTAACATATATATTGGGGAGGAACACTTCACCAGCTTGATCACTAGTTACAACTCTACAGTAATAAATCCCTTCTGTTTGTATATGTCTATTTTCCCACTAGAAAGAAGTACCAGAAAATGAGAGATTTTACTGTCTTTCCTCTGCTATACCATCACCACCACCAAGATGAATGTCTGATTATCAATTCAATCTCTACAAGTTTTATTTTTTAGTTACCTTCATAATTGTATAGAAATTCAAAATATCATTTCCCTAAAGTTCTGAGCATTTGATGAATTTCTAAAATTATACTGCAGTATATGTTGCTTTGAGAGTATAAGAACACATATAGGAAACTGAGGTACCATTGAGAGATTTCCTGTTCTAAGCTTATGGCTTGAAAGAAGTAAAAAGAGCTCAGGAAATCTCTCCCTTTTCTCTCTGTTGACAGTCTCTTCTCTACGATTTGATACTATTATAGGTTACAGACACAACTCACATTTTCTCGCAGCATCACTAAAATCTGAATTTTACTTTCTCCTTTAACAGATATTTCTACTACTGCAACACTGTCACTGTCCTCCCATTGTTCATTGATTTGCTCCAGTGGACCCAGTAACATCTCCATTTTGAGACTTGATGTTACTGCGTTTGGCATATTGAATATGTCACGGGTAGCTTGCCAGACTTTGCCATGCGGGCGAGATACTCTAGGTAGCTTGCCAAGCTCTCCGAGAGGGGCAGAGGAATCGAACCCAGCTTGGCCGAGCTGGCTGCGTGCAAGGCAAACGCCCTACCGCTGTGCTATTGCTCCAGTCATATCTTTAATACTAATATATCTTTGCAGTCATCCTTCAGGCATTTGTGCTATCAATACGTTCTCATATTTAAGTTTTCTCCAAAAGGAACTCAATTCTTTCACTGCATTCATTGACTATGCTCCTGATGATATGCACCATATGAGCTAAGTCATTTTGTTGCCATTAGTAATTATATCATCTTACAATGTTAAATTTTGCCTCAAATTTCTCGAACACTGCAAAGATTAAGAAACTTTTGCCCCATTTTTATATCTGTGAAATGACTTACTGTAAAAACACATCATATGACCCTAGATAACTTTGATAACACTCATAGACGCCCTCTTCTTTAGCATGGCAAGGCAAGACAATGATTGTCAGAATAATTTTGCTCCCTTGGATCACTAGCAACAAAATGTTAAGTAGCACTGTAGCACTGTAGCACTGTCCTCCCTCATCAAGTTTGCTCCAGGGGGCCCAGTAATGTCTCCCTTGTGAGACTTGTTGTTACTGTGTTTGGCATATCAAATAAATTACAGGTAGCTTTGACTTATTTAAATTTCCTCCTCTGTCTTAGCCTCTGTTCCCCATCTGTCCTAGCCTGAGCTAATATAAACCCAGTCTTAGCCTAAACTGACGCATACTACAAAGAGGCTCCTCCATAGCCTCTTCTGAGAATAGGCTGACCATAGAGCACGTGTTTACTTTGACATACCAGCCTCTTGCATTCCACTTTGCTTCTAGTGACAGATCATTTTATGCATTAAGTTAACTGGGTTAAGGATAGTAAAACAATTTCTAGAAGAGAAATTATGGAAGAGACTTGCATTTATTGGGCTTGTTTTTGGGCCATACCCGGTAGTGCTCAGAGTTACTCTTGGCTCTGCATACAGGAATCACTCCTGTGATTCAGGGACCATATTGAAGCTGGGTCAGCCATGTGCAAGGCAAGTGCACTACCCACTGTATTATCTCTCTGGCTCCCAATATATTTCTTTTGTTTAGCTTTGATTCTGGGCTTGTTCATGTCTCTGTGCTCAGGGTTCACTCCTGGTAAGCTCAGAAGACCATATGGAATGCCAGGGATGGAACCAATACTGTCAGACTACAAGGCAAGCACCTACCTGCTGTACTATAGCTCTGACTTCAGACATTGTCATTTGAATAAAGGGACTAAAATAGATGATTTTCTTTAGACCAATGCAGTGGATGTCATCTAATTCATCAAACTACTGAATGGAATAAGAAGTAATAGGGTGGATGAATCACTCTCTGATTGGAGACATTCATCTTCTACTGCCTTTAAACTTAGATACTTCTGTTTCTTGGGCATTTGTGAACTTGACCAGGATGTACATCATATACACCTTGGGCTTATTTACTTCTTCCTATAAAAGAGCAGACATTTCGTCTTGTATGTGAAAGACTTGCAGAACTTGGGCTTTCTCTCCATTAGAGTTGTCTCTCTGTTTAGTGCAATAATACTTTAGAATTTTGAAACAAAGTATCTCCTTAAGTATAAGTTTAGTTTTTAGAAATGCATTATTGAAAACTTATTTTTATATTATTGAAAGTCAAGAATATGCAGTATGTCAACTTAGTTTCCTGCAATCTGTCCTGACCTTTGTGTTAGCTAAAGCTAAGAAACAAAAGGTCACTCAAAGGACAGGAACATTTCATCCTGTTTTTGATAAATTTTTGTTTTAAGTTGTTATGACTGGCAACCAGAGACTGTACCTGCATTTTGGAACACACAACACTTTTTCCTTGTGATTTTTCCAAATAAATAATTTCTGCTGAAAATATTTGTAACAGGATTTCTATGGGTTAAAGAAAATAGAGTTGAATTTGATTAATTATGTATTGGCTTTTCTCATGGATTAAAATTTCTAAAAAGATAAAGGTTTTGTTGGATGGGTTGATACTGTTAGAAAACTGTTTTCTAAAAATACTGTTTTCTAACAGTATCAAACCATCCAACAAAACCTTTATCTTTTCAAAAATTTTAGATTATGAAAGATTAGATATGTTGGATAGATAATAGTCTAAAAACTCCTAACCTAGAGTATGCAGTGAAAAATTGAATTTGGGTGTTTGGATGTTGAATTTCATTGAATGGATAACCATGCTTTAATCTTTATTTACTTACATAGAGACTAAAGTTAAAATATTGCAAGGAATTGTTTCTAACATAATGAAAACTGGTAATCCTAATAAAATATATAGCTCTTAGTTTTATAAATAACTAAATCAAAATCTTCCCTCATACTTGTACAAATAAATTTTTGTCTTCTACTTTATGGCATTTACATAAAATGAGGCTGAAAATAAATTACAAAATTCTTAGATAAAAATATTATTATAGTAAAAGAGAATAGTAGAGTTTTAAGTTAACTAAAGAGTGCTGATAGTTATGTCATACATTCTGCTTTTTTGACAAGTTTTTGTTTTAATTTTCTTTTGTGATTTAAAGTTTTAGGCTCAATGTAATGCATAAAATTTTAAACAAATGTTTTTGTTATATTAGACTTTCAATTTTAAACTATCAGAGAAAAATATAGTACCTTGATTTTATTTCCAAATAGTACTAAGAAATCATAGGCAGAAAGTGCTCCATTGTCCTACACTATAGAATATAGCAGTTCTTCATATGAGACAGTGAGACAACAAATTGATGTAAAAGTTTGTATCTTTAGCTTTGGGGCATATGTTTGGGTTTAGAATCCTAGAATATGTGATGGACATATTTATTATGAACAAATGCTAGTTTTCTATGGTCATATACTTTGGACACATATTATTCTTTTCTGAGTATTCTCATCTGTAACAGTATTTTTCTCTCAGGTTCTGAAAGGATTTAAAGGGAGTGCTATAATTCATAGTGCTTGGGATGTAATAGAAACCAGTTACTAAAACCAATGATCAAATATTAATCACTTATTTATTGTCACCTATTAATTACCTTATTTTTAGGCATAATTAATACTGCATTGCACTGCACTGTCCTCCCGTTGTTCATTGATTTGCTCGAGAGGCACCAGGAACGTCTCCATTGTGAGACTTGTTACTGTTTTTGGCATATCAAATACACCATGGAGAGTTTGCCACGCTCTGCTGTGTGGGCAGAATACTCTTGGTAGCTTGCCGGGCTCTCCGAGAGGGTCAGAGGAATCGAACTCAGGTCAGCTGCGTGCAAGGCAAATGCTCTACACGCTATGCTATCATAAAGACACTTTTGGCCTGCCTTTTGTCATTAAATCCACACAATAACCCAGATGAGATTTGCTCTATTTTTAATTTTATTTTACAATTGAGGAAGTATGTAGGAAATACCAGGAGAAGGAAGCTATGGTCACTGAAGCTGAGACTTTATTTCCCTCTGACTCTCTCCCATACATGCTCCTAAATTTCTGTCCTGGAACCATAGGCCACCTAAAGTTGTGTTAAGATTACAGTGTTTTGTTTGGTTATTGTTTTGTCTTTATTTCCATAAATGTCTCTTAAAAGTTAGAAAAGTTAACTTGAGTTTCAAATTTCTGAATTCTCTTGAGGACTCGGAGGCTACAGGCAACAATGAACTAGGACTAAAGAGTTGATAGTTATACTTAGATGAGGAGTTTCTTCAGTTTATCTTCACTCCACCATATTGCCTTCTGCTGGGCTCATTTTCTTCATTCTGTTATCTACTGCTACCTGAGGCAGTAGCAGAGTTTTGATTTGGTAATGTCCCTCAGGTTTATTTCAATCAGAGAAGTTTAATGACTCCCTCTGAAGAATAAGTTATAAAACCTCAAACTAGGAAAAACTCTCCAGCCATTTTGTTTGATGGCCTCTCAATATTTTTTTATTGCATAGCACTCACAAAAATTGTTTTAATTATTGTTAAGTATATGCATATCTTATGCATGCAACTTTTTAGTTCATATGCTAAATCTTGGTAAGGCTTCATTTCTTTCTAGCTATAGTAATGTAAAATACATTTCATTTTGTTCTATTTTGTTTGTTGGGGGCCACACCTGGCTGTAATCAGATTTTACTTCTGGCTCTGTGCCCAGCAATTATTCTTGGCCATGCTCAGAGGACTACATGGGGTGCTGGGGGTTGAACTCTGGTAAGCCATGTGCAAAGCAAATTCCTTCCCCATTTTACTAAAATATTTTGTATTTTTTGTAAATATTAAGTTTAAAAATCTAAAATATCAGGGCTGGGACGAATGGAGACATTATTGGCACCCGCTTGAGTAAATTGATGAACAACAGGATGACAGTGATACAGTGATACAGTGATAAAGTTTTGTTTTTCTTCCCATACTCAATTCATTTTATTGCGCAGTTCTGGTGAAGTATGCCTTCTGATCTGGAGCTTTGTAATCAGTCTAATCCTAGAAGATAGTGTCTTATCTGAAACTACTGTGCAGTTACTGATTTCTAATGCAGTTGTGGTCTTATTTTTTTATTCTCCATAGTATTTGGTTTTCAGAACAAAAATATGTTTTATATAGCAAATGTTTCCGCTAAGAATGATTAAAAGCAATTTTTGGGGGTCTGGTTAGATCTTATACTTGTTTTGATAGAAGCATAAAAAATCAGATGATTGATTATTGCCAGTTTATTAGCACCAATTTATCCTAATGCTGTGTCTAAGTTTTAAAGTAACTGTACAAAATTTTTTTTGTTTTAAAATCTTAGTAGATTCTTTACCTTCTAAAAATTAAAACATAAATTGATATAACATGGTTTATAATAGTATCAGCATCGATGATTTAGGCATTACACTCAGTACTTGCGTACCAATATCCTTTCACCCATGTTCTTAAGTACTTTCTCATTCATCAACACCTCCTAACCTATTGGCAGCCTCAGTTCTATTGGCAGTATCTCGGGGTTTATTTTGATTGGACATTTTCTGTTCTCTTGTTTTTTTTCTTCATATTCTATGTGCGAGTAAGACATTTATTTGTATTAGGATTTGTTTTCCGCCTTCTGACTCACTTTACTTAGCATGGCAACCCTAGTTCCATCAAAGTTGCAGCAAAATACAAGATGTCATTGTGATAGCTGAATAGCATTTTGTTTTCTATACATTATTATTTGTTAAAGATATATTTCTAGGAACCCTGGGCCGCCCACCATCCCTGAGACTCTTCCTGTTCATCCCAAATGTCGTGCCAGTCTTCTTTCCCTCCCAGGTTGTACCCCCGACATACACCAGGTACGCATAGATTCCATGGCCTCTTCAGAAGTGGGCGTGGCCTAAATTTGGGCCTCAGATAAATTACTCATACTCAGCAATCTTGTATAACATCTCAGTCTCCATACCAACACACACCCACATGAGGCAGCAACGCAAATCCCCACCATGAGGAGAGGACGATGAAAAGAGTCCAGAATCTTCACTGGGTGTTATTCACTTAAGGGAGTTCTCAGAGAAAGAATTCAGGTATGAAGTAAAGAAGATGAACTGTTTCACTGAACTCAATGAAACAGTGAGACAGATATCCAGTAAATTAAAGGAGGACATGAAAGAAACAATCGAGAAAATATGGGAAGAAATGAGAGCAGAAATAGGAAAGCTTTGCACAGAAATGTCACAAATGAAAGATTCGGTAGATGAAATAAAAAACTCAGTGTGTACCCTCAACAGTAGAATGGCTATAGCTGAAGACAGAATCAGTGAGCTGGAAGATCAGCTGCACAAAGCCTACAGACAACAACAAACAATTGCAAAAGACCTCATAATAGCTCTAGCGCAAAACAGAGTCATAGGGGATGATTCCAAGAGGAACAACATTAGAATCAATGGATTACCAGAAGGTTAGGGAAACAGTCCCAATGAAAAAGCCACAGTTGAACAAATCACTGCTGAAAAGTTCCCAGACATGGTCAATGCAGGCATTCAGATTCAAGGAGCCTGAAGGGTGCAAGCTAAAAGAGACCTAACAAAAACACTCCAAGACATATAACAGAATGATGGATGCCACAGATAGAGACATAATACTGCAAGCAGCAACATCAAAGAAGGAAATCTAAGGGGAATCTCTTAGATTCACAGCAGACTTATCAGAGGAAAGCTTTCAAGTCTGAAGGCAATGTTGTGATATAGTGAATAAACTCACTGAAATGAACACACTTCACCAAGAATTCATTATTTGGCTAAATTCTCACTCAAACTCGAAGGAGTGGCACACTATTTTCTGGATAAGCAGTAGTTCAGGAAATTCATAGACTCAAAACCAAACCTAAAAGAAGGGCTAAAGGAGCTACTGTAAGACTAGACAAACCCCTACAAGCACAACAAACCCCTACAGAAAGATGACACAAAACCCCATAACAATAATCTCTCTCAATGTCAATGGTCTAAATTCACCAATTAAGAGTCACAGAGTGGCAAAATGGATTCAGAGACAGAACCCAATATTCTGCTGTCTATAAGAAACACATATGAACAATCACAACAAACACAGACTCAAAGTCAAAGGATGGAAAACAACCCTGCAAGCAAACAGCTCCCTCAAAAAAGCTGGAGTGGCCATACTAGTATCGAACAACATAGATTTCAGGTTGAAAAAGACTAGAAGGTACAGTGAAGGTCTTTCTTTATTAAAGAAGGGATATGTGCAGCAGGAAGAAATCACACTCCTAAATGTATACATGCCCAATGAGGGACCAGCCAAATACCTACAACAACTGCTAATAGACCTTAAGAAGGATATATTACAATCAAAACAATAGTAGATGGAGACTTCAACACCACCTTATCAGCCCTGGATAGATCAAGAAGATTAAAACTCAGCAAGGAAATCATGGCTCTGAAGGAAGTAATAGAAGACAGACGGCTAACAGATCTATACAGGACTTAATAACCCCCACCCCCAAAAAAGAATATACATTCTTTTCAAGTGCACGTGGAACATTTTCCAGAATAGATCATGCGCTGGGCCATAAAGCATACATCAACAGATCAGGAGATAGACATTGTTTCAACTATCTTCTCAGACCACGATGCACTGAAGATAGAAGTTAATTATGTACAGACACAGAAAACCAAATCAAAAACCTGGAAATTAGGGGATGATTCCAAGCATTTGACAAGATCCAGTACCCATTTATGATGAAAACCCTCTCCAAAATGGGTATAGAGGGACTTTCCTCAATATCGTTAAAGCCATCTAGCACAAGCCTATGACAAGCATCATTATCAAAGTTAAACAATGAGTGGGTCAGGAAAGAAAGGAAGAAGTCAAAAGATACCTGGAAACACTTGAGAATGAAGACACGAACTACCAGAACCTATGGAACGCAGCTTAAGCCATGTTACGGGGAAAATTTATAGCTCTGTAAGCTTTTCTCAGGAAGGAAGAAAGGGTCCACATAAACAATTGACTTCACAGCTCAAGATCTTAGAAAAGGACGAAAAAAAGGAGTCTAATTAAGGCAGAAGGAAAGAAATTATAAAATTTAGAGCAGAAATCAATGACATGGAAACCAAAAAACAATCCAAAAGATCAATGAAACCAAGAGCTGGTTCTTCGAGAAAATAAACAAGATAGATAAACCAGTAGCAAGACTCAAAAAGAAAGAGAGAGAGAGAGAACCCTAATAAACCGAATCAGAAATAAGAAGGGGGATATCACAACAGAAACCAAAGAAATTCAAAAGATCATCAGAGACTACTTTGAAAGTCCGTATGCCATAAAACAAGAGTCACAGTCACGGGTCACGGTCCTCCCGTTGTTCATCGATTTGTTCGAGCGGGCCCAGTAACGACTCCATCTTGAGACTTGTTGTTGCTGTGTTTGGCATAT
Source organism: Sorex fumeus (assembly GCF_029834395.1). Taxonomy (NCBI): domain Eukaryota; kingdom Metazoa; phylum Chordata; class Mammalia; order Eulipotyphla; family Soricidae; genus Sorex; species Sorex fumeus. Next base: position 21,701,205 of record NW_026606108.1, on the reverse strand, counting down.
AGAATATGTCACGGATAGCTTGCCAGACTCTGCCGTGTGGTTGAGATGCTCTCAGTAGCTTGCCGGGCTCTCCAAGAAGGGCAGAGGAATCGAACTCGGGTCGGCCATACTGGTTGCGTGCAAGGCAAACGCCCTACCGCTGTGGGGCTGGAGCAGTAGCACAGCGGGTAGGGTGTTTGCCTTGCACGCGGCCGACCCGGGTTCGATTCCAGCATCCCATTTGGTCCCCTGAGCACCGCCAGGAGTGATTCCTGAATGCAAAGCCAGTAGTAACCCTTGAGCATTGCCGGGTGTGACTCAAAAAGAAAAAAAAGATGAAACAAGAGAACCTAGAAGAAATGGACAAATTCTTGGATTCCTATACTCTCAAAAGGCTAAATTCTATAAGATCTAGAATACCTAAATAGTCCTATTAATATCAAGGCAATTGAAACTATAGTCAAAAGTCTTCCCAAAAACAAAAGCCCAGGTTCAGATGGATTCAATAGAGAAATTTTTCAAACATTTAAAAAGGATCTATTGCAATTTCTTCTAACGTTTTCCCAGGAAATTGAAGAAACAAAATTTCTCCCAAACGGTTTCTATGAGGCTCATATCTCTCTAATAGCAAAAGGAAACAAAAAGAAACTGCAAGAAAAGAAAACTACAGGCCGATAACCCTAATTAACACGGATGTGAAGATTCTCAACAAAATACTAGCAAATATAATTCAACAACTCATCAAAAATATCATACACCGTGACCAAGTGAGGTTCATCCCAGGGATGCAAGGATGGTTTAACATTTGGAAATCCATCAACATTATGCATCATATCAACAAAAGAAAAGATAAAAACCATATGATCATATCATTAGATGCAGAGAAAGCATTTGACAAGAACCAGTACCCATTTATGATGAAAACCCTCGCCAAAATTGGTATAGAGGGACTCTCCTGAATATAGTTAAAGCCATCTAGCACAAGTCTATGGCAAGCATCATCCTTAATGGGGAATAATTGGGTGCCTTCCCTCTAAGATCAGGGAAGAGACAAGGATTCCCACTCTCTCCACTGCTGTTCAATATAGTACTGGAAGTACTTGCAATAGCAGTGAGGGAAGAAAAAGTTATTCAGGACATTCAGGTAGGAAAGAAAGAAATCAAGCTCTTCCTATTCGCAGATGATATGATACTATACTTAGAGACCCCTAAAACCTCTACCAAGGAACTCCTAAAAACAATAGACTTGCATAGTAAAGTTGCAGGCTATCTAATCAATACCCAAAAGTTCATGGCTTTCCTATACAAAAATAATGAGAGAGAAGAAAGTGACATAAAAAAAACTATCCTATTCACAATTGTGCCCCAGAAAACCAAGTACTTGGGAATCAGCTTAACTAAGGACATAAAAGACCTGTATAAAGAAAACTTCAAAACGCTACTTCAGGAAATAAAAGAGGATGAGAGGAAATGGAAAGATATACCCTGCTCATGGATCAGGAGAAGGAAGATTGTTAAAATGGCAATACTCCCCAAAGCATTGTACAAATTCAATGTGATCCCTATAGTAATACCCATGACATTCATCATAGAAATGGAGCAAACACTCTTGAAATTCATATGGAACAATAAACACTCACAAATAGCTAAAGCAATTCTTGGGAAAAAGAAAATGGGAGGAGTCAACCTCCTCAACCTAAAACTCTACTGCAAAGCAGTAATAATTAAAACAGCATGGTACTGGAACAAAGGCAGAGCTGCAGACCAATGGAACAGGGTTGAATATACTCATACCTCCCCCCAACATATAAGCATCTGATATTTGATAAGGGAGCAAGAAATGTGAAGTGGAGCAAGGAAAGCCCCTTTAACAAATTGTGCTGGCATAATTGGGCAGCTACATGCTAAAAATGGGCTCAGATATCTACCTAACACCATGTACAAAATTGAAGATCAAAATGGAATGAAGACTTCAACATCACACTGGAATCCATAAGGTACATTGAAGACAAGGTTGGCAAACCCTCCACGACATTGAAGCTAACAGTATCTTCAAAGATAGCAAGCCACCAGGCAAGCAAGTGAAAACAGATGTAGACAAATGGGACTATCTTATATTAAGAAGCTTCTGCACCTCAAAAGAAACGCTGACCAAAAAACATACAGCCAACAGAATGGGAAAGGATATTCACCCAATAATCATCTGACAAGGGGTTGATATCAAAGATATACAAAGCACTGGTGAACTCCACAAGAAGAAAACATCCAGCTCCATAAAAAAATAGGGTGCTGAAATGAACAGAAACTTACTCAAAGAGGAAGTCCAAATAGCAATAAGGCACATGAGAAAATACATCACTAATCATCAGGGAGATGCAGATCAAAACAACAATGAGGTATCATCTTACACCGCAGAGACTGACCCACATCCAAAAGGACAAAAGCAACCAGCGTTGGCCTGATTGTTGCGAGAAAGGGACCTTCCTTCACTGCTGGTGTGAATGTCGACTGGTTCAGCTCTTTTGGAAAACAGTATCGATGATTCTCAAATAAATTAGAATTTGAACTCCCATTTGACCCAGAAATACCACTCCTGAGAATATATCCCAAGAGGCAAAAAAAGTACAGTTGAAATGGCATCTGCACTTCTTTGTTCATTGCTGTACTGTACACAATAGCCAAATTCTGGAAAAAAAACCTGATTGCCCTAGAACAGACGACTGGTTTAAGAAACTTTGATATATCTACACAATGGAATACTATGCAACTATTAGAAAATATGAAGTCATGGAATTTATATACAAGTGGTTCTACATGGCTCTACATGCTATATATCATGCCAGAAAGAGAGGGATAGACATAGAAAGACTGCATTCATCTGGGGAATATAAAGTAACAGAATGGGAGTTGAACACCCAAGAATAGTTGAGATAAGTACCAGGAGGTCTGCTCCATGGCTTGGAAGCCAGCGGCACATACTGGGGGAAAATGCAGCTCAGATAGAGAAGGGAACACCAAGTAGTGGATGTTTGGAGGACTCGCTCGGGATGTGAGATGCTTGCTGAATGTAGACTATAAACCAAACAAGATGGCCACTCAATACCTCTATTGCAAACTACACACCCTAGATAAAAGAGTGAGCAAAAGGGAATGCCCTGCCACAGAGGCGGTGTCAAGTGGAGGGGTATGGGGTGGGGCATGGAAGGGCTACTGGGATCATTGGTGGTGGAGAATGGGCACTGGTGGAGGGATGGGTACTCAATCATTGTATAACTGAAATCCAAGCACGAAAGTTTGTAAGTCTACAAGTGTACCTCATGGTGTTTCACTAATAATAATAAAGAGATATATTTATCACTTAATCACTTAACTTCCCGTTAGTCGTCGATTTGCTCGAGTGGGCGCCAATAACGTCTCCATTTGTCCCTGCCGCGTGCTAGTGTAGCCCAATGGCATCTGTTCTCTCTAGGAACATGAAGAGCCTCAAACCGATCGTTCATGATCTTGACGAAGAAGTCTGACCATCTGGTAGGTGGGCGGCCACGCGTTCTTTTGACATCCCGTGGAATCCAGTCGGTAACAGCTCTAGTCCAGCGGTCGTCTTTAAATCTCATTACGTGACCAGCCCATCTGATTTTCGACACCTTGGCAAATGAGACAGCGTCCCTGATTCTTGATCATCGACGGATGTCAGAACTCCGGATTCTTTCTCTCATTTGAGTGAAATGTGATATTCCAAGCATAGCTCTTTCTATTCTTCTTTGGGAGACCTGAATAGCGTTCTCATCTTGTTTGCGTAGGGCTCAGGTCTCTGAGGCATATGTTAATGCAGGAAGAACAGTGGAATCAAAGAGATGTGCACGGAGCTGGAGGTTCTTCGTCCTCTTAGCTATTTCTTCGACGTTCTTGAAGGTGTTCCAAGCCGCTCTCTTCCTCCTGCGCAGCTCGGGTGCCAGGTCATTTGCCATGTTGATCTCTCGACCTAGGTACACATAGCTGTTGCATTCGGAGATGGTCGTTCCATTGAGAGCGAATGGGGCGTCAGGAACGAGGCTGTTTCTCATAAACATTGTCTTCGTAAGATTCAGCTGTAGTCCTACCTTTCCACACTCACTGTCAAAGTCGGCCAGCATTTGTGCCGCTTGGCTGATGTTTGGTGTTATTAAAACAATGTCATCAGCAAAGCGGAGGTGGTATAGTTGCCGACCATCTATCTTCACTCCCATTCCTTCCCATTCCAGTCGTCGCATGATGTTCTCGAGGGTGGCACTGAAGAGTTTCGGTGAAATGGTCTCACCCTGCCGCACCCCTCTCTTGACATCAACGATCACTTCTTTGTAGAATGGTGAGATCCTGGTAGTGAATCCGCAATACAGCTCACGGAGGATCCTGATGTATTGGGCTTGAATGCCCTGATTGACTAGGGCTTCAATGACCGCTTCTGTCTCAACAGAATCAAAGGCCTTCTTTAAATCAATGAACGTTAAACAGAGCAACATCTTGAACTCCCGAGAAACCTCAATGAGCTTGGTTATCAGAAAGACTCGGAAAGACTGGCAAGCTACCGAGAGTATTCCGCCCGCACGGAAGAGCCTGGCAAGCTATCCGTTGTGTATTCGATATGCCAAAACCAGTAACTACAACTGGTCTCTCTCATATTTATATTACACCATTATTGTTGCTAGATTTAAGAAGCCACTAAACTAATTTCTTATGCTCAATATTAATTTTGTGAGCTGATTTCCTACCTTAGGATACTGGGGACAGTTGACATTTTAGTGTTCTTAATCCCAGTAGGATGTCCTGTTTTATAGTTCAAAACAGTGTTTATATAAAGGACTTTAAAGATCTAAGGATTATGTTACTCCTGATGTGAGTGTTTGGTCTGAATTTGACCTTCCATGTTGTTATGATTATTTATGAAAGCTTGCAGCAGTTGATAGATGTTTACAAATGAAATGTGGCATGAACCCTGGTGAATGATGTTCAGTTACTAAACAGTGATGATTTCTTTTTTCTTAGCTTTTTGGACATATGAGTATAGAGAGAGTGGTAACCTAGACTAGTTTGAACTTATATAGCATTTTCCCGGGTTCCAAAAAGGATTCAGCGTGGTTGACCATATCCACATGGTAACCAAGCTCATTGAATTTTCTCAGGAGTTCAAGATGCTGCTCTATCTAACATCCATTGATTTAAAGAAGGCCTTTGATTCTGTTGATACTGAAGTGGTCGTTGAAGCCCTAGCCAATCAGCGCATTCAAACTCAATACATCAGGGTACTCTATGAGCTGTATTACGGATTCACCACCAGGATCTCACTGTTCAACAAGGAAGTGGTCATCTATGTCAAGAAAGGGGTTCAGCAGGGTGATAACATTTCACTGAAACTCTTCAGTGCCACCCTCAAGAATGTCATGTGACGACTGGAATGGGAAGGAATGGGAGTGAAGATAGATGGTCGGCAACTAAATCACCTCTTATTCACTAATGCTATCATTCTAATAACACCAAACATTAGCCAAGCAGCACAAATGCTGGGCAACTTCGACCATGAGTGTGGAAAGGTCAGAATACAGCTGAATCTCACGAAGACAATGTTTATGAGAAACGGACTCATCCCTTACATTCCATTCACTTTCAATGGATGAACATCTCCAAATGCAGGAGCTATGTGTACCTCGATTGAGAACTCAACATGATGAACAACCTGGCACCTGAGTTGTGCAGGAGGAAGAGAGTGGCATGGAATGCCTTCAAGATCGTTGAAGAAATAACTAAGAGGACAATGAATTTCTGGCTCCAGGCACATCCTTTTCGACTCCATCAATCCTCCTGTATTAACATATGGCTCAGAGACTTGGGCCCTACAAAAATAGGATGACAATGTTATCCGTGTCTCCCAAAGAGGAATCAAAAGAGCTATGCTGGAGTATCACACTTCTCTCAAGTGAGAGAAGGAATCCAGAGTTCTGACCTCTGTTGATGATCGAGAATCAGGGACATTGTCTCATTTGCCAAGTTGCTGAAAATCAGATGGGCTGGACACGTAATATGATTTGGAGATGACCACTGGACTAGAGCCATTCCCAACTTGATTCCACAGGACATCAAAAGATTGCATGGCTGTCCACCTACGAGATGGTCAGACTTCTTCGTCAAGACCCTGAACGAACGGTTTGAAGCTCTTGTGTTCCTAGAGCAAAAGATGCCTTTTGACCATACTAGCACGCGACAGGGACGATTGGAGATGTTACTGGTGCCCACTCGAGCAAATTAGTGAGCAATGGAATATCAAGTGATCAAATGATTCCTTTCTCTAGTTTATTTTTTTTGTTTGTGTCTGTTTCCTCAGCTGATTAAGATGTAGATAGCCTTTCTTTTCTTTTCTATTCACATACTAAAAGTATGTTATTTTCTCCCCAAACATTATTTCTGCTGTAATACTGGGAAGTTTGGTTTTAATTTTTCACTTTGTTCTTTATTTTTATATTGCCAAAGTATATTCAAATAGCTCTTACATCAAATGGTAAGGCAGAGACTGGTGGGCCTTCTGATGTGCTGTCTTCCCCTGGGCTCTAGGGAGAGGATGTCTACATTCCAGAAGAAGCAGAGCACTGCCAGAATACAAAGAACAGTGTTTTGCTCTTACTGCAGCCAGGAGTGTCTGTGTGACTAAATCTGTCAGAAAAAAAAATCTTATGTGCATGCATGTGCAAACCTTTGCTTATTATAGCCTACTTTACCTCCATTAAAAAACAAAACAAAACAAAACAAAATAACTTCCTTTTTATTTTTTCTGCTGCTGAAATACAGATCTTATCCCTAGAGCACTAACTTCCATAATGATGAACTATCTTTTGAAACATAAAGATGATGATCCTACAGACAGAGGGTAAAACAAAAGGCTTGAAAAAATCCCAATTCCCAAAGACTTCATGGACTTGAACCACCACCTCCTTTGAGCTTATTAAGAAAGTTTTCAAGGGGTGGAGAAGTAAGGCACTTGCTTTGCATGCAGCTGACCCAGATTCAATTCTTGGCACCCTAGAACACTGCTAGTTGCAGGTCCCCTAAAAGCCCCCTAAAAGAAAAATAACTCTCTCCTGCTTTAACCAGTATTGTTTTAGGTTCTTTGTGCTCTCAAATGTTCTATTCAGATAGATACCTACGTTAATGAGTAAAATGTCTGAATTATCACACAAGGTCTTCAGTTTCCCAAGTAAGTACTTAATAGAAATATGCTTTTGATGAAATAATCCTTTATCAGTAGTAGTTTACTCAAATTTATAGAATATTATTAATGTTAAAGTCTGAAATGTCAGCTCTATAGAAACAGGAGCAGGGCATATGTGTTATAGTGTCAGATCATTTTAGAACTAAGAGTCTCTGTTTTCCTTGTACTCATGATCTCCTGTACAATACTTTCACATCCCTGAGCCGTTCTTTAGAATATATAAGTTTATTTTATTTTTTATTATTTGTTTATTTATTATCGAATTACTGTGAGATAGAACATTGTGAAATTGTTCATTATCGTGTTTCACTCATATAATGTTCCAAGATTCATCCCTCCACCATTGTAATTTCCCAGCACCAGTGTCCCCAGTTTCCCTCCCACTCTTTCAAGCCACCCCCCCATCCCAGCCTGTCTCTATGGCAGGCACCTCTCTCCTCTCTCTCTTTCTCTCTCTCATTTTAGGCATTGTGGCTTGCAATATAGATGCTGAAAGGTTATCATTTATATCCCTTTACCTGCTTTCAACATTCAGTTCTTATCCATAATTATCACTTCCAACTAATATTATCATAATAGACCCTCCTCTATCTTACCTATCCTCCATTTCTCACATCACTAACTAACCATTGACCAACCATTGACCAGTCCTCCTGGCTCATTTTCCCTGGCCTTGGATATTAGTTTCATACTGTTTTCTTTTTTTATATCCCACAAATGAATGCAGTCATTCTCTATCTGTCCCTCTCCTTCTGACTCATTTCACAGCATGATACTCTCCAACTCTATCCATTTATAAAATCTACAGTTTTAAATTAATGCTTCAGTTACTTGAGTTGACCAGCACAATTTTAAAACTCCTTGGTTGAAAACACTCATTTGAGAAAGATGACTTGGCAGTTTTATAAACTGGTAATTGGAAATCAATGTGCACTAAGCTTTAGGCAGAAAACATAATGAACCGGCTAGTCCATAGGGACAAAAGATTAGATGTTAATACTATAAGAAGATCAGAACTATACTAATTAAATTAAGACTGTGAGGCATTACCAGAATCAACTTTGAATTACAATGTACCTCAGAGAATATATGGCTGGATTAGTGATAGTTGTGTCCTATTGAGTCATTTCCCACACCTACCAAATATATACTGTGTATATATTTAAGTATAATGAATAGTCAGTGGTGTACTTTTTGTTTTTAAAAAGCAAGAAAAAAATAAAGAAGTAAAATAAAAATTTTTGTTAAAACTTGGAAGGAACATTACACTTGAACATTGGTTGGTTTGGGGGCCACACCTGGCTGTGCTTAAGGCTTACTTTTGTCTCTGTGCTCAGGGATAATTTCTGACAGGGCTCAGGGAACCATACAGGGTGCCAAGCATCAAATTTGAATCAGCTACATGCAAGACAAGTGCCCTACTCACTGTATTATTGCCCTGGTCTCTGGAATGTTAAACTTTAAAATGATAGCTAGGTCTACTGACTTTTTAAAAATAAGTATTACATTTATGTTTTAGATCATTATTTATGTCTGAGACTAACTCTTGCTATACTTCTAAAACTATTTACTTTACCTATGTAAAGTGCCTAAAATTTTTACTGTCATTAGTTCTTTTTATTTCTGTTTCTCCTCGTACAGTAAAAACAAAAGTTGAATTTTTAAAGGATGTTCATGAAGCAAATATCTTAGTTACAGAGTAAATAGTCAAGTGTTTATTGAAAGCATTGGATGAATAGATACATCAATGGCAATAAATTGGGAATATACTCCTATTTTCCTGTGTTCGCTTATGTTTTCTGAAGAGTGGTGGTAGTAAGGTGGATTTAAAAAAATATTTATTGAAGTATCATGATTCACTAGTAGAATTAATATCAATGTCTTAGGCTTACAGAGCTACAGTACCACATCCACAACCAGAGTCAATATCTCTCACCACTGTCTTTGTTAATTTTTGTCTAGTATGTTCATTCATGTATCATAATAATGATATTAGAGTTTTATTACGTTGCATTATTTCAGTACATGACCAGTGTAAGTGCTCTGGTAAAAATGAATCTGTCCATCTTTATATTCTAAATTATGTTTTGCAGAAAATTAGTCAAATAAATATGTTTCTCTGTAAGGTAACAGTAGGAAATGTAGCTAAATATATTTTACATTTATGAAACATTATAAAGTCATAAATATGATGACTTATACTATGTAACAGTATGAAAACACAATATAAAAATACTAAAACAAAAATCAACAGTAGGTAATGTGAAATATGAACAACACTAAAATATATGTATAGAAAAATGGGAAGACAATCTAAAATATTTATACTAGTACTTATTTAAGGTAAAGAGATAAGTAATATTGCTTTTATTAAAAATATTTCATTCTGAGTCCATCAAATTTAGTGTCTGTAGGTGTCCTTACTTAATGTCAGTGTTAGGGTCTTTAAATTGTGACTTTAAGTAACACATAAGGAATGTAATTTACCATAGACCAATTAGTATAAAAAAAGATAAATCCATATGCTGTATTTCTAGTCAGAGAACCATTTCTAAACATCTAAATAAATACTTGAGGCATTTATAGTGTTATAAAACAATTTTAATTTACTCATTCATTCATTGATCTCCCATTCCACTCTCTGAGTTCAGTTTGATAGGTGGTTGAAGCCTGTCCCAGAAACTTGGATGCAAGGTGGAAAAATGGCTGTCCAGGAAACCCTTCCATCACAGGGCACTTACGCTCATCCATTCTCATACTGGGTCAATTTAGACTGGCCAAGCAGTCTGCCCTATGGGAGATATCTTATGGATGTAGGAGAAAACCAAGTACCTGGAGAATATCCTGTAGACATAAGAGGGAATTGCGAACACCATACAGACAGTGACCCCTGCTGGGACCTTTTTTCTTCTTATTATTATCATTATAGCAAAATTATATTACATGAAAAGTCATTAATCAAGTGTAAAAAACTAAACGCACGGAAGATTGTGTGTTCACGAGCTCTCTGGACCGTTCTGTCTCACCGCCCATGTTCAGTGCTCCTGCTGTGAGTTGCCTGGATCGGGACAGTTGTTGGTCAAGGGCAGACGAAGGAAGAGATGAGGGCCAGGCCGGTTGGTCTTAGTAGCAGTTTATTACAAGAAAGTTTATCCCATAGAAGAAATTTATGTTATGGAGGGCCCAGGTTCTCTCAAGCACCCCCTTGCTAGCCTCTCCATGGCCCATCTTGCCACCCTGCTCTCTCTCTCTTCTCTCCCCTCTCTTGCCTCTAACTCCCCTGCAGTCTAGCTGACACTGCACCCAGTCTGGTAGCAAAATCAACATAAGAAATCCCTTTCTGACTGCCCAAGGACAAAATACCTCCTAAGGTGTTTTTCTCTTTTTCTCAGTCCAGTAACTATCAAAATATCAATACTAGCTATTTTTGTATGGACACAGTAAGAGATAACATTGAGACTTGTAGGGCAGCTCTCCTGGGAACATCTTGCCACAGACTCAGACTACAGCACTTAGGTCAGATTAATCTTTCCTAACTCTAGCAGGGTCCAAATCTAGTTATTACTTTTTGGATCATGGCAGCATTTGTTCATGATCAAGCTCTTAACTAGTAGTTAAGCATTATGGTGCTTAGGCCAGGCCCATCTCGATACCAGGGTAACACATATCTTACTGCTTGCCCTAGTTCCATCCAGTCCTTGATCAGGACCCTGCCTTTGGGGGCAGTAGGAAGTAAAGGCAGCTGAAGCTTAGGGGAGAGAACAGATGCCCAGGAGGGAAATACCACTGAGAGTCACATTACAAAAGCATACTGTCTTCTTGTGTCCATACAAAAAGGACATTGCTCTGAATAAACTATGCAAAGGACTTAGGGAGAAGAGAAAAACAATATTTACAAGTCAACAGAGCACAAAGAAAGAAGTTACAAATAAGCACAGAGGAATGGGAGCACTGTGATGGGAACAACCCAATAAACCTAAACTACCTGAGGCTATGCAGGAAGGACAAAACAGTGTTATTCTACAATTAAGCATCCTCTAAACTGAAAAAATTTTTAAAATAGGACCTTACTCTGTTGGGTGATTCAAAGCTGTTCTACAAGTATATTCCATTTAAAATTCAATTCTTCAAGCTTATTTTTAGTGTAATAACATTACATGAACTTCAATTTCTAACCATTTCTGTACCCACACCTAAAGATTTTTTGTGTTTCACATTACTAATGCCCAATTAGGATGTAGCAGCACTGAGACAGATAATCAAAGTGAATCTGTATTGTTTTGAAAGTATTCTTAAACAAAGTTATTTTACAAGCTGTTAGAAAAATTGGTTTTGCCAATAAATAGAGTGTTTTAAATTGCTGTGAGATTTCTTATAGAAATAAGGGATCTGGGATAGAATGAGAATGAAATGTGGGAGAGAGAACAGTTTAAACATTACAAGGTAGAAAGTGCCTTAATACCATATCTTTTAGACCAAAGTTTCAGAAGACATTGGTACCACTGATTTGAAGTAAACAAAATATTCTGATGTATATTTTGCTTTGTACTAGGCTCCTTAATATCAGAGTTCTTTAGGAAATATGATCCAATACAGTTTAAGGAAATTAAATGAGTAGTTTAAGTTAGGGTTCAAAAGATCTAGCCAAAACACATTTCTACACTTTTCTTCCTTCATTTTATTTTTTATTCCATTTTTAAGTTGACCCCTAAAATTGGTTATGGAAGTGCCACAGGTTAGTTGATATTGTTAGCTGATATTTAGAACCAGAAGAAAATAAGACAAGCATTCCAGTACTATGGATAATACAGAAAGAGAATTTTTAATTCACAGGAAACATCTGTTCAAACCCAATTTATTCTGAATGTACTAATCACTGTGGCCATAAAATAGAAAAATGATTTCCTTAAACTACACAAAACAACAACTGAAGCAAAGAGTTGGATGTGCAGTATTTACTGACAGAATTAAATTTATTTTTTTTTAGTGAACACAAGAGGAGATAGATGTAAGATAAACCCACAAAAGTTTGTTACAAGTGGTTTAGTGACCCTGTATACATTGTTTCAAACTAAAATTTCTTTCATTGTTAAAATTAATGATTACTCTTATAAGACAATCTCGGTATAGTCACACTTTATCTCATAAAGACAAAAAGTACAAAAATTACTTCATTGGATAAACTTGATTGTTTTTATAGCTTTCAATTTAAAAAAGAGCTTGCATATTTGGTTCTAACGTGAATTATTTATTATATTGTTTCCAAAGTGCTTTTAATTATTTAATATTCTATATATTTTTACATTATAAACTATTGTAATAGAATTTTTGTCTTCATTATTAAATTAATTTTATTATTTTAAATCTTCTATTTCAATTTAAGATCCATCAAGTTGGCGCTTCTTCTCCTTTGTAGCCCCAGTGTAAGCTATATGCCTGCTGATAGTAACTTTGAATAATAATTAAAGTTGAATGAGTTAAATTGATCCTAATAACACATGTAGCAGTATTAATTTAGATTGAGTCCTAATGTATTATAAGTGCAATTTTAACAGCTAACACTTTTTTAATTACTAATACCATAAAAAATAAAATTCTTCATATTATGGCCCATTTTACTCTTTCAGAGTTTAAAAGTTCTAAGATATCATGATTTAAAAAAAAGTGTTTTGCTTCTGTTATTCCATTTTTTAAATTCTACTCCAATAAATTACTAACCTATAATTTTTCTAGTAAATTTTATAACTCATCATGATATAATTTAAGTTTAACTAGAAGGGTCATTTATAATTTTAAAGATATACAAATCTTTTCTATATTTGTCAGAGGAACCACTTAAAAATCTTTTCTACCTTTGCTTTCAATTTTTTTAGTTTTAGGTCAATTTAACTATTTTACGTTTTCATGATATTTTCTCATTTAGGGACAATATCAAAATTTGCTTGAGGAACAGGAGCTAGTATTTACAAACACTAGATAAGTATTTGTACTTTCCTATTATTAAGTTCTAAGATTAGAAAATTGATTTACTAGTTGATTTTCCTATAAATTAGTCACAAAGCTTAAATAAGCTCTAAGTTTTGTTTCTAAATTAATTTTGTACTGCATGCCTATTACTAAAATTTCACTAGTATTTAATTTCTGACTAGTATAGACTCTTAGCAAACTGAGTTTCGTCAAAGATATTTATTGAATAATTTCATATAAAATTAATGTTGTGAACTTGATCAATGAATTTTTCTTCAGGAAATCTATAACTAAATCTAAAGTAATTTGTATAGGGAGATAGAGAGAAAAGGAGAGAGAGAGTGGGAGACAGAGAGGGAAAGAGAGAGAGAGAATCTATGGATTCTCTACGGATGAGAATCTATGGAAGGAACATGGATTGAGTTGCATGTGGTTGAATCCTTGCACCACATAGTCTATTAAGTATCACCAGGTGCAGCAGCCCTGGAGGCCCCCAAGCACCACCAGGGTGAACCAGGTCACTCCTGGCACCACAGGATCTGCACCTCTTCCTCTTTGAGCCCTTATATGGAAGTTCCATGACCAAGGGTGGTATGAAGAAGCCTCCATTGCACCTGAGGATCTCCTGAACACCACATCGGAAGCCCTTAGACCCAATAAATTAAGTAACTCTTATAGCCTAAATGCTCGAGCAGGCCCAGTAACGTCTCCATTGGAGACTTTGTTGTTACTGTGTCTGGCATATCGATACGTCACGGGGAGCTTGCCAGGCTCTGCCGTGCGGGCGAGATACTCTCGGTAGCTTGCCGAGCTCTCCGAGAGGGGCGGAGGAATCGAACTCGGGATGGCCATGTTGGCTGTGTGCAAGGCAAACACCCAACTGCTGTGCTATCACTCCAGCCTAAATGAGTTACTTTGTAAAGATGCAGAGAATATGAAGAAAATACGAGCTTTGGCATAAAAAAAATTTTGGGTTTAAATTTTACTCCGTTACTTACCAGTTGTTTCACTTGGGATAAATTCATCAAAAACTTTTTTGACTACTAGCTTCCTCATCTATAAATTAGTGATATATAATCACTGCCTTAGATTATGCTTGTGAAACTTAATGTTTATCAGGTGCCTAGCACATAGAGGAAATCACTTTAAGTTATTATTATCAAAGCACCTCTTTTGACGTTTTAGCATGCATATCATTAATTAAACTTAGATATTCATTTACCAATCATGATAAAATTTACATAATAGAGAAATACAAAATCTAAGTATGCCATTTGATTATTTTGACAGATGCAATCTCTGTAATCCTAACAACATAATTTCCTATCAAGGACATTATATTTCCTTTATAGAGTATTGGGCTGGAGCGATAGCACAGTGGGTAGGGTGTTTGCCTTGCACGCAGCCAACATGGCTGACCTGAGTTCAATTCCTCTGCCCCTCTTGGAGAGCCTGGCAAGCTACCAAGAGTATCCCTCTCGCACAGCAAAGCCTGGCAAGCTCCCTGTGATGTATTCAATATACCAAAAACAGTAACAACAAGTCTGTCAATTAGTTGTGAAATATTACTGGTGCCCGCTTAAGCAAATCGATGAACAACGGGAGGATAGTGCAGTGCTTATAGAATATTATTATCAACCCATAAATTTCTTCATACTGCTCCATATCCACAGAAAAAAAATTTCTGAATTTTTTAATATAATTTTTATATTTGGAGCTTTATGTAAATCAGAGTTTGTATGTGTCTTCTTTTGTGAAAAACTTTTCCTGGGCATACTTTGAGATTTGTTCATGGTGTTGTGTGTATATAACATGTGTATTTTTTTTATCATCAAACATCATTCTTATTTATGGATGTACCACACTTTTTACATACTTTCCTCTGTTGTTGGATATGTAACCAAGCGAAGCCTTACTGCGTGGGCACACAACCAATGCTATGTCACTGATTTTTGAGATGGAAAAGAACTTTATTATGAGGTCAACTGGCAAGAACACCAGTGACAAACTTCATACCTGTCTCCTCTGTCTTGGGAGCTGAAAGGGTCTTTAAATTTTTTTTTTGTTCATTGTTGTTACTGTTTGGGGCAATGGTGGGTTTTTTCCATTGTTTTTGTTTGGGGTAATGGTTTGGGTCATACCTGGCTATGCTCAGGACTTACTCCTGGCTCTGCGCTCAGGGATCACTCTTTACACCTTATGTGGTGCATAGGATAAAACTGGGGTCAGACAGGAGCAAGACAAGTGCCTTATCCTCTGTATCATCCTGCTAACCCTGTAGGGCTTTGTAGGATTAAGGCTAGACATGGATAAAGACTATCCTTTGTTGGCTTTTGTGAGAACCAGTTTTTCCTTGTGAGTCTTTTCACTTCTAAGTCAGCTTCCCAGATTCTTAGTTTCACAGGAAGCATAAATCTGGGTTCTTTTGATACCAAGGAGAGCTACAGGCCAATTTTCATCCTCTTACACATGTCCAGCTTTACTTCCTGAAAAACAACTTTATCATTTATTAATTATAACTCTAAGAAAGGAGGAAATGAAGCAAAAGTGCCAACATTCCCTGTCTCGATTTTATTTAATTTGGCTTCTGATAGGTAAGTTGTTTCCAGTCTTGAATCATGATGTTTAAATGTGCTATAATCATTTCTAAGCAGTGTTTTTGCTTACTTATAGTTTCAAAGCTCATGTAATTATTATGAAGTGAAATTTCTCATTTAGCAAAGTTAATTAACTCCTTTAAAAGACAATGTTTTCTTAGTATAAAGATATCTTGTGGTTAGTCCAGGTAAAGTAATAAAAGTTAGACATGTAACATAAAATGATTCTGTTGGTTTATATGGAGATAATAGTAGTTTTGGAGACATAGGACAAGATATATTTTAAGAATATTGAGTATAGCTAGTATGTACAGTGAGTATGAGTAATAATTAGCATGAGGTGACAGAAAAAAGGGAAGGTCTTAGGTGACATTAGTTAACTAAGTCTAGACTTTATCCTGTAGGTTTTCTAGACTATATCAAATGCTGTGTGTTATTTTATTTTATTTACTTATTTGTTTTTTAGTTTGGGGCTCATTCCTGACTCTGTGATCAGGAATCATGCCTACAATGATTCCATATAATATGATTGCCATCAAGGAGACCATATGTGGTGCCAGAGATTGAATCTAGGTCAACTGTGTGCTAGGCAAATGCCTTGATTGCTGTCTTCTCACTCTGGCTTATTTTCATCTTTTTAACAGGACAGTGTTAAACCTTCGCTAAAAAGTAGTAAGGTTTGCAATTGAACAGATAATTGTACAGAGGAGCCCAGGTAGAGACAGAAAAATAAAAATGGTGAATAATGTCTGGCATTTTACTTTCTCTTACTACAAATGCAATTTAAATTTTCCTTGTATAACATTCAATTATAGAATATTAATAAATATGAGAAACAATCTTTGTAGAAGCAAAGATTTGTTAATAAACATCAATAAATTAATACATATTTAATATATAGTACGATATAAATATATTATACAATATCAATAGATACTATAAGCTATGTGTTATATTATATAAAATTATGTGACATAATTTAAATAAAATAATTGTATGCTATAATATATTAATATACATATGAAATATGTATATAAATGCGTACAAAATAGTTATATAAATACAGCATTCATATTATATAATAAATGTTATATATAACACAAAATATATAATATACACATATATTTACAAATATAAAATAATATAAGTATTTGATATATAACACAGATATATAAATTAATATAGAATATTGTAGCGCTGTAGCACTGTTCTCCTGTTGTTCATTGATTTGCTCAAGTGAGCACCAGTAAAGTCTCCATTGTGAGATTTGTTACTGTTTTTGGCATATCGAATACTCCTCGGGGAGCTTGCCAGGCTCTGCCTTGCAGGTCTGATACTCTCGGTAGTTTGTCGGGCTATCCGGAATGGACGAAGGAATTGAACCCAGCCCAGTAATGTCTCCATGATGAGACTTGTTGTTTCTGTGTTTGGCATACTGAATACATCGCGGGTAACTCAAACCGGGCTCTACTGGCCAGCTGTGTACAAGGTAAACACCCTACCACTGTGCTATCACTCCAGCCCTCTAGTCTACAAAATCAGGAAGAAGAAATTTTGCTTTATGTCTCCTGAACCAGCTCCACACTTAGTTTTACAATTTTTGAGTCAAATAGTAGAGGGTTTATAGCCTTCATTTTGGGTTTTACATATAGGTAACATGTAGTTATGTAGGCTGAAATGGTTAGAGTGACAAGTTGTGCTGTGAGGGTTTGGTATTTATTAATAACACACCACTTTCTCCACTGGACAGGTAAATTAGACAGAACAGTAAAGAGAGAAAAGCCCTAAATGGGGAACTAAAAGATATGGAATTATTGGACATATACAGGGTTCTATAGCCACCGAAATATTAGAGTTCACATTCTTTTCTAATTCACACAGAACAACAGAATAGATCACATATTAGAGCACAACTCAAACATACATAAATTTACAAACTTAGAAATTGTACAAACTACATTCTCACACCACAATGCTTTGAAAGAAGAAAGTAATCACAGAAAAAAGATGCTGAAAACTTCCAACACTTGGATGCTGAACAAAACACTGCTAAACAATAATTGTCTCAAGGAGGAACTCAAGGAAGAATTTAAAAGAGTCCTTGAACCTAATGAGAATGATGATACAAGTTATCACAATCTATGGGATACAGTAAAACTATATTAGGGAGGGAATTCATAGCGATACAGGCCTACATTAAGAAAGAAGAAAAAGCTCAAATCAAAAGTCTGAACACATACCTCAAAAATCTTGAAAAGTAACAACAAACAGATCCAAAATGTAGGAGAAGGAAGGAAATAGTAAAAACTCAAGTAGAAATTAACAACACAGAAACCAAAAAAGCAATTCAAAGAAAATCAATGAAACCAGGAGCTGGTTGTTTGAAAAAATAAATAAGATAAACAAACCTTTAACTGGAGTCAAGAAGAGAAAAAGAGAAAAGGTTAAAATAATCAGATTAGCTTTACAGCATTCAGCCGAAGAGAAGGACAACATGGAGGGCGGGATCCACAGATCACGAAGGAAAACAAACAAACAAAAAAAAGGTTCATAAAGAGCCGAGATCATCGGGGAGTCCCAGATGGGGTAGGTACCGCATCCCGCCTCCCCCAGATGGAACCCCGGTGACCAGAAGCCTCTACAAGCACAGCTCGAGTATGCGGGAACTAGGACTTTTCCTCAAATCTGCCGGGACTACAACTCCCAGGTAACCTCAGATTCCGGAAGTCACGCCCACAGCCTGCCCCCCAGCGCCATCTTTACAGCATTCAGCCAAAGAGAAGGACAATGTGGAGGGCGGGATCCACAGATCCCGAAGGAAAAAAAACAAAAAAAAAACAGGTTCCAAAAAGAGCCGAGATCATCGGGAAGTCCCAGATGGGGTAGGTACCGCATCCCGCCTCCCCCAGATGGAACCCCGGTGACCAGAAGCCTCTACAAGCACAGCTCGAGTATGCGGGAACTAGGACTTTTCCTCCAAACCGAGCGGCTGCTTACGCGGTCGTGCGACGTCTCTCTATATACAAAGTGATCCATGGGAAGTAAACCACCCAACGTTTCTCTCTGAAAATCATAGTTAAGTTTGGAGCACGGCCACAGCCCCAGAAACACAAGGACTTAATGCATAACCCAGCAGCTTGTAGCAGAAAAGTGAACGGACTATGCGTTAATCCAGGCCATCATGTCTGCCCGGAAGGGAAAGGGTGTTGCCCCATTTGCCCTCTCCCCTCTGTAAAGAAAGATGGCGGCCGCATGGGAGCCTTGTAGACAGCAGGTATGAGCCGGGGGGTGTGGGGGCGACTAAAACCTCATGGGAAGGGGGCGTTCCGGTCCGTCCTTCAAGCCCTACCGAGGTCACCAGTTGCCCCCCACGAGCGGCTCTCCAGCACAGCCACAGCCCCAGAAGCACAAGGACTTAATGCAGAACCCGGCAGCTTGGAGCAGAAAAGTGAACGGACTATGCATTAATCCAGGCCATCAGGTCTGTCCGGAGGGGAAAGGGTGTTGCCCCAGTCGCCTTCTCCTCTCTGGAAAGAAAGATGGCGGCCGCATGGGAGCCTTGTGGACAGCAGGTATGAGCCGGGGGAATGGAGGCAACTAAAACCTCATGGGAAGGGGGGCGTTCCGGTCCGTCCTTCAAGCCCTACCGAGGTCACCAGTTGCCCCCCGCGAGCGGCTCTCCAGCACAGCCACAGCCCCAGAAGCACAAGGACTTAATGCAGAACCCGGCAGCTTGGAGCAGAAAAGTGAACGGACTATGCATTAATCCAGGCCATCAGGTCTGTCCGGAGGGGAAAGGGTGTTGCCCCAGTCGCCTTCTCCTCTCTGGAAAGAAAGATGGCGGCCGCATGGGAGCCTTGTGGACAGCAGGTATGAGCCGGGGGAGTGGGGGCGACTAAAACCTCATGGGAAGGGGGGCGTTTCGGTCCGCCCTTCACGCCCTACCGAGGCCACCAGTTGCCCCCCACTAGCGGCTCTCCAGCACGGCCACAACTCCAGAGCACAGAAACCAATTTCTTAACTATCTGACTTTCAGTAGAAATACTTCCAGGGTCAATAAGTAAAATAGCAGAAATCCAAAACCAACATTTAATTCTTGAACCCAGCTGTAGGAAGCAAATCACTTCACAATGCTTTTTCAACATGTCTGGTTTGGGGGGGGGTAAACTCTAAATAATAGTGGTGAATCTTTTATTGAAACAATGAATCTAATCAAAGCAGATAGAGTGTTAACTAGAATTCATCTGCCCCACAGGGACTGGGAGGGGTGGGGGGTGGGGTTTTATTGGGGTTCTTCATGGTAAAAAATACGTATTGGTAAAGGGAAATGTGTTTGATATTTGCATGACTGAGACCTAAACCTGTAAGTTTTGTAACCTTTCCCATGGTGATTCAATAAATAAATTAAAAAAATAAATCAGATTAGAGATGAAAGGGGAGCATTGCAAAAGATTTTTTAGTAATTCAAAATATAATGAGAGATTATTATGAACAACTTTATACTCTTAAACTGGAGAACCTAAAAGAAATGGACAGATTCTTAGTCATATAATCTCCCAACGATGAACAAGGAAGAAGTGGAGAGCCTAAAAAGGTTAATTATATCAAGGAAGGAAGTTGAAACAGTAATTAAGAATCTCTCAAGAATAAAAGTACTGGTCCAGATGGGTTCACTTGTGAGTTCAATCAAAACTTCAAGTAGATTTACTGCTTATACTCCTTAATTTTTTCCAAATACTGAAGACACAGGAATTCTTCCGAACACATTCTCTAAAACTGGAAGCAGACAGAGAATCTTTCATAAAAGAAATTTTCAGACCAATCTCCCTGGTAAAAATCAATACAAAAATTCTTAACAAAATCTTAGCTAACTGAATCCTGTTAGTTGGATATCACAATAACAATACACCCTAATCAAGTGGGATTCACCCCAGGGATGAAAGGATGTTCAAACAAATCTATTAACATAATAGACCACATTAATTAAAGGAAAGATAAAAATAATATGATATATTAATTGATGAAGACAAAATCTTTCACAAGATCCAACATCCATTCATGTTAAATAAACAAAATAGTGGTAGAAGAAATCTTTCTCAAGATAGTAATGGCCATCAATAACAAGCTTACAGCCAATATAATACTTAATGGTAGAAGACTGAAATTGTTCTCTCCGAGATCAGTCAAAAGGCAAGGTGGTCCAATCTCTCTAGTTCTATTCAACATAGTAGTAGAAGTCCTGGTTACAGCAATCAGTCAAGGAAATTAAATCAAAGGGATCAAAATTGGAAAAGAAAAGCTCAAGCTATCACTGTTGGCAGTTGGCATGGTAATATACATAAAAGATTATACAGAGTCCACATAAAGTTCCTAGAAACAATAAACCAATAGAGCAAAGTGAATAGATACAAAGTCAATCCACAAATATCAGTTGCATTCTTATGTACAAAAATGAAGCAAAACAAAACGCCATCAAGGACTCTCTCCATTTAAAATCGTATCAAAAAACATCAAGAATGTAGGAGTTAGCTTAACAAAAGATGTGGGAGAGCTATACCATGATAACTTAAATCATTTAAGAGATAAAGGAAAACCTTAGAAAGTGGAAAAATTTCCCATGCTCATGACTTCCAAACATTAATATGGTTAAAACAACTATCTTTCCTAAGCTATTATATAGATTCAATGCAATTCCCATCAAAATTCATACGGCATTCTATCAGGATCTAGAAAAATCAATAATAAATTTGTGTGAAATCAGAAAAGACTGCAAATAGCCAGAACCATACTGAAAAATAAAAAATGTTGGAGTATTTCATTAACTATCTTGGAATAGTATTATAACATCAAAACTGCATGGTACTGGAATAATGATAGATCCACCGATCAGTGGGTCAGTCAGAATCGATCAGTCAGAATCGAATACACTATGACACAAACCCATATGTCTGGGCACTTAATTTTTTTAAAGGAGTTGAGAACATGAAATGGAGTAAAGAGAGCCTCTTCAGCAAATGGTGTTGGTAAAATTGGATAACTACATATAAGAAACTATAGCTGGATCCATATCTTATACCTCACACACATATCAAAGATTTTGAGATATGACCAGAAAGTATAAAGTACACTGAAGAAAATATAGGCAGAGAGCCTGGCAAGCTACTGAGAGTATCTAGCCCTCACGGCAAAGCCTGGCAAACTACCCGTGATGTATTTGATATGCCAAAAACAGTAACAACAAGTCTCACAATGGAGACGTTACAGGGCCTGCTCAAGCAAATCCATGAACAATGGGAGGACAGTGACAGTGATTTGAGGGTTAAATAAAAATGTATCAGTTGTATACTTATAATAAGCAGTAACCTGTATTGTATGGGGCAGAGTGGAACTAGGACACTCCAGTAATTGCTCACTCATAGTCATTATTTTGGATACCAAATAGAAATTCTTCCAGAAAAATTCTTAGAAATGTTTAAATAATTAATGTGAAAATACCAGCTATATGTTATATGTTATAATTATGATTATATATGTTATAATTCCTAAAATATTAATTTTATGTTAAACTTGATAAAGTATTGGCTAGTTGAACAATGATTCAGAGCCTGCTGGGAAATTTCTGGTTTATTATGAAATAAAGCTCTTTTAATAGAATCTTTTGGAGACCAAAGTGATATTACAGTCCATAGAGACATGGTCGGTCCTGTGAGCCCTGCCAGGAATGATCTTTGAGTAAAAAGCCACAAGTAAGTCCTGAACATCAGAAAGTGTCCCACCACAAAAAAAAAATGCAATAAAATAAAATAAATTAAATACCAGGAGCTGTGTTTTATAGTCTCTGGGTCTTGGCCATTGATGGAATTAATGGGATTACACGGCGCTGGGGGGGGGGGGGGGGAGGCAGTTGGCGGGTGTGACCCCTGCCTATTGGAATATGGAGGATCTGGGTGGAGGATATTCAGTCCTGATCCAAGCAGGCTTGGAGATCTCATTCCCGGGACCAGCATGCCTTTGTTTCTCTGCTGGTACCTTCATGCGTGTGGAGAGTGTTCTCAGCATGGTTGTGGCTGGTTCTCGAGGTCTTCGGCTGCTGGGGCTCTGCTTGGGGTGGGGAGGGAAACTAACCGACCTCCCTCCAAGGGGTCTCAGCGAGAACAGCCAGGCACAGGGGCAAGAGACTCTGCACTGTTCTCTTCTGGGAGCTGGGTTTTATAGTCTATGGTCCTTGGCCATTGATGGGATTACACAGCATGGCGGGGGCGGGGAGGGGGCAGTTGGTGGGTGTGACCCCTGCCTACTGAAAGATGGAGGATATGGGTAGAGGATGCTCAGCCCCGATCCGAGCAGGCTTGGAGATCTCAGACCCAGGACCCGCATGCCTTTGTTCCTCTGCCTGTACCATCATGTGTGTGGTATGAACGCAGTACTCCATTGTGTAGATGTACCAAAGTTTCTTTAACCACTCATCTGTTCTCGGGTACTCGGGTTTTTTTTCCAGATTTTGGCTATTGTGAATAGTGCAGCAATAAAGATAGAAGTGCAAATGTCATTTCGACTGTACTTTTTTGTCTCTCTGGGATATATTCCGAGGAGTAGTATAGATAGGTCAAATGGGAGTTCAATTTCTTATTTTTGGAGAATCGTCCATACTGTTTTCCAAAAGGGCTGAACCAGTCGGCATTCCCCCCATCAGTGAAGGGGAGTCCTTTTCCCGCCACATCCACACCAACACTGGTTGCTTTTGTTCTTCTGGATGTGGGCCATTCTCTGTGGTGTGAGGTGATATCTCATTGTTGTTTTGATCTGCATCTTCCTGATGATTAGTGATGTAGAACATTTTCTCATGTGTCTTTTAGCGATTCAGATTTCTTCTTTGGAAAAGTTTCTGTTTATTTCATCACCCCATTTTTTGATGGGGTTAGATGATTTCTTCTTGTAGAGTTCAACCAGTGATTTTTATCTCCTTGATATTAAAATCCCTTATCAGATGAGTATCGGGTAAATATCCTTTCCCATTCTGTAGATTGCCTTTGTATTCTGGTCACTGTATCTTTTGAGGTGCAGAAGCTTCTTAATTTAAGATAGTCCCATTTGTTTATCTCTGTTTCCACTTGGTTGGTCAGTGGAGTGTCTCCTTTGAAGATACCACTAGCCTTAATTTCCTGGAGGGTTTTGCCAACCTTGTCTTCAATGTACCTTATGGATTTTGGCCTGATGTTGAGATCTTTAATCTATTTTGATCTGACTTTTGTGCATGATGTTAGGTCGAGGTCTAAGCCCATTTTTTTTGTATGTGGTTTTCCAGTTATGCCAGCACCATTTGTTGAAGAGGCTTTCCTTGAGCAGCTTCACATTTCTTGCTCCTTTATTAAAGATTAGATGTTCATACATCTGGGGTTTTGTGTATGAATATTCCATCCTGTTCCATTGGTCTGCAGCCCTGCCTTTGTTCCAGTACCATGCTCTTTTCATTATTACCACTTTGTAGTAGAGTTTGAGTTTGGAGAGGGTGATGCCTTTCCATGTTTGTTTTCCCAAGAATTGCTTTAGCTATTCGTGGGCATTAGTTGTTCCATATGGATTTGAGGAGTGTTTCATCTATTTCTTTGGAGATTTTCATGGGTATCCTTATAGGGATCACATTGAATTTGTATAATGCTTTCCAGATGATTGCCATTTTGACGATGTTGATTCTTCCTATCCATGAGCAGGGGATGTGTTTCCATTTCCTCGTGTCCTCGTTTATTTCATGGAGTAGCGTTTTTTAGTTTTCATTGTAGAAGTCCTTTACCTCTTTAGTTAGGCTGATTCTGAGGTATTTGATTTTCGGGGACACAATTGTGAATGGGATTTTTTTTTCATGTCGTTTTCCTCTCTCTCATTATTTGCATATAGGAAGACCATGGATTTTTGGGCGTTGATATTATAGCCTGCAACTTTACTGTACAAGACTATTTTTTCTAGGTGTTTCTTGGTAGAGGATTTAGGATTCTCAAGATATAGTATCATATCATTTGCGAATAGTGAGAGCTTGATTTCTTTATTTTCTATCTGGATACATTTAATGTCTTTTTCTTGCCTAATCGCTATTGCAAGTACTTCCAGTACTATGTTAAATAGAAGTGGCGATAATGGGCATCCTTGTTTTGTCCCTGATCTTAGAGGAAAGTCTCTTAGTTTTTCCGCATTTAGTATAATGCTTGCCATGGGCTTGTTGTAGATGGCTTTGAGTATCTTGAGGAAAGTTCCTTCAAAACCCATTTTGGTGAGAGTTTTCATCATAAACAGGTGCTGGATCTTGTCAAAACCTTTCGCTGCTTCTATTGATATGATCATATGGTTTTTATTTTTACTTTTGTTGATATGGTGGATTATGTTGATTGATTTCTGGAAGTTAAACAATCCTTGCATCCCCAGGATGAACCCTACTTGGTTGTGGTGCATTATCTTTTTGATAAACTGTTGTATTCTATTTGCTAATATTTTGTTGAGGATCTTTGCATCTGTGTTCATCAGGGATATTGGCCTATAGTTTTCTTTGTTGGTGGTGTCTTTGTTTGTTTTAGGTATTAGGGAGATATGTGCCTCATAGAAGCTGTTTGGGAGAGTTCCTGTCTTTTTAATTTCCTGGAAAAGCTTGAGGAGAACTGGCAAAAGGTCTTCTTTGAATGTTCGGAAGAAATCACTACTGAACCTGTCTGTGCCTGGGCCTTTGTATTTGGGAATAGTTTTGATTATCAAAAGTCCTTCATTCATATCCTTCATTCATATCAAGGAAATTGAAGTGATAATCAATGAGTCTATTGATATCAATGGGTCTATTCAGGTATCCCAAGTCTTCCTGGTTCAGTCTTGGGAGTTTATAGGAATCCAGGAATTTATCCATTTCTTCTAGTTTCTCTTGTTTCCTGGCATACAGACTCTCAAAGTAGTCTCTGATGATCTTTTGGATTTCATTGGTTTCTGTTGTAATGTCCCCTTTTTCATTTCTGATTTGGTTTATGAGGGTTCTCTCTCTTTCTTTCTCTGTGAGTCTTGCTAGTTGTTTATCACTTATTTATTTTCTCAAAGAACCAGCTCTTGGTTTCTTTGAACTTTCAGATTATTTTTTTGGTTTCCATGTTGTTAATTTCTGCTCTAAGTTTTATTATTTCTTTCCTTCGGCCAATTTTGAGTTTCTTTTCTTGGTCTTTTTCTAAAATCTTGAGTTGTGTGGTTAGGTTATCTATGTAGGCCCTTTCTTCTTTCCTTAAGAATGCTAGCAACGCTAAAAATTTTCCTCTTAGCATGGATTTAGCTTTGTCTCATAGGTTTTGGTAGTTCATGTCTTCATTCTCATTTGTTTCCAGGTGTCTTTTGATTTCGTCTTTGACTTCCTTCCTGACACACTCGTTGTTTAACATTGAGTTGTTTAATTTCCAGGCCTCTGATTTGTTTCTTGATGTCTTTTTGTGATTCACTTCAATCTTCAATCCATCATGGTCTGAAAAGATTGTTGATACTACTTCTATTTTCCTGATTCTATTGAGGTATGTTCTGTGACCTAGCACGTGGTCTCTTTTGGAGAATGTTCCATGTGTACTGGAGAAAAATGTGTATTCTTTCTTTTTGGGGTGTAAAGCCCTGTATGGGTCTATTTGCCCTCTGTCTTCTATTTCTTTCTTCAAAGCCAGTGTTTCCTTCTTGAGTTTTGTTCTTGTTGATCTATCCAGAGGTGGTAAGGCTATGTTGAAGTATCCAACTACTATTGTGTTGCTAGCAATGTCCTTCTTAAAATATGTTAGCAGTTGTTTTAAGTATTTAGCTGGTCCCTACTTAGGTGCGTATACATTTAAGAGTGTTATTTCTTCCTGTTGTATGTATCCCTTGATAAAAAGAAAATGGCCTTGGCTGTCCCTTCTAATCTTTTTCAACTTGAAATATATGTTGTCGGATACTAGTATGGCCACCCCAGCTTTTTTGAGGGAGCTGTTAGCTTGAAGGATTGTTTTCCATCCTTTAACTTTGAGTCTGTGTTTGCTCTGATTGTTCAGATGAGTTTCTTGTAGACAGCAGAAAGTTGGTTTCAGTTTCTGGATCCATTTTGCCACTCTGTGTCTCTTTATTGGTGCATTTAAACCATTGACATTGAGAGAGATTATTGTCATGGGGTTTTGTGCCATCTTTCTATAGGGAATGGCTGTGTTTATAAGTGTTTTTCTTCTTATCTTACTGGAGCCACTTTAACCCTTCTTTTAGATTTGGTTTTGAGTCTATGAAGTTCCTGAGCTGCTGTTTATCTACAAAATGGTGTATAGTTCCTTTGAGTTTGACTGAGAGTTTAGCTGGATAAAGTATTCTTTGTGAGGCGTTCATTTCATTGAGTTTTTTCACTATGTCTCACCATTGCCTTTGGGCTTGGAGGGTTTCCTCTGATAGGTCTGCTGTAAATCTAAGAGGTGTTCCTTCGTATGTGATTTCCTTCTTTGACCTTGCTACTTGTAGTATTTGTCTCTGTCCACAGCATTTGTCGTTCTGAATATGATATGCCTTGAAGTGTTTTTATTAGGGTCTCTTTTAGCTGGCACCCTTCTGGCTCCTTGGATCTGGATGTCTGCATTCTTTAACTCTGGGAACCTTTCAGCAGTGATTTCTTTGACTGTGGCTGTTTCATTGGGGTTGCCTCCCTGTCCTTTTGGTACTCCAATGATTCTAATGTTGTTCCTCTTGGCGTCATCCCCTAGATCTCTGATTCTCCATAGAGTCATTTTGAGGTCTTTTTCCATTGCTTGTAATTCTCTATGGAATTTCTGTTGCTCATCTTCAAGCTTCCTGATGCTGTCTTCAGCTGTATTCATCCCACTGCTAAGGGCACTTACTGAGTTTTTAATTTTGTCTACTGAATCCTTTATTTGTGACACTGCTTTTTGTAGCTTTTTTACTTCTGCTCTCATTTCTTCCTGTATTTTCTCGACTATCCGTTCTATTGTTTCTTTCATTTCTTCTTTTAGTTTTCTGGATATTTCCTCCATTCATTCTTTGAATAAATTCTTGACCATCCTCTGCATTTTGTCTTGGAATTCTTTATCGGAGAGAGCATATTTGTGGATAACCCCGGTTGAGGATTCGGGAATCTTTTCTTTGTCTTCTCCCTGTAGTGGAGATTGGCACTGTTTCTTCATGTTGTTTTGGTTGTCTAGTGGTCAAACCCTGCAGTTCACTAGTACTGTACCCTTTTATCGTGAGAAAGGATTCTGGATAAGGTTGGTCTATGGTGGTCACCCTTCTCCCTTTCTAGAGTCTGACCATTCTCTCAGGTATTTTTCTTTGACTTATGATGGGTATCTAGTGAAGCTTTGGAGTAATTGCTCTTTTAATATTGGGTTTGTATAGCTTCTTTGCATACTGGTCTTTTGTTAGAATTGGAGTAGGCCAGTGGATTATTGTTGTATTGTAATTGAGGTACCCAGAATTTTTTCCACAGATTTAGGTGATAAAGGCTGGGATGAAAGTCCAGAATACTGGGAGTGGGAAATTTAACTGTGGCTGTCCAGAAATACCCACACCCACTTTGAGGAGGCCATGCCCATTTTTGAGGAGACCACGCCCACTTTTGAGGAGGCCACGCCCCTACAGTGGTTGCCAAGCCCCTGGCCAGTCCAGATGCTAGTCCACAGACCTGTTTGGGGAGGGCAGCAACTAGTTGGGCTGGGGCTCTCTGCAGAAGTGGAGACTGGTGCCCCACTCTAGGGTCCCAGTGGTGGCTGGCTTTCAGGGGTGCCGAGTTGGGGTGGGGAGTGATTTAGGCTTTTTAAAAGAAAAAACACCAGTATTTATTCCCTTGAAATGTAAAGGTATGTATAAAACAACCTTTAAAAAATGATCTTTCTCTACTCAGGCAACTCTCTTGATGAAATCAATACTCATTAAATTTGTAGAGTCACTTAGAGATAAAGAGAAAGGGCAGCATACAAAATTTAATTAAGGAAATAAGAATTTATCAAGATGTTATATCATCCCTGAAACTGCAAATAGAATTGAAAATAATGAATTTTTATGTCTTGCCATTGTATCTTCTTTTCACTGCATGTACTATTCTATTAACTTGTCTGCCTTGGTACAGGTGTGGTATATCAATAGCAAGGCTGGTCTAGCATTATGTGGGTTATCCAACCAAATGGAGGTCTACCAGGACAGACCTCAAAGTTTTATCTGGCAGCAATAAGAATTAAAAATATGCTTATGATTGCATGATGATGTTGGATTTTAATCGTATAATATGAGAACTTATATTGGGTGAAAATAAAATCCTTTTCATTATTTTGAAAGGATATTTAAAAATATAAACTTTGTGTTTTATTTAGGACTATATCCAAGTTACAAAAGTTTTTAAGGACTATAGAGATAATACAGTGAGCAAGGAGCTTTTCTTGTATGCAACTCACCTGGAGTTGATTCCCTATATTTTTGCTTTGCCAAGAGTGATCCCTAAACACTGAGCACAGTTGGGCATGCCCCTCAAAAAAAGAAAGATGAGAAAAAAAGTACTTTTAAAGGATATTAATAAATATCTACTTCTCTAAAACTGTGTTTCAAAATGGAACCATATAGACACACCAGACTATTGAAAACTTGAAGTGTGTGTTAGTCCAAATGATATGTGCTTTAAGTTTAAAATTTCAAAGTTATGAGTAAAAAGAATTTAAACTACCTCAATAATTTTATATCATTTCAATAGTTATTATAATGATTTTATATCATAATTTAAAGACAAAATGCCCTATACTTGTTAAAGTGTTTTAGGTATTTTATACCAAATGAAACGTTATCAATTTAATGTATTAATTTTAATATAGTTTTCAGAAAACTTTAAATTATAAATGTAACTCGCATTTTATTTTTAATTGCATAGATTTATTCTAAATGTCTCTATTTTGTAGATAGTTTTGTGTGCATGGGATTCTGAAAATGACTGTGAAAAAAGAGTTTGAGGCCAAGCACTATTGAAAAGCCGTTGAAAGATATAGAAATATAGCTACACTGTAGCACAGTCCTCCCATTGTTCATTGATTTCTGGAGCAGGCACCAGTAATGTCTCCACTGTGAGACTTGTTACTGTGTTTGACATATCAATATGTCACGGTTAGCTTGCCAGGTTTTGCCGTGCAGGTGCAATACTCTCGGTAGCTTGCCAGGCTCTCCAAGATGGGCAGAGGAATCAAACCGGGCTAGACCCGGGATGACTGCATGCAAGGCAAGTGCACTACCCGCTGTGCTCTGTTCCAACCCAGAAATATAGCTAAATGGGGTGAAATATAGCTAAATGGGGTGAGGGCATGTGATGCATTGCCAAAGATGGAACACAGTTTCCTCCATTGTGCAAAAGTGCTTTACCACTTGAGTAATTTACATAGTCTAATATTTCATGCCCCTTTAAACATTTTTGTTTTGTTTTGTTTTGTTTTGTTAGTGAAACACCATGAGGTACAGTTATAGACTTATAAACTTTCATGCTTGGGTTCAGTTATACAATGATCGAGTACCCATCTTTCCACCAGTGCCCATTCTCCACCACCAATGATCCCAGTAGCCCACCAACCCCTCACCTCCCCACCCCACCTCTGTGGCAGGGCATTCTCTTTTGCTTTCTCTTTCCTTTAGGGTGTTGTGGTTTACAATAGAGGTATTGAGTGGCCATTGTGTTCAGTCTGTAGTCTACGTTCAGCAAGCATCTCGCATCCCAAGAGAGTCCTCCAATCACCCTGTACTTGGTGTTTCCTTCTCTATCTGAGCTGCCTTTTCCCCCAGCATGTGCTGCCGGCTTTCAAGCCATGGAACAGACTTCCTGGTACTTATCTTAACTATTCTGGGTGTTCGTCTCCCATTCTGTTACTTTATATTCCCCAGATGAGTGCAGTCTATCTATGTCAGTTCCTCTCTTTCTGATTCATTACACTAAAAAACATTTTAGTATAAATACCAGGATTTTGAATATTCTTTGACTCCTTTGTGGTCGCTTCAATGTTATCATCATAATATAATATAATCAAGGACTTGGACTTTTCTATTTCCTTGTTTTGCACCTCTAACATTTATGAGTGAGAAAATCTGTTGTGTTTCTGTATTCTTCTAACTTATTTAATGTGACATTCCTATCCATATTGACAAGATTTCATTTTTTCTTATAGCTGAGTAGTAACTGCTGCACTGTCCTCCCGTTCTTCATTGATTTGTTTGAGTGGACACCAGTAACATCTCCATTGTGAGACTTGATACTTTTTTTGCTAATTGAATATGTCACGGATAGCCTGCCAGGCTTTACCATGTGGGCAAGATACTCTCGGTAGCTTGCCAGGCTCTCCGAGAGGGGTGGAGGTATCGAACCCGGATCATCCGTGTGCAAGGCAGACACCCTACATGCTGTGCTATCGCTCCAGCCCAGCTGAGTAGTATTCCATTGTATATCCACACATCTATCATGACCGTTTGAGTTGTTTCCAGAGCTTTTAGCTTTTGTAAATAGCACAGGAATGAACAGTAGTCTCCAAAATAACTGGGAATGAGCTTTGAACAGTCAGGTCCACGTAGCCAGACTGAGTACCATCCAGAGTGGGTCCTGGGGCCTCTAAGCACTGTTTGGGAGACCCAAAGGGGGAAAAAGAAGTTGTACTACAGGCCTATTTTCACTTAACAAATATTAACTGAAAATTATCTAGTGATGTTTATACATGAAATAGTAATGAAATATTGGTTATTGTTGCTATTAAAGAGAATTAATACCTCAATTCATTACCACTTCTTTGCTGGTTTACTTAGGTAGACATAAGTGTAAAATAGTTGAATATTGTGTAATATATTGATAGCTGACAGATGATGGACCAATATATTTCAAGGCATTGTTAAGGAAATACTATGTCAAGCATACTAATAGGCCCTATTATAAGAACCTGAAAACTACCTGTGCATTTCTGTACAGACTTGCATTCAATTATTTTTAATGAAATTCCTATTTTCTCAAACATAAATCATGAGCAAGCTTTAAAATTTAAAGCTGCCTTAAAGATTGTCAAAATGTGACTCTACACTAACTTATGTTTATCAATTCTATTTCTAACATTTTTCTCTTTTAATTAAAAGCTTGTAGAGTCAATCAGTTTATGAATTGCATACTTTATCATTTCTATCAAGGTCTTTGATACAAGAGACAGAAACAATTTTCTGACTGGAGGGTTTTTGTTGGGTTGGAATTATTTTCATTTATCAGATGAAATACTGCATAGAGAATATTTTGTGGATTGAAAATCTTTCTTCAAACTTGATTACAACACAGCAGCAAAGTTAAATCTAACAAATTGTGAATTAACTACTAATAGAAGAACCACAATAAAGATGAAAATAAAAAGACACTATTTGTTAAGTATACATGCATGAAAAAGTTAACAAGCTTCATGCTACTAAATTTAAAGCTAATTCAAAGTGATATTATATGAGATGCACAAATCCACCATCAAGCTATATAAAGGGTCTTTTTTTTAGGTCAGTTAGCTCCAGATTTGGAACTTTTTACTGAATATTTGTGAGTGAAGGCAATAGTAAACTGTGTCTTTGTTTGCTCTGTTTTTAAACCGATGACCCAGAATAATACAATTAGATTGAATTGCATGGAGGATGAAATCAAAGAGGCCGAAATTGTAGTTAGAAGGCAATATGTACACTTGAACCAGTTTAGAAAATATGGAGTTTCACATAGTGTTTTTTTTTCTTTTGGTTTCTGGACCATACATGGTGGTGCTTGGGGCTTATTCTTGATAATACTCAGGACTGGAGTTAAAACTGGAGTAGGCTATGTTCAAGGAAAACATCTTATCCTCTATACTAACTTTTTCAGTCCAAGTTTTACATTTACCTCTAAAAATATATGAAATAACAGAATTTTCCTATACGTGGATTTTGTGTGATTTTAATCAATGACTTCATGTTCTTAGAAAAATAGCATATAGTAAGCATTCTATCAATTAATATAGCTTTTTATTATTGCTATTATCATTGTTCAATATAATGATATTGTTTGATTTATTTTAGAAACCATTTCTTTGCTAATGAAAGCTTATTTCTAGAAACCAGAGTGATACAACAGTGGAAACAGTGCTTGCTTTGCATTCGGAAGAACTGGGTTCGATCCTTGGTATCCCATATGGTTCCCCCAAGCACTGCCATTACTGATTCCTCACCACAGAGCCAGGACTAAGTCCTGAGCACTGCTCACTGTGATCCTGCCACATCCCGTACAATAAAAAACAAAACAAAACCAATCAAATCTTATTTTTAAAGCACTCTAAAATTGGGGGATAAAACACCCACCTGTATAAAATGAATCAGACTTCTCACCATCCAAATAAATTAACACTAAAATTCTAATCATCAATGTTACTATTATGTATATACATATTTTTTGATTCTTACATGATTTAAATTGTTAGAGTATTGTCACATTTGTCTTCCTAGTAATGAGGTAAGTTGTTAATCATCACTTAATCACTTAATCCCCGTTATTCATCGATTTATTCGAGCGAGTGCCAGTAACGTCTCCATTCATCCCAGTTGCGTGCTAGCGTAGCCCAATGGTATCTGTTCGTTTTAGGAACATGTAGAGCTTCAAACCGATCATTTAGGGTCTTGACGAAGAAGTCTGACCATCTTATAGGTGGGCGTCCACGTGATCTTTTGATGTCTCGTGGAATCCAATCAGTAATGGCTCTAGTCCAGCGGTTGTCTGTAAACCTCATTACGTGTCCAGCCCATCTGATTTTTGATGTCTTGGCAAATGAGACAGCGTCCCTGATTCTTGAGCGTTGACGAAGATCAGAACTCCGGATTCTATCTCTCATTTGAGTGAATCGTGATATTCCAAGCATAGTTCTTTCGATTCCTCTTTGAGAGACCCGAATAGCGTTCTCATCCTGTTTTCGTAGGGTCCAGGTCTCTGAGGCATATGTTAATGCAGGAAGAATAGTGGAATCAAAGAGATGTGCTCGTAGCTGGAGGTTCTTTGTCCTTTTAGTTATTTCTTCAATGCTCTTGAAGGCATTCCAAGCCGCTCTCTTCCTCCTGCGCAACTCAGGTGCCAGGTCATTCATCATGTTGATTTCTCGACCTAGGTATATGTAACTGTTGCATTCGGAGATGGTGGTTCCATTGAGAGCGAATGGAGCGTCAGGAACAAGGCTGTTTCTCATAAACATTGTCTTTGTAAGATTCAGCTGTAGTCCGACCTTTCGACATTCACGGTCAAAGTCGTTCAGTATTTGTGCTGCTTGGTTGATGTCTGGTGTTATTAGAACGATGTCATCAGCAAAGCGGAGGTGGTGTAGTTGCCGACCATCTATCTTCACTCCCATGTTTTCCCATTCCAGTCGTCGCATGATGTTCTTGAGGGTGGCACTGAAGAGTTTTGGTGAAATGGTATCACCCTGCCGAACCCCTCTCTTGATATGGATGATTACTTCTTTGTAGAATGGTGAGATCTTGGTAGTGAATCCGCAATAGAGCTCACGAAGGATCCTGATGTATTGAGTTTGTACGCCCTGATTGGCTAGGGCTTCCATGACCGCTTCCATCTCAACAGAATCAAAGGCCTTCTTTAAATCAATGAACGTTAGACAGAGCGGCGTCTTGAACTCCCGAGATACCTCAATGAGCTTGGTTATTGTGTGGATATGGTCGATGGTACTGAATCCTTTTCGGAATCTAGCTTGTTCACATGGTTGTCCTTCATCTAGTGTTCTGCTAATCCTATTCAGGATGACTCGAGTGAACAGTTTGTAGATGACAGACAATAGGCAGATTGGGCGATAGTTGCCAATGTCGTGGATGTCTCCTTTCTTGTATAGTAGTACAGTCCTGCTGGTTTTCCATTGGGATGGAATCTTGCATTCAGACAGGTAGTATGTGAAGAGTCGAGCCAATGTATTGATGAGTACTGATGGTAAGTTCTTCAGGTGTTCAGGTCTGATCTTGTCTGGGCCAGGTGCTCTTTGTGGGACCCAGGGCTGAGATCTCCAAGCCTGCATGGTTTGGGACTGGACCTGTCAGTAGCTAGACAGTTACACCCTCCAACTGCCGTGTAACCCCAACAACGGCCAGAATCCAGAGATTATCACAACAAGCTCCCGGGAGAGCACAAGGCACAGTCTCCTACCCTGTGTCTGACTATCCTCGCCAGGGCCCAACAGCTGAAGACCTCCAGGCCCCAACCAAGGCCTTACTGGGGCCACTCTCCACACGCTTGGATAAGCCTCAGACATAACAGACTGGCAGAGGAACCCAGGTGTGTGGGACCTGGGGCTGATATCTCCAAGCCTGCACGGTTTGGGACTGGACCTGTCAGTAGCTAGACAGTTACACCCTCCAACTGCCGTGTAACCCCAACAATGGCCATGATCCAGAGATTATCACAACAAGCTCCCAGGAGAGCACAAGGCAGAGTCTCCTACCCTGTGTCTGACTATCCTCGCCA
Source organism: Sorex fumeus (assembly GCF_029834395.1). Taxonomy (NCBI): domain Eukaryota; kingdom Metazoa; phylum Chordata; class Mammalia; order Eulipotyphla; family Soricidae; genus Sorex; species Sorex fumeus. Next base: position 21,665,930 of record NW_026606108.1, on the reverse strand, counting down.
GGGCCCAACAGCTGAAGACCTCCAGGCCCCAACCAAGGCCTTACTGGGGCCACTCTCCACACACTTGGATAAGCCTCAGACATAACAGAACTGGCAGAGGAACCCAGGTGTGTGGGACCTGGGGCTGAGATCTCCAAGCCTGCACGGTTTGGGACTGGACCTGTCAGTATCTAGACAGTTACACCCTCCAACTGCCGTGTAACCCCAACAACGGCCAGGATCCAGAGATTATCACAACAAGCTCCCGGGAGCGCGCGGCCGCATTTGCTGCCGCGCCACTATTTATTTACTTTTCTCTAAGTTTTCAGGGTACCTTAAATATCCAACCCGCACAGCAGAGCCTGGCAAGCTATCCGTGGTCTATGCCAAATAGACCAAATTGATATGCCAAATCCAGTAATAAATGGATCTCATTTCCCTAACCCTGAATATGCAGAGTCGAGAAGGATATGGAAGGAGAGGCTGATAAAACACCAAGGCAGACATAGGCTGCCAAAACTCAGAAAAACAAAATTGATTGTCTGTACTTTTAATGCTCGTATGCTGGCATCTGCTGCATCCATTGAAGACCTTATGGTACAAGCGCGAAAGATCAAGTACGACATCATTGGTCTGACCGAAACGAGAAGACATCAATCCCATAATGCTGTTTTCGACACTGGAGAAGAACTCTTCCTTGGAACATGTGATAAAAGAGGCGTCGGTGGTGTCGGTATCATTGTCAACACAAACTTAGTCACGAGCATTGATTCATTTGAATGCCTAACAACCCGAATCGGATGATTACACTTGAATAAATGTGGCTCACTACCAGCAGTTTCTATCTTTGTTGTCTATGCACCAACATCCAGTTATGGTGAAAGAGAAACTGAGAAATTCTACATGGAGCTGGAGAAATTCTATAAAGAAGATCACACCTTCTACAAGATCATTGTTGGTGATTTTAATGCCAAGATAGGACCAAGAAGATCAGTCGATGAACTCCACATCGGAACCCATGGCCTGGAATGGAACGAACAGGGTGACAGACTGTCTGAGTTCATCATGTCAACCAAAACCTTCCATGGTAACTCACAATTCCAAAAGGCTGAATCTAAACGTTGGACATGGGAGGCTCCCGATGGACGGTTCCACAATGAAATAGACCACATCATATTCAATCGGCGGTTTTGCCTAACCGATGTTGCTGTTGTCCCAAAATTCCAAACGGGATCAGACCACCGTCTTCTTCGTGCAAAATTCTACCTCACAGAACGAGGAGAAAAGAATGCAAGGTTTAAGAAGTGGACTCCCAGAACAACCACCAACTGGGAGCTCTTTGGCTCTATTGCGGCAACATGGGAAGATGCCATCATTGACAACATTGATGAGGAATACGATCGAATGATTCAGCACCTCCATGATTGTGCAAGGAATGCCAAGAGAGAGATAACCACAAAAAAAGTCTTTCTTCGAACACTCTTGAACTTATTCGCCAACGTGGCTTGGCACGTGCCTCAGGCAACCACAAGCGAACGTCTGAACTGGCAAAACAGTGCAGAGAAGCCATCAAGGATGACCTCAAAAACAGAAGAGCAGCAGTACTGGTAGATGCAGCAGAAGCTGGGAAAAACATTCGTAATGCCCGCCTGTCCTTCACCAACTACAAAACCAAGATGACTGCCCTCCGACATCATGATGGATCTATCACATCTTCCAGAAGGGCAATGGAGAAGATTATTCATGACTTCTACTCAGATCTCTTTAATAGCCACATCCACTTGCCTACATACCACATACCACATGATGGATATGTCGTTCCCAATGTTCTCCCTTCGAAATCCAACATGCCATCTCGTCGGTAAAGAAATAAACAAAAAACAAACAAAAAAACAAGTTGTTAATGATGTTAAAATTTCTCTTCATAAAATTATATAGGTTACATGTGCGTTTGTATGATTGGCCTATGAATTTTGTACCAAAAGCACTAAAAACTAGCATATGAGATCCATATATCAACTTTCAATTCTTTATAGTGTACTTTTCAGAAATTCTTGGATTCTATTTTCTTTTCTAAGTATTTATAAAACGTTTTCAGTGATAAATCCTACAGTTCTGATGTAATAAATGAATTATTGAAAAAGAATGTGATCCACAATAAAATATATTAATATTTTAATTAACTCAGAGTTAATTAAAATATAAGGTTTTATGTATACAAAGAGAAACAATATTTAAAATATAGGGTTTATTATTTATACTAATACAGAGTCTGAATTTTTATTTTTATGGAGGTAACTTCACATCATCTTATCTCTTTGGACATACTGCTTAATAAGCTTTCTGCCCATGCTCACCACTGGATGACTGGTACTCTTTCACCAACAACTACTGAGCTCCCTTCAGCCTTTGTGCACCCTATGTGCCCCTTCAGTTCTGTTTTTTGGATTCATGAACTGATTGTGGGTTGATTTTGTCTGTTCTGATGCTCCATTTCTTTATAACACACATATAATAAGATCATCTGCTATATGTCTTTCTTTTTTGGTGACCTTTTCATATCTCTCAAATTTCATCCAGTTTGTATCTCATAAATCCCATCTATGTTGTTGAAAATGGGAAGATTGCATCTTTTCATATAGTTGAACTGCATTTCATTGTGTCTATGTACCCTGTCTTCTTTACCCGTTCCTCTGTCACCCAGTGCTTGTACCACTTCAGTGGCATTAGCACTGTCTTCCTGTTGTTCCTTGATTTGCTTGAGCAGGCCCAGTCATGTCTCCATTGTGAGACTTTTTACTGTGTTTGGCATATCGAATACATCACGGGTAGCTTTCCAGGCTTTGCCATGCGGGTGAGATACTCTCAGTAGCTTGCTGGGCTCTTTGAGAGGGGTGAAGGAATTGAACTCAGTTCGGCCGGGTAGGCCGCATTCAAGGCAAATGCCCTACCTACCTATGGCTCCAGCCCTGACTATTGTAACTGATGATACAGTTAACATATGAGTTATTTATTTTCAAATTAGTGGTTTTAGACTTTTTAGTTGTATACGCAGGAGTGGGTGGCTTGACTGTAAGACCAACCTATTTTTAGCATTGCAGGAAATCTCCATCTCGAGTTCCAAAGAGTTTAATTTCTACAATCTCACTGACAGTATCACTGTCCTCTGTCACTGTCACTGTCCTCCCATTGTTCATCGATTTGCTCCTGCGGGCCCAGTAATGTCTCCACTGTGAGACTTTGTTGTTACTGTGTTTGGCATATTGAATACGTCACAGGTAGCTTGGCAGGTTTTTCTGTGCGGGCGAGAAGAACTGCTCCTCAGAACATGTGACAAAAGAAGCGCTGGTGGTTTCTTGGGACTTCAAGATGCCACTCTGTCTCAACGTTCATTGACTTAAAGAAGGCCTTTGATTCTGTTGAGAGGGAAGCGGTTATTGAAGCCCTAGCCAATCAGGGCATTCAAACTTAATACATCAGGATCCTCCATGAGCTGTATTACAGATTCACTACCAAGACCTCACCATTCTACAAAGAAGTGATCATCGATGTTAAGAGAGGGGTTCGGCAGGGTGATACCATTTCAACAAAACTCTTCAGTACCACCCTCGAGAACATCATGCCATGACTGGAATGGGAAGGAATGGGAGTGAAGATAGATGGTCAGCAACTACACCACTTTGCTGATGACATCATTCTAATAACACCAAACATTAGCCAAGTGGCACAAATGCTGGTCAACTTCTACCGTGAGTGTGGAAAGGTTGGAATACAGTTGAATCTCCCGAAGACATTGTTTATGAGAAACAGTCTCATTCCTAACGTTCCATTCACTCTCAACAGAACTACCATCTCTGAATGCAACAGCTATGTGTACCTACATTGATAAGTCAACATGATGAATGATCTGACACCTGAGTTGTGCAGGAGGAAGAGAGTGGCTTGGAACACCTTTAAGAGCGTTAAAGAAATAGCTAAGAGGACAAAGAACCTCTGGCTCCAGGCACATCTCCTCGATTCCACTGTTCTTCCTGCATTAACATATGCCTCAGAGACCTGGGTCCTATGCAAACAGGATGAGAACGCTATTTGGGTCTCCAAAAGAGAAATCAAAAGAGCTATGCTTGGAGTATCACATTTTACTCAAATGAGAGAAAGAATCCTGAGTTCTGACCTCCGTCAACAGTCAAGAATCAGGAACGCTGTCTGGTTTGCCAAGGCGTCAAGTATCAGATGGGCTGAACATGTAATGAGATTTGGAGATGACAGCTGGACTACAGCCATTACTGACTGGATTCCACGGGACGTCAAAAGACTCCCTGGCCACCCACCTACAAGATGGTCAGACTTCTTCTTCAAGACCCTGAATGATCAGCTTGAGGTTCTTCGTGTTCCTAGAATTAACAGACGCCATTGGGCGACACTAGCACGTGACAGGGATGAATGGAGACGTTATTGGTGCCTGCTCAAGCAAATCGATAATTAATGGGAACTCAAATGATCAAGTGATCAAGTGAACACAAAAAGAAGCAGTTAAATTACTGTTTAGAATAATATATTTTCAACTCACACTTATGATAAAGGATTAATATCCAAAAATGCAAAGACCTTACAAAACTCAGCAACAAAATATGACCCAGTTTAACTGGGTAGAAATTTTAAACAAATGCTTTTCAAAGAACAGATAAACAACAGACATGAAAATAAAAGCCATAAACCTATTAGGAAAATGAAAGTCAAAACAGTAAATATCATTTCACATCTGTGATAATGCTCTATGTGTGGGAAGCTGGCCCTTTAACTGACCAAGGGCCTACGTGCCTGTGCTATGTATGGTTATCTTGGCCTATGTGACCCTGAACAAGCGGGTCCTGACTAGCGCAAATCTGGTACTGCGTCTGCTCTAACCGCAGCCTATGCATATTCTGAGCTATGTATGGTTATCTAAAAGAAAACATTTGTCACAGCTAGCCCAAGAATAAGAAGTAACTGACACTGACTAATCAAGCATATGAAACATGTAGTTTTTGTAACTCTCCTAACCATATATGATATAACCTAGTGATGTAATTGCCTTCTGTGATGTAAGCATGGTTTCCTGCATTGCAAAGTATATAATACCCTTGCTCTGAATAAAGTCCTGTCCTGTCCCTTTTTCTCTCTGTTTCTAAACTGCACTCTGTCTCTTGTGTCTTGTGTTCATTCGGTTGGTCCTCCTTGCACCTACGGACCCTAGGGCCACCTCCGTGGGTCGGAGAGTGGTCTGGCGGGGCCCCCCGCAGTCTATGTTGAATAGTATCATAAATCTCTTTGAGTAGCCAAAGAAATTCCAATGATAAAGAAGATGGGAGGTATTGCTGTCCTTGATCTTGAATCACTATAAAACTATTGTAATCAAAACTGTGTAGTTCTTGATCACAAGAATTCACAGGATAAACTCTCAGGCCAGTTGAATCGAATCAATAGTTCAGAGATAAACTCTCAGATATGTAGGGAAAGTTAATCTATGACAAAGGAGCTGGATACATGAAGTGGAGAAGAAAAATCCCTTAAAAATTGTGCTGAGAAAACTGGGTAGCCACGCCCCCCCCCGAAAAAAATAGAAAGAAAGGAAGAAAGAAATAGAAACTGGATCCATATATAGCATCAAAACAGATTTAGTTGAAAGTGAATTAAGGACACAATTGGCCTTTAATTGGACCTCACAATCCATAATATATATTCAGGGAAACATCAGTGGACTCTTGAGAATATGGATCCCAAATGTGTATTCAGCGATTTGAGTCTGTTGGCCCAAAAACAAAACCAAAAATAGACCCTTACCTAAAAAGTGCATATAGACAGCTGGAGGCATATGAAAAGTGTCCATTTGCTATTAGGGAAATGCAAATAAAAATGACAGTGAGATATCTTCTCACATCAATCACAATGTCACATATCAAAAAAACAAAACAAAACTGGAAACAACCAGTGTTGTCAGGGTTGAGATGAAAAATGAGCACTCACTCCTTCACTGTTAGTGGAAATATTGTTTGGCTCAGCCTCCGTGGAAAACAGTATGAACTTCTCAAAAGAAAAAGAACAGAGCTTCCACGTAACCCAGAAAATCCACTCATTTTCATTTACCTGCCAAACACAAAAAAATTAATTTGACAAAGTATATACATGTCTAATTACATTGCCACATGGAATACAATAACCAAAATATGCAAACACCCTCCATTTAATGATGGGTATGTTATATACACGCATACATACATACACATGGACACACATATGTATGCACACAAATACTCCTCTGCTATAAGAAAAGGTGAAATCTGGCAGCTTGATGCAACTTCGGTGGAACTGGAGGGGAACATGTTAAGCAACTAAACCAGAGGGATTAAGGCAAAAGCTGGATGATCCAATATATCTGTGGTATACAGAGAAACAAAACAAGGTAACAGATAGTGTCAAATGATGAGCAACCCTTAGCCTTGGATTACAAAACTGAGATTACCAGGCAATGGGAAGATAAGGGAAGGTAGTGGATTAGAAGTTATACAAGGACAGTAGTTTTAAGAACAATGATGATGATGAAGGTGCAGTAACAAAATGTCCATACAGCAAAATCATTAATTTAGTACTATAGTAATTGTGTTTCTTAAACTGTAATAAATATTAAAACATAAATCACAAAAAAAACACAAACCAAAAAATTCAAGAAATATTGAGGGTGTGGAGAAAAAGAAACTTGAACATTGTTGGTGGGAATATAAAATTAAGTAGCCATTAGAAAAAGGGTATGGAAACTACTACAAATACTAAAAATAGATTGATCAAATTGTTAGCAATTTTACTTTTAGGAGTTTAAATGAAGACAATTAATGAAAATACTGATTTTATAGTATGCATGCATGCATGTTCATTAATATACTATTCACTGTAGCTATGAATAGAAACAATTTATTATGAATGATTGAATAATGAATGTGATATATGCCAGGATCCAGAGATTATCACAACAAGCTCCCGGGAGAGCACAAGGCAGAGTCTCCTACCCTGTGTCTGACTATCCTCGCCAGGACCCAACAGCTGAAGACCTCCAGGCCCCAACCAAGGCCTTACTGGGGACATCAAAAGATCACATGGATGCCCACCTATAAGATGGTCAGACTTCTTCGTCAAGACCCTAAATGATCGGTTTGAGGCTCTGCATGTTCCTAGAACGAACAGATACCATTGGGCTACGCTAGCACACAACCGGGATGAATGGAGACGTTACTGGCACCCGCTCGAATAAATCGATGAATAACGGGGATTAAGTGATTAAGTGATTAAGTGATATCTGTGTATATACACAATGAAATACTACTGAATTATAACAAAACTGAATTATAAGAAAGTTGAAATAGTGCAATTTTTGATAGCATGGGGAGAACTTGAGTTGATTATGCTAAGTAAAACAAATCAGATGAAAAAATAGGTAATGAATGATTTTACACATATGTGGAATATTTTCTTAAACAATAACAAAGCAAATAAAAATACAAGCACATTGATTCTGGAGAAAAATTGGCAGTGGAAAAATGAACCCCCAAAAAGAAAGGGAAATGGGGGTGAGGAGGAATAGGTCAAAGGCATCACTTGGACAGTGGTGAATGGTACTAGAAATTCGGCCTTGCATATAGTGTGATGAAAACATTTATTGACTTGTGAGATCCTTCTTCTGAGACATATAGCAATTCAAGCTAGTATAAATAAAAAATGAAAAATAATTGGTGATATTGAGGAATAGAGCATAGAGAATCGCTTAATTAGTTGTGAATCAACAGGACAATGATACAGCTTGTAATTGAGAAATCAAGGTATCAGGAAGGCAAGAGACATGCTTAGCTTTAAAATATTTCCCATCAAACACAATGTACAAATAAACAGACTTCATCAGAATATATTACATGGACAAACTATATTTAAGAAGGTAGTTTTATAATTTTCTATTACTGTACAGCGATTTCCTGCACAATTCAGTATTGATTTGCTCTTCTCTAGGAAGGGTCTGAGAGAGTGATTAGAGTTATTAGAGATTAGAGAGAGTGCATAGAGTTATTTCCTTCTTGTGAAAGAACTCTTTTAAGAGTCTAATTATGGAGATACTTATTCAGTTTTCTTCACTAGTAGATCATATATAATATCAAAATATATTGTTCATCACACACTGTGCTCTTCAAAAATTTCAACGTCAATATTCTAATCAGTATTTCAGTCTAATTGGTCAATGATTGGAATTAATCACAAGTATATGTGGGTTGGAGGGTCACCTAAGATAGAAAAGGAAAACGTATGACAAAATTAGTTGGAAATGTTCATGTTGTACAAAAACTGAGTGTTAGAAGTAGGCAATGATCACATTGGACAATAATTGAGTGTTAAAAGTGGGTAAAGGAATATTCCTGATAACCTTTCAGTATCTGTACTGAAAACCTAATGGTGCAAGTACAAAAGATCAAGTACAACATCATTAGTCTGACCTAGACGAGAAGGTATCAACCACATCAAGCCATTTTTGACAATGGAAATGGTTCCGAGAACAGTTTCTCAGGACATGCAACAAAAGAGGCGTCAGTGGTGTCAATGTCCTTGTCAACACGAATTTGGCCATGAGCATTGATTCATTTGAATGCCTAACAACCTGAATCGGACGATTACACTTGAGTAGATGTGGCTCACTGATGGCAGTTTCTATCTTTGTTTTCTACACACCAACATCCAATTATGATGAAGAAGAAATTAAAAAGTTCTACATGTAGCTTGAGAAGTTCTATAAAGAAGACCACACCTTCTACAGGATTATTGTCGGGATTTTAATGCCAAGAGAGGACCGAGAAGATCAGCTGAAGAACTCCACATCAGGACCCATGGCCTAGAATGGAATGAACAGGGTGAGAGACTGTCTGAGTTCATCATGTTGACCAAGACCATCCATGGTAACTCACAGTTTCAGAAGGCCGAATCTAAACATTGGACATGGGAGTCTTCCGGTGGACAGTTCCACAAAGAAATTGACCACATCATATTCAATGAATGGTTTTGCCTGACGGATGTTGCTGTTGTCCCAAAATTCCAAATGGGATCGGGTCGACGTCTCATTCAGGAGTACAAAATTCTACTTCACAGGGTGGAGAGAATGGGCAGCAAAGTTTAAGAAGAGAACTCCCAGAACGACCACCAACTGGGAGCTCTTTGGCACTATTGCGGCAACATGAGAAGACGTCGTCATTGACAACATTTACGAAGAATACGAAGACTGGTTCAGCACCTCCATAATTGTTCTGGAAATGCCGAGAGAGAGAATGCAACAAAAAGACGCTTGTCTTCGAAAACTCTCAAGTTCATTCGCCAACATGGCTTGGCACGAGCCTCAGGCAACCACAAACGAACATCCAAGCTCACAAAACAGTGCATAGAAGTGATAAAGGAAGACATCAAAGAGAGAAGAGCAGCAGTGCTGGTTTATGTGGCTGAAGCCAGAAAAAGTGTTCGCAACACACGCCTGTCCTTCACCAACTATGAGACCAACATGACTGCCTTCTGACGTTCTGATGAATCTATCACATCTTCCAGAAGGACAATGGAGAAGATTATCCATGACTTCTACTCAGATCTCTTTGATAGTCACGTCCACCTGCCCACATACCAAATTCTGCAGGATAGATATATTGTTCCCAACATTCTCCATTCCGAAATCTGACATGCCATTTCGTCAGTAAAGAAGCGAACAGTACTTGACCCAGACAAGGTCAGACCTGAACACCTGAAGAACCTGCCATCAGTACTCATCAATACAGTGCCTCGGCTCTTCACACACTACCTATCTGAGTGCAAGGTTCCATCCCAATGGAAAACCAGCAGTACTGTTCTACTGTACCAGAAGGAAGGCATCCACAACATTGGCAACTATTGCCCGATCTGCCTGTTGTCTGTCGTCTACAAGCTGTTCACTTGAGTCATACTGAATAGGATTGGCAGAACACTAGATGAAGGACAACCATGCAAGCAAGCCGGGTTCCAAAAAGGTTTCAGAAGGATCGACCAAATCCACATGGTAACCAAGCTCATTGAGGTTTCTCGGGAGTTCAAGATGCTGCTCTGTCTAATGTTCATCTATTTAAAGAACGTCTTTTATTCTGTTGAGACTGAAGTGATCATCAAAGACCTAGCCAAACAGGGCATTCAAACTCAATACATCAGGATGCACTGTGAACTGTATTACTGATTCACTACCAGGATCTCACACGGGTTCTGGGGCCGAGATCTCCCAGCCTACTCGGATTGGAGTCGAACATCCTCCACCCAGATCCTCCAAATTCCAGTAGGCGGGGGTCACACCCACCACCTGGCCCCCTGGCGCCGTGTAATCCCATCAACAGCCAAGACTCAGAGACTATAAAATCCAGCTCCCGGACAAGAACAGTGCAGTCTTCTGCCCCCGCACCTGGTTGTTCCTCGCCGGGGCCCGTTGGAGGGGAGCGGGTTGAGCTTTCCTCCCCACCCCGACCAGGGCTCCGGCAGCCAAAGACCTCCAGGACCAGCCACCACCATGCTGAAACCACTCTCCGCACACATGAAGGTACTGGCAGAGGGACAAATCCACGCGGGTTCCAGGGCCGAGATCTCCCAGCCTACTCGGATTGGAGTCGAGCATCCTCCACCCAGATCCTCCAAATTCCAGTAGGCGGGGGTCACACCCACCACCTGGCCCCTTGGCGCCGTGTAATCCCATCAACGGCCAAGACTCAGAGACTATAAAATCCAGCTCCTGGAACCTGACATTTTATCAGGACATCTTTTTATGACATCTTATTATCTCATTCCTACTTTGGACAAACTTGCAGGCTATCGAATGTAGCCTGCCCACAGGGCAGAGTCTGGCAAACTCCCCGTGGCATACCAAATATGCCAAATACCAGTAACAATGATGGGTCTCATTCTCCTAAAGAGCCTTGAATATAATCTCAGGATTAGGATGAAAGAGACGTTACTGGGGCCTGCTCGAGGCAATCGACGAATAACAGGATGATGAAATGAAATGAAGTGAAATACCAGGATCTCACCATTCTCCAGAGAAGTGATCATCGATGTCAAGAGAGGGGTTCAGCGTGGTGATATCATTTCACCAAAACTCTTCAGTACCACCCTTGAGAACATTATGTGACAACTGGAAATGGAAGGAATGGGAGTGAAGACAAGTGGTAGGCAACTCCACCACCTCCGCTTCACTGATGATATCATTCTAATAACACCAAACATCAGCCAAGCAGCACAAATGCTGGCTGATTTCGACCATGAGTGTGGAAAGGTCGTACTGCAGCTGAATCTCATGAAGTCAATGTTTATGAGAAACGGACTCGTTCCTGATGTTCCATTCACTCTCAACAGAACAACCATCTCCGAATGCAACAGTATGTGTACCTAGGTCAAGAAGTCAACATGACGAATGACCTGGCACCCGAGTTGCACAGGAGGAAGAGAGCAGCTTGGAACACCTTCAAGCGCCTTGAAAAATAACTAAAAGGACGAAGAACCTCCAACTTCAGGCACATCTCTTCGACTCCACTATTCTTCCTGCAATAACACATATGACTCAGAGACCTGGGCCCTATGAAAAAAGATGAAAATGCTATTTGTGTCTCTCAAAGAGGGATTGAAAGAGCTATGCTTGGAATATCACGCTTCACTCAAATAAGAGAAAGAATTGGAGTTCCAATCTCCATCAACGATTGAAGATCTGGGATGCTGTCTTGTTTGCCAAGGTGTCAAAAATCAGATAGACTGGACACTTAATGCGATTTGGAGACAATTGCTGGACTAGAGCTCTTACCGACTGGATTCCATGGGATCTTTAAATATCACTGGCCACCCACCTACAAGATTGTCAGACTTCTTCATCAAGATCCTAAACAATCAGTTTGAGGCTCTTCGTGTTCCTGGAGCGAGAAGACACCATTGAGCTACACTAGCACGTGACAGGAATGAATGGAGATGTTACTGGTGCCTACTCGAGGAAATTGATGAGTAATGGATGTCAAGTGATCAAGTTATTGAAAATCATAATGTTTGCAATATAAAGGAAGAGAAGAGAAGAAGTAAAGAGAGAGAGAGAGAGAGAGGAAGAGAGAGAGAGGGGCTCCTTCCATAGAGGCAGGCTAGGTGGGGGGATGATGGGAGGGAAAGTGGAGACATTGATGGACATTGATGCTGGGAAATGTATACTGGTGGAGAATTGGGTGTTGGAATATTGTTTGACTGGAACCTAACCTCATTATGTACAACTCTCTAAGGGCCTATCTCAGAGTGATTCAATTAAAAAAAAAAGATTTCAGTCTTAATAGATTGATTTGTAACAAAAGGAAAGAAATAGGATCCAATAATGTTTTCTGATTTATGAATTTTCGAGCTTCAAATACTTGGCACACTGACTAATAATAATTTTATTTGAAGACATTGGTGTCTTTGTTAATCATATACACATAATGTAATGCATATGGTAAAATATATTCACATACATATATTTTTAAAGAAAGAATTGAACAAGCCCATGAAAATGTAAGAATTGCTTTGCTTAAACAACAATTACATTTTATTATTTTGTTATCATTTGAATTCTATAGTGAATGAGATGCTAAATAAATGAAGAATGTAGTGTTAAATATCTTATTTCTTAAAAAAATCACTTTAACCGTCCTGAAATCCAAAGTGATATATTTAATGATCTAAGGTTATTTAAATGTCTGCTATGTCAAATTTATACTTAAAATAGAACATTTAATTGGGCATGGGATGTTTCTCAGCAATAAATAAAAATCTTTTATGTGTGAGGCCTTGGGTTTGATCAGCGGAAACACACACACACACAGACACACACACACACACGAATATACCACATTTGTTTTCCTCTTAAAAGCCTGTTTCTCTACCTCTTCTGTTCTTTACCTCTTCTCTTTAGATCTGTAAGTAACTGTTATATGCACCCTGTTGTCACATATAAGATTTTGGAGACAAAATCTTAATTCGGAGAGCCCGGCAAGCTACCGAGAGTATTCGATATGCCAAACACAGTAACAACAAAGTCTCCAATGGAGACGTTACTGGGCCCGCTCGAGCAAATCGACGATCAACGGGAGGGCCTTTACCTTTACCTTAATTTTTATAGTCACCTCAAATACCCAACAAATTCTGTGACTACTCTTTAAAAGTGTGACTTGACTCTAAATAGATTTAACATTTCAGTCTACCACTATCATACCCCAGTAGTAATAGAGCAAAATTTTCTTGCTTCTGTTTTCATCCCAGAATTTCATTCTGTGCATAACAATTAAAATAATCTCTTAAATCTATGAAACAAAACATATTACATTTCTGATTGAAAGTATGCACTCATTTTACAATTAGACAGGCCCATTACTTGCAAGATGTGGAATCTAATCTGTACTAAATCTGGCTGTCACTCTTCAAGATCATTTTTACTTATGCTTTATCAACCTCTTATCCTTTAACATATAATGATATTCATGTGCTTGTGAAGTTTCTTCTTCTACAAATAAAACTGATCTTCCTAACCAAATATGTATTATTGAAGTGAAATCCAAGGCAAAATTATCAAATATGTTGCATTAATATTTCATTCATCTCAGCTCATTTTCTCTGGAGATGCCTAATGGAATATCAAGAGTCTTCAAGTAACCCCAGGCTGATGTCTGTGTTGCAAAGGACTAAGACCACTGTTCAATGCCATTAAGTCACCTAGGTTTCCATGTAAATGGAATATTAGAAGCAGATTTTCCAATTTAGTCAGGCCTTCAAATGTGTAAATCAAGGGCTGACATCCTGATTACAATCTCTAGAAAATCTGAACCAAAAGCACTTAGTTAAAGTGCTCTCAAATTCCAGACCTACAAAACAATGTGAAATAACAAATATTTTCTTGGGTCAGAGAGATAGCACAATGGGTAATACTTGACTTGCAGGTACCTGGCTTTTATTTGATTAATGGCACTGCCTATAAATGGTCCTCTAAGCACCACTTGGAGTGATCCCTGAACAGAAAACCGGGTGTAAGCCATGAGTACTATCAAGGATGGCTGCCAATGATTAGAAGAAGGAGACGTTACTGGGGCCTGCTTGAGGCAATCGACGATTAACAGGATGATTTGTGATTATGATTTGTGATTTTTTAAAAAGTAAATCTTTACCATGGTTTTGAGCTGATAAATTTAGAGATAGTTTGTTATACAACAAGAGATAACATACTGATTAAAGTGATAAATGCTTTAATAGTAAGATAATTGCAATTTGAAGATTTCCTGCAGGTATTTGAAGAACCAGGTTAAGAGTGTCATAGCCCAGAGCCTTACCACTGTCAGACTGCAGGATTAAGCCACTGAGATGTCACTGTAGTCTTCAATGTCAATGTTTCTCTTTAGGAAATCAGTCATCCAGTAATCATGACACCATCTAAAAGAGATTCTTGTATTTCTTGTGATTTTTTTCGTAGATACATGGAAGCTGGAAAAGTTTCAGTTCTTAGGGTGCAAATTGTAAACTCTTCTTTCCACCAAATTTTATAAGATGAGAACATTCTTATATAAAGTGTCATAATAAATATGCTTGATTTCTCATTCCAATTAGAATAAAATTGATGATGTTATTATGATCTATAAGATTTTATTCATATAGGGAAGTGTCTTTTTTCTAGTTTAATTTTCTGTTATTCTTCATTTTACTATGTTTTGGTTATGTTGGAAATCTTTTTTTCCCTTCAAACACTAAAGCTTATTCTCTCCATATCTCTGCCCTTAACATTCTATGAATATAATGTTTTGTTCTAACAACTTTATTTCACTGATCTATTCTTATTCTTAACTCATCATGTTTTAATGTCAACTTCTCAAATAATTATTTCCTGATCATTATATCTGGGGACTGGCACCTCTCCCAACATTCTATCTTTATCTACTATAATTTTTTTTTGTTGGGCTGGAGCAATAGCACAGTGGTAAGGCATTTGCCTTGCGCGCAGGCAGCCCGGCTGAGCCGGGTTCGATTCCTCCGCCCCTCTCGGAAAGCCCGGCAAGCTACGGAGAGTATCTTGCCCGCGTGGCAAAGTCTGGCAAGCTACCTGTGACATGTTCAATATGCCAAACACAGTAACAACAAGTCTCTAAATGGAGAAATTACTGGGCCAGCTCGAGCAAATCGATGAACAACAGGAGGACAGTGTTTGTTTGTTTGTTTTTAAAATTTTTGTTACTATTGTTTTATTGTCATATTTTTTTATTGTTCATTTTTCATTTAAAGATATCAGTTCCTTAGGTGTAGAGATGTCTGCCATTATTCACTATTGTATTTTCAGTGCCTATCTGGAATTTAATATATTTTAAATGTATATTTAATATATTTAATTGTACATAAATATATTTTATATATTAAAATATATATGAATCTATATTTAGTATAAATTTTAAATAATATACTTTTAAAACAGATGTATTGTTGCTGTGTCCTATTTTCATCTAGAGAACTAGAGATTTTCCAGTTGTGTGCTATTTGTGAGATTAATTTCACGAGAATTGCTAACCATATTGGGGACTCACGTTCCCCTATTCCTGCATACAGATTCTGACAAGAAGAATGATTAGAAGAAGGAAACAAAAGTTCAGGTGTGTTGGAAGAAGTATATAGATTTGATTGAAGCTGGTACAAAGCTTTGTATCTGAGAGTACAAAGATATCTGGAATTAGATAAAATTCTTATTTTGAAAAGAGAGGAGAGTGAGAAAGAAATTATGGGCTTACTAACATCATTGGGTCTTAATTATCCACATTTTATAGATAATTGCCATGCATCTTAATTTTTTCACTTACCCAAGCCATTATATGTTTTTTCTCCCTAATACTTCAACTTACTGCAGTTTATCCATTGGGGACGGGGAGGAAACATAGAGAGAATTTTCTGCTTCTTCCAGTGGTTTTTGATGATTCATTTTGTTTTGTTGGGGGCATTCCAAAAGAGTGCTCAGGAGGTCTTGTACTCCATCCCAGTGATTCTCAGCCAACTGGTCTAGTGGTTCAGTGTGATGACCTGAGGATGCTCTACTGCTCTTGCTCACTTCAGATGAGCTCAGGGCTCTCTATGATGTGTTTTGGGATACTTGAGGCACCATGAGTTGTCCGGGATTGAACTAGGGTCAGCAGCACGGAAGTCATGTGTCTTAACCCATATTCTAGTTCTCGTACCCCAGATTTAGCTTTTAAGCACTTATTATATTTAAGCATATTAGAATCAACTTTCCTGCTTATTAGTGGTCTCTATTCCTCCTTCTCTGTTAGAAAGGAACCTGTACAATTCAACAAGATCAATGGAAATGACTGAAAGTTGTATGGTATAAAACTGTAATTTTCTATAAATAGAGCAACAGTTTCAATAAATAATGATGGTTTTATGCTCCTGTAAAATATGAGAACAATTTTATTCTTTGATTAAATTGTATTAAATGTCACCATATTTGGGTTATGTTCCAAAATAGTTATGTTAGAGGGCATACTTACTGGAAGCAGTTAAATAATACTTTAGAACATGAAAAGCAAGCAAATGCAGCTTGACATCTAAAATAAATTTATATATGTAAGTATGTAATATATTTTATAGAATTTTATTTTTCCTTTGCCTCCTCCTCCTTCTTCTTTGTCCTCATCATTCATCTTCTTCATCTCTTCTTTCTTCCTTCTTCTTTCTTCCTTCTCCTTCGTTTTTTACCTTGAAGTTCCAGGTTGAACTCAGAGTCTCAGAGATGTAAAATATATGTTGCACCTCTGTGCTATTTTTCAGTCCTAATTTTTTTAACTGTACTTCTGATAGTATAAATTTTTGCTTTATGTGAGGAAATGTTAAATAAATTAAAATAATTAATTTTGGATAGTTTTCATTTGTTATGTAATTTTATGTACAGAATAGTAAGTAAAGTAAGTAAAGGCCCTCCCGTTGATCATCGATTTGCTCAAGCGGGCCCAGTAACGTCTCCATTGGAGACTTTGTTGTTACTGTGTCTGGCATATCGAATACTCTCGGTAGCTTGCGGGCTCTCCGAGAGGGGCGGAGGAATCGAACTTGGGTCGGCCATGTTGGCTGCATGCAAGGCAGACGCCCTACCCGCTGTGCTATCGCTCCAGCCCAAATATATAAAGGTTAAGTATATGTCTACATGAATTTATATAAACATTATATACATGTAAACCATGTGCACACAATACAAAATTTTCTATAAAAATATGTGTTTGACAGTTAGCTATTTTCTAACAAATATTTTAGTACAAATAAACATATGTTATTTTATTTATTTTTTAAATTTAATTTAATTATTTTATTTTTATTACTGAAACACAATGAGGTACAGTTAAGACTTACAAATATTTGTGATTGGGTTTCAATTATACAATGATCAAGTACGAATCCCTAAACCAGTGCCCATTCTCCACCACCACTATCCCATTATCCCTCCCACCCCCCTTTTCCCCACCCCCACCCAGCCTCTGTGGCAGGGCATTCCCTTTTGTTCTCTCTCTCTCTCCTTTTGGGTGCTTAGTTTGGAAAAGAGGCATTGATGTTTGGTCTATAATTTACTTTCAGCATGCATCTCCCATCCTGGGAGGATCCTCCCAACACCCTTAATTTGGTGCTCCCTTCTCTATCTGAGCTGCCTTTTACAATAGCATGAGGGGCTGGCTTCCAAGCCGTGGAGTTTAACTCCTTGTACTTATCTCGGCTATTCTTGGGTGTTAGTCTCCTATTTTGTTACTTTATATAACCCAGATGAATGCAATCTTTCTATGTCTATCCCTCTCTTTCTGTCTCACTTCGCTTAGCATGATACTTTCCATGTGGTACCACTTATATGTAAATTTCATGACTTCATCTTTTCTAACAGCTACATAGTACTCCATTGTGTAGATGTACCAAAGTTTCTTTAACCAGTCATCTGTTCTAGGGCACTCAGGTTTTTTCCAGATTCTAGCTATTGTAAACAGTGCTGCAATGAACAAACAAGTAAGATGTCACTTAGACTATACATTTTTGCCCCTCTGGGATATATTCCCAGGAGTGGTATTGCTGGGTCAAATGGGAGCTCAATTTCTAATTTTTTGAGAGTCATCCATACTGTTTTCCAAAAGGGCTGAACCAGTCGGCATTCCCACCAGCAGTGAAGGAGGGTCCCTTTCTCGCCACATATGTGCCAATTCTGGTTGCTTTTGTTCTTTTGGATGTGGGTCAGTCCCTGTGGTGTGAGATGATATCTCATTTTTGTTTTGAACTGCATCTCCCCGATGATTAATGATGCAGAGCATTTTCTCATGTGCCTTTTTTCCATTCGGATTTCTTCGTTGAGAAAGTGTCTGTTCATTTTGTCAACCCATTTTTTGATGGGCTTGAATGCTTTCTTCTTGTGGAGTTCAACTCGTACTTTGTATATCCTTGACATCAAACCCCTGTCAGATGGATATTGGGCGAATAGTCTTTCCCACTCTGTAGACTGTCTTTGTGTTTTGGTCACTGTTTTTTTGAAGGTGCAGAAGCTTCTCAGTTTAAGATACTCCCATTTGTCTATCTCTGTTTTCACTTGCTTGGCCAGTGGTGTGACATCTTTGTAGATACCATTAGCTTCAGTGTCATGGAGGGTTTTGCCAACTTTGTTTTCAATGTACCTTATGCATTCCAGTCTGATGTTGAGGTCTTTAATCCATTTTGAGTTTACTTTTGAACATGGTGTTAGGCAGAGATCTGAGCCCATTTTTTTGCATATAGATCTCCAGTTTTGCCAGCACAGTTTGGTAAATAGGCTTTCCTAGCTCCACTTCACATTTCTTACTCCCTTATCAAAGATCAGATGCTCATATATTTGGGAGGAGATGTCTGTATATTCAACCCTATTCCATTGGTCTGCAGCTCTGCCCTTGTTCCAGTACCATGCTGTTTTAATTATTACTGTTTTGTAGTAGAGTTTGAAGTTAGGGAGGTTGATTCCTCCTATTTTCTTTTTCCCAAGAATTGCTTTAGCTGTTCGTGGGGACTTATTTTTCCATATGAATTTCAGGAGTGTTTGATCCATTTCTTAGAAGAATGTCATGGGTATCATTATAGCGATCGCATGGAACTTGTACAATGCTTGGGGGAGAATTGCCATTTTGACAATATTAATTCTGCCAATCCATGGCCTGGAATATCTTTCCATTTTCTCGTGTCTTCTTTTATTTCCTGAAGTAGCGCTCTGTAGTTTTCTTTGTACAGGTCCTTTACTTCCTTAGTAAAGCTTCTTCCTAGGTACTTGATTTTCTGGGGAACAATTTTGACGGGGATTGTTATTTCATGTCAATTTTTTCTCTCTCACTAGTTGCGTATAGGAAAGCCATGGACTTTTGGGTATTATTTTTATTGCCTGCAACTTTACCATACAGGTCTTTTGTTTCTAATAGTTCCTTGGTAGAGGCTTTAGGGTTCTCTAAGTGTAGTATCATATAATCTGTGAATAGTGAAGGCTTGTTTTCTTCCTTTTCTACCTGAATACCCTTAATATCTGTATGTTGCCTAACAAATATGCAAGTAATTCCAGTACTATATTGAACAGCAGTGGAGAGAGTGGGCATCCTTGTCTAGTTCCTGATCTTATAGGGAAGGATCTCAGTTTTTCCCCATCGAGGATAATGCTTGTTGTAGGCTTGTGGTAGATGGCTTTAACTATATTGACGACAGTCTCCTCTATACCCATTTTGGCATGGTTCTTCATCATAAAAGGGTACTGGATCTTGTCAAACGCTTTCTCTGCATCAATTGATATGATCGTATGGTTTTTATCTTTTTGTTGATATGATAGATTATGTTGATTGATTTCCAAATGTTAAACCATCCTTGCATCCTGAAATGAATCCCACTTGCTCATGGTGTATGATCTTTTTGATGAGTTGTTGAATTCTATTTGCTAGTATTTTGTTGAGAATGATCGCATCCTTGTTCATCAGGGATATCAGCTTGTAGTTTTCATTTCTTGTGGTGTCTTTGTTTCCTTTTGTTATTACAGAGATATGAGCTTCATAGAAACTGCTTGGGAGAGTCTTTCTTCCTTCAATTTCCTGGAAAATCTTGAGAAGAACTGGCATTAGATCCTCTTTAAATGTTTGGAAAAATTCGCTAGGGAATCCACCTAGACCTGGGCTTTTGTTTTTAGCAAGACTTTTGATGACAGTTTCAATTTCCTTGATGTTATTAGGTCTATTAAGGTATGCTAGATCTTCTTGATTAGGCTTTGGGAGATTATAAATATCCAGCAATTTATACATTTCTTCTAGGTTCTCCTGTTTCGCGGCATACAGACTTTCAAAGTAGTCTCTGAATCTTTTGAATTTCTTTGGCTTCTGTTGTGATATCCCCCTTCTCATTTCTGATCCAGTTTATTAGGGTTCTCTCTCTGTCCTTCATTGTGAGTCTTGCTAGTGGTTTATCGATCTTCTTTATTACCTCGAAGAACCAGCTCTTGGTTTCATTGATCTTTCGGATTGTTTTTCTGGTTTCCATGTTGTTGATTTCTGCTCTAAGTTTTATGATCTTTCCTTCTGCCTGATTTGGGCGCCTGTTGTTGATCCTTTTCTAAGATCTTGAGCTGTGTAGTCAAGTTTTTTATTTGGGTCCTTTCTTTCTTCGTGAGAAATGCTTGCAGAGCTATAAATTTTCCCCTTACACAGCTTTAGCTGCACCCGATAGGTTCTGGTAGCTCATGTCTTCATTCTCATTTGTTTCCAGATATCTTTTGATTTCATCCTTGACTTCCTGAGACACTTGTTCTTCAACATTGAGTTGTTTAATTTCCAGGTGTTTGATTTGGTTCTCCTTACCTGTGTGTGATTCACTTCTATTCTCAGTGCATCGTGGTCTAAAAAGATTATTGATACTATTTCTCTCTTCCTGATTCTACTGAGGTATGTTTTGTGTCCTAGCACATGTTCTATTTTGTAAAATGTTCTGTGTGCACTGGAGAAGAATATGTATTCTTTCTTTTTGGGGTTTAAAGCCCTGTATAGGTCTATAAGCCCTCTCTCTTCTATTTCTTCTTTCAAAGCCAATATTTTCTTACAGAGTTTTGTTCTTGTTGATCTATCCAGAGGTGATAAGGCTTGTTGAAGTCTCTGGCTACTATTTTGTTGCTAGTAATGTCCTCCTTAAAATCTGTTAGCAGTTGTTTTGAATAATTTGCTGTTCCCTCATTAGGTGCATATACATTTAGGAGTGTGATTTCTTCCTGTTGTACATATTCCCTTATGAACAGAAAATAGCCTTTGCTGTCCCTTCTAATCTTTTTCAACGTGAAATTGATGTTGTCAGATACTGGTATGGCCACCCCAGGTTTTTTTCAGGGAGCTTTTTGCTTGCAGAATTGTTTTCCATCCTCTAACTTTGAGTCTGTGTTTGCTCTGACTGTTGAGATGAGTTTCTTGTAGGTAGCAGAATGTTGGGTTCTGTCTCTGAATCCATTTTGCCACACTTTGTCTCTTAATGGGTGAATTTAGACAGCTGTCATTGAGTGAGGTTATTGTTATGGGGTTTTGTGTCATCTTTTGTAAGAGTCTGTTGTGCTTGTAGGGTTTGTCTTGTGTTATAGTAGCACCTCTAGCCCTTTTAGTTTTGGTTTTGAGGCTTTGGAGTTACTGAGCTGCTGTTTATCTGGATAATAGTATACTGTTCCTTTGAGTTTGAGTGAGAGTATAACCGCATAGAGTATTCTTGGTGAAGCGTTCATTTCAGTGAGTTTTTTCACTATATCCCACCATTGTCTTTGTTCTTGGAGGGTTCCCTCTGATAGGTCTGCTGTGAATCTAAGATGTGTTCCTTTTTTTTTTTTATTAGTGAAACACCATGAGGTACAGTTGTAGATTTACAATTTTTGTGCTTGGGTTTTGATTATACAGTGATCAGACACCCATCCCTCCACCAGTGCCCATTTTCCACCACCATGGCTAATATCCCCCCCACCCCCGTCTCCCCATCCCCCCCTGCCTCTGTGCCAGGGCACTCCCCTGTGTTCTCTCTCTCCTTTTGGGTGTTGTGGTCTGCAAAAGAGGCATTGAGTGGCAAACATGTTCAGTCCATAGTCTACTTTCAACATGCATCTCCCCTCCTGGGAGGATCCTCCAAACACCCTTTATTTGGTGCTCCCTTCTCTATCTGAGCTACCCTTTCCTCTAGAATGCCCGGCTGGCCACTAAGCTATGGAGTAATCCTCCTGGTGCTGATCTCAGCTATTCTTGGGTATTAATCTAAGAGGTGTTCCTTTGTATGTATTTTCCTTCTTTGACCTTGCTGCTTGCAATATTGTGTCTCTATCAGTGGCATCCATCATTCTAACTATGATATATCTTGCAGTGTTTTTGTTAGGGTCTGTTTTAGCTGGTACTCTTTGGGCTCCTTGAATCTGAATGGCTGCCTTGTCCAGCTCTGGGAACTTTGTAGCAATGGTTTCTTTGACAGTGGCTTTTTCTTTGACATTGTTTCACTGATCTTCTGGTACTCCAGTGATTCTAATGTCGTTCCTCTTGGAATCATCACCTAGGACTCTGATTCACTCTAGAGCTCCTTTGAGGTCTCTTGCCATTGTTAGTTGTTGCCTGTAGGTTTTGTGCAGCGGACCTTTCAGCTCACTAATTCTGTCTTTAGCTGTGACCATTCTAAGTTTAGGGTACAGACTGAGTTTTTTACTTCATCTATGAAATCTTTTATTCCTGATATTTCTGTGTATAGTTTTTCAATTTCTGCTCTCGTTGCTTCCCTTAATTTCTTAATTGTTTCTCTCATGTTACTGGACACATGTAACAGTCAAATGTTACTTGTCTGACTGTTTCATTGAGTTCATTGAACATCTTCATTACTTCATATCTGAATTCTTTCTCAGAGAGTTCCTTTAGGTGAGTAGCACATAGTGAGGCTTCTGGACTCTTTTAATCGTCCTCCCCATGTGTTGTGGATTTGCATTGTTTCTTCATGTTGGTGTGAAGGTATGGTGACTAAGATGTTACACTAGATTTCTTGGTATGACTAAACTACCTGCAGCAGAGTGAGTGTCTGGCCGCCTAAAATTAGGCCACACCCACTTCTACATAGGCCATGCCCACTTCTCAAAAGGCCATGCCCCCACAGGTCCCTGGTGTTTGTGGGGGGGTACTAGCTAGGAGGGGAAAAATACCAGCACAGTGTTGGGGATGAAGACGAAGAAGCTCAGGTTGCTGTCATCCCAGGGTTTAGAGGACTCCTGGGTTGCTTGCCCGGAAAAAGCCAAGTCCCTGGTTCGAATACTGGCAGGTTAACTGACTTGGAAGGGGAACAAGACCAACACAATGTTGAAGATGAAGAGGAAGAGGCTCAGGTATGCTGTCATCCCAAGGTCCTAGAGGATGCCTGGGGGCGCTTGTGTGGAGAAAGTCAAGTCCCAGGTTCGAATACTGGCAGGTTAACTGACCTGGAAGGGGAAGAAGACCCAAACATACGTTATTTTATTAATATTTTCTTTAAATATGTGTAAATACAGAACAAATGTAAGAATGAATGCATTGCAGTAAAGTAGAACGTCTAGATCACCATTAACCCCAGTGTATGTGAGGAGAGAGAGAAAAAAATTGAGGGGGGAATGGAAGAAGATAAGAAAGAAAAAAGCAGGGAAACATGACTCTGGGATATTGGAAATGTTGGGGAGTAATAGCTGTATATCCAAACCACAGACCCAATAACACTAGAAACATGAGATCCAAACCACTGCCACTGAACTTCAAAATGTTCCTATCAAGATGGCAGACTCTGGGGCAGATGGCAACTTGGGAACACTGGTGGAAGGAAGTTGACATGAGTGATGGGATTAGAGCTAGAACATTACATGTCCAAAATTCAATTAATAATGACTTTGTAAATCACAGTTTTTTATTTAAAAAATTCAAAGAAAAAATATGCAAATCTGATTTGGAGAAAACGTATTTGAATTATGTGACATTGACTCACTAATATGGTACTGTTATATGGATAAACTATAAGGTAAATCATTCATAAATCTAGGATAATTTTGTGGATCTAAATTAGATTAGAAATATAATGGAGAAGATAAATATGTGTGCTCAAGGTATACTTTGTAAATCCATGATACTTGTGAAAAAAGAGGAACATAATAAAAAGACAATAATTTTGAATGAAAATGTATGAACATTCAGTGTGGAAGAAAAAGTGGGGGGGGAGAGTTTTATTTCATTTACTTATTTATCTATTGCTTTGTGAGTCACACACAGCGTTGCATAGGGGTTACTCCTGGCTCTCCACTCAGGAATTACTCCTGGCGATGCTTGGGGTATGGGATGCTGGGAATATAACCCGACTTGGCTGGGTGCAAGGCAAACACCCTACCCACTGTGTTATCGCTCCAGCACAGAAGTTTTAATTTTAAGAATGTTCTCTCTGGGGTATGGTGCCGCCAGCAGGTCAATCTGTACCTGTGAGGCGAGTGCATCAGCAGCCTCATGGCGCCTTCAGACTTCCAGATACCCCAAAAATTGCTGCTGTGCCTTTGGCCAGACCCCAAACACTTGGGTCAAAGTTTACCAAGAAAGTAAACGGCCAAAAGTTAGGTATGTGGGAAACACACCCACAAACCACCTCCAGCTCAGCTATATAATTGGAGGCAAGGCCTCTTTGGTTCCTGATTGAACTGCTTAATGGACATGATCCCAGAGACTCAGAAACGAATCTCAGAACTCAGTGGCTTTAGGTAGAAATGCGTCTGGTCTCTGCAGTAGGCTTCCGGTGCTGGGCCAACCCAGGTGGGAATAGGTTTCATGCCTTGGCCTACTCCCCCTGGAGGCCCAGTGGCCGCCACCCGTCTGAGGCCACTGGATAGTCACATTTGGGCTCCCAGTGACGAGACACACAGGGCCTCACGGGATGAGGGTGGAGCCGGGATTGTCCTCCCCACCCCAACAAGACCCCAAGTCATCGCCCACGAATGGCCTCTCTGGCTCCTGATCAAGCTGCTTAATGGCCATGATCCCAGAGACTCAGAAACAAATCTCAAAACCCAGTGGCTTTTGGCAGAAATGCATCTGGAATCCACAGTACGTTACTGTCGCCTGGCCACCCCAGGGAGGAAAGGGTGTTGTCCCTCCGCCTGCTCCCTCTTGGTGACTTGGTGGCTGTCATCCTCCAGAGGCCATTGGACAGTCAGGCTTGGGCCCGCAGTGACAAAACTTGTTGGGTCTCACGGGATGGGGGGGAGGTGGAGCCGGGCCTGTCCTCCCCACCCTAACGAGACCCCAAGTCATCGCCCACAAACGGCCTCTCTGGCTCCTCATCAAGCTGCTCAACGGCCTTGATCCCAGAGACTCAGAAACAAATCTCGAAGCCCAGCGGCTTTTGTCAGAAATGTGTCTGGACCCCGCAGTAGGTTACTGTCACCGGGCCACCCCAGGGGGGAATGGGTGCTGTCACTCCGCCTGCTCCCTCTTGGCGACTTGGTGGCTGTCATCCTCCAGAGGCCATTGGACAGTCAGGCTTGGGCCCGCAGTGACGAAACTTGTTGGGTCTCACGGGATGGGGCCGGGCCTGTCTTCCCCACCCCAATGAGACCCCAAGTCATCGCCCACGAATGGCCTCTTTGGCTCCTCATCAAACTGCTCAACGGCCATGATCCCAGAGACTCAGGAGCAGATCTCTAAACCCAGTGACTTTTGGCAGAAATCCCTCCAGATTTAAGTGTTAAAATTTCAGAACTTCAAAACCACATGGCCCTACTGCAGCCACACGACATCATATGTTATTCATAACCAGCAATAGAACAAAAATTGTCTATTGTTGCCTTTTCAGCAGATCTGAGTGTTGGGGTAAAATCTTAAATAATGGTGGGTCTGGTGTCGAAATAGTGAATGTGATCAAAGTAGAGAGTAATGTAGAAATCATCTGCCCCACAGGCAGGGGGAGGGTGTGGGATGGGGGTATAATGGGATTTTTGGTGGTGGAGAACGGGCACTGGTGAAGGTACAGGTGTTTCATTGTATGACTGAGACTTAGACCCAAAAGCTTTGTAACTGCTCTCACGGTGATTCAATAAATAAAATTATAAAAAATGGAAAAAGAAAAAAAAAAGTAAGGTGGAGTTCATGCACAATTCAATCAGCTAATCAGTGGCTGAATAAATAGCAGTACTCCTACAAAAAAAAAAAGAATGTTTTCTGTAATGATATTTCCTAAAATCTTTAGTTAAAATTATAAATAGATGTAATAAAATTTTATTTGGAAAATCTTCCAAATGGGATGTATGCTTATTTAAAAAATATTTTGACAAGAGGGAGATTCCTCACATACGTGAAAACATTGAGACTCACTGTTTCTAAAATGTACCAATTTTATTTGATTCTTTTTAGTCCTGTTCCCTTCATGTATATTGATGAACTGAACAGATTTGGTGCCCACTGACAACCAGTTGTGTTCCTCAGGAATCTGTTGTCTTCTCGAAGAAGCTTTTGGATCTCAGAAAAGAAAATAAAACTACAGGTTCCTAGAAATAAATAGAATTCTAGCATGATTAAAAATGACTTAAAGTAAGGATATTTTGAGATAACTCAGCTCCAAATGATAAAATAATTCATAAAGATAATGATCTAAGCCATCCATAACTTTTTCTAAGTATACCTACAGTTTCTCTAAGTTAAGAGAAATATAGATTTGAAAATGTAAATAAATTTAGGGGCAGAAGCAATAGCACAGCGGGTAGGGTGTTTGCCTTGCATGTGGCAGACCCGGGTTTGATTCCCAACATCCCATATGGTCTATTGAGCACCACCAGGAGTAATTCCTGAGTGAAGAGCCAGAAGAAACCCCTGTACATTGCTGGGTTTGACCCAAAAAAAGCAAAAAAAAATTATATATATATAAATAAATTCATTGTGGTTGTTTATGATCTTTAATTATTTTGTCTTATTAAAAAATTAGCAATTTTAAAAAAACTAAAAAAGTTATTTAGTGAACGTGAAGTGGCATTGTTTCCATTATTGATGATCAGAGATGATCCAAGTTAAAAGTTTCTTAGATATTTCTCAATGAATACTCAATGAACACTATGTTCACACTTTTTGTTTTTTGATTATATGAGTATGTTAGTTAGATAAAGTTTGCGGTGCAATTTCTAGGCAAATGTAAGTAAGTGTGGGTTGGCTTACATTGTAGTAATCACAGTTTCAATGCATTAGAAGTATAATACTGATGTAGGCTGTACTCTGATTCATGTTCAGCTGACATCTCTGAACTACTTCAGTTAAAAAAGCAAGGTCTGGAACAGTGTCAACTCTAGAGTACTAAAGACTTATTTACAGATTTTGTATTTGAAAATTTATTTATTGATTATAATTGACACGAAAATACCAAAATCAATATTCAGTGTACTATTGTGGTCATTCACTGATATATAAGAATGCTGAAAACTATCAGTTGCCTATTTCCAACTGAGGTCAAACAAGGTAAGAACTGCCTTCTCTTTCAGCACTCAAGCTGCAAACATGGGACTTTTATTGTGATCTACGTAGTGCTGTTTTCGTACATTTTGTGGGTTTATTTTGATGGTTATTTTTTCTATTTAAATTGGTCCCAAGAGTAGTGTTGAAATGCTGTCTCGTGTTCCAAAGTACAAGATCGTGATGTGCCTTACAAAGAAAAATAACACGTTGTTAGATAAGCTTTATTTAGGCATGACTTAGAGTGTTGTTGGCTGAGTTTAATGTTAATGAATCAACCAGACAGCACAACTTGAAAGGGAAGAGGTTATTTGCCAATCTGTGAGGGTGTTCCAGAAAGTGTTAAAGTAATGTCCGTAGTATAAACAGTCAAAATATGTAGTAACAACTAAGGTTATGGAAAAGATAGAAAAATGACTAAATCTGCAATTTTGTGAGATGATGAGCAAAGAAATAGACAAAAAGTAATAGTAAAGTTGTAATAGTAAAGTTGTAATAGACAAAAAGTAATAGTGGAAAGTAAAGTTGTAAAGTTGAAGACTTTCTTCACTTAAGAAATTCTTATTCAGAGGAGAAAATCTTTTCGATATCAACCCTTATTCTCCAGATAAGGACTCAAAGTTCTTATGCATTGAACTGTGATTACTACAATGTCAACCAACCCACACTTACTTACACCGGCCTAGAAATTCTACCACAAACTTTATCTAACTAACATACTCATATAATCAAAAAATAAAAAATAAAAAGTGTGAACATAGTGTTCATTGAGTAAGCATTGAGAAATATCTAAGAATATTACAAAGACATTTATAATCTTGTTACCCAGTTCTAGAAAAAATGTGAAACCCTCCTCAGAGTTTTACTATAAAGAAATATTGTACTTAATTATCTGTAAACATATATGTTTAGAAAGTTGACTTAAAATAGAAATGCACATGAAATAAATATTAGTGGTTGGTGTGTTTGTGACAGCTGACTTGAAGGAACCTCACCCTGCATTTCTCCTAGGAGTAATAACTTGCTATTTGCCAGTTATTCCTGGAAAATTTACAGAGTATAATAACTGTGAATAATGAGAAGTGGAGAAATGATCATGCTTTTTATTTGCCCTTAAGCTTCTAAAAATGATACATGCTATTTATGCTCATGCTATTTTATGCCTAAAGCAAGTTAAATATTCACTCCGACTTTCAGTGGATAAGAAAGAATAATTTTCCTATAGGAAAGACAATTGGTGAATAGGAGTACGTTCTGCCAAGGGTTTTGAAAACAGCCACATTTTCCTTCAAGCTGATTTTATTCCTAGTAGCAGCTGGGAATCTCTGCTTGTCTCTCCTCATACTCAACCACTGAATTAGTAAGGTGTCACACAGAGTCAAACATTTCTTCTTTACACACACTGTGTAGCTTGCTACAAATATGATACTAACCAAAGAAAAAAAAGTATCATACCTTGAGAGTTTCCTTTGGCAAAGTATCATGTTTTGAGCGATAGCACAGCGGTAGGGCGTTTGCCTTGCACACAGCCAACATGGCCGACCTGAGTTCGATTCCTTCGCCCCTCTCGGAGAGGCTGGCAAGCTACCGAGAGTATCTCTCCCACACGGCAGAGCCTGGCAAGCCACCCGTGATGTATTCGATATGCCAAACACAGTAAAAACAAAATCTCCAATGGAGACATTACTGGGCCTGCTCGAGCAAATCGATGAACAACGGGAGGGCCTTTACCTTTACCTTAATGTATAACAAAGATAACCTTTGTTATCTATGGGGGACAAGTTAGAAAAATATTATTCCTCTTATTAGAAAAATGGAATTAATAATATTAATATCAATTTATTTTATCTATCAAATAGACTTTTAAAAATATTGAATAGGGGCTGAAGCAATAGCACAGTGGGTAGGGTGTTTGCCTTGCATGTAGCCATACAGGTTTGATTCCCATCATCCATTTGGTCCCCCAAGCACTACCAGGCATAATTCCTGAGTCAGATCCAGGAGTGACCCCTGTGTAATGCTGGGTGTGACCCAAAAAACAAAAAAAAAAGGAAAAATATTGAATATACTTTTAGTCTTGGATGTAGCTCTATATCTGAGTCATTGAAAGGATTCTAGAGACGTAAAGTCTAGCCTTAGTGCTTCTTAACGTATTAAGATAGTATAAATGCTCACTTAAAAATTTTTTATTCAGAGGAGAAAATCTTTTCGATATCAACCCTGATTCTCCAGATAAGGACTCAAGTTCTTGTCTGCTGTGCTATTAAATACTGAAGGAGAGAGCTATCAATCTGTTTAGAGTTCTTGCATTTACTTATGTTTTACTTTCAAATCATTATCCTATCTATATTTGAATGCCATTCAATGAGAATAATTTTAAAACATTATATATTTATGGTGACAAGCCTTTTACTTCAAATTAGTTTTTTCCCTTAAAATCTATTAATCTACCTTCACTACCTCCACTACCCAGCCGCCACTATGCTCTAGGACGCTTTCCAGACGCTCAGGCCAAGACTCACACACGACTGAAGCCCCACAGAACAAGATAAGCAGAACTCTCAGATCTTGGACTCCAGGTTCAAGGGACCCGGGGACAGAGATCCTCTGCCTGCTCCCACCAACCACTGGTCATGAAGGTATTAAAACAAGAAGTCCCACCCTACCCTTCCCTGTCTGCTTCCACCAACCTCCTGTGACTCAGGGATTGGATTACACACAGAAGACCCACCCTATCCTACAGGTACCAGATAAATACCTCATGGGCAGACCTCTGCTACCTCCATTACTTCCACTACCCGGCTGCTGCCACGCTCCAGGACGCTTTCTGGAGCATTATAACACACTTAATAACCATCTTCCAGGATTGCTGCACCATATTTGATAGCGTTCAAATATGGTTTGAACCATGGGGACACCTACAAGGGAAATTAGAGGCCACCCCAAAAGCCTCTATCCCTATCAGAGAGCCTGGCAAGCTATCCGTTGTGTATTCGATATGCCAAAACCAGTAATTACAATGGGTCTCATTCCCCTAACCCTGAAGGAGTCACCAATACGGGAGAGTTTAGAAGGATGAGGAAGCAGAGGCTGATAAAATCTCAAGGCCGAACTAGGCTGCCAAAATGAAGAAAGACAAAAATGATTGACTACACTTTCAATGCATGTACACTGGCATCAGATGCATCCATCGAGACCTGATGGTACAAGCGCGAAAGATCAAGTACTACATCATTGGTCTGACTGAGACAAGAAGGCATCAATCAAATCATGCCCTATGACACCAGAGAAGAACTCTTCCTCGTAACATGTGACAAAAGAGGTGTCAGTGGTGTCAGTGCCCTTGTCAACACGAACTTGGCCATGATCATTGATTCATTCGAATGCCTAACAGCCTGAATCAGACGATTACACTTGAATAGATGTGGCTCACTGCCGGCAGTTTCTATCTACGTTGTCTACACACCAACATCCACTTATGATGAAGGAGAAATTGAGAAATTCTACATAGAGCTGAAGAAGTTCTATAAAGAAGACCACATCTTCTACAAGATCATTGTCACTGATTTAATGCCAAAATAGGACTGAAAAGATCAGTCACATCAGGACCCATGGCCTAGAATGGAACGAACAGGGTGAGAGACTGTCTGAGTTCATCATGTTGAATAAGACCATCCATGGTAACTTACAATTCCAGAAGGCCGAGTCTAAATGTTGAACATGGGAGTCTCCTGGTGGATGGTTCCACAACGAAATTGACCACATCATATTCAATCGACGGTTTGCCTGACCGATGTCACTGTTGGCCCAAAATTCCAAATAGGATCAGCCCACCTTCTCCTTCGTGCAAAATTCTACTTCACAGAGCTGGAATAAAGGGCTGCAAAGGTTAAGAAGGGAACTCCCAGAACGACCACCAACTGGGAGCTCTTTGGCACTATTGCTACAACATGGGAAGATGCTGTCATTGACAACATTGATGAGGAATAGGATCAACTGGTTCAGAACCTCCATGATTGTGCAAGGAACACCAAGAGAAAGATAGCCACAAAAAAAGCCTGTCTTCGAAAACTCTTGATCTTATTCGCCAACGTGGTTTGGTGCATGCCTCAGGCAACCACAAGTAAATGTCCAAGCTTGCAAAGCAGTGCAGACATGCGATCAAGGAAGATATCAAAGAGAGAAGAGCAGCAGTGCAGGTAGATGCGGCAGAAGCTGGAAAAAGCATTGGTAACACCCACCTGTTCTTCGCCAACTACAAGATCTAGATGATTGCCCTCCAACGTCCTGATGAATCTATCACATCTTCCAGAAGGGAAATGGAGAAGATTATCCATGACTTCTACTCAGAACTCTTTGATAGCCACGTCTACCTGCCCACACACCAAATTCCACAGGATGAATATGTCGTTCCCAAGTTCTCCCTTCCAAAATCCGACAGGCTATTTTGTCAGTAAAGAAACGAACAGCACCTGGCCCAGACAAGCTCAGACCTGAACACCTGAAAAAGCTGCCATCAGTACTCATCAATACACTGGCTTGACTCTTCATGTGCTACCTGTTTGAATGCAAGGTTCCATCCCGGTAGAAAACCAGCAGGACTTGTACTACTATACAAGAAGGGAGACATCCACGACGTTGGCAACTATCGCCCGATCTGCCGATTGTCTGTCATCTACAAGCTGTTCACTCAAGTCATCCTGAATAGGATTTACAGAACACTAGATGAAGAAAAACCATGCAATCAAGCCAGTTTCTGAAAAGGATTCAGCACAATTGACCATATCCACACAATAACCAAGCTCATTGAGGTTTCTTGGGAGTTCAAAATGCTGCTCTGTCTAACAATCATTGATTTAAAGAAGGCCTTTTATTCTGTTGAGACAGAAGTGGTCATTGAAGCCCTAGCCAATCAGGCATTCAAACTCAATACATCAGGAACTTCCGTGAGCTGTATTATGGATTCACTACCAGGATCTCACTATTCTACAAAGAAGTGATTATCGATGTCAAGAGGGGGGTTCGGCAGGGTGTTACCATTTCACCAAAACTCTTTAGTCCCACCCTCGAGAACGTCATACGATGATTGGAATGGGAAGGAAAGGGAGTGAAGATAGACGGTTGGCACCTACACCGCCTTCTCTTTGCTGATGACATTGTTCTAATAACACCAAACATTAGCCAAGCGGCACAAATGCTGGTTGACTTTGACCGTGAATGTGGAATATAACTGATTCTCACAAAGACATTGTTTATAAGAAACAGTCTCATTCCTGACGTTCCATTTGCTCTCAACAGAATGACCATCTCCGAATGCAACAGTTATATGTACCTAGGTCGAGCAGTCAACATGACCTGGCAACTGAGTTGCGCAGGAGGAAGAGAGTGGCTTGGAACACCTTCAAGAGCGTCAAAGAAATAGCTAAGAGGACAAAGAAACTCTGGCTCCTGCACATCTTTTTGACTCCATTGTTCTTCCTGCATTAACATTCACCCCAGAGACCTGGGCCCTATGAAAACAGGATGAGAATGCTGTTAGGGTCTCACAAAGAGGAATGGAAAGAGCTATGCTTGGAGTATCATGTTTCATTCAAATGAGAGAAAGAATCCTGAGTTCCGACCTCCATCAATGATCAAGAATCAGGGATGCTGTCTCATTTGCCAAGGCATCAAAAATCAGATGGACTGGACGTGTAATGAGATTTGGAGATGACTTCTGGACTAGAGCCATTACTGACTGGATTCCACAGGATGTTAAAAGATTGCATGGCTGTCCACCTACGAGATGGTCAGACTTCTTCGTCAAGAACCTTAATGAATGGTTTGAAGCTCTTGTGTTCCTGGAGCAAGCAGATGCCTTTGGGCTACACTAGCACGTGACAGGGACGATTGAAGACGTTACTGATGAGTACTGACGGAGAACCTGCTGTCAGTACTCATCAATACAGTGTCTCTGCTCTTCACACACAACCTGTCTGAATGCAAGGTTCCATCCCAATGGAAAACCAGCAGGACTGTTCTCATCTTGTTTTCTTGTTTTTGTAGGACCCAGGTCTGAGATGTATGGTAATGCTGGAAGAACAGTGGAAACCTAGAGATGTGCCAGAGCTGGAGGTTCTTTGTCCTCTTAGCTATTTCTTTGACGCTCTTGAAGGTGTTCTAAGCCATTCTCTTCCTCGTGTGCAACTCAGGTGCCAGGTCATTCATCATGTTGACTTCTCGACCTAGGTACACATAACTGTTGCATTCAGAGATGATCGTTCTGTTGAGAGTGATTGGAACGTCAGGAATGAGACTCTTTCTCATAAACAATGTCTTCATGAGAATCAGCTGTAGTCAGACCTTTCCACACTCATGGTCAAAGTTGGCCAGCATTTGTGCAGCTTGGCTAATGTTTGGTATTATTAGAACAATGTCATCAGCAAAGAGGAGGTGGTGTAGTTGCCAACCGTCTATCTTCACTCCCATTCCTTCCCATTCCAATCATCGCATGACGTTCTCGAGGGTGGCACTGAAAAGTTTTGGTGAAATGGTATCACCCTGCCGAACTCCTCTCTTGACATTTATAATCACTTCTTTGTAGAATGGTGAGATCCTGGTAGTGGAATCAAAGGCCTTCTTTAAATCAATGAACGTTAGACAGAGTGGCATCTTGAACTCTCGAGAAACCTGAATGAGATTGACCTTTCTTAGAGCTGCTTAATATTCCATTGTGTATATATCCCACAATGTTTTGATCTGTTCATCCATATCTGGGCATCTGGGCTGTTTCAATATTGTGGCTAAGTGCTTCTGTGAAAATAGGTTGTGCATATATCCTTTTGATTAAATGTTTATGTGTTTTGGGATAGATGCCAAGAAATTGTTTCACTGGATCATATGGGAGTTCTATTCCTTTTTCCATATATGTGCATTTTTAATAAATGAGGTGTCTAACCTTGTCTGACCTGAGTAACATATCAATGCTGTAGAATTACTGAGCTGACATCTCACAGGAGAATTAATCTGTGCCATTAGTACTTACTTACTCTATAGTTCTGGGCCTTTGTAGCCTTAGTCAAAACCTAGGTCAGAAGAGCATAAACTTAAACTGTTTTTCCATGAGTTTTTCCACTAGTTCCTTGAGAATGTACCACCATTCCTGGATTTTGTTTTATGTGATTACATTGTTAAACTAAAGGATTCACATAGAGTTTTGTATTTTCTTTAATATCATTTATCTGCATTATATTATATTTTCCATTCACTCTCAGTGGGACTGGGACAAACATCTCTGAATGCAACAGTTATGTATATCTAGGTCGAGAAGTCAACATGACAAATGACCTCGCACCTGAGTTGTGCAGAAGGAGGAGAACGGCTTGGAACGCCTTCAAGAGCGTCGAAGAAATAGCTAAGAGGACAAAGAACCTCTGAACCTGGGCACATCTCTTTGATTCCACTGTTCTTCCTGCATTAACATATGCCTCAGAGACCTGAGCCCTACGCAAACAGGATGAGAACGCTATTTGGGTCTCCCAAAGAGGAATCGAAAGAGCTCTGCTTGTAGTATCATGCTTCACTCAAATGAGAGAAAAAATCCGGAGTTCCAACCTCCATCGACGGTCAAGAATCAGAGACGATGTCTTGTTTGCCAAGGCATCGAAAATCAGATGGGCTGGACACGTAATGAGATTTGGAGATGACTGCTGGACTAGAGACATTACACACTGGATTCCACGGGACGTCAAATGATCGCGTGGCCACCCACCTATGAGATGGTCAGACTTCTTTGTCAAGACCCTGGACTATCGGTTTGAGGCTGTTTGTGTTCCCAGAATGAGCGGACACCATTGGGCTATACTAGCACGTGACAGGGATGGATGGAGACATTACTGGTGCCCACTCGAGCAAATTGATGAGTAACGGGATGTCAAGTGATCAAGTGATATTATAATGATTTTTTTTTTGGAAAATAGATATATTTTTTAAAAGTTTGTCACAGCAGAACAAGTCTGGTGCCATCAGAATTACAAATATAGTTCAAATGTTAGATTTGTTTAAGTTCAATAACTATTTTGAACAGCAGTTTGGATAAGCTATTGGCAATAATATACACTCCAAAATTCTACAGTTAAAAAAGATAGTTTTCCTTAAAAATTAACTACTCACTCTGGGACTATAGATACAGTTTAATGGTAGAAGAACATTTGCCTTCTATTTTTGAGGCTCTGTGTTTGATGCCAAGCACCAGAAAAAAAACAAAAAACAAGAAGCAAAAAAACAAAGTATTCCTTTCAAAGGTCAATTAAATGATCTATTGAGAATTTTAAACTTATCATTTTTCTAATCTGTTTTATATTATGATCATAATACATTTCAAACTAGATTAAAACATTGAACTTCAGAATTGTTCTCTCTCTAATTCTGTATATATATTTTTATCAAATATATAAAATTGATAAAAAATATAAAGCTATTTTTAATGGTTAGAGGGTTCTTCTCTGGAATGCTTTTAACGGAATCATATAAAGTTGTGGGATAATTACTTATCTAATCAATATTTAAGTTTATAGTAGAAATAAATGTAGTGATAGTATAGATAAAAGCATAAGTTTTGACCTTATAGTGAAGGCCAATACGTAGCTTTATTTGGGGATGACTTTATTGGCTAAGAACAACAAGCAAATTTTAATTTTAAAATTTTTAAAAGTTTTTAAATTTGCTAAAGCATTTTTCTATCATTCAGTAAGTTTTAGTGGAATTCTAACTGGCCAACGAAAGAATGTTTCTTTTGACACTCTCACTAGCATATCTGAATGAGCACAGTACCCTAGCAAGTTGGCTGCCTTCCTTTTATCTTCTCCTCTCCATAGGAGATCAATTTTGCAAACAGATTAACTAATATGTGTAAGCCAGAGTAGTTTTGCTTTGCCTGCCAAACTGCATAATCCTGTATAGCCTCCTCCATTTCTAGCAATCTTTGTCACTTTTTTGGCTTCTCAAAATTTCTCAAAGCCCTAGGGAATGTAGACACAAAACTTTTTTCAACCAGAAAACTATTAACTGGACAGATGAAAGGCAAATTGTGAGTTAGATCCTGGAATTTATAGATTTTATTCCTTTCCTGTACACAATGGCATGACTGAAGAATAATAAAAGGCACTTTTCAAATTCATGACTAGGTACTGGAAAAGTGAAGCAGGAAGAAGAGAGGTAGATAATGTCTAGGACTGAAATTTACAATGTCTGGCATTATTTTTATCTCTACTATGTAGATGAATGGGGGAGAGAGAAAGAGGGGAAGATAAAGAGAGATAGAAAAAAGAGAGAGAGACTTAGGATTTTGAAGCTGTTTTTATGTTCTCTGGAAAGATTTTTTAGTCTTTCCACAAGTTTCCTACCTTTACTCTGATACAATACTAGGTAACAGTTTTCCAGAAGTAGCAAGAAACATTCCTTTAGAACACATTTCCAAGAAGTATCTTGGAGTGCAATTAGCACTTAAAAAGAAAACATGTAATTTTTAATTTATCTGTATGATCAGCAGCTTCTCATTCCTTTATTCAACTGATAAAGACCTAGTTAGTCCAAGTAATTACCCCATTATTTAAAGGCCGAAGAAATAATTTCCAATTTTTCTGATTCAAAATGCTTTGTCCTTTTGTCACTATACCTGTTTGCAGAACCAGACAGAACAGATGTAGATTTGGGAGAAATAAAAAGGCAGACCACTGTTGGTCACAGGTTGAGGTTTGAGGAACCAGTTCATTAACAGTGGGAGATCAGTAATGCAGTTGTAAGAACTGTTCAGTGCATAAGTCTAGTTGCATCAGGGATTATGGATAATACAAAGGAGATCAGGTGAGAAATAAGGTTTCTTAAAATATTCAATTATGCTGTGAAGGGAACAGGATATATTGAAATGCAAAGACCATACAAATATTATCTGAGTGCTTATTCCTAGAATCATGTGTCCAGAGCCCAGTGACCGTATTACCGGATTTTTCTATGGTGAACAAAGAAAGTCAGATAACTGAAAGTAATTATCATATTT
This sequence comes from Sorex fumeus, assembly GCF_029834395.1. Taxonomy (NCBI): domain Eukaryota; kingdom Metazoa; phylum Chordata; class Mammalia; order Eulipotyphla; family Soricidae; genus Sorex; species Sorex fumeus. Next base: position 21,628,355 of record NW_026606108.1, on the reverse strand, counting down.
ATTTAACCTCCCAACATTCCTCCAGCCATCAGCATCTTCTCTGCTCCTAGAAGACAGAGCTCAGAAGGACTTCTGGGTAACTCTATTGCAAAGTTCTAAATTTGCTCTATTTGTATTGTGTTAGTGTATCATAGATAACTATGATATGGCATAATTTGCATAAATATGTATATGTACATACACAAATATGAGCACATAGATACATAAATATTCATAAAAATCAACATATCAAAACATATGGTATGTAAATGCATTATGTATATTAACCTTATTGAAACAAAGACAAAATATTTTTCAGTGCTGGGTAAAGCTAGAATAGCAGGGCTAAAGGGATTTATCAAGGTGATTAGTTAATGAGATGAAGTCATATATATTTGCTAATGAGATTTATCAAGTTAGGCTACTACCTTCTATAAAGATTGGAAGACAGAGGTCCTAACCTTCTGGATGATTGCATTTCTTAGGGAGGGCTTCTGGGTCCCTGAGAAAGACATTTCTGGTTTGAAAATCTTACAAGGGAGTAGAAGACTCGCATGTCAAAGTGCAAAGAAAATGTATATATTGTGTGTGGGGGTCAGTGGGGAGGAACACCGGGCAGTACTCAGAGTCTACTCCTGTTTCTGCATTCAGGGATCACTACTGATGGGACTGGGGAGACATATGTGGTTATTGGGATTGAACCTGGGTCTGCCACATGCAGGGCAAGAGCCCAGTTACAAATTTTTAAAAAGTAAATGCTCTTAGAATAGTGGTGAGATGTCTATGGTTACAAAGAAACTTTCCAGAGTTTAGTAAAACTGAAGGGAACATTAAACATTAAACCCCTAATTTATGGGGGAGTATGGAGGGGCGTGCAGAAGCTGACTTGGCAGAGCCAACTCCATGCTATGTGTATCCATGTGTGGCGTTGGAACAGGTATTGTCACTCCAGGCTGCACTCAGGAGATTATGCCTTTAAAAGATTGAACCCTCTTGCATCCATGGCCCAGTAAAACAGCTTCCTGGACCCCAGTCAATATTTCACTTTTTATTTATTTATTTTTAATTTTTATTAGTGAGTGGCTGGAGCGATAGCACAGCAATAGGGCGTTTGCCTTGCACGCAGCCAGCCCGGCCGAGCCAGGTTCGATTCCTCTGCCCCTCTCGGAAAGCCCGGCAAACAACCGAAAGTATCTTGTCTGCAATTATTCAATATGCCAAACACAGTAACAACAAGACTCAAAAATGGAGATGTTACTGGGCCCGCTCGAGCAAATTGGTGAACAACGGGAGGACAGTGTTCGTTTGTTTTTTTGTTTTAGTGAAACACCATGATGTACAGTTGTAGACTTACAAATTTTTGTGCTTGGGTTTCAATTATACAATGACTGTGTACACATAACTTCACCAGTGCCCATTTTCCACCACCATTGATCCCAGTATCCCTCCTATCCCCCATGCCCCCATCCCACCCTGTTTCTGTGGCAGGGTATTCCCTTTTTCTCTCTCTCTCTCTCTCTCCTTTTGGTTGCTGAGGTTTGCAAAAGAGGCAATGAGTGGCAATCATGTTCGGTCTATAGTCTATTTTCAGCATGCATCTCCCATCCTGGGAGGATCCTTCCAACACCCTTTGTTTGGTTCTCCCTACTATATCTGAGCTGCCTTTTCCCCTAGCATATGTGGCTGGCCTCAAAACCATGGAGTAAACATCCTGGTACTTATCTGGACTATTTTTAGGTGTTAGTCTCCTATTTTGTTAATTTATATTCCCCTAATGAATGCAATTTTTCTGTCTGTCTTTCTTTTCTGCTCATTTCGCTTAGTATGATACTTTCCATGTAGTACCACATATATGTAAATTTCATGACCTCATCTTTTCTAACAGCTACATAGTACTCCATTGTGTAGATGTACCAAAGTTTCTTTAACCAGTCATCTGTTCTAGGGCACTCAGGTTTTTTCCAGATTCTAGCTATTGTAAACAGTGCTGCAATGAACAAACCAGTAAGATATCACTTAGACTATACATTTTTGCCCCTCTGGGATATATTCCCAGGAGTGGTATTGCTGGGTCAAATGGGAGCTCAATTTCTAATTTTTTGAGAATCATCCATACTGTTTTCCAAAAGGGCTGAACCAGTCGGCATTCCCACCAGCAGTGAAGGAGGGTCCCTTTCTCGCCACATATGTGCCAATTCTGGTTGCTTTTGTTCTTTTGGATGTGGGCCAGTCCCTGTGGTGTGAGATGATATCTCATTTTTGTTTTGAACTGCATCTCCCCGATGATTAATGATGCAGAGCATTTTCTCATGTGCATTTTTTCCATTCGGATTTCTTCGTTGAGAAAGTGTCTGTTCATTTTGTCACCCCATTTTTGGATGGGGTTGGATGCTTTCTTCTTGTGGAGTTCAACTCGTACTTTGTATATCCTTGACATCAAACCCCTGTCAGATGGATATTGGGCGAATAGTCTTTCCCACTCTGTAGACTGTCTTTGTGTTTTGGTCACTGTTTTTTTGAAGGTGCAGAAGCTTCTCAGTTTAAGATACTCCCATTTGTCTATCTCTGTTTTCACTTGCTTGGCCAGTGGTGTGACATCTTTGTAGATACCATTAGCTTCAGTGTCATGGAGGGTTTTGCCAACTTTGTTTTCAATGCACCTTATGCATTCCAGTCTGATGTTGAGGTCTTTAATCCATTTTGATTTTACTTTTGAACATGGTGTTAGGCAGAGATCTGAGCCCATTTTTTTGCATATAGCTCTCCAGTTTTGCCAGCACAGTTTGGTAAATAGGCTTTCCTCGCTCTATTTCACATTTCTTACTCCCTTATCAAAGATCAGATGCTCATATATTTGGGAGGAGATGTCTGTATATTCAACCCTATTCCATTGGTCTGCAGCTGTGTCCTTGTCCCAGTACCATGCTGTTTTAATTATTACTGTTTTGTAGTAGAGTTTGAAGTTAGGGAGGTTGATTCCTCCCATTTTCTTTTTTCCAAGAATTATTTAGCTATTCGTGTGGGCTTATTGTTACATATGAATTTCAGGAGTGTTTGATCCATTTCTTTGAAGAATATCATGGATATCGTTATAGTGGTCGCATTGAATTTGAACAATGCTTTGGGAAGTATTGCCATTTTGACAGTGTTAATTCTCTCGATTCATGAGCAGGGGATATCTTTCCATTTTCTCATGTCTTCTTTTATTTCTGGAAGTAGCATATTGTAGTTTTCTTTGTACAGATCATTTTACTTCTTTGGTTAAGCTGATTCCTAGGTACTTGATTTTCTGGGGGCACAATTGTGAAGGGGATTATTCTTTTCATGTCACTGTCTTCTCTCTCACTATTTGCATATAAGAAAGCCATGGACATATGGATATTGCTTTTATAGCCTGCAACTTTACTATACAAGTCTATTGTTTCTAGGAATTCCTTGGTAGAAGTTTTAGGGTTCTCTAAGTATAGTATCATATCATCTGCAAACAGAGAAAGCTTGATTTCTTCCTTTCCTACCTGAATGCCCTTGCTAACTTTATTTTGCCTAACTGATATGCAAATACTTCCAGTACTATATTGAACAGCAGTGGAGAAAGTGGGAATCTTGTCTCGTTCCTGATCTTTGAGGGAAGGCTCTCAGGTTTTCCCCATTGAGGTTGATGCTTGCTGTAGGCTTGTGGTAGATGGCTTTAAGTATATTGAGGAAAATCCCATCTATACCCGTTTTTGCAAGGGTTTTCATAATAAACGGGTGCTGGATCTTGTCAAATGCTTTCTCTGCATCTATTGATATGATCATATGGTTTTTATCCTTTTCTTATTGATATGACAGATTATGTTTATTGATTTCCTAATATTAAACCATCCTTGCCTCCCCAGGATGAATTCCACTTGGTAATGGTGTATGATCTTTTTGATGAGTTGTTGAATCCTATTTGCTAGTATTTTGTTGAGAATCTTCGCATCCATGTTCATCAGGAATATCAGCCTGTAGTTTTCATTTCTTGTGGTGTCTTTGTTTACTTTTGTTACTAGAGAGATATGGGCTTCATAGAAACTGTTTGGGAAAGTTTCTGTTCCTTCAATTTCCTGGAAAAGCTTGAGAAGAACTGGAAATAGATCCTCTTTAAATGTTTGGAAAAATTCGCTAGGGAATCCACCTAGACCTGGGCTTTTTTTTTTTTTTTTGGCAGGACTTTTGATTACAGTTTCAATTTCCTTGATGTTATTAGGTCTATTCAGGTATGCTAGATCTCCTTGATTCTGCTTGGGAGATTATAGGTATCCAGGATTTTTTATACAGTTCTTCTAGGTTCTCTTGTTTCACGGCATACAGACTTTCAAAGTAGTCTCTGAATCTTTTGAATTTCTTTGGTTTCTGTTGTGATATCCCCTTTCTCATTTCTGATTCGGTTTATTAGGGTTCTCTCTCTCTGTTTCTTTGTGAGTATTGCTAGTGGCGTATCTATCTTGATTATTACCTCGAAGAACCAGCTCTTGGTTTCATTGATCTTTTGGACTGTTATTTTGGTTTTCATGTCATTGATTTCTGCTCTAAGATTTATGATCTCTTTCCTTCTGCCTGATTTGGGCTCCTGTTATTGATCCTTTTCTAAGATCTTGAGCTGTGAAGTCAAGTTTTTTATTTGGGTCCTTTCTTTCTTCCTGAGATTTGCTTGCAGAGTTATAAATGTTCCTCTTAACACGGCTTTAGCTGCACCCGATAGGTTCTGGTAGCTCATGTCTTCATTCTCATTTGTTTCCAGGTATCTTTTGATTTCATCCTTGTCTTCCTTCCTGAGACACTCGTTCTTCAACATTGAGTTGTTTAATTTCCAGGTGTTTGATTTGGTTCTCCTTATCTGTGTGTGATTCACTTCTATTCTCAGTGCATCATGGTCTGAAAAGATTATTGATACTATTTCTCTCTTCCTGATTCTACTGAGGTATGTTTTGTGTCCTAGCACATGGTCTATTTTGTAAAATGTTCTGTGTGCACTAGAGAAGAATATGTATTCTTTCTTTTTGGGGTGTAAAGCCCTGTATAGGTCTATAAGCCCTCTCTTCTATTTCTTCTTTCAAAGCCAATATTTTCTTACTGAGTTTTGTTCTTGTTGATCTATCCAGAGGTCATAAAGCTTGTTGAAGTCTCTGGCTACTATTGTGTTGCTAGTAATGTCCTCCTTAAAATCTGTTAGCAGTTGTTTTGAATAATTTGCTGTTCCCTCATTAGGTGCATATACATTTAGGAGTGTGATTTCTTCCTGTTGTACATATCCCCTTATGAATATAAAATAGCCTTTGCTGTCCCTTCTAATCTTTTTCAACGTGAAATTGATGTTTTCAGATACTAGTATAGCCACCCCAGCTTTTTCACTATATTTCACCATTGCCATCGGGTTTGGAGGGTTTCCTCTGATAGGTCTGCTGTGAATCTAAGAGGTGTTCCTTTGTATGTGATTTCCTTCTTTGACCTTGCTTCTTGCAGTATTGTGTCTCTATCGGCAGCATCCATCATTCTAACTATGATATGTCTTGCAGTGTTTTTGTTAGGGTCTGTTTTAGCTGGCACTCTTTGGACTTCTTGAATCTGGCTGCCTTGTCCAGCTCTGGGAATTTATTAATAATGATTTTTTTGACCGTGGCTTTTTCATTGGTGTTGCTTCCCTGACTTTCTGGTACTCCAATGGTTCTAATGTTGTTCCTCTTGGAATCATCTCCTAGGACTCTGATTTGCTATAGAGCTATTTTGAGGTCGCCTGCCATTGTTTGTTGTTTCCTGTTGGCTTGGTTCAGCTGATCTTCCAGCTCACTGATTCTCTCCTCAGCTGTGGCCATTCTACTGTTGAAGGCACAGATTGAGTTTTTTATTTCATCTACATAATCTATTATTGTTCATGAAATTTCTGTGCGTAGCTTTCCAATATCTCCTCTGATTTCTTCCTGTCATTTTTTTATTGTTTCTCTTATGTTACTGGTATCTGTCTGAGTGTTTCACTGAATTCATTGAACATATTCATTACTTCATATATGAATTCTGCCTCAGAGAGGTCTTTTAGGTGAGTAGCACCTACTGAGGCTTCTGGACTCTTTTCATTATCCTCCCCACGTGGTGGGGATTTGAGATGTTTCTTCATGTTGGTCTGGTGGTATAGGGACTGAGATTTTACACTGGATTTCTTGGTATGACTAAACTACCTGTGGCTGTGTGAGCATCGATCTGACTAAAATTAGGCCATGCCCACTTCTACAGAAGCCACGCCCACTTCTGAAGAGGCCATGCCCCTGTAGGTACCTGGTGTGTGTGGGGGGTAACAACTGGAAGGGAAAGAAGACCTGCACAGTGTTGAGATCGAACAGGAAGAGGCTCAGTTATGGTGGGCAACCCAAGGTCCTAGAGGATGCCTGGGGTGCTTGCACAGAGAAAACCAAGTCCCGTATTCGAATACTGGTGGATTGACTGACCTGGGAGGGGAAGAAGACTGGCACAGCATTGGGGACGAACAGAAGAGGCTCAGGGATGTTGGGCGACCCAGGGTCCTAGAGGACGCCTGGTGTGCTTGCACAGAGAAAGCTAAATCCTGGGTTTGAATACTGGCGGATTAACTGACCTGGGAGGGGAAGATGACCCTTAGTCAGTATTTTAAATTTAAGTGATTTGATTAATTTCAAAACTACTAGACTGTAATAAATATTCTAATGTAGAAAATAAGTTGCAAAAACTTAAATTTTTAATATTCTGTTTAAGAAAAATACTAGCTATATCTATGCTATTAAAAGAAGGAAAGATAGAAGAGTAAGAAAGCTTACACTTGTGACAAGCCTAGTTGATTAATGATAGTAAAATATCCAGCTTCACAAACAGAACTTCATCCTTTCTTTTTCAAGCAGCATTTACCAATCTTACACATCATTAATACTGGTTAATGCACCATGAATCAAGCTAAAAAAATGAAATTGCACTTTGTTAGAATTCTTGCAATCAGAACTACAAATAATACAGGCAACAAAAAGTAAATTCTGAATAAACAATTAATGTTTGGTACTCCTGTGACCAAATTGGGGGGGGGGGGCGGGAATCACTTTTAGAAAGGAAGTAAATAATAAATAAACTAAAGTGAAACTAAATTTAATAAGAAATAAAAAAGAAGGTATTTTGGGGGGGGGTCACACCCGGCGATGCACAAGGATTAATCTTGGCTCTGCACTCAGGAATTATCCCTGGCAGTGCTCAGGGAACCATATGGGATGCTGGGAATCGAACCAGGGTTGGCCACGTGCAAGGCAAACGCCCTACCCACTGTGCTATTGCTCCAGCCCCAAAAGGTGGTATTTTTAAATCTTGAGGAAGAATTTAAAGATACCTAAGTTAACAGGACTGCCTTGGTTTTACATTTTTGTTTATATTACAATACAATTTTGCCTTGGTTTTTTTTTTATTTTTAAAAAATATTTTATACAGTTGTTAGATGTATTTGATATTGATTGTAGAAAGAAGAAAAATTGTTAAAAAAGAAAAAGGGGATGAAGAAAGAACTGGGAAAACAATCCCTCTTTTAATATAGAAGAAATTATATAATTTATTTTCTTATTTTTTATTCTTTAAAATCTTTTTATTGAAGCACCATGAAATAGACCATTCAAAAGCTGTTCGTGATTGGGTTTCAAAAATATACAATTTAATATTGAGTAAACATGATCACATTAACAAGCTTGTAAAGTAGCATGAAATTAACTGTAAAACATGGATAGAATTTCACACAAATTTATATTGTAAAATGGAAGGGAATTAAGACTTCTCTATCTCCTTAAAAGACAAAAGAAACTTTTCTAATTATCTCCTCTCTCTCTTAATAGACAATGAATTTCAGAATTGCGCATTTAGAGCTTTTGCATTGAAAGTCAAAAGGTTCATATGCCAGTGTTTTAAAAAGTCACTGGAGGGAGGGGTGGTGGCAAATCAAGTGCTCCCTTTCTTTTTTTTGTTTAATGTAGGAGTACTGCTATTTACTCAGCCACTGATTAGCTGATTGAATTGGGCATGAACTCCACATTACTTTTTTTTCATAGTTTTGTTTATTTATTTATTTTTAGTCTTATATTTATTTATTATATCACTGTGGGAAAAGTTACTAAGCTTTCAGTTTTAAGTCTCGGTCATACAATGATCAAACACCTCTCCCTTCACCAATACTCATTTTACCCCACCAAGAACCCCAATATACCCCCCTCCCACCCCTCCCAATGCCTGTGAGGCAGATGATTTCCACTTAACTCTTCTCTACATTGATTACATTCATTATTTCGACAAAAGATACATCATTATTGTTTAAAATTTCCCCTCCAACAATCAGAATTGCTTAAAAGGCATTGTGAAATACTTTGTTTTCTATAGCTGGTTATGAGAGTCATATGATTTTGGATTTCTGCAAAGAGCCAGATAATTACGAGACTGGTTTTTGTGCATCTGGTGTTATGACTGTGCCGGAGAGCCGCTCATGGGGGGGCAACTCAGGACCCCGGTAGAGCATGAAGGAGGAGCCGGTACCTCCCCCCTCCCCATGATACTGCAGTTGCCCCGTCACCTCCGGCTTATACCTGGCTTTCCTATAAGCTCTGAGACAGCGACCACCTTGCTTCTGGGGGGCAGAGGGAGGCAGAAGGGAGCAACACCCTTTCCCTCCTGGAGAGGCATGGCACCATAGTTTAACGCATGGTCCATTCACTTTTCTGCCGCAAGCTGCTGGGCTCTGGACTAAGTCCTTTTGCCTCAGGAGCCATGACCGTCCCGGAGAGCCACTCATGGGGGGGCAACTCATGACCTCGGTAGGGTGTGAAGGACGAGTCAGTACCACCCCCCTTCCCATGGAGACTGCAGTTGTGCCATCACCAGTGGCTCATACCTGGCTTTCCAATAAGTTCTTAGGCAGTGGCCACCTTGCTGCCGGGGGGAGAAAGGCAGAAGGGAGTAACACCCTTTCCCTCTGGGTAGGCATTGCGCCGTAGTTTAATGCATGGTCCATTCACTTTTCTCTGCAAGCTGCCGGGCTCTGGATTAAGTCCTTTTGCCTCAGGAGCCATGTCCATGTATGCGGTTCAGATGCATTTCTTCCAAAAGTCACTGGGTTTCGAGATTTGTTTCTGAGTCTCTGGGATCATGGTCATTAATCAGCTTGATCAGGAGCCAGAGAGGCAGTTTGTAGGCGGTGATTCGAGGTCTTGCTGGGATGGGGAGGAAAGGGCCTGTTCCACCCCCATCTGGTGAGGCCCCGCATGTCTCATCACTGTAGGCCCAAATCTGACTGCCCAGTGACCTCTGGAGGATGATGGTCCCTGGGCCACAAAGGGGAACAGGCCAAGGCATGAAACCTATTCCCACCTGGAGTGGCCCAGCGCCAGTAACCAACTGCAGGGACAGGATGCATTTCTGCCAAAAACCTTTGGGTTCTGAGATTCATTTCTGAGTCTCTAGGATCACGGCCATTAAGCAGTTCGATTAGGAACCAGGGAGGCCATGCCTCCAATTATATAGCTGAGCCGGACTTGGTTTGTGGGTGTGTCTCCCACATACCTAACTTTTGACCGTTTACTTTCTTGCTAAACTTTGCCCCAAGTTTTTGGGGTCTGGACAAAGGCACAGCAGCAATTTTGGGGTATCTGGAAGTCTGATGGTGCCATCAGGCTGCTGATGCACTCGCCTCACCGGTTTAGACTGACCTGCTGGCAGCACCATACCCCCTCCAAGTGCTCCCTTTATTAAACTGATTATGTGGTCTTTGTTTACAGAGTAGTGTATGCTAGATCATTTTTTATCTTTGGATAAGGAAGAGATGGAGCGGAGGAGGAAGAAATAGAAGAAGGACACTGAAAGAAGGAAAGATTTATGGAGGGAAAGAGCTGTTTTGTGGGAAATTGAGCTGTTTAGTGGGAAATTGCTCACAGCAAAAGAGCATCCTTCCCTTCCCTTTTCGGTGGGTGAGGCGGGGGTGGGGTGGAGTTTGTGTGTGTGTGTGTGTGTGTGTGTTTGTGTGTGTGTGTGTGTCCTTTTTGTGTTTCTTAGGTCCCATAAAAAGACAGAAATACAAATTATTGGTTCAGGAAACTTGAGCAAAGAGACTAGTGTTTGAATAATTAGCTGTCCTTTGCTTCCTGCTGAATGGATTATCTTTTTTCCCTGGACAAGCATTGGAGGCTATATAGCACACAGACTTTTGAATTGCTGTTTCAGTGAAAGAAATCAGTCCATCTCCACTAGTATTTTGTTTTTCATTCACTGCTTTTTTGCTTCTCATTCACATCTTTGATTCTTGACTCTTGATAAAGTCCTCAACTGTCATACAGGCAAGCCTATTGAGAAATAAATAGTCAAAACCTATCAGGAAGATATTGAGATGTTGCTATGGCCTCCTAGCCATATCTTCCCACCCAGAAATTGGGAGCTGGACTCAACATTGCTTCTCTGTAGGCCCATCGCTCGCCTCATTGAAATAAGATGTGTACAGACAGTCATTCTTTCATATGACACTTATGGAGAATGCGTGTTCAAATGTCTAGCTAGAATCATCCCAGATTTCATGATAACCATTTTGGTCATTCCCTCTATATTTACTAAAAACAAAACAAAACAAAACAAACCACCTAACCAAATCCTTCAGATGCCCTATTTTCCTTTGTGATTCTTTTCCTCCTCTAAGTGTGTTTAGAGATATAAGGACTTACTTTCATAAATATTTCAATTATGTCTAGTACAAAAAATTTTTCTTATATCAAAGAACATTTTGTCATTTACTATGCTATATTTTTTTCTTTAGAAAAACCACTTTTGTATAACATTTCAATGAAGGAATTGATTTCATTTTAAAAGCTGCATATAAAATTCAAAAGATTCATTCATTTTATTTGTTGTATATATTTATTTATTTTGATTCTGCTCAGGGTCTACTTCTAGCTTGATGCTTGGAGGTTAATCTTGCACTGTGTATGGGACCATTCTGCCCTTTAAGGATAAAACCTCCTGCCTTCTGTATGCAAAGCTAGGAATTAGTCCTTTGAACTATTTCCTTGGACCCAGAAATGTCATAACTTATTTTTTAGATAACTTGCTTCTTAATTAAAACTTAATTTTATCACTAATAAACTCATCTTCTCTTGCAAGTAAAATGTTATTTGTAAAATATAAATATTCTGCTTTCAGAAACTCTATTTCCTTTGCTTGGGAGCAAGAAGTTCTATTTTTTTTTAATCTGTCATAACCACCTGGTCCTTGAAATTTCTAACTTTGGTAGACTGCCAGTGTAAATCAGCAAAGTAGCTATACTCTAGATATTTTTTTTCAATTTCATATTCCTTCAAAGAGTTTTAAAACTAGGTCAATATTTTTTCAGTAAAATAAATCCTTGAACCTGCATACAAATGAAGCCTCTCAATCAGTTTAATCTGGCTATTAACCCTTTACCTGTTCATTTAGCTAAGTGATGAAAAACACTTCTCTATGTACAAGTTTCTTTCAGACAAACCTCTTAACTGTGCAGTGACAGTCAAGTAGGGTTCATTCATATGTCTATTTTAAACACATTGCCCTTGATTACCTTACATATAAGGAAGTGCTGATTACAAAATTTTAAAACACTGTTTTGTCAGAGTTCTAGGAGTTCACTGCAATCAGCAACAAGAAATATTATCCTTTACTTGAATTGGAAAGGAATCAGAAATCTGGAGTTTATGTGAGGTTTCTTAAATTGCTACTGCCTGCTGTTGAAATTTGAGCCAAAAGAAACATAGCAGTGATACCTTACCGTGGAGGTAATAGAATCCCCCCTACACACACACACACACACACACACACACACACACACACACACTGCACCCTTCCCCACCTCCACCTCCACACCCCTCTGCTACTTTTCCCCAGATGACCAAGGCAGTTTATCTCTTATGTGAGAAACCACGAACTGGGACAAATGACTACCCATTATATCAGTATTTCAGCTATTAGTTCTTAAGAGAAGATAGATTAAACTGATAAATGAACCAAATTTGCCATTCAGAGGCAGTAAAAATAGTTAAACTGTTTTAGCTATGTCTAGATTTTGAAATACACAATCTGGAAAATAATGATCTTGCCTTGTCATGCTTATGTTATTTGGGGACTTATCAAAATAACCATTTTGCTTTAGGACAATTGACAGCAATAATAAAAATCAGCTGACAAAATAGAAAAGGGATTGTATTTCTGAGTCATGTAAATCCTCATGCTTAATATTTTCTTTCCATTCTCTTCAGACCCTTGCAATCTACAAGTTATCCAAATGGATTATTTATACTTACACACATTTTCCACCACAAAAATAATAAATAAAGCAATGTCTGAGATACAATGACAGGGAGAGAAACTGATTCCCTAAACAGAGAAGACTTGACCTCCTAGAGGCAGTGAGCATGTGTAGGCATGGAGAGCCTCCTGCTTCTCATATCTCCAGCATGTTTTCTTAGAAAAGGATCATTTGCAGAAGACTGAAAGTTATCTTATCCTCTGCAAAGCTGAAAGTCCCTCCACACTTATTCATATAGAGTTAATATTCCACAATGAAGTGTTGATTCCTAGTTCTTCTTTTCTTTTTTTCTTTTTTTAATTTTTGTTAGTGAGACACCATGAGGTACAGTTGTAGGCTTACAGATTTTTGTGCTTGGGTTTTTTATACAATGATTGAGTACCCATCCCTCCACCAGTGCCCATTCTCCACCTCCAATGCTCCCAGAATCCCTCCCCCACTATCCCCCCATCCCACCCCACCTCTGTGGCAGGGCATTCCCTGTTGTTCTCTCTCTCCTTTTGGGTGCTGTGGTTTGCAAAAGAGGCATTGAGTGGCAATCATGTTTTGTCTATAGTCTACTATCAGCATGCTTCTCCCATCCTGGGAGGATCCTCCCAACACCCTTTATTTCACTTAGAGATTCTCCCATAACCCGCACCACCCTAAAGACCACCATGACAACATTTAGTTGACCAATAAGGATGGAAAAGAGATGGAAACTCTGTTCTAAGTAAGGGAATTGAATTTCTCATAGAAAAAACTACCTGCAACCCACCACTTAAATCAAATATGTTGTCCTTTAATTATAGAAAGGAATAAGAACTAGCTCTGTAGGGCCAGTCAGAGGCAGTTTTGTCTCCAGAGCTGCCCACTACTCCCATGGATTGAAGGGTCTCTTTCTCTTTCAATAAACTCAATATTCTCAGAAGACAGAGGGATGGATGTTTGCAAATTCTTTGTGTGCTCCTGCCTCAACAATACTATGCAAATAAGTATTTAAGTTAAATTGATATTGGTTCTTGCTATCTTCTAGTGCCACCCTGAATTTACTTCATGTTTGCTTAGTAGAAGCTCGATTCACAAAGAGAGGATTATCATAAACTGTACTGAAGAAAACAGGAAAACCAAAAACCTCTGATTGCTTGTGCCTTACATGAATTAAAACAAAATAGAAAAATAGAGGTTTTAGTTTATATGCTAAAGAGAGATGGTAGAGAAGAAAAACAAGTCTTTTCTGATACGTGACAATAATTGTTAAACGGTATGCACACCAGGAGAATTCATTGAAAATGGAAATGAAAATTTTGCCATGGCTAACAAATGTTTAATTTTAGTTATATGTTGAAAACTAAAGTGAACATATTGATTGTACATACACTGAAGTTGCTTTAAATTTTATGGTAAACTTTAAATTATAATTTTGATAGTACATTTGCTAGATTATACCATTAATTATTGTATTTGATTTTTGACTTTTACCATGTGATTTTTGAGGGGAGGCTATTTGGTTTTGGGGCCACATCTGGCTGTTCATGGGGCACACTCCTGTCTCTCTACTCGGGGATCACCTCTGGCAGTGCTCAGAGGAACACATGGGATACTTGGATTGAATCCATGTTGGCCATGTGCAAGGCAAGGCCACTATCTGCTGTACTGTCTCTCCAACCTGACTTTTATTATGTGACCTTAAGCGTATTTTTCCCCAAAATAAGCAAAGAGTTCTATATTTTTTTAAATATCATATTGATCATTTAGCATTAAAATCATGCTCTTTGGAAAGACCTTTAGTTTTATTATTCTCGATTATGCTCCTTTTTAGATAACTGGTATGACTTGGTTAGTTTCTCTTATATGAAGAGTTTTTATATGATTCAACTCATCATCTGAGTCTAATTTTATATGATGTTCAAAAGATTTGCAATTTCACTTTGCAGTAATCTTGAATTGTATTTCAGTTGTATTGTTTGGAGTTTAGGATACTCAGCTATTCTTGTGAAGATTCCTAAAAAAGACTTAAGGAGATGGAATAATTCAATAAACAGTAATCTCACAGAAAGATGCTTGAGTGAAAATTAAAAGACATTAAAATATTTATATATTTAGTAGTTGGTATATTTTTTGTTTTGTTGCATGAAAACTTTTTTTTCTTTTTGGTTCATACCTGGTGATGCAAAAGAATTATTCCTGGCTCTGCACTCAGGAATTACTACTGGCAGTGCTTGGGGACCATATGGGTTGCTGGAAATCAAACCCAGGTTGGTCTCCTGCAAGGCAAATGCCCTACTTGCTGTGCTATCACCCCAGCCCCGTTGCATGAAAACTTATGTAATAGTGCCACATATAATGAACTATCCTGAAACTTTAAGACATATATCAGAATATTAATCTATTATATTTCTAAAGTGGTGACTAAACAAAATGCTTAATGAAAATGTATTGTTATATAATATAAAGCATTTATAAAATATATTGTTATATAATATAAAGCATCATATAGTGTCATAAAATAAATATTGTTTTTGTTTTGTGTTTTGGGTTCCACCTGGCATTGGTCAGGGATTACTCTCAGCTCTGCTCTCTGGGATCACTCCTGGCAGGGCTTGGAAGTCCATATGTGGTGCCAGGAATTAAACCAGGGTTGGCCATGTCAAGACAATTGCCCTACCTGCTATACTGTCTCTCTGGCCCAAATTCTATCTCAGTAACTGTCAGGCAACATTTACTTGATCGCTTTTGTTGCTTGTTTTAAATCTTTAATTATAGTTTTAATTAGTTTCTAAAGAACAATAGTTTCCTTAGTGTCCTAGATTCCTTTGAGCACTTTAGTTTTAAATTGTAATTATTTGGGAAATCACAATATTCTTTTTAGGATGCAAATGAATTAGTAATGATTAATTTGAGACTTTTCAGAGACTTGTCCGATGTGGACCATTTTCCACCATTTACAAAATTATCATTAAATTTTTTCATTAGCTTATAAAATATTTTAAATTGTAGCAATAATTAGTTGGCAATGACATAATGATTATAAAAAGATAAATAGTTGTTCAGCCTTAGAAAAACTAACCAGCAACCAGAAAAACTCTTACTTTAATATAAAAAGCACTCAGAAACAATTTATATGCTAGTTATCTTTTAAAAGATACTAATATGACAAATGGACTTGAGAATAAAAGATTCTATCCTGCTTTCCTAAAACTATCTCTATTCTAATAAAATTTTTGAAAAGTGACTGTCAGAATGAGTTTCTTCTTCCAAGTGATTTCATATTTTCTTTCTGTGATGCAAAATAGTTTTATTGAAAGAAATTTACTGAGATAATTTTGAGAGGAGAGAAAGAAAGAGTCATGTTCAAGAAAGAACACGGTCTGCTCCAGAATGGGAAAAGCCAAGAATGACTTTTGGAAAAGGTTTATATACAAATTCTGCTAATGATGTTGGCATGCAATTCTCTGAATACATAAAAAGTGTTGGTGTCACATGGAAAGCTCAGAGTCTTGATGATCCTTTCATACTTTCCTCATGACCTTTAGGTTTCCTTGTAACTTCCTTTCAAAGGAGTTCTACGCTTCAAGTGATTTAATAGGTTTTCTTAAAAAAATTACTTAAATATATTCAGGCTGTTTAGGTTATAACTGTGTCAAAAGTGATGTCATCATAGTTCAAATATGATCCACATTGAAAATAAAATTAAATAATACATCACTAATTCAAGATAAATGGTAGTTCTCGGTCAATAAAAGGAATGAATGCCTGGAGCCTTTCCCCTCTGTCCTTTGTCTACTAAAATGCTGAAAGGTATTGCTGGAAAATATTGCTTGAAACTCAATTTTTAATTTTATCTTTCTTTTATTCAGATCAGTTCTTCAAATAACTACAGTCAACAGGAGACGCAGTTATATATATTTATTTTGATGGCACAGGTCAGGAAACTCAAAATTAAGAACATTAGATCCTCTCATTTGTTCTTTAGATGTTATATTTTAATAAAATGTCTAATTTCTTGCCTTACATTTAGTTTTTCTTTAACTAGCCAGTTCCTGTTTGTAAATTAGAAACTTCGTAGATTAGAAATGAGATTACTTATTTTTTAACGCTATTATGTGTTAACTCTAGTGATGGAAAAACGAAACTGCTCTGGAAGACTTTCTGAATACACATGAGCTGTTTTATGTCATATTTATTCAAATACATAGGACTGGAGGATTCCTGCACTGATTTGATTTGGGGGTCATTACATGATTAGGTCAGTATAAACTTTTCTTTTTTCTCTTTTGGTTGACCTGGTAAATCTGGGCTCATCAATTTCATGCTCTTTTTCTCATTAAAATGGGAAATAAATAAAAGGGGGCTTGGAGATAATTCTCTTTCCTCTCTTTACCTGCCAACTACCCACTCCTTTGTAAGCCTCCCTTTTAAGATTAAAAGGCCCTCCCGTTGATCGTCGATTTGCTCGAGCGGGCCCAGTAACGTCTCCATTGGAGACTTTTGTTGTTACTGTGTCTGGCATATCGAATACTCTCGGTAGCTTGCCGGGCTCTCCGAGAGGGGCGGAGGAATCGAACTCGGGTTGGCCATGTTGGCCGCGTGTAAGGCGAATGCCCTACCCGCTGTGCTATTGCTCCAGCCCTTAATACAAGAACAATGCATTTTTTTTCCTTTTAAGATTAACTGATGCTAATTCAGTTAGGAAAAAAACCCTTAACCTATCAAGGTTTTCTTTCTCTTTCCCTTCTTATTCTTTCCTCTGATAACTGACAGTAGCAATGTCATATGAAGTTAAATCCACAAAAGAGAGAAATAAAGAATAAAAGCACTCATTCCTCCTTGAGAAAACATAGTTTCTTAACAAATCACTTCAATTGATTGACCTTGGCACATGGAATGAAATCTATTTGCCATCCCATCTCCTGAGATAGTCTGTATCTTATATTGGTGATTTATGAAGTATGAATAAGTGCCATCACAAAAATTGTTCATTGTGAGTTACAAAAATTTCTTAGTTATTTGTTTAGGATTAGGAATGTCTTTTAGTTTATACACAGAAATAGATATAATTGGGGTTAATGCCCTCCCCACCCCAAATTTCTTTAGGAAATTGCTTATTGAATAGTACTATTTAAATAATTCTTGAATACAATTCATGGCATGAGTTCTATTGGAAATATATTTTAAATATCAATCAATAACTCTCCAATGTTCTCATTTTTCTCTTTCCTTTTCTATTTTGAATTTCTTTGTAGTTACATTTTCAGCATTAGCAATTTTGGGCTGTGAGTGGGCTTTGAAATAAAAGTGGGAAATTAAGATAATAAATGAATAGATTGCATATTCAACCTAAAATATGTTCAATACATTTTTATTCTTATTAGAACAGGGACAATTTTCAGTCAAAGATTTTTAAATTTAGTATAGCTCTCACTATCTTCACTAAAGTTTAGGCTGTTGTTGGGAAATAGTACAGCAGTTAAGGCTCTTTCCTTGCAAAAAGTAGACCCTGGTTCTGTCCTGGCCCAGATCCCTGCAGGTAGTGATCCGTGATCACAGAGGCAGGAGTAAGTCCTGCTTGAGCACCAAACTATTCACACACACACACACACACACACACACACACACACACACACACACACACAACTTTTAGGCTGAACCATTGTGTGAATTTTAAAAACTTACTCCAAATAGACAAATACCTCAAACACCTGTTTGTTAATTTTGGTAGCATTCTTTGTGGTGAGAACGTGAAGAAACTGGGAATCCATTTGGAGCTCCTTTGTCAGATGCTGTTAATATGAATGTGTTTCCCTGTACTAAAGTCCTGTGGATTAACTGGCCCCAGTGAATCTGAAAGCAGTGCTCTGAGGGAGACGTTTGGGTGAGAGTCTCTGAAAGGAAGGAAGGTGGATTTTAAAATGGAAGGTTTTTCTTTTGAAGCACTAAAGATTTATAATCAGTGTCCAAAAAAAAGTTTGAGTCATTTCCAGATGTTCATTATAACCCTGAGATTTTTTTGCTGGTTACCTTGCCTTCTGCCTCAGGAATTGAAATGATAAAGCACTGATTTATATGTATAAATTTTTATTCATCCTGAAATATTAAGAACTAGATCTGTCTTGACAATTCAAAAATAATACACTCCTCTACAGTTCATCCAAGCTGGAGCCATAGCACAGTGGTAGGGCATTTGCCTTGCACACAGCCAATATGGCCAACCTGAGTTTGATTCCTCTGCCCCTCTCAGAGAGCTTGGAAAGCTACTGAGAGTATCTGGCAAAGCCTGGCAAGCTAACCATGACGTATTCAATATGCCAAACACAGTAATAATTGTCACAATGGAGACGTTATTGGGCCCACTCGAGCAAATCGATGAACAACGGGAAGACAGTGACAGTGACATCTAATCTAATCTAATCTAAACTAATCTTTTTCTTTGTCCATATATTTTCATTATTATTATTATCCCTCCTGTCTTTAGTAACTTCAGTGTCACTCTTTCACTTGCTCCTCCCTATCTATTTTAAAAATTTAAAAAAAAATTTAATTTTTTTTATTTTTTAAATTTATTTATTGAATCACATTGAGAACAGTTACATGTTTATAACTGTTTTCATGTTTGAACTTTCATGTTTGAGTCTTGGTCATACAATGATCAAACACCCATCCCTTCACCAGTGCACATTTTCCAAACACATGCCAACCCTACTTCTGCCTATATGGCAGATAATTTCCACATTACTCTCTCTCTAATTACATTCAATATTTTGACACTGGTCCCGCCATTATTATTTGGAATTTCCCCCCAACACTCAGACCTGCCAAAAAGGCAAAGCTAGACAATTTGTTTTGTATTGCTGGTTATTAATATGATTCTAAATTTTTAATAATTAGGGTCTGGAGAAATCTCTGCTAAGAGCCACTTGGTTCTGAGATTCGATTGTGTCTCTAGGGTCATGACTGTTAGGAGTTAATAAGTAGCTGGAGGCTGTTCGTGGGCGTCATCTCAGGAACCCATGGGGCAGGGGGACGAGAAGGACTGGCTCCTCCCCTATCCTGTGAGATTTGGCATTTGCCATCACTGCTGTCCCATACATGAGTTTTCCAATAAGTTCTGGAAGATGGCGGCCACCAGATTATTTTCCTTAATTTTTTATATGTCTTTTTTTTTTTACTCCACTCATTATCCTCTATTCATTTGAGCACTGTAGCATTTTCCTTCCATTGTTCATCGATTTGCTTGAGCGGGCACCAGTAACGTCTCAATTGTGAGGCTTGCCTCTTTACAATAGCCAGAAACTGGAAGAAACCTGAATGCCCAAGAACAGATGACTGGTTAAAGAAACTTTGGTACATCTACACAATGGAGTACTATGTAGCTCTTAGAAAAGATGAAGTCATGAAATTTACATACAAGTGGTACAATATGGAAAGTATCATGCTAAGCGAAATGAGTCAGAAAGAGAGGGATAGACATAGAAAGATTGCATTCATCTGGGGGATATAAAGTAACAAAGTATGAGATTAATACCCAAGAATAGCTGAGATCAGCACCAGGAGGATTACTCCATAACTTAGAGGCCAGCCGGGTATCCTAGAGGAAAGGGCTATTCAGATAGAGAAGGGAGCACCAAATAAAGGATGTTTGGAGGATCCTCCCAGGAGGGGAGATGCATGTCGAAAGTAGACTATGGACTGAACATGTTTGCCACTCAATGCCTCTTTTGCAGACCACAACACCCAAAAGGAGAGAGAGAACACAGGGGATTGCCCTGCCACAGAGACGGGGGGATGGGGGGATGGGGGTGGGAGGGATATTATCCATGGTGGTGGAAAATGGGCACTGGTGGAGGGATGGGTATCTGATCATTGTATAATTGAAACCAAAGCACAAAAAATTGTAAATCTACAACTTTAAAAAAAATAAAATAAAATAAAGGGGAAAAAAAAAAACAAAAAAAAAAAACAAAAAAAAAAAACCACCCCTCATAAATCCAAAGATACAAATAAAAGAACACAATTCTGCTACAAAAAAAAAAAAAAAAATTGTGAGGCTTGTTGTTACTGGTTTTGGCATATTGAATATGCCTCGGGAAGCTTGTCAGGCCCTGCCTTGCAGGCGGGATACTCTTGGTAGCTTGCCGGGCTCTCTGAGAGGGATGGAGGAATCGAACCCGGGTTGGTCACGTGCAAGGCAAACACCCTACCCGCTGTGCTAATTTTTAAAATGTATATAAATTCTTATTTCAATGCTCTCTCTGTGGTAGGCACACCATTAGCACTATATTGGTTTTCTTTTTACTTTCTTGATTCAAAGTTTGAGGTCCCTGACCTAAAAATATTTCATCTGAATTCCTTTATTGCACTGTCAAATTTACTTTCATATCCTATTGCTCTTATAATACTTTCATTTTGTAGTTCTTATATTCTTCCTAAACAAGTTCAGTCTTTAAAAATTTTTAGCATTATACTCTTCTCATTGCAGAATTTGTTACTATTGAATAACTTGTTTTTTTAAAATCCTTGCATATTTTGTAGTTTTGCTATTTCTCTGGTTTTTTCTTCTTTAATTAGTCTACCTCCTTTGAAGTGATTCTTCTCTATGGAATAAAATATGAGCACTGCTTACGACTGTTCTTTACTGTCTTGATTAGTCAGTCATCATTGTTTTGAGCCCTGTCTCTATGATATGCAAAGGTGTCTCCTCAATGTTATCTCTGTTCTGTTCCTGACCCATGTTCCCAGATGTTTTTCTCAGTTACTCCTGTTGCGTGCACTGCCATACATTAATAGTATGATTGGGGTATCCTTATGTCCTATCAGATTCTGAGAAAAAAATAATTCACTTTAACACACATTTCAAAGGCCCCCATCTACCTCTGCCTACTGTTCATAGTCCAGAACACTAGTGTTTTCTTCACCAAGTTGCTTCTGGGCTTAATGTATTCAAAATCTTTAATGTGCTCAAAAACTATTTCGAACTGTTCTAAATTCCTCGAGAATGCCTGATGTCCACAATCAACTTGAAGAAGCTACCTCTGTTATACATAGCTCTGACTGAGAAACCCACTTCATTTCAGCTGCTCTTTCAGTAACCACTCTCACCTCCCACTTTCTATTCTTCCATTTTAGATTTTCTCAGCTTTTTATTGCTGTCAACTTTTATTAAAATTTTATTACAATTTACAATTGTATAACTTTTATTAGCCAGGCCACACTTTTGTTCATTATTCTATTATGCCAATGTCCACACCAGTGCCCCATATTGAAGACATTTTTAAATTCTCGCTGAACGAAGAATTAATGAAAGAATCTGGGGTGCCATTTTAACATACCAAGTTGCTGCTGTCTTTTACCATTCTGATCATTTGGATACACTCCGAGTCGCATACAGAATTGGGAATAGTGTTCCCTCTAATAGTAGCTCACATTTATTTCCTGGCTTCCTTTGCCTTGGGCTGGGCTGGAGCAGAGCGGTAGGGTGTTGGCCTTGCATGCAGCCAACATGGCCGACTCGAGTTTGATTCCTCCGCCCCTCTCAGAGAGCCCGGCAAGCTACCGAGAATATCTCGCCCGCACGGCAGAGCCTGGCAAGCTACCTGTGATGTACTCGATATGCCAAAAACACAGTAACAACAAGTCTCAAAATGGAGACGTTTACTGGGCCCGCTTAAGCAAATCGATGAACAACAGGAGGACCGTGACCTTTGCCTTATGCTTCCTTAGACTCCTGTTCCACCCCAAGGGACAGTCTGCAAGTGGCTTCACGATGTGAGAATAGTAAACCAACAGAGATAACTTTTACAAGCCTTCATTATTTCAGTGTTTTTCTCAGCATAGGTCCAAATCAAAATTGCCTAAGTATTTATTTACACTTGAAAGGATAATGTCTATTCATTTTGTAAAAATTGACTATAAAATATTACCTGATTTATTAGACAGGTGAGACTCAAAAGTACTTAATTTTATCTTACTTTATCTCACAGTCCTGTTGTATCAGATATCACTTCTCAGTTCTTTGATGATTTTTCTGCAAAGCCCACGCAGGATAAAGCTATAGCTAGAACCTAGGAAGAAGGAAACAATGAAAGGGAAATCTGGTGGGAATCAACTGTGGGACCACCAACTGTATCCTGAGCTCAGGGGCCATCTCAAGATGCTCTTTGGCTCAGTTTCTAGTCTTGACAAAAGCAAATTTACCATGCAGGAGTGTTCAAATCCTCTATTAACACTGCTTTTAAGATCCTGACAGACACATCAGTTTATTTGGCACTTGCAGTGAAAATCTTACAGCTTCATTTTCATGGCACTGAACAATTAACAATGAGAAAATTCCTTCTTCTAAACACATTCTCAGTCCCAGCTCTCAGGGATGTGGTGTGGTCTTACACTGCCAAAACAATAGTTTGACATCAGAACATTTACTCCAGTCTTAACTTTTCAGCCTTCAGTCCAAGCAGGAATCAGACAGAATGAGTATATTCTATCACAGCACACAGTGAAGGAGGTCAAGCCCTCCAGTCATTATTGTGCACACCTCTCTCTGCTCCTTATCCCTTGTAAGAAACCTCTTGACAAAGTCTTTGCTCTCAACTCCCAGAAAGCAAGCAGTCACATTACCAGTACTATAGCACTGTAGCACTCTCCCCCACATTGTTCATCGAATTGCTCGAGCGGGCCCAGTAACATTGTGAGACTTCTTGTTACTGTGTTTGGCATATCGAATATGTCATGGCTGGCTTGCCAGGCTTTGCCGTGTGGGCGAGATACCTCAGTAGCTTGCAGAGCTTCAGATTTACCACTAAACACACAGGATCACTATCATTTTTCACTATCATTTTTCCCAAACAAAGGGCATGTCAAGTCTTCACCTCTTATAAAGATTAGAGGGACTTAGCATGACTTTGCTGTTTACTCAACCTATGAGATCAGTCTTCCCCACTGGGAAGAGAAAACGTTCTCTCATACACATAATTGTTACTTAAGACAAGCTGTATTAAAACATTAATTAACATTTAGACATAATTTTTTTCAATTAGATATTCTTGATTTGAAAATCACGAATAAGGAATATGACTACAAAGTTACTTTAAGGAACACTAAGACTATATTATAAGAGTAAAACTTCTAAAAATGTATATAACTTAAAAATCCAATTTTTTAAGCAAATAGTACAATATTCAGATTTTTGTTCAGTCTTGGTAACTTAAAGTTACTGCTAATGAGAAATAAGCATTTGCAATGTAATTGTTAAAGAATCAGTCTTGATTACACTCTCAGTTTTAAAATAAAAGAAATGGCAATTTATTACCTTATTGTTTTCCACTATTTTGCTTTCCTCACTGTTATTCTCTTGATTTGAAAAGAAAGTAATTAACATAAAGAAACTGCCTATGCAAAAAGTCAGAGGAGAACAATATCAGAGACTGCATGTTTTCTTCTCAAAAGTAGCACTTAGTAAGTCACTTGTGGTTTAATTGCAAACGCCAGAAATGTACGCCAGGCAAAGAAGCTAGGTTTCTGTGAGGTGGGTCTCTGGAAAGTGAGACTATTGCCATGGAAGTTTCCTGAAAATTGAAATAGAATGTGGTTTCCAGAAATATATATATATGTAGGTATACATATATAAATACATATATGTATGCATACACACGATAATATAGATCAACTGGATTTCAAAAAATTGTGCACTTTGGCTAAAACAAAAGAATTTAAATAAAACTTTCAGGAAAACAAGTGTATGGTGCTGCCAGCAGGTCAATCTGTACCTGTGAGGCGAGTGCATCCGCAGCCTGATGGCACCTTCAGACTTCCAGATACCCAAAAATTGCTGCTGTGCCTTTGGCCATACCTCAAAAACTTGGGGCAAAGTTTACCAAGAAAGTCAACGGCCAAAAGTTAGGTATGTGGGAGACACACCCACAAACCACCTGCAGCTTAGCTATATAATTGGAGGCATGGCCTCTCTGGTTCCTGATCGAACTGCTTAATGGCCATGATCCCAGAGATTCAGAAACAAATCTCGAAACCCAGCAGCTTTTGACAGAAATGCATCCAGTCCCTGCAGTAGGTTACCAGCGCTGTGCCAACCCAGGTGGGAATAGGTTTTGTGCCTTGGTCTGTTCCCCCTGGTGGCCCAGTGGCCGCCATCCTCCAGAGGCCACTGGATAGTCAAATTTGGGCCCGCAGTGACGAAACACGCGGGGCCTCATGGGATGGGGGTGAAGTAGGCCCTTTCCTCCCTGTCCGAACAAGACCCCGAGTTGCTGCCTACAAATGGCCTCTCTGACTCCTAATCAAGCTGCTAAACGGCCATGATCCAGAGACTCAGGAACAAATCTCAGAACCCAGCATGTTTTGGCAGAAATCCCTCCATATTTTATTGTTAAAATTTTGGAATTTCAAAATCGCGTGGTCACTACTGCAGACGTGCAACATTATATGTTATTCATAACCGGTAATAGAAAACAAATTGTCTACTGTTGCCTTTTTGGCAGATGCAAGTGTTGGGGTAAAATCCCAAATAATAATGGTGGGTCAGGTGTTAAAATATTGAATGTGATTAAAGTAGAGAGAGAGTAATGTAGGGGGAGGGTGTGGGATGGGGGTATATTGGAGTTTTAGGGGGTGGACAGTGGGCACGGTGAAGGTATGGGTGTTTCATTGTATGACCAAGACTGAAACCCAAAAGCTTTGTAAGTTCTCTCATAGTGATTCAATAAATAAAATTATTAAGACTGAAAGGAAAAAAGTAAGGTGGAGTTCATGCCCAATTCAATCAGCCTAATCAGTGGCTGAATAAATAGCAGTACTCCTACATTTAAAAAAAAAACTTTCAGGGAATAACACCATGCTAAGCCACAGTCTCAGAATGTCCTGGATTTAATTTTCTTTAAGATCATGGGAAGTAGTGAATGGAAATGTTTATGAAGTGAACATTGGTATCAAATGATTTATATTTTCTTTGCAATGATTTTCGGTTCTAAATCATAAGATAATAGAATCATAATGAAATACTAGAAATTTCTGAGTATTTCTGCTCTTTTTTTCTTTTATAAATATTATTTACTGGTTAGAAAAGTGTTTCATTCTCATTGTAACAAAATGAGAAATATAAATGAAGAAAAAAGAAAATAATAATCATTCACAAACTTTCCTTCAAAGGGTAAATGTTTTGGTATGTATTTTTTATTTCTTTTGGTTGTTGTTTCTCAGTCAAATTACATGAAGGAATAGAAGATTTGTATTCTAGTGGTAATCATCTAATTCTCTCATGAATGGCTTGAAAATAGAAAAAAAAACACAAGTTATCATTATATTTGTTTCTTGCATTATTTATTTTTGTGGAGCTAGGGATGTCATCTAGGACCCTCTGAATATGCAAATAGTATTATCACTGAACTGCATCCCTAGACATTTTTTTCCCAGAGATCCACACCTGACAGTGCTCAGGGTTTCCTCTTTGTTCGTTTCATAAGACTAAAAGATTAATATCCCAGAAAAATCACCCCAAATTTTCTGTGCAATATAGTTCTTCCTTGCTCCACATTGTTCTTTGATCCTCCCTCTGTTATTTGCTCTTTAATACATACTCCAGTACTCTGACTATCCCCCAGTAATTTCAAGCTGAAACCCAACTAAAGGTGTTTGTTCCTACTTTTCTCTTGGTTTGAAATGCTCTTATCTCAAACATTCACTTTAATTTCTCCTTCACTTTCTTCAGACCTTTACTTATATATCACTTTCTGAGTGAAGCTACTGTAGTCGAATTCTCACACAATATGCAATAAGGGGAATTCATTTTCCTCTTCTTGCTTATATTTCCTCAGAGTACCCATCATTTTCCAATATATATGTTAACTAATATCTCTTTTCACCCATTAAAAAGCAAAATCTTTGATATTAAGGGTTTTGTTTGTCATCTTATTGTAATATCAGTACATAGACTAGGGACTATCTCAATATATGGTCAATACATATTTGTTAAATGATTAATAGAAAATTCCACAAAGACTACAGAAGAATTTAATATGAGCTATATTTTAACAGAATTTAATTGTCTGAGAGGAATATCTGATCAGTGTAACAAGAAAGGAAATGCATAGAAATTCAAAGCAGTCTCTGTGAATGAAGAGCTAAAATGGAGCACTTCCTGGAATTCAATCTGGGGAATCTGCCAATGAAGACATTTGACCCAGAACTAAGAAATAGTAAAAACTCTTAGAATTTATCATGTGTGAATCAAATTATGTACAATGGTGTATTATAATATATCCTCTTGTGTTTATTCCCAGGAAAGTGTAGCCAAGGAAATTTCTTTTCATGTGGGTGCATAAGATTTCAAATATCAGGTGTAGAGTGATTATTTTAATATGTTTTCTACTCTGTTCTTACAACTTATGGCATGTGTCTGAGTACTTTGCACAGAACAATTGATCATAGATTGAAGTTAAAATGCAATCAAGATCTTAAAAGAATGAATACAACACATCAGGAAAACATTAGGAGGAAGTCATATTTAATATGGAATTTTAATTGATCCTTAAAATCTTCTTGGTTTATTAATAGGAATCAGAACCCTTGGATGAAAGCAACCTAAATTGATATGTTATAAAAGAAACATTGAAAGAGATATTTCAATTTTTTTCATAGAATAAGAATTTTATTTTCAGCAGTTCCAAGAAATGGTTAGCTTGAGAATACAGAAAGTTCTGTATTATAATTATACGCGGAAAATGTACTATGATGATAAAACATGTTTTGAGACATCTAAAGAATTTGCAGTAGTGGAGTCCAGTAGTACAATGAATGGGGTACTTGCCAATCAGGTTTGATCACTAGCATCCAGTATGGTCTCCTGAGCCCATCAGGAGTGACCCCTAGTGCAGAATCAGGAATAAGCTCTGAGCACTGCTAGGTGTGACCAAAAACCACCACAACCTACAACAACAAAAATTTGCAGTATTTCCATGTAACTCTTATAATTCTTGTAATCTACAACTAAAGCTGTGGAAAAGTTGGAATGAGGACTACATACTTAAAATCATGGAGCAAAGAGTGGCATAATGTCACAAGTAAATGTGGGAAAGGAGAAAGCAAAAATTAAGCAAAAATTTCTGAAAATACTAATTTTAAAAGATGAATTTTGGATTTTTTCATTTTTTGATTCTTCTTTGGAACTCAACATTTTATATGTAGACCATTTGCTTATGAAATAATGATGACTCAGAAATAAATATTATACTTTTTTCCTTGGTGTTATTAAGGATAGCGTTTTTAAATAGCAATGTATAAAACAGTCATATTAAAGATATCTTAAACCTAGAAGAAGTGAAAGAAGGTACAATTCTAGTTTGGGAGTGCACAAGACCCACTGGAAGAATAAGAATAATAATTTTAAGGTATGTGGGAAAGGTTATTTTTTACCTGAATTCAAACTTGTTATTCTTGGATAACCTATATAAGAACAATCCAATAATGTGAACAATTCCGTAACAAACCCACAATGCCATTTGGGGTTCTCTCCCTTTTGTCAGTTTCCTTAGGCTTGCGGTCTCTTTTATGAGAATAATCTCTCATAAAAACCCAATGTGTCTTGATATCTAAAACAATTGCGTCAACATTTTTAATATTGTTTCTAAGAAAGTAGTTTATTTTTTCATGATATTTAACTGACTGAATCATAACAACAGTTATAAGTCTAGATTTATCTTCATTTACCTTCAGCAAATGTCACCTTTTAGCAGAAAGAAGGAGACTTTTCTTCTGTGTGCGCCTGGAGCCCTGGGGCAGAGATGAAGCAGCACTTCACAGGAGGGCTTTATCTCTCACCTGGCTATGACAGCATTAACATGAACTAGAAGGATATGTATAGATATTGGGACTATCACCATTTCCAGACTGCATAAGCTAAAGATTTCCTTGTAATCTTATTTTTCATCAAGTTAACATTAGTTTACAAGAGTGTAGATGTTTATTTAAGGGTTCAGTATCATTACACTATGCTTCCCATCATAGTTTATTTGGTACTTTCAGCAGATCTCTCTCCCTGTAATCTCACATCTGTGGGCAGTGTCAAAGGATTTGATTTCATTGGGAATTCTATTTATTTGCTTTGATTCTTTTTATTGCATCCAGGAGTAGTCAGATCATTTGTTTATCTGTCTCCTTTTTGTTGTGGTGGTTGGCCAACACCCAACTGTACTCCGGACTTACTCCTGACTCTGTGCTCTGAGATTACTTCTGACTGGACTCAAGGGGCCATATGGGTACTGGGAATTAAATATAGGTAGATTGTATACTAGATACTTGCCCTACACTTTGTATCTCTTGGTACCCCTGACTATCTCCTCTGGCTTATTTAGCTTATGGTCCCTTATAGTTCCATCCATGTTTTAACAAAAGACATGATTTCATTCTTTCTTATAGCTAAATAATTACTGTTTATCACATGCCCTTTTGTACTCTGATAATTGGGCACTGGAGTTATTTCCAGATAAATTAGCACATTCTTGAATTTTCTGGGGCAAGATTTAGGATATAGTTGCTAGAGCTTTTGTGACGACTATTTTTATATCTATGAATTATACTGCCCTGCAATTTATTTTTTGAGTTTCAAGAAAATTGATGGGTTAATTAGTACATTTCCCAAACTGAAAATCTAATAATATAATTAGCATTTGTAGTGGTATATTACTTACCATATCTTTCTTCCACATAATAAAGGTAAAGGTAAAGGTAAAGGCCCTCCCGTTGATCGTCGATTTGCTTGAGCGGGCCCAGTAACGTCTCCACTGGAGACTTTGTTGTTACTGTGTTTGGCATATCGAATACTCTCGGTAGCTTGCCGGGCTCTCCGAGAGGGGCGGAGGAATCGAACTCGGGTTGGCCATGTTGGCCGCTTGTAAGGCGAACGCCATACCTCTGTGCTATCGCTCCAGCCCTTCCATATAATATTCAAACCAAAAATGAAATTACCACCAATCTTGATTCAAACATTCAAACACCAATCTTGTTTTCTACACAGACAAAAAAATTAGTCAGATTCTAACTATATTTCAATTATATGTGTTCTATAAATCTGATTTTGATTCTGTGATGTAGTAGCAGTGTTTATCTGGAAGGACAGAGAACTTTCTAATTAATCATGTGAATGGTTCAGGCCACCCAGTTTCTTACTGAGACTTATTGTAATCCTTCAAGTCACTCAACTAATGTTAGAGACTTAGAAAAATTTTTACTTATCCTTTAAGATATCTTCATTATTTTTATTCTCAAGAAAATTTCCAAAATAAAACTTATTGCCTGTGTATCTATAACTATTATTTAGTAAGATGTACTATTTTGGCATGTCTGTTTCAGCTGTTTAAAATTCAAAAATACAAAAAGCAAAAAACTAACAACACTGGGAAAACAGAGGGATTTTAGGAGAATGATGAGGTAGAGTAAAAGTAATGAGTGGACTAGGACAAAAAGGCATGGGTCGTGGTCTGGGACAGTTTGGTGGTGGGGAATCATACATGTCTTCACTGTTGTAAAATATGACCTAAACTATGTATCACAATCATGACCATCCTGTTGTTCGTCGATTGCCTTGAGCAGGCCCCAGTAATGTCTCCTTCGTCCTATCCCTGAGATTTTTTTTTTAAAGTGCTATACCAAAGCTCATTCAGGGTTAGGAGAATGAGACCCATCATTGTTACTGGTATTTGGCATATTGGGTATGCCACAGGGAGTTTACCAGACTCTGCCGTGTGGGCAGGTTACATTCAGTAGCCTGCCAGTTTGTCCAAAGTAAAAATGAGATAATAAGATGTCCCGCAGCGGCAAATGCGGCCGCGTGCTTCCGGGACCTGGGTTTAATAGTTTCTGGGTCTTGGTCGTTGATGGAATTACACGGCGCCAGGGGGCCAGTTGGTGGGTGCGACCCCTGCCTACTGGAATGGAGTATCTATAAACTATATATAACCTAAACTATATTATAAACCTAAATTATATTGACCTAAACTATTACTGAAAGACAGTATACTGGGTAGGGCTCTTGCCTTGCAGATGGCTGAGGTGTTCAATTCCTGGTATCCCATATGGTTCTCCAAGCAACACCAGGAATAATTGCTGAGTGCAGAGCGAAGAGTAACCCCTGAGCACTGTGGGGTGCACACAAAAGAAAATCATCATCATCATCATCGTCGTCCGTGATCGTCGTCGTTGTCTCGTCATCGTTGTCATCATTATCATTTAAAAAGACAGTGATGATCCTCACATGTAGGATACAAAGAAACAGTAAGGAAATAGCAAAGGTCCAAACGTAACACAAGCTGAAATCTGTCTTTAATAGGATTCTTATCATGAGGTGAAGGCCAGCAGGGAGCCCGGGGATTGAAGTTGGGATGAGAATTGAGGTGGGGGACACTAGCACAATGATGGAGAGAAGTGGATACTCTGGTGAATGGTGTTGTGGTGCTGAAATGTTTTATGCAATCAGCATTGCCAATAACATTATTTTAAATCATGGTGTCTCAAAAAGATAAAAGTAGACGTTCATGTGCACTTTAGCAATACCTTTGTACATGAAAACTAAAACTTGTAATGCTTATTTAATCTTATTATTTAAATTATAATCTGAAATCAAAATTATTAACGAAAAGCAAACAAAAATGTGTGCTTACCCATCTGTTCAGGGATCAATCCAGGTGGTACACTAGGGATAGAACCTGGGCGTCCCACTTACAATACATGCCTTTTAGCTTGCTGAGCCATCTCTCCAGTCCTAACATCTATTGTTAAAAATATATTTGTAAGTGTTTGGCCAAGAATTTCCAGTGGGACTATCAGATCTAATCACATTTTTTGAGCAATATGCAAATAATTAGTTATGTTTGTAAGCATCAACTAGATCCAAACTAAAGTCCTGACTTATGTAAAACTTTGTAAGGGATAAATAGAGCTTAGTCAAGAAAATTGTAATGGCATCTTTCCCGTGGGTCTTAGAAAAAACTAAAAAGGGATAAGGTTGTTCTTACATGGTACTAATGGAGATGGAGGGAGTAGTGAAAATAGGTTCTGTTTTAAAGGACAAGAATGGAAATGGGAACTTCTCAAGTCTGCAACTCAGACTGAAATTGTGAGTCCCTTCAGAGATGGCAGACTTAGCTTCAACTCTATTTCTAGAAAGTTTCCTTAATGAAAAAGCTGAGTTTTGCAAACAGATAATAATCCAGTAGAATTCATTCAGGGATCAATCCAGGTGGTATTGTAATATATTTTATATTGTATTGTAATATATTTTATTGTAATATATATTGTAATATATTTTACAATATATATGATTAATGGGCTTAAAGGGCTGGAACGATAGCACAGCAATAGGGTGTTTGTCTTGCACACAGCCAGCGTAGCCAACCCGGTTTCGATTCCTCCACCTCTCTCTGAAAGCCCGACAAGCTACTGAGAGTATCTGGCCTGCACAGCAAAGCCTGGCAAGCTACCCATGACGTATTCTATATGCCAAACACAGTAACAAGTCTCACAATGGAGACGTTAATGAGATTCTCTTGAACAAATCGATGAACGATGGGAGGACAGTGCTACAGTGCTAATGTTTTACTTAATTATTTAATTAATGTTTTATTTAATTTGAGAGAAGCAGTGTAGCTAATCTAGCCGGAATAAATGCATCACCAATTTCATTGAGTAGGTTTGATTAGAAATAGAACACTGACACTTTAACAGAGGTGAATAAAAGGA
The DNA here is from genome assembly GCF_029834395.1 of Sorex fumeus. NCBI lineage: Eukaryota > Metazoa > Chordata > Mammalia > Eulipotyphla > Soricidae > Sorex > Sorex fumeus. Next base: position 21,596,326 of record NW_026606108.1, on the reverse strand, counting down.
ACCACTTCTTATCTATCTTATTCACTCAAGTGGTTATCATTTTAATTTTAAGTATTACAGTTACATCTTCCATCATTTCTTTATCATTTATGTTACTATTATTATTTTGGGTTTTCGGGCAACTCTTAGCTCTGTTCAAGGGATTCCTGGATCTGTGCTCAGGGATCACTTCTGGCAGTGATCAGGGGACCATATATAGTGCCAAGATTAAATCTAGGTGCATTGTATGCAAGCAAGCATGCTATCCACTGTACTATCTCTTCACCTCTCCATCTCAAGCCGGCCCAGTAACGTCTCCATGGTGAGACTTGTTACTGCGTTTGGCATATCGAATACGTCACGGGGAGCTTGCCAGGCTTTGCCATGCAGGCGAGATACTCTTGCCGGGCTCTCCGAGAGGGGCGGAGGAATCGAATTTAGGTCGGCCATGTTGGCTGCATGCAAGGCAAACGCCCTATCCTCTGTGCTATCGCTCCAGCCCTTACCTCTCCATCAGTGCTTAAAATATAAAGCTCCTGACTTATAAAATGTAAAACTTGTGTATGCACACATGATGAGTAATACTACAATTCTCAAATTTAAAAAAAAGGACAAAGCAACAGAATGGCAATATATCATCATGGACTCACTGCAATAATTTTTCTACATATGGAACACTGTCATGCTCATTAACTTAGTAAAGGCTAAATTTAATAAACAAAAGTTACCATAGATTTCACTGAAGGAATATACAAAGCAATTTGGAGTCATTTTATCTTATAGAAAAATGATAACCACAACGGGGTAATACAGAGACTATTATCCTTATAAATGTTGGCATGCAAAGCTACCTTTTGAATATTTAATTTGAATTCTTGTTTTATTTTGGGGACACACCTGGTCAGAGCTACTCCTGGCTCTGTGTTCAGGAATCACGCCTGGCAGTGCTTGGAGACCAGGTGAAGTTCTGGCGATCATATGGGTTTCTGCAATATGCAGGGCAAGTGCCTTAACCCTTATACTATCTCTAGTTCCAGTAAGGTTAGCTTTTGACTTGTATCTGAGAATTTGGATTTGGAGGTTTCTATTTTTTCATAGATGACAGGAGATAGCTCACTGTATCTAAACTATGTAAGTAAACAATATGGTTTATTTTTCTGGTCTCATTTTCTTCTAGGGGCTGAGGTTGCTCGTATATACCTGGTGCCTTATGCCTATATGTCCCATCCCCAGTAAAAATGATGAGGTCAAATATCTCATGTAAACATTTCACAAATGTCTTCATAACAGTAATTAAATCTAGCCCGTGCATCTCCTTGTGAAAGCAATCTTGAAACCTTGAATTTTGGAGATTTTTCAGCCCATAAGACTTTCCTCCATACTGATTTTGTTTTGTGTTTTCTTACTGCTATAACTCATTGCTGTAAAGATGACAATATGCTCAGGTCTCTAAGTTCTAATGAGCCACTTAATCTGTGAGTAGTCATTAGGGCTATGAATATAGAGCTTGATATGTCAGTGACAGAGAAGGTAGCACGAGTGGTGAAGCACATTCCTACTATGTGTAAAACCTCAAATTTTGTTTCTGGCCCCACATGGTCCTCTGAGCATAGCCAGCTGTGACTCAGGTATCCCTAGAACCTCTGAGCCAACCACTACTGGTGGTTGCTTTGGTTTCTAGCATTGCTGTGTGTGGTCCCTATAAAACCAACTTACCAGTGAACAGAATCTGTCAGTACTTTGCTTTGATTATGCTCTTTGCAGTTATGAGGATGAAACTTACTCAGGATTTCTTTGAAAGAATATATATTGCGAAACTATTAACAGTCACAAGAGACTGAGACATATACAAACTTGCCTCCTCTTTTAGCTTTCAGTTAGTCTGGAATTGAGAGTTCCAAGAATGGAATTGTGGTGTTAGGGATCTAGAGAAGCAAAATGACAGGGTCTTCTCATGACTGTTTCTCTATCACTATTTTATATAAAGCTCTTAGACCCCCCCCTCCTATTTTTTGGTCAGCGTCATAAGCCATGCCACCTCAGGAACAGGTAGACATTTTCATGGCCAGCCTAAACTTTATTCAGAGTTGGACACTGGCTTTTAATCTAATAATTTGTGGTTTGTGTATCAGAGATGGTTTGGCTTATGTATCACAAAGTCAAAGAATTAAAAAGAGTCTTACTTTCACATTTCACTAAGAGGGCTTTTGTTGCAGCAGATGCTTGTACTTAAAAAATGTTTTTTTTTTCTTCAGTGCTGGAGCTGATGAATGCACAATATGTGCTCTATTGCTGAGCTTTATTCTCCATTGTTAAGGTACATCCCTTGTTCGGACTTAATAAACTCTTCACCAGTGCAAATAGGAGATGGCTTAGTTATTCTTTGTTTAAATGGAAACCAGTGCAAGAGAAATAACATTCATTTATATGGACTGAAGAAGTAGCACCTGTTATGGACTTGATGATGATTTCTTGCTCTCCTAAAGGCAACAAGTTAGAGAAATATAGAACATTACAAGTTCTGAGTGAGAAGGTGCATGGCTTCTGTTCTACCCTTCTATAAAAATACTTTTCGCATTTTTTGTCCATACTTTTAGTATTTGTGTGAAGTGAATTACAGTGTGTTTGGCATATTTTAACAGTTCAACTACAACAATATTTTTTTTCTATTTCTATGATAGCACAGAGGTAGGGCGTTTGCCTTGCACACAGCCAACATGGCCGACCCGAGTTCGATTCCTCTGTCCCTCTCGGAGACACCGGTAAGCTACTGAGAGTATCTCGCCAGCACGGCAGACTGTGGCAAGCTCCCCATGACGTATTGGATATGCCAAATACAGTAACAACAAAATCTCCAATGGAGACGTTACTGGGCCTGCTTGAGCAAATCGATGAATGGGAGGACAGTGACAGTGACAGGATTTCTAAGAGTCAGAAACAGAGGGACAGACATAGAAGGACTGCATTCATTTGTGGAGTATAAAACAACATAACATGAGACTGACACCTAAGGATAGTATATACACAGGACAGATAGAGTGCTCCATAGCTAGAAGCCTGCCTCATGAGCAAAGGGGAGAAGGCAGCTAGAACAGAAAAGGGATCACTAAGAAAAAGATGGCTGAAGTAATCGGTCAGGATGGGAGATGCGCGCAGAAAGTAGATGAAGGACTAACATGATAACCTCTTAGGGTCTGTATTGCAAACAATAATGCCCAAAAGTAGAGAGAGAGTATGGAGAATCATGTCTGCCATGGAGGCAGGGGGAGGGTGGGAAAGGGGGGTATTCCGGGGATATTGGTGGTGGGGAATATGCACTGGTGGAGGGATGGGCGTTTGATCATTGTGTGATTGTAACCCAAACATGGAAGCTTGTAACTATCTCATGGTGATTCAATAAAATTAATTTTTTTCTATTTCTGTAAGTGTCCATCTTAGATAAATCTCTGGAGATAAGATAAATCAAAATTTCAATTAATGAAAAGGCAGTACTTTAATTGAATTAGCCAGGACTACTTTAAAGAGTTGCTAAATTCAAAAATCATGAAAAAAATAAGTAGTAAAGAAGGATATAATTCAACTAAAAAAATAAAATTTTGTCTTAAATTCTTTTCTTTGAAAAGAGTTCCACAATCCAAGAGATAGTACAGCAGGTAGGACACTTGCATGCAGCTGAACCCAGATTTGACCCTGACCCCTGCATCCCACATAATTGCTGAACGCTGCCTTGAGTAATTCATGAGCACTGAGCTAGGTGTATTCCCGGAGCACAGCTTCATATACCCCCCCAACAAACAACAACAAAAAGGAAGTCCTGGAACATTTATGAGAGAATTTCATTTATTTATTTATTTATTTATTTTGCAAAAGAAATTGGCTTACTTTTCACTAACAGCCCTATTAGGTGACTTGAGAAAATTAAAAAATATATATATAATATATACATATGTTTGTATGTATACATATATACAATTGTATGTATACAATACAATACAATATGTATGTATACATAAATACAATTAGCTTTAACAATGCTAATTGTCAAAAATACTAATACAGTTAGTCAGTTCTGCTCTGGATAGCCCTTCTGCTTGGTAATGTTTTAAACCTTTTCAAAATTTCTCTGCTAGTAATTTAGAAAGAATAATTTTATTCATGCCAAAACCAGATTGCTGTTTAAAGTGTCCCCGAACATTGAAAAAAATCATTGTCAGAAAACAAAGTGAGATGGTAAGTAATAAACAACCAACACTGTAATTGTTGGGGCTAAAATAACTGTCTTAGAAATATCATGAGACACAGAGACAAACACATGGGGATTCTAACATCAGTGTTGCCTTAATAATACCCAGCTGTGGTTCTAAATGTCAGGAAGCCAAAATATTGCTATTGTATTCTGCCTAAATCCCTGACTCAGAATCTACAAACATAATAAATGTCACTTTTTAAATTCTAAGCTTGGGTTTTTGTTGCACAAAATAATTAACTGGAACACTTAGTTATCACTCTTTATCCTTTGTTTTCCATAAACTTTAGACTTATTCTTCTATCTCAGCGATTCTTCTCATAAGATCTTTATTCACATTGTGAACCAACAACTGATTAACTGGGGCTGACTATCCCATCATAAAGGCAGGAACATACCTTTAATGTCCCTTTTGTCTTATCAAGAAAACTTTGTTTCCAGAACCAGCCCATTCAAAAAAATTTACTCAGCCAGCTTCCAATCTCTGTCAGCATAACCACTAATATTATTTGTTTGTTAAGATACTTAAATTTTTTTCTCCCTTATTTCATCTCCAAGGAATTAATTTTTCCAATCATGCTGCTTGTATTTCTTTAAAACTCCCTCTGTGTCATAATCCATTTCTGCCATGTGAAATTCTTTAACACCCAGCAGTATTCAGGGCTTACTCTGTTCTTGGAGACCACTCTTGGAGTTGCTAAGGCGATCATATGCAGTGCTTGGGATCTAAAGCGGATGGGATATAAGCAAGGAAAGCACCCTAACTGATTCTGTAGTTCTCTAGTCTCAGTCCCTTTCATTTTAAACTGTGATTCAATAGGAGTTCTGACTAGGATTATTGTTTTATGGGTTTTCTTATTACTCCTTGGTTCTTATATAGTTTTAATTTTTAAAATGCCTTAAAATTTATCTTTATTATTATTATTTTAATTTTGTGGCTCATATAGCTGTGATCATGTCTCATTCCTGGCCGTACATTCAGGGACCACTCCTGGTGGGTCTGGGGAACTATATGGGATGGCAGGTATTAAATCTGAGTCATTCACAGGCAAGGCTAGTACCCTGTCTACTGTACTCCTGTATGTTTTACAGTCATTACAATTGCCTTTAATTAATCTCTTCTAGTTCTAACTTCTCGTGACATCAGCTCCTCAGAATATCCCAAATGAGTAGATTTTTAATAGTGCTGTTTTGGCAAAGATAAAAGAAAGTGGGGTAATGAATTCCTGGTGCTTCATTCATCATGGGAGACAGAACTAGTACTCATATAGAAAAAAGAAATAGTTGAACTGGACTTTTTACTATGATTAAACTTCTGCATGAAGTAATTATCTGGCCAGATGTATAAACACTTAAGCTATGTCATGGAAAGTGAGTTCAGATGAAATCCTGCATGCTTCTCAAAATGTTGTTGCAACAAATAGCTTTTTTTGATTTTCACACTGGGGCATTCAATTTATTCATCATCCCCTCCCCACAAAGTCTCAGAACTAGGATACCATTATTTTACCTGTTATTCAGACTATAAAACTGAGTTTGGTACCATATATATATATATATATATATATATATATATATATATAGTAGCTAAAGGCCAACTATTTGCTTACTATTTCAATTGTTTGCCCATTGTCTGCAGAGTCTGCTAGACTGGTTTCTTGGGGGACAAGGAAGAAGCTTGACCCTTTCTATGTTGCCGTTGCTTATTTTTGTGGAATACCTGATAGGTCCCAGATATATGTAAACACCATCATTATCTGATTTCTTAATACAAAACTTTCTTTTTGCTGAGTGAATTTTCTGCTGATAATGATATCGTTGCCATAGAAATCAAATTTGGAATTTGTGTTTAAAAATAAACAACAAACATTGCAGTACAATCCTTATTGTAATGTGGTATTTAAAGTATTACAATGTTGAATGATCTCTGTGTTGAAATATGTGTCATTGTCAAAACATATTGAGTGAAAAGCAGCATGAACAAAGATGATATTTAGAACATTTCTGTTATCCACACTTGAGTCATTGAAAATTAGCATAAGCAGCTCTGCCAGAACTATGCGAAAAGTTCTTCTGTCTCATTAATTATAGAGACAATCCTTTCTTTTGGCATTCAGAACCACTTTTTACTGTTAAAACACAAATACTTAGAAAGGGAAAGCGACACTTGAAATTTTAGTTCTCAGTTGATTTTCTTAAAGGGTAGAATTCTTGAACATATGATTACTTGTATAAAATTCTAATTGATAGCTGTGTTATATATTTATGCATTGACTATTTTACCTTTAAGCATGACATTTAGAAATAACTCAATTACATATGGATTGCTAGATAACTAAGTAATAATATTATTTAGACTGAGATGAAATGAAATGTCTCTTCTATTGTCTAGCTATTTAAATATACAAAGATTGTAATGGGTGTTTGGTAACATTTCATTGGAGAATCAGGGAAAGGACATGTGGAAAAATGGGAACCATTATGTTGGGATTGTAATAATATGAATTATAAGATATGTAATTTTGTCATTCATATAATTTAAATTATTTCTTTTGTATATTTTTAATTGAATCATCCTGAGATATACAGTTACAAAGTTGTTCATGATTGAGGTTTAGTCATATAATGTTCCAATAACCATCCCTTTACCAGTGCACATACCCCACTGCCATAGTCTACAGTTTCTCTCCCACATCCTCCCCAACCACTGCCCTGTCCCTCAGCCTACCTCTATGGTAGATACCTTTCTTCTCTCTCCCTTTTTCTTTTTCTTATTTTCCTTTTAGGCAGTGTGGTTGATTCTGTTACTGAAAGGATATCGTGCATATCACTTTAATTACTTTCAGCACTCATTTTTTTTGTCCAGAGTGATTATTTCCAGCTATGATTGTCATAGTGGTTCCTTTTTGTTCTTACTGCACTTCGAACCCTTGGTGTCATGCTGCCTACCATGGGCCAGTCCTCATAAAGTATTTTTATATTGTTTGGTCTTGTGTCCCATAGGCAACAATCCCCGAATCCTTGAAATTTCCCCAGTGTTGAATGTAATAAAGGTATCTTTTTTATATGAATGAAATAGCTTTTGCAAGCCTGAAAAGGAGATTCATCCATGTGATCAGAGATGTGGAACTTCTCACTCCCAAACATTCAGTGTGGGAGCAGGTCTGGCCAATAATTTTGTCATTCATGCCTAGGTACTAAGGAAAGAAGCAAAGGATTCCACAGAGAGCTTCCTAAGCATTGAATACATAACGATTTGGGCAGGATGTGTATCCTGGGAGATAGAAGGGACCTCTTCTTCTTTTCTCTATAACTTAACCTATGCATCTCTTCTATTTGTTTTAGTTATATTGTAATAATAAATCAGTGGTCCAGTGAGTAAATGGATTTTCTGACTTTTGCAAGCCACTCTAAAAAATTAATCACACCTAGGGAGGGAGTTCTTGGAACCTCTGATTTATAACCGATCAATCAGAAGCAGAGTAATGACTTGGGCTTGTGTATGGCACCTAAAGTCTAAGGAAAAGATTCTGTCGACATTTATTTTGTAGCCAGCTGGTCAGAAGCTCAGGTAACACCAGTCAGGAGTGTGAAGTGGAGTACTGTCCTTGGGACAGCTGCCCTTTACTACTGTTGCTCTCTTCAGTAGTTAGTGTCAGATTTGAGTTGAAATTTTGGATCTTACCCTGCTGATGTCCAAGAATTTCTCAAAGTACAAGTAGAGCAACACCTCTTCCATTTAGAATTAGAAGACTGAGAACCCTATACAGGGCTGTAGTGTTAGTGGACATTAACTTGCTAGAAATATAATGAGTTCTGTTGCCTTAATCTAGCTATATAGATGCCTCGAAACTGAGGTGGAAAAATAATTTGTTACCCAGTTCTATATATTTAATGGTAAGAATAGGCTCAATTTTGCTTTTGCATCCATAATTCCTTCTAATAAGTTCCTTACTGTCTTTTTAAAAATTCTAGATTTCTTTCTTTTCCCTGCAGTAAAAGCAAGTGTGTGTGTGTGTGTGTGTGTGTGTGTGTGCTCCTCACACACACCAGGAAGAAATGGACACTAGCACCACCTATTTGTCCGAGGTGCTGAGACAGGAGTCAATTACGAGGTGCCCAGATCCTGATTGCAGGATGGCCCAGTACCCCTTCGTGTCAGCCAGGCAGGGGTCCTCAGCCATGGGGCAGAAGAAAACCCAGGATTCCAAGAACTCAAGTCTACTGGCAGAGTAGCAGAAACCTACCTCCAAGTTACCACAGTGGTAGATAAACTTGTATGCTTTCTCGCTTTTCATAACATTTTTTTCAGTTACTGAAACAGTAAATATACTTATACTTTTATAAATTCAACACCTGAAGTCTCCACACATATGATACTTCTGTTTTCTTCATTAAACTTGAGTGTTTTGTGATTAAAATATAGAAATAATATATACATACATGTATTTCTCAGAGATAATACCTGGTTTTTCTCTTAGAAATTCATCAGTAGATATTCCCAGATGCTTGAATTGAAAGTGGGTTCTTTAGAGCAGATTATGTTTGCTCCTGCCTGGCATTTGAAAATACTTCTTTTCAATCACAGCCACTTTACACTAAATTCTCACTCTGATATTTTTTCAGGTCTCTTGAGATTTGTGGATTCAGACTGCAAATTTATGAGCAAGTCAGCTTAATGTGGCAAATCTTTGAGAGGAGAGACATTTTTTCCATTTAATAAGGAACTATTTCCAAGCCATTGTTTCTGCAGTAGTCTAGCTTGTGTCTGTGCTTTCTGATACTTCTCTGCCCTGATGACATAATCTTTTAGATTCAGAATCTCACTTAAAAGATATTACAGTTTATTTTTGCTTTATTATGCTTAGAGAAGCTGTGTGCATTCAATGAGTGAGTGTGCATTCTCTTGCCATGTGCATTAGGTGGTCATGAGCTGCTTCCCCACCCAGATCTGATGCTGCTGCCAACAGATGCATGAAGGAGGGAACAGGACCACCAAGCTCGTTGGTGATCAGTTGCCATGTATTCCATTCTCCTTGTGCACCTATTCCAATTCCACTGCACACCCCATTCCAGTCTCACGCTGCCCCTCATTCCTGTCTCCTCCTGTCCCTCATGCTTGTCTCCCTGCACCCAATCTTGTGGCCTTTGTCAAGGCCGAACTACCAAGATTGTGGCGTAGCAGCTATGCCTAGGTCAGATAGCACAGGCAACATATGTAAAGCCCTTCCATACTTCCAGGGAAGCTCTTCTAAGACAGAGATCTCATCCTGTTAAGAGATCCACTCAAGGGCAGAATTTCATCTAGGACATACTCCTCCTTTCCTTAGCTCATAAATAATCATCTTAGATTTACTTCTTAATATCTTTTCTGATCATTTTGTATAGAGACTGTAAGAGATATATTATGTTTATAGGGTAGCTCTCCTGGGGATATCTTGCTATAGATCCCAAATTACAGTATTCAGGCCAGATTAATCCTTCCTAAACCTAGCAGGGTCCTTGTCCAATCACTTATCTTTCTGTCATGACAGAATTTGTCCACGACAATGCTCTTAATTTATTATAAGTTTTATGACACTTGGCCTTTCTCGTTTCTATGCCCGGGTAGCTTAGAGCTTGCTCTGGGTATATCCAGTCCCTTTGGTGACACCCTGATTTGGGGGTGCTAGGAATTAAGAGCAACTGACATTAAGTTGAGTAAATATGACAGATGTCCAGAAGTAAATGTTATTTGGAGTCAATTAACTCCAAGATGCAAAAGCATAGTATTAACTGTCTTCCTGTGTCTATACAAAAAGGGCATTGCTCTAAAGTAAACTGTGCAAAGGATATAGGGAAAAACAAAAGCAGTATTTCACTTACAAATACAAAATTCAGAACCGTTAGAAGGATCTGAACTTAAAAGTCACAGTGTCTGATTTGGGGGATATAGGTGATTAACAGATAGGGGAAGCAGAGCCCAAAGGAGAAGTTAAAAATAAATACTGAGGAAATGGGAGTGCTTCAGGAGCATTGTGATGGGTGTAACCCAATAAACCTAAGTTCCTTGCAGTGGAGGAGAAAGAACAAACCAATGTTATCCTACAAAGCTGTTATCAACAAACATTCATGTGAACTATCAAGCATATTAAATCCTTTTTAAGGATCAGTTACAGGAGAAAAGTAAAGAACACTTATTCAATAAAGAAGGAAAATAAAAATTCGTCTTCATATAACATGTTTGGAGGCAAAGTTGAAAGTCCAGAGTGTTGTTTAAGTTCTGACTTCACCATCTATGATCCATTTGACCTTGTGCAAGTTCTCACATTTTATTCTTTGTTTCCTTATCTCCAGGAACCATACATATGGGACTAAAGGGATGTTTAAATATATTAACTTTATTAAAGGGTTAGAAGTGTACCACACTATAATAATTTCTACCAATGCTTAAGAAATGGAATAATTTTAAGATATATATATAAAATACTTCAAATTGCATTTTGATTCTAAATACCCTTCTCATATGGATTTACTCTTGAAAACAGATTCTATTTTCCCTATTATAAATTTTCTAAACTTACCCAGTAAAAAAAGATTGTACTGAGCTAAATTGATATTCCTTCTGATATTGCTATTGAATGTTTTTTAAACCAATTAACCAAAAAGTAAAAATGTGCTAAAAACAATGCTTTTCAAGTAACCCATAGATGTAATTATGCAAATGATTCAGTGTGACAAAATTAGTTCTACAAGTTTATACTTAAGAGAGGAAACCAGTGGAGTTCATGCCCAATTCAATCAGCCTAATCAATGGCTGAATAAATAACAATACTTCTACATTAAAAAAAAAAGAAAAAAGAGAGGAGACTATCTTACTGTTCTGCCCTTGTTCAAAGGTAAAGTATAAAATATGTCCAAGTAAATAATGTGGCACAGAAATGTAATGAACTTCTGTAAGCAGTACAGGTAATTTTGATTTAAAATTATATGAACTCTATTGTCAGGAATTAAAAAAGATGAATATGTAATTAAAAGCATTATTAAGGATAGCACGTGTTCTTACAGACTGCATTATGCAGATAGTATCTATTGTTAGATATTTTCTAGAAGTTTATTTCTAACCTGGTTTACAAATAACTAGAGAAAGTATAAAAGAACCTGAGAAATTGAGATGTTGAGAAAGTGTATATTTTTGTTCGATTTAAGATATGAGAATTTTTGCTTTCTTCCCCAAACATAATCAAGATAACAATAGTATTGTCTAAGAACTGTTGGTTTTATTCTTATTTATTTACACTTTATTTATTTTGCTTAGTGATAACAAAAATACAAATAAGTTTTTATTTTTGATTGTATCTGTGCCTTGCCTTATTTTTTTACCCTAAAATGGTACTGAATTTCCTAAGACTCATGAAACAACCTTTTTTTCTGTATGAAACATTTTTAGTTTATAACTATCAGCAGCAGTGCCGTTTGTTTGGTTCAAAGAATCTGTCAGAATCTTACTAACAATGGTACTGCTGCTGCTGCTAATAATGATAGCACCTCATGTTTTTATAGTGCATTGTGGCCTTTTAATACCCACTATTTCAATATATCTATCCACAATACTATGGAATTGACATCATTAGGACTCTAGTTGACAAGGAAACTGTAAATATAAATGTAGACAACATTTCTAAGAGTACTCTAAGAGTAACTGATTTACATAAGGAACGCAAATGGGCATCTTAAATATTTTGTGTTATCTGAAGGAAAATATATTAATGCATCAAAACAGTATTTCTTTTCCTGGGGATACTATACCAATTTTGAAAATTGGTATGCATGAAGGCATCTAAATATGCTAATAAAATATTAAAGATATACACTTAGAATAAAGGCAATTTAGAGGAACACATGTTTCTAAATGGAATCACCTGGCTGCATATTCTTACTGATCTGAACTTTTTAGCTATTCTCGCGTGTTAGAATAACTCTAATTCCAATAATTAATTATTATGACTAATAACTTTCTAAATGTTCTCATGAAGATAGTCTTAGTAGTCCCCTCAACTTCACTAAATTTTAGGCAGACTTCTTGACTACTAGCCCTTGACCTCCTTTTCTATGAGCATTTACCTAAGAAAACTTGCAATTATAAACTCCTTCTCTGCACCTGTGACATGTAAATCTCCCAGGCTTTTGACAGTTTTACAACCCAAGAATGTCTTCCTCAAGGACCTAGCGCCCTCCTTTTGAAATGTATCTATAAAGAAAGAGTCCCTGTCTTCTAGTAGTTATGTGAAGGTAGGAGCCTTATTTGATAAATGCTAATTAGCAAGCACAGATGGACTAATTATTTTGACCAGTCTCCTCCTCTGACCTCTCTAGGATTTTCCCATTAGCTACTATCTCCCTCTAGCGTTGAAAAACAAAAGCCCTTGTTTCTGAGGAATTGACTTCATTCTCTTTCTCTCACCATCATCATGCAGCAATTTCTGGGTAAATTTTCTTTGCTGTTTTAAACAAGTGTCCAGTGCAATGTTTCTATTACAACATCAAGATATCCCACCACAGCTTGCATATGCGGAACCACATTTTCCACAAACTCTGGAGGTGAACTCTTTCTAAGAAAGGTATAAACATATTAAGGGCTGGAGCAACAGTACAATGGATAGAGTATTTGCGTTTGATCCTCAGTACTTGTCATGTTTCCCTTGTCTAGTCACTTTCCTTACACCTGTAGAACAATACTTGACTTTGTTATAGAGAGCGATAGCACAGCGGGTACGGCATTTGCCTTTCGCTGGCCTGGCATACCCAGGTTCAATTCCTCTGCCCCTCTCAGAAAGCTCAGCAAGCTATCGAGAGTAATGGGGGGGGCAGTGATAGAATATTATATAGTTATAATCCATCACTTATCACTTAATCACTTAACTTCCCATTAGTCGTCGATTTGCTCAAGTGGGCGCCAGTAACGTCTCCATTTGTTCCTGCCGTGTGCTAGTATAGCCCAATGGCATCTGTTCGCTCTGGGAACATGAAGAGCCTCAAACCGATCGTTCATGATCTTGATAAAGAAGTCTGACCATCTGGTAAGGGGGCGGCCACGTGGTCTTTTGACATCCCGTGGAATCCAGTCGGTAACAGCTCTAGTCCAGCGGTCGTCTTTAAATCTCATTACGTGACCAGCCCATCTGATTTTTGACATCTTGGCAAATGAGACAGCATTCCTGATTCTTGATCATCGATGGATGTCGGAACTCCGGATTCTTTCTCTCATTTGAGTGAAATGTGATATTCCAAGCATAGCTCTTTCTATTCTTCTTTGGGAGACCCAAATAGCGTTCTCATCCTGTTTGCATAGGGCCCAGGTTTCTAAGGCACATGTTAATGCAGGAAGAACAGTGGAATCAAAGAGATGTGCCCAGAACTGGAGGCTCTTCGTCCTCTTAGTTATTTCTTCCACGTTCTTGAAGGCGTTCCAAGCCGCTCTCTTTCTCCTGCGCAGCTCCGGTGCCAGGTCATTTGTCATGTTGACTTCTCAACATAGGTACACATAGCTGTTGCATTCAGAGATGGTCGTTCCATTGAGAGCGAATGGGGCATCGGGAACGAAGCTGTTTCTCATAAACATTGTCTTCGTAAGATTCAGCTGTAGTCCTACCTTTCCACACTCACGGTCAAAGTCGGCCAGCATTTGTGCCGCTTTTCTGATGTTTGGTGGTATCAAAACAATGTCATCAGCAAAGCGGAGGTGGTGTAGTTGCCGACCATCTAACTTCACTCCCATTCCTTCCCTTTCCAGTCGTCGCATGATGTTCTCGAGGGTGGCACTGAAGAGTTTCGGTGAAATGGTATCACCCTGCTGAACCCCTCTCTTGACATCAACGATCACTTCTTTGTAGAATGGTGAGATCCTGGTAGTGAATCCGTAATACAGCTCACGGAGGATCTTGATGTATTGGGCTTGAATGCCCTGATTGGCTAAGGCTTCAATGACAACTTCCATCTCAACAGAATCAAAGGCCTTCTTTAAATCAATGAACGTTAAACAGAGCGGCATCTTGAACTCCAGAGAAACCTCAAAGAGCTTGGTTATCGTGTGGATATGGTCGATGGTGCTGAATCCTTTGCGGAACCTGGCTTGCTCGCATGGTTGTCCTTCATCTAGTGTTCTGCCAATTCTATTTAGGATGACTCGAGTGAACAACTTGTAGATGACAGACAATAGGCAGATAGGGCGATAGTTGCCAATGTCATGGATGTCTCCCTTCTTGAACAGTAGTACGGTCCTGCTGGTTTTCCATTGGGACGGAACCTTGCATTCAGACAGGTAGCAAGTGAAGAGCCGAGCCAGTGTATTGATGAGTACTGATGGCAGGTTCTTCAGGTGTTCAGGTCTGACCTTGTCTGGGCCGGCTGCTGTTTGTTTCTTTACCGACGAAATGGCGTGTTGGATTTTGGAAGGGAGGACGTTGGGAACGACATATCCATCCTGTGGAATTTGGTATTTCGGCAAGTGGACATGGCTATCGAAGAGATTTGAGTAGAAGTCATGGATAATCTTCTCCGTTGCCATTCTGGAGGATGTGATGGATCCATCAGGATGTCAGAGGGCAGTCATCTTGGTCTTGTAGTTGGCGAAGGACAGGCGGGCATTACGAATACTTTTCCCGGCTTCTGCCGCATCTACCAGCACTTCTGCTCTTCTCTCTTTGAGGTCTTCCTTGATTGCATCTCTGCACTGCTTTGCGAGCTCGGACATTAGCTTGCGGTTGCCTGATTCATGCTCCAAACCACGCTGGCAAATTAGCTCAAGAGTTTTCGAAGACAAGCGTTTTTTGGTGGCTATTGGAGAGCCCGGCAAGCTACCGAGAGTATTGGATATGCCAGACACAGTAACAACAAAGTCTCCAATGGAGATGTTACTGGGCCCGCTCGAGCAAATCGACGATCAACGGGAGGGCCTTTACCTTTACCTTTATCTCTCTCTTGGCGTTCCTCGCACATTCATGGAGGTGCTGAACTAGTCGATTGTATTCCTCGTCAATGTTGTCAACAATGGCATCTTCCCAGGTTGCCGCAATAGTGCCAAAGAGTTCCCAGTTGGTGGTTATTCTGGGAGTTCTCTTTTTGGCCTTTGCAGCCCTTTCTCCCCACTCTGTGAAGTAGAATTTTGCATGAAGGAGAAGGTGGTCCGATCCTGTTCGAAATTTTGGGACAACAGCGTCATCGGTCAGGCAAAACCGGCGATTGAATATGATGTGGTCTATTTCATTGTGGAATCGTCCACCGGGAGACTCCCATGTCCATCGTTTAGATTCTGCCTTCTGGAACTGTGAGTTACCATGGATGGTCTTGGTCGACATGATGAAGTCAGACAGTCTCTCACCCTGTTCGTTCCATTCTAGGCCATGGGTCCTGATGTGAAGTTCTTCAGCTGATCTTCTCGGTCCTATCTTGGCATTTAAATCACCAACAATGATGTTGTAGAAGGTGTGGTCTTCTTTATAGAACTTCTCCAGCTCCATGTAGAACTTCTCGATTTCTCTTTCATCATAATGGGATGGTGGTGCATAGACAACGAAGATAGAAACTGTAGGCAGTGAGCCACATCTATTCAAATGTAAACGTCCAATTTGCGTTGTTAGGCATTCGAATGAATCAATGCTCATGGCCAAGTTTGTGTTGACAAGGACACTGACGCCTCCAACACCTCTTTTATCGCATGTCCCGAGGAACAATTCTTCTCCAGTGTCGAAAACGGCATGGTGAGATTCGTGCCTTCTTGTCTAGGTCAGACCAATGATGTCGTACTTGATTATTCGCACTTGTACCATCAGGTCCTCGATGGATGCATCTGATGCTAGCGTACGTGCATTGAAAGTACAGACGATCATTTTTGTCTTCCTTCGTTGTGGCAGCCTAGTTCAGGCTTGAGATTTTGTCGGCCTCTCCTTTCTCATTCTTCTCAGTGCTGCCATGTCAGTGAAGCCTTCAGCTTCAGGTGAATGAGACCAGTTGTAGTTACTGGTTCTGGCATATCAAATACACAACCGATAGCTTGCCAGGCTCTTCCTTGCGGGCGGAATACTCTCGGTAGCTTGCCAGTTTTTCCAAGAGGGATAGAGGCTTTTGGGGCGACCTCTAATCACCCTTGTAGGTGTTACCATATTTGAACCCTATCAAATATGGTACGACAATTCCGGAAGATGGGTATTTTAAATTAAATTTTCACTATAAGTGCTACGCATCTGTTTTGGGGGGATTAGGATACACCTAGTAGTGCTCAAAGTTTGTTTCTGGTTCTGTGCTCAGAGATCATACCTGACAGTGTTTAGAGAACCATATGTGGTCTTGGAGATGAAATCAGAGTTGACTGGATAAAAGGCAATCACCTTAACCCCTGTACTATCTCTCTAGTTCGGCACTTCATTATATTTGACTTTTATAGAATAATTACTTCATCACAGTGCTAGTCTACTTGCAAATATTGATAAAATACAGTGTGTCAATCAATAATGCTGTTTATTTTCATTTCCATCCCCAAAGGAAC
Source organism: Sorex fumeus (assembly GCF_029834395.1). NCBI lineage: Eukaryota > Metazoa > Chordata > Mammalia > Eulipotyphla > Soricidae > Sorex > Sorex fumeus. The sequence continues at coordinate 21,579,578 of NW_026606108.1, read as the reverse complement.
CAGTGTTCATTATTGAATATACTACAAAGTAAAAACTCATTTGCATTTCTTGTATGCATATCACATATTTTCTAGGTAACATTTCAGTGAACTCATCTATGTGACTTGATAATGTGATTAAAAGCTATAGTAATTACAATTGGAATCACTATATTGGTTTTTTGAGTATCAAATAAAAAAAACCTAGTGATTTTTTTTAATTTGCCCCATTAAAGAGTAGACTTTTCCATGCTCTACAATTTAAATTTAACCTCCAAGAGACATTTATTAGTTTATTTAGTCTTGAATACATTCTCAGATCTCAGTGTTGTAAATTGTTTAAATATAAATATAACAATAAAATCCTACCCAAGCTATGTTTATATAAATAAGCTTAGAGAATATTTTTATACATATTACCTCATTTTGACTTTTAGGTTTTGTGAGGTCAGTAGGAGAAGGCAAGATTTTTATTGATGTTATCTTCCTAAATTCTTGAATATTATATAAAACCTAAAATCAACAAAACAAATTCTATTTCTTTCCTTTCTACTTCATTCCTAACAGGAAACTCCAAACTTTTATACCTCTGTTGCCTCTCTGTACTTCTCTCCATCATCTGCTTTGTCTGAATGCATTATTTATTTGTTAATATGTATGATCCTTTACACCTTTTCCATTTCCACATTCCTTCCCTATTTGGGTTCTTTATTGTTCAGCAGTTTACTTATTTTTTAATGGAATAAAATAGTTTATTTTATTTTTTATTATTATTTTTAATAGTGAAACACCATGAGGTACAGTTGTAGACTTAGAATTTTTTTGTACTTGGGTTTCAGCTATACAATGATTGAGTACCCATCCCTCCACCAGTGCCCATTCTCCACCTCCAGTGCTCCCAGTATCCCTCCAACTGCCACAACTTCTCCATCCCACCCCACCCCTTGTGGCAGGGCATTCCATTTTGTTCTCTTTTTCTCCTTTTGGGTGCTGTAGTTTGCAAAAGGGGCATTGAGTGGCAATCATATTCGGTCTATAGTCTACTTTTAGCATGCATCTCCCAATCTGGGAGGATCCTCGCAGTACCATTTATTTGGTGATCTATCTAAGCTGCCTTTTCCCCTAGCACGTGAAGCTGGCCTCCAAGTCATGGAGTGAACCTCCTAGTACCTATTTTGACTATTCTTAGGTGTTAGTCTCCTATTCTGTTACTTTATATTCCCCAGATGAATGCAATCTTTCTATGTCTGTCCCTCTCTTTCAGACTCATTTCACTTAGCATAATACTGTCCATGTAGTACCACTTGTATATAAATTTCATGACTTCATCTTTTCTAACAGCTACATAGTTCTCCATTGTGTAGATGTACCAAAGTTTTTTTAACCACTCATCTGTTCTCGGGTACTCAGGTTTTTTCCAGATTTTGGCTACTGTGAATAGTGCAGCAATGAACATAGAGGTGTAAATGTCATTTCAATGTACTTTTTTGCCTCTCTGGGATATATTCCAAGGAGTAGTATAGGTAGGTCAAAGGAGAGCTCAATTTCTAACTTTTTGAGAATCGTTCACACTGTTTTCTTGTCGGCATTCCCACCAGCAATGAAGGGGAGTCCTTTCCTCGCCACATTCATGCCAACACTGGTTGCTTTTGTTCTTCTGGATGTGGGCCAGTCTCTGCGGTGTGAGATATTTCATTGTTGTTTTGATCTACATCTTCCTGATGATTAGTGATGTAGAGCATTTTCTCATGTGTCTTTTAGCCATTCAGACTTCTTCTTTGGGAAAGTTTCTGTTCATTTCATCACACCATTTTTTGATGGGGTTGGATGATTTCTTCTTGTAGAGTTCAACCAGTGCTTTCTATATCCTTGATATCAACCCCTTATCAGATGAGTATTGGGTAAATATCCTTTCCCATTCTGTAGATTGCCTTTGTATTCTGGTCACTGTATCTTTTGAGGTGCAGAAGCTTCTTAATTTAAGATACTCCCATTTTTTTTATCTCTGTTTCCACTTGGTTGGTCAGTGGAGTGTCTTCTTTGAAGATACCGTTTGCCTCAATATCGTGGAGGGTATTGCCGACCTTGTCTTCAATGTACCTTATGGATTTTGGCCTGATTTTGATATCTTTAATCCATTTTGATATGACTTTTGTTCATGGTGTTAAGTCGAGGTTTAAGCCCATTTTTTTTTGCATGTGGTTGTCCACTTATGCCAGCACCATTTGTTGAAGAGGCTTTCCTTATTCCACTTCACATTTCTTGCTCCCTTATCGAAGATTAGATGTTCATATATTTGGGGTTGCGTGTATGGTTATTCCACCCTGCTACATTGGTCTGCGGCCCTGCCTTTGTTCCATACCATTCTGTTTCAATTATTACTGCTTTGTAGTAGAGTTTGAGGTTGGGGAGGGTGAATGACTACCCACATCTTTTTCCAAGAATTGCTTTAGCTATTTGTGGGCGTATGTTGTTTCATATGAATTTCAGGAGTGCTTGATCTATTTCTTTGAGGAATTTCATGATCCCTTATAGGGATCACATTGAATCTGTGTAATGCTTTCAGGAGTATTGCCATTTTGACAATGTTAATTCTTCCTATCCATGAGCAGGGGATATGTTTTCATTTCCTCGTGTCCTCGTTTATTTCATGGAGTAGCGTTTTTTAGTTTTCGTTGTAGAGGTCCTTTACCTCTTTAGTTAGGCTGATTCCGAGGTATTTGATTTTCTGGGGCACAATTGTGAACGGGATTATTTTTTTCATGTCACTTTTCTCTCTCTCTTTATTTGCGTATAGGAAGGACATGGATTTTTGGGCATTGATTTTGTAGCCTGCGACTTTACCATACAGGTCTATTGTTTCTAGGAATTTCTTGGTAAAGGCTTTAGGATTCTCAAGATATAGTATCATATCACTTGCGAACAGTGAGAGCTTGATTTCTTCCTTTTCTGTCTGGATGCCGTTAATGTCTTTTTCTTGCCTAATCACTATTGCAATTACTTCCAGCACTATGTTAAACAGAAGTGGGCAACCTTGTCTTGTTCTGATGTTAGAGGAAAGGCCCTTACCTTTTTTCCATTGAAGATAATGCTTGCCATGGGTTTGTTGTAGATGGCTTTGACTATCTTGAGGAAAGTTCCTTCAAAACCCATTTTGGTGAGTTTTCATCATAAACAGGTGCTGTATCTTGTCAAAAGCTTTCTCTGTGTCTATTGATATGATCATATGGTTTTTATCTTTACTTTTGTTGATATGATAGATTATGTTGACTGATTTCCAAATGTTAAACCATCCTTGCATCCCTGAGACGAGTCCCACCTGGTCGTGGTGTATGATCTTTTTGATGAGTTGTTAGATTCTATTTGCTAATATTTTGTTAAGGATCTTCACATCCGTGTTCATCAGGGATATTGGCCTATAGTTTCCTTTGTTGTTGGTGTCTTTGTTTGCTTTTGGTATTAGGGGGATATGTGCCTTGTAGAGGCTGTTTGGGAGAGTTCCTGTTTTTTCAGTTTTCTGGAAAATCTTGAGGAGAACTGGCAAAATGTCTTATTTAAATGTTTGGAAGAATTCACTAGTGAATCCATCCTGGCCTGGGCTTTTGTTTTTGGGAAGACTTTTGATTACCATTTCAGTTTCCTTGATATGAATGGGTCTATTTAGGTATCCCAAGTATTCCTTGTTCAATCTTGGGAGATTTTAGAAATCCAGGAATTTATCCATTTTTTCTAAGCTAAGCTCTCATGTTTCCTGGCATACAGACTCTCAAAGTAATCTCTGATGTTCTTTTGAATTTCATTGGTTTCTGTTGTGATGTCCCTTTTTCATTTCTGATTGGGTTTATTAGGGTTCTCTCTTTCTTTGTGAGTCTTGCTACTGGTTTATCTATCTTGTTTATTACCTCAAAGAACCAGCTCTTGGTTTCATTGACCTTTCGGGTTTTTTTTTGTTTGTTTGTTTCCATGTTGTTAATTTCTGCTCTAAGTTTTATTATTTCTTTCCTTGGCAAATTTTGGGTTCCTTTTGTTGGACTTTTTCTAAAATCTTGAGCTGTGTGGTTAGGTTATCTATGTAGGTCCTTTCTTCTTTCCTTAAGAATGCTTGCAATGCTATAAATTTTCCTCTTAGCACAGCTTTAGCTGTGTCCCATAGGTTCTGGTAACTCGTGTCTTCATTCTCATTTGTTTCCAGGTATCTATTTATTTCATCTTTGACTTCCTTCATGACCCACTCATTGTTTAACACTGAGTTGTTTAATTTCTATGTGTTTTATTTGTTTCTTGATGTCTTTGTGTGATTCACTTCTACCTTGGCTGCATCGTGGTCTGAAAAGATTATTGATATTACTTCTATCTTTCTGACTCTATTGAGGCATTTTTTTGTGGCCTAGCATGTGGTCTATTTCAGAAAGTGTTCCATTTGCACTGGAGAAGATTGTGTATTCTCTCTATTTGGGTGTAAAGCCCTGTATTGGTCTATTAAACCTCTCTTTTCTATTTCTTCCTTCAAAGCCAATGTTTCCTTGTTGAGTTTTGTTCTTGTTGATCTATCCAGAGGAGATAAGGTGATGTAGAAGTCTCCAACTACTATTGTGTTGCTAGCAATATCCTTCTTAAAATCTGTAAGCAGTTGTTTTAAGTATTTAGTTTTCCCTCATTAGGCACATATACATTTAAGAATGTGATTTCTTTCTGTTGTACGTATCTGTTGATAAATAGAAAATGGCCTTTGCTGTCCCTTCTAATCTTTTTTCAAACTGAAATATATGTTGTCGGATACTAATATGGCCACCCCAGGTTTTTTGAGGGAGCTGTTTGCTTGAAAAATTGTTTTCCATCCATTAACTTTGAGTCTGTGTTTGCTCTGATTGTTCAGGTTTGTTTCTTCTAGATAACAGAATGTTGGTTTCAGTTTCTGGATCCATTTTGCCACTCTGTGTCTCTTGATTGGTGTATTTAGACTGTTGACATTGAGAGAGATTTGAGTGAGAGTTTATTCTGCAACAAGAAATTTGTATTGGTAGATAGTGAGAGTTTTGGCTTTCACTATGGATCCTAGTGATCAGATGCCTCTTTCTTGGACTAAAAATAATTAACCTCAACTCTAAATAATAATCCTAAATAAATAAGGCACTGTGTCTAGCATGACATTTTCTCCTCATGAACTAATATATGCAAATTGCCCATAAGGACATAAGTGTCAATGGAACAACTTGTTTTCCTTAATTTGAATAACAATTTTATACTTTGTGTTGTACAGATCTGCTTCTTTCAGATGATTAATGAACATCTTGGTGGCTAAAATTGCTGTTAAACCACTACATGAGATCGTTGTCTAGGGCACAAAACTATAAATCAAAGCATTACTTGTAACAGATTCTGAAAGAGCATGACTAGGTGACTTAAGGATTATGGCAATTCCATTTTCAGTCTTCTGGATGTAGCTTAATTTTTAATGACTCAAATCATCTATTATTTCCTAAATGAATAAATTAAATTAAAATATTTGAAGAACACTATTATATAACATTAGCCAGTGACAAACATGGAAAGTATGCACACTTTCAAACCCCATGAAATTAACATAACTTGTCCTCTCCGTGGCTTCATATCTGGATGTTGAAAGAAATTCATGAGAAGTGCTATATAGTGATAGAACTTGATGAACGAAGCTTCCAGGGTGAAATATTTTTTTAAAAAATACTATGGCACACATAAACAGTGGGAAATTATTTTTGAGAACTTTATTTTCATTTGAGACCAGTTTTTTTTTAACTGTATTTAACATCGTGGTTCACAATTATTCGTAATACAATTCTTTTAGGCATTCAATGTTCCAATATCAAGTGCACCACTAATGTGATTTTCCCCCACCATTGTCACCCAGTTTCCCATCCAATCCTAAAAAAAAGTTTGTCTTCAGTTCCATTTCTAATATTTTTATTGTGGTAAAATACATACATAAGGTTTACTATTTTAATTATTTCAAATTGTGTGATTCAGTGACATATTAATGAATTCTCCATGTTAAACAGGCAGTATCTATATCTGGTAAAGGTAAAGGCCCTCCCGTTGGTCATCGATTTGCTCGAGCGGGCCCAGTAACGTCTCCATTGGAGACTTTGTTGTTACTGTGTCTGGCATATCGAATACTCTCGGTAGCTTGCCGGGCTCTCCGAGAGGGGCGGAGGAATCGAACTCGGTTCGGCCATGTTGGCCGCGTGTAAGGCGAACGCCCTACCGCTGTGCTATCGATTCTACAATATTTTATTCAGACCCCAAAAGGAAATCCTACACTCATTAAACATCTACTTCCTATTTTACTTTCCTATCAGTCAACTACTAATATGACTTTTACCTCTGTGAATTTTTTTCTTCTGGATGTTTCACATATTCTTGTTTACTTGTAAACATGAAATCAAATAATATGACAGGTAGCCATTTGTCTCTGACTTATTAAATTTGTATAAGTTTTCAAGGTACATAAACAATAACATATATCAATGATGTATTCTTGTACTAAAAATTTCATAATTTATTATGCCATATTTTGTATTACAAATATGTTGCTATGATTGTTAATGGGAAAATGTGCATTTCAATATCTGCTTTTAGTATTTTGGTTGTATATATAGGAAAAGAGTTGATGGGTCATGTGATAACCCTACTTTATCTTACTGAGCAGCCATTGGCTGGAGAGATAGCATAGCGGGTAGGGCATTTACCTTGCACTCGGCCGACCCAGGTTTGATTCCTCCATACCTCTCAGAGAGTCCGGCAAGCTACTGAGAGTATCCTGCCTGCACCGCAGAGCCTGGCAAGCTCCCCGTGGTATATTCGATATGCCAAAAACAGTAACAAGTCTCACAATGGAGATGTTACTGGTGCCCGCTCGAGCAAATTGATGAACAACGAGAGGACAAGTACTTCAGTGAGGAGCCATTAAGCTATTTTTATAGAAGCTGGACAACTTTTACATTCCTATCAGCTATATGTAATTTTACTCATCTACTTCTAATTTTATCATATCCTCCCTAATACCTGTTTTTATCTGTTTTCATTTTAAAGTTCTCATTATAGTTACTAGTATATAAGAAGTATATATTCATTGTGGTCTTATATTTTCTTAATGTCTAATGATATGTATTTTCTCATGTGCTGTTTGCCATTTGTTTATCTTTCTATTCCAAATATTCAAAGTTATCTTTGGATTCTAATACTTTAATTATATATCATTAATTAAACCTACATCCTTCTAAAAATGACTCTTTAGGCTAAAATTTAGGTTTTTTTTTTAAAAAAAGCTATTTTAGGGACAAAAATAATGTATAGTGGTTAAAGCATTTAGGTTGTGTACTGTCAACCCCAGTTTGATCCCAGGCACTTGATACGATCTCCTGAGCACTGACAAGAGTGACCCTGGAGCACTGATCTAGGAGTATGTCTTGAGAACTGCTGATTATGACCCCAAAAACAAAAATAAAAAATTTTAAATTAATAATTTAAGGTAAATGACAATCTGGAAGAAACCCGAGTGCCCAAGAACAGATGACTGGTTAAAAAAAATTTGGTACATATACACAATGGAATACTATGCAGCTGTTAGAAAAGATGAAGTCATAAAATTTGCATATAAGTGGATCAGCATGGAAAATGTCATGTTAAGTGAAATGAGTCAGAAAGAGAGGGACAGACATAGAAAGACTATAAAGGACAGAATATAAAGTAACAGAATGGGAGGCTAAGAATAATAGAGATAAGTACCAGGAGGTTTGCTCCATGTCTTGGAAGCCGGCCTCACATGCTGGGGGAAAAGGTAGCTCAGATAGAGAAGGGAACACCAAGTAAAGGGTGCTTGGAGAACCCGCTTGGGATGGGAGATGTGTGCTGAAAGTAGACTATAGACCAAACATGATGGCCACTCAATACCTCAATTGCAAACCACAACACCCAAAAGGAGAGAGAGAATGAAAGAGAATGCCCTGCCACAGAGGTGGGGTGAAATGGGAGTGGGATGTGGGGGATGCAGTGGGGGTGTTTGGAGGGATACTGGGATCAGTGGTGATGGAAAATGAGCACTGGCGGAGGGATGGGTACTCGATCATTGTGTGACTGGAATGTGAGCACGAAAGTTTATAACTGTAACTGTACCCAACGGTGATTGACTCATAAAAAATTAAAAAAATAATTTAAGGCAAATGTAATTTAGGCCCTCACCCCCAGTTAACTTTTTTCCACTAAATTTTGGAAAAACCAAGGTGAAGTAGGGTGTTGTAAGAGAACAGTTTCCTCTCTAGATAGATTTAATAGTAACACAATTTTATTTTTAGCTACTTTGACCCCTATGTATTTTCCTGCGCCGGGCTGTGGGGTAGGTGAGAGCCCCCCTCACTTCAAGGGACACAGGCCCTGCAGCCAACCTCCACTGCTCAATCACCGCCATGTTCCAGGCTGCTTTCTGGACCACACAGCCACTTTGCGGCCATGCAACACATTATAAGACACTTCCTACCCATTTTCCATGATTACTACGTCATATCTGATGAGTTTTAGCAGTAGGCAACAAATTATAGGGAGAAATATATAAATATATGCCTCTCGGAGAGCCTGGCAATCTTCTGAGAGTATTCTGTCCACATGGGCAGAGCCTGGCAAGCTACCCGTGGGGTATTCGATATGCCAAATACAGTAACCACAACAGGTCTCATTCCCCTGACCCTGAAAGAGCCTCCAATGGTTGGGAAAAGACGAGTAAGAAGAGGCTGCTAAAATATCAGAGCTGGGAGGAATAGAGATGTTACTGGTGCCCTCTTGGGTAAATTGATGATCAATGGGGTGACAGTGATACAATGATACAGTGATTATGAATTTTCACACATCTATCATTTTAGTCAGAGACACATCTTCCTACTCATTGAGATTAATATTATGCTCACAAAGGTGAGATAATAGTTTTCTAATCTGATGAAGCTCTTTCCCATGACCTTAATGATCTTTTTAACATTCTTCCCTTCCTCCCCATTTTATTGAAATGAATAAATTATTCACAATCCTTTTGAATACATCATTACAAAATCACACTCATTATCAGAGTGTCTGCTTCCCTCCACTAATGCCCCAAGGATTCCTCCCATCCCCCCAAAAATTAGTTCTGATTCTCTTTGTTTTGATTCTGTTAGGGTGTTTCATTTGGCTCTGTAATTTTTAGTGGAAATCTGAATCTTCTAGATTATTGAAACAAAATTCGGCATATATGCATAGAAATTAGGCAAGTTCAAAATTCTGAGACTGTCTTTTACTATGTGGGAATTCTTGAAGCAATACACACTGATTCTTTCTGGAATTCCTTAAAGAGATAAAAGGACAAGCTAAATTATATGTTCAGTACTTGTTCTAGGCGATTCTGATCTTTTTGTAGTGATGGGACAGAGATGAGCATAGCTCAGAGGTTATTTTTGGCTCTGCAGCCAGGTATTACTTCTGGGGATGCTCAGGAGACCATATGAGATGCCAGGGACTGAATTCGGATCAGCCTCATGTAAAGCAAGCACCTGCTATACCATCTCTCCAGTATAGCAATTTATTATTGTTTTAATCCTGAATTTTATATGTTTGCTTGTAAGTGTATAACATTTTCAAAAGAAGAATGTGATGCATATGAGTATTCTGATACGTAAGTCAAAACAAATTTTTCTTAAAGGATTTCTACCTTACTTCCATAGCCTCCATTGGTAATCATAATAGTAGACTTAGCATAAATAATAGTGCAATGCACATTTACTGACTATAATAAACTCTGACACTTCAAATGATTAATGAAATTTCATTGGGATACTAAAACTTTTTATTGTACAGAAAAGTCCTGCGGACAATTAATGCAGTTAATTACCTGTGACTATAATTGACTACTTTGGATACTAATTAGCCACTTCACTATCATATGAGAGCAGAAAAACAAAGTACATAAATATCAGATAGCTGTCCTCATAATTATTCATGGTTATTGTAAAAAGCTTTTGTTGATAATCAGATTTTTAAAATGACCCTACATTAACACTGACAAATTAGTGAAATTTTTTCTGATATTTAAAGACAAAAAGTTTGCTACTTTTAGTATACTCAACCATGTTTGTTTAGAACCCCGAGGCTAAACTAACAGTAAATAATGTTAAAAAGAAATTATTAAAAATGTGTAGTGTTTAGGAAAATTACTTTCAGAGAATAGGAATTTAGAGAATTCCACTTTCTAATTTACTCTATAGGGATAATTTAAATATATACACATATATTTATAGCTTAAAGCACATTAGTTAGCTTTGGAAACAAGTTGCAAAATTATCAAGAATTTGCTATTATTCTAAGTTTGAAAACTGCATTTCATTGGCTAAAGAAATAATTCATAAGAAATCTCTGATGTGTGTACTGATGTCTGTACCTTCCCATATGACAGATTTTAATAAAATGAATACTAAAAAGAACAAAATTTCTGAACTTCAAGAATTACTTTCCTTTAGAATTGATTCCCAAACTGTGACTCCCTTGCAGTTTATTTATGTATTTGTTTACTGAATTTTGTCTACACACTACTGTGCTAAGGGTTTACTCCTGGCTCTGTGCTCAGGGATCATTCCCAGTGGGGCACTGGGGACCATGTTGAATATAGGAGATTGAACTCAGGTCAGCCATGTGCAAAGCAAGTGTCTTGTCCACTGTTTTCTCTCTCTCTCTTGCACCTGCAGTGTATAGAATGAGACAGAGTATGGTTGAGTTTATTAAGTAAATGAAAGAATAATTAATTCATCTGATTATTTTTGGAATGCAAGATGTCCTTTAGATAAGCTCTAAAATAAATAATTATGTATGCTGTGATAAAAGGGTGTTAAGATAGAGCCAATTAGTGTGGCCTACAGATATTTGCTTGATGGTGGTGTATTTGGGTCAAATAAGTCAGAATTTTACATCATAATCTTTAGAAAATCTTTAGAAAAATGCCTAGATTATGCTCAAGACAAGTTTCTCCAGAAAAATATAAACCAAGCTAGGAATCGTACTGGCATGAAAATGCTTTGCTTATAGGGGGAAAGTGTTCTGCACTGTGACGAGATTTGTACAGCTTTACTTGCTTTTGCTTCCTGGTGAACCACAAAGCTTTAGATAAATAAGTGTGGTCATAAATACTGAACTCAAAGTCCCGTTTATTCAGTTCTTCATTGTATTGACATCTTTTCCAGCATATGCTTTAAATTAGAAATGTATGAAGCATGCTGTTTACTTAAGAAAATCACAGTTTATTAAAGGAACAGAATTAAAGAGATACATCAGTATTTAAGTTTCCAAGGTTGGGAGAGGGCATTTTGTACAAGAGACAGGACATACTACACAGAAAATTGACAAGGTTTTGGCATCTATTTATTCAAAAGCTATTCAAAGATTATTCCGGACTGGAGATACAGCTATAAGAAAGATACAATTCCTACCTTCAAGAGGCTTATAAAATTCTATAAAATATATAGTTTTCATCAGCAGAACAGGGGAATTAACTTAGTCTTAGGGAATTGAATGGAATAAATATAGGAGTTAATATTATTACTATATTAATTAATGTGCTTTCCATTCCCACCTGCTGATTTTTTAAAAAAATGATCCCCAGATTTATTTGTTCTGTGATAAAGTAGTGGTAAAAAGGGCTGTAAATGTTACTTATTTCACACTATTTTATTTTATTATATATATATAGATATATAGATATATAGATATATTTCTACTGTACAGCGGTAGGGTGTTTGCCTTCACGCAGCCAACATGGCTGACTCGAGTTTGATTCCTCCGCCCCTCTCGGAGAACCTGGCAAGATACCGAGAGTATCTCGCCTGCATGGCAGAGCCTGGCAAGCTACCCGTGACATACTCAATACGCCAAACACAGTAACAACAAGTCTCATGATGGAGACGTTACTGGGCCCGCTCAAGCAAATGATGAACAACGGGAGCACCGTGACCGTGACTGTGACTAAAGCACCAGGGTTTACAAAGTTATTCATAGTTGAGTTTTAGACATACAATAGTGCAGCACCGATACCACCACCAGTGTCAACTTCCCTGTACCATTGTTTCGAGGGTCCCTCCTCAGCCTGCCCTCTTGACAGGCACTTTTTCTAAGTTTGGTAGTTAAGATTTGGGTCTCTTAATTTCAGTGTTGTTGAGTTATGGTTTGGATAGTTGGCTCTATCATTCCTTAACACTACCTTTGTACTGGCTCTTCTGATCTGGCCCTCATTGTTTCTCATATATCTTTTCTTCCTCTCCCCTCCATTCTTTCTTTCCTTCTCCTTCACTATACTCTGGGGAAAAGGTTAATCACGGAATATACTCCCACCCTTACAACATTGCATTCCTTCATAGAATTATTGTAAGTAACACATATGAGTGATATAATCCTGTGTTTAACCTTCTTCTGGCTTACTTCATTTAACATGATGTCTAGTTCCATCTATATTGCTGCAAACTGCACGATTTCATCATTCCTTACAGCTGTGCAGTATTCCATTGTGCGTATATACCACATCTTCATGATTCAATGATCTATCATTGGATATCTAGATTAAATCCATATCTTAGCTATTGTAATAAGTGCTGCAATGAATAATGGTGTTCATAATTTCTTTTGAGTAAATGTTTTTCTGTCCTGGGAATAGATAACCCAAAGTGGAAATCCTGGGTCATATGGGAGCTGTACTCTGAATTGACGTAGTACCCTCCATACTGTTTTCCATGGGGGTTGGACCAGAAAACATTCCAACTAGCAATAGATGAGTGTTTCTTTTTCACTACATCCCAACCAACACAAACTATTTCCAGTATTTTTTATAATGAAGGAGCCCTGCTATTTATTCAGCATTGATGAAGCTGATTGAATTGTATTTCCAGTATTTTTTGATATATGCCATTCTCACTGGTGTGAGAGTTATTTAATTGTTGTCTTGTTTTGGATTTCCCTATAAAAAGTGATGGTACACTTTTTTTCATGTGCTTGCTAGCCATCTGTTGTTCATCCTCAGAGAAGTGTGTTCATTTCCTCTCCCTATATTTTGATTTTTTAAAATTTTTGATCTTTGTGAGATTTTATAGATTCCAAATACCAATACTTTATGTGATATGTTGAGTGAAAATATTTTCTCCCACTCAGCTGTCATTTAGTTTTAACCCATGCTTCTTTTCCTGTACAGAAATTTTAAAGTTTGATGTAGTCCCAATTGTTTAGTTTTGATTCTATAGCCATTGCCATCAACTCATTGAAAACTCCTTTGAGTCTAGGTCTTGGAGCATTCTGCCTATATTCCTATATTTTCCTCAATGTACTGGATTGACTCAGGTTTGATCTCAAGTTCTTTGATCCACTTTGAGTTGACATTTGTATTAGGTGTGAGATATAGATCCAACTTTTTTTTTTTTGGCTTTTTGGGTCACACCTGGTGATGCACAGGAATTAATAATAGAGATAATCTGACTTGCGCTTCTCCAATTTGTATCCCTTTTTATATCTTTTTATTGCCTGATTGCTGTTGCCAAGATTTTTAATACAATGTTGAATAAGAGTGGGGATAGTGAATATCCTTGATTTTTGCCTGCTCTTAGCTTGGATGCGTTCAGGTTTCACCATTAAGAATAATATTAACTATGAGCTATTTATAGATAACTGTTACTTTAACTTGAAGAAGGTCCCTCACACACAATTTTAAGACTTTTATTATAAATGAGTGACAAAACTCTTCAAAAGCTTTCTCTACATTAGTGACATGATCATATATGATGTTTATCTTTTCTTTTACTGATGTGGTCTATTATGTTAATTGAATTGCATATAGTGAACTATCTCTGCATCCCTGGAATGTATTCTGCTTGATGTATGATTTTCTTTCATGTGCTGTTGAAATTGGTTCACTAAATTCTTATTTTTTTCCTTTTTTGGGGTCACACTGGTGATGCACAGGGTTTACTCCTTGCTCTGTACTCAGGAATTACTCCTGGCAGTGCTCAGGGTTCTGTAGAGGAAGCTAGGAATTGAACCCAGGTCAGCCACATGCAAGGCAAAAGTCTTATCCACTGTACTAATTGCTCCAGTCCCTGAACTAGATTTTTTTAAGTAAATTATGCAACAAATGCCATAGATTTGGTTGTAAAGAAAACTTTGTAGAGATCTTTGTATTATAGGAAGGTTGTTATAACTACAGGATGAATCAAAGAGAGTTCATGATATTTAAAACATAAGGGAACAGATCCAAGGAAGTAACTTAGAGACCCCACATTTAAAAAAAAAAAATAAGGTTTTTAATTTCCTGTGACCTGAGATGTATTTCTAGACTATATCAAAATAGCCTTTGTTATTGATATGTTCATCATAATCATCTCCTGCCATTTTTGGCAATATATGATTCAGGTGAGCTTATGTTGCTTATATTGAAAAGTAGTGTGGAACATTGGGGAATCTAAACCAATGTGTACAGATCCAAAGCACAGCATAGTAAGGGATGGGTCTTGAAAGAAAGGTATATAACATGTAAAGCTTTGTGTGCTGGGATTAGGAGTTTGAACTTTATAATAAAAAATAGAAAACATGAAAACTTCCAAGAAAGGACTTAGCATAATCAGTTCATATTGTATAGGTGTTACTCATATATGGGTTATTATATAAAACCATTGAATGGTACTTTGGAGGTATCATAAATGAAGATAGGGAATTTTGTAGGACACTATAAGAATTACATTATTGAGTGATAGCAAGTACGTAATCAAGCAGTAGTTTCAAAAAGCGAATGAAAATACTTGATTTTAGATGCCAGTACTCTGGAATTTTTATGCCTTGGATGCTGAGTTCAAGTATTGAAAGAGTAAAAAAATTCACTTATGATAAATGAATGCCCATACATTTGAAATAAAATCAGGAAAAAAATACAAACAGGATTCTTAGCAGACTAAAGATCTGAGGGAGCACTCCAAGATTTAGGACCCTGTGCGTGTAGGATTTATTAGAAGAAGTATCCTAAAGCAAAAGCCCTAAATATTTGTGGTCAAAAGCAACTTGAGCACAATAAGGTTTATAAAAACATGGATTTTTAATAAGAAGGTCTTAAAATTTTACAAGTACACCAAAAATTTATGAACTCAGAAACTAAATCTAAACAACACAATTTTAAAATCACCCAATATCAATACAGAGACTCTAGTCTGTATTGCACACATTCCTCACCTCTTCATGAACTTCCACTGGACATGCTTAACCAGTGTGGACCAAAAGAAAGAAGCACGCACATTACTTCAGAGAAAAAGCCACACAGACGTCTAACTTCCCATCTTTGGTCAATTCCAGCATGAATTGTTTGGAACACTGGCTCAGGAGCAGGAAGAGCACAGAACAGGGATTGAGCTTTCATTCAAGAAAAGGTATATAACTTTGGGCAAAGGAAAACATGAAGCTTTTACTTCTCTGGCTAAAGCTATGCCTGCCTGTGCTCTTACTCTCCTGAGTTGAAGAATCACCCCACGTTTAAAACTCCCACAATGACACTTATTTTAAGCACCTTGATCTACGATATTGATAATGGGATGGTTTCATACATAAAACATTCCTTTATTAAATTTTTCTTGTGTTACTCTTTTTGACGCTTTCTTTTATATTCCTATCTCAGCTTGGGACCACTGTGTGCCTATGTGGGTCTTTCTATCAAGGTCTCTAATTAAAAAAAGACAAGAACTGAGGATTTTGCTTTGGGTTTTGCTTCACTCTCCCTGATAACATCTCCTCAATAAGGAAATCCAAGAGGAAATGCTAGAATTGAGGGTAAAAGAATAAGTGTATTCTGTATCTTTCCCTCTTTATCTGACTAACTTCACTCAGATGATACTCTCCAGATCTATCAGCATAACATCAAATTGCATGATCTAATCTTTTCTTATACCAAGCATTCTTCCATTGTGTATTTGTATCATAGTTTCTTTATCCAGTCATCTCTTCTTTGGGTTATTTCTGGATCTTAGCTATTGTGAAGAGTGCTGCAATGAACATAGGAGTGGAATTTTTGTTTTATATCTCTCATATTGGGATTATATTGGGATATAAGGAAACATAATAAGGAAAGAACAAATGCCCAAGGCAATAGAAACTGAAAACTGGCCTTTAATAGGAAGCATAGCACTGAAAAAGGAAATTAGGGTTGATAGTAGGGATAATGGAGGAGGGAAACTGACACTACAATGGAGGATGTGGTATTGAAATATTTTATGTATAAAACCATGCCATTATCAATGTTGTAGATCATGGTGCTTAAAGTAAGTGCCAATGTACGGTGTTAAATTTGGGGTGTTGCTTCAACTCAAGTTCAGAAAGGAAAAGAAAGTACAGTAAAATTAAAGGTTGTTTTTTAGTTGAAAGTAAGAAATGTTTTAAAAATAACAAATGTTTCAACACAGAGCAGAATTCAGTACTGAGTTTTGAAGTGGGCAAGTGCAACTACATGAGTATCATACATTATACTTTTCTGAATTCATTAGTAAATTGCAACTAAACTAAGTTATTTTGTCTCTTTAAATTTGGGGAAATTGTTTTTGTTTTGAAGTTATGCTGGCAGTGTTCAAGGACTACCTCTGGCTCCGTGGTCGGGGGCCATTCCTGGCAGTGCTAGGAGAACATATACTTTGCCAGGGATTGAACCAAGGTTGACTGCCTGCAAGTCAAGAGCTTTACCCACTGCACTGTGTTTCCAATTTCCACAGCTTAAATTTTTATAACCCTCACTGAAAACTGTGCCAAGGACTGGGTGAGAAATTCATGTATATTATTTATTTCCCTAATAACTTCCCTCTGATGCAGCTAAACAGTAGTAGTTACACGAAGGTTAAATAGTACACTGGTTCAGTAAATGTAATATATACCCAAGCTGCATGACACTTCACTGTCTGACTCCACACCTTGTGCATAAATATTTGTGCTGAACTTTGCCTGAAAGATAACAAACCTCACTTAAGTTTCGCCATGCTCACAAACTATCTGGGTAGTTTCTTTCTCTCATGCTGTAACAAATCTTCTGATTCAGTGGGCTAGGAAAGAGTATGGGGTTCGGGGGGCCAGAGAGATAGTATAGTGGGTAGGCAACTTTACTTGCATGTGGCCAATCTGAGTTTCATCCCTACCATACCTTATGAGCCTTCCAGGATTGAGCCATGATTAGGAGCAAGCCTTGAGCACAGTTAGTTGTGCCCAGAAGCACAAAAAGAAAAAAAAAAAGAGTGGAAGGGTGGGAAGGAAGGATTTCTGCAGCAAAGCAGATGTCAAGAGCAGAATGATTGGTGCTAGTGCTTCATTTTAGCCTCTGTAACTGAAGAAAGTGAACTTCAGTATTAGTCCATGAAGCATGTGAAAAGTGGAATTCTAGGGCAGGTTCTGCCCCAGTGTTGTAGGTCAGGAGAGGGCCGTATGAGATGCTGTTTAATTCTTCATGAGAACAATTCATTTTTGACAGATAAGATTGCACACAGACCAGCTTCCTGATTTATATTATTATAAGTTTGATCATTTTTTTTGTGGCAAAGAACAGAAAAATCACTTTTTATTAAATTCTATCCAGAGCATACCTTAAATAGTTAATATTAATAATATCCTGGGAAATCTTTGCAAATGCCACCTCTTAGCTTGTTCTCTAAATGTAAAGGTTAGTAACCATTTCAGGAAGCATGGTCATATATTTTAAATCACTTCTTTTATTTAAGCAGCTGTAAATTATATACATAATTCATTGTTTTGCATTAAGGAATAATGCCAATGAGGAAAGTAACAGATAAAAGAATAAATCTAAAATTGGAAATAAACCAGACCTGGATATATTTCTATACTTTGTGTACTGTCTTTCTAGGGAGATTATTACATGATACTTAGGTGCCTCATTTGGGGGCAGAGTAGAGTGATCTTGCATTACCCAATACTGTTAACTACTTATAGTCAAGTCTGACTATTTGGATATAAAGTAATTAAAATCAAACTCCTAATGAGAGTTAAAGAGCCAGTTCAAAATGGTGAGTGTTGGATTAACATAAGTAAATAATATACAGGTTGTTAAGTATTTTACAAATTTGTCATCCTAGAAGTTGAAAGGTGAATGTGTCTCTACTTCTTTTTACCAATTAACTGTTAAATGTAAATTATTGGGATTAATATATTTTGTGCTGTATTACTGTTATATCTGATGCAATTGTAAATTTAATTTCTTTCTTCTTCTCTCTTTGTAAATTTGAATTCCTTCTTCTTCCCTCTTTTCTTATCCTCTTTTTTTAAGTATCCTTGACAGAACATAAGCATGTTTGTTCAGGTTTTTATAATTACATTAATGTAAAAATAAATGAATCTGATATTTAAATTATTGAAACTTTTAAGTATTGCAGAAATTGAGTGTTGAGGTTAAAAAAATACGATTTCTTTGTATTAAGAAGGAAATTTTACAGTGAAATAAATCATTCAGATTAAAAAACGGTACATTAGGGATCATAATCACAACCTAATGTCTTTCCAACACAATGTCTTAAGACAAAGAAAAATATATCGTTTGAAATTGGAAAACTTCCTTAATTGTTCCCAGCCCAGGATCATCTGTGAAAATAAAGGAGATAAAGAATGTGCTATTGTCAGGACAAAGTATTATAAGTAATTAATGATTCTTTGGGGTGCTTAATCTTTGTTGAATGTCAACAGTAATATGGCTAGACATATACAATTTAATTGCTTTCAGAAATACTTTAGTCCTTGACTTCATTAAATAGACATTTAATAGCATTTTGTTCCAAATTTTTATTTTGCCTTTTAGATAACAACACCTGTTAATTAATGTACATGGGAATACCCTCACTTTTAATCTCTCCTACACTGTAGAGAGGAGAGGGAGACGAGAAAAGGAGAAGAGAGAATAAGAGGAGAAGAGAGGCGAGGAGAGGAATGGTGGCAAGGCTAGTGAAGAAAAGAGGAGAGAAAAAGTAATGTGACAAAAGAGGAGAGAATAAGTGTGGAGAAAAGCTACCAAAGCGAGCTGTCAGCATAAATGCATCACAGAGAATTATAGTACTAAATTCTGGTTAATTTCTAAAATTTTAGTAAGTTATTCTAGAAGTTTAATAATTAATGAATACTGGCTGTATGGAAAACTGAGGAGCCAGTCTCATATAAACATCATATATCATGCCTCATTAATATCAATTGTTAAATGTTGATTTTATGAAATGTAAAATAATGGTTAATCATTATTAAATATTAATTTATTCTTTTATTATTACATCAGCATGCTTATATTATTTATACATATTTATACAATGGTATAATTATAGTAATTATTTTGTATTCTGATTAATTTGATTTATTTTTAGATTGATTTTTTTATTATATTTCTTCAAGCCATATTTTGCTATTTCACAGATATAATTATATTTACGCCTATTGCTCTTTATACTTTTGTTATTTTACCCATATAATTTATACAATACAATGTTATTTTTCTTCTAAAATAAATATTTCAATAAGTCACTGTCAGTCACTGTCCTTCTGGTGCTCATCAATTTGCTCAAGTGGACACCAGTAATGTCTCTATTGTGAGACTTGTTACTATTTTTGGCATATCAAATATGCCACAGGGAGCTTTCCAGGCTCTCCTCTGTGGGCGGGATACTCTTGGATACTGTGTGGAGAAATTGAATCTGTGTCGGCCACGTGCAAGGCAAACACCCTACCTATAAAAAACTATGCACGCAGAATTTTGTGTGTTCGCGGGCTCTCTGGATGGCTCTATCTCACCGCCTGCGTTCGGTGCCCTGGAGCCGCTGTGTGTGGCCTGGATCGGGATGACTGTTGGCCAAGGGCAGACGAAGGAAGAGATGAGGGCCAGGCCGGTTGATCTTAGTAGCAGTTTATTACGAGGAAGTTTATCCCATAGAAGAAATTTATGTTATGGAGGGCCTAGGTTCTCTCAAGCACATGTTCCCCTTGCTAGTCTCTCTGAGTTCCATTTTTGCAGCCCTGCTCTCTCTCTTCAGCTCCCTTGTCTCTCCAACTCCCTTCTGCCTGGGCTGAAGCTCCAGTCAGGTAGCCAAATCAAGATAAGAAAGGCCTTCCTGAGGGCCCACCTAAAAGGTGTTCTAAAGCACTTCCTGACTGCCTCAGGCAAAATACCTCCTTAAGGTGTTTTTCTCTTTTCTTCAGTCCAATAAACTATCAATAAACTATCAACTATTCCTGAGGCTATGCAGGAAGGACAGAACAGTGTTATACTACACCTACCCACTGTACTATCACTCCAGCCCCTTACTTCAATAAGTAATACAAGTATATATAATTTATGACATATACACATTACATGCATGTTACTCTATGTAGTGCAATGTACAATTTATGTAAGATAATACATATATTATTAGATGCTTAATATTCTCTGGCATTTTTCCCTTTATTATTTACCCTTACCAGAAGGGGTAGAGTCTCTTGTAATGTGATCCAGTAACATATTTCTTTATGTTTTGTTAAAAATGCTTTTATTTGTGAAAGATTACACATACATTCACACAGATATAGTTATCTAGGTTTATAGTTTTGGCCTATTTTCTTTCAGTACTTCACAAATAGGCTGGAGCGATAGCACAGTGGGTAGGGCGTTTGCCTTGCACGCAGCCAACATGGCCAACCCGAGTTTGATTCCTCCGCCCCTCTCGGAGAGCCCGGCAAGCTACCGAGAGTATCTCGCCCATACGGCAGAGCCTGGCAAGCCACCTGTGATGTATTCGATATGCCACACACAGTAACAACAAAGTCTCCAGTGGAGATGTTACTGGGCCCGCTTGAGCAAATCGATGAAAAACGGGAGGACAGTGACAGTGACAGTGACTTCACAAATGTTATCTTCCGTCAACAATACTTTATTGTTTTCTTCTTTTTTAAGTAGGAGTCAAGAACAAATTGAATTACGTACATATAGACAATGTGTATGCAATGTGATGTCAAAGTCAACCTCCACTTTTTTTGGTTAACTCAGCAGTAATATTTATAATTTTTTTCAAATTTTTCCCTATACCTTACTTAATTTTTTTTTCTTTATTGATTTTTCAAAAGGTAAACCAACTCAACATCTAGTCCTCCTACAGGGCTAATCAGGGACACTAATACCATGAGATATGTAAATCAGTCTACAGACCTGCTCTGTACTATGTGGAGTTATTAGCCACAACTGCTAGTGAACACTTGAAATGAACAAAAAGATGTTTTAGAAACAGAAGCGTGGTAGGAAGGGGTTGGCTTGATTAATGATTTTGTTGTTTGTTTTTGTTTTGAGGCCAAACCCAACTGTGATCAGGGCTTACTCCAGGCTCTATACTCAGATGGTGCTGGGAATTGAACCTGAGTATCAGTCCAATAATTTGTTTTCTAGTCCATTTGATCAATGCATTCTTTAATTTGCCTCTTTGCAAAATGTACAGTTGATGCAAGACTATGGATAGATTAAAGATTTAGCAGTTATTAATATACAATATGCTAAGATCTAGCAAAAAATCTGTATCACTGTATCACTGTCATCCTGTTGCTCATCGATTTACTCAAGCAGGCGCCAGTAACGTCTCCATTCATTCCAGCCCTGAGATTTTAGCAGCCTCTTCTTACTCATCTTTCCCAACGCTGCTGTATTGGTGGCTCTTTCAGGGTCAGGGGAATGAAGCCTGTTATTGTTACTGTTTTTGGCATATCGAATACGACATGGGTAGCTTACCAGGCTCTGCTGTGTAATGGGGATACTCTTAGTAGCTTCCCGGGCTCTCCAAGAGCCCATATATAAGAGAATACAAGCATATATAAGAGAATGCAAGCAAGTATGTTAAAACCAAACACATGTGTGCTGCTTTAGGTACATCAGTGGGCTAAGAGTATAAGAGGTTGCGTGGCCATGAATACGACCGTGTACTCCAGGAAATTCTGCATTGCTCTCTTCTGGGAGCTTTGTTTTATAGTCTCTGAATCTTGGCCGTTGATGAGATTACATGGTGTCAGGGGCAGTTTGTGGGTGTGACTGTCAAGCTACTGGAAAACTGCATGTCTGGTTGGAGAAGGCCCAGCCCTGATCCGAGCAGGCTTGGAGATCTCAGTCATGGGTTCAGCATATCTGGGTTCCACTGCCAGTTCTTTCATGCGTGAGGCTTGTCCGAGTGTGTGGAGAGTGGCCTTGAGCATGGCTGTGGCTGGGTTCTGAAGTTTTTCGGCTGCCTGGGTTCTGCTTGGGACAGGGAGGAATACTCAACCTGCCCCTCTCTGAGAAGCCCCGCTGAAGATAGTCTGGTGCGGGGGTAGGAGATTCTGCAAAAAATCTAAAATGCTTCATCTTCTTTATACCAATACCATTATTATGATATAAAAAAAAGAATAGGGGTTGTTAAAGATTGTAAAGTAAAAAGTAAAGTAAAGGCCCTCCCGTTGATCGTTGATTTGCTTGAGCGGGCCCAGTAACGTCTCCATTGGAGACTTTGTTGTTACTGTGTCTGGCATATCGAATACTCTCGGTAGCTTGCCGGGCTCTCCGAGAGGGGCGGAGGAATCGAACTTGGGTCGGCCATGTTGGCTGCGTGCAAGGCAGACGCCCTACCCGCTGTGCTATCGCTCCAGTTAAAGATTGTATAGTAATTAATATATAGAAATATGAGTGGGAAATTATTGTCATATTTTCAAAAGATGAGTGAACCAAAAACGGAAATGAACAAAGAAAACACAAAAAGATTCTGAAAACAGAACGGTGGCAAACAGAATGGTGGTGAAAGGAAGGTGAGTGAAATGAATGAATACTGTAGAGTGATGGATAGAAACTAGGTTTTGATGGGAGTCATGGCCGGAGTCTATGCAGATGTTGCAGTATAAAGCTGGGCATATGGAACTTATGCAATATTATAGTCCATGCTATCACAAGAAAAATAATAAAGGCAAAACGCTAAAAGTTCCCAGGTGTGGTAGTAAAAATAATAGCTCTTGAAAGATGATGAGCTAACACTTAAAACCTGTGATTACCTATTAATTGGAGAAATTGACTTTGCAAGTAGTAATTGTAAAATAGAAAACAAATGAAGAACAACCTTGCTGATTCCCTGAACAGGCAAATGTAGTTTAGTTACTGTGAGGAATAAATAGTGCTGCCTTCTCAGTATACAAACCACTTAATAGGCAGTGTATCGCTCAGCCTCATTCCATAGTTTGTTTTGCATAGTCCCAGTTTGCAATCTGTCTTTTAGGCATGTGCACAATAAACTTCCTAGTTACTCCTTTGATGAATTTTGACATACGTCTTAAAGAGGGTGCAAAATGGAGGCTTTATTCTATATTCTATATAATGAATGATTCAAAAAGCAGGGATTTATTTTCCCCAGCCCTATTCAGAGAGATTCGAAGACAGAGAGACTAAACTGTTGCAACCTTGAACCCGAGTTCAAGTCTCTAGTCTCTAGGAACAGCCAGTGGCTGGATTCTGGAATTCTTATGCATAATAAGGGTTTCTTAGCGCTGAAAGTTCTTCGGTTTCCAAGAATTTTCTAACCAGTTCAGATCAGTCTGCCAGACCAGGGTCTTTCAAGGACTAGAGAACTGCTGTGCATCTCTAATTATGGAAGTAAGTGTGATTTTTAAAATATTGACATGGTGTGCCTTTAATATCTTGTAAACAAAATGCTTAGGCCAACATATTTTTGAAGAGCAATGTAGAAAGGGGATATGGGATATGGGATAAGTTAGAAAAAAATGGTAATATGTTTTTTTTTCTGGAGTGTTTGACAAAATTATCAAATATTGCTGTTTTAGTTATTCTTTAAAGACAGTAACCAACATTTGCCTCCTCCATAATGATTCTTTGTTTAAATTATTGCTTCATGCTGGTAATTTATATGAGAGTGAGACTCCCCTTATCCATTGAGGAGATATGATTATTGTAGCAATAGCAGTTCTCTGACAACAGACTGGCTTTCTTTTGAGGTTCAATCCAGCCTCAATTATAATTAGAAGATTATAATTTCTAATAATCTGTACTCCCCTTTTGTCACCATGAATGCAATGTTAGCTATGTTAACAATGTAAACTACAAGACCATTTTCTCTCATGAAGGCAATTCCCTATCCCCTCCACCTTTTTTCCCCCCTCATTCCCATCTACATCCTGTCCTTGTTCTCCTTAGGAAACTTTATAGGTCTGCTATTATCAACGTTCACTGTTTGCATTTTTGTTTCATTTCTTCAATTCATTATTTTAGTTTTAATCGCAAATATATGTGAAATCCTACAATAGTATTTTTTCTTCTGACTGTATTATCTCCATGAATTCTTTTCATTTTTCTGAAACTTACAAAATGCTCTTTGTAATCTAATACTGTTCCATCATATAAATATTTATTTTCAGTCACATATCAAAGTGAACTTCTATTTCTGTAGTTTTGCTTCTGTAAGTAAAGTTGCAATAAACTTTGGGGTGATTATAATCACATATGTTAATTTTTTATACTGTTTACTGTCACAATTTATACAGTTTAGAAGTGGTATCTTATAGGTGGTTTGTATAAAAGATTCTTTGGTATAAAAATGTCCGTCTTAGTTAATACTGATCTTTAAGTTTAATTTGGGGGTATTGCAATCCTTGTTTTATATGGATGAGTTATGACATCAACTGTGATAGTAAAGCACTTGCCAAATGATTTAAGTGTGATTTAGCACCTAGGGGCTCAGTAGTTCATAGAAATGGGAGCAAACGCTGTTTTATACATATTACAATATCTTAAAAATCAACAGTATAATGCAATATCAACTTGAGAAAACTATCAGTTCATTTATTGTTTTTGAATACATTGCAATTCTTTTTTTTTTCTTTTTGTGTCACACCCAGTGATGCACAGGGTTTACTCATGGCTTTGCACTCAGGAATTACTCCTGGAGGTGCTCAGAGGACCATATGAGATGCTGGGAATCGAACCCGAGTTAGACACATGCAAGGCAAATTCCCTACCTGCCATGCTATCACTCTAGTCCCGACAAAATATTTTTAAATAACTGGATCAATAGAATCATATTTCAAAGTAAGTCATAAATCACTGAAATTTTCCATTTCATCTTCTGACTTCCCCAGCTTTCTTACCTATTTTTGACTCTATATTCATTTCCACCATTAACTCTTAAGCTGTATCTCTATTTCTGACCTCTCATGAAAATACTGCTTATTTTGACTTAATGAAACAAATCAGACTACTACATTATATAATAAGTTCATGTCACTAGTCTTTCATTATCAGCAGCATTGCAGCTTCTGATGCTTATATCAGGACTCAATATATTTTTATCTAATATGTATTCTTTCATAAACCCACAAAAATCCTTATCACAAGGAAATGCGACTTTACTTCTGTTAACAAGAATACAAG
This sequence comes from Sorex fumeus, assembly GCF_029834395.1. Taxonomy (NCBI): domain Eukaryota; kingdom Metazoa; phylum Chordata; class Mammalia; order Eulipotyphla; family Soricidae; genus Sorex; species Sorex fumeus. Next base: position 21,554,143 of record NW_026606108.1, on the reverse strand, counting down.
TAAAAAGACATTTTCTTTCCTTATCAGGTAACTGGTAATTTTCAGAACTTACTATCAAATTTAACTCTAAAACTGTGCGTCATATTTCACAGCACTTCCTCCCCGGTAGTATCATTCATATACTCTCTAATGTCAGTCATTTCATTTTTAGCACATAAATAATAGCTGCATATATAATTTTGTTAGGGCTGGAGCGATAGCACAGCAGTAGGGCGTTTGCCTTGTGCACAGCCAGCCAGGTCGAGCCAGGTTTGATTCCTCTGCCCCTCTTGAAGAGCCTGGCAAGCTACTGAGAGTATCTCGCCCTTACGGCAAAGCCTGGCAAACTCCCCATGACATATTCAATATGCCAAATACAGTAACAACAAGTCTCACGATGGAGACGTTACTGGACCTGCTTGAACAAATCGATGAACAACGGGAGGACCGTGACCGTGATATAATTTTGTTATGATGGCTATAAAAGAATTTCTTAAAAATAAATGGTACTGATTCTGGTCAGTCTAGAAATATCTAACTGAATTCTCTAATCACAATGAAATATATTTTTATATTTTTGTTTTGGGGCAACACAGTAGTTTTCAGAGCTAACCCCTGGCTCTGTGTTCAGAGGTCACTCCTGGCAGAACTTGGGAAACATACATGGTTCTAGGGATTGAATCTGAGTTGGTTATGTGCAGGGCAAGTACCCTACCTTCTATATTATCATGCTTATCCCACAAACAATGATATCTCTATCAATAAGGCAATTAGGGAGTAAAGTAAAAGTGATTGGTCAATAGAAAAGTCCAACCCTATTTTTTAGCACCATTTTAGTAATCTAGATATTGCATACCTAGCTTTATGGACTTGCTTATTTTCTTGGCTAAGATTGATCTCTTTGCCTAAAAGGCTTTAAAACTAGACTTCTCTTATGACTAGATTCAAAGTTTAGGTGTTAGATGAACATAAAAGTGTTGGTTTTTCATCCTGGAGGTTAATGTCTCTAGACACTGAATTGACCTTTCTAAATATATATGTGTATATATGCATACATATGTTATATACATACATATATAAAAGAATATATAATACACATGTTTTACCTATCTTTATGATATTAAGTGATATGAATTCAACAGTTTAATTAGGGATTTTCTAAAAGTTTGGAATATATTAAATGGGGCAGTATGCAGACATCACTTTGAAATACTGTTCAGATAGAAACCTAAAAGATGAACAGAAATTAGCCCAAGTTAAATAGGAAGTTTTGTCTACTACCATTACATTTAAATGGGACTAGTGTGTGTAGGGGCTGGAGCGATAGCACAGCGGTAGGGCGTTTGCCTTACAAGCGGCCAACATGGCCGACCCGAGTTCGATTCCTCCGCCCCTCTCGGAGAGCCCGGCAAGCTACCGAGAGTATCTCGCCCGCACGGCAGAGCCTGGCAAGCTCCCCGTGATGTATTCGATATGCCAGACACAGTAACAACAAAGTCTCCAGTGGAGACGTTACTGGGCCCGCTCGAGCAAATCGACGATCAACGGGAGGGTCTTTACGTTTTTTACCTTTTAGTGTGTGTAAAGCATGGAGAAATGATTAAGGTAACATTGGAGAGACCAGCTTGTCAATGTTAGACTCATTTCCTTCAAATATTTTGGATTTGGGTAAGGCATTTACTAAGTATCTAGTCACATTCTTAACACTGATGACAGCATAGAATTTGGAGAATTAAAGTAGGAATAGCAATTAGGAGTCTGTTTTACTGAGTGGGCTAAAGACAATGCTGCTTTCAATGAAGGGGAAACATTGGTCAGTTATATAGAAAGATGAATAGAGATAGATTTAAAGTGCATTGCTTCTAACCAGTGCTGGCGCGGATGTGGCGAGAAAGGGACCCTCCTTCACTGCTGGTGGGAATGCCGGCTGGTCCAACCCTTTTGGAAAACAGTATGGACGACTCTCAAAAAATTAGAATTTGATCTGCCATTTGACCCAGCTATAGCACTCCTGGGAATATATCCCAGAAAGGCAAAAAGGTATAGTCGAAGTGACATCTGCAATTGTTTGTTCATTGCAGCACTCTTTACAATAGCCAGAATCTGGAAAAAACCTGAGTGCCCAAGAACAGATGACTGGTTAAAGAAACTTTGGTACATTTATATAATGGAGTACTATGTAGCTCTTAGAAAAGATGAAGTTATGAAATTTACATACAAGTGGTACTACATGGAAAGTATCATGTTAAGCGAAATGAGTCAGAAAGAGCGGGATAGACACAGAAAGATTGCATTCATCTGGGGAACATAAAGCAACAAAAAGGGAGAGTAACACCCAGGAATGGCTGAGATTAGTACCAGGAATTTTGCTCCATGAATGGAAGGCCAGCCACAGGCTCTAGGTGAAAAGGAAGCTCAGAGAAGAGAGTACCAAATGAAGGGTGTTGTGAGGGTCCTCCCAGGGTAGGAGAAGCATGCTAAAAGTAGTCGATAGACCAAACATGATTGCCACTCAAAGCCTCTCTTGCAAAACACAGTACCCAAAAGAAGAGAGAGAGAACAAGGGGGAATACCCTGCCACAGAGGCAGGATGGGACGGGGGGGGGGATGAGGATGGGGGGGATGCTGGGACCCATGGGGATGGATGACGGGCACTGGTGGAGGGATGGGCACTTGATCATTGTATAACTGAAACCCAAGCACAAAATTTGTAAGCCTATAACTGTACCTCATGGTTTTTCACTAATAAAAAAAAAAGTGCATTGCTTCTAGTAGATGGATGTGGAGCATGAATCAGGAGTAACCCCTAAGCTTCTTTTCCTTTTTGTTTTATGATATCAGAGGTCAAACATGTAAGGCATGGTTCTGTCTATTGAACCCCACCCCTAGCCAAATTGCTAGGTTGTGCACCATTGGTCAGCCAGCACATGTAAGAATCATGTATACTTTTTTCTTTTTTCTTTTTCTTTTGGTTGTTAGTATAGCTTTGTTGAAAACATTGGTGAAAACACTGTCTAGCACCGTGCTCCTATTGTTCATTGATTTTGCTTGAGTGGCCCAGTAATGTCGCCATTTTGAGACTTGTTGTTACTGTGTTTGGCATATTGAATACATCACGGGTAGCTTGCCATGTGGGCGAGATACTCTTGGTAGCTTGTTGCGCTCTCAGAGAGGGGTGGAGGAATCAAACCCAGCTCGACTGGGCTAGCAAATGCCTTACCGCTGTGCTATCACTCCAGCCCATTGAAAACATTAGTGATTTCATTTTGGACTTTTTCAGTATGAGAGAATACCTGGTGATTATCAGAGAGTATCTATCAACAAGACACTGAAAATATCTTTATCTAGACATTGAAAAGTATCTAGAATTCAGAGATCAGTAATTCCAAAAGATTATTTGTAGAAAAGAAAGTTTCATCATTTAATGTAGTCCCATTTGTTCATTTTTTTTTTACTTGCTTGGTCTGTGGTGTTTCATCCTTGAAAATGCCTTTAGCTTCAACATCATGGACAGTTCTCTTTATTCTCCTAAAGAGGAAAAACACTCCCCTCTATGCACCTTATAAGGTCTTTAATCCATTTTGATTTGACTTTTGTGCACTGCATTAGAAAAAGGTCTGAGTTTATTTTTCCTTCTCATGTAGATATAAAGAAACATAATGTTGGATATCGAATAATCAAAGACAATGGAAGCAATGTGACAACTGGTATTAAATAGGAAACATGCCAGTTGAGGGAACTGAGGGATAGGACAGGGAATAGGCAATGTTTATGGTGGAGGGAGAGTTCAACTAGAAGGAGGTGCTTAAAGAAGGTGCTGAAAGGTGGTAAGTGTTATGTATGAAACCCTTTCAGCAACTGTGCTAATATATATATATATATATATATATATATATATATATACATATATATATATAAATCCTGGAGAGTGGTGGCAGCTGGGTAGTGGAGGTACTGGAGGTCTGTCCCAATGGAAAACCAGCAGGAGTGTATTACTTTACAAGAAGGAATACAATCCACAACATTGGCAACTATTGCTCTATCTGTCTATTGTCTATAAGCTCTTCACAGGAGTCATCCTGAATAGGATAGGCAGAACACTAGATGAAAGACAACCATGCGAACAAGCCACTATCCAAAAAGGATTCAGCACTATCCACCATATCCACACAATAACTAAGCTCAATGAGGTTTGTTGGGAGTTTAAGATGCCACTCTGTATAACGTTCATTGATTTAAAGAAGGTCTTTGATTCTGTTGAGATGGAAGTGGTCATAAAATCCCTAGACAAACAGGGTATTCAAAAATCAATACATCAGGATCTGCTGTGAGCTGTATTAATGGATTCACTGCTAGGATCTCACCATTCTACAAAGAATGATCATCGATGTCAAGAGAGGGGTTTGGCAGGGTGATACCATTTCACCGAAACTCTTCAGTGCCACCCTCAAGAACGTCATGCGACCACTGGAATGGGAAGGAATGGGACTGAAGATAGATGGTCGGCAACTACACCACCTCCGCTTTGCTGATGACATCGTTCTAATAACACCAAACATCAGCCAAAAAGCACAAATGCTTACCAACTTCGACCATGAGTGTGGAAAGGTCGGACTACAGCTGAATCTCATGAAGACAATGTTTATGAGAAATGGTCTCATTCCTGACATTCCATTCACTCTCAATGGGATGAATATCTCCAAATGCAACAGTTTTGTATACCTAGGTTGAGAAGTCAACATGATGAATGACCTGATACCTGAGTTGCGCAGAATGAAGAGAGCAGCTTGGTACACTTTCAAGACCATCGAAGAAATAGCTAAGAGGACAAGAACTTCTGACTCCAGGCACATCTCTTCTATTCTACTCTCCTTCTTGCATTAACATACGCCTTAGAGCCCTGGGCCCTATGAAAACACAATGAGAATGCTATTCGGGTCTCCCAAAGAGGAATTGAAAGAGCTATGCTTGGAATATCACACTTCACTCAAATGAGAGAAAGAATCTGGAGTTCTGACCATCATGGGTATTCGAGAATCAGGGACACTATCTTGTTTGCCAAGGGATTGAAAGTCAGATGGACTGGACACGTAGTGCGATTTGGAGATGACTGCTGGACTAGAGTCATTACCAACTGGATTCCACAGGATGTCAAAAGATCGAATGGCTGCCCACCTACAAGATGGTAAGACTTCTTTGTTAAGACTCTGAACGATCAGTTTGAGACTGTTTATGTTCCTAGAATGAGCAGACATCATTGGGTTACACTAGCACGTGACAGGGTCAAATGAAAACGTTACTGCTTCCCGCTCAAGCAAATTGATGAGTAACGGGATGTCAAGTGATCAAGTGATCAAGTGAAATTAACAAGAGATAGATAACATTTGTAATCATATGTCTGTGAATTCTTTACTGGGCAGTAACTTTCTGTGTTATAATTGGATTTATGTATCTAACTTCTGATTTTCATCAAAGAATATGAGGGATTAGTGGCTAAAGTTACTGTAATATTATAGGTATGTGTATGTATTGTGATATAAATTTTAGGTTATAGCAAATTAGTATCTTATGAGAATTAATCTCAAATATTTAGCACTTTTTCTTAAAGTCTGACATAGAAAATGCAGAAATTTTCTTGTAAATTGTAGCAAGCCAATGCACTCATCTTTCATAATTATTGGGTTTATTAATCTTAGTAAAATAGGATACAAATAGTTACTTTACACTTGTCTAAACATTGCATATTCTATTTGAATCACACAGAAATATTTGTTAGTTCTAAGAATTCTATCAGGTGCAGAATTCAGATAATACACTTCCTCATCATGCTTATCTTTTTGTGTAAATGTAACATTTACAATGAATTTTTTTTCAGAAATTTTGTAAATGTAATTACGAGTATGGACAAATAACTAATGAAGGCAGGCATTGACATTTTGGAATTTTAAGATGACATAATTAAGCACAAATGGTCTTGTGATATTAAAAAATAGAAATGTACCATTTGTGATAATGGAATAATAATGTAATAAGCATTAAAATATTAGTGGGTAATTTCAAGTCCCTATTTTGAAGAATCAAGAAAATTCAGTCCAGTGACTTCAGAATTAAAGGGTTGCTTTCAGTATTTCATGACTACATGACTATCTCACTCAAATTTCACTATCTACCAGTCTGTGCATGGAAGATAAACCCAAGGAATCGCTTTGTAATAAACAGTTTTGTATTTTCAGATATCTCATCCTCTTTTGACAGACACAGGCCAGGCCTCCTCCTCCGTAATAACCACCCCCCGCCCCTGACACACACACACACACACACACACACACACACACACACACACACACACACACCATAGTGAGGAGTGAGCAGATATTAAGTTCTTGTTACATAGGGGTAAAGAGCTTGATAATGAAGCAATAAATTTTTTTAAAAAAGGAAAACGTGGGATTTATGGGTTTTTGTGTTTTATTTGACTCCTTACTCTACTGGCTATTTACTGAATGACAGTCTCCTGAAAAGATAAACTTGGACATATGTTTCTGAGTTTAGATTACCTGGGCTGGAGTGATAGCACAGTGGGTAGGGCGTTTGCCTTGCATGTGGCTGATCTGGACCCAATTCAATTCCTCCGCCCCTCTCGGAGAGTCTGGTAAGCCATCAAGAGTATCTTGCTCACATGGCAAAGCCTGGCAAGCTACCCGTGCCATATTTGATATGCCAAACACAGTAACAACAAGTCTCACACTGGAGATGTTACTGTGCCTCGTCTAGCAAATTGATGGACAATGAGAGGACAGTAACAGTGACAGAGTACCTAAAACATAGAGTTTAACATCTAAAAATATAACTTTCTCTGTAAAATCTCTAATTGCTCTCTGCTTTTATGTAGCTTACAGTAGAAAGTGAGAAATTTATAAATTATTTTGGTATTTACTTTCACATAACTTGAAGTATTAGACCCAAAAATGTGCAGTGTGAAGGGAAAGTAAGTATAACAAGGTGTTAACAGTAAGGATGTAAAAGGTATAAAGATGTAAATTCAATGTAAATGAATACCAAACACAAGTTTATTTAAAGGACTTTTTCATATATTTAATCTGTATTCGATTCTTCTGTCCCTCTTGGAATGCCCAGCAAGCTACCTAGAGTATCTTGTCCACATGGCAGAGCCTGGCAAGCTCACTAAGGCGTATTCGATATGCCCAACCAAAGCAGTAAGTAACAAGTCTCACAATGGAGATGTTACTGGTGCCCACCGGAGCAAATCGATGAACAACGGGACAAAAGTGCAGTGCAGTGCAGTGCAGTGTAGAGTTATATAATGAATGTTACAATGTGAACTTTATTGACTTAGAATTAATATAAAAATATCTGGGCTAGGGAGATAGCTCAAATGGTTGAGCACATTCCTAGCATATGCATAGGCCTGAGTTTAAACTCTCGCACCAGGAGACCTCTCCAAGCAGTGCTGGATATAGTTCTGATGGTGCTATGTCACTGCTGGGTGGCCTCGAGGACCCTGAGCATTGCTGGCTCAAGCCACACTACATTCTGGGGATAAGTATCACCATGAGTGGTTCACGGACATTGTAGTGCTGCATGGGTATGACATATATGAAAAATATCCTCTGCCATACCAGAGGGTGCAATGAGCATAGTATAAGTTTTGAAAAATGTATTAGTTTAAGAAAATTAGGTAATATTTAAAACAGAAATCATACTCGTTTTACATTTTCATTTTGATGACCTGAGTTAGAAAAATGACTTTATCACCACTTGGGTGAATGAGGACGAAGTGAACAGATGCTCAGAACATTTTAAAAAGTGAAACAAGTAGTCCCCTCCCTTCAGTGTATCTTCTTAGATTTGTTGTTTTTATGTTAACTGAATTTACTGACAAAGCATTTTGAAAGTAGACTTTGACTAAGAAATGTTCTTATGTTATGCATAATCTGTGCTCTTTTTCTAGGGTATACTGTTTGACACAATCAACTGACTTTAGGTTTCAACAATCTTAATTGTTCTAGAAACTCCTTCCAAGTTCAAATAGATGTTCCCAACTTCTGTCTACCTCTCACTTGACAGACAGGAGGGAAAATCCAGTAATAATTAGTTAGGATAAACTCATTACTGAGAAAAATGAGTGATTTTTTTTATAGAGCCATCATTTTCTTTTATTATAAAAATAAAATAACATTTATTTTTATTTTTGAAAACTTAAGTTGTTTCCTATTCCTTGGAAGGAAAATTTGAGCTAGATTTTATCTAACAAAGTCTTGAATTGTGTCTTCATTACTGGAGGCCATGAAATCTGTACTATCCACTACCTTAGTACTCAATTTTGCAGTTTCAAAACAGGCAGATGTCTCACTGAAAATTTGTATAACTTAATACAAATGCACTAGAACATAAGTTTTTAAAATAAAATATTTTTATGTTTGAAAATAAAACTTTTAATCCTTATGGTAGGTATGAACATAGAGGAACAATATTTACTTCACTGCATAGTATAAAGGGACCAACTTCCAGCATTTCTTCTATGTTAACTATTTATAACAAAAAAAGCTAAAATTATTCTAAACTAAACATTTTTTTTAAATAAACATAATTTTAAAGCAGTTAAATTATAATCCCTATACCTCTCAGTATCTATGTTTTAAAATGTAATGCCAAGCATAGAGAGAGTGTATGGGGAAAATCGTCTGCCATAGAGGCAGGGGGAGGGCTGAAAATCGGGGAGGGGAATATACTGAGGACATTGGTGGTGGAGAATGTGCACTGGTGGAGGGATGGGTGTTTGCTCATTGCATGACAAACTCAGACATGAAAACTTTGTAACTGTAGCTCACGGTGATTCAATAAAAATTATAAATAATTAAAAAATAAAATATATTTGCACAGTAAAACTAAGAATTATAATTTCTAAATTTCTAATTTTTAGGATTTTATACAGTTTCGATTATCTGTCTACATTCTTCAGTAGCTTATATTTACTTTAAAAAGTTGTAATAGAAGATTTCAACTGAGCTTAAATGCTTATATAAAATACTACTGCCAAAAATTATCCTGGAATTCATTGCTTGAAAAAAATACACTCCAGTAGTAAATCATACAAAATGCTTTGTGATACGTGGTCCATAGCTTCTTTATCTCCTCGCTGCCCCTCTACATTGCTTATGCCTTCTCTCTTCCATGTTTACATTTATTCATTTGAAAATATGGATTTTCCTTTTTAAATTTTTTTAATTTTATAAAATAATTCACAATATTTGACATTTAATACTCAAATACCAATCCCACCACCATTTCACCACCACCATATTTCGGATGTTTCCATCCTGAGCTCCAACCCCTACTCCAAAGCTGAACTGAAATAATATATTTTGTATTGTTCGTTATGAAAACTGCTGAAAATGCTACAAAAAAAGTTTCTCTAGGGGAAAGAGTATGAAAATTGTAGTATTTCACTCAAGAGCCATTTAAGCTCTTCGATAAGAGATCAATAACATGATGTTAAAGGTTGAGTCTTGTGTGCTTATATCTGTGAAAAAAATATTTCTCTCTAAGTTTGGTTGCCTCCTACTTTGAACCCCATCAAATGTGGTGCAGTACTCTTGGAGTATGGGTGGAATATATGGCATGAAGTGTCCAAGAATAGGTTCACTCCTGGGTGAGGCTTGGCCCGAGCATGTGGATAGCGGCCATGAGCATGGAGGTGGTTGAGTTCTGGAGGTTTTTGGCTTCTAGGGCTGGGTCCCTTGGGGAGGGGAGGGGTCTCACCCACCCCACTCCAGTTTGCCCCAAGTGAAACAGACTAGTGCAGGATCTGGCAACATGGCTATGCCATGTGTTATGTTATGCTCCCTTCCAGCAGAGAAGGACATACGTTCTGGATGGTGGCTGATGACGAGATTATCTGCCACCAGTCAGAGGTGGCTTATGGGTGTGACTGCTGAGTTGCTGGAGACTGGGGGATAGAGGGATTGGGGGGTATACAGGCAGAGAATCTCCATTCCCATTCCCGATCCCGTTGAACTCAGAGTTCTCAGTCACAAAGTAAGATGGGTTTGCCTTTTTGAGATCCTTTTTGTTTTTCCCTATTGTGTTTCTTTACTAGGCTTTTTCCCCTGAACTGGCCTTGCAGATTGACCTTAACTTCATTTAAGTGGCAGCATTGCTATGGTTGCTGCTATTGCTGTTTTAATTTTGTGAGAATGAACATTCATACTACTTTGTAATGATGTACTGTTTTATTTGCTACTTGGAAATGCACTCACAGTAATTGCTTTTGTGACAAGTATATGTGACAACCACAGTCTTTCCCAGAAACAAGATGGCAGTTCAAAGAAGTTTATATTAAAATTTGGAAAATATTTATTCTATTCATGCACCAGAAAATAAATTTCAGAAATATAAGTGGAATCGAGTATTTTTTCCACTGCCAGTTTTATTTCATTATTCATCAGAGATGTGATTTTTATCTTTTAAAATTATTCAACATTTTTCCTAAACATTCATAAATTCTACTTAGCTTTTAATGGTTTAGTCTATTTGTATTACTTAAGAATTAGCATTAAAGTGTTAGCTTGCTTTCTTAATAAAATGTGCCTTGTAAAGTCATGTTCCAAATTATTTATTATTCAAAAAGCCTAAAATAATTTCTTTCTGTATCCTTCCTGTTCTTCTGTACCTGATACTTTTTTATATTGATTTGGCTTAGCATTTTAATTTTGAATGCAGAAATCTTCTTAGTCAAGGCAAATCACAACTAACACATATTTTTCCACTTTGTGGGAAAACAGAGATTGTGTCAAAATAGCTGAAAAAATTATCAGTTTTTTCCAATTATTTTTTGTAATTTTTATGTATTAATCAAAAGTAACTATTAATAACATAATCTATAGCTCATTTATTCAAAATTATATATCACCGGTACATCTATTTTTTTCCTCAGAATTGCTAAGTGACCTTAAAAATGTAACTATCCAGATTCATCCTGCAGTGAATAATATTTATTGAGATTCCACTTGTTCAGACTTAAAATAATTTACTCACTTGAGTGAAGTGGAGGAAGCCATGCATGGACTATGTTCACTCACTATCCTAAAACCAAACCACCAGCTAAAGCAAAAATAACTACAAGAGGCAGAATATTGAATGACATAAGCAAAAGCCAGAATTCTTCTATGAAAACATAGATTAAAAACACATGACCTATGCTTCTCTGAAAGAAAAAAAAACTGATATTGAGTGGAGATATGTGGCAACGTAGGATTATAGTATTAAAAAAGTAGTGAAATGGTCCAGTATGAGAGAGAAAAAGCAACTTGGGCACTGCCAGAAAGACATGATGTAAATGTTCAAAAAGAAAATTATAGCAAAAACTTGCATTATTTTAATTACATAAATGTTTTATACATACATGATAATAAATGGAATGCTTCTTAAAATAGGAAAGGTCAAGGAGTTTCAGATGGAGCTTCAGATAGATATGAGAAATGAATGGTTGGGCTCTTGAGGAAAGATAAGTTGTGTTCTAAGGTAGCTGGGGGCTTTACCGATTATATTCTGTTGGGCAAACAGTAGAAGCTGCAAGTGATAAACTTAGATATTTAGGTGAGGAAAATTTCAGGCAACATGTGGAAGTTAAACCCGAGTTTCTCTGTTTCTTACAATAAAATGTGAGTAAAAGAGATATTTTAGAGCTGGAGAGATAACTCAACAGTTGAATGCATGATTGGCATCCTGGAGGATTATATTCTATCTGTAGCACCATCTGGTCTTTTGAGCACACTCGTGAATGATCTCCAAATACTGAGCCAGAGCATTGCCCTGAGAACTCCCAGTTGTACCCCTCACCCAAAACAAAAGCAAATAATTTGAAGAATAAATAGCTAAAAGAAAAGAATATGTATTTGATAATTCAGGGGGGGAATCAGCCTATACAGATAGTGTGTTCCCGTAACCAGGCTAAGGGTGTTTTTGAAAAACCATTTGCTGAATTATATATATGACTTCTGATTAGCCACTTTATCAGAAACCAATAATAGAGTTAGTTTCATCCAGGAGGATCTGTTGGGTGCACCTTTGTCACATGGCATATTCTCTGAACATTCATGGAAGAATGTAATCTTGGAAGAATGTAATTCATGGAAGAATGTAATCCTGGCGCCGTGTAATCCCATCAGCGGCCAACACTCAGAGACTATAAAATCCTGATCCCGGACGAGAACAGTGCAGTTTTCTGCCCCCGCGCCTGGGTGTTCCTTCCCGGAGTCCCTTGGAGGGGAGCGGGTTGAGCTTTCCTCCCCGCCCCGACCAGGGCTCTGGCAGCCGAAGACCTCCAGTACCAGCCACCACCATGCTGAGACCACTCTCCGCACACATGAAGGTACTGGCAGAGGGACAAAGCCACGCGGGTTCCGGGGCCGAGACCTCCAAGCCTACTTGAATTGGAGTCGAGCATCTCCCACCCAGATCCTCCAAATTCCAGTAGGCAGGGGTCACACCCACCACCTGGCCCCCTGGCGCCATGTAATCCCATCAGCGGCCAAGACTCAGAGAATATAAAATCCGGATCCCGGACGAGAACAGTGCAGTCTTCTGCCCCCGCGCCTGGGTGTTCCTTCCCAGAGCACCTTGGAGGGGAGCGGGTTGAGCTTTCCTCCCCGCCCCAACCAGGGCTCTGGCAGCCGAAGACCTCCAGGACCAGCCACCACCATGCTGAGAACACTCTCGGCACACATGAAGGTACTGGCAGAGGGAAAAAGCCACGCGGCTTCCGGAGTCGAGACCTCCAAGCCTACTCGAATTTGAGTCGAGCATCTTCCAGCCAGATCCTCCAAATTCCAGTACGCGGGGGTCACACCCACCACCTGGCCCCCTGGCGCCTTGTAATCCCATCAGCAGCCAAGACTCAGAGACTATAAAATCGTGATCCCAGACGAGAACAGTGCAGTCTTCTGCCCCCGCGCCTGGGTGTTCCTTCCCGGAGCCCCTTAAAGGGGAGAGGGTTGAGCTTTCCTCCCCGCCCCGACCAGGGCTCCGGCAGCCGAAGACCTCCAGGACCAGCCACCACCATGCTGAGACCACTGTCCGCACACATGAAGGTACTGGAAGAGGGACAAAGGCACGCGGGTTCCGGGGTCGAGACCTCCAAGCCGACTCGAATTGGAGTCGAGCATCTTCCACCCAGATCCTCCAAATTCCAGTAGGCGGGGGTCACACCCACCACCCCGCCCCCTGGCGCCATGTAATCCCATCAGCGGCCGAGACTCAGAGACTATAAAATCCTGATCCCGGACGAGAACAGTGCAGTCTTCTGCCCCCGCGCCTGGGTGTTCCGTCCCGGAGCACCTTGGAGGGGAGCGGGTTGAGCTTTCCTCCCCGCCCAGACCAGGGATCCGGCAGCCGAAGACCTCCAGGACCAGCCACCACCATGCTGAGACCACTCTCCGCACACATTAAGGTACTGGCAGAGGGACAAAGCCACACGATTTCCTGGGGCGAGACCTCCATGCCTACTTGAATTGGAGTTGAACATCTTCCACCCAGATCCTCCAAGTTCCAGTAGGCGGGGGTCTCACCCACCACCTGGTCCCTGGCGCCCTGTAATCCCATCAGCGGCCAAGACTCAGAGACTATAAAATCCTGATACCGGACGAAAACAGTGCAGTCTTCTGCCCCCGCAACTGGGTGTTCCTTCCCGGAGCACCTTGGAGGGGAGCGGGTTGAGCTTTACTCCCTGCCCCGACCAGGGCTCCCGCAGCCGAAGACCTCCAGGACCAGCCACCACCATGCTGAGACCACTCTCCGCACACATGAAGGTACTGGCAGAGGGACAAAGCCACGCGGGTTCCGGGGCCGAGACCTCCAAGCCTACTCGAATTGGAGTCGAGCATCTTCCACCCAGATCCTCCAAATTCCAGTAGGCAGGGGTCACACCCACCACCTGGCCCCCTGGCGCCGTGTAATCCCATCAGCGGCCTAGACTCAGAGACTATAAAATCCTGATCCCGGAGGAGAACAGTGCAGTCTTCTGCCCCCGCGCCTGGGTGGTCCTTCCCGGAGCCCCTTGGAGGGGAGCGGGTTGAGCTTTCCTCCCCGCCCCGACCAGGGCTCCGGCAGCCGACGACCTCCAGGACAAGCCACCACCATGATGAGACCACTATCCGCACACACGAAGGTACTGGCAGAGGGACAAACCACGCGCGTTCCGGGGCCGAGACCTCCAAGCCTTCTTGAATTGGAGTCGAGCATCTTCCACCCAGATCCTCCAAATTCCAGTTGGCAGGTGTAACACCCACCACCTGGCCCCTGGCGCCCTGTAATCCCATCAGCTTTCAAGACTCAGAGACTATAAAATCCTGATCCCGGACGAGAACAGTGCAGTCTTCTGCCCCCGCGCCTGGGTGTTCCTTCCCGGAGCCCCTTGGAGGAGAGCGGGTTGAGCTTTCCTCCCCGCTCCGAGCAGGGCTCCAGCAGCCGAAGACCTCCAGGACCAGCCAGCACCATGCTGAGACCACTCTCTGCACACATGAAGGTACTGGCAGAGGGAAAAAGCCACGCGGGTTCCGGCGCGGAGACCTCCAAGCCTACTCGAATTGGAGTCGAGCATCTTCTATCCAGATCCTCCAAATTCCAGTAGGCGTGGGTCACACCCCCCACCTTGCCCCCTGCCGCCGTTTAATCCCATCAGCGGCCAACACTCAGAGACTATAAAATCCTGATCCCGGACGAGAACAGTGCAGTCTTCTGCCCCCGCGCCTGGGTGTTCCTTCCCGGAGCCACTTGGAGGGGAGTGGTTTGAGCTTTTCTCTCCGACCCGACCAGGGCTCCGGCAGCCGAAGACCTCCAGGACCAGCCACCACCATTCTGAGACCACTCTCCGCACACATGAAGGTACTGGCAGAGGGACAAAGCCACGCGGGTTCCGGGGCCGAGACCTCCAAGCCTACTCGAATTGGAGTCGAGCATCTTCCACCCAGATCCTCCAAATTTCAGTAGGCGGGGGTCACACCCACCACCTGGCCCCCTGGCGCCGTGTAATACCATCAGCGGCCAAGACTCAGAGACTATAAAGTCCTGATCCCGGACGAGAACAGTGCAGTCTTCTGCCCCCGCGCCTGGGTGTTCCTTCCCGGAGCCCCTTGGAGGGGAGCGGGTTGAGCTTTCCTCGCCGCCCCGACCAGGGCTCTGGCAGCCAAAGACCTCCAGGACCAGCCACCACCATGCTGAGACCACTCTCCGCACACATGAAGGTACTGGCAGAGGGACAAAGCCACGCGGGTTCCGGGGCCGAGACCTCCAAGCCTACTCGAATCCAGTCAAGCATCTTCCACCCAGATCCTCCAAATTTCAGTAGGCGGGGGTCACACCCACCACCTGGCCCCCTGGCGCCCTGTAATCCCATCAGCGGCCAAGATTCAGAGACTATAAAATCCTGATCCCGGACGAGAACAGTGCAGTCTTCTGCCCCCGCGCATGGGTGTTCCTTCCCGGAGCCCCTTGGAGGGGAGCGGGTTGAGCTTTCCTCCCCGCCCCGACCAGGGCTCCGGCAGCCGAAGACCTCCAGGACCAGCGACCACCATGCTGAGACCACTCTCCGCACACATGAAGGTACTGGCAGAGGGACAAAGCCACGCGTGTTCCGGGGCCAAGACCTCCAAGCCTACTCGAATTGGAGTCGAGCATCTTCCAGCTAGATCCTCCAAATTCCAGTAGGCAGGGGTCACACCCACCACCTGGCCCCTGGCGCCCTGTAATCCCATCAGCGGCAAAGACTCAGAGACTATAATATCCTGATCCCGGACCAGGTCAGTGCAGTCTTCTGCCCCCGCGCCTGGGTGTTCCTTCCCGGAGCCCCTTGGAGGGGAGCGGGTTGAGCTTTCCTCGCCGCCCCGACCAGGGCTCCGGCTGCCGAAGACCTCCAGGACCAGCCACCACCATGCTGAGACCACTCTCCGCACACCTGAAGGTACTTGCAGAGAGACAAAGCCACGCGGGTTCCGGGGCCGCGACCTCCAAGCCTACTCGAATTGGAGTCGAGCATCTTCCACCCAGATCCTCCAAATTCCAGTAGGCGGGGGTCACACCCACCACCTGGCCCCTTGCGCCGTGTAATCCCATCAGCGGCCAAGACTCAGAGACTATAAAATCGTGATCCCGGACGAGAACAGTGCAGTCTTCTGCCCCCGCGCCTGGGTGTTCCTTCCCGGAGCCCCTTGGAGGGGAGCGGGTTGAGCTTTCCTCCCTGATCAGACCAGGGCTCCGGCAGTAAAAGACCTCCAGGACCAACCACCACCATGCTGAGACCACTCTCCGCACACATGAAGGTACTGGCAGAGGGACAAAGCCACGCGGGTTCCGGGGCCGAGACCTCCAAGCCTACTCGAATTGGAGTCGAGCATCTTCCACCCAGATCCTCCAAATTCCAGTACGCGAGGGTCACACCCACCACCTGGCCCCTTGCGCCGTGTAATCCCATCAGCGGCCAAGACTCAGAGACTATAAAATCCTGATCCCGGACGAGAACAGTGCAGTCTTCTGCCCCCGCGCCTGGGTGTTCCTTCCCGGAGTCCCTTGGGGGGTAGCGGGTTGAGCTTTCCTCCCCGCCCCGACCAGGGCTCCGGCAGCCGAAGACCTCCAGGACCAGCCACCACCATGCTGAGACCACGCTCCGCACATATGAAGGTCCTGGCAGAGGGACAAACCACGTGGCTTCCGGGGCCGAGACCTCCAAGCCTACTCGAATTGGAGTCGAGCATCTTCTAGCCAGATCCTCCAAATTCCAGTAGACAGGGGTCACACCCACCACCTGGCCCCTGGCGCCCTGTAATCCCATCAGCGGCCAAGACTCAGAGACTATAAAATCCTGATCCCGGACGAGAACAGTGCAGTCTTCTGCCCCCGCGCATGGGTGTTCCTTCCCGGAGCCCCTTGGAGGGGAGCGGGTTGAGCTTTCCTCCCCGGCCCGACCAGGGCTCCGGCAGCCGAAGACCTCCAGGACCAGCCACCACCATGCTGAGACCACTCTCCGCACACATGAAGGTACTGGCAGAGGGAAAAAGCCACGCATGTTCCGGGGCCAAGACCTCCAAGCCTAATCGAATTGGAGTCGAGCATCTTCCAGCTAGATCCTCCAAATTCCAGTAGGCAGGGGTCACACCCACCACCTGGCCCCTGGCGCCCTGTAATCCCATCAGCGGCAAAGACTCAGAGACTATAAAATCCTGATCCCGGACGAGAACAGTGCAGTCTTCTGCCCCCGCGCCTGGGTGTTCCTTCCCGGAGTCCCTTGGAGGGGAGCGGGTTGAGCTTTCCTCCCCGCCCCGACCAGGGCTCCGGCAGCCGAAGACCTCCAGGACCAGCCACCACCATGCTGAGACCACTCTCCGCACACATGAAGGTACTGGCAGAGGGACAAAGCCACGCGGGTTCCGGGGCCGAGACCTCCAAGCCTACTCGAATCCAGTCAAGCATCTTCCACCCAGATCCTCCAAATTCCAGTAGGCGGGGGTCACACCCACCACCTGGCCCCCTAGCGCCGTGTAATCCCATCAGCGGCCAAGATTCAGAGACTATAAAATCCTGATCCCGGACGAGAAGAGTGCAGTCTTCTGCCCCCGCGCTGGGTGTTCCTTCCCGGAGGCCCTTGGAGGGGAGCGGGTTGAGCTTTCCTTCCCGCCCCGACCAGGGCTACGGCAGCCGAAGACCTCCAGGACCAGCCACCACCATGCTGATACCACTCTCCGCACACATGAAGGTACTGGCAGAGGGACAAAGCCATGTGGGTTCCGGGGCCGAGACCTCCAAGCCTACTCGAATTGGATTCGATCATCTTCCCCCCAGATCCTCCAAATTCCAGTAGGCGGGGGTCACACCCACCACCTGGCCCCCTGGCGCTGTGTAATCCCATCAGCGGCCAAGACTCAGAGACTATAAAATCCTGATCCCGGACGAGAACAGTGCAGTCTTCTGCCCCCGCGCCTGGGTGTTCCTTCCCGGAGCCCCTTGGAGGGAAGCGGGTTGAGCTTTCCTCCCCGCCCTGACCAGGGCTCCGGCAGCCGAAGACCTCCAGGACCAGCCACCACCATGCTGAGACCACTCTCCGCACACATGAAGGTACTTGCAGTGAGACAAAGCCACGCGGGTTCCGGGGCCGAGACCTCCAAGCCTACTCGAATTGGAGTCGAGCATCTTCCACCCAGATCCTCCAAATTCCAGTAGGCGGGGGTCACACCCACCACCTGGCCCCCTGGCGCCGTGTAATCCCATCAGCGGCCAAGACTCAGAGACTATAAAATCCTGATCCCGGACGAGAACAGTGCAGTCTTCTGCCCCCGCGCCTGGGTGTTCCTTCCCGGAGCACCTTGGAGGGGAGCGGGTTGAGCTTTCCTCCCCGCCCAGACCAGGGATCCGGCAGCCGAAGACCTCCAGGACCAGCCACCACCATGCTGAGACCACTCTCCGCACACATTAAGGTACTGGCAGAGGGACAAAGCCACACGATTTCCTGGGGCGAGACCTCCATGCCTACTTGAATTGGAGTTGAACATCTTCCACCCAGATCCTCCAAGTTCCAGTAGGCGGGGGTCTCACCCACCACCTGGTCCCTGGCGCCCTGTAATCCCATCAGCGGCCAAGACTCAGAGACTATAAAATCCTGATACCGGACGAAAACAGTGCAGTCTTCTGCCCCCGCAACTGGGTGTTCCTTCCCGGAGCACCTTGGAGGGGAGCGGGTTGAGCTTTACTCCCTGCCCCGACCAGGGCTCCCGCAGCCGAAGACCTCCAGGACCAGCCACCACCATGCTGAGACCACTCTCCGCACACATGAAGGTACTGGCAGAGGGACAAAGCCACGCGGGTTCCGGGGCCGAGACCTCCAAGCCTACTCGAATTGGAGTCGAGCATCTTCCACCCAGATCCTCCAAATTCCAGTAGGCAGGGGTCACACCCACCACCTGGCCCCCTGGCGCCGTGTAATCCCATCAGCGGCCTAGACTCAGAGACTATAAAATCCTGATCCCGGAGGAGAACAGTGCAGTCTTCTGCCCCCGCGCCTGGGTGGTCCTTCCCGGAGCCCCTTGGAGGGGAGCGGGTTGAGCTTTCCTCCCCGCCCCGACCAGGGCTCCGGCAGCCGACGACCTCCAGGACAAGCCACCACCATGATGAGACCACTATCCGCACACACGAAGGTACTGGCAGAGGGACAAACCACGCGCGTTCCGGGGCCGAGACCTCCAAGCCTTCTCGAATTGGAGTCGAGCATCTTCCACCCAGATCCTCCAAATTCCAGTTGGCAGGTGTAACACCCACCACCTGGCCCCTGGCGCCCTGTAATCCCATCAGCTTTCAAGACTCAGAGACTATAAAATCCTGATCCCGGACGAGAACAGTGCAGTCTTCTGCCCCCGCGCCTGGGTGTTCCTTCCCGGAGCCCCTTGGAGGAGAGCGGGTTGAGCTTTCCTCCCCGCTCCGAGCAGGGCTCCAGCAGCCGAAGACCTCCAGGACCAGCCAGCACCATGCTGAGACCACTCTCTGCACACATGAAGGTACTGGCAGAGGGAAAAAGCCACGCGGGTTCCGGCGCGGAGACCTCCAAGCCTACTCGAATTGGAGTCGAGCATCTTCTATCCAGATCCTCCAAATTCCAGTAGGCGTGGGTCACACCCCCCACCTTGCCCCCTGCCGCCGTTTAATCCCATCAGCGGCCAACACTCAGAGACTATAAAATCCTGATCCCGGACGAGAACAGTGCAGTCTTCTGCCCCCGCGCCTGGGTGTTCCTTCCCGGAGCCACTTGGAGGGGAGTGGTTTGAGCTTTTCTCTCCGACCCGACCAGGGCTCCGGCAGCCGAAGACCTCCAGGACCAGCCACCACCATTCTGAGACCACTCTCCGCACACATGAAGGTACTGGCAGAGGGACAAAGCCACGCGGGTTCCGGGGCCGAGACCTCCAAGCCTACTCGAATTGGAGTCGAGCATCTTCCACCCAGATCCTCCAAATTTCAGTAGGCGGGGGTCACACCCACCACCTGGCCCCCTGGCGCCGTGTAATACCATCAGCGGCCAAGACTCAGAGACTATAAAGTCCTGATCCCGGACGAGAACAGTGCAGTCTTCTGCCCCCGCGCCTGGGTGTTCCTTCCCGGAGCCCCTTGGAGGGGAGCGGGTTGAGCTTTCCTCGCCGCCCCGACCAGGGCTCTGGCAGCCAAAGACCTCCAGGACCAGCCACCACCATGCTGAGACCACTCTCCGCACACATGAAGGTACTGGCAGAGGGACAAAGCCACGCGGGTTCCGGGGCCGAGACCTCCAAGCCTACTCGAATCCAGTCAAGCATCTTCCACCCAGATCCTCCAAATTTCAGTAGGCGGGGGTCACACCCACCACCTGGCCCCCTGGCGCCCTGTAATCCCATCAGCGGCCAAGATTCAGAGACTATAAAATCCTGATCCCGGACGAGAACAGTGCAGTCTTCTGCCCCCGCGCATGGGTGTTCCTTCCCGGAGCCCCTTGGAGGGGAGCGGGTTGAGCTTTCCTCCCCGCCCCGACCAGGGCTCCGGCAGCCGAAGACCTCCAGGACCAGCCACCACCATGCTGAGACCACTCTCCGCACACATGAAGGTACTGGCAGAGGGACAAAGCCACGCGTGTTCCGGGGCCAAGACCTCCAAGCCTACTCGAATTGGAGTCGAGCATCTTCCAGCTAGATCCTCCAAATTCCAGTAGGCAGGGGTCACACCCACCACCTGGCCCCTGGCGCCCTGTAATCCCATCAGCGGCAAAGACTCAGAGACTATAATATCCTGATCCCGGACCAGGTCAGTGCAGTCTTCTGCCCCCGCGCCTGGGTGTTCCTTCCCGGAGCCCCTTGGAGGGGAGCGGGTTGAGCTTTCCTCGCCGCCCCGACCAGGGCTCCGGCTGCCGAAGACCTCCAGGACCAGCCACCACCTTGCTGAGACCACTCTCCGCACACATGAAGGTACTTGCAGAGAGACAAAGCCACGCGGGTTCCGGGGCCGCGACCTCCAAGCCTACTCGAATTGGAGTTGAGCATCTTCCACCCAGATCCTCCAAATTCCAGTGGGCGGGGGTCACACCCACCACCTGGCCCCTTGCGCCGTGTAATCCCATCAGCGGCCAAGACTCAGAGACTATAAAATCGTGATCCCGGACGAGAACAGTGCAGTCTTCTGCCCCCGCGCCTGGGTGTTCCTTCCCGGAGCCCCTTGGAGGGGAGCGGGTTGAGCTTTCCTCCCTGATCAGACCAGGGCTCCGGCAGTAAAAGACCTCCAGGACCAACCACCACCATGCTGAGACCACTCTCCGCACACATGAAGGTACTGGCAGAGGGACAAAGCCACGCGGGTTCCGGGGCCGAGACCTCCAAGCCTACTCGAATTGGAGTCGAGCATCTTCCACCCAGATCCTCCAAATTCCAGTACGCGAGGGTCACACCCACCACCTGGCCCCTTGCGCCGTGTAATCCCATCAGCGGCCAAGACTCAGAGACTATAAAATCCTGATCCCGGACGAGAACAGTGCAGTCTTCTGCCCCCGCGCCTGGGTGTTCCTTCCCGGAGTCCCTTGGGGGGTAGCGGGTTGAGCTTTCCTCCCCGCCCCGACCAGGGCTCCGGCAGCCGAAGACCTCCAGGACCAGCCACCACCATGCTGAGACCACGCTCCGCACATATGAAGGTCCTGGCAGAGGGACAAACCACGTGGCTTCCGGGGCCGAGACCTCCAAGCCTACTCGAATTGGAGTCGAGCATCTTCTAGCCAGATCCTCCAAATTCCAGTAGACAGGGGTCACACCCACCACCTGGCCCCTGGCGCCCTGTAATCCCATCAGCGGCCAAGACTCAGAGACTATAAAATCCTGATCCCGGACGAGAACAGTGCAGTCTTCTGCCCCCGCGCATGGGTGTTCCTTCCCGGAGCCCCTTGGAGGGGAGCGGGTTGAGCTTTCCTCCCCGGCCCGACCAGGGCTCCGGCAGCCGAAGACCTCCAGGACCAGCCACCACCATGCTGAGACCACTCTCCGCACACATGAAGGTACTGGCAGAGGGAAAAAGCCACGCATGTTCCGGGGCCAAGACCTCCAAGCCTAATCGAATTGGAGTCGAGCATCTTCCAGCTAGATCCTCCAAATTCCAGTAGGCAGGGGTCACACCCACCACCTGGCCCCTGGCGCCCTGTAATCCCATCAGCGGCAAAGACTCAGAGACTATAAAATCCTGATCCCGGACGAGAACAGTGCAGTCTTCTGCCCCCGCGCCTGGGTGTTCCTTCCCGGAGTCCCTTGGAGGGGAGCGGGTTGAGCTTTCCTCCCCGCCCCGACCAGGGCTCCGGCAGCCGAAGACCTCCAGGACCAGCCACCACCATGCTGAGACCACTCTCCGCACACATGAAGGTACTGGCAGAGGGACAAAGCCACGCGGGTTCCGGGGCCGAGACCTCCAAGCCTACTCGAATCCAGTCAAGCATCTTCCACCCAGATCCTCCAAATTCCAGTAGGCGGGGGTCACACCCACCACCTGGCCCCCTAGCGCCGTGTAATCCCATCAGCGGCCAAGATTCAGAGACTATAAAATCCTGATCCCGGACGAGAAGAGTGCAGTCTTCTGCCCCCGCGCTGGGTGTTCCTTCCCGGAGGCCCTTGGAGGGGAGCGGGTTGAGCTTTCCTTCCCGCCCCGACCAGGGCTACGGCAGCCGAAGACCTCCAGGACCAGCCACCACCATGCTGATACCACTCTCCGCACACATGAAGGTACTGGCAGAGGGACAAAGCCATGTGGGTTCCGGGGCCGAGACCTCCAAGCCTACTCGAATTGGATTCGATCATCTTCCCCCCAGATCCTCCAAATTCCAGTAGGCGGGGGTCACACCCACCACCTGGCCCCCTGGCGCTGTGTAATCCCATCAGCGGCCAAGACTCAGAGACTATAAAATCCTGATCCCGGACGAGAACAGTGCAGTCTTCTGCCCCCGCGCCTGGGTGTTCCTTCCCGGAGCCCCTTGGAGGGAAGCGGGTTGAGCTTTCCTCCCCGCCCTGACCAGGGCTCCGGCAGCCGAAGACCTCCAGGACCAGCCACCACCATGCTGAGACCACTCTCCGCACACATGAAGGTACTTGCAGTGAGACAAAGCCACGCGGGTTCCGGGGCCGAGACCTCCAAGCCTACTCGAATTGGAGTCGAGCATCTTCCACCCAGATCCTCCAAATTCCAGTAGGCGGGGGTCACACCCACCACCTGGCCCCCTGGCGCCGTGTAATCCCATCAGCGGCCAAGACTCAGAGACTATAAAATCCTGATCCCGGACGAGAACAGTGCAGTCTTCTGCCCCCGCGCCTGGGTGTTCCTTCCCGGAGCACCTTGGAGGGGAGCGGGTTGAGCTTTCCTCCCCGCCCAGACCAGGGATCCGGCAGCCGAAGACCTCCAGGACCAGCCACCACCATGCTGAGACCACTCTCCGCACACATTAAGGTACTGGCAGAGGGACAAAGCCACACGATTTCCTGGGGCGAGACCTCCATGCCTACTTGAATTGGAGTTGAACATCTTCCACCCAGATCCTCCAAGTTCCAGTAGGCGGGGGTCTCACCCACCACCTGGTCCCTGGCGCCCTGTAATCCCATCAGCGGCCAAGACTCAGAGACTATAAAATCCTGATACCGGACGAAAACAGTGCAGTCTTCTGCCCCCGCAACTGGGTGTTCCTTCCCGGAGCACCTTGGAGGGGAGCGGGTTGAGCTTTACTCCCTGCCCCGACCAGGGCTCCCGCAGCCGAAGACCTCCAGGACCAGCCACCACCATGCTGAGACCACTCTCCGCACACATGAAGGTACTGGCAGAGGGACAAAGCCACGCGGGTTCCGGGGCCGAGACCTCCAAGCCTACTCGAATTGGAGTCGAGCATCTTCCACCCAGATCCTCCAAATTCCAGTAGGCAGGGGTCACACCCACCACCTGGCCCCCTGGCGCCGTGTAATCCCATCAGCGGCCTAGACTCAGAGACTATAAAATCCTGATCCCGGAGGAGAACAGTGCAGTCTTCTGCCCCCGCGCCTGGGTGGTCCTTCCCGGAGCCCCTTGGAGGGGAGCGGGTTGAGCTTTCCTCCCCGCCCCGACCAGGGCTCCGGCAGCCGACGACCTCCAGGACAAGCCACCACCATGATGAGACCACTATCCGCACACACGAAGGTACTGGCAGAGGGACAAACCACGCGCGTTCCGGGGCCGAGACCTCCAAGCCTTCTCGAATTGGAGTCGAGCATCTTCCACCCAGATCCTCCAAATTCCAGTTGGCAGGTGTAACACCCACCACCTGGCCCCTGGCGCCCTGTAATCCCATCAGCTTTCAAGACTCAGAGACTATAAAATCCTGATCCCGGACGAGAACAGTGCAGTCTTCTGCCCCCGCGCCTGGGTGTTCCTTCCCGGAGCCCCTTGGAGGAGAGCGGGTTGAGCTTTCCTCCCCGCTCCGAGCAGGGCTCCAGCAGCCGAAGACCTCCAGGACCAGCCAGCACCATGCTGAGACCACTCTCTGCACACATGAAGGTACTGGCAGAGGGAAAAAGCCACGCGGGTTCCGGCGCGGAGACCTCCAAGCCTACTCGAATTGGAGTCGAGCATCTTCTATCCAGATCCTCCAAATTCCAGTAGGCGTGGGTCACACCCCCCACCTTGCCCCCTGCCGCCGTTTAATCCCATCAGCGGCCAACACTCAGAGACTATAAAATCCTGATCCCGGACGAGAACAGTGCAGTCTTCTGCCCCCGCGCCTGGGTGTTCCTTCCCGGAGCCACTTGGAGGGGAGTGGTTTGAGCTTTTCTCTCCGACCCGACCAGGGCTCCGGCAGCCGAAGACCTCCAGGACCAGCCACCACCATTCTGAGACCACTCTCCGCACACATGAAGGTACTGGCAGAGGGACAAAGCCACGCGGGTTCCGGGGCCGAGACCTCCAAGCCTACTCGAATTGGAGTCGAGCATCTTCCACCCAGATCCTCCAAATTTCAGTAGGCGGGGGTCACACCCACCACCTGGCCCCCTGGCGCCGTGTAATACCATCAGCGGCCAAGACTCAGAGACTATAAAGTCCTGATCCCGGACGAGAACAGTGCAGTCTTCTGCCCCCGCGCCTGGGTGTTCCTTCCCGGAGCCCCTTGGAGGGGAGCGGGTTGAGCTTTCCTCGCCGCCCCGACCAGGGCTCTGGCAGCCAAAGACCTCCAGGACCAGCCACCACCATGCTGAGACCACTCTCCGCACACATGAAGGTACTGGCAGAGGGACAAAGCCACGCGGGTTCCGGGGCCGAGACCTCCAAGCCTACTCGAATCCAGTCAAGCATCTTCCACCCAGATCCTCCAAATTTCAGTAGGCGGGGGTCACACCCACCACCTGGCCCCCTGGCGCCCTGTAATCCCATCAGCGGCCAAGATTCAGAGACTATAAAATCCTGATCCCGGACGAGAACAGTGCAGTCTTCTGCCCCCGCGCATGGGTGTTCCTTCCCGGAGCCCCTTGGAGGGGAGCGGGTTGAGCTTTCCTCCCCGCCCCGACCAGGGCTCCGGCAGCCGAAGACCTCCAGGACCAGCCACCACCATGCTGAGACCACTCTCCGCACACATGAAGGTACTGGCAGAGGGACAAAGCCACGCGTGTTCCGGGGCCAAGACCTCCAAGCCTACTCGAATTGGAGTCGAGCATCTTCCAGCTAGATCCTCCAAATTCCAGTAGGCAGGGGTCACACCCACCACCTGGCCCCTGGCGCCCTGTAATCCCATCAGCGGCAAAGACTCAGAGACTATAATATCCTGATCCCGGACCAGGTCAGTGCAGTCTTCTGCCCCCGCGCCTGGGTGTTCCTTCCCGGAGCCCCTTGGAGGGGAGCGGGTTGAGCTTTCCTCGCCGCCCCGACCAGGGCTCCGGCTGCCGAAGACCTCCAGGACCAGCCACCACCTTGCTGAGACCACTCTCCGCACACATGAAGGTACTTGCAGAGAGACAAAGCCACGCGGGTTCCGGGGCCGCGACCTCCAAGCCTACTCGAATTGGAGTTGAGCATCTTCCACCCAGATCCTCCAAATTCCAGTGGGCGGGGGTCACACCCACCACCTGGCCCCTTGCGCCGTGTAATCCCATCAGCGGCCAAGACTCAGAGACTATAAAATCGTGATCCCGGACGAGAACAGTGCAGTCTTCTGCCCCCGCGCCTGGGTGTTCCTTCCCGGAGCCCCTTGGAGGGGAGCGGGTTGAGCTTTCCTCCCTGATCAGACCAGGGCTCCGGCAGCAAAAGACCTCCAGGACCAACCACCACCATGCTGAGACCACTCTCCGCACACATGAAGGTACTGGCAGAGGGACAAAGCCACGCGGGTTCCGGGGCCGAGACCTCCAAGCCTACTCGAATTGGAGTCGAGCATCTTCCACCCAGATCCTCCAAATTCCAGTACGCGAGGGTCACACCCACCACCTGGCCCCTTGCGCCGTGTAATCCCATCAGCGGCCAAGACTCAGAGACTATAAAATCCTGATCCCGGACGAGAACAGTGCAGTCTTCTGCCCCCGCGCCTGGGTGTTCCTTCCCGGAGTCCCTTGGGGGGTAGCGGGTTGAGCTTTCCTCCCCGCCCCGACCAGGGCTCCGGCAGCCGAAGACCTCCAGGACCAGCCACCACCATGCTGAGACCACGCTCCGCACATATGAAGGTCCTGGCAGAGGGACAAACCACGTGGCTTCCGGGGCCGAGACCTCCAAGCCTACTCGAATTGGAGTCGAGCATCTTCTAGCCAGATCCTCCAAATTCCAGTAGACAGGGGTCACACCCACCACCTGGCCCCTGGCGCCCTGTAATCCCATCAGCGGCCAAGACTCAGAGACTATAAAATCCTGATCCCGGACGAGAACAGTGCAGTCTTCTGCCCCCGCGCATGGGTGTTCCTTCCCGGAGCCCCTTGGAGGGGAGCGGGTTGAGCTTTCCTCCCCGGCCCGACCAGGGCTCCGGCAGCCGAAGACCTCCAGGACCAGCCACCACCATGCTGAGACCACTCTCCGCACACATGAAGGTACTGGCAGAGGGAAAAAGCCACGCATGTTCCGGGGCCAAGACCTCCAAGCCTAATCGAATTGGAGTCGAGCATCTTCCAGCTAGATCCTCCAAATTCCAGTAGGCAGGGGTCACACCCACCACCTGGCCCCTGGCGCCCTGTAATCCCATCAGCGGCAAAGACTCAGAGACTATAAAATCCTGATCCCGGACGAGAACAGTGCAGTCTTCTGCCCCCGCGCCTGGGTGTTCCTTCCCGGAGTCCCTTGGAGGGGAGCGGGTTGAGCTTTCCTCCCCGCCCCGACCAGGGCTCCGGCAGCCGAAGACCTCCAGGACCAGCCACCACCATGCTGAGACCACTCTCCGCACACATGAAGGTACTGGCAGAGGGACAAAGCCACGCGGGTTCCGGGGCCGAGACCTCCAAGCCTACTCGAATCCAGTCAAGCATCTTCCACCCAGATCCTCCAAATTCCAGTAGGCGGGGGTCACACCCACCACCTGGCCCCCTGGCGCCGTGTAATCCCATCAGCGGCCAAGATTCAGAGACTATAAAATCCTGATCCCGGACGAGAAGAGTGCAGTCTTCTGCCCCCGCGCTGGGTGTTCCTTCCCGGAGGCCCTTGGAGGGGAGCGGGTTGAGCTTTCCTCCCCGCCCCGACCAGGGCTACGGCAGCCGAAGACCTCCAGGACCAGCCACCACCATGCTGATACCACTCTCCGCACACATGAAGGTACTGGCAGAGGGACAAAGCCATGTGGGTTCCGGGGCCGAGACCTCCAAGCCTACTCGAATTGGATTCGATCATCTTCCCCCCAGATCCTCCAAATTCCAGTAGGCGGGGGTCACACCCACCACCTGGCCCCCTGGCGCTGTGTAATCCCATCAGCGGCCAAGACTCAGAGACTATAAAATCCTGATCCCGGACGAGAACAGTGCAGTCTTCTGCCCCCGCGCCTGGGTGTTCCTTCCCGGAGCCCCTTGGAGGGAAGCGGGTTGAGCTTTCCTCCCCGCCCTGACCAGGGCTCCGGCAGCCGAAGACCTCCAGGACCAGCCACCACCATGCTGAGACCACTCTCCGCACACATGAAGGTACTTGCAGTGAGACAAAGCCACGCGGGTTCCGGGGCCGAGACCTCCAAGCCTACTCGAATTGGAGTCGAGCATCTTCCACCCAGATCCTCCAAATTCCAGTAGGCGGGGGTCACACCCACCACCTGGCCCCCTGGCGCCGTGTAATCCCATCAGCGGCCAAGACTCAGAGACTATAAAATCCTGATCCCGGACGAGAACAGTGCAGTCTGCTGCCCCCGTGCCTGGGTGTTCCTTCCCGGAGCCCCTTGGAGGGGAGCGGGTTGAGCTTTCCTCCCCGATCAGACCAGGGCTCTGGCAGCAAAAGACCTCCAGGACCAACCACCACCATGCTGAGACCACTCTCCGCACACATGAAGGTACTGGCAGAGGGACAAAGCCACGCGGGTTCCGGGG
This sequence comes from Sorex fumeus, assembly GCF_029834395.1. NCBI lineage: Eukaryota > Metazoa > Chordata > Mammalia > Eulipotyphla > Soricidae > Sorex > Sorex fumeus. The sequence goes on along the minus strand of NW_026606108.1, from coordinate 21,525,614 downwards.
ACGAGACCTCCAAGCCTACTCGAATTGGAGTCGAGCATCTTCCAGCCAGATCCTCCAAATTCCAGTAGGCAGGGGTCACACCCACCACCTGGCCCCCTGGCGCAGTGTAATCCCATCAGCGGCCAAGTTTCAGAGACCATAAAATCCTGATCCCGGACGAGAACAGTGCAGTCTTCTGCCCCCGCGCCTGGGTGTTCCTTCCCGGAGCCCCTTGGAGGGGAGCGGGTTGAGCTTTCCTCCCCGCCCCGACCCGGGCTCCGGCAGCCGAAGAACTCCAGGACCAGCCACCACCATGCTGAGACCACTCTCCGCACACATGAAGGTACTGGCAGAAGGTCAAAGCCACGTGGGTTCCGAGGGTGAGACCTCCAAGCCTACTCGAATTGGAGTCGAACATCTTCCACCCAGATCCTCCAAATTCCAGTAGGCGGGGGTCACACCCACCACCTGGCCCCCTGGCGCTGTGTAATCCCATCAGCGGCCAAGACTCAGAGACTATAAAATCCTGATCCCGGACGAGAACGGTGCAGTCTTCTGCCCCCGCGCCTGGGTGTTCCTTCCCGGAGCCCCTTGGAGGGGAGCGGGTTGAGCTTTCCTCCCCGCCCCGACCAGAGCTCCGGCAGCCGAAGACCTCCAGGACCAGCCACCACCATGCTGAGACCACTCTCCGCACATATGAAGGTACTTGCAGAGAGACAAAGCCACGCGGGTTTCGGGGCCGAGACCTCCAAGCCTACTCGAATTGGAGTCGAGCATCTTCCACCCAGATCCTCCAAATTACAGTAGGCGGGGGTCACACCCACCACCTGGCCCCCTGGCGCCGTGTAATCCCATCAGCGGCCAAGACTCAGAGACTATAAAATCCTGATCCCGGACGAGAACAGTGCAGTCTTCTGCCCCCGCGCATGGGTGTTCCTTCCCGGAGCCCCTTGGAGGGGAGCGGGTTGAGCTTTCCTCCCCGCCCCGACCAGGGCTCCGGCAGCCGAAGACCTCCAGGACCAGCCACCACCATGCTGAGACCACTCTCCGCACACATGAAGGTACTGGCAGAGGGACAAAGCCACGCGTGTTCCGGGGCCAAGACCTCCAAGCCTACTCGAATTGGAGTCGAGCATCTTCCAGCTAGATCCTCCAAATTCCAGTAGGCAGGGGTCACACCCACCACCTGGCCCCTGGCGCCCTGTAATCCCATCACCGGCAAAGACTCAGAGACTATAAAATCCTGATCCAGGACCAGGACAGTGCAGTCTTCTGCCACCGCGCCTGGGTGTTCCTTCCCGGAGCCCCTTGGAGGGGAGCGGGTTGAGCTTTCCTCCCCGCCCCGACCAGGGCTCCGGCAGCTGAAGACCTCCAGGACCAGCCACCACCATGCTGAGACCACTCTCCGCACACATGAAGGTACTGGCAGAGGGACAAAGCCACGCGGGTTCCGGGGCCGAGACCTCCAAGCCTACTCCAATCCAGTCAAGCATCTTCCACCCAGATCCTCCAAATTTCAGTAGGCGGGGGTCACACCCACCACCTGGCCCCCTGGCGCCGTGTAATCCCGTCAGCGGCCAAGATTAAGAGACTATAAAATCCTGATCCCGGACGAGAACAGTGCAGTCTTCTGCCCCCGCGCTGGGTGTTCCTTCCCGGAGGCCCTTGGAGGGGAGCGGGTTGAGCTTTCCTCCCTGCCCCGACCAGGGCTCCGGCAGCCGAAGACCTCCAGGACCAGCCACCACCATGCTGAGACCAATCTCCGCACACATGAAGGTACTTGCAGAGAGACAAAGCCACGCGGGTTCCGGGGCCGAGACCTCCAAGGGCTCCGGCAGCCGAAGCCTACTCGAATTGGAGTCGAGCATCTTCCACCCAGATCCTCCAAATTCCAGTAGGCAGGGGTCACACCCACCACCTGGCCCCCTGGCGCCGTGTAATCCCATCAGCGGCCAAGACACAGAGACTATAAAATCCTGATCCCGGACGAGAACAGTGCAGTCTTCTGCCCCCGTGCCTGGGTGTTCCTTCCCGGAGCCCCTTGGAGGGGAGCGGGTTGAGCTTTCCTCCCTGATCAGACCAGGGCTCCGGCAGCAAAAGACCTCCAGGACCAGCCACCACCATGCTGAGACCACTCTCCGCACACATGAAGGTACTGGCAGAGGGACAAAGCCACGTGGGTTCCGGGTCCGAGACCTCCAAGCCTACTCGAATTGGAGTCGAGCATCTTCCACCCAGATCCTCCAAATTCCAGTAGTCGGGGGTCACACCCACCACCTGGCCCCTTGCGCCGTGTAATCCCATCAGCGGCCAAGAGTCAGAGACTATAAAATCCTGATCCCGGACGAGAACAGTGCAGTCTTCTGCCCCCGCGCCTGGGTGTTCCTTCCCGGAGTCCCTTGGGGGGTAGCGGGTTGAGCTTTCCTCCCCGCCCCGTCCAGGGCTCTGGCAGCCGAAGACCTCCAGGACCAGCCACCACCATGCTGAGACCACGCTCCGCACACATGAAGGTCCTGGCAGAGGGACAAACCACGTGGCTTCCGGGGCCGAGACCTCCAAGCATACTCGAATTGGAGTCGAGCATCTTCTAGCCAGATCCTCCAAATTCCAGTAGACAGGGGTCACACCCACCACCTGGCCCCTGGCGCCCTGTAATCCCATCAGCGGCCAAGACTCAGAGACTATAAAATCCTGATCCCGGACGAGAACAGTGCAGTCTTCTGCCCCCGCGCATGGGTGTTCCTTCCCGGAGCCCCTTGGAGGGGAGCGGTTTGAGCTTTCCTCCCCGGCCCGACCAGGGCTCCTGCAGCCGAAGACCTCCAGGACCAGCCACCACCATGCTGAGACCACTCTCCGCACACATGAAGGTACTGGCAGAGGGACAATGCCACGCGTGTTCCGGGGCCAAGACCTCCAAGCCTACTCGAATTGGAGTCGAGCATCTTCCAGCTAGATCCTCCAAATTCCAGTAGGCAGGGGTCACACCCACCACCTGGCCCCTGGCGCCCTGTAATCCCATCAGCGGCAAAGACTCAGAGACTATAAAATCCTGATCCCGGACGAGAAGAGTGCAGTCTTCTGCCCCCGCGCTGGGTGTTCCTTCCCGGAGGCCCTTGGAGGGGAGCGGGTTGAGCTTTCCTCCCCGCCCCGACCAGGGCTACGGCAGCCGAAGACCTCCAGGACCAGCCACCACCATGCTGATACCACTCTCCGCACACATGAAGGTACTGGCAGAGGGACAAAGCCACGTGGGTTCCGGGGCCGAGACCTCCAAGCCTACTCGAATTGGAGTCAAGCATCTTCCACCCAGATCCTCCAAATTCCAGTAGGCGGGGGTCACACCCACCACCTGGCCCCCTGGCGCTGTGTAATCCCATCAGCGGCCAAGACTCAGAGACTATAAAATCGTGATCCCGGACGAGAACAGTGCAGTCTTCTGCCCCCGCGCCTGGGTGTTCCTTCCCGGAGCCCCTTGGAGGGGAGCGGGTTGAGCTTTCCTCCCCGCCCTGACCAGGGCTCCGGCAGCCGAAGACCTCCAGGACCAGCCACCACCATGCTGAGACCACTCTCCGCACACATGAAGGTACTTGCAGACAGACAAATCCACGCGGGTTCCGGGGCCGAGACCTCCAAGCCTACTCGAATTGGAGTCGAGCATCTTCCACCCAGATCCTCCAAATTCCAGTAGGCGGGGGTCACACCCACCACCTGGCCCCCTGGCGCCGTGTAATCCCATCAGCGGCCAAGACACAGAGACTATAAAATCCTGATCCCGGACGAGAACAGTGCAGTCTTCTGCCCCCGTGCCTGGGTGTTCCTTCCCGGAGCCCCTTGGAGGGGAGCGGGTTGAGCTTTCCTCCCGGATCAGACCAGGGCTCTGGCAGCAAAAGACCTCCAGGACCAGCCACCACCATGCTGAGACCACTCTCCGCACACATGAAGGTACTTGCAGAGGGACAAAGCCACGCGGGTTCCGGGGCCGAGACCTCCAAGCCTACTCGAATTGGAGTCGAGCATCTTCCACCCAGATCCTCCAAATTACAGTAGGCGGGGGTCACACCCACCACCTGGCCCCTTGCGCCGTGTAATCCCATCAGCGGCCAAGACTCAGAGACTATAATATCCTGATCCCGGACGAGAACATTGCAGTCTTCTGCCCCCGCGCCTGGGTGTTCCTTCCCGGAGCACCTTGGAGGGGAGCGGGTTGAGCTTTCCTCCCCGCCCCGACCAGGGCTCCGGCAGCCGAAGACCTCCAGGACCAGCCACCACCATGCTGAGACCACTCTCCGCACACATGAAGGTACTGGCAGAGGGACAAACCACGTGGCTTCCGGGGCCGAGACCTCCAAGCCTACTCGAATTGGAGTCGAGCATCTTCTAGCCAGATCCTCCAAATTCCAGTAGGCAGGGGTCATACCCACCACCTGGCCCCTGGCGCCCTGTAATCCCATCAGCGGCAAAGACTCAGAGACTATAAAATCCTGATCCCGGACGAGAACAGTGCAGTCTTCTGCCCCCGCGCATGGGTGTTCCTTCCCGGAGCCCCTTGGAGGGGAGCGGTTTGAGCTTTCCTCCCCGGCCCGACCAGGGCTCCGGCAGCCGAAGACCTCCAGGACCAGCCACCACCATGCTGAGACCACTCTCCGCACACATGAAGGTACTGGCAGAGGGACAAAGCCACGCGAGTTCCGGGGCCAAGACCTCCAAGCCTACTCGAATTGGCGTCGAGCAACTTCCAGCTAGATCCTCCAAATTCCAGTAGGCAGGGGTCACACCCACCACCTGGCCCCTGGTGCCCTGTAATCCCATCAGCGGCAAAGACTCAGAGACTATAAAATCCTGATCCCGGACCAGAACAGTGCAGTCTTCTGCCCCCACGCCTGGGTGTTCCTTCCCGGAGCCCCTTGGAGGGGAGCGGGTTGAGCTTTCCTCCCCGCTCCGACCAGGGCTACGGCAGCCGAAGACCTCCAGGACCAGCCACCACCATGCTGAGACAACTCTCCGCACACATGAAGGTACTGGCAGAGAGACAAAGCCACGCGGGTTCCGGGGCCGAGACCTCCAAGCCTACTCGAATTGGAGTCGAGCATCTTCCACCCAGATCCTCCAAATTCCAGTAGGCAGGGGTCACACCCACCACCTGGCCCCTGGTGCCCTGTAATCCCATCAGCGGCAAAGACTCAGAGACTATAAAATCCTGATCCCGGACCAGAACAGTGCAGTCTTCTGCCCCCACGCCTGGGTGTTCCTTCCCGGAGTCCCTTGGAGGGGAGCGGGTTGAGCTTTCCTCCCCGCCCCGACCAGGGCTACGGCAGCCGAAGACCTCCAGGACCAGCCACCACCATGCTGAGACCACTCTCCGCACACATGAAGGTACTGGCAGAGGGACAAAGCCACGCGGGTTCCGGGGCCGAGACCTCCAAGCCTACTCGAATTGGAGTCGAGCATCTTCCACCCAGATCCTCAAAATTCCAGTAGGCGGGGGTCACACCCACCACCTGGCCCCCTGGCGCCCTGTAATCCCATCTGCGGCCAAGACTCAGAGACTATAAAATCCTGATCCCGGACGAGAACAGTGCAGTCTTCTGCCCCCGTGCCTGGGTGTTCCTTCCCGGAGCCCCTTGGAGGGGAGCGGGTTGAGCTTTCCTCCCCGATCAGACCAGGGCTCCGGCAGCAAAAGACCTCCAGGACCAGCCACCACCATGCTGAGACCACTCTCCGCACACATGAAGGTACTGGCAGAGGGACAAAGCCACGCGGGTTCCGGGGCCGAGACCTCCAAGCCTACTCGAATTGGAGTCGAGCATCTTCCACCCAGATCCTCCAAATTCCAGTAGGCGGGGGTCACACCCACCACCTGGCCCCTTGCGCCGTGTAATGCCATCAGCGGCCAAGACTCAGAGACTATAAAATCCTGATCCCGGACGAGAACAGTGCAGTCTTCTGCCCCCGCGCCTGGGTGTTCCTTCCCGGAGCCCCTTGGAGGGGAGCGGTTTGAGCTTTCCTCCCCGCCCCGACCAGGGCTCCGGCTGCCGAAGACCTCCAGGACGAGCCACCACCATGCTGAGACCACTCTCCGCACACATGAAGGTACTGGCAGAGGGACAAAGCCACGCGGGTTCCGGGGCCGAGACCTCTAAGCCTACTCGAATTGGAGTCGAGCATCTTCCACCCAGATCCTGCAAATTCCAGTAGGCGGGGGTCACACCCACCACCTGGCCCCCTGGCGCCGTGTAATCCCATCAGCGGCCAAGACTCAGAGACTATAAAATCCTGATCCCGGACGAGAACAGTGCAGTCTTCTGCCCCCGCGCCTTGGTGTTCCTTCCCGGAGCCCCTTGGAGGGGAGCGGGTTGAGCTTTCCTCCCCGCCCCGACCAGGGCTCCGGCAGCCGAAGACATCCAGGACCAGCCACCCCCATGTTGAGACCACTCTCCGCACACATGAAGGTACTGGCAGAGGGACAAAGCCACTCGGGTTCCGGGGCCGAGACCTCTAAGCCTACTCGAATTGGAGTCGAGCATCTTCCACCCAGATCCTCCAAATTCCAGTAGGTGGGGGTCACACCCACCACCTGGCCCCCTGGTGCCGTGTAATCCCATCAGCGGCCAAGACTCAGAGACTATAAAATCCTGATCCCGGACGAGAACAGTGCAGTCTTCTGCCCCCGCGCCTGGGTGTTCCTTCCCGGAGCCCATTGGAGGGGAGCGGGTTGAGCTTTCCTCCCCGCCCCGACCAGGGCTCCGGCAGCCGAAGACCTCCAGGACCAGCCACCACCATGCTGAGACCAGTCTCCGCACACATGAAGGTACTGGCAGAGGGACAAAGCCACGCGGGTTCCGGGGCCGAGACCTCTAAGCCTACTCGAATTGGAGTCGAGCATCTTCCACCCAGATCCTCCAAATTCCAGTAGGCGGGGGTCACACCCACCTTTTGGCCCCCTGGCGCCGTGTAATCCCATCAGCGGCCAAGACTCAGAGATTATAAAATCCTGATCCCGGACGAGAACAGTGCAGTCTTCTGCCCCCGCGCCTGGGTGTTCCTTCCCGGAGCCCCTTGGAGGGGAGCGGGTTGAGCTTTCCTCCCCACCCCGACCAGGGCTCCGGCAGCCGAAGACCTCCAGGACCAGCCACCACCATACTGAAACCACTCTCCGCACACATGAAGGTACTGGCAGAGGGACAAAGCCACGCGGGTTCCGGGGCCGAGACCTCTAAGCCTACTCGAATTGGAGTCGAGCATCTTCCACCCAGATCCTCCAAATTCCAGTAGGCGGGGTCACACCCACCACCTGGCCCCCTGGCGCCGTGTAATCCCGTAAGCGGCCAAGACACAGAGACTATAAAATCCGGATCCCGGACGAGAACAGTGCAGTCTTCTGCCCCCGCGCCTGGGTGTTCCTTCCCGGAGCCCCTTGGAGGGGAGCGGGTTGAGCTTTCCTCCCCGCCCCGACCAGGGCTCCGGCAGCCGAAGACCTCCAGGACCAGCCACCACCATGCTGAGACCACTCTCCGCACACATGAAGGTACTGGCAGAGGGACAAAGCCACGCGGGTTCCGGGGCCGAGACCTCTAAGCCTACTCGAATTGGAGTCGAGCATCTTCCACCCAGATCCTCCAAATTCCAGTAGGCGGGGGTCACACCCACCTCTTGGCCCCCTGGCGCCGTGTAATCCCATCAGCGGCCACGACTCAGAGACTATAAAATCCTGATCCCGGACGAGAACAGTGCAGTCTTCTGCCCCCGCGCCTGGGTGTTCCTTCCCGGAGCCCCTTGGAGGGGAGCGGGTTGAGCTTTCCTCCCCGCCCCGACCAGGGCTCCGGCAGCCGAAGACCTCCAGGACCAGCCACCACCATGCTGAGACCACACTCCGCACACCTGAAGGTACTGGCAGAGGGACAAAGCCACGCGGGTTCCGGGGCCGAGACCTCTAAGCCTACTCGAATTGGAGTCGAGCATCTTCCACCCAGATCCTCCAAATTCCAGTAGGCGGGGGTCACACCCACCACCTGGCCCCCTGGCGCCTTGTAATCCCATCAGCGGCCAAGACTCAGAGACTATAAAATCCTGATCCCGGACGAGAACAGTGCAGTCTTCTGCCCCCGCGCCTGGGTGTTCCTTCCCGGAGCCCCTTGGAGGGGAGCGGGTTGAGCTTTCCTCCCCGCCCCGACCAGGGCTCCGGCAGCCGAAGACCTCCAGGACCAGCCACCACCATGCTGAGACCACTCTCCGCACACATGAAGGTACTGGCAGAGGGACAAAGCCACGCGGGTTCCGGGGCCGAGACCTCCACGCCTACTCGAATTGGAGTCGAGCATCTTCCACCCAGATCCTCCATATTCCAGTAGGCGGGGTCACACCCACCACCTGGCCCCCTGGCGCCGTGTAATCCCATCAGCGGCCAAGACTCAGAGACTATAAAATCCTGATCCCGGACGAGAACAGTGCTGTCTTCTGCCCCCGCGCCTGGGTGTTCCTTCCCGGAGCCCCTTGGAGGGGAGCGGTTTGAGCTTTCCTCCCCGCCCCGACCAGGGCTCCGGCTGCCGAAGACCTCCAGGACCAGCCACCACCATGCTGAGACCACTCTCCGCACACATGAAGGTACTGGCAGAGGGACAAAGCCACGCGGGTTCCGGGGCCGAGACCTCTAAGCCTACTCGAATTGGAGTCGAGCATCTTCCACCCAGATCCTGCAAATTCCAGTAGGCGGGGGTCACACCCACCACCTGGCCCCCTGGCGCCGTGTAATCCCATCAGCGGCCAAGACTCAGAGACTATAAAATCCTGATCCCGGACGAGAACAGTGCAGTCTTCTGCCCCCGCGCCTGGGTGTTCCTTCCCGGAGCCCCTTGGAGGGGAGCGGGTTGAGCTTTCCTCCCCGCCCCAACCAGGGCTCCGGCAGACGAAGACATCCAGGACCAGCCACCCCCATGTTGAGACCACTCTCCGCACACATGAAGGTACTGGCAGAGGGACAAAGCCACTCGGGTTCCGGGGCCGAGACCTCTAAGCCTACTCGAATTGGAGTCGAGCATCTTCCACCCAGATCCTCCAAATTCCAGTAGGCGGGGGTCACACCCACCACCTGGCCCCCTGGTGCCGTGTAATCCCATCAGCGGCCAAGACTCAGAGACTATAAAATCCTGATCCCGGACGAGAACAGTGCAGTCTTCTGCCCCCGCGCCTGGGTGTTCCTTCCCGGAGCCCATTGGAGGGGAGCGGGTTGAGCTTTCCTCCCCGCCCCGACCAGGGCTCCGGCAGCCGAAGACCTCCAGGACCAGCCACCACCATGCTGAGACCACTCTCCGCACACATGAAGGTACTGGCAGAGGGACAAAGCCACGCGGGTTCCGGGGCCGAGACCTCTAAGCCTACTCGAATTGGAGTCGAGAATCTTCCACCCAGATCCTCCAAATTCCAGTAGGCGGGGGTCACACCCACCACCTGGCCCCCTGGCGCCGTGTAATCCCATCAGCGGCCAAGACTCAGAGACTATAAAATCCTGATCCCGGACGAGAACAGTGCAGTCTTCTGCCCCCGCGCCTGGGTGTTCCTTCCCGGAGCCCCTTGGAGCAGAGCGGGTTGAGCTTTCCTCCCCGCCCCGACCAGGGCTCCGGCAGCCGAAGACCTCCAGGACCAGCCACCACCATGCTGAGACCACTCTCCGCACCCATGAAGGTACTGGCAGAGGGACACAGCCACGCGGGTTCCGGGGCCGAGACCTCCACGCCTACTCGAATTGGAGTCGAGCATCTTCCACCCAGATCCTCCAAATTCCAGTAGGCGGGGGTCACACCCACCACCTGGCCCCCTGGCGCCGTGTAATCCCATCAGCGGCCAAGACTCAGAGACTATAAAATCCAGATCCCGGACGAGAGCAGTGCAGTCTCTGCCCCCGCGCCTGGGTGTTCCTTCCCGGACTCCCTTGGAGGGGAGCGGGTTGAGCTTTCCTCCCCGCCCCGACCAGGGCTACGGCAGCCGAAGACCTCCAGGACCAGCCACCACACCATGCTGAGACCACTCTCCGCACCCATGAAGGTACTGGCAGAGGGACACAGCCACGCGGGTTCCGGGGCCGAGACCTCCACGCCTACTCGAATTGGAGTCGAGCATCTTCCACCCAGATCCTCCAAATTCCAGTAGGCGGGGGTCACACCCACCACCTGGCCCCCTGGCGCCGTGTAATCCCATCAGCGGCCAAGACTCAGAGACTATAAAATCCAGATCCCGGACGAGAGCAGTGCAGTCTCTGCCCCCGCGCCTGGGTGTTCCTTCCCGGAGTCCCTTGGAGGGGAGCGGGTTGAGCTTTCCTCCCCGCCCCAACCAGGGCTACGGTAGCCGAAGACCTCCAGGACCAGCCACCACACCATGCTGAGACCACTCTCCGCACCCATGAAGTTACTGGCAGAGGGACACAGCCACGCGGGTTCCGGGGCCGAGACCTCCACGCCTACTCGAATTGGAGTCGAGCATCTTCCACCCAGATCCTCCAAATTCCAGTAGGCCGGGGTCACACCCACCACCTGGCCCCCTGGCGCCGTGTAATCCCATCAGCGGCCAAGACTCAGAGACTATAAAATCCTGATCCCGGACGAGAACAGTGCTGTCTTCTGGCCCCGCGCCTGGGTGTTCCTTCCCGGAGCCCCTTGGAGGGGAGCGGTTTGAGCTTTCCTCCCCGCCCCGACCAGGGCTCCGGCTGCCGAAGACCTCCAGGACCAGCCACCACCATGCTGAGACCACTCTCCGCACACATGAAGGTACTGGCAGAGGGACAAAGCCACGCGGGTTCCGGGGCCGAGACCTCTAAGCCTACTCGAATTGGAGTCGAGCATCTTCCACCCAGATCCTGCAAATTCCAGTAGGCGGGGGTCACACCCACCACCTGGCCCCCTGGCGCCGTGTAATCCCATCAGCGGCCAAGACTCAGAGACTATAAAATCCTGATCCCGGACGAGAACAGTGCAGTCTTCTGCCCCCGCGCCTGGGTGTTCCTTCCCGGAGCCCCTTGGAGGGGAGCGGGTTGAGCTTTCCTCCCCGCCCCAACCAGGGCTCCGGCAGACGAAGACATCCAGGACCAGCCACCCCCATGTTGAGACCACTCTCCGCACACATGAAGGTACTGGCAGAGGGACAAAGCCACTCGGGTTCCGGGGCCGAGACCTCTAAGCCTACTCGAATTGGAGTCGAGCATCTTCCACCCAGATCCTCCAAATTCCAGTAGGCGGGGGTCACACCCACCACCTGGCCCCCTGGTGCCGTGTAATCCCATCAGCGGCCAAGACTCAGAGACTATAAAGTCCTGATCCCGGACGAGAACAGTGCAGTCTTCTGCCCCCGCGCCTGGGTGTTCCTTCCCGGAGCCCATTGGAGGGGAGCGGGTTGAGCTTTCCTCCCCGCCCCGACCAGGGCTCCGGCAGCCGAAGACCTCCAGGACCAGCCACCACCATGCTGAGACCACTCTCCGCACACATGAAGGTACTGGCAGAGGGACAAAGCCACGCGGGTTCCGGGGCCGAGACCTCTAAGCCTACTCGAATTGGAGTCGAGAATCTTCCACCCAGATCCTCCAAATTCCAGTAGGCGGGGGTCACACCCACCACCTGGCCCCCTGGCGCCGTGGAATCCCATCAGCGGCCAAGACTCAGAGACTATAAAATCCTGATCCCGGACGAGAACAGTGCAGTCTTCTGCCCCCGCGCCTGGGTGTTCCTTCCCGGAGCCCCTTGGAGCAGAGCGGGTTGAGCTTTCCTCCCCGCCCCGACCAGGGCTCCGGCAGCCGAAGACCTCCAGGACCAGCCACCACCATGCTGAGACCACTCTCCGCACCCATGAAGGTACTGGCAGAGGGACACAGCCACGCGGGTTCCGGGGCCGAGACCTCCACGCCTACTCGAATTGGAGTCGAGCATCTTCCACCCAGATCCTCCAAATTCCAGTAGGCGGGGGTCACACCCACCACCTGGCCCCCTGGCGCCGTGTAATCCCATCAGCGGCCAAGACTCAGAGACTATAAAATCCAGATCCCGGACGAGAGCAGTGCAGTCTCTGCCCCCGCGCCTGGGTGTTCCTTCCCGGACTCCCTTGGAGGGGAGCGGGTTGAGCTTTCCTCCCCGCCCCGACCAGGGCTGCGGCAGCCGAAGACCTCCAGGACCAGCCACCACACCATGCTGAGACCACTCTCCGCACCCATGAAGGTACTGGCAGAGGGACACAGCCACGCGGGTTCCGGGGCCGAGACCTCCACGCCTTCTCGAATTGGAGTCGAGCATCTTCCACCCAGATCCTCCAAATTCCAGTAGGCGGGGGTCACACCCACCACCTGGCCCCCTGGCGCCGTGTAATCCCATCAGCGGCCAAGACTCAGAGACTATAAAATCCAGATCCCGGACGAGAGCAGTGCAGTCTCTGCCCCCGCGCCTGGGTGTTCCTTCCCGGAGTCCCTTGGAGGGGAGCGGGTTGAGCTTTCCTCCCCGCCCCAACCAGGGCTACGGTAGCCGAAGACCTCCAGGACCAGCCACCACACCATGCTGAGACCACTCTCCGCACCCATGAAGTTACTGGCAGAGGGACACAGCCACGCGGGTTCCGGGGCCGAGACCTCCACGCCTACTCGAATTGGAGTCGAGCATCTTCCACCCAGATCCTCCAAATTCCAGTAGGCCGGGGTCACACCCACCTCCTGGCCCCCTGGCGCCGTGTAATCCCATCAGCGGCCAAGACTCAGAGACTATAAAATCCAGATCCCGGACGAGAGCAGTGCAGTCTCTGCCCCCGCGCCTGGGTGTTCCTTCCCGGAGTCCCTTGGAGGGGAGCGGGTTGAGCTTTCCTCCCCGCCCCGACCAGGGCTACGGCAGCCGACGACCTCCAGGACCAGCCACCACCATGCTGAGACCACTCTCCGCACACATGAAGGTACTGGCAGAGGGACAAAGCCACGCGGGTTCCGGGGCCGAGAACTCTAATCCAACTCGAATTGGAGTCGAGCATCTTCCACCCAGATCCTCCAAATTCCAGTAGGCGGGGTCACACCCACCACCTGGCCCCCTGGCGCCGTGTAATCCCATCAGCGGCCAAGACTCAGAGACTATAAAATCCTGATCCCGGACGAGAACAGTGCAGTCTTCTGCCCCCGCGCCTGGGTGTTCCTTCCCGGAGCCCCTTGGAGGGGAGCGGGTTGAGCTTTCCTCCCCGCCCCGACCAGGGCTCCGGCAGCCGAAGACCTCCAGGACCAGCCACCACCATGCTGAGACCACTCTCCGCACACATGAAGGTACTGGCAGAGGGACAAAGCCACGCGGGTTCCGGGGCCGAGACCTCTAAGCCTACTCGAATTGGAGACGAGCATCTTCCACCCAGATCCTCCAAATTCCAGTAGGCGGGGGTCACACTCACCACCTGGCACCCTGGCGCCGTGTAATCCCATCAGCGGCCAAGACTCAGAGACTATAAAATCCTGATCCCGGACGAGAACAGTGCAGTCTTCTGCCCCCGCGCCTGGGTGTTCCTTCCCGGAGCCCCTTGGAGGGGAGCGGGTTGAGCTTTCCTCCCCGCCCCGACCAGGGCTCCGGCAGCCGAAGACCTCCAGGACCAGCCACCACCATGCTGAGACCACTCTCCACACACATGAAGGTACTGGCAGAGGGACAAAGCCACGCGGGTTCCGGGGCCGAGACCTCTAAGCCTACTCGAATTGGATTCGAGCATCTTCCACCCAGATCCTCCAAATTCCAGTAGGCGGGGGTCACACCCACCACCTGGCCCCCTGGCGCCGTGTAATCCCATCAGCGGCCAAGACTCAGAGATTATAAAATCCTGATCCCGGACGAGAACAGTGCAGTCTTCTGCCCCCGCGCCTGGGTGTTCCTTCCCGGAGCCCCTTGGAGGGGAGCGGGTTGAGCTTTCCTCCCCGCCCCGACCAGGGCTCCGGCAGCCGAAGACCTCCAGGACCAGCCACCACCATGCTGAGACCACTCTCCGCACACATGAAGGTACTGGCAGAGGGACAAAGCCACGCGGGTTCCGGGGCCGAGACCTCTAAGCCTACTCGAATTGGAGTCGAGCATCTTCCACCCAGATCCTGCAAATTCCAGTAGGCGGGGGTCACACCCACCACCTGGCCCCCTGGCGCCGTGTAATCCCATCAGCGGCCAAGACTCAGAGACTATAAAATCCTGATCCCGGACGAGAACAGTGCAGTCTTCTGCCCCCGTGCCTGGGTGTTCCTTCCCGGAGCCCCTTGGAGGGGAGCGGGTTGAGCTTTCCTCCCCGCCCCGAGCAGGGCTCCGGCAGCCGAAGATATCCAGGACCAGCCACCCCCATGTTGAGACCACTCTCCGCACACATGAAGGTACTGGCAGAGGGACAAAGCCACTCGGGTTCCGGGGCCGAGACCTCTAAGCCTACTTGAATTGGAGTCGAGCATCTTCCACCCAGATCCTCCAAATTCCAGTAGGCGGGGGTCACACCCACCACCTGGCCCCCTGGTGCCGTGTAATCCCATCAGCGGCCAAGACTCAGAGACTATAAAATCCTGATCCCGGACGAGAACAGTGCAGTCTTCTGCCCCCGCGCCTGGGTGTTCCTTCCCGGAGCCCATTGGAGGGGAGCGGGTTGAGCTTTCCTCCCCGCCCCGACCAGGGCTCCGGCAGCCGAAGACCTCCAGGACCAGCCACCACCATGCTGAGACCACTCTCCGCACACATGAAGGTACTGGCAGAGGGACAAAGCCACGCGGGTTCCGGGGCCGAGAACTCTAATCCAACTCGAATTGGAGTCGAGCATCTTCCACCCAGATCCTCCAAATTCCAGTAGGCGGGGTCACACCCACCACCTGGCCCCCTGGCGCCGTGTAATCCCATCAGCGGCCAAGACTCAGAGACTATAAAATCCTGATCCCGGACGAGAACAGTGCAGTCTTCTGCCCCCGCGCCTGGGTGTTCCTTCCCGGAGCCCCTTGGAGGGGAGCGGGTTGAGCTTTCCTCCCCGCCCCGACCAGGGCTCCGGCAGCCGAAGACCTCCAGGACCAGCCACCACCATGCTGAGACCACTCTCCGCACACATGAAGGTACTGGCAGAGGGACAAAGCCACGCGGGTTCCGGGGCCGAGACCTCTAAGCCTACTCGAATTGGATTCGAGCATCTTCCACCCAGATCCTCCAAATTCCAGTAGGCGGGGGTCACACCCACCACCTGGCCCCCTGACGCCGTGTAATCCCATCAGCAGCCAAGACTCAGAGATTATAAAATCCTGATCCCGGACGAGAACAGTGCAGTCTTCTGCCCCCGCGCCTGGGTGTTCCTTCCCGGAGTCCCTTGGAGGGGAGCGGGTTGAGCTTTCCTCCCCGCCCCGACCAGGGCTACGGCAGCCGAAGACCTCCAGGACCAGCCACCACCATGCTGAGACCACTCTCCGCACACATGAAGGTACTGGCAGAGGGACAAAGCCACGCGGGTTCCGGGGCCGAGACCTCTAAGCCTACTCGAATTGGAGTCGAGCATCTTCCACCCAGATCCTCCAAATTCCAGTAGGCGGGGTCACACCCACCACCTGGCCCCCTGGCGCCGTGTAATCCCATCAGTGGCCAAGACTCAGAGACTATAAAATCCTGATCCCGGACGAGAACAGTGCAGTCTTCTGCCCCCGCGCCTGGGTGTTCCTTCCGGAGCCCCTAGGAGGGGAGCGGGTTGAGCTTTCCTCCCCGCCCCGACCAGGCCTCCGGCAGCCGAAGACCTCCAGGACCAGCCACCACCATGCTGAGACCACTCTCCGCACACATGAAGGTACTGGCAGAGGGACAAAGCCACGCGGGTTCCGGGGCCGAGACCTCTAAGCCTACTCGAATTGGAGACGAGCATCTTCCACCCAGATCCTCCAAATTCCAGTAGGCGGGGGTCACACTCACCACCTGGCCCCCTGGCGCCGTGTAATCCCATCAGCGGCCAAGACTCAGAGACTATAAAATCCTGATCCCGGACGAGAACAGTGCAGTCTTCTGCCCCCGCGCCTGGGTGTTCCTTCCCGGAGCCCCTTGGAGGGGAGCGGGTTGAGCTTTCCTCCCCGCCCCGACCAGGACTCCGGCAGCCGAAGACCTCCAGGACCAGCCACCACCATGCTGAGACCACTCTCCGCACACATGAAGGTACTGGCAGAGGGACAAAGCCACGCGGGTTCCGGGGCCGAGACCTCTAAGCCTACTCGAATTGGATTCGAGCATCTTCCACCCAGATCCTCCAAATTCCAGTAGGCGGGGGTCACACCCACCACCTGGCCCCCTGGCGCCGTGTAATCCCATCAGCGGCCAAGACTCAGAGATTATAAAATCCTGATCCCGGACGAGAACAGTGCAGTCTTCTGCCCCCGCGCCTGGGTGTTCCTTCCCGGAGCCCCTTGGAGGGGAGCGGGTTGAGCTTTCCTCCCCGCCCCGACCAGGGCTACGGCAGCCGAAGACCTCCAGGACCAGCCACCACCATGCTGAGACCACTCTCCGCACAAATGAAGGTACTGGCAGAGGGACAAAGCCACGCGGATTCCGGGGCCGAGACCTCTAAGCCTACTCGAATTGGAGTCGAGCATCTTCCACCCAGATCCTGCAAATTCCAGTAGGCGGGGGTCACACCCACCACCTGGCCCCCTGGCGCCGTGTAATCCCATCAGCGGCCAAGACTCAGAGACTATAAAATCCTGATCCCGGACGAGAACAGTGCAGTCTTCTGCCCCCGCGCCTGGGTGTTCCTTCCCGGAGCCCCTTGGAGGGGAGCGGGTTGAGCTTTCCTCCCCGCCCCGACCAGGGCTCCGGCAGCCGAAGACATCCAGGACCAGCCACCCCCATGTTGAGACCACTCTCCGCACACATGAAGGTACTGGCAGAGGGACAAAGCCACTCGGGTTCCGGGGCCGAGACCTCCACGCCTACTCGAATTGGAGTCGAGCATCTTCCACCCAGATCCTCCAAATTCCAGTAGGCGGGGGTCACACCCACCACCTGGCCCCCTGGCGCCGTGTAATCCCATCAGCGGCCAAGACTCAGAGACTATAAAATCCTGATCCCGGACGAGAACAGTGCAGTCTTCTGCCCCCGCGCCTGGGTTTTCCTTCCCGGAGCCCCTTGGAGGGGAGCGGGTTGAGCTTTCCTCCCCGCCCCGACCAGGGCTCCGGCAGCCGAAGACCTCCAGGACCAGCCACCACCATGCTGAGACCACTCTCCGCACCCATGAAGGTACTGGCAGAGGGACACAGCCACGCGGGTTCCGGGGCCGAGACCTCCACGCCTACTCGAATTGGAGTCGAGCATCTTCCACCCAGATCCTCCAAATTCCAGTAGGCGGGGGTCACACCCACCACCTGGCCCCCTGGCGCCGTGTAATCCCATCAGCGGCCAAGACTCAGAGACTATAAAATCCAGATCCCGGACGAGAGCAGTGCAGTCTCTGCCCCCGCGCCTGGGTGTTCCTTCCCGGAGTCCCTTGGAGGGGAGCGGGTTGAGCTTTCCTCCCCGCCCCGACCAGGGCTACGGCAGCCGAAGACCTCCAGGACCAGCCACCACACCATGCTGAGACCACTCTCCGCACCCATGAAGGTACTGGCAGAGGGACACAGCCACGCGGGTTCCGGGGCCGAGACCTCCACGCCTACTCGAATTGGAGTCGAGCATCTTCCACCCAGATCCTCCAAATTCCAGTAGGCGGGGGTCACACCCACCACCTGGCCCCCTGGCGCCGTGTAATCCCATCAGCGGCCAAGACTCAGAGACTATAAAATCCAGATCCCGGACGAGAACAGTGCAGTCTTCTGCCCCCGCGCCTGGGTGTTCCTTCCCGGAGCCCCTTGGAGCGGAGCGGGTTGAGCTTTCCTCCCCGCCCCGACCAGGGCTCCGGCAGCCGAAGACCTCGAGGACCAGCCACCACCATGCTGAGACCACTCTCCGCACCCATGAAGGTACTGGCAGAGGGACACAGCCACGCGGGTTCCGAGGCCGAGACCTCCACGCCTACTCGAATTGGAGTCGAGCATCTTCCACCCAGATCCTCCAAATTCCAGTAGGCGGGGGTCACACCCACCACCTGGCCCCCTGGCGCCGTGTAATCCCATCAGCGGCCAAGACTCAGAGACTATAAAATCCAGATCCCGGACGAGAGCAGTGCAGTCTCTGCCCCCGCGCCTGGGTGTTCCTTCCCGTAGTCCCTTGGAGGGGAGCGGGTTGAGCTTTCCTCCCCGCCCCGACCAGGGCTACGGCAGCCGAAGACCTCCAGGACCAGCCACCACACCATGCTGAGACCACTCTCCGCACCCATGAAGGTACTGGCAGAGGGACACAGCCACGCGGGTTCCGGGGCCGAGACCTCCACGCCTACTCGAATTGGAGTCGAGCATCTTCCACCCAGATCCTCCAAATTCCAGTAGGCGGGGGTCACACCCACCACCTGGCCCCCTGGCGCCGTGTAATCCCATCAGCGGCCAAGACTCAGAGACTATAAAATCCAGATCCCGGACGAGAGCAGTGCAGTCTCTGCCCCCGCGCCTGGGTGTTCCTTCCCGGAGTCCCTTGGAGGGGAGCGGGTTGAGCTTTCCTCCCCGCCCCGACCAGGGCTACGGCAGCCGAAGACCTCCAGGACCAGCCACCACACCATGCTGAGACCACTCTCCGCACCCATGAAGGTACTGGCAGAGGGACACAGCCACGCGGGTTCCGGGGCCGAGACCTCCACGCCTACTCGAATTGGAGTCGAGCATCTTCCACCCAGATCCTCCAAATTCCAGTAGGCGGGGGTCACACCCACCACCTGGCCCCCTGGTGCCGTGTAATCCCATCAGCGGCCAAGACTCAGAGACTATAAAATCCTGATCCCGGACGAGAACAGTGCAGTCTTCTGCCCCCGCGCCTGGGTGTTCCTTCCCGGAGCCCATTGGAGGGGAGCGGGTTGAGCTTTCCTCCCCGCCCCGACCAGGGCTCCGGCAGCCGAAGACCTCCAGGACCAGCCACCACCATGCTGAGACCACTCTCCGCACACATGAAGGTACTGGCAGAGGGACAAAGCCACGCGGGTTCCGGGGCCGAGACCTCTAAGCCTACTCGAATTGGAGTCGAGCATCTTCCACCCAGATCCTCCAAATTCCAGTAGGCGGGGGTCACACCCACCACCTGGCCCCCTGGCGCCGTGTAATCCCATCAGCGGCCAAGACTCAGAGACTATAAAATCCTGATCCCGGACGAGAACAGTGCAGTCTTCTGCCCCCGCGCCTGGGTGTTCCTTCCCGGAGCCCCTTGGAGCGGAGCGGGTTGAGCTTTCCTCCCCGCCCCGACCAGGGCTCCGGCAGCCGAAGACCTCCAGGACCAGCCACCACCATGCTGAGACCACTCTCCGCACCCATGAAGGTACTGGCAGAGGGACACAGCCACGCGGGTTCCGGGGCCGAGACCTCCACGCCTACTCGAATTGGAGTCGAGCATCTTCCACCCAGATCCTCCAAATTCCAGTAGGCGGGGGTCACACCCACCACCTGGCCCCCTGGCGCCGTGTAATCCCATCAGCGGCCAAGACTCAGAGACTATAAAATCCAGATCCCGGACGAGAACAGTGCAGTCTTCTGCCCCCGCGCCTGGGTGTTCCTTCCCGGAGCCCATTGGAGGGGAGCGGGTTGAGCTTTCCTCCCCGCCCCGACCAGGGCTCCGGCAGCCGAAGACCTCCAGGACCAGCCACCACCATGCTGAGACCAGTCTCCGCACACATGAAGGTACTGGCAGAGGGACAAAGCCACGCGGGTTCCGGGGCCGAGACCTCTAAGCCTACTCGAATTGGAGTCGAGCATCTTCCACCCAGATCCTCCAAATTCCAGTAGGCGGGGGTCACACCCACCTTTTGGCCCCCTGGCGCCGTGTAATCCCATCAGCGGCCAAGACTCAGAGATTATAAAATCCTGATCCCGGACGAGAACAGTGCAGTCTTCTGCCCCCGCGCCTGGGTGTTCCTTCCCGGAGCCCCTTGGAGGGGAGCGGGTTGAGCTTTCCTCCCCACCCCGACCAGGGCTCCGGCAGCCGAAGACCTCCAGGACCAGCCACCACCATACTGAAACCACTCTCCGCACACATGAAGGTACTGGCAGAGGGACAAAGCCACGCGGGTTCCTGGGCCGAGACCTCTAAGCCTACTCGAATTGGAGTCGAGCATCTTCCACCCAGATCCTCCAAATTCCAGTAGGCGGGGTCACACCCACCACCTGGCCCCCTGGCGCCGTGTAATCCCGTAAGCGGCCAAGACACAGAGACTATAAAATCCGGATCCCGGACGAGAACAGTGCAGTCTTCTGCCCCCGCGCCTGGGTGTTCCTTCCCGGAGCCCCTTGGAGGGGAGCGGGTTGAGCTTTCCTCCCCGCCCCGACCAGGGCTCCGGCAGCCGAAGACCTCCAGGACCAGCCACCACCATGCTGAGACCACTCTCCGCACACATGAAGGTACTGGCAGAGGGACAAAGCCACGCGGGTTCCGGGGCCGAGACCTCTAAGCCTACTCGAATTGGAGTCGAGCATCTTCCACCCAGATCCTCCAAATTCCAGTAGGCGGGGGTCACACCCACCTCTTGGCCCCCTGGCGCCGTGTAATCCCATCAGCGGCCACGACTCAGAGACTATAAAATCCTGATCCCGGACGAGAACAGTGCAGTCTTCTGCCCCCGCGCCTGGGTGTTCCTTCCCGGAGCCCCTTGGAGGGGAGCGGGTTGAGCTTTCCTCCCCGCCCCGACCAGGGCTCCGGCAGCCGAAGACCTCCAGGACCAGCCACCACCATGCTGAGACCACACTC
Source organism: Sorex fumeus (assembly GCF_029834395.1). NCBI lineage: Eukaryota > Metazoa > Chordata > Mammalia > Eulipotyphla > Soricidae > Sorex > Sorex fumeus. The sequence goes on along the minus strand of NW_026606108.1, from coordinate 21,504,840 downwards.
CGCACACCTGAAGGTACTGGCAGAGGGACAAAGCCACGCGGGTTCCGGGGCCGAGACCTCTAAGCCTACTCGAATTGGAGTCGAGCATCTTCCACCCAGATCCTCCAAATTCCAGTAGGCGGGGGTCACACCCACCACCTGGCCCCCTGGCGCCTTGTAATCCCATCAGCGGCCAAGACTCAGAGACTATAAAATCCTGATCCCGGACGAGAACAGTGCAGTCTTCTGCCCCCGCGCCTGGGTGTTCCTTCCCGGAGCCCCTTGGAGGGGAGCGGGTTGAGCTTTCCTCCCCGCCCCGACCAGGGCTCCGGCAGCCGAAGACCTCCAGGACCAGCCACCACCATGCTGAGACCACTCTCCGCACACATGAAGGTACTGGCAGAGGGACAAAGCCACGCGGGTTCCGGGGCCGAGACCTCCACGCCTACTCGAATTGGAGTCGAGCATCTTCCACCCAGATCCTCCATATTCCAGTAGGCGGGGTCACACCCACCACCTGGCCCCCTGGCGCCGTGTAATCCCATCAGCGGCCAAGACTCAGAGACTATAAAATCCTGATCCCGGACGAGAACAGTGCTGTCTTCTGCCCCCGCGCCTGGGTGTTCCTTCCCGGAGCCCCTTGGAGGGGAGCGGTTTGAGCTTTCCTCCCCGCCCCGACCAGGGCTCCGGCTGCCGAAGACCTCCAGGACCAGCCACCACCATGCTGAGACCACTCTCCGCACACATGAAGGTACTGGCAGAGGGACAAAGCCACGCGGGTTCCGGGGCCGAGACCTCTAAGCCTACTCGAATTGGAGTCGAGCATCTTCCACCCAGATCCTGCAAATTCCAGTAGGCGGGGGTCACACCCACCACCTGGCCCCCTGGCGCCGTGTAATCCCATCAGCGGCCAAGACTCAGAGACTATAAAATCCTGATCCCGGACGAGAACAGTGCAGTCTTCTGCCCCCGCGCCTGGGTGTTCCTTCCCGGAGCCCCTTGGAGGGGAGCGGGTTGAGCTTTCCTCCCCGCCCCAACCAGGGCTCCGGCAGACGAAGACATCCAGGACCAGCCACCCCCATGTTGAGACCACTCTCCGCACACATGAAGGTACTGGCAGAGGGACAAAGCCACTCGGGTTCCGGGGCCGAGACCTCTAAGCCTACTCGAATTGGAGTCGAGCATCTTCCACCCAGATCCTCCAAATTCCAGTAGGCGGGGGTCACACCCACCACCTGGCCCCCTGGTGCCGTGTAATCCCATCAGCGGCCAAGACTCAGAGACTATAAAATCCTGATCCCGGACGAGAACAGTGCAGTCTTCTGCCCCCGCGCCTGGGTGTTCCTTCCCGGAGCCCATTGGAGGGGAGCGGGTTGAGCTTTCCTCCCCGCCCCGACCAGGGCTCCGGCAGCCGAAGACCTCCAGGACCAGCCACCACCATGCTGAGACCACTCTCCGCACACATGAAGGTACTGGCAGAGGGACAAAGCCACGCGGGTTCCGGGGCCGAGACCTCTAAGCCTACTCGAATTGGAGTCGAGAATCTTCCACCCAGATCCTCCAAATTCCAGTAGGCGGGGGTCACACCCACCACCTGGCCCCCTGGCGCCGTGTAATCCCATCAGCGGCCAAGACTCAGAGACTATAAAATCCTGATCCCGGACGAGAACAGTGCAGTCTTCTGCCCCCGCGCCTGGGTGTTCCTTCCCGGAGCCCCTTGGAGCAGAGCGGGTTGAGCTTTCCTCCCCGCCCCGACCAGGGCTCCGGCAGCCGAAGACCTCCAGGACCAGCCACCACCATGCTGAGACCACTCTCCGCACCCATGAAGGTACTGGCAGAGGGACACAGCCACGCGGGTTCCGGGGCCGAGACCTCCACGCCTACTCGAATTGGAGTCGAGCATCTTCCACCCAGATCCTCCAAATTCCAGTAGGCGGGGGTCACACCCACCACCTGGCCCCCTGGCGCCGTGTAATCCCATCAGCGGCCAAGACTCAGAGACTATAAAATCCAGATCCCGGACGAGAGCAGTGCAGTCTCTGCCCCCGCGCCTGGGTGTTCCTTCCCGTAGTCCCTTGGAGGGGAGCGGGTTGAGCTTTCCTCCCCGCCCCGACCAGGGCTACGGCAGCCGAAGACCTCCAGGACCAGCCACCACACCATGCTGAGACCACTCTCCGCACCCATGAAGGTACTGGCAGAGGGACACAGCCACGCGGGTTCCGGGGCCGAGACCTCCACGCCTACTCGAATTGGAGTCGAGCATCTTCCACCCAGATCCTCCAAATTCCAGTAGGCGGGGGTCACACCCACCACCTGGCCCCCTGGCGCCGTGTAATCCCATCAGCGGCCAAGACTCAGAGACTATAAAATCCAGATCCCGGACGAGAGCAGTGCAGTCTCTGCCCCCGCGCCTGGGTGTTCCTTCCCGGAGTCCCTTGGAGGGGAGCGGGTTGAGCTTTCCTCCCCGCCCCGACCAGGGCTACGGCAGCCGAAGACCTCCAGGACCAGCCACCACACCATGCTGAGACCACTCTCCGCACCCATGAAGGTACTGGCAGAGGGACACAGCCACGCGGGTTCCGGGGCCGAGACCTCCACGCCTACTCGAATTGGAGTCGAGCATCTTCCACCCAGATCCTCCAAATTCCAGTAGGCGGGGGTCACACCCACCACCTGGCCCCCTGGCGCCGTGTAATCCCATCAGCGGCCAAGACTCAGAGACTATAAAATCCAGATCCCGGACGAGAACAGTGCAGTCTTCTGCCCCCGCGCCTGGGTGTTCCTTCCCGGAGCCCCTTGGAGCGGAGCGGGTTGAGCTTTCCTCCCCGCCCCGACCAGGGCTCCGGCAGCCGAAGACCTCGAGGACCAGCCACCACCATGCTGAGACCACTCTCCGCACCCATGAAGGTACTGGCAGAGGGACACAGCCACGCGGGTTCCGAGGCCGAGACCTCCACGCCTACTCGAATTGGAGTCGAGCATCTTCCACCCAGATCCTCCAAATTCCAGTAGGCGGGGGTCACACCCACCACCTGGCCCCCTGGCGCCGTGTAATCCCATCAGCGGCCAAGACTCAGAGACTATAAAATCCAGATCCCGGACGAGAGCAGTGCAGTCTCTGCCCCCGCGCCTGGGTGTTCCTTCCCGGAGTCCCTTGGAGGGGAGCGGGTTGAGCTTTCCTCCCCGCCCCGACCAGGGCTACGGCAGCCGAAGACCTCCAGGACCAGCCACCACACCATGCTGAGACCACTCTCCGCACCCATGAAGGTACTGGCAGAGGGACACAGCCACGCGGGTTCCGGGGCCGAGACCTCCACGCCTACTCGAATTGGAGTCGAGCATCTTCCACCCAGATCCTCCAAATTCCAGTAGGCGGGGGTCACACCCACCACCTGGCCCCCTGGTGCCGTGTAATCCCATCAGCGGCCAAGACTCAGAGACTATAAAATCCTGATCCCGGACGAGAACAGTGCAGTCTTCTGCCCCCGCGCCTGGGTGTTCCTTCCCGGAGCCCCTTGGAGGGGAGCGGGTTGAGCTTTCCTCCCCGCCCCGACCAGGACTCCGGCAGCCGAAGACCTCCAGGACCAGCCACCACCATGCTGAGACCACTCTCCGCACACATGAAGGTACTGGCAGAGGGACAAAGCCACGCGGGTTCCGGGGCCGAGACCTCTAAGCCTACTCGAATTGGATTCGAGCATCTTCCACCCAGATCCTCCAAATTCCAGTAGGCGGGGGTCACACCCACCACCTGGCCCCCTGGCGCCGTGTAATCCCATCAGCGGCCAAGACTCAGAGATTATAAAATCCTGATCCCGGACGAGAACAGTGCAGTCTTCTGCCCCCGCGCCTGGGTGTTCCTTCCCGGAGCCCCTTGGAGGGGAGCGGGTTGAGCTTTCCTCCCCGCCCCGACCAGGGCTACGGCAGCCGAAGACCTCCAGGACCAGCCACCACCATGCTGAGACCACTCTCCGCACAAATGAAGGTACTGGCAGAGGGACAAAGCCACGCGGATTCCGGGGCCGAGACCTCTAAGCCTACTCGAATTGGAGTCGAGCATCTTCCACCCAGATCCTGCAAATTCCAGTAGGCGGGGGTCACACCCACCACCTGGCCCCCTGGCGCCGTGTAATCCCATCAGCGGCCAAGACTCAGAGACTATAAAATCCTGATCCCGGACGAGAACAGTGCAGTCTTCTGCCCCCGCGCCTGGGTGTTCCTTCCCGGAGCCCCTTGGAGGGGAGCGGGTTGAGCTTTCCTCCCCGCCCCGACCAGGGCTCCGGCAGCCGAAGACATCCAGGACCAGCCACCCCCATGTTGAGACCACTCTCCGCACACATGAAGGTACTGGCAGAGGGACAAAGCCACTCGGGTTCCGGGGCCGAGACCTCCACGCCTACTCGAATTGGAGTCGAGCATCTTCCACCCAGATCCTCCAAATTCCAGTAGGCGGGGGTCACACCCACCACCTGGCCCCCTGGCGCCGTGTAATCCCATCAGCGGCCAAGACTCAGAGACTATAAAATCCTGATCCCGGACGAGAACAGTGCAGTCTTCTGCCCCCGCGCCTGGGTTTTCCTTCCCGGAGCCCCTTGGAGGGGAGCGGGTTGAGCTTTCCTCCCCGCCCCGACCAGGGCTCCGGCAGCCGAAGACCTCCAGGACCAGCCACCACCATGCTGAGACCACTCTCCGCACCCATGAAGGTACTGGCAGAGGGACACAGCCACGCGGGTTCCGGGGCCGAGACCTCCACGCCTACTCGAATTGGAGTCGAGCATCTTCCACCCAGATCCTCCAAATTCCAGTAGGCGGGGGTCACACCCACCACCTGGCCCCCTGGCGCCGTGTAATCCCATCAGCGGCCAAGACTCAGAGACTATAAAATCCAGATCCCGGACGAGAGCAGTGCAGTCTCTGCCCCCGCGCCTGGGTGTTCCTTCCCGGAGTCCCTTGGAGGGGAGCGGGTTGAGCTTTCCTCCCCGCCCCGACCAGGGCTACGGCAGCCGAAGACCTCCAGGACCAGCCACCACACCATGCTGAGACCACTCTCCGCACCCATGAAGGTACTGGCAGAGGGACACAGCCACGCGGGTTCCGGGGCCGAGACCTCCACGCCTACTCGAATTGGAGTCGAGCATCTTCCACCCAGATCCTCCAAATTCCAGTAGGCGGGGGTCACACCCACCACCTGGCCCCCTGGCGCCGTGTAATCCCATCAGCGGCCAAGACTCAGAGACTATAAAATCCAGATCCCGGACGAGAACAGTGCAGTCTTCTGCCCCCGCGCCTGGGTGTTCCTTCCCGGAGCCCCTTGGAGCGGAGCGGGTTGAGCTTTCCTCCCCGCCCCGACCAGGGCTCCGGCAGCCGAAGACCTCGAGGACCAGCCACCACCATGCTGAGACCACTCTCCGCACCCATGAAGGTACTGGCAGAGGGACACAGCCACGCGGGTTCCGAGGCCGAGACCTCCACGCCTACTCGAATTGGAGTCGAGCATCTTCCACCCAGATCCTCCAAATTCCAGTAGGCGGGGGTCACACCCACCACCTGGCCCCCTGGCGCCGTGTAATCCCATCAGCGGCCAAGACTCAGAGACTATAAAATCCAGATCCCGGACGAGAGCAGTGCAGTCTCTGCCCCCGCGCCTGGGTGTTCCTTCCCGTAGTCCCTTGGAGGGGAGCGGGTTGAGCTTTCCTCCCCGCCCCGACCAGGGCTACGGCAGCCGAAGACCTCCAGGACCAGCCACCACACCATGCTGAGACCACTCTCCGCACCCATGAAGGTACTGGCAGAGGGACACAGCCACGCGGGTTCCGGGGCCGAGACCTCCACGCCTACTCGAATTGGAGTCGAGCATCTTCCACCCAGATCCTCCAAATTCCAGTAGGCGGGGGTCACACCCACCACCTGGCCCCCTGGCGCCGTGTAATCCCATCAGCGGCCAAGACTCAGAGACTATAAAATCCAGATCCCGGACGAGAGCAGTGCAGTCTCTGCCCCCGCGCCTGGGTGTTCCTTCCCGGAGTCCCTTGGAGGGGAGCGGGTTGAGCTTTCCTCCCCGCCCCGACCAGGGCTACGGCAGCCGAAGACCTCCAGGACCAGCCACCACACCATGCTGAGACCACTCTCCGCACCCATGAAGGTACTGGCAGAGGGACACAGCCACGCGGGTTCCGGGGCCGAGACCTCCACGCCTACTCGAATTGGAGTCGAGCATCTTCCACCCAGATCCTCCAAATTCCAGTAGGCGGGGGTCACACCCACCACCTGGCCCCCTGGTGCCGTGTAATCCCATCAGCGGCCAAGACTCAGAGACTATAAAATCCTGATCCCGGACGAGAACAGTGCAGTCTTCTGCCCCCGCGCCTGGGTGTTCCTTCCCGGAGCCCATTGGAGGGGAGCGGGTTGAGCTTTCCTCCCCGCCCCGACCAGGGCTCCGGCAGCCGAAGACCTCCAGGACCAGCCACCACCATGCTGAGACCACTCTCCGCACACATGAAGGTACTGGCAGAGGGACAAAGCCACGCGGGTTCCGGGGCCGAGACCTCTAAGCCTACTCGAATTGGAGTCGAGCATCTTCCACCCAGATCCTCCAAATTCCAGTAGGCGGGGGTCACACCCACCACCTGGCCCCCTGGCGCCGTGTAATCCCATCAGCGGCCAAGACTCAGAGACTATAAAATCCTGATCCCGGACGAGAACAGTGCAGTCTTCTGCCCCCGCGCCTGGGTGTTCCTTCCCGGAGCCCCTTGGAGCGGAGCGGGTTGAGCTTTCCTCCCCGCCCCGACCAGGGCTCCGGCAGCCGAAGACCTCCAGGACCAGCCACCACCATGCTGAGACCACTCTCCGCACCCATGAAGGTACTGGCAGAGGGACACAGCCACGCGGGTTCCGGGGCCGAGACCTCCACGCCTACTCGAATTGGAGTCGAGCATCTTCCACCCAGATCCTCCAAATTCCAGTAGGCGGGGTTCACACCCACCACCTGGCCCCCTGGCGCCGTGTAATCCCATCAGCGGCCAAGACTCAGAGACTATAAAATCCAGATCCCGGACGAGAGCAGTGCAGTCTCTGCCCCCGCGCCTGGGTGTTCCTTCCCGGAGTCCCTTGGAGGGGAGCGGGTAGAGCTTTCCTCCCCGCCCCGACCAGGGCTACGGCAGCCGAAGACCTCCAGGACCAGCCACCACACCATGCTGAGACCACTCTCCGCACCCATGAAGGTACTGGCAGAGGGACACAGCCACGCGGGTTCCGGGGCCGAGACCTCCACGCCTACTCGAATTGGAGTCGAGCATCTTCCACCCAGATCCTCCAAATTCCAGTAGGCCGGGGTCACACCCACCACCTGGCCCCCTGGCGCCGTGTAATCCCATCAGCGGCCAAGACTCAGAGACTATAAAATCCAGATCCCGGACGAGAGCAGTGCAGTCTCTGCCCCCGCGCCTGGGTGTTCCTTCCCGGAGTCCCTTGGAGGGGAGCGGGTTGAGCTTTCCTCCCCGCCCCGACCAGGGCTACGGCAGCCGAAGATCTCCAGGACCAGCCACCACCATGCTGAGACCACTCTCCGCACACATGAAGGTACTGGCAGAGGGACAAAGCCACGCGGGTTCCGGGGCCGAGAACTCTAATCCAACTCGAATTGGAGTCGAGCATCTTCCACCCAGATCCTCCAAATTCCAGTAGGCGGGGTCACACCCACCACCTGGCCCCCTGGCGCCGTGTAATCCCCTCAGCGGCCAAGACTCAGATACTATAATATCCTAATCCCGGACGAGAACAGTGCAGTCTTCTGCCCCCGCGCCTGGGTGTTCCTTCCCGGAGCCCCTTGGAGGGGAGCGGGTTGAGCTTTCCTCCCCGCCCCGACCAGGGCTCCGGCAGCTGAAGACCTCCAGGACCAGCCACCACCATGCTGAGACCACTCTCCGCACACATGAAGGTACTGGCAGATGGACAAAGCCACGCGGGTTCCGTGGCCGAGACCTCTAAGCCTACTCGAATTGGAGTCGAGCATCTTCCACCCAGATCCTCCAAATTCCAGTAGGCGGGGTCACACCCACCACCTGGCCCCCTGGCACCTTGTAATGCCATCAGCGGCCAAGACTCAGAGACTATAAAATCCTGATCCCGGACGAGAACAGTGCAGTCTTCTGCCCCCGCGCCTGGGTGTTCCTTCCCGGAGCCCCTTGGAGGGGAGCGGGTTGAGCTTTCCTCCCCGCCCCGACCAGGGCTCCGGCAGCCGAAGACCTCCAGGACCAGCCACCACCATGCTGAGACCACTCTCCGCACACATGAAGGTACTGGCAGAGGGACAAAGCCACGCGGGTTCCGGGGCCGAGAACTCTAATCCAACTCGAATTGGAGTCGAGCATCTTCCACCCAGATCCTCCAAATTCCAGTAGGCGGGGTCACACCCACCACCTGGCCCCCTGGCGCCGTGTAATCCCATCAGTGGCCAAGACTCAGAGACTATAAAATCCTGATCCCGGACGAGAACAGTGCAGTCTTCTGCCCCCGCGCCTGGGTGTTCCTTCCGGAGCCCCTAGGAGGGGAGCGGGTTGAGCTTTCCTCCCCGCCCCGACCAGGCCTCCGGCAGCCGAAGACCTCCAGGACCAGCCACCACCATGCTGAGACCACTCTCCGCACCCATGAAGGTACTGGCAGAGGGACAAAGCCACGCGGGTTCCGGGGCCGAGACCTCTAAGCCTACTCGAATTGGAGACGAGCATCTTCCACCCAGATCCTCCAAATTCCAGTAGGCGGGGGTCACACTCACCACCTGGCCCCCTGGCGCCGTGTAATCCCATCAGCGGCCAAGACTCAGAGACTATAAAATCCTGATCCCGGACGAGAACAGTGCAGTCTTCTGCCCCCGCGCCTGGGTGTTCCTTCCCGGAGCCCCTTGGAGGGGAGCGGGTTGAGCTTTCCTCCCCGCCCCGACCAGGACTCCGGCAGCCGAAGACCTCCAGGACCAGCCACCACCATGCTGAGACCACTCTCCGCACACATGAAGGTACTGGCAGAGGGACAAAGCCACGCGGGTTCCGGGGCCGAGACCTCTAAGCCTACTCGAATTGGATTCGAGCATCTTCCACCCAGATCCTCCAAATTCCAGTAGGCGGGGGTCACACCCACCACCTGGCCCCCTGGCGCCGTGTAATCCCATCAGCGGCCAAGACTCAGAGATTATAAAATCCTGATCCCGGACGAGAACAGTGCAGTCTTCTGCCCCCGCGCCTGGGTGTTCCTTCCCGGAGCCCCTTGGAGGGGAGCGGGTTGAGCTTTCCTCCCCGCCCCGACCAGGGCTCCGGCAGCCGAAGACCTCCAGGACCAGCCACCACCATGCTGAGACCACTCTCCGCACAAATGAAGGTACTGGCAGAGGGACAAAGCCACGCGGGTTCCGGGGCCGAGACCTCTAAGCCTACTCGAATTGGAGTCGAGCATCTTCCACCCAGATCCTGCAAATTCCAGTAGGCGGGGGTCACACCAACCACCTGGACCCCTGGCGCCGTGTAATCCCATCAGCGGCCAAGACTCAGAGACTATAAAATCCTGATCCCGGACGAGAACAGTGCATTCTTCTGCCCCCGCGCCTGGGTGTTCCTTCCCGGAGCCCCTTGGAGGGGAGCGGGTTGAGCTTTCCTCCCCGCCCCGACCAGGGCTCCGGCAGCCGAAGACATCCAGGACCAGCCACCCCCATGTTGAGACCACTCTCCGCACACATGAAGGTACTGGCAGAGGGACAAAGCCACTCGGGTTCCGGGGCCGAGACCTCTAAGCCTACTCGAATTGGAGTCGAGCATCTTCCACCCAGATCCTCCAAATTCCAGTAGGCGGGGGTCACACCCACCACCTGGCCCCCTGGTGCCGTGTAATCCCATCAGCGGCCAAGACTCAGAGACTATAAAATCCTGATCCCGGACGAGAACAGTGCAGTCTTCTGCCCCCGCGCCTGGGTGTTCCTTCCCGGAGCCCATTGGAGGGGAGCGGGTTGAGCTTTCCTCCCCGCCCCGACCAGGGCTCCGGCAGCCGAAGACCTCCAGGACCAGCCACCACCATGCTGAGACCACTCTCCGCACACATGAAGGTACTGGCAGAGGGACACAGCCACGCGGGTTCCGGGGCCGAGACCTCCACGCCTACTCGAATTGGAGTCGAGCATCTTCCACCCAGATCCTCCAAATTCCAGTAGGCGGGGGTCACACCCACCACCTGGCCCCCTGGCGCCGTGTAATCCCATCAGCGGCCAAGACTCAGAGACTATAAAATCCAGATCCCGGACGAGAGCAGTGCAGTCTCTGCCCCCGCGCCTGGGTGTTCCTTCCCGGAGTCCCTTGGAGGGGAGCGGGTTGAGCTTTCCTCCCCGCCCCGACCAGGGCTACGGCAGCCGAAGACCTCCAGGACCAGCCACCACACCATGCTGAGACCACTCTCCGCACCCATGAAGGTACTGGCAGAGGGACACAGCCACGCGGGTTCCGGGGCCGAGACCTCCACGCCTACTCGAATTGGAGTCGAGCATCTTCCACCCAGATCCTCCAAATTCCAGTAGGCGGGGGTCACACCCACCACCTGGCCCCCTGGCGCCGTGTAATCCCATCAGCGGCCAAGACTCAGAGACTATAAAATCCAGATCCCGGACGAGAACAGTGCAGTCTTCTGCCCCCGCGCCTGGGTGTTCCTTCCCGGAGCCCCTTGGAGCGGAGCGGGTTGAGCTTTCCTCCCCGCCCCGACCAGGGCTCCGGCAGCCGAAGACCTCGAGGACCAGCCACCACCATGCTGAGACCACTCTCCGCACCCATGAAGGTACTGGCAGAGGGACACAGCCACGCGGGTTCCGAGGCCGAGACCTCCACGCCTACTCGAATTGGAGTCGAGCATCTTCCACCCAGATCCTCCAAATTCCAGTAGGCGGGGGTCACACCCACCACCTGGCCCCCTGGCGCCGTGTAATCCCATCAGCGGCCAAGACTCAGAGACTATAAAATCCAGATCCCGGACGAGAGCAGTGCAGTCTCTGCCCCCGCGCCTGGGTGTTCCTTCCCGTAGTCCCTTGGAGGGGAGCGGGTTGAGCTTTCCTCCCCGCCCCGACCAGGGCTACGGCAGCCGAAGACCTCCAGGACCAGCCACCACACCATGCTGAGACCACTCTCCGCACCCATGAAGGTACTGGCAGAGGGACACAGCCACGCGGGTTCCGGGGCCGAGACCTCCACGCCTACTCGAATTGGAGTCGAGCATCTTCCACCCAGATCCTCCAAATTCCAGTAGGCGGGGGTCACACCCACCACCTGGCCCCCTGGCGCCGTGTAATCCCATCAGCGGCCAAGACTCAGAGACTATAAAATCCAGATCCCGGACGAGAGCAGTGCAGTCTCTGCCCCCGCGCCTGGGTGTTCCTTCCCGGAGTCCCTTGGAGGGGAGCGGGTTGAGCTTTCCTCCCCGCCCCGACCAGGGCTACGGCAGCCGAAGACCTCCAGGACCAGCCACCACACCATGCTGAGACCACTCTCCGCACCCATGAAGGTACTGGCAGAGGGACACAGCCACGCGGGTTCCGGGGCCGAGACCTCCACGCCTACTCGAATTGGAGTCGAGCATCTTCCACCCAGATCCTCCAAATTCCAGTAGGCGGGGGTCACACCCACCACCTGGCCCCCTGGTGCCGTGTAATCCCATCAGCGGCCAAGACTCAGAGACTATAAAATCCTGATCCCGGACGAGAACAGTGCAGTCTTCTGCCCCCGCGCCTGGGTGTTCCTTCCCGGAGCCCATTGGAGGGGAGCGGGTTGAGCTTTCCTCCCCGCCCCGACCAGGGCTCCGGCAGCCGAAGACCTCCAGGACCAGCCACCACCATGCTGAGACCACTCTCCGCACACATGAAGGTACTGGCAGAGGGACAAAGCCACGCGGGTTCCGGGGCCGAGACCTCTAAGCCTACTCGAATTGGAGTCGAGCATCTTCCACCCAGATCCTCCAAATTCCAGTAGGCGGGGGTCACACCCACCACCTGGCCCCCTGGCGCCGTGTAATCCCATCAGCGGCCAAGACTCAGAGACTATAAAATCCTGATCCCGGACGAGAACAGTGCAGTCTTCTGCCCCCGCGCCTGGGTGTTCCTTCCCGGAGCCCCTTGGAGCGGAGCGGGTTGAGCTTTCCTCCCCGCCCCGACCAGGGCTCCGGCAGCCGAAGACCTCCAGGACCAGCCACCACCATGCTGAGACCACTCTCCGCACCCATGAAGGTACTGGCAGAGGGACACAGCCACGCGGGTTCCGGGGCCGAGACCTCCACGCCTACTCGAATTGGAGTCGAGCATCTTCCACCCAGATCCTCCAAATTCCAGTAGGCGGGGGTCACACCACCACCTGGCCCCCTGGCGCCGTGTAATCCCATCAGCGGCCAAGACTCAGAGACTATAAAATCCAGATCCCGGACGAGAGCAGTGCAGTCTCTGCCCCCGCGCCTGGGTGTTCCTTCCCGGAGTCCCTTGGAGGGGAGCGGGTAGAGCTTTCCTCCCCGCCCCGACCAGGGCTACGGCAGCCGAAGACCTCCAGGACCAGCCACCACACCATGCTGAGACCACTCTCCGCACCCATGAAGGTACTGGCAGAGGGACACAGCCACGCGGGTTCCGGGGCCGAGACCTCCACGCCTACTCGAATTGGAGTCGAGCATCTTCCACCCAGATCCTCCAAATTCCAGTAGGCCGGGGTCACACCCACCACCTGGCCCCCTGGCGCCGTGTAATCCCATCAGCGGCCAAGACTCAGAGACTATAAAATCCAGATCCCGGACGAGAGCAGTGCAGTCTCTGCCCCCGCGCCTGGGTGTTCCTTCCCGGAGTCCCTTGGAGGGGAGCGGGTTGAGCTTTCCTCCCCGCCCCGACCAGGGCTACGGCAGCCGAAGATCTCCAGGACCAGCCACCACCATGCTGAGACCACTCTCCGCACACATGAAGGTACTGGCAGAGGGACAAAGCCACGCGGGTTCCGGGGCCGAGAACTCTAATCCAACTCGAATTGGAGTCGAGCATCTTCCACCCAGATCCTCCAAATTCCAGTAGGCGGGGTCACACCCACCACCTGGCCCCCTGGCGCCGTGTAATCCCCTCAGCGGCCAAGACTCAGATACTATAATATCCTAATCCCGGACGAGAACAGTGCAGTCTTCTGCCCCCGCGCCTGGGTGTTCCTTCCCGGAGCCCCTTGGAGGGGAGCGGGTTGAGCTTTCCTCCCCGCCCCGACCAGGGCTCCGGCAGCTGAAGACCTCCAGGACCAGCCACCACCATGCTGAGACCACTCTCCGCACACATGAAGGTACTGGCAGATGGACAAAGCCACGCGGGTTCCGTGGCCGAGACCTCTAAGCCTACTCGAATTGGAGTCGAGCATCTTCCACCCAGATCCTCCAAATTCCAGTAGGCGGGGTCACACCCACCACCTGGCCCCCTGGCACCTTGTAATGCCATCAGCGGCCAAGACTCAGAGACTATAAAATCCTGATCCCGGACGAGAACAGTGCAGTCTTCTGCCCCCGCGCCTGGGTGTTCCTTCCCGGAGCCCCTTGGAGGGGAGCGGGTTGAGCTTTCCTCCCCGCCCCGACCAGGGCTCCGGCAGCCGAAGACCTCCAGGACCAGCCACCACCATGCTGAGACCACTCTCCGCACACATGAAGGTACTGGCAGAGGGACAAAGCCACGCGGGTTCCGGGGCCGAGAACTCTAATCCAACTCGAATTGGAGTCGAGCATCTTCCACCCAGATCCTCCAAATTCCAGTAGGCGGGGTCACACCCACCACCTGGCCCCCTGGCGCCGTGTAATCCCATCAGTGGCCAAGACTCAGAGACTATAAAATCCTGATCCCGGACGAGAACAGTGCAGTCTTCTGCCCCCGCGCCTGGGTGTTCCTTCCGGAGCCCCTAGGAGGGGAGCGGGTTGAGCTTTCCTCCCCGCCCCGACCAGGCCTCCGGCAGCCGAAGACCTCCAGGACCAGCCACCACCATGCTGAGACCACTCTCCGCACCCATGAAGGTACTGGCAGAGGGACAAAGCCACGCGGGTTCCGGGGCCGAGACCTCTAAGCCTACTCGAATTGGAGACGAGCATCTTCCACCCAGATCCTCCAAATTCCAGTAGGCGGGGGTCACACTCACCACCTGGCCCCCAGGCGCCGTGTAATCCCATCAGCGGCCAAGACTCAGAGACTATAAAATCCTGATCCCGGACGAGAACAGTGCAGTCTTCTGCCCCCGCGCCTGGGTGTTCCTTCCCGGAGCCCCTTGGAGGGGAGCGGGTTGAGCTTTCCTCCCCGCCCCGACCAGGACTCCGGCAGCCGAAGACCTCCAGGACCAGCCACCACCATGCTGAGACCACTCTCCGCACACATGAAGGTACTGGCAGAGGGACAAAGCCACGCGGGTTCCGGGGCCGAGACCTCTAAGCCTACTCGAATTGGATTCGAGCATCTTCCACCCAGATCCTCCAAATTCCAGTAGGCGGGGGTCACACCCACCACCTGGCCCCCTGGCGCCGTGTAATCCCATCAGCGGCCAAGACTCAGAGATTATAAAATCCTGATCCCGGACGAGAACAGTGCAGTCTTCTGCCCCCGCGCCTGGGTGATCCTTCCCGGAGCCCCTTGGAGGGGAGCGGGTTGAGCTTTCCTCCCCGCCCCGACCAGGGCTCCGGCAGCCGAAGACCTCCAGGACCAGCCACCACCATGCTGAGACCACTCTCCGCACAAATGAAGGTACTGGCAGAGGGACAAAGCCACGCGGGTTCCGGGGCCGAGACCTCTAAGCCTACTCGAATTGGAGTCGAGCATCTTCCACCCAGATCCTGCAAATTCCAGTAGGCGGGGGTCACACCAACCACCTGGACCCCTGGCGCCGTGTAATCCCATCAGCGGCCAAGACTCAGAGACTATAAAATCCTGATCCCGGACGAGAACAGTGCATTCTTCTGCCCCCGCGCCTGGGTGTTCCTTCCCGGAGCCCCTTGGAGGGGAGCGGGTTGAGCTTTCCTCCCCGCCCCGACCAGGGCTCCGGCAGCCGAAGACATCCAGGACCAGCCACCCCCATGTTGAGACCACTCTCCGCACACATGAAGGTACTGGCAGAGGGACAAAGCCACTCGGGTTCCGGGGCCGAGACCTCTAAGCCTACTCGAATTGGAGTCGAGCATCTTCCACCCAGATCCTCCAAATTCCAGTAGGCGGGGGTCACACCCACCACCTGGCCCCCTGGTGCCGTGTAATCCCATCAGCGGCCAAGACTCAGAGACTATAAAATCCTGATCCCGGACGAGAACAGTGCAGTCTTCTGCCCCCGCGCCTGGGTGTTCCTTCCCGGAGCCCATTGGAGGGGAGCGGGTTGAGCTTTCCTCCCCGCCCCGACCAGGGCTCCGGCAGCCGAAGACCTCCAGGACCAGCCACCACCATGCTGAGACCACTCTCCGCACACATGAAGGTACTGGCAGAGGGACAAAGCCACGCGGGTTCCGGGGCCGAGACCTCTAAGCCTACTCGAATTGGAGTCGAGCATCTTCCACCCAGATCCTCCAAATTCCAATAGGTGGGGGTCACACCCACCACCTGGCCCCCTGGCGCCGTGTAATCCCATCAGCGGCCAAGACTCAGAGACTATAAAATCCTGATCCCGGACGAGAACAGTGCAGTATTCTGCCCCCGCGCCAGGGTTTTCCTTCCCGGAGCCCCTTGGAGCGGAGCGGGTTGAGCTTTCCTCCCCGCCCCGACCAGGGCTCCGGCAGCCGAAGACCTCCAGGACCAGCCACCACCATGCTGAGACCACTCTCCGCACCCATGAAGGTACTGGCAGAGGGACACAGCCACGCGGGTTCCGGGGCCGAGACCTCCACGCCTACTCGAATTGGAGTCGAGCATCTTCCACCCAGATCCTCCAAATTCCAGTAGGCGGGGGTCACACCCACCACCTGGCCCCCTGGCGCCGTGTAATCCCATCAGCGGCCAAGACTCAGAGACTATAAAATCCAGATCCCGGACGAGAGCAGTGCAGTCTCTGCCCCCGCGCCTGGGTGTTCCTTCCCGGAGTCCCTTGGAGGGGAGCGGGTTGAGCTTTCCTCCCCGCCCCGACCAGGGCTACGGCAGCCGAAGACCTCCAGGACCAGCCACCACACCATGCTGAGACCACTCTCCGCACCCATGAAGGTACTGGCAGAGGGACACAGCCACGCGGGTTCCGGGGCCGAGACCTCCACGCCTACTCGAATTGGAGTCGAGCATCTTCCACCCAGATCCTCCAAATTCCAGTAGGCGGGGGTCACACCCACCACCTGGCCCCCTGGCGCCGTGTAATCCCATCAGCGGCCAAGACTCAGAGACTATAAAATCCAGATCCCGGACGAGAACAGTGCAGTCTTCTGCCCCCGCGCCTGGGTGTTCCTTCCCGGAGCCCCTTGGAGCGGAGCGGGTTGAGCTTTCCTCCCCGCCCCGACCAGGGCTCCGGCAGCCGAAGACCTCGAGGACCAGCCACCACCATGCTGAGACCACTCTCCGCACCCATGAAGGTACTGGCAGAAGGACACAGCCACGCGGGTTCCGAGGCCGAGACCTCCACGCCTACTCGAATTGGAGTCGAGCATCTTCCACCCAGATCCTCCAAATTCCAGTAGGCGGGGGTCACACCCACCACCTGGCCCCCTGGCGCCGTGTAATCCCATCAGCGGCCAAGACTCAGAGACTATAAAATCCAGATCCCGGACGAGAGCAGTGCAGTCTCTGCCCCCGCGCCTGGGTGTTCCTTCCCGGAGTCCCTTGGAGGGGAGCGGGTTGAGCTTTCCTCCCCGCCCCGACCAGGGCTACGGCAGCCGAAGACCTCCAGGACCAGCCACCACACCATGCTGAGACCACTCTCCGCACCCATGAAGGTACTGGCAGAGGGACACAGCCACGCGGGTTCCGGGGCCGAGACCTCCACGCCTACTCGAATTGGAGTCGAGCATCTTCCACCCAGATCCTCCAAATTCCAGTAGGCGGGGGTCACACCCACCACCTGGCCCTCTGGTGCCGTGTAATCCCATCAGCGGCCAAGACTCAGAGACTATAAAATCCTGATCCCGGACGAGAACAGTGCAGTCTTCTGCCCCCGCGCCTGGGTGTTCCTTCCCGGAGCCCATTGGAGGGGAGCGGGTTGAGCTTTCCTCCCCGCCCCGACCAGGGCTCCGGCAGCCGAAGACCTCCAGGACCAGCCACCACCATGCTGAGACCACTCTCCGCACACATGAAGGTACTGGCAGAGGGACAAAGCCACGCGGGTTCCGGGGCCGAGACCTCTAAGCCTACTCGAATTGGAGTCGAGCATCTTCCACCCAGATCCTCCAAATTCCAGTAGGCGGGGGTCACACCCACCACCTGGCCCCCTGGCGCTGTGTAATCCCATCAGCGGCCAAGACTCAGAGACTATAAAATCCTGATCCCGGACGAGAACAGTGCAGTCTTCTGCCCCCGCGCCTGGGTGTTCCTTCCCGGAGCCCCTTGGAGCGGAGCGGGTTGAGCTTTCCTCCCCGCCCCGACCAGGGCTCCGGCAGCCGAAGACCTCCAGGACCAGCCACCACCATGCTGAGACCACTCTCCGCACCCATGAAGGTACTGGCAGAGGGACACAGCCACGCGGGTTCCGGGGCCGAGACCTCCACGCCTACTCGAATTGGAGTCGAGCATCTTCCACCCAGATCCTCCAAATTCCAGTAGGCCGGGGTCACACCCACCACCTGGCCCCCTGGCGCCGTGTAATCCCATCAGCGGCCAAGACTCAGAGACTATAAAATCCAGATCCCGGACGAGAGCAGTGCAGTCTCTGCCCCCGCGCCTGGGTGTTCCTTCCCGGAGTCCCTTGGAGGGGAGCGGGTTGAGCTTTCCTCCCCGCCCCGACCAGGGCTACGGCAGCCGAAGACCTCCAGGACCAGCCACCACCATGCTGAGACCACTCTCCGCACACATGAAGGTACTGGCAGAGGGACAAAGCCACGCGGGTTCCGGGGCCGAGAACTCTAATCCAACTCGAATTGGAGTCGAGCATCTTCCACCCAGATCCTCCAAATTCCAGTAGGCGGGGTCACACCCACCACCTGGCCCCCTGGCGCTGTGTAATCCCCTCAGCGGCCAAGACTCAGATACTATAAAATCCTGATCCCGGACGAGAACAGTGCAGTCTTCTGCCCCCGCGCCTGGGTGTTCCTTCCCGGAGCCCATTGGAGGGGAGCGGGTTGAGCTTTCCTCCCTGCCCCGACCAGCGCTCCGGCAGCCGAAGACCTCCAGGACCAGCCACCACCATGCTGAGACCACTCTCCGCACACATGAAGGTACTGGCAGAGGGACAAAGCCACGCGGGTTCCGGGGCCGAGACCTCTAAGCCTACTCGAATTGGAGTCGAGCATCTTCCACCCAGATCCTCCAAATTCCAGTAGGCGGGGGTCACACCCACCACCTGGCCCCCTGGCGCCGTGTAATCCCATCAGCGGCCAAGACTCAGAGACTATAAAATCCTGATCCCGGACGAGAACAGTGCAGTCTTCTGCCCCCGCGCCTGGGTGTTCCTTCCCGGAGCCCCTTGGAGCGGAGCGGGTTGAGCTTTCCTCCCCGCCCCGACCAGGGCTCCGGCAGCCGAAGACCTCCAGGACCAGCCACCACCATGCTGAGACCACTCTCCGCACCCATGAAGGTACTGGCAGAGGGACACAGCCACGCGGGTTCCGGGGCCGAGACCTCCACGCCTACTCGAATTGGAGTCGAGCATCTTCCACCCAGATCCTCCAAATTCCAGTAGGCCGGGGTCACACCCACCACCTGGCCCCCTGGCGCCGTGTAATCCCATCAGCGGCCAAGACTCAGAGACTATAAAATCCAGATCCCGGACGAGAGCAGTGCAGTCTCTGCCCCCGCGCCTGGGTGTTCCTTCCCGGAGTCCCTTGGAGGGGAGCGGGTTGAGCTTTCCTCCCCGCCCCGACCAGGGCTACGGCAGCCGAAGACCTCCAGGACCAGCCACCACCATGCTGAGACCACTCTCCGCACACATGAAGGTACTGGCAGAGGGACAAAGCCACGCGGGTTCCGGGGCCGAGAACTCTAATCCAACTCGAATTGGAGTCGAGCATCTTCCACCCAGATCCTCCAAATTCCAGTAGGCGGGGTCACACCCACCACCTGGCCCCCTGGCGCCGTGTAATCCCCTCAGCGGCCAAGACTCAGATACTATAATATCCTGATCCCGGACGAGAACAGTGCAGTCTTCTGCCCCCGCGCCTGGGTGTTCCTTCCCGGAGCCCCTTGGAGGGGAGCGGGTTGAGCTTTCCTCCCCGCCCCGACCAGGGCTCCGGCAGCCGAAGACCTCCAGGACCAGCCACCACCATGCTGAGACCACTCTCCGCACACATGAAGGTACTGGCAGAGGGACAAAGCCACGCGGGTTCCGGGGCCGAGACCTCTAAGCCTACTCGAATTTGAGTCGAGCATCTTCCACCCAGATCCTCCAAATTCCAGTAGGCGGGGGTCACACTCACCCCCTGGCCCCCTGGCGCCGTGTAATCCCATCAGCGGCCAAGACTCAGAGATTATAAAATCCTGATCCCGGACGAGAACAGTGCAGTCTTCTGCCCCCGCGCCTGGGTGTTCCTTCCCGGAGCCCCTTGGAGGGGAGCGGGTTGAGCTTTCCTCCCCGCCCCGACCAGGGCTCCGGCAGCCGAAGACCTCCAGGACCAGCCACCACCATGCTGAGACCACTCTCCGCACAAATGAAGGTACTGGCAGAGGGACAAAGCCACGCGGGTTCCGGGGCCGAGACCTCTAAGCCTACTCGAATTGGAGTCGAGCATCTTCCACCCAGATCCTGCAAATTCCAGTAGGCGGGGGTCACACCAACCACCTGGACCCCTGGCGCCGTGTAATCCCATCAGCGGCCAAGACTCAGAGACTATAAAATCCTGATCCCGGACGAGAACAGTGCATTCTTCTGCCCCCGCGCCTGGGTGTTCCTTCCCGGAGCCCCTTGGAGGGGAGCGGGTTGAGCTTTCCTCCCCGCCCCGACCAGGGCTCCGGCAGCCGAAGACATCCAGGACCAGCCACCCCCATGTTGAGACCACTCTCCGCACACATGAAGGTACTGGCAGAGGGACAAAGCCACTCGGGTTCCGGGGCCGAGACCTCTAAGCCTACTCGAATTGGAGTCGAGCATCTTCCACCCAGATCCTCCAAATTCCAGTAGGCGGGGGTCACACCCACCACCTGGCCCCCTGGTGCCGTGTAATCCCATCAGCGGCCAAGACTCAGAGACTATAAAATCCTGATCCCGGACGAGAACAGTGCAGTCTTCTGCCCCCGCGCCTGGGTGTTCCTTCCCGGAGCCCATTGGAGGGGAGCGGGTTGAGCTTTCCTCCCCGCCCCGACCAGGGCTCCGGCAGCCGAAGACCTCCAGGACCAGCCACCACCATGCTGAGACCACTCTCCGCACACATGAAGGTACTGGCAGAGGGACAAAGCCACGCGGGTTCCGGGGCCGAGACCTCTAAGCCTACTCGAATTGGAGTCGAGCATCTTCCACCCAGATCCTCCAAATTCCAATAGGTGGGGGTCACACCCACCACCTGGCCCCCTGGCGCCGTGTAATCCCATCAGCGGCCAAGACTCAGAGACTATAAAATCCTGATCCCGGACGAGAACAGTGCAGTATTCTGCCCCCGCGCCAGGGTTTTCCTTCCCGGAGCCCCTTGGAGCGGAGCGGGTTGAGCTTTCCTCCCCGCCCCGACCAGGGCTCCGGCAGCCGAAGACCTCCAGGACCAGCCACCACCATGCTGAGACCACTCTCCGCACCCATGAAGGTACTGGCAGAGGGACACAGCCACGCGGGTTCCGGGGCCGAGACCTCCACGCCTACTCGAATTGGAGTCGAGCATCTTCCACCCAGATCCTCCAAATTCCAGTAGGCGGGGGTCACACCCACCACCTGGCCCCCTGGCGCCGTGTAATCCCATCAGCGGCCAAGACTCAGAGACTATAAAATCCAGATCCCGGACGAGAGCAGTGCAGTCTCTGCCCCCGCGCCTGGGTGTTCCTTCCCGGAGTCCCTTGGAGGGGAGCGGGTTGAGCTTTCCTCCCCGCCCCGACCAGGGCTACGGCAGCCGAAGACCTCCAGGACCAGCCACCACACCATGCTGAGACCACTCTCCGCACCCATGAAGGTACTGGCAGAGGGACACAGCCACGCGGGTTCCGGGGCCGAGACCTCCACGCCTACTCGAATTGGAGTCGAGCATCTTCCACCCAGATCCTCCAAATTTCAGTAGGCGGGGGTCACACCCACCACCTGGCCCCCTGGCGCCGTGTAATCCCATCAGCGGCCAAGACTCAGAGACTATAAAATCCAGATCCCGGACGAGAACAGTGCAGTCTTCTGCCCCCGCGCCTGGGTGTTCCTTCCCGGAGCCCCTTGGAGCGGAGCGGGTTGAGCTTTCCTCCCCGCCCCGACCAGGGCTCCGGCAGCCGAAGACCTCGAGGACCAGCCACCACCATGCTGAGACCACTCTCCGCACCCATGAAGGTACTGGCAGAAGGACACAGCCACGCGGGTTCCGAGGCCGAGACCTCCACGCCTACTCGAATTGGAGTCGAGCATCTTCCACCCAGATCCTCCAAATTCCAGTAGGCGGGGGTCACACCCACCACCTGGCCCCCTGGCGCCGTGTAATCCCATCAGCGGCCAAGACTCAGAGACTATAAAATCCAGATCCCGGACGAGAGCAGTGCAGTCTCTGCCCCCGCGCCTGGGTGTTCCTTCCCGGAGTCCCTTGGAGGGGAGCGGGTTGAGCTTTCCTCCCCGCCCCGACCAGGGCTACGGCAGCCGAAGACCTCCAGGACCAGCCACCACACCATGCTGAGACCACTCTCCGCACCCATGAAGGTACTGGCAGAGGGACACAGCCACGCGGGTTCCGGGGCCGAGACCTCCACGCCTACTCGAATTGGAGTCGAGCATCTTCCACCCAGATCCTCCAAATTCCAGTAGGCGGGGGTCACACCCACCACCTGGCCCTCTGGTGCCGTGTAATCCCATCAGCGGCCAAGACTCAGAGACTATAAAATCCTGATCCCGGACGAGAACAGTGCAGTCTTCTGCCCCCGCGCCTGGGTGTTCCTTCCCGGAGCCCATTGGAGGGGAGCGGGTTGAGCTTTCCTCCCCGCCCCGACCAGGGCTCCGGCAGCCGAAGACCTCCAGGACCAGCCACCACCATGCTGAGACCACTCTCCGCACACATGAAGGTACTGGCAGAGGGACAAAGCCACGCGGGTTCCGGGGCCGAGACCTCTAAGCCTACTCGAATTGGAGTCGAGCATCTTCCACCCAGATCCTCCAAATTCCAGTAGGCGGGGGTCACACCCACCACCTGGCCCCCTGGCGCTGTGTAATCCCATCAGCGGCCAAGACTCAGAGACTATAAAATCCTGATCCCGGACGAGAACAGTGCAGTCTTCTGCCCCCGCGCCTGGGTGTTCCTTCCCGGAGCCCCTTGGAGCGGAGCGGGTTGAGCTTTCCTCCCCGCCCCGACCAGGGCTCCGGCAGCCGAAGACCTCCAGGACCAGCCACCACCATGCTGAGACCACTCTCCGCACCCATGAAGGTACTGGCAGAGGGACACAGCCACGCGGATTCCGGGGCCGAGACCTCCACGCCTACTCGAATTGGAGTCGAGCATCTTCCACCCAGATCCTCCAAATTCCAGTAGGCCGGGGTCACACCCACCACCTGGCCCCCTGGCGCCGTGTAATCCCATCAGCGGCCAAGACTCAGAGACTATAAAATCCAGATCCCGGACGAGAGCAGTGCAGTCTCTGCCCCCGCGCCTGGGTGTTCCTTCCCGGAGTCCCTTGGAGGGGAGCGGGTTGAGCTTTCCTCCCCGCCCCGACCAGGGCTACGGCAGCCGAAGACCTCCAGGACCAGCCACCACCATGCTGAGACCACTCTCCGCACACATGAAGGTACTGGCAGAGGGACAAAGCCACGCGGGTTCCGGGGCCGAGAACTCTAATCCAACTCGAATTGGAGTCGAGCATCTTCCACCCAGATCCTCCAAATTCCAGTAGGCGGGGTCACACCCACCACCTGGCCCCCTGGCGCCGTGTAATCCCCTCAGCGGCCAAGACTCAGATACTATAAAATCCTGATCCCGGACGAGAACAGTGCAGTCTTCTGCCCCCGCGCCTGGGTGTTCCTTCCCGGAGCCCATTGGAGGGGAGCGGGTTGAGCTTTCCTCCCCGCCCCGACCAGCGCTCCTGCAGCCGAAGACCTCCAGGACCAGCCACCACCATGCTGAGACCACTCTCCGCACACATGAAGGTACTGGCAGAGGGACAAAGCCACGCGGGTTCCGGGGCCGAGACCTCTAAGCCTACTCGAATTGGAGTCGAGCATCTTCCACCCAGATCCTCCAAATTCCAGTAGGCGGGGGTCACACCCACCACCTGGCCCCCTGGCGCCGTGTAATCCCATCAGCGGCCAAGACTCAGAGACTATAAAATCCTGATCCCGGACGAGAACAGTGCAGTCTTCTGCCCCCGCGCCTGGGTGTTCCTTCCCGGAGCCCCTTGGAGCGGAGCGGGTTGAGCTTTCCTCCCCGCCCCGACCAGGGCTCCGGCAGCCGAAGACCTCCAGGACCAGCCACCACCATGCTGAGACCACTCTCCGCACCCATGAAGGTACTGGCAGAGGGACACAGCCACGCGGGTTCCGGGGCCGAGACCTCCACGCCTACTCGAATTGGAGTCGAGCATCTTCCACCCAGATCCTTCAAATTCCAGTAGGCCGGGGTCACACCCACCACCTGGCCCCCTGGCGCCGTGTAATCCCATCAGCGGCCAAGACTCAGAGACTATAAAATCCAGATCCCGGACGAGAGCAGTGCAGTCTCTGCCCCCGCGCCTGGGTGTTCCTTCCCGGAGTCCCTTGGAGGGGAGCGGGTTGAGCTTTCCTCCCCGCCCCGACCAGGGCTACGGCAGCCGAAGACCTCCAGGACCAGCCACCACCATGCTGAGACCACTCTCCGCACACATGAAGGTACTGGCAGAGGGACAAAGCCACGCGGGTTCCGGGGCCGAGAACTCTAATCCAACTCGAATTGGAGTCGAGCATCTTCCACCCAGATCCTCCAAATTCCAGTAGGCGGGGTCACACCCACCACCTGGCCCCCTGGCGCCGTGTAATCCCCTCAGCGGCCAAGACTCAGATACTATAATATCCTGATCCCGGACGAGAACAGTGCAGTCTTCTGCCCCCGCGCCTGGGTGTTCCTTCCCGGAGCCCCTTGGAGGGGAGCGGGTTGAGCTTTCCTCCCCGCCCCGACCAGGGCTCCGGCAGCTGAAGACCTCCAGGACCAGCCACCACCATGCTGAGACCACTCTCCGCACACATGAAGGTACTGGCAGATGGACAAAGCCACGCGGGTTCCGTGGCCGAGACCTCTAAGCCTACTCGAATTGGAGTCGAGCATCTTCCACCCAGA
The DNA here is from genome assembly GCF_029834395.1 of Sorex fumeus. NCBI lineage: Eukaryota > Metazoa > Chordata > Mammalia > Eulipotyphla > Soricidae > Sorex > Sorex fumeus. The sequence goes on along the minus strand of NW_026606108.1, from coordinate 21,480,333 downwards.
TCCTCCAAATTCCAGTAGGCGGGGTCACACCCACCACCTGGCCCCCTGGCACCTTGTAATGCCATCAGCGGCCAAGACTCAGAGACTATAAAATCCTGATCCCGGACGAGAACAGTGCAGTCTTCTGACCCCGCGCCTGGGTGTTCCTTCCCGGAGCCCCTTGGAGGGGAGCGGGTTGAGCTTTCCTCCCCGCCCCGACCAGGGCTCCGGCAGCCGAAGACCTCCAGGACCAGCCACCACCATGCTGAGACCACTCTCCGCACACATGAAGGTACTGGCAGAGGGACAAAGCCACGCGGGTTCCGGGGCCGAGACCTCTAAGCCTACTCGAATTTGAGTCGAGCATCTTCCACCCAGATCCTCCAAATTCCAGTAGGCGGGGGTCACACTCACCCCCTGGCCCCCTGGCGCCGTGTAATCCCATCAGCGGCCAAGACTCAGAGACTATAATATCCTGATCCCGGAACCGCGCGGCCGCATTTGCGGCCGCGCGACATCTTTTCAAAACTTTTTTTTTATGACATCTTATTGTCTTATTCCTACTTTGGACAACCTTGCAGGCTATCGAATGTAGCCTGTCCACAGGGCAGAGTCTGACAAACTCCCCGTGGCGTACCAAATATGCCAAATACCAGTAACAATGATGGGTCTCATTCTCCTAAATAGCCTTGAATATGATCTCAGGGCTAGGATGAAAGAGACGTTACTGGGGCCTGCTCAAGGCAATCGACGAATAACAGGATGATGAAATGAAATGAAATTCATGGAAGGCTTAAAGACCTGATAATTTTCTTTTGGGAGGACACAATTGCAATTTAGGCTACACCCAGCTATGCTCATGGCTTATTCCTGGCTCTCTCAGGGATCATTCTTGGGGATGTTCAGGGCATCGTATGTAATGCCAGAGATTGTTGAACTGTATGTGAGGCAAGTTCTTCAACCCCTTTATTACCTATCTAGCCCAGAACTGAGAATTTCATACCTGCAAAAATCTAAACTGGACTGGAAATTACAGAGGCAGGATGAAATCAATAATGACTCTGAGGACAAAGGCATGGTTTCATGGAGGCCTGGGAAGGTGGGACCTCCTTAGGCAGAGAGTGTGGGGCTGCCATCTTGGTGGGCTATGAGGCCAGGATGCTACCCATAGAACAAAGTATTGAGTCATAGATGACAGTTTCCAGGGCATTTCATTAGATAGATGGAAATTTTTTGTTTGAGAATTTTGGAATGAGAGTTTCTATACTATGCTTGTACCTATACTGTACTTTGGAATCAGATAACTTATCTTCAAGTTTCTGATGTGCAGAAATGAAAGTAATTCTACCCCATGATGGAGTAAGCCTACAATCTCAGAAGTAGATTTAGATCATAACTTCTTATGTTGTGGGTCATAATAACATAAGGGTTATAGACTGATGTGGGGGCCATGGAAATATATAAAAAGAAATGTTTCAAATATTCCTTAGTTGATTATTATTAAATACTTGACTTTTATACCAATTTAGGCCAATTTTATAATTGATTTAAAGTGTATGTAAAAATTTATAATGTGAAAAGTGATTGCAAGTAGAAAAAAAATAAGAAGCCCTGGTTTACATAATTCAGACAATGACAGTGAGAATTTTTTGTTGATGGCATTTAGATGAAATTTTGTGCTGTTAAAATGAACTAGATCTTGGGAGCAGCTAGAATGTATTTTATCTACAGAAAATATATAAATTTGGGGCAGCAGGTGAGCCATTATGAATTAAATTCTGTCCTTGTAAAAGATATGTTGATGTTATTAACTCTCAAGTGTCCTAGAATGTGAACTCAGAGAAATTGTGCTGTTGAAAATAGAATAAATTAAGAGCAGGTCATACTGAAGTAGTGTGCTCCCTTAATGCAATCTGACTGATGACTTTATAAGAGCCAGACACACAGCTAAAACATGCCATATAACAACAGAGGCAGCTTCTGCTTTGATTCAGCAGCAAAAGGAATTAGGCTTTATGGCCACTACCAGAAGCAAGAAAGAGGCAAGGATTCTGACCAGCATCTCAGAGGGAACATTGATCGTCAATTCCTAGGTTTTAGGCTTCTGATCTCAAGAAGTATGAGAGAATAAATTTCTGTTGTTGAAAGTTCCCAGTTTGAGTAACTGGGCTATTGTAGCCCAAGGAAGATAATAACGTTTTCAAGTCTCAGGCTCTGTTTTACAGAGTTGTTTAATCACTGTCTCTTCATGTACTCTCTTCAGATTGATTGATGGACTTCTTACACAGGCATGTAGGGCATCCCAAAATGCAAAAGTAAAGATTTCTAAAACTTTTAATGTTTTTATTCTAGAACAGGAATTCTAAGATTGCAGCTACATTTTGTTTATTGGAGCAGTCACAAAACCAATCAGATTCCCAGGAAGGGAAAATAAAATCTCTCTCTTGGAAAGGAGATTAGTAAATAAGTTTTGGCCATTTTAAAGAATGCTGCTTACAAAAAATCAGAAATTTAGGCTCATACTTCAATATGAGATGTGAATTTCATTAACTTCATGGTGTGGAAATGCAAGCCTATAAATAAAAAGAAAAATGCTTCTAGTGCAACTGACATCAGCAGGGCATAAGAAATGTTTAAATGCTGTGGGTACATTTTCACACCCAGGGGACATTGAACTCCATTAGGGAAGAAAAAGTTCCACTTGAAGATTGCAATTAAAAATGCAAAACGCATGAGAGAATTTACAACTTAAAAGGTCATCAAGTCCGACAAATAGAGTAAAAGCATCTGAGGAAAACCTACCTCCCAAAGTCCAGATTGCATTTTAAGAATTATACATAAAACTTCCCCATGCCAAATCTAAAATAGTGTTTAATATTTATTTTACTTTTGTATTTTAGACAATGTAGTTTACAATACAGCCAATAGTAGGTTTTCCTGCAAAACACACTCTAGCACCACCTCCTCCAAAAGAGTGGCCACTTTCCTCCACAATTTTTCCAGTGTCCTATCACCCCTCTACCTCAACAGCTCAGCCTGACCCCCTACCCACCAGGGTCCCACTGTAATAAGATTCCTACTGAAGATCAATATTCAGTTTCTGTTGACTTTGCGCATCAAATAAATAGTTTAATATGGTCAAAGGAGCACCTTGGAGTGGGGCAGGTTGAGTTTACCTCCCCAACCCGAGCAGAGCCCCAGCAGTCAAATGCCTCCTGAACCAGCCACAGCCATGCTGAAGACCACTCTTGACATGTTTGGACGAGCCTCACGCATGAAGGAATCGGCAGAGGAACCCAGGCATGCGGGACCCGGGACTGAGATCTCCAGACCTGCTTGGATCGAGACTGGGCCTCCTCCACCCAGATCCCCCATCTTCCAGTAGGTAGGCGTTACACCCACAAATGGTCCCTGGCTCCATGTTATCCCATCAACGGCCAAGACCCAGGGACTAAAAAGCGCAGCTCCCGCAAGTGCGTGGCTGCAAGTGCAAATGCAGCTGCATTTATTGTCTAGTTCTTACTCTTGAAGAACCTGGCAGGCTACTGAGAGAATCCTCGTCGCAAGGCAGAGTCTGGCAAACTGCCCGTGGTGTATTTAATATGCCAAAACCCAGTGAAAATGATGGGTCTCATTCCCCTGACCCTGAAAGAGCCTTGAATGTGGCACTTTCTAAAATCTCAGGGCTAGGACAAAGGAGACGTTACTGGTGCTTGCTCGAGGAAATCGATGAACAACAGGATGACAGTTATTCAGTGATACACTGATGGTCAAATTATACAAGGGACAGAAAGTACAAGTAGGTCTGAAATAAAATTTTTGATTTAAAAATGTAGCTAACAAAATTAATCAAGTTTTGAATTAGAGTAAATTAGGTCAGATAAAAATGTTAAACTCCAAAACAGAGAGTGGAAAATTTTCTGAAATCTAATACTTAATGCACATTTATTTCCAATGATAAATTAGTGATACTCAAGAAAGGTGTTTTAGGAGTCAGAGAAATCGTACAGTGGTGAGGTTGTTTGATTTGTTTGAGGTTGACCTGGATTTGAATCCTGGTATCACATACAATCTTCTGAGTGCAGAACCAGAAGTAACTCTTGAGCACCTCTGGATATGCTCCCCCCCCATTATTTTTCATTTGTAGAATTATGGGAAAGCATAGCAACAAAATCAATTAAAAATAATACAGTTTATTAAAAATAATACAGTTTATTAAAAATAATACAGTTTATTAAATGAGACCATCTTGTAAACAAAGAGTAAAGATAGTTTTTGAAAGAATGATTCTTAAACTGAATCCATATTTGAAATTGGTAAAAATAAATGTTGAAAGATAAGCCAATCCCTTCCAAGGAGAGAATCTATTATCAATTTATGGTTTTAAAACCATATATTGATACAAGTGAGAACTGAAATTTAAAAAGAAAATATGACTTTCTTAAAATAAAAATTGATGTTACTATTATAGAAAATTTGTAAAACATGAATCAAAGAGAGATATTGAACTCAGGGGATTTATATATTTTATTTTTTCATGATAGAAAGAACCTTGAAATCAATTGAATAAACCCATAAAATTTGACCCAATTTTGATAGAGTGCAAATTCATTTTGATACATTCTTCAAAAGAAATGAGATGCAATTCTCCTAACCACTGTAGAAGATAGTTTTTTGCCATTAGTGCTTCTCTATTCCAAGGAAAGAAGAAGAGAGCAGAGAAAATGCCTTCTTTCCCAGCATCTGAGGCAGGCTTTCAACTATGGGTCAGTCCTCCTGGTCAACACCTCCTGGGTATTAGTCTCATGCTATGTTGTTGTTTTTTTTTTATAATGTCCCACAAATTAGTGCAATCATTCTATGCCTTTCCCTCTCTTTATGGCTGGTTTCACTCAGCATTATGCTCTCCATGTCCACAATTTATAAGTGAATCTCGTGACTTCATTTATCTTAACAGCTGCATAGTATTCCATTGTGTAGATGTGCCATAGTTTCTTTAACTAGTCGTCTGTTCTTGGTCACTTGGGTTGTTTACAGATTCTGGCTATTGTGAATAATACTGAGTTGGAAATGATCACTCTGCATAAGAATTGCGTGCTGAATGTAGGTAAAGGAATAGACATGATAACCTCTCAGTCTCTGCGTTCCAAACCATATTGCCCAAATATGGGGTAAAGGAGGGAAAAAGGGAGAGAGAGAGAAAGGAGATTGGGGAGATAAGAGAGAAGGAAGAGAGAAGAGAGGAGAGAAGAAGAGAGCAGAGAAAATGTGTTTTCCTATAGGATAACAGTTTTGTCCTTCCTGCATAGCCTCAGGTAGTTTAGGTATATTGGGTTGCTCCCATCACTGTGCTCGCATTCCTCTGTTTTTATTTGTAACTTCTTTCTTTGTGCTCTGTTGATTTGTAAATATTGTTTTTCTCTTCTCCCCAAGCCCTTTGCATAGTTTATTCAGAGCAATGTCCTTTTTGTATGGACACAAGAAGACATGCTTTTGTAATGTGACTCTCAGTAATATTTTCCTCCTGGACATTTGTTCTCTAACCTAAGCCTCAGCTGCCTTTACTTCCTAGAACCCCCCAAAGCAGGGTCACAACAAGGGATTGGATGGAACCCGAGTAAGTGGTAAGCTATGTGCTGCCCTGGCATTGAGATGGGCCTGACCAAATCGCCATAATGCTTAACTATAAGTTAGGAGTTCGGTCATGGACAAATGCGGTCATAATCCAAAAGTATTATCTAGATTTGAACCCTGCTAGGGTTAGGAAAGAGTAATCTAGCCTGAGTGCTGTAGTCTGAGTCTGTGGCAAGATGTTCCCAGAAGACCTGCCCTACAAGCCTCAATGTTATCTCTTGCTGTGTCCATACAAAAATAACTACTATTGAGATATTGACAGAGTTATTGAACTAGGGGAAAGAGAAAAACACCTTAAGGGATATTTTTGCCCTTGGGCTGTTGGGAAGGGCTTTGGAGTATCCTAAGTCGTGTTCCCTTTGAACTTGGTGGGCCCTCAGGAAGGACTTTCTTATGTTGATTTGGCTACCTGACTGGGAGCAGTGTCAGCCTGGAGAGATAAGGGAGTAGGAGGCAAGAGAAAGGGAGAGAGGAGAGAACAGGGTGGCAAGATGGACTGCAGAGAGACTAGCAAGGGGAACAGAGAGAGAAGAATGTAGAAGAAGAATACAGAAGCTGGCACATGAAGAGAAAGAGAGCCCAAGCTGTGAGATGGAGCATTGAGAGATGAGTGGGAGAGACAGAAGGAGACTGGAATAAGAGGCAGTGTGAGACTAGAATGAAAGGCTCAGAGAGACTGGGGCAGGCCTGTGGGGAGAAGGGAATAAATAGCATCTGATAATCAACCGGGTTGGCCTTTGCTTCCTCTGCCATTTGCCCCAGGGCCTGAGCCACCCTGGCTGGGGGAGTGACCCGGGCCCACCCAGAACCTGGCGGTCAGGGGAAGAGCCATCCGAGCCATTCCCTAGCCACCCCTCGAGAGAGACTTTTTTACACTTGCCATATAGTCAGGCTGGAGAGTGTCCAGTATTGCCATGATAGCAGAATTGAAGGACGGTGCCATGTGTAAACACAAAAAGACAGCAGCCATCTATCTCTCCTGCTGCCTGCATTAGGTAGTCTCAGGCCTTTTTCCCAACCAGAGGGAGGTCGATGGCGATGGGCAGTCACTTGATCACTTGACTTCCCATTAATCGTCGATTTGCTCCAGTGGGCGCCAGTAACGTATCCATTTGTCCCTGTCACGTGCTAGTGTAGCCCAATGGCATCTGTTCGCTCTAGGAACATGAAGAGCCTCAAACCGATCGTTCGTGATCTTGATGAAGAAGTCTGACCATCTGGTAGATGGGCAGTCACGCGGTCTTTTGACATCCCATGGAATCCAGTCAGTAACAACTCTAGTCCAGCGGTCATCTTTAAATCTCATTACATGACCAGCCCATCTAATTTTTGACACCTTGGCAAATGAGACAGTCTCCCTGATTCTTGATCATCGATGGAGGTCGGAACTCCGGATTCTTTCTCTTATTTGAGTGAAATGTGATATTCCAAGCATAGCTCTTTCAATTCTCCTTTGGGAGACCCGGATAGCATTCTCATCCTGTTTGAATAGGGCCCAGGTCTCTGAGGCATATGTTAATGCAGGAAGAACAGAGGAATCAAAGAGATGTGCCTGGAGCCAGAGGTTCTTCATCCTCTTAGCTATTTCTTCGACATTCTTGAAGGCGTTCCAAGTCACTCTCTTCCTCCTGCGCAGCTCGGGTGCCAGGTCATTTGTCATGCTGACTTCTCGACCTAGGTACACATAGCTGTTGCATTCGGAGATGGTCGTTCCATTGAGAGCAAATGGGGCATCAGGAACAAGGCTGTTTCTCATAAACATTGTCTTCATAAGATTCAGCTGTAGTCCAACATTTCCACACTCACGGTCGAAGTCGCCCAGCATTTGTGCCACTTGGCTAATGTTTGGTGTTATTAAAACAATGTCATCAGCAAAGCAGAGGTGGCGTAGTTCCCGACCATCTATCTTCACTCCCAATTCCGGAAGATGGGTATTTAGTGTCCTGGAGTGTGGCGGTGGCTGGGTAGTGTCAGTAGTGTCAGTAGTGGAGGTCTGCCAGTGAGGTATTTATCTGATTCCGGTAGGGGTTGGGTGGGTCTTCTGTGTGCAGTCCAATCCCTGGGTCTCTGGTGGTTGGTGGAAGCAGACAGGGCAGGGTAGGGTGGGGCTCCTGATTTTAATCCCTTGATCACCTGTGGTTGGAGCTAGCGATGGGCAGTCAAAGGAAGGAAACAATGGCCAGGCTGGTTGGTCTTATTTGCAGTTTATTCCAATCTCCTCTCTATTCACTCCTGTCTCTCTCCTTCTGCTTCTCCCCAGCCCACCCTTATAGTATAGTTATGTCCCCCAGCAAGATGGGTTGGGGTAACAATTACACATAGGTGTGGTCACAATCAACAGGGGTAAAGTTCTTTCCCTCGGGGGAAAGCTGCTTCTAGGAGAGATTCTCATTTAGCAGGTTAACCCACCCTAGAACGGAATCCCATGGGTGTGTTTCTCCTCTCCTTGTCCAACAAACATATAAGCATTCATAATATTAACCATTTTGTATGGACACAGTAAGAAATACATTAGGCTTATAGAATTGCTCTCCTAGGGCAATCGCGATCTCAGACTCTAGTGTTCAGGTCAGATAGTCTTTCCTATTCCTAGCAGGGTCCTCGTCTTGTTGTTACTTTTGGATCATGACAGCATGTGTCCATGATCAAGCTTTTAACTTATAGTTAAGAACCGTGGTGCTTTGGCCTGGCCCATTTCGATGACATAGTAGCTCACAGCTTGCCCTGGGTCCATTCAGTCCCTCATCGGGACCCTGCTTCTGGGGTGTTAAGAATTAAGGGCAACTAAGTCTTATGTTAAGCATTCATCGAGGACCTGATGATACAAGGGCAAAAGATCGAGTACAACATCATTGAGAAGGCATCAATCACATCACGCTGTTTTCGACACCAGGGAAGAACTGTTCCTTGGAACGTGCAAAAAAAGAGGCATCAGTGGTGTCGATGTCCTTGTCAACATGAACTTGGCTAGGAGCATTGATTCATTTGAGTGCCTACGAACACAAATCAGATGATTACACTTGAATAAATGTGGCTCACTGCCAGTACTTTCTATCTTCGTTGTCTATGCACCAACATCCAATTATGATGAAGGAGAAATTGAGAAGTTCTACATGGAGCTAGAGAAGTTCTATGAAGAAGACCACATCTTCTACAAGATCAATGTCAGTGATTTTAGTGCCAAGATAGGACCAAGAAGATAAGCCGAAGAACTCCACATTGGAACCCATGGCCTAGAATGGAACGAACAGGGTGAGAGACTGTCTGAGTTCATCATGTCGACCAAGACCATCCATGGTAACTCACTGTTTCAGAAGGCCGAATCTAAACATTGGACATAGGAGTCTCCCGGTGGACAATTCCACAACGAAATTGACCACATCATATTCAATCGACGGTTTTGTCTGACTTAAGTCGTTGTTATCCCAAAATTTCAAACGGGATTGGACCACTGTCTCTTTTATGCAAAATTCTACTTCACAGAGTGGGGAGAAAGTGCTGCAAAGTTTAAGAAGAGAAATCCCAGAATGACCACACACTGGAAGCTCTTTGACTCTGGTGTGGCAACATGGTGTAATTGACAAGATGCTGTAATTGACAACATTGACCACTAATACAATTGACTGGTTCAGCACCTCCATGATTGTGTGAGGAATGCCAAGAGAGAGATAACTACAAAAAAAGCCTGCCTTCGAAAACTCTTGAGCTTATTCGCCAACGTGGCTTGGCGCATGCCTCAGGCAACTGCAAGCCAACGTCCGAGCTTGCAAAGCAGTGCAAAGAAGCAATCAAAGACGACCTCTACAAGCAGAGCTGGTAGATGTGATAGAAGCCGGGAAAATCATTTGTAATGCCCGCCTGTCCTTCACTAACTACAAGACCAAGATGACTGCCATCTGATGTCCTGATGGATCTATCAGATCTTCCAGAAGGGAAATGGAGAAGATTATTCATGACTTCTAATCAGATCTCTTTAACAGCAACGTCCACCTGCCCGCATACCAAATTCCGCAGGATGGAAATGTCGTTCCCCACGTTCTCCCTTCCGAAATTAAACACTCTATCTAGTTGGTAAGGAAACAAAGAGCACCTGGCCCAGTCAAGGTCAGACCCGAACACCTGAAGAACCTACCATCAGTACTCATCAATACACTGGCTCAGCTCTTTACACACTACCTGTCTGAATGCAAGGTTCCGTCCCAATGGAAAACCAATAGGACTGTACTACTGTACAAGAAGGGAGACATCCATGACATTGGCATCTATTGTCCAATCAGCCTGTTGTCTGTCATCTACAAGCTGTTCACTTGAGTCATCCTGAATAGGATTGGCAGAACACTAGATGAAGGACAACCATGCGAGCAAGCTGGTTTCCGAAAAGAATTCAGCCCCATAGACCATCTCCACACAATAACCAAACTCATTGAGGTTTCTTGGGAGTTCAAGATGCCGCTCTGTCTAACGTTCATTGATTTAAAGAAGGCCTTTGATTCTGTTGAGATGGAAGCGGTCATTGGAGCCCTAGTCAATCGGGGCATTCAAACTCAATACAACAGGATCCTCTGTGAGCTGTACTATGGATTTACTACCAGGATCTCACCATTCTACAAAGAAGTGATCATCGATATTAAGAGAGGGGTTTGGCAGGGTGATACTATTTCACCCAAACTGATTCTAGGCCATGGGTTCCAATGTGGAGTTTCACCGAGAATGTCATGCTATGACTGGAATGGGAAGGAATGGGATTGAAGATAGATAGTCAGCAACTACATCACCTTTGCTTTGCTGATGACATCATTCTAATAACACCAAACATCAGCCAAGAAGCACAAATGCTGACCGACTCTGACTGTGAGTATGGAAAGGTTGGATTATAGGTGAATCTCATAAAGACACCATTCATGAGAAACAGCCTCATTCCTGACGTTCCATTCACTCTCAATGGAACGACCATCTCCGAATGCAACATTTATGTGTTCCTAGGTCGAGAAGTCAACATGCCAAATGTCCTGGCACCTGAGTTGCGCAGGAGGAAGAGAGTGGCTTGGAACACCTTCAAGAGCATCAAAGAAATAACTAAGAGGATGAAGAACCTCCAGCTCCAAGCACATCTCTTCGATTCTGCTGTTTTTCCTGCATTAACATATGCCTCAGAGACCTGGGTCTACAAAAACTTTATGAGAACGCTACTTTGGTCTCTCAAAGAGGAATCGAAAGAGCTATGCTTGGAGTATCACGCTTCACTCAAATGAGAGAAATAATCCAGAGTTCCGACCTCCATCAACCTTCAAGAATAGGGACGCTGTCTCATTTGCCAAGTCATCGAAAATTTGATGGGCTGGGCACGTAATAAGATTTGGAAACGACCGCAGGACTAGAACCATTACTGCCTGGATCCATGGGATGTCAAAATATCGCGTGGCTGCCCACCTACTAGATGGTCAGATTTCTTCATCAAGACCCCGAATGATCGGTTTGAGGCTCTTCATGTTCCTAGAATGAGCACATGCCATTGAACTATGCTAGCACCCAACAGGGATGAATAGAGACGTAACTGGCTCCCGCTCGAGCAAATCAATGAGTATTGGGTTATCAAGTGATCAAAGGATTAAGATGAGAAAGCAGATGCCTGGGAGTGAATAATGTTCGAAGCCAATTAAATCCTGTTACAAAAATCTAATATTAACTGTCTTCCTGTATCTATACAAAAAGGACATTGCCTTAAAGTAAACTATTCAAAAGACATAAGGAGAGGAGAAAGAAAATATATAACTTAAATACAAGTTCAGTGTTGTAGAAGGATCTGAGCTTACTAATTATCAGAGTCTGGTTAGGGAGAAAAGCTGATTAACTGGTTGACGAAGAGAGCATAAAGAAGTGGTTACAGATAATCAAAGGAATGGGAGTGACTCAGTGGCATTGATATGAGTGTGACTCAATGAACCTAAGGGGGAAAAGACAAACCAATGTTAGGCCTAAAATGTTTAGAGCTATATTCCAACAGTGCCATATAAAAGAAAATTAAAGATCCAGATTCATAATGAATGTAGATACAAAATCTTGAGTAAAATATTTGCGAACTAATATCAGCAACACATTAAAAGATTCATACATATGATCAAGTGAGATTTATTCCAGGATGAAGACTAGCTCAACATCCACGTTAAACTACTTCAACATCCACAAATCAATGTGAAATATCGTTTTACTGAATGAAGGTTAAAATGATGACAAAACTCAATAGTCATTTATGTTTTAAAAACAAGCTTTCAGCAGACATATCGAGGGAATATAAATTAACCTTAACATAGATTTATGTTTAGGACATTATAAAACTTAAGTCAAATAAAGTCTTGCCAACACAAAGTGGAAGAAACAAACAAACCGAATTCACAAATACAGTGAACAGATTAGTCATTGTTCTAAAGAGTAAGCAAGATAAATAAATGAAATCAAAAGGTAGAGACTCACAAATAAATCTCTCAGAAGAGATCAACATGAGAGCAATACACTGCAGAGATGCCTTGGACCCCAAAGTCACCATCCAGATCAAATGAACCTCAGCTGTTTCATTGTACTTAAAATTTTAGAATTTCTGGTACACCACTGATATACCAACGGTCATACACCACATTTCATGGGGTGTAAAGTAGAAGGCAACCAATCGGGTGGGGGGGAGAGAGGAAGGAGAAATATATATATTAGCACAGAAGGCTCAACCTTTAGCATTTCTTATACAAGGACTAAATGGCCTCAGGATAGAATAGAACAATCTTCACATACTTTCCTCTAAGGAAACTTTTGTTGATCATTTTTAGAGAATTATTCATAACAAAGAATACAAAATAAATTATTTATGTTTTACTTTGGGGGCAGGCTTTGGGGATTGGGGTGGAAAAATTGAAATAAGTGGTGGGAAGGTATAATGATGGTGGGGTTGGTGTTGTACTATTGAATGCAATAAATTATCGTGATCAACTTTATAAAAATAAATAAAATCAAAAGGTAAAATTTCTAATTAAAGCCACAGGATATATTATTAGAGGATATAAATATACAAGTTCAGCTTTGGATATTTGAAAGTTGCTAAAAACAAAAGTCTTATCACAAGAAAAGTCTCAGCTCTTACTATATTTGATGGTCAGAAAGTTACAGCACTAAGATCAGCAACAAGGGAAAAAACCCATCCTTGCCACTTCCAGTCAGCACTGGGGTCTCTTCCAGTGTGTTCCCAACTCTTTCCTCCCAAGCTTCAGCTTATCCTTAAATTCCTATTAGCATTTACAGGCTTAGTTCCAATGTAGTGGTTTTCTAGTTGTGGTTCCATAATCTGCAGCACCAGTTTCACCTGTGAAATGGCTCAACCCCTGACGAATGGAATCGAGGACTCTCATGTGGATAATCAGTTGTGTTCCCTGAGCCCTTCACATGGAGGCTTCACACTGAAATCTTAAGCCAATGAAGGCCAATGCCAGAGTACAAATGGAGGATGCTAGTTTGTGAACTAAAATGAAGCCAGCAGTAAAATGATAGATAAGAGGAAGGGGGAGAGGAAGTGGAAACAAGGAACTGAAGTTATAGATCTAGCAATTCAACGGTTCCACTCATAATCTACAGGGCTTGGAACAATGCGAGGCACATAGTTAGGCACTCAGAAATAGTTGATAAAGAAATGAAAAGTTATTGTTTGGTTATTGTTTGGGGGCTGCATCTGAAATTGCCCAAGGCTAGGAAATTTCTTCCAGGGAGCTGCTGGCCCTGGGGTTCCAGGGATTAACCTGAACTCCAAGCTGGCAAAGAATACACACATGTCCTTTAAACTACCTCCCAACACCATGAAGGTGTTTCTGCAAATAATTTGGGTTAATTGTGTAGTTAAAAGCCAGTAGTTTTGTTTGTTTGTAGGCCACAATTGGCTGTGCTCAGGGATCACTCCTAGTAGACTCAGGGGATCATGTGGGGTTCCTGGGACTGCACTTAAGGCACTGTAGCATTTGGTACTACCCACTGTACCATTTCGCTAGCTCTGTTTTTAAACTGTCCGGGTCATTTGCTGTGAAGCAGAAAGAAAATAATGAACACTTGGAGGCAACACTTATGGAAAGTAGGAATCCAAAAGGAGCATGCCAATGGCTCTTCAGAAGAATCTGTACATCTATGGAAGACACTAGATTTTTATATTCATGATGTTTCTAAAGCAGTAGTTCGTTTGATTACTTTGTCTCATGATGAATAGATTTTTTTTTTGCTTTTTGGGTCACACTCCAGGATTTACTCCTGGCTCATGCACTCAGGAATTGCTTCTGGTGGTGCTCAGGGGACTCTATGGGATGCTGGGAATTGAACCCAGACTGGCCTCCTGCAAGGCAAACACCCTACCTGCTGTACTATCACTCCAGCCTCTGAATTGATTATTTTTAAAGCTGAATTTGTATTTCATTTTATTAATATATCAAAATTTGCTCATTTTTCCCTCAGTAAGCATCTAGATTTTATTTTTGCATTATTATATAAAAATATAAACATTCATGAATAAGACTTTTGAGCAAATGCTTTCATCTCTCCTGAGTAAAAGCTTTGGAATTGAATTGCTTTTTTATATTATCATTTGTTGATTTGACTTTAAAAAATTCCAAAATATTATATAAAGTGGTTGGTTTTTCCACCTATTATTACACATTTGAGTGTTTCCGTTTTTTTAAAAATTGTCATTAGTACTTTATATAAAGGGCTGGAGTGATAGCATAGCAGGTAGGGCATTTGCTTTGCATGCGGCCAACCCAGGTTCGATTCCTCCGCCCTTCAGGGAGAGCCTGGCAAGCTACCAAGAGTATTCTGCCTGCCTGGCAAAGCCTGGCAAGCTCCCCTTTGGCAAGTTCGATGTGCAAAAAACGTAACAGCAAGTTTCACAATGAAGACGTTACTGGTGTTCGCTTGAGCAAATTGATGAACAACAAGAGGACAGTGTTACAGTGCTACTTTATATAAAAAAAAGTATATAAAATTTAATCATCTAGCGGACTGGGGAGATTGGATAGGGCTTAAAGAAACTTCCCTTGCACAGGATGATCCCCATTTTATCCCCAGCATCACGTATGGTCTCACTGAACACAATTAGGAGTGGTTTAACCTGCTCAATAAAAATATTATCCAGATTCACAGTCACTTTGTCATGTTATTGTTACTTTAATTGCAACATCATTACATTTTAGTGCCATGATTCAGGATTTACTTTTTTTAAGTTTTAGGCTTAAATGTTTTGTGTTTTTGATTTTACTTTGGAAGTTTTTATGTTTTCTCAATGCAATTTATAAGTAATTCAACTTGTGAGTCAGGAATCAGATGAAATTTTTCAATCTGTCTTGCGTTTCATTCTTGTAGCACTGTATTTTTTTTTATAGTTCTGGATTATGTTTTCAAGATCAACTGGTTTGGTTTGCTTTGTTTTACTTAAAGGTCATAGCTTGCTACTTGTTTGTAACTCTACTCTTGTTGCTTTGCTCCCCTTGGATGCTGGAGTTTTTCTTAAGATATCACTATATTTAGGTTTTGTTTTGGGATGCTATTAAGTTATTGGAAACATTTTTGTACATTTAAATTTTGTTGAGTTGAGCTAGGGCCGAGTTTTGATTTATGCCTAATCTGAGGCAAAATGCCTCAGAGTCCTCCATTTTTGCCTCCTGAACAATGAGGTCTTTCTCTCTGAGGGGAGGGATTGTTACCTTCACATATTCACATGGTTATTTTATAGGTGTTAGGTAATGCCTTCACGGGGATGGATGTCCATTGCTTGTCTGTGTCGAGAGTACTCTGCAGCTCTCTCTGCTTTGTACTCAACCCAAAGAATTCTTGCTAAACTGGCATTTCCACGCTTCCAAAATCATCTTCAATTGAAGAAGATTAACATGCTTTTCCTATTCCCTGTACAAAAGATCTTCAGGTAATTTTTTTCCACTCCAATGAATGATAGTGGAAGGCCTGCTTTTGCTGCAGGTGAAAATTTCTAGGAACAAAGGGTAAATATTAAGTGACATACTCTGGTTGTCTTTCTCAGATGTAGCTGGGATATGCTTTCTGGGCAGTAGACTGGGACTATAATGGGCATCAGATCTTTTGTTTATTGTTTCTCTGTGAACTCTGGGATCACTGCCGTCCTACATTCTGAAAACCTGTATTTCATATGTATTATTTCTCTCTCTCTCTCTCTTTGAGTACTGAGCACTAACACATTTAGCAGTGCTTGGAATTCAGGCCTGCGATTAAACCTGTGACTCCAACATTCAAAGTGTGTGCTTAACCCTTTGAACCATCTCCACAGCATCATTATGTCTTTTTTCATTTTATTTTCCTTTTTTAATGGCAGAAGGGTAAATCTCATCACTGTCAAATCTGCTTCTCAAAGTAGACCTACTCAATCCTGATATTAGGACTAAGTGGAATTATAGAGGTATATGGAAAAGCATTCTTTTGTGGTATGTTATGTGCTATTTTGTTCAATGCCTGAGTAATACAGTGATGCTATAGAGGTCCTTATAATACGTAAGTGATTGCTATGGAAAATACATTAAATTTTCAGGCATTTTGAACTAAATCACAAATATAAACATCTATAGCTTCTCTTTAAAAATATCACAAATATAAACAATCAAATACATATAATATATATGTATTATATGGTAGAAAAATATTTTATTATACTATACTGTGTACTTCCAGCAATAATGGTCTTTATAAATATGATGCATATTGAAAAAGTACTATCATACTGCTGGCAAGTGTTTTTTTGTTTTGACAGTTTCCAGTACTCTTGCTTATGTGTATGAATACAAGCCCCATCCCTTAGTTGCCATGTTCCAGCTGACGGAGGGTATCACACACGTTTGATGGGTATTTCTAAGTCAATGATCTTAGTAGTGTGGGACCTGGTCTTGTAGGAGACTGAAATGGAAGAAAATATCTCTAATGAGAATCAGCCTCAAGTTCTTAAAGTGTACTTTACAAATATTATCTTTTTTAAATAATATTGTTTGTTTGGGGGCCACACCTAACTTTGGGCTTTTTCCTGGACCACTTCTGGCTGAGGCTGTGAGAAGCATTTGTGGTGCCAGCGATCAAACCTGGGTCAGCTGCAGGCAAAACAAGCTCCCTATCTCCAGCACATTTATTATTTTTTCTTATATGTGTCATGATGTGGAAATATATGAACATTCTACTCCGGTGGATAGATGTTTTCTTACTACTTGTTTTATCTCCTGTAATACTGTGCTCAGTTTTTAAATTTCCTTTTCTTTTTTTACTTCAGTTGATGGCTGCTTGCTTAGAAAAGGGATTTAGCTGATGGAAACAAAAAGAATAGACTTTCTATAACTGTTTTCATTTCTATTTCCCTTAGGGTGATTTTATGGCTACAATGAAAATTCTGTGTCTTGACTAATACACATATTTAATTGTAGAGTTAAAAATGTGCAATGTAAATCTATGTTGCATATACTTAAAAAAAAGAATCTCATTAAAATGTAAATCTCCTGAAGGGAATTTATTTTAGGGCAAATAGGTCAGCATCTGTGATTGAGTGGATGATTATGATATCCTTCAGTTTACCTGTCTAGTCCTATAGCTTCTCTTTAAAAATAGCTTAATAAAAGGTAGCACATACTTTAGCAAAGAAGAATACTTAAACCATGATGCTACATAAATAAAAGCATTTTTTATTCAGCTCATGTACATTTTACAAATTTGAGCCTTGTGGAACTGACATACCATGCTACATCTCAGAAGTTCAGCTGTGTTCTGTTTACAGATTTTGTCTTCAGTATTTAAAAAGAGCAGCTTATTCTTTTCTAACTTCTCTTCTCTCCATTCTCCTTCCTTCCTTCCTTCCTTCCTTCCTTCCTTCCTTCCTTCCTTCCTTCCTTCCTTCCATTTCCCTCCCTCCCTCCCTCCCTCCCTCCCTCCCTCCCTCCCTCCCTCCCTCCCTCTCTCCCATCCTCCCTCATTCCTTCCTTCTTCCCTCTCTCTGTCCCTCCCTCATTCCTTCCTCCTATCTTCCCTCTTCCCCTCCCCTCCCTCCCTCCCTCTCTCCCTCCCTCCCTCCCTCCTTCCCTCCTCTTCATTCCATTTAAATCAAGAACAAACTAGAACTTAGTGTCAGTGCAGTTATTTCTACTAATAAATTTCATCATTTCAAAGTAATTGGGACACTTCTTATTTGAAGATTTATGATATTCCTCAATGCCAACTATTTCTCTTCACATGAATTTTGATACCAAGTGGTTGACAGAAATGTGAAGCTATAATTACTTTTGTAGAGAGGAAGTCTAACAAACTGATACAGTTTATCTATTCTGACTTTTTTAGTTTGTAATCAGCAAGTACAGTAATATGCATTTTATATTCACTGTTATCTTGCTAACTTACAGAGATAGCAAATGACATATGATGAAGCACAGATATCAAAAACATATGCTTAAATCACTCATCAAAATAATGAACATATTTGTTACTTCATTTACATTTGCAATTTTATAAAATGTCTGTATCACTCATCAGATTTTTGCCATTAGAGATTGTTTGTATTTCCACAAATTTATATAAAGACTACCTTGCAGTCTCTACCCTACGCATGTTTTTGTCTATTTTATTTGACATCATTTTGAATTTTCCCACTGCCGCATGGATCATTGATTGTTTCTTTGTATTACTGATTACTAGCTTCTTTGATGAATGGATAATAATTAACTTAAATCTCACTTGAGACATATTTGGATTGTTTCTTGCTTACAACTGTTATAATAAGAACAACATTAACACTCGTGCAATTTTTTGTAGAAGTATACACCTCCATTTATTTTCAGGCATATATCTAGGAATAGAATAACCAGATTAGATGTCAGGTACAAAGTTCAGCTATTTGCTAAATGACTGTTTTCTAGTAGTGTTTGAAAATTTCATTTGTCCCTCATCCTAAGTATGGAATGCTGTTGTAAGAAACTGCACATTGCTAAAGGTGTAGAATGAAACTTATGATGGTTCTTATAATATTTCACAGAAGTTCAATAATAATGAACATATTTTCATATAGGTGTTTTTGACTAGGGCATCTATTTTGGTAAAAAATATTGCTGTATCACTGTCATCCTTTTGTTTGTAGATTTACTTGAGCAGGCACCAGTAACATCTCTATTCCTCCCAGTCCTGAGATTTTAGCAGCCTCTCCTTACTCATTTTTCCCAACAACTGGAGGCTCTTTTGGAGTCAGGGGAATGAGACCTGTTATAGTTACTGTTGGGATTCAAGGAGCTTAGATCTATCAGGTTTCACCCATCACAGTGCTCTCGAGTCACTTCCATTCCTTTGTTTGTCAGTAACCACTTCTTTGTACTCTCTTCCCCAACCCGTTAGTTAGCTTTTCGCCCTGACCAGAATCTGTTAATTTGTGAGGTCAGATCCTTCTAGGACACTGAACTTGTATTGTAAGTTAATATTGCCTTTCTCCTCTCTTTATGTCTTTTGAATAGTTTAATGCAATGTCCTCTTTGTATAGATATAGGAAGACAATTAATATTATGCTTTGTAACTTAGGTTGGCCATGTTGGCTGCATGCCAGGCAAACGCCCTACAGCTGTACTATCACTCCAGCGATAGCACAGCGGGTAGGGCGTTTGCCTGGCACGCAGCCAACATGGCCGACCCGAGTTCGATTCCTCCACCCCTCTCGGAGAGCCCGGCAAGTTACCGAGAGTATTCGATATGCCAGACACAGTAACAACAAAGTCTCCAATGGAGACATTACTGGGCCCGCTGGAGCAAATCGACGATCAACGGGAGGGCCTTTACTTTACTTACTTTACTTGTAACTTAGGATTTAATTAGGAGTGAATATTATTTACTCCCGGGCATCTGCTTTCTCAACTTAAGACTCAGTTGCCCTTACTTCCTAGAACCCCCAAAAGCAGGGTCCTGACGAGGGACTGGAAGGAACCAGGGCAAGCAGGCAAGCTAGGTGCTACACTGGCATCGAGATGGGCCAGGCCAAAGTGCCATGATTCTTAACTATAAGTTAGGAGTTTGATCATAGACAAATGCTCTCATGATTCAAAAGTAATGACAAGACTAGGACACTGCTAGGAATAGGAAAGACTATCTGGCCTGAGCACTGTAATCTGAGATCAAGATGGCCCTAGAAGAGCAATTCTATAAGGTTAAAGTATTTCTTACTGTGTCCATACAAAATGGTCTATATTATGTATGCTTATATATTGGTTGGGCTGGAGCAATAGCACAGCAGGTAGGGCATTTGTTTTGTACGCAGCCAACCTGGCCAACACGAGTTCGATTCCTCCACCCCTCTTGGAGAGCCCAGCAAGCTACCAAGAGTATCTTGCCTGCATGGCAAAAGCCTGGCAAGCTACCCGTGACATATTCAATATGCCAAATATGATCATGATTGGGATCACGATCATCATGTTGTTTGTCAATTGCCTTGAGAAGGCACCAGTAACGTCTCCTTTGTCCTAGCCCTGAGATTCTAAAACGTGCCACATTCAAGGCTCTTTCAGGGTTAGGAGAATGAGACCCATCATTGTTACTGATATTTGGGATATTGGGTATGCCACGGGGAGTTTGCCAGACTCTGCCGTGTGGACAGGTTACATTCGGTAGCGTGCCAGGTTGTCAAAAGAAAGAATGAGATAATAAGACCTCACGCAGCCACATTTGCAGCTGCGCACTTCCGGGAGTTGGGTTTTATAGTCTCTGGGTCTTGGTCGTTAATGGGATTACACGGCGCGGGGGGGGGGGGGGGGCAGTTGGTGGGTGTGACTCCCGCCTACTGCCCCTGCGCCTGGCTATTCTCACCAGGGCCCCTTGGAGTGGAGCGGGTTGTTTCCCTCCTCGCACTGAGCAGAGCCCCGGCAGCTGAAGACCTCCAGAACCAGCCACAACCATCCTGAGACCACTCTCCACATGCATGAAGGTACCCGCAGAGAAACAAAGGCATGCGGGTCCTGGGGCTGAGATCTCCAAGCCTGCTCGGATCAGGGCTGAGCATCCTCCACCCAGATGCCAAACACAGTAACAACAAAGTCTCAGGATGGAGATGTTACTGGTGCCACTCGAGCAAATTGATAAACAACAGAAGGACAGTGACAGTGACAGTGATATGTTGGTTGGACAAGGAGAGGAGAAACACACCCAGGGAATTCCATTCTAGGGTTAGTTGATCTGCTAAATGAGAATCTGTCCTAGAAGTGGCTTTCCCGTGTGTCCTGATAGTTTGGATGAGGCTGAAGATTTCTCCCCTTCAAGCTGCCTTCTGTAAATCATTTCAGTATATTGTAAGAGGCAGTTTCCCTTTTCTCACAGAAACCTCAGGTGCTAACCAGGCCTGATCTTCGGGATGTAGATTCCAGGCTCTAGCCATGCTAGTCTTTGGGATGCAAAGCTCAAGTACTTGTCTTTGGGATGTAGATTCCAAGCTCTAGCAGACTGGTCTTTGGGATGCAAATCCAAGTGCTTATTGCTTGTGAATGTGCTTGTAAAAGGTTTCAGTCTTGGGTTTGTATCTCCTTTTTCAGAGGCCAAAAGTACTGGCCTGCAGATGTAAAGAAACAATGCATGTTTTGCTGCCTCAATGTTCTTTCTGTAACTCCTTTTGATGACATCACTGTATTGCACCCTTTAGAGGTACCATGATCTATATAAGGAGATTTTGGGGCTCTCTGGAGGTTGCTGGGTTGAGAGAACCGAAGAGACAGGTCTGAGAGAATGGACACATAGACTGAGAGAATCTAGGGAACTCTTGTTTGAGAGAACTGAGAGAATGGGGGGCACAGACCTGAGAGAATGGGGAACACATGCCTTAGAGAACCTGGGAAGATGAGGTTGAGAGAACCAAAGAGACAGGTCTGAGAGAATGCGGACAGAGAGACAGAAGCTGAGAGAACAGGAGAGCACATGCTTGAGAGATCTTGGGCCCTCCATGACATAAATTTCTTCCATGTAATAAACTGCTACTAAGACCAACCAGCCTGACCCTCATTTCCTTCCTTCGCCTGCCCATTGCCATTGACCTCCCTGGAGTGGGGAAATGGCCTGAGACAACTGTATGTGGGTGGCGGGAGACATAAGCTGCTGCCGTCTATTTGCTGTTTCTTTTTTGTGTTTACACAGTTACTGGTTTTGGCATATTGAATACACCATGGGGAGCTTGCTTGGCTCTGCCTGCGCAGGAGGGATACTCTCGGTATCCCGGCTTGCCGGGCTTTCTAAGAGGGATGGAGGAATCAAATCCGAGTCTTTTTGTCTATTCACTCTTTAAGAAGTGTTGTAAGGTAAAGGTAAAAGGTAAAGGCCCTCCCGTTGATCGTCGATTTGCTCGAGCGGGCCCAGTAACGTCTCCATTGGAGACTTTGTTGTTACTGTGTCTGGCATATCGAATACTCTCGGTAGCTTGCCGGGCTCTCCGAGAGGGGCGGAGGAATCGAACTCGGGTCGGCCATGTTGGCCGCTTGTAAGGCGAACGCCCTACCCGCTGTGCTATCGCTCCAAAAGTGTTGTAATTCTACCCAATTTTAAATTAAGGCCTATAGCTTATTTTAAATTATTTTATGTATTATTTGATTTAAAACAGCTTATAGGGAATTTTTCCCCCAATTCAGTGAGTGAATTGTATTACGCTAAAATCTACTATATTAATTTTCAGCATTTTAACAGTCATTTAATTACCCATGTGTAAATTTAATCTTGAAATTCATCTCCTACTTTATTATCTTTCTTGATATCAACATCACAGTGTTGTTGCTTTAAAACAAGTTTTTGTTTGCTTTTGAGCCATACTTGATGGATTTCTGGTTCTGTGCTCAGAAATCACTCCTGGCACTTCTCAGGGTACCTAACACAAGCAGTGCCAAGCATAGAATTAGGGTAAGCTGCATATACAGCTATGCCTTAGCCCCTGTTTTATATTTCTGGCCCTTTATAAAGCATGTTTTAAAATGAAATAGTATAAATTCACCAATTTTATTCTTTCTAAGAGTTGTTTTGAAATTATTTAAATAGCTGTGATTTACAAAGTTATTGATAGTTGAGTTTTAGTCATTTAATGTGGTAGCACCAGTCTCATCTCCATTGTCAACTTCCCTCCACCAAAGTCACCATGTTTCCCCACCTTTCCCAGGCCCAGACTGTCACCTTTACAGGCACACTATAAAGTTTGGTGACTGCAGTGTGAATCTCATGTTTTAAGTTTTTTGAGTCTGTGGTTTGGATATACAGCTATACCACTTCCCAACATTTCCAGTGTACCTAATCAATGATGCTTGCCCCCCCCCCCCCCCCCCATTCCTTTCCGTACTCAGTTTCTTCTTTCACACCACAATTTTTCTCCTCCTCGGTCCTCCTCCATAAACTCTGGGGTCAGGTTGATCTAGGCATCCTGCCCCTTGACTGCATTGCATTCCCTTGCCATATTAAAGATAAGTAAGGCCATCTCGTGTTTGTCCTTCTTCTTTTGGCTTAATTCACTCAACATGATATCTTCCAGTTTCATCCAGGTTGCAGAAAATTGCAAGTTAGACTCTCCATTCTATTAGAAAGTTTGTTTGGGTTTTATTTGGATTTATTAGTCATATAAAACAGTTTAGGAAGAATTCACATCTTTTTTAAGTATGGGAGAGCGCTCTTTGCTTTGTGGTGAGGGGGCCACCTATTTAGTTGCCCATTTTCAGCTTCTTAAAGGAAAGATTATCCCCCTCCTCCCTTTTTTAGCTTTTCGAGCTCTTCTTTTCTTCAATCTTTCCTTTATAAATTTGAAGAAGGATTTTGGGAGTGTATTAGGGCTAGTGGGCGAGCACATGTCAAACGTGTAAGGCCCTAAATTTGATTCTTGCCGCACATTTCCACTCCCATCCCAACATGGCAGAGTGT
Source organism: Sorex fumeus (assembly GCF_029834395.1). Classification (NCBI taxonomy): domain Eukaryota; kingdom Metazoa; phylum Chordata; class Mammalia; order Eulipotyphla; family Soricidae; genus Sorex; species Sorex fumeus. Next base: position 21,456,795 of record NW_026606108.1, on the reverse strand, counting down.
GTCCTTGGGGGTCCCCAGCACTGAATCCAAGCATCCTGGTGGCATGAACACTCCTAAGCGCAGTATGATTAAATCAGGCCCACAGCATCCACAGAGCAGCCTTGAGTGACACTGATCATGGGTTACTGCTGGTGTGGCCCTCTAAAAACTTCTTACAGCATATAGATTTTAGTTTTCACCAAAACATCATAATTTTGAATTATCATCTAAAAATGAGCTGGAGCGATAGCAGGTAGGGCATTTGCCTTGCACGCGGCCAGCCCCAGTTTGGTTCCTCCATCCCTCTCAGAGAGCCTGACAAGCTACTGAGAGTATCCCACCCACATGGCAGAGCCTGGCAAGCACCCTGTTGCGTATTTGATATGCCAAAAACAGTAACAAGTCTCACAATGGAGTGTTACTGGTGCCTGCTCAAGCAAATCAATGAACAACGGGACCAAAGTGCTATAGTGCTACTATCATCTAAAAACAACATTGTTTTTTATTTTATTTTTATTCTGTTTTATTTTTATAACGTAAAGGCTGGAGTGATAGCACAGTGGTAGGGTATTTGCAGTGCACACAGCCAGCCCAGCCAAGCCGGGTTCAATTCCTCCATCCCTCTTGGAGAGCCTGGCAAGCTACCAAGAGTATCTCGCCCTCATGGCAAAGCCTGGCATATATATAGCTTGCTGGGCTCTCTGAGAGGGATGGAGAAATCAAACTGGGGCTGGCCGTGTGCAAGGCAAATGCCCTACCTACTATCGCTCCAGCTCATTTTTAGATGATAATTCAAAATTATGATGTTTTGGTGAAAGCTAAAATCTATATGCTGCAAGAAGTTTTTAGAGGGCCACACCAACAGTAACCCAAGATACCCAGTATACCTCCACTTTTAAGGACATTACAGTAGTTTTCCATATTTTTTATGAACCAATATTTTTTATGGAATTTTTACATGTTACCTTAACATTCGGAAAACTGCATCTCCTTTAGAGTAATTTGCTGCCTGTGCTTTGAAATAGATTGTTATTTTAATATAATATCCTTCATATGAACGAACAATTGAACTTTACAAAATGCATTTAAATTGAATAAGATTTTGAAATGATTTCTCAAGTGATTTCTCTCATGAAAAGTTGTGTCAGAGAAAGGCACACATTCTACCCTAAAGATTATTATAATTTCTCTCACAGTGTGAATTTTCATTTTTAGTGTCCATCTTGATCAAGATTTAAATTTTTCACACTGACTTAAAACTTAGGCATCCAAATAATACATGTTTGCTCATTATATAGCTTATGTCATCCTGGGCCTGACTGATTACATCTGATGTCCTATTTGTGTGGAATTGCTAACATTTTTCTTTCTTGTTAAGTAGATTTTAATGTGAAAATCTCATTTGGTGCTTATTGTATATATGCTCTAGTGTAAGGAACTTCCATTCACTGTGCCAGAAATCCCCATGAGGAAAATCAGTTAAAGGTACAGTTGCATATACTACTGGTAATGTGTATAAAATAAAGGAAAAGTAATGAGAGTACATAAATGAACAATAGGTAACATATACCTATGATGCTTAAATGTATTTGATAAATAAAAGCATATAAATTGAATTAAAATTTTTCAAATGGACTAAATGCAACTTAATATAATGGCTTTGGTTAGAGCAAAGTGGGCTTGATTTCCGCTTTTTTTTTTCCACAGGATGTGTAATATTTTAACAACCCCCCCCCCCCATGGCTACTTCCAGTATCAAATCCCACATCTATCATTAAAATACTTTACATCTCAAAACTGATTTGAAAATTAACTCTAAAACAGCAACAGTATTAATCCACGTAATTTTGGCTACTTTATTCAACAGAATTATGATTATATATGCTTATATAATCCCTAATGTTTATACATAAGTATGAAGAATGTATAAATGTGCATTTACATATAGGTACACATTCATATTTCTAGCTATTCATTTGCAGAGCAAAAGTAAAGGGTAACGAGCATAGATTCTGGTCTCCTGAGAGATAGTTCATGAAGCTAAAGCTCATGCTTTGCAAGGGGAGCCTCAGATTTGATCTCCAGTACTGTTTAGACTCCTGAGCTCTACTAGGGAGTGTGCTAGGAGCAGCTTCCATGCAACATTGGCGAAGTCACCAACTCTATCCAAAATAAACATAGAAACTTTGGAGGTTTTCGCCAAGATATGACCAGGAGGAATGAAGCCACATTTGTTCAGATGATCTTAGTAAAGAAAGTAAATATGAGATTAATACTGATCAGAATTATAACACCTTCCTCTCATATAATTTCATTTAAAATGCAAGTAAAGGGCCAGAGATATGACTCAAGGAAAAACAAGTGCCTTGCATGTATGAGTCTCTGGTTCAATCCCTGATTCAATACCACATAGCTCAAGAGCACTTCAGGTATGGTCTGCACTAAAAAGGGAAGGGAAGAGGAAGGAAGGGGAGGGAGGGAAAATTGAATTTAAGAATATTTTTAATCATGTTCACCGGCACTAAAAGTGAAATTGAAATAATAATGTGAAATACAGAAACTGAATATAATTGGTGGAGAATATTTATAGACATACTTAACAATTAGCTTGTTAAGATCAGAGAATCTTATACAAAGGGTATAAAAATTGTCATTTGTAGTAGTAGAAAAGTATCAAAGACATGTTAATATCTTTAATATCTCTAATCTTAATTATGAAGGAATATCTTTGTCAGTAATGTGAAAGATGAATGAAAAAATGGCAAAAGGCAGGGGAATCATAAATACCATTCCAAGTGCTAAGAAATTGCTTTTTATATCAAAAGGTTCAAAATGTTTCTGGAGAGGAACAATTTTTGACTAAAATGCTATTGCTCTTTCTGTCCCTTCCCCTGGATGTAAGAACTTCAGAAACTCAGATGATTGCTCCCTTAATAAATGCCCAAATAGCATAGCCGATGAAGATATGCCCAACAGGCAAGTGTTAGAGAGCACACACATTATTGGTGAGCCTTTGGCTGAGGGTCCATTTCTAGTTTATTTCATTATGTGAGCAATTGCAGGTAATTGTCTCCATTTATTAGAAAAGTGCAAATAACATTGTCTTCTCTTTGGTTCTATAGAGATTTTAACTATTCTATGATACATTGTCTGCAAATGGTGTAGGACACTATTTGAGGAAGTTTGAGTATATTGATTTACTTTTCAACTTTTTCTATTTCACTGCTTAGATAGACTGAAAATTTTTCCTTGAGCTATATGGTGAAATGAGATCTACCCCAACTATAATTCTAATTCTATTTTGTAATGGTACAGTGAACCTAAATTACATAAAAATGAAAGATGTTTAACATTTTTTATTTTCGTTAACATCAATAGATCTTAAATCTTGATAGATCTAATCTTAAAGACTGAATACTAATATAATAATGCAAATACTAATAATCTAATATATTGGAAGATTTTGATTTGATAGTGTAACTTGAACATGGTATGCAAGCGATTTTTATTTGGCTAAAATGTTCAAATTTATAGTGAAATACACCTGACAATTAGCATCCACATTGAGGGGAAAAAATAGAAATTATAGCCTCTAGTATGATATATTTCAAAAATCATTCCTTGAAACATTGTGGCTGGGCCGGCAGCTCAAAGATATAGAGGTATGTAGGAGGCTTGAGTTCAGTCCCTGACACTTGGAATCCCCCCAAGCACTGCTGGGCATGGTCTTGGAGAGCCCCAGAGCACTGTTTCTGAGAAACACATCTTTGGGCCTGAGAATTGCTCTCAAGTTTGCACTGTTGGGTAGAGAATCTGGGATTGGTTGCCACCAGGCTTTCTGAGCATTTCTTGTAGCATTTAGGAATTTTGTGTCTACATGATGAATTGATTATGTAACTTCCTTTGAAAACTCTCCTTTACATTTCTCTTAAAATTTTTCCTTAATCATTATAAAACTTGGATATGCCAAACACAGTAACAAGTCTCATAATGGAGACGTTACTGGGCCCACTTGAACAAATTGATGAAGAATGGGAGGACCGTGACCGTGACCGTGATTATAAAACTTCCTTTGAAAACCTCTGATGATGTTCCTTGTTCTGCAGTGTGCTTTGATATTAATATCCTAACAATTTTGTATGGATCATGCACATTGTATCTTTTGTAACATTTGCTTCTAACCTATCTCTACTGTCATATTTAAGATGATTTCATATAGACTATTTGAGTAGTATTTGTTTTTTTCAGTCTGACTACATCACTGTGTCTCATTTGATACAAATAAAAAACAGCATTGATCACTTGATCACTTGACATCCCGTTCCTTATCGATTTGCTTGAGTGGGCACCAGTAATGTCTCCATTCGTCCCTGTCGCATGCTAGTGTAGCCCAGTGGCATCTGCTCAGTCCAGGTACACGAAGAGCCTCAAACCAATCGTTCAGGGTCTTGACGAAGAAGTCTGACCATCTTGTAGGTGGGCAGCCATGCGATCTTTTGACATCCCGTGGAATCCAGTGGGTAATGGCTCTAGTCCAGCGGTCATCTTCAAATCTCATAATGTGTCCAGCCCATCTGATTTTTGATGCCTTGGCAAATGAGACAGTTTCCCAGATTCTTGATTGTTGTTGGAGGTCAGAACTTCGTATTCATTCACTTGAAGTATGATACTCCAAGCATAGCTCTTCCAATTCCTCTTTGGGAGACCCAAATAGAGTTCTCATCCTATTTTTATAGGACCCAGGTTTCTGAGGTGTATGTTAATGCAAGAAGAACAGTGGAATCAAAGAGATGTGCCCAGAGCCAGAGGTTCTTTGTCCTCTTAGCTGTTTCTTTGACTCTCTTGAAAGCATTCCAAGCTGGTCTCTTCCTCCTGTACAACTCAGGTGTCAGGTCATTTGTCATGTTGAGTTCTCGACCTAGGTACACACAGCTGTTGCATTTGGAGATGTTCGTTCTGTTGAGAGTGAATCGAATGTCAGGAATGAGTTCGTTTCTCATAAACATTGTCTTTGCGAGACTCAGCTGTAGTCTGACCTTTCCACACTCATGATCGAAGTCGGCTGGCTTTGTGCCACTTGGCTAATGTTTGGTGTTATTAGAACGATGTCATCAGCAAAGCGGAGGTGGTATAGTTGTCGACCATCTATCTTCACTACTATTCCTTCCCATTCCAGTCATCGCATGACATTCTAGAGTTCTCAAGGGTGGAACTGAAGAGTTTCGGTGAAATGGTATTGCCCTGCTGAATCCCCCATCTTGATGTCAATGATCACTTCCCTGTAGAATGTTGAGATCCTGGTAGTGAATCCATAATACAGCTCATGGAGGATCCAGATGTATTGAGTATGAATGCAAGGCCTTCTTTAAATCAATGAATGTTAAACAGCGACATCTTGAACTCCCGAGAAACCTCAACGAGCTTGGTTACCATGTGGATATGGTACACTAATTAGTACTAACAAAAAAAAGTTTATACTTCATTCACTTTCTGGTTTGACTAAGTAGAATTATTTTGCAGTGAGAATAGCACTGTAGCACTGTCCTCCCGTTGTTCAACAATTTGCTCGAGCAGACCCAGTAACATCTCCATTGTGAGACTTGTTGTTACTGTGTTTGCCATATCCAATATGTCACAGGTAGCTTGCCAGGCTTTGCCATTGCAGGCGAGATACTCTCAGTAGCTTGCCAGGCTCTCCTAGAGGGGCAGAGGATTCGAACTTGGGTTGTCCGTGTTGGCCACATGCAAGGCTACCTGTGATGTGTTTGATAGGCCAAACACAGTAACAAGTCCCACAATATTACTGTGCCCACTCCAGCAAATTGATGAACAATGGGAGGACAGTGACAGTGACAGTTTCTGGTATTTTTTCTTCTAGTGCCGTTGTTCTGCTCCAGGTTCCCATTCAGAGGAGCCACATTATATTTACTTTTTTTGAATGGAGGGAGGTTGGGGAAAGTCACAGGCAAACTTGCTGAGGGCTTACTCTTTTTTCTTTTTTTTCTGATGTTTTTTTAAATTTATTCGTTTATTTTATTTTTTAAATTTTTATTAGTGAGACACCGTGAGGTATGGGAATGCTGACTGGTTCAGCCCTTTTGGAAAACAGTATGGACGATTCTCAAAAAATTAGAAATTGAGCTCCCATTTGACCCAGATGAGAGCTTACTCTTGGCTCTATATTCAGGGATTTCTCTAGGTTTGGGGTCTACATGTAATACCAGGGAGTAGGGAGTGCTCAAAGCTGGGTAGGTTTCATCCAAGGCAAACACCTTACCTGCTGTACTCTCTTTCCAGGGCATTTCCTCTTGACTGAGATTGTTGCGCCAACTCTATATTTTTATCCTTGATTTTGTTGCTGATGTTTTGTTTAATTTGAGGCTACATTTTGTCTGCTTCAGGGTTACTCTGTTCACTGTACTCAAGGATCACTCCTAGGCTAGGGGACCATATGTGGTGCTAAGAATTGAAACTGGGCTGACCGCGTGCAAGGTGAACTTCTTACAAATTACACTTTCTCTTCAGAAACTATCCTTAATGGTTTTAAGGAACAGTGATCCATATAAATAGATTAGATACCTCTTGATTTCAAATTTCCTGTTTTTCCTAATGATTATACTTAGATTTTCATTTTTTCAGTGGAAAACTCTAGACACAAAGTACCTTTGATCACTTGATCACTTGATCACTTGACTTCCCGTTAATCGTCGATTTGCTCGAGTGGGTGCCAATAATGTCTCCATTTGTCCCTGTCACGTGCTAGTGTAGCTAGTAATGGCATCTGTTCTCTCTAGGAACATGAAGAGCCTCAAACCGATCATTCATGATCTTGATGAAGAAGTCTGACCATCTGGTAGGTGGGCGGCCATGCGGTCTTTTGACATCCCGTGGAATCCAGTCAGTAACAGCTCTAGTCCAGCGGTCCTCTTTAAATCTCATTACATGACCAGCCCATCTGATTTATGACACCTTGGCAAATGAGACAGCATCCCTGATTCTTGATCATCGATGGAGGTCAGAGCTCCAGATTCTTTCTCTCATTTGAGTGAAATGTGATATTCCAAGCAGAGCTCTTTCAATTCCTCTTTGGGAGACCGAGTAGCGTTCTTATCCTGTTTGAGTAGGGACCAGGTCTCTGAGGCGTACGTTAATGCAGGAAGAACAGTGGAATCAAAGAGATGTGCCCGGAGCCAGAGGTTCTTCGTCCTCTTAACTATTTCTTTGACGCTATTGAAGGTGTTCCAAGCCGCTCTCTTCCTCCTGCACCACTCGGGTGCCAGGTCATTTGTCAAGTTGACTTCTCGACCTAAGTACACATAGCTGTTGCATTTGGAGATGTTCGTTCTGTTGAGAGCGAATGGGGCATCAGGAATGAGGCCGTTTCTCATAAACATTGTCTTCCTAAGATTCAGCTGTAGTCCGACCTGTCCACACTCATGGTCGAAGTCGGCCAGTATTTGTGCCGCTTGGGCTGGAGCGATAGCACAGCAGTAGGGCATTTGCCTTGCATGCAGCCGGCTCGGGAGAGCCAGGTTCGTTTTCTCCGCCCCTCTCGGAGAGCCCGGCAAGCTACCCATGAGCATCTCACCCATGTGGCAAAGCCCGGTATGCCAAACACAGTAACAACAAGTCTCACGATGGATACGTTATTGGGCTCGCTCGAGCAAATCGATGAACAACGGGAGGACCGTGACCGTGACCGTGACCATGGCTGATGTTTGGTGTTATTAAAACAATGTCATCAGCAAAGAGGAGGTGGTGTAGTTGCCGACCATCTATCTTCACTCCCATTCCTTCCCATTCCAGTCCTCGCATGATGTTCTCGAGGGTGGCACTGAAGAGTTTCAGTGAGATGGTATCACCCTGCTAAACCCCTCTCTTGACATCAATGATTACTTCTTTGTAGAATGGTGAGATCCTGGTAGTGAATCCGCAATACAGCTCATGGAGGATCTTGATGTATTGAGCTTGAATGCCCTGATTGGCTAGGGCTTCAATGACCGCTTCTGTCTCAACAGAATCAAAGGCCTTCTTTAAATCAATGAATGTTAGACAGAGAGGCATCTTGAACTCCCGAGAAACCTCAATGAGCTTGGTTATTGTGTGGATATGGTCGATGGTGCTGAATCCTTTGCAGAACCCGGCTTGCTTGCATGGTTGCCCTTCATCTAGTGTTCTGCCAATCCTATTTAGGATGACTCGAGTGAACAACTTGTAGATGACAGACAATAGGCAGATCGGGTGATAGTTGCCAATGTCATGGATGTCTCCTTTCTTGAACAGTAGTACAGTCCTGCTGGTTTTCCATTGGGACAGAAACTTGCATTCAGACAGGTAGCATGTGAAGAGCCGAGCCATTGTATTGATGAGTACTTTTGGTAGGTTCTTCAGGTGTTCAGGTCTGACCTTGTCTGGGCCGGGTGCTGTTCGTTTCTTTACTGACGAAATGGTGTGTAATATTTCGGAAGGGAGAACATTGGGAACAGCATATCCATCCTGTGGAATTTTGGTATGTCGGCAAGTGGACATGGCTATTGAAGGGATTTGAGTAGAAGTCATGGATAATCTTCTCCATTGCCATTCTGGAAGATGTGATAGATCCATCACGACGTCGAAGGGCAATCATCTTGGTCTTGTAGTTGGCGAAGGACAGGCGGGCATTATGAATACTTTTCCCGGCTTCTGCTGCATCTACCAGCACTTCTGCTCTTCTCTCTTTGAGGTCTTCCTTGATCATATCTCTGCACTGCTTTGCGAGCTCGGACGTTCACTTGAGGTTGCCTGAGGCATGTGCCAAACCACGTTGGCGAATAAGCTCAAGAGTTTTCGAAGACAGGCGTTTTTTGTGGCTATCTCTCTCTTGGCGTTCCTCGCACATTCATGGAGGTGCTGAACCAGTCCATCGTATTCCTCGTCAATGTTGTCAACAATGGCATCTTGCCATGTTGCTGCAATAGTGCCAAAGAGCTCCCAGTTAGTGGTCATTCTGGGAGTTCTCTTTTTAAACTTTGCAGCCCTTTCTTCCCGCTCTGTGAAGTAGAATTTTGCACTAAGGAGACAGTGGTCCGATCCTGTTTGTAATTTTGGGACAACAGTGACTTGAGTCAGGCAAAACCGTGGATTGAATATGATGTGGTCAATTTCGTTGTGGAATCGTCCACCAGGTGACTCCCATGTCCAACGTTTAGATTCAGCCTTCTGGAACTGTGAGTTACCATGGATGGTCTTGGTCGACATGATGAACTCAGTCTCTCACTCTGTTCATTCCATTCTAGGCCATGAGTCCCGATGTGACGTTCTTCAGCTGATCTTCTCGGTCCTATCTTGGCATTAAAATCACCCACAATGATCTTGTAGAAGGTGTGGTCTTCTTTATAGAACTTCTCCAGCTACATGTAGAACTTCTCAATTTCTCCTTTATCTTAATTAGATGTTGGTGCATAGACAACAAATATAGAAACTGCTAGCGGTGAGCCACATCTATTCAAATGTAAATGTCGGATTCAGGTTGTTAGGCATTCAAATGAATCAATGCTCATGGCCAAGTTTGTGTTGACAAGGACACCTACGCCTCTGACACCTCTTTTATCACATGTTCCGAGGAACAATTCTTCTCCAGTGTCGAAAATGGCATGATGAGATTGGTGCCTTCTTGTCTCAGTCAGACCAATGATGTCGTATTTGATCTTTTATGCTTGTACCATCAGGTCCTCGATGGATGCATCTGATGCTAGCGTACGTGCATTGAAAGTACAGATGATCATTTTTGTCTTCCTTTGTTGTGGCAGCCTAGTTTGGCCTTAAGATTTTATTGGCGTCTCCTTTCTCATCTTTCTCAGTGCTGCCATGTTGGTGAAGCCTTTAGGGTCAGGTCATTGAGACCCATTGTAATTACTGGTTTTGGCATATCGAATACACAACGGATAGCTTGCCAGGCTCTGCCGTGCAAGTGGAATGCTCTCAGTAGCTTGCCAGTCTTTCCGAGAGGGATAGAGGCATTTGGGGCCACCTCTAATCGCCCTCTTATGTGTTACCATATTTGAAATCTATCAAATATGGTACGGCAATTCTGGAAGATGTGTATTTAGTGTCTTATGATGTGTCACGTGGCCGCTTTGCATGGGTCCGGAAAGCGTCCTGGAGTGTGGCGGCGGCTGGGTTGTGGAGGTAGTGTTGGTAGTGGAGGTCTGCCAGTGGGGTATTTATCTGGTCCCGGTAGGGGTAGGGTGGGTCTTCTGTGCGCAATCCAATCCCTGGGTGGCTTTGATTTGTATATATATATGCTACACACTCTCAATATGGTATATAATTGTTGATATTGAATATCTCCTATTTTTTTACATAAACAATTAAGCATATATATATGTGTATATGTTTAATATATATTTATAATTTGAATTTTTGTAACATTTCAACCATGCTGTCAATTTTTGAAAAAGTACCCCAAGTAAGGTTGGCATTGGATAGAAATTCACAGCCATACTGGCCCAGAAACGCTAAACTTTATTTTTTCCATTTGTACAGAAGTAATACACTGTGTTAAATATATACAGTTTCTCTCATGGGTTTATTACTGAAACAAAAATTCCTTTGAAAAACAGAAATAAAGGAAAACATCTGACTGATGTACTCTTTGCCGTATTTTACCACTCTAAATTAGCCCCATCCTTTCTATACTGTACTTTAGAAGGAAGTGTTTAGAATTCTTTAGAATGCAGTCCATTCTTTAAGAGCAAATTTTTGCTTTGTGTCAGTATATACTTCATAGCTTTTGTACTGGCTGTAATGCAATCATATTTATTCACAAACTTTTTCAGCTTAGGCCACTGGGAGCTCTTTCTGTTACATCCTTTGTCCTTTAACAAATGTCATGGTGAATGCAGTATGTGCTGAAAATTTCCTGTCTTACTGGCACTATAAAATGTCCCCAGTTCATCTATTATATTCCTCATCTAAGTTTTAAATTAGACTTTTCTCCAGAGAGAGATATTTGAAAGAATGATTTTTGAAAACAGCATACTGAAATAGGTGAGCTCATTCTTATTGAGTGTTGATTGGTGTTTGAGCTCTTTGATCTGACAGATCAATGGAATAAGTATTTATACTTACCCATGCTTATACTCATATCTATGAACTTTTGTTCCGATGACAAAAAGTGCTGAATTAAATTCATAAATTTTCATTATGATGCTCCTAACTTGAGTCTATCATCATCCAGGTCTTTTGATCCTCCTCTTTTAGCTTATTTATAAAATTTCACTCAACCAATGGCAACATGGCTTCTACCTTTTGCCATTAATTAATTTGGTCATGACCAGCATTCATATTATCATTTCAGACTCATCAAAATGTAGCCTTCTCTGAAAGGATATTATACATTTCACACAGAGCTCCTTTGAAATATGTTTGTGCTCTTCCAAAATCACTTATACAGCATTTTGTTCTTTAACCCCATTCAGTGAATTTGTCCCATATGTTTTCATACTCTGTGTTTCTTTACGCGGTCCTGTGAACTTTTAAGTTATTAAAAGTCCTGTTCTCATTAAGATGCACTCTTGAGGCTGTGAATTACTATGCAATTTAGCAATGTTGTATCATATATCCACAGTTAAAGTGGATAGAAGAGTTGTTCCAGCCTGAAAGTTCCCCTGTGCCTGAAATTCTCAATGCTGCCTTGCTTTTTCCAACCCCACAGCAACTACTGACCTTTTTACTTTCTTTATTTTTGATCTTTCCAGAATGCTTTATAAATTGAATCCTATAGTGTGTAGCCTTTTCAGAGTGGATTATTTCCCTTAGCAATAGGTATCTAAAGTTCACCTCTCTTTTCATGATTTGCCAGCTTGTTTCTCTTTATTTTGTATGCGCCATAGTTTACTGAACACCTATTAAAGGGCAGCTTGGCTGCTACTAGTTTGTGCAGCTATGAACAAAGCCACTCTAAACTTTTGCATGTATGTTTTGATTCAGATAAATTTTAAAGTCATTTAGGCTTTAAAAGTCCTCTAAATAACTATCTTTGGCTCAGATGATAAACCTATATTGAACTTTACAAGAAACCAATGAGCACTCTTTCAAAACTGCAGGACCAGTTTGCATTTCTACTCTTAATCTGAAAGCTTCTTGCTCTCCTCTGTTTATTACCCACCAGCATTTGGTACTGTTCATTTACTTGGATTTGAGCCATTCTAATAAACGTGCAGTGCTGTCTCACTGCTATTTTAATTTATAACTTTCTAATACCAAATGGCATTGAACATCATTTTATATTCCATCTACATATCCTTTGGTGTTTAGAAGCTTTTCCCCTTCCTTCTCTTCTCTTCTTTATTGCTGCATTAACTTGGCATAGTATATATGCCTGGCTTTCATACTTGCATGCTTTGTGTTGTGGTGCTCTTGAGGAACTTACAGTGGCGGTCTCATTTCTCCTCATCAGGCGCTACACTTTCTGATTGTGATACTAATATTCTTTACTTTCAGTGATGATATATATCTACAGTGGTTCAGCTAAAATCACTTCCAAAATTAGATATCACACACAGCAGAGCTGCCAGAAAGAAACTGAGCCACTGGGACCATGTCTGAGCATAGAGTGGCACAAGGGAACAATGTTGCAGCCTTATAAGCAAGCCACTGAGCTACACTACGAACCCCTGTTCAGATGTTTGCCTTGACTTTTTTTTCTGCTGATGTTTAAGAAGTATATTTTATACTTAATTCCTTTGTAAGTGTTTTCCAAAAATATTGCCTCATACTATGGCTTGTCACCTCAGTGTTTTCTGATTTCATCTTATTTTTTTGCTGATATCATCGACTGTCGTGAAACATGAGTTTCTCTGTGTACCTCTACCCTTGTTCTAGATTCAGATAATATATTTTTAAAATTATTTTTCAAAATTTACATTTTAATCTTTATTTTTTTATTGACCTATTGGATTGTAGTGAAGTTGTAAATTTCATAAGAACTCAATCAATGGTTTATTAGAGAACTTCAAAGATTTAGTTTAATAACTGTACATATGTACATCTACATATATAAATATATATGTATACGTAGTATTGTCATCACTCACACATCCCCAAATTCCCAGTGTCATATCCTCAAAAGCCCCCTTATACTCAATACTCTCACCATTACTCCATCCCACCCTGCCCAGTAACCATAGTTTCAACTAAGTCTAGAAGTTATTTTCATTGTTTCTTGACAGTTCATTTGATCTATTAATTCATATTCTGCACATGAATGAAACCATCTGATAATTATCTTTTACTTCCTTGCTTATTTAATTTAATTAGTGGAATCATCCTAAAAGCCATTTATTTTTTCCCTAGGGGCAGGATTTTAATTTTTTTTTTAACCCAGACTAGTGTTTCATTGGGTACATACTGATGTATACCAGCTTCTTCCGTGCCTGTCCATCTGTTGAACATTTAGGCTGATCACACCATTAGGCTAAAGACAGATACTCTAGATTGGTACTCAATGAAGGCTATACATGAAATCAGAGCATCTCAGATTTTCTCATAAACTTTCAGTCTTGGTGATGCCTTATGCATGTGACCCTCAATGTTAATTTTTCAGTATATATTCCTCGCCTTTTATGTTGCTGCCCATGAAGCAGCTGATGGTCTGAAATAGAGTGTCCTTCTTGTCTTTCCCTAAGTAACAATTTTTAAAATTTAAATCAGTGTAAGATAATAGCATTGCACTGGAAAGATAGTACAGGATTAAGGCGCTTTTATTATGGCTGACCTGGGTTTGGCCCCTGGCACTGCATATGGTCCTGTGAGCATAGCAGGAACTGATTCCTGAGCCAGCAGTAAGCCCTGAGAACTGCTGGGGTGTGACCCAGTCCTACCCCTTCCCTCCAAAAGATGACATTTTGTCACTCCTTCAAATGTGAAATTTGTTGTACTTCTCAGTCTCTGGGAACTTTACCTGCTGATGTCCTGGAAAAGGTTCAGGTTTTTTTGTTTGTTTTTCCATTCCTTCAGGACAGAAACTTTTTAATTTGGATGAGAGAAGGGAAAGAGCTGGGTTTCTTGCCTGTATATTATCAGCATTCCATTATCTCCTCACATCTATGCTTCTGCAGGTTTTCTGCCATGCCTATAAATGTGTATTTGTGCCACTGGAAACCCTTAAAAATTTCCAGTGAGTAATTAAAAAAAATCAACACTTCTTTGATATGAGGATCTCAGAAGAAAATCTAAATTGTCCTGTATTAATCTACACAGAGGTACTAAAAATTCACTTAAACCATAGTGAACCTTTTCTTTTTTTTACACATTTTTATGAAGGATGCCACCTTTTCTTCTTATGCTCATGCAAACTAAACACTGCCTGTGTCTTTTCTTTGCCTGGAGAAGATGAGCATCTTGGTAATTCAAAACCTATGGGTGTGAGGTCACCTGTCTAATAGAAACTCAAACAACTTGTTAGATTATCTGCCGTGGCTTCTTAGTGTGCATGCAGCATCAATTAATAAATTTTTGCATTTTTGAGGAAAACAGAACGTTTTATATTACTTCATTGCTCACCTAGTAGGATGTCATTAGTTTGGGAATGATTTAAATTTTGTTTGAAATGTGGTGTACAAATTGTATACTTTGGATATGAGTTAAAAGGGAATATTAAAGGTATAAAGGGAGAGTGCATGTTTATTTATGTGTTTACATACATTCCAATATACCAGATGTTCTCAAAGTTACTTGTAATATAATATCTTAAAAAAAAACAATATCCTCCTTCTGGAAATCTCCTTTTAAGTGAACAAATAGGAAGTTCACATACCAGTATTTGAGGCTATGGATGCCTTTCTGCATTGTTCTAGCACCTCTTAAGAAAGGAGTGGGAGCAGTATTGCCCCCTTGATATATACTGTTCTATACTACAGGTAGATATATAATAGCATGCATATTGGCAATAGTTATATAGATGACTATGTTAGTGTGATTTTGAAAACAATATATACTCATCTTTGCAATAAAACAAATAACTGCCTTAATGCAATGAAACAAATAACTGTCTTTTTGTTGTTGTTTTGGTATATTTTGGTTTATAATACAGTTTCTGAAAAGTAAATTCTAATCTCTTCCAGTTAATAATACATATTTACAGGTTTAAGTATTAAATCTGGGTAGACAGTTTGCCCAAAAACATACTCCTCATATATAGGATAACGCTGTTTTGTCCTTCCTGCATAGCCTCAGGTAGTTTAGGTTTATTGGGTTGCTCCCATCACAGTGCTCCCATTCCTCTGTGTTTATTTGTAACTTCTTTCTTTATGCTCTGTTAACTTGCAAATATTGTTTGTCGCTTTTCCTTCAGTCCTTTGCATAGTTAGTTCAGTGCAATGTCCTTTGTTATGGACACAAGAAGACAGTAAATGCTATGCTTTTGTAAACTGGGAGTTTATTGGCTCTCAGTGATATTTTCCTCCTGGGCATCTGTTCTCTAGACCTAAGTTTCAGCTGCCCTTACTTCCTAGCCACCCCCAAAAGCAGGGTCCTGATGAGGCACTGGATGGAACCAGGGCAAGTGGTAAACTATGTGCTACTCTAGCATCGAAATGGGCCTGGCCAAAGTGCCATAATGCTTAACTCTAAATTAAGAGCTTGGTCATGGACAAATGCTGCCATGATCCAAAAAGTAATAACTAGATTCAGACTCTGCTAGGGTTAGGAAAGATTAATCTGGCCTGAGCTCTGTAGTTGAGTCTGTGGCAAGATATTCCCAGGAGAACTGTCCTACAAGCCTCAATTTATCTCTTACTGGTCCATACAAAAATAACTAATATTAAGATGTTGATTGAGTTTTTGGACTGAGGTAAGGAGAAAACACCTATCAAAGTGAGGTTTCAGGGAATCCTCCTTACTACATAGCCTTGTTCCAGTTCAGACATCAGGTCAGGGGTTCTTGGGCCCACCCTTATTATTGACCAGTTTTAATCTGAGACTACTCTTTAGGCTTGACATTTCTCTGGAATGAATTACAGAACTCAAAGAAAACCCATTCTTATTATTGCATTTGTAAAATAGTAGCACTGTAGCAACTGTCCTCCTGTTGTTCATCAATTTGCTCAAGTGGGCACCAATCACATCTCCATTGTGAGACCTGTTACTGTTTTTGGCATATTGAATATGCCAGGGGTGCTTGCCAGGCTCTGCCCTGTGGGTGGGATATAATGGGCTACAAATCAGAATTAGGCAATGGAAGAGTTACACAGATCAACATCAAGGTCTAGAAGATTTCTGAGTGTGAAGTTTCCATCATCCTCGATGAAGTACTACTTTCTCAATATCACTGGGTCACAGTGTTCAGGGAGTGTGACCAGTCAGGGAGCTCACCAGGGTTCAACATATACAATTTTCACTGGGACTTTATTACAAAGGCATTATTGGATGAATCACTGAGCATGGGATAAACTCATTCTCTAAATGCCTCTTACAGGAGGGAAGACTACTGCATGGTTCAAAGCCCCAGCTCTGTGATCACATGATTCGACCTGCTGGTATATTTAACCCCCCATTCTAACTCAAATTTGCTAATAAACTATCCTACCTTGCCTTGAACTATCTCTTTAATATAACATATCAAATGTGGCCTGAAGGTATCACTTTGAAAGCAAAGATATTTCTATCCCTAGGCAAATTCAAAGCCTTTTAGTTTGCCAACCTGCCAGAATCAGGGACAAAGCTAGACATTTATATTTCACCATCCATGACCATGTTTTTTTTTTTGTATAACAATTTGATTTAACAGTTAATGGGCAAGTTACTTACTGTTCTCAGAAATCCACCAATTTAAGTAGAAATGCCTTTATTCTACTCCCTCTGTTCTTCAACAACTAAAAGCATCTCTCCATACAAGGTTGTAGGTGACTTACATGAAGTGGAGAGAAGTGAGTGGTAGCTTCCAGAGGGGAATCTGTCATCTTCCTCTCTCCACCCACCTCAGACACTGGGGAAGTGTGGTGCAGTGGTGGTTGTTGGTGGTTTGGACTGAATGAATAAAATCTGTGATGATTACCCTTCATGGTATAGACACTTTCTCCTTACCAGCTCTTCCTGACTCATCAAACTGTACTTGAGTCTGACTTGATCTTCATGGTACAGGAATTAATTTCTATCATTTGCTTTCTCAGGCAACTGTGGCTTTAAGCTGAAGTGAGGAATTTGCTCTTTTCAGGAATAGAAAATCAGTCTAATCTCTGTTCAGATGGGATTCTTTTCTGCCCTCAAGAAACAGATTTGAGGAAAGAGATAAATAGTGATGTAGGGTAAGTATATTTGGTAAATATAAGAGGAAAAAATAAAGTTATACATTTGAGAGAACGTGGAATTCTCCAGAATGGAAGAGCCAGCTACTGATGCCAAGCAGAGCTGTGGGCAACCCCCAGAATGGGAGAATGTATTTTCAGAGGTACACTAACTTTGCCTCTGAAAAGTTAACTTTTTACACAATTTTCCCAAACTGCCCCTTCCCCAAATTTGTTCTTAGAGAGCACTGTGGGCCATTGATGTTTTCCTTTGATATTTTAATTTTTTTTTTGTTTCTGAGTTAACACTGGTCCTCCTGGAGGGTCCAGCCCAGGCTCTAGATCTGGAATTCTGCATTGCAAAGGTTTTTCTGTCCTCAAATGACTTCTGTATTTCAAACGTCTTTATGCATTTAGATGGATTTTGCTTGGAGTAGTGTCTTTGCCATTTTACATTAACTAGGCCCTAATGTTT
This sequence comes from Sorex fumeus, assembly GCF_029834395.1. Classification (NCBI taxonomy): domain Eukaryota; kingdom Metazoa; phylum Chordata; class Mammalia; order Eulipotyphla; family Soricidae; genus Sorex; species Sorex fumeus. The sequence continues at coordinate 21,439,077 of NW_026606108.1, read as the reverse complement.
CTGCCTGAAATGCTACTGAAAATTAGGGGAAAGAAGCTAAAGTTAAAAAATAATGATTCATATATTTCATATTTCTTTTAACATTTTATATGCAGATTTTAGAAAAAATTTGGCAGTAATCTCTGTAACTTTTTGCATAAGGTAGCAATAGGAGGATTTTTCTATGTAATTATAAAATTTTATTCTAAAAGTAAGCTTTGACCTAAATAATATGATGTCACAAATCATGAGTAGATGGAATTACTCTTTTTCTTACAAATTACAATAGGAAACTGTTAGAATTAAAATGGAAGTATACTAATTTCCATCATATTCCACATCACTATTGTACAGTTCCTTGAGAACACTTCATATGAATTAAATTTCAAAGCAAATACAACTTAATATACACTAACTTAGAATTAGCCTTGCTATTTAGAATAGACTATATAGGAACTTTCAAAGTACAACTCATGTATCTCTACAAGGAAATCTATTTATTCTAATATGACTTTTTTAGCCACTTTTTAAAAACAAGTATCCAGTAAGCATTTACTTTTACTCAATTATCTCTGTTTAGAACCACAATTGTCCAGCTCTACTGTCCCCTGAAAGGAATCACTTGAGAGAATGACAGGCAGAGAAAGAGTTTCATTAATCAACAGCTTGTAGATAGAAATGTGGTCAGCTCACATTCCAGAGAACCACTTCACCTGCATTAGTAGCAGTAGCTACTTGGAGGAAACCAGGAAAATCTGCTTTTAGAAATGGCAGGTTGCAGACCGGTGGGTATAAGGAAAGACAGCACGTTCCCTTGTGTACTGATCATCTGTGGTCCAGTACAGTTCTGATAAAGGGTTCAGCTCTCAGATGGGAATCCCAAAGTAGCACTGGGTGTGGCCCTGGTGTGGGCCTGAGCACAGCTGTGCCCTTACAGGCAGAATCAGGGAAAGAGTCTACACAAATTTAATATAGCACCATTCTAGGACCAGGTTATTTGTATAACTTGGATCAAAGCACATGTCTTCCCACCAGCTTTACTAGGCCAAGTATAGTGAGCCTTAGATAGCTTAATGCAATTCTGGAAGCTATAAAAGAATAAATGTAGGGGCAGGAGTGATGGTACAGTGGTTAGGGTGTTTGCCTTATACGCGGCTGACCCGGGTTCGATTCCCAGCATCCCATATGGTCCCCTGGGCACTGCCAGAAGTAATTCCTGAGTGCAAAGCCAGGAGTAACCCATGTTCATCGCTGGATGTGACCCAAAAAGCAAAAAAAAAGAATAAATGTATAAAACAAATATTTAAAAGTTAAAAAATTAAATTGGAGGCCAGAGAGATAATAGAGTAGATATTGTGCTTGTCATTTCTGTACTTGAACCCCAAACCCTATATTGTCCCCGATCCCTGCCAGGAGTGATTGCTGAGCTCAGAGACAGAAGTAAGCCTTGAGCACAGTTGGCAATGCTCAATAAGTAAATAATTAGTAAATAATAAAAGCCAAAAGAACTCTGCCACATAGAACAGCTCTTTCTGAGCTATAAGACTTTAATAATATTAGATCTTTAACACTGTGCATATACACATGTATATGTGTGTGTTTATACATACATACCACAATTTTACTCAATAATTGAATTCACTGTCACTGTCACTGTCCTCCGTTGTTTATCGATTTGCTTGAGCGGGCCCAGTAATATCTCCATTTGTGACAATTGTTACTGTGTTTGGCATATCAAATATTCAAATGAAAATAATTGGTTTTAATTTTTTTATTACTTAGGTCTTACATATTTTTATCTTGGAAGATACTTAAGAAAACAGTAATAGAAATAATTTCAATTGCTCAATAAATGACGCCTTATTTGCTACTCTCAGCAGTGCTCAGGAGTCCTGGCTCTGTGCTCAAGGATAAATCCTCATAGGGCTGGAGCATTGAGCCCTGGACAGCAATATGCAAAAGCAAGCACCTTACCTGCTGTACTATAGCTCCAGTTCTGAAGGACACCTTTTATGTGGTCTTCTTTAAGTTCTTCATTCTTTATGAGAAGACTTGTCTTTAGAGGTTCATTCACGCTTCCCCACCAACACACACACACACACACACACACACACACACACACACACATCCTCCCCACCTGAGAAGGCTTTGTGGTGAGGGGAGATTGATACCTATTTTTAAGGCCTGTGAGGAGAAAGACTCCCAGAACCACACATAGACCTTTGGGTTTTTGCTCTGGCCCGAGCAGTGTGTTTTCATTGGTTTCCATCAAGTGATGGCAATGTTACTTGACCTTTGAATACTTTTTGCCAGAACTCAGGCCCATACCTTGCCCTCAAGAAGTTCCCATTTATATGCCATGGTTGCATTCTTTCACTGGTTTCCCAGTTCATGTGTATGCTCCTGAGCTAAAGAGAAAGAGAGTTTTAGATCTGAACCTGCACACTGTATCAGGTGATGAGGAGAAAGACTTCTCAAATTCACCTAGTTTCCAACCTCTGATAACGCTGAGGCATAAATCATGTATGCCCTGGGAAGCAACTTAAAGATAAATGACAAGCTTCCTTTAGAAGCCTAAACCTTTCCCTGTGATCCCTAGGGGAGTAGGCTGCAGCCCAGAGTATACCTTACTCGGCTGCTGACCTCTGTGATCCTTGCTTCAAAGATGTGCCTTAAGGCAGATAGGTGACACAGAATCATGGGAAACACTGTGGTGGCCAAATTCTCTAAATTTCTCTTGTATCACATCACTTTTCCAAATTTTGAAGGTCATGGATTGGTTCTCTTATTCTTTGCAGGAATATCCTGCTACATCTTTTTAGTGACAAAGTTTCCAAGCTTTATCTTATTGTCTCTACCTTACTAAGAAAATATTCACTTAATCACTTAATCACTTAATCCCCGTTATTCATCGATTTATTCGAGCGGGTGCCAGTAATGTCTCCATTCATCCCGGTTGCATGCTAGTGTAGCCCAATGGTATCTGTTCGTTTTAGGAACATGTAAAGCCTCAAACCGATCATTTAGGGTCTTGACGAAGAAGTCTGACCATCTTAAAGGGGGCACCTATAGAGAAAGAAGTTATTTTTAAATTAAATTTACATTGAAAAGACAATTTAAATTTTTTATATGGGTCATTCCTGTGTCCACTCAGACTGGCAGGCTACCATCCTGGGGCTACTGGGACTAACCCCTACAGTGCAGGGGGAAGGCATGTGGTAATGGGGATCATACTCAAGGCCCTGTACCTGTTAGCCTATGCTCTAGCACTCGAGATGTTTTCCTAGCTATAGGCAGTAGTTTAAAAATATTTTAAACTACACAAATGAAGGCATTTAAAATTCACTATGTAGATAATATGTAATTATATGCTATAGTTATATATCACAGATCACAGATCATCCTGTTATTCGTCGATTGCCTCGAGCAGGCCCCGGTAACGTCTCCTTCATCCTAGCCCTGAGATTATATTCAAGGCTCTTTAGGAGAATGAGACCCATCATTGTTACTGGTATTTGGCATATTGGGTACGCCACGGGGAGTTTGCCAGATTCTGCCGTGTGGGCAGGTTACATTCGGGAGCCTGCCAGTTTGTCATAGTTATATAATATGTAATTAATAACACTGCACTGTAGCACTGCCTTCCTGTTGTTCATTGATTTGCTCGAGTGGGTCCAGTCACATCTCCATTGTGAGACTTGTCGTCACTGTGTTAGGCATATCAAATACATCGCACAAGCTGCGTCATGGGTAGCTTGCCAGGCTTTTCCACGCGGGCGAGATACTCTCGATGGCTTGCTGGGCTCTCCAAGAGGGGCAGAAGAATCGAACCTGGTCGGCCGGGTGGGTCACGTGCACGGCAAACTCTCTAACCCGCTTGCAGTGAGAAGCAAATGAAATATGTAATTAATACGGATTATATTTTAAATCCATACATACACACATTTATAGTTTAGAAAAAGCTCTTATGTTAGTGAGGAAAGTTTGTTGTCATACAAATACCCCCCTACTCTTATAAAAAACGAAATGAGAACTTTTGCAGGTTTCTCTGTCTCAGTTCCAACCAACTTTCTAGTTTGTGCCTGGTTGAAACTGGATACTAAGTGACATAATCACCACTAGAGGGCACCACATGGAAAATCTAGAAACCTTCAGAAAAACGAGAGGAAAATCTAGAGACCTCTACTCAGTCACAAGGACAGTTAAAACCTTTTCCAAAAACAAGAAACCCCACCAGTCTCAAGTCTAGCAAACAACTCTTATTGCTTAAAGGTACAGAAATATGAGCTGGTGTTCTCCAGTCATCATCATAATCATAACCCATTTCCAGTAGAGTTAAGAAATGGTTTTCAACAGTGACTATAGGTCCGAAACGCCTAAAGAGTTTGTTGTTCTTTTTAAGTAGGTGGCATAGGATTTTTCCAGATGAACTGTATCAGCATGCCCTGGGGTCTTTGTTTTTACAAACTCACCACATGAATCATTTTCATATGAGGCTTAGGAGCTATTAGACTATGTATGTCCTATTGGCATTGTAGCACTTGTCCTCTCATTGTTCATCGATTTGCCAAGCAGGCACCAGTTATGTCTACATTGTGAGACCTGTTGTTATTGTTTTTGGCCTATAGAATATGCCTGGGGGAGCTTGCCAGGCTCTGCCGTGTGGGTGGGATACTACAAGTAGCTCGCTGGGCTCTCGGAGAGGGGTGGAGGAATCAAACCCGGAATCAAACCCGGGTCGACCACCTGCAAGGCAAACGCCCTACCCTCTGTGCAATCCCTCCAGCCCATATGTATGTCCTATTACTGGTCCTATATTCTGTACCAGGATATAGGAGACAGTGAATTTGAGTGTCATTGGTTTTATTTACACAAGCCCAGTCCTAGTTGGAAGGAAAGTGAAGGTTGACATAGCCTTTGCATATCTGATTATTGCTCTCCCTTCTGTGCTACTGTCTTGAGTGATAAGCTTACTATTCTGATCCTTATGCAGATAATAACGATTTGAGTCTTTGTTCAATATCAGCCTTATTAAAACATTTCTAGCAAGAAACTTTAAAAAAATTGTTTTGGGTACTAAGGGCTTACCTCTGGTTCTTCTCAAAAATCAGTTTTGGCAGGGCACAGGGAACCATATCATCTAACCTTATCATCTACATTAGTAGTGTGAATACCAGCTCTCTGCGCCTGGCAATAAACATTTTAGCTAAGCACAGACCCCATATTCTTGTAAAGCTTGTAGGTAGATGTATAAAGTTTCTTAATTTTTTTTTAAAAAAACCTAGACCTGTTAGAGTCTATATTACAGAGTAAATATTATTTTCTTAAGCAAATTTCAGGTTCTTGTGAGGTCACTGTCACTATCCAATGTTCATCGATTTTCTCGATCTTTTGAGGTACTACACAAAAATAATTAGCATTACATTGGTAAGGAAAATAGCAATCATAAGCATGACTGAAGGGTTTGGTCTTCTGTCCTTTGTAGGCTAAATAAGATACAAGGTGACAGGTGAGAGAACACAGTTTGGAACACAGAACACAGCTCATATTTCGATACAACACTCTTGTCTGTACTTTTAAAAGAAGGGTATTTTTTTAGAAAAGAACAGAGAAGGGATGGGCTGCAGACCCCTGGGCTCAGAACAGACAGTAAATTTCTTCCTGGTCTAGGCCCCTGAGGTACACCTCATCTGTGAACCTAAACAAAAGAAAGGCAAGATAAACAACTTGTCCTAATCTTTGTACTTTTGTGTGCAGAGCAGAGAAGGCAAGTGCCCTCTTTAGGAATTTGCAGTTCCTATGACCTTGGCCAGGTTTCATGTCTGCTCTCTCAATTAATCCTCATTTGCTTAGTCTTTTTTCCTGATCACCTGTGCTCTATCAGAGAACAACTTTGAGGGCATGTTTTTGCTCAGTGAGTCTGCCTTGACACAAATTCAACCTTTTTTTATGAATTCACATTTTGTGGCTTATCAGGATAGCTTTCAGTACAGTTACTTGTGGTCTTTTCTCTTCTAAAAATTACAAATTCATCAAACAAACCTAAGGAAACCATTTATGGAAGGGGGTTCTCAACTGAAATTAAATTCAGGACTTTAAAATTCAGAACATCCAAAAGGAATTTGACCAGCAAGTTCAGTCCCTGACTTTCTTCTCTGTCTTTCATTTTCCTTTTTCCTGTTTCCTCTGTGCCTCAGATCACTTGTATAGGGACACATGTAATGGATTTGGAGAAGTTAGAAAACCAAGAAACAGTTAGAAATATAAGAAATTTATGGTACATCTACACAATGGAGTACTATGTGGCTCTTAGAAAAGATGAAGTCATGAACTTTACATACAAGTGGTACAATATGGAAAGTATCATGCTAGTCAGTCAGTATCATGCTAAGCGAAATGAGTCAGAAAGAGAGGGATAGACATAGATTCATCTGGGGGATATAAAATAATAAAATATGAGATTAATACCCAAGAATAGCTGAGAGCAACACCTGGAGAATTACTCCATAACTTAGAGGCCAGCTGGGTATTCTAGGGGAAAGGACAATTCAGATAGAGAGGGGAACACCAAGTGGAGGGTGTTTGGAGGATCCTCCCAGGAGGGGAGATGCAGGTTGAAAGTAGACTGGACTGAACATGTTCGCCACTCAATGCCTCTTTGGCTGATCACAACACCCAGGAGGAGAGAGAAAACAAAAGGGAATGCCCTGCCACAGTGGCGGGGGGGGGGGGGGGGGGGACGGGGGGATGGGAGGATGGGGGGGAGGGATATTACCCTGGTGGTGAAAATGGGCAGTGGTGGAGGGATGGGTATTTGATCGTGGTATGACCAAGATCCAAGCACAAAAATTTGTAAATCTACAACTGTACAAAATAAATTAATAAAAAAAAAAAAAGAAATTTAGCCCGGCAAGCTACTGAGAGTATTCGATATGCCAGACACAGTAACAACAAAGTCTCCAATGGAGACATTACTGGGCCCGCTCGAGCAAATCGACGATCAACGGGAGGGCCTTTACCTTTATCTTACTTGATAAAAAAGCTTTCCTAACTTGAGCCTCAGGTTTGAGCATTAGTCTCAATATTCTTGACGATCAGCTAGATGTTTTGGGGTAGAAATTGAGGGTATCATGCTGAGTGAAGTTAGTCAAAAGAGGGACAAATGCAGAATGTTCTCTCTCATATTTAGAATGCAAAGAAACATAGAATGGGAATAGAAAATAATCCAAGACCATTGGTCCTAATCCAAGAACTGGTCTATAGAACTGAGGTTTAGTAAGGAGTTGGAGGGATGAGAGGATAAAGGTTAGGGGAAGAAAGGGGTTGTTTGCAGGTGTCCCTGAGACCGTGGAGGAAGGACGCTCTGGTGGAGGGTGTAATGTGAAATTTTTTGAGCATGAAAGTTTACCATTAAATAGTAAATCATTGGTACTTCAAAATAAAAATTAAAATGAGGATAGAATACCTCCCCATACAGGAGACAAATTTTGTAGTAACAACCGGTTTAGACTCTAAGAAAGACAGATCCCCAGAGTTGAAAGTCATTTTCTTTGACCTCATCCTAGCAACTACACTTAATCACTACACAGTGCCCCAAGCTAAGGCAGTTTGAAAAAGACTCATATAATTAGTTTCCCAGAACCACTCTGGGTACTGCATTGGCCTTTCTTCCTGGTGTGAAATCTCCTTTACATTTTACATTCTTTCTCCTCTCATTTTATCTCTAATAAAACCATTCTACATCACAATGTATCTTTTCCTAAGACTCTGTGAGAGACAAAGAGCTCTTCTGGGTTTAGAAACAAAGAGGTTTGAACTTTCCCCCTTTCCCGAGTAGCTCCCCAAATAGCATGGAGGGCTTGGCCAGCTCCTGGGCCTTGTAGATCTTGTGGTCCTCAGGTAACTCTGAGGTGTGGGCCTGTTTTGTATGGCACAGGTTGGTATCAAGTTTCTGTGACTTAGCCAGAAGGGAGAGAGAGGTTCTGTCTGTCTTCCATTCTGGAATAGGCCCACTGCCATAAGAATTTAATATGGAAATTTATCAAATATATTGACAACTATATATGCAAGCATTATTATTGTTTTTGATGCTGCTTTTGTTAATATTTTTGTTATTTTTGCAGCACCAGGAATTAAATCCAGGACTCATGTATAAGAAGCATGTAGTCTATAGCATAATCATATATTTGGCTTGCAAATTTTATTCTTAACAGTAATTAAGAATAAGGAGGTCAAAAAAGCAGGAAGCACTTAATGCTAATGACCCAAGCAAAGTGAGTGACAGTTAAGGACAGTTGTTTCATATTCTACGGAATATAGGGTTCCTGCAGTCAAATAACTCATAGTCTAAATGAATAATTTGCATAAATGCAAATAAGTGAATGATCTAAAGAGGTCAGTTAGAAAGTTTTATGGAACCATAAATGAAAACGTGACCAATTCTGCTTGGCAAATTTAGAGTTGATGCCATGCTGGAAACTCTTAAATGCTAAATTAGCTTTTTGCTGAGTTAAAGCCATTCTAGGCAGCATTATAACATATCTGATTTTGCTTTCAAGCATTTATTTGCCCAAGCTTATGTTTATTGACATTAAGGTAGAGTTACACTCATCTTTCCTGGAATTGTGATAAGAGATAACTAGATCACATGAGATTTCTAGCTTTACATTTTTTTAGGGATGTCCAAATTGCTCTTCATCTCTTCATAGTGGCTGCACCAATTTACATTCCCACCATCAATGCACAAAGGGGTCTGTCTTTCAGTATTGTCTCCAATGCTTGTATTTTTTTCTTTTGAGTAATAGCTATTCTCACTGGTATAAGGTGGTAGCATCATTTTTTGACTTTGCAGTTTCCTAGTCATGAGATGATAAATATATTTCCATCTTTCTAGTGTCTATATTTATGTCTTTTTTAATTTATTTGTTTGTTTGGAAAGGTTGCACCTAGGGGTGCTCAGCCTTTATATATGGCTGGCTCTATGCTCAGGGATCACTCCTGGAGGGGCTCAGGGGCCACCTGATATATTGAGGAATCAGTCTGAGTTGGCTGTGTGCAAGTCAAGTGCCCTACTCCAGGGATTACTTCTGCAGTCTTCTATATTTATAACTTATTTATGTGTTACCCCTCACATTAAAACTGACGGGTTTTTTAGGGGGATATGTTTTCTGAGTTCATCAGGTATTTTGGATATTAATAGGGGATTCAATATGTGATGTGCAAATATGTTTTCCAATACATTTTCTATATATGGCCTGACAAGCTCCCCGTGGCATATCTGATATGCCAAAAACAGTAACAACAAGTCTCACAATGGAGACGTTACTGGTGCCCACTCTAGCAAATCGATGAGCAACAGGAGGACAGTGCTACAGTGCAGCACCGTGCTTTCCAAATATGTTTTCCCATTCAGTAAGTAGCTTTTTGTTTGATATACATTTCTTTGAATATATAAAAGGTTTTGTGTTTGGAGTAGGCTCGTGTATTTATCTTTGCTTCTGTTTACCTTGCTGTTGGGCTTGAGTTCACAAACACATTCCTTAAGTCCAGGGCTATGAAGTGTATGATCTGTGTTCCCTTTTGTGTTTTTCATGGTTTCAGTTTTACATCCAACTGTCTAATCCATTTCAATTAATTTTTATATATGGTACTAGATAGTGGTCTAATTTTATTCTTTTTCATATAGCTATTCAGTTTTTTTAACAAAATTTATTGCAGATATTCCTTGTTTCTTTGTATACTCGAGTATTTTACTGTAAATTAGTTATCCATGTATGAGTATAATTTTGTTCCATTGATCTATGTGTCAGATTTTACATGCTTTCTACTTTAATTACTATCATTTTGAAGTATGACTTTGGATGAGCATATTCATTTTATTTTTTATATTTTCTTTTTCCCTTCAGAATATTTTTGTGATTTGGGATCTATTATACTCCCAAAATATTTCATGATTTCTTTATTCACTTTTGCTAAACAATGCCTCTGGGATTTTGGTAGAAACTGTATTGATTATAGTTATTTGTGTAATACAGCCAGTTAAACATATTAATTCCTTCGATTCTTGAGCATGAGAACTATCTTTCCATTCTTTTTTGTCTTCTGTTTATTAAACACTATTTTATAGGTTATCTGAGCATTTTATATTTTTTGATTAAAGTTTTTAAGGTATCTTATTATTTTTAATGTGAATGCAAATGGAATTTTTTCCCTATTTCTCTGTCAGCTAATTATTTGCATATTGAAATGTAATAGATTTGGTTTATTTTGTAAAATAACCAAATTAACTTTAACTGCCACTTTAACTTCTCACAGCATGAAGATTTAATAAGGAAGCTTGAATTTTATGCAGTCTCTCTTCCATATTTTTCCTACCCTCAGGCAGAAATGCTGGTATCCTTTTGACTGTCACATGGTAAAATACATACGTGACACTTTTGGTCTAGAAGTGAGTCTGAATAAAGAATGTTTCCTGAGGAACTTTTAAATACGGCCCACATCAAGTCGTGCTTGCAAGGGCCAAGGACTATTCTGTGTAACATGACCTCAACAGCATTGGCCTGACAATTCAGTGCTCTGTCTTTAGATGCTTTGGGACAACTAGGGCAATAACTGAGGTGTTTGGGGTATCATAATGTACCAAGAGATCAAAGTCAGGGCCTTACACATGGAGGGCATCGACTCTACCACATGAACAATCTTTTACAGTCCAAAATATTTTCAATTCAATGTCCAAATAGATAGTATAGTGTGAAGGTCACTTGCATGTGACCAACTCAGGTTTGACCCCTGAAAACCCAGGTCCCCTTGGTATTATTGGGCCCCACTGGTGACTTACATAAAGTGGGGAGGGAAAAGACGGTCACTTTCTCTCCATCTGCCCCTGCTACCCAGGACCCAGGCTTACTGGGTCTTGCCTCACAGAAAAGAATTTCAGGAATAGATGGTGAAGTAAACAGATTTTATTTGGAGGTTTTTGAAGGAGAAGAGGACAAGAAAGTGGGAAAGAGTGGAGAGTAACGCACTCAACAGAGATCCCGGGCTTCTCCAAGGTCAGAGAGAGCCCCCCGCCCCCATCCCAGCATTAGACAGGAAATCATAAAAGTACACATCTCAAGAGGGGAGATGCGGGTGACACATGTGTGCAACCAGGAGAGCACAAGCAGCACATGGTCTCAGGCAGCTTATGCGTGCCCTTCCTTTGTTCAAGATGGCTCTTCAAGGGTTTCTCCAACCTGCTCCCAAATGGGGCTTCTACCTAGGTCAAAGTCCATTGCTAAGGAGATTGTCAAGGGGACAGAGTTGGGATTGGCGATGGTCTTGTTTGAAATTCCTTTTCTGGCCTTATGCTCCTTTTGGAGTTTCTGTCAGAGGGGGATCCAACCTCCTCAGGATCTGTTACAGTCTGGCATTGGCTCCAGTTTTCTGAGAGATCAGGGCTATCAATTCCCAAGAAATTTACTGCCATCGCCTTGAGAGGGGGCCTTCCCTGTCTGCCTGCTTGTATCACCTCTAGCCCTGAACACAGCCAGAAGTAAGGCTGGGTGTGGCCCCCAAACCAGCAAACAAACAAAAATTATTTTCAGTTCCACTAAAGATACGCTAAAAAGACATGAATAGCATGCCCACCATGAGATTGGTGTTTTTAATTAGTATTCACTAGGCTGACTGACTTCAATTTTAAATGTTGTAGCAGAGAATCTGAGGAATAGCGTACTGTGTATTTCGTTTTTTTTTTTTTTTTGGCGGGGGGTGGGGTGGGGTCTTTTTGGGTTACACCCTGAGATGCACAGGGGTTTTTCCTGACTCGTACTCAGGAATTACTCCTGGTGGTGCTTGGGGAACCATATGGGGTGCTGGGAATTAAACCGGGTCTACCGCATGCAAGGGCAAATACCCTACCTGCTATGCTATCCCTCCAGTCCCACTGTGTATTTCTTGAGTAACTGAAATACAGTGAAGAGAGCACAGCAATGGACATCTGGTTTGTTTAATCACCCCTTTTTCCCCATACAGGCTTGAACTTCCTGAGTTGTTGCTTCATTCTAATGAGTGTAAAGTTACTGAGATTTAATAATAATGGGGCCTTTAAATCCTTGCAGATGCAACACTCTACTGTTTATGCTTTTTTTGTTTGTATAAAATCTTCTGGGCATTATGCTCTATTTCTCTTTTCATCTTTTATGGCTTTCTGTTACCTGTTTATCATTACTTAGGTAACATGGTTGCAATAAAAATAAACTTTTATAATTTCAGTGTGCAAAATAGCCATCCTCTCTGTAAAGGAAAATTTTAAGTTTCGTAAAGCACTTTGTTTCCTAACCCTCTTCACTTTCATTCATACCTTGCTCTCCCATGAGCCACTTAAAAAAATTTTTTTTTAAATCTCCTCCTCAAGGCATTTTGTTTTGATTTTGTTTTGGCCTACATCCTGCAGTGCTCAAGGCCTTCCTCCTCTATGCTCTTGGGTCAAGGACTCTGTCAAGTAAAACTTTTAGACCTCATTTTGAATCCACAGACATCTGGTTCAGTTGGACACCTGAATATATTCATATTGTTTTTTCATTTGGGTCGCACCCACTAGTGCCCATATCTTGCTCTTGGCTCTGTGCTCAGGACTTATTTTTGACTCTGTGCTCAGGGATCACTCCTGGTGGTGCTCAGGGAAGCAACCATATATGGGATGATGAGGATCTGACCCATGTTGAACTCATGCAAGTCAAACACCCTTCCTGTTCCTCCCTGCCCTTCCTTACTTTATCTCCAGCCCATCTGATTGTGTTTGAAATGGTCATTTCTAGTCTAATTTCCTCAAAGTTCTTTATAGAAACAACATAATGTAAGTGAAAAGTAGCTTTTGTTGTCACTGAGACATAATACTTAAAACATGGTTTTATCTAAAATCCCAATACATTCTTCCCTATCCCCCAGTGTGTAACCATGGAAAGATTCATATTTCTTGTTTAAAAGGGATTAATTCTTGGATGAAAGAAATCAGTAATAAGAAGAGAAAATCGTATTTAAATACAGTCCAAGCACTTTTGCTCTATGTTTTGGATCTTCAAATTGAACCAAACCAAGGATATTCTCTAGGCACTATAACTGGCAGCTGAGAGGAAAAAAAACCCAAAAACACAAATTGTAAGAACATGCAGAATGTCTTGCTTTGTGGTTTACTTTAATCCCTACATAATTGAACTCCATTGGTAGACATCCCAGAACACTGCCAGGAGTATCCCTAAGGTGATAAGCTCTAACTGTGGAATTATCCAGTGCAATAAATGTCTCATTACATTTGAGCAAATTCTAAGCATGCATTTTTAAAATGCTGGGCTTTCCTGTGATGATAATCCAGTTCTCCAGCACACTGATCAAAGCCCAAAATACATTGTTTGTGAGCCAAATTCTTATTTTCTCCCTTACTGATTTTGTACTGAGAATAGGGCTTCAACTATACCAGGGTAACTCTGCATGATTCTAAGCTTTTGTTGGTTAGAGTTCCAAACTGCTCATTTTTTGAAAACAGTAACGATAACCCAAACAGATGGGCATGTGAGTGTTTACTCTGCATGCACACAAACTTGAGCAGATACACTCTGGTACAGACCAACTGGGAGACTCTTGAATCTTTGAAACCATTCTATGCTCTCAGTTTAGTATGTGCAAATATGCAACTATTACAGCCTTAGATCCTGATAGGATGGGTAGTTTTTAAGAAACACATTATTTTCTGGAGTCTGTGAAGGAAAATTGCCTTTTCTAATTTACCTTTTCATGCCAAAGTAGCTTTAGTTTGGATTGAGACAAACTGATGTGATGTTTAGACTGAAAAGGTAGCTTTCTTTATAGTTGTTTTGTAGGTTATTAAGAAAGTGTTCCTCTACCACCCAGTATAAAATATAGAACCCTTTTATTATTACTAATTAAATTATAAAAGACATACATATAGATTATGGTAGCCTGTTAAATATCAACTGGTTACTAGTTTTATAATTTGGGGCATTTTTCTTAAGAATTTTTGAACCTTAGCTTATCATTTTTTCCCTCACAAGGAAATATATGGATATTAGATAATTGTTTAAGAGCTACACAAAACAATTCATATAAAGTATTCAAAACTGTCCCTTTGGTGTTTGTTATCATCATCATCATCATCATCATCATCATCATCATCATCATCATCAGGTTTTTACCAACCTACTGTTTTTGAGAACTACTGTTTTTCTGAATAGCATGAGGTAGGAAGCAAGTCAGTCAATAGAATGAGCAACTATGGTCTTTAGTACTTCAAGTCAATTCATTGTAATCATCTGAAGAATGGACTTTTCTAGCACCCACATGTGGGGCTTCTTTCTATAGGACAATGTTTCCTAGACATGTGAAGTCACTGTATTTAGTACCTAGACCAACTATGCTTATGTCTGTGAGAGAGACACTGATCTGCAGTTCAAAAAAATTTTCCACATTGAAATGTCTGCAAAATTTTGTAAATTTATCACCTTAGGCCATAGAGCTGATTTTAACCATGATCCATGGTCAAGACTCTTCCTTCTACTGTATATCACTCTATCCCGAGTTTATGTCATCTTTTCTGTGTGACTTATTACAGCAATGTATTGTTATACTGAGGAGACTGTCAAGGACAAGGGCAATCAGAAATTGTGCCTGCAAATTTCATTCTTTGTTGAGCCTTCTGTTGCACTTCAATAAACTGCAGCTGTGTTCTTAACTCACCTCATTTATTGTTGTCACAAGTATGTAAACCTGATGTAGCTTCTCTCCTAAGGCAATGTAATATAGGACAATTGCAGAGTGGTGCATTCAGGTCAGCTTAAGAAAATAAGTTATACAAGCCGATAATGAAACACCCCCTTAGCCCATATTTAGTCGATGAATTCCCCAGTGCTTTGATCAAATGTGTGTTTAGTGCATTAATACATATAATTCCTTCTAAAATGTTTATGTTGACTTTCAAGGATCAGCATTCTTCTCATCCCTCAATTATTTTCCCTTCTGGCTTCCACGTTTGCATTTTAAAACACATCTTAATAATTTTCAGTGCTTTACAATAAGGTTTTATGAGTATAGCTCCAATACCTCAGTAAGTATATGAGACTTACTACATCCACCAACAAATTTCTAGTGCTAAATTCACTACCAAAAATGCCCCTCCCCCTTAAGAACTACCTATTCTTTTACTTTTTTTTAATTTTAATGAATCACCGTGAGATAGTTACAAACTTAAAAACTTGCATGATTACATTTCAGTGGTACAATTCCAGTATACATCCCTCCACCTGTGCCCATTCTCCATCACCAATGTATCCAGTATCCCTCCTGCCATCCCCCTTCACCCCGCTCCCCCCATTCCACACTGCTTCTTTGGCAGGCACATTCCCTCTTACTCTCTTTCTCCTTCTGGGTGTTCACTTCACTTGTATCACTTGTCATCCCATTGTTCATTGATTTGTTTGAGCGGGCACCAGTAGCGTCTCCATTCGTCCCTATCGTGTGCTAGTGTAGCCCAATGGCATTTGCTTGCTCCAGAAACACAAAGAGCCTCAAACCATTTGTTCAGGGTTTTGACAAAGAAGTCTGACCATCTCGTAGGTGGGCAGCCACGCATCCTTTTGACATCCCGTGGAATCCAGTCGGTAACAACTCTAGTCTAGTGGTCATCTCTAAATTGCATTATGTGTGTGGCCCATGTGATTTTCCACACCTTGGCAAATGAGGCAGCGTCCCTTATCTTCAATCACAATGGAGGTTGGAACTCCAGATTCCTTCTCTCACTTGAGTGAAGTGTGATATTCCAAGCATAGCTCTTTCGATTCCTCTTAGGAATTGGCATCATTCTGGGTGTTCTGGGTGTTATGGTTTGCAATACATAAGTACTAAGGTACTAAGCAGTCATCATGTTTGGCCCATAGTCTATTTTCAGCATGCATCTACCATCCCAAGCAAGCCCTTCAATCATCATTTATTTAGTAGTTCCATCGCTATCCTAGCTGCCTTTTCCCCAGCACATGCGATCAGCTTCCAAGTCATGGAAAGATCCTCGCGGCTCTTATCTCTACTACCCTTAGGTATTAGTCTCCCCACTACCTGTTTTTATAGTTCTGATGATCACCATAATTTTTATAGAGTTCTAGAGGTTTTTTTAAATGTGATTTTGCTTGTTTATGGTCGTTATTGTATTCTACATATGGATAAAATAATTTGGCAATTGTATTTTTATTTCCTGACTTATTTAGCATAAATAACTCAGAGCCCGACCATGTTGCAGAAAGTCACAAATTTATCTTTTCTTAAGAGTAGAATAGTTTTGCATGAGTATATCTGCCACAACTTTTTCCTTTAGTCATGCATTAGTGATACATACATTTTTCCATTGTGTTCTATGAACACAGACGTGAACATATCCTTTTGAATTTGTGTTTCATTTCTTTAAGATATATGCCTAAAAAAAAGATATATGCCTAGGGGTCACATTGCTGGCTCATATATTTGTGTGTTCTATTTATTTATTGTAGGGCATTTCCTAAGAGTTACGCAGAGGGTCTGGAATCCTCTGCTTCCAGAGTATTTCTTGACCAACTGGGCCATAAGCTTAGTACAATAGTCTGAAGATTCAGAGCTGGGGTGCAGGGATTTCTTAGTGCATCCCAACAATGCTGGATGCCTCCAAGGCTTCATTCAGTGATGATTAGGGGACGGTATGTTGCTGGGACTACACTGTGATCATGCAAGTCATGTGGGCCTAAACTCCTCAACTTCTCTAGCTCCTATCTTTATTTTGTAAGGAACCACATTATTGATTTCTACACAGGCTACAAGAATTTACATTTTACTAATAGTGTACCAGAAATCCATTTTCTCTGCATTTCACACTCTCCAGTCTTTTCTAATATAGTCAATTGTTACAAAGTTTAGGTGATATATCACTTAATCACTTAATCACTTAATCCCCTTTATTCATCGATTTATTCGAGCGGGTGCCAGTAACGTCTCCATTCATCCCGGTTGCGTGCTAGCGTAGCCCAATGGTATCTGTTCGTTTTAGGAACATGTAGAGCCTCAAACCGATCATTTAGGGTCTTGACGAAGAAGTCTGACCATCTTATAGGTGGGCGTCCACGTGATCTTTTGATGTCTCGTGGAATCCAATCAGTAATGGCTCTAGTCCAGCGGTTGTCTGTAAACCTCATTACATGTCCAGCCCATCTGATTTTTGATGTCTTGGCAAATGAGACAGTGTCCCTGATTCTTGAGCGTTGACGAAGATCAGAACTCCGGATTCTATCTCTCATTTGAGTGAATCGTGATATTCCAAGCATAGTTCTTTCGATTCCTCTTTGAGAGACCCGAATAGTGTTCTCATCCTGTTTTCGTAGGGTCCAGGTCTCTGAGGCATATGTTAATGCAGGAAGAATAGTGGAATCAAAGAGATGTGCTCGTAGCTCGAGGTTCTTTGTCCTTTTAGTTATTTCTTCAATGCTCTTGAAGGCATTCCAAGCCGCTCTCTTCCTCCTGCGCAACTCAGGTGCCAGGTCATTCATCATGTTGATTTCTCGACCTAAGTATATATAACTGTTGCATTCGGAGATGGTGGTTCCGTTGAGAGCGAATGGACCGTCAGGAACAAGGCTGTTTCTCATAAACATTGTCTTCGTAAGATTCAGCTGTAGTCCGACCTTTCCACACTCACGGTCAAAGTCCGCAAGCATTTGTGCCGCTTGGCTGATGTTTGGTGTTATTAGAACGATGTCATCAGCAAAGCGGAGGTGGTGTAGTTGCCGACCATCTATCTTCACTCCCATGTTTTCCCATTCTAGTCATCGCATGATGTTCTCGAGGGTGGCACTGAAGAATTTTGGTGAAATGGTATCACCCTGCCGAACCCCTCTCTTGATATGGATGATTACTTCTTTGTAGAATGGTGAGATCTTGGTAGTGAATCCGCAATAGAGCTCATGAAGGATCCTGATGTATTGAGTTTGTACGCCCTGATTGGCTAGGGCTTCCATGACCACTTCCGTCTCAACAGAATCAAAGGCCTTCTTTAAATCAATGAACGTTAGACAGAGCGGCATCTTGAACTCCCGAGATACCTCAATGAGCTTGGTTATTGTGTGGATATGGTCAATGGTACTGAATCCTTTTCGGAATCCAGCTTGTTCACATGGTTGTCCTTCATCTAGTGTTCTGCTAATCCTATTCAGGATGACTCGAGTGAATAGTTTGTAGATGACAGACAATAGGCAGATTGGGCGATAGTTGCCAATGTCGTGGATGTCTCCTTTCTTGTATAGTAGTACAGTCTTGCTGGTTTTCCATTGGGATGGAACCTTGCATTCAGACAGGTAGCGTGTGAAGAGTCGAGCTAATGTATTGATGAGTACTGATGGCAAGTTCTTCAGGTGTTCAGGTCTGATCTTGTCTGGGCCAGGTGCTTTTTGTTTCTTTACCGACGAGATGGCATGTTGGATTTCGGAAGGGAGAACATTGGGAACGATATATCCATCATGTGGTATGTGGTATGTGGGCAAGTGGACGTGGCTATTAAAGAGATCTGAGTAGAAGTCATGAATAATCTTCTCCATTGCCCTTCTGGAAGATGTGATAGATCCATCATGATGTCGGAGGGCAGTCATCTTGGTTTTGTAGTTGGTGAAGGACAGGTGGGCATTACGAATGTTTTTCCCTGCTTCTGCTGCATCTACCAGTACTGCTGCTCTCCTGTTTTTGAGGTCATCCTTGATGGCTTTTCTGCACTGTTTTGCCAGTTCGGATGTTTGCTTGTGGTTGCCTGAGGCACGTGCCACGCCACGTTGGCGAATAAGTTCAAGAGTGTTCGAAGAAAGACGGTTTTTTGTGGTTATCTCTCTCTTGGCATTCCTTGCACAATCATGGAGGTGCTGAATCATTCGATCGTATTCCTCATCAATGTTGTCAATGACGGCATCTTCCCATGTTGCTGCAACAGAGCCAAAGAGTTCCCAGTTGGTGGTTGTTCTGGGAGTCTTCTTCTTAAACCTTGCATTCTTTTCTCCTCGTTCTGTGAGGTAGAATTTTGCACGAAGAAGACGGTGGTCTGATCCCGTTTGGAATTTTGGGACAACAGCAACATCGGTTAGGCAAAACCGCCGATTGAATATGATGTGGTCTATTTCATTGTGGAACCGTCCATCGGGAGACTCCCATGTCCAACGTTTAGATTCAGCCTTTTGGAATTGTGAGTTACCATGGAAGGTTTTGGTTGACATGATGAACTCAGACAGTCTGTCACCCTGTTCGTTCCATTCCAGGCCATGGGTTCCGATGTGGAGTTCATCGACTGATCTTCTTGGTCCTATCTTGGCATTAAAATCACCGACAATGATCTTGTAGAAGTTGTGATCTTCTTTATAGAATTTCTCCAGCTCCATGTAGAATTTCTCAGTTTCTTTTTCACCATAACTGGATGTTGGTGCATAGACAACAAAGATAGAAACTGCTGGTAGTGAGCCACATTTATTCAAGTGTAATCGTCTGATTCGGGTTGTTAGGCATTCAAATGAATCAATGCTTGTGACTAAGTTTGTGTTGACAAGGATACCGACACCACCGACGCCTCTTTTATCACATGTTCCAAGGAACAGTTCTTCTCCAGTGTCGAAAACAGCACGATGGGATTGATGTCTTCTCGTTTCGGTCAGACCAATTATGTCGTACTTGATCTTTCGTGCTTGTACCATAAGGTCTTCAATGGATGCAGCAGATGCCAGGGTACGAGCATTAAAAGTACAGACAATCATTTTTGTTTTTCTGCGTTTTGGTAGCCCATGTCTGTCTTGGTGTTTTATCAGCTTCTCCTTCCATATCCTTCTCGACTCTGCATAATCAGGGTTAGGGAAATGAGATCCATTTATTACTGGATTTGGCATATCAATTTGGTCTATTTGGCATAGACCACGGATAGCTTGCCAGGCTCTGCCGTGTGGGTTGGATATTTAAGGATATTTAAGGTATCCTGAAAATTTAGAGAAAATTAAATAAATAGTTGCGCGGCCGCAAATGCGGCCGTGCGCTCCCGGGAGCTTGTTGTGATAATCTTTGGATCCTGGCCTTTGTTGGGGTTACACGGCAGTTGGAGGGTGTAACTGTCTAGCTACTGACAGGTCCAGTCCCAAACCGTGCAGGTTTAGAGATCTCAGTCCCGAGTCCCACACACCTGGGTTCCTCTGCCAGTTCGGTTATGTCTGAGGCTTATCCAAGTGTGTGGAGAGTGGCTCCAGTAAGGCCTTGGTTGGGGCCTGGAAGTCTTCAGCTGTTGGGCCCTGGCGAGGATAGTCAGACACAGGGTAGGAGACTCTGCCTTGTGCTCTCCCGGGAGCTTGTTGTGATAATCTTTGGATCCTGGCCTTTGTTGGGGTTACACGGCAGTTGGAGGGTGTAACTGTCTAGCTACTGACAGGTCCAGTCCCAAACCGTGCAGGCTTGGAGATCTCAGCCCCGGGTCCCACACACCTGGGTTCCTCTGCCAGTTCGGTTATGTCTGAGGCTTATCCAAGTGTGTGGAGAGTGGCTCCAGTAAGGCCTTGGTTGGGGCCTGGAAGTCTTCAGCTGTTGGGCCCTGGCGAGGATAGTCAGACACAGGGTAGGAGACTCTGTATAAAAATATATAGGTGATATATCATTGTGATAAAAATCATGTTTTCCTAACAATAAGCAATGAGAATTTTTTTTATGTCTGTGGGTCATCTCTGTGACTTCTTGGAGCAGCTAATGGCTCTCTTTTTACCAATTTTTTTGGACAGGTTTGGATACATTTTTATTGAGTTGTATCAGTTCTATAAGTTACTTTTTTATCCCATATCAGATGAGTGACATTCAAGTATCTTCTTCCAGCTGCTTTATTGCCTTTTTCATTTGTTCTGGCTTCCTTAGAGTATATATACTATATGCTAGTTTTTTTTTTCCTTAAATTTTTATTAGTGAAACACCATGAGGTACAGTTGTAGACTTACAAATTTTTGTGCTTGGGTTTCAGTTATACAATGATCGAATACCCATCCCTCCACCAGTGCCCATTCTCCACCACCACTGATCCCAGTATCCCTCCCACTCCCATACCCCCATTCCACCCTGCCTCTGTGGCAGTGCATTCCCTTTTGTTATCTCTCTCCTTTTGAGTGCTGTGTTTTACAAAAGAGTCATTGAGTGGCAATCTTGTTCGGTCTATAGTCTACTCTCATCACGCATCTCCCATCCTGAGAAGAACCTCCCATTACCCTTTATTTGGTGCTCCCTTCTCTATCTGAGCTGCCTTTCCCCCTAGCCTGTGAGGCTGGCCTCAAAGCCATGGAGTAATCCTCCTGGTACTTAATTCGGCTATTCTTGGGTGTTAGTCTCCTATTTTGTTAGTTTATGTTCCCCAGATGAATACAATCTTTCTATGTCTGTCCCTTTCTTTCTGACTCATTTCACTTAGCATGATATTTTCCATGTAGTACCACTTGTATGTAAATTTCATGACTTCATCTTTTCTAACAGCTACATAGTACTCCATTGTGTAGATGTACCAAAGTTTCTTTAACCAGTCATCTGTTCTCAGGCACTCAGGTTTTTTCCAGATTCTAGCTATTGTAAACAGTGCTGCAATGAACAAAAAATATACTATTTTTTTAAAATATTTTATTTACATTGTCTTTATAGTTGAGTCTCCATATAACCTTGATGATGTTGAGATTCTGGAAAGCATATTTTATTTTGCTTTCTTCTGTGTATTTTATGTTTTAAGATCTTTATGTTTTCCCACTACAACTTATTTTGTGGGTGGGGATGGTTCACCCTTGACAGTGCTCAAGACTTAGTTCTTTCTACTCAGGGATCATTCTTGGATGTATTTGAGAACCATATATGGTGTCAGGTATCAATTAAGTTGTGACGCTTTGGACTGGACTGTGAATCTTGAGCATTCTGTGCTGATATTGCGTTCATATTGGCAAAACGCTATCATGTGATGAGTGTATTGAACTCTTATCCAGATCCAGCTGAGGTTGATGAGCAGAATGCTGACATGTGCTCATGTGGCATGCTTTGCTGGTGTTTTGGCCACACTTGTCAGAGGCAGAGAAGCTTACTGACTGGAAGAGTAGCCCATTTGATAGGTGATCAGGGTGCAGGAGCTTTAGAGGACTGCTTTTCTGGCTGTGGGTACATGACCCAATAATTAATTGGCAGGTAGAGGCTGGCAGTGGCAGAAAATGCTTGGTTGACTTGGGAGACCCTCTTGATACCGCCAGCAGTGTCTCAGGAAGCTCTGACAACTTAGCAGGATGGCTGTCACTCTCAATAATGGGGTTGGTTTCAAATTGATACCCACAAATGCTAGTGTTATTGAAGATGGAAGAGGCTCTCATGATGTTTTCTGACAGTGTTTCCTACTTTGGAAGTCATCTTGCTTCTCAATAAAATGCTGAGTATCAGTGCTGATACGTATCTGTGGTGATATGTAGGTGTTTGACAGAATAGTTTTGGGCCTTGGAGCAAGTGAGTCTTCACAGATGTCTGTAAGAACAGGTTCTTTCTATATTTCCTTTGCATTTCCCTCCTTTATAGTCCTTAATTTAGGGTTTCATTTCTCTAGTTCTGCATTGAAGAACAAAACACTCAAAACACGGCCTGAGACCACTGACCCAGTGCCTTGTCTGGGCCATCCAATTTTGGTGTGCTAGATGCTTACATTCTTACATTCAAAGGGACATTCTTGTTAGAGAAAATGGTATTTTATCTTTGCAGAGTCAGTTTATTAGAAGACTCTACAGAGAAAGCCTATTTTGGAACAGTGCGGTGTGACATATTGTCAGTGGGTCTTGTGAGCTTTCCCTGTCACTGCTCTAGTTCCTTGCTCACCCAAAACTGGAAGTGCCAGAAGCTGCCATGGAGGTGAGGCTTGCAACTCTTTTAATTAATATCCACAATTTCAAACATGCTCTCAAATTTGTCTAAACTTTTTAAGTACAACTTCAGATAGAATTTTGCATCAAGTGCCAAAATCATTCTGTGAAGATCTTTCACAATACGGAAGAAAGAGAAAAGATAAAAATGGGTAAAGATAGACCCTAAAGATCAGCAGAGCTGAGACAGGCAAAAATAAATGTGGGGGCTGGTTTTCCGCTTATTTTCAAGTGAGGTTTTGGTCTTTCACAGTTTTGCTGCATTTTAATCTCCCCTGTGTTTCTGAAAGTTATGTGAAACTGAACAAATCATCAATCTCCACTGACTGGTTTCTAAGTCTTTTTTTTTTCTGCATCGAGGGAAATTGGGAAAACAAAGAATTAGTCCAGTAACCACAAAAGTGAGGACGCTTCACCAGCCTATGCATCACTGTGAGCTTGAGAAACCAGACTAATATAGCAGAGTATTCCCCTAGACCACCACCAGAGAGGACAGGGTGATCTTTAAAAATTAAAAATAAAAATCACAGGCCACAAAGAAGGGTACTGAAAGAACAATTTGAATCTAGTTAGAGCAAAGTATGTTGTTAAGCAACTATGATAGGCCACTATTATTTTCAGTTAGATAAAGGGAAGGAATACCAGAAGGAAGGAATTTGACTTTGTTTTATGTTCTAAAAAAATGCAGAAACTATGTAGATTTTTTTTCCCAAGATGATAGCAGAGAAAGAAGCTGTACTTATCTCTTTCCCAAGAAACAATGAATGCATCAATAAATGTGAAATCTATCTACTCAGAAATGTGGATGACTACAGCTTCTGAACAAAACACAGAGGCCAAATGTACAGGAGAGAGAGAGAGAGAGAGAGAGAGAGAGAGAGAGAGAGAGAGAGAGAGAGAGAGAGAGAGAGAGAGAGAGGTACATGCCACCCAAGAAGTTGTAGTCCATAACAGATACCTAATTAATTATTATTATTATTATTTTGCTTATTGGGTCACATATGGCAGTGCACAGGGGTTACTCCTGGCTCTGCACTCAGGAATCATTCTTAGCAGCGCTTAGGGGACCATATGAGATGCTGGGACTCAAACCCGGGTTGGCTGTGGTGCAAGGCGAACACCCTACCAGCTGTGCCATCATTTAAGCCCCCATAACAGATATCTAAAGGGTGATCAGTGTTTCTGGGAAGAATGTGCCCAGCAAACCGCCCTCCCCACCCAGGCAGGTTAATTGTTTTGAAATTCCTTCCCTATCCCCACCATGGAATTTTGCAGTTCAAAGCAATGATATGCTTTCTTATCTAGAGTTTCTGTTTACTGCTAAAAGTTTGTCATGTCATAAAGTCATTTGCAGGGCCAGAGCAATAGTGCAACAGTAGGGCATTTGCCTTGCATGTGGCCACCCTAGGTTTGATCTTCTGCATCACATATGGTCCCCAAAGCACTAATCAGGAGTAATTCTTGAGGGCAGAACTAGGAACAATGCCTGAGATTCTCTAGGTGTGGACCAAAATGCCAAAAAAATAAGATAAATTAATAAATAATTTGCAAAAGAAAAGGGCTGGGATGTGACAATATTAGTCTTGGAAAGAGTACAAGTATTGAAGCCTAGTAGATTACTGACATTCTAGGAATGAAGTAGCATAGCATCGATATTCTCAGCTGATCTGGTCCTGCTAATCTAGCGTATTTAGGCAGTTTGTGCTTCTTGCATTCCCCACTTTTGACTTAAACATCTACTGTTACTCTGTGTACTGTGATATGTTTGACAACTGAGAAAACAGCTCTACTTACTAAGATTCAGTGTTTTAAAGATAACTTGGATGATGATCTAAGCAGTCACTTTGGGTTTTCCAAGTTGACCTTGGCTATAATTTTGAGGCATACTTGTTGTAAGTTTGATAAACTTCCCTTATGATGGAGAATTTTTTTATTTACTGTTTTACTTATTAATTTAATTTCCTTCATAGGTATTATGGAGTTTTAGGTATTATTAACTACTCCATACTTAGGTATTATGGAGTTTTTTGTTATGCCTGTTGGTAGTTTGTGTTTTTCTAGACATTTTTAATGCTGTGAACTTTTAATAAATAACATCACATTTTTAAAAGCTTTTTAATATTTGTTACATCTGTATTCAACTCCCATTTTTATTTACGTTTTTATATGTGCTTTATAAAATTTTTGGTATCAGTTCAGTCTCACTAGTATTTGGCATTTTAAATATTATTTTCATTGTTTCTGATTTTAAGCTAATTTTACTAAGATACAGTTAAAGACCTTTCTCATTATTCTATACGAAATTTTTATCTTTTACTAATATGTGAATTTTTCTTTTTAGGTAAAAATTAACTTCACTTTATACATTTTTATATGCAGTAATTTGTATAAAGTTCAAATTATTTTATATCTCCATAGTAACAGTTTTTGTTTGATCCATGGTTTATTATTAACTACATTTTTTAGGTGCATGGAAATTCATTGAAAGACTCTATCTTTTTTCAATTTATAAGTAAAATGAGAATCATAAAATGGATGTTGAGAAAACTTAAATATTACAAAGTTTATACTATTTTAGTGATGATTAATAAATTGGAAACAGTGTTTGTTTCTACTAGACAGAACTGTTATTGCTGCATGTTTTGAATAATTTTATGGAGGAGGAAGAAAAACATTTTATATATTTTAAAAAATAAACATCATAGTGCAGTATAATGGACATATAAAATAATGTTCTATGCATAAAGGAGATAGGATAAAGGATATAAAATAATGGTTATATGGTGTTCATATCATATAAAGAAATAAGAATGCTGTGAGCAACAAGTTTTTCTATTTCATTTTATAGATTGTTTACTCTATACTATTTTCACTTTGCGATAAATCTCTTCACCAGTCACTTGTCAAACTTTTTTTATTCATTTTCTTATCTTCATTTATAGCCTGTACTTATTATATTTTCATGAATTAGAATCCACAGGCTCTATCATAAAATATAGACATAAAATAATGCTCTCTCAAAACTTTGCTATTACTGATGGCTTATAAACTCTTTGAATGTTAATTTTTAGAGAGCAGATTAAACTGCACTCCTAAAGAGAAAGCATCTACTTATTTGCATAAGTAGGAAAAGATGAAGCTGATATGTGATCTATTATTAGAAAAAACCTGCAAACAAAAAGATTAATCATATACTTTACGTCTTGACTATAATTGTATTAGGAAAAAGGATGTTTTCCCACCTTTTGCAATGTGGCATTTTCCCACCTCAGCTTGCTTTCCTTCTTTAATTTCACTGAACAATGAAAGAATTTGAAGCAGAGAGCAATAAAAAGACATGCAAAACAACAGCAAAACACATAATTCATTTCTATTATTCCATTTATTTGCATATTCTTTATAGAGTGCTTAAATGCTCCTCCTATTAGGTAAAATAAATACCAGTGACTCTAAGAATCTGTTATAACAGCAGACTGCATATTTATAATAGTCATGATACTTCATAAGCAACCGGTTCTTTGCTTGAAATATTAGATGAGGTAGCAATAAAATAACACTACAGCATTATAGATATTATTATTAATATATTTATTAATATTAATAATAGTATTATTCTTGAGTGGTTTTATTAGAGATCGACTCAAATCATATCAAAATAGGGATCTGACTTTAATAATGAAAGTGTGGCACTGCACTGTAGCGCTGTCCTCCCGTTGTTCATTGATTTGCTCCAGTGGGCACCAGTAACGTCTCCATTGTGAGACTTGTTACAGTTTTTGGCATACTGAATACGCCACAGGGAGCTTGCCAGTTTCTGCCATGTGGGCAGGATACTCTCGGTAGCTTGCCAGGCTCTCCGAGAGGGATGGAGAATCAAACCCAGGTCAGCTGCATGCAAAGCAAATGCCCTACCCACTGTGCTATAGCTCTAGCTCATTGAAAGTATAGATTAGTGAATTATAAGATCATGTATATGATTAATATTTCAAGTTTTAATATCATTGTCAAGACAAAAGTTACCAATTTCTTTTATTCACAGCATATGGACAATAATAGATGAGTGTGAATTAGTTTTCTTAATATTATTGTCTAAATGTTTGCTTTATTCTTATCATACCAAAATAGTATCAATATATAATATACATGCAAAAAGACATTTCACAACAAGGAGCAATAGTGCAGCAGGTAGGGCATTTGCCTTGTACAAGGCTGACCTGGGTTTGATTCCTCAGCCCATCTCGAAGAGCCCAGCAAGCTACTGAGAGTATCTTGTCTACATGGCAAAGCCTGGCAAGCTCCTCATGGCGTATTTGATTACGCCAAAAACAGTAACAACAAGTCTCACAATGGAGATGTTACTGGTGCCCGCTTGAGCAAATTGATGAACAATGGAAGGACAGTGCTATAGTGCTATTGATCACCTAAATTGGCAAACTCATAAGGGTAAAAATTCTTTTAATTTGGGGCAGAATTTTCTAGCTTCTTGACATGTTTTATCTTCCTGATAACAGTTATTGCTCATCTTTCTTATATATATGCTCTTATGATGGCTTTATGGTCAATAGTTATATATATCTTTAATATAAATTTATTTTATATGCTTATCTTTAGATTTCATATAACATATGTGTATATATATTTAATAAAATTTATATGTGCAACAGACCTATGACAAAATTTTTCAATTTTGCCTCTTCTAGACTTTACTGTCTTTTTTTTCAAGCGGGTTTCACCTCAGTTGAGAGAAGCATTCAATTATTCATTAATGTTTCTTGAATTAACTGGATTTATTCAATTCAATATTTATTGAGTACTGATAGCTTAGCAATTACAAGGCACTTGTGTTGGAAAAAATTTCATTAAATTATGTCTGAAAAATGCTTTTCTTACTTTCCCTTTGAACCTGCAAATTTTCATTCAGCAACTAAGTCCTTTCCTAGAACATGTAAAATTAATATTTTTGAGAATAAATTATCATGGCTATTTCTTAGCACTTCTTAACAATTCTAAATATAATACCGTTTTTAGCAAATTATTTTCAATGTCCAAAAATCTGAGAATAAATAGTCACTCTCTTTCATACAGCCATATGTGAGTGATATCAAAATATGAAACTACAGTAACGTTTGAAACAAACAACCACAGTAACAAAATCACCACATTGAATTTATCACAAACATAAGTGAAATATGTGTTTGCTGGTTAGACATAGCTACTCCCAAAAAATAAACAGACTGCTAATTTTATAGTAAATGAATTTTAGGAACTAGAGTGGTCAGAAATCTGCCAGAATTCTTTGGCAGGAGAAGATTAATGTCATTTGCAGAAACTTCATTTGATCTCTTGATCACTTGATCACTTGACATCCCATTATTCATCGATTTGCTCAAGCGGACATCAGTAACATCTTCATTTGTCACTGTCATGTGCTAGTGTAGCCCAATGGCATCTGCTCGTCCTAGGAACACGAAAAGCCTCAAACCGATTGTTCAGGGTCTTGACGAAGAAGTCTGACCATCTCGTAGGTGCGATCTTTTGAAGTCCTGTGGAATCCAGTCAGTGACAGCTCTAGTCCAGCAGTTGTCTCCAAATCTCATTACGTGTCCAGCCCATCTGATTTTCTACGCCTTGGCAAATGAGACAGCGTCCCTGATTCTTGACTGTCGAGGGAGATCGGAACTCCAGATTCTTTCTCTCATTTGAGTGAAACGTGATACTCCAAGCAAAGCTCTTTCGATTCCTCTTTTGGAGACCCAAATAGCATTCTCATCATGTTTTCATAGGGCCCAGGTCTCTGAGGCATATGTTAATGCAGGAAGAACAGTGGAATCGAAGATATGTGCCCGGAGCCGGAGGTTCTTGGTCATATTAGCTATTTCTTTGACTCTCTTGAAAGCATTCCGAGCCTCTCTCTTCCTCCTGTGCAATTCAGGTGCCAAGTCATTTGTCATGTTGACTTCTCGACCTAGGTACACATAACTGTTGCATTTGGAGATGTTCCTTCCATTGAGAGTAAATGGAATGACAGGAACGAAACTGTTTCTTATAGACATTGTCTTTGTGAGATTCAGCTGTCATCTGACCTTTCCACACTCACAGACGAAGTTGGCCAGCATTTGTGCTGCTTGGCTAGTGTTTGGTGTTATTAGAACAATGATCTTAATCAGCAAAGTGGAGGTGGTGTAGTTGCTGACTGTCTGTCTTCACTCCCATTCCTTCCCATTCTAGTCATCACATGATGTTCTCGAGGGTGGCACTGAAGAGTTTCAGTGAAATCATATCACCCTGCTGAACCCTTCTCTTGATGTTAATGATCACTTCCCTGTAGAATGGTGAGATCCTGGTAGTGAATCCGCAATACAGCTCATGGCAGACACTGATGTATTGAGTTTGAACACCCTGTTTGCCTAGGGCTTTAATGACTGCTTCCAGAATCAAAGGTCTTCTTTAAATCAATGAACGTTAGACAGAACAGCATCTTGAACTCCCGAGAAACCTCAACGGTTTGGTTATTGTGTGGATATGGTCGGTCATGCTGAATCCTTTGCAGAACCCAGCTTGCTTGCATGGTTGTCCTTTTTCTACTGTTCTGCCAATCCTATTCAGGATGACTCGAGTGAACAGCTTGTGGATGACAGACAGATTGGCAGATTGGCTGATAGTTGCCAATGTTGTGGATGTCTCCCTTTTTGTACAGAAGTACAGTCCTGCTGGTTTTCCATTGCAACGGAACCTTGCATTCATTCATTACAGGTAGCATGTGAAGAGCAGAGCCAGTGTATTGATGAGTACCGACGGCAGATTCTTCAGGTGTTCGAGTCTGACCTTGTCTGGGCCAGGTGCTGTTAGCATCTTTACTGACGAAATGGCATGTCAGGTTTTGGAAGGGAGAACATTGGGAACGACATATTCATCCTGCAAATTTTGGTATGTGGGCAGGTGGATGTGGCTATCGAAGAGATCTGAGTAGAAGTCATGGATAATCTTCTCCATTGCCTTTGTGGAAGATGCGATAGATCCATCAGGACATCAGAGAGCAGCCATCTTGGTCTTGTAGTTGGTGAAGGACAGGCGGATGTTGCGAATGCTTTTCCCAGCTTCTGCTGCATCTGCCAGCACTGCTGCTCTTCTTTCTTTGAGGTCTTCCTTGATCACTTCATTGCACTGCATTTTGAGTTTGAATATTTGCCTGCAGTTGCTTGAGGCTTGTGCCAAGCTATGAAGGCGAATAAGCTCAAGAGTTTTCAAAGACAGGTGTCTTTTTGTGGCTATCTCTCTTGCCATTCTTTGCACAATTATGGAGGTGCTGAACCAGTCAACTGTATTCCTCATCTATGTTGTCAATGCAGCATCTTCCCATGTTGCCACAATAGTGCCAAAGAGCTCCCAGTTGGTGGTCATTCTGGGAGTTGCCATCTTAAACTTTTCAGCCCTTTCTCCCCATTCTGTGAACTAGAATTTTGCATGAAGAAGATGGTGGTCCGATCCTGTTTGGAATTTTGGGACAACAGCGATGTTGGTCAGGCAAAACTGCCAATTGAATATGATGTGGTCAATTTCATTGTGGAACCATCCATTAGGAGACTCCCAAGTCCAATGTTTAGTTTCAGCCTTCTGGAACTGTGAGTTACTATGGATAGTCTTGGTAGATATGATGAACTCAGACAGTCGCTCACCCTGTTCATTCCATTCTAGACCATGTGTCCCGATGTGGAGTTCTTCGGCTGATCTTTGTACTTTCTTGCCATTAGAATCACCGACAATGATCTTGTAGAAGGTGTGGTCTTCTTTATAGAACTTCTCCAGTTCCATTTAGAACTTCTCAATTTCTCCTTCATCATAATTGGATGTTGGTGTGTAGACAATGAAGATAGAAACTACTGGCAGTGAGCCACATGTAATCAAGTGTAATCGTCCGATTTGGGTTGTTAGGCATTCGATTGAATCAATGCTTATAGTCAAGTTCATGTTGACAAGGACACTGACACCACCGATGCCTCTTTTGTCGCATGTTCCAAGGAACAGTTCTTCCCCAGTGTCGAAAATGGCGTGATGTGATTGATGCCTTCTGGTCTCGGTCAAACCAATGATGTTGTACTTGATCTTTCGAGCTTGTACCATCAGGTCCTCGATAGATGCATCCGATGCCAATGTATGTGCATTGAAAGTACAGACAGACATTTTTGTCTTTCTTTGTTTGGGCAGCCTAGTTAGGCCTTGAGATTTTATCAGCCTCTCCTTTCTCATCCTTCTTAACTTTGCCATATTGGTAGCTCTTTCAGGGTCAGGGGAATGAGACCCACTGTAATTACTGGTTTTAGCATATTGAATACACCATGGATAGTTTACCAGGCTCTGCAGAGTGGCTTATTTGATAATTTTGAGAAGTATGTTTGAAACAACTAAATAATTTGAAAGGCCTGGAAGAATGTGGATACGTAAGGATCTTAATGTAAATAGCAGAGGGTAGACATTTTCTGATCTTTGTTTGTCTGCCTTTTAATCTGTCATGGTATAATCTCTGTCTCTTAGTAGTACTGTCCAGGCAACTATCATTGAATAGAATTATGGCAGCTGAGAATCTGCCCAGGGTAATTCTTGAGCCAAGTATAAATGCTGCTAACTCTTGCTTAAGGAATTATTGAACTTCACTTGTAAAACATGGTTTTTAAAATTAAAAACTTTAAGGATCATAGAATAATGACCACAGGGCCTTGAGATCCAACCATTAGAATTTTCCTGTGTTCTGTCCTATGTGATCATTTTGGTAACATGATCATGAAGCTAGCCTTGCAGTGGAGAGGGTTCTTTCCTAATAGGTTAAAGATGGGAACTAACTTTAGAAGCAAGACATTAATATAACAAGACATAATATTTCCATGGTGTATTCATTAGGATAAGATAAGCTATTAGTCTAGATCTTATATGTTTGTTTTCATTACTAAAGCTTAGACATTTATTGTTAAACAGATTGAAACTCTTTCTAATAGCTAATCAGCTGCATAACTATGAAAGAATAAACTCATCCTGGGAATGTGGGAACTTTTGTTTTTTGTGCTAAAGCTATAGGAGAATGTGTCTACGATTGTTGGTCTTCACCACTTTTGCGTCTTCTCTAATTATTCTGAATTCTTTGAAAATAAAGTTGCACTTATGTAATTATAAATTTTTGTTTTAATATATGAAAATCTCCTATCAATATAGTCAATGCAAAGAAGCACTGAAGATTTTTGACAACTTAATTAAAAAATTATAAAATAGTAAATACAATAAGAATATTAAAAGAATATTGGAAACTTTTCAGAATCATGACACTTATTTGCCTCAGAGTATTTTGCAAACTGTGAGAATTTATTCAGGATGAACTTTTCTTTGGTTACACTGTATCATCCCAGATCTGATTTCAATCTAGATAGATCACAAAATATTAACATTTACACTGTGATTAATTTGTGGGTCAAAGGGAATCCACTGCTGTTCTGGTTTTTGTAATGATTTTGGCTAAGAAATATAAACTTGTTGATTATTCTCTGAAAGAATAGAAAGTAATACTAACACTGTTAGTCAAAATGATGAACCTTTTTTACCATGTTTTTGGATTTTCTAACTATTTTGGTTATGCTCAGTAATGTTTTCCAAGAGTTATCATTTAGTCTACCAGGAAATTTTTAAAAATTAAGATAGCAGGGCCGGAGTGATAGTACAATAGGTTGAGCATTTGCCTTGCATGAGGCCAACCTGGGTTCTATCCCTGGAATCCTGTATGTTCCCCTGAGTGCTGCCAGTAGTGATTCCTGAATGCAGAGCCAGGAGTAACCCCTGAACATCGCTGGATGTGACCACCCCCCAAAATTAAGATAGCATTAGTGTATCTGAGTTTTAGGAGGAACTAAAACACAGTACTTACCTCTTAGCCGTGTATATTCTTCACTCTGCCACCAACTCAAAATTATCAATATCCTTCATTCATGGTCCATTGAACCCCTACCGTGTTCCCTTAGAATCCCCTTGACCCTGGATTAACTAAAACTCTAGATTTCAAGTTCATGGATTTGTTTCTATTCAATTTTGTTTCTATGTACTAGGAGTTATATTTAAATTTAAGGTTTAATTAAGTAAAAGTAAAATTTCCTGAAATCTAGTTAATACTCCAAATTTCTTATTGGTGTTATTATATTAACTATGAAAAATGTGCAAGTGTTTCAAATGAACAAATTACAAGATTTTTTTTATTGAATCACCGTGAGAAAGTTACAAGATTTGGGCATGGAGCAAATATATCAATGGATATTTTGGAGAAGACAAAAGATTCTATAGGATTAATATGCTTTTTGAAAATTTGCAGTTTTGTCTTTGCTGTAAAAGAAGACCTTGATTTTTTCCCTTTTAGTGTGAATTCAGTCCTTTGTTCTTTAGCCTTGTTTATTTTATAAATGAGATATCTGTCTATTATTATTTGCCAAAATGTTTACTATATTTTAGAGAAAGGTCTTGTCAAATGTTATTTGAATTTTTTTCACATTTTGCAGGTTCTCTTTTTACACTCTGTCACATTCACTGTCCTCCTGTTGTTCATTGATTTGCTCAAGTGGGCAGAATAACGTCTCCATTGTGAGACTGGTTACTGTGTTTGGCATATCAAATATGTCATGGGTAGCTTGCCAGGCTTTGCCATGTGGATGAGATACTCTCGGTAGCTTGCTGGGCTCTCCAAAAGGGGTGGAGGAATTGAACCCGGGTCAGTCAGGTTGGCCACAGGCAAGGCAAATGTCCTACCACTGTGCTATCACTCCAGACCCTTACACTCTGTAATAAGGAAAACCTTTAAAGGTCCCAAATAAATGGAGAAGGCTTTTAATAAGCAGACTAATGTCAAGATTATTTCTACCTTCAATGCAGTTCTACTGAAACACATGATGATTAACAAGTCAACTATAAATGTGACTTCAGTAATACTATTTCATTAATAGAAAATTTATTTCTATAGTTGTCTTATAGATGTTATTATTTTTTCTAGAGCTTATTTCTTAGAGGTTCAAATTAATTTTCCTCATTTGTTTTCAGGAAAATGTCCAGGCTATCAGTTGCTGTTCAATATAACTCATGTTTTCCCAGCCATTTCCCAGCCATTTCTGTTCTCTTTCTATATTACTTGACATTTATGCTAAATGTCTGTTAGTCTCAGGAGTATACCATATTCTTGCATTTACATTTTCAGAATTTCTGTTCAAGCTATTCTTAAAACTCTTTCCCAGTTTCTTCAAACATCCCATGATTCCACTTTTGTAAAAGTCAAGTACCTTCTTCAATATTAGACATTCTTCTAGAAAATTCTCAAGTAGATTTTAGCACTTTTGTCTTTGCATATATTTGAGGACAAGACAGTAACTTTAGTATCATAAAGCAAAGGCTTTAAACTCTGCCTACAGGTAGTGTGTATCATATGAATGTTGTGGAAGAAATAATTTCTACTTACATTATTTCTTTTTCTATTTACTTTTTAAACCAGTATTTATGAATCAGAGTCTGTGTGATTTAGAGATATCATTAGACTCTAATAGACATGCAGTAGTAATAAGCAATACAGAGAAACATATGTACCTACAAACATTCCTATATTCTTTAAAACTTCAAAAATATTTTGCCTAATTCCTGTATTTTACCACTTAAAAATAATCATGTACATGGTATATTTTCTGCATATATTTCTATTAGAATTTTGAGCTTGTTTTTTCAAAAAGCTTTCCCCCACCCTTTTTATTATATAGGGTGATGGTTGAACTCATTCATTGGGTAATTGTTATATTTTATTCAGTACCCCATAGAATAAGTTAAGCTATAGTTCTGTTTATTTTAAATGTATAAACTCAACAAATGAACCAGTATTATGTATATGCATATATTATTAAAGAGCACAATATTATTATATGTTTTTGACAGCCTTACATAGAGATGTATTATCAAGCTTCTAATTTAATTCTGAGATTAGTCTTTATTCTTTTCTGTAGAAGTAGCTTGTTGCTTTTTATTTGTAGGGTGTTATGATCCTGTGTGTGACAAACACACATATTGTTTTCAAATTTCTTGGAATGGAAATGTTAAAGTTGTATATATCTGTTCCACTAATTATACATTCTTGTCAAAAATCAATACAACTGATTTTTAATTTTTAGTATCTTACATGCGCTGGATCAATAGCACAGCGGGTAGGGTGTTTGCCTTGCATGCGGCCAACAAGGCTGACCCGAGTTCAATTCCTCCACCCCTCTCGGAGAGACTGGCAAGATACTGAGAGTATCTCGCTCGCGCAGCAAAGTCTGGCAAGCTACCTGTGACATATTTGATATGCCAAACACAGTGACAAGTCTCCCAATGTTACTGGGCCCGCTCGAGCAAATCAATGAACAACGGGAGGATAGTGACAGTGACAGTATTTTACATAAGCACATTTGTCACATTGATATCACAAATGATTTTATTTTAGAGAATCAGTCCTTGCAAGAATGACAATCAAAGCCGATTCTCCTTTATCTTCCTGGTGCAAGAAAAAGTATTTCTTGTGAAAGTTGCCCTTTCAGTTTCATAAAAGCATAAAATATTTTTTTGTCTTCAGAAATAAAACTGAAAAGGCTCTGAATAGACCATGTTACTTTTTTACTATTTTAAACTCCTAGGTCTTGTCAGTTATTCACAAATGTATTATTTGTCTCTAAGTGTAAAGTCTCTTAGTTTCTTATCTTTTTCATCTGTTCACATTTTCAGTGTGTCCATACTCATGGATATATATATATACATATATATACATATATGTGAACTTTTTATTTTATTTTCCATTTGGCCACTCTACATCATTTTATTGAAGAATTAAATAAAATATAAATTACCTTATAGTTATTGCCAATATGTAATTTTGATATTTATTTACTAATTCTTATATTGTATGTAGTCCCTTCATTTCCTTCTTGATTCTTCTCATATTATGTGTATTTACTACAGGTATTTGCTTTGTGAATTACATGAGGCTTATAAATAACATTAAAAATTAAAAAGTGTTAACACCAGTTAGAATACATTAAAGATTCCTAAATGTTTACTCCACATTCTTTTGGTTATATATTTTACATATTCTTAATCCTGTATTCTGTAATTTTGACTATTATCTTTTAAACTTTAATAACATTATAATCGATTAACTAGCACTATATCAACATTAATCAACACTAGATCTTTACCCTTTCTTTTTTTTCAATTTTCTGATTATTTGGATTTGGGGCCTCACTTGGTAGTACTCAGGGGTTACTCTTGGCACTGTGTTCAGTGGATCCAGTGATTGAACCCAGGTCAGTTGCATCCAAGATAAGCGCCTAACTCACTGTTTTATTGCTCAGGTCTCCATCTTTTATTTTTATCTGAATGAAATTATCCTGGGGCTAACAATGTGGATCAAGTGATAGAAATCATGTATCGCTAAAGGAAGAAACAGAATAAACCCCCTCAAGGTCATTTTCTTGCGAGGTGTGGGGGAAGGAGATAAGTATGGAAAACTTTCTCTTCATTTTTAGTTACTTTGGGGCTTCATATGTTTGGTCCCTTCTTCACTG
The DNA here is from genome assembly GCF_029834395.1 of Sorex fumeus. NCBI lineage: Eukaryota > Metazoa > Chordata > Mammalia > Eulipotyphla > Soricidae > Sorex > Sorex fumeus. The sequence goes on along the minus strand of NW_026606108.1, from coordinate 21,402,557 downwards.
CCTCCAGTTTATAGGAATTTTTACCCATAACTTCTTCAAATAAGTTTTCTACACTTTTTCTTTCTCTGGGGCACTTGTAATTGTGTACCTGGTGTTTTACTGCTTCACATTTGAGTTCACTGGTCATTTTATGTCTGCTTCATCTCATCTACTAATGAATGCTCAACTTATTCTACCCTTGATTTCTGTGAATTTGTTTTTTCTTAATTTTTCTTAACTCATTTGTTGAAGTTCTCTGTGTATTCATCCCTTATTCTGCTGAATATAATGAACACTTTTATTAATGTTACTATGGATTCCTTACTAGGCAAATCACTTATCTCTATTTTATTAAGAACATTTCTATATCTTTTTTTTTTATGTTTCTTGACTCTGTAGTTTAGAGGAATAAACTAAGACATTTCTGCCAGTTTTGAAAAAGTGACCTCATTCAGCGGGTTAAACTTATTGTTCTAGACCTCTTGGTTATTTCTTACCTTTGGTTATTTTTTCCCCCAGCTTCCAATTTTAGCTTCCAGTTGGAGGCGTATACAAGTCAAGCAGTACCAAAGAGGAGATATCAGTCAATGCCGTTTAATTTGGAGTCAGTATCTTTGGCAAGAGGTTTCGATCTCTTCAAATTTATGTAGATGTGTGGGATTAAAATCATAAGTCCTGTTGTCTGCCAGAACCAGGCAATCTAGCACATAACTCAGGGCCAACAACCAGGGTGCAAAATTTGCCTGTGTTGAAGCAGAAAGAGAATAGCTGATGATGTTCACTGGCCTCTGTCCCAGAAAACAGTCCATATTTATTGCCAAACCAAATGTCTTCTCTTTAGGTCAAATACAAAGAAGTCCTTAGAAAATTTGTCATTGTATGTCAATCTGAACTTGGAAACAATGTACAGTAACGGTTTCAATGTTTGTTAGAGTGACATGGAACAGAAGTTCTGCTGGCTGCCAGAACTGAAAAACACTGAATCAGACACAAATTCAGATCTTGTAGACACCAGCACACTGGACTGTGTCAGAGGCATTGTCTATAAAGCCAAGGTAATGGGTCTCTTTCCTTCGTAGGATGACTAAGTGTTTTATTCTGTTTTTCTTTCTTTTGCCTTTTGGGGAGTAGGCAAATAAGGAAACTGCCTCCTATATTTCTTTGAAGAAGATACCAATAACTTGGAGAGAGGGAGAGTACAAAGATAATATGAACACAGGACTCTGACATTAGACCTGTAGAAGTGTACAACACTTACCTCCATCAAGTCCTTAAAGACCTATTTCTCAAGTGTTGGTCTGGGTCTTACATGCTATTGGTGTCTGAATATAAATTTCTACCTATGAGGGAACTTGTTTTATGTTTTCTCCTTGGGAAGAGATAATTTTCTGTCACAATATGGGCTGAAATACCTACTTTTAGCACAGCTGGAGGGCGTTTGCCTTGCACGCGACTGACCCAGCTGATCTAGGTTTGATTCCTCTGCCCCTCTCGGAGAGCCCAGCAAGCTACCAAGAGTATTACGCTCGGCTCGCATGGCAAAGCCAGGCAAGCTATCTGTGATGTATTTGATATGCCAAACACAGTAACAACAAGTCTCACAATGGAGACTTACTGGGCCTGCTTGAGCAAATCGATGAACAACGGGAGGACAGTGCTACAGTGCTAAGGTCTTCATAATTTTATTAAATATACTGACAAAATTTATGAAGTATGCAGTATGATTAAAAATTAAGAAATATTAATATTCAGAGGAAAAATCAACCAATATATGTGGTATAACAAAATTAAAAGGACAGTCCTAAAACTATTTTTTTCTAACATTAAGCTGATTTTATCACACATTTTCTACTGTAGCATGAAAAGATATACTCATTTTACAAATTAGTAGAAATAGAAGTTTATTATTGTATAAAGTACTTTGTTATAAGCTAAAGTTAAATGAATATACTTTCTTTTAAAAGTAGGTTTTGTTTTATTCAACCTAGAAAATAGAATGGCTCATTCAAACAAAAATTCAGACTGTTATGTTAGTGAATTCCATAAGGAAAAACTAATGGCAATCTTTTAAAAATGCTTTTTATTTATTTCCAATGTATCTTATAGTCAAGTATTATGATCTCAAAGTTTGGGGCCGAAGTGATAGTATAGTGGCAGGACACTTTGCCTGCACAGAAACTGACGTGGCTTTAATACCTGGCATCCCACGTGGTTCCCCTAACCTGCCAGAAGTGATTTCTGAATTCATAACCAGGAATAACTCCTAAGCAGCAATGGGTGGACCCCCCAAAAATCCATTATTTTAGTGATGTAAAGTCAGTTCCACAAATACAAATCAATGTGTTATATAACACATTAAAAAAATAAAGGGGGAAAAAGTGATCTAATTATCTTAGAATAATTTCTAAATGTATATTCTACATAGCGGTGTATGTAGTCATATAGTATATCCTAAATTTCAAATGCAATTTCATAAACTCTCTGTGTATGCAAAGCAATTTCTTAAAAATAGGAGCAAAAATTACATTATGTAGGCTTCTCACTTTTATATTTCTCTAAATATGAGAGACAAGAGCAAAGATAGATGTATAAAAGCTGGATGTCATAATATCAAACTATCAGATGATATGTATTTTTATTATCACAAAGCACAATCAGTGAGTCAACTGTAGTTGGTCAATTGTGTCAAAGAAAAGGAGAAAATGAGAGACAAAAATAGTTTGACACAAATTCACTTTATTCAATTTAAGTGAAAACCTGTGTATAGATAGGTATTGAGGTCAACCTCTAGATGATTCCAGAGAAAGAATTTAAAAGACCAACACCTCAATTAGAAAAATAGAAGCCAAGGTTGATGTTCATTCTTTTAAATAGTTCATTTTTAATACTAAAAAGACAGTTCCACACACAGCTGAAAAATAACCATTTAAAAATATAAACAAATTTATTCTGATAATTTTATAGCTTGAGCAACATTATAATCACATAACTGAGAAAACACACTATAGATCTTTTTAAGATATAGTATAAAATAATTTATTAAAGATAACTCTTACAATGAGGCATATTTTAGTCCACATTTTCACCAAGAAAACAAAAGATCTAAAACTTAAAATACAATGTCAAATTTATGGAAGATATGTGAGAACCTATAGACTCATTATAGTGCCTCTCAAGGTTCCAATAAAAATTTTCCATATACATGCAATAACTGAAAGAATTTCAACATAAATAAAACATTTAAACACAATAAAAAACTAAAAGAATCCATCACCTGTAGTCTTATAAGACAATTTAAAGGGCATTCTTTATTTGTAAATACATAACTAAATATCAGAGAGCAAATACAATGTAATTAGAACCTGTAATGATAGATTTGTAGTAAACATGTGAGAGATTAATCACTTATTAGCTATTGTAAAGATTAAAAGTAGTAAAAATAATAATTACTGTAATTAGATTGATGCATTTAAATGTAACATTAATAATGAAAAAGGGAAGTAGGAACATAGCTCTAAACCTCAATCACCAAGAAAACAAATTGAAGGCAGAAAGGAAACAACAAAGATCTCAAAGTAATTCTTGATTGTGAACCACAAGGTAATAGAAAAGAAAATGAAGAGGTATTTCTATTAAGCGATAAATGAAATTTACAAAATTTTTCTCAATTATGGTATGAGAACAAAAGAAGAGAGATTACAACTGATATCAAAAGTACAAAGGATCATAAGGTCACCTATGAGCAATCATACACCTATAAACTGAACAAACTGCAAAAATAGAATCTGTTAACTACCTGACCTACCCAAACTGAATCATGAAAAGATAGTTCAATTACTGGTAAGAAGTTTAAAACCTAATCTAAAACCTCTCTCCCTCCCCCCCCCCCCCCCGCAGTACCAGACTGTTTCAGTGATGACTCCTATAAAACATTCAAAATAAAATCTATTGCACCCCTTCATAAACTCTTGCAAAACATGCAAGGTGTCTATGTGTGTGTGTGTGTGTGTGCATGTGTGTGTGTGTGTGGACTCCAGTTTCATTTTATCAAACTAACACTACTCTGGTACCAATCAAAAATAATGCCAAAGAAAAGAGAAGGACATATCAATATTGCTAATGAAGTTTTATGCAAAAACTGCAATAGAATATTAATGAATTGAGCTCAATAATATACAAAAGACTCACAAACTATTATTAAAGAAGATTTAATCCAGAAATACAAGGTTGGTTTTCTATCTATAAATGTAATGAGATGTATTATAATAATCTACCTTAACAAAATTAAGAACAAGACACAGAGAAGCACAGTGAATATCATGAGATGATCACACGATGAAATGTGGGTAGATTTTGAGTACAATGTGAATCAAGTCATACAGAAAAAGGCAAAGTTAGATTGATTATGTCTGTGCAATCTAAAAAATACCACAAAGAATAGACTAACAGTTCTAGAGGTAGGGACTGGGTTTGGATTCAAATGGTAAAATACTTCTAGTTTAAAAATAAATATGTCTTGGAGATGTGATATACAGAATGCAGAGTGTATTACTGTATTATAGATTCAAAAGTTAGAAAAGACAGGATCTTTAGCAGTATGTCCTGAACACTGAATAGGATTGTAAAGTAAAATTGCAACATTGAATACAAAAGTAAAAATTATATAAAATTTTGTGTTTATGGCAAAAGAGTTCCTAAAACTGTATGTAAATCACAAAGAAGAATTCGCTACTGAAGCTAGCTTATACTAAGCATGTTTTATATTTAATATAAAGTTACACTATCAGATTAATATTGAAGAAATAATTCTGGAAGAGAGAGTTTTAGGAAATCACAATTAGCCTTGTAGCATTTTCTTCTTACTGCTTAAGAATATATGGGTTGAAGTAAAAGTTTTGATTGATGCAGGACTTGTTTATTTGACCCGATCTTTTTTCAAACAGAAAATTTCTTTTAAGGAGAGACATTCTCAGCACCTGTTCAGATTAGATACCATGTTTCAAAAAGGAAAATAAATCACATGACAACCACAGCACATCTCCAGGGAAGCGGTTGCTGCAAGTTAGGAAAAGTGTTCTAGTCTATTACTTTGTGAGAAAAACACTGGTAGACCTCCACTGTCATGTCAATTTCATTCTCAACCTTCTATCAATCTGTGATATTCTCCAGAAAATTCCCTTCTGTAATATATAATAAAATGGATGAACTAACAAGGAAACGGACTTTTAAAGAATGTACCACGGAGAAAGGAGAGATAATACAGTGAGCTCGGTGCTTGCCTTGAAAGCAGCCTACCAGGCTTTGATTGCGGTACCTCATATGGTCTGCTGAGCTCCACCAGCAGAAATCCCTAAGAGAGAACTAGAAGTAAGCCCTGAACATATCTAGGTGTGGCCCCCAAACAGAGCGTACCATGTATTAGAAGCGCTGGAACTGAAAGCAGTTAATCTTAATGATTTTTCTATTTCAAACAAAAGGAGGAAACAGAAAATATAAATGCTTTTCTAAGCCAGGGTTTTGTGTGACCTGTAAATGCCCTAAATTTCATTCTCAACAAATGAATAGCACGTTTTAAAGAACTAACTCTTAGACTTCCAACATTTACCTCTATTTTACAGTTAACCTTTTCCCCATTTGAGGTCAAACCTGGAGAAAGAGCAAGTTAAAATAAAAAAGGAAACCAACTCCATTTTTAGGACCCAGAATGGCTGTGTTGAATCAGTGCCTGAGAACAGTACGTTCTTTACCCTAAAATGTATTATGCCAAGAAATGATGCGTAGAACATCAAAATGCAATTGTATTATTGATGATTGCCGCATTATTTTTTTTCTTTTTTCCCATTTTTGAATCATACCCAACGATGCTCAGGGGTTACTCCTGACTCTGCACTCGGGAATTACTACTGACGGTGCTTGGGAGATCATATGGTGCTTGGAGATCATATGCCAGGATCAAACCCAATTGGCTGCATGCAAGGCAAACTCCCTACCCACTATATTGTTGCTCTGGCCCCTGACTGCCAATTCTTGAAAAGGAAAAGTACAGCATAGATGCACCGCTAATTACATAGCTCAGGCTGGTTCCTCTGAAGATAATATTCTCATCCTAAAAGCAGAGGTTCGTTTGCCCGTGTCTTGCCCACAAAAGCATGTAGCAAGCCTATTACACTTTCCAATCTAAAACAAAATGATACACCAGATGTTATGACTTTGTATTTATTCTTGCTCACTTTTTACTATGGATATAATACTTCAAAAATGCTCTCACTTTCCTCCTATAGGTAAATTAGAAATCCACAGGCAAGATTTGAAGTCATAGACTTTTAGGTGCTAGATCACGAAAGACTAATATTTATTGCAAAATAGATTCAGCTCCTCAATTTTCATATCAATATCACAAATGTTACCTGCATGAGGAAGGTCATAAATTTATGATCTTCAAGGAATAAGCTGGATATTCAGGCATAGTCATGGGTGTCAATGATTTTATGTTCACAAAAATATATCTTCCACAGTAAATGAGAGAAAAGGAGAAGTTAGATAATTACACATTTTGCACCAGTAGTATTAAAATAATAGAAGGACATTACGTGCTGAGAATTCAATAGATGTAGAAAGGACATTATTTTAAGGTGTTTAGTGGATGCTATGTGAAAAATATTTTCAAATGTACAATTGTCTAGTGTAGTAGGGCCAGACTATGCATGTCTTATGTCTTGCCTTTATGTTTTAGTATTAAAAAGATTCTTTCCTATATTGCCTCTCATATTTTTCCAACTTTCACTGAAGAAAAATAACTAACAAACCCTCACACAATTTTATTTTAATAAGTCTCAAAGTAATAGGCATGAAAATTAACAGAATAGGTGGCAAAAGAAGAAAAACTAATTTATAAGAACCAACTTCACTTGCCTAAAATTTTATTTAGATCTTTTAGACAGGGATTATCATGAGAAATGTACCTTGTCTTAGGTATATCTGGCACTTTCTAATCAGTACTTTTACATGAAACTTATATCGCTCACATAAGATAAGGGCGTGTCAGTCAAGGCAGAGAAGCATGGACAACAAGATATTAATTTTGTCAAGATTCATTAAGCTCACAGTGAACAGCAAATAGAATTGGAGTAGTCTGGGAAGATTTTCCATGGGATCATCCATGGAGGAAGTTTACTAGGGGAAATCTTAGGAATTAAATTTGTGGAAGAGTAAAGACAGGACTATGCAGAAGGTAAAAGTGGACAGTACTGTGTCCTGCTGGGACAACCTTGAAATGACCTCTGAATCCTTCATAGTGTCCCCATAACCTTCTGAAATTGGGGCCCGACCACATGGTTTCTTTATTAAATGATGTGAGAAAACAGTCTGTCTCTAGACAGGGATTTGGGCCTAGACACTCTTCTGCTGAGTCAAGTTTGGAGAAGGTGAAAAATGAGAACTGTTATTCAGAAAGCACTCCACTGTCTAAGGATAAATTCTTCAGTCATAATATTAGATCTGGGCAGCATAGACTGAGACTCCCAGCAAAGGTACACTGCCTTCTTCAATACCTACAAAGTTAGTCAGCTACAATATGCTGAGAGAAACATTCTTTTCCAATCTTTTGCATTCCCTTTTCAACCAAGACAATTTACTGTTATGCAATCCTACTGTTTACTTATTTTCCCCCCTTGGAAATGAATCCATTTTATAATCCTATAATTTATTCAGTTTATTCAGTTACCTTCTTACCATATATTAAACAATTTTGAAATAGATAGCTAGGAAAGATGAAATCATTTCTTTTTTTCTCTCAAGAAAATAATGCTTGGTACACATTTTCTTTTCTACTTTTTATGGTTTCTGCATCTTGCTCCTTTTTTTCTCCTTTCTAAATATTCCCATAACAGAAGTCATCCTATTAATGTTTTTTGTATTTACTTCTTGGCTAATCTCATTTACATGCAGAAATTTATGCTGTAATTCCTCCACAACCTATTAGTTCACTAGGAAGTATTAAAGTAACTACTCTTTATGACAGAACTGGGAGAATTTACTTCATTATATTATCTTACATAGAAAAACAAGCTGTTTACTCATTAGTTAGCAATGAAAAAGACAGCTGAGTTTTCTTTTCCACAAACCCATGTCTTGGACTCTCTTTAAAAAGGGAATATCCAGATTATGATACAACTATGATTCAATTTTCTATGACTTTCACTCTGTGCTTAAAAATGGGAAGTTTTATGGTTGGAAATTTTAATATTGTAAATCTGAAAAATAAAAACATCAATTAAATGCTCCTTTCATAAATCATTTATAAGACTTTATGGATGTGAGCAATTAAATAGAGTCAAGTAATGTTTCTCACAGATTCTTTGATTGATTATGCCTAACTGTAATGTAAAAAGGTAAAAAGGTAAAGGCCCTCCCGTTGATCATCGATTTGTTCGAGCGGGCCCAGTAACGTCTCCATTGGAGACTTTGTTGTTACTGTGTTTGGCATATCGAATACTCTCGGTAGCTTGCCGGGCTCTCCGAGAGGGGCGGAGGAATCGAACTCGGGTCGGCCATGTTGGCCACTTGTAAGGCGAACGCCCTACCCGCTGTGCTATCGCTCCAGCCCTTAATACAAGAACAATGCATTTTTTTTCCTTAAATTTTTATTAGTGAAACACCATGAGGTACAGTTGTAGACTCACAAATCTTTGTGCTTGGGTTTCAGTAATACAATGATCGAATACCCATCCCTCCACCAGTGCCCATTTTCCACCACCACCAGTCACAGTATACCTCCCACCCCCTTTCCCCCGATCCCACCCTACCACTGTGGCAGGGCATTCGCTTTGAACAATGTATTTTAGAATCAATGATGACTTTTTTTTTTGCCTTGTCACAGATTCAAATTTTAACAAGTTATATTTTTTTGGTATGAAAATTTATGGACAATGCTTGAATCTTTATTTTTTTTATAAAACTGCTGGTTTAATTTTTCCATTTTTAAAAAGATGGTTCAGTTGGTGTTCCCTTCTCTTTCTGAGCTCCCCCTTCCCCTAACATGTGTGGTTGTCCTCTGGGTCATTGAGTAAAATTCCTGGTACTAATCTCTGCCATACTTGGGTGTTAGTTTCCTATTTTGTTACTTTATGTTCCCCAGATGAATGCAATCTTTCTATGTCTATCCCTTTCTTTCTGAGTCATTTCGCTTAACATGATACTTTCCATGTAGTACCACTTGTATGTAAACTTCATGACTTCATCTTTCCTAACAGCTACATAGTACTCCATTGTGTAAATGTGCCAGAGTTTCTTCAACCAGTCATCTGTTCTCGGGCACTCAGGTTTTTTCCAGATTCTGGCTATTGTAAAGAGTGCTGCAATAAACAGACAATTGCAGATGTCACTTCGGCTATACTTTTTTGCCTCTCTGGGATATATTCCCAGGAGTGGTATTGCTGGGTCAAATGGGAGCTCAATTTCTAGTTTTTTGAGAATCATCCATACTGCTTTCCAGAAGGGCTAAACCAGTCGGCATTCCCACCAACAGTGAAGGAGTGTCCCTTTCTCACCACATCCGCGCCAGCATCGGTTGCTTTTGTTCTTGTGGATATGGGCCAGTCTCTGTGGTGTGAGGTGATATCTCATTGTGGTTTTGATCTGCATCTCCCTGATGATTAATGATGTGGAATATTTTCTCATGTGTCTTTTAGCCATTCGGATTTCTTCTTTGTCAAAGTTTCTATTTATTACATCTCCCCATTTTTTGATGGGGTTGAATGTTTTCTTTTTGTGGAGTTGAACCAGTATTTTGTATATCCTTGAAATTAACCCCTTATCAGATGTGTAGTTGGCGAATATCCTTTCCCATTCAGTTGACTGTCTTTGTATTTTGGTCACTGTTTCTTTTGAGGTGCAGAAGCTTCTTAGTTTAAGATAGTCCCATTTATCTATCTCTGTTTTCACTTGCTTGGCTAGCGGTGTGACATCTTTGAAGACACTATTAGCTTCTATGTCATGAAGGGTTTTGCCAACATTTTCCTCAATGTATCTTATAGATTCTGGTCTGATGTTGAGGTCTTTAATCCACTTAGATCTTACTTTTGTACATGGAGTTAGGCAGAGATCTGAACCCATTTTTTTGCATATAGCCTTCCAGTTTTGCCAGCATAATTTGTTAAAGAGGCTTTCCCTGCTCCACTTCAATTTTCTTGCCCCCTTATCGAAGATTAGATGCTCGTATACTTGGGGGGGGGGGGGACGTCAGTATATTCAACCCTGTTCCATTGGTCTACAGCTCTGCCTTTGTTCCAGTACCATGCTGTTTTAATTATTACTGCCTTGTAGTAGAGTTTGAAGTTAGGGAGGTTGATTCCTCCCATTTTCTTTTTCCCTAGAATTGCTTTAGCTATTTGTGGGGGCTTATTGTTCCATATGAATTTCAGGAGTGTTTGTTCCAATTCTTTAAAGAATGTCATGGGTATCCTAATAGGGATTGTGTTGAATTTATACAGTACTTTGGGAAGTATTGCCATTTTGACAATGTTAATTCTCCCGATCCATGAACAGGGGATATTTTTCCATTTCCTCGTATCCTCTTTTATTTCCTGAAGTAGAGTTTTGTAGTTTTCTTTGTACAGGTCCTTTACTTCCTTAGTTAAGGTGATTCCTAGGTACTTGATTTTCTGGGGCACAATTGTGAATGGGATTGTTTTCTTCATGTCTTTTTCTTCTCTTTCACTATTTGCATATAGGAAAGCCATGGACTTTTGGGCATTGATTTTATAACCTGCCACTTTACTATACAAGCCTATTGTTAAAGGGTGTTGGGAGGATCCGCCCATGATGGGAGAGCATGCTGAGGGTAGACTGTCGACCAAGCATGATTGCCACTCAATGCCTCTTTTGCTGACCATGGCACTCAAAAGGAGAGAGAGGGAAATGCCCTGCCACAGAGGCAGGGTGGGATAGGGGCTGGGGGCGGGGGGAGGGGATGCTGGGATCCGAGGTGGTGGGAAATGCACACTGGTGGAGGGATGGGTGTTTGATCATTGTATAATCGAAACCCAAGCACAAAACTGTGTAAGTCTACAACTGTACCTCATGGTGCCTCACTATTAAAAAATAAATAAATAAATTTTAAAAAAGATGGTTCAGTTGGGCTATATGTATATTGGTCAAGTTTTAACAGGTGCACATTTTCAAATAATAAGCTATTTTTTAAAATGGCATACTAAATTAAAAAAGAATTAGTTCATGTACTTGTTTAGAGGAAATAAAATAAGTCCAATAGAATGTATAAAATAATTACATCTATGTTTTTAAAAAGGAAACTCTGCACATAAAAATAGAGTATACTATTTGACTATAAGAACAAAATGAAATAATGCAAGTAGCTGCTACATTGATGTAACTAGAGGGTTCATCCTGAATAAAATCACTTTAGAGAGGAACAGATACAGAATGAACGCTCAGATTTTGACTAGTTCTTGATACATATTCCCAAAATACCATTCTTCACCTTCTTCTGACACATTCAATTTACAAGAATAACTCAACCATACACTTCCTAACCCAGATTTACAGTTTACCAATCAAAGTTCTAAACTGTATTATCCGTCATTACATCAAAGACCCTAGGGCGGCCTTAATATCACAAGTGAAATGAATATTAAGAATATAAATTATGTATTGACATTCTTGTTTTGTTTCTTGTTCAATGATCTGACAGCTATATCCAGAGCACTGTTAATTGGTTGGTCACTAGTATGTGTATCCCAAGAGTTAAGTTAGAGTCAAGCATAAAGGCAATACTCCAGCATTTTAGGATAAAAACATTAATATCAGTAAAATTTTTAATGTGTGGAGCATCAAATGCATATAAATTGAATTTTTAACATAAAGTAACTTGCCTTTATCCAACAATTAATGTATTATAATTTATATCATGCTTTCTCATTTATTAATAATTTAATAGCTACTTATTTTATACTTAAGATTTGCCAAACTATGGTTTTACAAAACAAAAAACATTAAGATGATGCTCAAGAATGTTTGACTCTCAAGGATGCTACAGTCTTTTTGAAAAGACAAAATCAACCAAATATTTATAAAAATATCTTTGTTCAGAGTATTAAAAATATCTAACAGAGCACGATAGTACATGGGGTTAAGGTACTTGCCTTGCATATGATAAACCTGTGTTCAATTCCCAGCACCACATATGGTCTCGTGCACCTTATCAGGAATGACCCTTGAGTACTGAGCTGGGAATAAGTCCTGAGTACTGCCAGGTGCAGCCCTAAAACACACAAGTATATGAGTTTCAAACAGGCAGACAAATATTTCAAGGATCTATCAGTGTGTAAATAGCACAGGATATTGGTAAGGGGGATAAAGAAGCATTATAAAAGAAGCATTCTAATTGATATCTGAATAGTTACATTGAATCAAGAATACTTGGGATGGGGGACCGGAGCAATAGCACAATGAGTAGGATGTTTGCCTTGTACATAGCTCAGGTTTGATCTCTGAGCTCTGCCGGGAGTAATTTCTGGGTGCAGTGTCAGGAGTAACCCCTGACCACTACTGGATGTGGTCCCAAACCACACCACCACCAACAACAACGAATGCCTGGGATGAATGTAGGCATTGTGTTGTTCCACGCACTTTAGGTAAACAAGACAATTACCATAAGGTATTTTAGAGTAAGTCAGAAGGATTTGAGGAATGCTAAGCTCTCACTCTCTGAACTTACCTGGATGTAGGCTGGAATATAATGGCTACAGAAAGATCTCACAGTTACATACTCCTCCTTACTACTCTGTCAGCAAGTTAGGGATTTGCAATTTAAGATTGCTTGAACACTGAATTCAAGCATACAATGAAATACTGGAGGGGGTTTCTGAGACCAGGTCCTGTCAGAAACAGACAACAAAATAAGTTAGTCTAGAGAACACCCATAAATCTTGCTTGTCCCCAGATAGATGCAGTGCAGTAGTAGAAACCACATAGGAAGAAAAAGCATGGTAGCATCAGACATGCAAAGGGGCTGGTATAGCTGCTGTAGAGAGCATGAGTTATTTTTCTTTAATAATACCTGTGCCAAAATTATTATCTGTCCTGGTTTTTTTCAGATCACACTCTGTTTATGGGTCAGTGGTCTGATTATAGGCATTCTTGGTTTTGTTTTTTATTTTTTTCACTGAGTAATCTGAAATATGTTTGCTTGTTTAAGCCATTTTCAATGAAAAAGCATACTCCCAGAGACTTGGTTGAGGTAATGGTTTACAGAAGTGTAAATGTTCATGTGTCTTACAGTGAAATGTGAACATACCAAGCCCATCAGCAAAGGAACAATGTTCCTCCATTATTGAGTCAAGATCCCTCCCCTTCCACTCTCCTATTTGTTAAACTTGGTACTGTGGTATAAATCTAAGAGTTTATTTTTATGTACATCACTTTTTCCCCTTTCTTTGCTTCTTTATGTCTCAAACATGGGTGAGATCATCCACTATTTATTTAACATCCAATTCTATTTGTGTTGTCAAAATAAGATTTCATCTTTTCTCATAGCCAAATAATAATCTACTTTGTATATAGAGGGAAACTTCTTTATTCAATTACCTGGTTTTTGGACACTTTTTATTGGTTCTAAATCTTGGCTTTTGGCTTTTGTTAGTAGCACTGCAGTGAACATAGCTGGGCACAGGTGCTTTTGAGTGAGCACTTTTATGTTCCTTGGATAGATATCTATGAATGGAATTGCAGGCTGAAATAGTAGTACTATTTTGAAGGTTTTGAGACATCTCTATATTCCTTTCCATAGAGGCTGAACTTCTTTCCATTACCACTTACAGTGAATGAGGGCTCCTTTTTCTTCATCATTTCTCTGTCAGCACTTGTTTCTGGTCTTACTGATCAAGGCCATTTTCACAGCTGTGAAGTGACAACTCCTTGTCATTTTGATGTGCATTTCCCTGACAATCAGTGATAAAGAGCATCTTTTTCCTTGCACCTATTGGCCATCTGTATCGATGCAATAAATAACTTTGTTCTTTTGTCTTACAGCTCAAAACAGTGTCAGTTTCTGACTCACACCTTACCTGATAGGTCTCTGGGGAGCTTACTGTCACTATCTTGCTACTTGGTTGAATCTACTTTTCTTGTGGAACTGTCTCTATTGTCATGGAGTTAGGTTTCAAGACAGATTGATGTGGCACAATTATCTTTCTATAAATGTTCTAGTTAAAATCCACAAAACCCACACTACTCATAAAAGGTAGAATGAAACAAGAAGGTGCTGATATTTTAGACAAAGTTATTGTATAAAGCATATACAAACCCAATACGGTCCACATTAATTGATGGCAAATGTCACCTAACATATAGATATATCAAAATTTTGTCTCACAACCATAAGACACATTCTATGCTGTGCCTGTACATCCAAAGAGGTAAGTCTAACACCTTGTGGATGACTTTGTTATGCCAAAGACCATTTGTATACTTAAAACCTTGCTTCTGTGCCACAAAATACAGACAGATAGGTAATTGGGCAGCTAACAAGTATCATGAAGAGAAATATATAAGTATTATGTATTATTTAATAGGGCCAGACCACAGAATTTTGGTCATCCAGAGGCTGGACGTTCCTCACCCCTGACATCTGATTAGCTCACTTCTTAATCTCAATTTTGGTTAAAAGTAGATGCTGTGTATTATAAATATCAACACTCTCATGAGAAAATAAAAGTGCCTGACCTTTCACTCTAGACTTCTAGTTCCCTCTTCTCTGTGACATGAATCCTTATGACCTTGAAATTGATGCAGCCCTGCTCTCCAACTTGGCGCATATCCTGAAGCTTTCCTCTCCAGGCTTTCATTTCAATTGTTAATGCTCAGTGTCCCCAGCCACTTATTCAGGCACAAAGCATTTTAGCTAAAGATGAAAAGTACTGAATTATTCAAAAAAGGGCCTCCTTAAATCCCTGTGTTCATTCACCTTTATTTTTTCTGGGTTGCAAGCTACAGTTGAATGGGTAGCAAAATTACAAGTTTTCATGATGCTATAGCCATACATTTTGGACAGGGTGATGGAGGAATGACAGTGTCTATAGGGTTAATTCTCTAACAAGTAGAGAAGGAAAAAAGATGGATTTTTAGTGTGGCAAAGACCTCTGCTAATTTTGGAGGACATCAAAGATGGTAACATATTTAAATTCTTTGGTTCAGGAAACCTAAATATAGTAGTTTACATAAAACCAAGTCTGCACAGCATCCTGTAGCTAACAGTAGGGATAGAAAGTCACAGAACTTGGGAGCGAGGGAAAGAGGTAGAAGGAATTCTCCTTTCACAGAGTGGGAAGTATCTCGTTTATATGAGAAAGGAGAAAGTTTAAGCTCTGGGTTGACTCCTCAGTAAAGGAGATATACACTGTAGGCCAAGGCCTGCCTAGAAAGAACATGAAGACATTGTCTCTCAGGGCAGTGGGTGATAGTACAGTGTGTAAGGCACTTGCCTTGCATATAGTCTACCAGAGTTTGATCCTCAGTATCCCATATGATCCCTGAGCCCTACCAGGAGTGATCCATGAGTAGAGCCAGGGGTAAGCCCTGAGCACCGCTAGTTGTGGGCAAAAACAAAGCAAACAAAATAATGACTAACACAGCTAATTGGGTCTTTTCTTTTTTTTTTTTTTATATGTTGGCTCTTTTACTAGGTCAGATGATACCCACAAATCTATGTATGTGATCACTCCCATCACTCACACAGGACAGTGCTACCTTGCTTTATGCTCTGATGGTAGGAATTACATGGTATTTTTCATGACATAATAATATTGAGGTTCCATATGGGTTTGCTGGAAGTAATTGAGACAGACCAGCCTCACACTGTGACAGCCCATTATCAATAAAGACTCCATTAAAATAAAAGTCCCATTGTGCATGCCAACAGGTTGCCTTAGCTTATACTCATGGTTTGTCAGGGTGGGTCACTTTCCTACTGTTCATGAGCACACCCTGCTGGTAAAGGAAATACTACATTCCTAGTAAATGGCCACATCCTCCCTCTAGTTTCTTTTTTCTCTTCTGTTTTGGGTCACATAATGCTCAGGGGTAACATTTGACTCTGTTCTCTGAGAAAAGGAATGAAGCCTGAATCAAAAGAAGCTCCTGCATAAAAATCATGTACAACTTGTTGAGCTCATTAGCTGCTGTGCATATTCTAAGATTTTTATAGGTTTGTTACATACTTAGGTTTCTTATGCTCTGGTAATAAATAAAATATATTATATCTTGGCAATGAACATATACTCTATCTTTTTGTGTAAGAAGTATGGTTCTAAATACCTGCTAACTATTCACTTACTCCAAAATTATCACTGAAATATTTATATTTAAATTTCATTATGATTTTATTTGGGGTTGGAGCGATAGCACAGCAGGTAAGGCATTTGCCTTGCACACGGCCAACCCTGGTTCGATTCCTCTGCCCCTTTCGGAGAGCCTAGCAAGCTACCAAGAGTATCTCGCCTGCATGGCAAAGCCTGGCAAGCTCCTTATGACATTTGATATGCCAAAAACAGTAACAAGTCTCATAATTTGTTGTGACACATTACTGGTGCCCACTCGAGCAAACTGATGAACAACGACGGGAGGACAGCGCTACAGGACAGGACAGTGCTATCATTTTATTTTATGGAACCATATAAGATACAATACAAACCCAGTATTCCATTATATTTACTTGAATTTATGTGTCTAGTAACTTTTAAATTTGTTTACTGAATTATGAAGTATTTTAGTATTTAAGTGATTTAATGATATATAGTTTTAGAATTTTTTCTTCAAAACATGTATCATATAATAAGTTCCATACTGGAACTAGGATTTTTAATATTCCTTTTAATACATTTCTTTCTAATTGAACAATTATAATAATTTAAACCATTATATATCTATAACTACATAATTCTATTTTCCCTTCTTTATCTAATTTCAAGTCCATATTACAATTGAATTTAGCTTTAGCTTTTCAATAGCTTTGAACTATTGTTCTATCTTCACTTCGTTATACAAATTATTTTCTCCCTAAGAACCTGGCATAATTTGTTTAATCTATTGTGTGCAAATATCACTTTTATGAAATTTAATACCCAGGAATAACCACATTTAATCTTATCAATTTAAGACACTGAGTTAAGCTCTCATGTTTGACATCATCAGGGTAAACTACATGGCAATTCAAGGTGACTCTATATTTATTTAAATTGCTTATATTTGGTTCACAGCGGTAGGGCGTTTGCCTTGCACGCAGCCAACATGGCCGACCCGAGTTCAATTCCTCCGCCCCTTGGAGAGCCCGGCAAGCTACCGAGAGTATCTCGCCCTCACGGCAGAGCCTGGCAAGCTCCCCATGATGTATCCAATATGCCAAACACAGTAACAACAAAGTTTCCAATGGAGACATTACTGGGCCCACTCGAGCAAATTGATGAACAACGGGAGGGCCTTTACCTTTACCTTTTATATTTGGTTCAACACTGTGAACAATACCATATATATTTTTAAGCATTTCAGTGTGGCAAATGTTTTTGGTGGGGGGAATCCCTGAGAAAATGGCCAGGAGTAAGCCCTGAGCATTAGCATTAAACCCCCAAACCTAAACATATATATGCAAATGTATGTGGTATATACTATATATACACAATGTATATGTATATGCAAAACACATATACATATATTGGTCAATAATATATAATTTGGGCTGGAGCGATAGCGCAGCGGTAGGGCGTTTGCCTTGCATGCAGCCAACATGGCCGACCCGAGTTCGATTCCTCCGCCCCTCTCGGAGAGCCCGGCAAGTTACCGAGAGTATTGGATATGCCAGACACAGTAACAACAAAGTCTCCAATGGAGACGTTACTGGGCCCGCTTGAGCAAATCGACGATCAACGGGAGGGCCTTTACCTTTACCTTTTTTACTCAAATATCATACTGTTAGCTGCCGATCCTCTGTATTTTTGCAGTTAAAATGAAACAGTTTCATACTTATATCACTGCTGTAATATATTATCACAATATTATTCAATCATAAAGTCATATAATTTGCTGCTATATGGATAGATCTTGCTGAGTGAAGTTATAGAGAGACCAACGCAGAATGATCTCTCTCATCTGTGGGATATAAAGACACATGGTGGTGAATTAACGAATATCTAGTAGCTGTCTTTATGGAAGCAGTTCTTATTCCTTCCATTCAGTAACTGTACATAGTAAGGGTATAGAAAAGTTTAGGAATCACTAAGAAACCAAAGAATCTGTTCTTTTATGTTTATTATCAATCATGAAAATATCACAACCAAACAGAATATAGAAGATAATGAAATTAAAAGTTCTAATTATACTAACATGAAGAGAATTTTCAGCAAAACTATTTTTGTCTAGTTTTCCCAATGCAATAGTCATTTTACTCATTTTTTGGAATTGAGATCATATATAACAGTATAATAGTATTCATACTATTATTGTTGTTCTATGTTTATCATGCTTTCTCAACTCCCCCACCACTGCAGAGTCAATAACTCTCCACCACTGTCCCAGCTTCCCTTCTCTAGGTTCTCCTTTGTCTTCCTCTGTTTAAAAAAGTATTTTCAAGCAAATTGAAGGTGTCATTATGTTTTATTTTCAGTTTCTGCATGTCTTTATTTCAAGAAATACTTTTGTAGAAAACTATAAAAAATTAAGAGCTTCTTACATAACCACCTATTTGTTATCATTGCTAACAAAAGAAACTATCATTGTTTAATCATCTCTAATATATAATCCAAAGAGAGCATCTCCCTTTCATGTACAGCTGGTGAGTAGATAATTATCCATGTAAAGGCCCACCTGAAGTTGCCCTGGAACTAAACTAGAAGCCAACTTGAAGTCTTCCCTTTGATATGTACAAGCTTCCAGAAAGAGTCAGACTATTTGTTCTGTAGGTATTTTCTATCATTCGCATTGATTTTCTGTCATGTAACAACAATTAACTTTTAATCTCACCAAAAAAAAGGAATGTTATACCTAAAGTCTCAAGGAGATTCAAGTGAAAAAATTTTGGCAATATAACTTGAGAAACAGTTCTGGACAATGTAGATTGCATCTCCTCAAGAAGCCTGTCAGAATATTTTGTTTTACTTTTAATAAGGTTGCTTTTCATCGCTCACTTTAAATACTGGCAGCTATTGAGCTCAGTGAAAATTTGAAAATAGTTTTTCCTCAATAAGTAAATTAAAGGAATATATATGGACAACGTTTACCAAAAGGTCTTAGTAGGAACTGAATATCCTTCTGAGATCAATGTTACTACTAAAAAGTTTTGAAACTTTAGGAAAAAATCAGGAAAATTATATCAGTAATTATTCACTATTATTCTACAGTAAAGAACAGTTTTTTTTTGTTACCTATTGCATTATTTCAATGATGGAAAATTTCCTACAGGAATGCATAAGTTATTCTGATTCTCTCCCTTCAACAATTTTCAGAGACATAGAGGGTAGATTTCTAGTGGTGGGAAATATTTGTTGCTGTGTTGATGTGTGTTTGTTTTTCAATTTGCTTTGAATGTTTTTGTAGCCATACAAAATACATACTCATATTTGGCATTTTTCAAGTAATTAAAGGATTTCTCTATTTGATGCTCAAGTAGACCGGAGTCTAATGAAGAGTTTAAGTGCCTCTTATGGCTTTGTAGCACCTGTTTTGTTTACTTACTTTTTGTTTTTCTCAAGGCAAAATGTTCGGCCATTCTCACATATTTTTTGTTGATGACTACTCTGCCAATTCTCTAGAAGTCCTGTTTCATCTTAGTAAACAGAGAGATTCATTAGTATTTTAAATCAGTGTTTATTGTCAATGGACAACATCAACTGTAAACTTGTAAATAAGTATTGATTAGAAACTATATTGTTTCTAGTTAAAATTTAGCATTTCAATATTTTATTACTATTTTATTTCACTTATAAGTTTTATTCCTTAAAACACTGTTTTCTTTTCCTACAAAATACATAGAATAGTTTCTAAATGACCCTAGAAAAAAGTACATTAATTGCAAAAATATTGAAAGGTAAGACAAACCTAAGCCTCCATCTCTGTGTTTATCAATTATATTCAACTCATTGGAAATTTTAGAGTCTGATATGTGTTAGAGCACATATATATTCAAAGAATTTCTCTAACAGAACTCCTAAGTGAATTGATTGTTATTTCTAATTATATTTATATATAAATACTTTAAGGTTATTCTTCACTTCAAGTCATCAAGTTCATTGTTGTTCAAACTCATGTTGTTCTTTTTTTTTGTAAAAAACATTTTAATAATGCTGTTATAAGCAGAATTTTAACACAAGAAACAGTAATATTTCTGTTGTTTGTTCAACTATCATATGCAGTATCACCTGTTTGATTTTGCTTTCAAATGGATGGACTCATTTGGGTAGAGTATTGTTTTTATTTTTTCTGTTTGACAAGTTTATTTTCTTGCGAGATGAGAAAATATTTTCACTAGTATCATAGTAGGATCTTCTTTTATGAAGCATAATCATTAGCATTGTTTTTAGAATGTTTCCTGTTTTTTTTCTTCTTGCCCCAGGAGTATAAAATATTTTCAACTTCACTTTAAAGAATTTCTTTTTAATGAGTTTGTTAGAGTAACTTTCTGGCATTCTTATAAATAGCAATAATTTTCCAACAAGATTTTCCTTTGATTTTTTCTTATATTTTTCTATAAGGTATTTAAACTTGATCATTGAAATAATCATGTTTTGTGCTCCTAGGAAATAAATCCTAATTATGAATTGATGGGTCTGGAGATATAGTACAGTAGGTAAGATGCACATGGTTGACTCTGGTTTATAACTGGCATCCCATAGAGTCCGCTAAGTCTGACAAAGTGATCCCTAAGCACAGAGCCAAGTGTGTGTGGTCCCCAAACTAAAAATATTTCTCAGTGACGCTTAGGAGTGCCTCAACCAAATTTATGTCCCTCAGAAGCAGTACTCTTATGACAGGAGCATTATTGAGGGAGCATCATAACCTCTGACCCCTGCAATAGCAAAAGAAACCGGAGAACAATTTTTTACTTGAATGTTACAAAAGGACTTCACTGATGTTGCTTTAGTGCTCAGTTTTAATGTCCATATTTACAACTTTGACCCCTGTGTAATTGACATTAAGATGCAATGTGAAGTATCGCCATTTTACACATCACTACACATCTTTCCCAGTTCTCATTTATTAAAAAGTTCATATCTCCCTACCCCCACCTCACATATTTCTAATATTGCACTTTGTTCTCCATATGGATAATCTCTTTCCTTCTTCAAATCTGTGATTTTTCTATGTAGGCTTCATCATCTGAGTTAATAATCTGGTAGATGCTTAGTATTGAGACCTAGCTGCACCGGTACTGATGAGCCCTCCCATCATTTCTAAGGAAATGCACACCATTTAATTCATGTAGATTGAACATTTGTTTCAGTTGTTGTATTTTGAATTTTGATGTTAAGATATTATTGGGGGAATATATAACTATGATTATTATATTCTTACTCCTTAAAAAGTCCAATTCTCTTTAAATTTTTGCTTCAGTATGTCAGAGTGTCCCAAATGGATTGAGTCTGCTGCTCCAATTTTAGAAAAAGACTACTGAACACTCTCCTGCAAATCTACCTCCTTTAAGGTACAAACAGAAAGTTCCCCTAGTTATCCCTGATGCTACTGCCACTACCTGAGATTGTCTAGGCTCCTTAGGGGCCTTATCAACCTCTTTGGGAAATATGAGTTTGCTAATAAGTTAGAACAGTGATAACAATAAGCACACATAGAAACAATATACAAATTGAAAATAAAACTATATATTTCTTTTTAAATTGTTTAAATTTTTTTTATTTTATATATTTTTAAATTTTTATTAGTGAAACACCATGAGGTACAGTTGTAGACTTACACATTTTTGTGTTTGGGTTTCAGTTATAAAATGATCAAGAATCCATCCCTCCACCAGTTCCCATTCTCCACCAGCAATGATCCCAGTATCCCTCCCACCCCCCCCCGAAAGTCCCCCATCCCACCCTGCCTCTGTGGCAGGGCATTCCCTTTTGTTCTCTCTCTCCTGTTGGGTGCTGTGGTTTGCAAAAGAGGCATTGAGTTTGGTGGCAATCATGTTTGGTCTATAGTCTACTTTCAGCATGCATCTCCCTTCTTGGGAGTATCCTCCCAACACCCTTTATTTGGTGTTCCCTTCTCTATCTGAGCTGCCTTTCCCCCTAGTATGTGCAGCTGGCCTCCAAGCCATAGAGTGAACCTCCTGGTACTTATCTTGGCTATTCTTGGGTGTTAGTCTCCTATTTTGTTACTTTATATTCCTGAGATGAATGCAATCTTTCTATGTCTGTCCCTCTCTTTCTGACTCATTTCACTTAGTATGATACTTTCCATGTAATATCACTTGCATGTAAATTTCATGACTTCATCTTTTCTAACAGCTACATAGTACTCCATAGTGTAGATGTACCTAAGTTTCTTTAACCAGTTACCTCTTCTCAGGCACTCAGGTTTTTTCCAGATTCTGGCTAATGTAAACAGTGCTGCAATGAACAAACAATTGCAGATGTCACTTCGACTATACTTATTTACCTCTCCGGGATATATTCCCAGGAGTGGTATTGCTGGGTCAAATGGGAGCTCATTTTCTAATTTTTTGAGAACCGTCCATACTGTTTTCCAAAAGGGCTGAACCAGTTGGCATTCCCACCAGCAGTGAAGGAGGGTCCCTTTCTAGCCACTTTCACACCAGCACTGGTTGCTGTCATTCTTTTGGATGTGGGCCAGTCTCTGTGGTGTGAGATGATGTCTCATTGTTGTTTTGATCTGCATCTCCCTGATAATTAATGATGTTAATTATGTAGAGCATGTTCTTATGTGCCTTTTTGCAATTCGGATTTCTTCTTTGAGAAAGTTTCTGTTCATTTTGTCACTCCATTTTTTGATGGGGTTGGATGTTTTCTTCTTATGGAGTTAAACCAGTACTTTGTATATCCTTGATATCAACCCCTTGTCAGATGAGTATTGAATGAATATCTTCTCCCATTCTGTAGACTATTTTTTTATTTTGCACACTTTTTTTGAGGTGCAGAACATTCTTAGTTTAAGATAGTCCCATTTGTCTACCTCTGTTTTCACTTGCTTGGCTAGTGAAGTGTCATCTTTGTAGATACCATTAGCTTCAGTGTCGTGGAGGGTTTTGCCAACCTTGTCTTCAATGTACCTTATGGATTCTGGTCTGATATTGAGGTCTTTAGTTCATTTTGATCTTCTTTTGTAAATGGTGTTAGACAGAGATCTGAGCCCATTTTTTTGCATGTACCTGTCCAGTTTTGCCAGCACAATTTGTTAAAGATGCTTTCCTTGTTCCACTTCACATTTTTTGTTCCCTTATCAAAGAGTAGATGATTATATGTTTGCAGGGAGATGTCAGTATATTCAACCCTGTTTCATTGGTCTGTGGACCAGTACCTTTGTTCCAGTACCATTATGTTTTAATTATTACTGATTTGTAGTAGAGTTAGGAAGGTTGATTCCTACCATTTTCTTTTTCCCAAGAATTGCTTTAGCTTTTCATGGGGGCTTATTGTTCCATATAAATTTCAAGATTGTTTGCTCCATTTCTTTGAAGAATGTCATGGGTTTCGTTATAGAGATCACATTGAATTTGTACAATGCTTTGGGAAGTATTGCCATTTTGACAATGTTAATTCTCCCAATCCATGAGCAGGGGATGTCTTTCCATTCTCTCGTGTCCTCTTTTATTTCCTGAAGTAGTGTTTTGTAGTTTCCTTTGTACATCCTTAACTTCCTTAGTTAAACTAATTCCTAGGTACTTGATTTTCTGGGGCACAATTGTGAATGGGATTATTTTTTGATGTCACTTTCTTCTCTCTATTTGTGTGTAGGAAAGCCATGGACTTTTGGGTATTGATTTTATAAATTGCAACTTTACTATAAAGTCTGTTGTTTCTAGGAGTTTCTTGGTAGAGTTTATAGGGTTCTCTAAGTATAGTTTAATTTCTTCCTTTCCTATCTGAATGCCCTTAATATCTTTTTCTTGCCTAACAGCTATTCGAGTACGTCCAGTACTATATTGGACAGCAGTGGAGATAGTGGGCATCCTTATCTCATCCCTGATCTTAGAGGGAAGGCTCTCAAAAACTATATATTTATATCAATACAAAAGTCCCCACATTGAACCTCCTATCATCATACAAACCGTGCTTACTAATAAACAGCAAAGAACAAGTAGTGACTAATATGTTCCCTAGACAAATTAAGGAAACAGCTATTGTAAATAGAAAAAAATATAAATAAGGTAATTTTATCTTTTCCAACCTGATCATCAAAAACATCTATTGTATGACACAATAGAGAGCCACTGCTAATGGCAGGATAATGCAGGTTTAATGGATGCAATTTCTCAGACATTTGGATTTTTAATTGCTTTCTTTCAGCTTCATTAGCACAATGGCAACTCTTCAGTCATTTTGATTTTAAGTAAAAAACACTCCTGTAACTATTTAGGAGAGTTTAAAAAAATGTGCTGTTGAAAATGTCACACAGATTTAGGATTTTATGTGTGGAAAAAGTCAGAAAGCTTAGAGCAGGAACTGATTATTTAGGGTTCTCAGAAAGTCTTCTTCCATAAACTAATACAATTAACACTTTTAATATCTTTTGGGGGTGAGAGAGTTAGTTCATAGACAACAGTGTCAGCACCTAATCCTGGCTCTTTGCTCATGATCATTCCTGGCAATGAAGAGGGGACCACAATGGAGGTGGACCAGAAATAAAACCCAGGTCAGCTACAAAAGAAAATGCTTTCTCCACTGTATTACCTTTCAGGCTAACACTTTAAACTCTAAATCATCCCTTTTATGGTTTCATCTTTTCCAGATGCATGACTATCCTGAGGTCTCATCTCCTTCTCTACCCCTCCACTGAAGGTATGACAGGGAAGGTTCTTGAGATCCAAAATAGGATTCAAGTCTAGAATCTTAGGCTGGGGTTTAAGAGTCAAGTAATTTTAAAGTGATCTATAATCATGTTTTCTAGTAACAATTAGGAAGCTCTTTATACAAGAATACAAGATAAACTGGAAATAAGACTATATTGGATGTAATTTAAATTAATAATGAATACTATCTTAATTTTCTCATGATTTTAGCCAGGCTAACCTCTCTACATTCTTTATTTTTTTAAAAATAATTTTACTGAATCACCGTGAGATAGTTATAAGCTTTCATGTTTGAGTTACAATCACATAATAATCAAACACCCATCCCTCCACCAGTGCACATTTCCTACCACCAATATCCCTGGTATAACTCCCCTTTCCCATCCTCCCTCTGCATACATGGCAGATATGATTACCCATAATCTCTCTCTACTTTTGGGCATTATGGTTTGCAATACAGACCCTGAGAGATTATCATGTTTGGTCCTTTATCTACTTTCTGCACACATCTCCCATCCCGACTGATTGTTCCAGCCATCTTTTTCTTAGTGATCCCTTCTCTATTTCAGCTGCCCTCTCCCCTTTGCTTATGAGGCAGATTTCCAGCTATGGAGCAATCTATCTACCCCATGTATCTATTGTCCTTGGGTGTCAGCCTCATGTTATGATATTTTATACTCCACAAATGCGTGCAGTCCTTCTATGTCTGTCCCTCTCTTTCTGACTCATTTCACTAAGCATGATACTCTTCATGTCTATCCATTTATAAGCAAAGTTCATTACTTCATCTCTCCTGACAGCTGCATAGAATTCCATTGTGTAGATGTACCAAAGATTTTTTAACCAGTCATTGTTCTAGGGCACTTGGGTTGTTTCCAGATTTTGGCTATTGTGAACAGTGCAGCAATGAACATATAGATACAGATGTCATTTCGACCATGCTTTTTTGCATCCTCGGGGTATATTCCCAGAAGTGGTATTGCAGGGTCATATGAAAGCTCAACTTCTAGTTTTTGAAGAACTGTCCATATTGTTTTCCAAAAAGGCTGGACGAGTGGGCATCCCCACCAACAGTAAAAGAGTGTCTCTTTCCCCCCACACCACACCATAACTGGATGCTTTTGTTCTTTTGAATGTGTACAAGTCTCTGTGCTATCTCATTGTTGTTCTGATTTGCATTTCCCTGATGGCTAGCGATGTGGAGCATTTTTTCATGTGCCTTTTGGCCATTTGTAATTCTTTTTTGAGGAAACTTCTGTTCATTTCTTCTCCCTATTTTTTGAAGGGGTTGAAGGTTTATTTCTTGTACAATTCTACTAGTCTCTTGTATCACTTAATCACTTGACTTCCCATTACTCATCAATCTGCTTGTGCGGGCCCCAGTAACATCTCCATTTGTCCCTGTCGCTTGCTAGTATAGCCCAATGGCGTCTGCTCCTTCTAGGAAAACGAAGAGCCTCAAACCAATCGGTCAGTGTCTTGACGAAGAAGTCTGACCATCTAGTAGGTGGGCAGCCACACGGTCTTTAGATGTCCTGTGGAATCCAGTCAGTAATAGCTCTAGTCCAGCGGTCGTCTCCAAATCTCATAATGTGTCCAGCCCATCTGATTTTCGACACTTTGCCAAATGTGACAGTGCCCTTGATTCTTGATTGTTGACAGAGGTTGGAGCTCTGGATTCTTTCTCTCATTTGAGTAAAGCATGACACTCCAAGCATAGCTCTTTCGATTCTCCATTGGAGACCTGAATAGCGTTCTCATCCTGTTTTCATAGGGCCCAGGTTTCTGAGGTGTATGTTAATGCAGGAAAAACAGTGGAACTGAAGAGATGTGCCTGGAGCCGAGGTTTTGGTCCTCTTAGCTATTTTTGGATGCTCTTCAAGGCATTCCAAACCACTCACTTCCTCCAGAGCAAATCAGGTGCCAGGTCATTCATAATGTTGACTTCTCGATCTAAGTACACAGAACTGTTGCATTCGGAGATGGTAGTTCCGTTGAGAGCAAATGGAACATCAGGAATGCGACTGTTTTTCATAAACATTGTCTTCCTAGGATTCAGCTGGAGTCCAACCTTTCCACACTCATGGTCGAAGTCAGCCAGCATTTGTGCTGCTTGGCAAAAGTTTGGTGTTATTAGAACAATGTCATCAGCAAAGCGGAGGTGGTGTAGTTGCCAACAGTCTATCTTCACTCCCATTCTTTCCCATTCCAGTCATTGCATGACATTCTTGAGGGTGGTACTGAAGAGTTTAGGTTAAATAGTATCACCCTGCCAAACCCCTCTCTTAACATTGATGATCATTTCTTTATAAAATGGTGAGATCCTGATAATGAATCCGTAATACAGGTCATCCTCTTGGAAGCCCCTGAGGTATTGAATTTGAATGCCTGATTGGATTGGGCTTCAATGACTACTTCCATCTCAACAGAATCAAAGGCCTTCTTTAAATCAATGAATATCAGGCAGAGCAGCATCTTGAACTCCCAAGAAACCTCAATGAGCTTGGTTATCGTGTGGTTATCGTTATGGTTGATTGTGCAGAATCCTTTGTGGAAACCAGCTTGCTCGCATGGTTGTCCTCCATCTAGTGTTCTGCCAATCCTATTCAGGATGAAACGAGTGAACAACTTGCAGATGACAGACAATAGGCAGATTGGGCGATAGTTGGCAATGTCGTGGATGTCGCCCTTCTTATACAGTAGTACAGTCCTGCTGGTTTTTCATTGGGACGAAACCTTGCATTCAGACAGGTAGCGAGTGAAGAGCCGAGCCAGTGTATTGATGAGTACTGACGGCAGGTTCTTCAGGTGTTCAGTTCTGACCTTGTCTGAGCCAGGTACTGTTTGTTTCCTTACCGACGAAATGGCATGTCGGATTTCGGAAGGGAGAACTTTGGGAAGGACATATCCATTCTGCGGAATTTGGTATGTTCGCAGGTAGACGTGGCTATCAAATAGATCTGAGTAAAAGTCATGGATAATCTTCTCCATTGTCCTTCTGGAAGGTGTGATAGATCCATCAGCACAACAGAGGGCAGTCATTTTGTTCTTATAGTTGGTGAAGGACAGGCGGGTGTTACAAATGCTTTTCGTGGCTTCTGCTGCATCTGCCAGCACTGCTGCTCTTCTCTCTTTGAGGTCTTCCTTTATGGCATCGAGGCACTGCTTTGCGAGCTCGAACATTTGCTTGTGGTAGCCTGAGGCATGCGCCAAGCCACATTGGTGAATAAGCTCAAGAGTTTTCAAAGACAGGTATTTTTTTGTGGCTATCTCTCTCTTGGCATTTCTCGTACAATCATGGAGGTGCTGAACCAGTCAATCGTATTCCTTGTCAATGTTGTCAATGACAGCATCTTCCCATGTTTCTGCAATAGAGCCAAAGAGCTCCCAGTTGGTAGTCATTCTGGGATTTCTATTCTTAAACTTTGCAGCCCTTTCTCCTCACTCTGTGAAGTAGAATTTTGCATGAAGGAGACGGTGGTCCAATCCCATTTGGAATTTTGGGACAACAGCGACATCGGTCAGGCAAAACTGTTAATTAATTATGATGTGGTCAGTTTCATTGTGGAGCCATCCACCAGGAGACTCCCATGTCCAACGAGTAAGTTCTCTTTAAAGATTATGAGAGAACAAAAGGGAATGCCCTGCCACAGAAGCTGGGTGGGATGGAGGGGATGGGGGTGGGAGCGATACTGGGATCTGTGGTGTTGGGAAATGGACACTGGTGGAGGGATGGGTATTTGATCATTGTATAATTGAAACCCAAGCACAAAAATTTGTAAGTCTACAACTGTACCTCATGATGCCTCACTAATAAAAAATTTAAAAAATAAAGATTATGAAGAATTCACTAGTGAATCCATCTGGGCTAGGACTTTTGTGCTTGGGGAGACTTTTTATTACCATTTCAATTTCCTTGATGATGGTAGGTCTGCTCAGGTATTTCAGGTCTTTTTGGTTCAGTCTTGGGAGGCTATAGGAATATAGAAATTTATCCATTTCCTCAAGGTTTTCGTGTTCTGTGGTATAAAGCTTCTCAAAGGATCCTTTGAATTTCTGTAGTTTCTATTGTAATAACCCCCTTTTAATTTCTGATTCAGTTTATTAGGCTTTTCTCTCTCCCTCTATTTGTGAGTTTTGCCAGAGGCATCGATCTTGTTTATTTTCTCGAAGAACCACCTCTTGCTTTCATTGATCTTTCGGATTGTTTTTTTGGGGTTTCCATCTCGTTAACTCTGCTCTGAGTTTTATGTCCTTCCTCCTGTTCGGGTTGGGCTCCTTTTGTTGGTCATTCTCCAAGTTCTTAAACTGTGAGTTTAGGTTATTTATGTTGGCTCACTCCTCCTCCCGGAGGAATGCTTGTAGAGCTATAAACTTTCCTCTTAACACAGTTTTTGCTGTGTCCCATAAGTTTTGATAACTCATGTCCTCATATTTCTTAATTTTCAGGAATCTTTTGATTTCCTCTTTGATTTCCTTTCTAGGCCACTTGTTGTCCAATAGTGAGCTGTTTAATTTCCAGGTGTTTGATTTGGTTTTCTGTTTTTGTGTGTGATTTACTTCTAATTTCAGTGCATTATGGTCTGAAAAGATTGTTGATACAATCTTTATCTTCTTAATTTTATGAAGGTATGTTTTGTGGCTCAGCATGTGGTCTATCTTAGAGAATGTTCCATGCATGCTTGAGAAGAATGTGTATTCAATTTTTTGAGGATCAAGTGTCCTGTATATATCTACTAAGTCCCTTTCTTCCATTGTTTCCCTCAGATGAAGTATGTTCTTACTAAGCTTGAGTCTGGTTGATCTATCAAGAGGTAATAAAGCGGTGTTGAAGTCTCCCACTAGTATTGTATTGCTATCGATGTCTTTCTCCAAGTCTATGAGTAGTTGTATTAAGTACTTTGCTGGTCCCTTATTAGGTACATATACATTTACTATTGTAAGTTCTTCCTGCTGTACAGATCCCTTGATCAATAAGAAAAGTCCTTCATTGTCTCTTGTGACCTTCTTCAGTTGAAATCAATGTGGTCTGATACTAGGATGGCTACCCCAGCTTTTTTATGGGAGTTGTTTGGCTGTAAGATTGTATTCCAGCCTTTGATTCTGAGTCTGTGTTTGCTTTGACTATTGAGATGTGTTTCTTGGAGGCAGAATAATGTTGGGTTCAATGTTCTAATCCATCCTGCCACTCTGTGTCTTTTAATTGGTGCGGTTAGCCCATTGACATTGAGACAGATTATTGTTATGGGGTTTTTGTCCCATTTTTCTGTTGAAATTTGGTGTATTTGAGTGGTCTGTCTTTTCTTATAGTAGCCCCTTTAGTTGTTCTTGTAACCATGGTTTTGAGTCTATGAAGTTCCTGAGCTGTTGTTTGTCTGTGAAACTGTGTTGTTCCTTCTGTTATGAATGAGAGTCTCGTATTTTTGGTGAGGCATTTATTTCATTGAGTTTTTTCACTATATCCCACCACTGTTTTCAGGTCTTGAGGGTTTCATCAGACAAATCAGCTGTGAATCTTAAGGATGCTCCTTTATAGGAAATTTCTTTCTTTGATCTTGCTGCTTTCAGAATTTTGTCTCTAAGGTTTTAGTAATTTTGATCAGGATTTGTACTGGGGTATTTTTATTTGGGTTTCTTCTAGCTGGTACCCTTCAGGCCTCCTGAATGTTGTCACATGTTTTCTTCAGCTCTGGGAATGTCGTGGCATTGATGTCTTTCATGGTTTCTTTTTCATCAGGGTTTTCTTCCTGTCTCTCTGTGACTCCAGTAACTCTTATATTACTACTCTTGGCTTCATCATGATTTTCTCTTGCCATCTGTTCCTGAACTGTGAGTCTCTTTCCATTTTCTGATCTTTTCTGGAGAGTCTCTGGACTTCGTCTTCTAGCTTACTGATTCTGTCCTCAGCAGCTGTTACTCTGCTGCTGAGGCCTTCTACTGAGTTCTTTCAATTCGCCTACCAGGATTTTCAGTCTGACATTTCCGTTTGTAATTTTATCTGCATTTTCCTCATTTCTACCTTCAAATCCTTTTGTCTTTTATTGTCATTGCTTTCCATTGTTTCTTTTTGCTCCCTAAGCATCCTCAGTAGCTCCCTTCTAAATTTCTTGTCAGAGAGGTTGTCTAGCACATCATTACTGTTGGTGTCTTCTGGGTTAGCCTCTTCAATAAGAAAGCTTGGTGGGCTTATGCATTGCTTTACCATCTTGACCTGTGTGGTTTAGACCTTCACTCTCACTGTTACTATTCTGCTTAATATGCAGAATAAATTGAGATGGGCTTAATGAATTATTGGCTAATGTGTTTCTAGTGGGTAATCTAACCTAGTGAAAGTTCCATCTAAGAGGCTAACTTATGGTTCCTATGGGATATGTAGGAGAAGAATAACTTGTGGCCAAATTAGTGGCTGTGGCTCTGGGAAGGGGCCCTGCCGCTGGGCGGGTACCTGTATGAGTGAGCAGAGGGTGGCAGAACAACTCATCTTTGGGCTCGTGCGGTATGCCTCAATTCCCATCCCCTGCAGACCAAAGATGAAAACCTGCTGTTCTCAGGGGATCTAGTTAGACTTGCGGCCCCGGGAAGGGGCCCTGCCACCGGGTGGGTATACCTGTATGAGTCACACCTCTACTTTCTAATGTGAATAGTTATATTTCTGATGTTACTTTTCCTAAGTGATTTACTTAAGGGATTCAAAATCAGCTTCATCAGTCTAGTAATTTCAGTGCAATGTCTCAGCTCAAGAAGTAATAACGCATAGAACTAGTTAGTGTCACTGGCAAATAATAACCTGCAAATGCCAAGGCCAGATAGGAATGGTCAAACTATAGTTTACTAACTTATTAACCCATTAACTCATTCCAAAAATCTTTACACAAAGAAGCAGCAAACTGATTTTCTAAAAATGTTCCTGAAATTTAAATAATTTCAGGGTGTCAGTTGCCATCAGAGATGTTGATCTCTGCAACCATGGAAAATTTATAACCTTCTGCAATAGCTTTTATTTTGGAAACAGTTGTCCTAAAAAAGGCAAATGTGATTCTCCAGAAGCATTTTAGCAGAAGCCTGAGTTAAAGTAGTGTAATTCTATGTGAGAAGATCAAAGAGAAAGCAAAATATTTTACCTTAAAGCTGAACACTTTAGATTCGATGAACCAGAGATTTTAAAAATCATTTAATTCAGGAGAAACTGACAGAGTATGTATCATTTAAAGTTGTTTCCTAACTTCAAAAACTTTTGTGACAGTTTACTTTTATAATGATATATTAAACTATAAAATTCTAACCTAAAGCATAAGGAAACTTTAAAGATGGATGGAGTATATTTTGATTTCATTAGCTTTTTAGAAAACAATGTACCTACAGCTTTTATTCTGTTGGAGATCCTCTTTCAAGTACACCTCCCCCATAATATGAGGGTGTCCACAAAATGTTAAACATCAACCCCCAAGAAAGAAATAACACTTTGCCTTTTCCACAATACTGTTTTCTTCCCACTCTCTCAGTCTTTCTGCATATCCCAATCCATCTCTTTCTTTTCTCACTTTTATATTAATCAAGCCTATTAGCTCAATCTCATATGTTATCTCTATTATCTCAAATATTACCTAAGAAAGAAAAAACTTAAGAAGCTCCCCCAAGATTTAATCACACAAATATTAAGGTTCAAGATACCTCCATTCTGTATCAGCACAAATGAAAATTTTAGGATGAAAAGTATTTTAGAATTATTGTAAGAAAAAAAGACAACTTCAGTCTATTATAGTAGCATTAAATTTCCATCATATCAATGACTTAAAACTTTTTTAAAAACAGATTCTCTAGCAGACATTTCTTGAGAATTAGAGCATTATAAACCATTCAAAGGGAACTGCTGACAGTAACAAAAACTTAAAAAGGCAACAGCTATCAGCCAGTTCTAAGTTTCTTCTTCTCAATGATATTTTGACAACCTCCATTTCAACCAAATGACTGCTGAAGGTATTGAGCTGGAATATCATCTCAATAAGAAAGAGATCAGCGTGAATGATGCATTTTAGACCACTATACAAATGCAAAATACAGATGCATAAAATACATTTTTCTTTTTCTGCTCATTAAGTAATTTAATGAATAGTCTTCAAATTTTATGTAGGTTATTTTGCCATTACATCTAAGAAGCCTTAAAATGTTCTTAAATTTCAGAAAATTATTCAGTTTCCTAGAGCTGAACTCAACATGGGAAAATACAGAGGAGTACTGAGAGACTGCAGTCTTTGAGGCACCCAGGCCTTATTTATGGTGGAGTGTATTAGATATTTCAACATAAAGAATATTTTTTAAGTGAGTGCCTCTGGAAAGATGGAATGTTGGTTGATTAATGACTTTACAAACTTGAGTATAATTTAAAACTCACTGTTAAATAAAATCAATATATAATAATGAAAGGTAAATAATATAAGGTAAATAAAATTATTAAATGTGCTTTATTAATTACAGTATTCCTTAAGTTAAAATATACCTTGATAATTCAAACATAAACTAATAGAAGAACTTGAAAAAAACAGAATATGGTATTAAGCACCTATATGTTATTTATAATCTTTATCATCTTGTCAATATTTTCTAATTTTACTAGGTTTTATTAAACCTCTCAAGTATATACATTATCATAAATTATTTTTAAATGATGTCTTCTTAGTAAAGACCACTTAAATAATTTTTATCTTATAGAATTAAAATGTCAGCAATCATTGATAGGATTCAGGACACACTACAACATAGCCAACTTGCAAAGAAGTAGCATCCTATAATGAAGAAGAATATAAGTGAAGAAGCACAAAATAAATCTCAGAAAATCATGATATTGAGCCACAGTCCTAACATGTTTCTCTTCTATAGTAGAGGGAAAAGAGTAATAAATCTTTATGCAAAATAAAAATAAAAACAGAAATTGCCAAGGAAGGTATAAATAAAGCAAAAGATTATCTACTCTCCTTACTATCCCACTGGAAAATGCAGTTAGGTTTATAGAATCCATTATATACGTAATGCAAAAAATGCATTAATACTCAGCTTGATTGATTTGGGGGTTGGTGTTAGGCCACAAAAATTGTTCAGGGGATACTCCCAGCTCTGTGCTCCAGGGTCACTCTTGGGGGTTATTCCAGTGGCATGTTCCACATCCAAAGGAATCATCTCAACCTTGCACTATTTTTCTGTATTGACTGATTATTTTTAACTTTAGTATGAATTTGTCTGGTACTGAAAATGTGAACTCAACCTCTTGATTGGGTAAATAAAACAATCATTAAATGTGCTTTAATACTAAAATTATACATAAAATTAAAATGTACCTTAAATATGCCCAGACCTATGCCCTGATTTATAATAAGATTATATTTTTGATATTCTAGACTATTGCAGGGACAATGCATTCTCTTACAGACTGAACTCTTTACTCTTGTATTCATATGCACGTGTACTATTAGAACAAATAAAAATGAAACACAACTCTCACTGTCCAAAGTAAGACAAATGAACTGTCTGCACTTTCATTTTCTAAGAGTACTGCATATAGCAAACTTGCAATTGCAAAGGCGTTTTCTTTTGTTTGAAATACAGAAAATAAAACAGGCTTTTGTCAGCTCTAAGACCCTGTCTTGCTTTTTTGAGGACTATAATACCACCTTGGTGAACAGTAAGCATAGAGAAAGCACCCTTAGCCCACACCCAGCTCCCACTTTTGCAGAGACAGTGGGGAGACAAACCTTTAAATCAAGTTTCAAAAGTACCTTTTGTCATAAAGAAAGGAGATCTTTGTTTGTCTTCAGTATAAAACCATTATGCTAATACTCCTGAGGATTAGCCATCAACAATATCAGAATGATCTATGTGTGACAAGTGGTAGCATCAAGTATTCTTAGTTGAAAACTCGTCCTTTATCTTGAAAACGTGTGTAACAAATTGTTTATTTGACTCTAGAAAGAGATGAGATACCTCTTCACCTTTGCAATAAGTTAGCTGAAATTACATTCCGCTTTTCAAGCTTATTCAATAATGCAGGAATTTTGTTCCTATCTTTGAGGAAGATTTTCTGAATTGGAGAAGATCCTCTGTTTAATTATGTTTTCCAACAAAATACATGTGCGCAAATGTGCATGCACATAGAGGCCTGTACCCCTTATATAGTTGATTCTTCCTTTAATAATTTTTTAATACATTTAATAATTATATTATACCTTAAGTTAAAACATACCTTGATAATTAAAACACAAATTAATAGAGGATCTTGGGAAAATAGACTATGCTATTAAATGCCTATGTTATTTATAATCTTTAGCATCTTGTTAATATTTTCAAATTTTATTAGGTTCCTATGTATGACTTAGATTTTAAAATTCATTAAATCTCTCAAGTATCATACACATTAACAAAAATTATTTTTGAAATAGTGTCTTCATAGTGAAGACCACAGACATCATTTTTATCTTATAGAACTAAAAGTTCAGAAATCAGCAGTAGGATTTAAGACATACCATTATATAGCCAAGTTGCAAAATAGTAGCATCCTATAACAAAGAAGGATATAAATGAAGAAACACACATAATAATCTCATAATAACCATGGTCAGTCTGTTTGCTCTGATAATGTGGAATACTCTTTGATGCTTTTCATGTGAGATCATTATGTCATCTTCATCCAGATCATGATTTTGGAGATAGGCAGAGCCTAACTTTCGTGTTGGGCATAGAACAATGGCTAATTCTATGTGTTTCAGTCAACTATTAATGCAAAATGCTTCACATGATAGCTTCTCTATAATTTGAGGAGCTCACAAACATTTCACAAATATTTTCCTCTTTTCATCAATTGTTACTATATTCATTTGCAAATACATGACATTATCATCTATTACAATCTCTCTTATTTACTTTCTAAGACTATATACTTATAAAAGAAAGGGGTTTTCTTTCTACTGGTGAATTTTTTTGCTTTAATATTTTTGTTCATATTAGTTTGAAATGATTATACTGGACAACAACTGAGTGTTGAAAGCAGGTAAAGGGATATACATTATACCCTTTCAGCATCTGTGTCACAAACCATAATGCCTAAAATGAGAGAGAGAGAGAGAGAGAGAGAAGAGAGGTGCCTGCCATAGAGGCAGACTGGGGTGGGGCGGTAGCTTGAAGGGGTGGGAGAGAACCTGGGGATACAGGTGCTGGAAAATTACACTCTTGAAAGGATGGGTGTTGGAACATTGTATGACTGAAACACAATCATGAACAATTTTGTAATGGTCTACCTCATGATGATTCAATAAAAATAAATACACAAATAAATGGCATAGCTACTCTGAAATATAAAAAAAATCTTATTCATTTGACGTGATGGTAAAAGATGGGTTGGAATGATACATTTCATTCTCCCATCATTATGCAGGAGTCTACAAGTAATAGCCCTTCCCCTATATTTTCTATGTAAAATTTAAAGTGAGAGAATATTCTCCAAGAGAGCACTAACTGCTTTGTTTCACACTGCTTTTATTCTTGGACAGCTGAGGCAGCTCAATGAAACAGGAGTTTCCAGTTGACAAAGAAAATTTGCTTTATGCAAATCCCTCTTCCCTACATTGTAAACAATTATTTACAATGTGTCCATTTCCCCAATAAATAATATACTCTCTGTTAATGCCCCTTTCCAACTTTCCCTTAAATATTTATAATAGTGAGACCTTGCTCTTTAACTGCTCTATGTCTGCCTCTTTCAAAAAGCTCCTTTTTCTGTCAACAGAGGCGTTGGACGTTTGATGCATGCAGTAATTGAAGCATTCCACAGCAAACTTTGCCTCTGCCTACAATTTCCATCCATGCTCTTAATATGACAAAGATGAACCACCTTTATTAGAAAACATAACAAAAATATACCTTTAAAAATTCCACTGTCGTTATGTTTAATGGCCTATGCTACAAGTAATTATAAAGCCTGACAGTCTATCATTATCATTCCATAAATCAAATTGATAATAGCTGCCATCAAATTTCAGAAGGAAAATTAGTTAAGGTTAGTGAGAAATCTCAAACTGTTTGAAACTTGCCTGCATTGCTCAAAGATGTATTGCACTGTCATTCTCTAATTCTGACCTTGTTCTTTCCATTACAACCAAGAAGTAAAGTGAAAAGGATATTTTAGAGAAAGTTATCTGTAAAGAGATATATTTTTCTTATGTCGGACACATGTGTATGACTTGGGTTATTTGTATGGAGTTAGAATTCTCAAATATTAGTTTAGAACTTAGATATTTGGAAGCATATATATTCTGTATGCTTACCTTTATATATCTATTTTAATTGAAAATAGACATAAAATAATTCCCCTAGAAAATGAATATGCAAGTAATCAATTGCAAATTTCAAGTTTGATCTCATTACTCCATTTCATAATCAAAATTTGATAGAAGATAAAATGTGACTATCAATAGTTAACGTTTCTTTTTTTTTTTTTTTTTTTTTTTTTTTTTTGCTTTTTGGCGATGCACAGGGGTTACTCCTGGCTTTGCACTCAAGAACCACTCCTGGAAGTGCTCAGAGGACCATATGGGATGCTGGGAATCAAACTCGGGTAGGTTGCATGCAAGGCAAATGCCCTACCTGCTGTGCTATCTCTCCAGCCCCCAATAGTTAACATTTCTTACATACCAGCTTTAAGTAATAATTTCCTCAATCCACTACTAGAGTACAAATATTGGAGTTACATGTCTCTATTTATTTTCTCATCTTTTAATATCTATAATGTCTTACACTCATCATCTTTAAGTAACTATTTTTTAATGCTGAATTCATCATAATGTACTCAGTATAAGAAGGTGGCCATGCGGCTGGAACAATAGTTCAGCAGGTAGAGCATTTGTCTGACATGCGGCCAACAGGCTCAATCCCCCAAATCACTTATGGTCCCCCAAGTCCAGCAGGAGTAATCACTGACAGCTAAGCTAGGATTAAGCCCTGAAAACTGCTGGGTGTGGCCCAAAAACAAAAAAAGATGAAAGAAAAGGTGAACGCAGCAAACATAGCTTAGTGTTCAATAATGGGGAAGAGACTACACATATTAGAACAAATAAGAATAGAATCTAACCCTGTTAGGCCATGGAGGAGTTGCATGCTTTGCCTGCTGGAGCCCTGAGTTCAGGTCCTGGCACTGAATGGTCTCCTGAGCACTGAATTGTCAGTAGTTTTTGATTAATTCCAGACATGGTTCCAAACCAGACACACACATATTTATATGAATAGAATAAATTAATATTATAATAAACATGGGACCTGGAGTGATAGCACAGCACTAGGGCGTTTGCCTTTTATGCAGCCAGCCCAGCTGAGTTGGATTCGATTCCTCCATCCCTCTCGGAGAGCCCAGTAAGCTACCTAGAGTATCTCGCAGGCACGGCAAAGCCTGGCAAGCTACCCGTGAAATATTCGATATACCAAACACAGTAACAACGAGTCTCACAATGAAGACCTTACTGGGCCTGCTCGAGCAAATTGATGAACAATGGGAGGACAGTGTTACAGTGCTTAATAAATATATGTAGGGGACTGTATGGTTAAATATTCTGAAATAAAGGTAAAAGTAAAAGCACACAAAATATTGAAGAACAAGTTCAGATGTAAGTCAAGGATCAAGGTTCCCTCTGGAAAACAGCGTGAGGATTTGTAAATGAGTAAGTATGAAGCTAGGGAGAGTGGCAAAGATACTGCTGGGATGAAGGGATGGATAGTAG
Organism: Sorex fumeus; assembly: GCF_029834395.1. Lineage (NCBI taxonomy): Eukaryota > Metazoa > Chordata > Mammalia > Eulipotyphla > Soricidae > Sorex > Sorex fumeus. The sequence goes on along the minus strand of NW_026606108.1, from coordinate 21,363,791 downwards.
AGTCTGGGGCAGAAGAGAAATAGAAGACATACTCACTCCTTAAGTGAGTAAAAGAGATTAGAGCAGCAGGAGGCTTGATTAAATAAGTAGGCAGGGTTCAGACCAAGCTGTGAGGCCATATCCACACAGAATAATGAAGGAAAATTAATTTCTGTAGTAAGTTAAATATCTGCACACACATCAATTCTCCCTTACTTGTTTTATTTAAAAACTCCAGTCAGGTCTCAAATTGTCCTTGTAATCTCAAGGTTCCAGGTTCTCTTTCTAAAACACTGATATGTACAGCAAGTGACTCATTTTCCAGGACCCTCTCATGATTCCTTAAACAAATCTCTCTCATCATGGCCCTGTCCTAATTAATCCTCTTCAGATTTGTAGGTAGAGTTAACTTGATGGTGTGCTGCAAGGAACACAACTCATAATAACCTAATATGTTGTTCATCCCATGAATGTTTCCACTTGGTGATGCTTTTGAAAGTGCTAGCATAAAAAAAATAAGGAGTGAGAAACTCAACAAATTGTCAAGGGAGATTAAGGTGACATTGGGACTGAGAAAAGTGTGACCTTATCAAGTTACATCAGTGGCCGTCTTTTATTCCTAAATGTGTGTGACCAGTGACATTTCAGTAAAGCACAATTTAAGCAAAACATACTGCCTCAATAACACTTTTCTCTCAGAAACTGGAATCACATAAATGTTTCAAACTTAGGGATTACAAAAAAATGCCTCTTAGTTTTCTCTCTTCTCTAAAGCAGATACATTAAAGTAAGTCAAATGTAAAAATGATATTTAAAGGGTTTTAAGTTGTTCAGAACACAGAATGAAAGTTGTAAAGTGCCAACAATGACTAATATGTGTTGACTACAAGAAAATGAAACAGTCATCAGAAAGGATGCTAATGAAAACTCTTAATATTAATATTTTAAATTAATAAAAATGAATAATACTTATTTTAGCGTTTATTGAGGTCATGGAAATATCAGAGGTATCCCTTTATTGTTGTCAAAGACCTTTATTTCTCCTACCAATATTCTCCTTCCATTCTAGACATCAACCCCATCTTTTACCTTCTTAAATATTTTTCCTTGTTGTTTTTTCACTCTGTTCCTTTTTTTTATTTTTCTATATGGTAACCTACCTTATTCTTTCCAGAAAAATTCTCTTAGATTTTTGACTTTTTTGACTTTTTATTCTACTTTAAGACTACCAAATCACCAAAACTGTTCTATTGAGCTGCCCTCATATCTAAAAATTGATTTATATACCTTCTAGATGCTAACTATATATTCAAGTATCCGATTTCTTACCTGGGATCTACAAGTCATTGTTTTTAAAAGATCTCATTTAACATGTTATAAATTGGTATATCATTTCATTCACACTAAGTATCTGTATATTAAAGCAATTTACATTTTTTTATAAAACAGCAAAATTATATATTGATGGCTTTAGTATATATTTCTGTAACACTAAAATTCTTATATTTCTGTCCACTAATGAAGAGTAAGAAGGCACTATGTTCTCTACACCTTTCTTTACTTATGAAAAGTTCATATACCAGTATGTATAAAGTGATCCAGAGTGTATTTGAACTTATATGAGCTACAGATCTCACATTTGAGAACTTGTTTGGAAGTTCTAGCAGGAGAGAACAACTACTCATATACCCTCTAACTACAAATGGTCCATTTTTATTTGGGGGGGTTCCTCTTCAGGAGGATGCACATGGAGCAGTGATAGAGGAAAGGTTCACCCGCCCAACCAGCCAGATTAGATGAATCAACCCTGGTGATCACTGGGATGACATGTCACAGACAGACCTCCCTGACATAGTACAGAGTTTAATTTTTACCATAAAGCAAAGGATTATTTTCTGTATGATATTCTGACCCATTATTTTTCCAGGTAGAACAATGAAGTCTATATTTAAATCAATGAGTCCCTCATGGTATTATTGATGCTCATACAATTCTCTTAAATTTCACTTATGACAAATGGTATTTTAATTTTACTTCCATAGACCGCTAATAAAGATACTTGACATTATTAGACAATATGACTTTTAGTGAGGAGAAGCTTAGTATATTAGCCATTATAATGAGTTGAGAAAAACACATTAACAATGATTATGAAAACACTGGTCCTAAATCAGTGTTTAAATAATTAAAACACAAAATGTTTGCTGGACTAAGTTTCAACTTTTTTTTAATATTCATAACTAGAAGTAAACAATCATATTCATAACTTAATAGCACACTACATTATGAAGAGCAGAATTCTAAGATGACTCCAAGGACTCTTAACTTTGATAGTTCCCCTCCCTGCTACTCCTGTTTAGTGAGAGAACAGTCATTCCCTTATTTAGTTATACTACAATGTAAAATTGATAGAGGGACACTGTCATGACCAAATTATGTCACAAGATCCACCTTTACAGAGTAAGTCAGGATCTCCTACTGAATTTGGAGTTGGAATGTTGTAAGAAATCCAGTCATTTAAGAGACTCCTATAACTTAACAGAAAAAAGCCTAATAACCCAGTTAAAAATGGGCTAATAACTTGATAGTTATATCTTTTAAAACAATGTACAAGTGGCAAACAGGTATATGGAAAAGTCAGTGTTGCTAATCATTAAGCAAATGCAAACTAAGACCACCTTATTTCACTCAGTATTGGCAACGTTATAAAAAAAATTGGAACTCTGTGCATTGTTAGTTAGGATGAAAGAGATACTGCTCTATGAAAAACAGTATGAGGTTACCTCAAAAATAAAAAACAGAACTGTTGTTTGATTCAGGAATTCCATTTCTGGATATTTATCCAAAATAATTAAAAGAAGAATCTCAGAGATATAAGAAATTCCTATATCCACTGTAGCAATATTCACAAAGCCAAGACGTATAAACAACCTAGATGTCTAATGTCAGATGAAAAGATAAAGTGCATCGATTAGATTAGCTAACTCTTAAAAAGATAAATTCTAAAATAAGCAACAAAATGGATAAACTTAATTACTGTACTTGCAGAAACAAATTAGCGAAAAACAAATACTGCAAGACAAATAATTATATGACAACTACAATGGGAAATTCATAGAAACAAATAGTAGAATGAATGGTAGTTGACAAAGGCTAAAGGAAGAAGAAAGTTAGGAATTAGTAATCAATGGGCCTGAATTTTAGTTAGCAAAACGAATAGTGAATGTGCCCCAGAGACCTGCTGTTCAAGATTATACCTTATTAATCAATATTGCATTACACACTTAAATATTTATAGAACGTTAATATGAGAGATTTATATGTTTATATATACATGTACACTTTTCCTTCTTTCCAAGATCCATGCCTATTTGAACTGACTTTTGGCTTAGTTTTTAAGGTGACTCAATCTTACTTTTTCTTTCTTTAGGAAGTGTGAACCAATCCTAGTGAGTTGTTATGGTCAAAGATGTGTATGTTACTACATTACATCACATTTACATTGAAATTAGATGTATATTCAACTACTATGTTGGTTTTATGCAAAAAATATATCTCTGTCTCCCTGGTTCCTCCCCGTTCTGAGCAGCTTCCAACTTCCAACTGTTCTTGGGTTCTAAATCTGATCTCCTAAAACCAGTTATCCTGGTTTTAACTTTTCTTAGCAGTCAGAATAATTCATTTACAACAGCATAAATAAAATTATTTCTGTATTTAAAACTTCCCAATACTTTCTGTTCTGCTCAGAGTCAATGTCTAATATGTCTTCTATGCCTCCCAAGGTCAGACATGCAACCATGATACAGTTACAGACTTCTTGCCCTGCCTCATCTCCTCTGATTGTTACATCTTCTCTTACTCCTTCTCCCCAACTTGCCAGCTTTCTGCTGTCCTCCAACACAAGTCTCACTCCTATGACTTTGTACCAACTGTTCTTCCATCTAGAATTCTCTTATCTAGCTAAGCCCTTCCCCTAAGTCCCAGGCCTTGACACAACTGCAGAAAGGAAGATGAACCCTGCGTCTGAGACAGCCACACCCTTAAATCCAGGAAATTAATCCTGTGATATGCTCCCTATGTACATGAAGTCCCTACGAGGAGATTGGTAAGAACTTGTTAACCAGTGGGTATCGATAGTGAGGGGCATTAGGAAATACAGATGTACCTTCAGATTTGCAGATGTTCAGGATGCCATAAAGCCACAATGCAAGAAGAAATGAGTAAACCTCCACTACAAATCAACCCCATCATTATCACAAAAAGATTCTAGAGAAATTGTCCCATGGAGAGAAACTTCTTTCTTTCCTCTGCTATGCTAAGCCTTGCCCCATGTTCCTAATGTGACAAGAGACCATAAGGCTTATCCCATTAGGAAGCATATCTAAGTAGGGCATGAGCATTTCATCCATTAGAAGTTGGTCTTGCCAAGATAACCTATCAGTGTCTGTATTATAAACCATGATGTCTAAAATGAGAAAGAGAGAGGTGCCTGCCATAGAGGCAGTGGGGGTGCTTGAAGGGGTGGGAGGGAAACTGGGGACACTGGTGCTGGAAAATTAACACTGGTGGAGAAATGGGTGTTGGAACATTGTATGACTGAAACACAATCATGAACAGTTTTGAATTTTGTAATCTCTATCTCACAGTGATTTAAAAACGGAGGAGGAGGACGGGGGGAGGAGAGAGGGGGAGGGGGAGATGGAGAGGAGAGGGGAAGAGGAGGGGGAGGAGGGGGGAGGGGAGGACTAGAGGAGGAGGAGAGGAGGAGGAGAGGAGGAGGAGAGGAGGAGGTGAAGAAGAGAAGAGAAGGAGAAGAGAAGAAGAAGTAGTAATAGTAGTAATAGAAACAGTAGTAGTAGTTTAGTGTTGCTGCTAAGCCCCTCACTGGAAACATCCTGAACATCCTTTCCTATGTGCCCCTACCACAGTCCATCATCCAGGTGAATATGTAGTAAAGATCATAACAAGTCACTCAAGGGCCCAACGCTCTTCTATACGTCTATATTCTGCTTCAAGTCATACCATCCAAATTATAGCTGATGCTCTCTGCATGCAACATAGTCATATATTTCCCCTTTGCTCTACCATAGGAGATATTGAGTCTATTCACTTTAAAGTTTCTAGGCTTTACTTTCTTAATTCCAGAGTAGTTGTTAGGACTGCACCCTAACCTCGCTGAAGTGTCAGGAAAGTTATAAGGATGCATCTTTGCTGTCTTTTCTCATTATATTATCAGGGTAAGAACAATATTCTAATTGTATAAAGTGTGCTGATCAGAATACACTAGGATTTTATCACTTGATCACTTGACTTCCCCTTAATTGTCGATTTGCTCAAGCGGGTGCCAGTAATGTCTCCATTTGTCCCTGTCACGTGCTAGTGTAGCCCAATGGTGTCTGTTCGCTCTAGGAAGACGAAGAGCCTCAAACCGATTGTTCATGATCTTGATGAAGAAGTATGACCGTCTGGTAGTTGGGCGGCCACGTGGTCTTTTGACATCCTGTGGAATCCAGTCAGTAACGGCTCTAGTCCAGCGGTCATCTCCAAATCTCATTACATGACCAAACCACCTGATTTTTGATGCGCTGGCAAACAAGATAGCATCCCTGATTCTTGATCCTCAACGGATGTCTGAACTCTGAATTCTTTCTCTCATTTGCATGAAACATGATACTCCAAGCATAGCTCTTTCAATTCCTCTTTGGGAGATCCGAATAGCATTCTCATCCTGTTTGCGTAGGGCCCAGGTTTCTGAGACATATGTTAATGCAGGAAGAACAGTGGAATCAAACAGATGTGCCTGGAGCCGGAGGTTCTTCTCCTCTTAGCTATTTCTTCGACGCTCTTGAAGGCATTCCAAGCAGCTTTCTTCCTCCTGCACAGCTCGGGTGCCAGGTCATTTGTCATGTTGACTTCTCGAACTAGGTAAACATAAATGTTGCATTCAGATATGGTCTTTCCATTGAGAGCGAATGGACCATCAGGAACAAGGCTGTTTCTCATAAACATTGTCTTCGTAAGATTCAGCTGTAGTCCAACCTTTCCACACTCACAGTTGAAGTCGGCCAGCATTTGTGCCAATTGGCCAATGTTTGGTGTTATTCAAACAATGTCATCAGCAAAGCGGAGGTGGTATAGTTGCTGACCATCTATCTTCACTCCCATTCCTTCCCATTCCAGTCATCGCATGATGTTCTCGAGGGTGGCACTGAAGAGTTTCGGTGAAATGGTATCACCCTGCTGAACCCCTCTCTTGACATCAATGATTACTTCTTTTAGAATGGTGAGATCCTGATAGTGAATCCTTAATACAGATCACGGAGGACCCTGATGTATTGAGTTTGAATGCCCTGATTGGCTAGGGCTTCAATGACTGCTTGTGTCTCAACAGAATCAAAGGCCTTCTTTGAATCAATGAACATTAGACAGAGCGGCATCTTGAACTCCCGAGAAACCTCAATGAGCTTGGTTATCGTGTGGATATGGTCGATGGTGCTGAATCCTTTGTGGAAACTGGCTTGCTCAGATGGTTGTCCTTCATCTAGTGTTCTGCCAATCCTATTCAGGATGACTTGAGTGAACAACTTGTAGATAACAGACAATAGGCAGGTTGGGCGATAGTTGCCAATGTCATGGATGTCTCCCTTCTTGTACAGTAGTACAGTCCTGCTGGTTTTCCATTAGGACGGAACCTTGCATTCATACAGGTAGCATGTGAAGAGCCGAGCCAGTGTATTGATGAGTACTTTTGGCAGGTTCTTTAGGTGTTCAGGTCTGACCTTGTCTGGGCCGGGTGCTGTTTGTTTCTTTACCGATGAAATGGCATGTCGGATTTTGGAAAGGAGAACATTGGGAACGACATATCCATCCTGTGGAATTTGGTATGTTGGCAGCTGGACATGGCTATCGAGGAGATTTGAGTATAAGTCATGGATAATCTTCTTCATTGCCCTTCTGAAAGATGTGATAGATTCATAAGGACGTTGAAGGGCAGTCATCTTGGTCTTGTATTTGGCAAAGGACAGGCGGGCATTTCGAATACTTTTCCCAGCTTCTGCCGCATCTACCAGAACTTCTGCTCTTCTCTCTTTGAAGTCTTCCTTGATCACATCTCTACACTGCTTTGCAAGCTCGGACCTTCGCTTGTGGTTGCCTGAGGCATGCAACAAATCACGTTGGCAAATAAGCTCAAGAGTTTTCGAAGACACGTGTTTTTTTGTGGCTATCTCTCTCTTGGCATTCCTTGAACAATCATTGAGGTGCTGAACCAGTCGATCGTATTCATCATCAGTGTTGTCAACAATGGCATCTTCCCATGTTGCCGCAATCGTGCCAAAGAGTGACCTCCACTACCTCCACTACCCAGCCACCTCCACGCTCCAGGACACTTTCTGGATGCTCCGGCCAAGACTCACGCACGACTGAAGCCCCACAGAACAAGGAAAGCATAACTCTGATCTGAGACCTTGGACTCCAGGCTCAAAGGACCCGGGGACAGAGATTCTCTGCTTGCTCCAACTAACCATAGGTGACAAAGGGATTAAAATCAGGAGCCCCACGCTACCCTGCCCTGTCTGCATCCACCAACCAACAGAGACCCAGGGATTGGATTGCACACAGAAGACCCACCCTACCCCTACCAGTACCAGATAAATACCTCACTGGCAGACCTTCACTACCTCCACTACTCAGTCGCTGTCATGCTCCAGGATGCTTTCCGGACTGCTTGGTCGCAAAGCGGCCGCACAACACATTATAAGACACTAAATACCCATCTTTCAGAATTGCCATACCATATTGATCATGATCACGATCACAACCATCCTGTTGTTTGTCAGTTGCCTCGAGCAGGCCCCAGTAATGTCTCCTTCGTCCTAGCCCTGAGATTTTTTTTTAAAAAGTTCCATATTCAAGACTCTTTCAGGGTTAGGAGAATGAAACCCATCATTGTTACTGGTATTTGGCATATTGGGTATGCCACGGGGAGTTTGCCAGACTCTGCTGTGTGGGCAGGTTACATTCAGTAGCCTGCCAGTTTGTCCAAAGCAGGAATGAGATAATAAGATGTCGCTTCTGGGATCTGGGTTTTGTAGTTTCTGGGTCTTGGCTGTTGATGGGATTACACGGTGCCAGGGGGCCAGTTGGTGGGTGTGACCCCTGCCTACTGGAATATGGAGGATCTGGGTTGAGGATGCTCAGCCCTGATCCGAGCAGGCTTGGAGATCTCAGCCCTGGGAACCGCATGCCTGTGTTCCTCTGCTGGTACCTTCGTGCGTGTGGAGAGTGGTCTCAGCATGGTGGTGGCTGGTTCTGGAGGTCTTCGGCTGCCGGAGCCCTGGCCGGGATGGGGAGGAAAACTCAATCCACTCCCCTCCAAGGGGCTCCAGTGAGGACAGCAAGGTGCGGGGGCAGGAGACCATATTGATAGGGTTCAAATATGGTTTGAACCATGGTAACACCTACAAGGGCAATTAGAGGCCGCCCCAAAAGTCTCTATTGCTCTCAGAGAGCCTGGCAAGCTTCCGAGAGTATTCCGAGGATTTTATATTTTATTTTATTTTTTAAAGGGCTGTGTTAGGGGCTGGAGCAATACTACAGTGGGTAGGGTGTTTGCCTTGCATAGAGCTGACCTGGGTTCAGTTCCCAGCATCCCTTATGGTACCCTGAGCATCGCCAGGAGTAATTCCTGAGTGCAAAGTCAGGAGTAACCCCTGTTCATTGCTGAGTGTGACCCAAAAAGAAAAAGAAATAAAAGGACTGTGTTGCAAGTGGCACAAATCTTGAAGCCTAAAATATAAAAATGCATTCTTTTAGAGGTAAGTGATCTGTCTTAATTTTATGCAAATTTATGAAAGAATAACACTTCGATTTATAAGTCACCCTTTCAATTTTAATTAATCACTTTTCTCTTTATATACTGGATAGTAAAATTCAGCATATATTTTTTTCTCAAATTTTGTGGTTAAATACTGAGTTTATCTACTTCTAGTAAACTACTTCTTCATGTTTTATTCTCTTCTAATCAGTTTTCCTCTTCTTTTTCAGATGAGGAATATTTTTATGTCTTAGCAATATTTCCCAATAGTAAATTTTCTTCAAGTTTAAAAAAAAAGATTGACATTGGGCATCTCATAAATTATTCCTGAGAATAAATACTCTGTGGCTCCTATCTTAACTAACTCTGCATTGGAGTAGGTATCTGGCCTCAAATTCGTTTTCAACTTTACCAGCATGTTATTCATTAGAAAACTGTCCTAGCCATCCCAGATTATATTGTATGAAATAAACTTCTTTAATTATAAGTATTGGGTTTAAAATAATGAAAAATAGTATTAATAAAAAATAATTAGTTTAAAATATGTATGTAGTCATAAATGAAAATAGTCTATTTGGGGAAATCTTATGTTTTAGCACTCTAGCCCTTTTATTTATAGAATCCTCCTAATGAATTAGTAACAACATTAGAGGACTTTCAGTATATATGGGTTTGTCTTCACTCTTTTGGGGCTTAAAAGTCTATTTCTGCATATGTTGTAAGATTTACCTCTAATCAAGAGATTGTCTCCCTGTAGGAAATATTCTAAAATTGTATACATGCCCAGAAACAAATAAATGTGTATGATTACCATGGAAGAATGAAAAGACAGCTAGCTCTTAAATATAGAAGAAAATCTTTTCTATAGTTATTCTAGCTTGGCATTGGTTTAGCCCTATCTAAATCTAATATTCTACAATAAATATTTCTAAACAAAGGTATGACCACTCCCCCCCAAAAAACCCTGAATATTAGATAATATTACATCTTCCAAATGGGTTACAAAAGATCATACAAAAATTAAAATTTTTTTTTCCAATGTTGAAGACTACTACTTGTAATTTATCCTGGAATAAAAAGGTTAAAGAAAGCCATAGTTATATAAGATAAAATATATTTCAAACTAGAAAATGCAAAATGAAAGTGACATGGATTTTATAATTAAGGGATAAATGCATGAAGAATGAAACTCATCAATAAATATTCAGCAAAATTCTTGATATATATCTATAAGGATTATGTATATGAAATGAGAAAACTATTTCAGCAAATGCACAAGTGTATGAAAATCTGAGGAAATCTGCAAGTTTAGAAGGTTGCCTTTAGTTGTGGTGCTTTCAAATTATGAATGTCCAGGATGATGGTGTTATGTGAGAATGTTAAGGTTTAACTCATGTTTCACAAGGTAGGATAAGATCTTTGTTATGGGTCACACCTGGTGGTGCCCAGAGACCACTCCTGAAGGTGTTCAGGTAACCATATATGGTGCCAGGGATTGAACCTGGGTCAGCAGTTAGCAAGGCAAGCATCTACCCACCATACTGTTTTCCAGGGCCTAGAATAACACTGTAAACTTGCTTGGAATGGGCTACTATTGCAGAGGGTTGTCAAAGGAAAGAGCTGCTCTGCCTACTAGCATGTCTTGATGTGAGACAGTGACTCCAAGTGGAGGCAGAGCCATCATCTAAAAACTCTCTCAAGCGAAATGCAGTACCACACATTTTTTTCATGAGATCTTTTCATGAACTCACTTTCACTCAACAGCCACAGTCTCATCTCAAAAGTCTGCTTTGCTAGACCCTTTATTTCATCTATTTCTTTCTTTCCAGCATGTAGAATTATTGACCTTAATTGTTTTGGACATAATCTGGAAGAAACCACGGGTCAGCTTAATATAAAATCATTATAAAACTTGTATTAAGTTTGTTCAAGTAGAGTCACTGTCACTGTCACTGTCCTCCCGTTGTTCATCGATTTTCTTGAGCGAGCCCAGTAACATCTCCATTGTGACACTTGTTGTTACTGTGTTTGGCATATCAAATACATCACGGGTAGCTTGCCAGTCTTTGCCATGCGGGTGAGATACTCTTGGTAGCTTGCTGGGCTCTCTGAGAGGGCGAAGGAATCAGACTCGGGTTGGCCATGTTGGTTGGGTGCAAAGCAAATGCCCTACCCTCTGTGCTATTGCTCCAACCCTCAAGTAGAGTAAAAAGTATAATAGCATTCAATTATAGTATACTATATATGCATTGCATAGTATAAGTATAGAGTAGAACAGCATACAACATTAAATAAAATATAGAGTATGAATATATCCATATTTATTTACTACTGATCTAAGATGTTCTTTCAAAACTATTCTGAAAACACTGTCCCAAAGATCATTTGAATACAGTGTATTATAAATATGTGGTGTCTTTTTTTATAAATTATTTATTGCTCTTCCAATGGATTCTCAAAACCATCTTGCTATGATATATATATATGAACTTATAAGGTAAGGTAAGGTAAAGGCCCTCCCGTTGTTCATCGATTTGCTCGAGCGGGCTCAGTAACGTCTCCACTGGAGACTTTGTTGTTACTGTGTTTGGCATATTGAATACGTCACGGGGAGTTTGCCAGGCTCTGCCATGCGGGCTCGATACTCTCAGTAGCTTGCCGGGCTCTCCAAGAGGGGCAGAGGAATCGAACTTGGGTCGGACATGTTGGCTGCGTGCAAGGCAAACGCCCTGCCGCTGTGCTATCTCTCCAGCCCCCTAAGGGATATATATGAACTTATATAAGTTCATATATATATATAAGTTCATATATATATATATATATATATACCCTAAGGGATATATATGAACTTATATGCAAAATATGCAAAATAATTGTATTGGAATTACTGACTACCTGAAAATAACAATTTTCCTTTGACTTTAGTGCAGATAATATAATCTTACATTTATGTCACTGTCACTGTCACTGTCCTCCTGTTGTTCATGGATTTGCTCGAACGGGCCCAGTAACGTCACCATTTTGAGACTTGTTACTGGGTTTGCATATCAAATACGTCACGGGTAGCTTGCCAGGCTTTGCCATGCAGGCAAGATACTCTTGGTAGCTTGCCGGGCTCTCCGAGGGGGCGGAGGAATCGAAGTGGCTCAGCCCAGGTGGCTGCACTATCTAAAAATTACCATTGATGTACAAAAAATATCCAACAAGCCATTTATTTTTAGAGATAGACATTTAAAATTTGAGGACAAAAGCATACATCTCCCTTAAAAGCAAAATAAAAAATATATTAGATTTAGCTATACTTTTAAAAGTCTACATATTAGCCATAGATAAGGGTCAGGAACACAGCACATGCCTTATATATATATGAGACTCTGAGTTTTACCCTCAAAAGGAAGAGTTTATGTTAAAAATGTTTACATTTAAATTATATCATTAACCAAGCTGTACTAGGTTGTAAATGTACAAAGATTAGTGTTTTGTCCTTACACTTACAAAGCAGTTTCTGAAGTGAAGAAAGGACAATAAAGCATAGCTATTGCTCCGTTTTCTAAAAGAAATATGAAAAAGGGACCAAAAGAATAAATTTACTTACAGAGTTAAGGCCCACAATGAAGCCCCACAGAACCAGGTAAGGGGAACTCTGTGATCTTGGACTCCAGGCTCAACGGACCCTGGAACAGAGATCCTCTGCCTGTTCACAGCAGCCCGGCAGACCTCCACTACCTCCACTACCTCCAGTACCCAGCCGCCACCACGCTCCAGGATGCTTTCCAGACACATCATAAAACACTTAGTACAGGATTACCGCATCATATCTGATGGGGTTCAAATATGGTTTGAACCATGGGAACACGTGCAAGGATGATTAGAGGCCACCCTAAAAGCCTCTATCCCTCTTGGAGAGCCTAGCAGGCTGCCAAGAGTGTCCCGCCTGCATGGCAGAGCCTGGCAAGCTGTCCGTGGTGTGTTCGACATGCCAAAACCAGTAAATACAATGGGTCTCATTCCCCTGACCCTGAAAGAGCCACCAATAAGGCAGCTTTAAGAAGGATGAGGAAGGAGAGGCAGATAAAATCTCAGGGCTGAAGTAGGCTGCCAAAACAAAGAAGGACAAAAATGACTATCTACTTTCAATGCACGTATGGTGGCATCCGATGCATCCATCGAGGACCTGATGGTACAAGCGTAAAAGATCAAGTACGACATCATTGGTCTGTCCGAGATGAGAAGGCAACAATCACATCACGCCATTTTTGACACTGGAGAAGAACTCTTCCTCAGAACATGTGACAAAAGAGGTGTCAGTGGTGTTTATGTCCTTGTCAACATGAACTTGGCCATGAGCATTGATTCTTTTGAATGCCTAACAACCCCAATCAGAAGATTACACTTAAATAGATGTGGCTCACTGCCAGCAGTTTCTATCTTCATTGTCTATGCACCAATAACCAATTATGATGAAGGAGAAATTGAGAAGTTCTACATGGAGCTGGAGAAGTTCTATAAAAGGAGACCACACCTTCTACAAGATCATTGTCGGTGATATTTATGACAAGATAGGATCGAGGAGATAATGGGGAAAATCAGCAGGACTGTATTACTGTACAAGAAAGGGAGACTTCCACGACATTGGCAACTATCGCCTGATCTGCCTGTTGTCTGTCTTCTGCAAGCTGTTCACTCGGGTCATCCCAAATAGGATTGGTAGAACACTAGATGAAGGACAACCACGTGAGCAAGTTAGTTTCCGAAAAGGATTCAGCGCAATTGACCATATCCACATGATAACCATGCTCATTGAGGTTTCTCGGGAGTTCAAGATGCTGCTCTGTCTAATGTTCATTGATTTAAAGAAGGCCTTTGATTCTGTTGAGACAGAAGCAGTCATCAAAACCCTAGCCAACTAGGCATTCAATACATCAGGATCCTCCATGAGCTGTATTGTGGATTCACTACCAGGAATCCACATTCTACAGGGAAGTGATCATCCATGTCAAGAGAGGGGTTCAGCAAGGTGATACCATTTCACCAAAATTCTTTAGTGCCACCCTCGAGAACATCATGCAACAACTGAAATGGGAAGGAATAGGGGTGAAGATAGACGGTCAGCAACTACATCACCTCCACTTCACTGATGATATCATTCTAATAACACCAAGTATCAGTCAAGAGGCATAAATGCTGGCCAACTTCGACCATGAATGTGGAATTGTCTGACTACAGCTAAATCTCATGAAGACAATGTTTATGAGAAATGGTCTCATTCCTGATTTTACATTCATTCTCAACGGAACGACCATCTCCGAATGCAACAGCTATGTGTACCTAGGATGAGAAGTCAATATGACTAACGACCTGGCACTTGAGTTACACAGGAGGAAGAGAGTGGTTTGGAATGCCTTCAGGAGTGTTGAAAAAATAGCTAAGAGGATGAAGAATCTCTGGCTCCAGACTCATCTCTTCGATTCCACAATTCTTCCTGCATTAACATATGTCTCAGAGACCTGCGCCCTACGAAAACAAGATGAGAACGCTATTTGGGTCTCTCAAAGAGGAATCAAAAGAGCTATGCTTGGAGTATCACACGTCACTCAAATGAGAGAAAGAATTCAGAGTTTTGACCTACTTCCACAATCAAGAATCAGGGACGCTGTCTTGTTTGCCCAGACATTGAAAATCAGATGGGCTAGACACGTGATTATATTTGGGGATGATCACTGAACTAGAGCCATTACTGACTGGATTCCACGAGATGTCAAAAGATCGCGTGGCTGTCCACCTAGGAGATGGTCAAAGTTCTTTGTCAAGACCCTGAAAGATCAGTTTGAGGTTGTTCGAGTTCCTAGAATGAGCAGTTGCCACTGGGCTACACTAGCACACGACAGGGTCAAATGGAGACATTACTGGCGCCTGCTCAAGCAAATCAATGAGTAACAGGATGTCAAGTGAACAAGTGATAGAGTTAAGAAAAATTTTTCAGATAGGATAAACTTGTGGTGAGAAGATAAAAGGGGACTTGGATGTTATAAGACAAAAACAATCAGAAAGAGAGCTCTAAATAAAGAACAGGGATTTTGAAAGAAAATTGACATGAATGGTAATTCATATGACTAAAGCAAATATTATTATACTTTTACTATTAATTCTTTTCTCTAAATTTTTTATTTTTGTTTTTGGGCCACACCTGCCAATGCTGAGGGCTTATGCCTGACTCTGTGCCAAGGGATTAATCCTGAAGGTGCTCAGGGACCATATGTGATGCCAGCAGTTGGTCATGTGCAAAGCAAATCTCTTAACTCCTGTATTAGTTCTCCATATGTTTTTCTACATTTTAGAAAATAGGTATATTCTCTTTCCAATTTTTATGAGTTTAAATTGTTGGAAAATAAACTTATACCTTTATATTCTAAAATGATATGGGAAAATATTGTACTAGGAAATAACAAGTTTATGAAGCACTTACAATTTATGTGTACCTTTTTAAACATTGATTTCCCAAAACTTAGAATTGGTTCTTTGAGATGATAAAATTAACAAACACTTAGTTAAACTAATCAAGGAAAGAAGTAAGTGATTTGAGATTAATAAAATTATTAATAGAAACAGGAGATATTACAAATGACACCACACATTTGATGGGTCATTAGAGAATACCATAAGAAATTGTCAACAAACTGAAAAATCTAGAATGGGATAATTCTCAGAACCACAGAATTTACCAACACAGACTCAAGAAATAATAGAATATTTGAAGAGACCAATTAAGGAAGGAGATTGAATCAGGAAGAAAAACCGTCCCAATAAATAAAAGCCTGATAGGGATGACTGTGTTAATGGGTTTCCCAACCATTTCAAGAATTAACACCAATCCTTAAAATATTCCAAAATAAAATGAATAGGAAAATTCCCCAAACTAATTTTATGAATATGCATCATCTGATACCACAACATAAAATGAAAAGAAAAGGCCAATATAAATAAATATTCCCATTAAATATTAGGAAAACAAAATCTTGCAACATGTTAAAAAGATCATTTACAATAATCAAATGGAATTATTCCCTGAGATGCAAAGATAGTTCAATGTATGCAAACTGTCATTGAGACATATCACGTTACTGAAATACAAGTCAACACACACAATTCATTCCCTGCCTCCTAAAAATAATGCACATATAAGCAAGTATTGGATATTCTCCAGGCATTGGAAAGTTGCTATAATACTATTTCTCTGCGTCTCAACCCTATTTATATCTGCATGCTGTTTTGTTTTGTTTTTCTTTCTGTGAGAATGCTTCCATTACCCGGCTGTCAGAAAATAGCTTGCCTAGAAACTCTTCATTTCCCTTTTTTAATATCTTCATCATGAAGGAAAGGAAATCCACTTACTCTCATGGACAGCTGGAAACAACTGCTGAATGACCAAGAAGATTACAATGATCTGTACACCCAAGCATTTAAAGTGATGTTCCATGATTGATGGAGCTATGAAATTTTGTGAGCTTGGTCAGAAAACACAAAGATGCTGCCCAGAGTCATTTCCATAACAAATACACCAGTATCTCCTCCAAACTCTTAGGTGAAGTTTTATTACTCAACAATCAGAATGTGACTATATATGGCAATAGAGTCTTAAAGAAGCTAAGTCATTAGAGTGGGCCCTAATCAAGCACAAATTTGAGTTCATATAAGAAGAAGACATTAAGGCAGGACATAAATATGGACAGAGAGAGAACTATGTGAAGACTCAGGGAGAAAAGAGACAGCAAAGAGACCTCAGAATGAACAAGTCTCCCTAAACCATCTTGCAGAATGTCTAGCATACAGAAATGTGAGGAAATTAGTTTCTTTTGTCTAACTCTAATACTATGAGAGTTTGTATAGCAGCTCATACACGTGAAGCTACTAAGGCATTCAGAGAAGGGGATTTGTTTATACTACAACCAATCCACTTTTATTTGTGGTCAGAAACATCACAGTTATTGTAAGAGACACCCATCATGAGACTTAATTCAAACCCTACTGGATGACAATAGATAGTACCCTCAGAACTTTGCTTGAATTTGTTCCTTTCTCAATAGTTTCGAAGCTGTGGGCCCAAACTACACGATGATAGTGATGATGATGCATGTGTATATTTCTGTTATTTATCAGTTATAAAGTAGCATGACTAATACCACAATTGGGTTAGTATTTTAATTTTATTTGGTGAGTCTCCCAAATAGTGCTCAGAGGGTCTAGATATTATTGCCCAGGGCAGTGCTGCTTGTATCCTATAGTGACAGGGACTGCCAACACCACCTCCAGAGCAACACTGGGTGATGTTTTGGAGACTATGTTGTACCAGGGGTCCAACAGGGTTTAGGCATGTCTTGCATTCTCTCCAGAATCAGTGTTTTAGCACAATAATTAATGCAGTATTCATAACTCTGATACATTGGTAATTTAGTTTGGATATGAGGGTTTTTCTGATAGTTTACCTTCACATCCTTTTACCCTTTACATGTACTTTGTTCATGAAAGCAACGCATTGTCACATTCAATATAACTTTCTCATCATTCTAATGAAAAAATGAGGGTCAGGTATGTGGCTCAGTGTCAGAGTGCATACCTTATATTTTATTTAATTTTAGAAACTTTTAATGAATGTTGTTTTGTGCCTTACAATATTTTAACAATGATTTTTCTATGCACCCACTTCATTCACATGTCTTACATTTTAAGGGTCTTTGCTTGATTCTTAGAGCCATAAAAAATAAATAAATGCTATGATGAGTGAAATATAAAAATATAAATATACATTATAGATTTAAGATAAGATTTATTAAGCCAAGACCAAAGTATACATTTAGTAATATTCTTTCATTTTTATATTTAGTATTATTAAAATTATAAAATAAATGTATACTGTAGTTTTTCTTGCATTCCAAAGACTATTTGTATAACTCAACAAGTATTATTACAGTTACAATTATATGGTTTTATTTATTTTGTTGTTTTCATCTATTTGGATTATTAGATTTAAAGAAAAAATACGACAGAATTTTCCCTTAATAAAGATAAAGATGATCTGAAAATATCTATGAAAAAGTCTAACTATATAGAGAAAGGGAAAACAAAGATTTCCCCTCTCACTCATAATATCCTAAATAAAATATGTATGTCTATCTGTGTATATATTTAAGGGATGGCATGGACATAAAGAGAAAACTATGTGAAGACCCAAGAAATATATATATATATACATATATGTAAATATAATATGTATATACTTTTTTTTGCTTTTTGGGTCACACTCAGCAATGCACAGTGGTTACTTTTGGCTCATGCACTCAGGAATTACTCCTGGCAGTGCTCGGGGTACCATATGGGATGCTGGGATTCAAACCAGGTTGGCTGAATGCAAGGCAAATGCCCTACCAACTGTGCTATTGCTCCAGACTCAATATGTCTATACTTAAGGGGTGAAAAAGAAAACATTTGTAGTGACAAATGTTTCCTTATGAGCATATTTAAGAATTTCTAAACAACCAATGGCAGATTAATGGGCAAAGAACTTATGGTATGCATACACAATGGGATAATAGGAATCTAAAGAAAATGTGAAATCATGCGGTTTACAGAAGCATGGATGAAACTGGCGAGCATAAGTTGGAGCAAAGCAAGTCATAAGGAGGACAGAAACTGCATGATTTCATGCATATGTGGAATAGATATAGAATCAAAACAGGAAAAGTGAAGAAATCAAACAATGGCAATCTCTTGGCCCTGGAAACAGCTAAAGGGGTAAAATGATGAGGCATACTGGAGATTACATAAGACATTGGTTGAGAGGGCCTCAAACAATATAATTCTTCATTTTTGTTAAAATGAGTTTCCTGAGGAAGGGACTAGGTGGTGGGAAGGAACTTTGGGACTTTGGCTGTGGGACACTTACAGTGCCATTGGGTGTATAATCATAACACTGTAAGCCAGAACTCTATTATTAACAGAAGTGTGCATCATGGTACCTATTTAAAATTTTTAATGAAAAATAGTTACTATGATTTAATCATATTGTAGCTGAATATACAATCACTTAAACTGGTTAATAAAATAATTTCAATGAAAATAATTTCTACACAATACATCACTATTAATGTGAAATCAAGTAATTCAACTTGGTTATTTATACAAGTTAAACAACTACATTTAATTTTACTATTTAATAATATTACAATAGAGGGAATATTGAATATAGTGTAAATCATTTGTTTCATAGAAGAACAAGTATTACTAAAGTCATTGCTTTCAGATCTATTGTATATATTTGATATCTTGATATATTAATATATTCCCCATCAACAAGTTATGAATATTTGAAAACATGATTTGTTTTTAATCTTACATAAGAATAGACACATTATCGCATATATTTGACAGATTCTAAGTCATAAAAATTAATCTAATGCCACTACATTTTAGTAAATATTTTTAAAAGTAAAAATAAACTTAGAGCAAGATGATCTGCTCAAATTGGGATATTTGTATTTGTATGCTACACTTTAAAATAATGAAGAAATATTTATTGTTCCCAGATGGGTTGATAAGTTATTCAGTGAAAAATACTTAGTTATTCCTGAGAGAATAAATTACCAGATATAAGTGATTTTGGTATTTTATCTAAAGTTTCTTCTCCTTATGTATAAATAGGCATGAACATAGCACAATACCAGTTAGAAGAATTTTGTTTGGAAAGGAAGCAATCATCTAAAGAAGTATTGATCCTATCTTGGAGACAAAGTAGAAAATAGTAACTTTGTTGGCATTTTTTATAGGCCACAGAATGTTATCCTCTTCCATCTGCCTCCAGACAGGGAAGGCAGACCAAATTAAATCAGAATTTTAAGCTCCAATTTGATCTAATCTGCTTGTGTAGATAAAACATCAAAGTTCTATCATGTCAAATATTCCATCTTCAGCAATTTGTTTCCTTATCATCTTTCCTTTGACATTTTATTATTTGACAGGCTAAGAAACAACACTGATTTCCCTTGGAGAATTGAATTCACATCTGGTATCTTTCAGAAAGCTATTCCTGACAGGAATAACAATCATAACATGAAACCATTCATTTTTAATAGCATCCTTAAATATCACATGATTTACATGCACAAAAAGAAAGGTCTGGAATAATATGTCAAAATGAGTTCAAAAGTGATGTATCTGTATTTTTTCTAGAGACCTGAAGGAAAATCTAGTGACCTCAGACACAGTCTTAGCTTTATTCACAATAAATGTATAGACAGATGTCTGGTTGCCCCTGGAACAGGTAAGCAAGTATATATTCATTTCACAGAACATTTTAGCAAGGGGCTATTTAAACAGGGATTTATTAGAAGAAAGTCCTTTGGAGAAGGAAGTTTTGGGATATTAGACAAGGGAATAAATAATAGGGACCTTATTAATTGCATTTTCCTTGTTTACTCTCAGATATCTTTATGAAAGCTAAAAATGTAATCCATGGAGCACCACAAAATGTTACAGGACAATTAATGGATACTCTCATTTTCTATCAGTGAAGATATCAAGAATTCTTTTATAATTGTCAGATATATCAAGATACTAATGATTAGAACTCTAAATCCACACTGTACAACAAATGGAATGCATAATTCATCAGAAAAGGGATGTACCATGTTAATTGAGGGTAATATGTAGTTCTGAGTTTTTCCTCAGAACAGAGGAGGATTTTGTATACCTTCAGACTAATAAATCTTTTGTTGTGTGCAGTGAGGTCATCCTTCCTGCTGATCACGAGTAAGGTTTCTTGAGAGGACTTTAGACCTTTTTTTTTTAAGGTTAATGTTTTTGGAGAGGATTTTGTAAACTTTAAGACTAGGAATCCAGGTTAGGGTCTGGATAATGAAGTAAAAAACCTTTGAATTCAAGCAAAAGTCTAAATTAGTGAGAAGTGTCTACATATGTGTTAGATTCAAAGTGGCCTAGGAAATATTTCCCTAGAGGTTTGTACAGAGGAAAGATATTGATAAGTACCTTGCAGTTTATGACATAGCTTCCATCCTTGTATTAAGTATGTACTTCCACAAGTCAGCATTTTGCTCATTATAAATTTTATTGAAGAACAGCTCATCAGGGCTTACTCTTGGTTCTGTGCTCAAGGATCATTTCAGGCAGTTCTCAGCATAGGAAGTGCTGGAAATCAAATCAGAGTTAGCCCTATGCAACTTAAATGCCTTAACCCTTGCATTAGTTCTCTAGCAGAAGGATATTTTTTAAAGACTTCCCTTATCATTAGAGCACGTGCCTGATAGAGTCTCCATTCAATTTATAGGGATCAGTGATTGTCCTTCAATGAAAATTCAGAGTATGTAAAACTGAAAATAAAATAAAATGTGAACTTTCAAAAATGCATTGCCTATGTATTTTGGTCACTGTTTCTTTTCAGGTGCAGAAGTTTCTTAGTTTAAGATAGTCCCATTTGTCTATCTCTGTTTTCACTTGCTTGGCCAGCGGTGTGACATCTTTGAAGATACTATTAGCTTCTATGTCATGGAGGGTTTTTCCAACTTTTCCCTCCAATGTACCTTATGGATTCCTGTCTGATGTTGAGGTCTTTAATCCACTTTGATCTTACTTTTGTACATGGAGTTAGGCAGAGATCTGAGCCCACTTTTTTGCATGTAGCCATCCAGTATTGCCAGGATATTCGCCAAATACACATCTGACAAGGGGTTGATATCAAGGATATACAAAGTACTGGTTGAACTCTACAAAAAGAAAACATCCAACCCCAGCAAAATATTGGGAGATGAAATAAATAGAAACTTTCACAAAGAAGAAATACAAATGGCTAAAAGGCACATGAGAAAATGCTCCACATCATTAATCATCAGGGAGATGCAAATCAAAACCACAATGAGATACCACTTCACACCACAGAGACTGGCCCATATCCACAAGAACAAAAGCAACAAGTGCTGGTGCGGATGTGGCGAGAAATGGATACTCCTTCACTGTTGGTGGGAATGCCGACTGGTTCAGCCCTTTTGGAAAACAGTATAGAAGATTCTTAAAAAATTAGAAATTGAACTCCCATTTGACCCAGCAATACGACTCCTGGGAATATATCCCAGAGAGGCAAAAAAGTATAGTCGAAGTGACATCTGCAATTGTTTGTTCATTGCAACATTCTTTACAATAGCCAGAATCTGGAAAAAACCTGAGTGCCCGAGAACAGATGGCTGGTTAAAGAAACTTAGGTACATTTACACAACGGAGTACTATGCAGCTGTTAGAAAAGATGAAGTCATGAAATTTACATACAAGTGGTACTACATGGAAAGTATCATGTTAAGCGAAATGAGTCAGAAAGAGAGGGACAGACATAGAAAGATTGCATTCATCTGGGGAACACAAAGTAACAAAATAGGAGACTAACATCCAAGAATGGCTGAGATTAGTACCAGGAATTTTACTCCATGGCTTGGAGGCCAACCACACATGCTAGGGGAAAAGGGAGCTCAGATAGATAAGGAAACACCAAATAAAGGTGTTGGGAGGATCCTCCCAGGATGGGAGAAGCATGCTGAAAGTAGACTATATACCAAACGTGATTGTCACCCATTGCCGCTTTTGCAAACCACAACACCCAACAAGAGAGAGAGAACAAAAGGGATGCCCTGCCACAGAGGCAGGGTGGGATGGGGGGATGGGGTGTGGGAGGGATACTGGGATCCGTGGTGGTGGGAAATGGGCACTGGTGGAGGGATGGGCATTTGATTATTGTATAATTGAAACCCAAGCACAAAAATTTGTAAGTTTACAACTGTCATGATGTCTCACTAACAAAAATAAATAAATAAATAAATTTAAAAAATATCAGAAATAAAAAAATGCATTGCCTAAATCTCACATTGTTTGACAGTGCAATACAACTTAAATAAAAACTAATTATACTCTGGGGACAGGGCTAAAGTGGTGTAGAGCACATGCATTGAATGGGAAAGACCCTACAGAGAATGGTTCTGATCAACTCCCAGCAATGTTGAGTGTAGCTCTGGTAGCCCCCAAGCATCACAGAGAGTAGGTCTCATATATAACTTAATTTTACTCTAATAGCAAATAATTTATAGGCATATAATTACAAAGTGAGGCATCATACTTTATTAGATGCTATTATTTTCCAAAGTTACTATTTTAAAATTAATGTGTACATTTTAAAATTCCCTAAGCTTTAATTAAAAGTTTGCATTTTAATAAATATATCTACTACTAAGTTGAACTTATAAAATGATCTTTAACTGGTTTTGAATGACTAAATACCTATGAGTCCAAGAATTAACTGAATTTCATAAAAACAACATAAATGATAGTGCGTTCTAAAATTTTAGACTATCTCACTTTTCAAATATAGTTGGTAGAGAACACTAAAATTAAATACATACACAAGTACAATTCCTCCGTGTGTGTGTGTGTGTGTGTGTGTGTGTGTGTGTGTGTGTGTGTGTTTGGTCCACATCTGGTCTGGCGGTACTCAACACTGCTGCTGACTCTGTGATCAGGAATTGCTAATGGCAGACTTGGGAACCAAATATGATGCTAGGATCAAACCCAGGTGGGCTGCACAAAAGAAAAGTCCCCTATTCATTATATTATAACTCTAGCCTCCAAGTACAATTCTTTAAGGGTCTATTTGACTAAGCTAAAAAAAAAAAAAGGCCTTCCCGTTGATCATCGATTTGCTCGAGCGGGCCCAGTAACGTCTCCATTGGAGACTTTGTTGTTACTGTGTCTGGCATATCGAATACGTCACGGGGAGCTTGCCAGGCTCTGCCGTGCGGGTGAGATACTCTCGGTAGCTTGCCGGGCTCTCCGAGAGGGGCGGAGGAATCGAACTCGGGTCGGCCATGTTGGCTGCATGCAAGGCAAATGCCCTACCTCTGGTGTAGCTCAGTGGTAGAGTGCGTGCTTAGCATGCACGAGGCCCTGAGTTCAATCCCCAGCACCTCCACAGTTTAAGAGCTAAGGAAATGACTAAGCTACACATATATATACATATTTATATATATAAAATCTCAAGATTATAATAAATTAATCTACACAATTATTTTATAAGTAAAATATCAGTGACAGAAAGGAAAGCATGAGCTGGCTCTAATATTTCACCCTTAAAATATATAATTTAATAGTCTAATATCAAACACACATAAAGAGGATAGAGAGCAATCCTATTATCTTTGAATAGCATTCTTTATTTAAAGGTTACTTCTTATCTGATATAATAAGAAAAAGTATTGTTAATATTGATATCCCTAAGCTCTAATTATGCTGTACAAGTTAGAGTTAGGCCAAATGCCATGTCAAATATGTGTGTTTAACAGAAATGCTCCAAACTCTTAATAATGAAGACAAATTTGATTAATTGCCAAAACATCTGTTTAACGAAAGAGTTTTAAATTTTGGAGCTGAACATGTCCAAAGGAGATAGAATTCTGTAGTTAACATTTTAAATTTTAATGCTAGCTTGAGCAATTCATTAAAGAAGTAGAAATGAGATACATTTGTACATTTACATACATTTGTACATTTTCAGACATTTAAGAGCAAATTCAGTTTGAAATATTGGTGCTTTGAAGTTCCTTTAAAAAATTCTTATGCTATATCCCTCCTTTTTGACAAAGTAAAAGTTTTCAAGATAATGACCTCTCATCTCAAATATCACTTATTTAAGCCTTTCATTCTAATTAGAAACTTTAGTGAACTTGATTATAATCTTTGCTTTAGTCAGAAAGCAAACTGGATAAATCAAATTGATCACTTTAAAAAGAGTACACTTGAACAAATTTATTAAATTATAAAATATGTTTTGCAATTTGAGCGTCAAGAAAAAGGGAAATACCTTCTCAAAACAGATAACCCAGCAAAAGATAAAAAGATGTGAAACTACTGAGTTGACAGAACATATTTTCGCCATGTGAATAGATGAAAATCTACATATCTCAATTTATAGAATCCCTAAACAACTGTCTTAGTCATGACACAGTTCACTAAATTCAGGAGAGGGTAATTTCATGTGTGAGTAACACACACCCACACACAAACACACACAAGAATTATGTTTGTATATGTGTATGTAATTTTACCATGTTTAATACTGCTTTACAATTTTACTTTTTAAAAAAAGCATTGAAATATGCCTAAACTTACACTGGCACATCATCACTTCTGCCACATTTATACACAGATATGTGTATATCAAAGAAAAGCAAAGGTCAGCACAGATTAAAGGAGTTAATGAAGATGTTTCCCCTTCGTGATCATAACATCTATAAATTAATTGAAAATATATAATACAAGTATATGAATAGCATGTTCTGGAAAAAATTTGCAAATGGAACTGCAAATATTTTTTAATGTAAATAGAAAAATCCTACTAATGAGCCTTCAAACGGTGCAGACTAAATTAAACAGAAGAAAGCTTTCTTATTATAATGTAGCATAATTCTAAACAATTTGATAAATATAAACGTACATGTGTCCACTTTGGTTCTTGATAAATTGAATAAGCACACTCTTTCTTATCTCTGGCATTGAAAGCACCTATTGGACACGAATAGGATGAATTGAACATTAATTTGAGATTGAAACAAAGCCAAATGTTATAATGGAAGCATTATTGAACCAGCAATGGTATATACATAGTTTTCCCTGCAACAACAAAATCGTGATTCTAAAGGGAAAGGGATACTTAACATTGGTAAGTGAGATCAGACAAAAGTAGCAGTTCATATTGTTCTGAAAAAACTGGCTTACAGAAGCCATAATTATATTACATATATTTTTGCAAGAATGATCAACATTCGGGCAGAGCCATAGCACAGCAGGTAGGATGTTTGCCTTGCACGCGGCCAACCCACGTTCGATTCCTACACCCCTCTCAGAGAGCCTGGCAAGCTACCAAAGTATCCCGCCTGCATGGCAGAACCTGGGAAGCTCCCCATGGCATATTTGATATGCCAAAAACAATAACAACAACAGAAACAGTAACAACAAGACTCACAATGGAGATGTTACTGGCGCCCACTCGATGAACAACAGGAGGACAGTGTGGACAGTGCAGTGATATAAATATATATATATATATTCCAGACAAGAGGATTGATATTACCTATGTGGTGATGGTGAGGAAGTGAAGGGTCTTATAAACTGTGGTAAGGGTTATTCGAACTTCGGTGGTAGGTGTGGTGTAGTAACAACTGTGTGTAACAACCCTAGAATAAATATGCATAAAAATAATCTTTCCTTAAGAAATTAATAAAAGTAGGGCTGAGAGAAAGTATGGGGAGCAGAGTACTTGCCTTGCATGGTGCCAACCCAAGTTTGATCCCCAGCATTTCATATGGTCCTCCAAGCACAGCAGGAGTGAATACTAAGCACAACTGGGTGTGGCCCCAAAACTAAACTAAATGAATAAAAATGTCAAACTTGTTTATCTATTGTGACAGTTATTAAAATATATTGGTAAATTGTTGATTCTCATATTTCTCCATAGTTGAATCTTTGTTTCCAGATTTTTCACTATTACATATATAAAGGACATTGTATGTATACATGTTTATTTATTCACAATTGGTAGTATTAGACTCATTGGTATTAGTATTAGTCTCATTCCCCTGACCCTGAAAGAGCCTCCAATATGGCAGCATTGGGAAAGATGAGTAAGGAGAGGCTGCTAAAATCTCAGGGCTGGGACAAATGGAGACGTTACTGGTGCCTGCTCAAGTAAATTGATGAACAACAGGGTGACAGTGATACAGTGAATCTGAGTAAAATACAGCTATGTAAAGTAATATCTCATTGCCAATTATTCAATCTTTCCAGTTTCATTAATATACTAGTATATAACTACACAATGCTAATAGCTTTATAAATGTATTTCTCTTCTGTGATATATATATTTTATAAATATATTTATATCTTTTATAAATATATTTATATTTTTTATAAATATGTATATTTACAATATGTACTTTTTGTGTTTTGTCATCCAGTCTGATGCTCTAATATTTGCCACATCTTGTTTCACCTCTGAATGGAAATTAGTTCTTTACAAATTTCAGGTCAATGTTACTGTCACTGTCCTCCCGTTGTTCATCGATTTGCTCGAGTGGGCCCAGTAACGTCTCCATTGGAGACGTTGTTGTTACTGTGTTTGGCATATCGAATACATCACGGGGAGCTTGCCAGGCTCTGCCGTGCAGGCGAGATACTCTTGGTTGCTTGCCGGGCTCTCTGAGAGGGGCGGAGGAATCGAACTGGGGTCGGCCATATTGGCTGCGTGCAAGGCAAACGCCCTACCCACTGTGCTATCGCTCCAGCCCAGGTCAATGTAAGTTTCATTTTTCAATTTAATTTTTTTAGGATTTGGAACTACACCTAGCTGTACTCAGGGATTACACCTGGCTCTTTGCTCAGGGAAACCAGGAACATAATGGGCAACTAAGGAGGAAACCTGGGATGGCTGCATAGAAGGCAAGCACGCTACCCGCTGTGCTAGTTCACCAGCCCCTCCATCTATGTTATTAGGAAAATGATGCGATATAGTATTTTCAGTTCAGGTGCTTTAATAAGGTGACCTACTTACAAGAATACCACACGGTTTTAGTCAACAATTATCTTACGCATAAGACTGAAATTTTTATCCTGTTCATAACTGTTGAAACAGAACATTGTATCTAATTCTAAATACTATGTGTAGAGTTGTCCCGTGGTCATTTTTTTTTCTTTTTGGGTCACACCCAGCAATGCACAGGGGTTATTCCTGGTTCATGCACTCAGAAATTACTCCTGGTGTTGTTTGGGGGACCATATGTGATGCTGGGAATCGAACCAGGGTTGGCTGCAGGCACGGCAAATGCCCTACCCGCTGTGCTGTTGCTCCAGCCCCAGTCATGGTCATTTTTCAACTTCATGTCTCATGCTTGCAACTGCCCCTTTACTACTCAGTTGAAGAAATTTTATATGGTAGCTCATTTCCCTGACTGCCTCTGTCTGTTTTCCTAGCATTTTATTTAACAATAGAGCCAAATAAACAGGGGAGTCATGGGAGACAGAGATCAGCTGCATAGCCACTTAAGGCCTGGCTAACACAGGCATTAGAATCAAAGCACTTTTCCTGGCAGTGAAGGATCTCACAGATTTACATTATAATATCATCCAATATTCAAAGAGGAAATCTCACAATTTCCTTAGCAATGATGGCCTTTGAAGTATAGACATAAGAATTTAAAATATGAAGTCTTAAATTATTGTGGAACAATCCCCTAAAATCAGTTTAAAATGAACCTCTTGCTGCTGCCATCTGTTGCTATATTGGTTTTGTGTAAATATTAGTTTGCATTCTTTGAGAAATAAAAGACAGACCAGAGAGAAAGTTGACAAAGACATACAATTGTGTCAAAAAAAAAATTGCACAAGACAGCATTAAAACAGCCAAGATTATTTAAGAATATTGCAATGAAAGAGTGATTAAGTTCAACTTCCCTGAAAGAAAAGGCAGTTGTGTTTGAAAAACTGGAGTGAGTTAAAGGAAAAGTACTGGATAAGTCAAAGGGGAAGTTAATCAATGCAATCAGACCATCTGTGTTCTCTAATTGGTGCTAATTGGCTGATTGAAATTAGGTTTCTCCCCTCCCACACAGATCAGGAGAGAGATACTATCTATAAGAAAACATCTCAAAGACTGGCTTTTTTCTTGTGAATAAATTCTGGAGGAAGATTCATATCTCTACAAGGCAGAGAAAAGAATATACAGGTCCAAGTTTTCTTAAACAGATGCTTTTATTCGTCGTCGATTGCCTCGAGCAGGCCCCAGTAACGTCTCTTTCATACTAGCCCTGAGATTATATTCAAGGCTCTTTAGGAGAATGAGACCCATCAATGTTACTGGTATTTGGCATATTTGGTACGCCACGGGGAGTTTGCCAGACTCTGCCCTGTGGGCAGGCTACATTCGATAGCCTGCAAGTTTGTCCAAAATAGGAATGAGATAATAAGATGTCATAAAAAGATGTCCTGATAAGATGTCACGCGCTGCGTGGATTTGTCCCTCTGCCAGTACCTTCATGTGTGCGGAGAGTGGTCTCAGCATGGTGGTGGCTGGTCCTGGAGGTCTTCGGCTGCCGGAGCCCTGGTCGGGGCGGGGAGGAAAGCTCAACCCTCTCCCCTCCAAGGGACCCCGGCGAGGAACAGCCAGGCGCAGGGGCAGGAGACTGCACTGGTCTCGTCCGGGAGCTGGATTTTATAGTCTCTGAGTCTTGGCCGTTGATGGGATTACACGGCCTAAACAGATGTTTAAGAAAAAAAAGGGTTAGTTAAGGGCCTGCTGTGAGGCAGAAACCTGTCTACATTTTAGTCAAAATGACAGAAACTGAATAACCATCTTGGTCAATAGATGTTAAGGGTCTGTCAGGTTGTCAATGTTGAACAGGATGACAGAAAAATGGGGAATAATGGAATAGAAGTGTTGTGCTGAATTTTGAGGAGAGTTCCCATTGTAAGACTCTTCCAGCAAAAATTCTTCAGCTAAGTACCCAAAAGAATTGCTAGCAGATGCCAACACAACAAATGAGAATAATCATTGTCAATTGTCTTCAAATTAATTTATTTCCTTTAATGTAGACTCTGACTAATCAGATCACTGAGATCAGACGAGAAAAAGTTTCTTCTTCATATTAATATTATTTTGGGTTTGTGGCCACACCCAACTGTGCTCAGAGCTTATTCCTGACTTCTAGAAGGAATCACTCCTGGCAGGCTCAGAAAACCAAATAGTAAGCTCGTGATTGAATCCTTGTTGGCCATTAGCAGAGCAAGCTCTATACCCACTTTACTATCCCTCTAGCCCCCAAATAACAACTTTTAGATTATATATATATATATAATTTAAATTATTTTAAATTTATAATTTATAATTTTAGTTATTTTTAAAAATACCTATTTAACCCTGACTATTTTGAATTTTCTGTGCTTGTTTCTGTTGATCTAATAGTTTAAAAGCAAATTAAACAGGGGTGAGAGATACTACAGTCGGAAAGGTCTTGCACGTGGCTAACACAGTTTCAATGCCTGGCATTCCCATATTGTCCCTCAAATTCCTGCCAGGAGTGACTCCTGAGCACAGAGCCAGGAGTTAGCCCTGAAGACCACCAGGTATGACCCTCCTCCCTCATTAAATTAACTGAACCACAGACACATAATTAAAATACTTTCTGTAACTAGTTTCTGGGAAATATACTTAGGATATATATGAAGAAAAGACAAGTTGATGTTTATAAAAGACTGAAGGACAATAATAGAATTATAATAAAATGATTATAGTAAACAAATTCTCATTGTAAATATAAATTTCATGTAACATGTAGATTCTAGAAAATACAGGTATGAAAATATAGTTTTGAGTGTCTATACTATCAAAATATAAAAAAGAATAATTATATTAGTTGCATTTGCAGTAAGTTAATCTGCATGAAAATTAGAAATTTAGATGGTGGTAGAGGATTAGTGCCATTTTGGTGGTGGGTAGAACTTGGTAATATTGTACTTCTAACACATATAGACACTGAAGTCTTATACATCAATGTTACTTTAATAAAAATAGAGAAAATTTGGCAAAAATTAGAAGTATAGATGTATTAAGTTTGAAAATGACTGATATTTTACAAAGAATTCTGAAAAAACCTATAAAATATCACTGGCACCTTTGAGAAAATCATTACAAGCATAGTGTCATTGCAGAATTATTCTGCATAAATCCATGATTGCATTTCAGACAAAATTTAAAAAGTTACATGTTTTATCTTTTTTGTAGAAGTATGAGCTCTTAGGATAGGAGCCAAACACCAAGAAGGGTTTAAAACTCTTTGCTTCCCAGGCATCTAAAAATTCCAAAAAGTTATTAATTGTATAAAGCACCAATTTATTTGTTGCACACTTACTGCTTTGTTATATGTGAACATATAACAAACTGAAGGAAAAATAAGTAAATATTACTTAAGTTGTGCCAAAGATGACACTGAATAGCTCAGGAAAACACACTGCATACTGCACTGCTTCCTAGCACCAAGCAAGGTCCTGCTGTCACCAAGAATTCCAGGAGAGGCCCCTGGTCTCCCAGCACCAAAGTGTGGAGCCCATATAAAAATACTAAAAGTTTAGTGAAAGTCACAGCATTTGTTGTGCAAAGTGCTGACTAAACATTACAGTATTCATCCTTTAAATCTAGTTCCAGAAATATCAAAATTAATTTTTCACAGTTCAGAAAATATGAGGTATAAACTACAACTTTTCTCAGTAGAATACGGTAATGGGAAAACTAATAAAACATATTTAACTTATTATATCAAGAGGGGAAAAATAACGTTTTGGGTTGTCAAGATAAAAAATAAGGATTATGTTAAGATTTTAAGCAAATGGACTGCTCATATTAATACAGAGTGAAAGGATAGCAGAATAACAGGATGATAAATTTTAATATATGATTATAATAAAAAGCACATTTGGATTCATCAAAATATCATACATTGAAAGGATTTACTAGATTCAGAAAATCAGAAATTATTTTCCAGTCAATGAAAGAAATAAAGAAAGCAAATATATTGTCATAGAAAATTGTTGAACAAGTCACAGATCTTGCAAAAAAAGAAGTTAGAACAGCAAAAACTGATTTTTTTAATCTCTCTATTCCCTCGCCATTCATAAAAACTTGGCAAAACACAATTTTACACTTTTATTTAGAAAGATGTCCAATACTGTGACCACAAGAGTTTCTCAAAAATTTAATGTCTCACAAACATAAATCTTGACTTAAACAATTCAGACATTGTTTTTCATCATGTGTTTTCTGGCAACCTTTAAAAAGTAGATTTGTCATTTTAATAGTGTCAGGAACTGGGATAATAACCATTGCCTTGATAAAACTAAATACAAAATTGAAAAAAATAGAAAAAACACATTAAGAAGTATACATGATTCTGCTTTGTATTTACCCTATTTTCAGTTTTCATGTGCACATTCAGAGTGGTTTAACACTCTCAGATTAGGCTGATTTCATACCCTGTGGGAAAATGAGGACCTACAGTGAAGTCAACAGGAAATCAGGCACATACACGTTTCCTGTTTTCCCACCATATCCTGGTCTTCACAGCACGCAGTAGGGAAGCAGAGGGGCAAAACTGCCTCCTGGCCTATGCTGAAACTTCTCCAGGTTTGCGAACAGCACTGCCAAGATTTCCTTTGCCTGATGGAACAGAGCAGAAGCAGCAGTGTGTCCCTTCCAATCTAGGGACTTCAGAGTCCAAGGGGGCCCCTACTCTTCCCCACATACTAGGAGCATTATATACTCCATTCAGCGGAGACTGGGAGTCCCATTTCTCTCAGCACCAGGAGCAACAAGGCCAGGCAGGTGGTCATATCCTCATGCATGACCTGCCCTGAGCTCAAACTACAGCATCAGAGCTTCAATTGGCTCCTAAGTGATTCAATGAAAGAAGTGCTATTCTAAATCATTCAGTTATGGGAGATTCTTTACTTAACATTTGTCAAAGTTTAGTTAACCGAAACTTATAGTGAGCAATATAGTATAGCAATAAGATCATCCGTCTTTGAGTCAAAAGGTACAAATTGGAATGTCAGATCTGCCACTTACTGATTGTCTTCATTTACGCAGATGATTAAACTCAGAGACCAGCTCCAGGCTTTAATGAAAATTAAACAAAGCTGAGGAAGAGGTTCTTTTTGGTATCTTGGACCTTTGTAAATAGAAGCCTGCACCTTGAAAATGAACTTTGATATGCAAGTTCAAGCTATTATCTGGTAGCCTACCATAGCCATGTGGAGTCCCTGTTCCCCGAATCCTCTCTGCACTATATAATTATTGGCATTGACCTCTTCTTCCCTCTCAGGACCCAGACTCATCAACTCATCAGGTCCCAGAATCATTCCCATACTTGAGAATCATTCTGACAGGTATGACTGAGACCTCTGACTTCTCCCCATCTTGATGCCAATGGGGGCTCTAGTTACTTAGGAAATAGAACTTTTTAGCAAGTAGCTAGGAGAGACTAAACAGACTTGATAGAAAATTACTAGGTGCAAGACTGTTATTTTCAAGTATATAAAGGAAGTTTGAAAGGAGTTGATTTATCCTGCCAAGTCTGAAAGGTAATTCTAGAGCATTTCTAGAGGTTACAAGGAGACAATGTCAGGTTTTAGGCTAGGAAAGAGCTTCTTAAAATTATAACTGCTTCAAGGATACTTAATTGGTTTAAGCATGTTCCCTGTAAGTACAAGACAGTCTAACTATGAAATCAGATATCTTGATCCAGTATAAGCAGCATAGAATTAAGAAACTTGTGTAAACTGATCTTGGATATATTTTGGTATTTTAGGGCAAAGATTGGAGGCACAGGGATCCATATGTCGGGGATCAAATACAGGGAAGACACTTGCAGGTCAACTGCCCTACCTACTGTACTATCTCTTTGTAGAAAATCTTGATCTTAGCCAAAAGAGATAACGTCATTTCAGTGCACCATTGAAGGTTCAATCATTTTTTCTCATGGCAGAGACTCAGTTTTTGTCAAGATTATCATTGGAATGTTGCAACTGGGTTTGGAAACATTTTGAGGAGCAATCAATGCTGCAGGTATATTGAGCACCTAATTCTCTTTTTCCCTTCCCGTCACCTTTTTTGTATTCCATAATCGTTTTCTGAAAAATGACAATAGAGATAACTATATCACAAGGACAAAGTGATTGAAACAAATATCACAATTAAGGATTTTGCTTAATTGCATGCTTTCTTCCTTTGCAATGAAGACTTTGAGACACTTGATTGTTTTCTGGTTTAAGAGTAGACAAAAATAAGAAGGAACTTAAATGACTCTGACAGAAAAACAGCAACAACAAAAACCAGAAAACTCGGAACCTGTAAAAATGTATTTCCAAATCAAGAAAGATTTGAAGCTGGAATTATATCATCTAGTTTCTTTAAAGCTAAGTTTTAGGTCTACTTTGAAGTGGCCTGCACTATATGTGTGTGCATGTGTGTGTGTGTGTGTATACATATATGTATATAGATGTGTGTATATATATATTCGTATATGCACATACATATACATATTCATTTAGATATTCATACATACATAGATATAAATACATATACATACATATACACACATCTTCCAGTCCTCTCTTCTAAGATATTCTTGTCCATCATCTTCAGCATCTCCATTGAGTATACATGGTACCTCCACAGTCGACTCAGATTTATTTTCACTTGCCCACGTTTCTATTCTGGCTCTAGCATATTCCGTCCCAGGGATATCTCAGTCAGCTAGTGAGTTACTGAGTCTAATCACCCTATACACCTAGCTAATCTTAAAGCTAAACTAACTGTACAATTTACTTAAAATACTTTTATTATGCATTAAAGATAGAAAAATTAATCAGCATTAATCATCTAGCAACACATGAGCCCAAAAATCATTTCTCTATATTCCTATAAATTTATAATTGTAATTATTCTCTCCTTATAAACAGAATCCTAAGGGAAATTTGAATAATATCTTGTTAAATCTAATAATTATCAAACCAATGTTCTGATTAAAATTACAGTTAATCACATAACAGATTTTTAAGGCTTATAAACCTCAAAGTTCATTAATAAATTACCTAGAAGAAATGTAAGCTACTATAATATCATAAATAATTAGCTACACAGAGGAATTAGCAAACAATTCAGAAAACTGCCACTTATTAATTTTACATTGCTAAAAGTAATTTATCAGAATATAATATTAAAAGGTAAATTAAAACTGAAGGCCCATTATACTGATGTAATTCAGTTAGTTTTGTAATAATGTGTGTTTAAGTTCCTCATAAGTATTAAAACACATTCAAAAAACACTTGTATGCATTTAGAAATACTAAATTGTGTTTGAGAGTTCCCAGTGTATCATTTATTACATATTAAAATAATGTATTCTAAAAGTATCCCGCTTTGAGAAAAGTTTAGCTATTCATTTATTCTTCTTAAGTGCTTTTTCCTTAGAAATTTAATCATAATGAATGTTTTAAGTAATTATTTTTTAATCTTAATTTCTCTAATATTTGTTACTATGAAATGATTACAATTTTCTACTTAACATTACTGATATTACAATAAGTGTTTTGGCTTTCTGAAAAAAATCTGGTTGTTAATGTTTATATCAGATCTGTGAGTAAATGGAGAATATAATTCTTCTGTTTTCATGAAAGTTTTTCCTCAGAGAAATACATCTTTTTCATCATACATGCTTACCAACTATCACTATCACTGTCATCCTGTTGTTCATTGATTTGCTCCAGCGGGCGCCAGTAACGTCTCCATTTGTCCCTGTCACGTGCTAGTGTAGCTTGATGGCATACTGGGGGCTCTTTCAGGGTCAGGGGAATGAGGACCATCATTGTTACTGTTTCTGGCATATCGAGTATGCCACGGGTAGCTTTCCAGACTCTGCCATGCAGGTGGGATACTCTCAGTTGCTTGCCAGGCTCTCTGGGAGGAATGGAGGCTTTTGGGGAAGCCTCTGATCACCTTTACAGGTGTTCCCAGTCAGGCATATATGTTGGCAAGATACTCTCAGTAGCCTGCCGTATTCTCTGAAAGCGAGAACTAGACAATAAGAGGTTGTTTCCAGGAGCTTGGTTTTAATCTCTGGATCTTGGCCGTTGATGGGGTTACACAGAAATTGGTGGGTGTAACTGCCTAGCTACCAAACAAAAAATAATGAAAATTACCCACAACTGGTGAATTTTCTTAGACTTTTTAAATAGAAAAATTTTGGCACAAACATGATAATAAAATATATCAGATATATTTTTCATAACTGAGAGAATGGCATATTTTGGAAAGCCCAGAAACAGTTTTTCACAAGTTTTAAAAGGTAGAGAGAGAACAAATTCCATAATATCTCATTTGCATGTGGGATATGATGAAATAATGCAAGGGAATGAACACTTTCAAATGAAAATAATTCCTTAGATTTTGACACTGGAAATAGGTTACTTAAAGGGAATGAAAGATGAAGAGAAAAGTTGCATATATAGTGAAGGAAGGATATTGTTTCCCACTTTGAGATGTTATATACCTCTAAAACATAAAAACATTTACTCATAAACTTCCATAAAATGTAAATTGTAATAAATTATCAATATTATCTTTTATTCAAAAATAGTTATATGTTCAACCTGAAGTAACCCCCCCATGAACCCCAGTTAATAAATTAAAGTAGTTAAAGGAACAAGCAATCTGAACTTGATTAAATTTAACTACTTTCAAATATTTTCTACAGTGTTCTTTAAATGCAATTTGCATATAATAAAGTTTATATCTTAATTGTACAACTGGATTACATGGACAATAGTAATTACCAATGTACCCACCGCTCTCCATTCCAAGTTAAGATAGAGGATTTTGCTTCCCCCAAATAAAAGAGAATGTACTTAAAATATAACTTGAGTCTCTTATGTCTTTTTGCTTACATAATTAAATTTTTATTAAAGATTCCATATTACTATGACTGATATATTACTTAGAATAAAATGTGTGTATATTATTCATAGTAAAGTAAGTAAAGTAAAGGCCCTCCCGTTGATTATCGATTTGCTCGAGCGGGCCCAGTAACGTCTCCATTGGAGACTTTGTTGTTACTGTGTCTGGCATATCGAATACTCTCGGTAGCTTGCCGGGCTCTGGGAGAGGGGCGGAGGAATCGAACTTGGGTCGGCCATGTTGGCTGCGTGCAAGGCAGACGCCCTACCCGCTGTGCTATCGCTCCAGCCCCAAGAAGTTATATTGAATACCTACTTATTATATTAGACAATAGGCAGAGACATCATTGAAGTAAAGTATAATTTAATGATTTATCTTTTGTTATCAGTGAACATGCAATGAACCTTGTTCATTGCAATGCTATTTATGATGGTCACAAGCACCCAAACAGCAAATAGACAAAATAAGTTGTGATATACACAGTAGAACACAATGAAAGAGATATATTGTCCAAAACAACATAAGCCTTTACGGGACTTACATTCTATTAGTAAAAGAAAAAGTACAAACATTGTTTTTAAAAACTCATACTACTGGAACTTGAGAGAAAGTGCAGAGTGTAATAAACTATGGTCTCTACCACAGTTAACCCTGTGGGACACATAACACAGAGTGAGCCCAGAACCAACAGGTGGGACCAGCCCTCCCTCCATCCCTTGACAGAAAAAAAAAACAAACCCTCAGAAGACTGAACTTAAACAGAAATGAAGGTTTTTAAGAATATTAGGCTTGAGATATTTTTTTTTTTTGGTTTTTTGGTCACACCCAGGGATGCGCAGGGATTACTCCTGGCTCATGCACTCAGGAGCACTCAGGAATTACTCCTGGCGGTGCCCGGGGGGACCATGTGGGATGCTGGGAATCAAACCCCCGTGCAAGGCAAATGCCCTACCCGCTGTGCTATTGCTCCACCCCATGAGATAAAATTTTTATTTTCAGTGACTAGAAAAATATAATCAATATTTAGTTTTCTAGTTTTTAGTTAAAAACACACTAAGGTAATGAATAATTTATAAACTGTAAAAACTAAAAATTGATAATATACATTTGAGTTTACTACAAGTTTTTCTAAAATGTAAGACTATAAAGAAGATATAATTAGTGGGTCAGAGAAATAGTAAAGAGGTTAAGGAGTTTTCCTTGGACTGGGTCAATCCTGATTCAAACCTTAACACTATATATGGTTCCCAGAGCACTGCCAGCAGTGATCTATGAACTTTGAACCAGGAATAAATCTGAGTGTTGGATTTTTTTAATGTTTTCTTGCATCTATTGATATGGTTGTATAACTTTTACTTTTCTTAGTATTAATATGATATATTACATTGATTGACTTGCACATATAAAGTCATCTTTGCATCCCTGAATTTGGCTTGCTAATATTTTGTTGAGGATCTTTGTACTAATGTTCACCAAGACATAGATCTACAGTTTTTCCTCTTTTTGTCTTTTTGTGAAGTTTCTCCTTTTTAGTGTCAGGATCATGTTTGCCTTGTAGAAATTTTTTGAAAGGATTACTGTTTCTTCAGAGAAGCCGGTGGCTCTCCTCTCTCTCTCTCTCTCTCTCTGTCTCTCTCTCTGTCTCTCTCTGTCTCTCTCTCTTTCTCTCTTTCTCTCTCTGTCTCTCTCTCTGTCTCTCTCTCTCTCTCTCCCTGTGTTTGGTGGCCTTGGGCCGCTCCCCCACCCAGGATCAGGATGGTCGATGCTATTGGAGGATAAAGTTTTCCTTCTGTAATCTTGTTTCAGGAAACAAGGGCCAGGCTGGTT
Source organism: Sorex fumeus (assembly GCF_029834395.1). Lineage (NCBI taxonomy): Eukaryota > Metazoa > Chordata > Mammalia > Eulipotyphla > Soricidae > Sorex > Sorex fumeus. The sequence goes on along the minus strand of NW_026606108.1, from coordinate 21,325,572 downwards.
GGTATCAATTGCAGTTTATTCCAATCTCGTCTCCATTCTCATCTGACTCTCCTTCCCTGAATTTCTTTTCCTTCTTCTGGATTCTCCTTGATCCTCCCTGATCCCTCGATTCTCCTTGATTCCTCTCCCCCAAACCATGCTCCTATATTCTTCTTCTCTACTTTCTTCTTCTCCACATTCTTCTCCTCCAGTCCCCCTTATTAGTCTCTCTGAGCTCTGACTCACCATCCTGGTCTCTCTAGTCTCTCACATCCTCCAAACCTTGCAGGTAGCAACTACACCCAGGCCCCTTAGCATAATCAATTCATGAAAGCCCTTCCTGATCTCCTTCAGCCAGAAGATCAGCTCAAGGGCAAAATACCACCTAGGGTGTGTTTCTCCTTTCCTTACTCCAATAACCATTTAAACATTCATCTTAATTCTGTCACTGTCACTGTCCTCCCATTGTTCATCAATTTGCTGAGCGGGCCAGTAACGTCTCCAGGGTGAGACTTGTTACTGTGTTTGGCATATTGAATACGTCACGGGTAGCATGCGAGGCTTTGCCGGGGCCGGCGAGATACTCTTGGTAACTTGCCGGGTTCTACGAGAGGGACAGAGGAATCGAACCCGGGTGGGCCTGGTCAGCCACGCACAAGGCAAACACTCTACTCACTGTGCTATCACTCTAGCCCATCACTCTTAATTCTATGACTTAATAATATTAGTCATTTTGTGTGGATATAGTGAGAGATGCATTAAGCTTGCAGGGTGACTCTCCTCGGGATATCTTGCTATAGATCCCAGACTATAGTGCTCAGGTCAGATTAGTCTTTTCTAACCAAAGCAGGGTCCTAATTGAATTGTTACTTTTTGGGTCATGACAGAATTTGTCCATGACCATACTCTTAACTTATAGTTAAGTATTATGGTGCTTTGCCCTGATCAATTTTGATGCTAGTGTAGCTCACAGCTTGCCCTGCGTCTATCCAGTCCCTTATTGGGATTCTGTTTTTGGGGTGCTAGGAAATAAGGACAACTGAGGTTTAAGTCAAGAGAACAGATCCCCAGGAGTGAATATTATTCGGAATCAATTAACTTCCCAAGTTACAAAAGCATAGCATTAACTGTCCTCCTGTGTCCATATAAAAAGGATATTGCTCTGAAGTGACCATGCAAAGGACATAAGGAGAAGAGAAAAGCAATATTTACAAGTTAACAGAATCTGATTAGGAGATAAAGGTGATTGGTGTTTGTGGAAGCAGAGCACAAAGAAAGAGGTTACAGATGATCACAGAGGAATGGGAGTGCCATGGGAGCACTCTTATGGGAGTAACCCAATAAACCTAAACTCTCTGTGGCAAGGCAGAAAGGACAAACCAATGTTATCCTCTGGGTTAGGAGTAGATCTGATAAATTATAAAATTACTTTTATAATTCTCTACATTTGATTTTAAACAGTGATGTATAGCTAAGTTAATTAAAAACAAAACAAAACAAAACAAAACACTGTTTTCTTTCTGTAATCTTGCTTTTAAATTTTGCCATACTGGTCCCCAAACACCCTTTTGGCTAAAACTCATTACTCCTAAGTTTAGTCCATTCTTCCTGGAAGAATCTATTCCATACAAATTTTGCTAGAAAAATATAATCAATATTTAGTTTTCTAGTTTTTAGTTAAAAACACACTAAGGTAATAAATAATTTATAAACTGTTAAAACTAAAAATTGATAATATACATTTGAGTTTACTACAAGTTTTTCAAGTGAGATATCATTTCCATAGCACATTAGAATAAAATACACTAAATCAAGGATGAGAACTAAAAATTTTTGCTTTCCATTTTCTGGATACGTTCATGGCCAACTTCCGGTGTTTCTGTTTTCTTCATTGGTGGTTGGGGTCCAAAGACTCTACTGAACTCCAAGTGCCTTCTGAGCTGTCTCGTTTCATTTTGTTTTCCTCTACAAACTTGTTTTCTTGATTACTTGTGCTCCCAAATCTTTACCTTCAATTTAGTGAAAACTTTTAACTTCCATTTCCCTAGAAACAGAAAAGAATTATACCCTAGCTTGGTAGTTATTTACCAAGATCTGGTTGTTTTTATTAAAGAAAATATTTCATGAGTAGAACCATGATTTTTTAAACAACAGATTTTAATATGCACACTGCATCTTGAAGACAGACAATTTATATTAAAATTTCTTCAAAATGGACTATAATAAGAATTTTAATGGAAATGAGTTACATTTCAGAGATCACATCCATTGAATTGCTAACACACAATATCAAAAGAATAGTTAATAAACCTAGCAAGGACATTTTTTAATGTTTTAACATTACCATATCAGTAAAGTTTGTATCTATTATAAAATCTCAATGTGACTATGTTTTGTTACAAGAGAATATTTAAGCTTGCTCCCTTTAATGCTGTTATGGAAATATTTAATTATTTTTTAAACATGCACTAAAGTTCTTGCTATTTCAAAAGAATAATAATGGTAACAACCGAAGTCTCAACTCACAGGAACACAAAACCAAAACCACAACATAGAGGCTTGGTTTACACCTTACTTCTTATTCATCATGATTTGTATAGATGTATTAAACAAAAATATCTAGATAAAAATGTGAAACATCAAAGCAGATACCTTGACAGTTCAGTCTCTAAGGATAAAGGTACCTAATGTGTGGGCACATAGTCAGAAGAGATTGAGAATGCTTTATAAAAGTAATAATGGATCTGAATGAGGAACTGTCACTGTCATTGTCCTCCCATTGTTCATCTATTTGCTCGAGCAGGCCCAGTAATATCTCCATTGTGAGACTTGTTGTTACTGTGTTTGGCATATTAAATACGTCACAGGTAGCCTGCCAGGCTCTGCCATGAGGGCAAGATACTCTCAGTAGCTTGCTGGGCTCTCTGAGAGGGGCGGAGGAATCGAACGACCAGGTCGGCATCCTGCAAGGCAAACGTCCTACCTGCTTGTGCTATTGTTCACAAGAGAATATAATCAAAACAACTTGGGAAATATGACTGCTACAGAATTTAAGAAGGGAAAGTGGAGGCAGAAAGTGGAGGCAGAAAGTGGAGGCAGATACAGAATCAGGGTATTTGTATCGCTAAAGGAGATTTTAGCAAGTCTTATTGTGCAGTTCTATAAACCTATCCTGCCCAGGTGCAGTAGATTGTCACTGAAGATACACATAGTTCCATAGTGTTTTCAGTGAGAATCTTTGTTTTTCATGCTGTAGTGAAATTTAAATTAAATTGTAATCTCCAGAACTCCTAGCTTTATTTGGGTTATACAGGATTAGTAGGATCCTAAGAGCCTATCTTAAAGGGATGTGTATCATGAATTTCCAAGAGCAGTCAATATTTTGCAGACTGCCTCAAATGATTAAATCATAGAACTGCTCTCCAGGAGAGCTCAGAAATATCACTTTTGAGGAATCAGCTTGAGGAACATGACTTCTAACTCTTAAATTATCTTGTTAAAATCCAGTCAGGCTAAGATTTCCAAGCATTCTATTTGTCATTTTAGGCTGCTCTAACAAACATAAAACTGTTTTCTCTCAGTACTTGAGGCAGGAAGTTCAGTGCTAATCTGGTCACATTTTGTGAAAACTCTTTCAGATTCACTAATGACCGCCTTCTCACTGTGAGCATGTTCACATAGCAGTTTCCAAGTGCATAGAAAAACATATTATTCTCACTACTGTCTTGGCCCTCTCCCTGCCATTAAGCCATGCTGGAGATCACATCCAGGGTCTCATGTATGTCAGCACTGTGCTCTAACTCTGAACACATACACTATACTCTTCTCGTCCTCTACTTAAGAGTGGGGCCATATCTGGAAGTGCCCAGGGATCATTCTTGGTGGTGCTTCAGAGACTGTGGTGACTGGGATTTAACTAGAGTCATCAGCATGCAAAACAAGTGCCTTATTTCTGTACTCTATCCTGGCCCTGTCTTCCATTTTATTTTATTAGGGTCTAAACTCAGGTTTACTAAGTATTCAGAGTCTATGCATAGTGATACTGGCAGGACTTAGACCCACAATGCAGTACTTGGGGGGACATGATGTGCTTGGGAATTCAGTTTTGGGTCTCACAGAACTAGTAGTTTCCTATCCCTGTGATCCATATCCCCATTTTCCCTATTTCACCATTTAAAAGGTCACAATACTAATCAAATAAAGACTCGACATTTCAAACCTCAGTTTATTGTAATTCTTTCCTGAAAGTCCTATCTTCAAATATAGTCACATTACAGGTTGGGGCTCAATATAAAAATTAAATCGAAACACAATTCAGTTCATACATATACCATCACAGGTTTTATTTATAGTATGTTTTATTTATGAATATTAATCTACTCATTTTTATACAAAATTATTACCAGATTCAATATTTAATGTTGTCTCACACCCTTTTCTGCAAATTCCAAACATACCATTGGCCTTTTAGAAGAGACAACTCAGTCACAAATCAGAATGGAGAAAATTGAAAAATAAAACTGAAGAGGAAGTCAAAGATTTGATACTAAAACCTGGACTGGAGAGATAGCACAGCAGGTAGGGCGTTCGCCTTACAAGTGGCCAACATGGCCGACCCGAGTTCGATTCCTCTGCCCCTCTCGGAGAGCCTGGCAAGCTACCGAGAGTATTCGATATGCCAGACACAGTAACAACAAAGTCTCCAATGGAGACGTTACTGGGCCCGCTCGAGCAAATCGACGATCAACGGGAGGACCTTATTATTATTAATTTCAAGAATGTCTCCATATATAGTTTAGGTATTTATATAATAAGTATTGTAAGAAAAACTCAGTTAAAAATATATATAAGCTTAGGTTTTGCTCTAAAAAAAATTAAGTCTGTGAGCTATAAACATCCACAGTCTATTTTCATTTTAAAATGCTATTAACATATTAGAAATATACTTCGGCATATTAGGGAAAATCAGTTTTCAGATATTATTTTAATAAACCAAGTAATGGACACATTAAGTGCAATATAAGAGCTGTCTTTTTATTACTGATAAAAGTTAACAGATATAGACTAAAAAGTCAAGTATGTTAGATACCTTAATATTAGGCAATGCTAAAGTGATTAACTGTAATGAGAGGAAATTTGGGAAAGTATGAAAAAAATTAAATCTGAGAAAATTACTCATAGTGTACTTAAAATATTTTTTAAACAAAATTATATTGAAATTTAACTTACTTTCATATTATTTAGTCATTATTCTCTAATAGTTTTGCAATTAAAAATAAGGCTTTAAGATATTAGAAAAACAGAATTATACACAATTGTGCCTCAAAAAATCAAGAACCTCAGAATCAGCCTAACTAGGAGGTGATCTATGTTCATTGCAGCAATATTCACAATAGCGAGAATCTAGACACAACCCAGTGCCTAATAACAGATGACTAGATTAAGAAACTATGGTACATCTAAATGGAATTTTATGCAGCCACCAGGAAAAATGAAGTCATGAAATTCACATATAAATGGATATACATGGAGAGTATCATACTGAGTAAAATGTCAGAAGAAGGACAGACATAGATGATTGGACTCATCAGTGGGATATAAAAAAATTGTAGATTAATACCCAAGTAAAGTGGAAACAAGGTCAGGAAGACTGGCCACAAGTTATGTTGGAGGGAGGAAAGCTAGGATAGAGAAGAGACCAGTATGCCAAAATAGTTGGAAATGATCACTCTGGACAAGAACTTAGTGCTGAAAGTATGTGAAAGGACAGACATGATCACCTTTCAGTATCTGTATTACAAACTGTAATGCCCAAAAGCAGAGAAGGAGAGAAAGAGAGAGAGACAGAGAGAAAGAGAAAAAGAGACAGTGACTGAGAGAGAGAGAAAGAAAGAGAGAGAGAGAGAGAGAGATGAAAAGTGTCTGTCATAGATGTAGGCTGTAGGGAGGGTCACAAGAGGGAAGCTGGGAATATGGGTGATAGAGTGATATATTTATATATAAAGTTTTTAAATTAAATTAGAAAAAAAATTCTTTGATATCATAGTTTGGTAGAAATAGTGATATTTCATAATTTGCTTGAATTACCTGTAAGTGTAAATATCCATTATTATAAATTAACCTACTTTGATAATTATGATTCAAAAAATAAAATGTATAATAAAACTGAATCTTTCAATTATATTCAACAATTGCATCATCAACTATTTTCAGAAATGGCCACAATAATCTCCACCTTATCCCTTTCAATGTTGCTGATCTCTTCCTGCATAGATCAAGGATGACCTTCAGATATGGTATAACCAATAAAATTAAATGATAATGGGGTCTTATAACTTTTGTGCTCATGTTTTTTTAAAAAAAATTATACCACACAACCTTGAGAGATGAGGTACTTCACTTTTAAAAATAAAAATAAAAAGATTCCTCACGGTATAAGATCATTTGGAAGGGATATCCAGGTTGAATCACAAAATAGGCCTAGATCTAGAGGAAAGATCAGTTTGGAAAATACAGACAAATGAGAATGACCAGATGAGAGCATATTCATGAATAAATTTGGGTCAAATTATTGAACCATTAGATCAAGAACAATGATGGTAATTTTAAGATATTTTGATATTGGGGAATAACAGTTAAAGACAACTGACAAAGAGCAGAGAAGCTGGCAGTGAGAGTGTTAACAGAAATGTAATAAAAATGACACTAGATTTTAGGCTCAGAAAGAAGGCATAGGCTGAAAAGTTGAGAAGGAAAAATGAAGGTGAAATAAACTGATAAAACTGAAGAGAGACAGGAAACAAGCTACTGTCAGAGTCCCAAAGAGTGGCACAGCCTGCTGTGTTCTAGCAGACAGAAAGTGACAAAACAGTAGTAGATGCAGGATGTTGCATGTTAGATAATTTAATGCATTTTAAAAGTCTGGACAATGTGATATCTAGAATATTGATAGAATCCATTGATTTCTTTCTGCTAAGTGTAAGAAACTGCAAGGGAGAAATAAGTAAGCAAGAGCAGTAGCATATACAAACAGAATTTCTAAGAAATATTGAGTATTGTGGCCTGTCCATTTATGAGAATTTTTTAAATCTTGTTTTTCTTTTTCAAACTGTTCGCAGAAAGTGGTGTTAGCATTCTTCTGCAATGCTTGTGGGATACAGGCCAAATTGACCACATGCTTTGTCACAAAACATATGTCCATAAAATCAAGAAGATAGAAATCGTATCAACCATCCTCTCAAACCACAATGCTTTGAAATGGAAATTAATCACTAACAGAAATGGGGGAGAAAACCAAACATTTGGAAATTAAACAAAAAATGATTTAGAAAAGAAAGAGTTTCTGAGTTAAAACAAAATGCTGTTCAAAATTCTATCAGAGTTATGATTGTCAAAAAATATTTAAGATTTCAGACTTAACATCATACTCATAGGACCAAAGAGAAAGCTTAAAGGGCTGAAGTGCTTATTTTGCATGTACAAGGCCCCAGCTTCAACAGATACAATTCCTTTGCACCTCCAGGTATATCCCCAGTAGTATCACTAGTTCCAAATACCCAAACACTGAATCATTTGGCCTACACAGCCAAGCTGAGGATCACTGTCAACAACTCCCAGGAACCCTGTGCATTGGTGAGGGGGCTCTACTCCTAAAACAATAATAACAACAACAACAATAACATCAACACCATGCTTATTCACTTCCTTGGCTGTACAAAGAGGCTTTCAAAAATGTTGAATGTTGATCCACAAAAGTTTACCATATCCAAAGAATAGGGAGATGAGTCTTGAAATTGTGACTGTAATTCTGTGGTAAGTAATTCATAGAAAGATAACCATTATGTTAAGAGGGTTTTCCTGGCCAAGGAACCATTTGCTTTTATGATGAGGCTTGGGACAGAAAAAAAAAAAAGGTGAGGGGAAAGTTGGTGCTGACTTTGCAAACTTTCTGCAGGCTTAAAAAGCTGATATAGATATAGATTGGGTTCTTTCCATTTGCCAACTTTCTGAAGGCTTAAAAAGCTATTCATCCAAACATGAGGCATTTCTAACAGAAAGAGGAAAGTCTCAGAGAGCTTAGCCAAGAGATGTGGAGACCAGCAGATTAAGGGAGACCACAACTCCCAGATGGAAAAGGTAGTTTGTGATTAAATATTCCCTGTCTTTGAAATTAGAAACATGTGGACACAAATGCTTATATGACTTCAGTCCTGCCATGAACCACTGAGTCCTATTTTTACTCATTTTTCTTATCGTAGAGTACAGTCACCCTGACCCAGTCTCAATATTGCAAGTGGGTTGGATGAGGAAAGGGAGGAAGGCTGATAAATGAATCATTTTTGCTATAAAGTCTGGAATGAAGAGGGACCACATCAGGGAAGCTGCAGCTCAAAAACTTCTGCCACATCTGGACCAGATATAGATCATGAAATTATGGACTTGGATGCAAATTCACATTATTTATGGAGGAAGTGCTCTTCAGAAATACGTGTATAAAGACTGATGGGGACAGATAAGAAAGAGCCAGGCAGGCATGGTTTTTGGAGACTTTTTGCAACATCTGTCGCTCATATAAATTACATCCCAGAAATGACACATCTTCAGGCAGATTCTGAAAAAAGGACCAGCCACTAGTAGCCAGCACACATGGAACTAGGGAAAAGATGGACCTCCCTGGAAAAGAAAATATGAGAAGACCATAAACCTTTTATACAATATTTATCATTTAGATTGGAACTTTAGGGACCCAGAGAGCTAGTACAGCAAATATGGCACTTGCCTTGGCCAACCCTGGTTTGGGTCCCTGAGCATCAGTAGGAAGGATCCTTGCAGTGAGTCAGGAGTAAGCTCTCAGCATTGTCAGCCCTGTCCCAAACACCAAAAAAGAAAAAAAAAATAAATATTGGGTTCTTTCCATTTTCAAAACTATAAATCATAAATTAATTTATAATGTATGACATGTCATAACACAACTATAATTATAAATATATGGTCTGAATACAATTGGAATAAGCAGTAATATATATTTTATAAAATTAATTGATCTTTTGCTATAAATGATATATTCTGTTTTTAAAGAAACATTAATGATTTGCCAGTGTTCAAGAACTGCAAGGGGTTTGCGAATGTAAAGTTGAGTGAGTTACATTCTCAACAAAATTCCAACAAAATCTCATAGTTTTATATAATAACAGTGCCTGACTTAGATGAAAATGGCAAAATTATCTTAAGTGATAATCAGAGAACTAGACTGACAGGAATTTGAGTTAGAAAACATTATTGTCCACGAGAGCCATATAACAATAACATTAGATATTCAAAATGAATTCCCTAAATTAAATTAGATATAGAAGTCAGACAGGGACTGTGAATAAGCTATGTTTGTGTACTGTACCAGAGAATATTGCTACTAATGTAATCAGTCTTTATTCAAGTTCAATTATATTTTCTAAATGGTGGAGCAATAATCAAAGCAAATGTTAGTGTCCAGAATTTAGTGGGTAAAATATTTATCATGTATTTGTTCATCATTTGCAGTGTTAATATTCCATTGCCACAAAACAAGTTACCGCAAATTGTGTGATTAAATAATGCATGTTTGTCTCACAGTGTCCATCAGACAAGAGACTATGGCACACAGGTTCCTGTTTCTAAAAACAGAACTGTTTCATACGCTGTCTTATCTTAATTTGGATATTGATGAAAAGGAAAAATATTACAATGAAATGTTATCACAAAAATGAATTTATTCCCAAGGTCTTGGGTCCTTGATTATTGTATATCTGGGAACAAAATTTATGTGTGTGGGAGATTATTGTACGTATTAAGCAGATGGGTTTGGGTGCCTGCCCAATGTCCAGGCATTTCCTTTTACCCATGAACAACATCAGTCATCCTGTCCTCCAAACGTCATCCAGATTAAAACATTCTGCTCTTGTCCCCATGCCATTCTCTATCCAGTGTACTCGTACCTGGTCTAAATTTTGCAATGAGAATCCTGTAACCCATGTCCCCTGCTTGGGGCTTGATGCTCTATCAGTCACTGACCCTTTCTAAGGCTGTATGCCAGCACCTCTCTCCCCTTAACTTTATTTGATCTTCAACCTCCAACCATGGTCGCATGCATGTGGCTGAGAACCTCTGCTGTCTGGCTGTCCCTCTGTGCTTAGGTGAGGTGGAGAGGAAGTGGCCTAGCTGACGGCTTCCTCTGCTCTCTCCCACCCCCAGCCACCCCATTACATATTTTGACTGGGTAAACTTTAGGTGGGCAAGATTGAAAATGACCAACTATGGGGCTGGAATGATAGCACAGTGGGTAGGGTGTTTACCTTGCTCGTGACTGACCCGCGTTCGATCCCCAGCATCCCATATGGTCCCCCAAGCACTGCCAGAACTAATTCCTGAGTGCAGAGCCAGGAGTGACCCCTGAGCATCGCTGGGTGTGACCCAAAACGGCAAAATAAAATAAAATGACCAAATAAATTAACTAGTTTACTTGATGTAATAAAATATAGTAGGAATTAGGTGTGTCTAAGATGTATGCAGCATTGCTTATTAATACCTTTATATACAAACAATATGTGTCTGGGAACTTTGAGTGGTATACCCATAACAAAGGAAAAAGGAGAAGGGCACACTATTCAGTGGCTTTAAGTTACAGAAGTTTAACTTTATTGCCTTGGAGATTTCTAAAACATTTGCATTTTATAATTATGAATCACATATGAGTGCTTGGGTAGTAACTGTGAATCTTAGGCAGTTGAACACGTCATATATATTGACAATGTACTACATTTTCTCCTAGTGATGCTCTTTTCTTGCATTAAAATCTCATGAGAAATTTAAAGAGTGCTTCTAGAAATTGTCATAACTCTTTAAATTAGAAAATTTTTAAAGAAATCAGTCTTTTGCTCTCTTACACTGACATATCTCTCCTCAAAAATTCATATACATGTAAATTTTTAACTTCTTTGCCAGTTGTTTTACTTTTACCAATATCCATATCATAGCTGAGAAACATATCTGAAGTGACCTTAAAATCAATCATTCTGTGGGATTGGGGGTGGAGACAAGGTTGAGGGGGGAAGAGAAACTGGGGACATTGGGTGGTCAGAAATGTGTATTGGTGGATGGGTGATGAACATTTTATGACTGAAACTCAATCATAAAATCTTTGTAACTGTGTATCTCATGGTGATTCATTTAAATTATACACACATACATACACATATGAAGCTTAAATCAATTAATGATAAATTTAATGGAATCAATTTGATGTCTTTACCACTTACTCACTTAATGCCTTATAAAGATGCTGATGAAAATCAAGATGTAATTATCCAGGGCAGCAAGGATTGCCATAGCTGAGCAGTCTACAATGTCTGATCATTAGTCAGACAAACTGGTATCAACCATGGAGCACTTATTGTATCTCCATAGCTTTAAGAGCTGATCCATAATATCTGTTCTTAAAAACATTATGGACAAATTTTTAATGACTCTGTCCATCTCATAATTTAACAAATGACATTGTACAGTCAAATGGCAAGTTTTACAATTTAAAATTATTGAAAAATAAGTTTTAAAGAATGTCTATGCTTAAAAAATGTTTTTGCTATCTAGTGCCAAGAACTATTTTGTTATGTCCAGCATAGCATTTCTTTTGATTTTATCAAAGTACCCAGAAATTACCACAATGCTTTCCAGAGTTAACATTTTGAGACTTTGAAATTTACAAGAAGAAAAATGGATATGAGAAAAAACACAAATGGAATGAAAGAGCCAAGAAGTTACAGTATCACTGTGTACAATTTCATTTTTGTACAAGAACTTGGAAATTCAACAATTTTATAATGAAGAGACAATTTTTTATCGGTTTGTAGATTTTAAGTTTATAGGTTAAATACTAACAATTACATCATGTAAAACTGGATTGAAAAGCAAACAAACTGTCACCTTTAGTCTTGTCACCACAGTAAAGAACAGGAGACTAAACAACTGCAAATATAATGAGATAAATTCCTTTTGTTTGTTTGTTTGTTTGTTTTTGGACCATACCCTGCAGTGCTTAGACCTTACACCCGGCTCTCTCCTCAGGGATCACATCTGGCAGTACAGGGGACCATATGGATGTCTGGGATCAAACTGAGATTGGCCAAGTGCAAGACAAATGACCTACCTGATATACTATCTCTTTGCCCCCAACACTTTCTAATTTTAAGGAAGTTCAATTAAAATTCATTTTACCCTTCATAATTTTGATTTCTTATGAAAAGCTTGTTTGTATATTTTAGTTCATTTTCTACTTTTCACTTTCTATTTCAGGGTGGGAGGAGTATTAGGACCATAACTGGTACTGTGGTGCTTGGGCTTCCTTTATACTATGCTCGGGGATCACTCTTGGCAGTGCACAGGGGCCATATGTGGTAACAGGGATTGAACACCAAGTAGCTGTGTGCAAGGCAAGTGTACTCATTGTACTATCTCTCCAGTCCCCTATATATTTTTTTTATTGTAACATTCTGTCTTTGACCAAATTAGATGATTTTTTGTGTGTGGCGAAGGGATTGACAGATTTTTAAGTGTACATTGTGTTTTATTTTTACCCCAATTTTATTTTTAAAAGTTGTTCACAATAACATATTATATTCAATATTCCCACACTCATCCCACCACCATTATTTAGAATTTTCCCACCACCACCCAAGTGGTGCCCCAAAAGCAGGTCCTAAATAATTTATTTCCTATTGCTTCTTCTGAATAATCCATTAAAAATGATCCAAAGAAGTTTCCTTGGAGGAAAATATGTGAAGATTGTTGTATTTCACCCTAGAGCCATTAAGCCCTTGTATAAGAGATTACTAACATGTTGTTATATGTTGAGCCTTGTGTGCTAATATATATTTATTGATTGATTGATCGAGATCAGTTGCCTTCTACCTTACACCCCATCAAATGTGGTATGCTACTCTTGTTACATCAATGGAATAGAGTATGAAAGTTCACACTCCAAGAATTGTAAAATTTTACATAGGTTGATACAACTGGAGATGACTTTGGAGTCCGGAACCATCTCTGTAGTTTGTGGCTTGCGTCTGAGATTTATTTGTGAGTCTATGCATCATGGCCAGTTAATAAACTTATATGGTGCAAGGCACAATTTCTGGGCATGGCTTTCAGGCTCCTAGAAAGATAGGAATTTTGACAGTGTAGTGGTTATCACATTTGCCTTAAATGGTGTTTTAAAATGTAAAGCAATTATTTTTTGAAATTATAAATATGCTTCAATCCTGTTTGGCCCTGATTCTTGGTATTTTCTTCATCTGTGTATTCTGACAGTTCTTCCCCTGGCTTTAGGAGTCTGCCTACATAATTGTCTTTTTCTCTGAACTGCATCTCCCACTCCCGCACACTCTCCATCTGCACCTCCTTCAGGTCCAAGAGATCGTCATACTCCTCTCTGAGTGTGTCCTTGTTCTTGTCCAGGCAGAAGGTGGCCAGGCCCCAGGAAGCGTTCCTGCCAGCAAATATCCCAGAGGGGCCAGCCGGGCTGTAGAACTTGCTGCCCTTGCTCACGTCGTGCCCACTGATGGCCAGCAGGATGCGTGGCTGGCGCCCCTTCATGCGGGGCAGCCTGAGGGAGAGGGGGGGCAGGCCTGCCATAGCACAGCGTTAGTGCGGTTGACTTGCTTGCAGCAGGCGGGCTGAGCCGGGTTTGATTCCTCCACCCCTCTCTGAAAGGCTGGCAAGCTACTGAGAGAATTTTGGCCCTGTGGCAGAGCCTGGCAAGCTACCCATGATGTATTCAATATGCCAAACACAGTAACAACAAGTCTCACCATGGATGTGTTTGATATGCCAAATACAGTAACAAGTCTCACGATGAAGGCATTACTGGGCCCGCTGGTGCAAATCGATGAACAAGGGAGGACAGTGACAGTGATAAATACGGTATGAACATTTAAGTCCATATATTTGCCTATGTGTGTAGCATAAATTTCAATATGTCTTCCTACCTAGAGTATAATTAAGCAAAACATAGGTAACTATATTGCTCCTGTCTTCTTGATATTTAGAAGTTCATTTATAAACAATTTTGGTGTTTCAAAGAATTTATAATGGTGATAAGGAAGTTATTTAGAATTTAGATACAACAATATAACATTTTTAAAGAACAGAATGGTATTGGAACAACACATTTAGGGTGGAAAAAGTAAAAAATTTTAAGCCTCTATTGAGTCACAAAAATTAATTACCTTATGATCCAATTTTTTTAAATAGAAAAAGCATAACATAAAGTCAGATAATGATAAGATAGAAATAATAATTAAGATAAAATAACAAATTATAGAATATTAATAAAATTTAAAACAATTCTTATTAAAATGTTAATTTAAAAACCTGTCTATAACATCAAGAAAAAAGTGGAAAAGGTAACAGTCAAATTTGAAAATCCATAAATATTATGGAAATTTTTATGAAAAAAATATTTAAAACAAATGAGATTTCCATAGTTAAAAACTTTATTATTCTTTCTTCTCCAAACTTGCTCAAAACCACAGTCCCTAGAAACTACTCTTCTACTATGATTTTGAATTTTTGATATTCTAAATATTTTTGATATTCTAAATATTCTAAACATGGCTACACAATGCAATATTTTCTTTCTTTCCCTGGCTTGTTTCAGTTAGCATATCTTCCAGTTCATCTATGTGGCTGAAAATGAAAATGTGTCTTTCTTTTTGAAAGGACAGTAATTATATCGGTTATTTCTATACATTTTCTAATGATAATAATGCTGAAATGATTTTGAGAATAAAGATATCTTTTTTAATTGAATCACCATGAACTACACTGACAAAATGTTCATGTCTGAATTTCAGTTATACAATGATCTAACACCAACCCTCCATCGTGTACATATTGCACCACCAATGTTCCTAATATCCCTCTCCTATCCCCCTGCCCCACTCCACTTATCCCACTTCCTCTATGGCAGACAATTTCCCTGTTGCTCTTTCTCTACTTATGGGTATGATGATCTAATCTTTGATAAGGGAGCAAGAAATATAAAGTGGAGCAAGGAAAACCTCTTTAATAAAGATATATCTTGATGGGACCAGAAATACAGTGCAGTAGATAGGGCACAGCCAACCCTGTTCAACCTCACAACTACTAGTGCTGAACATAGTCCTCCTAAGCACCACCAGGAGTGATACCAGAGTAGCACTGTAGCACTGTACTCCTGTTCATTGATTTGCTCGAGCAGGCGCCAGTAATGTCTCACAACAAATTGTGAGACTTGTTGTTACTGTGTTTGGCATATGTCATGGGGAGCTTGCCAGGCTTCGCTGTGTGGGCAAGATACTCTCAGTAGCTTGCCAGGCTCCCTGAGAGGTGCAGAGGAATCAAACTCAGGTCGGCCACGTGCAAGGCAAATGCCCTACCTGCTGTGCTATCACTCCAGCCTGATACCAAAGTATAGAGTCAGAATTCCTGAGCAAGCACTGCTCCTAGCAGATGTGATCCCAAAACAACAAAAAGTCTTGCTAAGGTATAATTTTCTACTTTTTTGAGATGGTGGTAAACCTAATGGTGCTCAGAGCTTACTCTTGGCTCTATGGTCAAGCATCACTCCCGGCAAGGCTTAATGGTATCATATGCAGTACCAGGCTTGTACTAGGATTCGTTTTCTGGAAGCAAGTTTCTTATCCCCAGTACTATCTCTTTGGCCCAATGGATTAAATTTTAAAAGATCATTTTGGCTGTAAAATTAAGAACAGACTTAATTAGGTGCTCTCAGAAGCAGTAGAAATATCGAGAGGGTAGAGTATTTATCGGAGTATAATGTCATGATAAAGGTATGACAATATAGGTATTAGTTATTAGCCTATGAAAACATCTCAGATAGAATATAAATTGGATTTCTCAAAAGATTTTGTGTGAAATATAGGAAGAAGATCAGTGTTAAGTGCAATTTTATGATTATTTTGTCTGACCACCTTTAGGAGAAACAATCTATCAACCAAAATTGAAAAAAGTATGGAAGGATGAAAATGAATACCAGTCATTATTTGGGCTTCAAATGTCTAATAAACTTAGAGTTAAAGGAATATATTTTAGTCAAAAAACAGGTGCACTGATCATAAATTTGAGTATAATAAAATGACTATCAAATTTAAGATTATTTTGAAGATATATAAAACAGCATTTAGAATCAGGTCATAATTATTCAAAATAGTTTCCAATGACTTGTAGTTTATTTATACGCATATGAATTTAAAGTATCATATTTATTTTTAAATTTGGGCACTTTATCAGATTGCATTGTATACTGTCTTGTGCTCTTTCTCTCTCTCTCTGTTTCTTCTTTCTCTCTCTCTCTCTCTCTCTCTCTCTTTTCTAGGTTAAATCCACTGTAGCCAAATACAAAATAGAAAAAAGGGATGGCAAATTTTACTCACTTTATTTTTAGTCATATACCATGTCTGTAACAAATTTCAACTTCTTAAAATATGTGCAGTTTTACTGTAGGATAATATTGGTTTGTCCTTTCTGCCTTGCCATAGAGAGCTTAGGTTTATTGGGTTTACTCCCATTACAGAGCGCCATTCCTCTGTGTTTATTTGTAACTTCTTTCTTTGTTCTCTGCTTCCCCAACCAATCACCCTTACCTCTTAATAAGACTCTGTTAACTTGTAAATATTGCTTTTCTCTTCTCCTTATGTTCTTTGCATATTTACTTCAGAGTAATGTCCTTTTTATATAGACTCAAGAAGACAGTTAATGCTATGATTTTGTGACTTGGGAGTTAAGTCTGAATAATATTCACTCCTGGGCATCTGTTTTCTTGACCTAAACCTCAGCTGCCCCTCGTTCCTAGTACCCCAAAAGCAGGGTCCCGACGAGGTACTGGATGAACCCAGGGCAAGCTGTGAGCTATGCTGGCATCAAAATGGGTGAGGCCAAAGTACCATAATAATTCACCATAAGTTAAGAGCATGGTCATGAACAAATTCTGTCATGACCCAAAAAGTAACAACTAGATTAGGACCCTGCAAGGGTTAGGAAGATTAATCTGGCTTGAGCACTGTAGTCTGAGATCTAGAGCAAGATATCCCCAGGAGAGCCACCCTACAAGCTTAATGTATCTCTTACTGAGTCCAAACAAAATAACTAATATTAAGTCATAGAATTAAGATGTTAATTAAGATGTTATTTAAGTTATTGGACTAAGGAAAGGAGAAAAACCCTGGAGAGGTATTTTGCCCTTGAGCCAAGGAAGGGCTTTCATATGTTGATTGTGCTACCTGACCTGGGTGTGGTTGCTACCCTGAAAGTGGGAGTTGGTGAGTGACCAGAGGGAGACCAGGCAGTGAGTCAGAGTGCATAGAGACTAGTGAGGGAGACAGGAAGAGACAGGAATGAGGTGAGACTGGAATGGGGAGCTTAGTGAGACTGGAACAGGTGTGTGGGGATAATGGAATAAATGGCAACTGATCACCAACCAGCCAGGCCCTTGTTTCCTCCTTTGTCCACCCATGGCACTGGTCATCCCTGGTGGGAAAGCGGCACAGGATCATTGAATGCAGGCAGGGAGAGAGAGCCGCGGGGTTCCTTGGCTTTGTGATTACACATTTTACTCTTCCTTTGTCTAGCACAGTGGTAGGGCGTTTGCCTTGCACGCAGCCAACATGGCCGACCCGAGTTCGATTCCTCCGCCCCTCTCGGAGAGCCCGGCAAGCTACCGAGAGTATCTTGCCCGCACGGCAGAGCCTGGCAAGCTCCCCGTGATCATATTCGGTATGCCAAACACTGTAACAACAAAGTCTCCAATGGAGACGTTACTGGGCCCGCTCGAGCAAATTGATGATCAACGGAAGGGCCTTCTAACCTCTATGAAGGTAAGAAAATAACTTGTCTTCAGTAAATATCTTTCTCAAAGACATAGTGATGAACTCGTTATGAAAAAAAAGTTAACTTCTATGTGCCAAACTATAGATATGATCTAGAGAGTACTAGATGTGATCTAGTAACTAATCCAGCTTTGATTTTGGGCATCACATATAGTCACCTGGGTACCTCCAAGAATAATACCTGATCATAGAAGCAGGAACAAGTCATGAATATCATCAGGTATGCCCAAGCATTCTTTCCTTCCCTCAAAAAAAAAAAAAAAAGAACCAAATAATCTTGTAAACCTATTCAAAGTATGTAACTCTATTCATTTTTCCTATTACCAACTGCAACTGCTTAAAATCTTTGTTAAATGATGCGATATCATCGAAATGAGTAAAATGCATGCTTGGCATATGCATGTCTCTGAGTTCCATTCCTAGAGAGCCTAGCCTTCTGAACAGAGCCAGAGGCAGCTCTGGGGTGTCCCAGAATACCACAGCACAAAGGCTTGGCAAAGAACTTTCAGGCCTAGCCAACAGTATCACTGAAAATGGTTCCTGTTCACCCCCAGCACTGTTGGTTTCTCTTAAAAATATATATACATTAGGGCCAGAAAGATAATATAGTGGGCAAGATATTTGCCTTGAAGGTATCTTACCTGGGTTCAATCTTCAGCAACTCATATTGTCCCCGGAGCCTGCCAGGAGTAACTTCTTAGTGTACAGTCAGGATTAACCCCCTAGGTACTGCTCAGTGTGGTCTTAAAACAAATACATTAATGGGGCCACATTTATAGTATAGCACTTGCCTTGCACGATTTGGTTGCCAGCAATCCATATGGTACCTTAAGCCCTACCAGGAGTGATCCCTGAGACATTGAAAATAGAGCCAGGAATAAGCACTGAGAATGTGGTTGACTATGGCACAAAAATTCTGTATGTATGTACATATACATATATATGAATATATATTCGACAATATACCAATTTAACTTTAAATATAGAGAGGGCATGAATAAATATCAACTAAATTTCAGAGACAGAATATTACAATTTTTTAAAAATTTCCCATTATGTCTCTTCTACAATTACTTAAAACATTCTGGAAAGTAGCCTGAGGAATGAAAGTAGAATCAGTTGCCAAAAGTAGCACATGTATGGAAAATTGTTGTATTCTGGTATTTGTCTGCTCTTGGAAAAATTTTATGGGCTCAACTAACTTTCTGGAAAAAAATAGATCGTGGCATGCTGATATCTAATGTTTTCTCATTGTAGTGGTGATAAATACACTGAGAGAAGTGTCTAAGTATATCTACTTAAAGTCAAGGATGGTAGAGTACAAAATTTATTATATGACAATTTTGAATTTTGGAAGAATTGATTACTAACTTTTCCACTCTGAATTCCCCTGTAGAATGAAGTCTCTCCATTATATGTTCTGCACCTTCTGTTTTAAACTATAAATTAAATATGTATATATGTGTGTGTCTAAACATTTATTATGTATAGCATGGAAATTATATTGACACATCATTCAAACTCCACATTAAAAATACAGATTCAAGACTATTTTTATTTATTTTTTATTTTTTTTAACTTTTTATTGAATCACTATGAGATAGACCCTTAAAAAATATGGAACACTTCACAAATTTGCATATCATCCTTGAGTATGGGCCATGATAATCTTCTCTCCAACATTGTAACTGAGCATTTGTAACTGAAATTAATATTGAATAGAATATCACATTCAATGCAGATATTTATTTTACAACATTTCTTTAACACTAAGAAAAGGGTATTTTAGACCAAATTCCA
This sequence comes from Sorex fumeus, assembly GCF_029834395.1. Lineage (NCBI taxonomy): Eukaryota > Metazoa > Chordata > Mammalia > Eulipotyphla > Soricidae > Sorex > Sorex fumeus. The sequence goes on along the minus strand of NW_026606108.1, from coordinate 21,305,878 downwards.
TGTTTCTTATTTCAACATTGGACAATATCGAGTTGTTTAGTCTAACTGGGGAATTGAAATGATGGGATATGATAGTTATGATGGAGCCATGATTATAGCATGTTGGCTTGAATATTTACAGTGCCCTGCTCTAATTGTCTTCTGGCAGAAGTTTCTAGTCTCAGGGCATGCAAAAAGATTGTAGACAGGCTGTATCCAATCTTACCTTTCTCTCCCTAACTAACTAAGGCATCCTATTTCTTGGTTTTCTGGAGCTTGCCAAGAAGAATAAAATGTCCTGGCAATGCTTGTGAGAAAATAACCTAGTGCAATTTAGGGGGACGTGGCATAAAAATGTATTAAGTCCCATTCCATTAACAAAGTATCATGTTCACAAAAGAAGCATACTGTGACCTTTTATACTTGGAACTTCTAGATAAGATGAACAGATTTATGAAGTCTGTCATAGAACATGGTAGTAAATACGGCATAGAAACTGAGGTGAGCTCATGAGCAGGATTGTTTCTAGATGATTCCCTCAGTCCTCTTAGTTGAATTGGGAAAAATTGTTTAATCTTAGTATGTTTTCATTTTTTAAGTTATAACATAAAATTTATGTTTTAGACTTGTTATGCAGAATGTCAGTAAACATATTTTAGAGAGGTAGGATAGTGGGTAACACATGAATATCACATGGTAGCTTAATATAGACTTTGTACTTGGTGGTTTTCTGGTTTAGGAATTGGGTACATGTTGGAAATATTACATGATTGCAGAATTCAGTGCTTCATGAACCATTGGGTTTTGGATGCATTTTCCACTGGTTTCAACCTGAGTTTTCTATTACGTCTTCCCTGGTAGTTTCTCTAATTTGATTGACATAATCCACAAAGAGAGAAATCTCTTGAAAAATGGTCATTATCAACTTATGCAACATGATCATGGAAGAGTCATCAAGTCACAATTGTCAAATTCTGTTGGTTAATTTAAAGAAAGCCACAGGACACACTCAGGGAAAGAGTTACATAGAATATCAACAGTAGAACGATAACTAAAAAAACATTTGTAGAGTTTAATGTTTCCATTAGTTCATTTCACAGAAATTTCCTATCCCACAATTGTATATAAAAGTCAGTATTAAAGAATTGCTCTCTTGGTATAGAGTAAGTTTAACTAACATAGTGTATGGTTTTAACCTAAAACTAGGCAGCCTTCACCTTCCTGGGTGAACCATATTTGTGAGCCTCTTTCCACCTTCACCTTCAGTGGAATATTTTTAGCATTTTCACAACACTCAAGTGCTACAAATCTGAAATGTTTTTACATTAGAAGGTCAGAAAACTATAGTCATTACAAACATGTTACTTTTTGTGGACATCTCAGTTTCAATTACTAAAATTATTTATATGTTAATAAAATCTCAGATAATAATCCAGAAAATTTATTATTTTTTATCATATCTGACTGTGCTCAGAGATTTCTCTTGACCTTCTGGCTTTGTGCATAGAAATCACTTCTGGAAGGGATTGGGAGAACCATATGGGGTGCTAGGGATTAAATTTATCTAGCTACCCGTGAGGCAAGCACCCTACCAACTGTACTATTGCTCAAATTCCCAGAAAAAATATTATTGAATATAATATACACCAAATATTTTTTCTTAAATAACACTACATAAAACAAGATAAAATTTGGTGAGGCCAGTTTAGACCACACTTGGAGGTACTCAGGACTTAGTAATGGTTTTGTGCTCAGTAGTTACTCCTGTGCTTAGGCTGCAATATGCAGTATCAGGGATCAAACTAGGATAGGCTAACTGTAAAGTCATTAATCACCAATATTTTTTTAATCACCTATATTTTTGACCCTAAATACAGACAAATTAAAGTGTGGAACATTCATTTATTAAAAGTTACAGATATAACTTCTCTATTACGAATCTCTTAATTTGTGAGGTATTTTTAAAATTCAAGTCAAGCTGCTCTTAATAACTACTAGTATATGTTTCACAGAAAGGTTCCTGAAAATGTCTCAAAACTTTTGTAGAAAAAGCAAGAGGTCAATATCCTTGTAGAATAGCAAGAGGTCAATATCTTATTCTTGATAGCAACAATTAAGAGTTAATATTAAGAATGCTGAAAGAACATGAACACTTTATTAATATCCCTGTGAGCAAAATATATATAATAAAGATTCCATAGCAGTCATCAATCATTTAGATTTAAATATCATCAAGCATCAGTATTAGAGTCAATATAATAACCATTCATGCTGTCACTTCTCAAATTTGATTAGTGTCAACTATAGAATCATATTATTAATCACTATTATTAACATTAGTAATGATATTATTACCAGTTTCTTTTCTAATATATAATGATCTATATCTTGACCATTCTTGGGGGCACACCCAGTTGTTCTCTGGGATGCTCCTGATTCTGTGGTCTGGTGTCACCCCACAACATGCCTGAGGTTAACCTAGACCTTCGACATGCAAAGCATACATTCAGCCTGTTGAGCTCTCTCTTGGCATGTATCATATACAATTCTTATTAAAATTATGAATCAGAAAATGTTCTTATATTACTAATTTCAATAATGCATGGATATTTATTTATGACTAAAACAGACTATTATGACTCACACTTAAGACTGCTTATCAAGGAATAAATTTTTATATGTTTTGTTCTCTCACTAGAGAAGTTTTAAATGTGTCCCCAAACTTGATATCAAGCTTCTGGTGTTTATCTCCCTACCAATTTTAATAATCCTCTACCTGTCCAAATCGTGAAACAAAAACTTACCTTACTATACTTAGTTATAGCATAAGTATTGATCTTAGAGAAACAAAATAGAAACTGTTAATGAGAACATTAGTTAAACAAAGAAAAAAGTTAGTCAGGTATTGGTTGTAATCCAACCAAATAGATTTTTTATTTTTGCTTGAGGAGATAAGATATCTAAGGTAGGGGTTGCAAATATGACTATAAATCAGAAATGACAAGAATTTATTGAAATACAAACTCCTACATCTTAGGTTAGACATGTCAGAATTTTCAGAAGAGATATTTATTTGCCCTAACAACCAGGTTGAAGACTTAAAAGAGATTATAGGTTCAAGGACAGAACTATTTAGAGAAAAATAAAATTATAATTTTACTAAAAATCTGTTAAAAAATCCCCTATAGTTAAGAGTAAAGACCTCAAAACATGTGAAAAAGTTGTAGCTGGATTCCCTACACTGGAATCTCTTAGCAATTTATATAATGCCCATTTGAAAAATATTTTTGCCTATTTTTTTTTCATTTTTGAGCCCTATCTAGCAGTGCTCTGGGTTTACTTCTGTCTCTGCACTCAGAAATCAATCCCGGCCAGCTCAGGGAACAGACAGAGGGAGAGAGAGACGGGGGTAGGGGGTGAGTGGGAGGGGAAGAGAAGAGAAGAAGGAGAGAGAGAGAGAGAGAGAGAGAGAGAGAGAGAGAGAGAGAGAGAGTTCCTGCCATAGAGGAAGGCTGAGGTGGGTTCATGGAAGGAAGGAAACTGGGGCATTGGTGGTAGGAAATGTACACCGGCAAAGGGACCGGCATTGGAACACTGTATGACTGAAACTCAATCATGAATAATTTTGTAATTATGTGTCTCATGGTAATTCAATTAAAAAGAAAAAACAAACAAAAACAGAGGGTTCCACTGACCAGAAGAATGTTGCATCCAAGAAATGAGATGTCACTGTCACTGTCCTTCCATTGTTCATCGATTTTCTCAAGCAGGCCCAGTAACGTCTCCATTGTGAGACTTGGTTGTTACTATGTTTGGCATATTGAATACGTCACATGTAGCTTGCCAGGCTTTGCCTTGCGGGCGAGATACTCTTGGTAGCTTCCCAGGCTCTCCGAGAGGAGCAGAGGAACACAACTCGGGTCAGCCATGTTGGCTGCGTGCAAGGCAAACGCCCTACCCACTGTGCTATCGCTCCAGCCCAAGAAGTGAGATGAATTTAGATAAATAATCCGTTTCTCCTTACTTCACACAGGTGATTTTTTTAATAATCTAAAGTAGAAATATCAAAATTCATGGTAATTTATTATGTAATCAAGTGATATATCTGTTCACTATGGTATATAACATTAAAAAGATACTAGAGTATAGTTCTGAGTTAGATAAAGTATTTTACCTTTAAAACAAAAAACAATAGGGCTGGAGAAATAGTACTATGGGTAAGACACTTGCTTTACACATTGCCTACCCTGATTTGGTACCCAGCCCCACAGACTGTCCCCAAGCACCACCAGGAGAGATCCCAGAACAAAGAGCCAAGGTGTGAATACCACATGTGGGGCACGTACCTTTACCTCTAAAATAAAAGTAAGTAAATGAATGATAAACTAACAATCTTCAAATAATCCGAGCGATAATACAAACCAGCAATTGTTTTTGTATTGGATCTTGCCAAGTTTACAAATAGTTTTAAATTAGAAAGCTGCATGATGAACCACAAGACGAAACCTGTGACACTATGTCTCATACTTAAAACTTAATAAAAGGCAGATGATAAATGAACCTTGTATAAGCAAGAGCTATTGGCAGTGTCATTCTCCAACAGAAAGATCACTGGACCAATTTCTAAAGTACACCCTGTAATATTATAATCAGTTGTTAATATCTGAAGGGAAAATATTTTTTCAAATAATTCAATAACACAGTTATCTCCTCCTGAAAACTTGTATATCTATTCTTCTTCATCTATTTTTAATGATGGCCATATATTTAAGTATTTCAATCTGTGATGAAATATTTGTTCTTTTTTTCCATGTGGAATAACTTCAACCCATTTTATTAATACCGGTCACCATGATCAGTTAAACAGTTCATTGTGTCTCCACATGTGGCATGTAGTCATAACAAATTAGTTCCACATGTCACTGTCACTGTCCTCCTGTTGTTCATTGATTTTGCTCGAGTGGGCCCAGTAACATTGTGAGACTTGTTACTGTGTTTGGCATATTGAATACGTCATGGGTAGCTCGCCAGGCTTTGCTGTGCAGGCGAGATACTCTTGGTAGCTTGCTGGGCTCTCCAAGAGGGGTGGAGAAATCAAACTCGGGTCGGCCGTGTCAGCCACGTGCAAGGCAAATGCCCTACCCACTGTGCTATCACATCAGCCCAGTTCCACATGTATAAAATAGAATCTGAAGGGGTCCGTGTAATCTTTGTTTTATTTTTCTTGCTTTAGTGAGATAAAATTGAAAGAAAACTGAAAATTTAAGGTATATGAGTGTTTATCTAATACACAATCACACATATATTACAGAATGATTATATTAAAAGTATTGCATGATGTATCACCCTATATAAGTATAATTGGTGGAAGGATAGAATATTTTATTTCTGTTATCAACTTTCAAGTATATGAAACCAGATACCATACTATTAACTACAGTTATCATGATAAATATCAGGTACTCAGAATTTACTCATTTAATACCTTAATATCTAATTAATCAAAACTCTTCAGTGCCACCCTCGAGAACATCATGCGACAACTAGAATGGGAAAACATGGGAGTGAAGATAGATGGTCGGCAACTACACCACCTCCGCTTTGCTGATAACATCGTTCTAATAACACCAAACATCAGCCAAGCGGCACAAATGCTGGCGGACTTTGACCGTGAGTGTGGAAAGGTAGGACTACAGCTGAATCTTACGAAGACAATGTTTATGAGAAACAGCCTTGTTCCTGACGCTCCATTCGCTCTCAACGGAACCACCATCTCCGAATGCAACAGTTATATATACCTAGGTCGAGAAATCAACATGATGAATGACCTGGCACCTGAGTTGCGCAGGAGGAAGAGAGCGGCTTGGAATGCCTTCAAGAGCATTGAAGAAATAACTAAAAGGACAAAGAACCTCCAGCTACGAGCACATCTCTTTGATTCCACTATTCTTCCTGCATTAACATATGCCTCAGAGACCTGGACCCTACGAAAACAGGATGAGAACGCTATTGGGTCTCTCAAAGAGGAATCGAAAGAACTATGCTTGGAATATCACGATTCACTCAAATAAGAGATAGAATCCGGAGTTCTGATCTTCGTCAACGCTCAAGAATCAGGGACGCTGTCTCATTTGCCAAGACATCAAAAATCAGATGGGCTGGACACGTAATGAGGTTTACAGACAACCGCTGGACTAGAGCCATTACTGATTGGATTCCACGAGACATCAAAAGATCACGTGGACGGCCACCTATAAGATGGTCAGACTTCTTCGTCAAGACCCTAAATGATCGGTTTGAGGCTCTACATGTTCCTAAAACGAACAGATACCATTGGGCTACGCTAGCACGCAACCGGGATGAATGGAGACGTTACTGGCACCCGCTCGAATAAATCGATGAATAACGGGGATTAAGTGATTAAGTGATTAAGTGATCTAATAAATCAGTTTAATTAACATTTAATTGAAATGTACTGATTCTGGGACTAGTGGCTCAATAAAGAAACTCAAAAACAGTTTCTTAGTTTAAAACTTCTCTGTAATAGTCACTTTATTTATAGGAACTCATCTATTAAATTAATTGATAAAATGACACAGAGCAATATACACACATAAGACGTGACTTATGTGTGTGTGTATTGCTTTAGGAAACAGAGCTATGTGGAGGATAATTAAACTATTCAAGATAAAGATATCTGTTAGTCCTTTAGTACAATTGATGTTTGTTCCCAGATCTTGTTTGCAGACCACATTTCTTTAAAACTCAACAATAATTATTGTGGCCACCTTTCATTCTTATAGGAAACATTTCCATTCACCTAACTATATTGGTTACACAAACTCTCATAATTACATTTGTTCTCAGCTTTTTAAAGGCTGTTTTCTAGGACATTTACCAGACATATAGTGTTGGATAGTTATGGTAGAAGTCAAAGCAAGTTTAATCTCAGTCTTAGGTGCAAAGTAAATGGCATTGTGGGAATAATCATTTTCCTTGGTATCAATAATTTCCAAGCCCACCCCCAATAAACTTGTGAGTACATTATTTTACCTGATTAAAGCTATTTGCGAAGGTGATTAATGTAAAGTCTTACCATGGATAGGTTAGGTTACCCAGGTAGGCCCACTCTAATATTTTACTAATCTTTATAAGAGAGGATAAAAGAGCTTACAGATGCTATGCTGTTATCTCTGAAGATGCATTAAAGAACAAGAAACTTCAGAAGGCAGAGACTCCTAGAAACAGGAAAAAGAAAGAAAAAGGAATTTCCTTTGACAAATTCTAGTTAAAAAAGATCTATTTCAAACATCATATTAATGTTAGAATTTGCAAATTATTTTGATTAAAATCAGGAATAAGGAAAATAGTTTTCAAATTCCAGTTATCTACCTTCAAAAAATAAATCACCAGAAATTACATAAAATAACTTTATTTTGTATAAGGGGTCTGTTTCTAAGGAATTTAGATAGAAAGTGACAGGTGATTTTTTTCCTTATTCTTATTCTATCTAGTGACTTGGCTGGGGTTACTTGGAACTCTAACCTGGAAGCCTATGTATGACCACTCCAGGTACTTTAGGATTCCCTAAAGGATGACAGACTGATACGTCTTATAATTCTCCAATTTGTTAGTTAAAGTCAAGGAAAGTCAGTGTCCCAAAGAATAAGACAGAGACTGTGAAGATTTTATGATGTAACTTAGGAAGTCACATAGTATAATTTCTACCATACTTGATCCCCTTCAAATTTAAAAGGAAGTGGCAGAAGTGGCCCTGCCTGGAGGAAATATTGTAGCAACTGCTTCATTGCAAGTGTCTTGAAAGTTATAACCATATAAATAGCACAACTATAAGATTTGAGAAAATTATCATGAAGAAAAAAAAATGTCTACAAATGGGCACAAAATATAGAAAGATTGCTAGATAAAAAATATAAAATCACAGGGACTGGAGTGATAGCACAGTTGGTAGGGCATTTGCCTTGCATGCGGCTGACCCAGGTTCAATTCCCAGCATCCCATATGGTCACCCGAGCACCACCAGGAGTGATTTCTGAGTGTAGAGCCAGGAGTAACCAGTGTGCATCGCTGGGTGTGATAAAAAAAGCAAAATGAAATAAAATAAAATGAAATAAAATCACAAAAACAATTCCATCTTGCATCTTGGGCTAGAGAGATAGTACCATGGGTAGGATGGATGCCTTGCACATAGCAGATCTGGGCTCATTCCTCAGCATCACATATGGTTTCTAAGAATGCTTTTGCCAGAATGATCCCTGAGAACAGAGCCAGGAATAAGTCGTGAGCACCACTTGGTGTAGCACCCCAAAACCAAAAAATAAAAAAAAATAATCCGTCTCTTACATCCCTGCAAAAGTTATAAAAATTTACAATATTGAAGTTTTCTATAGAGCCAATGGATATAAAATGATGTTCCTAGTATACGAGTATTTTCGACAAACCCTCAAGAAATGAAGAAATTTTATAAAGGAAAAAATAAACCTGTTTATAAATTTCCATGAATAGCAAAGAATACCAAAACTTGATGAAAATAAAATGAGAGCCATTTATAAGTGGAAAATTCACAGGAAATAAAGTACAAACTGAAACATGCACATGAAATTGACTTTTATATTAAACAAAAATCAGGGATCTGCAAATCCACAGCAACTCTGTCACAAGAGTGATAGGGAGAAGCAAAGAGCAAGAGTGACATCAATAATTTTGTCCTTTCTGCTTTGAGAATGAGTCTAAACATTAGTGATAGTTAAAAAGACAACAAATTTAATATATCTTTCGTAAAAGAAACTGGGAAAAATGTTTTTGCGCATGATATAGCTTGTCAATGAGGTCAAGGACTCAACACTTTGTCTTTCTGCCTTGGCACCTGCATTATACATGCTGACACACTCAAGTGTAGTCTCATAGAAAACCTATTTGTCAAGTGCTTATTGAATCGCATCCATCTCAGGTAAAAAGAATTCAAGAAATGTTGCTAAAGGTCTTCTCCTCTTAAAGGTTTTTGCTTTTTATACCAGAAGAAAGGATTTTCCAGTAACTTTAGAGAGAATTTTACTTATGACATGAGTCACAGAATATTGTTGGGATAGCCAGGTAAACATGTTCAGAAAAGGCATTTGGGTAACTATGTTGTGGCTAGTACATATTCAATGCCTATCTTATGAGTAGCACTGGTAGTAGCATTGTCCTCCCATTGTTCATCGATTTGCTCTAGCGGGCCCAGTAACATCTTCATTGTGCAACTTATTGTTACTGTGTTTGGCATATCAGATACGTCATGGGTAGCTTGTCAAGCTTTGCCGTACAGGCGAGATACTCTCGGTAGGTTGCAGGGTTGTTCAAGAGGGGCGGAGGAATCAAACTCGGGTTGGCCTGGTCAGCCGCGTGCAAGGGAAACTCCCTACCTGCTGTCCTATCACTCCAGCCCAGATCTTATGAGTACAAGGCAAAAAATTAAATAACCCTATTGATTTCTGTAATTGATTAAACTTGATCACTTCAAAATTTAAAGAATGCCTTTGATTCTGTTGAGACGGAAGCAGTCATTGAAGCCCTAGACAAACAGGGCATTCAAGCTCAATACATCAAGATCCTCTGTGAGCTGTATTGCGGATTCACTACCAGGATCTCACCATTCTACAAAGAAGTAATCATCGATGTTAAGAGAGGGATTCGGCAAGGTGATACCGTTTCACCGAAACTCTTCAGTGCCACCCTCGAGAACATCATGCAACGACGGGAATGGGAAGGAATGGGAGTGAAGATAGATGGTTGGCAACTACACCACTTCCGCTTTGCTGATGACATTGTTTTAATAACACCAAACATCAGCCAAGCAGCACAAATGCTGGCCGACTTCGACCGTGAGTGTGGAAAGGTCGGTCTACAGCTGAATCTTACGAAGACAGTATTTATGAGAAACAGTCTCGTTCCTGACGCCCCATTCACTCTCAACAGAACGACCATCTCCGAATGCAACAGCTATGTGTACCTAGGTCGAGAAGTCAAAATGACAAATGACCTGGCACCCAAGCTGCACAGGAGGAAGAGAGCGGCTTGGAACTCCTTTTTAAGAGCGTCAAAGAAATAGCTAGGAGGACGAAGAACCTCCGGCTTTGGGTACATCTCTTTGATTCCACTGTTCTTTGTGCATTAACATATGCCTCAGAGACCAGGGCCCTACGCAAACAGGATGAGAACGCTATTCAGGTCTCCGAAAGAAGAATAGAAAGAGCTATGCTTGGAATATCACATTTCACTCAAATGAGAGAAAGAATCTGGAGTTCCGACATCCGTCAACGATCAAGAATCAGGAACGCTGTCTCGTTTGCCAAGGTGTCAAAAATCAGATGGGCTGGTCATGTAATGAGATTTAAAGACAACCACTGGACTAGAGCTGTTACCGACTGGATTCCACAGGATGTCGAAAGACCGCATGGCCGCCCACCTACCAGATGGTCAGACTTCTTCATCAAGATCATGAACGATCAGTTTGAGGTTCTTCATGTTCCTAGAGCGAACAGACGCCATTGGGCTACACTAGCAAGCGACAGGTACAAATGGAGACGTTACTGGCGCCCGCTCCAGCAAATTGACAATTAACGGGAAGTCAAGTGATCAAGTGATCAAGTGGCTTCAAAATATCTATTTTTTCACTGTATTCATTTTAATGCTGAATATCTTTATTTATTTATTTGGCTTTTTTGTGTCACTTCTGGCAATGCACAAGGAATACTCCTGGCTTTGCATTTGGAAATACTCCTGATGGTGCTCAGGGGACCATCCGGAATGCTGGGAATAGAACCTGGGTTGGTTGCGTGCAAGGCAAATGCCCTACTCACTGTACTATCACTCCAGCCCTCTTTAATTTATTTAATATCTTTATGGGTGACTATTGGGTTTCAATATTGTCTAGATGTCTCTAGCAACAAAGTTGGAATAAAATAAACCACATTCTCTACTCTAATGGTAAGTGAATACATTTACAAAATATAAAACCTAGTTTAATTTCTGTTGAATATTTCTTGAAAGACTAATAATATTGCAAAGTACTGTATCTCTTAATGCTTCTCCACCATCCTCCATATGATTAAACTGTACCTCAATTAGACAGCTTAATTGGATTTTGCATATAAGTATTATTAAAACTGAATCTGAAGGAAACAAATAATTACATAAAGAATAAAAATAGATGGCTGTATTATTAATTAATGAAGGTACTCTATTAATTATGGCAATGAAGTAGCAATATTGGCACAAATGGATTGGAAAAATGACTAAAGTTATAGAGTTATGATCTTTGCATTATCATATAGAGTTACTTAGCAATTGTCCATATTATTTTCTTTCAAAATAATTTAACCCTAAATCACATAGTATTTAATATTTAATATTCAATTTTTCCCGAGAATTGATAAGTGGTAAAAATGAATAAATTGAAGTCTATTCCATTATATAATAAATGATAGCAAAATAAACAGAAATTATGGGAGCATATGTGTAATACCGTAGAATAGAAGTTGTAGTCTTTAATATACATTAGGGAGCTAATTAAATTTTAAGTCATAACCCCATTTAACTACAACTAAGAAAAACTGCAGTAATCAGCCAATAAAAAATGAGAAAAATTGTTGTTCCTGAAAAACAAATAAGTATTTTATGTTTCACTGGAGAGTTATTTTTATATGCCATGGAGTCATATCTTTAGGTAAAAAATACATAGTGGTAAAAGGTAGGCTGGACTTAATTCTTATACTGGGGAGAAAAACAAACAATATATGACTTAAATAATTAATTATCTTAAGAAAAATAAAATGAAAGAAATAAATACAATTCTTTCTGTGCATGTGAATGTACCCTTATTTCTCACAACGTCTCTAATTTCATAATGCTTTTATGAATATTCATGACCTAGCATTATTGAACATAACCAAAATGACTAGTCTCCTATGGGGGAAAAAATCAGTATCAAGGTTTAAAAAGGACTTATTTCTATATTAAAGAATTATATTTACATAAAAGAAACAAAACTATAATTATGAAAGTTGCAGTACATATGTATATATATACATATATTTATATATGTTCTCAACTTATAAGCATTTGCCAGGTAAACTATCATCCCTTAAAAATGGAATTTTTAAAATACATTTTGTTTTATATCTTAAGACTGTAGAGCATTACATAAAAATATGATGATAAAATACTTGTTAAATGATGCTTCAAATATTTGCTTATTTTATTGAGAATATATTAATAAAGAAACTAAACAACATGCAATAATTATTATACAAATTGAATATTTTTAGGAATGAGTATTATGCAAAATATTATTAGCAAAAGATAATAAAGTATATTTAATGAAAGTTGAATGAGGTCTAGAGAAATAGCACAGAGTTGAAGTGTTGAACGTACTTGTCTTGGATGCAGTCAATTCTGGTCAATCCATAGAATCACAGATGTTCCCCTGAATTCTGCCAGGGGTCACTCCTGAGTATATAGCCAGAAAGAGCTACTTAGCACTGCTCCATGTATCTTTCCCAACAAAAGACATAATAAAATGGACTTTAAAAAGAGAGCATATTATATTGTATAGTGGCTACCATTATTCTGATAGAGCCGAAAAATTTCTAAGAATGAATAAACTGAACACTTGTTGGCTTGATGACATATGTGCAAGCACACTGGAGATATATCTTTCTCAATATCTGTATCTATAGCCCTATCTATGTAGTCATATCTGTATCTAAATTTAACATACATTAAAAGATAGATTATATTAAGAGGAATGAATGAATTTTATCATTTTATTGAATGTCCCAAAATGACTGCAATGACTAGAATGGTAAGTAGCCTAAAAGTATAAGACAGAGGATTGGAGAGATAGTGCAGCAGGCAGGGCATTTGCTATGCATATGGCCAACCTGGGTTGGATCACTGGAATCCTATATAGAATCCTGAGCACTGCCAGGAGTGTCTTCTTAGCATAGCACCAGGAATAAGCCATGAATCTTACTAGGTCTGGCCCCCCAAACAAAACAAGCAAAATAGATGGCAGTGGATAGAGCTTACCAAGCTGAACAGCATGCTCTGCATGCTGAAAGTCCAGATACAACCCCCTGTTCCATGTTCATATACCAAATCAACAAAAGGAAAGACAGAAATCACACTATCATATCGATTGTTGCTTAGAAAATCCTAGCAACAGAAATTGGGCAAGATAAAGAAATGAAAGGGATTGATATTGGAAAATAGGTCAAATTATCACCATTTGCAGATGACATGAAATATACTTAGATCCTTTAAAAGGCCCCTAGAATTAATAAACCAACATAGCAAATTTGCTATGTACAAAGTAAATTTACAAAATTCTGTCACATTTCCACAGGCAAATAATGAACTAGAAGAGAAATATATAATAGTCTACTTTATTAAAATAGTGTCTAAAAACATCAAGTATGAAGGAACAAAAGATGTGAGATACCTTAAAAACTATGTTACATAAGAAAGAAAAGACCTGGGGCTGGAGCTATAGTATAGAGCATAGGGCATTTGTCTTGCACTCAGCTGACTTGGGTTTGATCTCCAGCATCCCAGATGGTCCCCCAAGCACTGCCAGGAGTAATTCCTGAGTGTAGAACCAGGAGTAAACCCTGTGCATCAGCAGTGTGAGGAAAATTTAAAAAAAAAGACCTAAGGAAATTGAAAAATATTTCATGTTCTTGATTGGAAAAATTGATTTTGTCAAAATGACTACCCATATATGATTCAATGTGATCCCCTTCCAAATTCAGATGACATTCTTTAAGAACTTAGAACACTGAATAACAAAATTTGTTTGAAATCATAAAACCCTGAATAGCCAAAACCGTGGTGAGAGATAACAAATTGGAAAGTGTCTCATTACCTAACTTTAATCTATACCATAAAGTAATACTTATCAAATACTTATCAAATCAGAATGGTACTGGAATAATGACAAACTTTCTTACCAATGGATTAGAATCAAATACTGAAAAACAAATTCCCAGATTTTGATCAACTAATTTTCAGCAAGAGACTGAAAAAGGGAGGAAATAAAGCCTCTTCAACAACTGTTTTTAGGGTGGAGCGGAGTACAGTGGGTAAAGTGTTTGCCTTGCATGCAGTCAACCTAGATTCAATCCGTTGCACCCCATAAGGTCCCCTGAGCCTACCAGGAGTGATCCATGAGTGTAGAGCCAGGAGTAAGATCTGAACACAGCAATTGTGGCCCCCAAAACAAAAAACCAAAATTGGTGCTGAAAGACTGGATATCCTATGTAAAAAAAAAAAAAAATCTGGATCCACATCTCACATTCTGCAAAAATGTATTTAAGTGAATCAGAGATCTTGTAATGATACCAGAATCTATATATTTTATTGAAAACATATCAGCAGAACACTCTAAATTAAGACCTTGAGGTGTTTTCAATAATATGATTCCATTGGGAAAAGTAAGGAAAACAAAAAGAAACAAGAGACTGCATCAAATTAAAGAGTTTCTGCATGCCAAAAAAAAAAAATCCCCATGAGCTAAAACTAAAAGATACCCAACTGAGTTGGAGAAAAATATTTGCATTGAGTACATCAGATAAAGACTTAATATCCAAGATATATAAAAGACTCTTAAAGTTCAATAACTACAAGAAAATTGGTAGAAGAAAATGAACAAACACTTCTCTAGAGAAAACAGGCAAAAGGACAATAAAAGAGTATTTGATATGTGCTCAAAAGGTGCATATATATATATATCAGGGAGGCTGAATGGGGCAGGAGGTGGAAGGGAAACTGGGGATATTGGTGCAAAGATTTTGAGCCTGATGGTAGAATTGGTGTTGGAACATTGTATATCTGAAACTTGACTGCAATAACTGTTTGATCATTCTACATTAATATTTCTTTAAAAATACATAACAGGGGCCCAAAGAGATAATACAGTGGGTTGGGTACTTGCCTTGCACAAGATGGACATTGGTTCAGTCCCTGGCACTCCATATGATCCCATCAACCCACCAGGAGAGATCCCTGAGTGCAGAGTCATGAGTAAGCCCTTAACACCACTAGGTGTGTCGCCCAAACTAAAATAAGACATACGTAACAGGATGCAGAAAGTTAGGCAAACAGACTGTACAGCATGTTTGCAGTCAGAAGTCCTGGATTCAACCAGTAACGCTTCGTTCCAAATCAATGATGGGAGTGCCTTGTGAGGATTGAGCTGGGAGTACTCCCTGAGCAGCATTGGGTGCAAGTAATCTAGCATTGCTAAATTATTATATAATAATAGAATATATTTTTATATATTAATATAAGAATATAATAATATAATATAAGAATATAAGAATATATTAATATGAATGAGACATGCCATATAATTCATGTAGTACAGCATGTCGATAGCACAGTGAGTAGGGCGTTTGCCTTGCACGCAGTCAACATGGCTGACCCAAGTCTATTCCTCTGCCTCTCTCAGAGAGCCCGGCAAACTACAGAGAGTATCTCGCCTGCATGGCAAAGCCTGGCAAGCTACCTGTGACGTATTTGATATGCCAAACACAGTAACAACAAAGTCTCACACTGGAGACGTTACTGGGCCCTCTCTAGAAAATTGATGAACAATGAGAGGACAGTGACAGTGATTACAGCATGTCAAATTCAGCTTATGATATGTTGGCCATCAGAATAAAATTATATTTAAATAGAATCAAATAGATTTGAACAATTTTATAGACTAAAAACAGGCCCCAGATTTGTAAATGGTAATGATATGCACTAGTAAATGGGATGTAGAAAGAAGCAAAGGCAACATTATGAGTGTCTGATGTGAGCTGTAAGGATCATTTGTATTAATGATCTAGAAAGGTGAGTAAGGAGTAAACTGAGCTGAATAACATTCACGATCACGACCATCCTGTTGTTCGTCGATCACCTTGAGCAGGCCCCAGTAACGTCTCCTTCGTCCTAGCCCTGAGATTTTTTTTAAAAGTGCCATATTCAAGGCTCTTTCAGGGTTAGGAGAATGAGACCCATCATTGTTACTGGTATTTGGCATATTGGGTATACCACGGGGAATTTGCCAGACTCTGCCGTGTGGACAGGTTACATTCGGTAGCCTGCCAGTTTGTCCAAAGTAGGAATGAGATGATAAGATGTCCCGCTTCCGGGAGCTGAGTGTGATAATCTCTGGATCCTGGCCGTTGTTGGGGTTACACGGCAGTTGGTGGGTGTAACTGTCTAGCTACTGGCAGGTCCAGTCCCAAACCGCGCAGGCTTGGAGATCTCAGCCCTGGGTCCCACACACCTGGGTTCCTCTGCCAGTTCTTTTATGCATGAGGCTCATCCAAGTGTGTGGAGAGTGGTCCCAGCATGGCATTGGCTGGGGCCCGGAGGTCTTCAGCTGTTGGGCCCTGGTGGAGACAGTCAGGCACAGGGTAGGAGACTCTGCCTTGTTCTCTCCCGGGAGCTGAGTGTGATAATCTCATTTAGATAATAACATTTAGAATCAAAAAAGAGTAGAAAAAGAAAATGATGTAGAGAATTTGTAAACATTATGCTGTATATAATAAAATTTGTCCATGAAAGATGCAACACTGTTAGATAATCACAACAAATAGCATCATTCATAGAATATTGAGAAGTAAGCTAACATTCAACAGGAATTTTTGTAAGAAAATTAGTTAACAGAGAGTTGTGTATTTGTATATTAGAATTAGTCTTACTAAGAGTATCCTACTAAGCTCCACAAACTCCTATTTTAGAGCATTCCAGATACACCATGGGCCATTGATGAGTATTGTCTATTCAGCACATTATGAATAAGGAAGCTTGGGGATAAGGATCATTGAAAGAGTCAGAACAGATTTATAGAGGGGTCAGTTTCCTGCTTAATAACAATATTATTATTATATAAATGTCCTCTATAGAAAGTCACAATAACCATACCTTTTAAAGTTCAAATAAAAGTAAAAGTGAATAAAAGTCTAGGTACTGAATGTACTCATAATTGATGTTACTGTTCTGAATGAAAACAATCTCAACTTTCTAATGTATTTCATATGGTACAGAATTTGGTTTTGTTTGATTTTGTTGCCACATGAGGTGGTGCATAGGGCTTACTCCTGGATCTGCACTGAGGGGTCACTTCTGGCAGTGCACTGGGGGTCATAAGAGATGACAATGATTGGATTCAGGTCAGCTAGGTGAAGGTAAGTACCCTACCCACTGTACTACCTTTCTAGCCTCAGATTCTTATATATTATTTTCTACCAAAGTGTGAAATAAATATAAAGTGAAACGACTGAAATCCACAGAACAGAATATCCACAAACTATATTTAATCACTACATTGCAGAAGATTAATATTGCTAATTGAGTGATTTGGCCATAATCTCTCTTCTCACAAAGCAAGTTAATAAAAATTTAGAGAACTTCCTCTTACAAACTGGATCATTTTCAAATTATCTTTTTCCATATCACAAAGCTGGTTAAAAACTCTTGGTATCAGAGAATTTCTTTTGGATTTTTTTTTGTAATTTTTATGCAGATTATTTCACTTACAATTCAAAATTCATAAAATGTTTTCAGGAAATGCCAAATTACATATTTATATAAAATAAATAAATTTAGTGCATTTTAATTACTGAGAATACTCTCACTGTCGGGCTGGAGCGATAGCACAGCGGGTAGGGCGTTCGCCTTACAAGCGGCCAACATGGCCGACCCGAGTTCGATTCCTCCGCCCCTCTCGGAGAGCCCGGCAAGCTACCGAGAGTATTCGATATGCCAGACACAGTAACAACAAAGTCTCCAATGGAGACGTTACTGGGCCCGCTCGAGCAAATCGACAATCAACGGGAGGGCCTTTACCTTTACCTTTACTCTCACTGTCACTGTCACTGTCTTCCCGTTGTTCATCAATTTGCTCGAGCAGGCCCAGTAACATCTCCATTGTGAGACTTGTTGTTACTGTGTTTGGCATAATGAATACATCATAGGTAGCTTGCCAGGCTTTCCCGTGCAGACGAGATACTCTTGGTAGCTTGCTGGTTTCTCTGAGAAGGGCGGAGGAATCAAACCCGTGTCAGCCAGGCTGGCCACATGCAAGGCAAACACCTTACTGCTGTATTTCAAGCACAATGTTATAAATCCCAAGAGACACAGAAATGATCTCTTCAACTGTTCTCACTATGTAGATTTTTCATCTTCCCCATAGTCCTAAATTCATTTAACTTATATCAATGTTTAATGTTTTCATTATCATGAAAGCAATCCAGGGCTTTTATTGTTTATTTTCTTTACAGTAATAACAGGTTTCTGCCCCAAACATGTTGTTTTCAACTTGGCCACTGCTCCAGGCAACTGCTATATGATTCTATGTGACCTCCTTAGGAATTTTATGAAATGAATCTCAGAAAGTGCCCAGAGGACAAAAAGTGGAAGTAGGGGCCGGAGGCATAGTACCTGGGCTAAAGTGCTTGCAGTTCATGCAGCCAACCTGGATTCAATACCTGGCACTGTATTCAATCCACCAAGTCTCTCCAGGAGAGATCCCTGAGCACAGAGCCAGAATTTAGCCCTGAGTACTGAAAAGTATGACCCCAAAACAATACCAAAAAAGCAGAATTAAAAACTACCATTCTTGTCACTGACCATGGGTTATCTCAGGGGCTTTTATTTATTTATTTTATTTTCAGAGTTTTAATGCTACAACTTTCTTGCTATTTTATTAATATTATTTTGAATCACCATGAGATACACAGTTACAAAGTTGTTTATGATTGGGTCATATAAATGTTCCAACACCTGTCCCTTCACCAGTGTACTTTTTCCACCAGAAATATCCCTGTTCCTTCCTGCTGCTCCCCCTCCCCCCAGTCTGCTTCTAAGGCAGGGGAAAGCACTTTTCTTCTCTTTCCTTCTGGTCATTATGATTTGCAATATAGGTACTGAAGGGTTATCATGTGTATTCTCAGGGGCTTTTAAATCTGTGCATTTCTGGGCTATGTGTGCCTGCAGGCCAAGATGTCAAGGACTAGAAGTATAAATGACTATCCCCAGAACCTAAAACTTCTAGTGAGAAAAGGAATCTGTTCTAGAATGAACAATGCTTCCCCCGTAAACATCCACATCTAATCCTCAGAATCTATGAGTATGTTCCCTTATATGGCAGAAGCCACTGATCCTTTATTATCTGGGTGGACACTACACTCAACCATGGAGTGGTTACAAGGGTGAGAAGGTGAGAGAAAGGTTCAAAGAGGGAGGAGATGTGATAAGCGGTAGGACTAAAGGCAATAAAATGTGAGCCATGAGGCTATCTTTAGAGAACAAGAACTAAAGATTTTTCCCTAGAGCCTCCCAAAGAAACAAACTCTTTCATTTTTTAAAATTTTATTTTTGTGAAGTTGTTCACATTAATTTATTACATACAATTTATGATCCTAGCATACAGAGAAATGTTGTCTTATAAAATGGAATAGGATAGATTAGGTCAGTTAACTTATTTAACAGTTTATTAATCTATATCATTAGATAAATATACAAGTTTTATTCATGACTTGATAACTTATTTCATGATATTTATCATTTATCTCCAAACACACCAAACTGTATACATTAAATATGTAAAACTTGCATATTTAAAACTACTTTGGTGCATAGACAAGGAAGATAGAAACTGCAGGCAGTGAGCCACATCTATTCAAATGTAAACGTCCGATTCAGGTTGTTAGGCATTCGAATGAATCAATGCTCTTGGCCAAGTTTGTGTTGACAAGGACACTGATGCCTCCAACACCTCTTTTATCGCATGTTCTGAGGAACGATTCTTCTCCAGTGTCGAAAACGGCATGGTGAGATTCGTGCCTTCTTGTCTCGGTCAGACCAATGATGTCGTACTTGATACTTTAGGTTTTTAAAACTTCACTATCTATCTCACTTTTTTTAAATATGAAAGGCCAAAGAATTATTTTATAAGTTTTATAATGAAATTATTAGAAGGGGACAGAAGTTAAAAGCACACAATTTTATGATCTTTTAATAAAACAGAATACTTTAAGCATAATCAGATTAAGAAGTGATACGAGTAAATTTGAAATCATATGCACACTTCAGTTTGTGAACCTCCCAATATTCTAATGTGTAACAAAATAAGTTATTTTTTCCAGCTTTTTTTCATCTAGAAAAACGCACTGATAGGATTGGAGTCATAGCTCAAAGAACTGAAGAGCATGTGGGGGACCCAGATTACATCCTCATCTTCATATGATTTTGTAGTAAACACCAGGAGCAATCCCCAGAGGCCTAAGTCCTGAGCATTGCTAGGTATGGCTCCAAAACAAACGAACAAAAATAAACCATTCATGTAGAGTATATTCTTTGTGAATAGATTCACTTAATCACTTAATCACTTAACTTCCCGTTAGTCGTCGATTTGCTCGAGCAGGCACCAGTAACGTCTCCATTTGTCCCCGTCGCGTGCTAGTGTAGCCCAATGGCATCTGTTCGCTCCGGGAACATGAACGGCCTCAAACTGATCGTTCATGATCTTGACGAAGAAGTCTGACCATCTGGTAGGTGGGCGGCCACGCGGTCTTTTGACATCCCGTGGAATCCAATCAGTAACACCTCTAGTCCAACGGTCGTCTTTAAATCTCATTACGTGACCAGCCCATCTGATTTTCGACACCTTGGCAAATGAGACAGTGTCCCTGATCCTTGATCGTCGACGGTTGTCAGAACTCCGGATTCGTTCTCTCATTTGAGTGAAACGTGATATTCCAAGCATAGCTCTTTCTATTCTTCTTTGGGAGACCTGAATAGCGTTCTCATCTTGTTCTCAACTGGTTTCATTCACCTGACCCTGAAGGCTTCACCGACATGGCAGCACTGAGAAGGATGAGAAAGGAGAGGCTGACAAAATCTCAAGGTCGACCTAGGCTGCCACAACGAAGGAAGACAAAAATGATCGTCTGTACTTTCAATGCACGTACACTAGCATCGAGGACCTGATGGTACAAGCACGAATGATCAAGTACGACATCATTGGTCTGACCGAGACAAGAAGGCACGAATCTCACCATGCCGTTTTCGACACTGGAGAAGAATCGTTCCTCAGAACATGCGATAAAAGAGGTGTTGGAGGCATCGGTGTCCTTGTCAACACAAACTTGGCCAAGAGCATTGATTCATTCGAATGCCTAACAACCTGAATCGGACGTTTACATTTGAATAGATGTGGCTCACTGCCTGCAGTTTCTATCTTCCTTGTCTACGCACCAACATCTCATTATGATAAAAGAGAAATCGAGAAGTTCTACATGGAGCTAGAGAAGTTCTATAAAGAAAACCACACCTTCTACAAGATCATTGTGGGTGATTTTAGTGCCAAGATAGAACCGAGAAGATCAGCTGAAGAACTTCACATCGGGACCCATGGCCAAGAATGGAACGAACAGGGTGAGAGAGTGTCTGAGTTCATCATGTCGACCAAGACCATTCATGGTAACTCACAGTTCCAGAAGGCTGAATCTAAACGATGGACATGGGAGTCTCCCGGTGGACGATTCCACAACGAAATAGACCACATCATATTCAATCGACAGTTTTGCCTGACTGATGTCACTGTTGTCCCAAAATTTCGAACGGGATCGGACCACCGTCTCCTTTGTGCAAAATTCTACTTCACAGAGCGGGGAGAAAGGGCTTCAAAGTTCAAAAAGAGAACTCCCAGAATGACCACCAACTGGGAATTCTTTGGTACTATTGCAGCAACATGGGAAGATGCCATTGTTGACAACATTGACGAGGAATACGGTCGACTGGTTCAGCACCTCCATGAATGTGCGAGGAATGCCAAGACAGAGATAGCCACAAAAAATCGCCTATCTTCAAAAACTCTTGAGCTAATTCGCCAGCGTGGTTTGGCGCATGCCTCAGGCAACCGCAAGCTAACGTCCGAGCTCGCAAAGCAGTGCAGAGATGCGATCAAGGAAGACCTCAAAGAGAGAAGAGCAGAAGTATTGGTAGATGCGGCAGAGGCCGGGAAAAGTATTCATAATGCCCGCCTGTCCTTTGCCAACTGTAAGACCAAGATGACTGCCCTCCGACGTCCTGATGGATCCATCACATCCTCCAGAACGGCAATGGAGAAGATTATCCATGACTTATACTCAAATCTCTTCGATAGCCATGTCCATTTGCCGACATACCAAATTCCACAGGATGGATATGTCGTTCCCAATGTTCTCCCTTCCGAAATCCAACACCCCATTTCCTTGGTAAAGAAACAAACAGCACCCGACCCAGACAAGGTCAGACCTGAACACCTGAAGAACCTGCTGTCAGTACTCATCAATACACTGGCTCGGCTCTTCACTCGCTACCAGTCTGAATGCAAGGTTCCGTCCCAATGGAAAACCAGCAGGACCGTACTACTGTTCAAGAAGGGAGACATCCATGACATTGGCAACTATCGCCCTATCTGCCTATTGTCTGTCATCTACAAGTTGTTCACTCGAGTCATCCTAAATAGGATTGGCAGAACACTAGATGAAGGACAACCATGTGAGCAAGCAGGGTTCCGCAAAGGATTCAGCACCATCGACCATATCCACATGATAACCAAGCTCATTGTGGTTTCTCGGGAGTTCAAGATGCCGCTCTGTTTAACGTTCATTGATTTAAAGAAGGCCTTTGATTCTGTTGAGACGGAAGCGGTCATTGAAGCCCTAGCCAATCAGGGCATTCAAGCCCAATACATCAGGATCCTCCGTGAGCTGTATTGCGGATTCACTACCAGGATCTCACCATTCTACAAAGAAGTGATCGTTGATGTCAAGAGAGGGGTGCGGCAGGGTGATACCATTTCACTGAAACTCTTCAGTGCCACCCTCGAGAACATCATGCGACGACTGGAATGGGCAGGAATGGGAGGGAAGATAGATGGTTGGCAACTACACCACCTCCGCTTTGCTGATGACATTGTTTTAATAACACCAAACATCAGCCAAGCGGCACAAATGCTGGCCGACTTTGACCGTGAGTGTGGAAAGGTAGGACTACAGCTGAATCTTACGAAGACAATGTTTATGAGAAACAGCCTTGTTCCTGACGCCCCATTCGCTCTCAATGGAACGATCATCTCCGAATGCAACAGCTATGTGTACCTAGGTCGAGAGTTCAAAATGACAAATGACCTGGCACCCAAGCTGCGCATGAGGAAGAGAGCGGCTTGGAACGCCTTCAAGAACGTCGAAGAAATAGCTAAGAGGACGAAGAACCTCCGGCTCCGGGCACATCTCTTTGATTCCACTGTTCTTCCTGCATGTGAATAGATTATTTATAAATATTATTTCATTATTGTTATGAAATAATTTCATTATTTCATTATGTTATTTAATTATAAAATTATTGTATTATTTATTTATTCATTTTTAAATTTGAGGATGAGGAGTCCCAAGTATTACTTGGGGCAACTGTGGGTCATTCCTGGAAATACTCACCAGCGGCAGAAGATATCATTACCAGCAATCACCAGTAATCATAAGCAGTTCAGTGACAGAGTCAGAGATGTGGGTGCTGACGCCCACAGATGCAACCCTATGAGTTCTCAGGGACCACTAGGACCATATTCAGAGATTCTCAGGACACTGTGTAACCTCTGTTCTATCTCCCTGCCTCTATAAACTTGTTTCTTAAACTTTCTGTTCTGAAATCAGTGTAAATTCACAAACGACTGTGTGAATAGTATACGAATATCACATATAATTTACACCTGTTTTTCCGTAATGGTAACATTTTTCTTAAGTGGGTGTAATTAAAAGGGAATCAGCATACAGTTCTGGACATTAAACCGAGAGACTCACACATATTAGGCATATGCTCCACCACTTTTAATTAATTCCCAATGGGAAACAGTTTTAAATGCCTATAACACAACATCCACAGAAGAAATGGACGTTGACAGAAGCTATCAAACTCATTCAGGTTTTCATTTGTATGCTTTTGCATTTGCTTCTATACCATTTTAGTGTATTATGTTCATGTAACCACACTTATAACCAAGATAAAGTTTCAAGAATACACCACCCAGCGTCACAAGACTCCTTCATACCTTCACTCTCAAGAGTTTCCCTGTCCCTACACAGTCCTTTTCTAACCTCCTACTCTCTCACTCCAACCCTAAGAAACTTTAATTGCTGTTCTCACCCTATAATTTAGTTATTTCAAGATTTCTACACAAGTGTAATTGCATAATTTTAAAATTCATTTACTTTACTCAGTGTAATTCCCTTGAAATTTACCCAGTTTATGGAATGCTTTGATGTTTATTCTATTTGGGGTGGGGACCTCCTAAACAATTCTAAGGGGACCCTTAGAAACACCCAGACATTCATTCAATGTTTGGATTCAGCAATGTGATACTCAGGCCAACAGGTGCTGGTCCCCAGGACAATCTTCACAGCTCTGGCGGTGTCTAGAGCTTCACTCAAAGGTGCTTGGGGTAAGGATGTGAGACTGTGGAAATCTACAGGTACGCTCGGCAGTGTTTGGAAGGAACTCACAAAGTGTTGAGGTTCAAACTTGGGCTGCTGCTCATGCCAGACATTGGCCCTGATTGCTAAGCTATTGTCCCAGCCTGTTAATTTTGTTTTATGATTTATTAGTAGCACTGTAGCACTGTCCTCCCATTGTTCATCCATTTGCTAGAGCGGGCACCAGTAACATCTCCATTGTGAGACTTGTTAACGTTTTTGGCATATCGAATATGCCATGAGGAGTTTGCCAGGCTCTGCTATGCAGGCAGGATACTCTCAGTAGCTTACTGGGCTCTCGGAGAGGGATGGTGGAATCGAACATGGGTTGGCCGCAAATGCCCTGCCTGCTGTCCTATTGCTCCAGTCCATTAGTATTTATATAAAAATATCAACACTATTTTTAAAATTCATTACAAATATGGTATTTCGGGTTTTTTTACTTAATATTGGTTTTTCATGTTAACCATATTTTGTTGTTATATTTTGGGTATACTTTGCTGTGATTTAAATGAACTTTTATGACTAAAGTTGTATGGAACTCTTTTCCTTATTATCTACTTTTGGCATTTGGGCTACATCCAGTGGTGCTAAGTGTCCATTCCTGGCTCTGTGCTCAGTAATAACTGTTGGTGGTGCTTGGGGTAACACATGGGGTGCTTAGGATCAAATTCAGTCAACCACTTCTAAGGTAAGGCAATTACCTTACCTCTTTGTATACTATCTCTGCAGCCTCTGAGACTATATCTTTTTCTTTCTTTCTTTCTTTTTTTTTTTTAGAGAGAGACCATCCCAAGCAGGACTCAGAGCAACTGAAGGTCATTCCCACCATTACTCAGCTGACTTTGTGGGTGCGATGGTTCAATGATCAGACTCAGCTACAGAGCTCTGCTGGACATTGGCCATTCAGAAGAGCTCCATCCCCCTTAGCATAATTGGGGCTGGGAACATTTGGGGCAGGTTATGAAGTCTGGTACCTCCTGCATGTTAGAAATGCACCCCGATTCTTTCAGCTACCTCTTGAGCACCTGTTTGTTCTCATTTACAAAGTACAAAGCAACTACTTGGCCTATTTTCTTAGTCTTTTTTATTATATATTAGCTGGAATGAGCACAAAAAATATATAAATATAATTAGAATATATGCATATTCAAAATAGTATTGTACCCAAAATGATACACATATTTGATGTATCCTGTCTCTTTTTTATGTTTCCTATTCTAAAATTGCTCTTAAGTGAGCATTTTCCTAACTTTAAAGAAACTAATTATTCATTGCACAAATCTTTCTGAGAGACTTTAACAATCCTTCATTTACTTTGCAATTACACTCTGTGTACTAAAAATGATCACTTTTGACAATTTTTTTCTCAGACACTTTAAAATTTTTCCTGGCTCTGTTGAAGATATCTTTTCTACTGCATAGATTCTGAGAAATGCCAGTTTAGAGATTTTAGATTCTCCCATGTTCTATATTGTACTCTTTCTCAACTTCCCATGACAGTTTTATGGGCTTCTTTTTGGTCTTCAGTGCACAATGGCTTAGATGACTGAAAACTTCTAAAGCTTCAGGGAGCAATATCAATTTAATATTTTGGGGCCACACCTGGCAGTACTCAGTGGTTTCTCCGGGCTCTGTATTCAGGGAGCATTCCTGGCAATGCTTGGAGGCCCATAATGGGTGCTGGGGATTGAAGTCAGGTCATCTGTGTGCAATGCAAAAGTCTTACCCTCTGTACAATCAGCCTGGTCTCCAATTTAATATTTTAATTGAACCAAAACTTCCAATTCAGCTTAAATCACATTCTAAATGCCTTCTTAATACCAACAATAAAATAAACTAATATTCTTTTGGTGATGCTGGCCCATATTTCAATCAGATTATCATTAAGGAGGATGTAAATATATTTATAATTAAGGCTTGTGACATAATATGACATCATTGACAAAAGCTGTGATACTGGGCCTCCAGCTATCTGAGGATTCATACATTAAAATCCCAACAAATCCAACTCCTTTTTGTGAACTTTTCTTGAAAATAAACTAATTTGGAGAACTGCACAAGAAAAGAAAGCCCTTTAGTGATTAAGTTTTTATAAAAGCAAGCATGCATATATTGTTGATAGAAGCTAATATTCAAAGAGTGTCTGAATTTTATATATTGAATGTGGGCAATATTGGTTTAAAAAAGTCAAGCTCTAAACTTAAACGTCTGATCTTAAAATACTCATTACATCAGGGCCTTTTATTAAGGATCTTTAACCTCACAAATGTATGCTGTCAAGTAATGAGGTTCATTAGAACGGGTGAAGCAATTTCTAGCATACATGCAATAAAAATATGTTTCACATTTGCGTTCTGAAGAATAAAACATGAGATTGAAGCACTAAAAACTTTAATTAGTGTAATTTAGTACATGTATGAAATCAATAAATAGATAACATTATCATTACCGTTATATTTAATTCAATATATTTGAAAATAAATGCTAATTAGAATATTAGTTACTACTGCACTTTGATTAGCCTTATTAATTGAGTGACATATAAAACCATGGCACAATGCAGAGTTGCTGTATGTGTTTATTATTTGTTGATGCTGCTTATTTACAGTTTTGAAGAGCCAAACTCTAAAGGAGTATTTCTATATTAGGATCATTTTTTATCTTGAAAATTAAACTATAACTTTGAATCTTTCTATAGTATAAAACTAATTGCAACTGTCTAAAGTGTTAAAGGATTTCAAATGCTTATTTGACACTATTTGGAGGTCGGTTTGGATCACATCTGTGTTGCTCAGGGGCTAATCCTTCCTTCTTGTTCAGGAATGACCCCTGAAAGAACTGGGGATAATCCAGGGTCAGCTGTATTGCAAGGTGAGTGCCTTAACCCCAGTATTATCTCCAGGCCTCTCAAATGTTTGTAAATAGAAACCTACATACATATCTGAAAAACTTCCCCTTGCTCATGTTAACTTTATTTGTCTTTTGCTTGCAAGGATGAAAATGATTATATTTTCTAACATAAGAATTTAGGACCTATTTTTAACACAACTACTTCCCTTCTTTTCTCAGGTAAAGTTCTGACAGTATTTTATGTCACCTGTTATGAGTTCATAGTAAAAATATAAAATATGCAATATGGGATGTGGGTGAATGTATCTAATACAAGACTTAGGAGAAAAAACAAGATACCTTTGCTATAATATTTAATTAAGAATTTGAATTCCATATCAAATAAGAAAACAAAGTAAAATTTGAATGCTTTACCCAAGGGAATTGTTTCAGCTGTAGCATGATTTTATACTCAGTCATAGGAAAGAACCTACACTTCCAAACTCTTCACTGCCATGACTGGCATTCAAAAGTATCCTTACAATTTTCAGGGATACTCTATAATGTGCAAAGGAATAATCCTAAATACACCCCTCAATTGAACTGTGCAATTGTGGAAACAAATCGGAAGGTTCAGATGTCCTGTAGCAGAGAACAGCTTGCAGACCAAATGATGCGTATAATGATCTAATTGTTTAGAGAATTACTGTCAGACTCACATAAACCATGTATCTCTAACACTTTCCTAGAGAGCTTAAAAAACAAAGACATCTTTATTCTTTGTGTTTCTCTGAGATCTTTATCTTTCCCCCCATTCCCTCAATTTCTATTCTCTTAAAGCCTTCACAAATCATTCCTTTAAGATATAAGATTTTCTGAAAATCATAGTCATTAAGCTAGTGTCACAACTTCCAACAGATTCTTTCATACCAGTAAAGATTACATATGGGGATGAGCAGTGGTCATTTAAACTCTGTCACTGAAAAAAAAAATCAAATTTTAGGAAAGTATGCGACAAGAAAAGTAAGACAGTGGGTATATTTGATGTTTTTTTAAAAGCCACATTTTAGTGATTATTTAAAAACAAAGACTGAATCTATCAAAAAGACTTTTATTTATATCTTTTGATTATAGTTTAATTATGGACAACAGGCACATGTTATCCACAATTTTTCAATTTAGAAAAAATATGACTTGTGTTTGGATGCTAAAAACTTTTCTTCAACTGGAGTATTATTTATACAGATGGTTCAAGAAGTATTTCAAATTTCAAAGAAAATTTCTTTCACTCATTTGAATTACTGAGAAAATTTTCAATTATTCCACCCTTTATATTACTCCCTGCCAAATGGCTGACTATTCCAGTTCCTGGCATCAATAAGATGACAATGTACTTACTTAAAGTCAGCCACAAGACATACTCCAGGCACTCAATGAACGCTGAATGATTTTATAGTTTATGGGACTTGCAGAGTAAAATTACACAACCAGTTTCTGTATAATTTATGATCTGTATTAGGAGAAATACACATACATTTAAAACAAATGGAAATTATATATCTGAGTTCTGAGTAGAAAAATAATAAACATATCTGAAAGAAACTTAGGAAGGAGACATTGCTCAGACATTGAGCTGAAGAGCGCTTCAGAAATTTTGTAGAGAGTTGTTGTAAGTGCTTGGGGCAGTGTGAAGGCCCAGCATTTTTCTAGATTCACTCTGAGGTGAACAATTCACACCCTCTATGCTGAAGAAGACTTCAGTCATCTGGCACCTCCTCTACCACTTCCTGAAGCTTCTGAATACAAAGAGACTTAGAAAAAGAGACTGTGAACTGCTAGCATTTGAACTGCTAGAATCTGAGCTTGCAAGATATTATTTAGACACATTATGGTCTGTAAGCAAAAGTCAGAATTAGCATAGCCACTTTTGTATACTTCACATGTTTTCTTTCTCATTCCATTGCTAAAAAGCCTCCCTCACTGGCCCCCAGGGTGTCCTGCTATCCAAGTTTATAACACAGAATATATCCCAATATAGTAGCACTTCTCAAGAAACTTTGAAAAGTGGTACCTGGCAAGCCCTGTGTGTTTAACCCTAGATAATTGACTTTATATTTGTTAGCTATTGAATAGTTTTGCTCAAGATTAAATAGTGAGCAAGAAAGTTGGTTTTTTGAAGGCAGGAACACGGAGCAGTGTTCAAGGGCTATTCATGGTTCTGTTTTCAGGAGAGCCCCCTGGCATTGCTGGGGTACCTTATGTGCTGCTGAGATCTAACCAGAGTGGGCTGCAAGCAAGGAAAGACCCTTAATCTTGTACTATATCTCCAGTCAAGATTGCTAAGATTTGAACCGGATCTGCAGACAGGCAGACATTTAGATGGTTCTCTGGTTCTCTGATTCAGAAACAAAATATTGTATATTAACTAAAGGTAATTTTAAAGAATTAATATCTGTGTTTGTTTTTCATTAAAGTGTTCATTAAACTGTGTGTAAACATTAAGGGAAATTCAGACAACCTCAACTAGAAAAAAATAGAAGCTGAACATGATCTGTAACTTCCCTCCCCAACACCACCACCACCACCAAGAGAAAGTCACCAGGATATTTTGTTTTATGGTACAAATAATTTGGTCCCCTTTTTCTTTTTTTTTCTTTTTGGGTCACACCCGGCGATGCTCAGAGGTTACTCCTGGCTCTGCACTCAGGAATTACTCCTGGCGGTGCTCAGGGAATCATATGGGATGCTGGGATTCGAACCTGGGTCGGCCCACATGCAAAGTAAATGCCCTACCCGCTATGCTATTGCTTCAGCCCCCACCTTTTATTTTTGGTCTTTTTAAAATTAACATACATGACATAGCATAAACAACATAAATATTCTATAGGTAGTTTAGTTAAGCTATTCATGGTACTGCTGCCTTGCTACGTATTCGGTTTAGTGGAGCTGTTTGCCAGGACTTTAAATAGGCAGGGAGCATCCAATCTGCGGGCTCTGTAAGGCCTCTGACCCTGATGGAACAAACCTGTGTTTCTTGGGACTATCTTCATTGACCCTCCCTCATTTCTTCCCTTCCACCCTGCCATCCTTCCTTCTTACCCACCCCCCTTCACTTCCTCTTTCTCTTTGTTTTACACCTATGTTTAGCCTTGAACTCCCTTTGTGACCCTAGGGCCCTACTTCCCAGGTGGGAGTAGAACTACCTCCAGGGACTATAATTAACAAGTATCTCAGTTTCAGATCTCCTCCTGCATGGTTTCCCAACAGACTTCCCACTCAGTATTGTGAATGCCTCTTAAATGGGGTGAATCTGCCAAATCCAAAAATTTTATGAAGACCTCTTAATTTATGAAATACTATTCATTCACTATGCAACTTGTCAGAGAACTGAAAGCTTAATAACAGGGAAAAGTAAGCATGTAAAACTGGCAATAAAACTATAAATGACACAAAAAAAATCTCATCAAGGCAGATGTGGAATTTTCCAAATACCTCCTTGAATAGTAGAACACACACACACACACACACACACACACACACACACACACACACACACAATACCCCCACCACCACCACCACCACCACCACCACCACCACCACACCACCACTACCACACCACCACCACCACCCTTTCATAACAAGTAGGTTCAAATTCAGATTCCAGTGTTCTGTAACAAGTTGGCTATATCAAGTTACTTGACCTTTCATGGGATAGGGGGAGTGGGGTCACATCCAGCCACGCTCAGTGGTTACTCGTGGTTCTGCACTCAGGAATTACTCCTGGCATTGCTGGAGATTAAACCCAGGTTGGCCACACGCAAAGTAAACATGCTATTGCTGTTTACTTTTGCTCCAGCAAAAACTTTATATTCTAAATACAGGATATGGAAACAAACAGCTACCTCATAAAGAATAAGAAGGATGAATTTTTTATTCTTGTCATTAATTTCAAGAAGTTTTTTTCTAGATTATTTTCTAAAAAGAATAATATGAATAGAGATAAATGCATACTTGTTGCAGGGTTGAAAACTGAACCCGGAATTCACACATGCTGACAAGCATCATCGAGGCCCCCCCCAACCCAATAACAGCATGTGCTCAGGGCTTACTCTTGGCTCTGTACTCCTAAGCTCCAGCACTATCCCATTAGACCTAAAGGGTTATTTTTATTTCTTTTTAAATTTATGTGTAAGGGAAAGAGAGTGCAGTAGAGGGGTTAAGGCCCTTGCCTTGCATGTGGCTGACCCCAGTTTGACTCCAGCTCTGCATCTGAGTGACCTTTCAGAATAGAACCAGTGTAACCCCTCAGAACTGTGGCCCAAAGCCAAATAAATAACATTTTTATTAATAGGAAGATCATATTTGAATAAAATATAAAAATTGACAGTAGGGTAATTACCTAAATAAATATCAATCATCACCTAAATAAATATCAATCACTAAATCAAAGTGGAAAAATATTCATGAAAAATGTGTATTTTGAAGGAAGAGATTACAGGATTATAAAGAATATAAAAGGGATCTATAATGTAAGAGCAAGTAAATTAAAATATAATGTAACATTGAAAAAGCAAATTAATGAAATTGACAATATGCAATTTTAGAAATTGAGTAAAGAATTTAAAGATAACAACAGAGAACACTGAATATTTGCTATATAAATAGAAAAAAAATGAAAGCATGGTCTCTCAGATAAAAAATAAGAAAGTCATCGAAAGCAACCCAAATGTTTATCCTGTGTGGCCTAAGTTTCTTTATTGCTATATTAGAACGAAAGAAAAATAAAAGACAGACTATATTTCATTTCTTATGAATAAAATAAAATATATGAAATATTGACTCCCAGACATCCTGAGTCAAAAAGTCATTTGACTTTCTTCTTTGAATTTTGATATCTTAATGATTTTAACCTGGTCCAAGAAAAATATTTTACTAGCTTTAAAGTGTAGATGTCTTTGAAATCCCTAGCCAATTCCTTACATAGTCAACTCTACTGACCATCTCTATTATAATGATATAGTTTTAAAATTTAATTTGAAATTGAATTCCCTTGAATCTCCTTGCACTGTTTTCCTTGTGCTGGTTTAGAAAGCTGTACTTTGTTTATTTTAACTACATCCATCATGTTTTTACTACTTTAGTCTAGACTCAGTGAATTCTTCTTTCCACAAAGTTTCATCTCATACAGAGATTATGGTTTCTTGTTTTTTCAGCTTGATGTTGGCTTGTGGTTACTATTTTTCCATCACTTGTTCATCCACTCTACATTTAAAGCATTAGTATATTTATTTGGGCAGAATGCATGAGCAGAGTAGTAAGAACAAAGAAACAAATTTCAAATAAAAGTCACAAAAATCTTTTATGGCTCACAGAGATGTCCATTAAAATAACAGATCCTTTTGGCAGGAAACAACCTTTTTCTACAATACAATTCTCACAGAATTAAGATAACATTCAATGATTTAAATAGTCCTTACCTGACAATCAATTAATTTAAATTTACATTGTAACTGTTTGTTTTAAAATGTCATACTAAAAATTAAAAGCTTGGTAATATCGACATGTATTTGTGTTAGCTTTAGTTGTTATTTTTTTCCCTTCACAATGTGTACTGTAATGGATTACTCTTTTAGAATATTCACTACAAACTTACGAAAAATTATCTAATGTTTTTAAGTTAGAAAATAGGAAAGCAGAGTGACTGCGAAGATACAGTGATACAGCATGCTGGGTAGGTGTTTGCCTTGCATACAGCCAACCTTGGTTTGATCACTGACACCATATGTGGTACCCAGAGCACTGCCAAAACTGATTTCTGAGTGCTGAGGTAGGGAGAGCTTTGAGCACAGCTGAGTGTGACCCAACACCACCACCATCACACACACACACACACACACACACACACACACACACACACACACGCATGTCAAGAAGAAAGCACAAGAAATTTATGTAGCTTGGTAAAAATTTAATCAGTTAGTGATTATCTAATCAT